>NC_059673.1:0-2500000 GCF_905147105.1 Pieris brassicae | reverse complement strand
GCCGTATCGATTTTGGAATCGTCGATCGATTGGGAATGGACCTCGTTCCCGTAAATGTGCGGTTCGCGGACGTTTCCATACAAGTTGTAGTTGTGTATGAGGGTCGAGACGCGATTGGATGTGACAGGAAGAGAGTTGTGTTCTTTTTGGTGCTCTGTGGGTATGGTGGGTACGGTCGTCACCGGCTGGTTGACTTTGAAGTCCGGTTTGGGCTCCTCTTGGATGGACGATTGAGTGCTGAGAACTGGGTTTTGCGGGATCAGCGTTTGGCATTGGTTGTTCTGTGTGAGAGTTTGGTTTTGTGGGCTGTGGATGGTGGGAGACAGGTCGGCCTCCGAGAGGGCGGCTCGCCAGTCGATGTGAGGGTATCTCTCGCGAATGCAATCGACTACGTCTAGAAGGTTCTTCGCATCCATTGCGAGAACGTGGGCGGCTGCTAACATGCTTCTGGGATGGGAAATATGAGAATATAATTATTTAGGATTATAAATAAATAAAAGTAACTTGTGTGTGACGTCAACTTCAGCCTTTTAAGCATATTTACTTGCTGTTAACATGACCTAGTTAAACATGTTATCGTGTGAAATTCTCAATTAGCTAAACGTATATATATATACGTTCAAATATTTTGAAACAATCTTTTTTCCATAAACTAAAAAGAAACACTCACTTAGTGTACTCATGATGCAGCGTAGTGTTGTGATAGTGAATGGCGAGCCTCATGGCTTCCACCAGACCTGACATATCCTTACTCAGCACTTGGTGGGCCATTTCCACCTCTCTGAAACGAAATACGTTCAGAAACATTATTGTACAGGATATTATTATTTTAGAGCATTGTATGGTAAAACTCAAAATTTAGTACTTAAAAATAGTATGCTGAGTTTTAATGTTTCCATCAACCCTATGACTTAACGAGATGATCAGCCTTTCGGGCCCTTAAGCTGGCCCACACCACCTGAATATCCGCGATTCGCCGGTGCTCCATTCCATCCACAGTTGCAGTCAAAATGGCGACTGATCGAGTGACTTGTAATGTAACATACGCCAAAAGGCGGCAGCCGAATGAAGCGCGCTCAAGCGCTCGTATCGAACCGCTCGGCTCGCTATACTGACATCGGGAATTCGACTTGTAACGTGCTCACATCGAGCTAAAATTCAAAGTCAGTCGTCACTGACACACACCTAAATTTTTGTGTTTTAGACTGTGCTTGTAGTATTATCTGATACAATATAAGAGAGTTATCTTTGAGCGTAATTATAATAATAATAATATTAGTAATTAAAGTAATGTGTATCAGATATTATTTTAACGACTCTTAACCCTGAGGTGGAGGTTTGTGGTGGGCCCAATGCACTTCCGCTCGTAAGCTGAAGGAAAACAGTCTTTACTCAAACTGTCAACGGCGTGTATCACAGAAGGCTGATCACCTACTTGGTTAGGAGAAAAAACAAACGATCACGAAACAGATATTGAAATCTCACCTTACACACCTAAAAGATTGTAGAAATACTGTTTTTTTTTTAAATATTACCCGTATTTTAGAGCGAATTTCTTCGTATAAGAATTTACCTCTGAGCGTTAACAGGATAAGGCGGGACCAGAGCATCCACAGTGGCGCACAATTCTCGCAAAGCAGCTCCGACGCTTCGCACGGCTTCCAATATAGAAGCGGGCGTCACGGACTTATTCGCGGTGCTCGCTAATCGCATGACGCAACGAACTACTTCCGTTGTCGCCACGTACACGGGTTCCTTGTTGGGCGTCGACGTACTTGACGCTTGGGGCTAGAATAATCAAAAAAGCTTTATAAAACTTTCTATCTTAATATACAGTAGAATCCGGATATAACGACCTTCAAGGGACCGGCGATACAATGTCGTACTAATCGGATGACGTACAAAACATATTATTTCTTAAGTACATACAGAATACATATGTATGTATGTACTTAAAAAGTATTTCATGTACTTAACTTACGAATACATAATTATTATAATTGGGAAAGTTTGATTTTCTAGGAACATTTTGTCATAACATCAAGCTTCATTTTAATGGTTCTTAAACATTCCAAGTTACAAAAATAGTTATGTACATTATGTACTGTAATACAAAGAGATAAAATACATACACACGCACTACACTCTGCTACTAACTAACGTACAAAGTCAGTTATTTGAGTTTGTTTTTGACTAACTTTTGTTCGGTAATAAGAACTTCGTACAGCATTGTGAATTCGTAACATCATTGTTTTCATAAGATCATCATCGAAGTTAGTTTGAACAAACTCATTGAGCGTTTCCGCAGCCTTCAGAGCTTCATAACAAGTGACAAACACTAACTATGATTTACGCACGCCACTAAGGATGCACGCGGGGCGTATTACCATAAAAAATGGTCGCTATAAGCAGTTGGTCGCTTAAACCGGAGTCGCACTAAACGGTTACATTTTCTCAGTACCTAACTATGAAATCTAACTTGAGTAAACATAATCGTCGTTAGTCGTTATAAGCGAAGTCGTTATATGTGGATTCTACTGTATATAAATCTCCTGTCACGATGTTTGTCCGCGAACTACTTAACCGATTTTAAATTAAATTGGCGCACCGTGAGCAGTCTGGTCCAACTTAAGAGATAGGATAGCTTAGATCTTTAATTATAGTCGCAATTTTATTTTATTGCAAATTATTTGTCTATAATTAATTGACATTCACAATTATCTGTTAACTCCAAAAGATTCCAACAGATTTCGATACTTTTCGACTGGATTGAGTAAGTAATCAATAGGTGGCACTGCTATGGTAAACCGACAAACGTGTATGACACAAGCTACAATTCAATATCATGATTACCACGTGTTATTGAGGCTAAAGTATCAATTAAATTTATTTTGTAGTAAACGAAATACCGGGAAATTCAATTATTTCTACTTTTTTTAATTTTTGGTGTTAGCATAGCCAACCACGTGTTACTCAGACAGAAGTGTAAATCAAATTATAGTGACGATAATACAGTGAAATTATTCTTTCGTGTCACGGTATTAAGGCTAACTAAAACCACATTAAGGAGAAACGAAGTTCGCGGGTGCAGCTAGTTTGTTATATAAATGTACTGCACATTTGTTTTAATCTATGAAATTTAGGATAACACGTGGGAAATTCTTTAGATTGTTTTAACAATACATATATTGATATATCTGATAATAAACTGTCCCGTGTTTTACATCACGTACTTTTCTTAGCCGGCGGCTGAAATTGGTACCACCGTCGCCATTGTGGTTTCGTACAATAAATAATTTTTCCATCTACCAACATCTAATATAAATCCAACTAAAATGTCTTTATTTTTATGCCTTTCATTATTAATTACTATGGCAACGTTTTTATTATCGAACGGTTCTGATTGCTATGTATCTTAAAAGATATTATATTAATAGTACAGGTAACAAAACCTATCATATCAGCTGTACCTAAGTTTGTGTCATATTTATTAAAGCCTAGAATTGTATTTTGTCGATACTAGTATATATTGTTTTATTAAGACATTTCAAGAAATTATTAAGTTAGCTTGCATGACTTAGAATTATTCTCCTTATAATGGTTAATTTTTATTTACTGGCAATACTAATATCTATGTCAGCGACGCTCCTACCGGCCAAGAGGTTAAGTTACCATGCTCGACCTTAAACATCGAAAGACTTAAACATTTGAAAATTTAATGAATTGGTCATTAAGCCAATGAAATGCTTGCCATGTGATATAAAAAAATGAGTTGCGTCCAGATGAATTTGTCAATGTCAACTTATTTTCATATCGATATTATAGCGGATTATCTATGTCTTAACTGTTGACGAATCATAATACAACAAAAATGTATGTCGTTTAACATTAACTTGCATTTGTTTATACTTATATTAATTAATTTGTTCAACTTGAAACAATGTCTCCATGACAGTATGCAAATTGTCAAAGTGATAAATGACAGATAAGTGTTGCGATATTAAAATTAGTTTACACATCGGCGTGGAAGCTAGCTAATGAAAAATTTACAACAAAAAAATACCTTTTCATCGTTAGCTGGTTTATCTTTGGGATTCACTGTATTAGCTGGACTGGTTTCGGTCGAGTTTGTCACTGAAATAAACAAATAGTAATTATTGACAAAAAATTAAAATTGTGGTTACTTCAAAATAATTTAACATATTTAAAAAAAACAGGTTGAGAGTAGCAACCTTTTAAGTGAATCTGGAATTAAGTTCCCACGAAAAATTACGCTTTCAAAGTACTTCTTATAAAATCACAATTTTCTTTATTACCTGA
Organism: Pieris brassicae; assembly: GCF_905147105.1. Classification (NCBI taxonomy): domain Eukaryota; kingdom Metazoa; phylum Arthropoda; class Insecta; order Lepidoptera; family Pieridae; genus Pieris; species Pieris brassicae. Next base: position 2,495,680 of record NC_059673.1, on the reverse strand, counting down.
GTGTGTTTGACTAGAAGGTTTCTCGCGCGATGCCTCGAGTCTGCTGTCATTTGGCTGTTCCTCCGAACTTGTCACTTGTACGTTCGATAATCGTTTCTGAAGAAAATCAATTATTAATAATATTCAATGGTAAGTAACGGTTGCCGCGGTTAGATTTGTGATGGGTATATACCCATATATATGAAGAATAATATATGTTTATTATGGAGTATAAGATACAGGTTTCCTCACGATGTTTTCTTTCACCGTTCGAGCTAATGTTAAATTCGCACATAGAAAGAAAATCCATTGGTGCACAGCCACATCGAACTTACGACCTCATGACGGTCCCTAGGCCAACACTGCTCATAGGCTTGTCTTAGACCCAAAAAGTCGACGGCGTGCGTCAGGCACAGAAGGCTAATCACCTACATACGGTTAACAAATGATCATGAAACAGATATATAATCTGAAGGCCATACCAAAAACAGGTTGTAGCGCCATTTTTTTATAAGATATCACTTATTTCACGTCATTAAATTTGAATAGGTAGACATCCCTACTCATCGGCAAAGAAGACAGAGGATGTAGGCCGAGAGAAAAAGCAGGCGTAAAAAGCTCTCGGTACTCTTTTAAAATAGCAGATCATTATACAAAATGCCAAACAAAACCTATTGTAAAACAAATTTCGCAATTATTAAAAGGCCTCTGGGATTTTACTAAAGAAAAGTCCCTTTTTCCAAAAAATAATAACTACCTTTAGATAGTCTAGTATATCAATTTCCTTGAATTTATCTCTGAGATAGAGAATAGCCCTCTTGGTTGAAAATACTTTCGACATCAGTAGCATGCATACTTATCAATATATCAACTTATCAACTAGATAATCGTTAACTTTGTAGTTAGTCTTTTTCTTTAATACATTCCTTAAATTAAAAGGCAGCGATAAAAGAGCCTCTGGGATTTTATTAAAGAAAAGTCCCTTTTTCCAAAAAATAATAACTAACTTTAGATAGTCCAGTATATCAATTTCCTTGAATTTATCTCTGAGATAGAGAATAGCCCTCTTGGTTGAAAATACTTTCGACATCAGTAGCATGCATACTTATCAATATATCAACTTATCAACTAGATAATCGTTAACTTTGTAGTTAGTCTTTTTCTTTAATACATTCCTTAAATTAAAAGGCAGCGATAAAAGAGCCTCTGGGATATTATTAAAGAAAAGTCCCTTTTTCCAAAAAATAATAACTAACTTTAGATAGTCCAGTATATCAATTTCCTTGAATTTATCTCTGAGATAGAGAATAGCCCTCTTGGTTGAAAATACTTTCGACATCAGTAGCATGCATACTTATCAATATATCAACTAGATAATCGTTAACTTTGTAGTTAGTCTTTTTCTTTAATACATTCCTTAAATCAAAAGGCAGCGATAAAAGAGCCTCTGGGATTTTATTAAAGAAAAGTCCCTTTTTCTAAAAAATAATAACTAACTTTAGATAGTCCAGTATATCAATTTCCTTGAATTTATCTCTGAGATAGAGAATAGCCCTCTTGGTTGAAAATACTTTCGACATCAGTAGCATGCATACTTATCAATATATCAACTTATCAACTAGATAATCGTTAACTTTGTAGTTAGTCTTTTTCTTTAATACATTCCTTAAATTAAAAGGCAGCGATAAAAGAGCCTCTGGGATTTTATTAAAGAAAAGTCCCTTTTTCTAAAAAATAATAACTAACTTTAGATAGTCTAGTTCGGGGAAATTGCAGCCTGCGTTTGTTCCGAGTGTTAAGATTGTGAATATGTTCTATTCTAGTAAACTTATCACTATTTTTGAAAACATACATATTTTCATAAATATATTGCGAGGGAAAGCTAAGTATATCAATTTCCTTGAATTTATCTCCGAGATTCCCTACATTTTAAATTATAGATTGCATGAATAGCCCTCTTGGTTGAAAATACTTTCGACATCAGTAGCATGCATACTTATCAATATATCAACTTATCAATTAGATAATCGTTAACTTTGTAGTAAGCCTTTTTCTTCAATACATTCCTTAAATCAAAAGGCAGCGATAAAAGAGCCTCTGGGATTTTATTACAGAAAGGTATCCCTTTTCCCAAAAAGAATAACTAACTTTAGATAGTTTAGTTCGGGGAAATTGCAGCCTGCATTTGTTCCGAGTATTAAGATTGTGCGTATGAACACTATACAAAAATAGTACATACATATTTTCATAAATATATTGCGAGGGAAAGCTAAGTATATCAATTTCCTTGAATTTATCTCCGAGATTCCCTACATTTTAAATTATAGATTGCATGAATAGCCCTCTTGGTTGAAAATACTTTCGACATCAGTAGCATGCATACTTATCAATATATCAACTTATCAACTAGATAATCGTTAACTTTGTAGTAAGTCTTTTTCTTTAATACATTCCTTAAATTAAAAGGCAGCCATGAAAGAGCCTCTTGGATTTTATTAAAGAAAAGTCCCTTTTTCTAAAAAATAATAACTAACTTTAATTAGTCTAGTTCGGGGAAATTGCAGCCTGCATTTGTTCCGAGTATTAAGATTGTGCGTATGTTCTATTCTAGTAAACTTATCACTATTTTTACTTATCACATACATATTTTCATAAATATATTGGGAGAGAAAGCTAAGTATATCAATTTCATTAAATTTCTCTCTCAGAGATTCAGATTAACAGAGAAGACAAGATTGTGTACGAAACACGCTGTGAGCATTGATATATGAATCCCGGAAAGTAAATATATCATACGAGTCCTCTTAGATAGCTCTGTCTCTGTCATACATATTAAGCGTAACACGAGAGTGATAAGAACAAAACATTGTCATACCAAATTATCCTCTTGCATTTGAAGCCATCTTCTGTCCTCCTCGCTCTGATGTTGTTGTCTCGCTAATTCAGCTAACAATCGCCTTTCCACAGCTTGCTCCGTATCGAATTCCGGACTCTATTTGTATCGACATAAATGTTATTTTCACTTGAACGTATTTCGAACCAACAATGCAGTTAGTACCTTGTATCCATTTAGTTTCTATATTTAATATTAATACAATTGTACCCGGTTTACCTCTGTACAAGGGAAAGCAATTGAATTTATAAGAAAAGTATTTAAAAATTCTAAATTATTTACAGTGAGAATAGATTGTACTACCGAAACTTACTCATAATTATCTTTAAGATTTCAACTGTTAAGGATTTGACTGTTTACTTAAAGTTTAGATAAGTTACTAACGACATTATTAGTTATATATTTCATAAAATAATAGTAATTGAAAATCGGAAATCCCATGTGTAAAGTATTGATTGCAATGATTTTTCGTTAAAGCGTTTGCTACCAAAACAAAAACTGAACGGAAAGCTCTATCTACCAAAAAATGCTCGCAGTTTCTGGCACACATGTGATCTCCACTAGTCAGACAAAAAAACCAAATTCTACCGGAGAAACCCAGACACACAACTCTGTAAAAAAGGAAAATCAAATCAAAAAGGAATCATATACAGAAAATAAAAAGGAACGTGAAACAGGAACCCATTCGCAAGATCGGTACCCGTTTGACAAAAATAAAGTCAATGCATGCCATCTACGCAAACAAAAATAAAGCATGCTAGTTTTTGCATTCACCTGCGCCTGCGTCGAAGACGAACATTCCTGACGAGAACTCTCGACTCCCGCCAATTGGGGACGAGACTGATTCTGAAAGCCCGCTACGGACTGAACCGCCTGAGCGCACGAGACCTGGGGCCTGTACAGCATCGGCTGACCCTGCACCACGTTCTGACTGAACATCTGCCGGTACATGGGCTGAACCACGCCCGTCGGAAAGCCTTGCGGCGACGACGGATACGCCTGCGGACCGTTCGGCCGAAACTTGTGGCTCGGTTTCGCGGGACTCTGGTAGGGAACGCCCTGGACGACCCCCACGGGAACCCCGTACGACGACGGATGGGACGCGGCCATGTTTATCGGCCGATATTGGGGCTTCAACGCCGCTTTGTGGGCGGCGATCGCGACGCAACTTTTAACGTTGTCGCCCCCGAAGTCGTAAATCTCCTCGACCAGAGGCGGATCTGGCTGATGACGCATCTTATTCACGACGCTGGCGGCTAGCTGCGCGTTTAGTGCGCCTTGAACCGCGAACTGGCCTATGTCCTGTTCGCGACGACCTCTCGGCGGGGGAGACGCCGGGACCGAGTGCTGCCTCGTGAAAGGGGCGATCGGGATCGGGGAACCTCGATGGGACAGACTGCCCCGGGCGTTCCTCTCCAGCGAGCCCATACGAATAGGCCCGCGCTCGGACAGAGCGTTTCGGGGAGAACGTTCGAGAGATCGGACCCTACTGGGGTAAGGTTCGGGAGTCTCGTCGAGTTTCGGGGATTTCGGGGAGAGATTCTGGCAAAGGTTGTCGCAGCTCTCCTTGGCGTCGATGACCACCGTGTGGGTCTCCGTCTCGGGGACGACGGGGTCGAGTTTGTGGAGTTTGTCGGCGGGGATCGGGGCCGTCTGGAGGGGGATGTCTATGATTTCGTCGGGTTTGGGATTGGCGATCTTTTCGATGTTCTCCGGTAGAGTTTGCGCGAAGTCGACTGCTACGGTGTTGAATACCGAGGCGGGAGTGTTGTAGGCCTGGGGGTGAATGGCTCGGGACTGGTTTTCTCGAAGCAGATGGGCCAACACCAACGGGTTCTGCGCCACGATGTAGGTCTGCGGTCCGCCTGCGGTGCCTGTAGTCGCGTCTCCCACTGAAAAAAAATAATTGTTTACTTCGCTTCCCTTGACGTAATTTCGGATTTGATTATAATCAAACCTAATTTATACATTATGTTACATAGTTAAGTAGTAAGGAAGAGTTAACAAGAGATTTACCTGCAGATAGATCCGTAGTGGGTCTGCAGGGCTTCGGCGGTGCGTGTTCGCCCCAAGAAGCGGCTGCGACGCGCCTGTTCTCACGTCGCATTGTGTCCCAAGCCGTACTCCTCTCTTCTTGGAGTATTTCACTGAAATTAACGATGTTTTGTATATTTATATTATAAAGGTTTGCCTCGGCTTTGATAGGTTGCCATTTTTCATGTAGCATTGTAATGGGAAAGGAATTTTCGAGTTAAAAAAATAGTAATACTTTTATTTTTAGTATATAAAGAGTTATATTGAATTCTAACTCCTAATATCTTCGTAAAAATTTAAATATCTCTCTATTATATATACTCTCTATCTACACATATTAGATATTAGAAGAGATACATACATATGTACTAAGGTTTAAACATAATAAGTGAAATATATGACCAAGAAATGAAAGTTATCCAAAAAAAACTCACCACAGAGTTTCCTTAAGCTGACTAGCGCTAGGCCGATGTGAGGGCTCGTAAGTCCAACACCTGGACATTAAGGAATAAAGCCTCGGAGGGCATCTTGGAGGCAACGCCAGCCTCTCGCCGTTTTCCAATTTTCCGATGACGTCATTGTTCTTTACCCCACTGAAGGGTTTTACGCCCAACATTAAAATCTCCCACATACACACACCTGGAATATAAACCATGCGTTATTTAGTTTTTGAATGAAGGTAAACTTTCAGGACATTTTAATGGTCAAGATAATATCCAATTCTGGGAATGGTGCTTTAAACATAACAGTTTACAGTAACACAAAATTCATAATAAAGACCACAGACTAAGGGATGAAAAGCTATAGGCCGTAGACTAAGGGATGAAAAGCTATAGGCCGTAGACTAAGGGACTATTAAAAAGTTAAAGGCCATAGACAAAGGGACTATTAAAAATTTAAAGGCCATAGACAAAGGGATGATTAAAAAGTTAAGGCCATAGACAAAGGGATGATTAAAAAGTTAAGGCCATAGACAAAGGGATGATTAAAAAGTTAAAGGCCATAGACAAAGGGACTATTAAAAAGTTAAAGACCATAGAGAAAGGGACTATTAAAAAGTTAAAGGCTATAGACATAGGGATGATTAAAAAATTAAAGGCCATAGACAAAGGGATGATTAAAAAGTTAAGGCCATAGACTAAGGGACTATTAAAAAGTTAAAGGCCATACACTAAGGGACTATTAAAAAGTTAAAGGCCATACACTAAGGGACTATTAAAAAGTTAAAGGCCATAGACATAGGGATGATTAAAAAGTTAAAGGCCATAGACAAAGGGATGATTAAAAAGTTAAAGGCCATAGACAAAGGGATGATTAAAAAGTTAAGGCCGTAGACTAAGGGACTATTAAAAAGTTAAAGGCCATAGACAAAGGGACTATTAAAAAGTTAAAGGCTTTAGACATAGGGATGATTAAAAAGTTAAAGGCCATAGACAAAGGGATGATTAAAAAGTTAAGGCCATAGACAAAGGGACTATTAAAAAGTTAAAGACCATAGAGAAAGGGACTATTAAAAAGTTAAAGGCCATAGACAAAGGGACTATTAAAAAGTTAAAGGCCATAGACAAAGGGACTATTAAAAAGTTAAAGGCTATAGACATAGGGATGATTAAAAAGTTAAAGGCCATAGACAAAGGGATGATTAAAAAGTTAAGGCCATAGACTAAGGGACTATTAAAAAGTTAAAGGCCATAGACTAAGGGACTATTAAAAAGTTAAAGGCCATAGACATAGGGATGATTAAAAAGTTAAAAGCCATAGACAAAGGGATGATTAAAAAGTTAAGGCCATAGACTAAGGGACTATTAAAAAGTTAAGGACCATAGACAAAGGGACTATTAAAAAGTTAAAGGCCATAGACAAAGGGATGATTAAAAAGTTAAGGCCATAGACTAAGGGACTATTAAAAAGTTAAAGGCCATAGACAAAGGGACTATTAAAAAGTTAAAGGCTATAGACATAGGGATGATTAAAAAGTTAAAGGCCATAGACAAAGGGATGATTAAAAAGTTAAGGCCATAGACTAAGGTACTATTAAAAATTTAAAGGCCATAGACTAAGGGACTATTAAAAAGTTAAAGGCCATAGACATAGGGATGATTAAAAAGTTAAAGGCCATAGACAAAGGGATGATTAAAAAGTTAAGGCCATAGACTAAGGGACTATTAAAAAGTTAAAGACCATAGACAAAGGGACTATTAAAAAGTTAAAGGCCATAGACAAAGGGATGATTAAAAAGTTAAGGCCATAGACTAAGGGACTATTAAAAAGTTAAAGACCATAGACAAAGGGACTATTAAAAAGTTAAAGGCCATAGACAAAGGGATGATTAAAAAGTTAAGGCCATAGACTAAGGGACTATTAAAAAGTTAAAGGCCATAGACAAAGGGACTATTAAAAAGTTAAAGGCCATAGACAAAGGGATGATTAAAAAGTTAAGGCCATAGACTAAGGGACTATTAAAAAGTTAAAGGCCATAGACAAAGGGACTATTAAAAAGTTAAAGGCTTTAGACATAGGGATGATTAAAAAGTTAAAGGCCATAGACAAAGGGATGATTAAAAAGTTAAGGCCATAGACTAAGGGACTATTAAAAAGTTAAAGGCCCTAGACTAAGGGACTATTAAAAAAGTTATAGTTCAAAGACTTGGAAATGATTAAAAAGTTGTAAACTATAGACAAAGGGATAATTGAGCCAATTTTTTAAATAATCATAAAATATTTGTTGTGCGTTAATTCTAGTTGCGTAATCGTTCTTTGTAATACTTTACAAAGCAATAATATTATTTACTTTAAACAGCTAAAGGGTTCAATGTATTGTTTTTATAATAACTTTAACAAGAAATGTATTCTTACCAAACATCCAAACATCCGAAGCGGATGTGAATCTTCTAAAATTAATGGATTCCGGGGCCATCCATTTAATTGGCAGTTTTCCTCTGGACGCCTTATAGTATGACTTGTCTTCAACCATTTTTGATAGGCCGAAATCAGCTAACTGTAAAAAAACCACCAATTTTCGAATTGTATTGCCAGACACATTTCGTAACTGTTTTTGCTTTTGATTTCTTTGGAGTGTGAATTGGTGTTTTAGCTTCAATTAAATATTCTTGTTCGTTTCTCAAGTCAAAATCTCGTCTTAAGCGCTACGAAATGTTTTTAAAGTTCTTCAGACTAGATTAAAAATATTTGATAGTCTAAAAAATCGGACTTAGTAACAGAACGAAATCTAACAAAACATTTCTTTTATTTCAAACTTTTAAATACGAATATATACATATAAATATCTTAAGAAACGAAGTTCTTTATCGGCGTCGGAAAAAATTGACCGTCACATTTTTCGGTTACGCGTCACATTATTCAGTTACGCGCCATCTTTTTCTTGTCCCTACCGCGGTTGGTTCGAAGAGATTCGAAGCCATTAATAACAGAAAATTTATAATACCGATAACAATGATAGTAATAAATCTATTACAATTAATGAAATTCTGTAATAATCTTAGCAGTAATAAGGTAAAATGAAATTATTGTATTATCTGTATTCATGTCTATGATAATAAAAGCCTTTTGTTAAACTTTATCTAATTTAACTTTATTTAACCAATTTCTGTAAAGTTACGATCGTTTTTCGAAAAATACATACAGGTTTCATACATAAACCTTGCACACGCACACTTTTTTTTTCTTATACAGAACTGGACAGACGTTTGGCCACAACCTGATGTTAAATGAGATGCCAATTGGAGGTATGGCCTGTCCAGGAGATGCTATTTACCCCCGCTTAAATGAACCCATAATAGGAAAAATGGAATGAGTCAAACAGATCCACTCCTTTGCTTGCACTTCCTTTACAAGAAACGACAATCCAAATTATGCAGTGCCAACCTGGGGATGTCAACAACGATGGGAAACTCCAGCTAGTTTCATAGAGCATCCGGAGTGCAATGTTCAAGAGATTCAACGAGTGAATCTTCTATAATTCGCTCAATGTGACAAATGGCGTTTGGCAGCAACGGTCTAGAGTCTGTTCGATTGTTGCCAAAATATGAGGGTAGATCTATAAAATTGATCTACATCACTATATTCACCTTAACACAAGTAGGCGTTGAGACTAGAACATTCCTCGCAGCTATATCTCGATGCACGAACTTCTTGCTCTCCAAATAACTAAGCGCAGTGGACAGCTGGTAGATGTATAGCACGAGTGTGCACGTTTCTAACCTGTAAATCAAAATATGGGGTATTATTATTGACCAAACACTAAAGTCACTATTAAACTTAAGGGATTGAATACCGGTACAAATTTTGGTTCTAGTTCTCAGTTTAAAACAATAAATCAATGGCGCTACAACCTTTTTAGGTCTTGGCCTCAGATTTCTGTATCTGTTTCGCCGATTTTATACATTACAACTGTACTTAACGATCGGTCCTACGCACTACTGACAAATTGACTTTGACACATTGACATCTTACAGTTTGTAAGATGTCTATGACATTACGTGGTGTTGCCATTCTAATAAAACAAATGTCATCGTGTTATTTTATTACATAAGCTCTGACATATATACATCGTTATTTGATAACGAATTTAATTTACATACGAAAAATATTTTTTTGTATCGTGCCCCAACTTAGTTGTTCTAGAATTAAAAACATATAACATATACAAAACCTGAATTGTGTACTTAAGAAACATAAATAATAGATTTTAGAAAGAAATTACTATATGTAAGTAAATTTTCCGAAACATACCGAAATACTAAAATTCAAATTCTAAATAATTTTAATAAATTGTCCTTAACCACTAACCAGTGCCCCACATTGGGTAGCACTCGTACCAAGTGTTTCGAATAAATATTTAATTAATGAAATACCTATGAGAATTCTGTTGTAAGTAGGCCCTCATCTCCCCGAGCGTAGCCAGTTCCATGACTATCCAAATGGGAGGAGTACTACACACCCCCACCAGACCAATTATATGGGGGTGTGAAAATTGCTGCATTATGTCTGTGGAAAGAAATCGTTTATGATCTTGTGTTGTCTTGTGTATAAAAAAGTAAAAAAAATACATAACCAAATACACACGAGCATTAAATTTCACTTCAATCTCTATCTATCTATCTATCTTCATATATATATATATATATATATATATTTATACATCTACCTAAAATCAGAACTGAATACAGTTGCAAAAATATTACCAATTTCGAAGCAAATCTTTTTTTATATAATAGGAGACTAACGTGCAGGAGGCTCGTCTGATGTTACCGCCGCCCATGGACACATTGAGAGAAGGCTCGCAAGTGCGTTGCCGGCCTATTAAAAAGTGGTACATTCTTTTCTTAAAGGACCCTAAGTCGAATTACTTCGGAAATAGTTTACAACAGCCAACTGAGATACGGGAAGTGGCAGTGGATTTGTTTCGAATACAACTGCGAAGTTTTTTTTAACTCTAATGGAATAATGGCGTACGAAGATGGCGTAATATATTTTACTATCATACAACTAATAACCGGCAAAAATATATGCAAACGGCATGCTTAAATATAACATCTTTACAGCATTTATGAAACACGGTTTCCTTATAAATAAATTACTATAGTCAAACAAAGCAGGTAAAAGAAAACGTAGCTTTTCGTCATTTTGATCAGTTTCCTATAGCAGTATTCCAGACTGGGAAACCACATCATGAGGAATACCTCCAAACAATAGTTACGGTCGAGCTTAGTCACCACAAACTTTTTGATACATTTACGAAGTATTTATATACCTCAATACGTCTCGAACGTATAAATATTTTCCAAATTACCAAATGCCAAATTTTTCTATACAAAAACTACGTACTTAATTGCTAATACTCACAGGCTTCTTCCAGAAACTTCTCGGCTGTATCCAGGTCAGCGTCCATCTTGCAAGTTTTGACGGCTACGGGCAAAACGTATTCACCGGTCGAGCTCTTCCCCTGTTGCTTTTGTAGCGCGAGTTGGCGACGCAAAGACGGGTGATTTGCTGACGTTACTTTACACGTACCTAGAATAGTAATATTAAAAAATAAACAGTAATCGATTAAATTTCCTGTAAAGGATACAAATCAGTGATATTTTTCTAATAATCTGTGATTTTAAGACGTATTATTCGTGAGGCCAAACGGGCAGGACGTTCCCTGATGATAAGTGCCATCGTACACACATTGCTAGAAGCTCACAAGTTCGTAAATAACTTTTTAAGGACTCGTACACACAGTGCTAGAAAGCTCACAAGTTAGTAACTAACTTTTTAAGGACTCGTACACACAGTGCTAGAAAGCTCACAAGTTAGTAACTAACTTTTTAAGGACTCGTACACACAGTGCTAGAAAGCTCACAAGTTAGTAACTAAATTTTTAAGGACTCGTACACACAGTGCTAGAAAGCTCACAAGTTCGTAAATAACTTTTTAAGGACTCGTACACACAGTGCTAGAAAGCTCACAAGTTAGTAACTAACTTTTTAAGGACTCGTACACACAGTGCTAGAAAGCTCACAAGTTAGTAACTAACTTTTTAAGGACTCGTACACACAGTGCTAGAAAGCTCACAAGTTAGTAACTAACTTTTTAAGGACTCGTACACACAGTGCTAGAAAGCTCACAAGTTAGTAACTAACTTTTTAAGGACTCGTACACACAGTGCTAGAAAGCTCACAAGTTAGTAACTAACTTTTTAAGGACTCGTACACACAGTGCTAGAAAGCTCACAAGTTAGTAACTAAATTTTTAAGGACTCGTACACACATTGTTAAACAGCTCGCATATACGTAAGTGGCCTTATAAAGACTGGTACATTATTTTTTTGAAAGACAAAACAAAAGTAAAAACTGCCTTCAGAACGATCAGTTGTGGATCGACAGACATTAAATGGATACGGGTGGAATATCTTCTTTAACCGGATTGAAGCTATGTATTATTATAAACGTATAATTATTTTACATAATTTTGATTTTTTCCCGACGTTTCGCGTGCTTTTCAGCGTGCGTGGTCACGGTGACTGAAGACAAAAGGTGTTGAATGTCAAGAGTATCACAGCTGTAGAGAAAGTTGTGTTATCTGTATTTATTTCACCGGAGTTGGTACCGACTAAAATATGAAGGGTTTTTGCAGAAATGACTCAAGGTGTCCTCTATTTTCGGGGATTGTTTGTCTTGGGGGTATCTACATAATCTGGTGACATGTTCTGTTGTTACAAATAGCTTTAATCCGGTAAAAAATTGTATTCTTTCAATGTCTAAAAGCTATGTTAATCATAGACAATACTAATATCGTATTCCACCTGGACGTCCGATGATATATGAAACGTTTTAGAATATTAAATTAAAAGTTCTCATTCTCCACGTAAGAGGGTACGTAAACGTTACGTACGGCTTACGTACGTACATAAGGTAAAAAATATTTATTTTCTTACCTTTGTGGACATCTCCAAATTGGCCTTCACCGATGATACCCGTTAATTCGATTTGATTACGAACCAACTCGTAGTCACGAACTGGAATTACAAATATTTCAAATTATCTAGCTGCAAAACGTATAAGGGCAACATCATGCAACAGCCCCGCCCCAGAGCGCAAACATCCCCCTAGGTACTTGTTACCACACACTTTACAATGATCGACTAGAATTAGTATTACGAACAATTGTGATGATATTATCAAAATAACGAAACTATTGTAAAAAATCGCTATTTAACTTAAGCAAGTGTCAAAATTAATTAACTTCATAAAGTGTTTAATAAACTTCAAATATGTGTTTATAAAAATATAAAAAATATATTGTTTTCAAAGTTTTAATGATATATTCCTATCTCTTTCTTATCCCATAATACAGAGCGGATAGAGTATATTTCTCACCAGCCGGTGTAGAATAGTCGGCGTCGTCATCAACTATTTCTGCGTAGTCTTCCGAGAGTAAGGTGGCGGAGTTACCTTCCCATGAGCTGGTTTTGCCTTCCGAAGAACTGCTGCTCATTTCCGCTAAAAATAAAAATATGGGATATCTTTCTAAAGGGGTAATTTTTGCGAAAAAAAATATAATCAAAACTGTTTTTTTTCGCTTCATTTAATTAAGATATTGAATATTTTTATGTCCATTGAAAGTTTTTAAACATAGGATAAATATTATTTTTGATGAATTGTAATTAATGAGTGATTTTGACATTTAAAAATTGTTTTGAAAAACTTACTTTTGCATTGACAGTTGAGTTGTTTCCAAACGGTAGCTTGCATTAAATGTATTTATTAATCATTAGGATTAAATTCAAATATATATAGGACACACACACACACTAAGAGCTCGTTTAGTAATTTTGAACATGTTTATGTCAATATTCTGTATTTGTGTGTGTGTAATTACATCATCAGAAAATACACTCCACGCAACGATTAATGATTATAAAATTTATTTATAAATGAAAAAATTGGGAATTTCGGGAAAAGGATTTGGGGACCTTTTAAGTAAAATAGAAATGTTGGCCTAGTGACTTCAGCGTACGACTCTTTTCTTTCAGTCTACGTACACGTTTAACACTCAGTCGTACGGTGAAGACAGACATCGTGAGAAAAGGATATTTAGACTCGAAAGTCGACTTGTGTCAGGCACAGAAGGCTTGTTACTTGGCTATTAGAAACAAATGATCACGAATACAGGTATCTGAGGCCCAGAACTAAAAAGGTTATAGGGCCACTGGTTTTTGGTAAAAGATATCTAATTCAAGGAGCTAAGCTAAAATTTATTAAAACATTACAGAAACCATCATGTCTCACGGATTAAATTAACTAAAAATTATGAAAATATGAAAAATTACAGATTTGTAAATACATACTAGTTCGATTCCACAGCGACGTCTGGGAGTCCGTGACGAGACGACAGTAGCCATCTACTAAGTCCGCTAAGCTTTCTGCGGCCTGAGAAAAAAAAAATTAACATTATTTGTATGAAACTTTGTCGACACGAACATACAAATTAAGTTTTTGACTTTCTACATACTTAAGTTAAGTCATCTTTACTAAACCCCCAGGACCATCTGGGCATAACTTTTAGTTTTTGACAAAATTGTAGATTGATGGAAAGTCCAGAGCAGTGTCTAAAGTTCTAATGCAATTATCTTAAATACATAATTTTTAATATCCCAAACTTAATTGATATTGTTACGAAGACGGGTCGATTGCAACGTTTCTAGATGTTTCCACTACTTAGAGAACTTTTCAGCAGGCTGAAATATATTTCAGACAATTTCAGGAGATGGGCTGAAATATATTTCAGACCATTTCAGGAGATGGTCAACTACATATTAGACAATTGTAATTTGCATAATGTTACCCTAGTTTTCAGGAAGATGAAACATTTTTCAGGCAGTTTCAGAACATGTCTCGAGTAGTGTAGTTTTCAGAAGACCCGTTTTCAGGCCTAGTTATACCCCTTTGATGAGGGAAAATTCTAGACCCAATTTTCTAGGTGTGGGACAAGGACGAAATGATACGTAAGAGAGAGGGAAGATCGTAACCGTCTCGAAGCTACGCTGAGCACTCTAGAACGCCGTACGATAAGGACGGAGCAATGTGCGAAAGAGACAAAGAGTGCGGACGTTCTAGAATTGTGCAATCGCTACTCAGTAGCAATCCCGAATAGAGAGTTCTCGAATATTGTACAAGATTATTCCGAGAGATATATAAGCGAGCCGAAACGCGACTAGTTAGTTCAGTATCGAATGCGATATCAAGAGATAAATACCGAAGCTATAAAGTGAAGTGATAAAGTACTATGTGAAGTGTGCATAATTGAGTAATAGTGACTGTTTTTGTGTGTTATAAGTGCATTTATGCGATTAATTTGTACTCATAAATTTATCAAAAAATAAACCCTTGAAGAAATCTACGTTTTTTCTATCCGCTCCCCTAGCTCGTAACAATATCAAAAAATTATTAGGAAATTGTTAACGAAACACAGTAAACACATTTTTACAACATATAATAAAAAAAAACTGAAATTCAAATGATTTTAATCAATTTTTCCAGTCCCCATGTTGGAAAACGCTAGACCAATATCAATTATCCAATTCCAAATGACACAGAGTCAAAAATCAAATCTTTAAAAATAAAATTTGACCTTACATCAACACTACTGCAGGTTATCGTTAAGGTTTCGCTGGCACCTTTTACTCTCAACTGCAGAGCAGCTTTGCCACATGAACTTCCGCTCTGGAATAAATAATTCACGATTCATTCAAAAGTCATGTATTAATTGTTAATAATATCAGTTATTTATAATATTAGCATATAACAAAGCAAATACTTTAATCAAAATTGAAAGGCCGGCAATGCACTTGCGAGCCTTTTGGGAGTGTGTGTCCGTGGGTGACGGTATCACTTAATATTAGGTGAGCGTCCTGTCCGTTCGCCACCGTACAAAAAAGTTTTGGAACCCTTCATACTGAAAATCTCACAATGGGGACGACGCTTTCCATTTGATTGTAATTAGTTAACGTTGATTGTAATTCGTTAACGTGCATTGTAATTAGTTAACGTTGATTGTAATTAGTTAACGTTGATTGTAATTAGTTAACGTTGATTGTAATTCGTTAGCGTCCTATTTAAATAGACACAGTTTTACAATCGACACAATACGTCATAACGTAATATTACGCCAATTTCTCCCATAACAATCAGAGGATTTCGTTCATTTCCAACCCAACAAGACTTCGAATCTGACGTACAATCGATACGCAACACGATACGTACTAAAAAAACGTTCATAAACGATTTTTTCAACAAGAGTCCAATGGAGCAAGGGGCTTATCTCCTAATAATGTTAAATTTGCAAAAGCGTTTTTTTTAAATGTAATAGGAGGCAAACGGGCAGGAGGCTCACCTGAAGCTGATGTTAAGCGATACCGCCGCCCATACACACTCACATTGCCAGAAGGCAAGTGCGTTGCAGGCCTTTCAAGAATTGGTACGCTCTTCTTGAAGGACCCTAAGTCGCATTGGTTCGGAAATACTTCAGTAGGCAGCTGATTCTACAAAGCGGTGGTGATGACAAAAAACTGCCTCAGAAAACGCTCAGTTGTGGAAACGGATGGTATTTTATATTTTGCTCGTTTTAAAGAATTCGTACGCTCTTTTCGTGAAAAGACATTTAGCACCTATGCTGACGAATTGTCATCATAGCAACCTGTCAATAATCACCAAAATACGCGATTATCGCAAAATGACCACAGATATCACAATGTGGCACGTACCTGCGTCTGCGACTGCGACTGCGACTGTTGCGTACAGTTAGATTTGAGTGTCTGCACGGCGACTATGTCACTGAATGACGCTATTTTGGTGTACGTCGGTGGTTCACCAGCTTTGTGGGATACATACGATATATCTGAAAGTAATCGATGAAAATATATTTTTAAATCATTTACGCATAGTTTTATTGCACTAAATAAAAATTCTAGCAATCACGACTCTATTAAATAAATGTTCTGTATTGATAAAACGTGGCCAACGAAACTGACACAAGAATTTGACACCTGTCAATCTGTCATATTGACATTATCTCTTTGTGTACATATTTTTAATTGCATGAGACATTCTAAAGAACGCTTACCCAAAAACTAATATCTATTTTATCACAAAAATTATATCAGAGCCTTTGCAACTATCACGAGATATTGGCTAGATTCATTCTCGTTAAGGAATTTGATCTTAATATAAAAAAACATTTCTATAATTATACAGAAAAGTACATTCAAACCCACCCCCCCCCCCCCCTAAGTATATACGAGTACCTGGTATTGTTTATGAGTAATCTTGACAATCAAATATACAGTATTTACAATATTATTAACCTACATAATAATAATAATTAAAAGATACATAGATAATAAAATAAATTTAAAAAGTCTGATCACTAGGCACTTATAACGCTGGCAGCATTGGAAGCAGCTGAAAGCACCAGCTCTTGTCACCGGTACTAACCAGGCGTCAACTTAAATCTTTAATTAATTTATTTTTTTATTAACGGATCTTTTCCTTGATTTACTATCAACTGTTATATGTTATCTGTGTAACTTTTTAAATGCATATTTTTCTTAGGTATTTCAAAAAATATTCTGCAGTATACATTAGCTGTGAAATAAATTACCTATATCCGGTCCAATAGCAAGTTCGACGGGTATGGCCCACCCGGTTCCGAGTGCGCCCGTAAACGTCTCACGGTCGTACCCGTAGTGCGTATGCATCGTCTCCAAGTATTTCAGCATAGATTCCGTATCGCTCAGATTTGCTACCTGAAATTGATGTTTAAGAATATTTTTGCAAAGCGCCACAAAGCGTGTTTAAATTATCATCATCATTGGTGATGACCTCCTGTGCCTGACAAACGACATCATTTATTGGCAAGTCAAGCCGGTTTCGTTCGAGCGAATGTTAAATGCGGACATAGAAAGAAAATCCATTGCTATACAGCCAGGGATCGAACCTATGACCTCAAGGATAAGATTTGCACGCTGAAGCCACCCATCCATCATCAGTGACCATCAGTCATCATATATATAATTTTACTTTCATGGCGTTTTTTTTAGAACGGAGCAAACGGGCCGGAAGCTCACCTAAAATTCAGTGATCAGCCGTCAAAGGACACTCTCAATACAGCGAGCTCGCAATTGCGTTGCCGGCCTTTTAGGAATTGATACACTCATTTCTCGTCCATATGGAACTTGTCGCTATTGAAAGTTGCTGAGTACGGCGCTGAGACCTCACGATTTTCAGCTTTCTAAGTAATGATGGAAAAACTATAATCACCTTTTTGAACTGCTGTTGGATAGCCTTCTTGAGTACTTTGGGTTTTATCGCATCTAACACAGACTTAGGCAGGAATCGGTTTAGGCCAAACTCTTTCTCCAGATATTCAATATTTGATTTCTTGTCCAACGATATTTGCATGTCTTTGCAGTAATATCTGAAATAATCATAATACGGTAAACTTTACAAACATGCTTAACTTTCCAAAATATCCTTAACTATTGTCTCTATTGACAATTGACTAATATATCTTATAAAAAAATGATTTTAATCATATTGCAAAATGAAAGTTTCTTGGTAACCGTAACACCAGTTGGGTATGAGACAGACACATTTCTTTGTCGCCTTCACTGGTTCTCCTGTCAGGGACTGTCCAAGTAAGATGGGGTTTTGTTACATTACGATCCGTTACACGCGGTAGGGGTTTGAACTACGCATTACGTAAGATTATTTTCCCAAAATCTTTATAAATTGTGTTGAACGCTCACTTATCATTAAAAAATGGTTCTCTGTAAAATCGGTTTACGGTCAATAGTTTAACGTGACAATGTAATAAAAAAGACATTGATGAAATGATTGAATAAAATTGAATCATTTTTATTTAATTATCACTAATGTGAATATAAAGAAGTAAATGCTCGTACGCATACGCCAATCGAGTGGAAGAGAGATGTGGCGCAAGCGTACAATAAGCGTAACGGGACAATGAATCATGCTTTTTGTTGTCACATCAACAATTGTACGCGGGGAGTCCGGGAATTTCTTCTGAAATTCGTTGAAATTAAAAGTGGCTTTATGGAATTAAAAAGTATCCACTCACTTGATCTCCAAACAGCATATTTGAATCGCCAAATCTTGATCGACCATCGGATGATTTGCGTTGAGGTAGTCATGTCTCACCTGGAATGTACAGGACAAATAATGAAGAAAATATACTTGTATGAACTTTATAATCTAATAAGGCAAGGTAAGTTAGGTATGGATTACATATCACAATTACAAACAAGCTGGACGCTAGTGAACGACTTAAAAGTGTGTCTGACTTAAAGCATGTCACGTCATATTTGTCATTGACAATTAACTTTTTGATTAAAAAAGGAAACAATCACAGAACATAAATACAATTACAGAACTGTTCTGAAATTTCTTCACAGATAAAACATAAACACAAACAATAATTTCAAATGTTATATTTACTTTGTAACTAAATAACTTATCGAAAGATCGTTTGTAAGTTAATAACAACAAGAATATTTTAGTCAGATTTTTATATGAACGTTTGCCATGTATATTATTTCCATGAAACATTTTTAGTTCAATAAAAAAACCCTATCTACTATAACAACAAAATAGGGGTTGTTCGTAGAGAGGTGACAATTAAGTGTTGTATGTATTTTTGTATGCTGTATCATAAAAAAATTTTTTTTGGTGTGGACACTCCTTATCACTTTGAAATATAGATAGTAGCCGATTCTCAGACTTACTAAATATGCACAAAAAATTCATAAGCATCGGTCGAGCCGTTTCGGAGGAGTATGGGCACTAACATTGTGACATGAGAATTTTATATATATATAGATAAGAATTCAAAATCACAAGAACTCCTTAACAATTAAGTGTCAACTGTCAGATGTTTAATAAACGTGAGCTGTGCTTGTGAGTTGATGACATTTTTTTGAGATACACACAATATTTTTTTATAGAACAGGGGGCTGGAGGCTCACCAGATACAGAACTCAGGCAGTAGGTTCGACGTGTCATCCACCAGCCTTCCTCATAACCTCACCAAATTTACCTGGTCATAATAATAGTGAAAGGTGACTCGATCGGAGTCACAAAGGTCTCTCAAGTTAGCCGGTAGGTAGCGAACTCGCAACTCCAGTCGCCACTCGCTGGCCGGCCATACCGTTAATAGCTCTGACACTGGGGTGTCTTGATGAATCCATCTGATCTGAAGTTTCAAAATATTGCTTTCAGTACACAAAAAAAATGTTTTTACACATTACATCATACTCATAAAGATTACTAATGTTCTAGTCTGTAAAATGTAGAGTTTCGTTTTTCTTATATTCCTACCGAATTGCTAATTATAAGGCTTTTGTCAAAGTGCTTCGGGATGCCAATAACGATGGAGGTCATCGTCCTCTACGTCACTACTATAAAATGGGGCTTCAGCAAAATCTGAAGCCCACGTACTAAAGCTCCACCAACACGTGAATGTTAAGGCAATTCTACTTCTTGCAACCACGGGCCAAGTTTCAATTTAAGAGAACAAAATCTTTTGAATTAGTTTAATTAATATATATTTAACAGTATGGTCTTATATTCTATATAGTAGTTTAGTGTGTATAGTCGCTCCAAGGTAGTTTAAGTCCACTGAAAATCAGTGTTGTTGGTGACAGTAACTTAAAGCCGAGTTGGACCCAAAGTGTTTGGGTTTCGTTTTTATATGTGTGTGTCTTTCCTACTTTCCAGATATAGAAACAATCTGATTTACCTTTCCCGTAGTCAAACGACGCGCGCGCAATGCAAAACACGATGCATACACACGCTCGCCCGCGGCTAGTCTTGCCGCAAGACATCTCAACACTGATCGTACATCTTCATCGTTCGAGGCTCGGACTACGTTGAAGCCCCCATTTGGAAGGTGGACCTTTAGGGTAGTCGGATCTGGAGCTGCGCCTGTAAAAGAGCAAAATGATATAAGTTACAGATGGGATGGTTTTTTTATTTCAATTTTTTTTATTAATAGATTACGTTCCTAATTATCACAAAAACATATTTTTATAGTATACAGGCCAAACGGCCTACAGGACGCCCACGGTCAGGCCACGGAGTATAATCTTTCTTTAAACAATTGGAAGTATCCCCCAGGGAAGAAAGTGTCTTGTAAAGCGGAGCGAAGACCATCAAAGTGATGCTGATGAAATAAGTATTCTCGTACGTTGTTGAAACTATGCTGGAGGGGTCCAGCCAAACAACTCTTCAGAACACTCTCCACTCAACTTTGTACAACAACAACAAAAGTACATAATGCATTTTTGTGCAAGAAAGATAATGTAAATTTATTTCATTTTAATTCCGAATTTTTGCAATTAAAAAAAGTATTAGTTAAATACTTTTAACCATACCCATTCACAGTTCGACAATTAACGAATAAACGGTACTCACTCAACTCAAAATGTAACAAAAGAACAGGCCAAAATTCTCATGCAAGAGGGACAGAAATCGCAGGACAGTTTAAAATATCATATCGAATCCTGACAGACGACATAAAATTCATAATTTAGGGCCCAATAAAATTATTTTCAACGTAGCTATTGTCAACGTAGGCCTCACGAATATAAATGATTATATTAATATAATTTGCATGCCGACATTCTCGGAATCTTAATAAAAACGACATCCGTCTAAAGGCATACGAACACATGCCATTTTTAATCGACTACAGTTAACTCGTGTTTATATAAGAGTGGCTTCAGCGTGCGACTCTCATCCCCGAGGTAGTTCGATCCACAGCTGTGCATCAACTTTATATACGCATTTAACATTCACCCGAACGGTGAAGGAAAACATCGTAAGGAAACCGGCTTGCGTTGGACCCATAAAGTCGACGGCGTGTGTCAGGCACAGGAGGCACATACTTTTAAAAACAAACTCAAAATAGCTTTATTCACTTAACGGGATATCATTCAATGGATAAGATGTTAAACTGATTTTAAGTTTACTAAACACCAGTTCGCAAGTCAAGGGCGTAGAGCGGGCAAGAAGAACTGACAAGAAACTCTCCGCCACTCTTTTTAATCGCCAAGTATTGAGTCATACAAATTGTTTGGACTGGAGCATTATTATCGTCAAATTAATAAAAAACCATGAAACAGATACATAAATGTAAGAAATCTAGCCCTTGATGGGGTAGCCCTAGTAGCCCTTGGGGACTGCAGCGCGCGTGGAGACACGATCTCTACTGGCTGCGAGCAGCCGATGGGGTGGAAACAAATACCGACCACACCACATGATAACACAACGATCATGAAACAAACCAACATATAACTAACACAAAAAAAACGTACTTTCTTCGCCCAAGGCTTTTTCTCCTTCATTTTAACCACTTTATAAAATTATTTTCAGTAGTACAAAACATTATACATTCACTAACAATATTAAACAACATCTTCTCAGACCGTTCTATGCTGAAACGGAAAATATTCTTTTGCACTAATATTGTAATAAAATGTAAGTGTTATGTTAAAAATTTCCCATTATTTTATCTAATTATCCTTTTTATTGTATATAATAAAACTTTATTTTACTTTCTTGCATTCTCCGACTACGAACCGAAAACATTAATTCGAAATCTAACCTATTATTCAGCCACTAACCCACTAAGGAGGTAACTGAGTTGTAGTTATTTTATTTATTAAAGTTTATCACATAATACATTGTACGAAATCTACTGCATTTACAAAATCTTCCACCTAAAATGTATGACAATTGAAGTAAACCTAAGTGTTTAAAAAAAAATACAACCAAAACATACACAAGATCAAAATAAGCACACTATAAAATTAGCTAAAGTTTATGGTACAGTAGAAAAAAATAGAAATATAAAAAAAACAATCAGCAAAACAGCGAATAAGGTTCTAGATAGGCACCCAACAATGCATTCCCTAAAACCGATAGTAGTTAGTAAAAGCGAAAATGTTAATGGTTCAAAGAAGCGTGATGCGGTCTCCATATTGGGAAATTCTAATTAGTGAAACAATTGAATATTTATTAAATTGACTGGAACAGGTGTCGTGTCGGATTTAAATAAATTGTCCTCATACTTATCCTTATTCGTAAAGGTTTTTCCGTTCTAGGAATTAACAGAATCGTTTCCATTAAAGTGAAAATATACTTAAGTAAAAGACAAGACGTCAAAGACGAACGATAAAAACATGATTGTAAATAAAAAATATATAAAAATAACAGTGTTTGTTCAGCAGTAGCGCGTCATCTTCAAACCCTAAGTCGTAGGTTAGAACTTTGGCCTATATCTTTCCGCGGTGAGCAATGTTGACCTAGTGGCTACAGCGAATGTCTCATCCTTGAGGTCGTAGGTTCTATCCCCGAAGCTACACTTAACTTGCGTATTAGATTGACAAATGATCATAAAACAAATAAAGAAACTTGAGGCTCATCTGAAAACGGTTACAGCGCGTTTATTGTTTTTTTTTATTCATTTCGAAATTATCATTCGCGAGGTATCGCGGTATATGTAACCAAAATCCAGGCCTCTTAAGCATCACTGAAACCTGGGAAGACGATATAAGAGATAACGGTGAAAGATTGGAAAATGCTAGCAAAGATAAGTGGAAGAATTTGGAGACATTCATAGATCGTCTAGTAATAAATATAACTACGTATATAACGCTATTTCCGTTACACACATTACGCGATATTTCCCCCCTTATAACGCGGAAATTTCTCAATTTGATGTAACTGTATATTTGAATTATTCCATAAAAACGGTTTTTACGAGAATACTTCTAAAACGCGATTTCCTTTAAATAACGCTGTACCTTAACTGTACTCGAACAAAGACTATTTTCATCTTATATTTTAACAGTCAACCTAAAACGTTTAGCTTTACACTATGTATTACATAGGCCTATATTACCGAAATGCGCTAGGAGACAGGATCAATAGTCGTGCTTATCAAATCCTGTCACAGACACATACTAGGTGTGTATTAGCACTGACCTACTGTATGTATTCAGTAAGGCAATTCGCCTCTCAGATATATATACGCTCAGTTGCAGCGTAGGGTAGTTGAACATTTTTAATGTTTCTGTAATCTTTAATTTATAGCTTTAGGCGAAAGAAATTGTAATTATTTATATCAGGTGGCAATGGGCCTGTTTATCTATTCCGTGACAATCAAAATCAATAAGACACATTGGCATTTTAACAGATTAAAGTCAATAAAATATGAAGTTCACACTTATTAACGCCACCTCGTTATCGCCCATTGAAAAAGCCGGAAACGTATGAGGGACGAAGCCGTTCTTTATTCTTTTTTGATTTTATGTAATGTATTTTTTTACATAATGGGCTGGAGTAATTAATTTTTTGGGGTCACTCATAGAGGACTCGGAAGTGCGTTGCCGGCCTTATAAGAAATAGCTTTTTGAGTGATCCTAAGTCGAATAATTTTATTTTTTCTTGTATTCTCTCGATGCCTAAAACTAGGGTATCAAATGTAAAATCACACAGTTTTCAAAATAAAATATTGAGTATACATACATACATAACTTAAATCTCTACTATGAAAGTGAAGAAAAAAATTCTTTACAAAAAATGAAAAAGAAAAGATATTAAATATTTAAGGTGACCATACAGCTAGTTATGACATACACGGATGACACACTCATGGAATATTCAAATGGACTCACCGTGTGTATGCGCAGGCGCATGCCGCTTGGGCGAAGCGGGCTGCATCGCGCGCGTTAGCGGGCCCTCGCACCGCCCGCCGCCCTCCGGCTCATGACTGAAAACAGAACGGAAATAATAAGTGTCAATTTTCATACTGGACTATTTATTCGTTCATAAGTAATCTCACAGCTACATATGTCTATAATGTAAAAGAAAACACTGTAGACAATATACAAAGACAAACAGATTACATTGTTAAACTAAATATATCAAAACAGAAAACATAGGTTCAATTATAGACAGAAAAAACTATAATCAATATTTTAAAGAAAATTGTTACTGCTAAACATATATTTCCTCCCATCCTCAAATATCAACATCTTCATAATAAGTGTCACAACACGAAACATTGGCGAATTACGCAGATATTACGTGTTAGTACGAGGCACATGAAACAATTGGGAACATCTTGTCGTATACAGTGGAGCGATTCTTACGCTGGCCATAGCCGGACCGCATGTTGCAGTCGAGACCAACTGCTGTAGAGCGTACAAGACTGCTTGGAGCAGTCGGTCTAGGCACAATTTCGGTTTAGAGAAATTAACGACAGCAAATCGAGGCTATCTATCCGCCCATTAAGAATTTCGTGAGAATTACTAATCAGTATTGCTGACTACATCGACATTCCAATGAGTAAATTAAAATATTTTCAAGAATCTGCTAATTACAGTATAAAAACTAAGGAATTTCACATTTTTTTATATATTGTCTACAGTTTTTATATAGACTAATAAAAGTTTGATAAAACTGCTATACAAAAATACAATTTAAATCTAAATTAAATTATTATTTGTTCCCTAAAACAGTACTAAACGAATCCCTAAACTTGTTCTTAAGCAAATATGTAAAGGTGATGAAATATTATGAAACAGATTTGTCATATTAAAACAAATCCATACAATCATGCGGAATACAAGCTTTTTCATACATATTTAACAAATACATTTTCGTTAGAGGAAACACAAAGAAAAGCTTTCATACAATTCGAAGAAAAACCCTCATTTACCGAGTTCAAATATATTGTTGAAAATCAATTGGGCCGAACACAATAATTCTCAACATAACAAGCTGTGTCTTGTTCGTATTGTTAGGGATTTCCGTAAGAAATTGTGTATTGAAGCACCCATTATGGGACACTGTTGTAAGACCTTTATGAAAGCAGGTGGTGTCCACCAAGGTTGAATAGTTGGATCAAAAACATTGTGTTGACCAATATAACACTGTCCGGTGGGTTAACTCGTTTTTACTAAATTAATTGATGCACAGAGACACTTAAATTCCCCAAAATTTGTCGTTAATTGTGTATTGTATGTTTAATCTACACAAAATTTCCCGTGAGTTTGGTTTCATATTTTAAATATCGTGTTGTCTATTCAATTCTACTCTATGTAGGCAGAATTTTACATTAATTTATATTATTTCCGATTTTAATATAAAATTTCTTAAAGACTACACCTAAACTTGCAATATGGGTAATATTTGATTTTGATGTTCATATAACCAAAAAAGTTAAAAGTATATGAATATTCAGGCGCTTTGAATATTGTTACCAAACATCGTTCGTTAAAACATCGCCTTTATCATTCCCTCCTATTTTATTATTTTCACTCCTTTTATTACGTAGCGCCACTGATTTATTCAGCTACAACCTTTCTCTTTCATGATCATTTGTCAATCAAGGCAAGTAGATGATTAGCGTCCAATGCCTGACATACGCCGTCGACTTTTAGGATCAAAGACCAGCGAATGTTTAATGCGCACGCATAAGAAAGTCCATTGGTGTACAGCAAGCAAACCTACGACCTCAGGGATAAGAGCCGCACACTGAAGCCCCTAGGGTCACTCTGTACAAACCTTTTAATCATTATATAGTGAGAGATATAATCATGAAAATCACATTTTTGTTAAGGTGGTATTAAAAATATAAACGAATAGTGTTGATATTGTGCACACACAAGACTGATTGCCATAAAATATGCAAATTTATGTTTGGCACGCTCCAGTGGGAGTGGGAATTCATATATGTTTAAATGTCTATAATACGAGGACAATGTCTATAATACATGGTGCGAAGTACAAATCTGGACCAAATTCAGGAGGTACTCGACAAGGGACAGGTCAAAAACGATCAATAATGGTGAATGTCATGAAAGGATGTCAGGACCATAGCAAGTGGAGATCCGTGGTTTCTGCCTGGGTAGGCAGGGAAGGGCGTGATTGTATGAATTAAATGTCTGTAATTAAGTTTAAATATCTTCACTATATATACATTTTCTTTTAATTATTGAAAACAACGCAACGTTTTCCTTTCAAGTTTAGTTTTCAGTCCGATAGTCGGCAAAAGGTAGTCTAACGCCATTTTGAAAACATTGTCCAGCAAGGGTTGCCACTTGTTAAAAGATATTCAATATAGGCAATTTTAAACTTTTTCTGTCTTGGGTGAATGTCAACCTTTACCTGATGTAATATACATAATATAAGTTAACATATCCTTTTTTTACTAATCCTTTTTGTTACGAGTTTTAATGTTGTCCACTCGTTGTTTACACATAAACGTGAAAAAACAATTTTGCTAATAAACATAAAATAAATCAATCAATCGAGACTCAACCTTTGGTCTGGGTCTCAGATTTCTGTACCTGTTAAATGATCATTAGTCTATCAATAAGTGATCGGCCTCCAGTGCCTGACACACGCCTAAGGTTTCCTCACGAAAGAAAGTCCATTGGTGCCCTGGGATCGAACCTACGACCTCAGGGATAAGAGTTGTACGCTGAAGCTTTTAGCCCTTATTTAGTGATAGGTCTACTGTGTCAACTTAAAAAATATTATGCTGGAAATCAACTCAACCTTTATGTTTCTTTACAACTTAGTAGGTTAAAAAATAACTTGTTATAAAAATCTTTACAAATATCTACACAACATACAGGCAACCCTGAACACTGACCATAGACAACGCTTTAATTACCACAGACTGCACGTGAGGGGCGAATGGGGTGTCACTAACCCACCCACGCATCGATTTGTTGCACGCTTGCCAACATCGTATGTGAGAATTTGGAGGGAAAATACTTTCTAGTATTTATATTGTAACATACAAAAACTTCGGCAAATTATATCTGTAATTTAAATATAATATAATTAGTGTTTTATTGGTGTCATTACTTAACTTACGATAAATGATATTTGAGAAAAAAACTCTAATAATTGTTAAAGTCAATTGTCATACAATGCATGTGCAGACAAATGAAGATAACATACGTTTATAGTTCATATAATGTGGCTAATGTTCATATACTGTGGCAAAATCTTGATCATGAACGTTTTTAATTAAAACATACATAATTACTAAAGTGAGCTTGTACACGTATTCTTGTATAGAAACAGACAAACAGACAGAAGGCTCATCAGTTCATGGGTGATTCCGTCACTAATGGAGACTTACATTGGCTGAGGGCTCGAAAGTGCATTGCTGGCATTTAAAACAGCATCACCTTGATGGCTGAAAGTCGTCCACACAACACACTTTCTTTTGCGATGAAGACTGTTATTTAATCAATTACCATCTAAAATTCGCAATGTTAGCGCGTTTAACTAATTCAAAAGGGCAGTAATAATACATATCAGAGCGAATATAGACTGAAATTGGGACATGAATCTGGCTCGTATATACATAATGTTTCTTATGTAAATAAAACACAATTTTGTAATGAGAGAAATAAAGTTCTTTAAACACAAAGACCCCCTGAGAGATACGACCACCAATTGTTTAAAAAATACATCTCCCTCAAAAGACCGGCACCCACTAAAATCTGAATGACTGCCCCTTTATACTATAAAAAAACGACGATAAATATATTAGGTCCTTACATATGAAATTGGCGTTTTGTCGTACTGGCCACTTTGACCACAAATACCTCCTCTTTGGTTAGGAATTTCAAATTCAAATTTGTACAGCTATTTACTCGTGTATTTGTGCTTCGATAGCCGTCATTCATTTGTTTTTTTTCTTCTGTTTTTTTTTCTGTTTGCGTCACTCATTTTACAAAATGGAAAACTTAAAGTATCGCTTTATTTACGAGTACGAGTTCCGCCGTGGCACTAGTGCTACTACTACTAGGAAACGACTCGAAGGGTGAATGATGTGTATGGCGGTCATGTTGCAAAAGAAAACACAGTTCCTTTTTGGTTCCAACGTTTTCGTAAAAATTTCGTAAAAATTTCGACCTGCAGAACAAGCCCCGTGGACGGCCTGAGGCCAAGTTGATCCATCGCAAACCACGTCCGAGTTAGCTGCAGGCTGCGGTGTTAGTAATAAAACTGTTTTAATTCACTTGAAGCAAATTGGGAAGATTAAAAAGCTTGAAAGGTGGGTACCTCACAAATTGACTGAAGCAAACCGGCAAACGCGCGTCGACTGCTGCGATACATTCCTGAACCGGCACAATAATGAAGGTATTTTAAACCGAATCATTACCTGTGATGAAAAATGGATTCTTTACGATAATCGGAAGCGCTCAGCGCAATGGTCGGATCCTGGCCAGCCCGCCAAATCCTGCCCCAAGCGAAAATGAACCCCAAAAAAGTTACTTGTAAGCGTTTGGTGGACTAGTGCCGTTATTGTTCATTGCAGTTTTCTCAAATCTGGCCAGACTATTACGGCTGATGTCTATTGTCAGCAATTGCAAACCATGATGGAAAAGCTAGCGGCTAAACAACCTAGGCCGGTCAATCAAATTAGCTACCAAATTAGAAGAGCTTCAATTGGAATATCTAAGACATTCTCCGTACTCCCCGGACCTTGCTTGCTTGCTTGCCAACAGATTACCATTTTTTTTTTCGAAATTTGGACAACTTCTTGCAAGGGAAAAAAATTAACTCTGATGGGGCTGTCCAAATCGCCTTCACAGATTTTATTGATTCCCGTCCGACTGGTTTTTTTTAGTAAAGGGATCAATGAACTACCTATGAGATGGCAAAAGTGCATAGAAAACAATGGTTCATACTTTGATTAATTAAGTATATTATATTTAAAAATATTCGACTTTTTGTTCCTCCCATACAAAACGCCAATTTCATATGTAAGGACCTAATATATCCTAAAAGCCGGTTCTAAAAGGCTGGTAAAATACTAGCGATCCTAAACATCAAGTGAGCCTCTTGACCGTTAGATAAAAAATGCAAAGAATATTCTTTCTTAAATCAATGAATTGTTATTACAAAACTATCGTATTCCGTTTAAACATTTAACTGTGATATTTTGTCCTTATGTTGGTAACACTGTATCTGTATAATGCAACTGGCCGCCTTCATTGCTTTTAACCGTTTCGCATACAAATTATGTGATGACTGAAAATCGATAGCATTTTTAACGCTTCGTAGCGTCCGTTGTATTACTGAGTCTGGAATTGTTACACTTTTACGGTTTGAAGGAAAAATATAACTAACACTTTTCAGATTTCTATGTTCGTTTCATATTTTATGGCTTAATAATAAAAATAATTTATTGCAAGAATATGGTACAATAGTAATTTCCCATATTCTGCCATTCTGGCGCGCAAATTTGTCTTTGAAGGAGTTTTACATTTTACATTATTAGATAATGAATTGGTCAATTCTTATATTATTTGTAACGTACATATCATATCAAATGTTATTAAATTTACATCAACTACAGTGTTTTACGCAAATAATGATTTATTGACTAATACATTTTTTTCCATATGTAAAAGTCAATTATTAAAGACTCTAGTCGTAAGATTTTTTAATTCTTTTGGTAAATTATTGTAAACCTTAATAATAAAAAGGTGTTTATTCTAAACAGTTCCAAATTGATTTTTGGCACAGCCAATTTCTCCCCATGTCTACTTCTTACTTCGACTTAACAATATGTATGTTTCTGTGCACGAATTAGGACATTTCTAAAATATACATTGTGATCTTGTGACCATCTTGCCGGTCACGCCATTGATTTAAGTCATAAGAACGTGCAGTTTTGACTTATGCACATCAGTGCGCCCGCCATGTTGAGCAAAAAACCGGCACGTTGTACCATACTTTTCTCGAAGCAGTCCAGGCCCTTTTCGACCCTCTATAAATTCATTATGGATAAAACTAGATGCCTGTTCAGTTAAGTTCAGTTGCCAAGCGGCGATTTTATAAACACGGTGTATGGTATTTCTTTAAGAATTATAACTAAGAAAACACTTTTTAAGCGTGCGTGGACACGCTGTAAAGCACGCGAAACGTCGGTTATGAATGAAGTTTTTAAAAAAAATACATAACTTCAATCCGTTTAAAATTTTTTTTCTTAATGTGTAAAATAATTATAACTAGTAAAATTTCGTAATTTTGTCTCTTACTGGATGACCAATGATTACGTCTCATTAGAGTTTTGCTGATGATAATTTTGTGAACTTGACTTTGAATGGTTTACATAACACACTAAAAAACTATAAATACTAGACATGGAAGTGTATAAAATATAATTCTATAAAAATTAAATTTATCAACTAAAACATGCAAAGCAATTACGAAATAACACGGCCATTAATTAGCGTATGAAATTATCTTTAACGCGACAAAACTTAAAGCTTTTATATCGTAATCAACAACATGTTTGTCTCTAAGGCTGTTTATCCACGACGGAGTAAAATAAAACTTAAAGTTCTTACAAAAAGAAAGTCAGTTTAGATTTTGTCTCATTAAGTAAATATAATGTAAGCTATTGTAATCAACATATTCATACTCTAAACAATAATAATTAATATATAAATAAAAATGTGTAAAAATATTATAATTACAGACACAAAAAGCTATTATGATATATAAAACGTAGATTTTGTAATGAGTACTGATGTGTTAGTACTAAGTGTTAACGTAAAAGGTTTTTTACGTTAACACGTATTAACGCATCACATTTTTGTATCTGTTTCATGATCATTTGTCTAATAGGCAAGTAGGTGATCAGCCTCTTGTGACTTTTTGGGTCTAAGGTTAAATGCGCACATCGAAAGAAAATTTATTGGTGAACAGTCGGGGGTGGAACCTACAAACTCAGGGTTGAGTCTCACACTGAATACTAGGGCAACACTACTGTGTTACAATCAACAAAAAATATTGTTTATTATGAGGTAGTATATTTTATTTAAACCATCGTGTTCAGAAACCTTTCAACTTTCCACACCACATCCAATGTGGGCGCGGGAAACGTGGGCGAAGCCTTGATTAAAGAATGTCGACTGTCAAAACTGCTTATTAGCTGATAATCTGTTTTAATGGAAGACACAGAATGTGTTCATCGATTTCAAAAATCCCATCACTAAAACTTTAATACCAACCGGACATCCAGCACGTGGAAAATTTCAAAATTATTTTTAAGGTATAGTTTAAAAAATAATTATTTTAAAAATGTTCGCCTAAAGGTTTCCTTTTGATTTTTAATATGTTTAACATAAATACAAAGGAAAAAAATACAACCGTGTTAAGTCACGCAAGCAAAACGACCTTCATCACGAATGTTTATAAAACTTTCGATTTGAGTGTAAATATAAAAAGTTTTAAAAATACCTTTTGGACCTGACTCTAGTGTATCTCCACGTGTTACTGCTGTAATGCCCAGAACTGGATTGGCATAATAGCAGCTGAAGACTGTTGGGTCTTGGTTCCTTTTTTTTCTTACACCGTAACTTCACTTCCGCTTTCTTAATTTCCGGCTCATTTTCCAAATCCAAATGCTCCAATCTCTCCTTTATAAACCTTGATCGAATCAAGTCAGGCGTGACATCGACGCGGTGTTTTCGAATTTCGATCGGGGACAAAGGAGGTTTTCTAGGTTCGAAAACTACTTTTGAGTATTCATTGCTTCTACGCCATAGACGCGGTGACAGCGGCCAGAATCGCCCGCTGGGCAACGATTCCATCACCATTTTATCACATTCAATTTTTAAACGACTTTATCGATGACACTGTAAGCACTACGAAGTTGCCAGTATTTAAAATTTGTTCACAATATTTTCAATGTTCCAATTTTAAAATGTTCCGATGTCAACTGTTTTTATATACATATTTAATTAACAAAACAACGTCCGTCACTTATGGATGCGTTGCATAGACTAAGGAATTTGTTGTTGATACTTGAGTAATCAATCGACACCTACTGATTCTCATTAAAAGAGGCAAAGATGACACAGACATTGCTCAGAACTGCACTGATAAGACGAAGCTTTATCTACGCAAAAACGAATAAAAATAATTTGGGTCGTTCCCGGATTCCTTATAAAATGCGTCATGGAAGCGGTAAGTGCTTGTTTCCTCAAAAATTGTTTCCTTTTGTCTTTATAGAATGCGTCACAACTTCTTTTTAACTTAGTAATATGGAACGATAACACAGATGACTCTGTGATTATTATGTTTATTTTGTAACGTCTCTAAGTATCGATTTACAAATTTATTTCAACAACCTGTGTCGAGGACGCAATACAACTTGCTATAGTGTATACGTATAAAGCGTCAAATGCTACACATGTCGACATCAGCGCGATGCAAAACGAGAAATTGCACAAAATAGCGACCACAGATAACATCTATAACGTAATGTTTGCAACAGATAAAAACTGAGAGTTTCCGGAAGTGATTTTTTATTCAAGCTTTAGTTAAATAAAAAGTAAACTTTTTTATTTCAATTTTTTTTCTACTGTACCAAAAATTTCTGCTAATTTTATTGTGTGCTTATTTTGTCATGTATATGTTTTAGTTGTATTTTTCAATTTTTAATATCTTTTTTGAAACACTTATGTTTACTTCAATTGTCATACAATTTTTTTGAATGATTTTGTAAAATATGCTGTAGATTTAGTACTATTTATGATGTGGTAAGCTTTAATAAATAAACAATTACAAAGAACCATTTTTTTTTCATGGACATTTTTGATGACCGAACCGACCAGCTGTTATTAATTAATGTCCAAACGAAATAGGGCGGGGACCCTCTTAGAATCATTTTTGTAATTTTAACATTGTTACGTTATTATAGTTCGATAGTAATCCAAAAAAATAATATTTACCAATACTTGGTAAACACCCAACGAATCCCAACCCCGCATACGGACTCGCCTGCCTACCATATGCCGACAGCGAATTATATCTTATTTCGGTCATACAACGCGCAGAAGCGATGAAAGCTTGGTGAAACTATCGTGGTTGGTAACACAGAAGGCAAAAGTTCACATGGCCGTCCACCAATCAGATGCTCAAATCAAAGACTCATCGTCGTCAAGACTTCACAGTTATGAGAAGATGGACAGAAACCGGTGGAAAAAGATTGTCCGCTCCATCTGTTTCCTTGCTGATCACGACGCTCAGAAATGAGCTACCGACTACAGAGATTTATAGTAAACTAGCTGACCCGGCAAACGTGGTTGTATGTAAATTATAGAGGGGTGACAATTAAGGGTTGTATATATTTTTGTATGTTGTATCATAAAAAAAAATTCTAAAAAAATAATTCTGGAATGGACACCCCTTATCACTTAGGGGTTTGAAAGATTGATAGTAGCCGATTCTCACACCTGACATGCATATAAAAATTCATAAGCATCGGTCGAGCCGTTTCGGAGGAGTATGGGCACTAACATTGTGACATGAGAATTTTATATTTATAGTAAATAACAATAAAATTACGCACCTAACCAATTTGCATTAATAAATGAATTTCCAAACAAAAGATTCCGTAATAACTATCCTTATATCAATTACCAAACATAATGACGTAGTAATACTTTTCCTAGTCTATATTCCTATCAATATTAATTATTTTCCTTGTTATTGTGACGAAATCTGAATAAGATATCACCACTATTGTTATGTATATAATGATAACATTGACGTTAGAGTAATTGCAACTTCATGCGTTATTCATATACAATGTATATGTTAATTTGCTTACAGCTTAATTCTAAAAGCAATAAAGGTATTTTCAAATCGAAATCCGAGACTAATTTACACTATAGATATAATAAATAAATCAGTGGCGCTGAAAACTTTTTATTTTAGGTCTAGGCCTCAGATTTGTGTATCTGTTTCCTGATCATTTATCAATCTACTAGGATCAGCCACCTATGCCTGATACACGCCAAATTTTGGCTCCAGTTTCCTCACGTATTTTCCTGTTTTTTTTTTAAGTAATAGAAGCAAACGGGCAGCAGGCTCAATTTAAGTGACACCGCCCGCCCATGGACACTCATATTGCCAAAAGGCTCGCAAGTGCGTTGCCGGCCTTTCAAGAATTGGTACGCTCTTTATTTGAAGGACCCTAAGTTCAGAAATACTTTAGTGGGCAGCTTGTTCCACATATGGTGCGCAGCAAAAACTGCTTTAAAAGCAGGGATAAGAGTTGCACGCTTAAGCCACTAGGCAAACACTGCTCCAAGATTATCCTGCATAGATTAATAAAAAAATGTTGTGAGCACTAGTGTACACACTTAAGAAGTGAAAATTCTTTGTGACCTGTGGTAGGGACAATAAAAAGATGGCACGTAACGGAAAAATGTGACGCGTAACCGACAAATGTGTGTTTACTTCGAAAAACTACTTAACAAAACACGAAAGTACATGCAGACTGTTAAAATACGAAAAGTCCCTGGCGCGTTTAGCGTCATCGTCGATGCGACTTGTAGCATCCTGATGGGCAACATTCAAGGCAAGGCACGGAAATAATAATAAATGTGCCAATAAAATCCATATTTATAAATAGATTTTTGTTAAAAATTTAATTAGTTGTGCAATGAAATTAAAAAAAAAAAGCAATTTTCTATTCTATATATTTATATTCTATATATTCTATATTCTATATGTTATTTATGTGGCATAACATTCAAGGTTTCAATCCGTATCAGAATTCGAAGCTTGTTCTATATGCCCAAAATAAGAAAGTTATGCCAGGGTCTGTCATTGCATCCCACTCATGAATATCTTTAGGACAATTACGTAGGCATTGTGTAGGAACAAGGAATTGGAGTATAGGAATTCCAGCTGTGCTCTGCTAGTATTACGAAAGCAGATTTACTGCAATTTATTCTGCAGTTTTCATCTCGATTATCCCCCTTGCCCCACGTTGGGAAGCACTGGATGATACGATCGATTCGCATAAATATCTAAACGAGGATTATGTAAATCTAATGAGTTTCCTTTAAACTCATTAAGCACAGCAGTTTAGCAGGACGATACGTCACACTCATAGTGCAGTACGTGTTTTGAATGCGCGGGGGCATGCTAAGTGTTTTACGAGGAAATCTGGCAGGATATGTAAATCAGTGGCACTACAACCTTTTTAAGTCTGAGACTCAAGTTTCTGTGTCATTCATGTTCATTAGTCAATCTTATAGGCAAGTAGATGATCAGCCACGATGTTTTCGTTCACCGTTCGAGCGAGTGTTTAATGTGCACATAGAAAGAAAGTCCATTGGTTGCACGCACAGCCGGGGATCGAATCTACGACCTCAGGGAAAAGAGTACGCTGACGCCACTAGGCCAACACTGCTCAGAAAACAGTGTTATTATTGTTATTAAACCCTTGCTCAACATTATTCATATGCTATCCTATAGAGGAAATTTTGGTGAAATTATCAAGCCGATATGAATTTTTATTCCCGAGAAATTTGTAGACAAACATACACTACGCAAAAAGGATACGGTGGATACAACGGCGCGGCACAGGAAGTGGCAGGAAGCAAATGAGTCACGGGAAGTGGGCGTGGCCTGTTGTCGTTCAACTCGGCTCTACCAAGTAATTGATTCGACCAATGCTCATACAATTACTAATGTGACAGACCTCTGTTCCAATATGTATCTCAAGTCGCAGTCAGCCTTGACATTTATCACAAATTTTTGACACTTAAAACTAGATTTAAGTTAGGCCTTAAGTGGCAATTTCAATAAATTTTCTTTGATTTGGTCACTTATCTGATAAGTGTGGTATTAAAAAATCGATTATTTGGGACAAACAACTATGTGGACCACTTAAAACACCCATGGACACCTGCAACGCCACGGGGCTTGCGCGTGTGTTACCGACCTATGAGGAGCATTATTATATCATGATTATTATAATTTTCCTCAAACATTAGACACAAATTGTTGAACTTTTATTTTTCTACTATTCTATTTCCATTGTTAAAAATGGCAATATACTCTTTAATTAGTATAAAAGTATTTTCAAAGTAGCTTATCTATAGTAGACTCTGAGTGATGACGTCTGTCAAAATCGAATTAATTCATACGTCATGTATCATAGAAAATGCAAGTTAACTCAAGAGCTACATTTGGCATCACTAAAATGTTAGTAAACTGTGTCGTGTCTTCCGCCCATTGTGACAGCTAAGGCGTTGAAAAGGCAGGCTTCTTGGGAATAAAGTTTTGAGAATTCTATTGTTTAATTTATTTGGTGTGATTTTGAGTCACATTTGTTTTGAAATCGCATAAACAAATATAGATTAAGTTATAGACAATAAAAATCTATTTATATCAATAGATTTTGTATATTAAATTCGTATTGTCTGCTGTCATTAGACTTAGACTAGAATAGACTTTATGCAAAATATTGGTAAAAATCAACCGTGAAGGCTAAACCATATACTAGATACAATAAACGTATATACTACCATATACTACAATCATTACCTGTCCACATCATAGCTTTCCTACTAACTGATGTGAAATTAGCCTAATTCATGTCCAGTTCACTGTCTACATATATTTTAATTGCTTTATTTGTTCCATTCGTTTTGTCGAAATATCTAATACCTAATATAAGTAATGTCTTATGTATTTAAGCACTTTACGCGCTTGCCTTTTCTAATTTTTTTCTAACATTGGTTGTCTGGAAGATATCGCTCGAAAGCGATAATTACGCCTCCTTTTTATTTAATTATGTCAACTGTATTATATTTCTGTATGCAACGAAGTGTTAATAAACAAATAAATAAAGCATATAATGAAAGTGGTGTTACTCACGAACTTTCGCGAATTAATTGCGGTCGGCAAGTGGTTCACTGTCCTACATCGGACAATACATTGTGACGTACCTATGACGTCATTATATGGTAATTAATGTGTAATTTGTATGCGGTATAGACTAAGTGCGGACTCTGGGGACTAATTTTATTACTAGCTGTCCGAGATCCGTACGGGATTTAATTTTCAAAATATTTTGCGAATAAATGTTACCGAGGATAGCATTTTGAAAATCATTCCAGTAGTTTTTGGGTTTATTCGTTCAAACATACTAAAGTAAAAAAACCATAATATATTTGTATCAGCTTTATCTATCTTCCTCTATTCCTATTTCTCATCATGACCTCTTTCACGACCTTCAAGTATTGATTAGTTTCCAATTAACGATAACCAGTTATTAAAAGCTTCAAATAAGTTCTGGTTATTTGTGATTAGCATGGCATGGCATCCGGCGGTCCTAAGTTCAACCCTTGACGAAGTCCTGAGTTGATGATTAGGCTATGCGTAACTAAGAGGCGACACGAAGACTTATTTCAGAATTAATTCAGATTTATATCAGAAGAACTATGAAAGAGAATGAGAAATGTTAAAGAGTTGTTACCCCACTCATCTTGTACACACCAGTATCTATTACACCAGAAAAAGAAAAATAATTTGTTAATTTGGACGAGGATGTGAAACAATGCGAAAATTTACGTAATACAACAAAGCTCAATTGTACAAGGTGCCATGTAACGAATACTTGATATATTACCAGTACCACTCGAATCAGTCACCGCGTTGGCAAACCTCCAAATATTGATAGCGACAATAAGCTTATGACTACTCCAATATTTCCCGGAAGATATGACCGCAAAAGGTCGAGTGTTTGTTTACTAATTAGCATATGTACTAATTCAAAACAAGTGCTTGGTTGTATTAGTTTAGATTTAAGTTAAGCCTTTGATAACGTCAGGCACCGATGACCGTAAAACTTTACTAATGAAACTGAAGAATTTGATTGAAAGGACCCAGGTGTACAACTGAAACGATTTGAGATATTTTTGCATTAGCAAATTAAATTAACTTTACGAAATTATTTAGAATATGGTGTGTGGCTATTTGCAGGAGATGAAATGAGGACCAAGATAGTCGCTGAAACGAATGACGAATGAAAGAAGATGTAAAAAAAATTAAATCCTTAATTTGTGAAGTAAAAGTGTATTTTCTAGTAATATTCTAATATATATTATTACACATATTCAGAATATACTTCATTTATATAAAAAAAGATCTATCGTTCCAAACATGTCGAAATTATGCTTATTCAGAAAATTTAACAAACATAGCAATTTCTTATTACGAAAAGCCATAAAGTGTAGAGGTAAGTGAATAACACAAAGTGAGTTAACACAATTTATCTAATGGACGCCCCGGCGCGCCCCAAAATTGGAGTAATAACAACAAATGTGACATACCACTGTGTTTGATAGGTTTCGTATTGTTTTTAGAATTAATATATTTTCATTTCAATAATTGTATCGGGAGAATATTTATATTTTCTACCTTTATACCTTTATTACTCAACTACTATATTATTACTGTTAAATAATAAACAGTTCCTCAAGCATCGAAAAGAAAACCATCAAGGAAGCTAATAAGCTTCTCTTAAGGAAATCCTTTACTAACACTAAAAATATTTATCGAAATATATCAATATTCAAATAAGTAACTAAATGAAGTCGTTATTTGCATTCCCGCGGGCATGCAAATGTCCTTAAAAAAGTAGGATCCTCTGAAGGGTATATAACTCGAGCCACTTTAGTCTCTCGGCTATAATTTAGTCTCAGATGAGTCACCCACTAAAACCTACCTATGGTACCCCTAAAGACATGGCATGATAGATAAATAATAGCATAATTTCACGTATATATAATAAACTGGAAAATTTAAACAAATGAACTGTACTATTTAGTACGAATGTATGTAAAATCCTTATAAACAGAAAAGATTAGATCGTTTGTTAGCATGGAATAGGCTTTAACTACTGATACGATTTGAAATTATTTCACGATTAGAACCCTAAGTTATCCTAGATGAACGTAGACTATAGAATATTGTCAAAAAAGTTATGGTTTTGTATAAAATTACGATAGTGCAATTCTTAAATCGCGTACGCTGCGAAGGCCATAGACAATAAAGCAAAGTCATGTACGACTGTTTTATAGAAGACATCAATCTCTACAAAAAAGTTCGCGCTACCTAAAAGCATGTATTGAAAAGTCTAATTACGAATGAATGAATATATTTATGAATTAATGCGGAGTGGAACAGAGCACTAGTAATAAATATAATAAAAAAATACTTTGGTATTTATTGAATTATGAAAAGCATCAAATCAACGAGGAGGAAATGACAAGTGACCTCATAAAAGTGTCATTCGTGTCATTAATTATCCGTTCATCATTCTGACACAATTGATTTGCCGTGAAACCATGTTTGTTGATGGGCGGGATGATTGGTTTTTGAATGAGGAACTTCCGGAGAGTTTATTTATTTAACAGATCAGCAGGAAAATGGAAAACGTTTAGAGGCTTCGGTAAAGTGTTGTATGAAAATAAGATATTATTTTCGAAATATATAATAGTTTAAAATGGTACATCCATTTTATAACTTAACTTAATTTATTAATTTAATTAATATAACTTTTGATATCTTTATTTTTGTGATTTTTAAAATTAGATTGTTTGTATACACAGAACTGTTCTTTTTAATATGTGTATCTCTTAACACAAATGCGCAAAGTAATAAAAAAATGTGTTTTAGCGGTTAATGCACTCACGAAATAGGTGCAGACACTTTCTAAAAAATATTGTATGATTAATAAATGTTTTTCTTTCCATTTTTAAAGACAAACTATTTTATACTTTTTACAAGCAGTTTATATAGAATACTTATATATTACATACTACTGTATTTTAAGGCAACGCACTCACGAGCACTCTGGTATTGAGTGTCCACGGGCGGCGATATATCTTAATATCAGGCGAGGCCTTGTTCTATAAAAAAATATATAATGTAAAGTTACCATTTATAAAAACTGAATTAGTCTTACCTATATTTTATGTAAATTAATTCGAATATTTAAGTTCAACGGTCATGTCAACTACATACATACATACTACTTTTTTTAATTCTAAGTGGCGTTTGTGTTTTGGATGTGCTTATAAGGTAACAACTAATGTTACACAGAAGAATAAAGACACAAGGAAGGAGTAGCTATTTGATACCTACGTTCCTTTCATCTTTGTAGCTGGTTCGTAATTTCGTGCAATTGATAATATTAATTGAACAAATGTTTGACGTGTATTGCTCGTTAGGTATACAAATAAAAACCTTAACAAAAACTCCCTAGGCCCATCTTTCTGTCACTGTCAGTGATGATTGATCGTGTCTGCGGTGGACTTCATCCGCATTTTACTTCAAGGTTGTCAAGTGTCAAGTAATTACTCGTAATTAGTATGTGTAATAAAATAAAGATAATGCTGTTGAATACAAATTTTTCCAAGTTTTTGTTGAAATTAACCACTGTTGGGAGATTATTGAAATTTCTCAAGAATCCACGGAGCCTTGATCTTTCAGCGTATTTATTGGTCCATTTTGTTATTGTTTATAATAACTCTTTTTAAAACTTGCACGCCATTTTGTAAGACAAAAAAAATCAAGGCTAATTCTCAATAATATATTAAAAAAAACTGTGTAAACATAACATACATACGTACGTATACTCAAAATATTTATATAAAGCTATTTTTTGTATTATAATGTTACATTCAGGGCATATATTTATTCTATTGCTGAAGCAAAGTATATCTGTTTGTGGTTTTTCCTGAACCATAGGGTCTCAATTCTTTAAGCGTATGTATGTTTGTGGACTCAGTTTCCGCACTTAGACTCTCAATAGGTCCATTGTGCGTGATTCTTTAAGCGTATCTAATATACATTACGACCAGGTTAGTCGAGGGCAGAGAAAAATGGGCTAAAATAGGGGAGGCCTATGACAGAGGATAACCTGACTGGATACTAAAATGTTAAAAAAAAGTCAAATCATTTATTTCAATTAAGCCTATCAAAGGCACTTTTGAAATTAAAAAGTACAAGTTATAAATATTAAAAAAAATTACTAGTTGCCTCTTCCAAAACGAAGTTTCATGAAGAAGAATGGCCAAGTAACTTGCTCATACTTGCTAGTTTTTACGAAATTTTGTAAACATTACGTGAAGACTAGACTACAATAAAAAAAACACTAAACATAAATAGGGCATTGTGTTATAAAAATCAGTTATTATGTGGATACTTGGCGCACACATGTTCAAAAATATTGCAACTATGGATTTATTTACATTAATCTATATAAAAAATGATATAATTAACATACAGTCAAGCAGTGTATGAGCTACGTCAAAAGTAAATATAAACCTGTATGGCTAGATTAGCAACCAGTTGTATTTGTTTGGGCACTTATCACATAACCCTCCTGCCCTGTTATTAGAATGAAATAAATATTATTTAATATTTTGAAACACGATTTATAGAAATAAACACAACTGAATAACTTAACTAATATTGGAAAATTGCAAGGACTTTATGTTTTAAATTTCTCATTCTAAATTCAAATTCGAAAGTTCCATTTTCAAAAATATCAACCGTAACGCGATATCGTTAAACAGCAAAAATGACAGTTAACATTTAAAACGGGAACCGTGACTCACAAGTGGCTGAGAAACTCGTGCGCATACGCAACATTATAAATATCACTATTTACACTAATACACTTTGATTATTATCTTAATTATAGGCTTTACGTTCACTAAAGGTATTAATTATTAATAATGTTATACGTTTTGAACAGAAAACTGTATAAATTGCGGGTAGTTCCCGTGATGAGGTATACCTTCATAAAATAGTAATATTAATTCAGCAGGGCTACAACTCATCATGGATGTAAGACTCAGATTATATGTTGCAGTTCAAATCCAGTAGCTACAAATTTTAGGCCTAGGCCTCAGATTTCTATATCTATTTCGTAATCATTTTTCATTTTTTTTGGGTTTAAGACGTGCCTGAGGATGTTTTCCTTCACCGTACGCGCGACTCTTAAAAACATAGAAAGTCCAAAGGTACACAGCTGGGTTTCAAACCGACCACTTCAGGACCTATTTCCAAAGGGTTTTTTTTATAAACAGGCAGGCTCACTTACCGCCGCCCATAGACACTCAAACTGTCAGAGAGTTTGCAAGTGCGATGCTGGCTTTGTAAGAATTGGTACGGTATTTTCGTGATCATTTGTTTTTAATAGGCAAGTGGGTGTGGTGTGTGTCTGAGCCATGTCTAGGGTCTAGGGCGAGCCGAACGATGTCTTCCTTCACTGTGCGTGAGTGTTAAACACATAGAAAGTCCATTGGTACACAGCCTATTCGAACCGACGACTTCAAAGGCTCAGAACCGCAGACCTCCTTTTCACTGAAGCCACTAGGCCAACACAACTCAGTGATACCTCGCAGAATACTTAGTAACATAAGCATGAATAAAATTACTAAATTTAAAATTATAACTTGTCACGCACGTCACGGTGAAAATACAATACATTGAAATAGAAGATTTTAACGGATTATCACGGACATCAATTTGTTACATTGTATGTATGTCAACTACACGTTGTACTCTCAGTAACCAAAGATTACAAAACATTAACAGTGCTCACCTGATGTTAAGTGATACCGTCCATAGACAAGCCAGCAAGTGACTTGTCTGCCTTTTAGAAACTGTTACATATCTTTAAGAATCCCAAGTCGAATTGGTTCGTAAATACTTCAGTGAGATTTTAACTAAATAAATATTACTTTACTTCAAGTTCTCCTACAAAGGCGTGTAATGGGCTTCTAATGACAATATTAAAGGCTTGTAATTCGATGTATTGATTGATGTACGACTCCAAGAGAAAATATCAATCAGGAATTTATATATAAGCCAATGATCAGCCAGACCAGACATAATATATATATTTAGTATATAAACCGTTTGTTTGTATATTAAATACTATCAATACCCATTGTCCTTTATACTAATTTGAACTGCTGGAAATGTGCCAGGTCGTTATAGCCACTGTACAATTTTGTCTCGAAAACTCCTAGTGCATTCCTAATGGTCTGCGCCAGTTTTCTTTCTATTACTAAGCTGTTCTTGGATGGATTGCTGCTATTGAAGAGTATATCTGTGACTGGCTTTTATGGGTCTAAGGCAGAGATTCAGAGATGTTATTGTCAGACGGTCGCAGTCCATTATAAAAGGAGTCGCAGGTTCAGAAACATTGGTCTAGTCAAACTTCGTCTGTTTCTGTTTTTGCATGGTTACAGAGAAAACTTTACTAATTTGTAAAGTAATATTACATAAATATATTAATTTGATAGCGTAAAACTGTAAGGAGATAATTAAAAGTTTAAAAGTATTTCTTTTTAAATATAAATTTTACTTATAAATGAATTTATTTATAAAACTTAAGATAAATAAAAAATAAAGCAATATTATTATTATTTATTGAATAAAAATTATATTATATTATCTGTATTTTTAGTTACATGAACTTAGTCTTGCTCAAGTCGTCGTTCATCACTTGGCGTAAATCATTCGCTCCTGAATCATTTATAATAATATTACGGAAAGAGTAATATTATTCTTAAGAAGATAAGATAAGTTCTTCCTTCTTATGTATCCTAGATAAAATATTTATTTTCAGGTGTAATAATTAAAGTGAAAAAAAATGGGAAAACAAATTATATCACATATGTCATACGAATGCTTACTAACGGAAGACACGTGAGACTTGTACATATGAGTCAACTCTATATAATAATTAAGAGACGTTTAATATTTATAGGCTTTGACCCTAACCATGATAAACGAGCAGGAGATACTGGTGGTGAAACGTAAAATACTGCTTAAAATTATGGGGCCGACAAGGGGTGAGGACGAGTCATGGAGAGTCAGAGAAATCCTGAGAGTTTTATAAATAGAAAATAAAGTCAAATTTAAAAAGTTCGGTGCCTACAGCATCGTACCTTAAATGCTGACATTTCCTCAGTCTATTGCGATACTTAGTCATTAAGATTATTAATTGAAATTATAAGAGAAAGTTTGTTATCTTTTAGGCCTGTAAATATTCTTAAAACGTACTTTTTTCTATATATTTTTTCTGCAAATACCTATACAAATGTTGTCCTAGATTATAATTTCATCTTTCTTATTCAGTATTAGTAATATT
This sequence comes from Pieris brassicae, assembly GCF_905147105.1. NCBI lineage: Eukaryota > Metazoa > Arthropoda > Insecta > Lepidoptera > Pieridae > Pieris > Pieris brassicae. The sequence goes on along the minus strand of NC_059673.1, from coordinate 2,451,162 downwards.
TTGGTAAGTACAGATATTTTTAATTTAATTCAATTCAAACTGCAATTACAAAATAACTAGAGCATTATGTAGTTCAGTAGAGAGAATGAACAAGCTTTATATACACAGATGCACATAATTTCATTTCAAGAAAAGTATACCTAAAAAGGTCACTTATGGTTGCGTGTAGACGATTCTAGAAATAGAATGAAATTATAAAGAAATACTTTCTATCGCTTTCGAATCATTTAGAAACCGCAAAATTAATACAAACTAATCCCATGGCAATTCACTTCACAGGATATCCGCATAAACTTGAACAAACCATTAAACACTGGCAACACGTAAACATCGATAAACTTCGATTTGATTACCGAACGCGTGATAACGCGCGAACCGCGCCGCGTGCGCCGCGAGACTGGCTGGAGTCAGAAGCTCCACAATCCATTCTATTCACACAAAAGGCATTTCCTATTTGCTAAAACAAGATAGAGAATAATTTATTATCTTTAGGTGTTTCGTAAATATATTAACCAAGGACATTTCTATAAAATGTCAAACCTACGCTATTAACGGCGCTTGGCAGTTGGAGGCAATCATAAGTTTTATTTTAAGCTACAAGTTACCACATGTACAGTCTATGAATAAATTAATTTGTATTCTAAGATTATCTACGCTCCACAGATTAAATTATCTTAAGAATAACAAGAGAAGTTACAACAAGACCAATACATGTGAGTATAAAATTGTTAATACTTCATATGAAAAGTAATAATAATAATAATTAGCCTTAGCCTTTATTGCTGTAAAATACTTGTCCTAATAAATAAAAATATGAAGTACTTATAAACACTAATAATTATTCGGGAAGCCGGTTAATTTCTGTTTTACAACTTGTCCTTGGACATAGGCCTCCTCTAAGAGCTTCCACTCTTATCTTCTTATATCATCTTCCCAATTTTTTTATTTGTCTTCCTCGGTCTCTTTCGTAGCTAGGAGCCATTCCTTCGCATTTATCGTCCATCTCTGTCTCCTTTTATGTGTCCTGTGCATTTCCATTTCAATCTTACCAGAAGTAACAGCATTTCTAAACTTTTTCATGCCTTTTACATCTTCTAGTTTTACTCAGTCTTTCAGATATCAGATATAGACCACTATTTCCATACTATTTTGACGTACTCTTAGTTTGTTTTCTTGTTTATCAGTGAGTGGCCAGGTTTGACATGCGTATATCAGGCACGGTAATAAACAATTACCAAAGACTTGTCTCTTGTAAAGCATTTACAAGTTTCTGTTTTTAATTACTTCTGACAGTGACTATTATCTTTTCACCAACTGTCATGAATAATATCGAGATGTAATTATCAACTTAAATAGAAGGAGTAGACATACATCATTTTATAATTAAGACATAAAGACAAACAAACAAGAAACAAGGAAGTTGCTAATTAACAAGTTGAAGCCAGGGTTTAACTTTTAGAATCAAATTTTTGTCTATTAATATTATACATGCTTTTATAGTACAGGCTTTTGTAACGTAAGGTTTTCGTAATGGTTAGGACATTTAAAAAAAATGATGTTTATTTTACGTAATAGGAAGCCTTGTTGCAAAAGATTTTCTAAGTGTATATATAAAATAAACCAGTCTGAAAGAATTTAATAACCACTCTTTCGTCTCTTTTTGTCAGATTGTGTTTAAGCTGCAATTAAAGGAGACAGACAAGCACAACAATTTGATGATTAATAACCCGAGTTACATAAAACCTAGTATCAGTAGGAATATTATAACACATTAAAAATGTGTTCGAAGTTATGTTAGAAAATTCAATGCTTTTAAAAATATTTTAATTTCCACCTGCAGCAGCTTCAGCTTGCGACTCCCGCCTCATAGGTCGATAGTTCTATACCCGGCTGTGCACCAATGGACTGTTCTGGAGTGCGCATTTAACATTCGCTAGAACGCCGAATGAAAGGAGGAAACCGGCTTAGACCCAAGAAGCCGGCATTTGTCACTGATACAGAAATCTGAGACCCAGACCTAAAAAGGTTGTAGCGCCACTGATTTGTTTATTTCATATTAGTCAAAGCACTTGATTGCACAGTCCAGGTACTGTGCAATCAAATGCAATATTTCTTGTTATAAATACTATGTACATTGAAAACGAAAATAACACAAGCAAGATTAAATATCAGGAAATGAACGTAAACAATTTCTGTAAAACGGATCACCTGCTCGACAATTATACATTAATTAATATTAAGTGTCATAAAGTAATGTATGAGGTTGTATTTAATGCGGAACAGCTGAGGTCAATAAATGAAACCGCACCTGCTATTAGGTGACCTTTCTCTTTACCACACACAGTCAATTTCCAGCTCATTCGATTCATCATACACGACAAACCTACTACGGCAATGGTGAAAAAATTTTTTAAATAAAACAAGAGGACCTCCTGATACCTATGGATATTCATTTCCAGGAGACTTAGAAGTGCCTTAGTTTTAAGAATTAGTGCGCTCTTTTCTTAAAGGACCCTAAGTCTAATTGTTTCGAAAATACTTCAGTGGGCAGCTTGCCCATAGTGTTGGTGCGAGGCAAATACTGTCTTAAAAGTCGCGTTTAATCCAAACAACTCCTCCGAACACTCTCCGTGGTAATTGCGGTAGAAGAAGCAGAGATACCTACTCTGCGCAACGGCAAAGATCAAAAAGGGATTGGTTGTCGACGATTCCAGTTGAATATTTACCAAACCAAACTTAATGTTCAGAAACGGGGCATTCGTATGTAAACCTAATGGGGACATCACCCTATGATATATTTTTTACCCTCGAATACCTGACGAAATTTCGCAGCTGAAATTGAATTAAACATTGAACCAGGGACAATATGGGAACCTACACAATTCGTCAACTATAAAAAGGCTAACCTAAAATCGTAGAATGTTATGTACACGAATATATCATAATTCATTATTTAATTCAAACATTAGGAAAAAAGCTACATATAGGCCCGTCACAATTCAATACATTTATGACTCCTCACTTAGCGCTACTTCCGTACAAAAAAAACTTAATATACAATTACCAGAACCTGTAGAAATGTTCGAGTGCCACAGATAATGTATGGGAAATAGAACATTGCACACTTTGAATGTAATTTTGACAACCTATTTATTGAAAGGTTGTTGTACCCGAACCCATGACTCATGTAAACAGTGTGTGCTAGTTTTCAATGAGTTATAGACGTTGCGTGTAATGAAATACGATAGCGTACTTTATCCAACAAATATGTTAATCTATCTACAAAGAAACACTTAATCAGTGACTTAACCTTTTAAGGTCTGAGCCTCAGATTTCTGTATCTATTTCAAGATTATTATTCAATCTAATAGACAAGTGATCGGCCTCCAGTGCCTGACATACGCTGTCTAGGTAGACAGACAGGTTAGACCTAACAGGTGTTGGGTGTAAGGCAAGCTTAACTGTTTAATACGCACATAAAGGCCATTGGTGCGGGGATCATATCCCGGGGATGGGAGTCATACGCAGAAGCCACTACACCAACACTGCTCTTGTCATAAAGAAATACTTAATAATAATAAAAATATCCAGCTCTACGACACCGGTACTAGCTCTGACTTGTACCTAGCTAACACTGAAAATGTTTTTAAAATGAAAAACGGCTTAATGCTAATAAAGTTGCCAATACTTTTATTGGTTTTCGAAGTAATCTCTACACATCGTCGCATTAGATGGAACCACTGAGAGAAGCAGTGGGCCTATTCTTCCTTTGGGGTATATTCTATGGCATTTTCGTACGCATTCACCGCATCTTCAGGACTCGTAAAGCTAATACCTCGAATTTTATATTTAGTTCTTGGGTGTAAATGAAAGTCACAGGGCGCCAGGTCGGGACTGTATAGTAGATAACTCATTACCTCCAAACCTGTCGTAGTAAATATTTACCAGTCCATGAGAAGGTGTTTCTGGTCGTCGGTTAAAGTATGGGTAAAGTAAGTACAAAACTTCCTCACGCCTAAATGTTCGTGTAATATTTTTTGAACTTGACTTATATCAATGTCTAGGCTAGTCCGTATCTGCTGATAGGCCACTCTCTTATCTTCCTCTATCATGCGTCGCACAGCACTGATGTTATCTTCAGTAGTCGCTGTTAAAGGACGTCCCTCACGCGGATCATCATTGAGATAGCTACGTCCACACTTAAAGTCGTTAAACCCAATTGGTTTAACGTGAATAGTGGCACGAGATGGGGCTTCATTAAGATATGCTAATCGCAGCAAAGCGAGTAAGCCCACAACGAAAGTCATAATTAATAATTGACCGAAAATTTTCTCGCGTCAGGTTAATTTTCACGTGTAACAAGAGTTTTAGATTTGCCGCCAATTCGCAAAAACAAATGACAAATGAATGCAATATACTACATTAGGTTACCAAAGAGATCTAAAATTGAAATTCAAAAAAGTTTTCATCAGTAATGTTTCTAACTGGCCAGTTCTAAACATTTTCAGTGTTACCCACGTATTAATTATTTTCCCGTGTTTTACGCTCACAGACAATATTAACTCGTTAAAAGTACAAACACAACCCAGAGTCTTAGAAGTCGCTTGGTTTCGACACTAACGTGTGATGACCAAAGAGGTCATATATAACAGACATATCGATGCACTATTTCGCTTAGAATGTGTTCTATTGTTATCTTTTATCGGTACATTAACCTAGACGAACATTCCCACGAAAAACCGTACACAGCGGTATATTGTGAGAATCAGGTATTTAGAGGCACTATTTAACCTATAATATAATTATTAAAAGGCTGGCAACTCACTATTCTTATAAGGCCGGCAACGCACTTGCGAAAAACCTTCTGGCAAAAGTTCATATAAGGAAAACAATTGGAGAAATTTAGAAAAAAAGGTTTTAGGATAAGATTACGTAAAATCGAATAGTGTATATGGGGTAGCATACCAATATAATATATTGGTAAGTAGCTACTAAAAATGCAAGAAAAAACTAATTGTAATTTTAAAATTCTGTAATTTTTATATATATATATATACTATATATTTTATTGGATAGTGGTCCACCGAGCCTGCGGGCAGTGATCGCAACCCATAGAAACCTATTTAAGTGGGGGCGTTGCTAGTCTTTGAGGGAGGAGAAATTCTTTTTTAAACAGTTGAGGGTATCTCCCAGAAAGAAACCACAACGGGATTTGATTCCTCAGTTCACAAAAGAAAGTAAACCTCACCGTGGAGGACTTTCATCCAGGTGTGACAGATATAATTATGAACCAAATCGGCTTGCACGGTGTTGAAACGACGAAGGAATAATCCCAAAGAACTCTTTAAACACTCTCCATAGTACACGAGAATACCCAAAGAGACCGAATACATACGATACGCAAATTATAAGGATTCCAATAAACATAGTTTCAACACTTCATTTGTTACAACGACCTGATTCGTTCGGTAAACAACTTGCTAGCTAGCCTTGACATGAAAGCTTTTAAATGAAATTAGAAGATCGTAAATCTTAGTTAGGTAAACCTTGTATGTACTGGTACTTAGAATGGAGAAACCTTAATTTAACCAGTGACGTTACAACCTTTTTAGGTCTGCGCCTCAGATTTCTGTATGTTTCATGCTAATCTGTCTTAGACACGGCCTGGAATATTGGGTCTAACGCAAGCTGGTTTCCTTATGATGTTTGTAATCACCGTTCGAGCGAAAGTTTAATGCATATATAGACAGAAAGTGCATTGGTGAACAGCCAGGGATCGAACCTACGACCTCAGGAATGAGTGCCGCACACTATAGCCACTAGGCCAACACTGCTCTTCGTGAGACAATTATTCAGTGAAATACTTATAGGTACATATTAATATAATATACGTTTTATAAAAAAAAAATTGACAATTTAAAAGAAAGAAAAAAAATTAAATAGAAATATATATATGTTCATAATATGCTATGTCGTTTATGTATGTGTGACCTTTTTTGGCAAAAACCTCAACTTCCTCTCTGCACTGTGCCACTCTCGGCCATGTACCTACCTTGTCCTTAATTTGGTTAAGCCTTTCTAGTTGTATATCTCTTTTTCGGACCATGAGCACCAGTACACTTTCTCATTCCACTTCTCTGTTCCTCTTACAGTAAGCTAATTGCAAATTAATGACCATTAATTGATTTACATCGCAAAGGAATCGACTTATACATAAACATTCGAGGCCTCAAGTAATCAATGCGTAAACGATACACGCTATATTGTTTTATGAGTCAAGCTATTATCCTTGTAGAACAAGTAATTTTAAATTAATCACTTTCAGATTAAAAAGCATTTTATTATATAGAAACATTAAACGTTAATGATCAGTGTTCGCTTAGTGGCTTTAGCATGCGACTCTCATCCCTGAGGTTGTAGATTCGATGCCCGGCTGTGTGTGTGATCTTTATATTCGCGAATTTAACATTCGCTCGAACGGTGAAGGAAAACATCGTGAGGAAACCGGCTGGCCATAGAGCCAGAAAGTCAGTATGTCTATTAGATTGACAAACGATCATGAAACAGATACAGAAATCTGAGGCCGAGACCTAAAAAGGTTGTAGCGCCATTGATTTTAATTTAATTTTATAGTGTACAAGCCCGTGACTACTAGAAAACTTACGTTACATCATCAGACATCGAGGTGATACGGGTGGAAATTCAACGTGTGTCGTTCGACTACTGAGCGTTTTTAAGGCAGTTTTTACCGCGCACCACCTCTATGTGGAACCAGCTGCCCTTGAAGTATTCCGAACCATTTCTACTTAGGATCAAGGGCGTACCAATTCTTAAAATTATAGCAATGCGGTTGCCCCTTGTACAATTAAAAAAATACATATGTGTAAGGCTGTGTACCTTATCGCTTATAACCCAAAATAGCTAGAAAAATAAAAAAAGCTTAGATATGGGACATTAAATCCCCATTTCACCTACATAATAATCCCCTTAAAAAGCGTATTCCGCGACGTTATAGCGGATAATCTAAGAGATTCAGAAACGATACAACATAATTCAAAATTTAATACCTTTTTGATGAACAGGAAGCAGACTTAGCTAAATCTGTTTTTTTTATACTACCATTTCTCGTATCTTCTTTTGTTTAATACTTAATTGTTTAAACAAATCGTCAACCTACAAAGACACCATGTTCCTTGACACTTGGCACGGTTACAAACATAGCTAGTACCTAACTTACTACGAAATAAGTAACAAATTCTTGTAGTTATTCCCAACATACAAATATACTGTACTTACAATATTCTTAACCTACACAGTAATAATTAAAAATGATCTTAATGCTGGCAGCATCTTCTCGCTGTATTGCGATACTTATTCCTTGAGAAAGGAAATCACCAGATCTGAGGTCACCCGAGAATGCCTGTCCACATGAACCCCACGGACCAAGAGTCTACTCCGAAGAGAGCATCATCAAAGTTGGAGGAAAGACTTGTATATCTGAGCCGTTTTTCGAAGTCGAATTTTAAGTATATTATTATAACGTATGTCGACGTGTGGCCTTTTCATGTTCCTCGGTTACATTTATTTTTTTATAATAAGCCAAAAGACTGACGTATTCCAATAACGTTTGAAGAAGAGTACAAGAATTCCAACACCATATACGTTTTCATAATGATTAATGTATGTCCAGTAATTGACATTACAAATAGCACAAGATATGTTCGTGACAATTATTTTAAAGCCTCCCGCAAAGTTGAATCTTTTGATCGGTGAATCTCTCGGAAAAAGTCCTCTATTTAGTCAAGTCAAATGAATTATAAAATCACAATTACAACACTTAAGTTATCATATAATGTACTTGTAATGATACACAAGGCCAGGGTTCAAAAGAAAGATATTTTTTTCGATTTAGGAACTACTTGAAGACGCTTTAAAAAATACATGAAAAAGATAATAAGCTTTTTGTCTCTGGTCAAAATTAACACAGGAGTTTTTTTTTCGTTTTCAGCAATAACCGATAACGAAAAATTGAGGGTATTTTGGAAGCGGATCTAGACAAGGCTGGTCAATCGCTGCTGCTGTTTCACGACAACTGGGTGTGGCTCGACCAAACTGCTACCAAATTAGAGCAGATGCGCAGATGAATGAACCACCTATAAGATGGCAAAATTGCATAGATAGCAATGGTCAATACTTAGATTAATTAAATATATTCTATTAAAAAAACGTGTTTGTACTTATGTACACGCTTTAGAAGTTATACTTCTTTGGCGTAACAAGATAAAAATAATTTGTATAAAAAACGACACTAACATAGGAAAAATGTACTTAATATATTGAGAGTTTTATTACTATCTAGTTAAATAAAGTTTAGTTAAATATCCCAAAAAACAAAAATGTGGACTATAGTTTCACGGTGTCGGTTTTTCGTCACGGTGTGAGCGCGTATCATAAAAATTAACTCTCAACATTTTTGCCTAACGCGCAGAAGATGACTTCAAAAAATCTTTTTGTTCATAGCATACAAAACGTATGTAAGGCCCTAATACAAATTTCGATTATATCTCGAATTTAACACATGCGAAATGTATGATTTATTTACGGAAATATCACAATAATAATAATATTTCATTCTTTATATTTCTTTAGTATATACATCACAATAAAAAGAGCCGAAAATCATAGGTAAATTACCACAATTTTATTTTTTAACGTAACTCAAATAGGCACTTTAATAGACAATTTTATTGTTTCATTGAACTGATACGGCAAGTCATTGATCGTAGCAATTATTTTCCGTACTTTATAGTCTAAAAGTTGCTTTACAACAATTACTTTTATGCACGTATTTTATTGTTTATTTCTACTACAAGTAGATCAGGCATCAGTGAGCACCGCCTCGAAACTTTCGAACCGAACCTCATGTCACAATTGTGTTAAATAGCCGCTCCTTGCAAATATGACGGCTGAGTTTCTTCTTCGGGGTTTTAAATGCACACCATTCGGAATGGTTATTTCAATATGAGAAGACAGATCAGGCATGCCGAGCATTCTACGACCTGCCGACTTCAATGAAGCTACTCCATTGGCAGATATCGATGCCCATACTGCCAATGGTCTTAACCTTCTTCTATTAGATGCGGACCCGTACGTGGTCTCTATTCCTGCCCCACTTGGAACGTCTAATTACAGTCTGGTCAAGTCTGTGTCGCTCCACTTAAGGCGGACTGGGATGAGATTAATATGCGTAATTTCTTTGCGTCTTATGCAGACGCAGCAGGTATGCGGCAGCAGGTATGCTGACCCGTCAGCCTGCGCAGAGAATATAGCTGATGTGATTTGTCAAAGTATGGAGTATTTCTAAAAGTAAAGTGCTTACCGCCCAGGAGGATTGCAAGTGCGTTGCCGGTTTGCTTTACTATATTGTTATCAGACATTACCGTTTCTCTTTTCTTCTGAAAGCTCAGTAGCTCCTTGACTACAACCGTAAGCATCGATAATAGGGCTGGATCGGCGCCAAGAGATTTTATTAAAAAACCTAACAGTATTGTTAACATCTGCTGCACTGTTTGGCAGCTCGGCCGTTGACCTTTTAAACTGAATATTCCGTAAACGAATAAATAATTACAGGGCTGTGCCAAAATATTTTAAAATATGTCCTGTTGCCAAGTGTGTTGAAAAATACAGTGTAAATTTTATGTATTATTTAAATTAAACCTCGAAACTTTGAATGAAAACAAGAAAGAAAAACATTTCTTCAGACTCAGCAGATTACATGGCACATTATTAATTCAATAACTTATTAAAAAAATTGATTAAATTAAAAGAAATGTAACTTTGCTTAGTGTTGAGGCAAAATGAGGTTGACACTGAGCAGAAGAATCTCGCCAGTTCCAGCTCCTTCCACTCGATCGTATTCAACGTAAAGCGGTTCGAATCGTCGACGACCAGTTACTTAGCGAGCTGCTTGATCCCTTAGCGTTGCGTAGAGATGTGGGTGTGTGTCTGTCTACGTGTTCCACCACAAGTACCACGCAGAATTTTATTGAAAGTGAAAGCTGTGATCTGCACCTGGAGATCTCTAAATCCTGCATTCTTCGACTTTACTTTTAAATGAAAAGTGGAAAAAGAACGTTTCCTTTGCCTTTGTTTCTCTAAACAATCCTGGAAAAGCTCAAGCCATTAGATTAACGTGGTCGGAAGTGAACACTACAAGTATGTACATTCGCACCTATGTATATTTAGTATATGCCTATATATGTCTTATACCACTATATGTCTGCAAATTTTATAAGATTATGCAGCATACAATCGTGATATATCCCTTATCAGCTGGTTAAATGTCGCTCAAGGCAGTAATGTTCTCGAGCGTTAAGGTATTTTAGCAGAAGACAGCAACTTCTCAACATATCAAAGAATATACAGTCCTATGATAAAGGTACAAGGTTAACATTCCTGTGTCCCTTGTTTAAACGACTGTGATAGAAAAAGGGAATATTCTGAAAACCGTTGTTATATTGAAATTAGGTGATAATCAATAATAACTATTAATAACTATAATTTATTTATAGAACGAACAATGCCGCCGCGATGCCGCCGCCTATAGCCACATACATTGCCAGGAGGCATGCAAGTGCGTTACCGGAAATCCGCCCAACTCTTTACTTGAAGACCCTCTTTGCCCTCTCTTGGATCCCATTCCTTTTGCCAATTTTCTTTGCTTTTCTATTTTCTTGATTTTTTTAGAATGTCATTTACCTTTTTTTCAATTGACTCTAAAACCTGACGGAGGCGGTAGACATATGTATTATGTTCCCACGGAGCACTGCTCAAGTATTTCACACAAAAACTGGTAATATATGTTAACTAACTATATCGTGGCAAGTTTAGTTATTTCCGTTTTTAATAACAAAAACATTTATTCACGGAACAATAAATGACTTATGTTTTGACACTGTCAAACGTTTCCAATAGTCCATTCTCGTAAAGTGTACTCGTTAAATGTCGCTTAGAGCACCACAGTTTATTAAACCAGACAGAGGTTACATGACATAGACCATGAAACGTGGACAAATTGAGTGTTACCATGTTTATCACCTAGAAAAAATATTTAAAAAAAAGATTTATCATAAGTATGCATTACAATTAATTTGAGAGCCCTTTTAAGTAAAAAATACCTGTGTCTGGCTTCAAAGTCAAAGTCATAAATCATTGATTCATATAGGTAACACAATGTACACTTATGAACGTCAATAAAAAAGAAATATACATTAAATGCTTCAAATATTACATTTACTGCCAGTTTTCAAATCAAGAGCGTAGAACGGAAGAGAAGAACTGGCAATGAACTCTCCGCCACTCTTTTTAATCGCCAAGTTATTTTTGTATTACACAACGTTTGTAAGGAGCTGCAACGATCACACCACGTTCCACATGACATCAGCAGGGGGCATGGTGAAATAGGAGCACGCACTTACATTCTCGTGGGAACAGCATCCATAGTCAAAAATAACTAACATACACGAACGAACGAAACACCACATACACGAATTCAAGTCCGACCAGTCACCAGACCAGTCACAGAGACTACTCAGCTCTTCCATAATAAACTTAATAGTTGATTGCCTAAAAGCTAGTAGCAGTGTATGAAAGGTTTTGGACAATTATCAAACGGTACACCAATATCTAAGTGTACTTTTTTTTTAAAAAAGCTGTGAATTTTACTTTATTCAAGGGGGGAGTTTTAAATATAGTGTTGGCCTAGTGGCTTCAGCGTGCGACTCTCATCCCTTGGGTCGTAGGTTCGATCCCCGGCTTTGCACCAATGGATTTCTTTCTATATGCGCATTTAACATTCGCTCGAACGGTGAAGGAAAACATCGTGAGGAAACCGGCGTGCCTTAGACCCTAAAAGTCGACGGTGTGTGTCAGGCACAGGAGGCTGATCACCTACTTGCTTATTCAATTTACAAATGATCATGAAACAGATACAGAAATCTGAGGCCCAGACCTAAAAAGGTTGTAGAGACCTGAAGGTTGCGTCTTCACATCCATTCTACTGATTGAACAACTGGCAGTAACTGGAATCTTGAATAGATGTAGCACTTCCATACTTGGGATTCCGTAGGAAAATCTCAATTCTTAATGGAATTGGGGATAATTAAGTAAACCTGCCTATAAAATATTGAAAACGCACGAGGCTCGTTTGGATTATTTGATGTTAGATACTCTAAAACTCCGACGTGAATTGAAATAAGTGAAAGTTAAAATATTTAACTTTTATATACACTAATCTTCTTACAAAATTTACCTTTCTTTGTAATCCTAGAGTTACTCGAACTAAAAGTCTTCTATACGTACCTACGGCTTGCTTATCTGCTACTTTCAATGGTCCAGTGAATAGACTATCTCGCTCTTACAACTTAATTACAAACATTTATAAAAATATTGATATGTTTTACAACAGTCTACCAACTTACCTCTACTTTGTTTTGCAGGCTCTTAATGTGGTTTAAGTTTTCATTTTGTTTGTTTGTTATTGTTATTTTTGTATCTTTTAGTTTTGTTTATTTTGATTTGTTTTACTCTAATTTGATTTATTTTATAATTGTTTGTTTCATTATTTTTTTTCCTTTGATATATTGTTTGTTCTAATGTAATTGGTGTGTATGTGTTTTAAATTAGAGAAGTCATATTTTCTTGTATTTTTAGGCATACACATTGTTTTAGAATGTATATATAAATAAATAAATATAATGTATATATAAATAACGAAATGTTAACCCTTTGACAGGTATATAATCTCCACGAAGCAGCAAACGAAAAGAATACAGCCAAATTTAAAAAGAAAATAATTTAAAAAAGGAATTCGATTTTGCGGTGTCAAATCGATTATTTTAAATTGAAAACGCAAAGACAATACTAAAAAATAAGCAAAGGGCTTGGCAAGCATTTATATTTCAATGTGTGGGCGAACGGATGCCGTGTGGATAAGATATGCCGCCATTACGCAATGGAACAGTGAGGGGATGCTGTATCGATATTTTAACCCTTTCTAAACCTACTGAGACGAGACTGAGAAAGGCGTGGAGCTCAAAAAGAAAAATGAAGTAGCTATACAGCTACTTTATTAATTAATACAAAACTCTATGAAACTGTATATAAAAGTACTCATAGACTAAGACGAGTACTAGTCAGCAGAGGACTTTCGAGTGTAGACCCAAGTCCATAGTCCCCCCGTCAAGCTCGATATCCATAGCGCGTTTTCATCTCATTAAAAAAAGGACGAGTACTAGTAAGTTTTTATTAAATCATTAATTTTATTCATTATTGCATATGATAACAATTTAAAGATTGTAAAGAACTAAAAAACAACATTTATATACCAGCCAAGGCTGTCTATTGCTCACTCAGGCTTTCATATAACTTTAATTATACTTTGCTCTACATAAACTCAAATCAAAAAGTAATAATTTTCCTAAAAAAAATACAAAAAAGCATTACTGCACAAGCCAAGGCTGTGTTTTTGCCGTCTCAAGCTTTCCTATTTTATTAGCGTGGCTATCACCTAAACTTTTGGACGCCCCGAGGGTATGAGGAGTTTGGCTCCTCAGCAGGCAGGCAGGCAGGCACTCTCTTCAGCATTTACATTACATACAAGTTTTTAGTTGCTCGTTTAATGAACTGTTGCTATGGTTGGCGGAAGGTGGCACATGACAGATTCTAGAGGCCAAGAATTGTTATCATATACATACACTTTTTGGTTTCAGCCAGCGGAGTGAGTGTAAATGACCTGACAAAAGTTCTATTTGTTAGTGCCTATAATAATTAGTAAACTTGATCTTTACTCTTAAGCTTGTTTTTCCGAATTCATTCCTTATTTGCCTTTATTTGTTGTCACCTTATTAATGGTTAATTTGCTGTTTATTTAGAGTCCGTTCCGTTCATTTAGCATTTAGCATTTACTTAGTTAGTATTTAGTAACCCGAAATAATAAAAACAGTAAAAATTGTGAATAGTGCTTTTTCTCCATGTCGCTAAAGCTCTAGTTGTAGCTTTATAACATCGATGCTTTGGAACATCCCTAATCGTTTGTAAATTGACAGGCTTTGTTTACGACTGTTTAAAACACATTATTATAAATACAATTTACGTTTTGTATTACGAATAATCATTTTTGTGATTTCAATAGGTTTGCATAATTTAATTGGTAATAATGAATAAATTAAGCCGTATGAATGTGTGACCAGACACATTTATACGTTGCGTAGTAAATTTTGGTATATTTTAATCTATACGTCGGGTCATAGGAATCAAACTCCGAAACAACTTGACCAATTGTAATGAATTTTGTAAATATTCGGTAGGTCTGAGAACAAGTAAATTTAATTTTTTTGGACAAAATATTTTCTTTAAAAAAACAATGCATACAAGTCAAACTTATAACCACCTTTTGTAGTTAGACACATAGAGAAAAGCGGTAGCGACAACCAAATCAATTTACTAAACGTCAAAGGAGCCCTATCTGTGCTACTTAATTGACATAACCCATATACCAATTCCATTGTTAGAGGACAATGGAAAGCTATTCAGTTGTGTAGATCAACCTCTCCACAGACAATGTATAACTTAGTATACTATGTGTTCATAGTCAATATGTATATAGAAATTATGTATATAAACTCCAAGATATATACGCGTTAACATGCAAGCTTTTAATTATAAATAATTGAATTTTTATTATTTCTTCGACAAAATAATATTGACATTTTTAAGGAAAATGTCCATAGATTATAATTTATACTGGCTACAAAAATACACATATTTTATTTTGACTTCAAATGATAATTATGACAAATTATATTTCACTAAATCGTAAATAATAAATATACTTAATTAAAAAAAAGTAAAAAGTTGAAGTTAGCATTTTAAAATGTTTTAGGTACCTATAATTTGACCTAATTGCAAAAACATTAATACTTTATTCTACTGAAATTGTTTATATTTCTTCCCCTAGTAAATAAATATCACTAAATTCTATACTGCTATATTCTATTTGACACTTGAATTTCCCGCCTATTTTAAATCGTTACATAATCTGTGGTCTATTAAATGAAACACATGGCAAGTGCGGGATTGCGGTAATGCAATATCCGTATTGTATCTGTGCCAGGGTAACGCAGTGATAGTGTGCTAAATCGATATTCACACATTTACAAAGGATACTAGTATCCAAAATATCGTATATTAAAACATTATACGACAAACAAATCAGTGGCCCTGCAACGTGCAAAGTAGGTGATCAGAGTCCTGTGCCTAACAACACACGTCTTCGACTTTTTGAGTCTCAGGCAAGCTGGTTTCCTCAAGATGTTATCCTTCACCATACCGAGCGAGCATTAAATGCGTATATAGACATAAAATCCATTGGTTCACGGCCGGGGATCGAAACTGAGGGTTGAGAATTGCACGCTGAAGCAACTAGGCCAACACTGCTCATGTATTACCTATAGATAATTATTTCTATGTGATCTCGAACTGAGACGAATAAAAACACACGAGACTTGTATCAAATTCAACCAAATATAACCAAAATATGAGGCCAAGAACCAATCTTATTCAATACCTAATAAATCCACACATCGGCATCTTCAACAAACCTAAATGAATATAATCAATATCATTTAATAAAGTATATAGTCGCCAAAGGTGATCTTAGTACTCAAAATTTTTGGCCATAAAATATTATTAAAGTAATTGAAATCCATCGTTTACAGATGCTGAGCCACTTTGTAGGCCAGCCAGGCTCATATTGCCAGGAGAGAACCGAATAGTCTGGACAAGTTCGTAATGGTAGGGAGGAGTGATGGCAGGAGAAGTCAGGGTCTATCGCCTCCACTTGGTCAGACCAAATAAATACAATTATGGGTCTCAACATCCCTAATGTACTGAGACAAGCTGATGATAGAGTGGTGTGAAGGTAGCAAGTCGACGTATCGGTAAGGAATTTTCAAGACCGGCACAACCTTCAGTAATGAAGACTAAGAAGAATTTAATCGATAATGCTGTTCTGGTAGAAGTTCTGGTCTTTCAAGGAGACGACTAAATCAATTTGACATTGTAAGATAGAACTGTCTGATAGATACTGTCCATTATGTTATACGGTTGCCAAACATAGATTTTCGCAGCAATGCAGTTAAATATTAGATCAACACAAAGAGTCGTACGGGACAGCTGGCCAATAGGAAAAAAGTTCGAAAAAAAAAGTACTGGCAATCTCGCCCTGACCACCATGGCCATCACCTCCGGGCACTCTGTGAAAGATGGCCAGTTATATATTTTTTTTTTAAGTCTAAAATTATATTGCTAGCGTTCACCTAAGTCGTGCTCGTCAATATTTCATAAGAATAATAAATACAGTTTATGTTCTATACGAATTTACTGTTTTATTCATCATAATTCCTTCATAATACAGTTTTATGATTA
This sequence comes from Pieris brassicae, assembly GCF_905147105.1. NCBI lineage: Eukaryota > Metazoa > Arthropoda > Insecta > Lepidoptera > Pieridae > Pieris > Pieris brassicae. The sequence goes on along the minus strand of NC_059673.1, from coordinate 2,434,677 downwards.
CTAGGGCCATCTCCCCCGGAATTACTCTACCTATAATCGTGAATATATTAGACGAAAAACTAAAGCAACCGATGCTTTGAATTTAAAATGACATGTAACACAATCCCTGAACAACAGATTAAAGAAAGCAAAATGGAAGGTACCACTCAGGAAAAGGAAGACTGGGAAGCCAAAAAGGTGGGCTGATGACTTAACAGAAATAACAGGAAAAGACTGGCAGACAATTGGCAAAGATAGTGACACCTGAAAGGGTTTGGGGTGGTCTTCACCCAAGAGGGGCGATCGAGAGACGACTAACATTTAGCTCTAACTAAATATTTCTCAGTCAATGCTGAAGGTCGTGTCACTGTAAGGTGCTATCCGGCTAATAATATACTATCCACGGTATGTATCTTCCCTAAGCGCAGCTGTTATGTTCTGTGACAATCGTGACTTGGTCACACCATCAGGTTTTCCATTTGCCCCACAACCCTTGCCTTCCCCGACAACCAGCGTGTCTAGGTTATCAGATTCTCATCTTTCAGATTCAGAGCTTAAGCATATAGAAATAAAAAGGATTTATTATTATTGCTGTTCTGTGCGATACTTTAAGGCAATATATTTCTTATTTAATAAAAGTAACTCGTATTTAGTACCGTATAGGTCGGAACTATTTTTTGTGAAGGCAAACCAGTTAGATGTTAAATGCTCGTTCTAAATGCACACATTTTTCTTTCTTTTACGGTCATAACATATGCTCAGATAGTTCTTCATATGTTAAATTATTCATTTATAACTTTCGATTTTCTCCTTCAATATGGTATTGGAAAATATTAACCGCCTATATATAATACGGATTCATAATTGTTCCATACATACATTTTTATTATATAAATTTTGATGAGAATGACGCTTGCTTTTTGTTTCGCTGGAGTAAAGCTAAACGCATTTTGGTTTCTATTATATTTTTGCCTATTTCATTTGTTACTTACGCCCTCAATTTTATAATTTCTTAGTAAGTGTAAGTGCGTATTTTGTGTTTCAAGGCAACGTGATTAGTTCTTATCAGTCTAAGTTATTATTTATCCCATACTAATTTTCCATATCCCATAATAATTTGTCAAAAAAGACAAAGTTAAAAACGATGTATTACGAGTTAAAGTGGAAATGGGCTATGATGATACAACTATTTAGCTATATGTACCACGAGAAGTCTGAAATCTCTATTAGGGCACACCGGATTTTTGTCTCATTACCCACCAGTGAAAACAATTTCTTCATAGCCAACGTTCCAATCGGGACCGGCCTCCGGCCTTCAACTATGCTTTCGGAGTACATCGAAAAGTTTCCTTAAGGGCGGAGGTTTCATCTATTTATAACGCAAGGTTATGCTAGCGATACTATATAAAAAATCAAAAACACATAAATAAATGTATGTAACTATAATTAAACTTCCTATACATATATCATGTTACACGTAATGTCGTCGCACCCATTTAAATTATACACGTTTGTAAGAATTATAATTCCTATTTAAGGAAGTGTGAATTTATGTCCTTACAGTATTGCACACAATAAACTAATACATACAATCTATATAAAAAATAAAAATGAATCGCATAATATGTTGCTAATCAAGTATTTGGATTGGTCCTTCCATTTCGAGTATTTTTATTCCTTGAACTCTGAGGAAGGTTTTTATGGCTAGTAAAAAAATATATTAAGGCTTAGCAATATTGGTATCTATTTAAAGTATAAATTAAATATTGCTAATATAATATTGCTAATATAATATATGAAAACATTTTTTATTACCTACCCAAAAAATATTTCATTTTTTTTATTTTTTATAACTAATTTATTAAAACCTATACATAACAATCAAATATACAGTATTGACAATTTTATATACGTAGAAATAATAAATATAATTAAAAACAAAATCGAAACAAAATTACAAAGTTTGGTCCCTGTGGCATTGTACCTTTGACACTGGCAGCGTTTCCTCGCTGTATTGAGATACTTTTTCGTGGAACGAGAAACACACCAGCTCTGGGGTTACCAGTACTATCTACCAGGCGCCAACTTAAGTATTTACATCTTTTTAATATTTTTTTATCTATAGTACTTATCTGTTTTTTCAACACAGCGTAAGCACATTTTGATCGCAACGAAAAAGTTAGAACTCGTCGATACAATCTCGTTTTGCTCTAAAAAATATCATACAGAAATTATGGTTTGACAGTTGGCACTGGAATTAAGCTCACGTTTCAGAATCTGCCCTATGAGTCGCGTATGTCAAAAACGTCATCGTTCATCATGTTATACTGCATTGAAAAGATCACTATTTAGGTTCAGGTATTACACATAAGAACATAACTGTAATGAATCTATATTTTTCGATAAATGTATTATCATTCATCACATTTATTTTAATCAATCTACTAAGGAAGACGGATAAGTGCGGTCTGATTGCGCTCAATCTGTGTTGAATAACAATCTTATACGCACTTTCTACCTAATCAATTATATATCTCTAACGCTTCACAGTAGTATTTGTGATTTAATGTAGATAAAGGCGCCAATAATCGACGAATAACTCAGTGATATGTCAAGTCAAACGTCAATAATAAAAAAAATATTCTGTAATAATAAATAAATAAAATAAATACGTGCCGCTACAACCTTCTTAAGTCTGAGCTCAGATTTCTGAATCTGTTTCATGATCGTGATCTTGTGTCAGGCACAAGAGGATGATCTAATCAGCCTCTTGTGCCTGACCCACGCTGACGAGTTTTTGTGTCTAAGGCAAGGCGGTTTTTTCACGATGTTTTCCTTCACCGTTCGAGCGAATGTTCAATAAGCACATAGACAGAACGTCTATTGGAGCCGGGAATAGAATCCACGACCTCAGCGATGAGATTCGCTGAAGCCACTGGGCCAAAACTGTTCTCATTTTGCCATAGTAGTAACCTATCTTTATCCGTTTAAAGTATATCAGCTGAGTCATTTACTATCTGATTTATGTATTTACATAATAATACGTTTGTCTATTTGAAGGACTTTACATAATAGATTTGTAATATGTTACAAAATTGAATAATAATACAAGGTTATCTTTATTATGTTACTAACTGTCGCCGATGTGGATATAGCCCATAAAAGGTGTCAAGGTAAAGAGTTAGTATGGTTTTGAATTGTATATAGAAAAAATAAGGAATATTATTTATTTTAAAGTATTAACTATCATTGAGAAGTGTTTCAGCGTGCGACTCTCATCCCTGAGGTCGAAGCTTCGATCCCCGGCTGTGCACCAATGTACTTTCTGTCTGTGCGCATTTAACATTCACACGAACGGTGAAGGAGAACATTGTGAGGTAAACCGGTTTGCCGTAAACCCAAAGAGTCGATGTGTGTCAGGCACAGAAGGCTGATCACCTACTTTCTTATTAGATAAACAAATGATCATGTAACAGATACAGAAACCTGAGGCCCAGAACTAAAAAGGTTGTAGCGGCAATGCTTTATTTTATGAACTATTATTATTGTAATTCGAATCGAATACATTTTCGACATATCTAATCTAATCCAACTAATCATAATTTGCGGTACGTCTTAAATCTGTTCCTTACCCGTTATTACTAAAGAGAAAAAAAATACTACCACCATAATTTCAGACTAAAATTATTTGATACCTAAACATTTTCTTTTCTAGAATATTTTTTACGAGTATAAACGATTTACAGAACTCCCCATACCGAGAGTATTATTCCCATTGAGGCCAACTTCTACAGAACGTTCATATAAACCTCAAATACCCCGAAATATCGACAAAAAATCCGTAAATTTTGTATTGTATTGATTTTGTAGTATTCTATTGAACTATTATTTCGATCTTGGGGTGTGAGTTATAGCCCGAAGATAATATTCATTTCAGTTAGTTGGTTGGGTTCGATGATTGATATAAATTGTATATTAACGTGAGGTTTTGAAAAGGAACTTGAAAAATGTGCCCCCTAAAAATCCCCTGGACACTTTTCCGTAAATTTCGGGTAAGCCCCTCAAGTCGGCATCGCTGATTACTCCTGGTAAGCGACTGTCACATCAAGATGACAAATAACTACGAGTATGTAATGTTATTAAAAACTTGTTTGTACAATAACGCCATCTATTGACGATCTTTGGAACTAGCATGAAGTTATATTGATGTTGTATCCGCGTAAGGCAACAGTGTTAAAAATGAACTTATTGTAATAAAATATCAATTCCCTTCTCACGTCCAGCATCGAATCAATAGTTGGCAATTGTCTTGAAGTACGTTAATATTGTCTAATGAACCTTGGAATAATGCCAAAAGACTGTCCTGCAAAATATCTTACTAATAACGCACCAAAAACTAGTACTATTTCGTCTCTTACTGTCAAATTGAATTTATCCTGTACATAAAGGGGATAGAAAGCTATTTGGTTCGAGTTTTAGACAAACTAGCTAATATAAATTCGACTCAGGGTCCTTCAAGAAAAGAGGGTACAAATTCTTAAAAGGCCGGCAACGCACTCGCGAGCCCTCTGGCATTGAGAGTGTCCATGGGCGGCGGTATCACTTAACATCATGTGAGCCTCCTGCCCGTTTGAAAAAAAAATAGTTCTTATTCATTTGTAATAATTGTTAATGCTATGTTGGTTAAGAATATCAAATACTCTATAATTGTATAATTAAATATATTTTACGCGGGGGGAAACTGGATGAATGTAGCTCAAGACAAAGAGAAATCGAAAATTATGGAAAAGGCTTTTGCACATGCAAATACTAGAACACTAACAAAACAAACCTTAATTTTGAACTTATACGAACACACAACTAATCTAATACTTATACTATTGTTAGCGGTAGTTGATTTAGTTTTTAGGGTAGGAAATTAAACACTTCAATGATGACTTAATTCACTATAATTTACTTCACTGATTTTACTTGTACGAAAAAAAGGCCCGTGCGCATGTGTCACAACCTCTTTTATAATCACAACTCCCTCCTCCGACTCGACCATCCCACTTCAGGAAAATGGTCGAGTCAATTCGTAACAACTCGTAAACAACCGAACGAGTCAAATGAATCATTATTGCACATGCGCACTTGTAGCAAGATTCTTAAGAATATGTTTCATAAAAATGTTTAGAATTTAATTAAATTAATATTAGAAGCTAACACTATGAACTGTAAACTAAACAATTATTGTATGGATTGATTACTAAAGTACTACGAAACTAAGAAACTACTTTAATTGCCGATTCAAGGATACTTTCCATATTTCGCGCTTTAAAAAGTAATGTAAACGTCATCTTGTTTGATCTAGTTCATTGCAAACGAGATACGGACTATCTATGCCCGGGGATTCCCCGCGTTTTCTTCAGTTTGTTCTCTCTCACCCGCTTTGGCCTCCCGCGTATTCCATTACGCTAGACACTTTAGTTAGTTTTCAACTGCTATCGCACGTAGTATTTTTATGATACCAAATTAAATAAATTACAAAAATCTTATCAATGTTAATTTTAATTATTAATAGTTCTTTATTTTAATTATTACTCTTAAATCTTCATTTTAATAACAAAACCTTAACCAAACTTATTATATATTTACTCTATAAGCGTTTGTATCGTATCTAAAAGAGTATCGGCAAAAAGGCGTATCGATGCCTCCCTAATTATAACCCATAAAAAAACTGTGTTCACTTGGCTAAGGCCCGTGTACAGTACCAGTACTGATTAATTCAATCCTGAGTTGAGAGTAAACAGTTACCAAATATATAATAATATTAAATATACTTTAATACTAGAACTATTTACTTCTTCAGTCCTGACTTATTTAGAGTTTAGACAGTTGTGTTTTTAGTTAAATAAAGGTTCAGTTGTTTAGATAAACTTTACGAACGTTAGGTAGTAGAAATTAGTAGAACTAAAGTATAACACGGAGAAAATAAAATGCAGCTTACAAACAAAAGTTCTTATATGCCAAACAATATTTACTGTACTCTTTGAAGCTCAATTGTCATTACATATTTGTTTCTTACCGGAATGGCACTGAGATAGTTATCTAATTAGCATACCATGAACTAAAATACTGCTTACCTGTAACAAAAAAAAAAGATAATTAAAAAAATGGATAATCTCCTTCGCTTTCAGTTCGTAGTACATAAATAGAATTAAGCTCGACACTTTTAAATTCTTGTAAATAAAATACAACAATTTTTATAACTATCTAAACTTCTATCACCTCCTATATATAATTTGGGTTCATTATAGCGGCGTTTAAATATGCATCTCCTGGACAGGCGTGCCCTCCATCAACATTTCACATCAGGTAGGATTGTGGCCAAACACCTGTCCAGTTCTGTATAAAAACTTTGATTTTCTTCCAGACTTGTGACACCAGTAATTGAACACACATCACCTGACTACCGCGTTACCATATAAAATTCGAGTCATTATGCTACTTGGCATTAAACAAGTTACGTCATTTCGAATAGTGAGACGAAAACGTAACTAACGTGTTCGTATTGAGAATTTATCCCATTCATAGTTTATGCAAGAGTTCAGCAAAGGCATATTAGTTCAACGTCTGTAAACACTAACGGGAAATAAATAATATAAGAAAATTACAAAGGGGCGACTGTAGAAGCCTTCAAAAATTAACATCGAGCAAAGCCCTTAATTTACAACCCTAAACTTAGTGTTTTAACTAACATAAAGGGAGTCGTTGTACGAATGTAGGGTTGTCAATTTTATTTTAATAAAACTGGGCAAACGGGCAGGTGGTTCACCTAATGTTAATACTGCCTGCCAACATTGCCAGCGGGCTCGCATGTGAGCGGCCTTAGGAATCGGTACGCTCTTGTCTTCAATAACCGCAAGTCGAATTGTTTCGGAAATACTTCAGTGGGCAGCTGGTGGTGCGCGACAAAAACTTGATTATCTAATATAATAAGACTCTCATTAAATTGGACTGTGCGAGCATTATAAAGAAGGAGAAGATTCTCTTGAAATTTGGTTATAGAGGATACTTCGACCAGTGACAATATGTCTTTCTTTGGCGTGTTCCCTAAGGATCCTAAGGTTTTGGACATGTAGCACGCAGAGATTCTGAACTTGGAGAAGCCGGCGGTGATCGGTAGGCACGAGACCCCAAGGTCGATCCCCTCGCTGGACCGGTTAGTCGTTACAGGTAGATGCTAAGGCTTGCCGAAGACAGAGGGGGAGTGCAGGAAGAAATGCAATACCAACACGACCTAAAGAAGAAGTTAGAATTTACATGTGATTCTAGTAAAATGTTAATCACAGTCGAACACGAGAAAACATGCTTGTGTCAGTCAAAAAACGCTTAAAATTAGCGAACAAAATATTGATACTTTATTCCAACTGGTCCATTGGATCTAATATACATAGCGGATCCATGTTTACGTACATCTAAGGTGTCAACCCTACTGAAGTAATGGTATACAAACGACACTTCACAGGTGAAGTGAGGGCTTTGTTTTTCACTATCGGTCGATGTCAAAGGCTCGCGTTTGAGTTTCTAGTTTCTTTATACTAGGAACTATGCAGAGCAATGTTAGACGCGTGCTATTGGACGAGAAATCGCCTGCTAAAAGGCTTCCAAAGTGGAACTATTATTATTTTACTGACTAGGGAGGTTGTTAATAAAACTATAGTATGTATCACACACTTATAAATATAAATTAAGTTTGTTTAGTTTTTAACATGGGCTGTAAACATTATTCAGCAGAGTTGACAAAAATTAACACGCGTTACGCGAGCTTTGCCTAATTTTGCTAACAAGAGGATGGATAAATTGCAGTAAATCTGCTTACGTTATATTCGTTATTTTCCCATCCATATTCCAATCTTATATGATTCTAAATATATTTCAAGCAATTGCTAGTTTTACAAAAAGCTTTCAAAGTAAAATTAAAATTGCGTTGCGAGATGTCTTAGCAAAGCTCTAAGCTCCGGGCTGTTTGCTTCACATTACTGTCTTCAATAGAACGCAGTTACACGAAGAAAAAGAAGCTTGCTTTTTTATCATTAAAATTCATTTAAATGTTAACATTCTGATAACACTAAATGTCTTCATGTTTTAAGATGCCTACAGTCAAATTATAAAAGCTTTAATCTATAAATGTAATTTCACGGTTAAGTTTTTATCGACTTTATAAAGAGGACAATGTATCTTCTTATTTAAAAAACCCTAAGACACGTTAAAGCTGTTTGTTATTCTGCAAATGAATTGGTCTTTATGTATATTATTGTGTATACTACGTAATGAGTAGTAGGTATATAATTGCTGTATAGGATTGTATTGTAGTTTGAGCAGTGACTCTCATACCTGAAGTCGTAGGTTCCATCCCCGGATGTGCACAAATGGACTTTCTGTCTATGTGCGCATTTAACGTTCGCTCGAACGGTAAAGGAAAACATCGTGAGGTAAGCCGGCTTGCCTTAGACCCAAAAAGTCGACGGCGTGCGCCAGGCACAGAAGGCTGATCACCTACTTGCCTATTCGATTAACAAATGATCATGAAACAGATACAGAATCTGAGGCCCAGACCTAAAAAGGTAAAGCATTTTTTGTTTTTTGTTCGCATTTAATATTAAAATAATAACTAGAAGTACCAGGCAACCATTACCATTAGGAAGCTTAAAGATGAAATGCTGAAGGATGCTACAGCACTTGTAGGGAAATTGGGTCACTCGAGCGCTCCACAAGCCTTCTATGGAGCAAACGACATAGCAGTCTTTTTTAATTCTCCAAAAGAATCTTCATTAGGATTCTCATTTCATGTATTATATAAATCATGTCATGTTTTTATTCGTAAAACATTTATTTCCAACACACAAAATATACTGTATTTACAATTTTCTTAACCTACATAAGAAATAATTAAAAATAAGAAAATTGAAACAAACCTAAAAAGTTTGGTCTCTGTGGCAGTGTAGTTTTAACGCTGCTACCTTGGATTTTTTTGTTTTTCGATTGTTAATTAGTTTAATTGACTTTGTGAAATTTTTGTATGTTCGGTATTGTAAAACTGTCATTCCAAGATACAAGCGCCTACTGAGTGTTGCTAGTAACAGTAACTAAGCCGAGATGGGTCCATTTTTTGTGTTTGCAACACTAATGGTATTTTTTATACTTTCATAAGTTTATTCTAACGACGAAATCCTATTTGAAACCTGACCTACCACTAGGAAAACAATTAGTCAACGGGAAATGGAACTGAGTATGTTGAACGTTGAGGCGTGACAGATACGACCACAAAAATAAGGAAAAGGACAAAAATTAAAATACTAAAATGGACTTGGAATGGGGATATTATGAGGATAAAGGAAAAAGGAAGAATGACGTTCTAATATGGTATTCTAGATATGGGAGTAGGAAAAGAAGCCGTCTAATAAAGAGATGAGTGGAAGGAGAGACATGTCTATGACTAAGCCGGACAGCCTGAAGAACTGGTATTGATAACTGAATAAAAATAAAAAAAAACATGTGTGTACACGTGCTAGAAGTTATACTTCTTTGGCGTAAAAAGATAAAAAAAGATTTAAAAACGTTATTCTACGTTTGGAGAAAAAACGACACTAAAATCTATTGTTAGTAGGTATTTAATACATTGAAAGTTTTATTACTTTCTAGTTAAATAAAGTTTATTTAAATATCCAAAAAAAAATATTTCTACATAATTAAAGAAATTGACATTTTTTATTTTAAAATGTTGACTATGCTTACTTAAGTATGTCGGGTTTTGTTACGGTGTGCACGCGCATCCTAAAATTTACTCTCATAATTTTTCCCTAACGCGCCAATATTGTATAACTTCAAAAATATAGTTAGTTAAAAGGTATGTTAGGTTAGGTTAATAATATGTAAATGTTTATTTGGTTAGTGAAAAAAGGCTGTTTATTATTATTTGATTTGGAAAACTTAGAAAAGCTAAATTATTAAATGGTATTTGAACTTAACTTTTTATAACTTGTACCAGGATAGCAGAACCTTTATGAAAGTTGAAAATTAAATACTGAAGGATTTACACTCGTAGGCAAATTGGCCTCTCGAGCGCCCTACAATCTGCTGCCTGAAAACGACACTGCAATTTTATCACATTCAACATTGACACCACGAAACGTTAAATTTACAATTTTCATATACGCTCGTAATTTAAATGAACTTAATATTTTTCTGTTAGTATAAAAATCATAGTAGATTTATAAAATCTTAAATAGTATTTATAAAGTAAAAATGACTGTGTGAAACTTCATTATGACGTTATTTTTCTACTATATGCAACTTTACAGAAATTGGTTAAATTTAAATTAGATAAAGTTTAACAAAAGGCTTGGATTGTTTTATAGTATTAGATTGTCATAGACATGAATTCAAATTATACAATTATTTTACCTTATAACTATTATTACAGAATTTCATTAATTGTAATAGAATTATAACTATCATTGTTATCGTTATTATATGTTTTTGTTATTAATGACTTTGAATTTCTTCTTCTCGTGGTAGGGACCAGTAAAATTGACGCGTAACTGAATAATGTGACGCGTAACGGAATAATGTGACGCGTAACCGAAAAATGTGACTGTATTTTTTCCAACGCCGATAAAGAAGTTTCACTTCAAAAAAGTTCATTTGTTAGTTAAGAAATAGTTATCTCTGCCATAAATTGTTTTAATAATCTGCAATCTCCAAAAAGCTATAAATTGTGTTCACAAGCGCCGCAGTGTTTTCCAGCGCTTGTAACGTCTCGAGTCACTTGAGAATCCCATAACTGGCAGAATAAAAGGAATTGTTTTCATAAGAGTAATTTTCAAAGACGAATTATGTTCAAATAAACCTATATACAACCTTGATAGTTCTATAAATTGTCGTTTAATTCGGAAAGGAATAAGACAATAGACAAAGCCCTTTAGCGCTATTAGAGTTGCCGTTTTTCCGAATAGGGTTGACATTTGATGGATGAAGGAAACTGATCCACAGCACTACAGGCCACTTAAAAAACGTGACATGCTGTAACCTTTTTATGGGAGTCAATTTTGTATTATATATAGATAAAATATTTCATAAGTCGTAAAAAATATTTAAAAGTTTTAAATTAAAAAATATTTATGGGATAAACAAAATTTATAGCCAACACAAATTATTTTTAAATATACTTTTTTTTTATACATAATAAAATATCAAGTATATAATAATAGACATACCCGCACATGTAAATACACATATACTATTTATATTATATTTCACTAGTGGCCTACATGTTCCTGGTATTATTTTTCTATTTTTTATGTATTGGCCATCGAAATAAAATATTTTAGTAAATTAATTCAGAAGTGTTGGCCTAGTGGCTTCAGCGTGCAACTCTCGTCCCTGAGGTCGTAGACTCGATCCCCGGCTTTGCACCAATGGATTTTCTTTCTATGTGCGCATTTAACATTAGCTCGAACGGTGAAGGAAAACATCGTGAGGAAACCGGCTTGCCTTGGACCAAAAAATTAAAGGGCTTGCGTCAGGCACAGGAGGCTGATCACCTACTTGCCTATTCGATTAACAAATGATCATGAAACAGATAAAGAAATCTGAGACCCAGACCTTAAAGAGGAGGTGTAGCGTCATTGATTTTTTTTAAATAATTCTTCCAAAAAAAACTTATTGACTTTAAGCTTTTTTTAATAATCTCTTAGAGGACAAGTGACAACCCTGTTCTTTTGATGAGCTCATTAATAGAGATGAAGTTATGACACGTTTGCTTTTACGGGCATTCATAGGAAAAACAATTTTGCATTATTTAAATAATTCAGCGATTCCAAAATATATTGCACTGGGGAATGCTCCCTGGTACATTCGCAATAACGACCTCCAGCGGAACCTTTTATGTAGAGGAGGTCGCCACAAAAATGACTGCTGGAGCCCACGATCATAGGCTCCACCATCACGTATATGTCGAGGCTATTCAACTCCTTGCCACCACGAGCCTAGTGAGAAGACAGAAAAGGACAAAACCTTGGTCATAAATCATATTTATCTATCGGTCTCACTCGCACTTACACGTCATATGGAGAGGTGTAGTGATGTACATAAGAATTTTAGAGGTGCAGTAATAAAAAGACTGCTGGAGCCCACGACCATAAGCTCCACCATCACGTTAATGTCGAGGCTATTCAACTCCTTGCCACCACGAGCCTAGTGAGATGATCAGAATCATAGTGAAACTGTATAGATAGTAATGTGGCCCTGAAAAGACCGTTTTTATTATTCCTTAGTTCTTTAAAAATATAGTGAATTAGTATAGTGTACGTTAGTCTAAGAGCTAAACAGTGGTAAGTGAAAAAAATAGACACAAGAACAGTGTGTCTTCCATTTATTATTATTAATAGACAATTTCTTATGATAAATATACTTATTACCTTAGAATGATTTATGTCTGAAGTTAGGCTACATCTTTTCAATGATGTAGCACATGACACATGTATTAAAAAAAATATTTTTTTAAACATTGAATTTTATTTAAAATGAGGATTGTATGTTTGCTATAGACTTTATAAAATTTTATCTTAAACATATTGCATTTATGTACTATGTAGGCCTGTAATTTTTTAGAGTACTCATAAAACAACGGTATATTACGATGTATGTAATAAACCTAATTGTCTAACCTAACTCTCAAATAAGAAAAAATATAATCTCTCTGTGTAATCTCTTATTAAGAGACCTGAATGACCACGTAAATTATAATTAATTGTAAATAACATTAGATTTTAGGTACATCAAAAATCAGTAACTTCATTACTCTCTATCTATCTATGTTAGTTTAAACATTTTTAATTCCATAAACCCTTGAGACGAGTTCACTTAATAACAAAATGTACTAGGCGAGCAGGCATCTCAAAGAGGTGCGCCGAAACTTGCATTGCAACACGAAACCAATTTGCATAGAGAATTCGTCTAGCAAGCTGTAGACTTTAGGGATTTAGAATTCACCATTTTAGCGGTAATGGCGCTTTAATTTAAATTTTATTTTCATGTAGTACATTGCATAAGTGTTCTTGTTAAACAAAAACTATTTAAGTATACTTTTCTCAGGGGTTTCAATTATACTCAAACGAATACCTATGTCATTATGCAATAGTCTTACTGCGGTACAAATAAAAACAGACTTATTCGAACCTTATACTAGGAATAGTTAATTAGCTAATAATAAGGAGATAATAATTTCTTACTTATAAACTCGTAACTACGTTGGTATAACTATACCCTAGTTATGCCACATGCACAAGCCGGCGACGTCGCATTTCATAGATAATCTTAGGAAAAAAACAGAAACTTGTCTATGTTAACCGTGTCCCTGTCAGTTTGACGATTACATTCGTGATGATTTTGATCCGTGTTGATTGATTTTTTATTATCATAACCAGTTTTCTGTTTTATACGATATTAAAATGCTAAGTAATAAAAGAGAACGCTGTATTATATAATATTGGGAGAAAGAAGAAAAGGTATGAAAGAAGAAAAAGTATGAAAGAAGAAAAGGTATGAAAGAAGAAAAAGTATGAAAGAAGAAAAGGTATGAAAGAAGAAAAGGTATGGTTATTCAATGCTTTTGTTTATTGTGTTTGTTACAGCAACTTTTTAAAAATATACTACGACCCTATATATCCACAATTGAGATAAAAAGATTTAAGCACGAACGTTAATAATGAGAAAATCAAGGCTTGGAGCGATATAACAGAGAAGTAAACATTTTAATAAATACCTGCATCTCAAAAAAATTACCACATTGTTTAATAAAAGCATGTAATTTTTTAGATTTAATCTAGCAAATTTTAGGACTAGAGACAAAGAACAATTGAGGAACCAATGGAAGTGTATTAAATTGAATACAAAAAAAGAGTTGTCATCTTATCATCGTGAAGCATCAAAAACTGGAGGTGGACCAAAGCCACCATCACCTTCTCCAGACACAATAGATGTGGCAGAGGTGATACCGCAAGACTTCGAAGTCGATTTAAATGAATTTGATTGTGATGGTGAGGTAGGAATGTAAATTATAAATATGACATATGGTGATGTTCAAGGTCCTCTGAAGCATAAGCATATGCTCACAACTATATTCCATAGTCATATATATTCTAATATCTCAGAACCTCCATGTTGCACTAGTGGTGCCAAAACTCTGTCCAGCCCGAAGTGAGCCCATTCCCACTTATAATGGACAGTGGGTATAAAACACCTTAACACCTGACTGCGATCCACTCAACACAATACTTAAATTAATAGATATTATTTATATATTTCAGGACAATACAAATATTATTTTGGAAGTAAATGATACCCCAAAAGGAAATAAAGGCAACAATGATAAGGTAATAAATCAGTTTTGACATAACTTGAATACTACAAAAGCCAGACAAATTTGTGCACAACAGTGACAACATAACAGTTTCATTATTTTCTAGGATTATATAACAAAACCTAAAGAAAATCATGTTGAACCGAACAACAAGAATCCCCTAACAACTCTAAAGAAACCTACAAGGAAAACACCGGTATTATATTTAAATTATCTCTATCTTTAAATACAATAAACCAAGTTAAAAGGCAGGCAACGCACTCGCGAGCCCTCTGGCATTGAGAGTGTCCATGGGCGGCGGTATCACTTAACATCAGGTGAGCCTCCTGCCCGTTTGACCCCTATTTTATAAAAAAAAAAAAAGTTGCTATCCAGGTCTGTAACATGCGCAATTAGTTTTAGGTCTGTTTTACACTTATAGACTGTTCTTCAAGGAAGATTTTTTATATATGAATCATAAATTTTTAAAGTTGTGCATGGACAGAGTTAAAATTAATATTCTCTTATTTGTTACAGAAAGCAAGTAGTAGTTTCAGTTCTGGAGAAGCCTCATATGCAGATGTGCATTGCTTTCATGGTTCTGGAAAATGAGCGCCTTCAAATAGAACATAAACATAGACTTAAGAATATGGCTGAGATGCACAGCCAAGTAATGGTAAATTTAAAATTACAGACAGAAATTCTCAAAAAGACATTAGAGACAATATATCAATGAAATAAAAATGTTTTGAAAATAAACAGTGTTTTATTTGTTTAAATAAGTTAATTGTTAAAACAACCTAAATTAAGAACTATCAAACTTAAAAGTTTTCATCACTAAACATGGCTCTCACTGCTGCTCCACGCAGTGCTTTTGAGATCTGGGGTACTGTGGTGGTAGTACTGTGGGTGGTGAAGGCACCATGCCTTCATTACCATCAGATATACTTTCCTCTTTTAAATCAATGGTTATATTGTGCAATACAGGCAAAGCTACAACATACAGCTTAGTGTTTGGTAGAGATGGTCTAAATCCTGACAATAAACACCTAAATTGGTTTTTCCATACACCAAAACATGTCTCTACACTATTGCGAGTTCTGTATGTGGGCATAATTATATGATCTTCTTTATGAGTGGTTGGATTAAATATTGGTGTAAATAATTGTTCCGACCTCGCCCGTTTTCTTATGTCCATTTTGCAGCTTCTTATTGCAAATGTACAATAATATTGTAAAGTTTTTACTTTTATTAGGTTTATAATTGTGACATTAGGAATACATTTAATCCAGAGACAATATGACGGAATGAGGTGCTGCGAACAGCTGCTCGGAGCTACGCTGCCGACTTTGCGGTGGTGTTGTAACGTGTCTCTTGGCTACGAAGGAAGCGTTTTCAATAATATAATTACACTAAAGCGGTAGACTATGTCAAAAACTAATATGGCTAGACGATAGCGATAGCGATTCCGATCCCGACATCAGCACTACGTTACAGTGCCACATTTTTTGGCCGGCGGCGTAAATTGAAACTAACGTCGCCATTTTGAAATGTCAGAATGACAACGACAGTTTCTTGCGTACAATAAATGATTCTACTATCTACCAACATCAAATAAAAATCTAACTAAACTGTATTTATTTTTAATCCTTAAATTGTTCATTACAATGGCAAAGTTTTTATTATCCAACGGTTCAGATAGCTATCTTAAAATATAGTATAATATATAATATTATATAAGTAGTTTAGGTAGCAAACCCTATCATATCAATTATTCCTAAGTTTGTGTCACATTTGTTGAGACATTTCAAGAAATTATTAAGTTAGCTTGCATGACTTAGAATTATTCCCCTTATAATGGTTAATTTTTATTTACTGGCAATACTAATATCCATGTACCGGCCAAGAATTGTATGTGGCACTGTACATAGATTTTGGTATCGTTGTCGCTATGGCATTCGCAGTTCCAGAGTAGGAGTTCTGATATGGCTGGTTGCGATATCAGCGTACAGATAGTGCAGAACCTCATCCAACTTGCATACAACATCATTCATTATCGCTATCGTTACTAGAAGTGAAAGGGTTCCACTCACCAGCGAATAAAAAAAAAGGAAAAATGAAACATATGCAGAAATCTGACACCAAAAAACCAAAAGCTTATTATCTAACCTCACGAAACATATACTCTACTAGCGGACTCTCTGATACCAATGACGCTACTACCTTTTTGGTTTGAGCCTCAGATTTCTGTCTGCTTCATAATCATTTCTAGTAGACAAGTAGGTGACCAAGCTTTTGTGCCTGACGCACACCGTCGACTTCTTCTGTCTAAGGCAAGCCGGTTTCCTCACGATGTCTTAGCGGTACGGGCGAGTTTAAAATGCGCAGACAGAAACTCCGTTGGTTCACAGCCGGGATAGAAACTACGACCCCAGGAATGAGGGTCACACGTAACCACTAGGCCAATACTGCTCTTTGTCCAGATCAGTGTACACCTGTACACACGTCAAACAAAAAAAATCAATTAATTAGACAATTCTTGAATCTACTTTCAGCCGTTTAGGAGTTTAGAGGAAAACTACCTGTTTAGTCCTAAAGAATTAAAAATAAACTTTTATTTTGAATTATCTTATTTACACGTAACAATAAGAAATGGCGTTCACAAATCCTTGTTAGAAATAAAAACGAGTAATATTTCTGTGTGAACGCCCTCACGTGATTAAATTCGCTTCAATATTTCATTTCATAACGCTTCAGGACGTTGTGTTGGTACTATATCAACGGCAGTGTTGATAAAGGCCCTGTTATTATGTTAACAGTTACTCATAATAAAAACCCAATCTATGGCTTCCGAGATAGTCAAATTATCGAGATACTCTCGCAAATGACATAAAAATTACCCAAGCCGACTTGGAATCTACAGAGATCCTACTACGTATTTTGGCATGATTGGTACCAAAACTACATACACACCTATTCACACACTCCCGCATTGACGCATACTTGATGTCTAATAAGAATTGTGTTTTATTAGTTGTATCACTAAACCTACTTTTTGTCAAAAAACTATTTTAAACATGTACCATGTACCACGGAATAATTGTTATCTAGTTACCCACATAAAAAATTATTACATACGTAATACCTAATTCGGCTGTGCTGTGTGATGATGTGAAAATAAGGATATGTATGCATGTGGGGTGTGCTCATGATGCAGGTATAGCGCTATGGATGTTCTTAGTCAAGGCTTAAATAGTAGTCTTTGTATGTCCTACAACAGTTAATTACCATTACCTGCGAGTACAGAAATCAATATATTTCATTAAAATGTACCTCCAATAAATTTAATATTGTCGAGTTACAAAAAAATGAGGGTAGATTAATTTTTTTGGCGGATACACTTTTTTATATAATATTTTTACGAGACGGAGCTCGAATATTGTCGAGACAATTATATGTCGTTGAGCCCTTGAGGGTAGTTTCATTTAGTCCTACCAACTCTATTAAGTATATCAAAGCACAAGGGAAATCTTGAAAAAAAAATCAATATTAATAACTATGTCATTTTAAAGCGGCGAGCATTCTTGCTCAGAATTTTATAATCAATATTCTTCTACAAGCTACAGTATATTAATTAGCTATTTTTCAAGAATGCGCTTCATTGTTGCTTGAGGATTATAATTATGAACAGTACAGTAAGGCTATATGTTGTATTTATGTATACGAAATTAGTGAGACAATAAATATGTATATATAACGTGTAAATAGTAAATAAAAAATATATATATTTTTGTATAGAACAGGGGCAAACGGGCAGAAGGCTTACCTGATAGTAAGTGACCATGGACACTATCAAATGCCAGAGGGCTTGCTATTGTTCCTATTGAGCCTAAGTCGAATTGGTTCGGAAATACTTCAGTGGGTATTTTATTGTTTGGATTTAAACTAAATAAATATTGCTTTACTTCAAGTTCTACAAGGGCGGCTTCTAAGAACTAGGCTCGTAATTCGATTTATCCATTGATTTATAGCGCCAAGACGAAAATATCAAAGCTGCTATTATTTTTTTATAGATTATAATAAAAAAGCCTTGTTCTATTTGCATTTCAAAGGTTATTAATATTTACTTTTAGCTAAATGTTTGTAGTACAATGTTTTTCACCCGTGGATATGGACCCTTCATCATCTTGGGAAAGCCTCCTTTCCAGATGTCTCTATTTTTGCCAATAGTTTGCCAGACTTTTCCTGCTATTTCTATTATGCCACCTTTTGGCCCACTCTTTTATTCCCGGAGTGTTTTTTGTTGTCTAGGTGTTACATGACCAGCCCCGCTGCCATTTTAATTTCAAGGCTTGTGATATCATTGGTTGCTTTAGTTTTTTGTCTAATATTTGTGTATATTTTTTACATTTAGTATACCGTGTTCCATAGCTCTTTGTGTTGATCTAATCTTTAACTTAACCTTTTCTGTGAACACCCAACAACCTTATACCATAGAGAACAATAAATAATACACTTTATTAAATCCTCACAAACACAATTTGTGACAAAACCAGCGCGAAAGCTCGCTGTAAACGTTATATCGTGTTATTTTCGATTGAAAATGTTCAATAAACTTTTCTTTTTCCTATTTGTTTTGAACTGCACATTTACGGGTTTTTCGTAGTGTATAAAAAGTGAAAACGGACAAAGGGCTCGCCTGTGCATGCTGGATTTTAATTACCTTACCCTTTGTGAGGGTAGACGAGGTTTAGCTCTTATTTTGGCTTTCAAATTTTATTCCACAATAAATCAATAATTATGTTACTATATATTAGTATAGATTGCTACAAGAATATTTAGATATCTGAACACAGTTGTAGAAGATTTCAGCAAGCTTACTAACTAACTTCAATAGCGATTTTAATAAAAATAAAAATATGCTTATTATGGAATATAATATACAGGTATGACTTATTCCACGTCATTTAATTTGCATCGGTAGACACCCCTGTTCATCGGCAAAGAAGACAGAGGGTGTAGGCCGAGAGAAAGAGCTGGCGTAAAAAACTCTCGGTACTCTTTTGTTTAACTAGCCAACATTGGCTAGTGAGCCTGACTGACATAAATACTGGGGTCTCTGCCTAATTAACGCGTTGAATAATGACATAGAATATAAACTACCCACAAACGGATTGACGTAAGGTTCTATGTCCGCCAGGTGATACAGAGAGCGTCCGTGGAAAACCAGGTTGATCTGGGCATCTATTAATTGCATACCACAATTAATAGAGTTTTAATTGCTACGACAAATAGGCATAATTCTGCCAATCTTTGTTTTGTGATGATGCTTGGGATCTAAGTAACTTATACCGAAATAATAACTAATATTTTGTTATCACGCGTCAAAGCCCTGAGGATTTAGAGTCTTGCCTAGTTAAACGAGCCATTAGTCTAATAATCTTGAGTATCTTATAACATAAATCGAATTAAAGTAAACCTGACGATCTAATTTATATTCAAGCCTTCTAGGTATCGAACAACAGTACGATTCCTCTATTTGCTCTACAATATGAACGCTTCGTGTTTCATGCTCTCCTGGTACTTTGAATAATTTCCTAACATTTCCCGACGTCTTGGAATACATAAAATGAGATGAAAGAACTTTGCGCCATTAATTTCCAGAAACCAGCTAGCTGCTAATGGAGGTCGTTTGAATCGATACGACTTATGACCTTCAAAAACCGTCATCAAAAAGCCATTCCTTTAAAGTTCGGTAACACAGGCGTAAGCCTCTTGGCGTTGCAGGTGTTCAAGATCGGCTCGTTAAATGTCAATATCTTTTATTCGTGTACACGCGTTAGAAGTTAAACTTCTTGGGCGTTAGAATATAAAAATCTAAATATTAAGCACATTGCAGGTATATTAATTTAATTAAGAGAAGATGGGACGTAAACAAAAAGAAATAATAAGAAAACGAAAGTACCTTAACTCAAAGAAAGTCGAGACTGGCCAATATAGCCTGAAAACACCAAGGTTCATAAAACAAAAGCCGGCAAAACTTTATTCCAATACAAAAGTTACGTCCAACATATTCCAAGTTTGTCTTCGGCCGTCGTAACATTCATACAATATCTCTGGATATTGCATTGTGTAACGTGTAGAATTCTTATTACTTTTAATGTCTTAAGTGTTTACATATGATTACAAATTAATATACAATGTATCATAATAATATCGTAATGAGATAATATATTTACTTATTAAAGTTTACCACATCATACATAATGCTATATGTGACAAGCTCTTTTGTATAATATATGACATAAGAGCGGATTAGGTATGACAAAGGCACTTAACTATACTTTCTTACAAAATGATCAGCCAACTACCGAATATATGTCTACAGCATTTAACAGTGTTCAAATGAGTTGTTCGGATTAATACCTGCAGCTGAGTTTCATCATCGGACATCAAGGCAGAATACGAAATACCATCCGTATCACCTCGACGTCAGCCGTTCCACGACTAAGCCTTTTTCAAGGCAATTCTTGTCGCGCACCACCGCTATGTGAAAACTGCCTACCGAAGTATTTACGAACCAATTCGATAGGGTCCTTTAAGAAAAGAGCGTACCAATTGCTAAAAGGCCGGCAACGCACTCGCGAGCGAGTATCACTTAACATCAGGTCGACCTCCTGCCTTTTTACCCCTGTTCTATTAAAAAAAAATTAAATTCTTTCATTAGATTAAAAGCTAAACAATAATGCTTCTATAAAATTTAAAATCATTTATTCACATAGATAACACAATGTACACTTCTGAATGTCAAAACAGAAATATATATGAAATGCATTTAACTTTACATTTACTGCTAGTTCTCAAACCCGCCTTCAACTCGCCCGGGCTAGAACTGCTCGGAAAATATCCTTATCGCTGGCTGGCGGGACCTGCATAACCTCTTGTGCGATTCTTACTGACATATTCGACAAAAGCACATCTGTGGAACCACATGACAGTCACGGTATTTTCGAACGGATGCGACCTAGAAGCCTACAACCAATTCCCTTAAAGACAACCAACCTGGAAGCCTCTTGAAGTTGCAGGGCGGCTCGTTTGCCCCATAAAAGAATAAGTTAACATTGTTTACTATTCAAATACTTAAAAAAAAAAATAAGCATACATAAATAGGAGTGATTGTTTGACCTTTCTTTTTAATTGATTGAACAAATTAATCGAAGGTTAGGAAGCAAGGAATTATTTAACTGCATTGATTCAGTTGAGTTATTTTTCACAGTCAACATCTATTTGATATCAGATGTGATGGCAAGCAAGTTTATTTCGTTGAGAATTGCGTGAAGATGTGGGGTATCTCTGTAAAAATTCGTCTATACTGTTGGGAAATGGGAAATCGCTGGAAAATTACAGTCATCCATTTGATTGTTTCGGACTCTCCATGATCTGTCTTCGCCAGGAGTTTACATGTGGACCTGCTGAAGCTGAAAGCCAGCTATTGGCGGGAGGTGGCACAGGACAAGAACAACTGGAAGACTTTCGTTTTGGAGGCAAAGACACTCTTTGTGGTGAACCAGCAGAGAAAGCATGATATCCCACAGTAGATACGCGATATTTAGCACATAATTGGTAATACAAGATCTCTATTATTATCGAAGCCTCTGCAAAAAATGATTCACAAACAAACGAGTCGTGTAACCAATTATTTCGTAAAGGTCTCATATTTCAATTAGTCCAACGAAGTGTGTAATTGTAATTCAAGTTGACTGTCGCGTATGGAGTCAATACATATAAAATTCTTACCCATATATGAATTATATTATACAAGTGTAGTGATTTTGTTTATATAGGCACACCAGCCAAGGCTGTACATTTTGTTTACTCAGGCTTTCTAAGTGTTAGTTAGTTACGCCCCGAGAGTACAGCGAGACGTCTTCAACAGTTTCATCGCATTCATTCGTTACATTATATTATATTGTTGTACGCGAGTGGTTAATATAAAATAAAATAATTTAAAACACCCAGATTACCCAAGAAACATACAAGTGTTATAAACAAAAACAATAAAACACAATTTTCACGTTAAGAACACTCCAAGTAGAAATTCCATATATATTCTTCCATTACTCAAAGCAAAGCTTGAATTTGATATATTAACGTATTGGCACAGTGTTGGTCTAGTGACCGTGCAACTCTTACCAATGGTTTTTCTATGAGTGCATTTAACACTCGTAGGGTGAAGGAAAACATCGTGAAGAAACCGGAAACACCTAGACTCCAAATAGCGTGACAGACAGCTGCTTACGTACTTGTTAGAAAAAATATTCACGATACAGATACAGAAACCAGTGGTTGGCCATAGCGCCATCATGGCTTGTAGCGTGGTTGTAAAACCTGCAGTTTACTACTATGTCATAAATGCTAATGCACACCATCTCGTTGTATTATGAATTATAAAAAGGCCATGAAAAATATTTACCAAAGCATACTTAACAAGATGCATGCTATTCGTTTACTTTGAGAATAGCTTGGGACGCCCTTTTGTGATTTTGGCGCGCGTTTAGGTGTTTAATAATCCAGTGCTACAACTCTATATGGGTCTTGCATTTTTTTTTATTTAACAGCAAACGGATGGGAGGTTAAGTGATACCGACACTCACATTGCCAGGAGGCTCGCAAGTGTTGCCGACTTTTTAAGAAATACGCTCTTTATTTGAAACTGAATTTTAGGGCTTCAGACATGGCGGTTTCTTCACGATATCGTGCCTTCACTGTGCCTCAGAATATTGAACTTCTTGACACCACCCCTAATGAGAAGATTGAAAAGGACAAAACCTTTTGTATTTGTATTAAGTGATAAGCAGTGAGTGAAAAAATAGAACACAAGAACAGAATGTCTTCACTTAAATAGAGACTGTGAGTGCTATTGGACACTTTATTATGTTAAATATCCTTTAGTAAATCAGGTTAGACTTAAATTACTTAATAGCCTACTGTGATGTTAAATGATGTCTCTGTGCAGACACAACTCATTAAAATACCTTCCTGAAGCAAAGCAAACTTTTTATGAAATTCTACTTAGAATATCTTATAACATAGCTCTTTACTGAATAATGTCAACGTAAACACATGGACGTCATACATCCCTGTCTCTTGGAATAAAAAGCTTATGGGCGGCATCACGGTTGATATATTTTAAATTGTATATCTAAACATATATGAAAGTATACAAAATGTTTAGTAGTATTGACAACACGTTTTCTTCAATTACACCATACATAGGTCCTTAAAAATTAATAAGACATATGCCTAATATTAATGGTAAAAATCCCAGCTAATACCTGAACCTAACCTGAAATTCTACAGACATTTAGCTTTCGCTAGACAGGAATTATTTAAATATCTCAATGCCCACCCCGAATCGATTGTAGGGTGTGGTGTCTCCAACAGATTTTCCTTTTTCCTTCCGGACTTGTATAATGAGAGATCTGCCCGAGGTTGTGAAGCTTTATCGAAAGCTATAAATGCTTTTTAGTTTTTTAAAATGTACGAAACATTATGGAGTCCTTGACAATGGTCGCAACAGTCTCTATAAAATTATCGTAATAAAATATATGGACGGATACATAATATAAAATCTCTCTCTTACAGTTTCGCAGTTATTATGTTCGAGATGTTTGCAATAACTAATCATTTATATCGCTTTTTAATCACATAATATACTGTGTTTGTCAGATAGTTTTATTGTTATTTATGTGTTCCTTGATATAAGCTTTTATATCCGTTGGCAAAGAGCAGTGTTAGTTCGATCCTCAACTTTGCACCAATGTACTTTCCTTCTATGTGCGCATTTAACATTCGCTCGAACGGTGTACGAAAATATCGCGAGGAAACCGGCTTTCCTTAGACCCAGAAAGTCGATGTGTGCGTCAGGCACAGAAGGCTGATTACCTACTTGCCTATTATATTAACAGATGATCATGAAACAGATACAGAAATCTGAGGGCCAGACCTAAAAATGTTGTAGCACCATTGATTTATTATTTATCCGTTTAACCTTTTATAAATAAAAAATATATTAAATGCAAGAGTCATTAACGAAGAGGTCCTCGTTAAAAATATATCGCAATCTGTGAACGTTCTTCACAAAACACCAAAGTCTTTATTGCAAAGATTTTCTCCATAAAAAAATGCTGTAAGAGACAATCGAAAGCTTTTATTTCAAAGCACTGACCGCGCAACGCATTTTCCGCTACATTTACAAATCCTTTTTGTCTCCAGCTTCGTAAAATAATCCGTATCGTAGAAAAGCTGGCTTAGGAAATACATTTTAAAATAAATGACAGTTGCGACTTTTTTACTATTAAGTGGTGTTTAAACTAAAACCTTTTGTCTATTAAACTAAATAATAAAATTTAAAAAAAACATACGTAAAACTATTGGAACTAATTTCTTCAAATGGCAACAATCTTTCAAATGTCATTATTAATTGTTTTTGCCGTCTTCTGTCAAAGTATAATGTCGATTCGAGTTAGCGTGGTCTAGTTCTTGGATATTGTAATGCGTTAAACCATTTAAAAGCCGGATAAAAATAAAAAAAAACGTTATTTACCTATAAAATTTATCGTTCAGAAAGTCAAAAAGAATATTGTGAAGAATCATTTGTCTGACACAGTTTTGATACGCTAAATAGCATTGCAACAAGCTTTTATTAACATACTGTTAAGCCTCAAAGACAAAATAGTTTTTGAAATGGGTTAAAATTATAAGGCTTTTACATATTTATTTATTTACACTTCCTTACCTTATACAAACACATACATACAAAAAAGCTAGTTACATAAGTTATTAGACAAAGGGCAGACAAACCTAGTATAGAACAATAAAAAAAGAAGTGACTGTGCACAGTAAAGGAAGAGTGATAGGATTCAGTTTTATGAGTAGCCGGTAACACTCTTCCACCACCACCAAGTACTTGTCTTGACACTGTCGGTTGTTGGCTATTATCCGAAACGTTTTTGACATAAGGGAAATCTCGACCCAAACGACATAACGCTAGATTGTTTACGGTAGGCATTAGCTGGCATTTTCTGCTGTCCTACAACAGCAGAAAAAAGGAGGCTATTTTTACGTTTCCTATTTTGTACATGTGTATCTCTCATGATACTGCGGTCGCGTCGGATATCAATGCCGAAGACTTGCCACGTTTCAATACAGACAAACACCCTTCATGATCTGGAGACTATAAAATAGTAAATCTGTTATTAGTATTGTCCTTTGTAAACATAGCTATTACACATTAAGAAAAAAACTTTTTGAACGGATTGAAGTTATGTATTATAATTATTTACATCATTTTAAATTTAAATTTTTCCGACGTTTCGCGTGCTTTCCAGCGTTTATGTAAATAATTATAAGTTTTTAATATATAGCTTCAATCCGTTCAAAAAGTGTTTTTCTTAAATCTGTTATTGTTAGTCAGGGCCTTCATGAGAGAGTTCAGCATATATTTTTTTATAGAACAGGTATACAGGCAGGAGGCTCATCTGATTAGCTCGCGACTGCGTTGTTATGTTATGCGGCTCAAAAACAGGTAAATAAAATGCAATTATATATGCGTTTCAATGATAATTTATTGATGATATTATTGCATATATTAGGTCCTTACATATGAAATTGGCGTTTTGTATGGGAGGAACAAAAAGTCGAATATTTTTAAATATAATATATTTAATTAATCAAAGTATGAACCATTGTTTTCTATGCACTTTTGCGATCTCATAGGTAGTTCATTGATCCCTTTACTAAAAAAAACAGCCGGACGGGAATCAATAAAATCTGTGAAGGCGATTTGGACTGCCCCATCAGAGTTAAATTTTTTCCCTTGCAAGAATTTGTCCAAATTTCGAAAAAAATGGTAATGTGTTGGAGCAAGGTCCGGGGAGTACGGAGGATGTCTTAGACATTCGAATTGAAGCTCTTCTAATTTGGTAGCCGTCTGTTGTGCAGTGTGTGGTCTAGCGTTGTCGTGAAGTAGCAGTGGCCTGGAGCGATTGACCAGCCTAGGTTGATTAGCCGCTAGCTTTTCCATCATGGTTTGCAATTGCTGACAATAGACATCAGCCGTAATAGTCTGGCCAGATTTGAGAAAACTGCAATGAACAATACCGTCACTAGTCCACCAAACGCTTACAAATAACTTTTTTGGGGTTAAATTTCGCTTGGGGCAAGATTTGGCTGGCTGGCCAGGATCCAACCATTGCGCTGAGCGCTTCCGATTATCGTAAAGAATCCATTTTTCATCACAGGTAATGATTCGGTTTAAAATACCTTCATTATTGTGCCGGTTCAGTAATGTAACGCAGCAGTCGACGCGCGTTTGCCGGTTTGCTTCAGTCAATTCGTGAGGTACCCACCAGGAGGTCTCAGGCCGTCCACGGGGCTTGTTCTGCAGGTCGAAATTTCCAGAACGAAAACGATGGAACCAAAAACGAACTGTGTTTTCTTTTGCAACATGACCGCCATACACATCATTCACCCTTCGAGTCGTTTCCGCAGCACTAGTGCCACGGCGGAACTCGTACTCGTAAATAATGCGATACTTTAAGTTTTCCACTTTGTAAAATGAGTGACGCAAACAGAAAAAAACAGAAGAAAAAAACAAATGAATGACGGTCATCGAAGCACAAATACATAGCTGTACAAATTTGAATTTGAAATTCCTATCCAAAGAGGAGGTGTTAGAGGTCAAAGTGGCCAGTACGACAAAACGCCAATTTCATATGTAAGGACCTAATATTATGAGATGATTCCATGCATTATTCTGAACATTTTTATTAAAAATAAATTGAATTATATGCTATAACCGAATAGGTCCTATATGTTAATCCTATGACTATTATAAACCTTCAAGCTCCTGTCATTTACCCCTTACAGACATATCGTTAACCGCGTATTTTCCGAGTCGAACTTTTAATGAGTTCGTCAGTCGCACAGCCACTCGATGCTGAACAATGCTCTACTTGTTTGACTAACGTTATTTGATTTATAGAAGTTAAGATTGTTTTGAAAGTGAAAACTATATATGTGTATATTTATATTAAATATTTCGATAATATTTAATTACTCTAAACTCACTCTCAGCCCGTCCACTATGTGTTGTAGCGTACCGACAGGATCTTCTTAATTGCAGTTAATCTGTGATTAAAGCAAACTAAAAACAGATTAGAACGGATTAGTTTCCCAAAACTAAATTTTTGAAACTCTGATTTTTTGATGAAATTATTAATTCTTACACATAAAAAAATATGTAATTTTTTTTTAAAGAAAGCCTGTCCATGGCGGACGGAGGTGTTTCATAATTAACGGATGGTGATAGCGATTAAATTAAAAGAAATCACAACGTGGTTACTGAAACGCTATTAAACGGTCTGAATTTTCACAATTCGTTCGTATGAGTTAAGTAACCTAACATTAGTTATGTTACATGTATATTTTATTTATTAACACTTCGATACATTACAATATAAAAATTAAACATGATTAAATGAAAAGGGCAACTGGCGGCCTTATCGCTTTCGAGCGATCTCTTTCAGGCAACCACTGTGACTTTACTCACAGTGGTTACAAAAAATAAAAGTAATTAAATTACATAAGGTAGATTTAGGTACATTTTTGTTAATAATTGGAAGCGCAAACCAAATTAGCAAGTATCGCAGACTTGAAGCCAATAGAACCTTTTAGTTTTTCCCAAACTCATAAATTGTAATATAACATTATTGTTTCCAATAATGTCCAAAGGGTTGACTACACTTATGTAAGTGTAACTAAGAATTAAGTACCCCTTAAATAAGTTAAATTTAGAATTAGAGCTTAAGTTAGATTTTCGCAACCCCATTATTCCTAATTATAAGCTCAGTTTAATTGAACATCCCTGCAACATCCGCCACCAAACTTAACGTGTAACGAAATATAAAGTTACAGGTAACCTACGTATAGTGTAGTAGAGAGTAGAGCAACTTCCAGTGCGCACAGACCAGATTAGTATACCCAAGAGTATACTAATCTGTGCGGAAAGAGAACCTTCGTAAGGTTAAAGATCGTAGTAGTGTTAAATTAGCTATTTTGTTATGTTGACAACGTCATTAGAACTCGACAATTATTGATACTTATTATGTTGAAAATAATATTTGTGAAGAAATGAATTAACGCGTAACGGATTATATTAATTCAAAATTGTCACGCCTGACACCACAGACTACTAGACCACAATATTAAAAACTCCTTTGTAAATAATTGTCTGTGCAATTAATAGCTACAAAACAATGTAGTTACTTTTGTATAACAAGGAGCTTGGGGCTTAGGTCCCAATTTATAACCCAGTATGACATCTAAGCACGATACATTGCGTGGCAATGATATAAGTACTATCATAAATAAGGTACGCAGTGTCTAGTGTAATACTAAAAGTACAAGAGGAGGATTTTATTTAGATTTTTTAATGGAGATACCATTACTGGGTTATAAATTGGTACCTAAGCCCCAAGCTCCTTGTTATACAAAAGTAACTAAATTGTTTTGTAGCTATTAATTGCACAGACAATTATTTACAAAGGAGTTTTTTATATTGTGGTCTAGTAGTAAAATGTTGAAATAATATCCCTCTTCCGTTGAAAGATCTTCAACTAAAATCAAATTTTCGTCGCAATTATAAAAAAACATTGACTTACTCAACAAAAATCTCATGTAATATAGTTTTTAATCTGCCCAAAAATATTTATTCATCTACTTCTTAACAATTATTCTTATTTTAAATTTTATTTTTTTCTTATTTGATTACACTGCTAACTTTTACTATTATTATTTGTTTCTACCGAGTATTAGATTCTTATTTATTTTTTTACGACTGAGGCACAAACTAGCTGCTGTGGTCTCTGGCAGAATGACCGGCGCTGTCGAACAACTTTGCTCCTCAGCATAATGCTGAGCCAGGGCCAATTACAACCACAGCACACACGCATTACACAATTAAAGCTTTTTCTTAAAAAAAATTGTTTTATCTATTATTATTATTTTTTATTTATTTTTCTTTTTGATTATTGTTATTTTATGTGTTTCTGTGTGTGTGTTTTGTTGGAAATAAATGTTATGTATCTTTTTATGTGTTATCCGGATATAAGTACACACCATTTTTATCGCTGAAGCTTACTGAAGGCTTATGGGAGCACTTTTAATGAGAAGACATGTCTCTTCTATTTGAATTTTGCTACAGCCTACTTGACATTATGTAAAATAAAGTATTATTGAGTAATATATGAAACATGCCTTTCAGATAGCGTTAAGGAGTAAACTTCTAATTACATTAAAAAAAACACACACAAGACAGGCTTGCAAATGTTTGAATCACAATTAACGCACCTAAACTTGACGTTTGTTACTTGTGTTAAATGGTACGTCAGATACGGTGCGTCGCCGTCTTTTGACTACTAAAGAATAAAGTTTTTTAATCTCGTCAAATGGCTCTTCAAAACTGTGCCGCAATTTATCATTGTAATTAAATAAATAAAATGAATCAGTGGCGCTACAACCATTTTAGGTCTGTGCCTCAGATTACTGTATCTGTTTCATGAAAATAGGCAAGTAGGTGATCAGCCTCCTGTGCCTGACACACGCCATCGACTTTTTGGATCTAAGGCAAGGAGGTTTCCTCGCAAGGTTTTCCTTCACAGTTCAAGCAAATGTTAAATGCGTACATAGAAAGAAAGTCCATTGGTCCACAGCCGTGAATGGAAACTACGACCTCAGGGATGAGAGTCGCACGCTGAAGCCACTAGGCCAACACTGCTCCTTCGTAATTCAAAAGTAGTATTGTATATATTTATTGTCGTATAATACTGGACCAATGGACACTATTATGAAACACCCTTATAATTATGATATATGGCGAAAGAAACTCATACCGTAAAAGCTCTGTACGGTTTTAAGTCACAAAGAAAGTTTAAAATCCTTTTTTAATATCTTCAATGTTTCTCTTCCTTTCATATTTCTCCTGTGAAGTTCTCTATGTAATACAATGTCTAGTGTTGTGTATTTATCGATAAGACTTTCCACGCAAAATCACACGCCTCAAAGTAACTTAGACACAATTAACAGATCTGTCAAATTAATTCTCTATATTTATTGGTTTAATTCAATCATCTCTGGCGCTTAGCAGTTTTTCAGTTATTTTCATACTTAGTTTCATTGCTTGATTTTTTTTTATCATGCAACATTCTTTAAATGTTACGTGGCTAGGTTAATATTCAACATATTATCTCTTTAATAATATCGTATTTTCATGAATTATTCAAAGGATTTAGGGCTGCGATATAAATATCATGAATAGTGAAAAAAAATGGGTAGACGTATGTAAAAAAGTACTAAACTAATCAAGGTACAATAAATGAAACAGATAACTTAGAAAGTGGATGTACCATATGAAGGAAACAGTACATGGCAGAGCATGAGAGTTGCACAGTCCAGACAGGAGTAGCGGGCTTAGGAGGAGGCCTTTGCCTCACAGATTTATAAAAATAAATATAAGAGCGTAAAAGTATCTGAATATTATGCTTAAAGACAAAAGCAAAAATATTTTATCGACAACAAGTACAGCACTAAAATTCTATAAACTGAACATTTGAATACTCGTTTCGTCACCTGCGTCTTGCTCCAGACAGTATTTGAAATTGAAAGAAAGCAAAAAGGCTTTCATCAAATACACGCTCAGAAAACGTTCAGAACACTGTCAAACCTGAAAACTCAATTCTCAGGAATTGGTCTTCAAGAAAATGTCAAGTATGACGTCATACAACGAATTACATTTTCATTAGAATTCTTTAAAGCGCTTCGCAGTTGAAACAGTTTATTTGACGTAAAATCAACTGTTCTTGGCCGGTAGGAGCCTCCCTGTCATGGATATTAGTATTGCCAGTAAATAAAAATTAACCATTATAAGGACAATAATCTTAGAAGTCATGCAAGCTAACTTAATAATTTCTTGAAATGTCTTATTAAAACAATGTATACTAGTATCTAGAAAATACTGTTCTAAGCTTAAATAAATGTGACACAAACTTAGGAACAACTGACATGATAGGTTTTGTTACCCATACTATCAATATAATATCTTTTAAGATACATAGCAATCAGAACCGTTCGATAATAAAAACTTTGCCATAGTAATTAAAAATGAAAGGCATAAAAATAAATACAATTAAGTTGGATTTATATTAGACGTTGTTAGCTAGTACAATTATTTATTGTACGCATCAAGAGTTTGTGTGACATTTCAAAATGGCGACGGTCGTACGAATTTTAGCCGCTAGCCAAGAAAAGTTTGCCGCATGGCAATCCGTAATTACCATCGCCACTTGGTTGCCATGGAAACGCGAAATCAAACAAAACCATCTAATATGTCATTGTCTAAGCCTTTCAAGTTTTAAATAGAATTTTCAAAATAGAAAATTTAGTAATAAATTATTTTATTTTGGACCTGAACCAACCTTTAAAATTTGGAATTTAAAATTCATCAACCACTGACAAAGGGTAACCATGGTAACGAAAACGCTTAAAAACTTTTAGGGTCGGTGACGTTTAGAATTTGTCCTAAACATTTAAATATACAGAAAGAGAAAGCCATGGATAAAGATGTTTGGAAGAAGCTCAGGTAGTCCTTTACCCGCGAAGTTGACCAATGGTACTGAATGAAGTTAGGATATTAGGATAACAAGAAAAAAAGGTTTATAACAAATCCATGCCGTCAATTCTACTTTTATAAAGATTGGAAATATTTATTATTATTTTTATATAAAGTTTGTAATGAAATTCCCAATAATGGAAAATCAATATAACTCAATGAAAATGAAACAAGCCTTTGACGTTGCTATGGCAACCCATCTAGTTTAATACTTTACGGAAGCAGGACCAAATTGAAGTGTCTATCAAGTATCGAATTGCAGCACTTTTGGGAGTTCGCCAAAAAGGCGGCAAATTTGTAATCGGAGCCTCGTATAAGCGTAATTACTGATATGGACAATTTCGTTTAATTACATAAGCAACGTTGGCAAGAAGTAGATCTGGGTCAAGTTTTTTGAGGTAATTTTGGTGGGTGGGAGGGTCCTGAAGCCTTCTATTCAGAGGAATAACGAGAGCTATAGCTAGAGGGCTTTGGCACATGCAACAGGGCAATCGTGGATGGTGAAGTTGTGTTGGCCCTGCACACACCTGGACTAAATCTCGTGGTACTCGAGAAGGGACAAGTTAAAGTACTTATAACCAACGAGCATTTATGGTGATGAAAGTGGATGAAGCAAGAGAGGTATATCGCAAGTGGATATCCGTGGTCTCTGCCTAACCTTTCGGGAAAAAGGTATGATAATATAAATAAATATTATCACTTCTTTAAGCTATACAGAATCAGCAGTCGTTGAAAAATCTTATGCCAATCTTACGTTTTTCCATAGACTCCAGAATGTTCCGTAGCCAAGAAATGTGTCTACCCGCAGTTTACTCGTTGTTTTAATTTATATTCAAATTTAAATACGTATCGTTCATAATAGACTCAGCAAAAATAATTTAATAAAGTTAAAAATAGAACCCGATATTATACAGAAATAGTATCAATATTACGTTAAATAAAAAACCGGATACACATCAAAATATCGGATACAAAGCTAATTTATCGATACAGCATTAAAACAATTGCGTTCATAACACAGCTATCGAATACGAACACCACGGGGGGGATGTATGGGGTAAAACGATAAGGGTGCAACCCTTTGAACTAACATAACACAGTGAAATATAAGTCTCATAAATATCTGGAAAAATAGAACCAGATATTTCAATCATCCCGAAATTTCTTCTAAAGGCTTTCGTTAATAAATACACAGAGATTAGTTTTTTTTTATAGAACAAACGGGCAGGAGGCTCATCTGATGATAAGTGACACCGCCTCCTATGGACACTCTCAATCAGCATAGCACTCGCGAGCTCTGGCATTCAGAGTGATGGCTGTCCGTCACTTTAACATTAGGTTATCCTCCTCCAACAACAATAACAAGCGCTATCTCCCAAGCAAACCTAATAAAAATATAGAATGAAAAACTTCTGTAACGAAACGTTTTTTTATAAAAAATTACAAAACCAAATGTATTAACAAACAATTTCCCGGTACCACCCTGATGAAACATAATATATACACACATATGTGTGTCCGTGCATACGTATGTCTATATGTGTGTGTCACTATTTACTTAATACATTTTCATTATTTCAAAATAATACGGTATATTTAACCCATATCACCTTCGATTACAATCAATTACAATAAGTGGCGCTCACATCTGTGCCCTAATAAAATTAATTTACTGATTATATATTGTTATGGGGCACGGAATAGGCATTTCCTAGTCAAATAGGGTCCTGTTTATACAGCATGTTTTAATAAGCTGTCCGAGCTTAAGATACGTCTTACGTAACAAGAATTTTTTTTCTTTCAACTTAGTATTGTCTTTTGTTAACATAGCTTTTACACATTGAAAGAAAACACTTTTTAACCGGATTGAAGCTATGTATTATTATAATATCCAAATTAAACCCCCAAAATAAACAATCCGCGAAAATAGAGGACACCGTGAGTCATTTCTGCAAAAACCCGTCATCTTTTAGTCGGTACCAACTCCGGGGAAATAAATACAGATAACACAACTTTCTCTACAGCTGTGATACTTTTGACATTTAACACCTTTTCTCTTCAGTCACCCTGACCACGCACGCTGTAAAGCACGCGAAACGTCGAAAAAAGTTAAATTTAAAATTATGTAAAATAATTATACGTTTATAATACATATACATAGCTTCAATCCGGTTGTGTTCTTTCATTCAACTTATTCATGCCCATAAAACCCTGGCAGCGACGCTCATCTTCTAAAAAATCTTGAGCAACAGTTTGGTCAAAGGAAGCCACGATGAACGATAGCACTGCAAGTCGGAGAAAAACTTTCTAAATTATATGTACGATAGTGGTTGTGTCTTTCCAACGAACAGAAATTTTCGGAGCAGGTGGAGCCCGCGAAGTGCCCAGAGAACTTCTGATCTAAGGAGCTAGCCAGGACTTAACGCACAACTGGTCTGTTGATAATGAGGGCGTCAAAATGCGGAAACTGAGTCCTCAATACATACATGTATGATAGAAAAATATAGATTAGATTTGTTTTGTTTTTTACAACTATTTCCTTTGTAAGGAATTTTTACTGTAGCCATTTCGTACTAGGCACCAACTTTGAACCCGTAATTTTTCGTATCGTTTTTGTTTTATAATAATAAAAATTAAAACAAGGAACCTTAAAGACTATTATACTTTCTTTTATCAAATTTGTCGTTTACGTTCAACGCGGACTATAGGTGTATTTGTTACAATGGTTACGTTCATACCTTTAAAACATGTCATACAAAAAATTTCAATCAAAACTCTTCGATTGGATTAAAACTGTTTATTTATTATTTTATTAATTAATAATTTTAAATAAATCACTTTATAAAGGTGTGATTTTCAAACAAAATACATATTCTTCTGCTACCATACAATGAATGAACCATCCTGTATAAGAATCAAAGCACCATTGCATTGAATCAATAGTGCAACGTGTTCCCCCGTCTGGGGTCCAGCACTGGGGTCATTGCTTGGGGTGTTATGATAAATGGGAATATATCGTATGAATGGATCAATGAATTTTCACAAGTGCCCGTGGTATGTTTATTAATATATGTTATAAATGGATTCCCATATTCAACATTTCTTTCTAATAATATCACAGTTTTTAAAAAGATTTGTTAAGCGGACTTAAAAGATTGATCACGCCTGCCTAAAAATTCTTTTTAAAGACAACGACAAACAAACCAAAACTATATAATACATAATGAAAAAGAAAGTGCATTAGAACACAAGTATTCCCTGTGTCGTGTGTGTGTGATTGTGTGTGTATATTTTATAATTAAAATATTTTTGCAAAATTTGATTTTCTGTAAACATAGAACAGGTTGTGATGTTGTTTAAGGCTAAAGAAAATTTTGTTTTGAAAGTCGTTGAAGATGTCACTGAAGAAGAAAAAGCGTTGGGCGAAGAAGGTTCATTTTTGGGTAGCTAATATGTAGATTTGCGATGTGCTTTAAATGGTAAAAAATAATCAAAACATATAAACCGTATTTGAAGTCATAGCAAAGATTGTTCAAATAAAATACAGCCGTTGTAAATACATAGTTAATTATTCGTGCCCACCGTTTCAGACCAACTCCAACAGGATGAACAAGGCGACAATATAACTATTTTGTTATGTACAAGGCAATTATGACGTTTGATGTTTGTTGCAATTCTGTGACAGTATGTCTATATGGCAAAGACTTGAGAGATATAAAGCGCCTGCTATTTATAAATAAAAAAACATTATCATCGCCTTTACTATCAAACTTTATTATAAAAATCGGTGCATACAAGCAGTTTTCATCATAACGTAGTAATGAATTGTTAAACTTACCTTTCCTTTATAATTTATACACACACTGTAGACACGACTGTAGTCAAATAATCTGAATATATGTATACAATATATACCAGTTTACTTTAACTAAAATAAATCAAATTAAGAAATTCTAATTAAGACTAAAAGACCAGCTCTTGAGTGATCCCAGTTTTCTACGTTAGTGAAAGTCCAAGGTCCACTTCGCTAATTCACCCTTGAAGCTTTTCAATGGCCCACCACCCAAATTGTATTTTCAGTATATAGGTGCTCATGTAAGTAACTATTGTCCGTTATGAGTCGGATTTCCGAAACACTTGTTACTCGATAAATATTGGACGTAATAATTGACGTAAACTAATTCCAAAACGAAATAGTACATGAGTTTTGCAACTGTCATTCGCCGGAATATTTAGTCAAAAGCTAGAACTGACTTAATGAACAATTTCGTCTAGTCACTGGCATTTCAATAGGAGTTCATCAAAGGAGGTATATACAGAGAAACAATTAAAACAAAATAAATGAAGCTGAGAACTTGGTCTTTGGAAATTCACAAAGGACGCAGCACGCAGTTTTTGCATTATCAGGCCTGAATAGAAGACTGCAGGTTAAACACCATCATACACCTCATTGTGAAAAATATGGTATTCCAAATTATAACTGGACTGTTGGTAAATAGAGATTTTGGCAGGCAACACATCACAGCCTTTCCTTACCAAGCAAACGCCTGTCATTATATTAAAAATGCAAAACTTACGTTTCCAAATACTGGAACACTCTGTACACCGGCTTTCTGTAAACAAGGAATCCATCGCAGCGCTCCATCCTTGTCTCAAACTGTCACTGTCATCACTTATAGAAAATTTAAAAAACCCGTCATTTGTACAATGCAAAAACTACTTTAAAAAATTAAGGCGTTCACAAATTCTAAATTTGGTCCTTCTAGGTATTCCGTTACTTATACTAAACGATTTATCGCCGAACGGCCATCACAGTGTTAATCGATTCAGTCGACTTCATTTGGCTTATGTTACGTTTCTGGAAGAGAAATGAAAACTTCAAATATTGGAAAAATTAAAAATAAACTTCATATTTCCACTGGTTTTCGAGCGTTTTCAGTAAATGTGTTAAGGACGCACTCTCATTTATATTCATTCAAAAAGTCAAATATTTGAGTAATATTTAACTAAGAGTTTTAATTATACACGCAGCTTTAGGTTAAGTTTTGTTAATTTTAACTAAGAAAATATTCTTGTGATTTTAAAGGCTTTTCGTTAAGACAATTAGTACATTTCGTATTACGGTAGACATGTAGTATTTTTGTCGTGTTTATCCTTTAAAATACAAATTCTATTTACGCTTGGTTTTGATCTTCTTGTATAGGGCGAATCACACAAATTGCCAATTATAACTTCGTTATAAGGGATTAAGCACAGTACATATGTAATATATAATAACTGATTCTATTATATAAATAACATATATTGTAAGCCATTTTTAAGTATCGTCGTATGGTTATATTTGGAGTAGATTAAAAATAGAAGAGAACAAGCAAAAAATGACAATACAATCTGAAAGGAGTTCCACAATTAAATTCGATTTTAATACATACTTCAACTTAAAAGCGATATACAAATATATAAAACATACAACGCATAAGAGTGCTTTATTATGGATAAACCATTGTATTTATAGAACAGAGGCGATAGTGTCATAACAAACCCATATTTGAAATCTACTTCCGGTCAGTGTAGTTCACTTCCGGCAATAAGCAGATGCTTGTCGTTTCACCATTTTTAACACAAATTATTTTTTCTATCGAGCTGATGACTGATATTGTTTATGTAACTGAACAAAGGCTTTTTGGTAAGTCAAATGTATTAGAAACAAGACGACACTTGTTGGCCTCCTATCCACTTAAAGTCTTACGGTGGGTGAGCCACCCAAATGTTCTCCAAGAATTAGGTTCCTTTGTACTTTTTTTATATACAATGGGAGGCATACGGGCATTAGGCTCACCACTGACTGCTGACACTGACATTGCTAGAGGCTGCCTTTTAAGAATTGGTACGCGTTTTTAAATGACCCTAAGTCAAATTGGTTCGGAAGTACTTCCGTAGGCAGCTGGTTTAATGGTGGTGCACAGCAAAAACTGTCTTAAGAAACGCTCGCGACGGACGTCAAGGTGATACGGATGGTATTTTCTATTATGCCTTGACGTCCGATGATTAAGCTCAGCTGCAGGTATTAGATTGAACAACTAACATCTATACGGGGATATGAGCTACGGCGAGGTCCATGGTTTAGCGATACCAAGGGCCAGAATTAGTCTGTTGCACAGTTCCGTTAACAAAAACCGCTTACTGAATGCTGTCTACGCCCCTATCGACATCTTTATATATATACTAGCAACATTATCGTATCGGCTTAGTACTGTAAGGATCGTATATGTATTCTTGTGAATAAATATTACACAACAAGTACCAACTCACAATCAATGAATTAAGCGAAAAGACACTTTATTACCTTGATCTAGTACTGGTGGACTTGGCATACCATAAGTTAGTAATGACTTTATTGCTAGAAAGTATCCTGGCATATAAAATGCATTAAAAACTTTTCGATTCTATAAGTAACTGTTGATATATGATTTTCTGTCCGAACGAATTGTCTTCTCGATTCCACGCATAGTGTATAGCTAGAACAGCACGCGTGCATACAATAGCCTATATGCGAACGGAAGGACGAAACACGCCACGAATACTAAACAGGAACAATGACCGGCCCTCGTTACAGTTACTCTATTTAATAATGATCAAAACTGATGAAAAATCGGATACTTTAAATCGGATAATTTATTAATTAGTATTTGTTTTAGAAAAATAACTGCTAAAGTAAAGAGCGTTTACAAAATCTAAATTCGGTTGTTAAGTGTTTCGTTCGTCATTAAATACATACTTTAGACAACTAATTTATTATGTATTTAAAAAAATCATAATTTATTTATAAAAAAACAAGTTCCTTTGTGTTAGCAAGTATTGGAGCCCGTGAACTAAGTCTACGGACACCAGTACATCAGGGTACTCCGCTCATCCAACAGTTGAAGTTGTAACAATCGTTACTAAAATATTATATAAATTCGTAAACTAAAATAGAAAACTGAGACTTATTACTAAGACACGACAGGTTTACTAGGTTGAAACTTTTGTACACACCAGGTGTGACTGTGATGTTTGGAAAGGAATTGATGGAATGGAAGGTGGAGAGGGCTAGTGTAAAAAAGATTATATTATTCTTGTACTAGTAATTCAGTGTCCTCATAATTTAGGGCACAAACTTGGTAATTATTGTTTTATATATACAACCAAGAAAAAAATTCTAGCAGCTTTTGATATGCCTACTAATATATAGCCAAAGATGGGATATATATTATAAACAAAAAAGAAATATATTTACTAAAGGAAGAAATGATATATATATGTAATACCTAATTCGGCTGTGCTGTGTGATGGGTGACGCATGCATAACACTCTCAACTCCCCTTAAGCATATTCCGCGATAACTTAAACAACAACAAAGGTATATACAGATATGCATATATATAAACAGATACTAAATCTAACGCTGGAATATGTAAACATATTACGACACTGAATAATCGAAAAGATCTATAAATAAATAAAGTAATTACTTTTGACATAACCTATTTAATTCAACTAGAAATTCTGAAGTAAAATATGTATTTTATCCTTCCTAATTGTTCAACATATTGCGTGTATAATGTCAAGTAATTGCGGTAAACCTAGTTTAAACCTACCACAGGTTAATACGTTTCATACAAGCGATTAGACTTACATCCGTCACCGCAACTTATACATGCTGTATTACCAAGGTGTGTCAAACGTCGATGGAATGATGTATAGGCAAGAGGACAATACAGTATAAACGTTTCCATAAAATTAATGAACTTGGGCATTTGGCAGAGGAACAGATGTCAAGCAACAAAGTAATCGCTGGATTTGGAGGACGCATTTACTAAAATAGGTTTAACCTAGTAATTAATGAGATGATAGTAAGTTAAGTGAAGGAGTCCGAGGGGAATTTAGCTCAGTAAGCTTCTTCATATTTCCAATTCGAACTGAAAGGGGAGGACGACGTAGGGAAATGCATGCTCATCTCCTACCAGCTCCATAAAGCATTTTGGAGGTCCAACGAGAAAACGACCCCTGGAATCTCCTTATGCGGCAAGGAGGAGCATTCGAGGTATTATTTAGTGGGTGTTGCTCTGAGTAGCAGAGAGGATGGAGGAGCCTGGTGTTACTCGATTCCCACATATCAGATTATCAAAAACGGAGCCTGTAAACTGTGATGATACTCAGCAATAGCTAAGCGTTTCTCACTCTCCAAAGGATAGCTTAACTTCAGTATATACTTTTATATGTCCATATTATAAATGTTTTCTCATGTCCATCAGATACAGATGAGGACGTAAGCAAAAGACCACACTTCGACAAGACTCTTTTCAATTTGACTATCTTGTTACCTACAACTGTAGATGCCTTCGTTTTGCCCATCTGTCACGCAGAGGACACATAAACATTATCTAAAATCCTGCCTCTTAACATGTGTCATGTTTGAGAGCAATAATAATAAGAAATGGGTTAATATTTATATAACCAAGCATTCACTATTCATTCACCCTGTAGACAGTTACGTGCACGTTGCAACGTTGCGTTGGCCAAGTTTTTGACATAATTCAGACAGAGATATGAGTTTGCGAATTTCAAATGTTTGTTGATGTACAGTGCACAAAATACAGCTCTATTACCTGGTGCAATGGTTGAGTATTGGCTGGAAATGTTTAATGAAATATTCAAAATTTCTAGTTTTATAACTCCCATCAAACAAACAGTTGTTTTATCTTTGTTTAAAATTGCTTTTTGAGTTATTTATGAACGAAGTGAGCGTTCGTTATCTTTTATCTTCAAACCGGTTAATTGAATTTAATAAATACATATATTAAAAATGCAGAATATAAGGAACAACCACCAAACGAAGAAACTTTACGTACCCAACATATTATAAATAGCTCATCTACAGCTGTTTAAACATTCTTCAAACGACCTTCTCTAGCCACATCGATCTGCCAATGTGGACGGGATACACAAAACAAAAGGGAAAACTTGACGATCAAAAAAGAGTTACGCAAAGTCTTGCCAGTTCTTCTCGCGAGTTCTTATTCCGCCATTGTCTGGTTTACAAGAAATAATTAACACTTAGATTACATTCAAATATGTAGTACTAACAAAAAGTACCCTCAATAAAAAGTGTTTAGTACTTTGATGTATTTTTATAGTATATATCTGTACCGCGCCACGATTATTATTTGTAGCGTGATGTTTTATGACTCAGTACATACATTTATCATACATACTTCTTTATAATATTAGTACTGAATCACGTATAAAAACTTATCCAAAGTATGTAAGCTAAATTATTACTCGTGTGAAGCCGGAAGCGCTGTAAAATCTAATTAAACATTTTCAATCCGCTTTATTACACCTTAAAGCGCTTTGCATACGTTTGATTTATGTAATAGGATTATGGGAACATCTTAACTGCACTTGTTAGGAAAACTTAATCGACTTTCTCGGTTTTAATGTGAAAATTGATGTTTTTTAAAGAACATTACACTACTATACTACATTACTACTACATTGTAATGTGAGATTTAATGTATGTGGGACGATCTCTAAGCTGTTCATCTTAAACACTAGAATTAATATTTGTTCGTCTACCGCCCGTTGCCTGTGTGGATTTAAAATTTATTCATTTATAAATTCACGCCATTTTTTAAAAGAAAAAGACCACGGATTTTCACTACGGTCTTGACATTCACATTCACCGTGTATATCCGTTGGTAGATACCGTCAAACATCTTGAACAAATGTCTTTGCCTGAAGCGATTTTTAGGTATTACTGGGAGAGTGACGTGTCGATCGCGTGATTGGTACGTCAGTTCATGTTTGTGTCCCGCGCTGCGCAAACTTTCCCCCACTCTCTTGTTTAATGCTCAAGAAGTTTGCCGGTATCTGTAACTTGTGCCTTCTCTAATGCCTACTGGATTTGGTCCAGGTATGTAAGACAAGGCCTACCCGTTATAGTTTTTTTATATAATATAATTTGCACAATTTAATTAAAATAATAAATTCCGTATTAAAATATGTACACTTCCATTCTTATAAACATGATGTACGTTTATACAAATGGATATAAGGAACGAGCTAATTATGACTCTCATTCGTCAAAAATGTTAATTTATTGACGTTAACATCATATATATCTACTGTATATAAAAGCTATCTTGTTTAAAATACATATAAACTATGATAAAAATAGATGTTAAAAAAATCTAAATTCCAATTTTTTATTTAACTTGTAAATTTTTGTATATTTTTATTAAGCTAAAAATGACTATAATCACAGACACCTAACAATGTGTTTTAATAGTTTATAAGCCCATACAGTAGTCATATTTCCCTCTATACCGTTTTTTAATATCAACTTGAAGCTTTTAAATATATAATAGTCGAACAATCCATATTGTGTCGTCGAGTGACTGCACAAAGTTTATTAAATATAGTTTCATACAAGTCGATACAATCTGTGCAAAATGTTTGGCTCATAATCCCATTTCGCAACACCTATGTTGCATCAAGCGTTTTA
Organism: Pieris brassicae; assembly: GCF_905147105.1. Taxonomy (NCBI): domain Eukaryota; kingdom Metazoa; phylum Arthropoda; class Insecta; order Lepidoptera; family Pieridae; genus Pieris; species Pieris brassicae. The sequence goes on along the minus strand of NC_059673.1, from coordinate 2,392,038 downwards.
CGCAAAGTGCACTTTAAGCGCTTGAAAGGTTTCAGTGAGGTATAATTATAAACATTTTTAGCGCTTTCTCGATATAAATTTTATTATTATTTCCAAAACTTAATGAAGACTGTAGTACATAGTGTTTTTTGCCTCTATTTATCGTGAAATTATATTACCCTAATAAGATGACTTAACTGCTTTTTTTTTAAATTAAATTAATAAAATATCAAATCAAGAAGATTTATAAAAATATCAATTAAAAGAAGCACGCTTCATGAATTTTACGATAAGGCTAACTCATTTTTGATTCCGTTATGTAAAACTATAAATAAGTATTTCTTGTTGATTTTGCACAAATATTGTATAAAAATGCGCTATACTAGGAGGACAACTGCCCTCGCCAACCGACTAGGTATTGAAACGTCAAGAATGCTGATGATGAAGATGAAATAAAAAAATGTGTGCATGTACTGGTTTACACACATAAGAAGTAAAACTTCTTTATGACCTTATTTATCGAAAAATGATCTACTATATGCAACTTTACAGAAATTGGTTAAATAAAGTTAAATAAGATAAAGTTTAACAAAAGGCTTTTATAATCATAGACATGAATACAAATTACTAAGATTATTACAGAATTTCATTAATTGTAATAGAATTATTACTATCATTGCTATCGTTATTATATATTTTGTTATGAATGGCTTTGAATCTCTTCGAATCAACCGTGGTAGGGACAAGAAATAGATGGCGCGTAACGGAATAATGTGACGCGTAACCGAAAAACGTGACGGCAATTATTTTTCCAACGCCGATAGAGAAGTTTCACTTCAATAAATCAACTATCGATACAAGACAAACGAACACATAAAATTTATAATTACTATTATTAACTTGTAGTTACGGAAAGCCAATCTAAAACACGGTTATAACAATTTTATTTACATTTGCACATTTATCTGCATACAAGTCCCGCTGTCTAGTAATCAGCGGGGTTCAATGAACCTATCACTAATGACTCTATAAAATTGCTACTTGTATAGGCCGGTTATTCACAAGGCGGTTAAATCTGTTTAATATTCTAAATACAAGACATAACTGTTACGATTCAGACTTATGTAATATCTAGTAAATGTCTTAACGCTATTTATATGGTTATTTGATGAGTTCCGCGTGATGCCGCGTGACGTGATTGACGTGAAAGGTACACTGCCACAGGGACCTAACTTTTTAAATTTATTTTGCACAGTGGTCTGACGAGCTTAAAAAAGTAAGTGGAGAAGATTTGGGGAAATATGCTCAAGATAGAGATGGAGCCAGTTGAAGTATGGGCCCTCCGCCCATACTCTAGAAGAGGTCTTTGAAAAAAAACATTTTTTTTATAACATTAAAGGAGCCCGTAATGATTCAAGGCAGTGTTGGCCTATTGGCTCCAAGTGCGACTCTCATCCTGACGTCGTAGGTTCGAACCCGGCTGTGCATGTTTTTGCCATGTGCGCATTTAACATTCAGGCTTGCCTTAGACCAAAATAGTAGAAGCCATGTATCAGGCACGTGATATTAAATTGACAAACGATCATGTAACAGAAACCTGAGGCTGACTTTAAAAGGTTATAGCGCCACTGATTTCTTTTAATGTTACAAGATGTTAAATGAGGCTTAATTATTATTTATCCATTATTATTATTACTATGTAGGTTAAGAATATTGTAAACTCTATATTTGAGTGTAAAAAATAAATTATCAATTAAAAAACCTAACACATTATATCCTCTCCGGGTTTTTTCTGTACTCGTTATAAACAGATACTACTGATTACTAAAAGACAGTGTTCCAAAACGTCAATTAAATTTAAGTCTAGTTTCTGGAGCTGCGAAACTGTTTTGTATGATGTTTGAAATATTTAGCGCTGAAGACGAGATTGACTACGAAAATGGGTTTCGGACAACGCCGTCGTGAAGATCTTTCAGTATAATGTAATTGTCTTTAATGTAGCAGGAGACAAGCGGGCGGAAGGCTCACCTGATTTTAAGTTACATCTCCCATTGCCATAAGTCTCGCAAGTGCGCTGCCGACGTTTTATGAATTGGTAGGCTCTTTTCTTGTTCTTCCCTAAGACGAATTGGTTCGGTAATACTTCAGGTGGGCAGCTGGTTCGACATTGTACAGCGCAGCAAAAACTGCACTTTAAGTTACATCTCCCATTGCCATAAGTCTCGCAAGTGCGATGCCGACGTTTTATGAATTGGTAGGCTCTTTTCTTGTTCTTCCCTAAGTCGAATTGGTTCGGTAATACTTCAGCGCAGCAAAAACTGCCTTAAAAAAGCGCTCACTTCTGGAAACGACGGACTTAACGGTATTTTGTATTCGGCCTTGACCTCCGGTATCAATCCGAACAACTCCTCTGAACACATGGTAAAGTAAGAGATGCAGAGAGACCCCACGCCAAGGGATCAAGCCGCTCGGAAAGTGATTCATCGTCGACGATTGAATATTAAAAATAGTATTACTTTACACTTTAGGCCTTTAACAACGTTCAAACGCACGTGTAAATAATCCTAAACCACAATTAGACATGCCATTGTCTATGCAGCACATGTGTTTACAAAAAAGAACCATAAAACCGTTTAATTATTATGACACTTGCGCGGGAAAATTGGAAAATAGGACGTTCAGTCTATGGTTATTTGTCCAACGACTTCGTCTGTGGTTAAGGATGACTTTTTAGCATCGATGAGTAGGAGCTTTGTACACTAATCTTCGACGGACATATTTAGTTTAACACAGAATTTGCAATGTTCAGATATATAGTTATATTATGTCATAAAACAGAAATGGTAATAGGCGGCATATAGCAAGATGCACAGGCATTTATCTGTATAAAATGTGGACTTTAAAGACTATATGGAAAGTACCAAGGGGAAGAAAGAGACCAAAAAAAAGGTGGATCGAAGTTTTGATTAGATAGTTAATGTCCTATAACCTAGACGATGGAGAGGGCGTTCTCCATGGTTACTTACGCCAGGTTCGCTTGGGACGCTTCCGCTTCCCATTCAGGTTCCAATCGAGCCCCTGTCTGGGGATATAATTGCAATCTCTTCGGAACGTATGGCCTATCGTTGCTAGTGGGAGATCTGGGGCCAGTAGATACCCAGAATACGGCGAAGACAGTGTAGCCGGTGCGAGATGTCGTTAGTGGCCTTCCATGTTTCACACTCATAGAGCAGCACGGATTAGGCGTTCGTTGTTATTAGGTTTAACTTAATTATTAAAATAAATAATGTAAATCAATAATAATGGCAATTTTTGCCGCGCACCTCTATGTGGAACCAGCTGCAGAGAAGTATTTGAGAACCAATTCGACTTAGGGTCCTTCAAGAAAAGAGCGTACAAATTCTTAAAAGACCGGAAACGCACTCGCGAGCCCTCTGGCATTGAGTGTCCATGGGCGGCGGTATCACTTAACATCAGGTGAGCCTCCTGCCCGTTTGCCCCCTATTTTATAATAAAAAATCCTCGTAAAATCAAGGAAGGATATTAAAATCATTTTATTTATTGTTATATAAGCAATAAAGGCATGTTTTACTAATTTTTAATGAAATAACAATAAAATTACAGCATGCAATTTAATTGAAACGTTTTTCAGACCTAAACCAATAAAATCCTAATCTAAGTTTTAAAATTTGTATTAAATAATAAATCAGTGGAGATACAATATTTTTATGTTTGGGCCTCAGATTTCTGCATATGTTATGATCATTTTTCAATCTAATAGGCAAGAAGATGATCAGCCTCCTGTGCCTGACACACGCCGTCGCCTTTTTGGGTCTAAGGCAAGCCGGTTATCTCACGATGTTTTCCTTTACCGTTCGAATGTTAAATGCGGACACAGAAAGTCGGTTGGTGAACAGCCAAATTAAAATACACAGATACCGTGAAATCGATAAATAACTGAAATACAGAGTGAATTTAAGCCAGTTTCAGGCTAGGCTAGTTAAGGCACGCTACAATGCACCTATTGTGGAACTAATTGAATTTTCTATGTGGTTGTTCGACGTGTGCTCCTCAAACCAACTCCGAGAACTGTACAGAAACATTTCATTTTAACATCCATTATTTTTTAAATGATACTACTTTATCTGACACCCTTCCAAATGCCGCAAATAATAATAACTAATAATAATAATTCCCGTGTGTGTTGTATGACAATTGCACCAATTTATCAGATAACAATATTTTAATTATAAACAAATAATTGCAAGTTCATTTATTTATAAACCACTTCATATATAATGCTTTATCTACAATATATGTTACGCGACAAAAATTTATTCATTTCCAATTTTAGTTACTAATAACAATTTTTTTTCTGATCAATGCGGATTAGGTACTTAACAATGCTATTTTTTAACTACCTACCACACTACCGAATATGTCAAGCCATGGAAAAGTAATCTTTGTTCTGTTATATTCGCGATTGGTTTTTGCAGACGGAATTTGGAAGTTTCTGCTGATTTTGAACCTTGGGTATGAATAAGAAACGAAAATGTAAATTTTCTGTATTTGACCATTTAACAATTTGACAGGGTGACAGGACTGACAGCTGTCATTGATTTTTATCGACTATCAGCACATGACATCCGCTACGATATACATAACGTTGAGCATTCGCGAACATTATGAACACAAGGGGCAAACGGGCAGGATTAAATGAAGTGGAACCAATGCTTATTTGTAAGCCTTCCCACAGCCTCTCATAGACATCGAAACAAGTTTATTTTATTATTCAACAACGTAATATCTCCATCAGTATAGTAATGTAAATAATTTATTTATTATTATTGATACATATATTATGTATATTCAAAAAGTCTATGTAATGGTCAAAACATATAAATTGTGTAAAAATGAGTATTTTTTTATCCGCTACGGTATACATAATGTTCGCGAATGCTCAACACAAGGGGCAAACGGGCAGGATTAACTAAAGTGGAACCAATGCTTATTTGTAAGTAATTTTTTACTTGAAGCTCTGTAGTTAACAGAGCTTTATATTTTCCAAACCTCCGTTTTATACACAATAGTTGTGCTCTTAGACTCCTGAGCTTAATGTGTATTTAATTTAAAACTTTTCTCTCTAGTTTTGCTTTTTGTTCTATTAAATATTGGAGTATGCCAAAGGGTTACAGAGTGTATTCTTCGGATAAAAATAAAAAACATAGTAAAAAATACTGAGCCTTACAAAACAGACAGACACACGTACACAAAAAGACCCTTACTTGGAATAGCCCAGTAGGAAGACAAGAGAGGATGCCCACCGGACATCTGGGAAGGTGAAATAAAAAAGATAGCGGTGAAGATGAGAGACGAAGTATTTGGATGCCTTCACTCCGTGGGAGGTCGTGAACATCATTTATACTTAATACAATCACTGTTATATTACTCGAATATAGGCCATTTTTAATTTAAATTTGTATTTCTTTGAAGTTTATATGGGACGAGATTCGGTCCCGACATCGTGTAGTTTAGATCACGTACAAGAGAATTTCAAGCATGCGGCGCCAACAGCCATTGTAAGCCTGTAATGACTGACCATTTCAAAAACTTGGCTCAAACTTGGCTTGCGGAAGCCAGGGATTTCGCTTCGGGCTAACGTAACTATGTTTTCGTACGCCATTCACATACTGTATTAGATTAGAGTACACGGTGATGTATATTTGAATTTCAAAGATTTCAGGAGCTTTTAAAACTTTGAATAAGGTACAGGAAATGTAATTTTCAAATATACAATTATTGCTTTGGTTTTAATTGTTCTAAAAAGGTTGGATATCAAAACATAAATAGAAAATAAGCCTTCCGAAGCCATAATAATAAACGACTTTTATTTCAGATACATTACATTTAAACACATTTATATTTCTATCGTATCATTATAGATATTTGCGCCCGTTTTTGTCAGATAATCCGTATCAAAATGAAAACAAAACTAAAGTTATTATAATTCCATTAAAGTACTCACGATAACGAACTGTACGATGTGCTAATTTCTATTCTAAAGAAATTGCTAAACTCCTGCGACGTCAATCAAAAATATAAGATATTACATCTGCAACAGCTAAATTAATAAAAAGAAAACTGAAATGCCTTCATAATAATACAGATCAGGCTTCAAAGGTCAGCATTTATTCAAAATCGAGTTAAATTAAAAGTCAGCATCCCATTTTACGAGCCTTCTGGCAATGTGTCCATGGCGTATTACTTAAGACCCTATCCCAGCACAAATTGCTGTGTCAGTGTCTCAGGGTCTGGAGCACTGAGGCGCGCCGGCCCGTAACAACAATTAGTTATATAAAACATTAAATTAATGTAATTCTATGATTTTTTTCTGTAATGGATACATTTCCGTCATAAAATGAATTCAAAGTATAAACATTGGCTATGTTTGGATTTTTTTTCTATCGTGCGAAGTTATTTAAATCGTGTGTCGATCTTACAAAATTGATACATAAACCACTCAACTCCACTATATATTTTTTCCATTTGCCCTACTTCAAGAAACGATGACATAAAATGCAAAGGAACAATACACTTTTTTGGACTTTTGCGACTCCTTAATTTCCGAGGTCCTTATCATCAGATCAGCCTCTCATTCTCACCTAAGATAAAAAATATCATTACAATAACTTTGATTTCGTGCTAAGGGCTAACTTTAATCTCACATGATAAGACAGTACAAAGAGCCCATATATTTATCAGAACTGATAAAATCTCGTCCGATTTTCAGGCTTTAGTCGATCGCTATCAAAGATATATTTGATCTGCAAAATTAATTACCGAAGAAGTATTACGTTACGATATATATATATCAGTTTCAATGTTACATAAATTCAAAATAATTACAATAAATAAAATTTATCGAGTAGGTACTAGCATTCGCCCGCGTGGACTTTGTTCTTTAACAGTAATATAATACATTTTGCATAGCACAGGGGGTTCGCGAGTGCGTCGCCGACCTATGATGATGTTTTTTTAAAGTGATACTTTTTCACGATGCGCGCGCACATCGTCAGAAAAAACCGACACCCTGAAGTTAGCTATAGTCAACATTTCCGGTTTTCTATTGTTAGTGTTGTGTATATACCACGGTGCAAACGGGCAGGAGCATCATCTGATATTCAGTGATTTTCCGTCGCCCATGGACACTCAATGCCCGAGGGCACGCGAGTGCGATGCAGGGCCTTTGAGAATTGTTTTTTTTTGTATATAATAGGCAAGAAGATCACATGATGTTAGGTGATACAGTCCAGGGACCCTCAATGCCAGAGATCTCGCGAGTGCGTTGCCGGCCTTTTAATTAGTACGCTAAATTAGTAGTCGTACATGTAACTATAATTAATTATACACGTCACCTTTCTTGGGAATCACAATATTTATTGGCGCAAACTGTACAAATGTGTTTGCGAGTTTATCGCGTCAATACAGACGCGGCCTTTGTTTAAAATGTAAGAACATTTAATAATTATAACATAGAAAATGAAACCACAGGTGCAAATCCCTACTAAAAGATTTATCACCACAATACGAGCTGTCCTTTGAGATTCGTTAATTACTCCCAAAGGAAATTCCAAGATAATTTTCTTTATGAGAATCTCAGCGTTTTCCAACATTAATAATTTCTCTTTCGTTTAAAGGAAAAACAGATTGTAAATTAAATTACTTGGACATATTTACGAAAAAAACATTTTTCATGGATAATTTCCGGTTTATTACTTTTAATCATACAATAACACAAACCAAAAAAAACCCCTAAAAATACCCTCCAAGATAAAAAATTGCATTCTCATATTCATAGTTTGTAAAAACTCTGTTAGTAATAGTAATTAAGCATAAATCATGCTGTGTACCTATTAAAGGGTGTTCGGTTAGTTGTTTTCTAGTTGTAAATAATCGTAATACCCATTGGTTAATCTTTTTTTTAAATAAAAATAATGTCAATCTAATCTAATCACATATTAAATCCCATTTGCTTCATATAACAAATGTCTAATATATATTTTTATGTAATAGAAGGCAAACAGGCAGGCGGTTCGCCTGATGTTAAGTGATACAATCATGAACACACACTGCCAGTGCTCTCAAGTGCGTTGACGGCCTTTAAAATATATAAATACATAAAACTGAACAGATCATGTAAATAATTATATAATATAATTATAAATTAAACGGGCATAATTAGTTTTTACACAAAGTTAGAGGACAAGGTCAAGCAGGGCTATACAAAGACCACTGATGTTTCAGGGGGCTCATAAACGGTATTTTACTATTAAGTATCTACTTTTGTCCCGGCGTTTAAATCCCATTTCCTTCATATAACAAATATCTAATACATTTTTTTATGTAATAGAAGGCAAACAGGCAGGCGGTTCGCCTGATGTTAAGTGATACAATCATGAACACACACTGCCAGTGCTCTCAAGTGCGTTGACGGCCTTTAAAATATATAAATACATAAAACTGAACAGATCATGTAAATAATTATATAATATAATTATAAATTAAACGGGCATAATTAGTTTTTACACAAAGTTAGAGGACAAGGTCAAGCAGGGCTATACAAAGACCACTGATGTTTCAGGGGGCTCATAAACGGTATTTTACTATTAAGTATCTACTTTTGTCCCGGCGTTTAAATCCCATTTCCTTCATATAACAAATATCTAATACATTTTTTTATGTAATAGAAGGCAAACAGGCAGGCGGTTCGCCTGATGTTAAGTGATACAATCATGAACACACACTGCCAGTGCTCTCAAGTGCGTTGACGGCCTTTAAAATATATAAATACATAAAACTGAACAGATCATGTAAATAATTATATAATATAATTATAAATTAAACGGGCATAATTAGTTTTTACACAAAGTTAGAGGACAAGGTCAAGCAGGGCTATACAAAGACCACTGATGTTTCAGGGGGCTCATAAACGGTATTTTACTATTAAGTATCTACTTTTGTCCCGGCGTTTAAATCCCATTTCCTTCATATAACAAATATCTAATACATTTTTTTATGTAATAGAAGGCAAACAGGCAGGCGGTTCGCCTGATGTTAAGTGATACAATCATGAACACACACTGCCAGTGCTCTCAAGTGCGTTGACGGCCTTTAAAATATATAAATACATAAAACTGAACAGATCATGTAAATAATTATATAATATAATTATAAATTAATCGGGCATAATTAGTTTTTACACAAAGTTAGAGGACAAGGTCAAGCAGAACTACAAGGACCACTGATGTTTCAGGGGGCTCATAAACGGTATTTTACTATTAAGTATCTACTTTTGTCCCGGCGTTTAAACCCGTATATGATATTTAAGTTTATATTGTAAAATAAAACAATCAAAACTTGAGTTTTTTGTCTCCTACCCCTACACCTTCAAGTTCATCTAAGACAGTGAGTACACTATACTTTAAATGTATGAAAATATCTATATTTTTAACTGATTAAAGAAAAAATAAAGACAACAAAAGTGACGTAATGGGCTAAATTAGGCAAATTGAAACAAAAAGGATTTGATTTATTATTTTGTATTATAGTTAAAGATTTGTGCTCCTACTAATAGATTTAGGTTATATTACATAGTAATAACATAGTTTTATAATTACAGCTACTTGCATATATTGACGTAACGGACCAATGTATGCATACTGTTTTACTAAAACCTGATTATTGTGCGATATCTTGATTTAATTTACTAATTTTTGACTATGTATTTGCGTGTTGTTCCCACGTGCTCCATGCACGATGTGATGGTTGCAGCTCCTTACAAACGTTGTGTACTACAAAAAGAAAATGGCGATTAAAAAGTGTGGCGGAGAGTTTATTGCCAGTTCTTCTCTTCCGTTATACGCCCTTGATTTGAGAACTGGCAGTAAATGTAAAATTAGAAGCATTTAATGTATATTTATTTTTTATTGACGTTCATAAGTGTACATAGTGTTACCTATATGAATAAATGATTTTTGATTTTGACTTTGATTTGACACACGTTACTCTACTATTAGCTTTTACTCGGTGAACACGAGAGAAATTGCATTCTAGTTTATAATAAATACAGTTTTTCAAATTAAAAAAGCATTTTTCAAAATATATTTCTAATACGACAGATTCGTGATTCAATTATACACAATCAAAATTTGTCCTTTACAATTTTAATTCTACTAACTGTCAATTTTCGCATTCTTAAATATTGAAATCAAATCCCGTAAGCAGCCAGTAGCTTTAACTTCCCAATGATTTCTTTACTAAAGTTTATTTACATTGAGCGCGCGTGCGCTGTGTTTACCACTTACGAGCGGTCAAAATTTACCAACAACGTGAAGATCTCAGAATTCTCGCTTTAAATTATTATTTTTATTCAAGTTTATTGAACTTTATTGCATGCTACAATTACAATCTGTTCTATAATTTCTCTTGGGAGTTTTTTTGTAAAAACCAATACAATTTCCATGTAAGGAGTGGATTATCTTCCGAAGCCTAGTTGGTCGTACGCTTAAATTAGTTCTGTTTCAATATCTGGTCTGGTATTGAATAATCAACTCAAATTCTACAAAAAAGATATATTTTCTATATTACCTATTAGAGTATAGGGCGGTGTGTCTTAATCTACATTTTTAATTACGCCATGCGCTTTAAGCACAAAGCCCAAGGAGTCAACATACTATATCCTGCGGGTCCTACACATATTCAGACTTCCCGGAAACTTTACCCGACTTCGGGCTTCATTCACAACAAAGCCGCGTATATAAAAGCTATAACAAGGAAGTATATTGTCAACAAACGCTTTCATTAATTTGAGAATTCTTAAAATACGCTTTTCAATGAAAGAACCTGAAATTCCATAACGCCAGTTAAAATCGCTAGCGGCCTTACACAACACATGTTAATAATAAGAAAAAAAACAGTTGAATTCTAAACACTTTTAGCGTATAACGTCATGCCATCGTCTTTGCTTTAAAGGACGAAGCTAAATGCAAAGAGCTCTCATTCTAAAAATAGAAGTTCAGGATAACAAGAATGGTAGAACTGCAAAAAATTCATGATATCTTTGTCTATTCAGCCTATAGATAGTAGACTATAGAATATTTTTTGGTCTCATTCATAGATCGATTTTCTTTAGAAGTGCTTTGATAACAACAAATGATTTTAAAGTATCGACACGATACGAGAATCAGAACCAAATAACCCTTTCAATCCAAACATCACATTTATGGGTAAGCTTGTCTATTTTTAATATATAATTGTCTAGTTTTTTGGTAGCCCGTAATGGGAGACCAAGTGGAACAACCAATATTCTAGAATCACTGTAGATTCCTGGTAAGTCCTTACGTACGATACTAACGCTAATTATTAATAATAATAATAAAACATTATTGATGACAGAAATATAGTTATGACAATATTGACACTAGGGTACTATATTACAATTATGCCATGGTAAGACAATTGATTAAATGGTATAAAATGTTCTGTAATGAAATACTATTCTCATCAAAGTGATTAGTGCCTATACTTTCAAGCACCTCCCATCAGAATTCTTCGCGAATATAACAGAACAATCCAGAACTTGACATAGTCGATAGAGGGCTGATCAATTTTTAAAGCGTTGTTAAATGCCTATCTCACGCCTAAACCGCCGTTTTGCTTTGCAATAAGCGAAAGGTTACTAGTGAAATCTCAAATTAGAAGTCAAATATTTTTACAAATATTTATGTTTACCATAATTGTCGTGTATTTTAGAATAGATCGCTTGTAACATACTGTAAATATAGCGTTATATATGATGTGGTGAAATTTACTTAATAAATAAAATAACGCGGTTAACTTAACGAAATTAAATTGAAGAAATACTGAGTGAGCTCGAAAAGCCCTCGGCTCGGTACCAGAGATGATGTAAAGCTGATCACTTAGGTGTGTCCACGTTATTTGCATGACAACGCTTTCCCGAATAGCGCAATTGAAATTCGGCTGTAGTCCGCCATTTTAAGTGGTCATAGCGACACGTGACGTCATGCCTGCTGTGATATGGGTGGAGTATTGTATACAAAGTTACCCTTTATTATATATTGAAGAGGTCCAGTGGTTCGTGGTTCAGACCTCAGTCATCATCACGCTACTAGTACAACTATCGCCTAAATTTTAAAGCAAATCTTTTGCCTTATAATCATAAACATTCCGCCATTTTGCCGAAAGTTCGAGACTTATTGAAACGGTTTTTACTAATCAAACATGTATCTTGTTACTATCTACTAGACTCACTGTCGCCTGCCTATGTTTAATAAACGATGACCTGACAGTGATAAAGTTCTTTGGTCTCTACAGCTCGTTTCATCTCACAATAGATGGAACAACGGTAACTAAGGAAGGATGGCCAACAGTTCCTCCAACCAAAAGGGAGGAACCTCGACCACTCTAACCACTAACTGGCCAGAAGGCCCTAGTGGTTATGGTTGAGAAGTTCTACATATCCTTAGTCACAACAACTTTGTTAGCGCGTATCAGGACATGACGTCATCGTAGTGATTTGTAACCGTAGATTGTAGATGTCGTTACGAATTAAAGACTAGACTTTAGAAGGTATAACGGACAATTTAACACACATAGGTACACAATTTGGACGACTATATAAGTACCACACAATACCACGAGCTTCCTGTTAAGGTTGGAACGACGCACCTGTTATTAACACTTGTTAGTAAGTTAGTCGGTCAGGTCGTAAACGTGTTTTATTGACCTGAAATTTTTTCGTACAGACACGAGACAAAACTGATATAAACGATTATGGTTCATGGAATATTGGTTGTGTTAATTCACAATTATTTAGCTTAAAATTCTGTATAGTATAACGTCGGGAGTAGGTATAAACAAGTTGTTTTGACTTTTAGGGATAAGCTAATTCTATAATGACTTTAGCTGTTTGTAGGATTAGGTTTAAATAATTTTTAGCTCGAAAAAATTTAAATTTATGTAAATAATTATAAGTTTATAATAATACAAATAGCTTTAATCCGGTTAAAAAAATTGTTTTCTTTCAATGTGTCAATGTCATTGCAACATATATATATATATATATATTTTAGCTCGAAAAAATTTAAATTTATGTAAATAATTATAAGTTTATAATAATACAAATAGCTTTAATCCGGTTAAAAAAATTGTTTTCTTTCAATGTGTCTATGTCATTGCAACACATATATATATATATATATATATATATCCCCACTTAGACTAATAAGTAATTTAAGTATAACCCAATTTACGAATAAGGATATTTAATATAAGTCTCTAATAAATTACATAGAGACTGTAAGTTATTAGACGGAATTATGAGGGGAAGTCTGCCAAATGTATAACCGAAATTTATTTTAAAAGTAGATTGAAGTACTAGATAATGTAGGTCTTAATTCATTATTTTAATCATCAGACATCGAAGCAGAATACGTAATTCCACCCGTATCACCTCGAAGTCCGTCGTTCCACAACTGAGCGTTATTCAAGGCAATGCACCACCGCTATGTGGAACCAGCTGCCAATTAAAGCAAAGGTATTTCCGAACCAATTCGACTTAGGGTCTTTCGAGAAAAGAGCGTTCCAATTCTTTAAAAGCCACGAGCCCTGGTGTCTATGGGCGGTATCACTTAACATTAGCCGAGCCTCCTGCCCGTTTGCCCCTCATTTGTGTACTTTTAAAGTATAATAGTAAATAACTTGTGAAAAAATGTTTCACAACGACCATCGCATCGAACCAAAGAACTCAATTCAAAAGAGATTAAAAATTATAACTCATCGTTAAGTTCAGTTATGAACTGAAATTACATTTGCATAACGATGGATTCATCAAAACAATCACTCATAATATTCATTGTATAACTGCTGGCTGTATTTCTGTCAAAAGAAACGTTTAACACGTACAATTGTCTATTATTTTCAGGAATTTCAACTGTAGTAATGACGACGAATAAAATTGGAAGCCTGAATTTTGAATTACCAAGCAGAAATAAGCACTATATTTTAATATCATTCAAGTTCATTACTGATTATAACTAGTAAAATTTGTTAATTTTGACACTAACTGACTGACCGATCATCGAAACTCTAAGGCAGCTAGAAATTCAAATTCAGAAAAACACTAATTTTATTTTAGTTTATAAATCAAATTACTAAACAATATAATTTAAATCTTTTCAAAATTTAAATCTAACATGTATTACTTGTGTAATACAGAGTGCCTTCCATGCGATGGCCAAGTCTGTATTTATTCAAAACATAAAAGGTTTATAATATTGATATTATTACGTTATAACTTAAGACAGAAGGTCTATTAAGACTGTTGCGAGACTTCGTTTTTTATAAGTCATATTTTTGATGAAATTTTACAAATCAAATATCTGTTATTTCTAAATAACCTAGTATTTTGATACACATGACCTCTTCGTTTATAAACTTTTATGCAAATGGTAATCAAACGTCGTCACTGTTTTATAAATATGCCACCAATAGGTATTATCAAAACTATATGAGGTTAGAGACTTCAACTAATTAATTGGAGACAGCGACGAAAAAGAGAAGATTTCGGTGTGCCAGACCAGAGATACGACAGGAGGTCGTGGGTGAGTCCATAGAAGCTACAAGTTAGAAGCAGTTTATAGTAAGCAGGGCATGCAGAATAGTATCTACAGCATAATAAGAACAGAAAAGAAAAAAGAGGATGTCATTCATGGCGGTAGCCACCTTACAGAAAAACTATAATATGGTAAAACTATAAGCGCACAAGCTCTTTCCTGACGACACTAGTGGAGGGCAGAATGACAACTATAGATCTACCAGGGTACCAGAGTTCAGTGTGGGAGATAGTGGTCATGGCCGTTTACTCAATACAAATGTTATTCTTGTTGAGTTACTCTTGAACTTTCCCCTGAGGACTTCTTCTTCTCCTTGCTAAGGATGCCTTTTCCCTGATGCCTCCCTAATCATTTCATTCGTTAATCCCTAGTCATAATGTGACATTTTATATAATATTAAAGAAATCGCCTAATAAGTAAATTCCATTTTAAGTCCGCGATAACATTGAAAGCATTTTGCTCTAGATTCAATCGAATTGTAATGACCTTATTACAATCTACAAATGTCTATATTTAGCGATACGCCGAGTTATGCTTATTACAATTTACACAATACAACTAAATACCTACTAATTATTGTTTATATTTTTTATATTCCATATTAATTAACTATAGCAATCCATAATAGATGGAATATCACACTTCAAAGAGAAAACCCAATTGCAGAGAAAGAGAAGCTAAAAAACTTTTCTTTTTACAGCTTCTTTATTATGGTCAAACGCAAAACAAATTGAACACGAATTGTTCCTGATCTTCAAACCCTTTAGCTTAATAATATTAAGTATAGATATATATCGTATTCGGTGACCCCTATAAGAATCCAGAGGTCACTTTTTACTCTAATTTTATAGACCCGTCTGGTTCTTTAAGTTCTTAGAAATCGTTGCGTTTGCAAAATATCTAAAACTTAAAACCACTGTTAATTTTTTTTGTAACGTATTCAATTTTTTCATTTTTAAATTAGACATGTTTACACGTTTACACTACACATGTATATATTAAAGTGTAGGTTTCAATTTATCTATAATTAAAATTTTATTACGTAATTTTGGGTAGACCAAAGCACGCGAGCCAAACATTTTGACAAGATTGTGACGCCCTTCAACAATAACAACTGTTATAATTCAGTCAATTTACATACCCATAATATCAGAAAAACCTTCCTCAATTCAATGTGTGAGATACATATCGGTATTTTTTGAGTTTATCGTGTTCATACAGACGCATTTAATAATTTCAGCACAAAATTTTTAAGTTCCGTCAATTATACTCAAATATTTATAATTAACTTTCAAAGAGTCACTCGTCAAAGTCTGATCATATTAAAATTGTCTGCACATTGCTGTGTTTAAAGAAAATCTGTGTGTGGCAGCTTCACAAAAAAAAATTTAACTCACGAATAGTATAATTCTAATAAAGAAGAAACGTTCCAGTACCCAGTAAATCATCACCATACAAATTTTTCCTGTTTCCAAACAAACTTTTGGTAATGCAAAGCTTAATACACCTTTGGAAGCTAATTAGAATGATTATCAATGAAGTACACAATCATCTGGTCTTCTGCGAAGTGTCATAAACCGGCCCATCCTTCGTCAAATGACCAATTAATTAGATCTGTTTGGCTCCATGATAGGTATATTTCAATAATTGGCAGTTTCGATATTCTCAATTTATATATTCAAGTTAAACAATTAGATAATTACAACGAAACCTTTTGTTTTTATTACATTCGAATGATAATAATGCCGATAATTAATTGGTTTCCTTGTTATTTGTACCTTATAGAACTACATTATCCTCCAACACATACTAAAAACCAGTGGAAATATAAGCCACAAACACAATACCCACACAAACACTCCACTATACAAAACACTTTATAAAACACGTCAACGCAAACATTTTGTATAAACGACGTACAGACATGTATCCCGGCCGGCGTCCAGCGCGGCACTGCGGTCTCCGGGCCCCGCATGAATTCAACACCCACCAAAATCCTAATGTCGTAACAGCTGGTCTACCCTCACGAAATTCAACCCTAATTCTAGTAGGTAAGGTCGATTATTCAGTACAGGAAAGACAGCACGCCAATCGATGCTCCTGGAGCGGTCAGATCTATCCGCCTCCGCTTCTGTCCACACGGGTATGTTCGCGAATTTCACCCACTAACGCTTTCGTAAATAAATATTCACTAAGGGTTATGTATAATGAGCTAATTATAAAAAGAGTCACGCGCGTATAACACGTTTTATCGATTGAACCCAATTTATCCTTAATTATTTATAGCCTTTCAGAATAATCGCTTCAATGACGGAGACTGTCATTGTTCCAGTCATTTTATGTACCTACTAATATTTTATTACATTATTTATCCCATTGAATCTAACATACGGGAGTTAAAAGCTCTCAGTCTCGACTCATCATACGGTTTATAGATTTAGGCATACGAGAGTCATAGTATGTTATATTACAGGTTTTGTGAGCTAGGAGCTGCAGAGGTCGCCGAGAAATTGCGCCTGCGATGCTGCCGGGACTCAGGGCACCTGATTACGTAAGGCGTCTCCGACCTTTATGCGTGCCCTCAGCTGATATTTTTGTACCTAGCGGACCCGACAGACGTTGTCCGGCATGATATTCAAAACCATTAGGATATTAAACAAAGTATGAAAATACTGACTACAGCGCCATCTACCGGGCTGATTTGTGAACCTCCACCCAAACGCATACAAAAAAAAACATTCAAATCGGTCCAGACGTTTAAGAGGTGTTAAGTGAAATACACACGTACAGTAGAATTATATTTATAAGCTACCTTTTAAGTTAGATCAAACTGCCCACGGTGAGCCAATTTGATTGAAATCGGTTATGTAGTTTAGGAGTAAATAGCGGACAAACGACGTGTCGCGTAATTTATATTATTTTACATATGTACAATGTCGTGATGAGTTGGATTTATTGGTATAGGCTACGATTTGAACTATCCCCATCTAGGTTGTCCTACAGACATAGATGTCGAGACTATAACGTACTTGCTTAACTTGTAAAATCATTATTTGCTTAAATTTTATATCTAGTTACGGCGTAAAAACTCAATCTTGTTTTTACATTTTAGTACATTTACATTTCAAAACGAATTCACGATTCCGAGAATAATAATTTGCAGTTTGGCGCAAAAAATGTTTGCAAATTAATTGCAATACGATCGGTATGCATTGCTATGCCGAAAATTAAATTCACCTTTTGAGTACACAATTGATGGGATTTCTAAATGTTTTAGGTAAATAATTGCAAGCCGTTAAAAACTGGACCGTTAAAGATAAAGATAAAAGGAAAAATATGAAAGAGGTTTTACAAAAGTAAGATTTTTTTTTAATATTTTTGAACTGATACTCATATAATGAAAAGTAATAATAATAAAAAGTTTACTTCGGTCTATATACATATATAATATTATATTAGTTTTATGAACGACATCGTGTCGGCCTGAAATATTGCGAATTTATCCACTAGTACCTTAAAAATAAATCAATGGCACATTACAACCTTTTTAGGTCTGGGCCTCAGATTCTGTATCTGTTTCATGAGCTTTCTGTGCCTGACGTACGCCGTCGACTTTTTTGGATCTAAGACAAGCCGGTTTCCTCACGATGTTTTCCTTCACCGTTGGAGCCAATGTTAAATGCGCACAAAGAAAGAAAATCCGTTGGTGCACAGCTGGGGATCGAACCTACGACCTCAGGGATGAGAGTCGCATGCTGAAGCCACTAGGCCAACACTGCTCTATAAATAAAGTATGTATACTACTGAATATACACGTATAACTGTGGATTTTATTTATCGACTTTTCAATCAGTTTTCTTATAAAATTATAACGCAATTATTCAACTTTAGTACAGTTTACTTTGTTTTTTTTTAATTATGTATACGCTGAGATAGCATACATGCGTTCAGTTAAAAAGGTTCAATAAAACATTTATTTCTTCAATAGCCATAAACTTTAACCCATTTTAAAGCAGTCATGAAAGATAATATACAGTCAAAGCAGATTGAAGTTGTAATAATTAAAAAAAACACTTAGTTTAGGATATTTATAACATTTTTCTAAACTTTAAACAAATTTTGTGTGAGGCTAATGACAAATATTGGCACAAAAATGAATCTCGCTTCACGGGCCATGACAACCACGACCGGATCCTCTTCGAGTGGTTATCAACTATTTGGGACAACACTACAGCTTCGTAATGATTTATACACTACAGACACACAATATCTTGCAAATATTTAGTATACTATTATATTTCAAGCATAGTAACGAAACACAATTACAAACGATAATTCTGTCCCAATTTATATATTTCGCGAGATTTGCAAGCTACATTTGAAAACACTTTTTAAACGGATTGAAGCTATGTATTATTATTATAAACTTATAATTATTTACATCATTTAAAAAAAAATTCTAACGTTTCGCGTTCTTTACAGGCTGCGTGGTCACAGTGATTATGTACATAATTATAAGCTTATAATAATACAAAGCTTCAATCCGTTTAAAAGGTGTTTTCTTAATGTGTAAAAGCTAGTTAACAAAAGACAATACAACCTACATTTGATTTTGCATTTGAATGCAATACATTAATGCGTACTTTGTTAAAATTGTGTTTTAAAGGCATCAATATTCAATATTTGTAATAGATTTTTTTTAGTTTATCTTCCCGACGCTTGTGGTGCTGGACCTGGACCCCATATGATTTGGAGATACTATTATGATTCTCTTGTTACGAAAACTAGCGAGAGTACTGATTGATTATCAGATAATTCTAGAAATACCTTACTTCAGTCAAAACAACACTCCTTTTACAAGTTAGTTAATAGTATGTGCGATAATCATCGTAAGTAGTACTTAATACAAAATGTTATTGGTTTAATTATAGTAATTTAAATTTCAGAAATTGCAAAAACCCTAATAATTATCTATAAACAAAGTTCTAATTAACTAAGCATACCACTCGTGCCACACAACTAAGTTATGAGCACAATTAACTGGTACCTCAGAGCTGGCAAGCGGAGATAATAACAGCACACTTATCTAACGACCGTTCACCTCAACCACCCGTGGGCTAATGAATGTATCTCGCATAACTGCCAAATTAAATTGATTCAAATGAGGGTAATTTGCGATGCTATAATTGTACCGTCTGTAGAATATAGTATTATTCAATACTGTTCGAGATTCATTCCAGCCATTGTATATTTGTTATCGAGTCTAAGTGGTATTTGAATTAATTTCCAATAACATAACAATAACAATCATTACGTTACTAAGATTAAAGAAGATTGAAGAATTTTTATTTTTAATAGAAGCAACTGATTGTAAAAGTATATTCCAATCAATGTAAAGTAAGTACAAGTTATCTTTGTTATTTCTATAATATTCTCATATTCTTATGAGGCAAGCGGAGAAGAGTCTCATCTGATGTTAAGTGATGCCAACAGCAGAGGGCTCGCGAGTTGCCGGCGCTATAGGAGTTGGTACGCTCTATTTTTGAAGGAATATGAGATTAGGAGGTCTGATTAAAATGTTTTCAAATACAAACTTATAGCGGATGAAATTGCAGTATACAGTTTTGTATTAGAGTTGATATGGATTCGGCTCTTACATTTCCGTTTTCTTTGGTATCACAAACTTCTTGATATCAGATATCAAAAGACGTGAACAACAGAACACGTCATGGATTACGGTCAAAGCAATCTGAGACTGGACTAATTACTTGATACGTTGAGAGCAAGTGAATCAGCTCTGAATTCCATTACCAAAAGAGGGAGTCGACTATAGGAGCTGTGTACTAAGTTGGTGTAGATTAATACAAAATACGAGGTGTACTTTTATGACAATACATGGAAAATGGTCAATTTAATTATTCTATATATATATTATTTATAATCTATATTCCAGTTGTTTCAGATTTGAAGATTACTCTTTCGTTGGCGCCTGATAGATACCGGTGACTCCAGAGCTGATGCGTTCCTGGCTCAACGAATACAGGTACACTGCCACAGGGACTATTTTTGAATTTGTTTTAATTTTCTTTTTATTATTACTTTGTAGGTTAAGAAAATTGTAAATACAAATTATACGTATGCATGTTATACGAATAAGCATAGATACTTGAGTATGTAATAATTGTGTGATAAATTGATTTTCTGGTCTATGACACGTGATATTTCTCCACAGCTTTGAACCCATGATCTCTGGATTAAGAGTCGCACCTCACCACTATTTACACACTTTAATCGGTAGCATTTTTTTGTAAATACAGCAAATTTCATTGTCTTGAATAAGTTTGTATTAAAAAGGATATTAATTATAAAAATAAATTCATACCTCGGTCAGCACTCAATTCGGGCTTCAACAAGTCTGGGGAATGCGCTTATTGCTAATTAGTCAAAATAACAGCAGTTTATCCAGACAAATGACTAAATATAGATAATAACTACTTAAGTATAAACGCGCCATAGATAACGCAAAATTACGTCTATTTATTTATACAGTATCCTAAATGTAACACAGCAACGAAATTCTATTTTCAAACGTTGACAATGTGTTTAGAGTATTTTTCGTTTCCCACCATAATTTGATTCCGGAAACGCATTCGCGATCGTATTTAAATTCGGATGATGCCAAACCAGGTTTGCACAAAGCGTTTGCAATAAGGACCGTGCACACTTATAAAAGTTGAACACTAATCGACATAACTGACCATAGATATTTTTTTTTAATAAAAAAATTTGAGGCCCAGTTAACGACGTACCCTTTTTACCCACTCATATATCCGACATTCTTAGTTCTGTGGGCTACATCGAACTCAGAGTATACCGAGAATTCGAGCTTGTGATGTACTTAATAAAATTGTTATATGGAAAGGACAGCATTTCAGCAGTGCCTTAGCTTCAATGTGCCTGATGGGTAGGTACATCAGAAAGCCACATTGTCCACCGTTATTTCGTTACCCACAGCTAGGACTAACCTTCTGAAAAGGGCTCACATAATACATTGTAACTTTAGTTAACAAATTACAAAAGCTAACTGACCTTTTCTATTGTCCGTTAAGTGATTATACCTTTTAACCACGTCATTTTTTTTTAGCTTTTTTGTAAAATAATAAAAATTCAATTAATAATATAATCCTTCATTTATTAACAATATTAGTACACTAGACATTAGTTAATACCAAAACAAAACATTTGCCGGGTCAATTAGAAGGTATACATACAGTCGACGCTATGATTAGTCATTCAAATAATTCAATCTATAACTATCAAGAAATTAGACTACTACTATCTATTTTATCTTAATATATCTATTTTATTTTGTTTGATTAACTAACGGATATAAACGCGAATATTATTTACATAACGTTTCGAGTGCTTTTCAATTGTTCAACGACAGACTGATTTGATCGGGTATACAAATAATTTTAATATGACGACCTACAATTTGCCATATACACATCATATAATGTCGCGATACTGTTTCGCTTAAAAAACATGCGAGGTAAAATTTTGGTGTGTCTTTTGTTATACAATTTAGCGGCCTCCATCGGCCATACAACATACAACGATTATTTCGCAAGTTACATTTACCGCTGCTATTTACTGACTCAAGACAGTTCCATTGTATGCACTCAACATTCACTTGAACTGTGAAGGAAACAAGGGAAAACGGAAACCGACATAAAAAGTTGATAGTGTGTCAGGCACAGAAAGCTGATCACCTACCTGCCCACTAGATTGACAAACCATCATGAGACAGACACAGAAATCTGTGACCCAGACGTAAAAGGGTTCCACTGGTTTAGTTTTTATTATCTGCCAAGTACAAAAAATTAATATAAATGAAGTTTTATTTAATAAAAAAATATTTTAAAAACTATTTCAGTCCTCTAATATTTGGAAATTTAATATGTTTTATAGGATTTAATATTTAAGCTACAGTGTAAACGGCTCTTTAATCCATTTTACTAAGAGAGCGTTCCGCTTCACGCACACAATGCCGTGGGAATCGCGTGCATAAGGCTTTATATAAAATCTTTTAAAATGAAAAGAAAGTCTTATCTAAAAAAAACTTTATAGATCATAGTGATAAAGCTTTAAAAAACTAATCTATTCATAACATTTATGTATAATTATAATGTTTATAATATTTCATACAACTAACGCCATCTAATGGCTGAAAAGCTGTTTTTTAACAATCTATTAATAAATGTGTTTATTCATTATATAAGTTATGTGTACATTGGAAACCCTTGTTATAAAAATATGTATCAGGGTCCCCAGCACTTTCATAACAAACTTAATAATTAATTGTTGAGATGTTCTCACAAACCCCGATTTTTTAACAAAAATCATTACGTGACGCGTGAACAGAGATACAAAAATACAAACATTTATAGAAGCAAATTGTGAAAAAACCTATACTATCCAATACAATAAAAAAGTATGTTTTACAGCCGAAAATAAAAATAATTCACTAGATATATTTGAAAGAAAAATAAATTGTACAAAAACATTTTTGAGATGAGATCATACTGATTAGTTACTTGAGTTATCGTTCAAAGTGATAACATAATTTGATAAGGACTTTAGACATAACTGAACAATAATATTTCTTTATAAAATCAATCATTGATAAAAAAGTTAAAACACTTACTAACACTTTTATTAAAGCTTAACTCGATTAAATATTACTCTTGTGTGTTTTGGTCCTACGGTTCAGAGTTAGAAACGAGATTTGGCGCTAAAACGTCAAAAACGTATTGGATTTAACACACGACTGTCGCACTTAAATAGGGAAAGGACAATTGTAAAGTTCTTTTCCCTGTGAGTCGTCAAGTTGTTGCCCAACAAGTGTGAATCCAACTTCATATTCGCTAACATTAGGCTTTTCTGTATTATCACAACAATAGCCGAGCTTTTTCTACCAAAAGCTTTGTTAACTTACATTTCTTTTACAGCTTACTCGTGCACAAGCGTTTAATGGAAAGGGAAAATAATTTCCGTATAAAAATATATAATTATCTTAGAGTCCATAACTATAGTAGTGAGCCTTTCCGATAGTTTTCAGACAGTCCTAGCACTCTCAGCCTGTAAACGTACGTAGGGCTGTATAGCTGAGACTTACATAAGTTTATTAATGACCAATGCTAAAATATCCAGTAAGTAAGACTTAAATAAGTGACTCTATGGTACCTAAGGGACGGGAATAGACGTCAGGGTCGCCTGAAATCACGCTGGAAAGACAACATCAGCCTGACTTTGGGACCATATTGGACCAGAGACGCAGAGGATAGAACACATTGGAGAGAGCTGGAGGAGGCCCATGCCAAAAGACAGGCCGAATTGAGACATAATATAAAACGACACTACATACCCGTACCTAATTGTTTACCTTAATCAAGTATATTATGTATCACTTTTCTGGAAATAAAAGGCTCTATTATTATTATTACTAAAATATTCAAAATTTCACTTACCAATCGATACTTCAGGTTCAAATTGAAGCCACCTGAAAAAAATCAAAATTTTAATCACGTAAGCTGCTGAAAGTGCTTTTGCTGCCCAAAAAGAGAATTAACAATATTGCTTGTAATTCTAGTACATCTCTATGCTTCTCCTGCAGCAAGTTGTTTGTTTGGTCGAAGGCAGTAACTACTGATTCGTGAAGGACATGTGGCAGGTGACAAATATAGAGTAAATAAAAATGAACACAAAGCAAAAAATACTGATACCCAATTAAAGTAATATTAAAACCATCTTGTAATAGAGGTCATGATAGCAAGTCACAGGGCTCTATCCTTCTAGTCCACGGTCACCTGCAATGCTGACAGTGTGTTGCTAAGCCTTGGGGGAATCATACACTCTTTTCTTAAAGACCCCTAAGTCGTATTGTATCGGTAGCTGTAAGTAGGTCTCGAAATCACCTTAAACAGTGCTGTGTTGTAGAACACCAGGCGTGGAGGTGAAAAGGATAACCAACATTCTAATTCGAGGTACCATGATGGAATTGCTACAATATTTCTTTTTGGTTAGAAGGCATACAGCTCTTGTCTACACCAACATAGTTGCATTGCGCAAATATCGTAGCAACTTGGTATAAAATGTTTAAAATACGAGCACTAAATATCTCCCGTAGGCTTTACGAAGGCCGATACGGGTTCATTTATTTCCGGAGCCGTCAGTGGAAAATGGAACAGCGTTAAATGGGAATATAGAATAGTGCGATGCTTTATCGTCTTACTCTTGTAATGATAACAATTCTAATAGTGGAAATCGAGGTCTGTTAGTTGTACTATGAATAGAATAGAGACGTTTTTAATTGTCCATTGAGTGAACTGACATATATATATCCTATACTGTAGGAAATAGTTACTGTTTTTGTAAATATTTTAATCTATTAGTGTTTGATTTTAGGTTGTTTTTTCTATATAAATATTGTTATTTATGTGCTAATGTAAATATTTACCGCATTGGAGTAATCTGTTATGGTAGTTTGTTAAATAACTAAATATAATGTAATCTAACTTATTTTATGTTAAATTCAGTTTAAAGGCAATTAGATAAATTGTATTATAGAAAAAGCACGTAGTCGTATAGAAGACGTCACACGGTCAGTCTGAGAGCGATGCGTCGAAGAGCTTTAGACGGCAGCGGCGTAAATAAAATAAAGTGACAAATTTTGGTGAACGCTGCATCTTAAAACAACAATATATGTTATGCTTATTTTTTATATTTTTATTTATATAAAGTATAGATAGTAGTATATGATAGTTATAGTAGGAATTTATTATTTCAATCAATGTCCGTCAATCATAGTACATAGTTAATTACAAAATTTAAATAGAATATAATAATTACTCGGTTAATGAACAACCATATTAAATTCAGTCACAATACAAACAGAATCTAAAAATAATAGTTTCTGGTTTGGTTAAACTGCTGTTGGACACAATACTTGAGAGACGTAATATCTCTTAATAATAAATAAATCAATAGACTGATAGTTGATGTGGTTAATAGATTTTTACTAAGTTATGTGTTATTATAAAAGTTCCATAAATAAAAGTAGTGCAAAGCAATTGTAAGTGTGGCTTGATATATGATTGGAGTATTGAAGAACTTCTTTTAGCCTTGTTTTCTTAAACTAATTATTTATTTATGATCAAAAATCATCAGCCTTCCATACATTTTTACACTACGTGTTCATTAGTAGTACTACATTTCATTGTGACTTATGGGCAATTACTGATTGACTTTGTTAAATAAATACCTTTACGAAAACTTAATTTATACTGCTTTTTGAGCCTACTGATTCAATACATATAGACCTTTACAAGTTATACATGGTAGTACATATTCAAAAAACATATTTGAAGTTTCCAGATTCAATGTTACCCATGTGTTTATAGCATAATCAAGAATCTAAACTACATTAATTAATAATGATATATAAAAATATACAATTTATTAAATTAAATTCAAGAATATGAGTAATGCTTTTTCTATATAAACCAGAGTAAAACTTTTTATTTGGCATTACAATACTAGATCAAATCAAACTTGTCATCAAATCCTGATCTCATTGATTAATCAATCTGCTAACAGAAAATGTATGTAAAATGTAAAATTTTATAATATTAGTCTCATACTTAAACCTGTGTTCATAAATTAATAAGAATTACTAAATTGGCATATATGTTTCAATTAATACAAGTACCATACAAACCTAGAGCAGGTAATTGATAATTTTTTCTCAATGAAATATTTTATGAGTTAAAATATAATGACTTACTTGGCAAACTCACATCCACTGTATAAAGTTAGTTATTTGACCTATTATGCAGAAATTTGATACTAACTACCCAGCCTTTCGATACGTTCTAATTAGATATGCAAATATTGTTTTAAATATGATTAAGGAATATATTACAATATTACAGTTGTGCTTTTGTTGTGATTGGACTTCAATTTATAATGAATAGATAACTATTCAATTTCAATAAGCGTGGTTTCGATTATGGATTAGTTATTTCGAATTATTACAAAGTTATATTTAGAGCTTAATACATGAACAAGAAATACAAAATGTTTAGTGCTTATGTTTACAAACCATGCAATAGTTGTACAAAAATATTGCCAGTGTTACAAACCTTTATTTCACGTAATATCAAACTTTATTCAGTAAAGTTATTTAACACAAGCACAAATAAGCAAAATAAATAACAAACACTAAAATCAAAACTATAGGCCAATTGTAATTTGTATTGACACGAATTAATATTGGCATTTAGCACAGATTATTGAATTGACAATACGTAATAGCATAAAGAATAGAATAGAGTCAAAATCAATGGCCTAAAAGTTCAACTACTACAGGTTATCAATAAATTAAAAAACTAATATTAAAAGATCCTTTACTTGCCTTCGCGAATTTTTTAAATATATTTTTGTATTCATTTTATTTTTTTGTGTCCAACTATAATAATGTAGTTCTGTAACTATAATAGAAAAAGTAATTTGGCACTGCAGTGATTTCAAATCGCAGCACGGACTCTTTCTGAATAAAGTACAAACACTAATAGTAAACAAGTCATAGACTAGAGCATGTAATTATTGTTAACAGCTTGTTTCAACTTAATCCGGATTTGGTGTGCATTCTGTACATCCATTTAAAAATTTAATTATGCTTGTTTAATTAGCTGTTTATTACGTGTTTTAACTATACAAATTACAGACATGCTGAAAAATCTACAGCTAGCAAATATAAGTAAACAACTACCACATAGATATACTATAATAATCTAATATAAAATAAAATTCAGTATCCAGTTATGAACATTGAATTATTAAGAAATTTTAAAGGTCATCCGTGTCAAAGTCAAAAGATTACAAATGTGTATGTCATAAACTAGAAATCTTATGAATCGAGTTTCGACTTTAAGCTTTAAAGACTGTTAGTAGAATTTAAATTATATTACCTGCGCATATTTTTATAAATTTGCTCCGTCTGACGTCTGTGTTAAACAACAAACCATTCTGTAAAGTGAGCTAAATTATATAAATATTAATATCATAACAAAAGACGTAATAATTTGCGATTTTCTGATACCATTTAGGAAAAGTAGATAATACCTTGTTAATATAAAAATATTCGTTTGGCAAGTGTGACGTGATAAAAAATGGTTGAATCAGGTAAACAATTCGATGTAAACTCAACCCCGACCTTATCAAACGTTGCCTCAATCCACCCTGATGTGCCTATGTTTCGAAATCCCATACCTTCAACATCCACTGGAGTCCTTGGACCTCCAACTCTACCTCCGAGGCCGGAAATTCCTCAACAAGGTTACATGAATAGTGGAATGTATGGTATGGGAGGATCCTATGGCATGGGTGGATATGGGGGCTACGGTTATGGATATGGTGGCGGTATGGGTGGATATGGAATGAGTTCTTACGGTATGGGGGGAATGGGAGGCATTGGAGGAATGGCACCCTATGGAAGTTACAACCGCCACCCAATGGATATTGAAAACAGGTATTATAATAAACAGGAAAACTTGTCATAGTAACAACTGTGCTTTCCTCATAAATAAATTCATAATTCTATATATTAACATTATTATAAACACTTTCAATTTATATTTTAAAATATGATGATATTATAATATATAAAAGATCACACATGAGCATTTGCTGTTAGTTATTGATTACTAAATAACAATAATTATGAAATATACACTTAAAAATATTTCTTATATTATTATTATATATCTTTTTTATATTATTTAGAAACAGTAAAACTCCAATCTATCTAAGAACATATCTCTTAAGATAACTATTATAGAGATAATAGTATTCAATAGCATTTATCTAAAGTAAATATGTACTATAATGAAGTCTAAATGTCAGAGAAAAAAATATTTTTTCTGAAAGTTGTATCTATGCATTATTAATAATTAGTAGCATAGTAGCTTCATACAAATTGTAGTATTTCTTATCTTCATTTTATAACAATTTAAGAAAAAATCCATGAAAAGAAGATACTCTATGTTTTTCCCTTAAATATATTGGTTTATGCTTTATTTAATTGGCTATAGGTTTATTCAAATGGCAGAAGAGAGTTCAAGACCAGCCTTTGACTCAATACAAAGTATTGTGAATGCTGTTGGGAGTGTGGCTATGATGCTTGAGAGCACATTCTTCGCTTTGACAAGTTCATTTCGAGCTATATTAGGTATTTACTTTGTTTGCAATCAGTTGTATAACTCTAACAGGAAAGTATATACATCTGTACTTGTGGTTCTGTGTTTTCTTATTATAAGTTCAGAAATGTTGCATTTGACTGACAACATAATGGATATTGACATTAAATAGACTTGTCATTTGTATTATTAGGCCAGTGAGGCTGATTTAAAAAAAATTGAGTTATTAGGCAAAGATATGTTTAGTATTGATTCACCTTGGACATGCTAGTATTCTCAAACATATAACTATACAAACAATATTTAAAAAAAACAATGGTTCCTACAAAACCTTTTAAGGTATGGGCCTCAAATTTCTGTTTTCATGATGTTGCAATCCTGATGATGCAAGTATGAGATCAGCCGTCTATACCTCGACTTTTTGGGACAAGACGGTTTCCTCACTATGTTTTCTTCACCATTTGCTCGAAGATTAAATGCGCACATAGAAAGAAACTCCATTGGTGCACAGCACGGGATTAAACCAACATCCTCAGAACATGATTTAATCAAAAGAAATTCCTTTGGCTCAGCCAAAATTACAACTAGAGAATTAATAATAGGCTAATATAAATTACAATTTAATTACTAAGCTAACACTGTACTTTAATTTCCTTATAACTATGTGTAGGTATTTCTTTGCTTTACCCTTTTTATATTCTTGTATTTCAGGTGTTGCAGAAAATTTTGGCCGCTTACGAACACTATTTGCCCAGTTTTGGTCAACATTTGCTGTTGTTAGATCACTTAACTGGCTTATTAGGAAACTTTTGGTGATTCTAGGTATAAGGACAGAAGGTGAATTTAAGGTAAGGTATATTTTATATATATTTTTGATAAATTAATGTGTTCAAGACATTATTAAAATATCAGACACTTTGTACTACTATAACTAGATGTTTCTAGTCCTAACAACTCATATACCTAGGTAGTGCTAGAAATGTTTAGAAAATGGAACATCTTGAACTAGAAAGTTTCCAAAACTTTGATTGTTTTTTCAAAGTAATTGTTGTATTCAATAGAATTACTGAGAAAAACATTGGGCCCATTCCACCTTAGGGGTCTCTTCTATGGCATTTTCGTACGCTTTCACCGCATCTTCAGAGCACGTAAAGCGAATACCTCGAATTTTATCTTTAGTGCTTCGGTAGAATTTAAGTAACAGGTCAGGACTGTATCATTCACCGAAAATTTTCTCGCGTCAGGTTCATTTTCACGTGTAACAAGAATTTTAGATTTGCCGCCAATTCGCAAAAACATGTCAAATGAATGCTATATAAGTTACCAAAGAGTTCTAAATTGAAATTCAAAAAAGTTTTTATTAGCAATGTTTCTAACTGGCCCGTTCTAAACATTTTCAGTGTTACCCACGTAATAATTATGTTTATAACAATTTCATAGAAACAGATAAAAAACGGTAACTTAAACTGTCTGATAAAAGAAATTATTAGAGATAGTATTCATCTTTCACAGTTAGTAAAATTCTTCTAGTAGAAAATATATAACGCAATGCAAAAGGAACAACAACATTTCACAGGAAATCTATAAACTGAATGTTTAACATACAGACCTGAATTAAAACATGGTTCATTCTAATAGGCTAAATCCTATTTATCTAAGAAAATAAGAATCTTAATATTTCCTCAATAATATCTTATCATCCAGTCTCTCAAGTTTTAATAAAAATAGTTTTGGGAGATAAAAGTTATATCAACAATGACGTTATATGATAAAATATTGGCTATATAAATGTTTGCCTAGTGGTTAAGGTGATCCTTAACCCTGAAGTCAGGTGTTTGAACGTATAATGAAAGTTCTATTGTACCAATAGAACTTTCTTTTTTCCGATCCGATCGAGTATTCCGTAAACACTATTGGGGGGGAGAGGGGTCATTGATTTTTTTATTTACTTTTTACACATATTACTCACACATTATCTATACTAGAAAACGAAATGCATTTACGATTTTTGAGAGCTTTGCTTACTTTTGCTGACAAGAGGGTAGGGGGGATAAATTGCAGTAAATCTGCGTTTTACCAGCGCCATTAAATTATTATTATTATCAGGCATGGGCGGAAGCAGTGCAAACAACACAAACGGGTGTGGCAACACCGGAACAAAAGGCCAAAGGCTCAAGTTGGCCAATTCTTCTGTTCTTGGGAGTGATTGCTGCTGCCCCGTATATAGTATTGAAGATGGTGAATGGACTGTCTTCAAGTATTAATGAGCGATGTTAGTATCTTTTGCTGTGAAATATAAACATAATACAAATTCTGGTTAAAATATCAATAAACATATGAACATTGCTTAGTTAAGGGTGAAGAGAGAATCGTCACGGTTTTTTATCTTATCTAGACTGCACGGATACAATATTCTAAGGACTTTAGCGTGCGACTCTCATCCCTGAGGTCATAGGTTCCAGCCCCAGCTGTGCACCAATGGTCTTTCTACGTATTTTCCATTTAACATTCGCTCGAACCGTAAGACATCGTGAGGAAACCGGCTTGCCTTAGACCCAAAAAGATGTGGCACAGTAGATTGATCCTAATAGCCTATTTTATTTACAAATGATCACGAAACATACAGAAATCTGAGGCCCAGACCTAAAAAGGTTGTAACGCCACTTTTAAGTTTACCATTTGAATTTAATTGCATTGAAAATTGCAGTACACGACCCCCATACATGGCAGACTCCATTAAAAGCAGTCGCTCAACACGACTTTCAGGCAACGACGCCTCAAGAATTAAGCATTAACGCGAATCAAGTGATAACACTGGCACCGCAGCACTTACAGGTGAATATCTCCTATTATTTAACAATATTCTGAATCAAAACTAATCGCTAACTACGACTCCCATGTGTCAAAATAAGTATTGGTTTTGACATACGGAAGCCTTACTTAGTGCTTGTCTAAATGTTGTAGGTTTTTTTGCTTATCAGAATTTTTGCTAACTAATTTGATAATACATATGGTGGTGAAACAATAATGTCTTTGATGCCTTATCAGTAAAATATCTTAACGAACGCATTTCTAAGCCAATAATTTTTGCCAAACAAAAGTATGTATGTGCGATCTTATGAGTTAATATTTGAAAGAAAACAATTTTTTAACCAGATTAAAGATAGTTGTATTAATATAAACTTATAACTATTTAACATAATTTAAAATTTAAATTGTGTAAAAGCTACGTTAACCAAAGACAATACTATGTGTTAATATTTATCAAAATAAGTTTTAACTGAACGACTCCAGGTGGGGATCTTCCCTGGGAGGCAAAACACCCCATATGGTGTCCATGGGCTGCGATGACGGCCCCATTTTGGGAGTCCCGTAGGCTTGATCCCCCCCCCCCTTTCCTGTACATTTTTTTAATATTACTTAAAAGTGTAGCGTCATTAAAAAATTATAGAAGAATAATTTTAAACTAACTCGTAATATGGACCTTCACCAACAGGGACACCTATGGAACTCTGGTTGGTTAATGGCAACCATAGACAAACAGTTTGCGGGCCTTGTACCAGTCAATTATATCAAAGTCATCAAGCCGATTGAAAATACTGAGCCCAAGGACGATTTGGAGAAATGTTATAAGCAAGAATTGTAGTGTGTAAGCAATTTTGTTAATTGTGATAGATTTTAACAATTCCATACAAATTTGACACTAAGGTATACAAGGGGTGTTCAAAAGTGATGATGACGCAATTTATTAAATTTTCTTATGACGTCGTCATCTTTCACGGTGAATCAGCCTCTTTTTGGTCCATTTCTGGACTTAGGTCTCCTCCATCTTCCTTCAGTACGCCCTACACTGGCCTCTACATTCACTGAGAGCCATCTTTGCTCATGTCAGTCCACCTAGGCGGAGAGCTTTTTGTTCTGATGGTATTCTGACGGTATTCGTTCAAGACGCCTGCGGTTCTAGGCTATGCCAGATTTTTTTCTAAGGATTGGCACTATTATTTATTTAACACTCTTCATAGTAGAAACAATCCTAAAGGTTAAGTGTATTCGGGTCGATTTCTTTTGAATTGTAAAACGTCTATTGTTTGTGTGATGATTATTCTCGATCGTAGGTCTCGATAAAATTAGATAAAAATATTTGAGCATTTCTTGTAGGTTTTATATGAATTATGATATCGTGTATTATACAGACATCTTGAACAAATGTCATTGCCTGCGCCGAAGCGATTTTTAGGTATCACTGGGGGGTGGGTGGGGAGGGGAGTGATCGCGTGATTGGTATATCAGTTGACGTTTGTGTGTCGCGCTGTGTACGATGCGCAAACTTTCCCCCACTCCCTTGTTTAATGCTCAAGAAGTTTGCCGGTATCTGTAACACGCGCTCACCAGGCATAACTATGTAAACACGTATCTCATCTTGAACACTGACAAATATATCAAACTTAATATATAGAGATCTATACACACAAATCTTTGAACACACTGTTAAGTTTTTACTATTATAATTTTTTCTATTATATATTATTACATTATTTTTCTTTCTGTTGCGTCTGTGGAGCAAACTAACTTTTGTAGTCTCTGGCAGAATGAACAGCGCTGTGGTACACGTCTGCTCCACAGCATAATGCTGAGCCACGGTCAGTTACAACACACACACATTACACACTTAAAACGTACCTTACTCCTTGTTATAATTTTTTGTTATTTTTTTAATAATTATTTTGCGTGTTTTTGTGTGTGTTTCGCTGGTAATAAATGTTATGTCTGTCAGTCTGAATTTCAATTTGTTTGAATTAGAATCTATAATAGGAATTTGAACTCAAATATGCAGAAGAAACATATATTATATAGCGAAACTGTTGTGATGACCGCATACCTTGAATCGCGCTAGCTATATATACAACTTCTTGATACTGGGGCCAGGGCCGTCGCTCGCCATAACAGCCCGAGCTGAGCTGTATGAGCCCTTCAGGCTGAGATTCTATAAAAAATATCCACATCGGGCTGGCCTACTAAGCAAATTGCATGACAATTTATGGAGATCTAACATTTTGCTTTACTGAGTAGATTTGACGTTTTCCTTGAAGGATAGGAAAACTCACCTTCCTTGATAGTATGTATCGTGTCTAAGGGCGTCCTCAAATTTGCCGCACGTCACAGCTGTCGCTACGTTAGAGAATCGTAGTGTAGTAAATATTTTAATAGACTCGAACAAAAGAAACACTGTTCTTACTGTGATTATTAAAACGAAAAAGGTCATTTTGTTAGCCCTAAATGGGATTTGTCAGGCAGGTAATGAACATATAAAATAATTGTGTTAAAAATGTACTTATTTTTTTCACTTGCGGTTTTGTTTGTGAAATTATCATTAAATTTATTGCATATTTCTTCCCATGCCATATCCTTGGACGAGTCTCAACCTCATCGATAAATTCTTCAACCTGATTTTCGTACATGTTCATGTTACAAAGCAGCGCGACACGTTGCGTCAAATTTGGCGCCCTAAGGCTAAGGAAACCACTCTCTATTCATATATCAGTGTCCCCATGAGTAGAATGGGCTATGAGTATTACTCAACATTCCTGTACTCCACCAATTCGCTGGTGTCGCAAACCTGGCGAATCCAGAAACTTGGTTGGAAAATGACAATATTACTTGCGGTCTATACCAATGTCCTGTAAATATATTATGTAAATAAGGTTATACAAAATTAATATTAATTCGTTATATTGTTTGGACGTAATAAGTAGATAAGAAAATAGTATATTTACATGTATTATGGGAAGCGCGATTATGTTATTGTGATAAACTTTTTTTTATTTTTTTTGTTAATTGGTTAATGGTTTTTACAATAAGTTATTCTACTATTTACATGTTATCTATGGAATTTATTTTGCATTTCCTCACCATCGGTGAGCTCTCTAAATGGTATGGACTGAAGTTATTAAATAATTCGGTGTATTGGTTTGTTTTAATTTAGTAAGTAATTACCTAAATGGCGTCAATCCAACATGTGTTTATCAAAAGTAATTTTACTTTTTTTTTGCGAACTGTGGAATGGACTCCCGGTGGGGTCTTTCGTAGGAAACACGACCTTTAATTGTTAAAAGCAAGAGTTGTACTCGTCAAAGGTCGGCAACGCACCCACTAAAATGGATGCCGATGGGCTGTCATGACGGCCGTATTTGGGCGTTTTGTAGGCTCATGCATACTATATAAAAACAGTCAATAATAATACTGTAAATTCCATTACCACGGCTTATTGCTAAAGGCCTGTCTTAATTATCAGACCATATATATTCTTACCTACACGTAACATACAGCAAAACCGTCACCTATGCTTTTCATATAAGTGCCATATTTGATAATTTTACAGAACTTTCACATGCACAAAACGCAGGTGACCTGCTTTTTGTATACTAAATACAATATATACCAAACAAATATACGATCTAAAGGCGTCAGGTGTCAAGCTGGACAGTCTCAGTTAATATTTGGTAATTATAAATATGTACGCATATTAGTAGTAAATTTAATTTGCACTTAGGATTCGGTTGTATTTTAATAACAATTTACACCAAAAATGTCTCAATCAAATGAAGTTATCATTCTAACTTTTTTGGAGTTATGACAATCATTTCAAAAATTATTTTCGTCCAAAAAATTTTTTCTTGTTTTCAACAAACTTTGTATGTTGAGTAAAGTTGCAACTTTTTGCAACATAAACACGACCCACAATTTCTCAAAAAGGATAGAAATTAATGTGATATGAGGAAAATAATAAAAATATAGGTTTTAATATTTAATGTAAAAGTTTACAAGTAGGGTTCGGGGAATTCGAATGTTACTTCACGCCCCGTCAGCTTCTTGTATACTGATTGGAAGGTGTCCACCTGTAAAAAAGAAATGTGTCATTTTCATAGAAAAACTTAATGCCTGTTCATGGTGACGAAGTGTTAATAAATAAATACCTCTAATATTTATAGAATGTTATAGCACTATTATTTGTATTCAGTGATGACATTTTTTCCCTTAATTATTAATTACATGTAACATAATAATAACAGTACATTTAACAATGCATGGCAAGAGTCAACAAATAACTTTCATTAGCCAAATATAAAATAAATGTAAGTTTCAGTTTAATATTTCATTTTGAAAACTGTCTGGAAGAGTGGACCGAGGGTACTATTAATAGCATTGATGGGATTTATGAACAAAATTGGTTAAGGGAAGGATGTTTCAACTTGTAATACTAGAAAAAAAATTCTTTATGTAAATCCACCACTATACTAACAATATTTTTCTCGAGATGAGAATGTGTATTTCAAGGTCTGCTAACAGGCACCTTCAATAAAATTGTACATCTAAAAAGAAAAAAGAATGGTGAATACAAACCTTGTGCTCAATGGTGGTCTGCTGGTTTTTGTCTAAGTGCACCTTGATGAGTTGAGAGCCGTCCAGCTTGATCCTGATCCGCTTGCCAACAATCTCAGCGGGGAACACTAGATCCTCTAGGATAGCATCATATACTGATGTTAGTGTTCTGAAAAATAATAGTATTCTAGTAAATAACAAATTCACAATTTGTAATTAGTAGCTCAATGTTTAGAGAGATTATTTCTTGATAAAGTTCACGTAACTAGAAATTTATATTTCTTTTGGTTTCATATTTCACATAAATTTTAATTTATTTATGAAGACTTCCAAGTATATAGATAGTTTTCACAGCGCTCACAAATAATTGGATTTAATAAAAAATTACAATTACACACATATTAATATTAAATTAATAACAATATTAAATTGTAGTTATGAAAGTTATAGACCTATTGCATATATAATGTAACTTTTCATCCCAAACAGCATAAGATATATCTAGCTTGTAATTTTTTATAGAAATAATTAATATTAATGGTATTAAAACTAGACAAAATAAAAATTCTAAAGCTGTGTTTAACAGTTAAACTGACCTAGATCTAGGCCTCTTCTGCTTGTGAGCAACACGAGTCTTGTGGCTGGGCTTGGGCAGGATTTTTCTGTCACCAATGAACACAACATGTTTGCCACTGAATTTCTTTTCAAGCTCACGGACTAAACGGATCTGGATCTTTTGGAAATGCTTCAGCTTGGGCATGGGCACGTAGATGATGATTGACTGAAATTTTAATTTTTTTATTAAAAAAGGTTAGAAAACTTTAAACATTATTAAATAGTATCACTATTGAGAATTTATAATAATAAAATTTGTCATTGTTATTAAATTAAAATTATATACAATCACAGAGCAAGTATTTATGCCAGGGCAATGAAACAAGAATGATGAATTGTTTACTGTACCGTAATGTAATGAAAATGTAGTGTACTTTATTTTAGTAACCATTCTAATCTTAATAAAACAATATTACTTACTTTTTTATTGTGTAGTTCAATTTCTTTAGCCTTAGTTATGTATAACTCCCTAAGTTGAGCCTTGAGGTCCGAATTAGTCTCAAGTTCAACCAGCGCCTGAGAGATCGAAGTCTCAAAGTTGTCGGCTTCAACGCCGCCAGGCTTGATAATCTTCGTACTCATCTGTAAAATTAACCACCATTTAACTATAGCACTCGACACCAGTTTTGAGGTTAGGGTATATATCACTGTAAATATTAACACTTGTAAAAGTTTATAGATTTTACAGCACATAAGATCCAAACCAGAATAGCACTAGTCAATTTAATTAAAACTTTTACATATTGTCACATAGTTCTTAACCAAAACAACGTTGAAGGCGACATGAACAGATAGAATTTTAATAGCAAAAGTTATCGGCATAATCTTTACCCTAAATAATATAATTAATATTTTCAACGACGCTTCAATGAATGAAGTTAAGAAATTAAGCAATATTTCTAATAATTATTCATTAATTTATTATTTTCGTAGAAAAATTTGTACAAAAATATCCACCTTGAAGACTGAGCAGGAGTAAAAGAGACAGAAAAACAAAATTGACAGTTTGTCTAAAAAAGTAAACTTGTTTTGACAGTACGAGGACTGCTGCGAACATAGATAAAAATATAAGGACTGTCATTTTAATTAAAAATATATCAACATAGATAAACAATTAAATATTTTTTTGTTTGTATGAAGAACATAGCTATTATTTTTTAACCACCTACGGTTAGCAGACGACTTGGTTCTCTTATCTGAAACAGGACAAGAAATCCAATACATATATTTTAGCATCAATTAATGATGCTAGTAAACTAGTAGGTTTAGAAATGAACTTGTCCAAAATAATGTTGATGACTAGCAGCGAAAAGAGAGTAATATACGTAGGTAGCGAGCCTCTCTAATATACAGACTACAGCTACATATAACTGGGTAAACAAATTAGCTTAAACCACATTAATAACGATCAAGAAGTAGAACGCAGGACACAGCTTACCTAGAACAAATACGGGGCAATGAAGGACATATTCAAAATCAGCATGCCTATCAAAGTTAAAACTAAAGTACTAAACTCGTGCCTAATACCGTGCCATACGTATGCTTGCCAAACATGGAAATTTAACAAAAAGACGACATCATAAAAACAGCTGGTTCCAACTTTATTCAAGTAGATCTAGAGAGGACTGGGTATCTTTGGAGAAGGCCTTCACCTAAAAAGGAGTTCTTACGGAATAAAGAAAAATAGTTAAATAGTATAATAATTTAATATAACATAATAGATTAAGGAAAAACTAACACACTAAATTTAAGATACAAACTTAATTACTAACAAAGCTAAATAAAATAATAATTGTATGTAAGTAAACTAACTTAATCTAACTTCTTGTTTTATAAATAAGAATTAAATGGCTTCTTTATTTTATTTATTTAAAATAAACTGAGAATTAATAAAGCAAGATAAAACTCGTGTGGATATTACTGGACCACAACTAGGAGTCGACTAGTCTTTTTTATACTAGCTAAATTATTTGATGAGCATGGTAAACTATTGCTAAAGCAAGAAAAACATTAAATTTTGGTTATTAGCGTTAAATTCACTATTGCAATTGACATTACTCTACGATAAGCATAGACTATAGAGGTATTGATATCTATTGTTTTGTAGTTTGTCATAAAAACACAAACCGCGCACCGGTAAATAAATAATATAATTAATTTATAAATAATTCTAAGAATTTAATATTATCTAACATGATAATCTAGTGTGCAAACCGTTCTTTTATTCGTTTGTGATATTATGTTTTTGTTTCATTCAATATTAATGTTTATGCCCTTAAATGGTTAAAAAAAACAGGAATCAAATATAGATGAGGTCATTATCATTGCGTAAGTAATTGTATATGTTAATTTACCAAACATGAATAAGGTTCCTAAAATGTTGAGTCAAAATTAATGTATTTGGTTACATCATTTTATTGGTTAAAGATTTTTACACATTCCCTGATACTTATTCTATAGTTCAGCTAAACTTGAAAGCTGGACAGACTTCCCTTATTTTTGATAAAAACCACTAAGAGCACTTTTATTTAACAATCCGTTTTATAGATCTAGAATGTCTAAGTCAGTTATGTTCATTTTACAAATTAAATATTATTTATTTACTAGAATCTTTATTAGATTTGTAATAATGTACTCTACTATATCAATTCTATCAGATTACCAAATAGGATTATACGAGCATGACTTGTAGAGATTATTGACATACACTTGATCAATTAAATAGTGTATATTTGTTTTTTATTGCAGCTTATGATATTTCGCTAACAATGAATTATATTTTTACCTATGATAAATTCGGACATGCATGCATAAAAAGAATGATACTTCGCAAAAAAATCGGCCAACATGAGTCACCTATGGCTTTGTATGGAAACTGACATCATCATCATCATCTGACAAACTCACACTCATGAAGCATAGGTTACTCTCATATGAAAATATATCTTTAATACCTTCATAAATAGGAACTTTTATTATTATTACATTTTTATATGAAATAAATGATTATCTTAATAACGAACTCTATTCAATTGCATTGAAAATAATAGGACTTCATTAGAAATACTGTTCCAAGAGCTTATATATTTCCATGCATACAATGTCAGATGCTAGTTATGATATATAGTATAGATAGGAAATTGTTATCTTGTATTGTTCGAAACAATACTCAACAACTTGATAACAATAATCTACAAATTATTAGGCTATTAATGGGATAAGGCGATAGCAGTTACACGACGTACGTTGCCGCCGTCGCTTGTCATTCTGTGGTTTATAAAAAGTTAGTATTTAATTACTATTGAATTACTAGTATTTAAGTAATACTATTGAATTTTTTGTGTCAAAAGTGTCTGTTGTCTACAGCTTAAATTTTTGAGTGAGAAATTTCCATTTCGTAATTCCATATTTAAATGTTTAAAAATTTTATTGTTCATGAAATATTCTATAGGATAAGGTTATCTCTATGTTTTATGACCCACTACAGAATTTTTTTAATACCTATTAAGCCAATCCGTTTTTGAAGGCCAACACAATATCAATTGACGTAGAAAACTATAACGATGTGGTTAGATGAGATAAACGGGTTATTTTTTACAATATATATATACTTTTTATATACACGATTCCTTTTATATTATTATATTTGTGTTAGTATAAAAATAGGTAGTAAAATTTAATCGTTTAGGTTACTTCAATTGTGTTCAAAAAAATCTTCAGGTAAACATGTGTACGTAGCAAGAAACTCGACACTCATGACATATGTTTATTTTATTCTTTGTACAAGGTTAGCGGAGTTTTAAAAATAAATATATCGTTTTGCAGTGATACTAATTGTCATACTATACATACATTAATACATTTTCCCTCTGTTATTCATAGCATAATTATCTTAATATACGAACGAACGAATTCAAAACTATAGTACATATATCTAACGCTAATACATATTAATAGATATAGTACATATATCCTTTTTAGACAAGTCTGTATTCATGTGTTTATAATCTAATTCTCATGTCACAATCTCGTCCGGAACGCTGTCTATGTCATATAAAAAATGGTGTGACAGTTCTTGAAACTAAATTTGAAATAAGAGACTTGGGGGGCCTTAATAGGGGAAGTGAATGCTGAACCATATTCGACCTGCACGGCAACCAAACGTGCAGGTCAAATATGGTTGAGCATTCACTGAATAAAGATTTTCTTAACAATGATGAGTTGAGAAGAAATATATACATACATATATATTTAACGGTAGCAGTTTTACAATGTGGGATGATAAACGTTTATGTTAAATTATATCTTAAAGCAACATTTCCAGCTAATGTTTGACACCATCATCCTAATTAACAAACGACGTAAGGACACAATTTGCAAAAAAAAAATCTAAAACGTTTACAACTTTCTGATTTTAAAGCTATTAAACAATACACTTAATAAATTAAGTATTTACAGTAAAAAAAAGATATATATATTTTCATAGTATCGTCTTTGGTTAACATAGCTTTTATACGTTGAAAGAAAACATTTTTTTAACCGGATTAAAGCTATTTGTATAATTATAAACTTATAATTATTTACGGTCACCGTGACTACGACTACTTTACGCTGTAAAGCACGCGAAACGTCGGAAATTTTTTAAAATTATGTAAATAATTATAAGTTTATAATAATACAAATAGCTTTAATCCGGTTAAAAAAATGTTTTCTGTCTATATATCTGTTTCTAAATTTGTAAGAAGATTAATTGAAATTCATTCAAACACGCACAACCACATGCTTTAGTATTTTTTTTTTGTTTGTTTGTTACTTTATTCATAGTAGTCATCTCTGTATATTTCCTATTCGCGATTAAAGGCTGGTGACCTGTTACCACAATCCTTCTCTAGTGCTTCAGCATCAGCCTCTCACAAAGATAATCAACTTGCAAAATGCAATATTGTGACGAAGCAAATAAAATGTATTATTATTATATTCAGAATCGGAGTTTAGGACTAATCACTCTCGTGTGTCGTGATTCTATAACGTTTATATATCTGGAAGTTTTATAACTCGTAGGATTAATATTTATAATGTCTATAAATGACGTTTAATCTTTTATCGGTATGGATATCAAATTTCCAATTGAAATAAACGTATGTTCAAGTTCATAGCGAATAAAATATTTGTCTGTTTGGAGGTTTCATTGTTTACAATACGTCAAATTCAATACGGATTTGACATTTGTAATAGGTTGTCTATTGATAGTCGACGCGTCGGTGGTTATAGAAATTATGACCCATTTGTGTTCTGTCACATAAATTTCTGTATTTTTGTTTAATTAAAAAAAATTACAACAATCTTGTCCTAGCGTGACCATCTAAACCTAAATCATGAATTGAATAATAAGAAAAAAAAAGGTTCATTAACCTATGTAATTCGTAACATACTAACGTTATACAGCGAATAAATCCCCTCTAAATTTCTATAGATCAGTGATACCAGTTCCTACATAAATTCATTCCAGGACTAACTGCAAATACCCCTAAATATCGATTTAAAACCCTGATTTTTTTGTATACTCGGTTTAAAAGGTATTTACAATGCGTTAAAAAATAAAGTACAGTCAAAATCTATTATAACGACTTCGAAGGGATTAATCTATTTGGTATTATGGCGTTGTTATTAA
Organism: Pieris brassicae; assembly: GCF_905147105.1. Classification (NCBI taxonomy): domain Eukaryota; kingdom Metazoa; phylum Arthropoda; class Insecta; order Lepidoptera; family Pieridae; genus Pieris; species Pieris brassicae. The sequence goes on along the minus strand of NC_059673.1, from coordinate 2,349,442 downwards.
GCACCAATACGTTTTCCCGTCAGGACCTTTGATTTTGGTCAATATACTGTTCTTAACGATATCGTAAACGGTTTTGACTATTATACCTTTTTGTTATTTCAGTTATAGCCACGCAACATATATATAGTTTGGTTATGGTATGCAATGGTTTTTTTAAAAGAAAATACATCATTTCAATTCATTTTTTTCTTGAATATAAGTACGATAAGGCTAAGACCCCCTGATGCCCTCTAAATTTAGGGGAATTCTCCCGAGTTTGCATCACTGCTATCATTTGCATTAATAAGTGAACAGTATTTCTATTATTTTGTCTGTGACCGTGACGCTATACAAGTGTTGAGCGCAGATGTTTTATGACTGACTCACGATAGAGCTATTGATGAAAGAGACTCCACGCCTTGGTTCTCGTATAGAACGTTCAGTATTTACCTCACCACATATGACACGTAAATGAAAATAATGTCCAGGTTACAGACTATTCGCGTTCAACGAAATTGTCTATGCTTGTGACAGCACTGCCGATCCAGTAAGGTCAAAAGACGTATTCTAGTTATATTACTACTAATAGTAGTTATAGTAGAAACACTGGGATACGAAATTATAATGAAATCAAAAGAGGAAATGATGTGTTTTTCACATTTGTCCACATTTTTATGTGGCTTATAGGCAAACAACCAACACGAAAAAAAAATCGATTCAAAATTATAAAAGTTTATTATTGACTTTTTTACGGTCCGTTTTTAGAACGGATTTTGATAACGTAACACGACCTTTGTAACGATATTTAGTACTTGCAGAGATTGGTGAACTGGATTGATAGTTTTATATCTAATTACAATTATGTAACTAAGTATTCATGAACGGTTATAATTTGATTAATATTGTTTCTTAACATTCTTTTCTCTCTGGTATGTTTACTAGTTGTCTTTATTAATATCTAGCCTACCTTTTTAGTAGCAACATACCAATTATGCGACATTTTGCTATGCTACCTCAGAGTCAGTTCGCTGACCGGACTGTACCTATGTACTACATTTTTCTTATATTACCCTCTATAGAAACATATTCAGAGTTCAATTAATAAATAAAGTTACTCGAATTGGTCCAGCCTTCGGTATTTGCGCTTACCAAAATATTATAAAATTAGTTTTTATATATGTCGCAGCCAACTAGTTTAATTACCCGTTCAATTAACAGTCTAGCCTTTTAACTAAACGGCGCCGTTTGACTAACGGCCTGAAAGATGTTTAGCCAGTTGATCAAACAGCTAGTTAAGCTAGTTGGCTGGACATAAATACTTGCATTGCATGACTTGAATTTCTTCACAATGTTTTTAAAGTTTATTGTTAACATTTGCGCAATAAGCGTATATAACATATCAATAGTCAATATTGATGATTAATATAAAATAATTGCCAATTCGTAAATATACTGTATTTTCAAGTGCAACGTATATACATACCAATGTTTATAAAACTTTACGTATGTGTAGATAACATAACTCGTTGTAACTTATATAAATTTATCAATAACGATTTTTTATCAATTATGACAAATTTGTAACAATTTGGTATGTCGTTGCGTGTCCAATTGAATTTAAACCGTAGTTTTTTAAGTAAGATGTGACATTTCAATATTTGTTCTGTATACAACTTACGTGACACGATCCGAAACATACCTTTGTTTCGGATCGGATTCTCTATATACACCCCTGGCATCCCATCATTTGTATCTCCTATAAGAACAACGTGTTTTGGCCAAAACTCACATATGATAAACGAGCTAAGTCTAGATATTCACGATTTCAAATAAATTTTCCCTTACCAAATTTATGATTTGTATTTTTTATATCTTCGTGTTTATTATTAGCCAAGTAATTGTCACTTAAATTTTTTTTTTCTTATGTCGAGCCGTCATCATTTCGTCTTTTGTTTTGATTATAATCTCGTATGAATGTGTAACAACTACTATCAGTACTAATATAACTTGTATAAGTCTTTTGGACTTACTAGATCGGCAGTGCTGTGCATGGTCAGTCTCGGTGACTGCGAGTACATTTTCGCATTAAACTGGACACTTTTGTTTTAAGTAAAGAAAAAGACTTTATTAGAAAATAAAAAAGAATTTATTGTTAAAAGAGAAAGAGCCTCCACACTAAGACAGTATTATCATTAAACTACTATTACATATGGAGATTACTTTTCGTTTCAGCATAGGACAGGTTGAGAAGATAGAGATTGTCTTTTGTTAACATTGCTTTTACACATTAAGAAAAGACTTTTTAGACGGATTGAAGCTATGTATTATTAAAAACGTATATTTATTTACATAATTTTAAATTACTTCCGACGTTTCGCGTGCTTTACAGCGTGCGTGGTCACGGTGATTATAAGTTTTTAATAATAACACATAGCTTCAATCCGTTTAAAAAAAAATCTTAAGATAACGATTGTTAGTGAACGTATAAAGTTTTGAATCGATTGTGAATATTTTGTTATTAAGAAAGTAGTTGAAGATGAAAATAAATGTTTTTAATTATGTATCCTCGTTTCAGTAAAATGCCAGCGATTCTAGTGACGGGTGGGGCTGGCTACGTGGGCTCACACACCGTGGTCACGCTGCTGGAGCAGGAAGACATTGATGACATCGTCGTGGTGGATAATCTATGTAATAGTTATCGGTGAGTGAGTCTCGAAAAGTGGGCGTACGGTGAAGGACATCAGGTACGCCTCCTGTCTGTCTTCCTCCCCTCCACGTTTGGAAACCAGCATGCCTTAGATCCAAATCGACGGCGTGTACCAGCCCTGATCAACTGATAACAATATTATATCACGAAATGGAAAGAGAATTTTGAGGAATACTTGGAAGATTATAGCGCTATGGTTTACATTTTTATAAATTCCGTTTATGGCAAACGGGCAGGAGGCTCAGCTGATGTAAAGTGACCGCCGACCATGGGCAAGCTCACATTTATTTAAATATTTATATTTTGATAAAGCGTTTTTTGATTTTTTTGTATATTTATCTGTCATTTAGGATTATTAATTACAAAACTATGGACTCGAAACAATTCAAAGACAACATTCTTCGATCTGTCAGATTAGTCTTGTTATATTTTTAACAAGTGAACGGTTGGATTTTTGTTAGTTTTTGTATTGAAGTATCTTATTTAATTCTGAAGACAAATCCAAATATCATTGTTAAGTAATACGGTATAAATGATTGTATGGTGCATCGCGATGTATTATATATGTCGGAGCAATGACATTACTGTCAGCTGTCATTGTCATTATATGTCACAGAGCAGCACGATTATCGAGGCCTCACATTGCGTCTAGTTTGTGTAACTTGTTCCTTTTATCTAAATTCATTCATTTGAGCTGTACTAAAATAATATAGAATCTCTTTACAGACATGACAGTGACAAGAAACCAGTCGCACTTCGTAGGATTGAAGAGATGACAGGAAGGACATTACATTTCTACCCAATAGATTTAAGTGACGAGAAAGCGCTCGCCAAAGTTTTTGAAAATGTAAGTATTTAAAGCTGTAGTCATTTTTAAATCACGAAACTAAAATTTCTCAAAATTTAAATCTTTATAAGAGTAGGTATTTTTTACTTAGACTACTGTTGGCCTAGTGGCTTCAACGTGCGATTCTCATCTCTGAGGTTGTAGGTTCGATCCGACCAATAGACTTTCTAAAGTGTGCATTTAGCATTCGCTCAAACGATGAAAGAAAATATCGTGAGGTAACCGAGCCTTAGACCCAAAAAGTCGACGGCGTGTGTCAGGTACTGGAGGCCGATTACATACTTGCCTATTAGATCATGAAACAGGTACAGAAATCTGAGGCCCAGACCTAAAACGATTGTAGTGTCATTGATTTAATATATATATATATATAAATCTTCTATGCGTAATTAAACGTCCGGACCGATGATGAAAATTTGTGTATTAACGTAATCTTGAGAAAGGAGAAACTATATTGTATTTTAATCTTGCACAGTACAACGCTTCTTAGGTCCGCTAATTTAATACAATTTTCACTAAGTACTAGGTTTCAAATTGAAAAAATTGTCTTTTATTTGATTTGATTACCGTGAAAGTATATTGACCTCATATCTAACATTTTCAGCTTTTGTTATTTGTTATATACAGGTACTAAACATTAGAATAATTTAGCTAGTACAAAGTACGAAGATAGAATATAACTGTACTAAACAAATTGTATGGAAAATCTCCGTAATTCTAAACTTTGATCTGAATTCTCAACTTATTTATAAAATAAAAAAATTCCGATACCGACAAAGGCTTCCAGAACCTTCCACTCTGCCCTATTTTTTGTTTGTTCGATCTACTCCCCTGACATACGTAGTGTTCAGGAATTATTTCCTTTACCCCGGCTACATCGCTTCCAATATTCATAACTGAACCTTTCCGCCGTTACTCGCCCCACTATTGACCAAACCTGCAAGTCGTTTTATTTCATCTTTCCATCTCTTGCACCACCATTTTTCCTTGTCCAGTTTTTGGGTACCAACTCATAGTATTGCTCCACTTCTCAGCTCCTCGCAAGGTGTGTCCAGTCCGTATTCACTTGTCCTAATACTCTGTAATGTCCGGTTTTTATTTGTTTCATTGAAAATTTTAAGAAGTGTTTAGTGTGTTTTTTGTGTTAGTGTAAAAGATGGCTGAAACCCATCTTTTGATTTCTTTACAAGTGATACTGAACTGTATGGAAAGATAATTTTATTATTTTAGAGGGTTTAAACTCAATATCTCAGGCTTGAATCGCAGCTTAGGCTGATATTAAAAGCCGGCAACGCACTCGCTAGCCCTCTGAGATGAGCCCGCTGCCCGCTTGTTTTTTTCTATAAAAAAAACATACACTTCATATTACATTTATCCTAACTGCTCATTTTATTATATATTTTCTAATATTTATAATAAAATCTGTAATCCTTGTCGTATTCCTAACCGTTTTGTTTTTATTACTTCATCAAGATTGTCTGAATTCGTTAAGCCATAAAGTGAGGAAACTAATATATATTTCTCATTTTAGCACAAAATCGAGTGTGTAATTCACTTTGCAGCGTTAAAAGCGGTTGGCGAATCTGTCAACAAACCACTCGAATACTACCAAGCTAATATTAGTGGTACATGTACCTTGATTGAGGTAAGTCAGGAATCATGTCTTTGTATTTTTTATATATTTCTTATAATACTAGTCAATAATCTCCTCTAACAATGTAAATACAGTATGTAAAATGTAGTATTGCGATAAGGCAAATATAATTTATTTTTATTTTTTGTCGCGTTCAGATCTTTTGGTTTTTTAACCTATTATTTGGTTATGTCTTTATTTATTGGTTTAAATACACACTTGAAGTGCAAATATTTCTTCAAATTATTTATTTTTATATATAAAAATGTAATAGCTAATAAATTCAAACATTTACGTAAATTAGGAAGAAAAAACAATCAATAAAAATAGATTAAATACGATTAACTAAGTAATACCTAATTCCTCTGTGTGTCCGTCAGGGTGTTCTGTGTCTGGGATAAAAAATTAAGTTTTTGCGTAATTGGTATTGATGTGTGGAATATGAAACAAAACATAACTACGAGTGTTATGAAGTCGAATACTAGACTATACTTACCAAGCCAAGTATTTTATCTTAACAGCCTAATTTTAATTTTTTCAGGTTATGCGTAAATATAACGTATATAAACTGATATATAGTTCATCTTGTACGGTATATGGGGAACCGCAGAGGTTGCCCTTGGATGAGTCTCACCCAACCGGACAGGGTATATCCAGTCCGTACGGAAGGACCAAATATTTCTGTGAGGAGATTATGAAGGATCTATGCAATAGTGATAAGGTTCGTAGACTATTCACTATAAAATTATGTAGCGCTCCCCGGGAACAGTCGTGAATATAAAACTTTTTTTTTTTCAGAAAAATAAATAAGGTAATGCTGTTATTAATAGGATACTAAGTACATTGCATATATATACCGCTTAAATGAACCCATATTAAACTGTCTAGCGAAGGGGACAAGGTACTCCAATCCTTTGCTTTTTTTAAAGGAGCGAACCAAATCGTGCTCATGGGTTCAACTCCAGCGTTTTTCTAGATGAGCGTTGTTTGAAAGGGGATAATTTTGTTCAAATTTGGGTTTTAAAATACTTAAAACGATATCCAAGTAAATTCTTCCTGACTTCCTTATTTCATAGTGTGACCAGGTGTCTCCAGATTAAACTTGCTTCCTTGGAAAATGTATTAAAACTTCAATCTGCTGGCTTCGCGGCCCAAAAAGTGTCCAGGCCTCTGAAATGAACAACTTTCAGTTCCAGTAGGTCCCCCTCCATTCTGTCAATCCAGCGGTACATGGTTGACCTCCTGGTCTCCTACTAAACATTATCTTATTTAGGGTCATACATAAGGAAAGAATGTTTTATAAAATTCATAGAAATGGAAATATTATGCCTTAAAATCCAAAAAATTTGCACATATATATAATGTTATTAATTATTAAATATGTAGTTAAAAAATCCAGTAATCATTTCGACTTATAGCAATAACTCAAAAATTTTGTTACTACCCACATTTTTTTTGTTATTTTGATTATTATTATTTTTTTACAGAAATGGCAAATAATATCTCTCAGATATTTTAACCCAGTTGGAGCACACCCCAGTGGTCGGATTGGTGAAGATCCAGCGGGTATACCAAATAATTTGATGCCTTTTATATCACAGGTAAGATTTACACTGATGATGTATGAAATTGAATGTAGTAATTTTTATATTGTTATATATTTTATGAATATACTAAAAAGATATTGCCTTCGAAATAAAACCTATGGGAACCTACTAATATAAAATTAAAAAAAAAATTGCTGGGAATCGAACCATAAATTTATGTGCATTGATAGTTTTTAAATTTATTTGACGATTAAATAAAAAAAAAATAACTGACTTCGAGAAAGGTAAAATTTTGACGTGTATTTTCAGGTTGCTGTGGGTCGTTTATCCGAGTTGATGGTGTTTGGTGACGATTATCCCACTGTGGACGGGTCCGGGGTTCGAGATTATATTCATGTGCAGGATTTGGCTGTAGGCCATGTTAAGGCTATGCAGCTGTTCCAGCAGGATGGGTTCAGCGGATTTCGAGCTGTTAATTTAGGTTGCTTTTTTCATATTTGACAAATTAGGGGTTGCCAGGTTGACAATAGTGGAGTTTACCTTAGATAACGCGCTTCAATTTTTTTTAATCAATAAATTGGCATCCCTAAGCTTTAAAAGTTAATTTATATAAAGTTTATGAAACACCAAATCATTATTAACTATAATTTTTGATAATAGTGGCAATGGCTATTACTAACACATTAAAAAAAGGTTACTATAGAATGTTTTCAATTCCTAAAAGCTCTCGAGTCGATTTCCGAGAAAACATTTGTTTGTCTCTGGCACGGGTGGATACTTGTCTATACGCACGACAGGACAGGACAATATTATCTGTGCAATAAAGTGTTTCTAATAACTTTTTCAGGCACTGGAACCGGATATTCCGTCCTTCAAATGATATCCGCTTTCGAAGCGGCGTCCGGTCGCAAAATTCCGTATAAAATCGTCAGTCGACGCGCCGGGGATATAGCTGCAAATTACGCGGATGTCTCGCTCGCACAAAGCCTTTTGGGCTGGAGTGCGACAAAGACAGTAGATGACATGTGTAGGGATACGTGGAATTGGCAGAGTCGTAACCCTCAAGGTTATAAATGTTAAATTAACGCAGACATAGAGAATAGACTAGGTTATAGTGGATTCTTAGCCGAGGGGGCAAACCGCTCTTTTAAGTGGAGCTATTCGAAGTACTCGTTTAAAAGAGTATCGCTTTCGATTATCACTACTTGAGGTAGATATCATTTTATTTAGAACAATGTTAATATTGTTCAAATTTGGATTTTAAATAAAGAATGCCTTTGACAGAAACTGGCTGGCAATAATTATTTCATGCATTCATACTCTTTGTTGATTAAAAAAATAAACTACACAGTATACACATTCCAAATTTAAATTAATGTTAAATTTGTATTCTATACTATTTTAGACCCTTTACAGGTTCTTTTTGTTGTTTATACAATTAAAGTTTTTTGTATTAACGTTTTTATTAAAATTTTCCGTTATGATAGGACATGAGAAAGATAAATCAAAATTGTAAACGAATCGTTGAAATAACGACTCGTATTTGACTATATAGAATACATCAAACTGAAGTTCTGCTTGTCTTGCACACTTTCTATAAAGCTCCGTCTCATTCTTTCAGGCAAGGATAAAAGGAGATTCACATATTTTAAAAATCCAGTATATTCTCTATGTCTGAAATTGGTTTTGTATGTACAAAATTAGTATAGCTATTTCCATACAATCGAATAATAATGCTATCTCGCTCACTCTTATTTAAAAAAACTAGGTGTCTCTTTCGTGTAAAATTTTAAATAAAAACATTTATTAGACCCATCTCGAATCTAGTTTTAAGAACATTTTGATGTATTGAGCGAGACTATAAATTATGTATTTTAGAAAATATTTTATTTATGACCAAAGATGTCCAAAGATTCATGGAATGTTATTATTTTGCATTTATTTAATTATAATTCAAAGATTATATTGACTTATCGTTCCTATAAGTTGCCATATTTCAGATTAAGGAGTAATATCGAAACGACTTTTACTTATAACGTACTATAAAACTTAATGTTATCATTTTAATGTCATTGACAAACGTCCCATTAAAATTGCGTTTAGTTTTGAGGGTAGTTTAAGATAGTTTTCTAGATTACATCGACTATCTATTTATTTATAAAAAAATTCAAGTCTCTGCTTATATTCTATTTTACAATAAAGGCAAAAAAACTTATATAGAAGAGGGTAGTTTAAAAAACCCTTTTCCGTGATTAAATTATGAGGTAGTTTAAATATTTATATACAAACTAGAGGACTATCAGATTACTAATTATATTAATAATATATTATATTGTTAATATCAAACGTGATACGTAAAATGTATTTCTTAGCATTTATCTATCATTCCTATCGTTTCAATTTTCTTGAAATATTTATTTTGTTATTCGAATATTTTTTGTGGGTATTTTCAATAAATATATGTTGCAAGTTTTGTGTTTCAATGTGTTTCCCTTTGTATTTAAATCAAATATAATATTGGTGATACCAAATAAAAGTTTGTCTGTAAAGTCGGTTCAAGGCCTGTATGCACTTTGATTAGTGATTAGTGCAGGTGTGTAGTGCATGTAGTGTCCAATTATTGTTTAGTAGCTCTGTTTAGTAAATTCAGTAGTCTGTAGTAGCTGTCAATCAGCAAGTATGGATGAACATCGAGAAGCGTGCTGCATTGGAAGAAGTTCTGAAGTATTAAACGCGGTGCTATCTGAAACTGAAGAATATTTGGAAGCTGAACTTGCAAGACCAAGAAAAGTATGGGTTCGAAAATGGATTAATAGAAGGCCCATTCATGGCGCAAGCTATCAACACTAAGGAATTGGCAGCTGAAGATACTACGGAATATTACTTTGCTCTCAGGTTGACGAGGTCAGATTTCAAGAGTCCTTTAATATACTACTAAACAATAAAATGACGTTTTGACAGACACGATGCGAGTGAGGGGGTAGGGGGGGCGCACGCGACGTCACTACTCGCAGTTCACTCGCCAAAAAAACTAATCATCTGTACTAATCAGTCGCCGTCCACACTTGTTTTCTACTAATCACCTACACTAATCACTTGCACTCGCACTAATCAAAGTGAATTCAGGCCTTTACGGACGATAGTTTAACGTCATAAGAAAACATTGATGAAATTGCACATTTTTATGAATAAAATTGAATAATTTTTAAGTAATTATCACTATTTTGTATGGATACAAAGGAGTGAATCCTCGGACGCATGCCAATCGCGTGAGAGAGAGATAGCTGCGGCGTAAGAGTACAGTGAGCGTTACGGGACAATGAATCATGCCTTTTCGTTCGTGCAGCCGGCGTTCATCAAATGGCTTTTTCTATAATATTAATGGCTTTTTTTTAACACATATTGGTAATTTTACGTATTCCCGTCATAAGAGGTGAAAGGCTATTGTAATAAATTTAGCTAAATATATTATAATAGCTCAAATGCATAAAAGTCAGAAAAGAAAACACTTTTTTAACCGAATTAAAGCTATTTGTATTATTATAAACTAATAATTATTTACATAATTTTAAAGTTTTTTTATACCAATGGCTCTTTAATGTACCCAACGTAATTTGTGGATATAACTTAGAACCTAGACGGAATTATAGTTATAGCATGCCGGTGAATTATTGGTAAACCTTGTGTTCACGAACTCATTATAAACTATACATGTTTGAAGTTTGGGGCAAACAAATATGACATCAGGCCCCCTTAATAAAGACGTTACGCTTATTAATACTGTCTGTAAATATCGACATTTTATTACGCAAAAGCGGAATTTAATGTTCTTTATAAATATAATGAATACGCACTACTACTGTCGTAATAACTAATAAGGGAGCGTTCGTGTATTACGGAACGCAATTTTTGGAGATTCTTGACCCCACCCCCATGAAACGCGCCGTAACGTTTTCTTTATCAAATAGTAAAATGTTTCATGACCACCCCCAGTAACTTTTTATGCCTAAAACTTACCATTATGCAATAACGCGTAATTCAATCCCCGCCCCGTATCGTGTTACAAGAGGACCCCCCCCCCCTAAAATTTGTTACATAATACTTGAACGCTCCCTGAGATAGTAATAAATTTAGCATTCATTTTTATAAATTATAACTTAACGGATTAAATTTTTGTCGAAATGACTGTCGGCGAACAGTCCAGTAAAATAGTAATTTTCCATAGACCGTAGAAATTGCGCGCCAAATTGTGGCTCTTATCTAATGCCGATACCAACTTTATTTGAATTTTTTTATATCAATGGGTGTAATGTAAACTTTGGATAGCTTGGTACAAGGCATTCTCTCATTTTTCTTCTTTTAGTGCCTCTTCATTACTGAAGTTCGGCCATCTTTGCGAAGCCATAATTTCTTCTTTCTAACACGCTGTTTACCCATTGTGGAAGGAGGTGGACGTGGTCCAGGTACGCAACTTTCCGTTGTTAATGTTTAAGATCTCAATAATGACTGGAGTACTGGACCGCTGACACTTTTGGAACAGTTACATATAGATATTTTAAGCGTACAGTGCTATATACTTTTTTTGGCGGCTAAAATTGGTACTACCGTCGCCATTTTGAAATGTCGGTCAAATTTATTTGCGAGCATAATAAATAATTTTACTATATATATTAACTGAAATATATTTATTTTTATTCCTTGCATTATTAATGACAATGGCAAAGTTTCAATTATCGAACCATTCTGATTGCTAGGTATCTTAAAAGATATTATATTAATAGTACAGGTAGCAAATCTATCATATCATTTGTTACTAGCTTTGTGTCTCATTTATTTAAGCCTAGAATTGTATTTTTAGATACATTGTATTATTAATACACTTCTATAAATTATTAAGTTAGTCTGCATGACTTCAAATTATTCCCTTTTATGGTTAATTTTTATTTTCTGGCAATACTAAAGTCAATGACAGCAACACTCTTACCGGCTAAGAAAAGTGTGTGGCACTGTACTTGGAGCTGACGTTATTAATTTTTAATATATAAAATCTCGTTTGCTTTGTTTTGTAGTTAAAATCCCAGAATCAAGTAATAAATAAAAACAAACATTATTTTCATTTTATTATAATCTAAAATTACAAATCTTTCATTACAACTATTCGACGTGTTCATTTATCGCTTTCATACTCTGTCTAAATTACAGTTTTACATTTATACAACAACTATTTTAACAAAGGCAAGGGAATGAAACAAAAGCAATAAAATACTGAAGTGATAAGGAATCGTTGTAACCGATTCCAGTCATTCTAGCCGTTTTATATTGGATACGGAGTCACACGAGAAAACAACCGCCATTCTAAACGTAAATACACATTGAATGTCAATTGTCATTTTGACAGCTCGCGAGAAGAAATTTCGACGTGACGTTTTAGAATACGAGTCCTTATGACATTGCACTCTATGGACACGATTTGTACTAATTAAAAATACAGTTCATCGCATTGACGAGAAATATAAAAATAAAAACTTATAGTAAAGACGTAGTTAATATTACATAGTCTATAAAAAAACCATAGATAACTTTCGAACAAACGAATCGGAAAGTTATTTCCGTACGAATTAGACTAAAATTATTTGATGGAGAGCCGAATTATTTAAAAACCAATATGATATGTTGTGTACATACTATTGTGCCTAAATATGGTCAATATTAGCTACTGTTAGAGTCAGGCTGAAAGTTATAAAGCATACTGATTTTTCAAATTTTATGAGTGATATTAATTATCAACGTATTAACTTGCCTCAGCTTAGCATGGGTCCAGTAAATGCTTAGTCCAGAACTAATATGGGTAAATTCTGAGCCCCGGAGCTCAGAAATGCTCTTAAGCTAGTCATAAGGTGGTAATGGTAAGTCTGTATTTTAAACTACTACTACTGAGATTACATTGAGCAAGAAAATAAGCTTATTCCTAGCGGTTGAACACTTTATAAATTTCGGCCAAAACTAGAGCGTTCAGATGGGTTAGAACGCAAAGTTCTCGTTGCATTATCGGCCTCTTATTATTTAAATTAACAATTTGCAAACACTAACTACGCCTGAGAAAATAATATCTCGATTGACTTAATCTTAAACAAATTACTAAAAGGCACAGACAAGTCGCGTGGTCGAGTCGAGATTTTGACAGGTGTCAGACCGCTACGAAACTTGTCTATGAATTTTAGCTTTAGAAAGGGATTCGTTTAAATTTGACCTTAAAGTTAATAAATCGCTTGCGCAATTATTATGCATGTTGTTGACAACACTTATTCTAAAGCAGAATTAAGGCTCGGTGTACACTTTTCTGGTTTAATGAAAACAGTTACTTCCCCGGTTTGATTTGTATAAAAAAATCGATTAGAAACGTCTTTTGTCTTGTGATTCATATTACAAACTATATTTAACCATCACATGAAGTTCAAAACCGAGTCATAACTGCTATTTGGAATTCAAAAAGTCCTTTGCTTACGTGAGATCTGTAAATGTCAAACTCGATAGAATTAGTGTCAATTGCAAATGACGTTTCGCCTGACAGTCCACAGTGTATAGCAACATTGCAACTGACAATGACAGCGCCATATATTAAACCAGAATAGTGAAATCCACCAAATTAAGGCAACCATCGGTACAGTGTCAGCGCGCCTCACGATGTGAATATTCTACACTTTGGTTGCGGGTAACTCATTCTAAGGCTTCGGCTAACATTAAGGGCTGTAGGCAAGTGTTTGTGGTTTTTAAACACACGTAAAATTATTAAATTTATACCTTATCGGATTTATTTTCAATTCCTGAAATTAATATGAAGTTTTTGATTAACAAGAATTTATACAATAACAGCGAAAAGATTTGTACTTGTCAATATTCATTGTGTATACCAATGAACTGTCAATATTTGACATTGACGTTGACATTCGAATTGACCGGTCCGGTGAGAACTAGGAATTTGACACTTGCCCACAGACTTTACCAATCATTGAATACAAAAACGGTAATGTTTACGAAAATATTTTTATATATTTAGGTTAACATTGATGGAAAGTAATTCGAGACACCTTATTCACAAAAAGAAATAATTCGACCAAATTAAAAATGCCTTATTGCTATGGCAATGCGAGATGGTATTGTTTTGTAGCCATTATAAATATTAAACCCGGGCACTACTTTTGGCTGTCAAAACTTTTTATAAAAAAAAAGTGATTTGACAGATTAGAAATGTAATTTTTAAAACCCGTCCGTAGTGAGCCTTGGCTGGTTAAAAAACACAAAAAATTATATTCGTGATCGAAATAGAAGAAAAATTTAAGAACTGTCAAACCACATTTTTATAATGATTAATTTTTTTACTGGCAACACTAATAACCATGACAGCGACGTTCTTACCGGCCAACACCCTGGCTTAAAAGCTGCACTTTCAAACATGTTCAGAGAAAACATATTATGACAGTTCTTAAACATAACAATTTCCTTGGCGTTTGTGACTGGATTTGAAATATCTATCTTTGGGTAACTTTTAACTAACTTAGACCCGATAATGTTCTATAAACCATCTCACACCACCGAATTAATTAAATATTCACAGCAATCTGTGCAAAAATAACTTTTCTATTAAAATTTTCTCACAGCTTTATTGCTAGCATGGAAATATTGGTGGAATTCGGTGGACACTTGCTAAATAAAGTTTCTGACACAATTCTATAAAAATATATGTATGTCTTATATAGAAAATAAAATTTAATTATCTAAACTACATGAATTCTTTGTTGACTTCACATAATCACTTCGTATATAGAAATGTTTTATATACGGTTTTCTGGTTATATATATCTGAATGAACACAGTACAATATAAATGTGGTCGAGAAATTAGCAAGTGTCCACGCACAGATTTGTGTTCATGTGTGTGTGTTAGCCTTCCCGCTTGATGCTGGGCATCTGTGGAGGCGGCTCAGCTAAACCTTTAACCTGTAATAAATTTCAGTAAACATTATTTGTTTTTGTTTGGCGAATTATTGTTCGTTTTTTGTTTTTGTAAATTGTCAGTCAAAATAGGAGTTATCCAGAGAAAATAAATGATTATTGCGGAATCAAATCTAAATGTTTATGTCGCAGTAAAGTAGTTAAATCAGAGTGTTAATTGAATCTCTAAACAGTTAATTAAAGATCGATATTCAATCCAGTCGCTAGCATTTTGATTTAAATAAAGCAGCGTCGAAAACGTTTAACTATCTGTCTGACCGAAAGCCAGCGAGTTGATTAACAATGTAACACAATTTGTCATTGTGATTTCGGTGTGATCATGAAGAACTGAGAGCTTGGAAATTCCGTGTTTTGTTTTATTATGTACCTAAATGGTTGGGTTAGGTTAGTGTTGTTGCCTAGGAAACGTTTAGGAAACTCGTTAAACGTTTCGTTCACTCACTTGTGTGACGGAACTTTAGCGACTTGATTGGATATCGATCTTAAATTAACTGTCTAGAGATTCAATTAACTCTCTGATTTAAGTACTTTACTGCGACATTTATATGTCTTAACAGAACTGGCAATCTTTGAATACGGACTTAAACGCCATCATACAATTACTATAAACTGTTAAACTATACGAAGGTATGTATTGGGCTATTTAACAGTACGACAAGTAGAGAGTTAGGGAGAATTCAAGTATTACGTAACGAATTGGGGGGGCGGGGGGAGTAACGAGTTGTTAATATTATTTTCCACTTCCCAGTACTTTACACCACATAATGGTAAGTTTTAGGTTTAAAGAGTCACTGGAGTTGGTCACAAAACATTTTACTATTGGAAACAGAAACGTTACGGCGCGTTACATGAGGGGGGGGGGGTCAAAAATCCCAAAATTGCGTGACATAATACTTAAACGCTCCCTTATTAATCTGTATTAAACATTAATTTATTTAAAAAAAAAATTAAAGTAATTGTTTATTAAAAAAGATCATTACTAAAAATATAAAAGTCAAAACGGCAACAATTTAGTCCTGTCTTGTTTAATAGTATATTATCGTTGGAGACTCTTTTAGTTCAGAATATAATGTGTAAGTGTTGGCTTAGTGGCTTCAGCGTGCGATTCTAATCCCTGAGGGCGTAGCTTCGATCCCCGTCTGTGCTCCAATGGACTTTCTAAGTGTGCATTGAACATTCGCTCGAACGATAAATGAAAACATCGTGAGAAAACCTGCCTTACACTCAAAAAGCCGACATGAGACAAATGATTATGAAACAGTGTAATTTAAGTATGATAATTAAGTCACGTCATTATTTTTATACAGATTCCGTTAAACAGTGAACTTTGTGTGTTCTTAAACCTTTTCAAGTCTGGGCCTCAGGTTTCTGTATATGTTTCATGATCATTTGTAAATCAAATAGATGATAAGCCTTCTGTGCCTGACACACCGTCGCACTTGGGTCCAAGGCAAGCCGGTTTTCTCGCGATGTTGTCCATCATCGTGCGAGCGGATGTTAAATGCTCACATAGACATAGTGATGTATATGTTCTTACTTAATAGCATATAATATAATAGCAATTGGAGAATGTTCTTACCTTAAGCCTCGCGGCTGTCTTAAGGAAGGCGGGCAGTTGTTCCTGCGAGACATTAACTTCACCTGCATACATAAACTCTAGTATCGCTTGGAGGTGGAGATAAGACACATCCTTCAGTATTATTATTGGATGCTTTGAGGGATTCTCCTGGAAATTTTAACAATTTGACATATTTAAGATAGGAGGAGGTGTTGATATGCTGCCAAGACTGTCCTTTAAAAAGTATATAATACGCAATTTTAATCTATGTACAGATATCTATCGCATCGAACGCAGCGCGGGATACAGACGTCAATTGATTCACCAATCACGCGATTGACACGCCCCCCCCCCCCCCCAGTGATATCTAAAAATCGTTCAAGATGTTTGCCGGTATCTATAGTTTGTACGTTTGCAATAACTCAAAACTGAATTTCAAAAACCCGTTCACCATTGCTACATTATCCGTGTGCAACAGAGCTAATATGTTAAATATACAAATCTACAACAGGATGAAGCCAAAACAGGCAATAACTTACTAAAGGTATTTTCTTATAAATGTCTACTAGCTGTAAATCTTACAAGGTAAAATCTCTACCTTCAACAGGTATATATTTTATTGAAGTGAAACTTCTTTATCGGCGTTGGGAAAAAATTGACCGTCACATTTTTCGGTTACGCGTCACATTTTTCCGTTACGAGCCTTCTTTTACTTATCCCTACCACGGTTGATTCGAAGCCATTAACAACAAAACTAAATAATAATGATAACAATGATAGTAATAATTCTACTACAATTAATGAAATTCTGTAATAATTTTAGTAGTAATAAGGTAAAATAAAATAAATGTATTATTTGTATTCTATGATAATAAAAGCCTTTTGTTAAACTTTCTGTATCTAATTTAACTTTATTTAACCAATTTCTGTACAGTTCCATATAGTAGACATTTTCCCAAAAATAAGGTCATAACGAAGTTTCACTTCTTAGGTGTGTACTAGTACACGCACACATTTTTTTATTTTAATGTAATCTGTTTTGGCTTTGTATATT
Organism: Pieris brassicae; assembly: GCF_905147105.1. Lineage (NCBI taxonomy): Eukaryota > Metazoa > Arthropoda > Insecta > Lepidoptera > Pieridae > Pieris > Pieris brassicae. Next base: position 2,332,105 of record NC_059673.1, on the reverse strand, counting down.
GTGTTATAACCGAGTGTATTCTTTTATAATAAAATAAGTTATACTCATATTGTTGTATATCTTATTTATATACTAAGAACGTTGAGGTATTTGCTACTGCCTTAATAAATGGAATACCCAATCAGATATTACATAGCCTAACGTTAACCAACATAAATTGTTTATTAAAAAACCTAATTAAATATGCATTTGTCGGTCTCCTAAACAAGACTGCTATGGTTACATTAATACAAACCACAGATGTTTTCTATATTGTTTATATTATTTATTATATATTATATATTGTGATTATATAAAATAATAAAAAAATATATATAATATCGAGAATCAGTAGTTTGAATTGAAAAGTTCTGTTGAGAGATGGACATATCAAAAAAGCACACAATATCGCTCAGACTGATTGAACGGTAAATAAGTTTGTAAAAGATAATGATATGGTTTTTTTTAATATATAACAAACTAACGGACAGACAGTTCATCTGATGTTAAGTGAAACCGTCGCCCATAACCCATTAAGAGTTAATGTCAGAGGGATCGCGAGTGCGTTGCCGGCCTTTTAAGAATCTGTTTCCTTGAACCTTCCTTTAAAAAAGGCTTAGTTCTGGAATGGCGGACGTCAATGTATTTCGTATTATGTCATGACATCTGAGGATGAAACTCGCCTGCAGGTAATCCTAACAACATCTCTGAACACTCTCCGTGGTAAATGCAAAATAATGAATGGCCGGATATGATAAATCCTTAAGAATATTAAGGATAGGCCTCAAGATAGAGACAGACCGCTATTTCTGCTGCACGTCAAAGCGTATTGTATTTTGAATCTCATCCGGTCTAGGTGAGTCACATATGCTGATCATAGATATTGTCAAACAGAAGTCAAGACTACAGATTTTGAATCGTATCCCTAAATCAGCAAGAGAAAGATGAGACATCTATCAACCACTGATCTTATTTAAGAATTAAGAAATTTAGTTTTTGCCGGGCACCACCACTATGTGGAACCAGCTGCCACCTAAAGTACTACTAATTCGATTTAGGGCCCTACAAGAAAAGAGTGTACCTATTCTTAAAAGGCTGGCAACCTCACATTGCCTTCTGGCAATGTGAGGGGTGGTATCACTTAACATCAGATGTGCCTCCTATTACATAAAAAAATTACATATAAAAGAAATTTATATTCTCTGTATGAATATATAGAGAATATTCAATCTATATTTTCTCTATATCATATGGAAAGTATCTGAAATTAATGGCAGAAACCAATTTAAATTATTTATTTTTGTTGAGAAAAGACATTACACTATTGTATACAACTAGATTGTTATGTTTCAAATATGTGCTGGAAAAATTCATAAGGAATTTTGTTAATGATGAAGTAGCAAGTATTACTATTATCAAATGACAGCAAATTATGTACAATAACTTAACTCAACTAACTAACTAACTAAATAACTCAACAGAATCTGTGAATTGTTTAACATATCTGTAATGATTACAAATGTGTATCCTTTGTTATTGGTATAAATCACAAAACTATACATTTATTCAAAACAAAAATGCTTTGACTGCAATAAATTCCCATTATTAAAATATCCCATATAACAGATGCAATGTTCAGACACAACTTGTATGGGAAATCAAATAAAATTAAATGTAGGAATAATTGATAAATCCATTAAATCAATTAAAAATTGAATTAAACCAAAATATGCATTTCTGACAAGCCTATAGTCCAATTTGGGACCATATTGCTCATTAATGAACAAGCAAAGCTTATAAATACTTCTATTTTTATAGCGAAGCTAACATAAGTATATTACTTTTTAGCTATCTCTTTAATAACTCGCAGCTAATGAAAGTATTCCATATACAGTCAAAATCTGTTACAACGACATCTAAGGGTCTACTCATAATTGGTCAAAAACACCAATAGTCCTAATAGCTATTATAATGTTATAATTAAATACCTAATACAATAGAATTCAGCCGGGACCTTTGATTTTGGTCAATATAAAGGGTATGTTGTGCTAAATGTTATCATTGTTAACGGTTTTGAGTGTATAATAATAACAATATTACAGTGCTCACCTCTAATAAACTTTTAAAATAAGGACTACACGCAGACAGGACCATTTTGTGGGCTTTGCATGTTTGTCCCTCACAAGCTAGTGTTACCTAAAACATTTAAATATACAATACACACTTCTTTAAATGTATGAATTGCCAGTTTTGAGGTACAAAGCTCAGATTGGTCAGTAGCTTACCTAATTTAATTTTAAACATGTACCTGCTAAAACAAAAATTGCTCCAAAATAAAAGAATCATCTGCTCACCTGATAGCATTGAGATACCATTATATTCTAGAAATATACTAAACAAACACAAGATTCATTATATTCCTATTGAAAATGTATTCGTCACAAAAAGATTTTAGATAAATTGTAGTAGTTTTTAACAATTTCTACTTAGAGATAATAAATAGATTAAACTTACGGGTTTGCTTTGATTTTCTTAGTTTTAATATTCTACTAAACCTATCACAAAGTATTATATATAAAGTCGAGTAAAATAAATATGTTTTAATTGCAATCAAAATGAGTATGAATTCCAAGAAACTCAATCTGAGAAACCAGAGAAAAGTAATTTTATGAAAATTTACACATAACTGATTACAGGAAATAAAGTTACAGGAGTTGAAAGTATTCCATTACAAATTGAAAAATATTCAACTATATATGTATTTTGTTTACCTTGCAACCTTAAATGTAGTAGAATATTATTTGTATGGTAAATAATAATTACTTTGAGGCAGAGGCCTTGATATGAGTGAATAGCAGCTATGTTGTGTGCATTTTAATGCTAGGACAACAATGAAAGTAAAATAACATTGTGTGAATTCTATTAATAATTTTGAGAGTGTAAATCTAAGTCAAGGTAAATAAAAAGTGGACTTACATCAGTAAAGCTTTTCTCGTCTCGTAAATGTCTAAACGATGTCACCATATTTGTTTGGAAATCGTTCCATTTTAGGAAAAATTGTTGGTCCCCCATATTGATTTCGTATTTTCTAAATTACTGCAAAATTAGAAATTGTTATAGCTAAAAATAACATTCGCTTTAAGTTTTAACGACTGTTAGGCCGTACACAAATACAGATGTTATTTAATACATTACATATTCAACGGAAGCATAAAATGTACATGATAATCGGTGCAGTATTTCTACGTCACTATTAGAAATGCATTTCTGATTTCATAGGAAATAAGTAAAGCTTTTCAAACGATAAATACAAATTTATTACACGTTTCCTTACCGTAAGAAGTATTAGCTTTGAAATGTTTATAAATCCAAGGGCGACTCGTAACCTTTCACAATTACCACCTTAACTTAAACAACATAACGATTGCATCTGAAAATAAAGACGCCGTCTGGCATAAATTAGCGACTTCTTTCTATTTCTTCAAATTCCTTCAAATCTTCAGTCATCTATTTTGTGTTGCCATTTTATTATTATAAATTATAAATAATTGTTATAAACTAGGTTTATAAAGATAGTATTTATTTTTATTTATTATTTTTAAAAAGAAATATCAATATAAGTCAAAACTTATTAAAAGATAGATAAAGAATGATGTATAAAATACCACAGATACCGATCAAATGTAGTTCTGTGTGCTGAATAGCGACATCTAGTGTTCAGTAGCATCATTATGTTATGTCCCACAAATTCACATTAATTATTACTTCTGCGGATTTGATACAAATACGTTATTCCCGAATCTGTCGATACAATTATAATTATTTATTTATACCCTGTGTCGAAAAAGAATTGATTTAAATTTTTCGTACTCAGTTGGGCAACGTAACACCTATTCTTCATGTTTTGTCTTTGACATTTTTTTTATAGAACAGGGGGCAAAAGACAGTTGGCTTAGTTGGTTAGTATTTCGGAATCAATTTTAAAGGTTGCTTGGTGTACCTCTCTCATGGTGGTGGTGTGCGGCAAGAACTGCCTTATAAATAAATGCCTCAGTTGTATTATGTATTCTGCTTTGTAACCGATTATAAAACTCAGCTGCAAGTATTAATCCGAACAACTCTTCTAAACACTCCATAGTAAATGCGGCTGAAGATGGAAAGATCCCACATCTCAACGCAAGGGATCAAACCGCTCGGAACTAATGAGCATGAATTTGGTTAAGTTCCACTAAGTTTTAAATTAAATCAAAATTAGAAATTTAGAATAATTTTGCCACGATATTTTAGAATGTTAAGATATTATGAAGTATGCTAATGTAAATAATTTATTACTGTAAGTTTTGTTGGCTTCAACACCCCAAAACATCCTAATTTACTAGGCACACGTACACATGCTAAGTTCACGTTACTGCTATTTTAAATATACAAGACAATTATTTGATTTCGTTATTAATGATATTATTTTAAAATTATACTTGAAAAAAATTTTTTATTAATCTGCATACTTAGCTAAATTTTATAAAAATTAAAGATTATTGTGAGTAAATGATACAAACAACTAAAGCAATACATCTTTATTGTATTATAAATCATAATGTATTTCACAAAACGTCTTAAAAACACTCATATTGCATGAAGAAAGAGAGGCAAAGTGAATAATAGTAAAAACTCTTACATAATTAAGTATATAATATTGAATATGTCATGCATCTTGTTATATCTTTAACTAGCTACATACTAGGTAATAGTAAATATTAAACACACTACTATCCCAAGGCCAAGCGGTGTTGCCAAAATCCTTAAATTTACCCTTAATATACGAGATTATTCTAACACATAACATTTAATTTTCGGAACATTATCGAATACTAAATTTAACAGAATAAAAATAAATTACATTATCTATAATTGACAGTAAGCAGGGTTGTCATTAATTAAAATTAAGGTGACAATTACATAAATCGGTATCATTTTGACATTGAATTACACAGATTATTATTGCTGAACTCTTTGAAGCGAAACACAGAAATATATTAATAACTATTTCTTAAACACTACGCTCATAGCTTAGATAATTTTCTGTATATTTGGTATATTATATGCGTTTAATATATTACAAAGCATTTTGGACTTAGGTATATTCTAGCGTATGATTCGTCAATCCACGAAGGAGACTGAAATCCCTAAGACTAAATTATAATTTAAAACTATCGAGTTTTTAACCCACCTAATAATATTGCTGCACCAAAATACTTATCGACTATACAAAAATTAAAAAAATAAATCTTTCAATAACAAAGTAACGAAAAGTTAAAAATTGTCAAAAACATTACTGATGGTTTAAAGTCCACCGAAACTTTGGTTACACAATTATAATAAACACGAGATCCTAACTTCTTAAATAATTTTAGTCTTTGTTTTAAAAGAAATGCCATAAATTTGAGCAAAATAAAGTTTACTTATTATAAACATGACCGGTACATCGCGAGCGAAAACCCCGCACAATAGAAACCATAGACCATATAGAACTACCACTAAACACGGCCATAGATAATAATTATTTACATTCTGAAAGTAAACGTAAAAATTTCTTACGGGGTTTTGGTAAATCGCCGTAGGAACTTACGCTAGAATTGAAAAAGTTAGAAAATATTATAAATTAAGACTACATTCCTTAACTCTACTCATTGGTAGGTTGGTTAAGAGTTACGCTTATTCGAAACTGTTTGGTAAGCACAATTAATGACTGACTAGACAGATTTGGGTTTGCAGAATAAGATGGGAAATGAAGAGAGACGACTAGATGGAAATGCAAAAGTGTTAGTGTTCCTTAAATTTTATAATGTACTTTAAAACTGGCACAACTTCGTAACCCAAGGCATTGAGGACGGTATAGATTATATAAGGCATGTAAAGGCACCCGAAGCGATATTTACGCGGTAGATGGCGTTGAATCGATGTCAATCGTTCGTTGTTTAAAGCATAAGAAATCTAAACGTGTATAATACAGGAATCCTCTTATTATTATACGGTTTCATCACACTTATATGCAAATAAATGAATGTGTTTTTTTAGTATTTAAAAGGACGCGATGCCGCTACTCGCCACTAGGTGGCGCTGTACTCAAGTTGATTTTTAGTCCTCGCGGGGCCAGAATGAGCCTGGCTGGTGTGACGAGGACTAAAGCGTACTCTCATTTGTTGACTCCCAGGAACTTAGCAGCTTCGTCGGCGGACGATAGAAGTTTATTGATGATGGTCTTGTCCGGAATGCCCAGAAGCTTACCGATGAGGTCGCTTCCGTTTTCGCCTTCGTTTTCCTCGGAGGAGTACTTCCGTGACATGTCCAGTTTGATTTTCTTATCGTAGGGCAGGGAAGGTGGTGAGTTGTTGTTGTTCACGTTGTTTGGGATCTCGTTTCCGGAGCCATCGTCGTCTTGGTACCGATAACTAAAACGAAAAGTACTAATCAATTTATACTTATTGAAATTTTGAACTGGTAAAACTAATTTTATTGTACAAGTAACCATGAAGTATGGCAGGCAGTATTGGCCGATATATTTTTTTACGTCACGTAGCAATTTTATTGTTATTGTCTTTTATTAACATAGCTTTTTTACACATTAAGAAAAACACTTTTTGAACGGATTCAAAAACATTTTTTTAAACAATAATAAAATTAACAAAAACACTTTTTGTACGGATTGAAGCTAAAATTTTTTTCATGTTAATTAAAAAAAAAGTTTTTGAGCTAAAATTGAACCCGGGGAAAACACCATGAAAACCAATCTAAATAAACGAAATTTTGAATGAGTATCTAGTTGTTAATGTATATTTGAAATGCCGGAAGCCATCTTGTGAATTTTCTTCTGTTGTCTAAATAAATAAAAATACAGTACTTACCCATTAGAGGCTTCGATCGGTGTATCAGATGGGGTGGTCTCTTCGTCATCAGTCGCCTCTTCTCGATGCTTCTTGCGGTGACGCAGCATGCTGTGCTTGAGGGTGAAGCGGCGCCTGCAGAGGTCGCAGGCGAAAGGTCGTTCTCCGGAGTGTGTGCGCATGTGTCTACGCAAATCCTCGGCTGACCAGAAACGACGCACGCAGAACGCGCATACCACCTGAAATAGAGGTATCATACATTGTTAAGGTATGTCAATATATAAAATAGCTTGAGTTTATGATTGATATATATAGTATATTCACAAATATTAACGAAACTTTAAAGAATATGGAAGAACTGTCATGTTTTGGTTAATGTCCAAAAATCTGTGTGGTATTTATTCAACATACCTTTCTGTTGGCATGGTCTGGAAACTTTCCCCTATCGTCATCATCAGCGCTTTCGCTTCTATCGCTGGCCGCATCCAAGGCACCCTTTGACACCAACTGCTCGTACTCCACCGTGTGGTTCGATGACAGATGCCCCAGAGCCCCATTTCGATCACCAAAAGCCGCTTCACAGAGGTGGCATTTGAAAACGAGCCCAACATCCGATTCTTCCTCTGGCAACGGCGATGGAGGCGATTCTCCGCTACCATGGCGCGAAGACATATGCTTCTTCAACGTCTCCATTGAGGAAAATGTGCTGGTAGGACAGGTGGCACATTTAAATGGCCTTTCGGGTACTGCTCTGGTGTCGTTCGGCGTTGGGAGTGTGACAGGAATTGGTTCTGCCAAAATAGCCTTAGCCGAGCCTCCGTGTTTTCGCAATAAGTGCCGATCGCAGTTGGATTTAGTTGTGAAGAGGAGAGGACAATGGGGACATTTGAAAGGCTTTTGGCCCGTGTGGGTGAGGACATGTCGCCGGAGGGAAGACGACCAAGGGAATTTGCGATGGCAGTAGGGACAAGAAACTCGGTTTGGCGCGAGACTGTATGCTGATTTTTTCTTTGGTGGCAGGTTTGCGTCGGACTCCGATCTGGAATTTATAATACACCATAAGTATATATAGATTGTAATGTATTTGATTTATTAAGAGTATATTGAATAATTAATTACTTTGTGAGTTTTTAAGTTGTATGTATAATGAAAATACTTACTTGTTTTCATCGCTTCCAGAGTTATTGCCTTCACTGGTAGAAGCCACCAGACCTTCTTCATCCTCTTCTTCATCAGAACGCGTTGGAACTAACTGCGAACTAACTGCCACATCTTGATTTGATGGGATACCATCTGTTTTCTCCGAAGGGATAGGTAAGGGCTTGTTAATAAGGCTTCCAGCAATTTTTAGATCGAAATCTTTGTTAATTTCTTGCTGCCGTGTCGCCATTAGTATTTCAGCTGCAGCGCGATGCGCAGCGGAATGTTCATCTACCTTATCATCCGGTTCCTCATCAATAACTAAAGCGTCCTCCTCGTCTTCTTCGTTATCAGCAACTTCATCGGAGTCTCTTCTTATGGGGGAGCGGTCTAGTTGTGTTGGTCGTTCAAGGTGTCTAGCCAAAAGGGCGTACTTCACGCGATCAGCTAGATTTTCAGAACCAGGATACGGTGGTGGCGCTCTTGGCGTTGGCCGTCTTACACTCCAGTGTTGCGGATGTTGTTGTTTGACGTGACGTTCCATGTTTGAGCGCAATGTGAAACGAGCGGAGCACTGTGAGCATGAGAATGGCCGTTCAGTGCGGTATCTACGTTGTTTTTGTTTAGGCATTAGAATACCATTCTTTATAACCATTTTAATGGGATCATTTTGTGGCACACTGTTATGTTGCGGAGATTCAGGGTGGGGCGGGGGTGTAGGCGTTGTGGACACTTGCAATGGCTTCTGTTCTTCTTCCTCTGGCTCTTGTTTAGGTTGAATTTCTTGCTCCGTAGAAACAAGTCTTCCGCCTGACATACTTAAGCCACGAATTATCTCTTTTTGTATACGCTGTTTTATTTCGGCAAGTTCTTGCGAATCAGTCGGGTTGGGAAAAATAGAAGATTGAAGAAAATAAGGGTTTAAAGGAAACGATGGTGGCAATGGCAGTCCAGGCAAGCCGGGTACTGCACCAGCGTATAATTGAGAGAGCTGCGAGGCATAGTAGGCTGGATCTAACTTTGGTAGAGCGGTTTCAAAGAGTCTTTGCTGAGCCAAAAGGAACCTTGTCTTCTCAAAGGCAGCAGCAGTGGCCGCAGCCGTAGAATCAAACGTAGGTCGCGGTTGAACTTTGGGCTCGTCGTCATCCGCATCACGTTTCTTCTTGCTTAGGTCAAGGACATCGCAACTGTTGTTGTCACTTGTACTCAAGTCGACAGGAGTTTCTTCATTGTAAGTTTCTGAAGGTATTTCGTTTGTCTTAAATGTAACATCGGGTGTTCTGAATTCCGGTATTTGTGTCAGTTGACCGATACCTTTCACTTTAATTCTTGGCAATGTTTGGTCGCATTCTCTAGGTGTTAGCGTTGGTGTTTCAGGCAGAGATTTGACTAATGAAGTCACCGGGTGCCTGTCAGCGATAAATGTTGGAGAGTAGTGAGTTAAAGGAGTATCACGACCTGTGGAGTCGGTTCGCCTTTCAATAGTATCAGGTGTATGGAATGCAAGAGGCCTTTTTACTTCTTCACGGGCATGCTTTAAATTTACTTCGTCATTATTTGGATCTTCTGAAGGGTGGTATATGATAGACCGCTTCACGTCTTCGCGTGTTACCTTGGCATGGCGGTTTCGCAGGTGTCTTTCACAATTTGCTTTAGTTGTGAAGGCATAGTTACAGACGGCACATTCATATGGTCTGTCACCGTTATGGGTCCGCATATGGCGCACTAAGGCTGCTTTATCGAGTGACGCATGAGGACACATATTGCACTGATATGGACCAGGACCAGTTCCGCTTAAGTGAACTCTATTATGACCCTTCAAGGCTCTTAAATTTGGAAACTTAGCAGGACATAAGCGACAAGGAAATTCTCCTCGAAGTTTCATACGCCTGAACTCAGCGGCAAAATTATCTTGAGTTTCTTCTGGTTCCCGTTCTTTTGATGCGGTATCCGGGGGAGTGAGTACAGAGCTCTCTAATGCCACTCTTGTTCCTGTTAATCTTTCTAAAAGACTACTCGCAGATGTGACATTTAATATAGATTGAATATCAGCCAAATCCCTTGCAGCATCAATATGTCTGATGCCATTAGCTAAATGTGCGTCTTCGAATTTCGGAGTAAATCTTTCCATAGGCGGTGTTAAGGTTCCAGGGATACCAAAGGATCTATTTCTTAGATCTAACTTAGCAAAAAAGTCCTCCCGACGGTCTCTCTCTGGACTGAGGATTCTGGTAGACACGCATGTCTTTCGGTGTATATCCAAAACTTGTAAACAAGGGAAATCTCTGGAGCAAAATTCGCACGTATAAAGATTGCGATCACCAATGTTCCTATTAATATCGGAGAACTTTTTATTAGCAAAATCGCCAAAGCTATACTCATCATAGTTTGTCTTAGCTTCGTCGCCATGAGCGGTGAATCGGTGGATGTCAAAGGCGTTCATGGAATCAAAGCGTTGTACGCATTTCGGGCATTCAAAGCGCGCTGTCCTCTTATCTAGAGGCATGGGTGACGGTGATGAAGAAGCTGCCCTCTTGCGAGCTCTTCGGCAATCCTCTTCATCGCTCCTGTCCGAGCGGTTATCGCTGTCTATACTCATGGTCCTCGTAGCCCGTGTTTCGATCTTCATTTCGTCAGAATCAAATTTTGCTTCACTGATGACTTCTGCTTTGATTTCTGTAACAACAAACGAGCCTTTTACAATTGATGTTCAATGTTTGAATACCGCGGGCGGCTGGCTTTCATTTTCCTATTCCAAGAAAAGTTGACAATAGATGAGTCAGTCGATTCTGACGAATGTATTAGAACAGAGTTTATTGTTATGGCAGTTCCTGTTATCGTTTAATAGATTAAAAATCGACCTGGTACGGTAAGAGGTTTGGATCAATAATCATTTATAATGGTTACATTTAGCGCGTTCGGTTAAGAATGTTTTAAGCGTGAATCATTGGATCTATTGTCACAAATACGGCTAGGGACACGTCGTTTGAAACTCAAATAGCCTGAGATAAGGAATCGCGTCTCAAATGAAATAATAGATACAGCTCATACTACGTTGAGAAGGATTAAAGAAAGATAATGTTATTATCTATCATTATCTCTGTTTAATTATTATTTATCAATTGTGTGGACTTTGATGTTGTGTCCGTTAAGGTAAATTGTTATAGATATAACGCATACCTTTACTATGCCTGACTTCCCCATCGGGAAAAAGGTGTGATTGAATAAATTACCTAATATTATATATAACGTCTTACGGTGCAAAGGCGTTATAGTTGTAATGTACTATAGCTTATAGTCGATAATTAAAGATATTGGCACCTGCTTAGTACTGGTAGCTCCAGAGCTGGTGTTTACCTCGCTCAACGAATAAGTATCTGTACACTGCCATTTTTTTTTAAATTTGTTTTAATTTTTAATAATATATGTTAAGAAATACTATATGTTCACAATTAGATTAATTCATAAAAATAGTATTTTTAAGCTACGCAAAAGAACTCGCAACTACCTACTAGTAGATAATATCCGCAAAGGCGCGGTGTATAAAACGCGGGCGTTGGTTGGTCGGAGAAAAATCAATACCGGCAAAGTACAACGTCACATGTAGATAACTTCGTGGAACTTGAAAGGTTTCACGATTTTGTTATATTTCAGTTAAAAATTAAATGACAGTTGTTTTAGTTCCAGAATTTTGTCCCCGAAACCAGATTTACGCGAATCTTCAGTCATGTTTCCCTGGGAATCTTAGACCTGATTAAATAGTATATATATATAACAATTGAATATAGAATACATATGTAGATATGTGCCAATTTTTTTAAGGTTATCGTTATATCACTGAGATTTACAAAGTCGTTTATATAGCAATCGCAAATCTGGTGGAATTTCTAGTCTTTAAAGATAAGTTTAATTGTAAATATTTAGAGATTTTTTATTTAACCCTTAACAATTAATCATTTAAATATAAAATAATCTTTCGAGTACATGTTTTTACGGATAAAAATCAATAAAACAGACACAAAAATATGGCCGCACACCACGATCTTAAACCACATATTCTAAGATTTGCAGGAATTCTTTGTTTTTACATATAACATTTTAGGACTTCGTATAGTCTAAAGCAGAAAAAACGTTATGGCATGTAAGGGTATAAGTGTAATATGCATATTATTGTAGCAATACGAGGAAAATATAATTAATTAAAAAACCCTATTTTCTTATACAAACAAATTGAGATAAAATTAGTCGATAAATTTAACACCATTGCAAATTCAGCAACGACACGCGTACTATGTTGATATATTTAACAGAATACCTACTACCAGATAGTATTGTCTTTTGTTAAAATAACTTTTACACATTAAGAAAAACACTTTTTGAACGGATTAAAGCTATGTATTATTTTTAAAACTTAAAGTTATTTACATAATTCTAAAGTTTAAATTTTTTTCCGACGTTTCGCGTACTTTTCGATGAAGATTTATAAATTTAATATTAGATTCAGATCGATAAACTCACAATTGAATGGACTTTATACACAGATAAAAAATTCTAATATGCTTCATGCACGAAGGTGATAAATTCAGTCAAAAATTATTTTTAGCCTAGTCAGTTTTAAATGAATTGTCCTGTGGTGACCTAAAACCACTGGGTTTTCCCATGAATCACACGGACGTCAAAATAATCTCGGTTTTCATTCATGCACGTAGATTTGTGCGTCGCAATTCATGATGGGTTTTTTTATACAGACATTTCACCACAACCCCACCTGATGTCCAATAAGAGCGGATTGCGGCCTATTGGGGTCTGTAAGGTTTGTAATTACACTACAATATAAACACCTTCAAGTACTAATCTAATACGATAATATCGAAAAAAATTATATGTAATAAATGAAATATACAATATTGCTACTGTGAACTGGACTTCATTTCGTCTTAATAGGTGCTACAACCTTCGCCGTTGTATCACCTATTAAGTCATAGCTACCCATGCTATACTGTTTAGGGAAGCTTGCAAAGTTCCTATCTTTAGGTGTTTTCGAATAAACGATCCCAATTGGCACTTGGGGATAACAACGAAGAGGTAAAATTATTATTAAGTATCTATTTATATATATGGATCTAGTGGCGCTTCATTTCTGCATTTGTACTTTCGTACAAGATGGTCTCCTATGGTCTGACACATCAAGAAGACTAAAGTTTGTTATGGAAGAGCTGGTAATCCTTACTCCGGTATTTTCTTACTTAGAAGCGTTCCCAAATCTTACGTTATAATGAATTGTTATCAAATAATTAAATTAAATTTACTTATCCTGTTTTATGACACCGGAATCAAATTAATGAATTGTTATAACATACATCAGTCAAAACCAAATTAATAAACCATGGGTTTAAATTAATACCATTACGTAAAAAACGTTTTTTACTAGTAAATCGCGACATTAGCTGTCAGTGACGTTATTGTTACAAATAACTGTCAATGTAAACAGATAAGCCTTTTTTCGTTAGTAGTTAGAAAGTATCTTAAGCGTTTTACAAGACTATGTAGCTACAGACAACGAGGCCGATTAACGATTTTTTTTAATGTTGTCTACATTGACGTATGTATATAGTTTTCAATACACACGGTGTCATATAACATAGGTTAATGTCAGAATCTTATTAATTGAAAAAAACAGCTTAGTCGCGGAATCCATTTTCACCGTAAAGCGATTTTAGATACAAACATCCGGTCAGTATTATCGTGTTTCATTTAAGAAATTTCATTACCAAATAATTTTTATTTTACAATACAAGGAATTTTAGGGATGTCTTATTGCTTCATATTGCGGTCTTGTCATAATGACACCATGGACTCGATTTCTAGGTGTGCTCTATTAAAATAAAAATCTCAAAATCGATTATATATTATGATAACATAAATAAATATCAATGAAATGTCCTCATTATATCAGTTGATTTATCATATCTATAAAGATGGATGAAAAAAATAACATATAGATAAATATTATTTTATCAATTAATACATATAGTATTAATGAGAATCATACTTATATGTGTATAAAAATTACAATTATTATAAGTCATAGTGAGAGACGTAAATTGTGGCTTAAAAGAGGACGTAATGACAAGGGTACGGAAAGAAATGCTTAGATCTTTTGGTCATGAGACGCTGAGAAGAGAAGTAGAGAGAAGGAGACCGTGGATGGTGAAGTCGGGTTGAGTAGTCCTTGTACATAAATCAATGGCGCTACAACCTTTTTTTAGGTCTGGGCCTCAGATTTCTGTATCTGTTTCATGATCATTTGTTTATCGAGTAGGCAAGTAGGTGATCAGCCTTCTGTGCCTGACACACACCGTCGACTTTTTTGGGTTAAAGACAAGCCGGTTTCCTCACGATGTTTACCTTCGTTTGAGCGCACATGTTAAATGCGCACATAGAAAGAAAATCCATTGGTGCACAGCCGGGGATCGAATTCAGGCCTTGTACATACCTGGACCAAATCCAGGAGGTACTTGAGAGGAAACAATTTGAAAGTTCTAAGTTCTAATAAGTTCTCAACTTCTTTATTTGGGTCTGAGGCTGGTTTCCTTACAATGTTTTTACAGTTCGAGGGAATGTTAAATGCGCACAAACAAAGTCCATTGGTGCACCGGGATTCAAACATACCACCTCAGGGATGAGAGTTACAAGTTGAAGCCTCTAGGCCAACACAGCTATCGACTTAAGCACCCGTTTTGGGCGTTCTGAGAAACCTTCAAGCGTTGTCTGTTCTAACACTTGGCTAGAAGTAGATCGGCATAATTAAATAATTTAGAAAATAAATAAAAATATAAACAAACTCTTACATTTTCTTTGAAAAATATAAACGCAATACGTAATATGAGAAAGGGCGTGTGTTACACCGTATCGTAACACAGTTTCGTAGTCCCCGAAATTATATACTATGGGTAAGAGTAGACTTGCCCCTATATAAAACTAAATCATTTTTTGTACGTCAGTAGTTTCATCTCTTTCTGTTAAATTCTGTTTTCGCTGTGATAAAAAGAGACATGCGGAAATTATGTCAAATATATTGTAAGATACGGGGAGTTGTCTGTGTAGTGTAGTTATATAGAATTTCGAGTTTCCTCCTACGACAAATCTTACTAAGATATAGTAGTTGATTGATGCAGAAAAAGCAATATATATAAATAAATATAATAGATGCGTAAAAGGCAGCATAGAAAATACTTCTGATAATGATTAAAGAATAATTTAAAAGAACAGAAACGTGCTGGAGCCCACGAAGAAGCCACCATTACGTGATTGTCGAGGCTATTCAAATTCTTGACACCACGGGCCTAGTGAGAATATTGAAAAGGAAAAAAAAAAACATTCGAATTAGTGAATTAGTATTAGTTCTACAGTGGAAAAATAGGACACAAGGATCATATCTTCCCCTTAATAGGAAGGTAATGTTATTGGACACTTTCTTCTCCTTTTTAGAATTTTCTTAACCTCCTTAGTCATAATAAAAAAAAATAAAAAAAATTTAAAAAGTTTGGTCCCTGAGGCAGTGTGTGTACCTTTAACGCTGGCATTTGCTGTATTGTGATACTTATTCGTTGAGAGAGGAAAGCACCAGCTCTTGGGTCATGATTGCTAATAAATTTAATTTCTTTTCTAGGAAATAAGGTTATATTGTAATGACTTATTAGTTAAGTTAATCTGAATCAACTAAACTTTATACTTACTGAATTTATTTATCAAATTCAGCTTAGCCATTAACGGACGTAAAATGATGCAACGTATAGCAGTTTCATTGTAATCACTTTATATGTTAAACAGTTCTTGTCTCGGAAACCTGTTTAATGATAGTATCGCTGAATGACTACCAAAGCGAATTTTTTTCAAATAATTTGTTTCTGTTATTTTACAGTAGATTTTTTTTCAGAATTCAGCTTTTAACCTAAACATTGGTGTCGGTTAAAGCTTCGAAGCAAAGATTTTGGAGTGCTATGGGGATCAGAAACGTGCCTTATCCTGCACTTGCTGGCAAAACAACCAGCTTATGAGGCTTCGGATTCAGTTTAAGGAAATTATGTGTAAAACTAATTGATCGAGTTTTACCTGTAACCCCAGAGCTGGTGCTTTTGGTCAACGAATAAGTATCGCAATACAGCGAGGAAATGCTGCCAGCGTTAAAGGTACACTGCCACAGGGACCAGACTTTTTAAATTCGTTTTAATTTTCTTTTTATTATTACTATGGAGGTTAAGAATGTGGTGAATAAATATATTAAATAGATACATAATATTGATTTGTATTAATACTTGTTTTTATAATCTATCTTACACATAACACCTGTTTAAATGTTTGTACATTTAACTGTATGATAACGTGATCATTCAAAGCATGAAAAACGGCTGACTGTTTTATAATAAGACATAGTATATTTTAATTATTATTAATATATATTTTACTTATTAAGTGGTAGTGTTTCTGAACAAATTCAAGTTAGGGTCCGCATTCGCATATAATGCATGATATAGAAGCTTTTCTTATTTTATTGTAACACTTCAGCGAATAAAAGATTTGAGTGTTCATTTCGGTGTGACAGTAACATTTACGCAACAGCATTTGCGTTTTTAAATCTGATGAAACTAATATTTTGATTCCTGGAATTATTTTATGCTTATTTCGAGTGCATTCATTGAATTACACTGCTTATATTTGTTTTATTAGAAATGTCGATTTTATTGGATTTGACATCCGGTCAGATAAAATATATAATATAGATTTAAAATTATAGAAAATATAAATTGGAGGGTAACGCGAGACGATAGGGAACCGTGTGATTAGGTTTTAGTTTATTTTATATAAATTTTCCAGCGCTCCCTGTCCTGTGCTACCTGCTGCTAATTGCTGCCTTTAAGCAGCAGGTCCTCCACCACTCTGTCGAACCAGCTATCTTTTTGGGTCGCAGAGACAGCGGAGAGAGTGAGTTAATTGTATAATTTTTCAGTGTTACTTGTAATATTATTTTTGTTGATTTGGTTATGCACTTGCATCTTAATCCTTAGTATTTTATTCATCACTAGGGTTGCCTAAAGAGTTCGCTTGTTAGAGTTAAGGCCGCCCGTCGCATCCCTAGTAATTTTTTTGTTCGTTTTTATTTGTAATTCCACGAATTTTTTGATAAATAAAAAATATATGTTTTTTGTTGTTACGAACCAAAACCAATACGGTAACTTAGACTGAATTGTTACTAACTAAAACTACATATAAATAAAATCTGAAAAACTAAATTATTATTATATTCCTTATAGTAAAAATTATATAAAGCTGAAAAACGACTTAAAAATCGATGAAATTTTAATTCAGGAACCGAATTTCAAATATTTAAGTGTTTATCTTCGTCTTAAAATATATTCTTAATAAGTTTCTTTACATCGCCAAGGGGACTTTAAAGACTACTATATGGAAAGAACCAAAGGGAATGAGAAGAATGGATATATAAAAGGCTGGAAGAGGCCTTTACCCTAAGGGGTTTCAGACAATAGTGCTGAAGTAAGGTAGGATATTACAATAACAAGAATATATATATTCCGTAAAATCTACATTTGTAAAGACTGGAAAATAAACGGGCTTTATTATTATTACATTCCCAAGAGTTAAGTTAGTATCTCGGACATACAATGAATAATAAAAATATCTATCGAAAAGATCAGGTTCACTCAAGTTCAAGAAAAGGTGTCAGGTAGATGCCGTGACTTCCTCCTTCCCGCTTATTCGGAATTTAAATCGTCCTATTGCCAGTAAAATTTTAGACCTTGCAACACCGTCACACATAACGGTGTGACCATAATTTGATATGACTGGGACGTCGTGGTCCTAGCGGTCGAGTGACGAGCATAATTCAAAATAGCACTGTTATAATCTCCATGTGCTAAATATCACATGCTAAAATGTATTATAATGCTTTTTTCGACATCATTAGTTAAGTACTGTAATGTATGTATTTTTGAATAAATAAGTAAACAATATATATCTTAAACAGCACTAGAACTGACAGATTGATGAGGTCCTGTGACTGATGCCGTATTGATAACAAAATTAATCTAACTTTGGCTGAATGAAGGTAAAAGGCTGTCATTCAGCAATAGATTATTTTAACAGGGGGCAAACATGCAGGAATTAACACTGCTAGAAGACTCGCTCCACTCGTTCGAGCCCACGCTTATCTTTAAGGCCCTAAGTCGAATTGGTAATAGAACTTCTGGTTCTACAAAGTGGTGGTGCGTTAAAAGTACAGTCGAACGATGGACGTCATAATATCGGTGGTATTTCGTATTCTACCACGATTTCCGATGGTGAAACGTAGCATTTTGGAAACCATTCCGAGTATCGGATTTAAGAAATCACTGTTATAAATAGCAACCGTTATAGTAAATGATTTTTAGCATGACAATCTGTGACGCTCAAGTCAACGGTATTGAATTAATGCGTATCCTAAGACATCATTTCACTCCATTGACAATTACGTGGTTACAGCAATGGTGTCGTTTGGTTCGCTGGCTTTGGTGGCTATTGTTGATAATTTGCGTAAAACGTTTCATAATGAATTGCTATAGAGAACAGGGTTTCACTTGAGTTGGTAGAAATGTGGATTTCGGTGGCAACTGTCGGATGATTTTCTACTCTGTGGTCTCACTAACATCTATGCTTAAAGAAATATTAATTTTATTAGATAACATCTAGTCCATCAGCTCGTTTTATAAGATAACATCTAGTCCATCGTTTCTGAAGCAGGGGTTCAAGTTTTTTTAAAAGGGTCGCGACATAAAAATAGTTGAGAAACGATGATCTTGTCACTCATTCTTGAGAAGACATTTATCCCAAAGTTTTAGCAATGTTAAGTTTAGCAGCTTCTTCTCTTGGTGTTGGTCTCTCTCTCTATTACTGGAAGTTGGCCGTCAGTGTTATGAACGTTACTCCAGATGCAACTCTTCCGCAGTCCCAATACCTACCTGTCCACTCCCTATTAGGAAGCCGTGATTTTTTCCTTCTACCAACACCAGTCAGTCAACTTAGTTGACTCCACCACCCCCCTCCGCCCACACGACACTCCTCACAATGTGTACAGTACGAGCAGGTACCATTTTGAATATGGAACTCTCGATAAAGTGCAGAATTTGTCCCCATAACCCATAACAAATCAATAATAGTGCATCAAGACCCGTTATGATATGAACGCGGAAGGCGCGATCCTGACTTGCATTCGTTAACACCGACGCCATTTTGATTTCGTGACCAACTAGATGCTTACCATTTTTGGGAGTGATTTCACCGGTAGGAACGAAGCAGTAAAATATATGAAATGTTGTTAACATTTGAATGATGTATATTAAAATGTATTTTGTATAATAATAAATTTTTCGTTAATTTCTCTAAGAATCCCTCTACCGTATGCGACAAGATATTTACAAATTTTCCATGTGTCTCGTTACGTATATCTGCGTAATTCGCCAATGTTTCGGGTTTTAGCTAACTATGAGACTTATGAAGATGTTGATATTTTCCACCTAACCATAGAGGATCGGTGGAAAAGTATGTTTCGCAGTAACAATTTTCTTTATAGTTTGTTTAAGGTAAAATTTAAGTTTTGAATTGTTATGAATTGGCTTTGTATATTGTCTAAATGTTTTGTTACCTTAAACTTGTAGTATTACCGACAACATTAACACCGCTTTTGAAAAAATAATTTCATCAAGCTGTTGTTTGATTGGTCCAACGCGTTAATCTCAATAACTATTCAAAGTCAAGAATTGTTTCCTATAGATAACTTTGTCAGCGATTTTTTTACTGGCTTGATATTTGGGGAATTGCCTGTACGAAAGAAGACTCGATAAAAATTTAGTAAACTTTGCGAAAGTGCTATCATTTTTCTATGATATTTGTATCTTTAGTACCACAGTTGTGTTATCGAACCAATTCGACTTAGGGTCCTTCAAGAAAAGAGTGTACCAAGTCTTAAAAGGCCGGCAACGCACTTGCGAGCCTTCATGCAATGTGAGTGTCCATGGCGGTATCACCTAACATCAGGTGAGCCCCTGCCCATTTGTCGCCTATTACATAAAAAAATACTCATTAAAAGTATAATTGATACGGATTGGAAAGTCAGCTGTACGCTACGACCGAAT
This sequence comes from Pieris brassicae, assembly GCF_905147105.1. Lineage (NCBI taxonomy): Eukaryota > Metazoa > Arthropoda > Insecta > Lepidoptera > Pieridae > Pieris > Pieris brassicae. The sequence continues at coordinate 2,311,917 of NC_059673.1, read as the reverse complement.
AAACACGAACGAAACACAGGGCTGAGTTCGAACGAACAGTTAACATGACTCCAAATCGATCACTTTCACAGTAATTAATTCGGTTGGGGCGTAACGATGGATTCGCTCAAGGTCCGAGAGATGGCGGTGTGCGACGCGTGCGCATTCTAAAACACCTGTCGCGAAACTAGGTTACCGTTGAATACATAAACACTTCTTTGTTTTTAGTTTGACATTAGTTTTTTGATTAAATATGCATGTTTTTTGGAAATAATTTTTTTTCCAAATTCACAGTGAAGTTTAACTAAAATTAATGTAATTTTAACTTTTTAAAACATTCGTTGATACGATAAATAAACGGTTTTGACGATTATTTCAATGATCCTAATCCTTGGGATTGATTTGCTCCATTTGAAACAATTTGTATGACAACTTGGCGATCAAAAATGTAAATTTACAATCCATTTAAATCTTTTCTGTTGACGTTCATAAATATACTTGGTTACCTATATGAATAAAGTTACTTTAAGGTTAAGTTATATTTGTATTTGAGTGTAAATCGTATTAAAAAAGAAATACTTTATTTGACTCAAAAAAAAAAAAACATTACATTTTGAAGTTACATTCTAAAGGTAACGATTTTGTTTAATGTAACTAATCCAAACGGGTGTGATGATCACCTGATGTTACGAGATACTTCCATGAACACTCACATTGCTAGAACTATCGCAATTGGTTCGGAATACTTCAGTGGCAGCGTGGTAGTGGTACGGCAAATACTGCCTTAATCACTCTCAGTTGCATAGACTGTGCACAGGGTATATTTAAAAGGCTGTCACGTAAAATCTTATACGTATGTAGGTTGTTAACCCTTCGTGTTTGGTACAGTACGCATAGATGTTCCATTTTTGGTTCCACTGGCCTCTTATAAATAAGGTTTACATATATATAGGTAGGTAAAATCGTTAATCGATATCAATATGTTTAAGTATATTATTTAATTTTAATTCGTAAGAAACAGTGATGTCAGTAATATGTACCTACAATAGAATTAATAATAATACCAACTTTTTAGGTCTCTGTATCATGATTATTTGTAAATTTAATAGACAATCCATGTCGTCGACTTTTTGGGTCCAAAGCATTAGTTTCCTGACGATGTTTATCTTGACCGTTCAAGCGAATGCTAAATGCGCACATAGAAAGTCGATTGGTGCACAGTCGGGGTTCGAACCTACGACGTCGAATTTTAACTACCATATCAAATATATACAGACAAAATAAAATTACCAGAAATTTTTTTTCAGCAGAAAAAAAATCCCAGCCAAAAAGCGTATTAGGTTCGAGACACTTTGATGCTTCACAACCGAATATATCCAGATCCTGTAAGTACTGCTTAATCCGTTATAACCGCGAAGAATTCGAACGAGAGGTGACTGAAGGCCTAGGTTTATTTTCGCTTATTCGAATTTTGCTGATTTGCTTTGATTTTCATTATCGGACGTCAAGGAAAAATACCTTCCGTATCATCTAGACGTCACCACACCACAACTGAGCGTTGTCTAAGGCAGATTTTGCCACGCACCACCACTATGTGTAACCAGCTGCCCACAGATGTGTTTCCGAACCAATTAGACGTAGGGTCCTTTAAGAAAAGAGCGTTACACTTCTTGAAAGGCAACGCACTCGCGTGCCTTCTGGCAATGTGTCACTTAACATCTGGTGAGCCTCCTGCCCGTTTGCCTCCTATTACATAAAAAAAGGATTGTAGACTTTGGTAATAAGTAACGGACGTAAATTTAAATATCTTATAAATATTACATTTAAGACAAGTAGGTAGTAGCCACAGCCACACCAATGGTCTGATGCTGGAACCTGTTTTTCTTCAACGTACGAATGCTAAATACAACAATTCAATAGCCCTGGATTGGGGAGAAATATATTAACGTCCCGTCGAGTTTTTCTAGGACAGATATACATAAGTGCTTTCAAATTATCTTATCCTCAGGAAGTGTTCATCTCATCAATGTTTTGCCGTTCGCCCAATACGGTGTACAAACATATATTGAGGGCATTCTTATCAGATAATGACCTGACGCAATATAGGCCCAATTCTTGGTCTCTTCTTTCAAATGTAATTAACATTTCATACATATAACATCTGGTAAGACCATATACGACAATAACTTAATAAGATTTAAATCTTGTGTTTTAGACTAAGCAGATTGCACTACGATGTCCCTGGCTACCAAATTCGTAATTGTGTTTTACGTTCCTCACATTAACACTAACTATGCAAACTTAGTTGTATCCCGGACATACTACGACCAATATTTGGGCCTTGACTTGTTTAAGCTATCACGGAATATGCTTATAAGGATTACGAATATCCATAGCGCTAAATAATGCATCATTTATTTATTTATTTTAAAAGGCACCCTAACGAAACACATACAAACACTTACAGAAAACACACGACATATAACAACACGATACATGCATGTGCATCAATAACAAGTGTGCACAACATTTAATGGGAAACATTAGGATGACAAAGAGAAAATAACTTAAACATTAAAACCAATAGACAAATCCGATCAAAAAATACGAAAAAATCACACACATTCTCACTTTCACACCATCACACAACACAGCCGACAATGTATTTAACAGTTTTATTGATGTTTTCCTTACGTAAAAATATGGACCTTTTTGTAGAATAATTGTTTTTCAATCTATATATAATATATATATAATTAATGTTAATTGTAGAATTACAAAATAAATAGGGTTTCGTGCTTTAGACTGTACGAAGTAGTCTTAACGCTTCGTACATTAGACTGTACGAAAAAGTCTTAACACTACGTGCTTTAGACTGTACGAAGTAGTCTTAACGCTTCGTGCTTTAGACTGTACGAAGTATTCTTAGCGCTTCGTACTTTAGACTGTACGAAATAGTCTTAACGCTTCGTGCTTTAGACTGTACGAAGTAATCTCACCGCCTCGTGCTTTCGACTGTATGAAGAAGTTATAGCGTACCCTAGGTATCCCGTACCGACTTCCAAATATCAAAATAGGTTTCTTCGTGTCTCGTGCGCGATACTTTCCAATAGACACAGCGATTCCAACTTGAATATGGACCTGTCTATTGTTAATTGGGATCGCAATTAAAAGACGTGGACGTATAAGATTTGTAACGAAGAGGATGAAAAATATACAGTAGGTACTTTAATGAAGGCCGGATATTTTGTTTGTCAAAGATCTGTGTATAGGCGATGTGGATACAGGTGGTCCAGTGATCTCGGCTGAACAAACGGTTCTTAATGAATGTTGCGTAAGAATGGAATGTTTAACCCTCATGGTACCTATATATCTGTATGCCTTAGGACGAACGTCAATCAAACCTAGAGCTTAAATTAAATCAGCTGGAGCTGTCAAACCAATTTAATGCGTGAAGGTTGACATATTTGACAGCGCCCAAGATGAGATTACGACTTGAGATACGTATAAGAAATATGGAACTTAGATGTAATATTAATTACACTATTTTCAGTACATCCGTCTCTGTCTTTACGCTGTGTTGGAAAGAGACAGAACAACAACTATAATACTGCAGTAATGTACTGTGATCTGCTTTTAAATAATTCATAAAGTAATTTTATGTATTTAATCATAAAATAGATTAAAAATAGATATATAACAAATCCTAAATCTTCAATGTAATGTTACGTTAATGACCTACTGTCGTAACCAAGGTATGTGTTCATTTATATATTTCTACCTAATGTATTAAGAAATCGGTCCATAAAAATGAGTGGCCAAGGATTTTTCTAAACGATGCGTTAAATGCACATTAAAATAAGTTTAATTACGTAATAACTGTCGTAGAAATGAATTATTAGAATACCTCATTTAATATTTCAAGTTTCAGTCGGTATAAATGAATATTTGAAGTTGTTTTTGCGCCATCTCACGGAATTATTACAAGAACGAACTTCGAACCTAAATTTAAAAACCGAATTATCCTTTGTAATCTCACACTGAATACCATAAACAAAAATTAAAAATAAATAATATGAACCTAGTAATTCCAAAGATAAATTTAAAATTCGTAGTCATAAATTCCAAACTTATATTTAAAATTAGAAAGTCATTCAGTTTTTAAATATACTTGAAGTGGTTGATATTGTTATTTGGTATATTTTATGTGTCGTTTAAAAAGACGTAAAGCAATTTAACAGTTTCTATTGCATACATAATAATGAGTAAATATTATAAAAAAAAGTTATTTAAAATATCTAATTTAATGCATATCGAATTCAGCGCATGGCAATTGCTCATTAGACGTCAAATTACAGCGGCAGTGATCGCACGCGTCAAGATAATCTTTATAGCTGGTGTCAACCTCTCAGTTGAAGGAATGCGAAGATTGTAGCTGATACTACGCAAATGTAATATTAAATATAGAACGTGTAAATCGAACTTTGAACCAAATATTACTTCCTCCTAATGCGGATATCGGACAAATTCAAAATCGAATCGAATGCGCACAAATCATAGACACGTAGTTTCTACGTTAAGCTGCGCATGTCCGCATTTGTGACTAACATCTGAGCCTATATTATGTACTCACGTTGCGAAGCTGGAGGCTCGGCCGCGGAGGGCGCAGGCGCGTTCGCCGCCCCCTGCATCGCCCACTCGAGACGCCTGGTAATAACGAAACATTAAATGGTCGTGTCTACATAAAATACGGTTTGAAATACATTTTAATTCTTATATAGGCCGCATTAGTCATTTTGACAATTTTGAACACCTTTTAGCTTTTCTATAGGTACTAAGATTCCAGTACTAATAACGCTATTAAAAACGGTATAGTGGAAAAATAATTAATATATAATATATTAGGACCAGCCGTATATAAGTTGTGTATATGTATTTGCACATTTGACAGTAAATAAGTCAAGTATATGTATGGCCTAGTGGCTTCAGCATGTGACTGTGAAAGTCAGCCCTGAGGTTTAGGTTAGATCTAGAATGGACTGAGTGTGAATGAATGGCGAAGGAAAACATCGTGCTGAAACCGACTTACCTTAAGCCCTAAAAGTCGACGGCCTCCAGGCAGGAGGTTGACCTACTTCCATATAACATTGATATCTTGAATACAGAAAACTGAGGCCCAGAGCTAAAAATGTTGTAGTGCTACCAAGATATTTTAAAATAACAAAACGTATCTAGCACAAAAGAATCGATTGGACAAAGAAATGAGTCAGAACTCGGAGCCCTCGTAGTTATCAGCACTTCCTATACATCGAGAACTATATCTAAGGCTAGAGCAGCCACGATTTTATGACTTTTAGGATGATATTGTAAAAACTATTATAGATAGCTTTATTTGCGTGGCTTGCGTGTATTAACGCGAGCCCTCTGGCATTGAGTGTCCATGGGCGGCGGGTATCACGTTTATATAAAAAAAAACTTATATGTGTAGCTCAACCATCAAAAAATCGTTTATATTTTTGGGAATTAATTACTATGAAATATAGATTTATACGTATTTTGGCTATTATTTATATCTTCTGCTAAACTTCGTTTCGTCTGTATGTTTTTCTTACTTCGCCCACCTTTTTCGTACATACCAACATATGGAGCATTTTGCTATGCTATCCCATAGAGATTGTTCTCTTTTCCGAAAAAAAATATATCGTTAATATCGATTTTTTTATTCAAAATCAAATTTATAGTGATCTGAAATCCAGGTTATATGATATATTGTCCACTTAAACCGGCTTTAAAGTAAATAATATGGATTTTTGACATAATAGTCCATCCATATTCCATGTAAGTGTCGCATTGTCACCCTGCGCGTGCGCAGTGCACCTCAAGTGACCTATTATATTCAGACAATGCGTGCTAATAACCTGTCGTAGCGCGGGTATGTATGGGTTATGTTAAACTTGATCGATCAAGTTGAGTTTGAGTTTTTTGATATGTTGATAATAAAAACATAGTATAAGTAGATATATATATATATATATATATATAATAAATCAGTGGCTCTTTATATTTCTCGGCTTCAGATTTCTGTATCTGTTTCATGATCAATCTAATAGGCAAGTAGGTTATCAGCCTCCTGTGCTTGAAACACTTTTGGGGCCAAGGCAAGCTGTTCCTTGCGCTGTTTTTCTTCACTGTTCGAGCGAATGTTTAATGCGCACATAGAAAGTACATTGGTGCACAGGTGGAGATCGAACGTCGGAGTCGCACGCTAAAAGCCACTAGGGGCAACACTGCATGTACATATATAACAATGAATAAAATACTTATATATTACAGTGACCTTTATCAGTTAGGAGTACGAAACAGTTTACGACCTATTTTCATTCACAACAAAATTAAATTGAAATACATAATAAATAAGCCGTTTCAAAAGGGTATGATACTGACACTAGAATTTTATATTAGTATATAGATAATCGTATATATAAAATACATATGTACTCTGAGCGTATTTCCTCCTTTACTCCTTATCACTTTGGAGTGTAAAGTTACAAGCTATTATATGTATAGGTAGCGTATAGGATATATTGTATGGCAACGCCCTTGCGAGCCTTCTGGCAATGTGTAAATGGAAGGCAGTATTGCTTATCATCAGAAGAGCTTCCTGCCCGTCCGTAAGTTATTATTTTTGTTAGTAATTTCATCTTAAAACTATATATACAAATAACGATCGAGTAACTTCTTGCCAGTTCTCTTTTTATTGATTGTTTTAGTGAAAATAGTACAACTGTACTTGTGCGCGTAAAAGGGGCCGACATGGCAGCCCATGGACTTCCATTTGTGTGTTTACAAAAGACAATGTCTTGTGAAGCAGACCGTGGAAGACTTCCAACGTGACTATCAACGTGATTCGGCTGAAATTTTTAGAAAATACGGCTCGTACGGTGATAAAACGAGGCAAGAGGACCCAAACAACTCTTCAGCACATTCTTCATGGTACACTTTGTGGAATACATATATACTTCCGTGATCGTGGCAACTCCAAACTCAAAATAACTTTATTAAGTACACTTATCAACGTCAGAAAAGTAGTTAAATTGATACTAAATATAAATTTACAGTTCGCAAGTCAAGGGCGTAGAGCGGACAAGAAGAACTGGCAAGAAACTCTTGAATCGCCAAGTATTGAGTCATACAAATTGTTTCCACTGGGGCAAATCAATCCCAAGGATTACGATCATTTAAATAATACGTAAAATTTATAAAAATCTCTTTTGATTAATTTCAGTTAAACGATCGATAGTGATCAAAATTAATCGATATACGGTTACAGGTAAAGAACCTGGCTTATCAAATTTTAACAATATCATTTAAAATGAGATATCAATTACAGTTTATCATGAAACACAAGATAATATTATATTACAGTGGTTTCAAGGAATTATCAAAGCGGTGTTTCTTTGTCTGCGAAAACTGATGCCTACAGTTTACTTAAGATGGGCCGGCTTATCAAAGAAAATCGGTGTTGCCTTTGATGTATTTCTCAGGACTTAACAACCCAGTTATATTAATTTTGATACAGGAGGCGAACGGGCAGGAGGCTCACCTGGTAGGTGATAGCCGCCCATAGACTATGCCAGAGGGTAGTGCGTTAATAATTGGTATGATTGGTTCTTGAAGGTCGATAGTTCGGAAATACCTAAACACAATCCAAAATATTTGCTCAATTAAAACGTTTTTTAAAGTGAAACTGGTGTTGGTAAGAAATTACCGTCACATTTTTCGGTTATGCGTCACATTTTTCGGTTACGCGCTATCTTTTTCTTTTCCTTATTACGGTTGATTCTAAGTGATTCGAAGCCATTGATAACAAAAATATATAATAACGATAACAATGATAGTAATAATTCTATTACAATTAATGAAATTCTGTAAAAATCTTATTATTTGTATTCATGTCTATGATAAAAAAAAACCTTTTGTTGAACTTTATATTATTTAACAAATTTCTGTAAGTTGCATATAGTAGGTCATTTTTCGAAAAATAAGGTCAAAAAGAAGTTTCACTTCTTACGTGTGTACACATTTTTTATAAGAACTACTAATAGTATATATATGTCGTAGCCAACTAGATTAAAACCCCTTTCAATTAAGAGCTTAGCCACATAACTAATAACCGCCATTTAACTAGCGACCTGAAAGATATTCGTATATACCATATATATATTGAAATCTGGCTTTTTCGGTTATTATCAATTTGCCAGGAGAATTTTAAGAATTGGTACGTTCTTTTCTTGTAAGGCCCTAAGTTTCTCATGTACGAGTGCCGAGTGGCTTTTGTTAATAAATAATATATATATTGTTTTAAGTTGTCATGCATCCCTAAGGTCATGGGTTCGATCTCCGGCTGTGCATCAATGGACTTTTTATGTGCGGAGGAGGGTGATCACCTTGCCTATTAGATTCACAAATGATCACAAAACACATATATCAATCTAAGGCCCAGACCTAATAAGGTTGTAGAGCCACTGTTTTATTTAAGTTTTAATTTATATGTGTAGCACAACCAACAAGTGAAATCAATTACCAGCGTTATCACAGCGATAAGAGACAAGGATTTCACCTGTTATCGTGCAGACGTGATCAGATGACAGAACATAATCAGTAATGATTATTTGTCAAGCATCCGCAATCGTGGTGTAATATCTATACGGGCTTGAGGTTATACGCGGCGTAATTGCCCTAACTCAGGTTGGTCACTATTACTGTTGTTGTTGGTACTGTACTATTATTGTTGGTACTTTCGCTCGGTGCTTACTGATAGCATTGATGGCAGTCTGTCGCTTCCACCAATTATTCAAATAATGGTGGAAGCTGACAATGACGGTCCTTGGAATGCCTTCAAGGCTTTTTGTGAGGCCGTCATGAGTCAGAAAGAGAATGCGGAGCGTCAGCGTGAAAATGATTCAGATGCTCCGCCTGTAAGGAAACGACGTCTGCCCTAAGTTAAGATTTGGAAGATTTGTGTGTGAGAGGAGTCATGTGGCATTGTGGCATTCGCGTTTGGTGGGGGTAAGGATAGGGCTCAGCTGTTACCTGCCGTCGCCCTTTGGCGAGCTGAAGTCATCCGTCAGGTTTTAGTGGGTAGGGTTTATTAAGTCGGAGTCCCGCATAATCCCTGCTGGTGTAAAATACCGTAGGGATATGCGTAAAAGCATTTCCTGACGAAAAAAAAAAAAAGGTTGGTCACTTTAAAAAAAAAATACTTAGAGAAGAATATAACTATACTATAGTAAACAATTACTTAAGAATCTTAAATGTATGAAAAATGTGTGCGTGTACACACGTAAGGAGTGAAACTTCTTTATGACGTTATTTTTCGAAAAATGACCTACTATATGCAACTTTACAGAAATTGGTTAAAGCTAAATTAGATAAAGTTTAACAAAAGGCTTTTATAATCATAAACATGGATACAAAAAATACAATTATTTTATTTTACCTTTTATTACTATCATCGTTATCGTTATTATATATTTTATTATTAATGGCTTCGTTCGAATCAACCGTGGTAGGGACAAGAAAAAGATGGCGCGTAACGGAATGATGTGACGCGTAACCGACAAATGTGACGGTAATTTACAACGCCGATGAAGAAGTCTCACTGCAATTACTAGGAAATCATTAATGGAAAAATATAAAAATGTAATACATTTTCATATAGCCCTTAACAATCAAATTGCCCCAATATCCTGCGTGGGCCTTAATGTTAAAAACATTGTTGCACACACGCTCCACAGCATAATGCTGAACCAGAGACATTTCCTACCACAACACACATTACACACTTATTTATTCTTATTTTTCTTTTTTATTATGATTTTGTGTTTCGTTACTGTCTGTATGTCTGTCTGCCTGCTTAATCGATAAGATTTCGAAGAACTTATAAATATACAGTCCAAATTTGTTAAAACGACATCGAAGAGTCTCTTCGACTCATTCAGACTCATTTGGTCGTAAAAACCGATGACGTTGTTATAAGTACCTTTGATTTTGGTCAATATAACCGGTATGCTGTTCTAAACGATGTCTTCGCAAACGGTCAACTGTCTTAGTGTATTCCGATTTGAAGGTGCACTGTCAAAATACAGCAACGAGTCTTTGGGTTTGTAGCTTCGACTAATTTCTTTGATGAAATTACGACACAAAGGTTCACAATACGCTGGTCTTGTCTTTTAATACCTTCTTCGTAATTCGTTTAGGATCTCTGCCTTTAAGTTGTGGAATAGGCTGCCCGAATCCATACGATTGGCTACATCCCCAATACCTTTTAAATCTCTTTTAGATAAACATTTATTAACCATATTTTGTATTGCATCGTCATTCATGAATCCGTGAGATTAGCTTTTTAGTTTTTATTTTATTTCATTTGTTTTGTATTATTTTATATATTGCTTTTGCATTTGAAGAATACTTAAATTATCCTAATCATTGGGATTGATTTGCTCCAGATCAAACAATTTGTATGACTCAATACTTGGCGATTAAAAAGAGTGGCGGAAAGTTTCTTGCCCGCTCTACGCCCTTGACTTGCGAACTGGTAGTAAATGTAAATTTACAATTAATTTAACTTCTTTTTGACGTTCACAAATGTACTTGTTCACCTATATGAATGAAGATATTTTGATTTGGATTATAAAAGTTCTTTAATTTTTGTATAAGATTTGGCTATGCATTTTACCTATAATTTTGTTTAGGTTTTCCCTTACAAGGGTTGCCTGCAAGCGATCGCTTGTTATCTATAAGGTCGCCCATTGCATCGTTGTTATATTTTTTATAATAATATAATTTTGTATAAGTGTAACGAAGTGTGAATAAATACATACAATTTTCTGAAAAATTTCTTGACAATTGTAAAGTGGATACTAACAAGAAAAATATGTTGTTAAATAAAAGTAATATAGATAATTTATTAGTGAATATAATGAAATTATCATATCTTGGACGGAGGTGAATGCTAAGGACGCTTATGACATATCTACATAATCCTGCCTCGTTTGAATTATATACATTTTTGTTTAATTAAAAGAATTTAGTAATTAATTTTATTTGAATTATAATATAATTGTAATGAATGTCGAAAATATGATCAATTTGTGCGGCAAATAAATTTATTTAAATAAACAATTTATCAGTAAACGTTTACAAATATAATGACTACATATGGGTAGAACAATTTAGCATTGAAATTTGTTGGAATACTTTCAATATCAAGTGTAAAAATTCGAGTTATGCAAAATGCCACAGATAATTTATCCGTGCATAGATAATAAATTGTTTTATTGCACAGAGTAATGAAGACATAAAAAAGCGATAAATACTATCGAGGAATCCGTGACAAAGTTGCAATAACATCTTCATTTTAAGATTGATGGACATTGAGCGTGATGTAATTATTTTTTACATTAAACAGGGGTTAAAATCCATTATTTATATGTAACGATATATTTCAAATATAAAGCCCGATTAGTAAATTATTTTAGGAAGTATCGTGATTCATGTGCACTTTTTACTTTTTATTTTACATGTAACCTTTTTTTAGTTTAGTTTGTTTTTTTTTGTTTTGTTCCTGTTTTGTTTTGTGTTAATAGCCATGTGAAATATGTATTTTTGCACTTCTTGCCTACCATATCAAATTTAATACATTTTTTCTTACAGTTGTTGCCTGGAATAGATCGCTCGAAAGCGATAATACATGCCCTCCTTTAAATTTAATTGCGTACATTTTTCTTTCAAATAAATATTAAATAAGTTTAACTTAAAAAAAGTATTAACTTTTGCGCAATAGGGCTTCGATTATTGAAAGCTTAATTATTCTCAAAACACCGAAATTTTAATAAATCAAATTTGATAGCAATACACATTGATATTAAAATGGTATTAAAATGTTTACAGCAGGTGTTTATAGATTTAAGTGAATTTTTTACTTATTTAATTACAACAACTGCATTATTTGTAAATGTAAGTTATGTCTAATGTCTCGAGGAAGAAAAGAGCTAATAAAACGTATAATAATTTAATAAAATAAGATTACGAGTATATAATAACATGAATTATGATTTTCAGATCGTGTTAATTATCTAATTATATCTTAGGTAAGTTTTACGTAATCGGCCACTAGATGGCGCAACGTGTCCATAAACGCTAAAAGCAGGTTTTTCTTGTCTTTGTTAAAGTATGTAATTGTTTAAAAGTTATTGTATAAGACTTATATTTTATACTGATTTTAAGGTGATATTATTTTTGAAGTTATTGTATATTGTATGTTGTGTAAAAGTAAGAAAGCTTTTTATAAAGCTACATTAATCATATTTTTTGAAAAGCTTTCTTATTGAATAATAATGTGTAGTTATAATTGTCTAAAAACAAATCACTATTAGGACCTGTCATAAGAAACTTCACGAACGATAAATGTCCGGATTGAGCGTAATCTTTCATAGATTTTTTTTTATCTATAATAGATGTTTTGACATTTCAATCTTACGGCGATTTCAAATTTGGAACAGATTAGATAAAGTCGAGTGTTCGAAGGTAATTACTAGACACGTATGAGTGATATTGAGATGAAATTGAGATTTTATCTCGGTTTGTTGTAATTTATTACGTAATTATTACGAAGGTGTTTTGCAATTTTTATAATCAGGTTGCTTTTTATATTATTAATCAATTGTGGTTTTTTTAAATATACCTGTTACGAAAGTAGTGTGGGTTAACAGAGCACGTAATGCCAAGGATAGGTACAAAGAGGAATGCTTTGGGCATGTAGACCAATGAGAATCTTATAAGTAGGATACAAGTCAACCGTGGACGGTTAAATCGGGTGGGGAAGGCATTGTCGTACACCTGGACCAGATCCAGGAGGTACCAAAGAAGGAACAAGTTAAAAGTACCCATAACCGCGCATGCATGGTGAATTTTATGAAAGTAGAGTAAGCGAGACAGGTAGTGGTGAATATCCGTGGTCTCTTTCTATCCCTTCAGGAAAAAGTCGTGATGATATAATTAAGAAAGATCAAGAATGGGTATTTGCGCTCAGCACGTACTGGCATATCACGGTAATTGAATTAGCAAGAGTGAATCCGCGGGACACAGCTAGTTATCTGATATAAGATACTTTAGGTATTTTTTATCACAAGGCTACTTAATTATCTCGGATTAAAAAGGTCTCGTGGGCGTGGCTTAATTTTATGCGTTGGTTGGAGACTCACCTCATCCTCTATCAGCAGTCAAAGACTATTGGACAAGTCTCAACCATTACTAGAATATTCCTGAATTATGGGACACATTATTGTCTTAAGAAAACTAACTAATAGCCATACTATATTAATTTATTAATAATATATAAGAACCATAACACAGTCTAATCTAAACTAAAAGATAATTATAAGTGAACTAGCCATTGTAATAGCCTACTACATCTTCTATGTCCTACAATTAATATTTTAACATACATTTTCAAACTAAAAGTATATTAGTTCAATAAACATATTTTGTTTAGTTATTTCTCTCTATCTTTTGCGGCTTCCCGGCGGAAGTGAGAAATCCGTTATTTTTTTTAAAATTATTTACCCGACGTGCAATTCTAACTGGACAATTTCCTAATAGGAATACAAAACACAAATTAAATTTAAAAAAAAACGTTACGTACAAGGAAATATTCCTACTATTATTTAACTGTATAATTAAAAGCCACATAATAATTTCCCTAAACATTCCCTATTATTAGAATAATATATATTCGATAATATTTTAATGTAATTGATATTGATATAAACCTTCATGCATAATATTTTTTAAATCATTATATATGTAACCAAATATAAATTTAGGTAGGTACATCTTATTTTATTACCAAATTTAGGCTAGTTACCTACTTGCTTAGCTATGCATAAGTTAATGTTATTATTACGTAATTGTTTTACGTTTAAGTTAATTTTCTACGCTGGTCGCACATAATTTAACAATATTCTTTGCATAATTAAATTACTATATCTCAAACGAAAGCTGGTAAAAAAAAAAATTAATATTTTTACAAATAAAACCGCGAGTATCTACTTCCTTTTAAAAAATCCATCCATTAGAAACACATTATTCCTATAAGGAAGAAATGTAATTTCACTAAAACAACATTTGCACTTCCACAAGTTCATTTAAAATAGAAAAAGCTCAATGGAACTTTTAGACACTTTACGATATCTATCTTAGATTTGTTATTTTATAGTTACATATATTTATTACCCGACATTTGACGGCACGGCCTACTCGATTTAAATGCTACCTAAAACAAAACAGGGCGACGCACTTACGATAATTTGCATTGTAATCTAATCGGTGAGTCCTGACTTACCCAATCGTGGATAATTTTCGCGATATCAGCCGGTAGTCGATTAATAGTCCAATTTCCAAGCTTCCCACTCACTAATCACTGTAACTTTGAGCACAGTTTAAAAAGTCTTACACTAAGTTCTAAGGCACTTTGGTTAAAATCGCGTCGCGGTGCATGTGCATCTTCCGCGGGAACGACAACCTCGCGCGGCGAGATGTCGTCTCCTTGTGATCGTGATGAGAGCACGCACTGTCGCTCTGCTCTCGGGGGAGCAAAAGATGGCCGCCGATTGGTTGAGACCGACGGACGGGCGCGCGGGGGGAGCGAGAGCGCGCTTCTCGGACTGGACGCGAGTGAGTGAGATAGCTAGCGGCATTCGTTTCGTCCTGCTACAGATTGTCCGGGCGACTTCGATCATTGTTTGAGAGCGCGATTATGAAGATGTCAATTGTCATGGCTCCAATTTTTATCAAATTATTTTTTATTTATCACCCTGAATTATCAGCTATATAAAATATGGCGACGTATTATTACATTTGTTTACTTTTAAGCATTTGATAGAGATATGATAATATACCTACGTATATTTATCTGTTCTAAGTATTTAGCTATCCGCGGAAGTTTTTTGCTAAATACCTTTTTGTACGCAATTATAGGCATAGGTAATCACTTCTTAGGGGTGATTAGCATTTTATGAATCACATAGTACCGATTTGTTAGTCAATGGTGATGATTAATGAATGAGAGAAAGTTAATCGGCTGTTTTTCTCTGCACTTATCCTTTTATGGTAGAAGTAAGACGTTTTGTCTTTAAATATTTAAAATAAAATGAGATTGTACTTTACACGTTGAACTAATTGTGCTCTGATAAGAATAAAAAAACTCATTATTGTTCGGCAAATGCAAATAAGTACAATAATGACAAATCGTAATCGGGCAGACGATTAGAAAATTAAGAATAACTGGTATTTGTTTTAATGTGTTTTATTCTCGATAACAGTTTAATTACAATTTAGGACAAAAAATCAAATATTTTCCAATTTATATTATAATTTCTATATATAATATGGGCAGGGCATGTAGTAAGACTGTCTGACGAGACGGATTATAAGGGCGACCCGGTGGGGAAGCCCTTTTGGGAAACGATACAAAAGAAGACCGCTCTGGAGATGGGCGGATGACATTATCAGAACGGCTAGACGACAGAGATACTTGTAGATCCTTGGAGGCAGCCTTCACGTGCGGGAGTGTTCTTTCATAGTAATCATAAAATACATATTACTAAGTAGGATGTATTTTATATGGATGTATGGATATTTAATGTGTATAAGGAGTATTTAATGTGTATAGAAGAGCGGGAATTGTCACAGTTGACATACAAAATTTTTCATCCGTCATCCGTCAGTTGCATAATCTATATTATTATAGTATCATATTAATACACTAGAAGAAACAGCCTCTAAAAATAAAAAAAAATCATGTGTGTACTCATTTATTTGGATTTTTGTATCTTTGTACAATGTTATTGTTTATGCTTTAACAAAATTCGTAAAAAACAAAAGCTAGTACGTATATGTTTATTTCCTTTAAATTAGGAAACTATATGATTAGGATATTTATTGAATATGAAGTTAAAAGACGACTATCAAGATCTACATTTTCGTGTCTATTATAGAAATGCCCAAAAGACTCACCCGCTGCCAAAAAATACTTAAAATAATGATTTGTCAAATTTGACGCACAGTCAAATAATGTCATAAATAGAGTGTCGGTTCCGAGGGGAAATCAAATAGGAGATAAGCAATAAGAGCCATCTCATATTTTGACCTTTAACAATCGGTCACACTGCTTTGAGCAAACAAGTTACCCTCCTATCAATGTTATGCATTTTAATATATCAAAAAGTGAGCTGTTAGCCTCGTGACTTTTTTATGTAACAGGAGCAAACGGGCAGGAGGCTCACCTGATGTTAAGTGATACCACCGCCCATGCGCACTCACATTGCCAGAAGGCTCGCTAGTGCGTGGAGGGTCTTTTAAGAATTGGGACGCCCTTTCTTGAAAGACCCGCGAATTAGTTCGCATGAAAAGGGAAAGCTTAGTTTAAGACGTATACAATGTCAGTTTTTGACATAAGGAAAAAAGTTATTAAGTACGCTTATTAAGTTTTTCGTACAAACTTGATTTGTTTTTTTTATTTACCTTTAAATTAGCTGTTTGAGTGAAAGCGGAATAGAGAATAGAAACGTCTAGATCTTCGGCAATAAGAGATTCATAGATGGTTTAGACCTGACATTACATATAATAAGTCACCTATGACATTACTCGTAACAAATTCTAGACTTACATGACAGTTAATAATTAATATATTCATTTTTCTTCTCACATAATAATGAGTAATTGTAACTAATGTAAGGTTTAAAAGGCAATTATTTTTATACAAAAAAGAAATATTTTGCTAAGCCATATGCTAAAAAAAATATTATTACTATGTAGGTTAATTGTAAATACTGTATATTTGATTGTTATGATTACATAAACAATATAAGAAGAGCTTCTATTGTAGACTAATATTTTATCTTAAATTCCCCACTTTAAATAGATTTGTTGTCATGACAAACAATTATGATAGTATCTATCACATGTAAATTATGCAATTTATCATGACATTTCGTTTAACAATTTTCCGTGTTTTCTTAGATTAGATAACTATTCATTAGATATTGAATCACAGAAGAAAAATCACGCCAAAAACAAAATATAATTGGTCTAACTAGCTTTTGTTCATGTTTTAAAGCATGTACACGGGTCGCATCTATTTATTTAACTATTTTCATACTTAGGCTTAGGATGAACAATAAGAAGTAACCGTAATGAAAATCTATTTTTTTACATACCCAACGCCCATTAAGCCCACGAAAGATGTTGAGACAAGGCTGGGCTTGAGTCTACACGAACAACCTTCGAGCTGTCAAAAACTGACATTGACGTGTTGACATATACTTAACCAAACACTCTTAGCATTCAAAATAAGCCAGCTCTATCAATTAACCGTTTCCCTTAATCCTTTTTCATGTAAGGGGTACATGAAAACCTCTTTGTCTAAGTAATTGTATATATTTTATGTAAGTAGTTTTGCATTTTCGTATTAATTTTTTTACAGTACTTGAGATCGCTCGAATGTAATAATTGCGTTACCATCCTGATTATTCAAATATTTTAATTTTATTGTCTTTCTAGTAATAAAATTCCAGTGCGTATTTTAATATAGCCACAAGATGGCGCTGCAAGCTTTGTGTGTCAAAAAATGCGCGTTTATTTTTCTAGACTAATTTATTTCCTTAATATCGAAGATAATGAATCTTCAAACGCTTACGACGACTTGAAAAACAAATTTCTTGTCATATAATAACGATATCTTTTGTTATCTTTAATTCCAAATATAGTTTTATTAATCAACCTAGATTTGATAGCAACTCATTGGAAATATTTTCGTAATTTTATATCTTTTTCTTCGTTCTAGAATGTTCTTTTAACTAAATAGCTACTTAAAGTAAAAAAATACCAACAGTAAACTTACGTACCGCGTCCTCTAATCATGATATGTGTAGACTATATTATTAAGTATATTGCGGGAATTACCTTTGAATGTAATTTGTATAATTTTGAATAATTAAGAACCTGGAATTAACTATATATAACTGTGTTAGTTAAACCATTCGACTTAGGGTCCTTAAGAAATGAGCGTACCAATTTTGGCTCTGGCAATGTAAGTGTTTATAGGCGGAATCACTTAACACCAGTTGAGCCACCTGCCCGTTTGCCCGCTGTAATATAAAATAAAGTATTGAGAGATCTACATGGAACTTGCATGCGTAGTCTATTGTTATTGAAAGTTAGAGAGTTTTAAGAGCTGTTACGCACTGTCTACTTGTCGCCAGCGACCAAAACTTAGGCAACTAGTGCAGAGGACCAAGTGACAGTATTCCAAGTAAACAGCAGAATCATTGTCGAATCGTCGTTTTTGTAGGGCAGGAGGCATCCTACGGGACGCCCAAAAAGGGCAGTTAACCAAGCCCATGAACAGTTAGTAAGTATTGGTTGGTGAATTGCCAGCGTTTGTGAAAGGAGTATACTCATGTAATAGAAGTAGTTGCAATAGTTGTCTATTAATTTTCTTCTTCAGTCACACTCTTAGTTTGTGAAGGCCGTTTTAGCCCCGTACAACTTCCGCCACTCTCCCCTGTCTTCAAGCCTCCGGTGATGGTAAGACCTGTAAGGGCCTTAACTTGATCGGTCCGAGTAGGGGTCTGGTGCCGTCCACTTTGCCAGTCACGATTAGTTGCTCTTACTCTCAGGATCTCTACGTGTTAACCAAAAAACTCGTTGCGTTGGTAACAAAGTGTTAAAAAACGATTTACCGTCCGTCTTAGAAGGAACGTTAGTTTCCGTGCTATTCATTTTAAAGAAAATCGAGATTGATTCACAATCTGAGACAAATATTTGTTTTTTTACTTATTTTATTATTTATTACTTAAGATGTCATGTGGAACATGTTGTAATGGTTGCAACTCCTTACAAACGTGGAAAACAAAAAAAAACTTGGCTATTAAAAAGAGTGGCGGAGAGTTTATTGCCAGTTCTTCTCTTCCGTTCTACGCCCTTGATTTGAGAACTGGCAGTAAATGTAAAATTAGTAGCATTTAATGTATATATCTTTTTTGGCGTTAATAAGTGTACCTATATGAATAAATGATTTTTGACTTTTCACATTTTTTTACTACGGGAAGAATATTAAAAAAACGCGGTCGAACAGTCAGTGCATTATGACGCAGTGTCAGAAAACGTTATCTTTCCAGACCAGAGGACATTTAAGGTGTTGAACGTTTACTCAACGTTGGTAATAATTATCTATTTATTGAACAAACAAACCAGTACTCCAGGAAGACTTTATCTTTACTATTTCTCGGTATCTATGAGGGCCTGTTATCAATATCGATTTAAATAAATCTTGATAAATGCAATTAACTCATAATGGTATTTATAACTTCGGAGTTCTAATAATGCATACAAGTTTCAAATGGTTACAGAAAATAACAATTTTTAAGAACACATTTCGACACGACGCAAACACGTTCCATTTTTAAAAACAAAAGAGAATAGTTTTTTTTATATTCTTATCTTTAATTCCTGCCAGATTTTTTTCTTTTCAAGGAGAATCATTACTTATTGAACACCTCTTGTAGTTGTCTGTAAGGCCTTTTTTAATTTTGCATACAAAATATTTGGTCTACAGTGTGTCCTGGGACACATACCTACTCTAGCTCTCTCCACTTCTCTCTAGTCAACTCTAGTCCACACAGCCAGTTAACGTACCCACCGCTTGGCCTATTATGAAGTGGATTTTTATCATATTAATAATATATTAGAGATATAATAGACTTATTAGATGAAATATATACCAACTTAAGGAATTGTCCGCTGTTCACATCGTTTCAGTCAGTTCTTTGGTGGGTTAGATATAGATATTCACGATTATATCCGATATAGACCTTACATATGTGTTACTCGTATAAAGCAATTAATATATTTAGACTTATTTTAACGTATCTAGGCGCTACTTCTTAATGACTCTTGTAATGAGCATGAAAGAGAGACAAAGAAGAATACAAAGATATGAATAAAAACAGTTGTCAATCTTAAATCCAGTTAGTTTTCAGCAAATTATTAATCGGGAACTCCTAAAGATGTCAATAAACAAGTAAACATGTAGGAAGCAGCAATCGGAAAACTCAATTCTCGTACGAAAGTGAAAGAAAGTCGAATGACCAATAATCCAATACATCATTTTCATCACGCGAACATGGCGGAAGCACGATGCTAAAAGAATCTCATTTTTTTCTTACGACGCGTGAGCGCAACACATACCTGCCTGCATTTAGGGCTGTCATAGATCCTAGACTGTTATGAATAATGATCTTGAGGCCGGTATTCTCCGCTTGAGCGCTGTCCAATATGTCAAAGTTCAAATAGAAAAAAATATCAGCTCTTGAAAGCAGATTTAAGTTAGTGACTTTCTAGCTGTTTCTGCTTTCGTATTCAGGCTGTGTACCAAACTCTCGTTCGAAGAAAACTCACGAGGGAATTTACTAAGACCCAAAATTATATGTTAGGGACAAAACGTGTGACGTAGTGTTGCCTGGCAAAAACTGCCTAACAACGCTTAGTTGTTGAACTGTAGTCTGTGTCTGTCTTGGAAACAGTTTCCGCGCTAACGGAGTATAATCATATTTTTTAAATTATACTTAATATTTAATAAATAAATATACATTAATTAAATTAAATGAGGTTCATTTTTTATCAGAATTTATTTGTCAACCCTACAGGCCAGTGTCAGTTACCGCGCATAGTCTGTGCCTGTATTAAGAAAAAAACTATCGTGCGCACAAGCAGCTGGCAGCGATAATGGACATGCGAGTTTGTTGATTCTATCGGATAATTACATAATGTACAGATTCACTTTTAAAACACAAAGTAAAAGTCTATTCCAAAATGTCAAAAAATTCGTTAACTAATAAAAAAAATGAACGTAGCGACACCTATCTTCGATACCAAATCACACCCTGAAACGAGCTATCGAAGTAATTCTGACCCTATATACAACTTCTTGACCTTGCCAGTCAAAGCAGTTTCGGGTAAATAACTACCCTAACGCCAGGGAAGGCGAAGTCTCATCCTACTTCGCTCAATCCCGTGAACTTCCTGGCCTTCAAGCGGTTGACCATCCTACGACACCCTTGCGCTGGGGTGGCAAAAGAGCCCGAGCTGTCAAGGCCCTTAGGCATCCGGTCAACAGCTAGAATGCATTCATAAAAATAAAAAGGGGTTTACAAGCCATCCAGTGGTCAGTGTGGTCGAGGATGTCATAAGGTCAGAGGATCACGTCCTCCTTCCACAGAAATGTTTCATTGATTCGCACTGATATAAAGTCGAGTAGCTCCCCAAATATTGCGGAGATACTACATCAGCCTTCTTTGACACTGTTGGGGAAATAGTCGCACAGTTGGTGTACGAAGACCTCATTGTAACACTGAGCTGAGAGTAACACGGATATTGTTAAGCCATTTGACTAATCCCGATACTTTCTATCTATTCAAATTTTGCTGAATTAAAAATGTGGGTACCACAATATTTTGTGGGTAGATACAATATTGCTAGTAATTTATGTTAGGTACTGTTACAAGGAACATTTACCTTGCTAAACAATGTCTGTAACTGGACTTGTAAGGGTTCTAAGAGATTTCCACAAATTTAACCTATCAGTATCAGTAGTGTTGCTTCCAAGTCAATAGACCTTCACTTGTTCGTATAGTGAGTCATCGTAATAAGCTGGGCCTTTCTTAGATTATTAAGCCAGTGTGTGTCAAGATCCGTTTATTAAAGGGGGCAAAGGGGCAGGAGGCTCACCTGATGTTAAGTGATACCGCCGCCCATGGTGCAGCACTTGTTTTTGTTATTACATCCAATAGACACCAAAGCTACAGGACTAAACATTTGTATTTAGAACAGAAGGTAATAAGAAGCTCATCTGATGGTAAGTGCTACCGCCATGAACACTCTCAATGTATGTTCTTGTGGAGCCGAAGTCGAATTGGTTCGGAAATAATTTAGTGGGTAGCTGGTTCCAGATAGTGGTGGATGTCGAACGATGGACGTCGAGGAGATACGGGTAGAAAATGGAGCTACATTCGCCATTAGAACTCTACGTAATCCCATAGACTGTAGAATATTTTCAAAAAAGTAAGGTGTGAAAACGAAAATTCGAGTACGTTTCAGAAATTATTGACAGTAGAGCAATGTGATGTACTACAGTTTTATAGACGACATCAATATCTACAAACCTGTCTGGAATATGCAAATATAGCATATGTCTAACAGGAATTAAAAGCATTTAAAAGTCTATTTGCCGAGAAAAGCGATGGAAATCGACCGAAAATGCGAGAGGAACCGCAGAGCACAGTTCGTTTATAAATGCCTAGTACTAATTTACAGTTTCTAATGTATCAGCCACCCTAGACCGTGTTATGTAAACATAGCTCCAACATCCCGTCCATATATTTTTTCCGTCAACGACACTGTTTGTAAATTACATCAGTTTGTGAATGAATTTGTCGACTTCCGGGATTTAGTTAGTCTTCTGTAATTCGGGATTCCGAAATACTTGACATTCAAACAACTTGGTATATTAAAATCGTCTTCATATACTGTTTTTGGAATTAATGTATTGTTCTATTTGTAATATTTTTTTATGTAATAGGAGGGAAACTGGCTGGGTCACCTTATGCTAAGTGATATTTTTCCAAGGACAAACTCCGCCGGACCGTCCATGGACACTCGCACTGCCAGAAGGCTCGCAAGTGCGCTGCCGGCATTTTAAGAATTGATACGCTCTTTACTTGAATTGGTTCGGAAATACTTCAGTGGGCAGAAATATTATAATTTTATGATATATTTCAATAATTTGTTGTGATAATATAATATAAGAATTAACTTTGATATGATTGATAATGTACCTAATATGTAAAATTCTAGCTTTGAATTATGTAAGACAAATTAGGCAAAGCATCACGTGGTCGTTTACCAACCAAGAGAGGCGCTGGACTGAAAACGGTAGAAACATTGTCCGCTCCAGATGTTATCTGACCACGACGCTCAGATTTGAGCTGATGACTGAGAGATTTTCATGCCATAATGTGTCGCACAATATTCAAAGTTTAGATTCCCTTAATGTTTGTATCATTTTATAGCAAATAAATTATTATTATTACAATTTGTATATATTTCATGACTTAGAAGTACCTACTAATTAAATCCCATTTTCCTTCTTGGCTGTTCTACGCCCTTTGATTGCTAATAAATTTATACAATTATTTTTGACAGATAACATTACTGTTACGACTGAATTATATTTTACTTTTTCTAGCAAGCTCTATACAAAATCTAAGGAAAATTGTTTTTCGACGTCAGTATTCCGAGGCTGAAATTCAGTAAATAAAGATAATTGAACTTAAATTAAATAGAAATAATATGGGATGCTGCTTGTGTGGACACGTTAGCCCTGTCTTACCTCGGACATGCACGAAAACTAAGGCCGCAGAGCTGGCGGAAAATAATAAACGGATCAAATATAAGAGTCTTTCCCCAACTTCGTTCCCTTTGGGGTAGAGACTCTTGGGCCATGAGGTTCAACTGCACAGGCGCTAATTAAAGATTTAAGTTATTGCCTGGTTAGTAGCGGTGACCCCAGACCTGGTGCTTTCCTCGCTCAACGAATAAGTATCGCAATACAGCGAGGAAATGCTGCCAGCGTTAAAGGTACACTGCCACAGGCACCAAACTATTTCAGTGTTTTAATTTTGTATTTGTGTTTATATTATTTATATGTAAGACAGCGATGGACCAGGTCATATAAGGCACTTGGCCTCTCCCGGCTTTGCGCAGCTGGACTTTAATTGAAATATTTTGTAAATTACGTAGCCACTGGAACTATCGAAATCTGAACAAAATCATAATTTAAAAAAAAATCAATGGCGCTACAACCTTTTTAGGTCTGGGCCTCAGATTTATTTATCTGATTCATGATCATTTGTTAATCGAATAGGCAAGTAGGTGATCAGCCTTCTGTGCCTGACGCACGACGTCGACTTTTTTGGGTCTAAGACACGACTAACCTAACCTAACAATGTTTTCCTTCACCGTTCGAGCGAATGTTTAATGCACACATAGAAAGAAAGTCCATTGGTGCACACCCGGGGATCGAACCTACGACGTCAGGGATGAGAGTCGCACGCTGAAGCCACTAGGACAACACTGCTGAAAAAAATCATAATGAAGCCTCATTTATTCTTTGAAACATTCACCATATTTTCAATAGATATACACCCACATATATTATTTAAAGATATACACAGAAATATAATTTTTCAAGGACCTCTTATAGACCTGCAACTGGCTGCATTAGTTTTCTCCAGATCTTCGCCACTATCGTATGCAGCCATATTTTAATTATATTAATAGAACCTAGGTCTTGTCTCTCATCATCGTGAGCATCTTCAATGTTACACAAATGGAGATCTAACAATTATAAAGGTGGATGACTCGATTACAAACCAAATTATTCAAAGGACATTAATTTTGAATACTTAGAGTTCAAACACCTCAGATCAATCGTATTTGGATACAATATTTGTATGCTGATAGCGGTGCTCTGTGTGTCAATATTGTAGGGGAGGACGTTGACCTTGTGTTACATATTTTTAGATAAATTCGTTAATTATTAGTTCAATTCTTTTTATAGTTTGTTAATTTTATGGTTGTATTAACACTGTTTATTGTATCTACTTGATTTCGCTGGTCATGTCCACATGTTTGTACGTCAATTTGTATAGAGTGCCTTAATCTTGTGGTCAAAAAAAAATATATTTATGCAGATCTTGCTTATGATTATTATTGTGTTAGTTACAATATTATCCTTAATATATTAGCCCCATTCAGAGTTACGAGTCTATTGAAGTGACCCATTTAAGGGCAATCCAGTCTTCGCTTTTAGGGCTCCCCAGTACTCGCCTTATCAGACATACAGCTGGCGCATCGTGGCGTAAAACAGTAAGGCACAACCCACACTGTGATGAACCAGTAGTGTAGACAGCGTGATTTGAACGGAGCGAGGTCGGACCGTGAACGGCATCATTGTTCGCATCTACCGCATTCACCATGGAGAGTGTTCACAGGAGTTGTTCGGTCTAATACCTGCAGCTGAGTTTCATCATCGGATGTCAAGGCAGAATACAAAGTACCATCCGTATCACCTCGACGTCCGTCGTTCCACAACTGAGCGTTTCCTAAGGCAGATTTTGCCGCGCACCACCTCTATGTAGAACTAATTTCAAGAAAAGAGCGTACCAATTCCTGAAACGCCGGCAACGCACTTCCGTTCCTTCTGGTATTGCGTCAGGTGAGAGTCCTGCCCGTTTGCCTCCTACATAAAAAAACATGGAGATTATGTCGTGTTAATAAGCTATTATATACAACTGTCTAATGCATATTACAATTCCTATTATTTACTATTGGTTGTAAGGGTTTTGTCACTGACCCCGAAATCTTCATAGCTTTGATAAATACAATAAATGCTTTTAATTGTCTATTTATCTATTTTTAATTTTTATTTTTACAATGTAGATTAAAAATATTGTAAATACTGTATATTTGTGAATATATAGTACAAAATATTTTAACGATATCAACTCATTATGCCTAGAAAATACTTTTACAAAGCCTATTGCTGTCACAAAATAATAATGGTATTGTAATCGAACTGTAAGCGAACCGCCAGTCGACTTCAAGAGCACCGCAAGTATAACGAGCGATTAGTCTAAGACTAGATCTAGATCTAGCAGATTTCTTTGACACAGGAGAGTCATACTTGGACATGTTGATTCATTTTACCTTAGAAACAAACAAAATTTTATTTACACAGATTATTATTTAAAAGGTGAATATTTAATAAAGTTTATTTAAACAGCTGTTACTTTTTGATATGTATAAATGATACTTTATCGGTTCAAATAAAAAAAAACATCGAAAAATATTTGTGACTGACAACATCGTCCAATTCATAAAATGCAAAAGGCTCAATTGGTTGGAACATGTGCACCGAACAGACAGAACTCCCAAGGTCTGAACTAAACTCTTCACAACGTAGCTGCAAGAGAAGATGGAGTTAACAAGGTGTTCGAAACAATTGGTGAGCATGAGAACGCGTTTAAGAAATATACTTGTGGCGGCTAAAGTCCACAAGGGTCTGTTGATGATGAGGAGGTGAGGTTATATAGGTGAGGAATCTGAACGATCTACAAAAGCATGCATACGTTTCCAGAGCAACATTTTTTTTCATTTCAGATGGCCGTACTATCCAGGATTCCGCACCATTCTTTCCAGGTTAATTTCGTTCAATTGTTTAACGGATTTGTAATCTCGATATTTAAGAAATATTTAGAAATACTTAATAATCATCAATAATCAATGTAATCGTTTGAACGTAACATTGCTAAACAGTACGAGATAACTCAAGATGAGATAAGGCGTTGAGAAATAGTTTTAATCATTTTAAAACTATTGCTTTATGTTATGTCTACTTTCTTAGAGTAAGATTCAATAACGACGTCTCAGAATGTCAAAAATATATTGGATTTTGGAATACAAGACTTATACGCCCCAAGTTTCAACTCTGAATCTGGCTTGTCTATCTGGGGGTACGCCAAGTCGAGCAAAAAAGCTAATAAGCTAACCTGATAACATCTTATAGTGACCCTCTAAATGTTACAAAACTTTTATGTTTTAAATAAATACATTAAACAATGAGATTGTATATAACATGTGTAACTTGTGAGATACATGTGTTTCCATGCGATGGCCAAGTCTATGTAGTTATTTAAAACAAAAGATTTGTAATGATACGGTCAGTGTAAGATTTTAATCTAATTATGTAATCACTTACACAGAAGTATCCTAAAGAAGGGACTGAATATTAACCGGACTATATACATGGATCTCACAACTTTTTACAATAACTATGCATAACAATCCAAAAAAAACGATTGCAGCACTTGCTTTAGAAACCTAATATGTTGTTACACATTTCATTCATTCACTCACTCACATGCACCCATACACTCACTCATGCATTAAGGCGTATTGAAAACAGTTGAAAACGCAAAATAATTTTAAAAGTATATTAACAATTTTAAGGAATTTACAATAAAGTTTGCTGTGGAAGATCCGGGAAGCATGACACAGGTATTTATTTAACTTAAAGGGCTTCCCAAATCTTACACATTAAAATAAATTGTTGTTAAATAAACACATTTTTATTTATTTATTTATAAGAACTGTGTTACGAGAGACTTGTTTTTTTACCAGTTAAGTTTGGCATTGGCATTATAGAATGCTTAGGAAGAGTTTGGGATTTTGTTTTGGGTTTGGAATTAGCAAAATCAATTCAATGAAGGAAACTCCAGTATTCGTTGAATAAAGTGAAGGTCAATCGTCTCAGTGTACTTTCGCAACATTCTAAATGATTCAATTTCATTGTAATTACAGTTAATTATATTTCTTAATTATTATATTATTGCGTGCATTATTTTGTAACTTAATTCTTATTCTAAACTTGGTAATTCTGCGAATGAAGAATGTATTGTGATATACAAAGTGGCATTTTAGAATTTTTAGTTTGTACATACATTTTTTTGGTTGGATTATCTTTCCCAGCACGGCCTGAGATAGAGCGGCAAGAGGCTGCCTCCTAATCAGATAATTTTATAGTCTTATATTGTGAAGAATAATATTGTTATTTGAATTTATAATTTATGTAAATTTCACATTACATTTGACTTACTTGACTTAATGTCCTATAACCCCTAGGTGGGACAGAAGGCGTCCACAGTGAGTCTCCATCGCGTTCGGTCTTGAGCCTCGTGTTTCACCTCGCTCCAAGTCTTTCCGGCTCTCTTTGCCTCGTCCGCAACTGTTACATTTGCTGATCTTAAACTTCTAGTAATTATTTTATACGAAGCTAGCAGCAATTAGGGAGGTCTACAAAAATACGTGATATTTACGAGAATTTCGTATGTTTTCGAACAGAAATACTAAAAGGAGTCTTTATTCTTTATAGAGGTTAAATAGAAATTATATTTTTTAAGTTTGTTCAGAATTATCTATTAATAAAATATCTGAAGGACACGCTCGAAACTAGTGGCCCTACAACCTTATAAATGGACCTAAGATTACTGTATATGTTTTGTGGTTTTTTACCGTCACATTTTTCTATTAAAATAAATGAAATTTTGAAAATAATCTTAGTAGTAATAAGGTAAAATGAAATAATTGTATTATTTGTATTCATGTCTATGATAATAAAAACCTTTTGTTAAACTTTATCTAATTTAACTTTAATTAACCAATTTCTGTAAAGTTGCATATAGTAGATCATTTTTGAAAAATAAGGTCATAAAGTTGCACTTCTTACTTGTGTACATTAGTACACGCACATATTCTTCCAGGCAAGATCAGCAGCCTAGCTCTTGCTTGGGTTCGTTAGGGCATACTGAAGCCTTAAAAAAGTTTCTAACTCGTCATCATATTTAGAAAGCAGACAGATGAAAGCGAAATAAGACTCCTGGGAGAAGAGACGAGGTGAATACTAATAGTATTGTGCAACTACGCTTATTATG
The DNA here is from genome assembly GCF_905147105.1 of Pieris brassicae. Taxonomy (NCBI): domain Eukaryota; kingdom Metazoa; phylum Arthropoda; class Insecta; order Lepidoptera; family Pieridae; genus Pieris; species Pieris brassicae. The sequence continues at coordinate 2,283,268 of NC_059673.1, read as the reverse complement.
CGAGAGGGCCCGATTATTTTAATTAGAGCGTGAGCGCTCTCATTGCGCTTTAAAAGTTTTTTTTTATAGAACTGGGGGCAAACGGGCAGAAGGTTCACCTGATGTTGAGTGATACCGCCACCCCACCATGGACACTCAATGCCAGAGGGCGAGTGCGTTGCCGGCGTTTTAAGAATTGGTACGCTCTTTTCTTGAAGGGCCCTCGAATTGGTTCGGACATACTTCAGTGCGCTGGTTCCACATAGCGGTGGTGCGCTGCAAAAATTGCCTTGAAATATGCTCGGTCGTGGTACGACGGAAATCGAGGTGATACAGATAATTTTACTGCGAAGACATACATAGAAAACAGCACACAATGTATCTTAAAGTAATAAAGGAGAAATAAAAAGTTTATTATATAGAATATAAAGAAAATTTAGGTAAAGTGTAATGCACTGGAACTAGGATTCCCTGTGTTGTGGGCAGCCAGTCTGTTCCTTTTAACATATAAACTGTATTTACCTTTATGATATATACATAACACAAATTTATATTTAAACAATTTTTGCACAATAAGAATATTTTCTGTATCAGCATAGGACAGGTTGACAAGATATTCTTTGAGATTATTAGTAACTGATTGTACAGATACCGGCAAACATCTTGAACAAATGTCCATGCCTGCGCATAAGCGACTTTTAGGTATCACTCCACTTTTAGGTATCACTCGGGGGGCGACGTGTCGATCGCGTGATTGGTGAATCAGTTGACGTTTGTGTCCCGCTCTGTGTACGATGTGGAAACTTTCCCCCACTCCCTTGTTTAATGCTCAAGAAGTTTGCCGGTATCTGTAATGTGACTTTTTAAATGTTAGTGATACTTTTGTGTTTAAGGAAGTGATAAAAGATGAAAGGGCCTCGGAAGGAGAAAAAGCATTGGGCGAAGAAAGTGAGTTTTTTGGATTGCTTATACATAGGTTTGCGTTGTGTATGATGTGGTGTGTCCAGTAAAAGGGATTTACTTACTGGACTTTTAATTACGCCAAAAGGAATTTAAGCAGCATTCTTTATTTAATAGTTAAAACGAGCTAGGTCTGTATATCTACAGTCGCTTCTCTCACACTTTGAAATCAATTTTCCTTTAGTTGTTTTTATCTCTTCGTGTACGTTATTAGCCTATAAGAATTTGTCACATTAAATATTGTATTTTATTTTCCTTGTGCCAATGTATGTGTGTGCCCAGCGTTGGCGCGCTTTTGTAATATAATACTTTCAAATTAAATTAAAATATAGGATTTCACTATACGATAATTTAAAAACTAACAAAGACAATGTAAATTTACTTGTTGTTAATTTGTGTTATTAAAATAAAATAAATAAATCAGCGGCAATGCAACCTTTTTAGGTCTGGGCCTCAGATTTCTGTATCAATAATAGGCAAGTAGGTGATTAGCCTCCTGTGCCTAACACACGCTGTCGACTTTTAGTGTCTAAGGCAAACCGGTTTCATCACAATGTTTTTCTTCACCGTTAGAGCGAATACTAAATGCGCACTTAGAAAGTCCAATGGTGCACAGCCGGGGATCGAACCTACGACTTCAGGGATGAGAATCACACGCTGAAGCTACTAGGCCAACACTGTATGTGTTTTAAGGTGATGTTCACAATCACATCAAATCGATTTGCTTATTTCCTTTGAAAATACGCCTTTGGAGATGGTAGGTAGGTACTTAATTTATTACAATATAGTAATATTATTTTATATAGTATCTATGATGTCAATTAAAAAGTGAAATTATAAAAAAAAATCTCAAATCATTATGACCAATTTTGTTTTATATTCAACTTGTGTGGCAACCGGTTATTGTTATGACAATATCATTGCAAATTGAAAGTGTAGTCTGAATCACCGACCACATATGCTGCATTAAAGGTGTACATTACTTTAATAATGATTATTTTAAGCCGCCTGGTAGTATCGGTGACCACAGAGCTGGTGCTTTCCTCCCTCAACGAATAAGTACGTGGGTAACACTGAAAATGTTTAGAACTGGCCAGTTAGAAACATTGCTAATGAAAACTTTTTTGAATTTCGATTTTAGAACTCTTTGGTAACCTAATGTAGTATTTACATTTGTTTTTGTGAATTGGCGGTAAATCTAAAACTCTTGTTACACGTGAAAATGAAACTAACGCGAGAAAATTTTCGGTCAATGATTTATATATTCGGGCGCGTACGAACTTACATAGAGAAGCACCATTTATGCGTGTCTTGCGCACCCTAAATGTTATTGCTTGTGAGACAGATGTTTTTATTTGCACACTGGCTGAATTCACAAGAATCGCATTATTTATAATTAGTTATAAAATGGTTTAGATTTTAAGTTTTTACTTGTTATGTGTATATTATGTTTTTAGTTTAGTTTTTTATTGCATTAGTATTAAGTTACTGTGAAAATAGGAAATAAATAAATTATGACTATAGGCTGCGATTAGCATTTCCTAATGAAGCCCCATCTCGTGCCACTATTTACAATTGGTTTCACGAGTTTAAGCGTGGACGCCTTTAACTGCAACTACTGAAGATAACAAGTTTTTTTAAATTTTCATTGGTAAGAAAATTATAAATACTGTATATTTGATTATTGTTATTTGGTTTTAATAAACGATTAAATCATTAAACTGTTAAATGTACCTGGCGAAGCTGAAATAGGTAAATACCTTAAAGCTTACCTAGGCTTTAGTTACACAGCAATATAATAATTAAAATATATAAAATCACAGTTCGATGACTGACACACGCCATCAATTTTTGAGTTAGATTCAAAAACCAGTTTTATCTCAAACCATGCCGTTTGTAAATTTTTGATGTATGGGAGTCAAACTTAGCCTCGTTACTGACTAGTGCAGTTTCCCTTCAGTAGTTGCGAACATAGAAAAACAAATTGGTGCACAGCCGTGATTAGAACATGACATCAGGAGCAGCTCTATTGTATCATCTGTATTAATAAAGAATATATAGATTAATACTAACAATCTGTCAACCCTGAACAAAGATGACTGATCGAAAATTCCATGGGAGAAAAGTTTGACAGCATTACGCATGCGCACCGCGGCTGGATCCCGTGTACGCGAAACCATTCCGCTTTCCCGCCTTCGACAGCCGCCGCATTATCTGTGCTCAATTTGATGACTGAGACAATGAACTTTATTTTTTAATAACCCATTAGCGTAGATTTTATTAATTAAATTAATTTACGTTGTACTTTTGTAACGATAACGTTTGTCCTGTTTATATACTATATTGCTTTATTCTTTATTTTTAATAAAGATGGGTTTTTTTTAACTTCTTTGACAGTTTCAAATTCTTTTGCACCTACAATCTATGGCCAAATCGCTGCGATGATGTCATAGCCTGAATCGCGCTTACGAAGTTATTTCGTCTGAGGATTCTTTTTATGTAACATAAGGCAAACGGGCAGGAGGCTCACCTCAATGATCCACATCCCATGGAAGTTCTTAAACCAGAGAGCACGCGAGTGCGTTGTCGGCCTTTAAGAATTGGTACGCTTTTTACTTGAAGGACCCTAAGTCGTATTTTTCTTATCACAAGACGCTTTTGCGTAATATCATATAACATTATTACGTATATTAATTAGAATACAATTGAATTTAAATGCATTTGTCTACTTGTTTATAAAATCAGTTAGGTATTTTATAATACACATAAATACAATATCGGATGAATGTGATTTAACAAGGAGGATTTTTTTATAGCACAGGGGGCAAACGGGCAGGAGGCTCACCTGATGTTAAGTGATACCGCCGCCCATGGACACTCTCAATGCCAGAGAGCTCACGACTGCTTTTCCGGCTTTTTAAGAGTACGCCCTAAGTCGACACTAAGTCGAATTGGTTCGGAAATATTTGAGTGGGCAGCTGATATACTAGGCAACCGTATTTAGAGAGATCAGGTTAGGTTAGCCTTGTGGTTCATACCTGTACCTGAGGTATTAGAGACAAGTTAACAGTACCGAAGAGTGGATGAAGCGAGAGAGGTACTACGAGAGGACTCTTCGGGAAATATAAATCAAAAAGTTTAATGTTTATAAGGCATAAGTACCTGAATGTTATACTGCAAGTAGTTATTGAATCGTTCGTTCGAACGTTCTAATTTTGAATTTTGCACTTTGATGTACGATTTTTGAATCGTTCGTTCGAATGTTCTAATTTTGAAATTGTACTTTGCTGTATGTTTTTCCAAGAAGATTTTTAGATTTTCTACCTTTATAAGCTAGCTTATATTAGGAGTATATTTCCGATGATAACATTCGTCTTTCAAACATGTATATACAAATAATTGGTTTGAAAATAACAACAAATAAGAAAATATTCCATTATATGACATTCTTAAGTACTTGTAGACGTAATAATTGTGAATATTCATGGAAAACTGTTTGATTCACCTTTGACATGATATCCGCTAAATAACATAGATTAAAAATGTTGTTGCAGTTACTAAATCAGATTAATGATTAGAACGTTATTTAATCTTGGTACCCTGCCTTGCTGTTTGAGTGGAGCTCACGAACTGTCTTCCGTGAGCAGACCGAACTGTTTTCCTCTGTTTAAATAGTAGTTCTTAGCAGTTTAAGGCATTGTGTTTCACTAATTCGACTTATGGTCCTTCTAGATTTCATCTTCTGGCATTGTCCATAGGCTGTATGACTTAACAGATAAACGCTTAAAGGGGGTTTCCTTAGCGTTTTCCCATGTTCTATTAAAATATTAAGTATTGTTTATATTAAATATAATAATTAGTCGCATTCTTCGCTATAACAAAGTAAAACTACACATACCAATAAAAATTAAGATCTGAATTTTTAATCTATGTCGATTTTTAAGCAATCGTCACTGACCTCTCTGTATTGATTGACTCTCAGAGGACATTAACATAACTCTACTGTAACATTGTACTATGATTATTAATTGAACTTGAGAATAAGATATTAATACAATTAAAACTAATACATATTTAAAGTGATATATATAATGTTTTAAAGCTGAAGAGTTTGACAGTAATCCACTTATCGAGGTAGGCTATATTCTATATAGGATCTGGAGTCTATGCTGTGTGAGTCTATGGACCGTCAAAGAGTGAATAAATCAAGAGCTGTCAAACTGTTCGGTACAAAGATTATCCTAATGTCTCGATATATGAAATATTATATATCTTGCGAAACAAATAATACATTTATTCACATAAACGTTTAGTTGGGAATTATATGCTAAACCTACATCATAACAATGTATTTTCATTGCGAAGTCTAAAGACCATATGCCAAGTGCACATTTCTCATATTGTATGCTAATTAGGTTGAACTAAAAGCATTTCTTTGTTATTCAACTACACCTATGTTAATATATCTAGGTATATACCTATGTCGCTTGAAGTTGAAACTTCTTTGACAGTTTCAAATTCTTTTGTCACTTGCACCTACAATCTATGGCCAAACCGCTGCGATGACGTCATACCTGAATCGCTTACGTTATTTATTATTTATATTTTTTTATGTAACAGGAAGCAAAAGCAACAGTCTCTAATGTTAAGTGATAACTTTTGGTTTCATATATATACTTCTTGATTTTAGCCGGCCGAGGTTCAAATCTTGCAGGTTAAGTATTCAAATCCCTTAACTCCCTTAACTCTTCCGACCAACTTACATTCACTGATCGACAATCCTGGTGCTGCTGCTGTCAGAGGAATAGCAACAATTTCCTTCATCCACAAACCCTGAAATTGGTAATAAGAATTATGTTTATATTACAATCAGACAAAGAAATATTATTAAAAATATTAAATTTAAAATCTGAAACGTACGATAAAATTATTCTTAAGTTGTCGGAGCTTTATTGGTTAAAAATTTCAATCTTAACTTTACACAACGGTCAGTCGAAACTTTAATGACTACGCGCGGTATAAAACGTAGTAAATTTGACATATGGAAATCCTTAATGATATACTCAAATAAATGGTTGTTTTCGAGTTGAGTTTCGATCTCCACACATTTCTCAATATAGAGGTGAAGTATTCTAGGATGTGGATGTGTTTCTGTTCAACTGAACCCATAAACATTGTTTAATAATAAAATTCTTTTGTATCACGCAGCCCCGACACAAAACGACCAATATTAAAGCTTAGACTTATTTCAGAAATGGAATATGCTTAAAAGGAGTATGAAGAATATCCATGGCGCAAAATAACCTGAATCATGAGCGTACTCCACATACACACATTCACGTACATACCCTCGCTATCACACACACATATAACAGCCCAAATTACGTATTATTTAGTATAGAATAATTTTGATTGTTTTTTAAATATGTACCTATATATTTTGGCTATATTTTAGTGTAATCGTTTATATATATATATATATATATATATATATATATATTAAGTTGCAGGATTCAGAAATAAATAAATAATTTATTTGTAATAACCCCGTACTAATATATTATTGTAGTACAATCTAAAGTGGCTTGCAAAAGTTATATAATTAATAATGAGTCATATCATTATAGACAATTCATATATTATTTTATAACTACATCATCAAATTAATTGATATTAATTATAATATGACGCAAATAATAATACATTTTTTGTTAATGTTTTACATTAAGTTTTAAAAACTTTTGTAATTTTTGGTAAATTATTATAAACCTTGATTGCAATACAAAATGTGTTTTCCAAATATTTTTTTAAAACAGCCAATTTCTACTTCGACAGTGGTCCATTCCATTCATTCATTTGATTTAAAAGATTGCAACATATCCGTGATTGTCTCGAACTAACTGGCTATATAGTAACCCAAAAGACGTGTATTTTTACAGAAATGGTAACAAACGGGGAAGTGACTGATGGTAAATAAGGGCCAATGGACACTCTCAATGCCAGAAGTCTCTAGCGACTTTTAAGGATTGGTACGCTCTCGTCATCTAAGCCGAATTGGTCCCCAAATTCAGTGGGCAGTTGGTTCCATACAGTGGTGGTAAACTGCCTTAGAATTCTTCGTACCTGCCTACTTCCTTCGGGTGGAATTTTGTATTTTGCCTCGACGTCTGATGATGAAACTCAGCGGCCTATTCTCAATCCTGAGGTAGCAAGTTTGATCCGCGGCTGTGCAATCGACTTTCTTTCTATGAGCGCAGTTAACATTCGCTTGAACGGTCAAGAAAAACCGGCGAAGGAGCCTTGCCTATTAGATTACCAAATGGTAATGAAACATCTACTACTCGATGCTACTGAAACGGATGCTACTTGTGGTGACTGGTCATAAAAGTTATTTTTGACTATGTATATGCTTGTTGTAACCACGAGAATGTAAGTGCTTGCTCCTATTTCACCATGCCTCCTGCTGATGTCATGTGGAACATGGTGTGATGGTTGCAGCTCCTTACAAACGTTGTCTAATACAAAAAAAAACTTGGCGTTTAAAAAGAGTCGCGGAGAGTTTATTGCCAGTTCTTCTCTTCCGTTCTACGCCCTTGAGAACTGGCAGTAAATGTAAAATTAGAATCATGTATATTTCTTTTTATTGACGTTCATAAGTGTACATATATGAATATATGATTTTTGAGTTTTGACTGTGTGATACAGAAATCTGAGGGGTAGACCAAAAAGTGTGAGTCCACAAAGTTTCATATGCATACTTTTTCGTGTTAATAATTTATTCAGGCCATTATTCACGTGATAAAATTAGATAACAATACCTTCATAGTAATGTTATTCGCGTTATGTTTCACGGTGTGATTTTAAAATGGAAAGGTTTTACGCCTTGTTTGTCGAATCGAAAGTGATAATTATATGTAACATAGTATCGTTTAATTGTTGTACGGGATATTTTAGACTACAATAATAATTTTACGCAGTTACAATTTAAATGAAATATAACAAAAACCAAAGATGCATTTACAAAAGGAAAAAATAATAATCGGCTCAAATATAAGAGTCTTTAGTCCATCTTTGATTTTATTCCTTTAAGAGTAGAGACTCTTGGGCCAGAGCTGCTGCTTCCCTCGCTCAAAGAGTAAGTATCACAGTACAGCGAGGAAATGCTGGCAGCGTTAAAGGTAAACTGGCACAGGGACCCAACTTTTAAAATTTGATTTAATTTTCTATTTGAAATTTTAATTATTTTATTATTACTATGTAGGTAAAAAAATTTAAATACTGTATATTTGATATTTATGTTTAGTTTTTTAATAAACGAATTTTTAAGATACAAGAAAATACACACAAGCGATTTCTTTCAGGCAACTCAGCAATTCATAGTATGGAAGAAGAAACATGAACGAGAATTATTACATGTAACGGTAGAAATACTAATTCTAAAATTAATCTAAACAAAACATAATAATATTATTAATTAATATACAGTTTATCTTAGGGTTAATAGGTCAATATAATATATATGTATGTATGTACATACTTAAAATTACCTACTAATAAATTGCATAATTTCTTTCTCATAGTCTGGCGAGTTGTTTGTCTACAATGTAATACAAAATCTGAACAAAAGCCATAATTCGCAGACAACAAAAGGGCAATTACATCTCGACGCGTGCGCATGCGGTAGTATTCAATATAAAATACAAAAATCAACCTTAAGCCACTACAATAGATATTAATAGATCGTAATTAATCTTACAAAGATTTCAAACACGCAGTGTCGACCAATGACCGCGCTTTCTCCGTCGTCCATCTTTGATTCGATTTTTGATTTCAAATTTGGAACAAAAGGCCGTTATGAGCATGCATTCGAAATTCGAAAATGGCATTTGGTTTTATTGCTTATTTAGTCTGTTGTCGTCTCTTGAATGACAATTGTTATATCGGCCTTTTTTAAGAACTTTCGATCTTAATGTTAAATAGAACGTTCATTTTCATGTTTTAGGATCGCTTTACAAAATAAAACATAGATTATCTAGACTACATATATTATCCCGCAGTCCGGGTTTATCGCGTGGTTGGAATATTCTCGTAAAACCGTTTTATTGAACAATTCAAAACCTATAAACATGACATTCAATCATTGAAACAGGTGCAAAGGTAATTAGTAATTATGGACTAGACAAATTATCATACATTACACACTACAGAGAAATCTTCGCGTTATAGTGGTTCAAATACCGCGTAATATGGGGGACGGAAATCGCATTATATGAAAACGTGCTATATGTGTACCGCGTTGTAAGGGTGTTTCTTGTACATATGTTTGTATATAGATATTTTTGATTCCGATGCATTTCTTAGGAGATTTTATGTAAACTCAGGTGTTCTCAGTTACTCAATGCATTTGATCAGGGCTGTCAATTTTTTTTTATTACAACTTGATAAAAATAACCGTTCATCTGACAAAACCGGCTAATCGCCATAATTACAGCGCCACTAATTTTAATTTGATGATTATTTTACATGCAAGTTATAACGACACCTACAATCTGCAGTCAGAATGGCGTCACAATTCACGTGACGTCACTCGAATTGCGCTAACGCAATCTGATGGCTATGTAACATCCGAAATCAGCCTCCTGTGCCATTAGGCTAGACTTTGTATAGAAAGAAAACTCGACTAGAAAAAAACTCCTTCCACTAAACCGTATTCAAGAAAGAGCAATTCGAGTCGTGGACGACCAATCCCTTTCCGAGCAGCTTGATCCCTTGGCACTGCGTATGGATGCAATTTGGATATCCGCTAGAGTCTATCTGCATCTTACGCATTTGCCATGGCGGGTATTCAGAGGAGTTGGTCGGAAAAATGCGTTTCATTATAGGATGTCGAGGCAGAATACGAAATTCCTTCGACATTCGTCGACAGCGTTATTTAAGGCATTTGCCAAGCACCACTACTATGTGGAACCAGCTGCCCGCTGAAGAATTACCGAAGCAAGCGTAATAATTCCTAAAGGCCCAGCAACGCCTAGGCCTCTGGCATTGAGAGTGTTCATATCACACATATCAGGTGAGTCTCCACCCGCTTCCCCCTTGTTCTGTAAAAAAAACTTTGACTACATACTTTATGTTTCATTGTTCCTGTCCCTTAGAGCATTGTCAAACATCTTAATTACCAAATTAAATTTCTCTGGATATCAATGTGCGGAGTGTCAACCCTAATAGATTACTCGTAATTCCGGTAAAGACATCGTGGGAACAATCTTGGTGGCATCCTCGTGTATACAATTCCAATAGGTATATTTTAGTTACAAGAACTCCATGTGAAGTCCTGGGGAATACTTCACTTTCATTGAAAATTTTGTTCCAGTGCTCGACCCGAAGAAAAAAAAAATAAAAAAATAAGAAGTTCTTGTATCTTTCTCATACAGGTTGCTGTCTTTCTCTTTCATCGGCAGCATATATCTGAGTGGTCAGGAAGGAAGCACCTGGAGCCGAATATCTGTTTTTACTGACATATCGAACGACGTTCAGTTTCGCGGTCATTTGGAGGGAAAGGCTAAATTAGCCTCCAAAAAACTTGGTGTGCTCAGCAAGGCGAGACGGTACTTCACTCCGGGCCACCGCTTGCAACTCTATAAAGCGCAAATACGGCCCCACATGGAATACTGTTCTCACCTCTGGGCGGGGGCTCCCCAGTACCAGCTCCTTCCACTTGACCGTATCCAACGAAGAGCGGTTCGAATCGTCGATGACCAATCCGAGCGGCTCGATCCTTTGGCGTTGCGTAGAGATGTGGGGTCACTCTGCATCTTCTACCGCATTTACCATGGAGAGTGTTCAGAGGAGTTGTTCGGATTAATACCTGCAGCTGAGTTTCAGCATCGGACGTCGAGGCAAAATACAAAATTCCACCCGTATCACCTCGACGTCCGACGTTCCACGACTGAGCGTTTCTCAAGGCAATTTTTGCCGCGCACCACCGCTTTGTGGAACCAGCTGCCCACTGAAGTATTTCCGAACCAATTCGACTTAGGGTCCTTCAAGAAAAGAGCGTACAAATTCTTAAAAGGCCGGCAACGCACTCGCGAGCCCTCTGGCATTGAGAGTGTCCATGGGCGGCGGTATCACTTAACATCAGGTGAGCCTCCTGCCCGTTTGCCCCCTATTTTATAAAAAAATAAAAAAAAAACTAGTTTCTGTGGAGCCCCTCTTATGAGCCTTTCACTTAATCGGTCCATCTGTTTGGTGAATAACCACGACTCTCTTCTTGCCTTCTGCTTTACCGACCAAGATAAATTTCTCCATTTCTACATTGTTTTAGTACTAATAAATATATATATATATATATACTGCATTAACACGATGAACGAAATCTTCCTTTTCTTTTCCTATTAAACCTTTTTCCATTTCGTAGAACCGTCCTTAGTTCTAACTCTGGTATTCGTATATATATATAAATGAATCCCTAGTGACCTTGGTCATGGCATCACGCATGAACGGCTGTACCAATTTCGCTAATTCTTTTTTATTATGTTTGTTATTGTCAGAAGAAGGTTCATATGAAAAAGTAGTCTTAAAAATTTAAGACTACTTAACCACCATATTAAGTAATCATTAAAAGTAATGCTTCGATCCGAGTTATTATATTGATAAAATACCTATTAAATAATTACAGTCGCTAATTGTTCGTGGCATTAATCTTGAAAATCCATGTTTTTCACATGGCCCATGGCCAGTTACATGTCACCTATTCCCATGTCGGGATACCAACAAAATTATTAATATACGCGCCACAGAAAATTAACAAAGAATGATGTATATCTTGAAGCATTTTTAGTTATTAAGAAAACACTTTTTAAACGGATTGAAGCTATGTATTATTATTAAACTTATGGTCACCGTGACCACGCACGCTGAAAAGCACGCGAAACGTCGGAAAAATTTTTTAATAGTGTTTTCTAAATGTGTAAAAGCTATGTTAACAAAAGACAATACTAAATTTTTAGTTATTTATACCAAATCGAATTCAATATTCATATTGAAGACAGGACAACGTCTGTCGGTTCCGGTAGTTATATATATATATATAACAGTTATAACCTAAGTAGTAACTGACGTGAGACTGATCTTAAATTGTCGTGATTCATGTGCACTTTTTACTTTTTGTTTTTCATGCATCCTTTTTTTCAATTTTGTTTGTTTTTTTATGTTCCTTTTAAGTTTTGTCTTAATAACTATGTGTCTATGTATTTTTACACTTCTTGCAAACCTTATCTGATATAATACATTTTTTTCTCTTCTCACAGTGGTTGCCGGGAGGACATCGCTCAAAAGCGATAAGCTCCGCCAGTTGCCCTATTTTTTATTAAACTATGTACAATTTTTTATATTATGTGGAGCGAAGTGTTTATAAATAAACATTTATAAATATTGGGAATTGGCCTCATTATTATTATCTTGGAATTTTATTATATTTTCTAAATATTTATCTCTATAAGGTCTGCAAGAACTCTATTAGTAATAGTTATTACGTATAAAGCATGCCGTTTGCCTGTTAAAGGGTGTACAGTTAATTTTTATTGTTATCTTTGTGTAAATAAACAAAGTCTATTAACGCCTCTACGATAAAAAGTTCAATGTAATAATAATAATACCAAGTAGGTTAATATTTTGTCCCTACTTAAGGATACTTCTGTCTTAAGTTATTGCGTAATTAGCTAACCTAACAACATCGGACCATATCAATATTACAAATCTTTTATGTTTTGAAATATATTTGCAGATACCGACATATATTGTCTGTCAGAGATAATACGGAAATCAAAAGACCATTTTTAGCATATATCTTTGTATATGCAATACTTACCTAACACCTGTGATACATAGTTTTAGCTATATCACCCTAAGCGGATACGAAATTTAAGCTTAGATGGAAAATCTCATGTAACATGCAAGGGAAAAGCGTCTTTATGACTCTGGAATAAGGTATTATGATCTCGTGCGGGACAAGGACGAAAGATTTGGTGCTATTCCCGTTAAATGAAGATTTAAAACCATTTTTTTATATAATAACCTATGGTTTATTTTATATTGGTGGTGAATATAATTGTAACAGCATTTTCCTTTAGGTATCTGTGGCAAATGCCTTTATTTAATTTTCTGTGTGATTTTTTTATGGCTATTTCTTGTCTATTAATACAGAACTGTATTTTTTGTAAATAATTGAAATTCTATTGGCACTTGATTTGGTTAACAGGACAACAAATAAACGCGTAAAAGTACTATATCCGTCCTGAAGTAAACAATTAAGACAAATATCTATATGTTGTTTAAAATTATCGATCAATTTTGTCATTGTTAAATAAAGAACGTTCGGACGAAAACTCTGTACGATTCAGTTACGATTTTCGTATACGAATAGCGCATCTGCAAGATTAGAAGCCTCTAGGGTATTGATCGCGCCCGCCTTGGAAGCCATTTCGTTAATCTGTGGGGAACCACAGATGTTCTGAAAAGTACTTTTCGTGAATTTCCTTCATTAATACTTGATCTAATAGTTTTTCTATCTCAATAATATCTATGTTACAAAGGCTGTATATATAAAAACATCCTTAACCGAAAAAATCACTTGAATACATAGATTTGTGTTGATCATGAAACAAATTTTAATGTATGTATTTATCTTATTGCAGTATTTGTTTTTTTTTCTGTCTTTTAGTTATAGTCCTAAACATGAAGCTAATGTGGAACCAGCTGCCCGATTCCAAACCAATTCGACTTAGGGTCCTTCAAGAAAGGGCGTACGAACTCTTGAAAGGCCGGTAACACAAATAAAATATATAATAAAATAAGCTTTTTTTTGAGGTTCCATTGACAGATGTATAAACCGATGCAAATGGGTGGGATGCGCTCTGGAGGGATCCAAGTCACATTGCCAAGCAAACCCTCCACTGGAATCCAAAGGCAAAAGGAAGTGGCCGCCAATAGCAGACCCGGCATAGCAGTATCATTGCAGTGGCAAAGAAAGCTGGAATAACGATCTAGGACCGATCGAGCTGGTTTCCTGCTCTGCCTCACTTCAGGGAAATAGGACTTTAAGTTATGTTTCCGTGCAAAAGCAGTTATACAGTATCTATAGAGGCCCAAAATTACTACACAACCAATGCAATCTATATAATTTTTATGTACACGCTATCAATAACTAGAACGCGAAACAAGATTGGTTACATAAGCACATAGATGTGCGTCGGACATTGCTAAACATGTGCCTGAAAAACCGCTCGTGTGAATTACACATATCCTAAGCGCACGCGCACAGGAGCGATATTTCTAAACTTTTAACCGTATTGGATGCAGCTAATGGATGTTGGCCACTACTGAATGGTAGATCTATGGATTTAGAAAACTGATTTATATCGCAACCACAATTATATTATATTAAGAATATCCTAAGCTAAATATGCATCATGAGCACACCCCACATACACATACAAACCATCTACCACCACAGCCGAATTTAGTATTACCTACTTTGTTAAATGTATTAAATTTTTTTACCTTCATAAATATTTGAACGATTTGTATTTATGTATGTGTTTTTATTATATATTTATATAAGCTGTATGATAACGAAAAAATAAACATGGTCCTTCAGAGCCTCGTAGTACCGCCATAGGACGATGTGTATATATGTGTAGCGGGGCTGGGAACCTTCTATTTGGTATACTGATGAGCTTTACCGGGTCCACTTCTATCAGGTCCTCACCTCACTGGGCCCATTTTCAGAACATGCTGTTTGCATTGAGGTTCTTTATACGTTGGCTCTAGGCTCTAGGAAGTTAGGCAACCCCAGATAACACAGGGAATAATAAACAAAACGCTGGAATAGTTGACTATACATATTTAATTATAAAAGAAAACACTTAGACAATATATAAATCCAAAACCGATTAAATTGATAAACAAAATATACGTAGCAGAAAACATAAGCCAATTACAAGTACATTCATATACGAAAACTGAAATTTTATAATTTAAAAAAGTAATAGTGGTTTACGCCCCGCGTACTCAAATAAATCACACATTGAGTCGTGTGCGCACGATCTAAATCAATAACCAGAACAATTATCACGATCTAATAAGCAGTGATCGAAACTGAATTACACCACGGCCGATAAGAGAATGTCTATCATTGTGTAACTAGCCGGTTTTTCAGGGAAAATTCATGAAAAGTTGTTTGATGCGAACATTTTATATCATGAACTTATGTACATTACACGTGTCTGAAAATTAGCTTAGGCGAACGCAACTCACCCACTAAAAATGTATGTGTTGGGCTGGTTTCCCTCCCTATACTAAAAAATGAGTTCTAATTAAAATTTGTGTAATATTAGTCAATAAATTACAATCAATATTTCTTTGTTCTGAGAAAAAGTTGTTTCGTAATTCGCTGTTTTTCAAATTTCTTTCTCTGTATTTTATGATTTGATGAGGTTTTGGTGTATCTGTGATATAAATTGTTAGAGTTATCTTCATCAATGATAAATGATGTGACATCGCATTAACATACGTTTCATTACGACTAGTATAAAAGCTTTGACTTGTTTAAGCTATAGTTTGAGTATTAAGAATAACCGTAACGCTTAAAAACCTGCATCATGAGCACATCCTTACAGAGGACATCCTCACGTACACACACTTCCACACAATCACACACCTAATTAAGTATGAGTGTATTTTAATTTTGTAAATTGAACCTTTTTGTATATTATATGTATTCCATTTTTGGCTATATGTTTAGTGTAATTGTTTTTTGTTATATATACTTTATTTTAGCTGTATAATTACGAACCCATTCAAAACATTAACATCAAAAAGGATTTGTTTTGTTAATACTGATTTCGAAGCGTGTAAAAGCTAGAAGTGTTAATTTTTAAAGTTAAGAGGCAAACGGGCAGGAGGCTCACCTGATGTTAAATGACAAGTGAAGTGCGTTGCCGGCCTTTCAAGAATTGGTACGCTCTTTTCTTGAAGGACCCTAAGTCAAATTGGTTCGGAAATACTTCAGTGGGCACCTGGTTCCACATAGTAGTGGTGCGTGGCAAAAACTGCCTTAGAAAACGCTCAGTTGTGGAACGACGGACGTCGAGATGATAAGGGTGGTATTTTGTATTCTGCCTTGACGTCCGATAATGAAACTCAGCTGCGGGTATTAGACCGAACAACTCTTCTGAACAGTCCCCATGGTAAATGCGGTAGAAGATGCTGAGAGAGCCAACATCTCTACGCAACGCCAAAGGATAAAGCCGCACGGAAAATGATTGGTCGTCGTGTTTGTATGTACATAGAAATACCATTATGTAGACCAACAAAAATGCTAGGGTGTCGAATAATAATTACTATGTCCCCCATTGCCTCCGCTGTCACGGCGCCTGGTACCAAAATATCCACTGTCTTGTCCACGAATCGAACGGTCATAACAAAATGTTGAAATATAGCTTTAACCAAGTTATTCCCAACGTCCCACGCCACAATTTGATTGTTGTTGACCTAATTGAAAACGTATTAAAATTATTTGGAATTTGATTTTCTGTTTTTCATTATGTTTTGATAATTTACATAATGTGTTTCACATAGTATTGTCTTTTATTAACATAGCTTTTACACATTGAAAGAAAACACTTTTTAACCGGATTGAAGCTATGTTATAATATTTCACATAATTATTACATATTATGTAATAATTATTAGTTAGACTGAAGGTATACATACCTTTATTATAAACTTATATTTATTTTACTTATTATGTAAAATAATACATAGCTTCAATCCGGTTAAAAAGTGTTTTCTTTCAATTATGTTTCGTTAACAATTTCCTAAAATCTATCATTTAAGTTTTTTTAAGTGAATAATTCATTTTTTTATATAATATAAGTATGTTACATAGGGGAAGCATGAGAATTTGGGGAAAATACTGTTTTTAACGAACATATATATTAATTTTTAATATTTTTAGGAGAAATCTGGTAAAATTGACGATTTGGAACGATTATATGTATTGAAAAGTAGTTTAATTAAATAAAATAGTAAAAAAAAATTCCCCTGCTAACGGAAGGCTCACCTAATTTTAAGTGATACTGCCCGTGGACACTATTAATGTCGCAGGGCTCGCGAGTGCGTTATCGGCCTTTTAAGAATCAAATTAAATTATTATTTAACAAGTCGCAACGGTTCTCCCATACCTTGGTCTGTCGCGCATACGTTATACGCTATGCGTTTTCAGCTAGATAATTGCGTCAAAAGATTTTTTGGTCTGATCTAATAAAAAAGGTCTTTTGAATAATTATTAATCTCTTTATATATAAAATTCTCGAGTCACAATTCCCCAACTCCTCCGACACGGTTAGACTAGTCTTATGATTTTTTTATGCATATTGAGTAAGTCTGAGAATCGGCGAATATTTCAAACCCCTAAGTGATAAGGTGATAAGTAAAAACCCCTAATCCACCCCAAATGTATTATTTATATATTTTAGACAAAAAAATTGTTTTTTATTTTTTTATGATACACATACAGTACTTAATTTTGACCCATCTTCAATCAATACCTACTTTTTATTATATCAGATAGGTTATTTTTATTGCACTAACATTTTTTTTCCTGGAAATAATATAAATGGCAAAACGACGTTTGCCGGGTCAGCTAGTTTAACTATAAAATGAGTAAAATACCAAACCACTTAGAGGTGACGTTTGTGGTTTCGTTTCCGTATCCGGAATAGCAAATATTTTGTTTGTGTAAAATTACTTTTTTTACAAAGCAAACGGGCAGGAGGCTTCCTGAGTAATATCGATGTGCACCCTCAATGCCAGAGGGCCCGCGATTGCGTTGTTGGCCTTTTAAGAATCGGTTAGATTTATTACTTGAGATATCTTACTATTTATTATGTTGACACAGCTTCCCACTTATTTTATTCCCTCCCTAGTACAGTATATGGGTAGGTATATAATCCCTCTCGAGTGTACCCTCTGAAAATCTCAACCAATCGCCATATTTAATACATCTTGAATCTCCTAACAGAGATACTTCGTTACTCCCTGTTATTTCACTATCAATCTAATTTAAATCTACTCCTATTACAATAAAGTTAATTCCTAACAAAACATCACTTATGTCACTTATGCCCTTTAGGCTGTGGGAAAGAATTAAGATCGATTCTCTTAAAACAAACTAGTTTAATCTAAAACCAACCCTGTGCATTGTACATAAGGCTACTTTTCCAATAAATTCAGCGTAATGATAGAGCAATTTAAATATAGAATAGCGAGATTATTCTGTGGGGAAAATTCAGGACGCTTTCAGACGATTTTCTATTTTATGCTCTACTAATAAAGTTAAATTTCTAATTACAAGATTGGAGATATGACCTTTTGTTATGACTCGTTAAAAAGATCGATTCGCTCAGGAGAAAAGGGATGGAACATTCGAAATTCAAAAGCTGACTTCCGTAATCCGTTTCCGTAATAATGCTTTTATAATGTTATTTAGCCTGTAGGCGTAACAAATTCATACAATTTACTACCAATATTTCCTATTATTTATAAATATATGTCCTATTATTATATATATATATATGTCCTATTGATGTAGATAATATATTTATTCATGAATGCTTATAATTTCAATGGTTTTATGCAAATTATGTTAAGCAGAGACAGTTCTATATACTTAAAGTCTTGCGGGAGGTGGCGGCCAACAGAAGTCTTATCTAAGAACTCGGTTTCTATGTACCTATTGTTTGCAAAGAAATTGCGCTTACTGAATATTGTCTTCGTCACTATCGGCATCTTCATTTGTTTGCAGACTGAGTTCACAGTAGCGATGTTGTGTATCTTTTGAATTTTTACATTTAATTTTCGACATTATCGAAAAAAATAACCCAAAGCATACTTAAAATGACGGCGTCATACACGCTTTCTGATAATGGAAATAGCTAGTCTAATTTATCATTTTCACCTAAACACTTCAAAAATCTCTCGATAGCTTATCTAATACACAGTTAACACACTTTTCCTGTAAGTGAATTTTAATCTTAGATATGAAATTTGGAAGTTTAATGTTGCAAGATATAGATAATATTTCTTTTTCTGTGAACAAACATAGTCTATTACATTGCCGACTTATAATACATTCAAAGAAGTGGAAATTGGCCGCGTTTCTAATGACAGATGGGTCAAATGGCCCAGAATGAGGTAAAGAGGACGCCCACCAGAAACCTGGAAAGATGGAATACAACGGTTAGCGAGGAAGTATTGGAAAATGTTGGCGAGGTTGTGGAAGAATTTGGCCGGGATTTGTAGCCTTCACTCCGGTCGTGTACTAATGTTAAATATACAAACTTAATTCAATCCTAATTATGTACTGTTTTCAATTTTCAGAAACTCGTAGGGAAATACCATATAAAGAAAATATGAGGCACAACTTGGACCAGAAGAGCTAACATCACAAAATAATGGAGTAGTTGGAAGAGGCCTGTGTGTCACAGGACACGCTGATTAGGTAAAATGGGTCATATTATATATTATAATTAAGTTTTATTATGTTACTTAAATAAAGGCTTAATATATTCGTAGTCTATATCTATATATTGTTATGTATTTTTGATCAAGCATCCAATTATTTATTAAATATTAAATGAGAATCTAAAACAACGACAGAACTGCTATCTGATTACCTCAAGCACTCAGGAGCAGAGAAGGTATTCAATCTTGCACTAATTCGGTACTCCTCTGCAATTCCTTTCCGTTACATTGATGGAAAATTTCGTTAGGTCACCTTGAGAAGAACCTAAAGACCTGAAAATCCGACGTTGCCAATCAGCAGCTTTTACCTCCAGAAAAATAATTTCTCCGTACCTTAAAAAACTTAATCAATCAACCTTTACAACCTTTTTTAGGTCTGGGCCTCAGATTTCTGTATCTGTTTCATGATCGTTTGTGAATTGAAAAGGCAAGTAGGTGATCAGTCTTCCTGACGCACACCGTCGACTTTTTTGGGTCTAAGAGCAAGCCGGTTTCCTCACGATGTTTTCCTTCACCGTTCGAGCTAATGTTAAATGCGCACATAGAAAGAAAATCCATTGGTGCACAGCCGGGGATCGAACCTACGACCTCAGGGATGAGAGTCGCACGCTGAAGCCACTAGGCCACCTCCTTACCTCCCCTTACCTTACCCAAATAAAAAAATGATTTCTAAGAAAAATCCTCTCTAGTATTTCCTTCATTACAATTACATTGTTGAATCACGAAAACACTCCGGCTGATATTCTACGAACCATTTGAATGAGCTTCATTCACTTCATCGACTGTAACGGGACAGTTTGTCTATCAACAACCAGTTCTCCTTGACCTCTATCAACAACACTTGACTTCCTAAAGCCTCTTTGTTTTGTAACAAAAAGGGGGGAAGGGCAGGCCCAAGTACAGTGGTTCATTTCAAGTTGACCAATTGTTAATGACCTATGCCATATTAACTAAAGCCGTAATTGAATACGCATTTGTGTGACACAAAAAGGTCTTGTTAAGATGGTTATAGGAGGATGTTTTAATTCTTGTCTCGTCGAGAGGCTTCCGTGAAGATACGTGTAATAACCAATGAATGGCGTGAGTTTGAATTCAAAGTTTGAGGCGACAGATTATAACTGTACATCTAAGAAAATGTCTTTAGTAGTAACTTTTGGTATATAAATAATATATATCGTTGGTATACCAACACCAACACAATTGCTCATAATCGAAAGATATAGTTCAATTAAAATGAGTGGACCCTTAACAAAGTATCAATAGTACCATCTCCGGAACAATCCCAAACGGTAAGGATTTTTTTTGACCTCCCGAAATTCATTTATATCAAAAAGCAGTAATAAAATACAGCAAGAAAATCCTGCAAATTTCTATAAGATAACCAATACAAAAAAACCGTGTTCACTTGGCTTAGGCCTGTGCATCGGTATGATCCTGGTGATCATGAATCGATCCTAAGTAAAACTAAACGGTTACTAATAACAATAATAACAGTTTATTTACATCACATTAATACAAAACAGGAGAAAAATAATATTATGAGAGTTTAGAAAGATGGAATACCTATCTGCATATAAGGTATATTAGTGACACGAACAGTGTTGGCCATAGGTTGAATCATGGAATCTGGTCGTAGGTGCACCATAACTTAGAGGTACAAATTCATGGGAAAAACCCTCATTCCCCAGAACCAGGCACAGAAGGTCGATCACCTACTTGTCTAATTAAAAGTTGATCACGACACAGATACAAGACTTTTATATGTCAACTTTTATAAGGATATATAGAACATTTATAGGTGTAATGTAGTGTATATACTACACTGTACACAATATAGTACAGTACAGTATGGTACAGTACAGGACAGTATGGTACAGTACAGTACATTATAGTAAAGTACAGTACAGAACAGTTTAGTATACTATACTAATATAACCTTTATAGATATAGATTTCGACGTTTCGGGTCGTCTATTCTATAGGATCCCTTATAAATGTTAGCTCATTTAAAAAAGTACTTAAAATCTGTGTTAAAAAAATAAATGTCTTTAATCTGCATAATTTGTTATTCTGTTTCAATAATAAACAAAACACTCAATTAAGATTATTGATTCTATACTATCAATAAATGCTATTATCGTTTTAGATAAATTTAAGCACAATTTATGAAAATGTCGTTTGATTAACGAGATAATTTTGCGTCTTAATAAATTATCGGATTATTTGTGTCACTTATACCTAAAAACTATAAGCCGGCCTTTTTATATCCTTGGATATATTCTAGCATAGCTACTTTGTGAACCGATCTGGATGTGTCAAATGATTTGAATTTGGAGCAAATAGGTTCCATAAGAATCCGAGGACATGGCAGTGCGCCCGCCAAGATGACCACAAAAGCACGTAAACTTTTTCTCGAAGCAGTTCCGGACTCCGGTTCCAGCTCCTTCGTTGTGGATAAAATTTGATTGTCAGTATAAGATTTTGTTAGGTTAGCTAGTTACGTTAATTACTTAAGGCCCCTTAAGTTCTGAATAAACCGACATGAATCTCACAACTTTTTACGGTAGAACTGCGTTGCGAGACTTGTTTTTTTTTCTGTGTTCTTGATGGCATTTTTCTTTATGTAATAAGTACTGAGAAAATAAATAGGATGTTATGATTTCATTATTCGACCACACCCAAACTTAAAAATTGGGTTGTGATAATATCTCTGTAATTCGTTTATTTATCAGTTATTTGAGCAGCACTTAAGATCGCGCTCAGAGGCCCGAATCTTATCAGATAGGCCAGTAGCTATCAAATATTTATTAAGAATGGCCTAGATAATTGTATTTTGTCATCAAGTTTATCATGATGATTTATAGAAAATAACATGACAACAGCAAGTCGGGAGAAATAGTCAAGACTCAAATGTACCTTGATTTAATATTATTCTGTAAATAAATGATTAATAGGAAAGTATGAGCTATATATCAAGTAGATAACATGGAACCTGATGCAAGGAAGCAAAACAAATGACACACTTCCGATACATGATTCCTTTCGGGGAAATAATTGTATGAATCGATCAGACGTCATACATTCTTCGATTCATTCAGAGTTAACAGAATTTTCTTGATTCAAGCCGATTTCCTTTACGTAAAAGATAAAGAAAATCAAGCGTGCTGAATTATTACGAATTCGTTATCAAATTGGCACGGAAATACCTAAAATATTTTGTTGGAAGTTGTTGAAAGTTTACACAAACCACAGTCTATAAAGAATTTTATTATATTATTCTGTAAAATAAATGAATTTACAAACTTTTTTTGTAATATCCGCTCCTGGTGCTTAATGTACGGAACTATATATATATATAGTTTTTTTTTATTAGCATCACATAATTAGGACAAACACATGATATAAATTGACATAGATACGAAAAAAAAAATATTAAAAGCTGTGCCGTCCCTATAACATGTGGACACGACCAGCTAAATCAAGTAGATACAATATACAGTGTTAATAAAAACAACCATAATAATCTAAATACAAACTATAAAAGAATTAAACTGTTTGAACTAAGAAAATAAATTATCGGTACCGTGTCCTAATTCTACTCTTAGCTGAGGCCAAAGAACCATGAAAAATGTCAAAACTCTGGGCAATTTCATTATGGTAGCGATATAATTTAATATAATTGAAATATCTTACAGCGAAAATACGCAATACTCTTATCATATAACACAGGAGAGATTTCACTGATATTTTTAACTTATGGACAAGTTCGATTTGGTTCCCTTTGGAGTAGACTTGGGCCGTTGGGTTCAAGTGCACAGTCGTTAATAAAAGATTTGATTTGCCTGACTAGTACCGAAACAAACCTTTTCAATTTGTTTGTAGTAGTTATGTAACTTAAGAAAACAGATTTCGTATTTTTTTATAATAGTTCAATTATTGTTTTACAATTTTAGTACTGTTACGAACGTGTGTTTATAATTTCATCTCATCAATATGTGCGCAGCGCTTTGAGGCAACAACCTCTCCTTCCGCGCTCCCAGAATCAGACTTCCTTGCGACCATATGGAAAAATCATGTGAACTATGTTTACGTTATATTTTCTATCTTTCTTTTTAAATTTCACGATTTAGAAGGATGATAAGAACTTCTATAAGCAAGACGACAGCCTCCTCTTTGTTGATCGTTGTATGAGGTTAGGTTTTAAGCTATTACTGTATTAAAGTCTATCAAAAACTTCACTGGCGTATTGGGAAGGAAGTAGAACCGCCACTGCTACTATTTCCCTGTATCTCAGGAGGCAGGCTGTTGTAAAGACCGATGTTGATGAGGTTTAATAAATTCAGGATAACAAATTCAAAAACCACCTAATATTGAATTCATAAAACATTTCTGACATCTTGCGAGTGGCCGTTGTAATCGGACATATTATTTAAACAAAGACAATACTCCTAAAAGGCAGGCAAAGCCACTAAATGGGTGTCCATGGGCTGCAATTGCCCACCATAGAAAAAAAAATCGTTTTGATTAAAATAGAATTGTCAAATGTGGTTAAGAAACGGGACATGCCAGCATAGCATTAAGTGTCACTCCCGTATGTCAAAATACAATACAAATTTAATATGCTAGAATACATATATCATGTTAAATATGTATATATATAATGTATGTATATATATACAATAAATATCGTAGAGTTGATTTGTTAGAATAATTACAATGTTCTGTGATCCTCAAATACCGTTTACATAATTCAAAATCAATTCAGACATTATTCAAGCAGCTTCCTGGGCAATAAAGTTAAGCGAAGAGATTAGATTTATTCATTGCTACTTGACATTTCTCTCACACACCTAAATTCCTAAGTGACCGGCGCGGGCGCATGAGTTGTGTAATGAATACGAAAAGTACGACTTTCAATTAGGATTTAGGCTTATTGTGGATTTCCGGGAGTGAAATAGAGTTCTTTGACTGCTCAATGAAGTATTTTTATTAATTTTTCGTTTCGGACATCTTGACTGATGTAATATGACCAATGGTGCAAAAATACAGAAAAATACACTTGAACATACAGAAATAAATTATATCTGACATTTGAAGGCTTCTTCCTTATTCTTTTTTAATGGAACCGTCTCCAAAATTCACTAAAAAGTATAACTAGACTGGTTTATACTTGAACATACAGAAAACATACACTTGGAATTGGTAGTCTACTTTTTTTTTCTTATTGTTGGCAAACGACTTTAATCTCCAATATAAACACTTTGTCATATAAAAACCTATTATTTGTCAATATTATGACATGAGTCAATTCCGTTCCGTCAGTGTTTAATGAACATTTACTAATAATTTTAATTAAACATTATCTGTGCTACATTTCTAATTTATGATTCAAGATCTAGAAATCTCAAGCATTGATAAACCAGAGAAAAAATTTTAACATCACAGATTACTCCATCAAAGAAAACAAACAAAAACAACACAGCATTAAACTTTAATATATTTGCAGTAGTGTTGAGTTCGTGGCTTCAGCGTGCGACTCTCAACCCTGAATTCGTAGGTTAGATCTCCACCTGTGCACCAATGTACTTTCTTTCTATGTGCGCATTTAACATTCGCTCGAACGGTGCAGGAAATATACTTTTGAAACCAGCTTGCCTTAGACCCAAAAAACCTAAAAAGTCGACGCTGTGCGTCAGGCACAGAAGGCCACCTACTTGCTCATTAGATTAACAAATGATCATGAAGCAGATATAGAAATCCGTTGCGCAGACCAAAATAGGTTGTAGGACCACTATTTTTTTTAAAATATTTATTTACCCAAAGGCTAACAATTTCTTACAGTATCAAATCGCTTGAGAAACATACATATAGAACTCGTAGTAAGAATTATTCAACTCGGGCACGAAGATCCTATCTTATATTGACATTTCATCGATTTGACTGTCTTCCAAATAATAAATATTAAATTCGTCAGCCTTTATGGTTATAATAATAAATTAAGCTTATTTAATTTAATTAAATATTAGCCATGTCCAACGGATTGACTCGCTTAGGTACCGATCTCGTGGTAGTGGAAAGTCTATTAAGTTGGTCTATATATTTTTTTTAAAAGTTTAATAAAAAATTTAATTTACTTAGTTTTTAATTACTTCCTTTTAGATTATTAGATACACACTTATTCATAATCTAATCAATATACAGATTTTACTTTAAAACGAATATAATATATCTAATTTAAATTGGAATCATCATTTACGTAGAATATTTTAACATTAGTAAGTTAAAAATACTCTACAGGTATTGTAAAATTGACTCTTATTATATGTATTATATTGGCGCACAGCCGGGGATCGAACCTACGACCTCAGGGATTAGAGTCGCACGGTGAAGCCTAGGCTAACATTGCTCATTACTAATTAATGTTTGCCAAACCACAACTGGGACTAACGTTCTAAAAGATATTCTTTATGTATAATCGCTGAATTACATAGGTTAACCTTTTCAATGGTCCGTTAAACTGACAAAAGTTCAATTTTTATATTATAATTTAGTTAATTTATTCATTATTATCATGCTCTTCCTATTTCATTCGTTTTGTATTTTTTTTCGTGTGTATTTTTGATGTAATATATATCGATATATAAGTAGGGTCATTTGTCTTAGGATTGCTTTTTGTAAATAAATAAATTATTATTTATAGAAATACAGATAACATAATACTTAAAAGTTATAAGGGATGCAACGGGAGGCCTTATTGCTAACAAGCGATCTCTTCCAGGCAACCCTAGTAAGAAAAAAAAGTACATAATTTTATTAATAGTAATTAATATTATGGGTAAACTGCAAGAAGTACATAACAAAATCTTATATACAATACAGAATCACCAACCTTAATCTAAAAAAGCTAATCTCACGGATTTATGAATTACCCATTACAAGTGGCTACCTATATATAGTGGCTATATTGAGGATTCAGGCAGCGTATTCCACAACTTAACGGCGGAGATCCTCAAATTGCCTAAGAAGGATGGATCGAAATGTTTGTAACTATTAAAATCTGAAAATTAGTAAATATACATCATTAAAATAGTTTCATGGTTATTTATCCCTTTTAATCTTAAATTCCTATGAATCAGTAGAGTAATGTCAAAAAGGTTGTAGCGTCAGTATTATTATTTATTAAAAGCATCGATCAGTTACCACGGCGTTCTAAGTAAAGTATAATGCTGTATTGTCTCAATCTCGCCTTATCAATGAGGATCGTAATACAACTCACACGAGATCACACACATCCTAGGAATCGAACAATGCATCTTAAGGTGTATAATATCATGTATAATTTTCCGTCATGAGCCTGAGACATACTCAGATCAGAAGAGGATGCGAGGAAAATGTTTTGATCTAAATCAACAACAGTAAAGTGGGTATTTAGTAGGATTTCACTTCGTCTATTTAAAAAAAGGGCCAGTGTTGACGAAGCTTCTTTGTGCCTCCCTTAGCCTTTTTAAAAGTCTTATGGGGGGTAGTTTTATTATAAAAAATTTAATTGTTTACTTAAGAAACCTTTACCCACTCTCTTGTTAAATGATAGGTTTATTGGACACAGTTAGTAATTTTTCAAAACATATAATGATAAACTGAAATTCTCAATTTCCAAATAATTTTAATAAAGATTTTTCTATATTAATTTAGTGAGATCCTTGCGCTTCATGCTTGCTGCACAGAGATTTTATATTAGGTAATTTTAAGAAATTTTCGAATAGCCAACAATCGAATTAGCCCCCTGTGGGGAGTGGGCCCCACGTTGGGAAACACTGGCCTAACCCAAAATTACATTTCAGACAAGCCACTCAATTTGTATGGTAGTCAGTCGTTATATAAATTCGTTTGAAATTATCGTATTATTCTGTCTTAGGCCCCAGAACGGTACCTAAATTTTGCTCCCAAATTTCTCTTATTGATTCATGACATTCAGCGCTATAGGTCGGCCCGGGTGCCCGGCAACTAGATATTGTACTTTTTTACATTGCACCCCAAATTATTTTTTTTCTTATATAGAGTAGGGAGGGAAATCAGCCTACGGGATCCATATTTAGCGCCTCTGAGGGAGGAGTACACTCTTACTTTAAACAGTGGAGATCGTATCTCCCAGGTAACCCACCGGGAGTCGATTGCACAGTTTGCAAGTTACCAAAATAAAGTTTTTTTATTGCAATGAAGTTCCCAAAAAAGAGTGCGTATTTACATGAATTACAGCCTATAGAATACTTATAGCTAATTAGTTATATTATGTTGATTTAATTTTCTACAATACTAATGAATTAAACTAAGGTAATGTTCATTAACAGTCTTAGTGTTCTGTAATGTCCCAAAAGAAAATACACTGATATTATGATTACATTGATTCATTTATAAGTTCTATAACAACGTGTGCAAGAAAATATGACATCACAAATTTTACACAGAAAGTACCTATATTAGAAAAATATTAAACAATTCAATCAAAATAACTTTATTCATATAGGGTAACAAGTATACATATGAACGTCAGAAAAGAAGTTAAATTAATTCTAAATTTACTACCAAGTCAAGGGCGTAGAGCGGGAAAGAAGAACTGGTAAGTAACTTTCCCCTACTCTTTTTTATCGCCAAATTTTGGGTCATACAATTTTTTTGAATTGGAGCAAATTAATCAATCATTTAAATATTCATCAAATTTATAAAAACTAAAGATAATAACTAAAACGAAATGGAAAAGAGCACGATAAACAAAGTTACGGTAAGTTGGAAGGTTTTTGTAAAATAATGATCAATGTTAGTAGTTAATTAACGTCCAATATACATCCATTATAAAATTGTTCAGTACAATTTTAGTAGCTCACGTCTCAATTATGTAAATATGAGTCAAAATTCTTTATTGCATTAGTATTCAAGCGTCAATCTCTACCCAGAATCCGCATACAATGGAAGTGAAATCGATTTATTGTGATACGGATGTCGAGGCGATAATGTTTCGGGCTGAGTATTTAGAAATTTAAAATCTAATATATTTCTTCTCTATAAAAATGTCTTTTTAACTCCATCCGTGTATCTCCCATATATAATTGAAAACGACGCTAGTTGAAGAAAAATTGCTGTTTCATCAAGACAATGCACCGTGTCAAAAATTGTTCTCCAGATTTGACCTAAAACTTTTACTATGAACAGGAAATCGCCGTAGGTGAAGCCTATTTTGAGGCTAAAGACAAATCATATGGTATCGTATCGTATTATGGGTAAATGGATTGAATTATCAAACCAAATTCTCTTTAAAAAAAATCTATGTTTTTACTAAGAAATTTTTAGGCCACCTAATTACCATCGTATTTTTTATTACAAATTATAGTTATTCGTGCGGCTTTATTGCATATTTGTATGCGTAAAACTAACCATTGCCTTTCTAACTTTTAAAATTGTCTGTGTATACTGTATACAGTATGCAACGAACTATGGTTTGGTAATGTTATAATTAAGATTGTATGTCAATTCAAACTTTTTGCATAGGTTGACTTGAAGATAATTGGTCAAACGCCTTACCGCCATATTTTATGTGTAATAGTTTTAACGTATATAAATAATATTAATAAGCCTTCGTCAATTAACATCTTATTGATATATATTATACAAAAAGAAGTATATATACTTGTATACAATTTTATTAGCTGCCATCGTCATTAGTTTTTTGCCATTTGCAATTTTAGTGTGCCCATGTTGCTTTTTACTTTTGGACCAGCTTTGACGTGTACGATTACAACGATACAATGATATCAAGGATAATAGTAATATATACTCCGATAACCAGGTAACGAATTCAATTCTTTAATTGTGAAAATCCGGTGACGCCATTTTCGAAAGAATTTCATTGGGATTATCCATGACGATGACGATGACGATGACAAAGAAAAGATTAGGTTTCCTAGATTCGAATACAGGAAAAAGTATTATTTGGTATGTAATGTTACTTTCGTTAATCAAGGCATCTTCTTTATAAGGTTTGTTTAACGTAGTTGGTTACAAACGAGTCGCCTAGAGTCTTACTTCGTAAACTGGTATACACAATCATATATCAAAAGTCTATGACTGACTTATTGTCCTATATCCCCAACGTGGGGGAAACGGTGTCCAATTTTTTTAATAGGATAGGAGGGCGAACGAGCCTACGGGACGCTCTAAAAGGGCAGTCATGGCAGTCCATGATCACCCATTTTAGTGGGTGGGGTGGCCTGTGAGGGAGGAGACGGTCTTTTATTAAAAAAATGAGTTTTTTTATGTAATAGCAGGCAAACGGGCAAATGGCACATCGCCAGAAGGCTCGCAAGTGCGTTGCCGGCCTTTCAAGAATTGGTACGCTCTTTTCTTTATGGACAAGGCGAAAATGTCTAGTGAAGCGGACCGTGGAAGTCTTCCCAACCATCCAGCCATCAAGGTGATGCCAATGCAATTTTAATGTTTGAAACTAGGCAGGGATCGACCAAAACTTTTCAGATTAAGCTTCGACATCTAGTTCTTCCTTCAGCCCAAACTTAACTACGGACCACGTCAACCCAATGGCTCGTACCTCGGCCACAACAGAGCGTCGCCAGGATTAAGCGTCCATGTATCCCTTTTCCTTGGGGAGTTAATTCAAGTGCCTGGACCCTCTGCGATAAATATGTCCGTTTCTCAGCACCGTTTTTGTAGCTCATTAAAAATCTTTTAAGTCCTGAACGGCTCAGCGTTTCATTACTTTATGTATCCATGCAAAGCCATCATCAGATTGAGGCATAAGAAAATCAGTGGCGCTACAACCTTTTTAGGGCTTGGCCTCAGATTTCTGTATTTGTTTCAAAATCTTTTGTCAATTTTTTGGGTCAGAAGCCAGTTTCCGGGTTTTAGGTTTTTTCCGTCACCGTTCGAGCGAATGTTAAATGCGCACATAGAAAGAAAGTCCATTGGTCCACAGCCGGGGATCGAACTTACGACCTCAAGGATGAATCGCACGTCTATATTATAATATTAACAAACTCATTGTTCTATGACAACGAGCGTTCAATGAACTAACGTATATATTAAAATCCAGCCAGCACAATCGATTTTTATCTCGAGAATTTCTCAGTACTTGTACTAAATGTCAGTTGAGATGTTTGCTTGCGTTTGCGCATAGGGTGACAATGGTTTGCATTAACGGCGATATATATCTCTCAGGATTTGTGTGTCAATATCGCGGACTACTCGATTGCGAGAAGGTTGAATGGATCTGGTTAGGCTAGGATAGACCAGATCCATGCAATCCCTGAGGTCGTAGGTTCGATCCCTGGCTTTGCACCAATGGACTTTCTCTCCATGTGAACATTTAACCGTCGCTCATACGGTGAAGGAAAACATCTTGGGGAAAACATCTTAAGGAAAACATCTTGAGAAAAACATCTTGGGGAAAACATCTTGAGAAATGATCATAAAACAAATACAGAAATCTGAGGCCAAGATCAGCCAAGGTTGTAGCGCCACTGATTTTTGAAGTGAAAACTTCTCGAGCTTCTTTGTGATGAAACGAAAAAGTGACAGTAAAAAGAGACATACATATAAATTAATAAGATTTAACGTGGGAGGAAATGAGAAAGCGTTATACAGTGTATAAACTTTAAATTAGTGTGTATTTGATAATTTTCTAAATTAAATAAAAACAATAGATATACAAAAAAAAAAATTATTTAATTATAAAATTTGACGAATTTCATTTACAAATCATAAATTATAAAAACTTTTTTAATAATTGTAGTTTTTTTCCTAATATACAAATATTTTTTTCGTAGTCCATCTCATAATATACAAAGAAATACTCACCCAACATCGCGCATTGTGCATGACAACGCTATGCACCTAACCAATTGTGCATTCACCCCACTGCCCATCACGAGATGAACAGCTCTCAAATGCTACTCGATTGTTATCGCGTTTCCGTTTTATATAAAAACATTAACTTTAATTCGCTTAAACAAATTCTTGTCTTAAAAAATCTCTCAGGATATATGATAAATCAAAAATCTTCTAAATAATAAAGAAAGAGAAAGAGCTTCTTACGAATCTCCGCCAAGTCGAGCAAAAACTGCACTATCCTTTTCTGGAGCCACTTCAGGCATTTCTTGATCCCCTCAACTTCGTTGTGGATAATTTTAGAATCCTGAATTTTGATTGCCAAGTCAATGTATTAATTTAAGATTTTTAATATCGATATGGTCACTATAAGATGTTGTCTTGTTAATTAAGTAATTACCTGCGACACAAAGTCCATTAGGTAGGAACTGAATGACAGACTTGGTATTACATGGATCTCTCCGGAGTCCTCATGGACTTATTCCGGTAGAACAACTGCGTTGCCAGACTTGTTTTTTTACAACTTGTGATATTGATGGCATTGTATCTTTCGTTGAAAGTTTAATAATTAAATTATAATTGTATTGATTGATGCCTTTGATATGTGGTGCTGGCGAAAGGAGTATCGTGTATTGCGAAGCGCACCAATACATATTAACCCAACTCCGCATATGGATTCGCCTGTCTACCATATGCCGATAACGAATTATCATATTTCGGAAATACATATAAGGTGATGAGAACTTGGAGTAATTAATCGTGGTTGGTAACACAGAAGACAATAGACTGGTCGTACAACAACCAGATGGACCGATCAGGTGAAAGACCTCATCTGTACACAGTAAACTGGCGCTGGACAGCAACAGAAACAGATTGTCCACTGCAGATGTTTCCTTGCTGAATACGTGGCTCCATATAGGCTACCGACTGATGAAAGAGGGAGAGAATGATTTTAGAAAGTAGGTTTTCTACAACTACCGCTGCGATTATATCAGCTTGAACATGGGCTGACACATTGATTATAAACGTGATATAATGCTAGGAAGATGACTGGAGATAGCAAAAACTAAATTTTGGAATCTCTTGGAGGAGGCTTTTACTCGTGTGGTCCATATAAATACAACATTTTATAACTTACTTTTAAGTTTTACATCGTACTTCGCTCTCTCCAGTGAGCTTCCGTCCTGCTCTTCAGCCGATTGACCACCCATCGACGGCCTAAGCCGAGGATCGAGTCTCACGAGAAAAATGCCCACTCATGACGAGCTACGCTCACCAAACCAGCCCGAGCTGAGCTGTAAAGGTCCTTAAGGCCAAGAGCGAGATGCCATTCCAAAATATCACTTTTAGAGTGACCCCGTACATGATATGATATCGTCCCTTACACTTACTCATATTCAAAATTAAAAATTAGCAAAATGTTTAAAATTCCGTCTGCGATGTGTAGTAGTTCGCATAACTGGAACTACTTAACATATTTTAATAAAACAAGAAATCTTTAACGCTAAACAGTTAAATAGTTCCTCGAAGCGTTTCCTCTTCAAATCAAACTTAACATTGTCGTCCCTTATTCATTCAAGGTTCAAAATCGGAATATTCCAAATTCCGTCTGTAAAAACCAACCTGGGAATTTAGGCACCTCTTTCGAATTCTTCGGAGCTGGATATATTCGGTAGTGAGCTGATCAGTTTTAAAGAAGACGTTAAGCCTATCTCGTACCTAATCCGCTGTTTTGCTGGTATGTCTTTTATTCTGCTTAGCAAAAAGATTATAGTATTTTTTATTTTATCTTGTTCATAGTTTGTAGCATATATGACATAGTATTATGTACGGTGTGGTGAACTTTAATTAATAAAAACAAAAAAACTTAACGATTCAAAAGAGTGATAGAGTTGGCATTTTTTTTTGTTCTACCCTCTTTATTTAAAAACTGTCAGATTCAGGATATAACGTTATTGAACTGAATATGTTGATGTCTATGTTTGCGATTGTGTATGGAATCACACAGAAAACGCAATCTTAATTTCTCAATGTTCCTATGTGCTTAACCATATAACAAGATAAACGAGACAGTATCTCAAACGCATTCGAGCGTCATACATCTAAAAACAGAGCCTTTCTCACGAATACTAATATACATGTACATGCTAAAATGATTTCTGTTAACACTTAATAAGGTCCACAATACCTTGTAGAGTTTTTAACGTATAGCAATTTATTTCATTAAGAAGCACAGGATACATGTCCCTTCTTCACGGGCGAGTGGCTTCAGTATGTCGAGAAAAATGTACATCTTAGTTTTAATGGACTTTGTTGCTTAGTAAGACTAACGTTTTTGTATATGATTTTATATGTAAATAAATACCGTTTATACTGTCTCAAAATCGTACTATTTGTTTGAAATATAATTTTCATTACTAGAAAAAGTATTTATTAGACTAAAAAAAAAAAACAAAACAGGGATTGGTACTCTCTCTACTCAGAAGAGTTGGTTCCAAAATGCTTCAGTGTTCAGCTGGTACATAGTGGTGGTGTACCTTAAATAATGCTCAGTTTTGGTACAACGGACAGCGTCATTCGGGTGGAATTTCGTATTCTGCCTCGACGTCCGATGATAAAACTTAGCGTGCGACTCTGAGTGCGGTCGACAAGGCGACCAAATGACTTTCTTCCTATGAGCACAGTTAACATTAGCTCCAACGGTGAAGGAAAACATCGTGACGACAGCGGCTTTAGACCCAAAAAGTCCACGGCGCAAGTCAGGCACAGGATTGCTATTGATACTTGCCAATTAAATTGACAAATGATCATGAAAAAGATAAATAAATCAGAGGCCCTTAAAATATTAAAGCGCCTCACCAACCTAACATGCCTACCTAGATTTTAACAATAATATTTGTATGTGATGGTATCACATATTATTGTAAAAATCTATTCCAAAATAACTGTTAACTAGAACTATAAACACAAAAGTATCGGCACATTTAACACAGGTGTACGGTCAAGAAAAATATCGTGAGGAAATCAATGTAGCATACAAAGCTACAGTTGTGTCAAAGACCGATGGAACTGTGTATGATTGGGAAAAAAAGCCAAAATAAATAATATATCTTTAAGAAACACAACTAAGGTAAGGATTTTACAATAACAATTAATAAATTAAGCGCGGCATATGGCAAGAGGAACAATAAAAAGAAAGGTACCAAAAAAGGTACTAAACTGGTGATTAAGGTACAGCAAACGAAAAAGAAGGAGACAACTTAGAAGGTGGATATACCAAATTAAACAGCAGACATGGCATGGCATTGGGACATGGCAAAAAGGCATGGAGGCATTTACGAAGAGAGGCCACACAAATACCTAAAAGAAGATTGAAATAAAAACGTGTTTAATTGTAAAAGTATCCG
The DNA here is from genome assembly GCF_905147105.1 of Pieris brassicae. Lineage (NCBI taxonomy): Eukaryota > Metazoa > Arthropoda > Insecta > Lepidoptera > Pieridae > Pieris > Pieris brassicae. Next base: position 2,248,446 of record NC_059673.1, on the reverse strand, counting down.
AATTAGATTATTATTATTATTATTGAATATCCTGTCGCAATCGGCTTCCCAACAATGCGAGTTAAGTTTTATCTTTTGCATATTTCCGTTGGAATAAATTAAGCGCAACAAGATATTGTGTCTACCGAAAACCTGTTTTTTATTGATTTGGCCACAGAATATATTAATAGGGTGTAATCGCTAACACAAAACACTTGTTTTTACAGTGTCTCGAATATATTATGTAGTTGAAATATTGTTAACTAAAAAAAAATTATTAATTTGAAAAGAAATTGGGTTCCTAACTAAAAAAAAAACAAAGAAAATCTTTTATTAACTTAATAAAAACAGAAAAGTATTGATTGACTTTAAAATACACACAAATACCAAACAGATAGTAATTGTTCACGTTCACGCTGATGATACGAAAAACTTAAATAAAAAAAATCATTTTAATTTTCTATAAATCTTACTTTATTTTACATTTAAACGCTAAAAAATAAATTAACCCATAAAGGACTCGAGGAATCACACGTTCTCAGGACATATATTCATTAAAAGTTGAATGTTGGGATGTAGGGGTCAATATACAAGATGGCGTCAGGGTCCGCAAGGTGTCCGTCACGCTCGGCTGCTGAGGGTCCGTCTTTGTTATTGCTCTCAATATAGTACATTATGTAGTCTTTGCCTCGGATGCGAAAGCTATGTGATTAGAATTATATGAAATACCATAGCTTTGTGATTTTTTTTTATATACAATTACGTAAACTGTTAAATATAAAAGATACCAAATATATGTTTAATAAAACAACGTATTATTTGTTTATTTACACTTCGTTATCTTATACAAAAAAATACATGTAAAAAAGCAGATCACTATGTTATTAAGCAACGGGCAAGGAAGCGAATTCTTCCAGGCAACGTTAATTTGGAACAACAAAAAAAAGAAACCCCTACAGAGGGGCTAAAGAGGGGAAACTACAAGCATTAATAATTAACAAAAAAAAACTCAAAATATCATATTATACTACTTATAACTAAAATTAAGTAAAATCTAAAGAAAAAATTAATAAATGATAATCATATAATATTTGTTATTTTAAAAGTACCTATATTTAATTATATACTTTTATACAACTATTATACACATCTCTAATATTTTTTTATTATCACTTCGTGTATATATATATATATATATATATATATATTTTCGTATACCAATGTATCAATGTGCCGAGCATTGGCAAACTTTTATAAACAAAATAAATAAATATTTAATTTTATTGTCACTTTGACAAGACGAAACTTAATTCATTTTATCATTACTTAACATATTTATAATCAGTCAAAATATAGATTAACACTGTAGGTACAAACTAATACGAATTTGCTATAGTTTTTACTTTAGATATTGAATGCGTGACATGAAATAAAACTTTTACGAACACAGCGTATAAGATATTTTTATAAACAAAATATCGTGGATGACTTAGTAGAATTTGCCATCAATATGTTATCTTCACAATTGACGTCATAGCATTCATGCTTAATCTGAAATCTGAATCCAAAACACATTTATAATATAACTTAAAATAAAAAGTAAAAACACAAAGTTCGACGATTGGTGGCCGCGGCGTTGCCTCACATTTTCCCGCGCATCGTTCGTCCCTTTCCAACACGTATCTCTTTCTATAAATGTCCGCAGGATTGCTTCAATCGAGATAATTTTATCTGTGCTTTGACTTTTGTACGTGACTTTTTTTTAAACGAACCAATGGAACGAAGCTGCCAGTTCTCAGAGGTGTAAAAAGGTTTTAATGTTTCTTCTAAAGGTCAGATAGGTCAACGCTTTAAAGCTCCAGTATTATTATTCATGTTATAATTGTTTCATATGATTTGATTGTAAATAATTAATATATATAATAATGTATATAGCATACAACAATATGCATGCATGCCTTAGTATTTATGTCATTAAGTAGGTAGAGTAGTGTGTAAGATTTGGGAGCCCTTTTTAATTAAAAAACACCTGTGTAAGGGTTCAGCTTTTCCATAACATATTTAATAGTTAATTTCATAATTTTGTTTTACCTATTTACAACACGCGTGAGTGCATGAGTTTGTGGGTGCATGTCAGTGAATGAGTGAGTGTAATGTGTACATGTTAGGTCTCAGGAGGATCTCCATCTCTGCGTAAGGTGTCTTTATAACAGTTTTTTTAGATTGTGGACTGTTGAAACAATATTTTGTGTAGGTACTGCCTAAAGAGAAAATTTAAAAAGTTCAGTCCACCCTTGTTCAGCACATCTATGTGTGAAAAACTATATTATATGCCTAACGACTCCGTAAGGAAAGTGGAAGCGTGGTCGTTTCAAGCAATCCTTACTGATGAGGTAAAGAGATTCGGAAAGACTTTGAGCGAAGTGAAACAGGAGGCTCAAGACAGAACGTGATGGAGAATCACCGTGGACGCCCTCTGCCCTATCTAGGGGTTATAGAACATTAAGTCACACCTATTAAACTGTTATATATAGTGGTATAAAAAATAGTCCGAAAATTACAAATAACAAATAGTTGTGATTAAATCAAATAATAGGTATTTTAAGTACTTTACTATATTTTTAAGTTGCTTAAAATCAGTTGCGCTACAAACTTTTTAGGTCTGGGCCTTAGATTTCTGTAACTGTTTAAGGATCATTTGTCAATCCACCAGGCGAGTGATCAGTCTACTGTGCCTGACACTTTTTGGTTCTTTCGGTTCCCTCACGATTTCTTACACCGTTCGAGCGAATGTTAAATGCGCACATAGAAAGTTCATTGGTTCACAGCCGGGGATCGAACCTACGACCATAGGAATGTGAGTCACACGCTGAAGCCGCTAGTTCACAGCTCATATTAAGTTACTGAAAAGTAATGAAAATATAAAAATCAGTTATACTTTTATTTTACTAATAGTTTATCATCAAATATATACAATTCTCGTGTCACAATGTTTGTTCCCATACTCCTCCGACCGACTACTCCGACCGATTCTGTTTCAGTAAGTCTGAGAATCACCTAAAATCAATATACATAAATATATATTTATTTATCATTATATATTTTTCGGATAAAATTCAATTTATTTTGTTATTATATCATACATACAACCCCTAATTTTCACTCCTCTACTATCAACGCCTATATTGTATTTGTTAATTAAAAACTTATGACATGCACTCTGAGGTTTATATATAGAAATATTCACAGAAAAAACTAAAAAAAAAATCATTCCGGAAAAGCGGACCGTCTCTGGGGTAGCATATCAAAATGTTCCATGTTTGTATATTCTAAAAAGGTAAGCTAAGTAATATTACATTCAGGAGAAACAAAGATCGCGGGGCAGGTAGTATTTAATAATAAATTTGCCTCAGTTGATAAAGGCTTTTATTCCTCTTAGTAATATAACATAATATTCATTCTGTATATCCAATGAAAGCCGCTCTCGCAGCTTGTATTTCGCATACGGTGTTGACCGTTGACGTAAACATAACGTTAACTAACGGAGTAGCCAACTGTCTTGAAGAAAGGGCCGCGCGTGCGCAGCGTAGAACTGAGAACATTATAGACGGGCATTTCATAAGATAAATTATATTATACTAATGTTGAATGTAAATAAATATTATAATTATAATAACATTTGTTTTGTTTGTATAATTCGGTATACTATGGTAACAAAGTATAAATAAATAAATAAATAATACTCTCTCTCTCTTCGGATGCTCATGTGCGAGCGACACGAGCGGAATATCTTCTTCCACCGGTTACTGTTCAGGGCCTCTCTTATGACAGCGTACAGTTGTAAACACGAAGAGTCTTTCACATGATCTGTCCGTCTCTGATCTGTAGTATCAGTATCTCGATTCTCAGTGCCAAATTCGCAGCTCTTCCGTGCATTGTATGGCTTATATAAATAAATGACGCTATGTCCTGTATTGGCCTGGGCCACAGATTGAACATGTTTATTTTTGAACATGTCTTATTTGAGTATGGCCTTCGCTGTACCAAGTTCCTTTCGATCGTGATTGGTACTCTTTTTTATTGAAGGACCTTAGTCTTAATTGAACTTTAAGTCTAATTTTTAACTACCGTTTATTATACGCGTCTATTTGTTTTAAGGTCTGTAGCGACAGGTGCGCAGGCGTCACCTTTCTCGATCGACCCTCGCGTATAAGATATGTCTGATTAAGGCCTCACAACTGCTGGGGAGTTGGGGACCCTGGATATCCTATGGAACGGGATATTATTAAAAAGTTGTACAGGAATTAACCAAATATTAAAATAATATCATCTTGAAATACTTGTGAAAGTTCAAGGATTAAACAGTGGTTATAACTAATAAGTAACATAAACGACCATTCAATTATCCAATAAATACTGTTGGAAATGGGAAAGTTTATTTGATTTCTTTTATAAATAAAAAGTTGTCCCTTGGTTGTCATAAAAATTCCTTCAGAATTATATTTCATAGCCTCAGTGAGATCTATTTGGTATCTTTTAAAAGTTTTGTATTAAGTTTTGACATAAATAGGTGATACGTTCACTATTTAGAAAATTTATATAAGTCTCGTGATGTTGAAGTCATCGAAGTAACATTCTCAATTACGTTGAATTAAAAATAGACATTGTAACGATTCTTGGTCATCGTTATGGTTCAAATAATAGGAATTTATTTTAGCTTAATAATTAAACATTCATCACCTTCATACCGGAATTGGAAATATTCGGCAGTGGGCTTACCAATTTTAAAGAAAACATTGTTATGCGCCTAACTGATACATAAATTCGCTGTGTTTCACCTAACAATAAGCAAAAAAAAAATACTAGTACTTATTGTCATGTATTTTAGAAAATATATTATAATTACAGTTTGATGTCGTGAGCTTCAATATGTATCCACTCGCGTACAACAATAAAATATTAGCCAGATAATGAAATGTTACTTACTATGTAACGAATGAATGCAATGTAACTTTTGAAAGTGCCTACGGCTATATCCTCGGGGCGTAACTCTGACGATTTAGGAAATCGCCTTATAGAACTAAGAAGGCTTCAATGAGCAAAACGGCCTTGACTGATGCAAGCTTAATACTTATGACAATCAATAAAACTTAATTTTCTCATTGATCTCTATCCACATGAGGTGCTAACATGCAGTTGGACAACAATTTTTTTTTCATTTAAAATTTCAATAGGTAGTTCGTGGTGATGAATCGCTTTCATACCTCTGATGAGCACGTTATGGAATCAAGGGTTCACATGTGTCTGCACACACGTGTGTATTTCTTAACAGTTCATAGAATTTATCTGTGACCTAGTCTGTTTTCATAGCTCAAACTGTTAGCCGTAAAACCGGCAGTCTTTTTTGGAGGTTACTCCTTAAGAAACGATTTGAGTTATAAGGCCCGGTACGGAAATTTTATGAGGAGTAAAATCAAGTGTAACACGAAAAGTTGAGGCGTTACGTAGAAAGAGACAAACATATATATCTGTAGGATTGATCGTGTAAAAGAATGATTCCATCTCATTCTCTCTCTAAAACTGGATTTAAATTGTTTTGTAACATACTTTATGTAATACGCTTTATTGAAGTAATATAAATAATCCGTATAATTACAGATATATGTTTGTTTCTCTTATCATTTTAGCAAATGCGTTAATTTACCCTTTTTTTCTATTCGATGATATATATCATGATTATCGTTCGTAAGGAGTAAACTCCAATCGTGCGTCGTAGCTGACACACACACACACATTTTTTCATAGAACAGGGAGAAAACTGGCTGGAGGCTCATCTCGGGCTCATCAATGACAAGCTCGCAAATGCCTTTTAAGAATTGGTACTCTGTTGAAGGAATCGAATTGGTTCGAAAGTACTTCAGTGGGCAGCCATATAGTGGTGGAGCGCTTCTAAAAATTCTATTGTACTAACAATCACGTAGTGATATACAGTGACTACGTTGTGTAGGGTTGCCTAATTTTGTCTACGAAATTATCCTTTTAGTTGAATTTAATTTTTAATTACACTAATTAGTTGTTTAATTAGGATCACAACAACGGAGTGCGGTGCCAGCCTGATTCATTCGGTGGTTGATCCTTGTTCTATAGCTTTCTTGGTATGGCTTAAATGCAAAGATATTTTTTATAGATATTGATGTCTTATATAAAACTGTAGTACATCACTTTGGTTTATTATCAATAGTTTCAGTACACCTTTACGCTATTGTAATTTCATACAGAACGGTAACTTCTTTGAAAATATTCTACAGCCTTTGTTCATCAGGGATAAAGTAGGTTTTTGGTAAAGAATTTTTCAAATCAGCCCTTTGGAACCTATTTTAAGGTATTCAATCCTTTTTAGTTGAGATTATTGTTTTATTATTATTTGATTAATCAAAATATATAACTATAAGCGAATAAACACATACCTATGTATATTTAAAGACCTTGAATACTGTTTTATTGCTTTATGTGTGTTGATAATTGTATGATGATATATAATGTTCCTTAAAAGGTACACTGCCACAGGGGCCAAACTTATTAAATTTATTATTTATCAATTTTGAATTTTTCTTATTAGTTTGTAAGTTAAGAAAATTATTAATAGTGTATATTTGATTCTTATGTTTAGGTTTTAATGAACGATAATATATTATGTTCCTTTTTTTTTTAATTGTACTCCTCTTAGTATTTTTTTTCTTGTTAGGGTTACCTGGAAGAGATTTTTTCTTGTTATCTGCCTTGAGTACCTACCATTGATCAGAACCACTTTACGGGTCTGCCAGCCTTTAAGGCCTGGTCCAGCTTATTCTAAATACTATTTATCCATGGATTGTTTTTCTCCATTCGCTTCCTGCTTACGCTTCTATTTCTTCCATCCACCTTTTTTTGGGGCGCCCTCTTCTCCTTCTTCTGTTTGGTCTATTCCAATTTGAGTATAGTTGTCTTCAAAGTCCACCTTTTGTCTGTGCATCTTGCTATATATCAGGCTCATTGCTATTGCTTACTTTTTTACAAATACTACGTAAAACTTTTACTAATTTCTTACAATTGTCAACCCTGTGCATAATTTAAAAATAAAAAGGCCAATTGTATGAAAATGTCCACACGCATTGTAATAAGACTATATTATTCTTGATACGTACTTGTTTAATGTGCAGCACGAGCCGCAGTCAAAACATAGTATTATCATATTATCATAATACGGTTTTCACTGACGACCGTCGATTAAAAATATATGTAGAATGAAGATGTGTATTATATTTATAAAACAAACATCCAAGAATGGTGTCAACACCGCTGAACCAGGTTCTTCCCAGGACCAACATCAAATACACTTCAATTGTTAATACTCGGTTTAAGAGGAAATTTCAAATGTACGTAAAAATACATTCAAACAGCTGTTATGTCAGTTACAGCCACGCTTTTAGTTTATATTTGGTTATGTTGTCTGAATATCAATTGCATAAAATCGTGTATTAAAAAAAAGCAATAAAAAATTTATCTTTATATACCTGAAAAACCCTGGGTCTTGATTCTTCCTCTTTATAAAACTGGCCAGCAGCTATCATCCCGTGTCATGAAAATAACTCTAAGAATCTCTAAGTGCACATGTTTTTTCACCCGATGTTAAGTGATAAGTAGCCATAGACACTCTCAATGCCAGAGGATTCGCGAGTGCATTGCCGGACTTTTAAGAATTGGTACGCTGTTTTCTTATAGGATCCTAAATCGGATTTTTAAAGCATATAGAGTATAAATAATATTCATAGTTTTTTTTATATAGATTTTATTATCAACATCAAAGAAGTTTATAAACCAAGAATTAATAAATTCCGTATTAATGAACATCTCATTAATGGCACAATAGACGGATGCGCCGGCGCAGGTCACGAATCTAAATAATTATTTTAATACAACCATTTATAAGCCCATGGGCGGCGTCGAGTAGGGCTAAAGGGTTAATTGTATCGAGATCCGATTGTGATATCCCTGAATTTAACGAATTTGATGTGACCTTATAATAAAAATAAAATATTAATAAAAGCCTTTTATTTCTTCCAAAATAAGTAAGTAAACATAATATTATTATATATTTTAATTGATATAAATTAAACTAATTTATATTTTTACTAAATAATCTATATTTTCTAATTAGTTTGAAAGATCCCCACAGGTAAAGGACTCCTCAAGGATCTCTAGGTATATCGCTCATGGGCAGGCTGCATCCACTTCGACCAAGCCGTAATGTCTCCTGCCTCGAGATTGAGAGCATCAGTAGCTGAAGTAATGCTCGTATTTTACTAATTTTTGTAAATGACATACGGGAACCAGGACTTTCTACTATAACCTACCTACCTACTTTCCACTGAAGAAATTATTTTAAAGAATAAACAAAACATAGACATTAGGAAGTAGATTTTACACAGACTTACTTGAAAAAAATAATTTAAAATAAGGAATAAAAAGTAATTATTCAAAAACGGATATTAAAAAAGGAATCGAGCTCAAAAGACATGTTACAACCGAGTAACCATGGCAACGGTTCCCTAAAGGGTGTAAGCGGAAATGAGGTGATCCCACCGGAAGTTCAACCTTCGATCTTATTGTGCTACTTGTGAGCACGAATCGAGTCTAAAGATAATGACAGTGCATTATTTTTAAACGAAACATTAGTATGGCCGTATATTTTTCAAAGTTTATTAAGTCTTACAGTTTCTTAAATATTTATACAAAATATGCATTCAATATAATATTCCTGGTGGCTAGAAAAACTGTGCACAGTTTGTATTTCCACCACATCAACTTCCTTTATATTAAGAACACTTATACAATAAATAAATAAAATAAATAAATAAATATTTGAAAAAAAAAACTATTTATGAAAAAATACTATACTCTAATTATTTCTAGCGGCCAGTCTAAAGACACCCACCACAGATGCTTCATATGTATATTCATTCTTTATTTGACAATTTCATAATCTGTGAAACCAAAGCAACTTTTCTGTAAGTTGTCACTCGCCGCAATTACCGCTCAAATTTTGAAAATCGAACTCATTATTACTACCTTTAACCATGTATGTTTATTATCTATAGCCGAAGCATAATTTGTTATTCTATGGCCCATATGACACCGCAGATAAATAGAACTCACACAAGTAAACAGATTAATCAGGTTCATAATACACTGAGTTATAACCCGGTCATTCGGGTATTAAGTGTAAATCATGATTTACACTACAATATATACAATAATACATGTATTATCATAATAAATGAGAATGTATTGGACAGTAATGTAATGTATTCGTAGTAACATTTATTTATGTAATCACACAATAAAACTAAAACCATTAGGACATAGTACAGCGGAAAACTGCTATTAATGAAAGTATAATATATATAAACAATTGGTTGATTTCATAACCTAACCTAATGTAATACATCAGATGATTCGATATTGGTGATCAACGATGTCCTGCGACACCAAGGCCTCTTCCAGCTGCTTCCATTCTTGTCCCAGTTCTGCCTTCTAATCTCTTTACTGGTGTAACACAAATGTAATAGCTATGGTAGTCAAATTTGACGATTAAAAAAATTAAACATTAAATTATGACCATGTAGACTCGTTATCAATCATACAATTGTTTTTAAATAGATAATTTATAATATATTTATTTTTTTAAAGTATTCCGCGTGTTAATTTTAATTAAACCCAAAAATAACACACAACAAAACAACACATTTAAGAGAAAATAACTAAATAGACACATAATAAAAATTGTAAAACCAAGCCGTTACGTTAATGAAAAAGGTATTATGAGTTGCTTTAATGATATATTAGAGTCGTAGTCAAAATCATTTATTCATATAGACAACATGTACACTTATGAACGTTCTCATTCAGTTCTCAAATCAATGGCGTAGAACTGAAGAGAACTATATCTGTAATATATATTTCCATTCTATCCATGTACCAGTTGCTGTCACCGTCTTGTAGAAGAAAACATCTTCTAAGATCACAGGCTCTTAGTCGGGTCTACGAGACGCCCAAAAAGGGGAAGTCATTGCACAGCCCATGGACACCCATTTTTAGTAGGTGCCGGTCTTTCAAGGAGGAGTACAAGTATACTCTTTGTTGGAGGTCCTATCTCCCAGGGAAGACCACCACCGAGAGTCGATACCATAGTTCGCTATGCCTTAAGCTTGTTCCGGACAAGCGTATAAAATTTTTACATGTCTGAAATCTTGGTGTACCACAATCTTAAAGTCAGCTGTATTTTCACACGTATCTGTGTGTTGTGTTGATGCGGCACGTTACCATGGCAATCGTCGCAACGCTTCCCAGAAGATCTAGCCTTGTTACCGATTTTATCTACTTGGCACAGAGGATTTATTGATTTTTCTGTATTGTGTTGTATAGTTTATCTTTAGGTTCTATATCCAAAGTCCTAGCATGTCTAAGACTGAAACTAGATTATGTTTCCCAGGCATGGGCTTTTAAAGAACGAAACAAAAGCAGTAATTCACGAAATTTAAAATGATGTAATTTTTATTACTTTTTGAAGTGAAACTTGTTTATTGGCGTTGAAAAAAAATTACAGTCACATTTTTCCGTTACGTGCCATCTTTTCTTGTCCCTACCACGGTTGATTCGACGAGATTCGAATCCATTAATAACAAAAATATATAATAACGATAACAATGATAGTAATAAATCTATTACAATTAACGAAATTCTATAATAATCTTAGTAGTAATAAGGTAAAATGAAATAATTGTATTATCTGTATTCATGTCTATGATAATAAAAGCATTTTGTTAAACTTTATCTAATTTAACTTTATTAAGCCAATTTCTGTAATTCTATTTATTGGAACATTATTTTTAGCCTAGCATATAGCTTCTAACATATTCTTTATATATATATATATACTGTTCACCACATCATATACAGGATTATTTGTAATAAGGTGAACTTTGATAAATAAATAAATAATCATTTCAACTATTTATTTAATAGCCAACGATTCCAAAGGTGGCATTGGAGCCTGTACCAGCAACACGCCTTCCTTGGTAAGAGAAGACACTATTCGCTCAGGGTTAACTCCGCGAGGCAGGTGGAACTCTCTTCTATACTCTTTAATGGTGCTGCTGGTGTCAGTTTTGAACTCGTGTGTCGCTGTCACTTGGAGAAGGTTGTTTGTGACGTTCACATTCACCTGAAATACATTAATTTGGATTTCTAAACATACGAATTATTTATTATATACTAAATATTTTTTTAGTTTGTACATATAGGAACATAAACACATTTTAAGTTAATGCTAACAATGGTTTGTTAAGAAAATTAATTACCAAAATTTTAATCATGACACTGTCACAAAAAAATTACAATATTTTGCGATCTAACGTCCTATACCCCAAATACAGTAAGGCAAAGAGACATATTTCTGTCTTCCAACCATTAAAATAATAATTATTGGTTCGCCTGGAATCGAACCCTCGTCCTTCTTGATAATATGCTTCATGAATCACACAGGACAGCTGTAAACTGGAGTACCTCAGTTGGATCAAATTCACTCAAATCAAACTGCAGTTTAATCACTCTATTCTCTCCTTCTCCTTCTATCAGAGAAGAAGTAACAAGAGAATCCCAAGTGGGTGGCTTTCCTGTGTCCTTCGATGTTGTTAATGTAGTGTCAGTTTGACCATATAATCCCAGGATATTGGAACTGAAACAATAAAAGGAATATGAATCCGGGTGAGATTTAAATAATAAATAAATAAATCAGTGGCACAACAACCTTTTTAGGTCTGGACCTCAGATTTCTGTATCTGTTTCATGAACATTTGTAAAGCTAATAGGCAGGTAGGATCAGCCTCCTGTAACTCACATGCGCCGGCGACTTTTTAGGTCTAAAGAAAGCCGGTTTCCTTACGACAATTTCCTTCACCGCTCAAGCGAATATTAAATGCGCACATAGAAAGTCCATTGGTGTACAGCCGAGGATCGAATCTACGACCTTATCAATGAGAGTCACACACCGAAGCCACCAGGATATCGCTGCTTTTTGCCACCTGCCAGGAGGCATTTAGTTCTTGGCCCAAAACTTGAATTATAAACGAGAATATCGAATATACGGAAAGTAATTGGAAGATTTGATTAACCCTTTCTGTATATGTGAAATGAGAGGGACAAAACATTACCCTTATTAATAAGCAATAACCAACTTTCAACTAGTGCCTAGTCTTTCGGTCTTATTGCGTTTTCGCAGTGATGAAAAGAGATAGAATAGATAGCTTTTGTTTAAACTGTATATTTAGGCTACTGTAGGTAATCCTACCACACGTTTACTGATAGGTATACCGAACTCCCGACAAATTTGGTCAATGGCAAAAGCGCAGTCCTCTATACAGAGGCTGTTTCAGCGCATCAGTCACCTACATAGTATGCGTGGCTGCGGCTTCCCAACGAACCGAAATCCTCGTCCAATGACCTCTGAGCTTCTGGAAGGGATTAGGCTGGCTTAATTAGCCAGGCCTCTACGCACAACAGTCTTAATGCGGAAATTGAGTCCACAATACATACATAGATACATGCCAAGATCTCAGCAGTCGTTTTATCTACTAAAAGTACCAATAGAAAAGTATTCAATAGACATACCTAAATTTGGTCATTTCTTCATCAATCCTTTTCATCTCAGAAACAAATGTATCTTTTATATTCTGGGCCGAACCATCGAAGAGTGGTAGATCGGTTATTTCAATAGGGATATTGATGTGTGGCTGTAATTGTTTTTCAGACATTTTCTTAAAATTTTGTAAATTGTTTTTTGACAAGTTTCTATCTTTCTAATATCATGTCATTTTCGTAACGTTTTGTAGAATAGAATAGAAGAAATATTTTCAAACCATAGATTTAAGAAGATAATAGTCGTGAACGAATAATAATTCATTCTACAGACCACAGACACTACAGTCCTACCAAAAAGCAAGAATCACTTACAGTGGTAAATTTAAGAATTGTTGCCGGGCTTTTAAGAAGCCGGTCTAAAGCAAGCCGGTTCCCTTACGATGTTTTCCTTCACCGTTCCAGCGAATGTTAAATGCGCACAGAGAAAGTCCATTGGTGCACATCCGGGGATTCAACCTACGACCTCAGGAATGAGAGACTAAAATCAAAAACAATCACCAACATAAGAAAAAATTTAATCTATTGAGTATATTTAATAACAATCATATAAATCCTATCCACTTGTAAACGGGTATTATAATCTACTTAATTAAATATAATAAAATAGATAAAATCTAAATAAAATCTCCGTAAAGTCAATTACACAATGACCTTTCAAATTCATTATTCAGTGTTGTCAGATAAAGTCCCCCTCGAGATGTGGTATTTACGCGCCCTATAACAGATTGACAATTGACAATCCCCCCGGTGTCATGGCGACCGATGTCTAAACATCGCACTATTAATCTCAAATTGAGGGCGTGGCGACCCTCGATGTTTCATATTGATGAATTATGTTTTGAGGGAATACTTTGTTTACTTTACTAATTATGGATAGGTGTTTTAAGAATTTTTATAGGAGTCGGAATGTTGATTAAAGTCCATTTATTCATAAACAATATCAAAAACAATAGAAATAATCACGAAACACTACTTTTATTTCATTTAATATTGTATATGAATATGCGAATGTTCATAATACACAAATCGCTGAAAAACAATATAGAGCCATTACCTAAACCGGGGTTCGTGTTAATTAATAAATAAATAATATATAAATATATATTACAAACATAATCTAAGCTAAGGTATTTTTTTGGTTATTGTAATATATATATATATATATATATGTAAATCAGGAAATAAGAAGGTTTATTATTATTATATGAATATGTTTATTTACAATATATCTATTACGTCACAAAATTTAAAAAATATTTCTTTCCGGAACTAATTAATTAATTAAAACTAAATATTTCTACCATTATTACAACAATCTTAAATTTCTTCCAAATATTTAATACGTATAATCATATCAGTCGAGTTTGGTTTTTAATCTATGGAATTGGACACGCCACACAGGCGTGAGGGCGCAAATCGAACGCAAATTGGCGGGAAAGCAATTTGACAGATCATTTTTTATTCTGTACCATTGTTCCACAAATTAACAGCTGGCCAGGAAGTGAATAAGCCCCTGATTTTAGTAACAATTCCCGATTGTTTATAATAGCAGCCCACAGGTGAAATAACCGTTGTTATAGCGACTTTATAACAATAACAGTTGAAATAGTATCGTGATCTGCGGTAGATTGGTTAGTTTAAGATTCAGAACCTAGATTTAGCCTTAAGTCGACTCTCGTAGGTCAAAAATGATTTGTATTTTACCATACGTTTTCGAATATTACCATAACTTTGATCTATGTTTTAAATCAATTCGTTGTAAATATAACATGATGATAATACCACCTGTAATTTTATCGTTGTCTCTATTAAAGCCGTAAATAATCGCGTGCTATACGCAAAAAAAATTGAATTAGAAATCAACAAATAGAGTAACTACTGCTCGACGCAGTATTTAAAAAAAAAAGGCTCGAATAGGAATACAAGTTCGTTATCCTACTTATACGCTACTATATGCTATTTACGGCTGTCGAATTCGCTGTCTATAGCATAATCTTTCGTAAGAATTCCAAATGGACTTCTGGACCTAATTATCAATAATGCCTTAAACACAGATGATAAATATGTATTACGGCATACGTCTAATTCACAAAAGCTCTCAAGTATAAATTACAATGGCTGACTCATATCTTAGTCACGAAAGTATAAAAAAAAACATAAAATTGTCTGCGGCTATAATGAAAGGGCAGTTTTTAATTCCCGTAAAACGCTCTCTCGGGGGAGAGTTGGCAAACATCATTACACGAAACTGTTGGGTTGGTGTACAGTCGCGTACATTATATTAGATTAATTATTTTCAGCAGTGGGCTGATTGATTTAAAAAAAAAACGTGCCTATCTATATATATAATATCATATCCACGTTTTGCTAGTCATGTAATTATATTTCTGTTTAACATTTATGTTTCCCATAGCGCAGAGGTGATGGGAACGTGGAGAAACTGATAGTGGTTGCTATCAAAAAGCAAAAGATCTCGTGGGCATTCATCAGCCAGATGGATCAACTGAATGACTTATCGTACTCAAAACTGTACACTGTCATAAGAGAAGCGCTGGACAGAAACCAGTGGAAACAGATAGTCTGCTCCGGATGCTTCCTTGCTGACCAGCGAAGATATGACTGATGTTGTGTCGAGGTAATACGGATGGTATTTTGCATTCCTTGACGTGCAGGTCCAGGTACAACCGAACAACTCCTCTGAATTATTTTTGTGTGTGTTTGTTAATTATATTATTTGTTGTATATTAAAGGATATTTAAGCTTTATATTTAAAATTAATATTCACATATTGTCAGCGACTGTACTTTGTTCACCTTTTACTGCGAGTTAGGACGCAAGTTATTTGCTTGGTCAATATAATTCGTAACTATAATTATTTATTAATAATGTTTGTGGCTTTTAGGGGATATTACATATTTTCTTCATACATACGTGCTTATATATTCATCGGAGTGGGGGGGGGGGGGGTTAACGCTTATGCGATTTGAGCAGGAGGGATTTGAGTCTTACAGTCTTGTACTATCTGTGCCGCGTGCGAAAAGACTCTTCCTACTTCAGATATTTTTACAATTGTCTATGACTTCAGTTAGTAACACATAATACCCAGGTGTAGCTTTCTGTTCGGAGTTAAACCGCCATTGGCTATGTTATAAGACAAAATCACCTGGCATTTAAAATATTTCCGATTATTCTTTATTAAAACGTTACCGCTGTATTCCCCTCAATTTTGCGTCTCCCGCGCAATCACTAAATTGGTATCCATAAACACAAACACTGGGGAACAGCGCCCTACTATGACAACTCGATATTTTGCTGTCAAGTTAAACAATCGACCAAACTATCGTAGGCAAGTTAAAGCGTTGAAGCTACCTAGCTTCCTTAACCTTTATACGTCCTTATGTTTATAAAATGCACCTTAACACAAAGCAGTCAATAATTTTGATCTTGGTCTTTGTGGATTAGTAGGTGTGAAAAAAAACTATTTTACGAATGCTTTTGTACTAATTGTACACGATTAGAAAATAGATTCTACTGTAGTAATTTAGTCATTAATACTAGACTAACCACTTTGACTTCTCAGTCATGGAATTATCACACTGAGCGGGATAGTCAATATTCGCTAGGGAAGATAGAATGTTTTTATGGCAGTTTTTACCTCCCACCACTTTGTGTGTGTGAAATATTTCTGAACCAATTTTTATGTCTTAGAAGAGCGCGTACCCATTCTTAACAAGACGTGCGAGCCCTCTGGCAGTGCATGTGTCTATGGGCTATCACTTAACATCAGATGAGCTTCCGTTTCCGTCCTCTTGTTAAAAAAAAACACTAATCAGTTTCCTATAATAAATGAAAATTTTAATGACAAAAGAATAGGTGGAGAAGTTCTCACTAACTCCACCATTTCGAGAACCATTGCTACTGCATTTTTTACACAAACTGAGTAGTGACACGCGAACGGTGTGATCATATCGCCCGACGGGATAAAGCAAATAGATTGGAAAAAAAAACACGTTTTATCATTGATTAAATTGTTTTGTAACGTGATCCAGGTGGGAATACTAATATTATTTAAATATATTAAATAAAAGCAGCTTGGAGCTTTGATAGTAAAGTTTTATTTTTGACTAAAACACTGCTATTGTTCACATTGTTTTTCAAATGTAATATACCATGATTTAGATGGTATTATTCTGTGCAATTAAATTAATTAAAAAACAAGCGACGATCATAATTGTGTTGCGTTAGTGTATGATAATAATAATTTGTCTACATCCTGTTTATATATACAATATGCAGATATACAATTTTATTATAAACTTGAGAAATGTCCTTCTAATCCCATTCCGGATGCACCTACGTTTTCGAAAGATATACTTTGATGCAGGGACAGCGTGATATATTTAACTATTTTGTTTTTCAATATGTAAGAGACATATATATGTTTTTGAATTTACTGTTTTAGACCATGCAATAGTGGGTTTAAAAAATACCAACTTTTAATTGTTTGACACTGATAAATTGATCTCATTAGTGGCGCGTGAGTCGATTCATCTCAATAATAGTTTAGGGTACTAATGGGCCGCACCTAGTTTTGGGGTGATTCGACACAGCTTGCCTTGATTACTTATTGACGTTTTCCCATTAGCACATTAACTTCCGATATCAACGTGTGTCCAAAAAAAAACACGATGTTATTTTTTTATCACCTAAAAACGTTCTCTATGTCCAAAATGTGTCCTCCGTAATTGGAAAACCATCATTCAGCGCCATTATCCGTCAGTTACAAGCTCCTCTCATCTATTTAGCGGTACCTGAGCCAGCCAGACTGCCACCCATTTAACTGGCTTAGCTTTCTCCTATAGTTTAAATTTTAATTTTATATCAAATTTGGTTATACAATGTCTCTATCCAGGTCTCCGTAATTGGAAAACCATCATTCAGCGCCATTATCCGTCAGTTACAAGCTCCTCTCGTCGATTTAGGGGTACCTGGGTCAGCCAGACTGCCACCCATTTAACTGGCTTAGCCTTCTCCTTTAGTTTAAATTTTAATTTTATGTCATATTTCGGTTATACATTGCGCAAAGGCGATGAGAACTTGGAGAAACTAACCATGATTGGTAACAAAGAAGACAAATGACGTTCACCAACCTGATGGAAGGATTATGTGAAAGCCTCATCGCCCTCAAAACTGTAATAGGAGAGGCGTTGGACAGACTGGTGGAAAGAGTTCGCCCCAAATGTTTCTTTGCTGACCACTACGTTCATACATGAGCTACCGACTGAAGAGAGAGATTGCCAATTTAAAGTACATATATCTCTATATATATCAAATTCTCATGTCACAATGTTAGTGCCCATACTCCTCCGAAACGGCTCGACCGATGCTTATGAATTTTTTATGCATATTCAGTCAGTCTGAGAATCGGCCACTATCTATCTTTTAAACCCCTAAGTGATAAGGGGTGTCCACCCCAAAAAAATTGTTTATGTTTTTTGGATAAAATTTATTGTTTGAATTTTTTATGATACAACATACAAAAATACATACAGACCTTAATTTTCACCGCTCTTCTATTAACCTCTATATTTTGTTTGTTTATTAGAAAATTATGAATTGAATTGAGGTTTATGTAGAGAAATATTCACAGCAAAACCTAATAAGTCTTCATTCCGGAAAACCGAACAGTCTCTAGCATATCAAAATGTTCCATGTTGGTATATTCTAAAAAGGTAGGCTAAGTAAAATTACATTAAGGAGAAACGAAGTTCGCAGAGACAGCTAGTATACTTATAAAATTTGTGTTAATCGTTGCATTTAAGATGTATAAGAATCTGGTTGATTAACTAAATTTAAATTTCGTGTACCTCTAGATATTCTGAGCATCTTATCACCCCATTTGTCCCTTACAGCAGAACGCATTTTGGGCAAAAGTCACTGACAATATCCAGATTTAGCATTTCGACAAACCAGCTAGGTCACCTATATAACCTGGAACCTGGATAACCATAGTTCCCTCACATTTTGAAATCGTTTACCTTTAGTTTTTATAATTTATATTCTTTATCTCTTCGTGTATATATTTGCCACAATCGTACCAATATATCAGTGTGCTAACGTTGGCAAATTAAATTATCAATAAACACATTTTAATTTTTTATTGTATATTAAAATGATCTTTAACCACTGAAGGCTAACTGTGTTGAAATATATTGTAATGGTTTCAGATATAAAAACTACAGCTGTTTTCATTAGTTTTATCCGTATTGATTATTCAAATCACACTCGGCGCCCGCGCACACGATCTCATTGTTTCGACTCGTGACGCACAGCGTTCACGTTTACGCTACCTTTATCGTCACGCCTCTCTGTGTTGAGTTTCTACCGATCAGGCATGATGTGCCTAACTACTCTGTGCGTATATAAAGCTAAAACGTTTTGGCAGTATTATCTTATCAGGATACCTACTTATTTAGATAAAATATACTGTCAAATCATTACTGATCCAATACAACGAAAACAACCTTTTGCTAATACTCTAATCATACAGCTACATCAAGCCATTCCTCGGTTGCTCTGGCAGCAGAGCTTTCGCGACTCTTCGTCGGAGACCAGTCCAGCTGTATGGAGATAGTAAACTGCCATTTAAAATCGTTAAAGAACTATTTGTTATGAAGTATTTTTCTTTATTTTAACAGTGCAATTATAAAATTTGTTTCGCAAATCGATGAGCTTACTACGCTAGATATACAGATTATAGCAGGAAAGTAAATTAGAAATAACACTTATTTATTTATAAAAAAACAACTTTTTATCAGTTTCTAAATCATCAAGTAGGTAATCAGCCTCATGTGACACACGTCGACTCTTTGGGTCTAAGGCAAGCCGGTTTTCTGTTTGTTTTTCTTCACCGTTCGAACGTTAACATAGAAAGAAAGCTGGGGATCGAACCAACGACCATAGTGATGTCGCACGCTGAAGCCTCTAGGCCAACACACCTCATTATTAAACTCGTAAGGTTTATTAAAAAGTAACCGAGAAAAGAGGTCAAACGCGTCGCGTGTTCAACAAAATTCTAATTATCATATATGATGAATGTGTTATATTTTACGAGGTCGGCTAATTTAATTAATTCATCTTATTCAAGCCTTTCCTTTATTTTTGTTTGCGTAAGGTTTCATAACCATGGTTCTGGGTTCAAGTTCGGTGGATACACTTTATTTGAATGTCACAGTTTTATAAAAAAAACATATGTATAAATTTTAAACACTATCCTTGTAACACATATTTATGTAGCTTTAACTATATGCATCAAGTCATATTTTATACATGTAGCACATATATATAGTGAACTTTTAAATAATATTAAACAAAAATAGATGTTTTCTCATGCGATTAGAGCATCACGACACAAACATGGTTAGTTACGCTCATCCGTGGAATGGTGGGTTCCAAAAGGAGTCAGGGAGAAGGTCATAACCCCTCCCCAAAACCCCCCTTCGAGAAAACTGTATTATTACTCTTCATGAAAACATTTTTTATAATATTAGGGCAAAAGTCTACGGGACGCCGATATAGAGAGCCACCTATTAAGTAGGTACGTTGGCGGCCTTTATACATCTTTGTTTATTAATGTTTGAAGGTAATGTAGACTTATGATTTTTCACTATATGATTACTGCCTGACGTAAGAAGCTACTCCTCTGACAGCTGAAGTCAGGACTAAACAATCAAATGTTTATATTAGAAGGTATTTAGAACATTCTATGATAAAGCGATAGCTCAATTATTTTGTACCGACTCTGACAATAGGGCTTATAGTTTAGGAGTTGTGTTCTTCTGGTGCTTTCCTAGCTCAACGAATAAGTATGTGTATACTCCAAATATAGTGAGTTCCAGCATTAAAGGCACACTACCACAGAGACCGAACTGTATAATATTCTATTTATCAATTTCTAATTAATATTATTAAGCTAGCTAATTAAGTATATTGTAAATACTGTATTGTGATTTGTTTAAAAAAATCCCAAAATCTATAATATATATCTGTATTCATAAGCGAGTGGAGACCGTCGTCTCTCTTCCGCTACGCTCTTGTTGCAAGTGCAGTAACGCACTTCACTAACTTACTGCAGCAATCTTCCAGTTGCGATCTGAAGCTTTTTAATATTTCGGGTAAAAGCTCGGTATATGCACCTTTATATCGAAGTTGTTTACTGGTTAAAAAATTGTTTCAACTGGTAACCCACAACACAGAAACTCCCTCGTGCCCACCAGGGCGGGACTACCAATAGATGAATTTTGCCTCAACTATATTTATGTTGCGCACCAATACATCGATCATCTACTACATGACGACAGTGAATTGTATCTTATGCGCAGAGGCAATGAGAACTTAGAGAAACTGATCGTGATTGGTCACAAAAAGCAAAAGATAACGTGGCCGACCAAGCAGATGGACCGATCAAGTGAAAGACTCATCGTACTCATAACTGTACACTGTCATTCGAGAGGCGCTGGACAGAAACCGGTGGAAACTGATTGTCCTCTCCAGATGCTGCCTTGCTGAACACGACGCTCAGACATGAGCTGCCGATTAAAGAGGGAGTTAATTCTGTCATGAATAAAGTTTTTATAATTAATATTAAATATTAAATAAACATGAATTAGCAGCATGTTAAACCTGTTAATAAATCCAGCCTCGCAACAACTTTTGTGCTTTAAATTGCCATTCAGCTCTTAGCCTATATTTTATTATTCAGGGCAAGTGTTTCGTTCAATGTGCTTCTAGGTATCAACAAATGATGATGTCCACGTCATCTCTTCAATTTACTTCATATTTAGGCAAGGAGCATTGTACTTACATACATTGCCCCTTGTTTGACATTTCTGTTTTTAATACTTTTGTGGTTTTAGTTTAGAAAATATGTTTAAAATCAGTGGCGCTACAGTCTTTTTATGGCCTGAGATGTCTCTAACTGTTTCACGAGCCTCCTGTGATTGACTCACGCCGGTGACTTTTTAAATGTAAGGCGGCTTGCCTCACGATGTTTTCTTTTTTCGAGCGAATATTAAATGCGCACATTAGTCAGTCCATTGGTGCACAGACGGGGATCGAATCTGCCATGGATCGATGGGAGTCCCAGGCTGGAGCCACTTGGCCAACAATGCTCTATGTTAGGTTATTTAATATTTATAAACAATACAATTCATTACTGGTAAAAAATACCTGCCTGTCCCAGTTCTTTCATTACAAACGTAACGATTGTTTTTTTTCTAATAACTTTTTTTACCTGTTGAATGGGCGTGAGTGCATGAGTGAGTGTGTCGGTGCATGTGTCATGTTTCAGGAGCATCAGCTCTGCGTGAGGTGTGTTCAAAAGCCAGTTTAAGGCCCTGGGATAGGGCACGAATTGCTGTGTCAGTGTTTCGGGGTGGACTGCGGTGCGTAGTGGAGACCTGGAGCACTGAGGCGCGCCGGCCCGTAATAACAATTAGTTATGTAACCCATTAAATTAATGTAATTTTGTCAATTTTTTTCTGAACTGGATTGCTTGGCATGCGCTAAAATATGTCGTTTAAATATCAAAATCATGTTCTATATACATTTTCGTCATAAAATGAATTCAAAGTGTCAAAAATTCGCTACGTTTGGATTTTCTTCTGTCAAGCGAAGCTATTTAAATCGTGAATTGATCTTTCAAATCTTTATGGATACATAAACTACTCAACTCCACTATATATTTTTTCCATTCGCAAATCTAAAAATTAATCTTAAAATACATATTTCAGACAATATCGTGCATTATTTATTTTTTGTTAACTGTATCTGGTTTAAATTAATTATTTTATTTTTAAAAATCATGCCGATTTAGTTTTTATGAGAAAACTACTTGTTTAACCCTTTACGGAGTTAAAATACTCTTCTTTGTAAATGGTTAAAAAGGTTTCGTTTATCTAAGTGAGGAAAGAGGTTTTAGCTCTTATCTGTGAGGTTAACCTTTGTTGAGTGCATTATCTGCGCACGCGCCACTATAGTCTTATAATATTTAGACTGACATATATGCGTTTAATATGGCTAATTTTGTTATTAAAATGTATTTTTCAGCATTTTTTTCCAGTATTATTTTATTTAATCCCTAAAACACAATGGAGTTTGGGGCAGTTCAATCTATTTGCTACCAGGACCCCTACCAGGTTTAGGGTTAGCTAACCTAAAAATATAGAGTGTATATAAAATATTACAGTGCAACCATAAATGAAAATTCAATTGTATGTTTTACACGAAAATACTAATATATTCTTGCTCCCAAACATCACTTTTAAAATATGAACAAAATACTTTTGAAAATACGTTATAGAAAGGATGTACAGGTGTGAAAATGACATGAGAATTTATAAAGCATCGCTAACCAGACCAATGCAACAATTTAGTAGCCCGCAATATCGCAAACAACTCACGAGAGGACCGTTTGTATTGAAGTCGTATGTATGATTTTACACTAGGTATTTATTGTATATTACATTATATATTTATTGTTTATTTTAAATATCAACGAGTAATAATAATATATATTAGATTTTTATGTCAAACTGCCAAGGATACTTTCTGTATATCAAGTCTATTCTAAATATTCCTAACTCTGTAATGTAGGATTCATCTCGTGGCTATGCCCTTATCACTAAAAGGAATTTAGACACACTGCCACTGTCTCAATTAACAGATTTTTAACAAAGTAAATTCAAAGCAAGGGGCCATGTTTTTATAGAGGATGACTGAGGCAGTAACGTTAACTTAAAAAAGCAATAGTCATTCATTTCATTCCATTTCTCCCTCTTTTCTGCTAGGTCTGGATATCCATGGCTGCTTCCCTCACACAATAAACTCAATTTTCGTTAAGTTTTTGTATTTTAATTATATGGCTCGACTTTAGTTCAGTGTCACATTAAAAATTGTTAAATATGTTTGTGTGAAAAGAACCTTTTACCACTGTATTAGTGTGCCGAGCGTTGGCAAGGTTTAATTAATAAAAAAATACCGATATACATATTATGCAAGTAATCCGTACCCCTTAGAATCGCGAATGAACTAAATTTTTAAACGCTGGATTTGCTATTACAGAGTAATGACGCAGGACAGCTGATGTAACTATTGCTACGAGAACTCTATTGTTTGTGCTGTACTGATAAGTGTTCTGCTAACTTCACAGACACCACTGAAAGAGAGTATGTATCAATATGACTAGTCTGGCCATAAATACTGTTACATAAAAACTTTTTCGACTTTTAAATTATTTTGAATTTGGAACACGTATTATTTTAACAACTTTCGATTTTGCGCCATTTCACAAATTTTTCGTGCTCTATATGAAATAACAATATGAAATGGGCTCTTATAGAAAATACCGCTAGGACTCGAGAGTACATGCCCTAAATCAAACTTTACATTAAAGAGAGTGGATCAATCAAAACGCTTTCTGTTATAACATAATATTTTTAGGCAGGCTAAGTGAAAAACACTATCTAAAATGCAAACAATATATCAATTAATATTCTACGATTCTCCAATGAAATCTTAAAGTGCGCTCGCCTGGTTTCGTATGTTGGTAATTCGTTTTTCGTGATGCCAATCACTTGAGACAATATAATAACCAGTATTAATCAAATACAGTTAGTTTGAAGCTTATAAATAAGTGACCCCGATTTTCGTAATGAAACACAAATTACTAGTCATCCAGGAGAAATCTTGAGATAATAGAATTGTCCGATCCCACGTATGTCTCAGCCACAGTAAATTGTCCGTTATTATATAGTTGCATGACAAATTACTGGCTAATTTACAACGACTGTCGCAATGAGAGTATGGTAAAGAACTTATTGTATTTCCCGTGGCATCTACTATGAGAAAATACTTCACTTATATTGGTGGGATTGTTACAATTTCTAATCTTATTTTCAGTAATGGCAGGTAACTATCGTTCTTACTAAATACTTAAGAGTTTCATAGATATTTAACGAAGGTTAAAACGTGTGTATTAGATATAAATAATAAATTTTTCTATATAAGTTAAATTATTGCAATTAAATCACTTTAAATTGAATGTAAGCGCTTTTTCCTAGCTACATTTTTTTTATTTACTATTGTATATTTTTACTGATAAGTATTCATATAAAAGTTTATTGTACACAGGTAATAAACATAATCAAAAAATATAATATGCTATTTGACAAAATTTTAAATTCTTTTCAGATTATGTATTATATAAGTGTTCTGTGCTTTAAACATTCAATCTAATTCCTAATTTCAAGAGCCCGCCAAAACGATTATGCAAGATGGCGTCGCACCACTCCCTACGAACGTTCCGTGTAACGTAAACAAACGTCAAGGCTTACGTGTTTATTGTCAAATAGCACAAATATTACATTTCGATCAAAAACAGTCTGCCGAAATTAAACTTTTGGAGGTTTAAACTGTCGAAGAGATTATTTACATGCTTCATCGATTCGACTAATCTGTGACGAATGTGTCACTTGACTGACGTCAGTTTTATGTATATATTATTTATTTAAACTCAAGTTTTATACTATATACTGTCAATAACACTTTCTTTATCATACTGTCAAACAGCCTATTGGGAAATACATACCAAGTACAAGGTGTAACTACATTTCCGTGTTACAAATATTTCAATAGCGAGGGAGGCATTCTTTCCCCCATTTCTGGGAAAAATACCACTGTTATCCGGCTTTTTAGCTGCACATAAAAAGAGCAAACCCCTCGGGCGAGGGAGAGCTCAATCGATATGCAAGCTAAGCGTACCTGTAGTGAGTATGAATTATGCTTTTTGTGGGACATTCTCGCATTTACTGTCTGGAGGAAATACTTGCAAACTTAATGTAAAGTAAGACAACTCTTAATAAAAAACAGTTAAATACAAAACAGTATTGGTTGAGGTTGGTTCGAATCACAGCACTAAGTGCACGCCGAACTTACGACCTCAAAGATGTGAGCCGCACGCTGAAGCCAACACTGCTCAAAGTCAAGGAATACATCGGAAAAAACTGGTATATGGTATTTACTAGTATATACTGGTACATGGGTTCTAAGACCTAATAATCGGCGTATGTCAAACATAGGTAGACCTTCTAACAAAAAAATATCAAGAAACATATGATATTGACAGCTACCATTTTTTCATATATATCTCAGTGTGTGCAAAATAAATTAAATACAGATCTTTCGGTTTAGTATATAGTATGTTTTTATTATATTTTGTTATAATTCAGTTTTGAATCGTTGGTGAATATTTTTTTTTTATAAACTAGTTAAAAATAAAAAGGTTTTTGTAATTTCCATGTAGTTTTTGACCTTGGGAACGCGCTAGAAAAACTAAAATTTGTGGTCAGGATCGCAATTTCCATCGTTATTGGGAGTCACAAAGTACTGGAAAAATTAGTTTCCATTCGCTCATGTAGGAAACAGAAGCAATTCTTGACAGATTTTATTTATCGAAAAACAAATACTACAAGAAGTTTGATAATTTTAGAGGTATTTTATCACGGTAATAAAACACCTTAAGCTTAACCCAGGGAAAGGAATGAAACCAGTTGATTTAAAGAACATCTTTTCATGAATAGCTAAAACAATTTTCGAATTTAAAATAAAATCATGGTGTGCCTACAACACCCTCCGTCAGGTGAGTCACTCGCCTATCTGCGATCTGTGTATGTGTGTGTTGTGTATGTGTGCGCAGACTTTCTGGCGTCGCCTACTGGGGTTCACAACAAAGGAGTATTCGAAATATTCAGCTTTTCTTGTATTTTATTAATTGGTGGCGATTTTTCTTGTAATGGTCGCTTACGGCCATCGTTTTCATCAATGTAGAAATTTCGTAACTGAGTTAAACATCGTGTATAATTAAAAATAGTTAATTTATTATTAAGTTCTAAGCATGAATGATAGGTATTAAAAAGTGTTTAGTAAAATATGTTTACTATATTACGATTTTAAATAAATCTTTTAATTTCTTATTCATCACTCTGCTCCACTCACAGAGTAATCACTCTCAATCACGAATCCGTGATCTTGGGCTTTCATCATTGTATACATTCAAAGTATTTTCAATTTGAAGTGTAATGTGTGCCTAACCTTACAAAGAGCCTTGTTAATTTCATAGAGACACGCGCTTGAATTCTTTGGGGAATGTACAGTGGGAATTACCGAAAATTTTCGTGAATTAATTCAAAGCATTTTCATTTAAAATTAAGTATCTTCAGGCCGACTTTTGGACACTGAAACTTTGTATAACTCTCAATCGAATTACGATCTTGGGAGTTATGCCACATATGAACAAACTGTTCAGTACGACACTATTTAAAAGATATATAGATTTGATATATAGATGAATATTATAATTCGTTCGTTAAAAAGTTTTCTCTGCATCTCCTATCACATTTACCATAGAGAGTGTTCAGAGGAGTTGTTCGGATAAATAGCTGCGGCTAACTTTCATCATCATACGTCTAGGCAGAATGCGAAGTTCCACCTTACCGATATCCGTCGTTCCACAACTGAGCGTTAAGTTGCCTCTCACCACTATGTGGAACCAGCTACCCATTGAAGTTTTCCGAGCCAATTTGACTCAGGTTTCTTCAAGAAGAGAGCGTGCCAATTATAAAAGAGCCGGCAACGCCCTCTGACATTAAGAGTCCATGAACTGCGACTAGTTCAGTTGAGTCCCCTGTCTGTAATAGTCACCAAAAACTTTATCGATCTCATATAAAGTATTTACTTTAAAAGTCTCTCCACCTCACCAATATTTGTTTTGATATACATGTATTTACAAAAACATACACATCTATACTTACAGTACGATACTGTCGGCAAAAAATATATAATATTATACATCATAAAAAATGAAACATAACCAACCAACTATTCCAACTTTGAATTTGTTATTTATTTATTTTAAATATAGCAATATAGCATTTTTTTTAATTTGTTTTAATGTTCTATTTATTCATTTTTAATTATTATTACTATTACTAATTCAAGATTTTTTTTAATATTTAACAAATGAATGACACAAGGATGAACCACTGAACTGTGCTGTCAAGGTTTTTGTACTCTCTCATCTGAATAAGATATAAATAAGATGATTCCCATTGATGTAACAATCACGTCATTTGCATAATAAGAATCATTGGTAATCGAACCTGGGAATCATGATAGTGAGAGTTGCGTTTTGTAGGGTTTTTTCTTACCATATTAGGTCTTATAAGTTGTTGTCTTATAATTAGTAAAGCCAATGAAAACAAATTATAATTTTCTTTAGGATAACTTTAAAAGACTTGAACTTTGTATACATTAACAGACGAATAAATAAGGCAAAGGCAAGGTAGAAGCTGGAGGAGGTAAC
This sequence comes from Pieris brassicae, assembly GCF_905147105.1. Lineage (NCBI taxonomy): Eukaryota > Metazoa > Arthropoda > Insecta > Lepidoptera > Pieridae > Pieris > Pieris brassicae. Next base: position 2,220,311 of record NC_059673.1, on the reverse strand, counting down.
TCGTGAAGGGTTTCCGATCAAGGGTACTGAAGAAAGTTAGTATATTAGAATAACAAAAAAAAACCGGGGCTTATTATTAAACTAGGCAAAGGCCGGCAATGCCGTTGAGAGTGTCTATGGTCAGCCGTATCACTTAACATCAGGTGAGCCTCCTGCCCCTGTTCTGTAAAAAAGGCAAGTTTGGTAAATGATGGAGGGGCTGACGGCCAGCATACATTTCTGGATTTTATTCAGTTTGATAATAAAGAGCAGGTCAAAATTTTTGTTAACCGACATTTATATGTGGTAAATCTTATGAGATTGGGAGAAACTGGTAAGGTAAAAAGGTCGTAGCAAGTGTAGGTTTCAATTGACCTTGGGAAAACAGGCATTAAAATAATGCCTATATATATATGGACGAAGTAACAGAAGTAAAAAAATATTTATTTTCGTATAAAAATCTTCTTGAACGGATTTATAATTTAACTGTTTAAAAATTATTAAAATATCTGTCTATACAAGTCGTGGTTATTACAATCATCCAAACACTCTCAAAATATAATAATAGCTAAAAAGATCTATCCGTTATACGTACTATTATTAACCTTATAAAAGACGAAGGGAGTCCTAGGGGTCACGTTGACCATTGTAATGAAACACCAATTGAACTTTTTCTTGTGTCCACCTTTGTCCAGAATGGTCCAGATGACCCCTGGTCAAACATAGGGTCAAATTGCTTAGGGGTCAAATTTTAATCACTGGTCACTTCCATCTTGAAAACTTAAGTTAGTTAATTTATGATATGTTATTAAATGCGGTGAATAAATATAACTTAGAGAGCATGTGTTTTTGTAGCTACAAATTTATGTTTATTTATTTGGTTTACATAGTTATATATACTGTATTCAAACCCAAAGCAATGGACTGTCTGTACATATTAATGTGTTCCTGTATACATTTTACACTCACTCGTACGGTGGAGAAAAACATCGTGAGGATTACGACATGACCTAGACCCAAAAAGTCGAAGGCGTGTTTCCACAGGCTGATTACATTCCTATTAGATTGATAAATGATCACAAAACAGATACATAAATCTGAAGCACAGACCTGAAAGGTTATAAAAAGCTACGCCATGGGCCATGTCAATCATACTATTTATTTGGCTTCCTGGTAGTGCACATGCGTAATATGTTTTCAAATGAAAATTATTTAGATTTCTAATAATAATAATTTATTGCAAGAATATATAGAGTTTTTAAATTTTACATTATTAGTTATATAAATTTGTCAATTCTTATATTATTTGTATCGTACATATTTTATTAAATTTAATCAACTACACTGAAGTATTCCTACGTTATAAGTTTTGTTATACTGACATATATTTTGACATTTGCATGCTGTTTTCATAACTTGCGCTTATTACTCTCAAAGCAATAAATTATAGCTTATACGTAACGGTCAGTCGTAATATTAGTATAGACTATGCTCTGTGGCACTTAGGTAACGCTGTGGTTAGTTAACGAATGACATCGGGAATAAAAGTGAAATTCCTTTGGAGCGCAGATGCGTAAATAGTTTTTGTTTGTATTTAGATCGTTGATCCGTTGTGTTTGTAATAATTTATTAACTCCGACATGTTGTGCTACGTTTTCTTGTTAATATATTTAAATAAAAGACACTTCTACTAAACTAATTTATTTAAAAATAAGCTCCAGGAAATTACCTCATAATATAGGTATATTCTCCAAACTTCTTCGATAATCGGTGACGTGTCGTATACCAACATCACTTTTAATTCTTCTAACAATCACTTTAAATCGTTTTTGTCCCAAATTTTCATACATTGGGGTCTTAAATTTCAATTCTGTCATAATTTCATTTTGCCGCCTATTTTTGCTCAATTCGTTGATTTCGTTTATCCAAAATGGCGTATACTCTATGGATTCACAGATTAAAAAGTATAATATTACACAGACGCGCATTTCTGAGATAAGTATAATCGTTTTGAATTGAATCGTTAATTTTATGCGTCTTACGTGAAATTAAGTAATAATTGTGTGATCTTAAACGATGTGATGTTTTACGTATTGATTATACAATTATGGCTTTTAAAAATAATATAAATCGACAAATAACACATATACGTCTTAAATAAATAAATAATTCATAAATTTAAGTATTTTAGTATCAAGCACGTTTTGTGTTTTTTGTATATTAGTAGTATGTGTATATAGATACACATCAATCCTAAATAACTCGGAGTAGTCTAAACAAGCCTTGTACGCAATACACCACGTAACTGTAGATGATTGCAAATTTAAGAAAACATTTTTTAATTGTTTCAAAGGTATATGCATTTTGAAATATGGCCACTATAGTACAGTGGTATATTTTTAATACTATGTACAAGGGATTTGTAAAGAGCTACTGTACGTTTAACGTTTGTAAACTTATAAAAAAAAATAAGCTTTGTTGGCAAAAAAACCTTTTTTAAATGTAATAGCAGGCAAACGGGCGGGAGGCTCACCTGATATTAAGTGATATCGCCCGTAGACACTCACATTGCCAGAAGGCTCGCAAGTGCTTTGCCGGCCTTTTAAGAATGTTTTAATTTAATATACTCTACTCCCCTGCCATTGTGTCCAGGGACTTTTTCTATCACTCACATTTATACTTAAAAGATACAATAAGTAGTTCCCGAATGGTGTGTTACGCGTCTCGCGAGATAGGCTCCGGCTACATCGGTAATATTTTTTTTAATAATATTCATGGGCGATCCGTGACGCAATTTCTTCCTGCTCTTTCAGATTTGTATGCCACCTTTATATTTTTTACGCTCTTTCCATTGCCGTGATATCTTTAATAAAGTCCCACTAGTACTGGCCCATGTACATCGCCAAAGGTGCGTATCGAAACTTGCGAAGCACATGTTCTACGCCATATATATATATATATATATAGGCGTCATGAATTCGTAGAATTTATCGCCGCTAATATGGGAGCGTTCAAGTATTACGTAACAAATTTTGGGGGGGGGGGGGTCGGCTTGTATAACATTACGATGCGGGGAGGGGATTTAATTACGCGTTATTGTTAATATTCTTTTCGACTTTCCAGTACTTTATACCACATAATGGTAAATTTTAGGTAAAAATAGTCACTGGGGGTGGTCACGAAACGTTTTACTATTGGATATAGAAAACGTTACGTTTCACGGGGGGGGGGGGGGGGGTATCAAGAATCTCCAAAAATTGCGTGACGTAATACTTGAATGCTCCCTATAATAATATAACCTACTATTAACAATGTAACAATCTTAAATAATTGGGTTTAAGTTTGGGTTTTAACCAATCCTTGACAGAAATCTATCTAATTGATCTAATCTAGTCAAAATAAATCTTCGGTGAATGTAATTTGGTATGCAATTTTGGAAGTATAACATTATAATAACACAGTACGTGAAACAATAAGCATAATAGATTAAAAACAACAAAATTGTTTTTTGTATAGAAATTTGGACGTCTTTGGAATTAAAATATAAATAGGTAAAAATTTGCTTTATGTTTGTGTTTGAATGTATATTCCGTTTTGGGCTTTTGTGTTAATGTAATTGTTTGAATATTGTTTAATGAGTAGCTGTAGGAATATTTTAATAAAATAAAATAAAAACAGAACCACAAAGAATAGAATTCGTGTTAATAAATTATATAAAAATTAAATTGCTAACAAAAACTTATTCGTATAATGCCTCTTCGTTACTGGAGGTTGGTCGTCAGTCTCGTGAAGCGTTTGTCCTATTCCAGATGCAGCATCCCTAACGTAACGAAACATTATATTTAATCTTAAACCAGGTATGTAACAAAACATAGTATCAACGTATGCTTAACGAAAACGTTAAGGATCTATCCGGTCGCCAAAGTCCATAAAAGTACATTGTAACTTTCCATGTTTTGTCATGGTTTCTTGAATGGAAAAAATATATAGTGGAGTTGAGTAGTTTATGTATCCATTTTGAAAGATCCATACACGATTTTCCAAGCAAATTTTTGACACTTTGAATTCATTTTATGACAAAAATGTATACAGAACATGATTTTAAATTTACTCGTTAAATTATATCGCAAGCCAAGTAATCCATTTCAGAAAAAAACGATTAAATTACATTAATTTAATGTTTTACATAACTAATTGTTATTACGAGCCGGCCCGCCTCAGTGCTCCAGCTCACCACTGCAGCTCTACACTGACACAGCAACTCGTGCTGGGATGGGGCCTGATCTCGTGTTAAAGTCGTGGCGTTGAGACTTTTCATAATTAGGTGAGAGATCGTTTTGGTGATTGAAGTGCGTCAAAACAAAAAACACCGTGATTTACCAAATCACGGAATCATTAATTACCTATAATGTCGTCAGCAATATTTATAGTCACTTTGGCGGTTAAAATCTAACGTTCTTAAGACACCCGATACCATAAGTCCAGCTGCTGAACAACAAAAGGGAGACGTTATGCAAAATTTTAATTGCTTATATTTGCATACAGTATGGGATGCGCAAAAAATTAAGAATTAGGGGCCTTTGATTGATTGTAACTGGTCACACCGCTTTGTTGTGACACGGCTCAAAAATTATAATCCTACAGATGAAACAACGTTCGGGATACGTTTTTGATTTTCAGATCTATTGCGGAGGAGTATACAGATATATATATATATTGGTGGTGTATTCGAAGTTTTTAGAGAACGACTCTCCGTTCTCTCACAATTCGACTTTATTTCTGTGTACGCATTTAACATTCGCTGACATTCTTTGATTAACAAATGATCATGAACGATAGAGAAATCTGAGGCCCAGGCCCAAAAGGGTTGTAGCGCTACTGATTATTTTTTAATTTTATGAAGAATTAAAATTGAGACTTTTCGCGCCATTACCAATTTAACTACAGATTATGTAACGTTTGACCGAGTCTGTCAATTCGATTAAAAATACGGATTTTACAATATAAATGGAATAATATATATATATATGGATATAATCGGATCTAAATTTTAACAATTCTTTAATTGTCTATATTATTATACAACAAATAATAAATTGTTGTACATGTTAGAAATTCTAGAAACATCGAATCGGTTTTGAACAACATTTGAATAAACATTTGAACTATCTGTGCGAAATTATTTTATTATACCTATCATTTATATCTTGGGTTAGTAAAGTTGGCAACTTTCGAATAATTCAAGCAGAAAAAGTTAGTTTCGTAAGCATATAAAAAAAGGGCAACTTTAAGACTTCAGACAAATTTTGAACCACAGAGACCACCTTTCTTAAAACAATTATTCAGTCCTAGCTATATCTCGTAAACCACGATTCCTTTGCGGTGAAACGACAGAGCCACTACAACACAGACAGCATCCAAAAAGTCCCACGTATGCAAAACCAACGCTAAATTACCATAAACAACGCATTAAAGGTAAACCGGTTTTATCCGGATGTTGGGTTCTTCCGACACCAGAGACAATCGCTTATTGTCGGATAAACCCTTTGTTTTTTTAGGGTATAAACACCGAGCCGTTGGGGTGTTATGCGATTAGGTCAATGATGGACAGAAGGGTTCATCTTAATAGATGTAAACGTTTTGTTTGGTTAATTGATTTAGGACTCGTGAGAAACTGCGAATCTGTGGATTAGCGCGTATCGTGAGGTAGTCACAATGGTGCTTCTCTTGTATGTTGTCTAGGGAGCAATGTCAATATGTTTATAGATATTTGCCTAGATAGAAGAGCTTTATAATTTGTATTGTTACATTAATAGTTAGGAATCGTAAATTCAAAATCAAATTACTAATCAGCTATCTAGAGGATAATTCAAAATTCACAAAACCCCAAAAATCACATAAAAGTTTTGTTTGTTTCGTAACGTTTGTTTATTTATTTATTAAAGTATTCTACATATATAATACATTATAAGTTTCAATCTGTTATAAAAAACGACAGTTACGGTGAACTCTAATTTTTAAAAAATTCAAATAAATTAACTACAAATTTGACTTTAAAACACCTCAAGTGTATTCGTATCATATGTATACGACGCTTTTAAAATTGATCAGCCCAGAACAGAATATACGTAATGTATATCAAGCTAGTTATGTGTTCAAAAATTGTTATTTACGAAGATTTTGAACCTTGGGACGACACTGTTGACTGAAAGAGGCAATTGTTCTGTATTAGACCATTTAACGGTTTACCGTTAAAGATTTATTGTTTTATTAACATGAAGTGTTCGCACATTTGACACGTCGGCCCTTTTTACACAGACTATAAAACAATAAGTAAAAAAATATAACGTCATTAGGAATACATTTTTATGATTTCATTTGTATTTTTTTACAGAAATTACTATTAACACATATTCTGGAAGAAGACTATAGAAGAATGCTAGACAGAAGATAACGCATAACTGATATGACGGACCTCTTTCTACACAGACTATTAAATAGACCAAAGATAACAAATTGAAGTATTCTTTTACGAAATGAATTTTTCGCGCCTTATTTGTTAAAATATTCTCTCTCGCTTCAGCAGCATAATTCCTTAATATCATATTTCCGCTTAAAATATTATTCAATTACCAAAGATTTATAGTATATACAATTATAGACTTATATCCTTAAAGACATGTATATATACACTTAGTATTGTCTTTTGTTAGGTTTTACACATTGAAAGAAAACACTTTCTTACCGGATTGAAGCTATGTATATAAACTTAAGCAACGTCGGAAAAAATTGATTATGTAAAATAATTATAAGTTTATAATAATACATAGCTTCAATCCGGTAAAAAAGTGTTTTCTTTCAATATACACACTTACTATTTAACTGTTCAAGATCCATAGTCAAACAGAACTAGTAGGAATGTTGATCTAAAAAAATTCAGATAATAATAATAATTTATTGCAAGAATATGGTACAAAAAGTAATTTCGCATATTCTGCCAAATTTGTCTTTGAAGGAGTTTTACATTATTAGTCGTATTAAAATTGGTCAATTCTTATATTATTTGTATCGTACATATCATATCAAATGTTATTAAACTTATATAACTACAGCAAATAATCATTTATTGAGTAATACATTTTTTCCATGACTAACTTGGCGGGAATTATATTCTAATTTGAAATTTGAAAATGGTTCTGTCGTACAATTTGAGGCAAAACTGATAAGTCGTCACCGATGTAACACATTCTTAAGCTTAATATTTAATGTAAAATCAATCTTATCCCAACGCAATAAGGTCTTTTAAAACAATACTTATGTCCGTCAAATTCCGCTAATATCCTCTTGTGTGGAACCAGTTTACAATGCTTTTCTGTTATTGCAATATGACACTTATTCTTATAGGCATAACGGTTTTTTTAGCGCAAATATTCAATGTCTTGCTTTGTATTGGGGTCAACGTTTCGCACCTTGGATTGGAAGCTTGTTTTCTTATCAGTTGACAAGAAAATTAGGTTCCTTTTTCTTAAAATTACTTTTGTTAATGAGTTTAAAAGTGTTCAGAGAATCTATATAGTGTATACTGTGTTTTGGATTTGTGGCCTTTATACTGAGCCTAAGTTTTGTATGTAAATTTTAATGGGGTGGGAAAAAGACCGGCAACGCACTCGCGAGTAGTCTGTCATTTAGAGTGTCCATGGGCGGTACCATAACATCAGGGAGGCCTCGTGCCTGTTTGTCCCTGTTCTATGAAAGAACAGAGCGAAGACTGCATCACCGGCGACTACGAAGATTTTATATCAAATTGAGATTATGTTGCGCTTCAAAAACTCACCAAATAATTAAAAAATATAGAAACTGAACAGTGAATAATTATATTTAATTTCGCAATCAACAGTTTTCAATCACTTTTAATATTTATTCAATAAAATTATCGTAAAATTACATTTGAAAACTCTGCATATGAGTTAGTACTACAGATATTGGTTGCATAAAATCGCACAATAACAACAAAACTTTAAATTTAAAATTAAATATCTAAAAAAATTTAATATCTAATTTTTAATTTGGAAATTATTCATTTAAAGTAAAAATTATTTTTTTCTTAAACATTATGTCTCATCGTGTTATTAATTAGACGACTATCTCTCTAAGAATATAGGTTGCGATCCCCAGTTCGACACCAATGTACTTTCGTTCTGTGCGCATTTAATATTCGTAAGAACGGTGTGGGAAAACATCGTGAGGAAACGTCAGCCTGTGTCAGGCACAGGAGGCTGATCACCTACTTGCCTATTAGATTGACAATTAAGCATCAATCAGATACAGTCTGAGGCCCAGACCTATAAAAGTTGTAGGGCAACTGATTTTTTTTACATTCATCAACATTTTCTTAAATTAAAAAAGGATCGAAAGAAAAACACTTTTTTAACCGGATTAAAGCTATTTGTATTATTATAAACATAATTTTGAATTCAATTTTTATCCAACGTTTCGCGTGCTTTACAACAAAAAGTGTTTTTTCTTTCAATGTGTAAAAGCTATGTTAACAAAAGACAATACTATAAAAAACACATCTGGATTTCTTACATATATTTCAGGAAGTCATGTTTTGTTATATGATACTATGAATTCGTATACATTTTGGGGGATATGGAGGTTATATACTGTTTATATAGTGATATATATGAATATGTTAATATACTAAGAAAAGAATAATTCAAAAAGTTCTGGTATATCTTTTAAATTCACTTATTTGTACAATAATTATTAGAAAATAATAATAATTTTTTTGCAAGAATATGTCACAAAAATCTTATACTGGTACAATGAAAAGTTCGCGTATTCTGCCACACATAATGGCTTGCAAATTTGTCTTAAAGGGTTTTTACATAGAAGTTATATACATTATGAGTCATACTATTATAGTCAATTCATATATTATTTTATCACTACATCATCACATTATAAAAATATATTACATTATCAAAATAAGATTAATTATAATGTTTCACGCAATTAATTACAAATATACATTTTTTTGAATATTTTTTTCCCAAAAGTAGTAAATTAAGTCGAATTTTAAAAACTCTAGTAGGGTGATATTTACTTGTTTGTGGTAAATTATTATAAACCTTGATTGCTATACGATTTGACTTGAGAGATTGTAGCTTCGTTTCTCACCGCGCTTCTTAACCTCAAAACGTATCTCAGGTACAAAGACTCATTGTAGACAATTTGCATAATGCAACAAACAATGGACGTTCTATCTTCAAACTGACCTATATCAATTTGCGAAGCCCTTTCTAACGCAAAATTTCCCACTGTCCACAACAAAGACTATCTATGACCAGACCCTTTCGCTACAATTTTTATGGGAAACAACTCTGCTCTATTTTTTGCATTGTCCAAGCTTCTTCAATAGCACCAACTGACTTGCCTTTGGCGAATTATATGAATTTAATTTAACATAATAGATTGTCGTTTATTTGTGCGTTCTTTGTACATCGACCGTTATGTGTCAAACATCGCTGGCCGTTACCAATACTGATGTACCGGTACTAGTTGCGGTCTTGATGCTTATAATAATAATATAACGACTATATACTATATCAAATCAAATGCTTTTTTCCTTATACAACAGGGGCAAACGGGCAGGAGGCTTATCTCACGTGAGGGCGAGAGGGCGTTCGTCTACCTTAGTTATTGTTATTTACATTAGGATCTTTTGGGTAAAGGCTGAACTGAACTTTCCGTTTGGATCTGTTCTTAGCTTCTCCATTCACCTAAGGGGAGCCAAATAGACGTTTACGGAAATATTGAAGTCGGAGGTGACTAGTGTACATAGAGCAATGGACTGGAGCATTCTTAGAATAAAAGAGATTCACAAAATACGTAGTGACCAAATCAGAAAGAAAGATCACAGATGCCTTACAGCTGAAATGAAGATGGACAGGCCATATTTCAAACTGATGCTACATATTATGCCGGAATTTGTATGTTTTGAGCCAGAGGAATCTATGTATAAAATACCAATATTACAAATAATGACAATTCTAACTTAGACTTCGTGTTTATTGAATCTAATTTTACAGTTCGGAGAATTATTTTAAGCAGAGAAAATAAAGAATTAATTATTCCAGTATTAGCAACATAAACAACTTTTAGTTACAAATAAAATGCATATTTGTAATTACACTAAATGTAAATGATTACATACTTTAATTATAAAGGCACGCGATCGAAAATACTTAACAATTTTACACGATTACAAGCGTTTGTGTAATCCGTCCAAATGCTTAAGGTTATCGCGATTTTTCTTAACCGTTAAAACGTTCTCGTTTTAATTGTCCATTGACTGGGCAGGATCAGTTCGACCCGTCCAGCGCAGGTAGCCAACCCGCGCTGACCTGCCACAAAACAGGGGTCACGACAGCCCTTTATGTCCCTTTAAACACCCCGAAATCGCTGCAGCGTGAGTGATGAGGTCAACCCCGCGCCGTGCTGACCGATCTGACCTCTACACCCTTTTCTTACAAGGCATTATTTGTAATCCCTTTCGCAAATCTATTTTATTGTTCATCGCCTATTCAGTTCCTATATAACTGGTGAAATTTTTGCGTGAGAACGGTCTAGTTTCTTTGCAAAACTGTAACGTTCGCAGGACAAAGCATCAGTCCTTTATGGGAAGGTGAGTGTAATAGACAATGAGCGGTCTCTTTTTAATGATTCGCCATTGTGCTAAGGAGCTTCTTTGATGGTCTTTGAACGGTCATCGGTGACCGTTGAGTAACGACTCGACGATGACGGAACGGACGGAGTCGACGATGTTATATATATCGGCTGTGCAACGGTTGGGCGCGTCATTCCATAATTGAACGCCATATGAACTTAATAAAAATCGCTATTGATTACAGTAGGACAAGGAGTTGTTACAATATTCTTAACCTACATAGTAATAATAATAAATAAAAGAGAAAATTAAATAAATTCGAAAAGCTCCTTGTGGCAGTGTACCTTTAACGCTGGCAGCAGTTCCTCGCTGTATTGCGATACTTATTCGTTGAGCGAGGAAAGCACCAGCTCTGGGGTCACCATTAATATCTACCTGTGGGCTTGAACTCCACGGCTTAAGAGTCTCCTGAATCTATATTTTCTGGTGGAACATGACAAACAATAATTTAATAATTATAAAACTAAAAAAATTGTCTACTTAAAAAATAAAAGCCCCTTGATAGAGACTGTAATATTGACTCATTTTTTGTAAATTAGATTAGTTTTAAATTACTTATTAGTCTTAAGTTAGGCTAGATCGTAATGTTCCATGTCTCAGTGACTCACACAAAAACAACTCATTGATTGATTTGTCTTCCCAAACCTGTCACTATACAGTTCTAGTGCAGAACTGAGGAAACCGTTAACTAGAGAGGTCGTGAGTGGATTTGGTGACTGCGTGTGGAGTTCGTGAGCTCCAGTCAGACAGCAGGGCATGATCAAGTTCCGAATTAATAAAATGTTAACAGGTAGTATTCATTTGTCCTTTAGTAAGTCTATATTGTAATTTATTTAAGTATACACTTTACCTAGCTTTAATTAACTCATTTAAGCCACACTTGGCCCTCAGTCTCGACGGACACACTGTTTTAATAAAAATAAAAAAAAAACAGTGTCGCTACAACCTTTTTAGGTCTCGGCCTCAGATTTCTGTATCTGTTTCATGATCATTTGTCAAGTATTATCCTATGCCCGGCTCGTGTCGACTTTTTGGGTATAAGTCATGCCGGTTTCTTCACCATTCGAACGAATTTAAACACATAGAAAAAAATCCATTAGCGCAGAGCTAATCGAACCTACAACCTCAAGGATGGGAGTATGCTGAAGCCATTAGGCCAACACTCCTCAGTTTATATGTGCGTGCTCAATATATATCTTATATTCAAAGACTGTAGTACTTTTAAATTTCATTTGGTATATTGACATAAAAAGAAAGTGATAAAGCCTTAAAAAACGTTAACCGGACAGTCCCCGGATGCAGGGGTGGGCAGCAGTTGGCACGTGCGTAACGGCAGGTGTTCAAGTCACCCACGACAGGGATAATAAACCTTAAGGCTTATAAAGCTTATTATAGCAGAAAACTTAAAACAACTCAGAATAAATTTTTATTGTTTTGTATAAAGCAATGAAGTCCTGATTTCAATTTCTTCTCAAAATCTAGCATTGCACTCAAAAAAGGTTTTATATATGTTTACTTGTCCCTATGGGGTGATTCTTTGCGTAGATATGTAGGTCTATCTGCATCATTTACGCATTTAAAATGACTGCCTCGCGAGAGAGTTACCGGCCTTTTAAGAAATGGTATGCTCTGATCTTGAAGAACCTTAAGTCAAATTGGCTCGGAAATACTTCAGTGTCTTAGGTAGACAGGCTGGTTCCAGATAGTCGTGGTTTACAGTTCACCTATATATATAAATCCGAACAACTCCTCTGAACACACTTTTTCTGATGATTTAAATTACTATGAATGTAATAGTTCTCACGAGTATTTAAAAAATAATTACTAAAACTAAAATGTTATTTATCCCTGCAACTTCCTCTTAGCTCTTAAGAGAAGGCTTCGAACCCACTTCGACCATCGCATTTGATACTTGAACGAATCATGTTTTTTCTGACCGTTAAAATTTTATTTACACACTTATCTTTACGGCGGCTATAAAACAAATGATTTATGTTCATGCAACATTTAAACCTGCAAAACTAACTAACTTAACTAATTTTCTATTTATTTATTTTTAATATTTGGGAGTAACGCATTTTTATATTGTTTCAGCAGTGTCTAAATTGTCATAGATATATTTTATACTTATCAAAATTTAAAGTTCGACACATTGAACTAAATTCTGATATAATCTTAGATAGATCAGAAAGTACATCTGCGTTACCTCCTGGAGTAGCTTCAAGATACCAGACGTTAAAATTTTATTTTAAATGCAAGTGCAATGCTTTTGTATGCAAGAATTTATTGCGATACAAAAAATAGCCAGCCCAAGAGGATCACCTCATTGAAAACTAACTTCTGAAGAGAGTTTGTAACTATTTTATGTTATTTTTAATTATTATTACAATGTAATTATTGTTTTTGGCCAAATAAATACATTTAAAAACATTTAATAGAACTTTATTTTCTCGTTACAATTGATACTACATGACAAACTTGGTGCAAACGTGTTCTATGTCACCATCAAACAGTCTTCCTAATTTTAGTCTTATTGGTTCGTATATATATGTACACCCATACAAAATAGACCTCTTCAAATAATTTGTACGCGGCATTCGTGGCATGTGTGTTTCATTTGTTAAGTTAGTTAAGAAACCATAAAGACCGTATTTAAAAAAAATAAGATACATTAAACATAATATATAGTTTAATTGTAATAATTTTGGTTTCTTAGTACATTTTATTTGTCTGTGTAATTTTTTTTATCGAAACAGTGCTTTTAATTATTTATTTTGAAGTGTTTGCATGTAGAAATGTAGGTTTTGGATATAAATTATATATGAGTTCAGTAGTTTGTCTGTAATCAAATCTATTTTTGATCGCTTATCCGCTAATCTCAGGATAGCACATTGACTTGAAAATAAAATATATATTTCATGTCGTTATTTTTATAACTATTTAAAAAGTCATAGCCATATAATTTTCTAAGTTATCGTACGTAGTAGCTATAAAGGTTATTGAGCTAGTTGATAATAAAAATATAAAAGTATCAAAATTTTAGGTCCGTCTACACACAGGTGTTGCTCCGCACCCCTATCTCCCACACTTCCTTTATCATAGAATAGTGTTTTAGTATTATTACTTATTGAATTTTGTATTTGAGAACTTCGTGTATAAAGAAGTTGGCTGTGGCGCGTTATTATTTCACAATATAAAAACAAATTGTTTTCGGTCAAAAGGTTACTTCAATCTTAATTAATAACAAAATAATTTAAATAATAAATATAAATATCTTTGTCTATAAATTTGATACAGTATATAAACATTTGTGTGTAATATTTATAAAATAAATTAGTGGCGATACAACCCTTTTAGGACTGGGCGTCAGATATCTGTATGTGTTTTATGATCATTTGTCAATCTAATCCCTCATTTGCTGACAAATGACGTCGACTTTTTGGGCCTAAGGCAACCCTCACGATGTTATCCTTCGTTCCTTCATTCGAGAAAATGTTCAATGCGTACTTAGAAAAAAAGTGCATTTGTCAACAGCCGGAAATGGAACCTACAACCTAAGACATGAGAGTCACAAGCTGAAGCCATAGTCAAAGTCAAAAATCATTTATTCATATAGGTAACACAATGTACACTTATGAACGTTAATAAAACAGAAACATACATTAAATGCTACTAATTTAACATTTACTGCCAGTTCTCAAATCAAGGGCGTAGAACAGAAGAGAAGAACTGGCAATAAGCTCTCCACCACTCTTTTTATTCGCCAAGTTTTTTTTTGTATCACACAACTTTTATAAGGAGCTGCAACCATTACACAATGTTCCACATGACATCTGAAGTCAATAAATAATAATAAAATTAATTTACATTCTCGTGGGCCACAAGGCCATCACTGCCAACAATTTGTACCGTGACAAAAAATAAGGAAACTTATCAGTCACAGATTATCAATTTATACCAAGCAATTAAATTAAGGGTTGTATATATAATAATTATATTAATGCGTTGTGAGCACAGAATTGAGGTCACTGACCGTTCAGGAGGGAAGATAAAGGCTAGATAACAAGGTCGGTGACTACCAGATGTGTGAACATCTGCCCACCCCTGCGACGCGCTCTGCTGATCTAACGTCTTGAACTTTTTTATATGAAACCTCTTTGGTTTCTATTGACATTTATAAATTCTTTTTGGCTAAAGGAATGTTTGAATTTAGAACACTCCACGAGATGAAAATTGTAAATGGCGGACAGAGTCACTTGTCAATTCGCTTAAGCATAAAAAAAACTCAGCTGTATTTTCAACGTTAAAATATATTTCTTATCGGAAACTTTGAACCAGCTGCCCATTGAAGTAATTCCAAATTAATTCGACTAAGTCTTTCAAGAACGTACCAATTCTAGCATTGAGTATCCATTGTATCGCCTTATTTCAGGTGATTGTATTGCCAGTTTGGTTCTATAATAAAAAAATAGATTTCTACATAACCATTCATCTCCTTCTCTATTCTTAGGGATCCTCGATCCCTTAGACTTAGTATTTCTTTCTTTCTTCTAGTGTTAGCTTTCCAACCCTAAAAGGTCGGCAACTTGCGAGTCCTCTAGCATTGAGTGTCCATTGTATCACTTATCGATGCAAGCCTATATAACCTAGGTTCCTATATAACCATTATCCCCTGTTGTAAGGAATCCAGGATCCTAGTCGAAAGCATCCACTATCAGACATAATACGAACCTTAAATGTTGTTAACACTTCTTGATTTTAACATATTCGCTTTAACTTAATCAAGAATACATACCAATGACGCTACAACCTTTTAGTTCTGGCCCTCAGATCTGTATGTACCGTAATCATATCTAATAGCAAAGTATGATCAACCTGCCTGATGCCGTCAAGGTTTTGGGTCTAATGCATGTGATTCTGACGATGTTTTTCTTCACCGCACGCCGTAAATGCGCACATAGATTGTCAATGGGCGTGCCGGGATCGATACGACCCCAGGGTCATCCGTAAGTCGTTGTCGTCGTTGAATCCACTAGGCCAATGCTCTCAATCTTTGCCTTTAGTATATATATAAAAAAATTAGTATATGTATATCAAAAAACAAAATCAATGGCCCTACAACCTTTTGTAGGTCTGAGCCTCAGATTTCTGTATCTGTTTCATGATCATTTTTTAATCAAATAGGCAAGTAGGTGATCAGCCATTCGTGCCTGACAGACGCCGTCGACTTTTTGTGTCTAAGGCAAGCCGGTTTCCTCACGATGTTTTCCTTCACAGTTCGAGCTAATGTTAAATGCGCACATAGAAAGAAAATCCATTGGTGCACAGCTGGGGATGGGGGGACAGCGACCTCAAGGATAAGAGGCGCACACTGAAGCCACTAGGCCAACACTGCTCATGTTTAGTATATATGTATATGATTATATTATATGTTTTTTTTCTTAAGGAATTGAGTTATCGTAATTATATTTCACTCTATTCAAAAGTACTCTTTCTGTTAACTTTGTAATTAACTTTACTCGCATAAACCCATCATAAAACAGACAGCAACGAGTGGCGCTTGACCGCATCTCATCTTACACAGTCACCACTTCCCAGAACACACATCCGAACGGAAAGTAACATGATGAAGGAAGCCATACAGCGACTTCCACTTTTTAAATGTAATTTCAATGAGAAACACTAGCTTTTATAATTAAATCATATAATATTACTTCATTATATATATATATATATATATATATATATATATTACATGGTTACGTTACCGCCAAATGTGGCATATATCAGCGTTTACATTTTTTCTATTTCCTCCCTTCCTCGAAATCCTTAAAATTAGATCTAACTAAAAAAAAAATAACTTAAAATTAGTCTAAGTACATTATTTTAAATAAAATATCACTTTTCATATCTGCGTAAATGCATTAAATCCTTTAATGAATAAGAGATACGGAAAGAGAAGTAGACAAGGTCAAAAAACCAACTCAAACTCCCAAATAAAAGACAACAGACATCTTTGTCCAACGCCAACCCAACATGTCGTCCTTGCCGATTAATATTAGAAATAAGAAATATAATCTTAAAGGTAATTCAAATTGGATAAGTTTAATTACTATTATATTACCTTTATATATAATGATCTTATATTATAACTCCTTCTCATAAAACTGATTTCTTTCACTCCACCTTTACTGTGCAAAGTATCCTGCTATGGAATTCCCTAACAATTGATATTAGACGAGCTCAATCTTTAAATTTATTTAAAAATCTTCTTTCTTCTGCCTCGTTATTAGCTACTACTTATATATATTAATTGTTTCTCAATCAACCTTTGGATTAGCTTTTACATTTTTGTTTATACATATAATTATTTAATTTTTTTCTTTAAATCGACTTATGTAACTTTGTTTATATGTATATATATATATCATTTTGTATATTATGGTACAATGGTAGTGTAAATAAATAATACGGACTATGTTAAGTAAATAATTACAAGCTTTAATACCTATGTATATGCCTATTATATACTGTCTCCGACACTATCGACATATGTATATGTTCGCTGAGATTTTTCGACGCTATCGTATGGGCCTAGTACTGTAAGAATAAATTATGTGGAATATATGACAAATAACAATGCATATAACAAAAATAATCTATTTGAATATGGTACAAAAATGTTATTATTTTTTTTATTTGTAATTAACTTTACTCGCATAAAATATAAGATAATCCAAAAAAAAAAAAATAATAATATAAACAATAATCATAATGTTAGTATAAACTTACAGATTACTGTGAGTATATTATTATTAAAAAGCTAAACATAAAATCATAAAACACATGAAGAAGTCAATGCATACACCAGTCGATCTGTACCGACGAGTGTACGCACAAAATGCCTCAGGATATGCGAAGACAGGTCATCTGCCAGTCTTCAAGATGCTGTTCAATGTTATGGTGGTATAATCTAAACTTCGTATATTCTGAGACACATAATGAAGTGCAAATTTGTCTTAAAAATAATTTTATATAGAAGTGTAAACATTATGAGTAATATCATTACAGTTAATTCTCATATTATTGTATCTACTATATCATCACATCAAAATGTAATATATAAGTACAAAAGAACTGTTGGCTCTCATCCTATCAGTCGGCGGACCGCAGCTTCCCGTGATCATTTCCGAATTCCTATGAGAACTAAGTAGATAATTGTTGTGGTTAAACTGATTACACAAAAAGTAAAATATTTAATTAATTCCAAAATTTTACTATTAATTATTATCATATAATTGTCGAAGAAGGGTTTTTAATGTATGAAATCTTTATTTAAAAAGCTGCAAAATCAGAAACACCTAGGTATTGAAAAATAAGAAAGAAGAATCTTTTTAGATCTGGGTCTCAGATTTTATTTGACAATCTAATATCTGGTGATCCTGTGCCAACGGGCGGCGTTATCGCTAACAAGCGATTTCTTCCAGACAACAATAATATAAAACAATAAAGAAAAATAAACACATACAGAGGTTAAAGCACAACAAGTGCATAATTAATTAACAAAATAACATGTAACTATAACAAAAATTTAATAAAGTAAAATCTAAAGATATAAGTTAAATAATGTTATGTATAAATAAAAATGTAAAAGCTAATCCAAAGGTTGATTGAGTAACAATTAATATATAATTAGTAGCTAACACGCCGATTTTTTGAGTCTAAAGCAAGCCGGTTTCGTCACGATCTTTTTCTTCACAGTTCGAGTGAATAATGCGAACATATAATGTCCATTGGTACACATCTGAGGATGGACACTACGTCATCAGAAATAAGAGTCGCACGCTGAAGCCACTGGACCAACACTGCTCTCTGTGAAGTCCAAATAAACGCAGGACTAAATAAATAATAGCTTACTTTAAACACAGTTTAGGCAAGGAACTTAATAGATACAAATTACGATAACAAAAAGCTCACCCTTATTAACATTTACAAATAATTAAAGAACCGTTAACAGGTACTAAGCGACGGAAATCGATTTTAAGTTACCATTAAAATGTCCAAAACATCCTGACCTCTCTTATCAAACATCTACCCTGGTATTATGGTTCCAGTTCTTTTTTTAATTAAGGATATATCCTGTTACAATTTTACATATAAATATCGCTTGTATGAATATACCTTTCCTGGGATTTGTTAGATTTGTATGTAAATCGCTGTTTTAATATTAAATTAAGGAAACGTTTTTGTAGGCAATAAATATTTTTAGATTTTTAAATATTTAATTTAGATTTTTTGTTTGTTTGAACCAAATTATAACGAATGCTTATTAAAACTTAATCCACTTATAAAAAAGTTACGAGAACAGAAAGACGACTATACCTTATTTAGGTAAAGTTAATCAAACATTTAAATGATATTCACTGTCAGTTTTCTAACTAAACCAAACTAGAAAGAAACTTGACTGTTTTCAGAATATTAATTTCCTACTCACAAATATACAGTATTTAATATATTCTTTTATTAATATTCTTAACCTACAAAGTAATAATAATAATAATCATTAAAAATTGGCAGAATTACCATGGATTGCCATACTTATTCGTTGCACCAGCTCCACCAGCCCGTTCCAGTTCGAAACCCATAGCCAAAATAAATAGTTTCTTGTTTTATGAGTCTTGGAAGGAGTTTGAACATATACATAAGCCGAATAGTATTCGTGTAGTAATGCAAATAGCGGTGTTGATTGGCTCAAGTGCGCGTGCGCTCAAACCTCGTATCATTGTGAATAGGTATGCGACATTTAAAGGCCCAAGACCTACACGCGTCTTAAAAAATGTGTGCGTGTACTAGTGTACACACGTAATAAGTGTGAAATTTCTTTATGACCTTATTTTTCGAAAAATGACCTACTATATGCAACTTACAGAAATTTGTTAAATAATATAAAGTTCAACAAAAGGTTTTTTTTATCATAGACATGAATACAAATGATACAATTATTTCATTTTACCTTATTACTACTAGGATTATTACAGAACTTCATAAATTGTAATAGAATTATTACTATCATTGTTATCGTTATTATATATTTTTGTTATCAATGGCAATCGCAAATCAACCGTGGTAGGGACAAGAAATAGATGGCGCGTAACGGAAAAATGTGACGCATAACCGAAAAATGTGACGGTAATTTTTTTTACAACGCCCCTTAAGGAAGTTAGACTTCAAAACATGACGAAGCAGATTTCTGAGTAGAAAGTTTTTTGGCCACAGGGAGGAACATTATAGTAGCATTCTCATTGACGGATGCTGTGGCTTTAACTGGCTATTTTACGAATTTACATTACATTTCTGACATTCGTCTTAATTTTTTTAATAACTCTTAACTTGAACCATGGAACATCTAGCTTAGCTAAAGTTTAATAAGTGATTTAAAATTTGCTAATAACGATATTTAACATAAGAAAGTGTCGAATAACACTCACAGTCTCTATTAAGACTCTCCGTTATTGTGTTACCACAAGCACTAACTCAAATGTTTTGTCTTGTCTTGTGGAGCCTTTGTTCGTGAGCTCCAGTATTCTTTTTGATTATTATTATTAGGGTCCGATGGAGTTTCACTTTTCACAACAAATTATCTAGAAAAAGCTAGACTAATAGGGTATCGTAGAAATCCTAGACAAATGTGTCCAGCGAAGTGTATCCAATTGGTAGGTTTGATAGCGACAAATTAGTAGCTTTGACAGGCCACCATTTCCATTATAACAGAGAAATAGTTTCTATACGGGGACTGTGGCTTTTATAGTACACACACATTTATATTTTTTTGACCTACTAAGCGCAACTGTTAAGACTGTGTATTCTCCAATAAGATCACTGAATGTCAATTACTTTTTTAACGTACGTAACGACTTAGCGCTGTATAATTTCTGACACTTAAAATTATCGTGCTTTTGTCGTTAAGTTTTTTTACTAAATAGTTATTAAACATTATTCGTCGAGTACAAACAATTTTTAACAAGGTTTAGTGATTATTTTATAGTTCTATTAATATAATAAAGTATTTTACAATGGAGACGGAAGAAGAGAAAGCTTACGTTATCATTGGACGTGAACGTAATAGTTTGAAAACTGATCCAATTAATAATATTAAAATTACCAATATTATTCTAGGTCTAACTACTGCGCAGTCGTTAGAGATTTACGCTTCAGTAAATTGAAGTAGGCTTTTACATTTATAAACAAATTTTAATGAGCAGCTGAGCTTCATCATCGGGAGTCGAGGCAGAATACAAAATACCATCTCCTTGACATCCGTCGATCCACAACTGAGTGTTTCTTAAGGCAGTTTCTGCCGTGCACCACCGCTATGTAGTACCAGATGCACACTGAAGTATTTCCGAACCAATTCGACTAAAGGTCCTTCAAGAAATGAGTGTACCAATTCTTAAAAGGCCGACAGCGCGCTTTTAAGCCTCCTGGCAGTGTGAATGTCCATGGGCGATGGTATCAGTTAATATCAGCCTCCTGCCCGTTTGCCTCCTGTAACATAAAACATGTTATTTTGATAATATTCTGTCGTATTAATCTGTAATCAATAAAAAAAATTGTGTTCTTCGAAAGCTGTTAAAATGATTTTTATTGTTTTTATTAGAACCGTATTTCCGCTCTTTTCCATCTTAAAATTTTGTATAAATATGTTAATAAATGCAAATGGCGTAGGCATTTTTTAAATCTTATTAATGTAAAATAATCTAAGGACCATCGTTCCACAACTGAGCGTTTTCTAAGGCAGTTTTTGCCGCGCACCACCACTATGTGGAACCAGCTGCTCACTGAAGTCTTTCCGAACCAATTCGACTTAGGGTCCTTCAATAAAAGAGCGTACCAATTCTTGAAAAGCCGGCAACGCATTTGCGAGCCTTCTGGCAATGTGAATCCATAGGCGGCGGTATCGCTTATCATCAGGTGAGCCTCTTGCCCGTTTGCCTGCTATTACATAAAAAAAAATCTAAGGACCGAATTACTGCCTATTACCTGAACTTAAAGCAATCACCATTTATGTTTTTCTTATCGTAATAAAGATCGTCTAACCTTTAAGTTTTTAAAAACTTCTCACTATTTACTGGATTCTTATAGCCGGTTAACAATCCGTTAATCTCGATAATCTGTGGACGCAAGGTGCTTGCAGCACGCGCCCATGCACCTGCGCACGCGCTGGTGTCAACGCACTACGATTGCTTTTCGCATCTTATAATATTTATGGTTATCAAACGCTTTATTGGTGGTATTTAAAAATGTATGTTAATATTTCAAGCGTCGAGTAATAAGGAACAACAAATTAACAAAATGGCGTAAAAATTTATTTCAAGACTCCAGTGTATTTGGTAAAGATTAATTTACTCTAGATATGTATTAGCTATCTCTGGTCAATAAAAGCTGTGTTGCCCTAGCGGCTTCAGCGTGCGACTCTCATCCCGGAGGTCGTTGCTTCGATTCCCGGTTATGCACCAATAGACTTTCATTCTATGTGCGCATTTAACGGCGAAGGAAAACATCGTGAAGAAAACTTGCATTAGACCCAAAAAGTCGACGGCATGTGTCAGGTACAAGTTGATTACCTAATTGTCTATTAGATTGACAAACGATCATAAAACAGAGACAGAAATCTAAGGCTCAGACCTAAAAAGGTTGTTGCGCCACTGATTGACTTTATTTATGGGAAATTTATTTATTAATTTATAATTGGGAATTTAATTTCATATTGTAGCTCTACTAAACTTTGGTTATGTGTATTATTACAAGTATGAATATATTGTAAGTGTCAAGCAAACCCAAAGACAACGAGTAATATATAAACATGTTTGAGTCATACCAAAATATAAAAACATTCAGACATGACGCATGCGTAGTCTGGGATTATGAATCATTAGTATTTTATAGATTAATGTTTGCATCAAAATATCAGATTAAAATGACAGATAAACATTTTTTATATATTTATTACAATCTATAACATGACAATAAAGACAATAACTTTCAAAGTTAAACAGTTACTTTTAAATCATTTTACTTACTGCAGAGTTACAAAGAATGTAAAAGATGTTATAATAATAACAACCAAAAATTATGGAGATAGCTTCTTTTGTTCATTTCTAGGTTAATTTTTTTTAAATTTATTATCTTTGTCCTACTTTAATAGTCTTTGCCGCTGTCGCAATAATTTGGCGGGAAATCACTGACATCAACAGAACATAAATTACAAATGTATGAATCTTTATTAGCATCATTCCAAATAATTCATTACCATAAAAAACTATTTTTTTTGGTCTCTAGAGAATAAAAATTATTATTTTTGTAAATTAAAATCGAAATAAATTGGCAATTATATAAGCAGATGTCTCGCAGCTGGTTTTTGGTCAAATTAGAAGGTCAAGAAGTGATATTGACGGCTTTCTAGTTGGTAATTATAAATAGGTTATAACATGTAAGAAATCATTTCATCTAGTCGAGGCAGAATACGAAATACGGATGGTATTTTGTATTACGCCTTGACGTCGAATGCGGGTACAGGTAACATACCTTACAAAATAGCTTTTTAACACACATAGTATGTTTTTTTATCTTCAAGTGTATAATTGTGTATTAGCTTATAAAAACTTCAAAACAGAGGCTTACACTATTTACAACAACAAAAAAATTGTTTCTAAGGAGGCCGAACTATTCGAAATAAAGAGGCCAAGATATATGAATGTCAAGTTGATTTTAAACATATTTTTTTGTCAAATAAAAAGAAATTTCTTCCTGGTTACTTTGCGTGAAATTAACTTATTAATATATATATTTTATGTATAAAAAAAATTAAACTATGAACGTAATATAATGTATGCTTTAGAAATCAGAATCCAATAAAGTATAAAAAAGGAAAACGACAGGTAGCAATCAGCTGTTGCTGCAGGTTGAGATGCGGCGTGTGAGTGCGACAGATGCTGCGAACATCTGCCGGCGCGTGCCCAGACTCCAACAGTTTTGATACTTTCTCTTATTGGAATGTTAACTCTAACTAGAGGGGCATAATCCAGTACTATTTTTAATTGTACTTTATTTGCTATACATAGTGTACATACAGCTTAATGTTGGGCAAAATTCAAGGCAAGAGACGGGCTGGTAGAAGAAAGAAGTCGTGGTTGCGGAAAGTACGGGGGTGGAGTCATACCATCCGCTAAGGAGCTGTTTAGACTAGCGATAAGATACCCGGCAATAAAGTGGCACCAGAGGAAGATGTATTTTACTTATTTCAGCCTTTATTGCTGACATCCAGTTTATATACCTAAACATTGTTTTTATACATAATCTAATACATCAAATGTGCCGGTTTTAGTAATCAACACATAGGCCTCTTCCAGCTGCTGACATTATTTTTAAATGTTAGCTCTTCTTGTCCAAATTGTGTGATTTTCTTTATATCGTCTGCCCATCTCTTGCTCTGTCTTCCTCTTTTCCTTCTTCCAGTGTTAGACAATTCAGAATGGTGACATTAAGGTTCTCAGTCTCAATTTTAGTTTATTGTGTAACTTACATACAACTACTAAAAAGGCCGGCGACGCGCTCACGAGCTCTGTGGCATTGTGATTGTAACCCATTTACGTCCTTTTATATAAAAAAAAATGCTACTTACTTACACACCGTAGTGTTATCTAGATGTAGATGTGTGTATCTAAAAAGGCAATTTTGGAATAGTAGGCTTGGTAATTGAACTTCTCCAGACAACCCTGGAGAACCCCAAATTCTGGCTGCGTTTTCCTTATAATTTTCCTGACAAGTACTGTGCAGTTAAAATAATTATTATTTACCTGGGTCTAAAGGGAACTTTTACCTTAAATAGTTTAGTCCAATGAATTCCAAATAGTTTCTTACAAGATTCCAATAAACAATGGTACTATATAAACATTTGTCATTGATCAAAATAATTATTTATAAAACACTCGTGTCCTAGCAGGTGACCCTAAATTGACAAGACTATACAACAATGAATAAAATTCAGACATGACGCATGCGTAGTCTGGGATTATGAATCATTTACATAAGATTACTTGCATAATATCAGATTAAAGATTAAAATAACAGTTAAACAACAACAGTTTATGTTAAATAATTGTTTAAATAAATCTAGTAATTAGTTTTTTTAGTTACTTTATATCAGAAGAGGTTTGTGATGCTGGCCAGTTGCAAATGGGTATAAGTCGTGAGCAATTTTTTCTTCTTTTGTACCTCTAGATTATTATTGTCGTAGAGAAATCAGTAAACCAGTTTTTGGCATTTTATAATGTATTAATTAATAATCTCGTAATGTCTAGTATCAAAACGTGCCGGTCGTAGTATTGCAAAGCGGCTGATCGGTCAGTATAAGTCAGCTGCGCATCTCATCGCACGTGCTATTCAACTCTCTAAATTAATTCAGTACAATTCATAAGAACATAGCGTTAGTGATTTTCTTCCAATTTATACGTTAAAATTAACTTTGCTCACTTCAATAAAATCCATAATTTTTAACTTAATATAAAAATTAAATATCACATGTTAAAATAAGGACAATAAGGACTTATGAAAATGTTGCAGAAATTATATATTCGTCTGAAAATGACATGAGAACTTAAGAAGACGTGTACAATGTAAAATGTAAATACATAATTATGTATAAATAAAATAACAAATAATATGCATACAAAGTTGCTACAACGGCTCGCCGGCAGTTTTATTAAAAGTATCTGATTATCCTCGTTTGATCTGTGATGTTTGAGAGAATAAATTTAAATCCCTTTGGAGTAGAGACTCTTAAGCCGTGGTGTTAAAGTCCACAGGTACTCACAGGTATTACTGGCGACCCCAGAGCTGGTGCTTTTGGTCAACGAATATGTATCGCAATACAACGAGGAAATGCTGCCAGCGTTAAAGGTACACTGCCACAGGGAACAAATTATTTGAATTTGTTGTGTTTTCTATTTATTCATTAATAATTATTATTATTACTATATAGGTTATGAAAATTGTTAATACTGTATATTTGTTTATTATGATTACTCATAAATAATTGAACAATAAACTAAAAATGTTTCGCATTAAGACATCTTTACCGTCGCTAGTTCTTGTGACTTGTACTATAAATGAGTCATACATTGACCGTGTAATCTTAATAATTACCTGATCTCGTGCGAATATCTTTTCGCTTCATCGATTCTTACATAACTTCATTGTGTAATAAAATAAATTAATAACGAATGCGACGTGTGAGTTACCGGCCATTGTCTCCTTAATAAACATTATTTTGTCGTAGGCTTGACAGACAGTCCCTCGTGCAAAGACTGTTTCAGCAGAGGAATAAGTCACCCACGTAGTACTGGAATGCGTGGCTGTGTGTTCCCAGCCAACAGAGATCCTCGGTGCAGTGACTTCGCTCCGTGAAGCCTGCGGAGTGCTCAAGAAACTTCTGAGCTTCTGGAAGGAGCTAGGCTGACTTAATTGGCCAGGACATTACGCACAACGGACCAACGATCCACACTAGCGAATGTAATGACAACATACTATGTTACTGATTTTATTTTGAACTAATTGTTAATTACACCACTTGGAAAGGACCTATGTGGAAGGATCTAGGTACTGCTGAAACTTAAATTAATTATTTAAAAAAATATTCGAAGTTGCAATATAAACAAAATAAATCCTGTTATTTGGGTTACCTGGTTAACTTTACTCTACCTCCTTGTCCCCTCCGCCCCTGACCAGGAGAGAGGGAATTTACCTGAGGACCTGTTGCAGCTGAAAGTCAGTAATTTGTTTTATTTTTGCTCTCAAACATCACACATATTAAAATGAGGGCAATTAGATACTTATGAAAATATGGTAAAGGATGTACACGTGTGATAATAACATGAGAACTTAGGAAGACGCCAGACCAGATCCATGCAACTTTCTCTCAATCGAGTACCGCACACAACTCACGATGGGTGTCTTTGTATTTAAAGCATCCGCGAATGTACGCTATCAATACACAATTGAAGGTGGCACAGGACAGGACAGCGCAACAGTTTCTCATTTCTGAGGCCAAGACTCTTGGGTCGCCGAGCCAGCGGAGTGATATATACAGGATATATTTTAGACACAGGTGATTGAGTTTTCAAGAAATTGATAAAAAGCGAGAGAAAAGGCGGAACCACCGAAACTAGATGATAATGGAACATTGATGTACACTTAATCACAATGGTGGATATGTATAAAGAAAATTAATACTTATTTATTGTTTTATAAAGAAGTGCTTTAAAGTATATTACACAAATTTATTAAATCTTGACAGAACTTCGTACACACATTGTCATGGAATAATGGAACGATTTTTTGTTTATTATTATTACTTTACGCATTTTAGTCAAAAATATGTTGTTCATTATGATGATCCTACGATACTTGTATCACAAGGGGTTTTTTTGCTTGGTGGTTCGCAATTTCTATGGTGGTTTCAGACACATCTTTTAATATTTACTTAGCTATTTGCGGACCTCGTGCTGATTATAAGAGGATTTTCAGATATTCAGACAGCCAATTGAGTTATTCCAACTACGGGTTCATCCCACCTTAAGGACAACTTTCGGGGTGACTTTCTCACCGTTCCGGGACCTACGAAGCTTCGAATATAGTTTTGGTTTATAAGATCCCATATTCTACGGTATGAATGAAAACTTTAAAATATGTAATTCAAATTAGATTTTGTTCGCGACTGTACAGGAAAGTACGGCACGGGCTAAACAATAAAAACTGTCTCAATCGTACTTTTTGTATGTCACATAATTTACCGAAACCAAAAGAAATTAAAAAAGTCTTTCCTATAGAGTGACTTTCAATTATTTTTCAATTGAAATCTATCAGAGTGTTTCCAGCATTTGACGGTATAACAAAAGTATTAGGTCCTTACATATGAAATTGGTGTTTTGTCGTATTGGCCACTTTGACCTCAAATACCTCCTCTTTGGTTAGGAATTCCAAATTCAAATTTGTACAGCTATTTACTCATGTATTTGTGCTTCGATGACCGTCATTCATTTGTTTTTTTCTGTTTGCGTAACACATTTTACAAAATGGAAAACTTAAAGTATCGCTATATTTACGAGTACGAGTTCCGCCGTGGCACTAGTGCTGCGGAAACGACTCGAAGGGTGAATGCTGTGTATGGCGGTCATGTTGCAAAAGAAAACACAGTTCGTTTTTGGTTCCAACGTTTTCGTTCTGGAAATTTAGACCTACAGAACAAGCCCCGTGGGCGGCCTGAGACCCAAGTTGATAAAAAAGTTCCCGGAGGCAGGCCCTGATGTCTGAGAAGAGCACACTAACTGTCCTTCGTAGTCACGAATTCCGCGTATGATTTTTACCCATTTCCTCAGTTCTGCGACTGGATATATTATATAGGAATAAAATTGTATTGTCTTTTATTAACATAACTTTAACACATTTAAAGAAAACACTTTTTACCGGATTGAAGCTATGTATTATAATAAATTTATAATTATTTTACAAAATTTTATTTTTAAATCGACGTTTCGGGACGCGACACGACGGGAAAATTTTAAAATTATGTAAAATAATTATAAGTTTATAATAATACATAGCTTCAATCCGGTAAAAAGGAATTAAATTTCTTAGTAATTGATGCTGTAAATTAATTATGAAGTATATATAATAAAAAATAACATTAACAGTTGGAGATACAACGGGCGATCATATTGCTAACAAGCGTCTCGTCCAGGCAACGCTAGAAAAACTAAGCGTAAACCACATCATAAAATTACAATTACAAGTAGCAGAGTGCACAGAAACTGGTGTTAAATCATGTAGGAGGGATAGGAGGGTAATCAAGTATGCGCGTTTTCCGCTAAAAAAACTCCCTTTGTCGCTACTCCGCTCTTTGAAGGCACTCTCCTTAAAGCCTCAGCTAACATCGGAATATTGGGCGTTGACATATCGAATAACGTCCAGTTTCGCAGTCATTTGGAAGGGAAGGCTAAATTAGCCTCCAAAAAGCTTGGTGTGCTCAGCAAGGCGAGACGGTACTTCACTCCGGGCCACCGCTTCCAACTCTATAAAGCGCACATTCGGCCCCACATGGAATACTGTTCTCACCTCTGGGCGGGAGCTCCCCAGTACCAGCTCCTTCCACTTGATCGTATTCAACGAAGAGCGGTTCGAATCGTCGACGACCAATCACTTTCCGTGCGGCTTGATCCCTTGGCGTTGCGTAGAGATGTTGGGTCCCTCTGCATCTTCTACCGCATTTACCATGGGGAGTGTTCAGAAGAGTTGTTCGGTCTAATACCCGCAGCTGAGTTTCATTATCGGACGTCAAGGCAAAATACAAAATACCATCCTTATCACCTCGACGTCCGTCGTTCCACAAGTGAGCGTTTTCTAAGGCTGTTTTTGCCGCGCACCACCACTATGTAGAACCAGCTGCCCACTGAAGTATTTCCAATTCTTGAGTATACCAATTCTTGAAAGGCCGGCAACGCACTTGCGAGCCTTCTGGCAATGTGAGTGTCCATGGGCAGCGGTATCGCTTCACATCAGGTGAGCCTCTTGCCCGTTTGCCTGCTATTACATAAAAAAATAAAAAAAGGAGAAGACAAGAAGAGGAAGCCGCTATACGGGCGTAGGTAATTCATACAAGTTCATAACACGAGTGCAAGACAAGGGCAAAATACAGGCCAGGCATTTGCTGAACTTTCACTTAGGACGCACCTGTCTGCGAGCGTTAATTTATCTACATTTTAATTTATTGTTTTCGATCCGGTTTCTCTGGCCGTTAATTAGTCCTGTAAGTCTATTCGCTTGTATGTGTGTTTATTTATTTATTAACACTTCATTGTAATACATAAATACAATTAAAATAATTAAATATTCCATCCTGTTCAACCCTAAAACTCCTTCCTATCTCAAAAATGATTTCAAGTGTTTGGGAGCCCATGACTATAGCTTACGCTCTTCCGAAAACTATACCCTTGATATCCCATCTCATAAATCCTCCTTTCTTGGCGATTCCTTTAAGGTCTCCGCAGTTAGGCTATGGAATTCACTTCCCGTCCCTATTCGCTTAGCTCCTTCTCTATCTTCCTTTGAACGTCTTCTGTACGAACATTGCCTGTCCACATCGTATTCCTAACTTTCTTACTAACTACTAACTGACGTGAGACTTATCTTAAATTATCGTGATGTCTTTTTACTTTTTATTTTTAATGTATCATCTTTTTAGTTTAGTTTGTTTTTTTCTTTCTGTTTAGATTCTATAAGACATATGTTTTTTTGCACTTCTTGCCTACCTTAGGTAATTTAATACATTTTTTCTTTACTCACAGTGGTTGCCTGGAAGAGATCGCTCGAAAGCGATAAGGCCGCCAGTCGCCCTCATTTTCATTTAATTACGTTCAATTTTAATATTGTAATGTAACGAAGTGTTAATAAATAAATAAAAACTCGTCGTTTTTTAGAAAGAGAGTGTTTTGGGATTGAACAGGATGGAATAGAGATGGAGAACGTGAGCATCACGTCACTGACGAATCAGTAACCAGCCTGGCCGCTTTCGGAACACGGAGATGTGGTCGTATTCTTAGACCGAATAAAAAATGGATACATAAATTTCGGAGACAATCCTCCATGAAAGAAACTTAAGAAAGAAAGTTTCTTAAGTCAAATACTAAACCCGTCGTATTTGTTTTTTTTTTTTCATTACTAGGGTTGCCTAGAAGAGATCGCTTGTTAGAGGTCTTCAATGCCCCAGAAGCACATCCCGAACACAGAATGTACCTGGAGGATCTACGCAAACGGATAGTTCAGTAACTTCAAGTAAATGAAATAGTCCTAGCAAATTAAAGTACATATTGATTAGCGTTTTAGCTTATATTAATAACACAATAACATAATTATGTCCTTTAATCCGACGCCTTAAAGATCACAGGTGGACGAAAATAGTGACTACATGGAGAAGTCCACCAGGCAAACGGTACAGACGAGGACCTTACGCTCGATGGAATGATGACATTAAGTTAACAATGATGCAAATAGCTCCAGATAGAGAAAGATGGCAGGCCTTTGAGGAGGCCTCTACCGGACAGGGTTCCTGATACATACTAAATGTTACAAATATTTACTGACACATAGGATAACCGTGAGTAAGATATTAATGGTTCGGGAAATAATTTAAGGCTTTAAAAAAATATATAATTCGTAGACGGAGAATGGGACAGAGGGCGTCCACAGTGAGTCTCCATCGCGTTTTGTCTTGAGCCTCGTATGTCACCTCGCTCCAAGTCCTTCTGGCTCTCTTTGCCTCATCTGCAACTATAAAACGCCCGGTTATCTTGTGACGCCCCGTCAAGCGCCTGCTTGGGTAATTTATTTGATGAGAATCTCTTTGGAGTGTATGTCTTATCCACTTGGTCAGCAGATCCAGCAACATTTATTAAAGTATTTGTAAAAGTAGCTTCGATGACCAATATATGACATTTCATGATAATCATGACTTCATCTAAATCCCCAGAAATTAAATAAAGATTTTATTTTTTTATAACAACTTAATTCATATAGGAAAACAAGTAAACTTATGAACGTAAGAAAAGATGTTAAATTAATTGTAAATGTACATTTACTAGCAGTTCGCAAGTCAAAGGCGTAGAGCGGGCAAGAAGAACTGCCAAGAAACAGATAGCAAACTGACAAAAGGCTCACCTGATTGAATGATCCGATGATAATACAGTCCGTGATCATCACTCATTGCCAGAAGATTTGAGAGTATTTTACTTTTATTGGGATCTGTTCGCGCTTTTATTAAACACTGCAAGAATATAGTAAATATTTTAAATTTAATTAATTAAATCTACAGATCTTATCATCAATTATACAATTTCGATGATATAATACGAAATATAAATGTCACACAAGTTACGACCTTATCACCACAGAGTAAGTTTGATGAAGAACTAAATCTGGTCCCCTGCTTAACAATGTACCATTGGAAGCTGTGGCCACGCCCTTTTTCGAGATTGGCCAATCAACGCGCCCAATCTTATAATCATATGTAGTCGAGATAAACATTATCAAATTGATATATTAGGTTTTATTTAATGTAATAAATATCTTGATCTTAATAAAAAAGTTGATAACCAAAATCTTAATGGAATTGAATATTAAAATATATCAAGATATATTTATATATACTTAGTAATCGAGTAACATAATGTAGAAATATCTAATCGAATGAAATGATTCGATACATTTTTATAATTTTAAAATTATTTGTATTATTTTTATGAACACATAATTATAATTATAATATTCTAACCATTTTTAGTCCTTAAAATGTACTACTGTATGATAAAGAAAACTAATAAATAAAAATGTATTACAGATGCAAACTGTTATTAAAACAAAGACTAATATGTCAGTAGGTTTGTTGTCATTGATGGCAGTTAATATTTTTTCGTCTCGGTTTCATTCGTTTTATTGTTTAAAAAATTATTAACTGAACACTATGTTACAACTTACAAAAAAAAACATACCACAAACCACGTATATAGGATACGGTTTGAATTTTTGTTTATAAATTGTCTCTGACAAGTCACAATTTAACATAACGGTCTAGCCTAACTTAAGACTAATAAGTAATTTAAGTCTAACCTTATTTACTAATAAGGATATTTAACGGAGAAAGTGTCCAATACGAGTTTAATTATGTAGTGTATTTGCATTTACTGAGAAGTTTCTTGCATATATTTAAAAGGTTTTGTTTTCAAATTTATATGATATGTAATCAGTTATATTTTTGTCATTGTGTAAATAAATAAGCCAATATTAAAAATGCCTAAAAATATAGGTGGCGACATCTCTTGTTCAGTAGATAAACTTGGTACATTCCAACTCCAAATAGTCGGCTTACGTTTCTATCTTTTATTCTTCTATCTGATAAGAGAGGTCGCTGCATGTTACATTGAAACAACTATTTTTTTATGATCGAGGGAAAATATTTCTGGTTCAAACTTTTGGGAAAGAAATCTATAAAATAAATATGATCACAAACATAAACAGAAAAATATAGATATGTATAATGCAATATTTTGTATATCGCTAACTATATAAGACAAACGAAATCAAAGCCAAGGCCATAGGCAGTGGTTAGCACTTGAAAATTATTCTACAAATAGTAACATATTATCGGCGAGTTTCGTAAAATCAAATATTTAACGTAAGCATGGAATACTTGAGTTGCGCTCCGGACATTATTTGAACCTAAACGAATGAAAAAATTAATATCTTTTCTTCATAATGACCTATGTGAACCAATTTTGTTTTGATTTTTAAGGGCTTTCGGTTTTCCATAAAAAATGTTTTATAAGTACTTACTTTTCTTATTAATTATTAATATTTAGGTACCAATCATATAGCTAGGCTTTGTCGCGATTGGCCTTTAATGAATGTTAATTTTGTCATTGTTTACTTTAAGTATTCTATTGAATTTTTAGAAAACGTTCTGTGAGGTACACCACTACCTTTATCGACTTTTAAATTTATAATTAGTATATTACAGCTTATAAAAAAGATAGTTCTTTTTTATGTAGTCATAATCATATAGTAAACAGGAGTTACACATGATTCATGATAAACAATAGATATAAACAGCAGACGCTGAAAAAACAATAATTTACACTCCAAATAACTTCTGCCTATTCGCAATTATATTTGTAATTGTAAGCATAGTTGTAGTTGTAGGGATTGTGTTTTTTATATATTTCACCTTTTAAGTCTATAGACTATACTATACAATAATATTTAGGGTGCGCAAGACACGCGTAAATGGTGCTTCTCTAAGTAGGTAAGTTCGTACGCGCCAGAGGCACTGTGATTGTGATTGCACAGGCAGACCCAGTCTCTCCTACATTTCCGCATTATAGATTTTGCCTCTAAGGACCTTAAAAAATATAATGTGATAGTAAGGTCCCTCCTTACCTCTAACTTGTTGTATCCCACCATACCCAAGACAAACAAAGTTGGAAACATTACTGGGTAAAGT
This sequence comes from Pieris brassicae, assembly GCF_905147105.1. Classification (NCBI taxonomy): domain Eukaryota; kingdom Metazoa; phylum Arthropoda; class Insecta; order Lepidoptera; family Pieridae; genus Pieris; species Pieris brassicae. The sequence continues at coordinate 2,186,493 of NC_059673.1, read as the reverse complement.
GGGTACATTTGATACAACCTCAAGTAAATGTATCTCGTAAATTTATTTTAAATACGCTCCACCATTAGAGAATATTTCTTTTCTTGTGGGGCCCAAATCATAGAGTTACATTCCAAGTGGCTCCTAACAAGTGCATTATACAGTGCGTTTACCGCTTATTTATATATATATTAGAAAAACCTTTATATATTGCTCTATTAAAATTTATCTAATTATATTCTAGTCTAGTGGCAATTTAAATGACTTTTAATAAATAAAAGATGGGTGTTAAATAAAAATAAAGCTTGCTTAATGAGACATTTATTTTCAATGTTCAAATTGCAGAATATAATGCGATCGCCATGTTATTATCTGTAAAGGAAATTTAATTAATTCACTTACTGTGTTAGTTTAGTTAGGTCTAAGTAATATAAGACACAATGTTGGTCTCATTTTACTAAAATTAAATCAAATAGTACCTAAGGATAAAATACATAACAAAATAAACAAAAAAAATCATATAAATAATAAAAAAAATATAAAATAACCTAACAATCTAGTATGTATAACAAATAGACGAAAAACTAAAAGCTAAACTTAAGTTTCATGAATTGCAATTCAAACTGCAAAACAAAAGGTGTAGAAGACTTTTACAAAAAGTAAGAAGTAAATTACTTTAAAATAATATGAACAATTAAATATCTTATGTTACATAACTATTTTTTTTAACATCATACATACCGAATTACACACAAGCCGTAAGTTCTTCTACCAACTTTGAGACACATTCTGAAACTGGACTCGGATCGAACTCCATACTTTCGCTCGAATTGAAAAGGAACCTGTTACCTTGTTTCAGGCATTTTGCGAAATTAACAATAGCTGTTATTATGCACATAACGTTAGGTTTCTTTAAAACTTCCTCGCTAAGAACAGCGGAAATTGATACGATCAAGAAAAATAGAATTAACTTCATTTTGTATGGTTCTGTGAAGTGTTTGTGATAGTTTTGTCTTTTATACTAACGTAAACATTTTAAACGTGCAAGTTAAATATGGTATTTAAAAACTATGTTCATTCCAAAGAAAGTATTTCATTTATTATATAATAAACATTTTTTATGACACATTTTATTCACACGGTATTTGACTTGAATATAAGATTTATATATTCCTTTTTAAACTCAAAAATCTCACAAATTAGGAATATGTAGTATAGTGTAGCGTATCAAAGGCTTCTTCGAAGTCGACAATGTACATGTACCTTTGTTACTCTGATGCCTGTATTAGTATTATTATTGTTTTCGTTAGGCTTTAGATAACGAGCCTGAAATTCCTCATGCCAACGTTGTAGTTGGCAATTCATCTGTGCCAATTTCCTGTAGATTATTGCGATATAAGTTCGATTCTCCAATTACAACTTCTAAAAGTGCGCAAGCACGGATTCGTATATTAGCAACTTCTCATGACATTGGAAAAAAATATGTGCCACAGTAATTCTTTTTTGTAATCGTTCGAGTAACATAGGCGTCGCATGATACCGCCTCCATGCAACAGTACCATATTCTAATATTTTCCGAACGAGACCTTTGTATAATATAATTTTTGTTTGGATGTTTCAGAATCCTCAAGTGTTTCTCAGGACAAACCCAATAATTGTAATGTCTAAGTGTTCTGTTAACGTTAGTTTACTGTCAAAAATCACGAATTACTCTTTCTTCTTGAACAATTATGTTACCCATATCATAGTTATGAATTAATGCCCCGTTGTCCTAGAAAAACGAATGAAATTACATTTCTGGACATTCAGTTCCGTATCATTAGAAATGAACCATGAAGTTGTATCATTCAGATCTGATTGAACAAACAATCCTCGAAGTTACTACTTACAGGACAAAACTTGAGGTCATCTGCATACATATATACTCATTAGGATACTTAAAAAAGGTTAGTATATCATTTATAAATAAATTCAACAATTTTGGCCCTAGATGTGAGCCTTGTAGTACACCGGAATTTATATTTGTAGACCAAGGAGCGGGTCTGTATATAGGCTACTATAGTCATACTTTCCGTATCCAGGGTTTGTTAACCCGCTGGTCTCCGGCGATTTCCTCCATATTTTCAAGCTTAATGTCGTTGGTATAACATAACTTCAGTCCGATCTGATGCTACCCTATTTTTTTCGGTAATGTGCTAGTTTCAAACTATGTACTACTACACTATATTTATATAAATCAACCCCCTTTGTCGCTACTCCGCTCTTTGAAGGCACTCTCCTTGAAGCCTCAGCTAACATCGGAATACTGGGCGTTGACAGATCGAATGACGTTCAATTTCGCGGTCATTTGGAAGGGAAGGCTAAATTAACCTCCAAAAAGCTTGGTGTGCTCAGCAAGGCGAGATGGTACTTCACTCCGGGCCACCGCTTGCAACTCTATAAAGCGCAAATTCGGCCCCACATGGAATACTGTTCTCACCTCTGGGCGGGGGCTCCCCAGTACCAGCTCCTTCCACTTGACCGTGTTCAACGATGATCCCTTGGCGTTGCGTAGACTTGTTGGGTCTCTCTGCATCTTTTACCGCATTTAGCATGAAGAGTGTTCAGAAAAGTTATTCGGTCTAATACCTGCAGGTGAGTTTCACTATCGGACGTCAAGGCTAAATACAAAATACCATCCGTATCACCTTGACGTCCGTCGTTCCACAACTGAGCGTTTTCTAAGGCAGTTTTTGCCGCGCACCACCACTATGTGGAACGAGCTGCCCACTGAAGTATTTCCGAACCAATTCGACTTAGGGTCCTTCAAGAAAAGAGCGTATCAATTCTTGAAATGCCGGCAACGCACTCGCGAGCCTTCTGCCAACCAAAAACAAAGTACTGACCTAACCATTAATAACATGAAACAATACTGTCGATAATCAATTGCGACTACTAGCTTAAGAGTTCCCATGCGTATTCCAGGTGAGCTCAAAAAATTATCGGTTATGTCAGTCCAGCACGCGACAACATTCTAGCTTTTATCAGACTTTTATCGTATATTATTTAAATCTTAATTATACTCTTAAAAACTGTAGCATTTTAATAGACAACTCATTTATAGAGAACAATTTCCTTACAAACTACTACACAGCTTAGACAATAACATATATCGTTTAATAAAACCTAATGTACAGCATTTATAATTTTCTTAACTTATGTAGTAATAATAAAACCATTAAAAGTTAATAAAAAAAATTGTAATAAATTTAAAAAGTTTGGTCCCTGGCAGCACACCTTTAACGCTGGCAACATTTCCTCGCTGTATTGCAATACATACTTATTCGTAATAAGAACAACAACTTCATAGTAAAAAAATGCTTACACCAACGCTCCAGTTAATGCCATAGGTACTATCGTATGGCGAATTTAAAACGGTATGCAAGTGCAGAATTTTAATGAATAATTTAAACTTTCATGTAGAGAAATGAAACATGTACATAGGCATAGTATAAAACAAGTCAATTTTGATAAAAATCTTCCTTTCCCTACCATGTTTTAGCGTCAATTTAGCACAGTAAAAGTCTTGTTAAAATGTTGATATCACAACGCAAAAAAGTCAATTTTGCACTGGAGTCTCTTCGTAATTGATGATAATACATACAGCACTATTAGTTATTTTGTAGTCTTGCTCTCTTTTCAGCAAGAACTATTTACATTACATTTATTCAAACACTAAACTTTTCTAAATGAATCGGGTGTTAGAAACGAAATAGCAAAACGATTTTGAGATTTTCACTTCACAACTCATTTTGTACAGTATTACTATTAATGAAAAACCTGAATTCCCTTAAAAAAAATAGTAAAAAAAACACTATATAGATTTTTTTACATTAGATATATAAGTGTAGTTTTTTATTCTAATAACTTCAATATATCGCTATTATTATAATAAAATAATATGTCTATAGTTATTAACATTAATAACAAGAGCAAAGTTTGCTAACGTTGAATCGTTTTACCTAACAATTTTATTGTAGTAAAATAATATTGTAGATATTTTTTTTAATCAGGTAATACTGATCTGGATATACCTGATTGCTTCTTTTGTAGAGCGCTTTCTCATTTTCGCAGATATTGCCACTGTTGACATTGGCTTATACAAAAGCTGACGGACTGTGGCCCATCCGGACGTTTGCCATTGTCATTGAGGCAATAGTTGAGACAATTGACAAATTTGATTATGCTAATATTGTATTCCTTCATAGGTAATTATTAAAGGATTTATATTATTTACCAATAAAGGTACCTTTATAAGAAACTTAACTATCAAACGTAACAGATATTAAGATGGGTAAAAGATGTATTTTAGTCAAATAAAAATGATGACAAAATAAAAATGAAAACCTTTTTATAAATCAAATGTATTGCCTAATAACGCCTTATTAGATACTATGTTTACATGTTATATTTATTAACTTTAAGAAGTAGTAGGAACTAATGTATCTAATGTATCTAACTATGTAATCTGTGAACATATTAAAAAAAAATTATCTATTTTTCCAATCACGACCACGGTGATATCACTTGATTTATACAAGTCCCCCCCCCCCCCCCTTGGCTTGACAATAGGATGAAGATTATTACTGGCCAACATAGCTTTGTCAGGATACGTACGACAACGACAACGATTTGATAACGTATTTTTTTATTTTTATGTAATAGTCACGATGCCAGAAGTCTCGCTAGTGCGTTTCCGGCTTTTTACGAATTGGGACGCTCTTTTCTTGAAAGATTCTTTAGTCGAAATGATTCGGAAATACCGTAATCATAGCTCATTGCATTAAGAAACGCTTAATGCAATGTTATTCTGCCTTGACGTCCGATATTGAAACTCATCTGCAGGTATTAGTCCGAACAACTCTGAATACTCTCCATGGTAAATGCTTAGTAAAATGGTCGCAAAATTTATTCAATTTCAAGCATACGTTGACTATAAGGTATTATCTGAAATGAGAAATGATTTAAATTCATTATATTATATATATATAAATTGTCTAAAACTTAGAACTTAGAGACATGAATTACAACTCCCCCGTATGTCAAAAATATATTGGATTTGGCATTTGGGAGTCAAAGTTAATACTATATATTTTTATGTATTTCTAAATTATTGAATACATACAAATTACGCAAGTCTACAGATAGCTAAATCAGCACGGAAAACAGGGTAACAATGCTTGTGTGGATTCGGAATTAAATCATGTTGCTCTATGTAATTTGTCAAACAATTTATCAAATGAGCAACACTTTGAATAGTGCAAGCCATTTGGGAAAGCTCATAGTTCCCAATTTCTTGATCTTCACTCAGCGCTACACAACAGATTGTCAAAATTATGAACACAAATATTATTTTATTCATTGTTGCGTTTACTTTCTATATGTGACATATGTTTCCTCTTTTATATTGACGTAAAGTATTTATTAGTAATAAACTGCGAATAGCACGCATTACATTTAAAGATGTAGTGAAAAAACATTACATTCTTTTGACTTCCGTTCGATGCTCAAATGTTTTGTAAAAAATGTTAATTGTCAACGCAGAATCAAACTTGAATATCGAATATTGAATATCTAAAGGTTTGACAATTTCAACTGATAATTCACGTTATTCTCTTACCGAGTTGTAGTAGTTATGAATTAGTGGAAAAATTCAAAAATCCTTGGCCTCGATTACATTGATTAATAATAATATAACCACAAATATAATATAAGTAAATTAAAGCAGAGATAAAATACGACTACTAATTTACTAAGATGTTAGTGTGAATTGTAGTCTTCCGCACATCTTAATACTATTAATTTACGTCCTACCACGATTTCTTTTACGTTAAAGAATAAATCTAATAAATAAGAAAAAAATCTATGTGATGATATACTATAGTCTGCCTTTCTCGACCAATGGACTGTCTTGTACAAAAGGTAATTCAATTTAAGCCCGTACCTAGTTCCCAATACGTTTAATGAAACAAATAAAGTTAGTATGTATTAACTAATTAGTGCCATGCTTTTATTTTGACCAACTTTTTGATCAACTGTCAGAGTAGTTTTTTTCTTTTATTATTTATTGGTATTTGATGTTTTCGAATGTTCGAGAAAATGCAGAAACTTTCTGACATTTAAAGACTTATTAACTGTTTGTTTTGTTTACTCTAGTATTGTCTTTTGTTAAAATAGCTTTTACACATTAAGAAAAACACTTTTTGAACGGATTAAAGCTATGTATTATTTTTAAAACTTATACTTATTTACATAATTCTAAATTTTAATAGTTTTTCCGACGTTTCACGTACTTTTCAGTGTGCGTGGTCACGGCGGCTTGTTTACTTTAGCTAGACTTAACTCTAAATAAAAAAATATTTGGAGGGTCTGTTTAAAGTAACGATTGTTTTAATTACATCATAGAAAGAAAAATCGTTATTATTCCCATGGACCATGGACTACGCACGAGAAATTTTGAAAATCACTAATTACTTTTCTTGCTCAGCCCTACAGTCGTCAAAAATGATGAACATAAATATTATTTTATTCATTGTTAGAGCTTAATTTCTTTAAGCATGAAGTTTCTGTTTTTATATAGCACTCTTATACTTGTATTATTTTGATGGGTAATTAACTGCAAATTAATGTATGTATAAAATTTATATATTACATTCCTATACTTTATATTAAAAATATGAAATCCTTTTGACTTCCGCTTGATGTTCAAATTTCTTGTTATAATTTATTTAAATTGTGAATGCACCACACCATATTTAATAAGTTAAAACGCTCATAAAATCCATAATTTATAAATACATATATTTTATTCTATATACCCCGAACTTACAATAAGTAAAGATTTTTTAAAATGTATAGTACATTTAACCAGCGGAAACGGAAATGGCAAAATAATTAGCTTGAATGATTTTTGATAAACGATATTCACTTTTGCTTTTATAGTTTTCTTTTAACTTAAAGTGGCATTGTTGTGTAGTAATTTCTGTATAACTCTTAATAAAATGAAGCCAGTTTCATTTTGGAGAATGGGTGATGTAGCCCTAGGAAGATTAAGTAAGCAGGTCTATGTTAAAGTACAAGTTGTTAAAGATGAAGACGGATTGTTTTACGACGACAAAGGTATACTCACACTATAATTTTATCGTCTATTCCTTATTCATAAAATATATAACCTCGGTCAGCAGGACATACATTTTCATTAAATATAGTTAACAATACAACTGAATAAAACCTAAAACTCGAGGGCGTGTCATTTATAAAAAAAAATTTAAACTAAGAAAGATTAGTTCTTTTTCTAAAACAGCTTTTGTCAAACAGGAAAAACTTATTTGATATTAGGCTAGCTTAGGTTTTAGAATTTAACCAAGTCTTGTAGCATTCTCTTCCAGACAACTTAGGGGTTAGGACAGTTAAACTCTGTTCATCATTCTCACGTCCAAACTGTAGTGGATTTTAAACTTAATTTACATGTAATTGCAATTCGTAAATTTGATTATATTTAGTTGACATCTAACTCCTAATAGCAAATAATAAGACATGTTATAAGTACTAAAGAAGAAAATATATTATCTGATCACCACTTAATTATACTGTGTAATAGTTTTAGGGATATCAGCAAATGGTGATAATATTGAAGTGTTTGAAGAATTATGTTATTATGTTGAGGTGTTAAGATCAAAGGAGCGAATATGGCTGCCATACACAAGTATGTACTTGGCTGAGCGTTCTAGACCATTTTATGGGACAGAGAGGGTAGACAGATCTAAAAAAGCAATTGATGGAAAGCCATGTCCTAGGGTAAGATAAGACTAGAGTCAGATATATATAGCTTTAAGAGATTTAACAAACAAATGCATAGAGTTAAAAAAATCAGCTTGCCTTCTAACAACTTTTTGTTCAGGATCTTTATCCTTAATACTTAAACTTAACTAGTTTCAACTGTTAAATTGGAATGAAGATTGAAATCCTGAATTGTTAGTATTGTTAGCAGCTTCCTGTAGCAAAAAAAAAATAAAACTTACATTAAGTAGGAAATAGGAATTTCAATTTAAAGTATAAGATATAATGGACTAGTTTTACTTGATCTGATGATGATGAACCTTAACATATTTTCAGAAAAAATCAGAAGATGATTTTAGTGACCTGAGTGACCAAAGCTCTGATTATGAAGGATCAGTCTCTGATATTGAGGAGAGGGAGACATTGCATGAGGTAATACTAATTAATTTAGGGTCTGTTTCACAATGTATGGATAAAGCACCAAATAGCTATGCAACACATAAATTATTTGGAAGATAAAAGTTGTGAATAAGAAACATCCTGTTTCATCAGACTCATAAGTTATGACGGACTTTATGTGACGAATAGTGCTATCTGGCAGTCAATATTGTTTATTACCATTAAGTAATAAATAATTATGTAGAACTTATTCGTACATTGTGAAACAGGCCCCTGGTCTATATATTAAATAACTTTGCGATATTTTTATTTAAATGATGAAACAATAAATTTCAAAATACCTGAACTTATCTATATATTTATCTTAATAGGTTGACTGGAAGATAACAAAAAATAATATAGATCACCCCTGGTGGGTTTTTGTACAACTTTTAATTTTACTAATTTATTTCCATGTATTTATAAACTGTGTTGGGCTCCTATAGTTATCATGAAGTATTATAAGAAGACCAGGTATTCAGATATTCGGATATTTATAATACGTATTTATTTTAGTTGTATTGCTATTTTTACTACATACCAAATAACAATAAGGTGTAAATTTTTATACAATGTAGGCCCATAATAAATATTTATTTATTTATTCCCACTGTGTTACCTTATCCAAAAACTTACACATAAAAAAGGCAACGGGCGGCCTTATTGCTCACACGATTTCTTCCAGGCAAGCCTAATATGGAACAGTGAAAATAGTAACACCAACAGAGAGCTAAGTACAAGAAGTGCATGAATACCATGTAACACTAACTATAATATAAAAATAAAATAAAAAATAAATCAATGGCGCTACAACCTATAGGTGATCAACCTTCTGTGCCTGAGGGAGCATTCAAGTATTAAGTCTCGCAATTTTTTGAGATTCTTTACCTCCCCCCATAAAACGCACCGTAACGTTTTCTGTATCCAATAGTAAAACCGGTGCACAGCTGGGGATCTAACTTAGGACCTCAGGTATGAGTGTCGCACACAGAAGTAATAAAACATATGTATAAACGAAAATTTAAAAATCCAATCAGTTCATATTGTTAATTAAAGCCATTCTCCGAAACATTCTACTCCCATATATATTATTTTTATTTCAGTTTATAGAAAAAATTCCATTCGAAGATTTCATCCGTTGTGGCAAAGAAGTATTATTCGATGAATTGTATGATCTATCACTATTGGAGTGCGATGAGGTATGGTATTTCACATTTCTTTGCCGAACCAAAAATTTTTTCCTAAACTCCTGTGTTGTACAATGAATGTACAAGAGTATGGGAAAGGGATACTCTTCTGTAATAAAATCCCAGAGGCTCTTTTATCGCTGCCTTTTAATTTAAGGAATGTATTAAAGAAAAAGACTTACTACAAAGTTAACGATTATCTAGTTGATAAGTTGATATATTGATAAGTATGCATGCTACTGATGTCGAAAGTATTTTCAACCAAGAGGGCTATTCATGCAATCTATAATTTAAAATGTAGGGAATCTCGGGATAAATTCAAGGAAATTGATATACTTAGCTTTCCCTCGCAATATATTTATGAAAATATGTATGTATACAAAAATAGTGTTCATACGCACAATCTTAATACTCGGAACAAATGCAGGCTGCAATTTCCCCGAACTAGACTATCCAAAGTTAGTTATTCTTTTTGGGAAAAGGGATACCTTTCTGTAATAAAATCCCAGAGGCTCTTTTATCGCTGCCTTTTAATTTAAGGAATGTATTAAAGAAAAAGACTTACTACAAAGTTAACGATTATCTAGTTGATAAGTTGATATATTGATAAGTATGCATGCTACTGATGTCGAAAGTATTTTCAACCAAGAGGGCTATTCATGCAATCTATAATTTAAAATGTAGGGAATCTCGGGATAAATTCAAGGAAATTGATATACTTAGCTTTCCCTCGCAATATATTTATGAAAATATGTATGTATACAAAAATAGTGTTCATACGCACAATCTTAATACTCGGAACAAATGCAGGCTGCAATTTCCCCGAACTAGACTAGAATCTAAAGTTAGTTATTCTTTTTGGGAAAAGGGATACCTTTCTGTAATAAAATCCCGGAGGCTCTTTTATCGCTGCCTTTTGATTTAAGGAATGTATTGAAGAAAAAGACTTACTACAAAGTTAACGATTATCTAGTTGATAAGGGCCTGAGACTAGTGCTAGACAGGCCACTTCTAATTAAATTGCGATAATTGTTTTAAAATAAGGGTTGTTTGATGATTTGCTATTTCAAAAGAGTACCGAGGGTTTTTTCTTAAAGTTCTCTTTCTACTTTGCCGATTAGCAAGGATGACTGCGATAATAATTTAATGACGAGGAATAAGTGATACTTGTATCCATAACAAACATATTTCGAGATGTTTAAGATTGTTAGTAACCATCAGTAAAGATTTGGTTTTTAAGAAATTTTTTAATGATGAAAGGAAGAAGATGCGTAGGGCAAAGATAGAGCGTTTTTTGGGGAGCTTATATGTATGTTTGCGTTTTGATTTGGTAGTCCGTGTTAGTTTCCAAAAATGTCTGCATATTGATATAAGTGTAACTGTTAAAAGTTTTTTTCATACATGTTTAAAGTTGTACCAGTCACCAGTTATCGATCTACTATTGATTCATTTACCTGTAATGACTATCTAATACTTTAATAACTAATTAAATACTAGACATAACAATTATTACTAACGAAATACACAAAATAAAAGTTTTAAAAAATTGTGTGCGTGTACTAGTACACGCGTTAGAAGTGAAACTTCTTTGTGACCTTATTTTTCGAAAAATTATCTTTTAAATGCAACTTTACATAATATGGTTAAATAAAGTTTAACAAAATGCTTTTATTATCATAGACATGAATACAAATAATACAATTATTTAATTTTACCTTATTACTACTAAGATTATTACAGAATTTCATTTATTATTTGAATTATTACTATCATTGTTATCGTTATTATATATTTTTGTTATTAATGGCTTCGAATCTCGTCGAATCAACCGTGGTAGGGACAAGAAAAAGATGGCGCGTAACCGGAAAACGTGACGGTAATTTTATTTTCAACGCCGTTAAAGAAGTTTCACTTCTATAAGGTATATTTTAAGTGTATAATGTGTGTGTTGTGGTTGTAAGTGGTCCCAGCTCAGCATCATGCTGTGGAGCAGACGTGTCCCACAGCGCTGGTCATTCTGCCAGAGACCACAACAGTTAATTTGCTATCTCTATATAATGTATCACTATCTTTACACATCTTATGAGATTTTTTCGTAAGGGCGTCGAAGATTATCTTCGCAACGTGAACGCTAGTACTGAAGACAAGTTTGAAGAGCTTTTACGAAAAATCGCTACTGAGAACGAAGTCGACAATTATCTCAAACAGTGTTGGAGATATGCCTTTGTCGTACATTTTGAATTAAAGGCGGATGAGGTGAGTTTTTAATAACAAACAATTGTCTTTTAATAGAGATATTTTATTTATATATAATAATGAAAACGTAACTATATATTAACAGTGTTATGAGAAAAAAATAATTTAAAAGAAAACGTTCTTTTAAATACAAGGAAAAATTATTAATATTGTATTTCATTAATTAATTATAAATTAAAGGAAAATTCATTTGAAGGTTTGAGGGAAGTGAATCCAGACCTAGCTCGTTTATCAGAATTCTGTTTCACTAAAATTATTATTATTTAGTATTTAAACAAGCAACATTTCCTCCTCAACCCAGAGGTCGTAGGTTCGATCCCCGGCTGTGCACCAATGGATTTTCTTTCTATGTGCGTATTTAACATTCGCTCGAACGGTGAAGGAAAACATCGTGTGGAAGCCGGCTTGTGTTAGAACCAAAAAGTCGATTTGAGCCAGGCACAAGAGGCCGAGCACCTTTGTGACTGTGACGAATGATGATGGAACAGTTTCAGGAATCTGATGTCCAGACCTATAAAGGTCGTAGCGCCATTGATTAATTATAAACAAACAACATTTCACAAACATCAAAGTTCTCGACATCGTCGTTTTGGTTCCGTGGCTTCAGCCTGTGACTCTCATCCCTAAGGACGTAGGTTCGATCCCGGCTGGACACCTTTAGGCTTTCTTTCTATAAACCGGAAACCGGCTTTAGACCCAAAAATTTGTCAGGCACAGGAGGCTGATCACCTACGTCACAAACGATAGTGTAACATATACAGAAATCTGAGGCCCAGACCCAAATATAATTGATTAATTTTTTTATTTGTATTCGTTTAGTAAATATTGATTAGTGTATGTATTTTTTGTAAACAAACAAATAGCGCATACTATGTACTTACAAAAATGGTACAATAAAATGTTTTAACGTGAAATCTTGGTTGTCTTCAGTGGTGGGAAGACTTAAGTGGTACACTGACAGTGCACACCAATTGGTGTCTCGTTTGTGGCAAGACTGATGCCTTAAAGGAATGTAGAAAATGTCCAGCAGCCTTCCACGGTAGCTGTTCGCGGGAGTGGCTTATTTCCGTTATACGTAAGTCTTTTTTATAGAACTGGAGGCTCATCTGATGTTAAGTGGTACCGCCGCCCATGGACAGTCTCAATGCCAGACGGCTCAATTAGTACTGTTTCCTTGATCCTAAGACTTCATGACCTCTCCAAGTGTGGACTGCTACCTGGACCTCTCAGCTTGTTTAATTAACAAAAAATGTGTGCGTGTGCTAGTACACACGTAAGAAGTGAAACTACTTTATGACCTTATTTTTCGAAAAATGATCTACTTATTGCAACTTTACAGAAATTGGTTAAATAAAGTTTAACGAATGGCCTTTATTGTCATAGACATGCATACAAAAAATACAATTAAAGAAAACACTTTTTTAACGAATTGAAACTAAGTCTTATTATAAACTTACTTACATAATTTTAAATTTTTCCGACGTTTCGCGTGCTTTACAGCGTGCGTGGACACGGTGACTGAAGACAAAAGGTGTTAAATGTCAAAAGTATCACAGCTGTAGAGAAAGTTGTGTTATCTGTATTTATTTCCCCGGAGTTGGTATCGACTAAAAGATGACGGGTTTTTGCAGAAATGACTTACGGTGTCCTCTATTAATACAATTATTTCATTTTACCGTATCACCGTTAAAGCTTCCGTTAAACACCCGTTCAAGCTTCAATAGAAATAAGCAACTTAATCTTGGTCCTATAATAATAAAACAGCTACGTCAACCATCTTTCTGTCAATTATGGAAGATTTGTTCAACCCTAAATTTTTATTTTTATATTTTCTATGGTAACTTAATACAAATACAATAAAAAACTTATTAATATAAATAAAAGTGTGCTTATATCCTACGTCTGAATTAGTTTGCACTGCTAGCTAGATTATTTGGTACTTGCAGTCTCATTCTCTCCAACATTTCCCCATTAAATATATCCCTAAGGACCTTAAAATATAAAGTGATACATCCCTCGTTAGCACTAACGTGTTGTATAGCCAAGACAAACAAAGTTGGATACATAACCGAACTGTTTGTAAAGAGGCCGTTCAATAATTACGTAAGCACTATAGATAGATAGGTCTTTGATTTTCTTATTTGGTGATTACGAATGCATTTTCGAGCATTCCCACAGAACAATAGTTCGTTTTTGTGCTATTATATTTTACAGCTTGGCTTACTTTGACAAGAGGAGGGGGATATGCAGTAAATCTGTTTACATTAATATTGTCTTTTGTTGACATAGCTCTTACACATTAAGAAAACACTTTTTTAACGCATTGAAGCTATGTATTATTATAAACTTATAATTATTTATATAATTTTAAATTTTTCCGACGTTTCGCGCGCTTTACAGCGTGCATGGTCACGGTGACTGAAGACAAAAGGTGATAAATGTCAAAAGTATCACAGCGATTTAACATTAAATTTAAACAATTGAGTTATCTATTTTAGACCGTAAAAGCCCACTGAAGGTGAAAAACGATTCGCCAGTACTCGTGGAGAAAGTACTATCAAGCACCAGGGTTAAATGTATGGATGATAATTCAGGTGATGACAATCAAGACCTGTGCCCCAGTTGCCGCTGGGGACCCAAAGTCGGGTAAGTCATGTAGCAATAATGCAAGCTTGTTCCTCCAGATTCTTTCTATTTCTTTCACACTACATGCAGCAGGGGTAGGACTTGACTTGACACTGTTATTCAGAGAACCGGATGTACCCCAGAACTATCTAGGATAGTACCAAGACCACCGCATCAATTTTTACAGAGTGCAAACGGACAGGAGGCTCACCCGGTGTTGAGTGATCTGCCGCCCATGGACACTCAATGCCACAGGGCTCGCGAGTGGGTTGCCGGCCTTTTAAGAATTATGAGTTGGTATGGTTGGTTTGTAAAAATATTACGAATCAACCAGTGAAGTTTTAATTTGGTGCCAGAATAACAAACTATTAAGGAAGTTAGTGTTTTTTTCTCACCGTGGTTGCCAAGAGTGGTTGAAAGCGATGAGGCCGCCAGTTGTCCTCCTTTTTATTTAATTAATAGCGGACCTGACAAACATTATTCTATCTTAAGTATGAATATTGGTTTTGAATTGTTATAACTAACTAAAAATGCTTTATGATATACAACAATCTTTGTTTGTTTTTCTGGCGCGTATATAAATAGTTTTGTTGATATTCAGACACGGGAACAGGCGACATATAACTGGCCATGTGAAAAACATGGATTTTTCAAGATTAATGTCACAAACAATTGGTGACTGTAATTATTTTATCAATATAATCGTACCAATTCTTAAAAGGCCGGCGTCTCACTTGTGAGCCTTTTGGCAATGTGTCCATAGTATCACTATATTATAGATTATTAATTTGAATTATAAATGAATATTCCAGATACAATGACATAGTGTGGCATAAGCTGGACAGTTGCTCTTGGTGGCCAGCCAGGGTGCTGACGCCGTGCTCTCTCCCATTGTGTTTGATGTCTTCCTCGCACGAGATGGACCAGTGGCCTGTGCGGTACTATGGTAGAATCTTCCGTTATTCAGTAATTCTCAATACTTTCTTTAAAGGTGGGAAAAGATGGATGGGAGACATGTGAATTTTTGGGAGGAGGGAAACTCCTTGGGAGATCGTGTATTTAATAGAATAATTTTTAAAAAGTTGTGTGGCGTTATAACGTTTTAGGTCTGGACCTCAGATTACCTCAGATAACCACACATCCTAGAATCTAGATCTAGGAATCTAGCAAAATGTATTTATGAAATTTGGCCTGTTTCATGAGTTGGAATATACTAACTATAAAATAGCATGCCAGAATGTAATGGAAAGAAGCTTACTAGAAATAAGAAAAATGCATACAATAAAAAGAGAAAAAATGAGATGAAAAACTAGCGATAGATGTCTTATGCCCTAAAAGAGAAGTGGCAATGGGTGGGACATATAGAAAGATGCATAGATAAAAGGTGGATTTTAAAGACAACTATATGGAAAATACTATGAAAGAGAAGATGGCGCCCTAGATAAAGGTGGATAGAAGATATAAAAGTGTTACCAGAAAGCCATTATCCGTGAAAGAAATTCAATCAATGGTACTGAAGGAAGTTAGCATATCGAGTAACAAGACGAAACTTAGAAAAACGTAAAGATTGGGAATAAACGGGCTTCATTATTATACACACACACACACACTACACTACTGAATAGTTTCATACTGAAATATTATCTTACTCCAACTTCTTTAGCACTCATCATTTCTGAAGGTCGAGTTAGCGGCGCCGCACAATTTCCTCGAGTGAGCCATGACTTTGGACTCAAGATAAATCGCACCAAAACCAAGGTAATGATTGTTGACCGTGTCAGAAATAATTCGCCTCAAGTGACTAATCGCGAAATGCTACGTGGTCCATCGTATGGGCATCACAAGAAGGGACAAGATGCAAAAAATATGGAGAAACAGGAATAGAACAAAAGCCACGAAGACCAGGCTCGTGAAGACACTTATATTCCTCATATTTCTGTACGCGTGAAACGCGTACCTTGCGAGATGTGGAAAGACAGAAAATAGTCGCTCTGGAAATGTGGTGCTGGAGGAGAATGCTTGGGGTTTCGTACAAATGTCTCAATACTTCAAGAAGTCGGTATTAAGCAGCATCTATTTTCAACAGTACAATCTTGCATCCTTACATTCTTCATACACGTATCTCGACGTGGTGTTCAGTCCATAGAACGCCTTGTCGTCCAGGCGAAGGTGTAAGGCACTAGACCGCGCGGAAGGTCACCTACGCGTTGAACTGACCAGATCAGACCGTAGGAGATTCACTCAACGTGTATAGCAGGATTACCTTTAATAGGCAACGATGACGAAACGTCGTGAAGCGCATCACACCTGCCCCTTCTTATGCCCTACTACATGGTGACCACGACCGCTCTGTCAAGAATATACCGGATAAGAAGAAGACGTGTTTATCAAAAAAACTCAGGTTGCGTTGGTAACAAAGTGTCGAGTGATTTTGTACCTGTAACCGAAATAGTATGGATGAATTATTTCCTGTCCAAGGAATCCTAAGTATCCACCTCCAACACCCCATATCTAGAGTTGATGCTCTTTCTCTTCTTCTTTTCTCCTTTCAGATATCCGTATTTTCTAGCATTCTAACTCCAACAATACTGCACGTAGTTTTGATATTTTAAAATTATACCGGAGTCTTTTATTGTTTTGGTGATTGGTCGTACCTGAATTCGT
Source organism: Pieris brassicae (assembly GCF_905147105.1). NCBI lineage: Eukaryota > Metazoa > Arthropoda > Insecta > Lepidoptera > Pieridae > Pieris > Pieris brassicae. Next base: position 2,169,526 of record NC_059673.1, on the reverse strand, counting down.
GTATGTGGTGATGTTAGGTATTTTGTATTTGCGTGTTGTTCCCACGAGAATTTAAGTGCGTGCTCCTATTTCACCATGCCTCCTGCTGATAGAGGATCTTTGACAATCCGAGACAAATCTTTGTTTTTATTTTATTATTATTTATTAGTTAAGATGTCAGGTGGAACATGGTGTAATGGTTGCAGCTCCTAACCAACAAAAAAATGGCGATTAAAAAGTGTGGCGGATAGTTCATTGCCAGTTCTTCTCTTCCGTTCTACGCCCTTGATTTGAGAACTTCAGTAAATGCAAATTGGAAGCATTTAATATGTATTTCTTTTTGACATTCATAAGTGTACATTGTGTTACCTATATGAATGAATGACCTTAACTTTGACTTTGACTTTTCAGGTACCCTGAACCATTCATGGGCTAATGCCAGTCATATGTGTCTGTTTTTACCAAAACACACAACGGCTCTAAATGCACGAGATGATATTTTGAAACAAGCCATGCTTGACGCGAGCGACGATTATATAGCTGTTTATTTAAGATAGAAAACGAGTTTTATTGGCAAATGTTATGATTGAAGTGTATTGAAATTAAATGCAACCAACTGTTGTTTTCTTTATAATAAAAATATAATATGTTTATTATGGAACATAGCATCCAAGTATCACTTATTCCACGTCATTAAGCCGGCGTAAAAAACTCTCGGTACTCTTTTGAAATAGCAAATCACCAAACAGTTATTTTAAAACAAATATCGCAAATTAATTAGAAGCAGCCTGTCTAGCACTAGTCCCAGGCCCTTTTATCAACTAGATAATCGTTCACTTTGTAGTAAGCCTTTTTCTTTAATACATTTCTTAAATTTATTAAAAGGCATAGATAAAAGAGCCTCTGGGTTTTTATTAAAGAAGAGTATCTCCACCGAACCTGCTTAGCTCATAAATGGAGAGAAGACAAATGCATATACATCTTAAAAACCGGTAGAAAGGACTATACCCAAGCAAAATCCTTCAGATCCATCAGCCCCCACCTCATTCTTTCTAAAAACGCTGGAGAATCTGGGAGACCTTTAGATACGAAACCGTGTATGCTTATCTAAATTCTTACATCCAGATTAACACGACTTAAGCTCAGGCCAATCAACAAAATCATCACACCACAATGTTTACGCACAGGGGACCTAATGAAATTGTAAGTGCGGATACAGTCGACTAACCATTAACAATTATTTCCCACCGCAGAATATTTGCAATAATAACTTGTTTATTACGATTTAGTAGGTTAGTTAACCCAATTCCGAGATATTTTTGTCCAGTTGTAGAAAAATTTAGTATATTTCTTACCTCTGGCGAACATTTTGCGTAATTGGTTTCTATTAGCCAAATACAATACAATTATAATCCTAAAAACTATATAAATCTTAGTACTCTAGTCCGCCAAATGGTGTTTTTATTATTACATAGACATTAAAACGCTGTGCTAGACTTTCTGTAAAATATGAATGCCTCTCACTGTACAATTAAATGTTTATAACCAATGGCCCTACTACGGCATTGAACAATATATTTCCTATTTAATAATTTAACCCTGGTTTTATACTGTACATATCATTTAGGACTGATTGTCATCTAATAAAATGGTTGCTTTGAGTAAATGTTCTTTCTTTATCAAATTGTCACAGATCAGATCTGAAATTAGGATACAATGATTCCCACATAAATTTAATGTTATATAAGTCCGACTCCAGGTGTGTATGTCAATGTATTTATGCGGTGAATTAGGAGGCCATAGAGACCGATTATCGACTTAATAAATTGAAAATATCTTACAGTTCTACATTCTGAAATTGACGTTACTGATATACTTAGATATGCTGTTGCAATGAATACATTTTTAAATGGCTTCACAGATTAATAAACAGTTTTATGTAACCATACCAAAAACAATAGAAACTAGACTGCGAAGTTTGACAAGAACAATCCTTTGACGAGTTAACTTGGGTTAGCCAACATTGCAACATTTTCAAGCTAAATTATTATATGGAAAGAAAGAAAAGAAAAAGTGCACTAGGATACCGTGTCGGGGGCAGTCTCTTCCATTCGACATAATAATTTTAGGTACTTGACTTAATAAATTCTATAATTGACAAATATCAAATTCTTAAAAGGCCGACAACGCACTCGCGAGCCCTCTGGCATTGAGTGTCCATCGGCGGCGGTATCACTTAACATCAGATGAGCTTCTTGTCCGTTTGCGGTATTTTATATATAAAAAAAAAAATTGACAGTTTGAGATGTTGCTAAAAATTATTATTATAGTTTTGAATCGATTGTGAAAATTTTGTGTTTTAGAAAGTGGCTAAAGATGAAAGGGTCTCTGAAAGAGGAGAGTCGTATTTGCCGAGTTCTATTCTATCCACTCAATAACTCAGAAGCGAACTAAAGAACCAGGATTAAAAATAAAACAAACAAAATTAAAATAAGTTTTAATAAAATCGTTAAATACATAAAAATAATACTTTTTACAACTTAACAAGTGACATGCTTAAATCTATAGAACGTACTTTGCTTAGACTCAGCATTCCAGAATTCCAACCCTTAGCTAACTTTTGCTCAGTTTATGATTTTTAAATTCTACATGTATAATACTAAACTCGATTAATATAAGATTTAGAATAAACCCAAGCTATGACTACAATATGTCAAAATCCACTACATTTTTGACGTACGTGAGTCAAACTTGAGTCAGTTTCTGAATCCCTAAGCCAAGTCAACGTGTGCTTTATAGACTTAAGTTATTTATTTGTACTTACACTATTTTAACATCAACCTATACATATCACATTGCGGGAATTATACAGTTGATTTGTATGAAATTTTATGGTACATTTGACAGTATACCCGAAATCTAAATCAAAAAAGTCATTGATACTAACCGCCGCCAAACATAGTAGTCTGTGCCTGACACTTGGGTGTATGTTTTTTTTTTCATTCAAATATAATTTATTAAGTTGAGTTAGAAGTTTATCGACATAGGTTTTATAGAAATAAAAAAAAATTGTGTCAACGTGTTTCTGAACGAATATATCGAAATGGTTAGAGCAATTTTTATTGGTATAAATAACTCATCGAAATTACCAGGGCGGGCGCAACTAGTACAATTTCTATTTATTTCGACTAATATTAATAAAATGCTGTCATATTCTACATTATTTACATTTTATCTATTAAAACCCTATATTCATAATATGCACAAACTAATAAGTCTTAGAGACTAAGCGCTATGACACCTTTGCCAATGTTATGACATACGAGAGTGACACTTAGCCATAGACTCTTAATCTAGTCAATTCTATATAGTTACTACAGATAATGTTCTCCAAACCGACCGACCTAGACCTGTCAGTCTGGCACTGCTTTAAGTATTCTCTCATCACTTACTGTCTAAGTGTTTCCGCTGCTATGAAAAATATGAATCGTAAATTGATTCTTATGGAACATCGTATCCATCACAATTACCAGTCACCTTATGTCAAGTGATACCGCCTATATACAATCACATTGCCAGATTGCTAGCAAGAGGCGGCCTTTTAATAATTGGTACGAGCTTCTTGATGGACCCAAAGTCGAATTTGTTCGGGAATATTTCAGTGGACAGGTCCATATAGTACACCATACATTAATCTCCCAAAAGTCTCCGGGATTATATATATTTATGATTAGCATACATGCTAATACAGGCTATCATAAATTGGCTCGTCTATAATCCGCAATTCAATGTTAGGACTAATTAGATGTAAAGTGAGCCAAAGTCATTTTGGTTATATCAACACATACATCTCATAGTGGTAACAAGACGCAAACAGATATACTAACAATACAAGCTAAATGGATAATTATAGAAAAGTCGGCAGAAACTAGATTTAAGTTAGGCCTAAATTTCGGCCTTCGTAACACTAAGTCTGACTCTCGCATGTCAAAAATGTATTGGATTTGACATACAGAGTCATAGACGCTGAGTCTACCAATAACATACTTCATTGTGACAGGTTTCAAGTTGTTGGTATATCTGTCCGCCATTTCGTGCGTCCAACCCCTAATCTAAAGGCAACAACGTAGCAGGAACCCTAGGCGAAGTCAACTAAAATAGACATTATGGACTCGTTTTGCCTCTTCATCACAGTATAAACAATTAGAGAGAAAGAGACAGGTGAGTTACGTTAGAACAGTGCAACAGCCATCATATAAATGATTTAGAATTGAAAAAAATAAATGCAATTTCCATGTTTTACAAAATATGTAGGTAGTTTTCAGCTACTTGAAAACTACCGTCACTTTTCGTAAGCAACGGTTCTTAGGTTGGGTTTTGTAAGTTTATAGTAAAACCTTATAATATACAAAACTTTCTCAATCAAATTGTACCGTTATAACTAATGTACTTCGGTCTCTTTTCAGCGTACACACACTTTGATAGAAAGAGACGGAAGTGTACTTAAGTCAAGAGTGTGATTTATATGGGGGTAAGTGTTTGAAGAGGAACCTGGCTATTCATAAATACTGAATTATTTAGGATTTATTTTAAAATGTAAGAATTTCAAATGAAGTGCAACATTGCCTTTTTCGTTATGACTACGTCATTATAGTTCAACAATAAATTATCTTATTTAAGATAAAAATCTATTATTTTTGTGAATAAATGAAATGACGTATAAAATAAGCATACATACATAGTTTGTCTGTCCGAACAGATTCTACAATACGAAGAGAATAGTTTTTACCGTCACAACGAGTACAGAATGTCTATCTTATTTCTGAACGAAATGAAAAAGAAATGAGTGAATGCAAACAGCACGCACAAGTCTACCCTAGGACCGTCATATAGACGTCTAAAAACATTTGAGAGCACCATTTATATTGATTAAAAGTCTTTACTCGCCGGGGCCCATCACTAGTGCACTCACAGCGAAGAATAGGAAGACTAGACCACCAATAATTGTCACTGAAAAATAAAAAGTCAAATCATTAAGAAAAAAACACTGCAATATTATTTACTATCTATATTATCTACTACCATCTCCTTCTGTCAAATTGTATTTAAACTAAACAGAGAAAACTATGAAATAATTCCTTTCTTTTTTTATATTCAACCATTCATTCACCAAAGAGATCGAACATGATTGTCTACAAACGTTACTGGCTGGCAAAGTATAATCTGTGCGAATTAAAAAAAAGTTTATGTAATAGTAAAAACGCGCGAAATGTATTCTTTCTTTAAAATTCTTCCTTGGCAATCTTTGATTACTATTATTTTTAATTCCAAACATGTTTAGCTTATACTTGACGCTGGCAAATGCACGAAGGAAAAATTGAAAAAAAAAAAACGTTTTTAGCTTAAATATTTGCAATGAAAAAATAAACTATTTTGAATTAAGAGAGACGTTTGTTGAAGGATGTAATATAAAAGACGAAACAAAAGAGCTCTTCGTTTGAGTATGATTAGTCGACATCGCTATGACACGCAACAAAACGCGCCATTATTACGTCGTTGGAAATTTTTGTTTTAACAGAATGAGGTTCTATTATAACGTGTTCAAATTTAATAAATGTCCTAACATTGGTGTAATTATAGAAGAGTGTGAAAACTCACCAGTCCTAACAGAAATCTTCTGCGCCACCATTCTTCCACCAATCACAGCCAATCCCGTGCAAAGGGCGTGACCCAGGGACCCTCCCACCACTACACCAAAAACGTCTTCTCTCGTGGCCAACACCACTGTCGCCAGTTGCGACCTATCTCCCCATTCCGCTAAAAATGTCAAAGTTGCCGCTTGCAATAATACTTTATAGACTGCACTACGTCTTTTCCGTCTCTCTGCTAGACCTTGTTCCAGCATCTCAGCTGTTTCTTCTTTATCTTCCTAGAAAGCAAATTTTCTATTAATATCATTAAATTTACAACAATAAAAACATTCAAAGCCCCAACAACTTACTACAAGAAATAATTAAATATCTTCTATAAAATTTTGTCTTAGCAAATGTTTGTGTTAAAACTAAGGTATATTGTCTATGTGTTTTCTTTTATAATATGTATGTGTATCTGTAAGATTACTTATAAATATATAAATAAACGTAGTCTTTAAACTCGTGCATAAACAAGAGAGACATGTTATCTGTTGTAGTAAGATATTTTTAAAAATAAATGATTTTCATAAATTATATAAGGGGGCCGTTCAAGAATTACGTAAGCAATATAGGTGGAGGGTCTTTGATTTTCTTATCTGGTAATTACGTCAACAGTGAATATTTACTTTTTTACACATACTATCCATATATTGTCTATGCTAGAATACGAAATGAATTTTCGAGGATTCTTACAAAAATTTAACGTTTATGTACTATGGTTTTTGCTGACAAGAGGGGCGGGGGGGTTATATAGTAGTAAATCTGCTTACGTAATACTTGACCCTAAACACTGTACGTAATTTCAACAAATGAATTTCGAATTAAAAATTATACAATGTTCAGATAAAAACTGTACATTGTATTACTGTAAATACTACGAAGTACTCTCTATAATAGGTATTTATTCCAAGTGGGACTAACGAAAATACCATAAAGTCAGGTCCATAGACTTTTATAAACTACAACATAATTTTAAACAGAAGTTACAAAGTTCCAACACAGCTCCGATCATTTGCATAGACAAATTTGTAAACAAAATATTCATATTAGTTCGATAACGCAATAATATATATTAATAATGTGATGTTGTATTAGAATTGACTATAATGTAATATGTAACTTCTATGTAAAATTCAACCTTTCAAGACAATTTAGATTGCGCTTGTTTTGTAATTCTTGCAAATAAAATATTATAATTGTACTTTCGTTAGTCCAACCTAGACGCTAAGCGCAAATGAATTATTAAAGTAAAATGCGGAAAAAAATCTTAAAACAAGAAATTAATATCATAAGTGCGAAGTTTGTTACGAAAATAATATCCTGAAGATACCCGAGGGAACTTTGCGTTCGGAACTTCCAAAACACACTTCAAATATCAATCATTCATTAGTAGATTAAGATTTTTAATACCTATATATTATATAAATATAGTACATATTCTGCCAATTTCTGAACCAAACATTCTTATAAATAAATCGCGATGTTTAATAAAATTATTGTAAATAGCAATAAATTTTAAGACTCGTTTCTAATTTAATTACAAAAAAAATTTAATGTATCTTCAAATTTGAATAAATTATCGAAATGTGAATGTACTAACACAGGTCATTCACCCACGGGGTCATGAACTTAAACGATAGTGCCGTGTTCCATGTTTGTCGCAACCGACTAGCTTAATTAGCTGTTTAATTGACAGCCTAGCCTTCTAACTAAACAGCGTCGTTTAACTAGCGGCCTGAAAGATATTCAGCAGTAGCTTTTGTAATATAATAATCCGTACGACCATGTGACAGAAATTAAAAACGATGAAACATCAGATATAAAAAAATATTTCTTCATAAATTATATTGTTTGAGTCAGTCACAGATAAATTAACATTATTACAGTTACTCTTCCAACATACTTGTTTTTCTTTTAAATTAATCTTTGGAAAACACCACCAAAGTTATGGTTTAACAACGCTTTACTGACAGTTTGAAGAGTTTCGCTAGGTGGCAGAGAGTGGACAGTCAAAAGGCTAGGCTAGCAATAAAACGTCATCAATCCAAGTCATTTGCCTAGTTGTTCGAGAAACTGGCAATATGTTTCAGGCCGCTAGTTAAACAGCGCTGTTTAGTTAAGAGGCTAGGAACTAATTAAGTTGCGACATTTACAACATTTATTTCGACGAAACCGGGGGCTGTAAAACCATTGATGATGATGGTGACATAACTGCTTGAACGAAATATGACATATTTTGAGGATGATGAGGATTACATAGCACATTAATGAACCTTTATCGGCGTAAGATAGGCTCTGAAATTGGCAGCAAATGTAATTTATCGAGTACATGGTGCTACAACATATACATATATATCAAATGCTGAATTCCTTTAACTAAAATACTGAGGCAATGATGGTGATGCTAAATAAAACCTAGAAAAAGCTAAATAAAAAAAAAACTAATGTGTCATTCGTACTGCCAGGCAATATGATATAGGTTCACCCTCATTTCGGGCCGATTCGAAGGCCCAGCTTGAGGATCTTCAGGGGAGACTTCGGACTGCATCTCGGATTTCTGACCCGTAACATTCGCTTCTAGAGTTTTTTGACTCGATACATTCGCTTCGGGGCTTTTTAACCCCGTATGACTTTCACTTTCAGGCGATTTATACTCTGTTTTTGAGTTTTGTGGTGATTTCAACCCTATTCCACTATCTCTTTCGGGAGAGATCGATTCCTTTCTGTCCGTTATGGAGAGTCTTTGCCTCACATTGCTTTGGGATGCTTCCCCATCTGTTATACTGTCATGAACTGATGTTTGCTCAATACTTTGCGGCGATTTAGTGCCATTGGGAATTCGATACGTTACGTCAGATTTTATAATTTCTGGGCTGAAGCGAACCTGCCGTTCAGGAGATTTACGACTGTCAGATATCATAAGTGATTTGGGTCTAGATGTTTTTCGGGCCTCAGGTGTTCTAGGGTTTAATGTGGCCTGTGAATCAACCCGACTTAATTGTGGGCTTTCGGGTCTTCCCGACGAGTCTTCAGTCTTCGACGGACTTGGGGAACCCTGCGTACACCATGCTTATAATACATAGTATTTTTAATATCAGAAGGAATTCAACATTTGTTATCTAAAGAAATTGTAGCAGACAGAAAGTAATAACTGTAATTTAAATTTTTTGTTTACGCCCAAACATTGATGTCGCCATTCTCACTTAATTACTTTTTTGCAAGACAACGATACTGTTTGCTAAAAGTATAGAAACTTCCTGAAACTAGTGTTAGTCTAAAATCTATTAAGGATAATACGAAAATCGAGGATTGGCTGGCTTTTTATTGAAATATTTCACTTTTGAAAAGGAACAAATAATTTTTCAAATATTATAAACACCACTTCATTGTGATTGTTATCTATTGATAAACAATATAAATAGCCACTGGTGATATCTGTACATAGTAGGTTCAGCATCAGATACAATTATTTTCTCAATTCTAAATGATTGACTCTAAAATAGTTATGATTTTTTACAATCAAATAAAATAGTTTGTCTAAAAACCATGGCCGTGGAGTGCCGCCTAAAAATAGCATTCCCCATGAGGTGGGTGGCGTAGGAAGCGACCAAGGGAACTTAAAATTGGGTAAATGAGCAGCAACGTTTTCTCCCATTTAGCCTCAAGATTAACTGCGCTCGCCTCCTCCCTTCCCCAACACGAACAATAAAACAATTCGAATGCCCCTAGCTTCCGGCAGCTAGTCCTGGATTCGGTAGTAGTCAGGGAAACGGCGAGGCAGGCGATGGTAAGAATCCCCGTCAGGGATGCTGGTACCATTCCCATTGGCCCTAGTCACTTATAATACACTCACGTTGAGGACGGATGATAGGCTAGTAGAATAAGTGAAAGAACTGAAGAAGATACGATGGGAGATCACGTCCTGGCGATATGAACAGTCCGAAGAGAAGAAAAGGACACGTTTATGCTGGCTTCATTGGAAAACTCAACTCTCCAAGTGGATGAAAACGTTTACCTAGGCCATTCAATATAATTAGGTAGACACAAAATCTAGAAGGTCAATCGAAGGATCGGCCCTAGGCGGGCAGCCTTGTAATGCAAAAATACATTCAGGATTCTATATTTAAAAACTTGCGAAAAATTATTGCGAAACCTAGTAGTGTTTTGAAATATTTGCATTATTTTCACGCTGATCAATCAAGGCCAAAAGTAATATCTTTAATTAGGAAATTATTACAATCTGCAAACAATATGACATTGATTCAATAATATGCATTTCAGTTAAAGAAATTTCACTGAAAACATAGCACTAGAGACAAGTACAAACGATCAAGTATTTTTAAAGTTATTAATGTTTTGATCCTAACGTCGGAAATATCCAGATAATGATGAAACTTTACAATATATCAGGACAAAGACACTTTGTCAACACGATAAGATACACCATTTCGATATCAATCATTGCGATATCTACCGCTTTTTATTCTAATATTACCATAGACTAAAATAAATAGAACTCAAAGAGCACAAAATGTTTATCATGACGTTTGTCACTCGGTCAAGATTGCCAACCTCGATTTCGTACCTTATTGCTCTATTAAACTGGTTAATACCATGACTCAATAAAAATTTCGATAAACAACAACAATGATGAAAATACTGTCTTCTCGTTTTGATGATGTATGACATTTCCCAACTAGGACCCCTAGTCGAAAATTATGAATATTCAGTACATCACGGTCGACTGGTCACTTGCGACGGGCTCTGAGCGGACAAAGCGATATTAAGTTAAGGCTGTAAGGGATTCAGTAGGGGAACTATGATTTCTGTATGTCAAAGTCGGCATATGCTACGTTTGGGCTTTGGACTAAGACAAATAATCCAATCCAATTTATAAGGTTGTTTTGCAAATTGTACAGCCGAGATTCATCGTATCAAGGCAGAAATTATATTATATCACAGCTAATTTGTCTATTAATTAAGACACGTATTACTGTATAAGCCGTCAGCGACCAGTCGTCAGGGAAACTGAATTCTGACTTAAATTTTTTGTTTTACAAGTAGTCGAAGTCGACTTGGCATAGCGACTAGGGGCCCTTTAAACAGTTAAACTGTTTTGAAACGTTCACAAACATTTACGACAACACAGTATTTAATAAAAGTCGTCTACATACTAGCTTCAAACACACCTGTTCCTCCCTCCTCTTCAATTCGGTCTGCACCTCATCTAACTCTTCTTGACCCTCGTTCGGGTCCATCTTCCATCCATCTCTTAGCATCTTCAGACCAAATATGGCGAACAGTGCCGCACTTATATAATGCGTATACACCCTTGGTACAACTGTGGCCACCCAGCCAAAGGCTGCTGAGAGAACAGTCATAAAAATAAGCGCAGATATGGCACCACTGAACACAATTATTCTAGAATGTTTCATGGCCATGATTGCAGCTATGAAGAATGTCTTGTCCGCTAATTCCGAGACAATAACCACGGACAGTGACGCTAGGAAACCTTGCCAGAAGCCGCCTTTGACTGCTGAATTCTGAAAATGACAAATATTAAATCAATAACTATCGTTTTAAAAGTTATCGATTGTCACCCATATATTCTATACTGAATTCGTTTCTGTAATTTCCGTTTTCATAGTTTTGCTAGTTACGGCCATACTCCTCAGAAAATCGTTGGAATGCTTAGAATACAATGCTGCTCATGGCATAGCAATTGCCTTGAAAGTGATCTATGAAACAGATGAAGTTTTGTGTGATTATTCTTTATTGTTAGGTCATAGATGAAGACGCATAGCTGCCCACACTTCTGCAGGTCTGTCTTCAATTACAGAAAAAAAATTCTGGCTGCGTCTTGCCTTGCTGGACGTATATAGCTTCCTGGAGGCAAATGCTAAATTACCGCGAAAATAAATCATCGATAACAACGCAAAGTATCCCAATGCTGGTTGTAGCTTTAAAAGTGTGTTCCAATAGAGAGATAGAGGAGCAGCGACAAAAGATGTTTTAGGGGAAAAGGCTTAAACTTCTTGAGGTTAAATTGGACTAGATCTAGTCGATCCCAGTCCGAGTTATTATTTTAAACGCTGTCTGTCGTATTATATAATATCAACATTATTTTAAGAGTGGTTCCTGGAAAGGAATTGGCTAAAGTTGGCGCATGCATAAAAACAGTGGTTTTAAACAAAACATTGTTACTTCGTGTTAAGATCTTAGAACAACAGATTAAAATTTTTCTTTGTTACATTCAAAACAAAGACGACACAATTTTACTAAAGTATTTACATTAAGTTTATTCAGTTTAACGCTTATCAGAGGAAAATGAGGTCATTCTTACTGCCTGTAAATAACTCACTTATTCATTCAAGGTGATTAATTTATTTTTACGTTTTGTATCATTTTAACAGGCACAGTAAAAAGTATAATTACTCACTCAAAAACGCGTTTAAATCGTGAAAGCTCTGAATATTTTGAGTCTTACATAATCTACGAAACGATAACTTTTTATCTGATGCCGGAGAGTACGCATGCCTTTTACAGGGACCTACCTTCTTTCCCTATAGCGGATATCATTTAATATTTTCATATGTATATCGAACGCGTACATTCATATAATATATAATAACTACGACGTTCGAGTAAACTAATTTCTTTTTGGAAATAGATTATAACCCATTTACGTCACGTCTGGCTTGGATCGCGTCAAGGTCAGTAATGTTTGAAAAAAGAACATGCGTCACCATAGATGCGGGAGCGTTTGTTGCCATCACAGATAATCCAATAACAAATTGCTTTCTACGAGTGAGTTTTGTATTTTTCATCTCTCTACTAAAGATAATAATATTTTGTCTTATGAAAACTTCACATTCACGGACCTACAACAACTAATATTTAAGCCTTGAAGGAGTATTAAGAATATCTATAGCGCAAAATCACCGGCATCATGAGCACACCCCACATACACGATCCACCCTCAGTTTCACACCATCCATAAAACAACCGAATTAGGCATTGCTTAAATATATTTAATCATTTTATTGTTTTTATTTTGTTGTAAAATTGGAACCTTTTTGTAAATATTAGGTATTCCATCTTTGGATATATATTCAGTATAATTGATTTTTCTTATATCGTTGGATTACGAAATAAATAAACAAACATCTGTGGAATTGGCCGCCCGACTCCATACGATTAGCTACCTCCCTAACATCTTTTAAAACTCCTCATAACCATATCCAGACCTGCTCAATCGTGACTGTTGTAATTCTTGAATTTTCTTATTCTTTTGTATTGCATCGTCATTCATGAATCCGTGAAATTAGCTTTTTAGTTTTTAGTTATAAATTAAACTAAAAACTAAAAAGCTTAAAAAAAGCGAAAATTTTGTATTAAATTAGATTATTTTTTTATAAAATTTGGAGTTCTTGAACTGTACCCACTAAGTTTTTTAAAATTGTTTTTTTTCTTTTCCTAGAGTTCCCTGGAAAAGATCGATAATTTTTATGTTACCTGTTTTTCTTTAAATATAACGAAGTGTTAATAAATTAAAAAAAATAAAATTTGTGCTCTTTGGTAACATGAATAAATTATTCATTATTAGATTTGGGCAACATTTTTAAAAACCAATTGTTACCGCTTTCCTAAACCATCATAATTATATGAATCAATTAAGTGTAATTATAGCATATTGTCTATATTCAGGTTAAGGTTTCTGAATTATTTATTAATTTTACAGTACAATCTATTTCAGATATAACACCGATTTCGTGGGGATCCATTACTTATTCGTGGGTCTGTTATATTCAGCATCTGTGATTGCGACAGAGATTTAAATGCATTTTTGAACCGCGATAATCTCGAGGTGAATCAGCGCTACGGATATTAAGAGAACCTCACCGTAACTGCTTACGATATTAAAATCGGCATATTCAAAGTTACAGAATGACTGCGCTGTTTCATTTAAAATAGCAGATTAATAAAACTAGTACTAGTAAACACGAGCTTAGTAACCTCGTTACGTTCGTTTAAGCACTAAACAACTCAACTCAACACGAATTCTACAGAAAATTTTACCTAAATTTTCATAATAATTGGACAATGCAACTCTTATGAATTTCCTCAGTGTAAAACTGAACATAGGACGTCGAGGCAGAAAACAAAATACGTCATATATAAATACGGGCGGATATTACGACGGACGTCGTTTTACAACTGAGCGTTTCTTAAGGCAGTTTCTGCCAGCACCACCACTATATGTAAATTGCCCACTGAAGTAATTCCGAACCAATTCGACCTACAGAGCGTACCGATTCTTAAAAGGCTGGCAACGCAATCGCGAGCCCTTCTAGCATTGAGAGCGTCCATGGGCTGCGGTATCACTTAACACCGGCGCGTTTGCCACCGTTATATAAACAAAAATAGGCCTTTTAAACGTGATACGAGTTAATAACGAATCTTTACAAAGATCATCTCTCTCTCTCATAATCGCCGTTGAACACCAGCACATATTGAGGTCATACGCGAGCTTCATTACCATAAAGCCAGATATAAAGTTCTGACGTCTGACTATAAATATTTCAACAATTTATTTTTGAATAATTTCTAACCTTGAAAACCCAAAGAAAATAAGTCGTTGTTACGTACAACGTACGCACATTTTGCAGCGCATTATGTATTAAAACCGTGATGACAGGGAAGTCTTCCACGGTCCACTTCAGAAGACATTCTTTAGCGAACTAACAAACTTTAGTATCGACTCGAGGTGGGGGGTTTTTCTTGGGCGATACGAGCTTCAACTATTAAAAAAAGAGCAAACTCCTCCCTCAAAGACTGACAAAGCACCCACCAATCCACGGTGACCATAGGCTACGATATACTATAAAAAGACATTTAGTCGACTTGTATCGACGGTCTTAGAGACTAGAGAAGCCTTCAAGAAAACATTTTCATTCTCAAAATGCTGACAATCTCTCTTAACATCAGATGAGCCTCGTTCCCGTTTTCTGCTTTTTGTAAAAAAATCTAACTGCGTTTGTGATTGGTCACCTCAAGTCGTCCTCTTACTCTATAATTTCCAACAGCTACAGCGTTTCTGTGCAAGTAGTTCTCTCAATTAGAGTTGTCGTAATCTTGGGATTGCAGAATACACAAACTGATCGCTATTGCTTTTGGAAGTGCATAGTAAGATGTCTGGTACAGATACCGGCAAACTTCTTGAGCATTAAACAAGGGAGTGGGGGAAAGTTTGCGCATCGTACACAGCGCGGGACACAAACGTAAACTGATTTACCAATCACGCGATCGACACGTCACTCACTCCCCCCCCCGTGACACCTAAAAATCGCTTCGGCACAGGCAACGACATTTGTTCAAGATGTTTGCCGGTATCTGAACGCGCGTCAAGGCCTCTGAATATATTTGCAATTTCGGTCCGGTTTTCTATGGTGTATGTTTATAACTGCATTAATAAATATTTATATAAGATTACAAAGTTATTTATGCAGCGAATGAATCAGTATCAGGTATTAGAACATAATGGGTACTATAAAATTAATAAATTAAATTAAATAAAAAAATATTGATTTAAAATATAAAAGATTTGTAATATTGATATGGCCAGTAAAAAATGTTTTTAGATTAGCTAATTACGTAATAACTTAAGACAGAAGGTTCCATGAGCGGGCATATTAAAAATAAATTAACCGACTTCGTATTACATAGTTCTCTGAACATTATACAGTAGAAGAACTTGGTATTTTTACAAGTTATGTTTTCGTCAACATTTTGTCTATCAATTTTCTTTGACATTTCTCAAACTAGCAAGACAGGTTTTGACAGTAGTTTATATAAGATCATGTCAGATTACCGAATTGTCTACATGCACCAGTTCACGTATAGATTATCTTATTCAATATAAAAAATGATAACTAGAAATTATCCTTTCTCTGTTAGGATAAGATAAACTATCTGACAATTCAAATATAATTTTAAATATAATTAACGTATTATATATTGCACCGTTTTAGCTAAAGTACTTATCATCACAGAACATCAATGCAAATAATACGAAAAAGTACAAGCTTAGCTTTCATACAAACATAAACCGAAGTTGTAAACTAACGACCCCACCTTAACGTTAACTTTTAAATTTTCAGCATCTTTGTAAAATAAATAAAACACCTGGGGAATAACCTCAGCTTGAAACTTAAGACTTGACCGTCCTTGAACATTTACATACGGGTACTCCCACACGTAAACATTGCAGATAATGCGCACGCGCAACATATGACAATCGACTTCTTTTTTCACGGAATTTATTTATTTTTTTACGGACCTCGAAAAGCCAAAAGAGTATTTTGCTTAATTCCATAGGTAGACCATTTTGTCCAAATTTAAAACTCTGACGGACGTATGTATAACCATACTTTAATTAGGTCTTCTCACTCCTGTACCAACCCCAAATTTACAGAATTTGTGAGTACAAAAAAAAAACTAAGAGCAGCAAGAAATTGAATACTGTAGTATACCACCTAGAATCAAGTGCGTTGCACTTACGACCTTGTTGCCATCATGCATTATTCAAGAGTATTACTGGCAACTCTAGGTTACACTTTATTTTCCTCAACCCACTCGATTTGAAATCACGTGATATCAACGTTAAATATTGTCAAATTAAAATTCAAATTAATCTAAAATGTTAAGAAAAAATCTTTTTGAACGGATTAAAGCTATGTATTATTATTTGGTCACGGTGACCAGGCACGCTGAAAAGCACGCGAAACGTCGGAATTTTTTTTTATATAATAATACATAGCTTTAATCCGTTCAAAAAGTTTTTTTCTTAATGTGTAAAAGCTATTTTAACAAAAGACAATAACTAATCTAAAATGTTTTAAATTTAAATTTTTAGTTTAAATCTATATACAGTGGTACATCGATATACGACCCTATATTGTTTCGAGTTACGAGTAGCCCAGCGAGCGATTTGAGATGTGACCAAGATTATTTAAATAAATAAAAAGATAGTCTAAGTAAAATCATATTAAGGCGATTTGTATCGTAAATATAAACCTAGTCCAGCCGTAAGTTACTTTATAAATAAAAATGCATTTTTTTTAAATAAATAAAAATCTATTCGAACTGGCCTCCTTGGTTTTATACAAGCCTATAATCTATTTATCAATGGCCATGAATCAATTAATTTATGTGTCCAAGTGAAATTTCGCCACTGCTTGCTCCAAAGATTGTTTAAGAGACTCGATGGCCCGTGTCGTTTAGAGCAGGCCATGTCCTCTAAAACTGACCATAATTTGAAGTCAAAAAACCTGGGCTGGATGAGAGCCAGTCTTCAACTCTTATAAAGCCCGGAACGTTGGTTTCAAGCCAGGCTTGGGTAGTTCGTGTCTTGTGACCAGGTGCAGAATCGTACTGGAAAGTTTCACAACATTATGTGGAACCAGTTGCCCACCGAAGTATTTCCGAACCAATTCGACTTAGGGTCCTTCAAGAAAAGAGCGTACCAATTCTTGAAAAGCCGGCAACGCACTTGCGGGCCTTCTGGCAATGTGAGTGTCCATGGGCGGCGGTATCGCTTCACATCAGGTGAGCCTCTTGCCCGTTTGCCTGCTATTACATAAAAAAAAGAAAACATACTCCAAGACTATGATACACTCTGGCTAAAGTTTTCACTACTTTTTAAATGTATATTTGTGACCCCTCGATAAGACATACCATCATTGACGCAGGTTGATGACCACGTTGTGCCTTACCGACCAGTTGATCAGCTTCTTTAGTTGTAATTCAATTGTGAAAAATTCAACGGTAAAGAAGACCGGTGCTTTTCACCTGCGTATCATGACATAAGACATTTAATTGTAAATATTGATTCGGGGCATGTCCTGTATATCGACGATAAGCAACGAGCTTCAGGTCTTGTATTATATGTTTACATTTCTTGCGATAAGATTTGCTTCCTAATGGGGTTTTGACGAATTCTGGCTTCTATCTTTTCTGCTCTTCAACAGACGAACATACGGCTGATACCAAGCCTTTGCAGTGTCTGGAATATGATCGACGTCGACGCACTTTATGCAAGGCGATTACTGCAATCCTATTTTCTTTAACACTCCATTCCATATTGTATTTTGGTAATTAACACGAAAAAATATGTGAAATGACGCAAAATCTAAAGAGGTTCATAAAATAATATACGCGTTCCAAATTCGAAATAATTAAAAGTCGTAAACAATGCATTTTCATTTATAACAGAACTTATGGCCAGACTAGTTGTAATACTTTAGCCGCAAACAGTGGACAATTGTCGCCGTAACAATATCAAGTATTTATTATGAGTAACAATAAATGTTTATATTAAACACCTTGGGAATCTTTTAGAGGGTCATAAAATAATACAATAGCAATATGATTTTCTACTTTTTAGAACGAGACTTTGTGTATGACAAATCTCAAGCTGACGGCGCTAAGTACGAATCCCGTGTGTCAAAAACGTATCGGATTTTGATTATCATTTGTTAATTTAATAGGCAAGCCGGATATCAGTCTTCTTTAGATCTAAGGCAAATAAATCGGTTTCCTCACGATGTTTTCCTTCACCGTTTGAGCGAATGAATGAATGATTTAAATGCGAACATAGAACGAAAGTCCATTTGTGCACAGCCGGGGATCGAACCTACGACCTCAGGGATGACAGTCGCACGCTGAAGCCACTAGGCTAACATCGCTCATCCTAATTGTTTAACAACATTTACATTTTATGAATTTGTAGTCATATAACCTAACCTAATTGGTATTTTTTAATACATTTTTATCATAATCCTACAAAGGATAGCTATCGAACATTGAATGGCTATTTTGTATAGGATTTTTGGGTGAAATTTTGATTTTTTTTATGGCCAGTATTGTTTCGCCATTATATCAAATTAAAACCTTTAACTTTAAAAACGATATGTTTTGTTTCAAAATACGGTTTTCCCGTTATGTATACCCTGAGGAGTTATCACTGATGAGCTAACACAATTTAAAAGGTTGGTGTAGCCTCAGAATGTAAGTAAAATTGATGTTTTATTAACTTAAAACGCAAACCTTTACGACGACATCCAACAACCACTCCCTTATACCGGTCTCTGGAGGCAGCGTAGTAGGAACAAAATCAGTAGTTGACTCTATACCCATAGACGCAAAATCCGAAGTCGACGAAAAATCTGAAGTCGCAAAAAAATCCGTCGACATCAAATCCGGAAGGACAGTTGTCGAAAACATCTCACTAGTCACCGTTACAATATCCGTGTAATTCATCGTTCCAAAATCAATTTGAATTTTCGCGCCAATATTTAGAAAGCGAACGCGCCAATTTCACTGACCACAGACTATCGAATACGCAAACGCGCCAATGACACTAAAAAAACATCTCATGATAATTATATCTTGATAACATCAGATAAGTCGAGCAGAGTTTATCATTTTATTGCACGCGACCAAGCGCTGAACGATACGAGGGCAGACTAGATGTTTTGAAGGAAAACCCGAACGACTGTTCACAATTTGTCGTATGCAGGGTGGTAATATCGTAAGCCGCAAAAATTATGCGTCATATAATGAAGAAAAAGCCAAAACTTTATTCGATTCATGTATAGAATAAAAATAATAAAATTGTTTTTTTTTAATTACCAGATATTGTAAGTAGCATACGTCAAATTTATCTATTATTATGATAACATTATCTTGATACACATCTTAATTTTTAAAAGCTGAATAAATGCGACCTTGAATTGGAATTACAAACACTAGTGCTCTGATACTAATTATTACCTTCATATATTTAAAAAAAAGATACATTGTTTTGTTGTTTGTTGTTGTGTACTATTTTATACCAACAGATATTTGTTCTGTTAATATTAATATGTCCATAAAGTTCAGAAGTTAGTTTTCCTAATCAGGATACGGAATCGTATTTCCCATTCCTATCGTATTATATCCATCGTAGTACAACAAAAACTGCGTTTGGCTGCATTCAATTCCATTAAAATTATATACTCACTTAACGTATTACGAATTACTTTAGTAGAATTGTTTTTTGTTATATATAATTTAAGTTAGCTGTAGGCGAAAAAAATAAACGTATATTCGATGTTTTCAAATTAAATATATTCAAAATCATATAGGTAATCCAATGTACACATTTCAACGTCATAAAAGAAATATATTTCAAATGCTTCTAATTTTACATTTACTGCCAGTACTCAAATTAAGAGCGTACAACGGAAGAGAATAACTGGCAATAATTTGTTTGTAAGGAGCTGCAACCATTACACCATGTTCCATGTGATCTTAAGTAATTAATAAAAATAAATCGAAAAACAAAGATTTGTCCTCTATCAGTAGAAGGCGCACTTACACTAAAATAGAAGCGCGCACTTACATTCTCGCGGGAACAACACGCAAATAGATAGTCGAATAGATACGATACGACGAAATATCGTATCGACTCAGTGCAAACCGGCTATGTTATTAATAGTCACCAAGTACACTTGACGGCAGTAGGAATTTTAACGTTACATCTAGCTTGTTACGACAGACCTAGGACGAGGCATATCAAGAAATTACTTCACATATACCTGAAGCATTAATGTATAGTAAACATATACATTATTATATACATATACATCAAAGCGAAGCCTATTTTGCTTTGTCACACAATTGTACTTTAATACTGTATATCTCGTGACGCATCCAGAATCATATCGCTAATGCGGCTTACACCGGTTTGGAATGAAAAATGTATTGTTTTAATTTAAATTAAGCCTTCGGGGTTTTATTTATGTAATTAAGGTTTCTAAGGCTTTGGATGCACACGAAAATAACAATAAAAATGTCCCGTTTTGAGAAATATTGAGCAGCAGTGTAAAAAAAAAACGTGCAAAAAGTTTCATTCTTATTTGCAATCGTCATTATTTTAAAACAAATTTGTTCTTACGTTCAACTAACTTAACATTTTGTGTTCATTTTGTGATTTGTAACTTTTAAGCCTTTAACTTTTTCTAATTATTATCTAAGTGTTTTTTTAATACTTATTATTTGACCTCAAAAACCAATGTCCCGTTTTGGGTCAAAGAATAAATGGTCACTTTAGGCTGTTTGCCCAGCATGCATATTAACTGTTACTAAGAGAATTTGAAAAGCGAGGAATATAAAGGATAACTTTGGAAAATCTTGGAAAAGATTCTGCGAAACTGAGTACGAGACAGGTGAAAGGGGTTACGAAATCAACTGGTACCTATAATCTAGACGCAGATGCGGCTTTAACCACGATATCAACTGGGATTCAAATGTTTGGTGGTTCGCTTTCTTCCAATACAAAAATCGACTAAAACATCAGTTCTACATAATTTACGACTCTATAGTTTTATACACTAATAAAAAAAGAACATTGGCTCTACAACCTTTTTAGGTTAGGACCTCAGATATCTGTATGATAGTAATCAGCTTCCTGTGTCTGATACACGGAGTCGACTTTTTGGGTTTAGACCCAGGCCTTAGGGCCAACCCGGTTTAATCACGATATTTTCACCGTTCGAGCGAATGTTAAGCACAAAGAAAGTCCATTGGTGCGCAGCCGGGGTTCGAACCTACGACCTCAGGGTTAAGAGTCTCATGCTGAAGCCACTAGGCCATCACTGCTCACACACCAATACTTTCTCGAAAAATTATAGGGGAGGTTTTTCGTGTTTACACAAGGTTCTTACATATGAACCTCATGCAGCTCACTGTGTTGAGTCTTCAACAGCGAAATAACAAAGTCCCGGTATTAATTTACATAGAAACAAAATTTATTTTTTCAGGCACAGGTACTTTTAGCCAACCTGAGATGTGCTTGCCTTTGAGTAACAGAAGGCAAACGGGCAGGAGGCTCACCTGATGTCAGTCATATAGCCAGTAGGCTCGTAGTGTATACGTTATAAAAACGTTTTGTTATTTTCTGTTGTAATGTTAGTTTTGTTTTTTTTAAACTCTAATAAGGAATTTAAAATTTGCTCTGTGGTGTAGCCCTTCAGACGACAAGGCTACGTGTTTAATACTAATTTCATCAAAAGTCTCACCTGACAACAGATGTTATATATAATTAGAAATAAATTATTTTCTCATTCTTATCAGTATGCGGCAAACGGTGTCATCGTTGAATTAAATTAATATTGACTTTTTAACCTTATCATTAAAATTAAAATAAATATGGAATACTTTACTTTAGTAACAGAATATTGATTATATCATAAAAGTGTCTGGGGAGAAATAGAGGAAGATCCGAATGGAAAGTCCGAGAGGAGGCATTTAACCAAAAGGGGGTATACCATAGTTGTAAACAAGTCTAACGATATTTTTTATTAGTAGTGGCTTTATTACTATTATTTTTATATAAATATTACGAAAAAGATTGAGCCCCATGGGGCATGGGGTAATACTATATTAATAATAATATTTGAAGCGATATTTATTCATAATCCTGACACAAAGATTTTAATAGTAAAAATAGATAATTAAAACTAAATATATTCAAAGCCCTCGGTAAACGTTCATTAATCAATAAAGCTCCTCATAAATTTAACGAATATTTAAATGAACCTAATCCTTGGTATTGATTTGGTCCAGTTCAAATAATATGTATGACTCAAAACTTGGCGATTAAAAAGAGTGGCAGTGAGTTTCTTGCCAGTTCTTCTTCCCGTTCTACGCCCTTGACTTGCGAACTGGTAAAGAAAAGAGTTCTGGAAAGTTTCATGCCCGTTCTACGCCCTTGACTTGCGAACTGGTAAAGAAAAGAGTGGCGGAAAGTTTTTTGCCAGTTCTTCTTGCCCGCTCTACTCCCTTGACTTGCGAACTGGTAAAGAAAAGAGTTGTGGAAAGTTTTTTGCCAGATCTTCTTGCCCGCTCTACTCCCTTGACTTGCGAACTGGTAAAGAAAAGAGTGGCGGAAAGTTTCTTGCCAGTTCTTCCCGCTCTACGCCCTTGACTTGGGAACTGGTAAAGAAAAGAGTGGCGGAAAGTTTCTTGCCAGTTCTTCTTCCCGCTCTACGCCCTCGACTTGCGAACTGGTAAAGAAAAGAGTGGCGGAAAGTTTCTTGCCATTTCTTCCTCCCGCTCTACGCCCTTGACTTGCGAACTGGTAAAGAAAAGAGTGGCGGAAAGTTTCTTGCCAGTTCTTCTTCCCGCTCTACGCCCTCGACTTGCGAACTGGTAAAGAAAAGAGTGGCGGAAAGTTTCTTGCCAGTTCTTCTTCCCGCTCTACGCCCTTGACTTGCGAACTGGTAAAGAAAAGAGTGGCGGAAAGTTTCTTGCCAGTTCTTCTTCCCGCTCTACGCCCTCGACTTGCGAACTGGTAAAGAAAAGAGTGGCGGAAAGTTTCTTGCCAGTTCTTCTTCCCGCTCTACGCCCTTGACATGCGAACTGGTAAAGAAAAGAGTGGCGGAAAGTTTCTTGCCAGTTCTTCCCGCTCTACGCCCTTGACTTGCGAACTGGTAAAGAAAAGAGTGGCGGAAAGTTTCTTGCCAGTTCTTCTTCCCGCTCTACGCCCTTGACTTGCGAACTGGTAAAGAAAAGAGTGGCGGAAAGTTTCTTGCCAGTTCTTCTTCCCGCTCTATGCCCTTGACATGCTAACTGGTAGCAAATGTAAAGTTAGAATTAATTTAACTTCTTTTTGACGTTCATAAGTGTACTTGTATACCTATATGAATAAAGATATTTTGAGTTTGAGTTTGCAGTGTTGGCCTAGTGGTTTTAAGGGGGTTTTAAGATCTGGCACCGAGGGTGACGGAAAACGTGACGACACTGTCATGCCTTAGACCCAAAAATGCCTATTAGAAATGATCACGGAATATATACATATATCTGAGGCCCAGACCTGTTGGTTGTGAGGCTATTGGTTACAATCATACGAAAAACAGAACTGTGCTCTGTACATTATGGAAAGAAAAATTTCTCTTAGGCATAGATCTTCCGAGTAGTGTACACACGTAAGAAGTTAAACTTCTTTATGACCTTATTTTGCCAAAAAATGATCTACTAATTGCAACATTACAGACATTGGTTAAGTAAAGTTAAATTAGATAAAAATTAACAAAAGGCTTTTATTATCATAGACATGAATACAAATTACAGATTTTCATTAATTGTAATAGAATTATTACAATCATTGTTATCGTTATTATACATTTTTAATATTAATGGCTTCGTTCGAATCAACTGTGGTAGGGACAAGAAAAAGATGGCGCGTAACGGAAAAATGTGACGCGTAACTGGAAAATGTGACGGCAAACTTTTTCCAACGCCGATAAAGAAGTTTCACATCAAAAATACTAATATTATTGTTATTTTTACATTTCTGACGAAACTTACATAACAAACCGGTTATTTTGTGCTTAAATTTTGTGTGGACTTTCTTTACTTTAAATATAGTTATTTGTGTACATACATGCACTTCTTGTACTTCAATTTTTCCATATTTATTATTATAAATTTAAAACATATATCCATAGCGTTTGCATAGCGACCTTACAGTTAAGTTAAAACAATTTTGATAGTATGTTAGGCGTTACACACGTGGAAGTTTGAGTCCTTGACCTAATTCTAATTCTTTTAATAGCTATGTAGTTTGGCGTAGCTAATACGTGCCTCAATTATTTCCGTTTTTATATCATTTATTTTTGCTTTCCGTATCGTATTTATAGTCCAGCCTTATACACAATTATGTAACGATTTTTTCATATCAATTGCTAGGTCACGGAGACACTTCTTTCTTATTAATGCTAAGAGTTCAATTGGTATCCCACCAGGGCCAAATTTTCTAATTTCCGTAGCTTATAACTGGGTTTGAAGGATATTTCATCGGGGTGTGAGGGTGAAAATATGGAAAATATTGCGCGTGCTGATTATGATTGGTCAACAGAACCTCTACATTCACTTCTATCACAATCAAAGACATGTAACATGTTCTAAAACGGTGCTAGAATAATGAAGTCTATTAGAGTCTATTAGACCAGTGGCGCTACAATATTTTTAGGTCTCATTTTCAGATTTCTGTATCTGTTTCATAATCACTTCAATCGTGTCAATCTACTATCAGCCGTCGATTTTTTGGGTGAAAGGCAAGTCGGTATCCTCACGATCCTTCAACGTTCAAGCGAATGTTAAATGCGCACATAGAAAGTCCATTGGTGCACAGCCGGGGATCTACGACGGGATGAGAATCGCACGCTGAAGCCACTAGGCCAACACTGCTCTGACATGAACAAAATAATCAAGTATAAATTGACTAACAACATCGCTGCTTGTATCTTAAGTTGAGTTTAAAAAGTCATGTACACATGCATACTGACATGCATGTCCATCATGTGGATGCCAAAAGTTGTTCGGTGGAAAAGTAAAAAAAACAGCGTAATACAAAGCCTTACAAAAGTTACTGTCGGTGCAGGTCATATTTTTTGACAGATGAGTCAAAAAGACACATACTTGGAATGGTCCAGTGGCAAGATAAAAGAGAGGAACCCCACCAGAACCGGAATATGAAATAAAAGAGATTGCGGAGAAAGATTGGCGAATAGTAGCCAGGATAAGAAGATACGAAATTGGTGGAGGCCTTCACTCCGTCTTTCGTCCATCAGGTCTTGAACTTATATTCAATAGCATAACATAAACATGATGTGATCCTTATTATAGTACTCGAATAGGAGAGATAATGAGGGAAGCCATCTCTATAGCACGCACAAGAAAGGTCTTCAATCAGTGAAACCATAATGCTCACACAGCCCACAACGAAAAGGCTGAGGGTATCGCAGGATCGCGAACATAATGACGCCATGGTGAAACGGTATGAGCGACGTTGTAAGCCTATCGGCATCAAGGTGGGCAGGCAGGCCAGATAGCACGTATGGACCAGATTCATGGACCCGCTCTTACCACAAAATACCGCGCAGCCTCCACGGACTAGGTGGACTGACGACATCGTCAATGATGGCACGAATTGGAGGCCAGTTCAGGGAGTACTGGAGGAAGATGGGGGCGGCCTACGTGCAAAAAAGAAGGTGATGATATTGCTGGTGGTAGTTTTAATGTGTGTTTCAGCAACTCTTGACAGACATTAGTTAACATTGACAGTCCATATAGACTCAGGACGTAAATATAATAGAATGTGTATAGACTTTGCCGAAATAATTCACCACGGCGTGTTCGTGTTTGCTTTAATTATTATCAAGGCGCTAAATTTTGTTTGCACAACATATTATCATAGCGTAAATAATAAAAATAGACGTATCATACAAATTTGCACATAAATATTACATTATGTTCCGTTCACCGTTTAAACTGATCGAAGTACCGTTTGAAAAACCAGTCTCCTTGTCTCATCTTGGACACCAGACAATCTAATACTCAACTAGGTGATCAACCTACTGTGCCTGAAACATGTCATCGTCTTATTGGGTCTAAGGGAAGCCTGACGATGTTTCCCTTCACCGTTTGAGCGAATGTCAAATGCGTATAGACAGAAACTGCATCGGGAATCGAAGCTACAACCTCAAGGATGCGAGACGCAAGCTGAACACTGCTTACACAACACTAGTAGTGACTATCACTTCTATATTGTCTCAGTCACGTATTTAACATCTATTGTCTTAGAATTAACCACAACAATATATACATTGTCTGGTTTTCCTCTCGGGGAAAAACATTTTATTTCTGTAAATGTCCTTTCACGGTGTATTTATAGATATGTAAAAATAAGGAAAATTTTATGTGTAGATTTCATTATGTTTTCCACAGTTTTTATCCGTTTTCTTATTGACTTTCAAATCGTTATAGGCGAGTATCCATTTAGAGCAATTACTATATGAAATTAATCAATAAAAAATCTTTCTTTCTAGGAAAACCTCTTTTAATCAACGCAATTAAGCCTGCACGAGCGCAAGTCTGACTTTCATACGTCAATGTATTGTTTTGACATACGAGAGTAATAGGCCCACCTTTATTTTATCATAACTTTGAAAAGTACTTGAGACTATCGTAGAATACATTATACAATTCCTGGTAACCCGAAAATTTGCTCTTATTTACGTCATATACATGTACGGAAATATCCCGAAACATCAATTCTTTAATTGGTTCCATAACCTTTACTCCCCTGGGGTGTGACGCCTACTGGGAGGCGCACTACCGGATAATTTCCAAAATGGATACAATACAAAATGTATATCTCTATCTAGCCCTCAGTTATCTAAGATTATTAGTGTTATCGTAGGAAAGTTTTCTGTGCACATTAAAAAGCACGTACACACACACACACACACGTCAAAAAACATTGATATATTTGTTTATTACGTCCTCAGATATCTCCCCATTGGTAAGGAATGTTGTGTGCAGCTATTATACCATAGCCATTTGACTTATTAATGATTTAACGTACTTAACCTGAATAA
This sequence comes from Pieris brassicae, assembly GCF_905147105.1. Classification (NCBI taxonomy): domain Eukaryota; kingdom Metazoa; phylum Arthropoda; class Insecta; order Lepidoptera; family Pieridae; genus Pieris; species Pieris brassicae. The sequence goes on along the minus strand of NC_059673.1, from coordinate 2,142,369 downwards.
ATTAAACATAACACTTACAATTTTATAATTAAACTATTACAAAAGAAGATTACTAGGAGGTAGTGAGTTTATAGATTAAAATCGATAAAAAAAATTGTTGCATCTCTGAATATGGCCTTAGACAGACGTTGACAGAAATTCCATATATTGACAGCATATCATGGGCTCGTTATACATATTTAATTTCTAGCGAGACAGTTATTGTTTCGATAATTTCAAAACGAAATAAATTAGCTCTAGCGCATCACTTATCAATATACGATCTTATTTCAGGTAGATTCAATGCCGAAATTAATCATTGAGATACTCTTTAATCGCTAATCTAATCACTACCTTTTCACAAATTAAACATAAAATATTATTAACAAGCAACTGTATTTGTTCTTCTCTCTCCTTCTCTTCAAAACTTACGTGTATAAATTTGACAACTGTCGTTCTGAGTTTCCTGCACTGCACTTTTGCTTGTTTAAAAAAAAAGTTATCAAATGTGATGGATGGTATGCATCTCACTGTTCCCGCTCCGCTTTCTGGACTTTGAAATGCTGCTTCCGCTGATTCCCTCTATAAACATCTCTCCAGCGGCTATCGACTGGTTTGATAGCAATCTTTAAGGTTAATTTCAACGATACCAACTCCCAGTGAAGTAATGTAAGTACTGGTGTTCCACAGGCGTACTTTCGCCTCTTCTATTTGCTATCTTCATCAACTCCCTGACGGCGCGTCTATACGCCAATTATCACCTTTACGCTGATGACCTTCAAGTTTACGTTCAGCCTACACTGGATGAACTTCCTCTAGCGATTCAGGCGATGAATAAATCTTCATTATACAGCCAATTGAAGTAAAGACTTAAACTAAATCCTGCTTAGAGTCAAGTCATCATATCGGAAGCCCTTTCAAGGGTCTAATGGACTCAGCTACCTGGCATTCGCCTCGACGGCGTGGCCTTGGCTCGCAATAAGACTGCTCAAAACCTTGGTGTTTTCTTCGACCAACGTTGTCCTGGAGTCGCCAAGTAAAGTAAATCAGAAGCAAACAAAACGCCACTTCTTTGAGAAGTCGTTCTAATTTCCTTCCTATCTGCACTAATGTTGGTGTGGTGTGTGTGTTGGTGCAATTGCTTCTGCTTCCTTTTCTCGATTATGCGAACTCATGCACCTCTGATATGAATTGGTAGAGCTGCTTGACGAGATCGATTCGCCTGCAGAATTTCTGCTTATGCTTTATATTCGGTCTCATGAAATATGCCCATGTGTCTAAATTCCGAAGGAAGCTCGAGTTGCCATATTCGACTCAGCCAAGTCCCTCATATCTTTCTATACTCTATTCTTTTCAATCCCAAAACACCATCTCAATTAAAAGATTATTTCAATTTCTCAGGTTCTATATATATAATCTTTAATATATATAAATCTCCTGTCACGATGTTTGTCCGCGATGGACTCCTAAACAACTTAACCGATTTTAAATTAAATTGGCACACCGTGAGCAGTCTGGTCCAACTTAAGAGATAGGATAGCTTAGATCTTTAATTATAGTCGGAATTTTGTTTTATTGCAAATTATTTGTCTATAATTAATTGACAGTCACAATTATCTGTTAACTCCAAAAGCTTCTAACAGATGTCGATACTTTTCGACTGGATTAAGTAAGTAATCAATAGATGGCACTGCTATGTTAAACCGACAAACGTGTCATATAAGCTACAATTATACCCTGAAATTCGATTATTTCTACTTTTTAATTTTTGGTGTTAGCATAGCCAACCACGTGTTACTTAGACCGAAGTGTAAATCAAATTCAAATTATAGTGACAATAATACAGTGAAATTATTCTTTCGTGTCACTGTATGAAGGCTAACTAAAACCACATTAAGGAGAAACGAAGTTCGCGGGGGCAGCAAGTATAACTATATTTTACGCTCCTAATAGATGCTTTTTGGAAATTCCATCTCACAGCTCATCCTTCTTAAGCAATTTATCTAGGATTCATTAAATTGTGGAATGTGGCTGCCCGACTCAACTTTATCTACCCTAACATCTTTTAAAACTTATCAAAAACATTTATTAACCATATCAAGACCTGCTCAATCGTGACTGTTGTAATTCTTGTATTTTCTTATTCTTTTGTATTGCATCGTCATTCATGAATCCGTGAGATTAGCTTTTTAGTATGACTTTTCTGTATTATTTTAGATTAAGGTTTCTTTTTGAAATTAGATTTGGTTATGTACTTATTGCACATGACCCATCAAATTTCTTCTTTAGATTTTTGCCTTACTAACTTTAACTGGAAGAAATCGCTTATTGGCATGGCGATAATGCCATTTTATTTTAAATATAATAAAGTGTTAATAAATAAACTTTTTTGTGTTAATAAAGCTTGACTTGATAAACATTATGCGGCCTCTGCACCAGGAAAATTACACACACCAAAGAGGCTGTTACACACGAAAACATCAAAAAAGTCGACAAAATAATTTTGCGGACTAATAAAGTTGATTAAGATAGCCGAGACTCTAGAGATCAAAAGAGCGTGTTAGACATATCCTAGATGAATGTTTGGATACGCAAAGTGGGTGCCGCCCGAGCTCACAATCGACCAAAAGTTAATGATTCAGAATTTTTATAAAGATTTTAGCCCCAGCTACTTTATCTTATTCTTAGACCTCAAAAGCATGCTCGCAGGACAGACATTTTGCGCTAATTAAGAGGTTATCACCGAAACTGAAGCTTATTTTGAGATTAAAGACAGATCGTAGTATAAAAATGATATTGACCGCGATTATCGTTGTATGGCTTTCGGAAGCCAAATATCATATCAAATTGTATAAAAAAAATTCTTGAATTGTTTCCATTTCGAATTCTTCAGCCCGTCTTGACGTGCAAGATGACGGTGACATCTGTATCGATAAACATCACTACAAGTACTATTTCTTCAACATCATGCTATTATAAAAAAATATGATCGACGTAATAGCATCTGCTAATATGTGGCTTTGATCAGTAATGTTAACTATTACCGAAAGTAACACAAACATTTCGCATTGTTGGCCAAGCGATGAATTGTAAAATTCAATTACGTTCGTTTATTCGAACCCCTATTCAATAATGGATATGACTTGCTCAGTGATACAGAGTGGACACGTGGGTGTCTAAGAACCAGATCGTTTAGGTCCATCAGTATACACAGAGCTTAGACTATATAAAAAACATTTTCACAAATCTAAGAATCATTCAGAGTCTTTGATATATGTCGGTCATATAAAACAGCTTTGGTCACGACTTAAGTCTGTAAAGATCTATTAGATGTTAGAGGCCGCTATAACATTACATAAGCCCTATGTTTTTTACACATGTTACCCACACAATTTCTCTGCCTTGCTTGCTTTTGCTGTCAAGAGGGGGGGAGGGGATTGCAGTAAATCTGCTCACGTAATACTTGAATGACCTCTAATTAGTACTGGTTAAACAAGCTGATTTGAGATACTATTAGAGCTTACAGCTTTTACTGTGACAGTAATGTTGTTGAATTACTTTCCAAGATATCCGTTGTCTATAAAAATAGTATGTAGCTGTACTATTCAACAAATTATAAAACGCTATGAATAGATAAAAATATACATAGCTGAATGGAAATACTTTGTGGTTATGCAAGACAAAACATATACAAACATTTTACGCAGATGTTATTTTTGGAAACTTTACAGATTATGCTCCTCTTTATGTTAAGTAATTGGATTTTTATCAAAATAATAATGGAGGACATATAAACACACCTTAAATAAATTTAATTTAAGATAACAATTATCTATCTGTAAAATCAATTAAACTAATGTTAACAAATCATGATTTTTCAAATCACAGTCATTTAGTTATCTTTGTTCCATAAGTTAATTAGTTTTGATTAGATAAAGCATAATTGTTCCAGTTTTTCCTTAGTAGTAATCAACGGAAATAACAGGGGACCATTGGGCAGGTGGCTCTATTGATCACTGGCCTAGCCATGTAAGAATTGGTACGCTCTTTTCTTGAAGGACCCTAAGTCATATTGGTCTGGAAATATCTTGATGGGCACCTCCTCATAGGGATGTTGCCAATAATGTCTTAAAAAAGCTCAGTTGTGGAACAAAAACATTGAGGTGAAATTCCATAGTCTGCCTCTTCATCCAATTATGAAACTCAGCTGGTGCTATTAATCTACATTTCCTACAAGACCCTACATTTCTGCAAGGCAAGGGATCAACCTGCTCAGAAAGTGCTTTAAGTGGAAGGAGCTGGTATTAAGCTCCTACCTTGAGCTGAGAACATAAGTGTGGGGCTTGGGGAAATGGGCTTTATAGAGTTACAAGTAGTACAAATTTAAATATATATGTTGTCTAAATATGTCTAATCATTCTGAGGGCATCAAGGTTCTTGGAGGCTAATTTAGACTTTCCTTCCAAAAAAAGTCAAATGTCATACATGCAACCAAAAAAAATTGTCACATCCTACAGTTGCCGCCTATTCAAGGTTGATCTAAAGCAAGTTTAACAGGGAGATATTCTTGCTTGATGGATTTTAAAACTTACATTTAGTGTGTGTGTGTGTGACACTTAAATTCTTTTTTCTAAGATAAAGATGGCTATAATATATCAGTGACCAAATAATAATGCTTCAATTGCTATAATGTTCAATTATACTTTAAATAAAACTTAAAAATTAATAGTAACTATAAAGAGTAGCTAAGAATTTATTTTTAGTTAGAATTTTTTTTGGTACAAAAGACTTGTACATATGATATAACAGATATATATTTTCCAACATAAATTATACATTCTAAAATTCTGATCTGGGAATGATATTGAGCTGCTTGGGCTCTTTTCTGTTCTAACCAAATAACTTTTCTATATTTACTATCCTTATTAAATAACTTACATGTGTGGGGGGCAATGATGACACTGCAGGTGCCTGATCCTCTCCAGCAGATAACACCCATATTGTGGCAAATGTTATAGCCGCTAAATAGACACTCCTCAGTCTAAGCATGTTTAGTCCTGGAATTGAGAAAATTATAGTAGAATTATTACTAACGTTATTGTAGTATTTAAAATATAGATATAGTAGTATTTTAATTGTCTTTCATCTACACTTATAATTTTTTTTCGATTTCATGTACGAACCTGAGTACTAAATAATTTTTAGACAATATATAAAATCCAACAATTTTAATTTATAATATAGATTGTTTGATCTCAATTCAGGCATATTATCCTCTTCCTTGCACACAGAAATATAGAACAAATCAAATGGGTAGTATTTACTTACAAGAGTATATGTAAACAGGGTGTAGTAATCTGGATAAGTGTCCAGATTACTACATCATATCTAATTTAATATCAAATTTATATCGCGGGGCAATCATAAGTTTCCTTCATTGTTTTTTAAGATATAATATTGCTGTTGTCACGGTGAATGGAACATTAATTACTACGAATACCAAGACTAACCTTGAAAATATTTATTTTTTTAAACCAACAATTGCTATAAACACTCTCAGTACATTTCAGACTGTAATTAGTCCGAATATAACATAAAAATAGCCAATTTCATATTTCAATGATAAAAATATTTCCAAAACGTTTCGAGTTTCGTTTCATTTAAAAAAAATTGATGGAAGATATCTAGTGGCGACAAATGACGTTGACAATAATTTTTGACACTTAGATCTGACAGAGCTTTGATAACCAGGGCTTGAGAAAACATTACTTTTGGACAGGCGTTACTCATTATCACATATAGAGTTTGTATAGTAATGACAATAGCTCAGTTTTTATTAGGAGACCTTTATCATATAAATTCAAGAAAAGTTTTTTGTCCCACTGTCGTGACGGCTTTACTAACATGGGACAGGCCATCTTATATAGTAAACACGTCCTCAACCCATAATTAATCCTCTATGACTACAGAATGTTTTTTTGTCTAGAAAACTTACACTATGATTCAGAATCGAGATTTATCCTAGAAGAAGAGAACTTACAATCTGTTGTTGCCTCTAATCCATGTGATGTGTTCAAAGAAGGGCAATAAACAAGAACTCTAGAAAATATTTATATATTTTGGAAAATCCTTAATGTTTTTACGATAAGACAATTTACTCATATTTATAACTTTACACTATCTATTTTGATTTATTATCGTTTTTAAACATAGTACTACCATTACACTGCTTTGTTATATTGTAGTATCATATTGTGTTGAAATCGACTTTCCTAACTATGCTCTTGAAAACTTAAACGTCATAATATTATTAAGTATTAAATTTTTCAAAATAATGTTTGTTTTTTTCATTATATATTTTAGTTTCAATTTGAAATTGGCTGAAATAACCGAGCAATTGTACATTAAATATGTATTCGAAAGGAGTATGGCAGTTCTCATGACATTTTACACTTGAAATTAGTCTTGATAGTTAAGAAATGGTTTTTAATTTTATTGATATTACAATCTAATATTAAAACATTAATTTCACTTTCAAATGTTTGTTGTTTATAAATTAACAAGTAATAAAAAACATTCTGATTTCATCCTGCGTTTAATAACTTTCTCCATTCCTCAACTTTACTTTGAAGCACTTCTTCCCTGAACTTTGCTTCTTCTAACTTAAAAATTAAACTTCTTTAAACAACTCAAATTTAGGATTCTTTTTTTTAATTTTTGACTTATTTAATATTATATGTTATTAACTTATGCAAGTACTTTTCAATACAAATATTATTATCTACAACTACTTAATTGAGTAATCTGTGATCAAAACTTTACTTTTACCAAGTCACAACAAAAACTTTCAAACTCATAACCTAAAATTGATACAAAATTAAATTTTAAAGCTTCCAAATGCCTTTTGATTACCGCCGATTTAATGGTCCAGAAGATAGTGTTTCATATAAACGCTTTTCTGAAGATTTTCTGCGAACCTACGATGAACTATATAAAGACTTACTTGATGAAAACGGTAAAAGGAAGGATGGGCGCGCATTGAATGAAGCACGAAGTTTGTGTACGTCTAGTACGTGTTTATCAAATAGTTTGTTTCTATAAATTTTTATATTAAACACTAAACATTATGTTATTTTTCAGTCTCTAGAACAAATATAGTATCGCAGGCTAAAGGGTCGGCATATGTAGAACTTAACAAAACAAAGGTTATTTGTTCCGTTTTTGACCCTAGAGAAATAACAGGTCATCAGAATGAATATAGGTAGGAATTGACTATCGTTTTATCTAAGAAATAGTGCTAAGCTATTTAACTATACTAAATAAATACCACCCACCATAACAAAATTTTCAGTTGGTTTGGCCAAATCTATTGTGAGGTGAAATTCGCGCCATTCTCTTGCCCTCGAAAAAGAAGACAACTAGTTCCAGATTCAGATGAAAAAGCTTTATCAGCTGATCTAAAAAAAGCTTTAGAGACTGTAGTCAGGAGAGATAAATTCCCTAATTTCCAGGTAAACCATCATACCTAAAGCCCTGGTTATGTCTTGTCCAAACTAAATATTTGTATATCTAATTCTTTCAGATGGACATATTTGTTTACATCTTAGAACATGATGGTGGTTGCTTATCTGCAGCAATAAATGCTGCAGGATTAGCATTAGCAGATGCAGTGGTGCCAATGTATGATATTGTTTCAGCCAGTTCAGTTGCTATAATCAATGATCAGATTATAATTGACCCTACAGAAGCAGAAGAGCATTTAGCTTTAATGTATACTGATAAAGAGAAAAACCATGGCCTTGTAACAATGTGTTTTATGCACCATTTAAAACAATTTACAGACTTTCGACAAATTGGTTCAGTTGATGCTGAATGTGTATTGAAAGTTATGGATATATTAGAAAAGGAGTGTGATAAATTAATGCTAGTAATAAAAAAAATTATGGTGAGCAATGTTGTTAGGCAGCATAATGAGCATAAAGTCTTATTAGAAGAAGCAAAGTTCAGGGAAGAAGTGCTTCAAAGTAAAGTTGAGGAATGGAGAAAGTTATTAAACGCAGGATGAAATCAGAATGTTTTTTATTACTTGTTAATTTATAAACAACAAACATTTGAAAGTGAAATTAATGTTTTAATATTAGATTGTAATATCAATAAAATTAAAAACCATTTCTTAATTATCAAGACTAATTTCAAGTGTAAAATGTCATGAGAACTGCCATACTCCTTTCGAATACATATTTAATGTACAATTGCTCGGTTATTTCAGCCAATTTCAAATTGAAACTAAAATATATAATGAAAAAAACAAACATTATTTTGAAAAATTTAATACTTAGGTTTGAATTTAAAAAAGCCACAAATTTAAATTCACTAAATAAATGAAAGGAACATTTAATCCTCTGGTTTTTCAGGTGGTGGTCCACAGGGTTGTAACATTTTCTCCATTAAATTAAACTTCACGCGTGCTTTTGATTCATTTTCAACAATAGCAAAGTAGCTTAATAAATCTGGATGTCCCATATAACTGCAGCATGAGTCTCGGTGTTGGTTTGTCAGCCATTCATACTTCGTGGTGTCGGCATGTCCTGTGCCTATATATTTGCTTTGAAGATGTTCAAGCTGGCTATGAATGTTGTACCTTTCTCCCATGTTTATTAATATCTCATACAGAGTTTGGTTAAAATAATAACAAACGTTTTAAATACACGTAAATTAAGCATTAAAAGCGGTTAATTATTAAGCATTATTTACTTGAATATCTAACTGACAATCTGAGGCTTGACAGTCGACATTATTTATTATCTCTTGATATTTGACAATTGACGGGTAATGTCAAGCCTAATGCCATTTTAAAGTAATGAGCGTTGTATGTCTATGGTTATAGGTAATTTATCTCCATGGTAACGATAGTAGTGCCGTGTTTTTGAAGCAATTTTTAATTAATTGCTGAACCAGAAAATCGTATTTTCATAATTATGAATAGTAAAGACAAATATTTAGATTTAAAGGAAAATAACCTTTCACTGCGGAAACAAGCAAAAAAAAATTCAAAAAAGCAACTGCATGGACAAAAAATAACTCATTTATTTTTGCACGAGAAGAATATTTCCGAAATTGTAAGTTATTTTTGACTTATTATTGAAATCTTTAAATATTGCACATCGTTAACAATTAATTTTTTAGCCTCTTCCGAAAAATCCAACTCATATAATCTATGCCTACTATCATAACAATTATATTATACAAATAAAAAATGTTGAAACTATGTTCAATTTAACACATTTGCATTTACAATGGAATAAAATAACCAGGATTGAAGGCCTCGAAAAATTAGTGAAGTTAAAAAAATTATACTTGGGAAACAATCAAATAAGTGTCGTAGAGAATTTGGAAGCATTAAAATATTTAGAAGAACTTCATATCGAAAAACAGAATAAGGAAAACGGTGACTCGTTATGTTTCGATCCTAGATCAATGATTTCTATTGGAGTAAGTTTTGTCACTATTTTTATAAGCTATCCAAATCAAAAGCTCGTATAGTCATTGAATGGTGCACTCTCTGTACTATTGTCAATTCCCCTGTATTTTACTTATTTTTTTATATCAAATTAAAAATCTAACACGATGTAGTAGGTACGGCAAATCCCTATTCTAAATGCGAACATTGCGAAAATCTAGTTGGGAACAGCGGTATTTCGTCATGATTTAGTATCAATATTTTTCCAGGCATCTCTTAGAATACTCAATGTGTCGGAAAACAAAATATCTGATGTATCGTGGGCTAGACCACTACGTCGCTTGGAAGTTCTTACAGCTAAGAAAAATCTTCTTGAAGACGTTCGGGTGAATAATTTATTAACAGAATATGTTTATCTACCATTCGTTATTTTAATGATCAATGTGACCATCAAGATATAGTAATATTTTAAATATCAGATATAGTTTAATACAAATCAGTAGAAGTACACGGTTATAGGTTATACCTGAAACAAGTTTCATTTCTCTACATTTTTTTTACAGTCAGTGGCAGACGACTTGTGTACCCTTGTGAGTTTAGTGGACGTGAATTTCACGGGTAACCCAATGACTAAAAAACATAGATATAAAGAAATTATTATAGCTAGATGTGGACCACTACGTAAGTGTTTTTATGTTTTATACAAATATTAAGTATAATTTGTTCTATTCTAATACATTTTTAATTTACATTCTACGGGTTTAGACTCGTAATAATTGCTTATGCGTCATAGTCATTTGTTTTAAATAAACATTAGATTGAATTGATTTGAAATTAATCAATTGGTTTTTAGTTTATACATACTAAAATCATAGATTGAAATTGATTTTTATCTCACAGAATATCACAGATCTTTCGATGGTTTACTTAGTATTAATTTACTTTGTCTTTATCTTATTTCAACGTAACATATATATTATAACTTACGATATTATGCATAAATTGGAATTATAATTTAACAGGAGTATTAGATGACGTCCATATTCATAACACATCAAGAATTTTCCTGCAAAGTTTCGACAAAGTTGTTCGATTACGTCAATTGCATGAAAAAAATAAACTTAGTTTATCGCGAGATGGCGCTGATGAGTTTTTGGCACTGAACATGTTACCAGGACCCAGGGTTCGCTCTGCACTCTCTATATCTGAGTTTTCTAATCAGAAACCTAAACGTACGTATATTTTTAGATGCATAAATTGTATACGACACACAGCTGACGTGTTTCTATTCTTGCTTACTTACTTTCGTGTTATATTTATAATGACAACTGTCAATATTTATGTGGCGTAAATGGTTGGATAAATGTTCGTTGTAGTTATCTATACAATCTAATATGATGCTCATATCATAGCTAAACATTGACTGTATAGCTACATTTTTTTTATGAAACGATAGAACTTCTAGAAATATATATCTATTTTTAGTAACCGCGGTGGATGCCAGCTATACCTTCATGCCGAGAGCGTTCTGGCGTAATCGCCCCGAAGAAATCGAAAAAGCTCCAATACCACCAATGGAACCTGAGGGAAATTTCACTCAGAGTACTCCAATAAAGGGCATACTAAAAAAACCTATGCCAATGAAATATATTTGAATGGATGTAGATTTGTAACGATTTTAATTATTTGTCACATCAAAATTTTTTACATTGTATTGTATCTTTATTAAAAATATAAAAAAGCAGAAAGCAGCTGTAGTTTCTAAAATTTATTTATTTATATCATTTTATTATCACTTTCGTAGGAGGCCCTATATAATATTTATGTTTTAAAAACATCGAGATTTTATTTGTGGCTAGGGCTGCAATGCCGTGAATAAATTTTTCTAGCTCTTCGTGGTGTCATAACATTAACTATTGTCAGTTGTCACCGATTGGCAATTGTCTCTATGTGATCGGATGTTGCTGACAGATTTAGTTTTAAAAGCTAATAAAATTTAAATTCATCTGTTTACAAGTTCTAACCTCAAATAATGTTGAGGCGAGTTAAGCATTAAACGAACTCGACAAAATAAAATTTTAGTGTTAAGAATGTCTTATATTCTTGAAGAAGCATTCAATATTTTTCACGAAGAAACTTCAGGTAAGGTATAACTTAATATGCTTATGCTTTTGAATACGTAACTAGTTCTATTCAAGTAAGTCTTTACAAAAACGAACTCTACTCATGTAACTTCCCTCGATATAACACCAACCCCCTAATGGAAATCACTCGGCTTTGGTTAGTTTAGCTTGTCTTCCATACAATGATACATTTTACATAGCAATACATCCACCCTCAATAACGACAAATAATAAAAAGTACTTTATAAGTTGCCGAAATTAGTTAAACTGCCGAACTGATTACGTTATTTTGTCGTTCGTAATAAATTCGAATTTCGTCATCAAACATGCCGAACTTTCTATGAAATCATTTTTTTCTTGTTTACAAGCTGTAAAATAAGTAAACAAATACAACTTAATAACTGGTGCAGCAAAAGAATTTAGACGAAAATAACAGACTATACGCTATAGCGTTCAAATAAGTATTGCTTTTTATGTAATTACTAGTCAGAAATAAACTTTTTTTTTAAATAGAGATTTTTCTTATTTCCAATTAACAACAACTCTTTGTAACGTCGAAACATGCAGTCCCTTGAGTGTTGTTATTAAGAGTTTACATAATTGCATAATGTTAAGTAATTTAGCTGGATGCAAAGTAAATATGATTTATTGAAATTTTCAGAATTATATTTGCATGGTCACATTGATGAAGTGTACACTTTAGATGCATTACAATTTCACAGAGACTATGTGTCTAAAAACATACCTGTAGTTATTAAGGGTGGATGTTTAAAATGGTCTGCTACACAGAAGTGGAACTCTCAGTATTTTAGGTACGTTATCAAATGTTAATGTTACAAAATGTATAGCTTATTATATAAGGATTGTCTTAAACTATTTAAAGATATTATTATATAAGGATTGTCTTAAATTATTCAAAGATATTATTATATAATAAAATAAAATAGTTTGGATGAATAAAAAACTGAAAAAAACTTAAACCATTATAAATAATGTTAGGATGTGTTTTTATAATAAACATTGTATAGTATTGTCTTTTGTTAACATAGCTTTTACACATAGAAAAAACACTTTTTTACCAGCTTGAAGCTATGTTTTATGATAATCTAATTAATGTAAATATTATAAGTTTCTAATAATACATACCTTCAATCTGATTAACAAGTGTTTTATTTCAATTAACATTGTAAATTTAAAAATATATTTTATATTCTTAGAATTAATATAATTCTGTCTACTTCTCTTTGAAAGCGTTGTTAAAATGTGTATACCTGAAATGTTTAAAAAAATACTAAATTTAATGAAATAAGACTAAATACCTACTACAATTATAATTTTTAGGCAAGTTATACCAAACAAGGAAATAACTCTAGCTATTACACCAAATGGATATGCAGATGGTATAACAAAAGATAAAACTGGCATTGAATGCTTTGTGATGCCGTGTGAAGTACAAACTTCAATGTCACACTTTTTAGATATGCTTGAAAATAAAAGGTATACATTAAAAGGTAATAATATGAATAAGGAATTTGTGTTTAATTCAAGATTAGGTAGTCAATTAAGTAAGTTATGAATTTACTTAGAAATGAAATGAAATATACCATTAGAAAAAAAAATGTCAATGTAAAAGACAAGCACAGACTGCCATTTAAAATATTTGTTAAACATTATCTTAGCAGCTTGTTGGGCACAGACTTATTAAAATCAATTAATTTCTAAACACACACTCACATTTTAATATGTTGGGTTAATGTAGGGTATGCTTCCTCAGTTCAGAGATCCACCGCTTATGTGTTTAGTTAGATAGTACAAGTTAATTAAGTTTATATCTCAAGTTAATAAATTTTTATCGCTCAAGTTGATAAAGTTTAAATCTCAATTTAATAAGCTTTATATCTCAAGTTAATAAAGTTTATTGCTAAAGTTGATAAAGTGTAAATCTCAATTTAATAAGCTTTATATCTCATGTTAATAAATTTTATATCTCAATCTAATAAAGTTTATATCTCAAGTTAATAAAGTATATATCTCAAGCTGATAAAGTTTAAATCTCAATTTAATAAGCTTTATATCTCAAGTTAATAAAGTTTATATCTCAATGTTGCAGTAAATACTGACTGATTTTATGAGTGGCATTGTCCATTATTTGATTTAAAGTCACCAAAGATGTGAATCATAATTTTTTTACAGATGTATAAAAGCAACAAAAATTTGGTCTCAAACAATTTCCAAAATGTGGATACTAAAACAAAATTTCCATTAATGTTTCAGAGAAAATTACATACCCTACATTCAAAGACAGAATTCTAACTTAACTGAAGACTTCAAAGAATTATTCTCAGATGTAGAACATGAAATAGATTTTGCAAGTAAAGCATTTAATAAGAAGCCTGACGCTGTAAATTTTTGGATGGGTGACTCAAGGGCTATAACCTCAAGTAAGTAGTGATTTATATGTTTGTCTCAATATTTTAGCAAAGTTAAGGAATTTCAACCTTACTAGGCTTGTAGTGTCAAAAAGTTGATGTTTTGACCTTTGATTAATCATAATTAAAATTATTCTAGTGCACAAAGACCCCTATGAAAACATATACTGTGTTATCGATGGGTATAAAGACTTCATATTAATTCCACCCACTGACTTGCCTTACGTCCCATATAAGAAGTATAAACAGGCAATGTTCAAATATAATGACGGATGGGATATCGAAATGATAGATAGTGTTGAACTACCTTGGATTTGTATAGGTAAGTTTATTCATTAGATTATAGATTAGAAAAGTCCATTTCATAATTATCTACACACTACCAATTATCTAAATAATGAAGACTGGTGCCATCATAGCCCTACAACCTTTTGCCGTGTTGTTATTGAATATTTTTTTCTATTAGCCATGTTAAAATATATTTCATATGAGTACAATATTTTAAAAATGAAATGAAAATTCTATAAAAATTCTGATGCCATATATTAGTTTGAAAAATTAGACCGCAAATTGTTGCTTTATGTGAAGGAGCTTTTTTACAGCAATATTTACAAGTATTGATGTATCAGCAATATTTACATGTATTTTTAAAATTGCTGGCAGCGTACATATATACTATAATAGTAATTAAACTATAAAAAAATCCATCTTGATTTTGTGATGTTTCAGATCCTCTCAAGCCGGACTTTTTGAACTACCCTCAATTTTCAAAAGCGCATAGATACACAATTCGCATAAATAAAGGGGATTGTCTGTATCTGCCTAGTCTATGGTTCCACCATGTTTCGCAGAGTCACGGATGCGTTGCTGTCAATTATTGGTATGACATGGAGTTTGACATTAAATATTGTTATTTCAAAATGCTTGAAAAGTTGTGTGAGAGTCAAACTTAAATATATAAAAATTTCTTTACACTGATACATTTGTCTATAAAAATCATGAATAATTCCATTCAAAATTGAACTATGAACCTTTGAAAAGTGACAAATTTTATAGAAAAACCGATTTGACAAATGTTTATTTTTTATCAACAAGCTAGAATAGTTTTCTATAAGGCCGTTTATGGGCATATTTGAAAAAAAATAATTTAACCGACTTTAAGAAAAGTTAGTTATCCGCTTTAGTTTCCGAGAAATATGTGGGCGAACGAAACAATATTTAGCAATTCAATTTATCAGTATGTATGTGATATAGTTGGAACTGGATACTATTTATAATAATATGAAACTGACAAGGTGTGCAAAATTTTGTTTCATTTGTCATTCAGAAATATGTGGACATTTCTCGGAAAATAAAATTCTGCACTAAAGAATATACTACAAGTATATTCAGCACTGGGATGAAAAAGCATGTCCCAATCACGAAGCACAATCCTCCTTTCCGGGATGAATAGCTCCCTGAAACCGAGAGCCACGGGTGCGTTCTTCTTCGACATAGCGAAAGCTTTCGACAAGGTCTGGCATAACGGCTTGATTTACAAGCTTTACCACCTCCAAGTGCACTTGAAGGAACGTTATCGTCCCCTCGACCCATCAGGGCCGGAGTCCCTCAAGGCTCGGCTCTCTCGCCCCTTCTTTTCACGCTGTTTACCAGCTACATCCCTAGGGCTCCCAATGTGGAGCTAGCCTATACCTCTCATAAAGACAGAGGTGTCATTGTGGACAAACTGCAGACCGCCATTTCGACAAGGCTAAACATCATCCCAACCCGCTGGTGCGTAATAGCATCAATTATTCCCCTTCCCGATAAAAAAGGCTCGTAGGAGCCCCCGACACATACATATATGTCGGAGAATGAATATTTTAAACACTCTGAAGTTAGTCGTAGAATGCGGTGTGGTATGTAAAGAAAGACTGTCAACGTTGACAATTGACAATGCCTAGTCTGTGTGATCTACCAAATGTCAGTGGCGCGACTGTTTCGTGGCAGTAAGTGAAATCTTTAGTCACTTGAGTTTCGAACGTCGCCTGCGCCGGACGTGCGCACTGACAGTGTTTAAATATTAAGTTATAATGTCGGACGACGGTAGTAACACCAATTTTGCAATTATTAATCGCGTTGAATCTGCGACATATATATATATTTATTTAGTAATTTTTTTCTGAATTTTTCAAAACCTGTAGAGTATTTTTAAATTTACTAATGTAACGTAAATGATGTTACGAATTTAAAATCTATTACATATATATTCGTTGTAAAGTAAAATCTCTATATTGATTAGATTATTAATTTAAGTGTGTATTATTATATACAGATTATTATCTGAAAGGAATAACATAAATATAAATATACAGACCGACTTAGTAGACTTTCCACTACCACGTGATCGGTATCTAAGCGATTGCTACCGCGGGGCATTGCTAGTTTTATATATATTTATTAGGCATATTAATATAAGTATGTAGAGACCTTAGATCCTGCTTGTTTTCTTTTATTTTATATCATATGATGGTCTGTTTAATCATCAAGTAACGTTTGCTTAGATAACATAAATCTCATTATGTGACATTGAGTCATCATCACGTCATAAATATAATTTGCAATATGTAGTCAAGATGTCATAATATCAAACCTATTGACTTTGTCCTTTTTACACTCTAAACAAATAAACGAGACGAAATACAAAAAGTATTGAATATTTCGCTTTCATATATAAAAAAAAATTAGGCTCAATATGTGTAAATAAATATATTTAAACTGATAAATAAAGTTGTTATTGTTAATCTTGGTTTTAATTTTATCCCTTTACTTGAAGATTGTCGGAGTATGTTTACGGTCTGAAAACAAATGTCTATTTAAAAAGTTGTCACTGTCAAAACTGAACCAATTAATCAAGCCCGGCTATGGACATTATGTACTTATGAACATGTCGTAGAGAAAGTTATAGTTTTGTCTTTTGTTAAAATACCTTTTACACATTAAGAAAAACACTTTTTGAACTGATTAAAGCTATGTACTATTATTAAAAACTTATAATTATTTACATAATTCTAAATTTTAAATATTTTCCGACGTTTCGCGTGCTTTTCAGCGTGCGTGGTCACGGTGTATGTGTCAAAAAGTGTTTTTCTTAAAGTTGTAGTTTTTCAGAATATCGTATTTGTCTAATAACATAAATAAAAAGATTCTATATATTACCAATATATCGGGGTAAATATTGAAAGATGGCAACATTTTGACACTCTTGCATAAGCCACGAGGCGAACACATGCCCACAGTGTTCTTTATGACGCACACATCACCAGGTGGCCAAGCGCGTATCGTCGCATACGTCCATAGAGTTGTGTTGCCAAGCTTTACAGTGACATTTGCTGAAAATTTACGATTATATTATCTAGATATATAATCGGTTGAGAACAGACATATAATCATATTACATTTTAATAACACCAATATACAGTATTTACCATATATCTACCGTACACAGTAATAATAATACATAGTAAATAAATACAAAACTTAAATATATTATTTCTAGCATTTTCACGCTGTATTGCGACATTCTGTGATCGAGGATAGCACCAGCTCTGGGGTCATTTAAATCTTTAACTGGCGCCTGTGCACTTCAACCCCACGACCAACGGTTTTACTCCAAAGGGAATAAAATAGATAAAGAGGGAGGAAAGACATAAGTTACGATTCGTCATCCCGTTTAATACGCCCGAGCCCGAGCCGAGAGGTCTAACCGCTCTGACGAGAGCTCCCAGAAAGGCCTCTCCGCCCGCTCGTGATGAACCCGAGATACTGAATGGATATTTTTCCATTGATGACAATGTAGCACTGTACGAAATTCAATCACAAAACGAGGCCCTAAGTAATAATGATGAAGACGAAGATGAGTCAACTCCGCTATGTAGCTTCTTTGGATCAAAGCGAAGACGCACTGCAAAAGTTGAATTATGTTGAAAATCTTTTAATTGCTCACGCTTTAAAATCTTTCTGTCAAACCAAAATGAGTAGTTATATTATTTTCATTTAATTACAATAAAAAGCAAATAATTTTCACTAATTACAACTCACGTCCTATATATTCAGGATCCGGCCAATCATCCGGTAATAAATTTAGTTCAAACGCATATCTAGCCGCAGTCTCTGCGCCGACGCACCACACAGCCGAGCCATATGCTATCCGACAACAGACTCCACACATTTTCATTTTACCTAGAGTACCACCCTGGAAATAAAGCTTACTCATAATGATAATCTAAAGTGAATTATCTTAATGTAATAATATTCTAATAATACGAAAATCACAATAAAATAATTAGGTCATGAAGGAAGGACCACTTTGGTTCGTCAAACGTAAAGGTAGGATCCTGGGCCAGTCTAACTACTGAATTGCTCAAATATCTTGATGTATATGCATTCCCAACGGGCAATTCTTCACGTCAGGCTATGACGTCACCGTACAAGTTGTAGCGGCATGTGAAAGGATTGTTAACGGTTCCTCAAACCGAAAGGTAGGAACCTCGACCAGTCTAAGCACTGACTGGAAAGCCCCAGTGGCTGACATCGTGATTTTATATATATTCAGGGCATGACGTCATCCTGGTTATTGTAGCCGTAGAATGTAAGTGTAAGAGCAGTGTTGGCCTAGTGGCTTCAGCTGCGACTCTCATCCCTGAGGTCACGAACCCTGGCTGTGCACCAATGGATTTTCTTTCTATGTGCGCATTTAACATTAGCTCGAACGGTGAAGGAAAACATCGTGAGGAAACCGGTTTGCCTTATACCCAAAAAGTCGACGGTGTGCGTCAGGCACAGAAGGCTGATCACCTACTTGCTTATTCAATTTAGAAATGATCATGAAACAGATACAGAAATCTGAGACCCAAAAAGGTTGTAGTGCAATTGATTTTTTATTTTTATTTTAGAATGTAAGTGTCTCTACATTGATTAACGTGTAATCTTGGCTTCGTTTCTACTTTACACATGGTTTGGTTTACTCTCACTGGCTCTGGAAATTACTAGTCCAACATAATATTCTTTACTTAGGTTTAATAGAAGTAATTCTAGTTGGGTCCTACAAAATAGTGAATATATTAGGGATAGTAAAAAAACGCGTGGCTGTTTTGTCAAGTAATATAATTCTAATGATATATTTACTCACAGAACAAATACTTACCTATAACTTTTACATAAAAGTTTCAAGGTATTTTTTTTTGAAATTGTTTTTGTATGTTATTATTGATGTAATATTACGTATGTTAGTGTCTGTATATGTATTGTCCTCTATAAATAAATGATTACCGTTGATGTAACAACGATCTCAAAACATTTCTCAGTGAGCACAGACTAGATTAATCGTTAAAATATAAACTTACGGGTGTGTATTTACATGTACACTCCCTTAGTCCAAGAACAGCGCATTCTGCAGCTTGACAGCTTCCGTCTTCCAAACAGCGTCCACCTAGACCACATCTACAATTCTTAAGGTCGGTGCATGTACAGGTTTCCTTTTGACGCGTACAATCCTATAAAAATCCCTTTATAAAATTCAAATTTATTATTAAAAACTAAATCAGCCTTAATGCAACACTCATCTATTTCTGTCAAATTGTGTTTACGCTGTGTTGAAAGAATAGAATGATGACGAGACTGACCCCTTATCAAGAAGAGGGATTGTCTCTAAGTGAGCTTGTGATTCTCAACTCAAAACACGATACCAACATAAACACCGAGAGGAAACTATCAATCATTCAAAAGTCTTAAATTCAATGAATGTCGAATTCTACACACTTGACGTATGGAAGTCAGCGTTATTAAGTCTAAGATCACCAAGAATCCGTTTCCTTATGCCTGCAAAAATTAACAATGAATTTTCAAATTAACATTTTTTTTGTTAAAGAACAGGAGACAAATGTACAGATCGCTTACTTGATGTTAAATTGATACCAGAGGGCTCGCGAATGCGTTGCTGGATTTAAGAATTGGTACACTCTCTTGAAGGAACTTAAGATTGGGCTTACAACAGACAGGGTCGCAAATTCATAATTATTGCATTTGTAAGAATACTTACGATGCCACTCTTTGTAAGATTAGCATATTGACAGTCTGCCTTACAACATAGCCCCTGAGACGGATGACAGTTTGCTCGTGTCGCTACTGAGCAACCTTCCTTGTGAAGAGCACTGCAATTAATTGTTTCCATGTCTATTTATTTATAAATATAACATCATTACAGCACTGCGCCAATAGAATAATGTCGAAAAAATTAAAAATAAAATACATTATTAAATAAATAATATACTGTGATCTCTGCGAATATATAAAGATATCGATAGTGTGGCCTTGGCCTTCGCCGTCGCACGTCGTCACAAATATGTATGCTTAGTACAAAATTGTGGTTATTCATATAAATAATAACACAAAAAAAGCCAAGGGGAAGGAATTATTATTTGCTAAAAAAAGTTTTATGGTACGGAATTCTAAATAGACTAGCTGCAATTTTTCACTTGAGTCCCAAATTTTACTCTCGATTTAGTTGCAGTAATTAGACTTCGGTACTTCTGGTAGGACTGGCAAGGCTGGCTAATTATTATTTTCTTATGTTTACATGTTCACATTTTAAGGACCGTCATGCACGCTGAAATTTCGAGCGGGTAGTTTTCCTAAAATATGGTGAGATGGCCGATGGCTGACCATGCGTCATACTCGTGAACTGGTCGGATTTGAATTCGTGTATGCCGTTATGTTATTTCGACTATCTATTTGCATGTTGTTCCCACGAGAATGTAAGTGTCCTACTGATGATAGAGGATACAACTTATTTTTTTTAAATTATGAATTACTTACGATGTCACGTGGAACATGGTGTAATGATCGTATATCCTTACAAGCATTATGTAAAAAAAAATTGCAGATTAAAAAGAGTTGCGGAGAGTTTATTGCCAGTTCTTCTCTACCGTTCTATGATTTGAGAACTGGCAGTAAATGTAAAATTAGAAGCATTTAGCATTTAATATGCGTTTCTTTATTGACGTTTACCTAGTGTACATTGTGTTACCTATATGAATAAATGATTTTGAATTTAAGTAGCCCGGACTTTACGTACAACGGACATAATGAGTAAGTGCGGAGAGTGAGTCCACCAGCCATTAACCACCATTATTATTAGTTAAGGAAATTTAGTTTTTTTTTTAAATAATGTAACAGGACTCCTAACACAGTAATGTTAATTCATAAATGGCAATGTTTTTCAATTATTAATACCCTCCCTCAGATACAAGTGTTCCACCAGCTCTGGGTGTGCAGCAGGGATCTCTAGTCTTGCAGTAGAATGGAAGACCACAGTCACACGACTCACCCTTTTCCACTATACCTAGAACGCATTAGACATTAGAAAGTCCCAATAGAAAGCCTGCATTTTTGTCGGAAAATCTTGAATATGATTTCAGCTAGGTTAGAAACGGGCAGAAGGCTCACCTGAAGTTAAGTGATAATGTCCATGGAAACTCTTTATTTGAAGGACCCTAAGTTGAATTGGTTCGATAATAGTACAGTGGGCAGCTGTTTCCACATAATGTGGCAAAAACTATATTAAAAAAGGTCAGTTGTGGAACTGCCTCGACGTCTGCTGTTGAAATTCAACAGCAGACGTCTGTATTAATCCGAACACCTCTGAACGCTCTGCATCGTAAGTGCAGTAGAAGAGGCAGAGAGAAACGACATCTCTAAGTAACGCCAAAGGATTAAGAAACTTAACGGGATAACTAAATAGTGAGAACAATCCTGATTCAAGATTATTGACTAATCTTTTATTTCTATGGTTTTATACTGTGTATGCTGTATATGTTCTTACTAAAGTATACGCCATTTGAAATAAAGTTTCGATATAAAACACAGCTATTTTGGACATACCATTTCCACAATATGGTTTTTCAGTCACCGCAAGACAATAGCTCATGCTGCTCAAGGTAGCGGCGATGAGCCGTTTGCTGCATAGCGAGAACTCTAGAGAGTGGGCCGTTTGTGTAGTGGACGATTGAGACCCCATTAGGTAGCCCTTACATTCCGGATTTGGAAAGTTATCGTCATGATGCGCACCAAAACTGTGTCCTGAAGAAATTATATTATTAAACTAAACAGTAGAGGTCAGTTCTAGTAAGTGTCCAGTAGTTTCAGAAGAAGTCTAGTAAGTCTTTGTTCCAGGAAACTGAAATAATTAGGTGGAATATTCCTATCAATTAATATTCTACGTTTACTTCCCTAAGTGTTTTAGTATCGTGTTTCGGGTAACCTTAAGGGTCTGATTGTAACATAGTTAAGACAATGTCGTCTTCATTAGAAGTAAAAAATATATAGAAGTAATACACCATGTATTGTTGGTATGTAATAAAAAATAAAGATCAAGACGAATTATTTTATTTTGAGGCGCCACTGCTAATGAAATGTAATGAAAACTATATCTAGATAAAAGATTCACCCATCTCATGAGCCAGCGTGGACGCGGCGACCCTCTCAGGCACACGTTCGTTCTCGTCTGACGTGCCGTGCGCCAACGCAAGTGTATTAAACGAACGACCGGAAGCTCGCCTATCGCATAAACCACCTGCTGCGCCCCCCATACCGCCCCCCAGGGACGTGAAACTGAAATAATTTAAAAAATGTGTATCTTCGATAGAAATTAAGTTATTAACAAAGCTAGCTATAGGAATTGGCAATAATGTAGGGCATTTTGAAACCTGACATCTAAATTCTAAACAATGTAATTACTATTAATTTGATAACATAATAGTGATATAATAATATAATTAAATAAATTAGTAAAAGCACTATACAGATAAATTTTTTGAACATAGAAAAAATCTACCGATAAACGTAAATTATGACGATTAAACAAATATATGTTTATAGCAGCTATAACTAAATTAATATTATCTTCATAGTAGCTTATCATTAAGAAAAATCAAACTACACGCAACACTCGTAGAGCGTTTTCTATTCTTGCCGGACCCGCGTACGTATTTGAAGAAGTCTATCAAGTATCAGGTATGTAACTATTTAACCAATTTACCGTCTTATGAAGACCGCCTTTTAAGACAAATTTGCACGCCGTCATGTGTGGCAGAATGTGAACATTAGATTTTACCATCATAATATTGTTGTACCATATTCTTTATAAATTATTATGATTAAAAAAATCTTTTGAATCGAATGACTGTTTAAGACCGCTTTTCATTTTTACCTTAGTCCCAATGTCCTATTATGAAAAGCATGTCCCGAAAACGCAACCCCAAGGCAGACTTCAGAGAGCCGACGAAGCCTTGCAAAATGCATCAAGTAGGCCCTGCCGTCAATGGAGTGATTTCTAAGTAAATCACCAAAAACTTGCGTGTTTGTCTCATCCGATGTAAGCACTAGGATGTACTTAACTGAAAAACCTGGAACACAACTTATTAAGCTTATTCCGTAACATTAGTAATTGGAAATAAAGGTACCGTTATTTTAAAAACGTTGTGGTATAAATATATCCGATGACGTGTTCTAAGTGAATGGACATCTTACAGTATTACGAGTATATGTGATCCATTCGCAACGGAAGCATTCAAAGATACTCAACACCTAGCTTTCATTAGTACAGGATTTTTTCATAGGCACGCGTACCATCAGCGACTTAGGAAATTTAACATGTCAGTTCTCTAGCCGGTGTTACATTGTCTCCCCTTATTCATTCCCAAGGTTAAAAATCACAGTTCAGGCACCTCTCTTTTGAAATTTTCGCGATAATAACGGATTTAACAGTACTTATCCAGAGCTGGATTATTCGGTAGTATTTTTGTTTCGTATAAGCAGGAATTACAAAGGAGTATTTTTATTTTATAGTAACTTTTATGTTTAACAAATTATCATATGTTTTAGTTAAGATAGCTTGTAACATATACTTTAGATATAGTAGTATGTTGTGCTACACTTTTGTAAATGAATAAATAAGTATTACCTATATTATCTGGTATACCATCTTCATTAAAGTCAGCATTTCGGAATATTATATCTGCTTGAGCGACCGCATGCATCATTCTGCGTATAACGTGTTTCAGACTCGAGTTTGCGTCCTAAAAATGTACTATTGTGGGTTATCATGTGCTTTCACGGGGTATAATGTGAAACGAAAAAGATGACATAGGAATTTTGAATTATTCTGACCTCCCACAACATGTTTTGATTTTTCTAAATTATAATTTTGTTCAGTGAACGTAGCTAATCTCAAGTTGATAAAGTTACATACATTTAAAATGAAATAAACAACAATTTTGGAGCTCACTGCCATAATGGAATAAACGTTTTTCCTTCCTTGTGAAGTTTATTGAAAAAAAGCCAGGCTACACTATTTCATAGTTAATAAAAACCAGGCTGAATCTATCCATCAATAGACGTGAGTCAGGCAAAGGAGCAAGCTTGCCTAAAAAGAATATTCAAAGGACACGCAGAAACGTGTCCTATTAGCGCGCTACAGGTTTACGAATATTGTGATGAACTTTGATTTGTAAACATACATTCAAATATACTTATATACAAACTTCCGGGGATTTACAAATAATTATCAACAGCATTACCTTTTCATAGAACTCTTTATCCGCCAAGAGAAGCAATTCACAGATTCTTGCTTGTGCCACACCAGTTTTCTTCTCCTCCTTCTTATAACGAAACTGCATCATATGACTGAAGCTTGAATCGTACTGAAAAAGTATAAAAATTATTGTATTTGAATTGTAATAGTAATAGCGAAAGTGCGTGTTGAGAACTCAATTGTCCAAAACAAAGTAATTTATTAGTCTCCTTCACACAGTTTTGATTACAGTACAAGATGAGTAACCTAATATTAAACCGCAGGCAATAGGCAAGTCTTGCCGCCCATCACCGCTATGTGAAACGAGCTCGACTTCTTTCCGAACCAATTCGACTTAGGGTCCTTCAAGAAAAGAGCGTACTAATTCTTAAAAGGCCGGCAACGCGCTCGCGAGCCCTCTGGCATTGAGAGTGTGCATTGGCGGCGGTATCACTTAACATCAGGTGAGCCTTTGCCCCGTTCTATAAAAAAAAAACCGCAGGGTGTGGCTTCGCAAACCTTAGGTTCACCTAGCCAGGGCTTAACGACCCGGAGCATCGGTCAAGAATAGCTTTTGAAGCTCACTGCAGTGAGTGAAGTACGAAGTAAGGGACCATCCGGTGAAGGCGGACATCATCATCGATCATTAATCATCTGGAATAGTTGAACCAGTGAACCTAAACAATTTCAGGTTCTACAAGATAAATTAATTAAAATCCTTTTTCTTTATCTCTTTCTCTAACACTTTACACTGACACAAAATGGAGCAATCTCACAAATACACAATAGGCATCTTATTTAAAACAATTTAAAGCGTTAAATTTAACATCAATCCCACACATCGTCATTAAATTAATTACATACACCTACCTAAGTTAGAACTGAATACGTAGCGCGTACGTACGATCGCAAAATATAACTTATTTAAGAGTATTTACATGGTATTACAGCTTGCCTTCTGAGATACGGGATATAGTACCAGTTGGCCAGTTTCGAATACGCCTTCATTTTTGGGAGATGGACTTCAATACAGTAATCGTATAAAAATAGTGTGTTTTCAGTCATGTATTTTTTAACGAGAATAAACTTCTTGTAGAGCGAGAATCTCATTGAATATAACTATACTGTTATTATTAAATAGGCCCGATTTAATATTTATTTTATAAAATAAGTAATAAAGATTATCGTGAACGTTTTGTAGGTATTGATGTCTTCTATTAAACTATACGCCACATTCACGATAGTTTCAAGCTCATCAGGGATAATACAGGATTATAATGGCGAAATATTATTATTGGATTCATAAAAATCTAATTTGATGTAACCAAATTCACAAAGTATCCATGAACAGCTTCAAATTAAAATCACTTATTCCAGAATATTCTATTATAGCAACTGCGATATTTATTGATACGTATCGAGAGTTCAGGCACGGCATACCGGCACCTGTAGCGGAGATTACCTGAGTTTCGCTGCGCACCCGTCGTGGCGCCTGCATGAAGTCATTTTCATAAGCCCCAAACTGCTTGTTGGGGTCATCACGCCCGTAGGGGTCAGCGTGCAGCGTTCTGTTTCCTGGTATAACAACAATTTAAAAAAAAACCTCATAAAGTGTTACGCAATGCGCACGTCAATTCCGCCTGTATCACCTCGATGTCGATTCACAACTGAGCGTTTTCACCGCGTACCATCACTAGGAACCAGCCACTGAAGTATTTCGCAACCAATGCGACTAAAGGTCATTCAAGAAAAGAGCGTACATGTACCAATTCTTAAAATGCCGGCCTATTACGTACTCGCGATCCCTCTGGCATTGAGCCGCGGCAGCACTTAACATCGGGTGAGCCTTCTACCAGTATGTCTCCTGTTTTATAAATAAAAACGTTTAGGCTGAAAAAGTAGTAAGAAGAAGTTTTTATACCTATATGTAAAACACCATAAAACTGATGATCCTCTCCAATGTAACCTTCAGCAGAACCTGACTCCGGATCCTCAACCGGAAAACCATATGCCATGGTGATCTCACTCAGTCGGTAGTGTTTATCTGGTGTTTCCAGGCTTGCGTCTGGATCGAGGAGTAGGACAGATAGCTCTGACGTCAAAGACTGATCTAGAAACCAAAAAAAAATCATTTTTGTTTGAAAAGTATTAATTTTAACAGTTTAAATTCTTGGAATAATTGAAATCTAAAGTTTTTTTTAATATGTATTAATCATAATAAATCGGTGGCCCCAGACATGTGGACCTCAGATTTCTGCATCTGTTTCATGAGCATTTGTTAATGTACAAGTAGGTGATCAACCTCCTGTGCCTGATACGCCGTCGATTACTTGGGTTTAAGGCAAGCCGGTTTCCTTACGAAGCTTTCCTTCACGGTCCGAGCGAACGTTAAATGCGCACATAGAAAGAAAGTCCATTGGTGCACAGCCGGGGATCGAAGCCACTAGTCCAACACTGCTCAGTCAGTTTTAAAACACTTTTCCAATGACCGCTGTATTCTAACCCTCAACC
Source organism: Pieris brassicae (assembly GCF_905147105.1). Taxonomy (NCBI): domain Eukaryota; kingdom Metazoa; phylum Arthropoda; class Insecta; order Lepidoptera; family Pieridae; genus Pieris; species Pieris brassicae. The sequence continues at coordinate 2,115,258 of NC_059673.1, read as the reverse complement.
TCTATAATAACTTCTAATCTCTTTAAAATTTAAAATCTAATGATATAAATATTAGGCTGTAAATTTGTAGGCTAACATAGAAAACATCTATTTTTGATATAATTTGATTTAGTTATTCAATATGCTTTCGAGGGCGATGCAACGATTATAGCGGTTACACAATTCAATACCATTTTTATAGTAAGATTTGTCTTTTGAAATAGGTTTCAGTTTCGGCGATTATTTCGCTGATGAAGAGAAAAATCAGCGAGCATTTTCTTGATACTAAAGTGCGACATGGGAATTCAAGAACATCGAATTTGGGTTTGACAGAGTTCGTTACTAGAGGGCGCCAACATAAATTATCAACGAATAGTGTAGTAAATTTATTTTTCTTAACGTACGAGCTGGTGTCTACAATTAATTTATGTTATTAACATTTAAGTTGTTCTTGCTACCCAATCTGTGTTATCTAAATCGAATAAATTATTATGTTTTATGCTATAAATTCGTTTTTTAACAACATTTTAAGTACAACACGTGGCGTGGCGATGACATGTTTTGGCAACGCTGCACAACAGCGCGCCAGTTGACGTACTATTGTTTGTCTCCGTTCTACAGAATAAATAAACGCAGCTGAGATCGACACTGCCTCAGGGGACATGTAGTTGGTGACTAAACTTCCATGAACAGTCAACGTTGCACTTGCATTGACGTGATGTCTTCGATGTAGTGTTACTTTAAAAGGTTATACATAATTCAGACGGAGAAGCTTGCTAAAAACACTACACGATTGGCTAGAAATAAATATTCATTTACGCCAATCTCGCGTTTGTTATAATTTAATAGTTAACAGTTAAGTAGACAACACATTATGCGTGTTTAGTTTACAATAAAACTGAGATAAAAAATTACACAAATAGAGATTTTTCGCCGTGTCGTTTGGCAACCTTCCGGTGATAATTATTTACTATATATTTTTTTTTGGTCTTGTTATATTCCAACGTAACAGCTATTAATGTATTAACATAGTATACGGCCGCTTAGCGGACCCCCTCCACTTCTCCGATACAAAAAGCCTTCTAGGAGTTGTGTGCTGTGATATTGCGGTCTCCTCGATTGTGAGGAAGTTGCAAATGGTCTGGCGTCTTCTTAAGTTCTCATGTCACACGTGTATGTATCCTTTTTCTAACATATTTTTATACGAATTTTGAATAAAAATAGGGATTTGGATTGAGAATTAGGAGTTCAAGTAAAAGTTGTTAGAGGTTTATGAATCACAATTTTGAGGAACGGAAAAGTCCGACTTACAGACGACAATTAAACGAAAGGCTACAAACTGTTAATAAAAACATCTGCACACACAATAATTAACATAATTAGCAAGAATTACTACACTAGAAGGGGAGGAACAAGACTGTCAATACTAGAACACGTGAAAATCTGCAAAATGACGCAGTCCATATGATCTCAATACCATAGGAAAAATAAATAAGTTGCATACAACGGGATAACGCTGATTTGCCATGTCTTTTCACACGTGTAAATACCTTTTATAACATATTTTCATAAGTGTTTGATTGTCCTCATTTTAACATGTGTTAATAGCAGCGTTCTATCTAACTGTAACAATGTATTATAACCGGACTAACTGAAATCGGTTACAAAGTAACTTGGTTCTATGTAGATGCAATTCAACGTAGGATTAAATACCTATGGGTTGCCATTTCAAGCAGAGCGTATGAGCTTCCTTCCCGAACCTGGCGATAACTATTTCATATCCGTGGGCCTTGCATATCCCTTTAGACGTTTTTTGTACATCTATAGCCTGTATTACCACTAGATTTAGATAAAGAAGCCAAGATATTACGGACATTGCTTTTTGGAAATGCTTTGACATAAGCCTGTCAATAACAGTAGTGAAAGAAGAATAACATTCTCAATGCAGATAAAATATAGTTCGAATAATGATAAATTCTTCACCTGTGCCTTTATGATCTCAGTTGTGCCTATGCCTGACACACGCGATCAAATTTTGGAGATATAAGCAAGTGTGAATTGCGTAAATGCGTTAATCGTAACTCGTCATAGTTCAATATGAAATAAAACTGTTGATATAGAATAATCTCTCTCTCGGCATCGCCAGCTGATGTCTGAGCGACGTGGTCAGCAAGGAAGTGGACCATCTGTTTCCAGAGGTTTCTGTCCAGCGCCTCTCTTATGAATTTTTTATGGACAATACCTTCTATATTACCAACGACTATCAGTTTCAAGAAGTCCTCATTGCCTCTGCGCATTGTATGGTTGTAATATCATACCTTTAAATTCACAAAATGCTTATTAAATAGAGATATCTGTACACGAAAACGTCAAAAATACGAAAAGATATTAATTTGTACAAAAGACAGTTTGTTCAGGCAATCTACAGTAACGTCAGCACATTTTATAAGTTAACAATATTGTTAAATATACCTTTGATATGACCAAAGTTTTTCTACTATAACGATATATACAACTAATCTTAGCCACTGGGGCCGTCGAACCGATGGTTAAACTGGTCCACAATCCTCGCTTTAGGTTTAGGAAGAGCTTGTACCTCCTCATGTATTAATAAATAATAATACAGGTTATGTGGCCATACGTATATGTCCTAAGAAAAACATTCGTGGTCGAATTAAACTAGACTTCCAAAATAGTTATTTTTTACCGTTATCAAATGTCAGTTATTTATTTAACAGAATAGTATAAATGTATGTGTTCAATTCACTTTTTATCTTGCTTAACTATTTAATTACATAATTACACATTTATATTTATAAATTTTATAATGCCTAATTAAAATCCATGAGAACCTATCACTCACATTTCTATTAAGTTAATCAGACATACGCAACGTGCCTCCCATTAGCGTTGTTCAATGAATTTGATTTAAAATTACACCTACTACCGTAGTCTGTCACGACTCAGGCATATTGCACACGAGATACATGTAATAATAATGTTGCTGCCATGGTCATGACTCACATGGCGACGGTGCACAAAGTTCTTACTTAGGGTAAGACTCCTAGTCGAAACTTACCATGCAGTTTGATGCACATATGTCGATAACATTTACTAGTGTGCAGGTCACGTGGCGTGGTTACACGAGAGCTACCACCGGACAGATTTATGTGCTCAGCCAATAGCAGGAAACCCCGATTAGCCAGCAGACCAAGGGACACAAGTGGAAATGAATAGGCCATACAGTCCAGAGAGATTCCAAGTATATCCCTAAGCAGGCACTTCATTGGAACCCACAAGGAAAGCTGGAGCTTGGCCGTCCCAAACCTGGCGTCGTACACTTGCAGATGATATAAAGAGAGCCAGAAAGACTTGGAGCTAGGTGAAATACAAGGCTTAAGAACGAACACGATGGAGACTCACTAGTAAGTAAGTCGATGTTCAGAGGTACTTAGATTACCTAACTTAGAGCTATTTTTAAAGTTTAGAACAATAGTGTATGTCAATTCGGAGTCTAACTCTTTTCTTTTGTGAACTGTGGAATCACTCATGTTGATGGTCTCCCTGGGAGATATGACCTCAAATTGTTTAAAAAAAAATACTTTTTCCTTTATTCGCAAAGCGTATTCGTTTGCAAAGATTTTTAATCAAATGGATTTGATGTCATTTATTAGAATTTTTATTGTTCATATCACTTCAACAAAGATTACAGTCCATGCGTGTCAGAACTTAGGAAATGCATTCTTATAAACACCTAAGAGTCCCGCGCGATTGTTACTGGCGCCATATTATAATTGTAATGAATGAATTAAAAGCAGAATTAAAAAAAGGATTCGGCCGAGAATAGGGTCGGCGATTGGCGTGTATTTGACGTTCTGGATTATGTATTTATTCACAAAAAATACATACATTATCCTCACAGTACTAAGCTAATACGATAAAGTCGAAAAAGAAAAAGACAACGTCTTTGTTGACGGTGATCGGTGCAACTGACTGGTTCTGGCCCATGGTATTGCAAACAACGTTGGTCTTCGTCTCACATATCCCCACAAAGTAACCGAGTTCTTGAAGATCACTTAGGTTGCTCACCACCCCCCCACAAGTACATTTATAGTTGGCCAACTTAAGTATTTCTAATTTATTGTACTTCACGATCCCTAACACGAATAATGTGGGTATATTTACACAATTTATATCCCATATATTGTTTTCCTGGCAATACCTAGCTCGCAGCACCACTATTTAGGACCAGCTGCACACTGAAGTATTTCCGAATCAATTAGTGATAGGGTCATTAAAGAAAAGAGCGTACCAATTCTTAAAACGCCGGCAGCGCGCTTGCGAGCCTTCTTGCAGTGCAAGTATCCATGGGCGGAGGTATCACTTAACATCAGGTGAGTCTCCAGTCCATTTGCCTCCTATTACATAAAAAATAGATTTGGGAAACGCCCGGCCTTCCATTTATATGGTAATAGAAAACACAATATTTATGTGGTAATTCCCATAATACGGTTTTGAACAAAAATCTTTACACATGTAAGTTAACGTTAGAATATTTTAGTTTTATTATAGTTTTTATATACTCTTTATCTATTTGTTTACATATTTTGTGACGTTATTAACTCATATAAGGTTCTAGTAATATGTTGCTATATCGTTGTTTTTAATTAAGCGAAAATCATTAAACAAAAGCGTTAAAATACAATGTTATAGTTTGTAGAATCAACTGTTTGTCTAATTTGTTGATACCTCAACAAACATTGATATTTCCAAAACGCGTACCTTTAAGGGGCCTTTATGGAAGATATTAAAAAGTAGAAAAAGCCATTAATTCTTATTATAATTAAAACATCAATGTTACGTCATCCGTAAGTGTTTTGCTTGGTGGAGTAATCACACTTTGGGTTTCACCTATTAACTTCACGGCATCAACCGCCTTTATAAACTTTAGCAAGGAGCATATTTGCAGAGCAGTATTGGCCTAGTGGCTTTAGCGTGCGACACGCTGAGATCGTAGGTTCAATCTCCGGCTGAGCACCAATCTTTCTATGTGCGCATTTAACATTCGCTCGAACGGTGACAAACATCGTGAGGAAACCGGCTTGCCTTAGACCCAAAAAGTCGACGGCGTGTGTCTGGCACAGAAGGCTAATCACCTACTTGCCTATTGATTAAAAAATGATCATGAAACAGATACATATATCTGAGGCCCAGATATAAAATCTTGTAGTGCCACTCAATATTTATTGATTTATGTATTGTAAATATGTATATTTGTGTATTGGAAATATAAAAAAGACTAGATCTTAGGGCTGCTTTTTGTTAATGTGATATTATACTATAAACTATCAAAGCGTTAGGCTCGCGCGAAATAATGCGCGAACTAATGGAAGATTATTAAAATATTGCCATATATGACATTTAACAAAACTCGGCAACTAACGTAGATATTATACATGAATCGCCCTGTTAAATGTATATAGGACTCTGTATAACTGGGAATGCTCATTAAGTGAGACACTCTGGTGGTTTGTGGTCGTATCCAGACAGTGCTGTGAAAATGTTGAAGTATACAGTGAAAAAATATTGTTCGGAAGGCAGTAAGGTGCATCAGATTTTGGTTGCTGTTTTGAGTGAGTTTTTAAACAATAAAGTATATCATAAATACTAATTATCGGCATTTTATCAATATTTAATTTAAGCAGTGATTTTTTTAAACAAACTTTTTTTTTACATATAGAATTTTAGTTTTTCACCAAAACTAGAATTTAACCAAATTATAGATTATAGAATAAGTATTGGTAAAAAAAGAAGCTAGTCACCAAGAACTTCCTAAGAATAAAATGTCAGTTTGTCATTAATAAATTAAACATAGTTTAGAAATAAATAAGCTTCAGTAAATCGCAAAGAATTGTTTATAGATTTATAAAACATATTTTAAACTTTTCATATTCACAATCGACTTTTAGGTTTTATAATTAATTTTTTTGGTATTTTTTCTTATCTCTTCGTGTATGTGTATAAGTGCTTGGCACGTTAAATATTTTATTTTATTAATCATATACCAATGTATCAGTGTGCCGAGCATTGACAAGCTTTTATATAAATAAATTCATAATTTTCTATTATTTCTATAAAATAAATATATTTATAAGATTTTTATATACATGTATTAACTTGTTTTTTCAAAGAAAAAGTATTTCCAACACACAAATATACAGTATTTACAATATTCTTAACCTACATAGTAATAATAATTAAAAATTCATACAGAAAATTGAAACACATTTCTAAGTTTTGTCCCTGTGGCAGTGTACCTTTAAAACTTACTTTTCCACGCTGTATTGCGATAAATCAAACTATATTTGATTATTTAGGTTTAACTTTTAAACCGTCAAGAAATTTATCACCGATGTCAACGGATTTACAGAAAGCGTACGACGTAGCCGTCGCGACCCAAACACTCTGGATACATGAACAAGTTATAAATATGATTGACGCTTTATCCTATGCAGTGATTTATTAGCTTTTAAGGTCCCATCCGAACTATAATGCAGTTCCGAGAGTTTGTTCTGTGAACTATGGAAATGGGTATTTCTATAAATCAATAAATCCGTGTAAATAACAAATCAATTGCTGGCATTTCGTCGCAGTTGCAAATCTTCTTCGTTGGGCGAGGAAAGAATCAGCTCTGAGGTCAGCGAGGCGCCAAATTAAATCGTTTATTAACGCGTGTACACATGAACCTTTTGAATGGAATCTCGCTGTTGGCCTTGAGGGCGTTTACAGCTCAGCTCGGGCTGTTTTGGCGAGCATAGCTCGGCCGAAATGGGCGTTTACCCGCGACTAGATCAAGAGCGAGACTCGGACCTCGGCTAGGGCCGTCGCGGCACAAGAATGTACTCCACAATGAGCAAAATCAAAGTTGTAAGAAATACACTTTCCGCCTGCTCTACGGCCGCACCAGCTTTTTGCTTGTCTGAGGGCGGTGAGACGGTTCTAAGATGTCTACACAAGTAGCATCCCATACCGTAATCAGTCCTAATTATCCTATATTTAAAGTTAAATTTGGCTATGTTCCCGACAACAGTGTCATTTATGGATTAAAGTAGAACCAAACGCTATTACACCAGCTGCCATACCAGGCCCGTTCCGTTACGATTTAGGTGCCTTCAAGAGCGCACCACTCTAAAGGCCGGTAACGCATTAGCAAACCTTGTGTTGCATAACTTAACTTTAAGTTATTTCAGTTATATATATAGCTATTTTAACTGCAAGTTAACAAATGTTAGTTTAACTTTTGACTGTTACGTTGACCATGTTTGTTGTAAGGCACGCGAAAATTCGATATGAATAATTTTAAATTCAAATTTATTGTAAAACTTATTTAAACAAGATAATCCGTTATGTTAACATCAATATTATCTGGTTTCAATCTGGTTTTTGTGATCATGCCTTGTCCAGCTGACAAATTCAAATTCTAAATGACCCCATGAGGTGACATTTTTGTCTTTATTGTGTCACCGTTGTTCAGTTGGAGTCACATTATTTTATGTTGGATAGATAAAATTAAAAAATATGGCCTAAGTTCTATATCGGTTTCGCAATTTCTTTCTTGTGCATGACCCACGCTGAGAAGTTTTGTATCTATGCCACGCCGGTTCCACACATTACCAAACTTGCATGTATCAGCAAGTGCTAAATGCGCAACGTGAAACAATGGCCCTACAAAACTTAGGTCTTATCTTAAAGTTCATGTATCTGTCACGTGATTTTTCTTAACTGTCAAGTTCAAGTTCAAGGCGTGTGTTCACGCCGTTAATTTTGACTTTTAAGACATGACATTGAGGGTTCACACATTGAAAGATTCCAAGCCTGATCAACCGTTAGAAAATTACGTCTATGGAAGGTTCGAAGGGAAAAAAGACAAAAGTATGCTCGGTTTGAAGATAATTTATTTCTGAAAGAATTACATTCACTTAGCGAGAAAATCTAGAGTAGGTTAGTTATGTACATTTGTTAGAAATTATTTGAAGATAAGTTATATACTATAAAAATATTAGTTTCTAACTATATGAACTGTATATATATATATATATATATATATATATACATAAGTTCCACAAATAAATAAACTTGATTTCGTACTATTTCAACATTTAGTAACAATTCTTAAAACGTTAAGAACAACTCGCGATCTGATTGTTTACGTGGAGTTTAACTTGATAAGTACCCCCCCAGTTTTACGGCTAAAGTCTAAACCAATTTTAATGAATTGGATGTATTTAGTTACATTTTTATTAGTCCCTGCATCATGGAATGCTATTTCAATACTCAATTGACCAGTTATAACGAGAATCGTTGTTGCAATCTCATCGAAAACGGTCCAATAAGACTCTTTAATAAATATATATTTTCGCTCTTACAAAAATAGTTGAACGAAAAGAGTACTAGTATAAATAGTCAAACTCAGTTGTTATGAATGGGCACAACACACACAGGAACCGCATCTCAATGCTTCTTGGCATGGAGTCCCCAACCTAGTGCCTTTTTCGCATAAGTAACTAATAATATAATACAGTTAGAAAATAAAAACGTTTGGTCCCTGTAGCAGCGTGTTTAATGTTGTATTACAATACTTATTCGTCACTGGTACTGGCGCCAACTTAAATCTTTAATTAGCACCTGTGCACTCGAACACCACGGCTCAAGAGTCTCTACTCCAAAGGAAAAAAAAAACATCAAAGTTGAAGGAAAGAAACTTATATTTGAGCCGTTTAATAGTAGCTATATTTGTTTTATTTTTTAAAAAAATGTATTTTTAATCATAACTGTCACAAAAATGATGTATAAAAAGAGAACAACTCTAAAAATATAGCCAGATATAGTATCGTACACGATTTTTATTTATTAACACTTCGTTGCATTACTATATAAAAATTGATTATGTTAATTTTTTTGTTTTTATTTTTTTATGATACAGATATAAATATACAAAAATAAATACAACCCTTAATTGTCACCCCTGTACGACCAACCCCTACTTTTATTATAGTAGATTAGTTATTTTTATTGCACTTAAAAAATGTTTCCTGGAAAAATTATGGCAAAACGACGTTTGCCAGGTCAGCTAGTATAATATATAACAAAGTCTTCTTTTAATCAAAAGTAATTTTCTAACAGATGATCAGTGATGGGCTGCTTCTATCTGCGCAATGAACAAAGCATGCTTTACACTTAAAAATCAAAGACGTCTGTCAGGCACAGAAGGCTAACTTATTAAGAAAAATAAAACACATAACACTTAAAACTTATGCTAAAATTAGCGGTTGTAGGGATTTTAGTCCCGTTAAAACAAGACTGTTGGCCATTCGCATATTATTGTATTAGGTTGTAGTTTTCCGTACACAATAGGAAAGATTTGTCTAGCGGATAATGCAACAAGGATAATTGTTAATTGTCCTTAGATAAAATCGGTTCAATGGTTCAGTCGTCAAAGCGTTACAGACATATTAAATTACCCTTTTATTTATATTATACTAGCAATACCTCACGGTTTCACTCGCGTAGATACCAATTTCATGGTAGTAGAAAGTCCCCAAGTCGGACTAGATATCTTTTTGTTATCATAAAAGTTTTCTTTTACTTATTTTTCATTAATAATCTAATCAATATAAAAATTTTACTTTACAACGAATATATATCTAATATTTTTAAATTCGTTACATCGATTACGTAGACATTAGTAAATTTAAACTTACTCAACAGCTTTTGAAAAATTCTTGAGTTCAAGTAAAATTCAAAACACCAAAATTTCAAAATACTTTTTTTTTCTAAATGTCAGAGAAGATATTTATTTGCAGAACTTCAGTGTCTTAGAACTTCCCTAAACACAGCATTTAACGTAGTTTTGTGAGAGCAAAATTATTTCTTGTTTTGGAGTTTCAACTCGGGATAGGCCAACATACAATTGCCTATGCGTAAAACATTATTTTTGTAGATATTGAAACGTTCTTTAATACTGAACAACATTTCTCATTTATCATCAATAGTTTCCATGATAGATTTTTATGGATAACTTTTTCACACCTTAGTTTATATTATTGCATTTTTATTAAGGATCCCTATATTTTTTGAAAATGGTATATGGCCTATGTCAGTCAGTGAAAATGCAGCTTTCTAATAGTGAAAGAATTTTGTCAATCGTTCCAGTAGTTTTTGTGTGAAAACGTTACAAACATACATATAAAAACACAAATGTTTCCTCTTTATAATATTAGTCTTAGTTATTACTCTTTCATTATAAATACATTGAATTTTTTCAAGTCAAAATAGTCAAGCTCAAAGCTACTTACACGTTTTATAAATTATTTTACGAAAAAAAAGAATTCATTATAAATACATCAAAATTCGTTTCGACTTATTGATATAATTTTTCTTTTATAACATTTGATAATGTTATCAAACATTCTTCCATATATTCCTGCTCCATTTATTTGAAGAATCTCTTTTTATTCTAGCGTATAAAACATAGATATAGTTACTATGGTTATAATTCTTTCGCTATGAAATTAAAATAGTAACCATGGTTATGAATAAGGCTTAAGACGTTTCAATTATTTTGTATGTCAAATAAGAAATACAAATATTTTTATTACATTTTGGGACAAAGGAATTTATATATTACGCTTTCATAATTTAACGTTAAAAGACATGATGAATCATAATTAGATATGTATTTCGTCAAAATATCTAACGTTAACACATTGATAAAATACATTGTGGATTTATATATCTTGTATATATGGTTATATGAAATCTGCATGGAGCAGTTGGGCTAGAGGTTTCAGCATGCGTTTCTCATCCCTGAAATCGCTCGAGATTGCTCGATCCCCAGCTGTGCACCTAAGGACTTTCTATGTGCGCATTTAACATTCGCTCGAACGGTGCAGAAAACATCGTGAGGCACAGAAGGCTGATCACCTACATGCCTATTAGATTGAGAAATGATTATTAAACATATACAGAAATCTGTGGTCTAGACCTTACAAGGCTGTAGCGCCACTGGTGTTTTATTGATTTATTTATATAATATAATACAAACTACGCTCGAATTTTTTAGATTTTAGATTTAAGATTTATGTGTCAGCTTCGTGATCGTTTATTGTTCTAATAGGTCCTGACATTCGTACTTGTATTTATTTAGTTTTATTATTGACACTTCGTAATACAGGGATACAGTACAATTAAAATAATTAACTAAAAGGGCAACTGGCGGCATTATCGCTTTCTAGCGGTGTCTTCCAGGCAACCACTATTTACTAACCACCACAAGAGGCCTATTAAAGAGGGACTTTTGAATGTCAAAATTACAACTACTGGAACGATTGACAAAATTCTTTCACTATTAGAAAGCTGTATTTTCAATGACTGACATACGCCATATACCATTTTCAAAAAATATAGGGATCCTTAATAAAAATGCAATAATATAAACCAAGGCGAGAAAAAGTTAGCCATAAAAATAGTAGTTGCACCTTCTAAAAGGTTTTATATGTAGAAGAATGGAATGGACACTCCATGTTTACTCTTTTAAAATAGTTTTTTCAATATTTTGTAAACATTTGATAATGTAGTAGACCATGTACCGAGAACAAAAAAAACTTCTATACTAAAGCAAAATAGCCGCATTGTGTTATAAAAAAACAGTGCAGCAGATATTAAATTATTATTTAGATTTTAGGTGCTCGAATTCACAAACATTGTAACTATTTATATTATTCTTTATAAAAATTAAAAAATTTACATACGGTGACACAGTGTGTGAGCTACGTCAAAAGCAAATATTTATAAACCTGTATGGCTAGATTAGCAACCAGTTGATTTTGTCTAGTTTGATTGTCCTATGAAGCAGCATGATTCTAAGCATTATTTTCTTGAATAATCTCTAATTTGTAATATCATAAATGTATTTTAAGTAAAATTCATTCATTTCGTTTAAATTTGTCGTAATGTATTTTGTTTTAACGGTACTCCTAACAATATATGTTGTACTTTGCAATTAATACATGTAAACAGTGAAAGAGACAATAATAAATACATGTATGAGTCCCCAAACATCGAACAATATTAATGTGTGTGTGTGTTTAAATATAATCTTGAGTTTGATTTAAATATTTAAGAAATTTCACTACAGTACAAGTCAGCGAGAATATAGAATCATATTCTTTAGTGGAATTTTATTTTATTTATGGTATTGGCTTCAGATTGAATCTGTTTAGCTGTTATAGTTAAGATTTATAACTTATGTAGCCATAACATACATAAAATACCATCCGTGATGTCCGTCGTTCCACAACTAAGCGTTTTTAAGGTAGTGTTTGCCGCGCACCAGCGCTATGTGGAATCAGCTGCTCACTGAAGTATTTCCGAACCAATTCGAGTTACGAGTCCTTCAAGAAAAGGGCGTTCTATTACTTATAAGGCCGGGAACGCACTTGTTAACCTTTTGGTAGTGTGAGTGTCCATGGGCGGCAGTATCACTTATCAGGTGAGTTTCCTGCCCGTATGCCTCTTATTACATTAAAAAAAAAACATTTATTTTATTTTGTTTTTCTCCTGTTTTATGTTATTGAGATGTTAATAAACTGTTATTATGTTTGGTTTAATTTAGCACAGCGATTCTTGATCATAGTGCACTGTTGGGCACAGGCCTATGCCAAGTTTTTTTTTCTTTTTTGTTTCCTAGTATAAAATTCACACAAAATAGTGTGACGTTACATGAATTACAATCTAGCCTAAACAATAATTATGGCTAATAAGTAATATTATGTTGACTCAATTTTCTACAATACTAATGAATTAAACTAAGGTAATGTTCATTAACAGTCTTAGTGTTCTATAATGTTTTGACACTATGTTCCGCGATACTGCAATTGCACTTATCACTACACTAGGGTTAGTTCTTTTTAGGCGTTTTTGCCAAGTGAACACAGTTTATCACACAGTTTGTCTTATCTTCTATAAATTGGAGGTTATTCTTGCTGTATTCCATATAACTGCTTTTTGAAGAATGATGGATACCATTAATTATTATCAAAAACTTATGTAATTTAATAATGTTTTTTTCTTTACTCACAGTGGCTGGAAGAGATCGCTCGAAAGCGATAAGGCCGCCAGTTGACCTCCTTTTCATTTAATTATGTTCAATTTTTATATTGTAATGTAACGAAGTGTTAATAAAATAAAATAAATTTCTGGTTCACAAAATAATTTTTGCGAACTTCATGATATCATCATGCAATCATTATACGACCCCTTGGGTGCGGCGCACTAGCATAATAGTGAAATAAGATAAATCGAGTATTTTAATTTTTATTTGTGTGTCAAACATTAGATCATACATTATTATCTGTATTTTTAATCAATTGTGTGAATCCGCCAGATTGGCAGCATATCCTCGTTTACCAATATCTTTTATTAGACTTCAAGCGTCTCTGAACACGAATGAACGCAATTAAGGGATTTTTAAATAGTCATACATCGGATTCATAGTTGTTGGTACGATGTATATAAATAATAATGCATCTCAAAATATTTTTTATATCTTCCGTGAATTCTGAGGAAGGTTCTTACGGAGAGAAAAATTGGAATACATAGGTTTGTATTCCGGAAAAGTTAACAGTAGTAAAAGGTTCCATATGTATGTAGCTACTAAAAAGTAAGTCCAGTAAATATATTAAAGCGAAACGAAGTTCGCGAGGGTATTTATTTAATAGTTTTAAATTTAAATAAATGACAAACAAATTAAACCAGTTTAACAAAACTTAATTATGTTCATTCACCTCTTATAACGAGTTTTTACGAACTGTAGTCGCCTATAATATAGTCAAACTACAGTCATAGAATAGGGAGATATTTGTATGACAGGTGACAGATGACAGTAGTATGAGCTGTCATAGTCCTTCTTGGCTGCATTGTAGTTCGTTACCGCCAAAACCGTGTATTCTCGTGTACTCGATGATTTAACTGATTTTTCACGATGTCAGACTGACAATTATTGACATCGTTTATTCTAGTCTCAGTCTTCCTCTGACACACCCAATATTTCAAGTAAAAACTTATAATAAATCCGGATTCTATCTACAAAATGCCAGTTATTTATAACGAACTACTCGTTTTCTCTCATTTTCTATTGCTTCTATTTTTCGACCCTGCATTCTACATAGACAGCTCGTGGCTCGATATGAATTATAAAAGTATTTTCATCGAGCAGTGTTAGCCTAGTGGCTTTAGTGTGCGACCCTCATCTCAGAGGTCGTGAGTTCGGATCATGCCTGTGCAAAAATTGAATTCATTATATAGATATTGAATTGCGCGACTTAAGCTCTAGCTCCTCCGGTGAAGGCAAACATCTTGAGGAAATGACTGAAACCCAAAAATGTATGCCATGTCGCTTGCCTCTCGGAACGAAGTCGTAAAGCACTATTACGACTGTTTTAATGTTTTCTTATTTTTGACTTCCTTAGACTGTAATTTTTTCAGAATTTTTGCAAAACATTTTTCTATAAATGACAATATTTCCGTAAATGAGTGTTACCACATTATTACGTTCTAGACATTTGTCAAAATTACCGTCGTGTGTGCGGTTACTGTATCGTCTGTAATTATGTTTAAACAGTGAAGCAATCGCTTTTCAGTCTAATTAGATTAATTACTGTAATGTAAATGTTATTTTGTAACACTGTTTAAATCTTCGAATAGGAAAAGTATCCTAGTAATAAAAGTATTACTGTCTTATCTTTTTGCAAAAAAATTGTTATACTCTTACGTTTTAGTTCCCCGGAGCAAGCGATGTGTCAAACAGAATCATCCAAGTAGGTGATATTTTAAAACAAAAATGATCAAAGAATCGGATACTAACACTGGAATTATTATTTTCATCGAAGATGAAGATCTATATAAAAATCCGTACACAAGAAGTAACTAACGAGTTGAATTGTTTTGTTTTGAAGTAACTGTCGGTATGTGTGTCAGTATCGCATTAACGAATTTGTTTGCGCACATTCATTGATTTATAAAAAGTTAATTGCATTGTTTTGTATTGCCAAATAAGAGATATTTAAATTATCTGGATATTTTCCAATTAATTTATTGCGTTGTAGAAATATCTTGTTCTAATTTCGTACGTATATGGTATGAATGCGCGCACGTTTAGAAGAAATTGTAAATTACAATGAAATGTTTTTTTTTTTAGTTGTTATATTTCGACGTGTGTACAGGTCTGTGTCAGCTATTTTAAATAGATAACTCGATAGGAATTTGGTAGTTGATACTTGGTACTCTTTTAACACTTTAACGCATTAACAATAAATTCATTTGGATTGGGTATTAGTTCATTTGTACTTCTAATAAAGGTAAAACATACAGACTCATCACAAATATAAGATATATAGAAAATAAAACCTGAAATAAGTTCACAGATAAAAAAGGTTATTGAAGTAGAAGAACTAATAATCAAAACGATAAAAAGTAACTCAATAAAATCATTTTTTTTTCTAAAAGGCAAATGGTAATAATATTCAAGTTTACACTGAAGTATTTCCGAACCAATTCGACTTAGGGTCCTTCAAGAAAAGAGTGCACTAATTCCGGAAACGCACTCTGGCATTGAGAGTGTCCATGGGCAGCGGCATAACGTAATGTTAGATTAACCTCTTTGCCCCGTGTTCTATAAAATAAATAATTATAAAGAAATTCGTATTAAATAAATTGTTTTTTTTTAGATTTACATTAGATTTGGATGTGTTAAAAGAAAGGTTTTTTAATTAGACTATGTTACAGTAATTCAAAGCTAGTTTAATTTAAGATTCAATTAAAGTTATACAATTAGTTTAATTTACAAAAATATTATTAATATATTTTTATTACATTGCTAAACAATACCAAAAGTCTTTTCTTACTTCTTTAAAATTTAACTTATAATTTAACAGGTGCAAATGTGTATGTATCCTATATATGTCTCCTCGTTACCTCCTCCGCCCTATTTGGGTGAGAACCTGATTAACAATATAAGGTACATAAGTATATAAATGTTTGATTATTAAAACTGTGAAATCTCTATCAATCGAACGTCGTTAACTCGAAATTCTCATTAAGTCGAAAAAATTGGCATTCCCATCCGCTGATGCCTACGCTGATTGATACGCGGTATCTCGAATTGTTTTGACTTTGTAACTCGAACTAAATGTTATATCCCTACGAAGTCTTGATAATATAACTCGAATTTCAAAAAGGAGACTCCGTAAGTCGTAAATAGTAAAATATAATTTCGAATGATTAATAGCAATAAAATCAAAAAGAATGTTCGTATTCAGGGCTTCTAATTTATTGTTTTTGTGTAGTACAGGTGCAATGAATTAATACATTCATTAAACTTTCTAAGTAACACAGCTTTTTATTTTTTTGAGTAGAGTTTACTTCATTAGTATGTAAAAAATATATAGTACAAAACTTAAGTTGAATTGTTATTCAAATTCGACTCTACTTAGAAATCGCGCTTCTGTAAGTCGAAATTTCAGCTGTTAAATCGAAGTTACCTTTAAGTCGAAAACTCGTTAACTCGATTTTTATTGCATTTCCCTTGTCATTCGAGTTATAGAAACTCCATGTAGGTGGTGGGATGCCTATATGGTGGTGGCGGGTGAATTATAAATTTAGTTATTAGGTTGGGGCAATCAACCTGATTCTTAATTATCTTAAACGCATTCATTAATTTTCTACGACTCTCCAATGACATCTTGTAGACGCTAGCCTAGTTTCGTATGTTGGCAACTCTTTTTTCGAGATGCGTTGTGTACAAATGTCTTTTTGACATTTATAATTCAAATGTATTTTAATTGTTGTCAAGAGAGTAAGTGATATTTATGAAGAGACATCTAGAAACATCGAACCAATCTTGTCAACGAACATTACTTTGTAAGATATCGACCCTTGACACAACTCGTTATTCTGATGATGCGAATCAGTAGTAATCATTTGTTAAGCAAACAAATAACAAACAATTATAATATAAATGTCTTAAATTTCTTAACTGAAGTCGTCATTAGCTAGCAAAGGATTTGGCATAATAAAATACAGATTTAGAAGGAGTATAAATTCCCGGGGACTGACGGACCGGAGCAGGTCCGGCCTTTCCTCACTAAAGATGGGAAGCTGAGTCGATAGCACTCACTCCAAAAGCGATTTTTCTCTCTGTTTCGAAGTGAGGGTTTTCTGTACGTTGCAGATCAATAGATTTACTAATCACCTTATAACAAGGCTGTAACGTCTCGTTCAATACGTTACCCCCTTTTACTAATTACTAAGTCATTTTCCTACCTATCATCCCTAATTACCATCTGCATTGACCTGGAAATGCACCAGGAACGAGAGGAAAGGATTTGATTGAAAATAAAAAAATATGATTTCCAAGTTACATGTTTATTTGCATTAAGTTACAATATAACTTTACTAGTGTCATTTTTAGGTGAGTCCTACGATAAAATTTCTGAGCTTATCTTCGAAACGGGAACCCCAGAACTAGTACAAATATGTCACAAAATACTTTCTAATACAAAACGCAAAATAGATACCCACACGCGACAATATAATAAAAAAAATCGTTTTTACTCTTGTCGGTTTACGTCCAAAGAAATCAAAATATTCTTCAACTTTTTCGTGGTTGATATGAATACCAATGAGAAGAGCCTGGTAAGTCAGGGTCGAGATTGCATATAATAATTGCGGTTAAGTGTATGAGCATTGGTAGGCGATTCGAGGCGTACACGCTATACTGGAGGCTGGATTGTATTCTATGGAGACTCATTTGCAGGTTTAATGTATTAATTTTTACTCCAACGCGTTTGACCTTCTACTCTTATACATTGCACTAAATACAATTCTAATTCCTATTAATCATCCACATAAACTAATATCAGGTTGTATTGTCATCCCAATATATATCTTGGCTTTGACCAATCCCTCTCCGAGCGGCTTGATCCTTTGGCGTTGCCAGAAGTTGTGGGGTCACACTGTATCTTCTACCGCATTTACCATGGAGAGTGTTCAGATGAGTTGTTCGGATCAATACCTGCAGCTGAGTTTTATCATCGGACGTCGAGGCAGAATAAGAAATTCCACCCGTATCACCTCGACGTCCGCCGTTCCACGACTGAGCGTTTTTCAAGGCAATTTTTGCCGCGCACCACCGCTATGTGGAACCAGCTGCCCACTGAATTATTTCCGAACAAATTCGACTTAGGGTCCTTCAAGAAAAGAGCGTACCAATTCTCAAAAGGCCGGCCACGCACTCGCAAGGTCTCTGGCATTGAGTGTATCCTGCCAGATTGCCTCTTGTTCTATAAAGAAAAAATATGATAATTTATTCAGGAATTCGTGGTGGTGTTTCGCGATTTAGCACTCGCTGTGCAAATAATGTTTACATGACTGACTCTGACTAAATGTAAAAATGTATTTCGATGCTAATATATTTATATACCTTATAGATAAATGGTTGGGCTATGTCGCTATATATAGCCTCGCCTACAGGTGGTTTTGAGGGGGTTAGTGCTGATAGAGATTTTAATGGTTAGTTGTTCATCAGACAGGTTTTGTCTTAGAAGTAGATTGATGGATTTACATAAAAAACATTCAGATTTACTTCTTTGTCCAGAAAATGTACCTGTTGGGGACGCTAAGGAAATTAGATGCATTCCAACCACAAAAAAAAAACCAGATATATTATTCATTATCAAAATTTAATGTAATCTTTGAAAATGGCATTAAAATTATTAAAAAGTTCTAAAATTAATAAAAATCCTATATATATATATATATATATATATATCCTGTTATATATATATATATATATATATATATATTTGAAAATGGCATTAAAATTATTAAAAAGTTCTAAAATTAATAAAAATCCTATATATATATATATGTCTCTGGATTTGAATGTGGTCTCATGATTAACCCGAGCTAATTGTGATTTTGAGAAAGATTTCATAAGTTTTTGGTAAGACTTTGGAAAATATTGAGAATTGCTTTACATTTTCACAGTGTTTATATATTTTCTAGTTATTGTCTAGTTGCAATTCAATTAAACAAAATAAAGTTAATGTATAATAAACCTATTTATCTCGGATTTTTTATGTTAGATATATCTAAACCGCAGTATGAGTGAGATATTTGCTTCCGATCTGAAACTGCTGTACACAGATTCTCAATCAGATGACCAACATTCTCTTTTATCGAATATTTACTAGAAACTAATAAAACCAGATATTTGTACATATTTAGATACAGATTATGTTGCATGATTTTTTTAATTTTCTTCCTAAAGTAAATAGGATAGAATTAAGTTCAAAGATGACAATTGTGGTAAAATCTTTACAGAATTTGTACGTGTGTCACTACAATATTAACGTTCGATAATTAAAAGTAGTGTTTCTTTAATAAAAATGTTTAATATTGTAAAATGTATTCATTTATATCATTAAAACATACAATTGTCAGACAATAAATAAATAAAACACGTTTATGTTTTAATTATACATTCTACCAAATAATATAGATTCATTATAAACTCGTTGGCACTCCCAATAAAAAAAAATTATAACTTAATAATCTCTTAATTAAATTTAGTTGTAGAGATTTTCATTATTCTATATTGTGATAATGTGTTCTGTAATAATTTGTAAGATAATGTTTTTTTGTTATTATTTATTAACTTAATTATATTTCTAGAAAAATATTCAGTTTTATTCATCCATTTGTGCTATATAGAAGGTCTAACAGGATGTGGAAAATCAAACTTTGTTGCAAAACTGTTACTTGATGTTATGATGAAATGCAGCCACTTTATAATATACCTGGAGTAAATTATCATCAAGCATTGCCTTACTTGCATATGTTTGATGGTAAAAATCCTCAGTTGATAATAATAAATGACGTAATTAGGGTAATCCATAGACATAAGTTTTTTTATATAACACAAAACTTGTTCCATCAAAGAAGACGACAACTTGACATTTCCCTTAATTGAAGTTATATAATATATTTTTAAAATACCCGTAATAAAACACAAATCAAATTCCTAGCTAGACAGGTTTCACCTGAGAACACTAAATTTATTGAAGAATAATGCAGATGCCGCTAAAGTTGCTCACTGACTTTTTATGAATGAATTAAAACAAAATACAGATATGTCACACAACGTATAAAATCAAACATTTTTGAAAACACTCACAATATATCCCCATGAGAACGTATAAATAACTATCTTTGTAATCAACGATTTTGCGTCAATTTTAAGGTATGTATCAACGAGTCACAACATACAAGAATTATTATAACCTCAACACACCGTCCTAAATAAAACCGTCTTGGTTTAATCGTTAATAAATGATAACGTTCAAAAAAGATTTCCGCGAAATAAGTATATTTTATCAAATTTTAATGAGTTGTGAAAAGCTGACTTCAGTGATTAATGAACTTGCGGACAGGATAATGATGGATTTTAGTGTCATTGATTTTTTAGTTAATAAACATATGTTAGAGCAACAAAAAAGCAAGATTTACTAGTGTTTTATTTTTGATGAAGCTTACTGTTCCTAGAAGTACTCAATCAGATAAAGGTACAGAATTTGTATCTAAAGATATACAAAGTTATTTAAATATATATATATATATATATATATAAATTATTAGACTACAAATAATCCAGAATTAAGGAAAGTATAACTTAGAAAGATTATAAACTGTGAAAATGAAAATGTGTCGATAATATACATATATAAATACACTTCGCTATATACAACGTAATAGCATTTCTTTTTATATTTAAAGGATATCGTAAAAGTAACGTAAAGGTACTAGGAAAGTGTTAATAATTAAAAAACTCATTTTCCATACAAACAAATTGAGGTAAAATGAGTCAACAAATTTAACTTCCTTGCAAATTCATTTATACACCGGTACGGCCACGCCGCTATGAGAAATGGGGTAAATAGATATTTCCTTACTTAAAAATAGTCAAGAATCTCCAAAAATAGCGTGACATAATACTTGAACGCTCCCTTATATTCTATAATAAACCTATTTTTATTTTATAACTTCAGTTGTAGATCGCTCACCATGTATACACTTTAATCGATTTCGAAAATTAATCCAAAACAGGCACATTTTACGAAAAAGAATTACAGAAAATTACAATTTCCTCCACTTCTGATTATAACATTGATAAAATCATAAGGTCTACTATACCTTCTGATCTGGACTCGGAAAAGAAGCATTAGTCAAGCGGAAAGGATATCCAAACAAATTTAATTCTTGTGTGCAAGAAGTCAAACGTTACAATGAAATAAAGTTTTAATATAAGTTACTTTACTCAGTAATAGTTCTATTGAATTTGTATATTAGTCTTGCTCCGATGAAACAAGGCTTGATTATACTTAATAATAATAATAAAAGCTTGGATTTGTTATATACATTTTGTATTTTTTTTTGTTATCCTAAGATTCTAGCTTCCCTCGGTACCATTGATCGGAACCGTAAAAGTCGCCTCCAACTTTTTCCAAATAGCAAGCCCATTATTTCTCCATTTACTTCTATTTCTTCAAGAAGAGGGCACCCCAACTTTTTTGGTGCCACCTCTTCTTCTTCCTCTTGGTATTTTTCATATAGTTATCTTTCAAGCACACCTTTTGTCTGTGCTTCATGCTATATTGCACTTCTGTTTTATAGCAGAATGTAAGGCATCTATCATTTTGGTTTTTATTTTATGTACGCTTCTTACTTCTTTAAAAGGATTGATTAAGAATATTTATCACCAGACACGGGCCACAGAACAAAACAGATCAGCCCTTCAAGATCAAATAATAGTGTTTAAAATAAAAATGCGTCAATAATAATTTATAAGTTTTTTTAAGAAAGTTATCCAAAATGTTTTGGTATCGACCGCTGTGCGTACGTTTGAAAATTTACAAAAAAACTGTGCCATGGACATACTTGAGTGCGTCAATAGCATCAACGTCCTAAATATTGTTAATAATGTACGTTTGTTAATCTGATTGTTTGCATGGTGGGGTTGATCGTACGTAAGGATTGAAAAGGAAAAAAAAATTATAATCGAGCCTATGAAATCGATCTTATCTAATAATATGATAAATATTTATGCAAAAAAATAATGTTAAAATACGGAGAGTATCTTGGGCTCCCCTACTATAGTAAACTTAATCTTTATATAAATTTCTTAATGGATTTAAAAGTAATCTAAATGAACAAATATATTATGTATTATCACAATACGCGTGCTAGGAAATGCTGCCGGCAAAAGGTATACGTGTGGTGAAAATAATATTTATTATTTTGATTTCGAAGCTGTTCTCAAAATATACGACCGCTTCCTAACTTAGAGCTACATTAAAGCTTAACCTTCCATGATTTGAACCCAAGACCTCACGGTTTCAGCCTGCTTGACCATACCAATGTAGCAGTTTATTTCAATTAAACACGGGCTATGATAATTGTATTGATTTGTCCGAGGCCCGGTCATACAGAACATTGGCAATGATCATGGTACAACCTTGTTAATAATTAATTGATGCAAAATTGTTATGCAAGTAGAAGTGACGTCAAAAGTATCAGATGACACCAGCCGCGTGTTACCTGCTAAGAATATAACCTTGAGAAGGGCGTTTTTGGATGTCCATTTTAAGAGAATTTATAAAAAGCAAAAGTTTCGTTAAAGAAGATTTGTCTCGTAATTAATTGATAGGAGTTGATAGGTGAATGACCCTAAGTATGACTTTTAAACTCGGCGTTTTTCATTGGTTTATATGTAAATTAGAACGTAGACTTGAAACGAAAGAAACTTATTGGTACATAATAAAAAAGGATTTTTAGTTAGAACGAAAGTATACTGGTCACACTAGAATGAAAGTGGTCACACTAAAATTTTCTGTGTCCTGGGCAGCAGGTCTCTTCCATATAAATGTTAGCGGTACTTAACAAAAACGTTTATGTTTTGCAAAGCGCAATTATAATCTGTGTCCATGATGCTCTAATCCAGTCGAAACGCAAAGTGGGTCGCTTTGGGTGTAACCGTTAAATTGGTATCTACCGCATACATCTTCTTGTTCGGTTAGATTCTCAGGTTAACTGACCAACAAAAATCAACAATAACGACTAGTTCTTTATTGATCACAGGGTTCAGTCAATACTGAGGCTGGGCTTAAAATATAAATAAAGTAGATTTATCTTATTTTACAAGTCAAACCTTGCAATACTTTAAAGCCTAGAGATTAGAGTCACAAAGCTAAATAGCTTAGAAAACATAAATTGTAAAATGTACATTTATTTACTAATGCATAATACAAATATTCTCTAAAATATCGTAATTTGATTATCATAAAAGTAAAAGGAATCTCTCATTTGTCGTTAATATTTCTAACTAACGTCATTTAGGAAATTAACGTCAACAGTTGTCATTGATATATTTATAAAACAATTAAAAATAAATGAGATTAAATGAGATTCATTCCTTATAACATGCTTTTTTTTGCAGTGGTCTTGCCAGTCTTCTCATATGGATCAGCGGTCGGTTGGTTGTCTCCAATGGGACCACGACTCATGTCAGAAGATGGGCCGGCACCTGAACCAGTACATCCCGATGTTATCTCCTGGATGGCGTCGGTACCTTACTTAGTTGGGACACCAGCGGTGTTCCTCTTTGGGTTTATTGTAGATAATTTTGGACGGAAAAAGGCGTTGATGACCACGTCGTTATCTATGGCTGTAAGGTTTATTTGTGTTTTAGTATAGATTTTTTTTTGATAGATTAGGAGGAAACCTCCAGAGAACGATGTATTATTCAACTTCACTGATCAGTCTTCTTATTAAAATATAAGCGGGCGTTTAAAAAAACAATAAAATGGCTTATTTTAAAACATTTAATCATTAGTGACCATGGAACCTTTACAATTATATATTTGTTAATTCTGTTAAGTATTGACTTAACAAATTCAAATGAATATTCATAATTTTATTAACCCGCCAAAACGATTGTCTATGCAAAATGGCGTCGCACCAGTCCGAGTGACGTAAGCACACATGTCATTTTTTTTGTGCGTTTATTGTCATTCGGACATTATCTATAAGCCTGCTACGATATCGTCGAATAATATGTGACCTTTTTGTGTTGCGTGAATGATGTATTTATTTACAAATTACACCATAAAGCCATATTATTATGGATTACGCTATTTAGGTTCAGTGGCGGTTTTTTTATATACGTTTAAATAAAAGGCTTTGTTTGAAGGTGGATAACAACTGGTTTTAGTCTTTTTTTTAATGGAATCTTGCTGTTGGCCTTTACAGCTCAGCTCGGGCTGTTTTGGCGAGCGTAGTTCGGCCTGAAATGGCGTTTTATCCCGCGGTTAGCGCAAGGGCGTCTCCAGTGAGACTCGAACCTCGGCTTGGGCCGTCGCGGGGTGGTCAATCGCTTGAAGGGCAGGACAGGGGTTTTAGTCGTTTAAAACATGAGTTTATATCTAACATAAAATTAATTAACCCCACTAGGGTTGCTACACTAAAAAACCAATTTGGCTCACCTAAGGGTAATAAATCTAAGGGACACTTCGATACAAGTAAACTCGACCTTTTTGGACATTATCGGAAACAAGAATATTGTATTACAATTTATGAGGCTCCATGTTGTGCATGGACATGTGTTTTTAGTGGCATGTCTGCGATGGCTAACATTTGGTTTACGCTTCTAATTATCTACTAAACTGTAAGGTTACATAACTCTCTCAATAACCTAATTTTGATAGTCAATTATCCCACTGAGTTTGTTTATTACAATACATGTTAATTAAATATGCACTTGTTATACTTTACCCTCCGTAGGTATTTCTTTTTTTATTGTTCTAAATTTCGATTGCCTGGAAGAAATCGCTTGTTAGCCATAAGGCCGCCCGTTGCCTAATGACTTATGTATCCTGCTTATTTTTTGCTTTATTATATGTATAATTTTGTATATTATGGTAACGAAGTGTAAATAAATATATTATCTTATTATTTCAAGTCCTAAAAGCTGTATCAGAGTCGTAATTATATATCAAACATACAACTGAGATAATAATTTAACGAAGGCCGGTTAAGCTTTCGTTTGAATATAAGGTTATATTATTTGGAAATTACTTAAACCAGCGAACGAATAAATTAGAATCGTGCCATAAACCAAATTGTGTGAAAGCTAAATTCCATTTTGTGTTACAAGATGTTTTTCAGAAATTAATTGAATATTTTTTTATCTTCTTGAATCAGTGCTGTTACCTAAACTTTTATTTATAAATCCATTACATAATGTGCTCATTTTAAAGATATATTTCTGCCTATTTCCGCGAGGAAACTAGCTGGTCTTAAGGATACACTATTTACTCGAGACTTAGCCCTGTGTTTGACTCCAGTCGAAATCCAAATCTGGCGCCAACTACGATTTTCGTATGTCAAAACCATTACGCTGATATAAGTACAGAAGATTTCTCCCTCAAAGGCGGGACACAACCCTTTTGGGGCCTCTCTTACGCTCGTTTGCCCCTCTATTCTATAAAACAAAGAAGTCATTCAAAGAAAATTTTCAGGTCTGCTGGAGCCTCAAGCTGTATTCCACGGAAACATGGGCGTTGATAACTGCAAGGGCTATTATTGGGCTTGGAGTAGCAGGTTCCTATGTAGTGACACCACTGTACATTAAAGAGACCA
This sequence comes from Pieris brassicae, assembly GCF_905147105.1. NCBI lineage: Eukaryota > Metazoa > Arthropoda > Insecta > Lepidoptera > Pieridae > Pieris > Pieris brassicae. Next base: position 2,089,467 of record NC_059673.1, on the reverse strand, counting down.
GCGAAGACTCTATCCGTGGTACTCTTGGAAGCCTTGTGGTACTTTCGCAAAATTTGGGGAATCTTATCGTTTATATATTGGGAGAATATTTGTGCTACCACGCCATTTTGTGGATATGCCTTGCAGTGCCGTTGATTCATCTGCTTGTGTTTCCCGCGATGCCTGAGACGCCGTCGTATCTGCTGAAGACTGGGAAGGTTGAGGTAATTTTCTTAAGAGTTTTTAACATCTTTAGAATGAAAAGTATACTTGTTCTAATAGTGAACTAAAAGGCCAGTAACGCCCTCTGGAATTGAGTGTTCATGATTACTTAACATCAGGTGAGCCTTCTGCCTGATTGCCCCCAGTTCTATATAAGAAAACTCAAAGAGTACTGAAGCTTTCCAAATTGTTTCAAATAAAAAATATCTATCAAGCAAAGGATGTATATTAATAAACTATATAAAACATAACGAAATTATGCATATTATTAGAAGAATCAAACTTCAGAATCTTTATCTAAACCATGTACTATCTGGCTATGTATATATAAACACGTATACAATAACACTGAAAAGAAGCGAATAAATAACTAATCTAATAAATTGAGATGTACGAAAGTGAAAGTCTTATTAATCGAAGTTCGTTATAACACAGTTAAATCTCTGAATCAAAAGTAAGATTTAGAGAATCGTAAAAATGACAGTGAGCCCAGGTTTAAATCGTAAATCACAAACGCATTTTGAACTTATAGTAATTTATTATAAAACCAATAAACTTAAATCATATAGAATGCATTTTTCATGTCTAAACACGCAATCGTATGTTAAATAGCCACAGATGAATTTACAAATTACGTTTTATAAATAAGTTTTCTTTTAGTGGATTATATTTACCAACGATTTCATGAAATTTATTCTCTTCAGTAATCAGTCACCAAGGAAACATCTGGAGCGCACAAGCTTTTTCCACTCGTTTCTGTAACTGTAGCCTGTATATCAGTGTATCGATTTTGTCAGTTACCTTAACCCTAAGATAACATACAACTTTACTAGTAATCATAACAATCAACTATACAGTATTAACAAATAATCTACATAGTAATAATATAATAATATTATTAAAAACTTATAAAAATATACCTTAAACGCTGGGAGTATTTTTCTCGCTGCGATACTTATTCATTAAGCGAGGAAAGCACTAGTTCTAGGGTCGGTATAACTTCAATTTTTAATTAGCGCATTGTATGGCTGAAATATGATATAACTATCTGTTGACATATGGTAGACAGGCGAGTCCGCATGCGGAGTTGGATCAAGATCAATGTATTCGTACGCTGGAAATGAACTTTACAATGACCGACAAAGCATGACTAAATTGAAAACGCTATTAGAAATACTAATGGAACAATCTTGTTCATTTGTTTTAGCTTATTTGGATTATTCGATGTTATTTAAATAACAAATATCAGGCATTTTTTGTCCCTTTTAGGGACACTAACTCTTCGAAGATGTAAGTCTACTTTAATAGGATTTTGTTAAAAACAAAAGTGCCATGCCAATTCTATGCCCAGTCTTTTTGGTAATTTTTCGATGTTTTCTGAATTTTCTTGTGCCACAAAAACAGTCCTGACTTCTAATATATAGTTTTTCTGTAGGAGGCACGCGATGCCTTAGCCTGGCTGCGGTGTCGTCAAGTAACAGATGCGTCAATTGAGAGCGAATTGCAGTTACTCCTCATGGAGCTGGAGCAGAGTAAATCAGAGGGATTTTTTAAATCAGTCAAAACATTGGGTGAGTATTTTTTTAATGTAATAGGAGGCAAACGGGCAGGAGGCTCACCTGGTGTCCAGGGATACCGCCCATAGACACTCACATTACCAGAAGGCACGCAAGTGAGGCAAGTCTTTAAAAAATTGGTACGCTCATTTCTTGAAGAACCTTAGGTCAAATTGGTTCGGAGATACTTTAGTGGGAAGCTGGCTTCATAAAGTTGTTTGCGTCACAAACTGCCTTAAGAATGATATATTGTGGAATGACGGATGTCGAGGTGAAACGTATGGTATTTTGTGTTCTGCCTTGGCATCCGATAAATAAAATTTACCCTAAACAGCGATACATGGCCGTAACACTTTGCAAGTCAATAAACATGGCATAACTAGAGGCTGGGCGCGTGACTCTCGACCAGGTCTAGCTTGTGGCTTTGAACCTACACTGTACACGAACGTTTCTTTATGCGTAATTATTAACTCCTAAGGATAGAACGTAGGAAATGAAAATGAGGTCAAGGATCATAGGACCACTGGTTTATAGATTTGATAGGTTGAGGCTTATTCATTCACATGCATCAGAAGTAAAAAGACATATAAATTTTCATGTTATAATGTATCTGTCTTCGGGGCTTTAGTTTAAGTTAATATTTGTTCCGAAAAAAGATTATTGAAGTAGAAACACTAATACCCTTTGTCATAGGGCAGATATTTGAAATCTTGGATGTAATTATTATATCGAGACTTGTATAATTGACGTTTAAAAATAAAAAAAATGGCACCAAAAGATTTCATATCATTTTGGACTTAAAAAAATAATCCTAGTCTCATTGCACAGTTTTAACTAAAAAAACAAATAATTTTCCTCATCATAGATAAATAAGATCCATTTTGTCTGTAACTGTCTTTTTTAAGTCGCTTAAATATAATTTGAAAAATAAAAAAAACCTTAAAATAGTGCAATATCAATGTCTATTGTATTAAAGAAAAGTAATATTGTATGTGAGCTGTGATATATTCATAAGTTCCAAATATGTTAGCTAAAGTCCTGTTGTTGTAATAGCATATGTAGTCTGTGCCAAAAAGCAGTAACATAAAGTAAACTATCGTTAACGGGACGTAAAGTGGATGCTAACAATTCGTTCCCATAGCGTCCAGTAACGAATCAACAAGTGTTTGTGTACGGTAATGATCCACAGGGACGGATTATAGATTTATACATACAACTTACGTTCAAAATAGCGATTTTAAAAATAATTTAATAGTATTACGTAAGCACAATAGGGGGAGAGGGGTTTGATTTCCTTATTTAGTGATTACATCAACAGTAATTACTTACTTTTTTACACATATTACCGAGTCATTGTATATGCTTGAAATCTACTTCAACCAGGGTTCCTACAAGCCATGAATATATTTATGTACTATTATTTTTGAGAGCTTAGCTTACTTTTGCTGGCAAGAGGTGGGGAATAAATTGCTTACGTTACTTGAATACCTAACCTTCACGATAATATCAGTAATAAGTTAGTATGAATAAGATACAGTGAAAACTATATGCAGAAGTGCTTCTCGAACAAGTATGTAGTGAAAATAGTTTAAAAAAACAGACTATAATCAGCTCTGTCAACCATTTTTATATAAATATATTTCACGACCCTTAAGGCGATTGACTTGCGAATGGACCTAGTGACCTCACTAAGTTCTTATAATTTTAGTGTACCCAAAAGTACATATAAAAATGGGTACTTTTAGGCACCTCCTGGACGCTGTACGCAGCCCTGCAATAGGCCACATACATCATAATTACCAAATATCTGACTAATTATATAAAAAAAAACTGCGTGCGTCCAAGGTACACATGTCAGAAGTGAAACTTCTTTGTAAATTAATTATTACTAAGGTAAAAGCCCCAATAGATGATTATGTACCAGTATATGATCACTTCATGTATCTATATTCACACTGTTTATACACTAAATACGTTGAAAGAAAACACTTTTTAACCGGATTTAAATAATTATAAGTTTATAATAATACAAATAGCTTTAATCCGGTTAAAAAAGTGTTTTCTTTCAATGTGTAAAAGCTATGTTAACAAAAGACAATACACTGTATACGTGCCAATGATAATATAAATTAATAAAAAATCTTCGTTTACTGCACAAGACGTTATGCGACAGAATTGTCTTAAGTTCTAATATGTAACTATATATCAACCAATAGCGTGTAATTTTTCTCGATCTCCCTTTCTCACTCTCTCTCAAAGGGTGTCAATCGCTCTCTCCCTTTTCTACGACAAAAACGCTGCACATCTTCGTGACGTTTCCGTAAAAAAATTAATTGCTCCTAAAGAAGTTTCACTTCAAAAAGTCGGGGAATAGAAAATATTTTTTATTAAAAATATTGGTCCTAATACAAATCCGACCCTGGCCACACACGTCACTATTTGAGCACCTGAGTGGTTCGGAAGTGTCGTGATTTTGTTAGGCTTGACCGGTTTCTATTAACATAACTGTTTAACTAGTTGTGGCGTCTCGTTCAAGCTTCCGCAGCTTCATTCGCAGCGGGATTCAGTGTGGAATGTCCAGGCTTTTATAAAGCTCTTTAGGAGTCGAGTTTCATAATTGTTTTCAGTTAATAAACACTATAAACACAAAAGTCTATTTTGACCGCAATCCCAATGATAAGTGAGATGATAGACTTAGGTCGATTAGATATTAGATTAGACTTAGATAGATTTAGGCTTCAGCGTGAAGTCGTAGGTTCGATACTCTGTCTCTGTGCGCATGTTCGTTCAAACGGTGAAAGATAACATCGTGATGAAACCGGCTTTCCTTAGATCCAAAAAGTCGCCGGCGTGTGTCATGAATCATCTAAAAATGTCTACCTACCTACCAGACCTAAAAAGGTTGTAGCGGCAATGATTTATTTACACTTTATTTAAAAGAATTCATTTTATAATCTCTAGGGAAGCCAGAAGCCTTCTAGATTTGCTCAGAAATTGGCCTCTTTTGTTGGTATAATTCAGACAACTTCTTAAAGCGTATTCACCTAATTAAGTCTTAGGTAATTAACAAAATTATACGGACAACACTTTCGTCAGTGTATATGTGTGGGACATATTGAAAATTATTGAAATTATTTTGATGAAACTTGTATTGTTTCCTATCGAATACCTGATTTACATCATCGGATATTTATTATGTATTTATTAACACTACGTTGCAATACAATATATAAATTGAACATAATTAAATGAAAGGCGGCAACTGGTGGCCTTATAGCTTTCGAGCAGTTTCTTCCAGGCAACCACTGTGAGAATTTTTTTTATTCCATTATATAAGGATAAGAGTGCCTCAGTATGTTGAAAACTGTTGGAAGCGTTCAGCGGAACTTCAAAAAGTTTAAGCTCTTTTTATAAATGAAAATTGTGACGGTTTATTATTGTAGAATAAAACAATATATAAATATTTATAAAATGAACCATATTCAAGTTATCTAGCACGATAAAATAACTAAACTGAATCTTTTAATTAACTTAAATAAATTAAGGCAACGAGGATATAATTATACTAAACTGTAAAATAATAATTAACGAAAGTCCCTCCCAAAGTTATAACAAAGATCCAAAATGTCATAACACAAAAGCGTCCAATACATTGCAATCAACATTTTGTCCCTACCCTCAGTGTATTATAAAATTACCTTTTGCCATTTTAATCTTTAAAAATAATTTTCAGTCTCGGAGAAATCCACATTCCGCGCATTTCGCATAACCCTAATAATAACACTTGCGCGTGAGTTGTGTGGATGTCTCGCCGTCTTGCACTTTGCGTCGATGATTTTCAACGATGCCAGTGCCGATTGGGTGTTGTCTCCAAACCAGCAGGCAGCTGTACTTGGAGCTGTTCAGCTAGTTGGCTCATGTACTGCATCTGGCCTGGTTGAGAAGGCTGGAAGGAAGGTAATATTTTTTTGTCATTTATCATATGCTTGTGTGTAATGTCATGCGATATATAATAATTTCTCGCGATAAGATTTTTTGCTTCCTAATGGAGTTTCGAGACGAATTCTGGCTTTAACAGCATAACAGCCTTTGTATTGGTACAGCTCGCGGCCAGCCCGATTTTTTCTGGTCTTCGACAGACGGGCTTTTCCATATTGAATTTACCACGAAAAAATATGTCAAATGACGCAAAATCGAAAAAAGTTTTTAAAATAATATACGTGTTCCAAATCCATAAGTTATAGAATAATTAATTTACAGATTAAAAAGTATAAAAGCCAAAGGTGGCCATTTCGAATGTCATATTTATTTATTTTTCGCTATTTTAATAAATATGTAGGTATAAATTTTAATAATTACATTACTTCATTAAATTCTTTTGTAACAGAACTTATGGCTGGACTAGGTATTTAAGGTTCTGCTACTCTTTGGCTGATATTTTAGAAAATGTGATAAACCTCCAACCAAACCCCAATGAGGCAGAAAAATTACTGATGTTTTTGTATGTAAATGAGTTCCGACAGCAGTTAAATAAAGATAACAAAATATGGTTGTATCAAAATTGAATCTAATAGGGAACTCCGAGTAAATGAAAATTCATACGTGGTATATGGTGTATCTTTAAAGCAGTTAATTATTTTCAGCCGCTACTTGGAACAACGTGTCTTGTATCTGGAATAGCACTGACCATTCTTGGAGCGTGCTTCTGGTTCGGCAGTAGTAATTTTGCATGGTTACCCATTTGCGCCCTGTGTCTTTGCATTTATTGTGACGCTGCCGGCCTTCAACCGGTTCCTTTCGTTATTATGACTGAGATGTTCTCTTTCCAGGTAAGACTGTTTGTTTAAACGAGCAAAGAAAGAGAGAGAGAGAATATAGAGTAGAGGTTCTTTCTAAATAGGCACCCATCATTGAGCATGTCAATTAACATCAGGTGGAATTGCGGTCAAACATCTGTCCAATTGTATATAATAAAATACTATATATTTTCAATGCTATAAGATTTAACTATACACAAAGTGGACTCACTGACTAGTGAGTCTAGCAAATTAAGTGGTCGTTATGTTCACTGTCATTTATGTAATTTACTAGATTCTACCGATTTTTTTGGAATCATTCTCCAACTCATAAAAAGATGATAGAAAGAAAGAGGTATTGAAGAGAATACACATAACCTTGGTTAACGAAAAGTTTGCCTCCATACTAATAAGATAATTGTATTTCCAGCACCGTGGAACAGTGACTTCTATAGTGATAGCGTTTGCTTGCACACTTGTCTCTATAGAGTTGCGGGTCTTCCAACCGCTAGCGACGTCTGTTGGTCTGTACTTAATATTCTGGATCTTCGCCGGCGTCTGTCTTGTAAGTACAGTGTACATTTTCTGTTTTGTACCGGAGACCAAAATGAAGACTATCGAAGAGATCTATGAAGAGTTCGGGAAGAAAAAGGACGAGGAAGCTGCTACAACAAGATTGTAATATCTTTAGAAATATGTAGTCATGAAGATATAGCAACAGCAAAAACTTGTTCCGTTACTGTATGCTATATGGTGATAGATATCACAAAATATTAAGTTTATAATTTTTCTAAATAAGATTGATCCTTATTAATGACCATAATCCTTTGGATTTATTGGCTCCAGTTTATATGAATCACAAGTTTGGCGATTAAAAAGTGTGGTTGGCAGTTCTCCTTGCCCGCTCTACACTCTTGACTCACGAACTGGTAGTAAATGTAATTTTTGAATCAATTTAACATCTTTTCTGTTGACGTTCATGTGTTTTTGTTTACCTATATTAATAAAGTTATTTTGAGGTAAAGTTTGATCGGTTTTTGTACTAGAAGCAGCCGTCATGTTGTCGCCTTCGAAATGAAAATCCATTATTTCATAGATACATACGATGTCTCTCTTCCTTCCTTCCGCTTTATAAATTGTGTACAGCGATAGGTAACAATAAATCAAACAAGGCATCTCAGCCAGACATTTCTGTATTCTGATTTTCATTGTATTTAGTATCAATTATTGTATTGCCCAGACCTGTGGCGGATTTACCAGCAGGCTGGAGAAGGCTGGGCGGCAAATTTCATCTTTTTGCTACCTCCTAGAAATCAAAAAGATTACTGCATAAAGGGTTTCTGATGTTTTACAGATAGTCTGTAACTAATATTGCTCATTAGTTTCTCCTCTAATTTGTACGTGTAACAATTGTCCATATTCTAGAGTAAAACAGCTACCCACCAACCATTAAAAGACCACTGCACCTCAGCTCACACTATGAGTAAAAAGAGCGACATTGCAGAAAATGTGGAATACATTATAATACTCTGCCTACATTTAACACATATACGTCATTCCTACTCCCTGTTGGAGGCTCCGAACTGAAGTTTTACGTGAAATTTCATCAAAATTGTTGTGTTTTAATAATAATCTTGGACAAGGCAGTGTAAAACCGCCACTGGCCGAGACACGTTATGCGTTTTGCGTTCAATGGATACTACGAAAAGACTTGCCTAAGGACATTGTATATTATTGTATGGTTACTTCAGTCACATTTTTATTAATGTGTTATGGTTTCAAACCGCCATCATTCCTGTTAATAAGTATTTGTATAATATTTCTGTAATAGGTATAGTTTTTAAGTTACTGTTTTATAATAAGTTGACATATCTGACAGTATCCGATGCTGCTAAGACTGTAAAAATCAACACCATTTCGTATAACATTTTTATTTTATTAGGGTAGCTCAATCCCGCCAATTGCCATCAAATTAATTTACGTAATTTTATAAATAATGGCATCTTCTAGAGTTCCAGAAATTTCGATATGTGATCTCCACATTCGGTATGTTAAATATAAGTTGTAGAATTATTTCTTTAAGATTATGTTCTGTTAGATTCTAAATTAATGTGATGTATATAATAAACATGCTTAAAATTCTGACTTTTGTTTTCTTCCAATCTAATGGGATCCTTACAAACGTTGTGTAATACAAAAAAAATCTTGGCGATTAAAGTGTGGCGGAGAGTTTATTGCCAGTTCTTCTCTTCCGTTATACGCCCTTGATTTAAGAACTGGCAGTAAATGTAAAATTAGAAACATTCAATGTATATTTCTTTTTTTTGTCGTTCATAATTGTACATTACCTATATGAATAAATGATTTTTGACTTGTAAATCTTAAAATCGAAATACACGTTTAGTAATTATTTTTCAAGTCAAAGCAATGCATCTTGCGTTGTTTTTCCGGCATTAAAAGTTAAAGAATGTATATCGAACTACAGATATATTCTCCCAAAGATCGTATTAGATCGACCTTAATAAAATAAATAGGAAATAAAAATCAAACTCACAAGCAATGGAATGTTTATAATTGCAAGACACAGTCGTTACAATACATAATATTTATAGATTACAAGTTCATTAAACGCCATCTTGCATTGTCTATGGTAAGACTATGTAACTGACTAGTAACTATAAAAAACAAAAAGATATCTACAAATATTTGTAAACTCGATTTCGTTTCTTCATAACAAAATTAACATTAAACAAGACATCTTTATTAATAAATGGAATAAGGTTCCCGCCAAAAACTTGACATCTGTCATTTTGACAAGGCAAGATCGCGTCACTTCACATTATACACGATTACAAACACTGCATACAATTTAACATGTGACCTACCGTATACAAAAATGGTAATAGAGAAATTGTTTGTGCCGCACTTACTTGATAATAGTTATCCCTTACCTACCATCTATTCTAAACAGTATGAAATCTATGGTATAAAAAGGGTTCTTCAAAATACATCTCCTTTAACAATCTTGCAAATGGTATGTTAACAAATGTTTATAGACAAATTATCCACAAATCCAGCAGGCTTACACTGTAATTTCAACAGCGACTTATCTTGAGATTTTGTGCTACTCTGCGACATGTCCTGGTCTGCGAGAGCAGCGCTAAAAATATTGCCTGTCAATGTGGTTTTTTGATCAAACGGATTTCGTTTTTAGATGACGTAGTTTTACAGAGTAACCCTGCTGTTATGGACAAGTGTCGGTAAGCGATTTGGTACCAGTCTCCATGTCATTTGTATGAAAACGTGAGAAAACTTATCCTAATTATATCTATATTTGGAGTGAAAATAAATCTAAAAAAATCACACATCATGGCAAGATGTATATTGCACTTAAAATATGATATGACTTATGACTATTAAAATCGTAAAACCTTTAAGTACAGTGTAAAATAAGACTTTACAGAAAATTCTAGAATACTTAAGCTAAAACAATAATTTGTAAACATAAACTAGAGAATGTAAAATACGAACCTATGACGCATGTCGTTTGTGATTAGTCAATAGACGGATCGCGTGTCGGATTGGACGAGACGTCGACCAATCAGAAACAAACGAGACACGTCGTTCGTCTGTGCCAGTTTGAATATGGAAATTAAAAGACTACTTTGAATTATTATTTAACGTTTTTTTTACAATTTTACATGTGCATTATCAATGTGTGACTCATCTCACTCCAGTCCATTTAAGAAATTATATCACATTAAGACTGAGTCAAAGGATATGTGATGGTAGACACTGACACGAGAAAAAAGACAAAACATCACTTACATTATATATAACAAGATTAAGTACGGAGGCGGTTAAATTAAAATTTTAGTTTCTTATCCATCGGTGGAAACAATTTGGTATTTCAAATCAGTCTTTTTGCCATTATACAATTGGACAGTTAAGTTTTTACGCGCAACTAAAACGAAAAATAAAATACGGGAAAAATTGACTCTTTTTGTACACTTTGGAAGGAATTGACGAGTGGAAGACAGGAAAATAGAAAATGGATATGTGAATAGGGGGTTTCTGTTGACATCATTCTTGATGGAAATTCGAACTTTAGAAATCCAGTTATAGACATTGCTTGTTCTACGATATATGTGTCCTAAATAAAATTATTAATCTGTTCGGTTCAGAACCACTTAAGTATTGTTATTATTATCATTATGCAATAGTATCTTCATAATTAGACTTTAACCTCAAAAATTTAGAATATTCAATAAAAAATTACTTCATCAGGACTCTGAACAATCTCTCTTTAGCTTTGGACTTGACGCAAAGCTCGGCCCTATTATTGAGTTGAAGAGTATTTCGTTTCCATAGTATCTAAGTGGATCTGAGACCGATAGGGACTTAGGGACTCTCTTTTTGAATAAAGTTTTATGTTACTTTCTGAAGAAGTTCAGTCATTGACGTGAAATCGGATCACGTCATTATATCTAGTTTGATGTTAGTATGGATTGAACACTTCAGCATAATCTTAATATATTTTTTCGTTGCGTGTGTTTGTAAATAAACTTTTGACGGATATGATTAGATTTTTGTTAGTGATGTGGATTCGAGAGTGATTTAAGTTTACAATCAGATCATTGTTCAACGTGTGTTCAGTACGAACTCTTTCAGATCCGGTAATCAATACACGACATTTTGCAAGGCGCACCATTTTGTTGTTATATTTAAAATTATAGAGCAAGTTAAAGAAATTGGTTCCGAAATCTCGTGACACCGATTTAACCACAAATTCTGTTGGATTTTAAATATAGATTACATTGTGTAAGGTTTTACATTATATTACAAACCTAGGTTTGAAGATATTGAACAAAATTACTCAATTTAATTGTACAGAAATCAAGTTTTAACATTATGTACAGCTGCCAGCATTTTCGTCTAATACAGTCCGTTAATTAGACGTGGACTAAGGCTTCAGAAACGGGACCTAGACTGGCTCCCGTATCCCATCATATGGTTGTTATGGGAACAATGTGTTTTCCAAAGAAAAATCTATAGTCCACGTTAAATACGGCCGTACTTATATATACATGTATTTATGTAACGTTAAATCGTATCTATAGAGCCGATTGCCCTTTTATTTAAACGTATTAACATTCGTAAGGGGCCTATTTATTTTCGATGCCTGCAAAAATATGCCGTATAGATGAAAGCAAGCATATAAGTACGTAGATAAAAATATCAAAAATAATCAGAGAATCCGCAAACGTTTAGGAAAATAAAAACGTAAAAGTAAAAATAGAATACAGAGAAAACACTTTTTCAACGGATTGAAGTTATGTATTATTATTATAAACATATAATTACTTTACATCATTTTAATTTTTTCCGACGTTTCAATACAGAAGACGGCCTAAAATTATCAAACACCCGGGATCCAGTAATATATTAAAATAAACACAGATAACACAACTTTCTCTACAGCTCCGATACTTTTGACATTCAACACCTTTTGTCTTCAGTCACCGTGACCACGCACGCTGTATAGCACGCGAAACGTCGGAAAAAAATTCAAATAATTACAAGTTTATACATAACTTCAATCCGTTGAAAAAGTGTTTTCTTTAAATGTGTAAAAGTTATTTTAATAAAATACAATACTAGGATACAGAGACCCGTTAAAAGGGAAACTCGAAAAAGAATGAGCTAAGCTGAATAAGAGAAGTTGAATAAAACAACCCAGCATAAAACTGGCAATACGAACATTGTGAAACGTATAAATGGGTTGGGAAGTAACTCGAGAAGGTTCGAGCGAGGACTATTATAATATATAATAGTTATAAAATTTCAATTATATATAAATAAAAATGATTACTATTGAGATGATGCCATAAGAGAGTGCTAGATAGACGTCCCTGGCGAGAATGTAGCCAGATAGGCGAACTGTTTTAAAAAGGCTCCTTACAAGTTAAAATAACATTTTGTTTTGATACATTTGATGTAAAATTGTCATCAAATAAGTAAATGTTAGTTAAGTAAACATATATTAACTTATTGAACATGCTTTTTCGCCGCTAACTTCCTCTCAATTATACATTACTCATAAACGAATTTAAGTAAAAGGTTTAGGACATCGTAATAGGAAAGAAATTATGCCCCAATGGGATATGGGACAAACAGTTTCCATTAATTTAAATATTATGATGATATACGTAATATAATATATACTTATCACGATACATATATACTATTTAAGCTATGTTCTTGGGAAATAGTGGCCCGTGCGAGCTGGTAGAGGCGGAGGTGTGTCCTGTAATAGTTAAGTAATTATAATTAATAAGACCTTTTTAATAACATGCTTTTAGTAAAGTTATTAATTCCTTTTTGGGAAAAGGGATACTTTTCAACAATAAAATCCCAGAGGCTCTCTTTTCTCTGCCTTTAAATACATTTAAGTAATGCATTAAAGAAAAGCTGTGTAAAAAGGCTTACTATAAAGCTAACGATTATCTAGTTGATAAGGGCCTGGGACTAGTGCTAGACACGCCACTTTTTGTTGTTTGATAATTTGCTATTACAAAAGAGTACCGAGAGCTTTTTACGCATGCTTTTTCTCTCGGCCTACATCCTCTGTCTTCTTTGCCGATGAGTATGGATGTCTACTTATTTAAATTTAATGACATGCTATACGTGATACTTGTATCTTATGTTCCATAATAATTAAAAAATGACATATGTACGTACAGGAGTATGGTTAAGGGTTTTAAAATAATAATAATAACATAATACATATGTAGTATGTAGTACGTTTTATTTTTCCTATCCCGCATAATACGTTTTCTCGCTTAAAACGCTTTTTGGTAGAGTCCCTGAGAAATCGTCTTAAGCGGGTTTAACTGTATCGTATATTATGTAGAATTTATAACTGCTTTACACAATTAAAAATTGTATTTCATATACTGTAGATTGGACAAGCGCTTAAATACTAAACAATATTTGAATTTCCTCAATTACTAGTACAGTAAAGCCCCATATAACGCGGTACTCTTCTAACGCGATTTCAGACATGTATAACGCGGGAATTCTCCCATATAACGCGGGGATTTCACACGTTATATTTCTGTACTGCGACATTTGTAATTTGTATGCACTTATTTCGTTTTTAACAAGAAAAGTTAAACGTGAATCAATTGTACCTAATGCGTTATTTGGGGTCATATATGGGCGGGTCCACAGGCAAAAAGAAATAGTGGTAGACCTTTGGCTAGGTCTGAGACGACATTATAAAAACAGCTGTTTTTCACTGGATTCAAGTAGCCCAATCTAAAGAGGACTATCTTTGGAGGAGGCCTTCGCCTACAGAGTTCTTACAGAATGAAGAATAATAGTTTAATAATTAAGGAAAAACTAACACAAGTGAATTTAGGATACAAAATTAATTACTAACAAAACTAATAATTGTATGTAAGTAAACTAACTTAATCTAACTTCTTGTTTTATAAGTAAGAATTAAAAGCATTTTTTATTTTATTTACTCCTACAAAGCGAAACAAATCTACCGTGTTAGAGCGAGGCCCAATTAGTACGTTGCACTGCGTTGCGTCGTCGCACGCGATGTTTCAACGGATCGACGGACAAGAGACGAAGCGGGAGGGAGGGTGATGCGCTGCGTTGTCGAAGCGCAGCTGCGACGACGGACAGTGATCCATCCTATCAGAGAAGCTAGACGAGCGTAACGACATCAATTGCGAAGGCTGAACTAAGACGCAGCCAGTGTTGCTGCGACGCTCTTGCGCTGCGACATCGTGCGTCGGCGCAACGCACTAATGGGGCCTCGCTGTTATAGGAGGGATTACTGTATATTGTTAAACGACGTTTTAAATCTTTTTAATTTAAAACTTGACAATACTTAATAGTGGCGCTAAAAACCTTCTTCAAGGCTTTGATACAAAATCATAGGTAGGTAGAGCTTTAGGAACATTTTAGGTCTAAGCCATGCCGGTGTTTCACGATGTTATCCATCACCGTTTGAGCGTGTTAAATACATAGACAGAATAAACCGGTGTCATAACGGCGCCAGAACCTGTGAAACCACAGCCGGGGTTCTGACGACCTGAGATGAGGGCGCTCAAGCCACTGGACCAGTGTTTCTCAACGTGGGGCCCGTGCACAAGGTGGCTATTCGATGGTTAAGGAGGGGCAATCAGCTGGATATAACAACGTGGAGACTTGAGGCCGAAGACAATCAATTTGGAATAAAAAGCAAGCAAAAAATTTATTTTAAGTTTTTCATTGTTTCTTTTCAAATTTACCACTATCATCCTAAATCTATCATCTAAATTTATGAAGTCAAAAATTATTTTTTTATATGTAAATTGTGTATGTTAACATAAGAATTTAAGGACTGTACCAACAACTATAAAACAATTTTACACATCTGATGATGTATACCATCCATCTTGTATGGTGCGTATATAGAAAGCAAATCCATTGGTGCAAAGCCGAGGATCGAACCTACGACCTCAGGGACGAGAGTCGCACAGTGAAGCCACTAGGCCAACACTGCTCTGAACCTATCTTTATGGTAGTTGGTATCTATTAGGATTTAAATTAGTAAACGACTATTATTAACATTGTGACCAATTTTTTTTTACGTAAAGACCTTGTATTTTATAATAAAATATTTTGCAAACAATTACAGTTAGTTATAATACACAATCCACAGTAAAAAATCAGAAAATCTTGAAAAAGTCGTAAGAGCGCTTTACTTTGTACCAGCGCTAATCTGAAGTTTTTAAGATAAATGGACAATCATTACGAAACTGTTTTTTTTAATAAGGCTTTAGGGAGCATTCAAGTATTACGTTACGCAATTTTTGAAGTTTCTTGACCCCCCCCCCACCATGAAACGCACCGTAACGTTTCTGTATCCAATAGTACAACGATTCGAAACCACCCCCAGTGACTCTTTATACCTAAAACTTAGCATTATGTGGTGTAAAGTATTGGAAAGTGGAAAATAATATTAACAATAACGCGAAAACAGAGCACACCGTGAGTCATTTTTGCAAAAATCCGTCATCTTTTAGTCGATATCAACTCAGGGGAAATAAATACAGATAACACAACTTTCTCTGCAGCTGTGATACTTTTTACATTCAACACCTTTTGTCTTCAGTCACCGTGACCAGGCACGCTGTAAAGCACGCGAAACGTCGGA
Source organism: Pieris brassicae (assembly GCF_905147105.1). Lineage (NCBI taxonomy): Eukaryota > Metazoa > Arthropoda > Insecta > Lepidoptera > Pieridae > Pieris > Pieris brassicae. The sequence goes on along the minus strand of NC_059673.1, from coordinate 2,073,697 downwards.
AAAAAAATTAAAATTTAGAACTATGTAAATAACTATAAGTTTTAATAATAATACATAGCTTTAATCCGTTCAAAAAGTGTTTTTCTTAATAACGCGTAATTCAATCCCCGTCCCGCTTAACGTTTTACAAGAGGACCCCCCCCCCCCAAATTCGTTACGTAACACTTGAACGGTCCCATGCAATCAGTCAGCTAGACTATGAGCAGATGTGTGAGGCGGTCACAGCAACTCTCCGTCAACCGTGTCTATCAAGAGGATTTGTCAGCTCTTAAGCCTACATTAGGCCTGGTATGGTTAGTTGAAACTTAACACTAAAATGTTAAAATAAAGAGTGCAACACAAACCTCTATAGCAGAACTCATGATTGCGATATCAAACTAGGTAAATTCTGAAATTAAAAGTGCATAGTGTGACTAAAGCAAAAATCAATAAAGGCCGTACTCGAGAATTTTGTTTCATTAAGAAAAACTTATCTAACGTTCTACTTATACTATTGGTAGTTTATAGATCTATTGAACACGTCATTTGTGAGTATAATATTTTTTTTTATGGCTAACGGGCAGGAGGCTCACCTGATGTTAAGTGATACCGCCCGTGGACACTCTGAATGCGAGAGGGCTCGCGAGTGCGTTGCCGGCCTTTTAGGAATTTGTACGCTCTTTTCTTGAAGGACCCTAAGTCGAATTGGTTCGGAAATACTTCAGTGGGCAGCTGGTTCCACATAGCGGTGGTGCGCGGCAAAAATTGCCTTGAAAAACGCTCAGTCGTGGATCGGCGGAAGTCGAGGTGATACGGGTGGAATTTCTTATTCTGCCTCGACGTCCGATGATGAAACTCAGCAGCAAGTATTAATCCGAACAACTCCTCTGAACACTCTCCATGGTAAATGCGGTAGAAGATGCAGAGGGACCCAATATCTCTACACAACGCTTAAGGATCAAGCCGTTCGGGAGAGGGATTGGTCATCGACGATTCGAACCGCTCTGCGTTGGATACGGTCAAGTGGAAGGAGCTGGTACTGGGGAGCCCCCGCCCAGAGGTGAGAACAGTATTCCATGTGGGGCCGAATTTGCGCTTTATAGAGTTGGAAGCGGTGGCCCTGAGTGAAGTACCGTCTCGCCTTGCTGAGCACGCCAACCAATATCGACGTCCGTCGTTTCAGAACTGAGCGTTTTTAAGCCAGTTTTTTACCACTATGTGAAACCCACTGAAGTATTTCCGAACCAATTTGACTTGACACTAAGAGAGCGTTTCTCAAAAGCCCGACAACGCATTTACGAGCCTTTTGGCAACGTCTCCCTGGGGATCACTTGACATCAGATGAGCCCGTTTGCCTCCAGAAGGCATGCAAGTGTATTGCCGATGTTGTAAGCATTGGTAGCTTTTCGTGGTGATCCGATTTGCAATCGGAAAAATGGTGGAACTAAAACGTTTTTTAACGTTTTATGATATGATTGAAATTCTAGGGCTAAGTTGAAGAGCTCGATAAAGCCTACAAAAGCCTTAAAAAAATAAAGAAGGCAATTTTCAATTAATATTCCAATTGACGTATATATATTACTAAATAAATTCTCCGGTGATTCAAAAACTTTCATATACTTGGACAGTTCCCAGCAATAATGTTTTTTTGGTAAAATTTTATATGACGGTCTAGTTCATTATGAAATATTAAAATAAAAAAATGTGTGCGTGTACTAGTGTACACACGTTAGAAGTGAAACTACTTTATGACCTTATTTTTCGAAAAATGATCTACTATATGCAACTTTACAGAAATTGGTTAAATAAAGTTATTTGATAAAGTTTAACAAAAGGCTTTTATTATCAGACAATAATACAAATATTTAATTTTACCTTATTACTACTAAGATTATTACAGAATTTCATTAATTGTAATAGAATTATTACTATTATTTTCATTATTATATATTTATGTTATCAATGGCTTCGAATCGAAAGAAAAAGATGGCGCGTAACGGAAAAATGTGACGGTAATTTTTTACCAACGCCGATAAAGAAGTTTCGCTTCAATAAAATTAAATAAACTGGATAAATATGTGTTTGTTAACCAGTTTTAATTTTTAAAAGTTCCGAAGTTTCACGTGTATTTTTTTTTACCTGGACATTGTTATCGTGTATATAATGCCTGGGCAACTGCGGTCTTGGCATTGGTTCATCACTGTCCTCGTCTTCCTCAAAATCTGTCGACAATAGAGAAAATGTTATATTTAAAAATATATTAAATTCTATTTAATATATTTTTAGAGACTAGGTCTGTTACTACACTGGTAGGCTATGCGTTGTTTCTTCACGCGAATTGGAAATATAGAGATCTGAAGAACTAGAGTCACTGACATAACAAATGGCTCATTAAAAGCCTCGCAATGGGGGGGGGGGGCACATTGCCCGAAGAATATGGCGATGGGGCAACTCCTGGATGGTTGAGGACCAGAAGGCAAAGGGTTAGACATCCTCCCAACATTGGATAGATGACAAATTGAGGAGGGAAGGCGTTGTATGCGTAGTAGTTTAAGGGAGGTACGTCAACACGCCGAAAGTTTTTAGTTACAAAATCCCTTAAAAAAACTGAAATGGGAGGAAAATAAACCATTTTTTTTTACATTTTCGGTACAGACAACATACTGATTGAATACATAATGTTACTACAAACTAAACATTTGTAAACCTGAGGTCCAATAACGCCTGTACACAGCATTTCAGTGGCATCTTGAAGTTTACTAAATATTAACTATTACATACAGTACATAATAAATTTAATGACAAAAAATACAAGTTATTCACATAATGAGATTATCTCAAATAATCTTTTTAAATTCACAAAAACTACTGTGAAAAATGAGAAGACACAGATAGTTGCACATTATTGCTACTTATGGGTATCATAAATAGTTGTGCGATACGCAGAGAGTTGACACTTGAGTTCAAGTTTATCCAAAAGATAACTGTCAAGTGAGCTATTGGCTATTTTGGACAAAGTGCACAGGTATGATGATGTCTTCTAGCCAAGAACTCTTTCCGAGAAGATAGGAGATGAGCGTGACGTACAGATCCACAGAGCAAACAACGTATATGGCATTGTGACCAACGATGAGGCAACTACCGCGGCCAATAAATGGACCAACCGATCAGTTATTAGATTGTCTTTTGTTAACATAGCTTTTACACATTAAGAAAACACTTTTTAAACAGATTGAGGCTATGTATTATTAAAAACTTATAATAATTTACATAATTTGCGTGCGTTGTCACCGTGACCACGCACGCACGCTGTAAAGCACGCGAAACGTCGGAAAAAGTTATGTAAATAATTATAAGTTTTTAATAATAATACATAGCTTCAATCCGTTTAAAAAGTGTTTTCTTAATCAGTTACTAGATTGCCTAACACCTAAAATAAAAGGTAAATTGATAAACTACGTCTATATGCATTTGTCCAGTCGTAAACAAGACTATGGTTTTCAAATATCATGATTTTATTCTGTAAAAAAAATGCATTTGGGTCCTTCGAAGTATATCGGGGGCAAACGAGCATGCGAGACGCCCAAAAAGGGCAGTCCATAACCCATTTTTAGCGGTTAGGTTGCCGGCCTTTGAGGGAGGACACTCGAATTTTGAAGAGTTGGAGGTCCTATCTCTCAGCGACCCCCACCGGGAGTCGATTCCACAGTTCGCTAGTTCACGACCTAGTTCCAGCTGTAAAACTATTTTTTCTGCTCAAAAGCTACGATACTTGAGATAATATTTGGAAACTAGGCTTCGACATTGTTACGCACCTTACGGCTTTTTTCAACTGCTGTAAAATTTGTGGTTCTGTTAGAATCTGATGGGTTCTGGTGAAATGAAGACCCATAACTAATTGGGTGCGTAATAAAAATAACACAACAACGACCTTACCTCTCCGTTTCCTAGCGTCCATATTTCCTTTGACATTTTCCTCAGCGTCAGAACCCTCTGGAAAATAATGAAAATGTAAAAGAATAAAGAATGATGACAGTTTCCTCGCAATGTTTTCCTTTGCCGAGCGAATTGATACAGTATGAAAAATGGGTGTTTGAACGCACTACTCTTAAAATGATAGTCTAATAAATATGTATGAAGATAAAACTAGATTTTTTTAATATTGAAGACCATATTAATAATGTCACAGAATAGTTATAACATAACACAGACAATAAACATTGAATTACGAATGACATTTAGACGTCGCTTTTTTAATTGAACGTCAATTGTGTTGTCTATGGCTATGTTTTATAAAATTCATTTGGCTTAAAGGTCTCGTTACCAGGCCATAAAATTATTAAAAAAAAAAAAAAAAAAAAAATTCATAACGGTGTATTTTACACAAGATGGAACAAATAGCTATAACGTAACACAGACAATAATAATTGAATTGACTGACAGTGACATAAACAAGGCGCTTAATTTAAATTGCACGTCAACTGTGTTGTCTATGGCTCTGTTGTATTGAATTCAAAACGGTACATTTTACGACAAGGTGTAACAAATAGCTATAACATAACACAGACACTAAGTATTAAATTATGAGTGACAGTGACATTTAGAAAGCGCGAAATTTAAATTGAACGTCAATTGTTTTGTCTATGGCCTATGTTTAATAAATTTAAAAGCGTATATTTTACACAAGGGTGAAACGAAGGAGGCCTCTTCACACTTCTTCTTGTAATTCAGATGGGGATGATTTAAATTATTATATTTACAAAAAGGATTTTTATTGATTTATTATAATAAATGAGTCTTTTTGTGGCATTTTATTCAATGTAAGATATTTTTTTACTAAAATGCCGATCTACCAGATTGCAATAAAAACTCTATACCAAATTGTTGATGTCGCTTTTAATGATTTGATATTAAAATTATCTAAGGAAAACTAGAAAAAAATTACCGTGCAATAAACATTCATTGAACTTACCCGAATTGAGTTCCCTCACTAAAGTTGACATTGCATTTGTTACCGAATCGGCCGCGTACAAAAGATCACTACGAAGACTTCTATTGTCTATGCCCACTGAAATTAAAAAAGTGAAATTATTGGGTAGAAGTCCATATGTTTTTTTTAAGTCAAAAAGAGTATAATTTTAATAGTTATAGTATATTTGCTGTCAATTTCTGCTGTTAAGCCCCTATCCCAGCACGAATTGCTGTGTCAGTGTCTCGGGGTGGACTGCGGTACGCAATGGAGAGCTGGAGCGCTGAGGCGCGCCGGCCCGTAATAACAATTAGTTATGTAAAACGTTAAATTAATGTAGTTTTATCAAAAAAATTTCTGAAATGAATGGCTTGCCTAAAATATATCGTGTAAATTTCAAAATCATATACATTGTCATCATAAAATGAAATCAAAATGTCAAAAATTCGCTACGTTTGGTTTTTTTTCTATCGAGCGAAGTTATTTAAATCGTTTGCGATCTTTCAAATATGTATACATAAACTCCTCAACTTCACCATATATTTTTTCCATTCGCAATACTTCAAGAAACGATAACAAAAAATGGAAAGAAACAATGTACTTTTTTGGAGTTGTAAAGGCCCTTAAGGAACCCTGTATGCGACAAGATATTCACAATTGTTCGTACGTACGCGTACATACTGCGTAAATCACCAATGTTTCGGGATTACAATACAGATTATATTTATTGTCTTTTGCTGACAAAGCTTTTACACATTAAGAAAACACTTTTTAAACGGATTGAAGTATTATATATACTATGTATTATTATTATAAACTTATAATTATTTAAATAATTTTAAATTTAATTTTTTTTCCGACGTTTGGCGTGCTTTACAGCGCGTGGTCACGGTGACCACGCACGCCACGACCAAAATTATGTAAATATAATAAGTAAAGGAATATTCTAGATCAAACTTTCTAGGTGTGAGACAAGGACGAAATGATACGCGAGAGAGAGAGAGAGAAGATCAGAACTTTCTCGAAACTAGACTGAGCACTCTACGCGCGCACTCTACACTGAGCGCCGAACGACAAGGACGGCGCTCAGAGTACGTGCGAAAGAGACAAAGAGTGCGGACGTTCTAGAATTGTGCAATCGCTACTCAGTAGCACGCCCGCATAGAGAATTCTCGAATATTGTTTAGAATTATTCCCAGGGATATATAAGCGAGCCGAAACGCGACTAGTCACCTTTAGTTTTGAATGCGATAACAAGAGAGAAACACCGAAGCGATAAAGTGCGAATAAAGTGATAAAGTACTGTGTGAAGTGTGCATAAGTGGAGTAATAAGTGATTGTTTTTGTGTGGTATAGTGCATTTCCGCAATTAATTTGTGCTCATAAATTCCTCATTGATTTTTCAAGAAATAAACCCTTGAATAAATCTACGGCATTTTCTATCCGATTCCCTAGCTCGTAACATTTTGGTGTCAGAAGTGGGATAGAAAAATGCTTATTACTCCAAAGGAGTATCGTGAGGAGTTTGTGGCAGGGTCTGCAGCAGATGCGGCAGAAACTGAGGCATTGAAAGATAAGTTTGACAACCTGGACAGTAGGTTATCTAAACATGAGAAACGCTTGCTTGAGTTGGAAAAGGAGATTCAGTGCCTTAAGATGTCAGGATTTATGGAATCATCTGGAACGCTGGAAACACCTACCTTTAATGGTTCTTCTTCTTGGGGGGCCTATAAGGTACAGTTTGATGCTCTGTGCAGGATGAATGGTTGTAAAAATGATCAGGCTGTAGCTGCTCTTATGTTGGGACTGCGAGGCGAAGCCTTGACCGTTTTAGAAGCCATGACAGGTGATGTTACACTAACGCGACTGCTGGATGCCCTTGAGTCACGTTATGGGGACTCACATTTGGAGCCAGTCCATAGGGCTCAATTACGGGGGAGAGTACAGCAACCAAATGAGAGCTTACAAGAATGGAGCCAGGAAATAGAGAAGCTGGTAAGGAAAGCCTACGCATCCTTACCAGATGTAGCAGACAAGATATTAGTGCAAACCTTCATTGATGGAATAAGGGATCGTGAAGTCAGGATTAGTGTAAATCTTGGTCACCCCAAGAACCTGAAGGATGCTCTAGCCCATGCGTCGGAGGTGAAAGCGATTCGGAAAGATCCTCAACTTTACCGCACATCTATCACAGAAAAAGCTAATGGTCAACGTGGGCCAACCTGTTACACCTGTGGGGAAGTAGGGCATATGAGGTTTTCGTGCCCTAAGAAAGACTTCCAAGGTGATGTGAAGGTTAGACGTGGGAATACCTTAGTCATCGACGGAGAAGTCAATGGAACTAAGTGTAACCTAACACTCGATACTGGAGCTTCACGAACAGTGATCAGATACCAGCTTTTAAAGACATTTTATAAAAGCCCTTCTAGAGGAATTGTACAGCTTGTTACGGCAACAGGACAGTGCATAACCGATCGGGGAGAAGGTATCGCAACCTTCAAGATTGGTGGAAGTTTATTCAGACAGAAGGTTGTTCTTGCCGACATAGTAGATGACTGGATAATCGGATTAGACTTCATGAAGTATTATAAGTGTAAGATAGATCTGGAAAAAGGAATGTTCAAGTGTGGACAGCAGGAAGTTTGTTTTAAAGGCAACTCTTCAAAAAGTGGTTATGACGCCTGTAGAGTAATCAATGTGGACGGACAGGCTAGTAATCAACAAGAGTGGAACGCAGTTCGAACAGTTCTGGATAACTATAAAGAAGCCCTGTCAATACTTCTATCAAAGGCAGAGGGACAATTAAAGAAATTTTCTGACATGTTATCTACCCATGAAAGAGAGCTAAGAAGGAGTTCAGATGATGTGTCTCAAAGACCGTGCGATAAAGTTAACGAACAGGATGGAATGGTAAATGACCACGTGAGGATGAAATCTTTAGCTGTCAAGCCGCGTTGGAGTAAAGTTGCATCAACAAGTACCACTACTACTACCAGCTCGTAACAATATTAAATGCTTCCAATTTGCATTTACTGCCAGTTCTCAAATCAAGGGCATAGTAGAACGGAAGAGAAGAACTGGCAATAAACTCTCCGCCACACTTTTTAATCGCCAAGTTTTTGTTGATTAGAAGCTGCAACCATTACACCATGTTCCACATGACATCAACAGTAATAAATAATAATAAAATAAAAACAAAGATTTGTCTCCGATTGTCGAAGATCCTCTATCAGCGGAAGGCATGGTGAAATAGTCAGTAGTATTTTGACATTTATCTGTCAAATGTCTTAGTAAATACTTACTCGTGGTGGGTCTTTGGTTCTGATGAAAGCCTCTACTGTCATTGCTCATACTATCCATACCACCTAGAAATAAGAAAAATATTTAGTCAAGAAAATCTTTGTCTTTGGTTGATACATTTTAACAGAGCTTGAAGAGGCTGAACGTGTCAGTATATAGCAGTTAGTAATAAATAAAGCTTTTTATAAATTTATCGATTATATCGTACTAATCCTTGGGATTGATTTGCTTCAGTTCAAACAATTTGTACGACTCAATACTTGACGATCAATAATGTAAATTTAGAATCAATTTAACATTTGTTGACGTTCATAAAATATATATTTATTATTATGAAACAATTACTTATCACGTCATTAAATTTGAATAGGTAGACATCGCTACTCATCGTAAATAAACTCTTGGTACTCTTTTAAAATAGCAAATCATTAAAAAAGACTTATTTTAAAACAAATATCGCAATTAGTTAGAAGTGGCGTGTCTAGCACTAGTCCCAGGCCCTTATCAACTAGATAATCGTTAGCTTTATAGTAAGCCTTTTTACACAGCTTTTCTTTAATAAAAATAAATCAATGGCGCTACAACCTTTTTAGGTCTGAGCCTCAGATTTCTGTATCTGTTTCATGATCGTTTGTTAATCGAATAGGCAAGTTGGTGATCAGCCTTCTGTGCCTGAGGCACGCCGTCGACTTTTTTGGGTCTAAGGAAAGCCGGTTCCTCACGATGTTTTCCTTCAACGTTCGAGCGAGTGTTTAATGAGCACATAGAAAGAAAATTCATAGGTGCACAGCCGGGGATCGAACTTACGACCTCAGGAATGAACTTCGCTCGTTGGAGCCACTAGGCCAACACTGCTCAGCTTCACTTTAATACATTTCTTAAATTTATTAAAAGGCAGAGATAAAAGAGCCTCTGGGATTTTATTAATGAAGTGTATTCCTTTTCCCAAAAAGGAATTACTAACTTTAGATAGTCTAGTACGGGGCAATTGTAGCCTGCGTTTGTTCCCAGTATTAACATTGTGTAGTCTGTGTTGTTTACATATGAATAAAGACATTTTGAGTTCGAGTAATAGAGATTGTTCAAAAATGAATTAAAGACAACTCACCTAAGCTATGCGTCATGTCAATACGCTCTCTTTCACCAAGAGATGGCGTTTGCGGCGCACTACGGACTGTACCACGTGGTGTGGACTCTCTGTAAAAATTCATTCTTAACATATGCTATGTAACCTAACGTTAAGCCGTGTTTCATTGTATGCAATTTGTAAAGTAGAAACAACAACTTGTTAAACAGTGAGGTTCAAATTTTTACGCACAACACTCAAGTCAGTTCATTTGCAAGCAAGTTGCAAGCGCAAGCGCATGCGCTCGTATATAAAGGGAAGTGTGCGGGATAACCTTGTAAAAATAAGTGCTAAGTGGGATACTAAGAATTCAAGATTTTTTTTATTGAAGTGTAACTTCTTTATCGGCGTTGGAAAAAGTCGCCGTCACATTTTTCGGTTACGTGTCACATTATGCCGTTACGCGTCACATTTTTCGGTTACGCGCCATCTTTTTGTTTCGATTCGAAGTCATTGATAACATAAATTTATAATAATGAAAAGGATAGTAATAATTTTATTACAATTAATGAAATTCTGTAATAATCTTAGTAGTAATAAGGTAAAATGAAATAATTGTATTATTTGTTGTGATTACCAGAATCTTTGGACGCCCCGAGAGTATACCGACACGTAGGCCCATTCTTAGTAGGTCTTCCATTACTCAGCATCTCATTTAGCAATTTCAAAGAAATACTATTAAAAACTAAATGTGAGATTTCGACGGCATTTCCAGTTTAGAAAAGGTTTTTTTTTACAATTTAAATTATAAAAAAGGATAATATAGGGTCGGCAACGCACTAGCGAGCCCTCTGGTTTCCATGGGCGGCAGTATCATTTAACATGAGGCGAGCCTCCTGCCAGTTTGCCACCTGTTGTATAAAACAATGTAGATTTCAATTGTAAAGCTGTAAAACGAACCTTTCTTGAGGCGCCGAAGGCTGTGATCCAGGTAATGGAGGACTTTTGGTCGATCGAGGGGACGAATTCGGCGTAGATCGGGGTGATGATTGTTGGGTCTGAAGATGATATTTATAATTCAATTATTCGACAGAAACACAGGCTTAATTTGATTTTTTATTAATTAGTCATAGACATAACATTTATTACTAACAAAACACACACAGAAACACACTAAATAACAATAATCAAACAGATTGTAATTGGCCCTGACTCAATATTATGGTGAGGAGCAGTCAGTTCCACAGCAGCTTGCACCTTAGTCGCAAAAAAAGAAAAATAAAGAACTTATAACGAAACTGAAGGGACGTCGTGTATTCTATGGCGTTATAGATAGTTGTTAAATGGAGAGAATAAAAACGTATAGATAAATCCATAACTCCTATTGGTCATGGTCAACAAAATAACGAATTTCTTAAAGAGGTCGTTTGCATGATGCCAACAGTCTAGGACAATAAAACGACAAAACGTACACAGCTGCGCAGTTTTTACAAATTTTAGCAACTTAAAAAGTTCTTTATTACTGAATTGTTGTCGTTATTCAGAGTAATGCTATATAAAGAGTATCATTGTATGGAAGACAATATAAACCCAATTGATTTCGACGCTTTAAGGACTTTGTCGTTAAATCGAGGGATGTTAGATGGCGTTTTCACTGTATTGGCAGTGTAATTATGAAGTATATAGTGAATAAAATAAAATGTTATATAAGAAGTAGTGTTAAGATATAGATAAATTTTTTTTTTGCGTGGATTAAAAACTAGATTAGGTGGGCTTTTTGTTGGGTAACTAGATATTTATTTTTATAACTACAACTAAAATCAAATTTTCGTAATAAAAAAATGTATTTTAAGAATCGATATATAAGGTAATATAGTCGTAGTATTGCGAATTCAATTTCCGCACTTAAGACGCTCATTTGTCCGTTGTGCAACGAGCGTCTACTTACGTACATCAGCTCATTACACCAGTAAAGTTATGTTTGTAAACTCTCTGGTAACTTAGTAAGAAATCTTAGGAATAAGAATTTACATGTACTACAGGCACGATTGTTGCTTTAATATGTTAATGTGTTGAATCTGTTTTAATTATATTTTGTTGAAGCATTTTTGACTTAAAAAAAAGTACTTTCAAAAAGTTCAGGGTCGCTAATAATAAAATACTGTGTCACTTATTTTATTTATAAAATTACGTACATATATATATATATATGTACGAATACAAATATAATTTGACTTAAAAAGCCAGCTATTTTGTGGGCAATCTAATTTTTTTATCTTACTCTTATTAATAAATTCGTTGTAAAAATGGTAACACTAGCAAATTGTTTATCTTCAAAATTAATATGGTAATCTATGGTAACAATATATAAAATCTATAATATTTAGTTTAATACTTCTTAGACTTTACAAGAACTGACAATATGCAGTTAGCAATAGAACCCCCTGTTTACAAACGGGCGGAAGGCTCAACTGATGTGTGATATGCCATCCCACCCATTAATAATATAATAATAATAATCTTTATTTCTTCTCTCACATATACATACATAGCAGGTTATTATGATTAAACTAAGATGATAACATTTGGAAGTGTATGTGAGAGACTGGTCTCTGTAACAGGAGACCTGAGTGACAGATAGCCAGCCTCTCCACCACCGGACCGGAACACGTACAATCAGGTCATTGTCATAAGATACAATAGAAGAAAATAAGCAAGTGCTAAAGGAAAAAAAAATGGAAACGGAGTCGTAAAAATAAATTTGGTGTGTGTTTGTGTCTGCGTGTGTGCGCGCGTGTGTGTGTGTGTGTGTGTGCGCGTGCGTGTGTGTGTATGTGTGGGCGAGTGGGTGTGTTACAGAGTAACAGTTATTAAATCTTCTGTTTCATCATAACTCAACGTCTTCAGCCAATTAGTAACCATTTTTTTACATTCATATTTCGATAGTGGGTAAATGTTAATTTTTTCATTTAATTTATTATACAGGTAACAGCCTAGGAAACCAAAGAATCTTTGCGAGAAAGAAGTTGTCCATCGTGTAATACGACAGCAAACTTTATGTTTAATCCGCTTGTTTATATTTAATTCGGGGTCGTAACTAGTTTTATAATGTAATATTGATAGTAGGCTCGCGAATATGTTGGCAGCCTTTTAAGAATTGGTATTTTATGTTCATTATTAGTTATTCAATTGTGTGTATGCTTAAGTTAAGTTTTGTAATTGATTTTCTTCTATAGATGCAGTGGTAAACAATAAATACATTTCTGATTTTTTCCTACCTTCAACATCCTCATGAGACCTTCCAACTGATGCATGAGATGTTTCCGGGATTCCTGCAAAGAGGAGAGATGTCCCTCCAACTCATCTTTCCTCTGCCTCAAAGCGCGCAACTCCGACACCAGGGGCGGGGCTGAACCGGTGTTCGAGCATGTCTCCGCTTCTTGTTGACGTCTGCATGATCATGATGAAGTCAATTAAGTTATTTTAAAAAGAAAAAAAAGTACATTTAAAAATTTATTGTTTTCTCTTCTTAAAAGGCAAGTAGGTGATCAGCCTTCTGGCCTGACTTATCGATTTCTAGGTCTCAGACATCTTTCTCCGCGATGTTTTCCGTACGAGCGAGCGTTACATGCGCACGTACGTAAGCCAGTAGTGAAGTACCGTCTCGCCTTGACTATACCAAGCTTAGACAATTTTATCTTTAGGCAATTTAGCCTTTTCTTACGTCGTGCAATATGTCAACGCCCTGTATTTTTTCTGGCTTTAAAGAGAGTGTTTCAAATAGAGGAGTGTGTTTGTGGGGACAAATAGTGTTTTATAGTGTCAGAGTGTTTCAAATAGAGGAGTGTGTTTGTGGGGACAAATAGTGTTTTATAGTGTCAGAGTGTTTCAAATAGAGGAGTGTGTTTGTGGGGACAAATAGTGTTTTATAGTGTCAGAGTGTTTCAAATAGAGGAGTGTGTTTGTGGGGACAAATAGTGTTTTATAGTGTCAGAGTGTTTCAAATAGAGGAGTGTGTTTGTGGGGACAAATAGTGTTTTATAGTGTCAGAGTGTTTCAAATAGAGGAGTGTGTTTGTGGGGACAAATAGTGTTTTATAGTGTCAGAGTGTTTCAAATAGAGGAGTGTGTTTGTGTGGACAAATAGTGTTTTATAGTGTCAGAGTGTTTCAAATAGAGGAGTGTGTTTGTGGGGACAAATAGTGTTTTATAGTGTCAGAGTGTTTCAAATAGAGGAGTGTGTTTGTGGGGACAAATAGTGTTTTATAGTGTCAGAGTGTTTCAAATAGAGGAGTGTGTTTGTGAGGACAAATAGTGTTTTATAGTGTCTTCTTTGGGTTAAATTGGACTAGATTTAGTCGACTTCATTGCGTAGTCGGCGTTTAAACGCCAGAAGTCAGAAAAGCCAGAACTCTTTTTGAACGATGTAAGGAATGAGGATATTCACAATTATATAATTGATACTAGAGTATAACTTCTGTATGTCAAATACGTACTTAAGTACGGCCCTTAGACCGAAAAATCGTGTAAAAGAAAACTTTTTTTAAAGAAAAATAAACATTTATTATTAATGAAGTACCTTAGCCTGGCGATTTCCCTCATAATTTCTCTATTTTTGGCTTCGAGTTGTGATATTAATTCACGTTGCTGCCGGGCTGCGTCTACCTCTGAACCTTCTGAAGAAGAACGACCCTAGAAAAACAAAATGTATAGGGGAGCGTTCAACTGTTACGTAACGAATTTGAGGGGGGGGGGGGGTCCTCTTGTAAAACGTTACAATGCGGGACGGGGATTGAATTACGCGTTATTGTTAATATTATTTTCCACTTTCCAGTACTTTTACTTTACACCACATAATGGTAAGTTTTAGGTATAAAGAGTCACTGGGGGAAGTCGAATCGTTTTACTATTGGATACAGAAAACGTTACGTTACGATTCATGTGGGTGGGGGAGGGGTGTCAAGAATCTCCAAAAATTGCGTGACGTGAAAACGCTTCCCTAATAGAATAAAATTACAAATACTACTAAGTGACGGTTTACAATTGTTTGTGGTGGAAACCTGTGTACCTAATAAACTACCAAAAATATTTTACCACGAGCTACTCTTATTTGTTGAGAGTTTGATGAATAAATTTGTTAGGTCCGTAATTTTTATTATACGTTTTTATAAACATCTTGTAATGCGTTAAGTTTGGTGGCTGTTGGAGGAATGTTGCAATAACGGAAACTCTTTGTTTAAAGCTGGGTGTCAACTATCTTTAATTGTTTAATATTAGGTCCTTACCTATGAAATTGGCGTTTTGTCGTACTGGCACTTTGACCTCAAATACCTCCTCTTTGGTTAGGAATTTCAAATTCAAATTTGAACAGCTATTTACTCATGTATTTGTGCTTCGATGACCGTCATTCATTTGTTTTTTTCTGTTTGCGTCACTCATTTTACAAAGTGGAAAACTTAAAGTATCGCATTATTTACGAGTATGAGTTCCGCCGTGGCTCTAGTGCCGCGGAAACGACTCGAAGGGTGAATGATGTGTATGGCGGTCATGTTGCAAAAGAAAACACAGTTCGTTTTTGGTTTCAACGTTTTCGTTCTGGATATTCGACCTGCAGAACAAGCCCCGTGGACGGCCTGAGACCCAAGTTGATAATGAAGTGTTGAAGGCTATTGTGGAAGCGGAGTTAGCTGCAGGCTGCGGTGTTAGTGATAAAACTGTTTTAATTCACTTGAAGCAAATTGGGAAGATTAAAAAGCTTGAAAGGTGGGTACCTCACGAATTGACTGAAGCAAACCGGCAAAAGTGCATAGAAAACAATGGTTCATACTTCGATTAATTAAATATATTATATTTAAAAATATTCGACTTTTTGTTCCTCCCATACAAAACGCCAATTTCATATGTAAGGACCTAATACATGAGTTTATAACTAACAATGTTGGGTAGTGGGGTACGAAACTAAAAAAATGGGTTGTCTGTAAAGTCAGTTCACTGACGATAGTTGAACGTGACAACGTCATAAGAAAATACTGATGGAATGGTTGCTTTTTCAAAAGGAAAATTTAATTTTATTTGTTTGATAGATATTTTGTATGGATATTCAGAAGCAGGTAAATGGAAATCACAATTGAATTGATGTTACATTTATTTGTACGCATAAATACAATTATATCATTTTTTTTATTTAGAATGAATACTTCTGGCAAATGAAAAATATGTGTCTCGACCCATTTGTTGGTCAGTATTGAAAACTAGATCGTTATATTACAATGTGGGAAAAACTAAAGAGCTCATTTTGGCTTTAAGTTTGCGAGAATTGCTAACATTTGGTTTGCGCTTGTAACTATTAACTAATACATATTGTTACGAGCTAGGGGATCGGATAGAAAATGCCGTGGATTTATTCAAGGGTTTATTTCTTGATAAATCAATGAGGAATTTATGGGCACAAATTAATTGCAGAAATGCACTAATTACACACACAAAAACACAGTCACTAATTACTTCACTTATGCACACTTCACACAGTACTTTATCACTTGTAATCACTTTATTCGCACTTTATCGGTGTTTCTCTCTTGTTATCGCATTCAAAACTAAAGGCGACTAGTCGCGTTTCGGCTCGCTTATATATCCCTGGGAATAATTCTAAACAATATTCGAGAACTTTCTAGGCGGGCTTGCTACTGAGTAGCGATTGCACAATTCTAGAACGTCCGCACTCTTTGTCTCTTGCGCACGTTGCTCCGTCCTTGTCGTACGGCGTTCTAGAGTGCTCAGTCTAGTTTCAAGAAAGTTCTGATCTTCTCTCTCTCTCTCTCGTATTATTTCGTCCTTGTCTCACACCTAGAATATTCCTTCATCAAAGGGGTATACCTAGGCCTGAAAACGCCTGAAAACGGGTCCCCTGAAAACTTCACCAATCGACTACACATATTCCGAAACTGACTGAAAAAAGGTTTCAGCTTCCTGAAAACTAGGGTAACATTATGGAAATTACAATTTTCTAATATGTGATTGACAATCTCCTGAAACGGTCAGAAATCATATTACAGCCTGCTGAAAAGTTATCTAACTAGTGGAAAAATCTAGAAACATTGCAGTCGACCCGTCTCCGTAACAATATGTAACTTAACTAACGTAACCAAATAATAATAGTTATTTGACCTAACATCTTTTGGAGTCGATAGAACTGTGGCGAACAATATCATGCTTTTCCAACGCTTCTCCACGGACAGGAGGTATAAGGAAGGCAAGGGATACGCCGCCCATGGACACTAAATGCCAGAGGGTACGAAAGTACCGTTTAAGAGTTGGTACGCTCTTTTCATGAAGGACCCTTAAGGTCAAATTAAGTAAGATACTTACCAGTTCTGGAGTTAGAGATGCCGATCTGCCTGCCCGAGGCTGTAAGTAATAAAGAAGAATATACAAATAAAGAATAGAAAAGATTTAAATTAATATGATTTTTCAAGGATTTTGTGGACACATGTAGCATATATGTATTCTAAGTAATATTTACATATTATATACATATCAAATTTATTTTTATCGAAACTTTATAGCGATCTTTTAATCGACACAATCACAAAAAATCGATCTTGCTGGTTCCCCACGTATGTGTACGTGTACGCGTGTACGCGCTTTGTGATTGTTGGATCGTACGTATGCTTAACTCTGTATTTGTAACCGTTAAACATTATTTCTTATACCTTCTACATTTGCGAAATTTTGCATACGTGTACAAAATCATACGCAAGTATTACCTAATTCCAATAATACCATATATATATATATATACATAAAACTGATAACCTACTTCGTTGGAATTCGGTTAAATATATATTTTGGGCAACAAAATAGTTCTATTGAGTTGCGCATTTTTCTTAATAACATTTTACTTTATCAGGAGCTATTTTTATCCGTTCCGTAATACATACTGTATTACGTACGTATAGAACGTACTGTTTTACGTACGTACAGTACGTACGTATTTATTTATTTACACTTCGTTACACTACAGTATAAAAAATAAAATTTAACATAATTAAATCAAAAGGAGGGCAACTGGCGGCCTTATCGCTTACGAGCGATCTCTTCCAGGCAACCACTGTGAGTAAAGAAAAATGTATTAAATTACATAAGATAGGTGAGTAGTGCAAAAATACATGTTATACACAGTTATTAAAACAAAAACTAAACAGGAATAAAATATTAAAGATAGCAAGTAAAAAGACACATAAATCACGATAATTTAAGATAAGTCTCACGTCAGTTAGTACGTACTGTATTACATACGTATATTACGTACTGTATTACATACGTATATTACGTACTGTATTACATACGTATATTACGTACTGTATTACATACGTATATTACGTACTGTATTACATACGTATATTACGTACTGTATTACCACATGGGTAGAATTGGATTTGCCTATATTATATCGTATCGTAGGAGACCAAGAATTAAAAAGTCTATTTAATCAACCATTCAAATATATAACTTTGTTATAGAACAAGGAACAAACCTGAGGCTCTTATCATGTTATGTAATACCCAATGCCAGAAGGCTGGCAAGTGCGTTGCTGTTTTAGAACCGGTACGCTCTTGAAGGGCCCAAAGCCCCGAATTGGTTCGAAAATACTTCAGTGCAAGGTCCAGCCATCCACATAGTGGTGGTGCGGAAAAAACTCTTATTCTCAGTTATAGAACCAATAACTCTAGTAAAGTAGTCTAGTTAAAAATGCCGGCAACGCACCCGCCTCTGTTTGCCCCCTGTTATATAAAAATTGTAGATTCATCTCGATTAGAATTTTTTTGAGAAATTAATGTGATAAATACATACCATTGTCCGATTTTCGTGAGCCAATCGGGCCGCGTACCTCGCTATCAACCTGTGCTCATCATCTACACCACGCGAGATATGATCTGCTATACCTGAATGTACATTCAAATTTGACATGATTTTATAGTGACGTAACGTTGACAATTATTATAAATTCATGTTCAAAACAACCCGCTAAATTCTTCTGACAAGATCGCGTCAAACCCTTTACCAAGCCTGTATTATTTACTATATATTTACTAGCCTCGTCATTATAAAATCTATATAAATTTGGTAAAATAATTATAATTTTTACTACATTACGCTATGTAATGCTATGTCTAATACATATTACTCTTAATAACACTTGATATTTTCGCCTAACGGCCTTTTGTGTATTTTTTACATACGTAAAGAATGCTTTCTTAAGACTTTTATTATCGAATCAATGGTTATAGTTTGTGTAACTCATATTTTAGACATATTTTATCCATATATTTAGACATATTTCATCCATATATTTAGACATTTTTACCCATATATTTAGACATATTTTATCTACATATTTAGAAATTTTTACCCATATATTTAGACAAATTTTATCCATATATTTAGAAAATTTTACCCATATATTTAGACATATTTTATCCATATATTTTAGACATCTTTACCCATATATTTAGACATATTTTATCCATATATTTTAGACATCTTTACCCATATATTTAGAAATATTTTATCCATATATTTTAAACATCTTTACCCATATATTTAGACATATTTTATCCACATATTTAGACATTTTTACCCATATATTTAGACATATTTTATCACATTATACATAGGTCTGGCCACAGATTTAAACGAGTGCTCCAAAACAAACTTAATTATGGATAAACGAAGGAAGGATTAATTATGATTTCAATAATGATATGGTTGATGTAATTTTTTAGATGTAAACCAGGAAAAACAGGGCATATATACATACTTCTATGTGTAGATCTGGAAGAGCGACTATCCAAGGAGCCCGTGTTGACGTATCCCGGACCGTAATCCGGAAATCCATTGTGTGCCGGGACCGGGGAAGGTGGACTGCAATATTTATTTTATTAAAGCGATAATTAATTTTCCTTTAATTTTCAATTATTATGTTATTACCTCTTATATTTTTTTTCAAGAACCATGTGGACTGTTAATTCCACAACTAACTTGCCATTTAATTAATTTTATAGACAAGTATGCGAGCCCAGTCACAATTTTTTAATTTGAGACATGACAGAGATGAGGGTCACATGCTGAAGACTTCATAGATGTACTGTACGTAGTTTTTAAATAAATAAAAAAAAACATCTGAACGATTTTCGAATCCACACACAAAAAAATCATCAAAATCGTTTTGGGACTTTAAAGATAATAAAAAATAAAATTAAAGATATATAGGCCCCACAGTCAATACAAAACTCAACGGCATTTACAACTCAATCTTCTTTATATATATATATATAATAAATAAAAAAAATATCTGAACGTTTTTTGAATCCACACACAAAAAAATCATCAAAATCGTTTTGGGACTTTAAAGATAATAAAAAATAAAATTAAAGATATATAGGCCCCACAGTCAATACAAAACTCAACGGCATTTACAACTCAATCTTCTTTATATATATATATATATATATATATATATATATATATATATATATATATATATATATATATATATATATATGTATGTTTCTCCGTTTAAACCTTCCCTGAATTTCCACAAATATTACCTGATTAACCATATCGGTCCAGCCATTCTTGAGTTGTAGCGAGACAGACAGCAATTATTTATATATATTGAGGGTACTTACACAATATGGCTGAGGTTGAGGGTACGTTCGGGTTGGTCGGGATACCTCGGTAACGGAGCGCGCGCCCTCTCTGGGACGCAACGGAAGGACTTACGGAGCGTCGCACCTATTTGCTTGGAAGGGGATTTCTGAAAATTTTTATTTCTATATAAATGCAATTTTATATTATGTATTTTTAATGTATCATCTTTTTTTTTGTTCCTGTTTAGTTTTTGTCTTAATAACTGTGTATAACATGTATTTTTGCACTACTTGCCTATCTTATGTAATTTAATACATTTTTATTTATTTTTTCTTCACTCACAGTGGTTGCCTGGAAGAGATCGCTCGAAATCGATAAGGCCTTCAGTTGCTCTCCTTTTGATTTAATTATATTCAAATTTTTTTTATATTGTAGTGTATAGAAGTTTTAATAAATAAATAAATATTTGCAATTTGCGAGTCCATATAATAAAATATATAATATTTTTTGGAACTACCCTCAATTTCATTAAATTTGCAGGATAACAAATTAACACCTGCAATAGTGGTGGCGTGTATTTGAGTATGGTTAAGTTAAGGTTAAGTTCCTCATAGTGAAGGATATAGTTTTTAATTAGATTTATAAAAAAAAATTAACAAAAATCCATACAGTATTAAATCAATATTGTCGAAAAAAAATCCATATTACTCACATAAGTTGCGTACTCCTTAACTTCATGGTCATTGGTGTGAGGGGGTGTGACATGCCCTCTCCAGAAGCAGTCCTGGCATAACGTGTACGCAGCACACCTCGTACACCGGTATCGAAAACCCGATAGGGAGCCACGGCGGCACACGCTGCAGGCCAGCGGGTGTACCACTGAAGAAAGAAATAAGATAAAGCCTTTTCCAAATACCTGACATACCTATATTATACAAAACTACTGGGTTGTATTTAATGAAATTTGGGACGGTTTCCTAAGCTAGAATATATTTGAAAGAAAACACTTTTTTAACCGGATTGAAGCTATTTGTACAGCTCTATTTTTTCTCTACAGCTCTGATACTTTTGACATTTATCACCTTTTGTCTTCAGTCACCGTGACCACGCACGCTGTAAAGCACGGGAAACGTCGGAAAAAATTTAATTTATGTAAATAATTATAAGTTTATAATAATACAAATAGCTTTAATCCGGTTAAAAAAGTGTTTTCTTTCAATGTGTAAAAGCTATGTTAACTAAAGACAATACTAGAATATATTTTTTAATTATCTTGACGAGTTATGACTCAGTTTTAGAGAATTTATGGGCATACATACATATCAACACACATGCAAACCTGAACAGAAACAAGATTTAAAAGATTGGCAATGCAATTGCCAGCCCTCTGGCAGCGTGCGTGTCCACGGGCGGTTGTAACACTTAACTAAATAATAATAATTAGCCTGAATAGATAGCTTATTTTTCTCCTCCAATTATGCCCTTAACGTAACGTAACGTCAATCAATTTTAATATATGTCAAACCAATCTTCCGTTTGAAGTTTGACATATTTGACAGCGCTCAAGATGGCGGCTCGAGTTACGAATTAGCACTAGTCACTCACCATTTTCGACGCTCGCCAGTCGATGTAAGAGAGGCAGCCAGACGAGGCAGGGCGGTCCGGGGTCAGACATTAGTGTATCGAGGAAATCATTCACTGTTACTTTGTTGCTCTGAAAAATTATGTATAAATTATTTAGATAATCACGCCTTTATACAAAAGGATCAACTTTCATGACATACTCGTCGGTTATGGGTACTTCTAACTAATCCTTTCTATAGTACCTCCAAATACGACAAAGCCTACCCGACTTTTAAATAAAATATATATTCGATAAAATTAAATAAATTTATATAAAAAAAACTTAATAAATAATAAATGGTCAAGATTTGTCGAACGACTTTGACGTATCATACTGTTTTCGAGATAGATTTCGACGGAGTTTTATTAATCGATATTTATACAGTATATATTTAATGGCGTAATTTTTTTTTGAATTTTTCAAACATAAAATTTATGGTCTATATCTTAAAATCAAAACTGGCGACTTAAATTTATGACGGGATTAATGTATACGTAAAGCGAGACACCGAGAAGAGTGGAAGGTCTTAGGGGAGGCATATGTCCAAGTGACAAGTTGTTAAACAGAAATTAACCGGCTTGCCGATTAAGTGTTTGATTATGAGTACTTCATATTTTTTAAGTAAAACTTCTTTATCGGCGTTGGAAAAAAATTTACCGTCACATTTTTCCGTTACGCGCCATCTTTTTCATGTCCATATTTGATTCGAAGATTCGAAGTCATTAATAACAAAAATGTAAATAACGATAACAATAATAGTAATAATTCTAATACAATTAATGAAATTCTGTAATATTCAAATAATTGTATTATTTGTATTCATGTCTATGATAATATAAGCCTTATGTTAAACTTTATTTAACCAATTTCTGTAAAGTTGCAATAAGTAGATCATTTTTCGAAAAATAAGGTCATAAAGTTTCACTTCTAACGTGTGTACACTAGTACACGCACACATTTTTATTTTATGGACTAGGATAAGTATCTATAGCAATAAAGGCTTTATTATTATTATATGTATGTATCAATGTATGTTATAGGCACATTTCTCAAATAAATCCTAGATAAATAATAGATGTATTAGAAAATGTTAGTACTGCAAAAGTATTTGCATATATATAGATACAGTAGTATCTCATTACACAGAAGTCACTATTAAAATGTCGTGCAAATCGCTAATGTCAAAAACTTGACATTTAGTTACGTCGCGGGCTGTCGCGACGCCATCTTGCATAGAGAATTTTGGCGGTTCTTTAAAATGTATGTCATTTGTATTTTTAATAAAAAATCCAATTGTAGGTTCTATTGTCACTATTAAAAATTATAATTAAATAAAAGTTGAGCTTATTTCAGTCCAAAATTTCCTTTAAATTCAAAAACATAATGTCAATAAGAAAAAGTCTTTTTAAAAATTATATACAAATCTAATCGTAACTTTCGTATTTTCAAACACAATAAATTCATTAAAAAATCAAAGTTTTACCTGGTTGAATATGGACAAGGCCAGACTGTCATTATAACTGAAGGAAGGAGATTCGTAAACAGCAGCAGGAAGAGCCAGTACCTCCCTGAGGTAATCTGACAAGCGCTTCATCAGCAAATGACCATTGCCATCGGACAACTGGGAGAAGATATCTGAAAGCAACTCCTTTAGGTCATTCGAAGTACAGCTGGACTAGTTAGGGGCGTATTAAATTGTAGTTTGGAAGGTTTTCTAAATGACGTCATCCTATCTAAGCTAGATAGGCCTAATCACTACATACGCTTTGACCAACAGAAAGTACTTGCGAAAGAAAAAAGATTCTTCCCAAGATTGACACACGAAGCCATTGAAATAAAATCGATACAGATAACACAACTTTCTCTACAGCTGTGATACTTTTGACATTCAACACCTTTTGTCTTCAGTCACAGTGACCACGCACGTTGTAAAGCGCGCGAAACGTCGGAAAATTTAAAATGATGTAAATAATTATACGTTTATAATATTACAAATGGCTTTTATCCGGTTATTTTTTTAGTTTATGTAATTCAATCCGTAGATAAAATCGTGGATGCGAATTCGTTCTGGATAAAATTAGAAGCCTGAATTTTTCATATCAAGATTACAAATATATGTTTTATATATAGATTTTATATAACATTTGTGTCATACGATGGCCAAGTCAATCTATTTATTTTAAACAAAGGATTTTTAATTATGGTCACTATGAGCAGTGTTGGCCTAATGGCTTCAGCGTGCGACTCACATCCCTGAGGTCGTAGGTTCGATCCCCGGCTGTGCACCAATTGATTATTTTCTATGTGCGCATTTAACATTAGCTCGAACGGTGAAGGAAAACATCGTGAGGAAACAGGCTTGCCTTAGACCCAAAAAGTCGACGGCGTGCATCAGGCACAGGTGGCTGATGATCACCTACTTGCCTATTCGATTAACAAATGATCATGAAACTGATACAGAAACCTGAGGCCTAGACCTAGAAAAAGGTTGTAGCGCCATTGATTTTTTTTATAAGATGTTAGCTTATTACGTAATAAGTTAAGACAGGTGGTCCCTTAAGTAGGTATCAAACCCACTACGAATACGGTAGAAGAACTGAGCGAGAGAGTTGTTTTTTTTACCAGTTATGTATAGGTTTACTATCTCTACTTCTACAGATACCGGCAAACTTCTTGAGCATAATGGGAGTGGGGGAAAGTTTGCGCATCGTACACAGCGCGGGGCACAAACGTCAACTGTGGCCGTTTGACAGTTGACGCGTGATTTACCAGTCACGCGATCAACAAAAATAAAAAGAACACAAGAACAGAGTGTCTTCTGTTTAATACAGACTGTAAGTAGTGTTATTGGACACTTTCTTATGTCAAATATCCTTATTAGTAAATTAGGTTAGACTAACATTACTTATTAGTCGTAAGTTAGGCTAGACAGTAATGTACATGATGTCTCAGTGAAGAGACAATCTATTTAAAATATATGTATATATATTATGAGTCAAAAATTTGTATTGGTATGTTTTTGTTTATTCCCACTGGCAAGTGAAACCTGTGTTATATACTGCATTATAAAATGACTACGGGGATGATTTAAAAAAAAATAAACAAGTGAAAATTAGAGTCCGTCTATAGGTCCGGACCGGCTTAAAGGCCATTACCAGGTCATAAAATCTTTTTGAAATGACTCACATCTTAACTTGTCCATTAGTTTCCCAGCACACATAGTAGCCAAGGCCACCTTGATGGAGAACACGCGTATCTTACCTACGTTTTCACTGAAAATTAAAAAAAATAAGTTTTTTTTTTAAATTTATTTATTTTATATGTCGCAGTAAAGTAGTTAAATCAGAGTGTTAATTGAATCTCTAGACAGTTAATTAAATGTCGATGTTCAAGCAAGTCGTTGGAATTTTATTTATTTATTTCCTATTTTTACAGGACATACTAATGCAATAGAAAACTAAACTAAAACCATAATATAAACATAACATGTAAAAACTTAAAATCTAAACCATTTTATAACTAATTATAAATAATGCGATTCTTGTGAATTCAGCCAGTGTGCAAATAAAAACATCTGTCTCACAAGCAATAACATTTAGGGTGCGCAAGACACGCGTAAATGGTGTAAAATTTTGATTTAAATAAAGCATCGTCGAAAACGTTTAACTATCTGTCTGATCGAAAGCCAGCGTGTTGATTAACAATGTAAAACAAGACTCCGCCATGATTATTTCATTTGTTATTGTTATTTCGGTATGATCGTGAAGAACTGAGAGCTTGGAAATTCCGTGTGTTGCTTTATTGTAAATGGTTAGGTTAGGTTAGTGTTGTTGCCTAGGAACGTTTAGGAATCTCGTTAAACGTTTCGTTCACTCACTTGTCTGACGGAACTTCAACGACTTGATTAAATCGATTTTTAATTAACTGTCTAGAGATTCAATTAATTCTCTGATTTAACTACTTTACTGCGACATATACATAATCATAAATAGTCTCTGTCCACCAGCACGTCGAACCTATTTAAATAATTAACTTATATACTAAGGCCATTGACATATAGACTATAACATTATATCCATTAGACCATCTCCATGCAAAAGGTCACAAACCATTTGAAACACTGACACTCCACAGTTAGCCGATGCAAGAAACCTTTTCCTGACGAGAATTTTCATTCATTCGAATGTATTCCTATATTCGAATAAGATTTAAGATCTATTCTAGTAAAACATGAATTATCCAAATACACTCTTACAAAATCGTAGGCAAAAATATAAAAAAAAATACTAGTTTGAATGAGGCAGACACTTACAGTTATACAAATATATCTGTGAAGGAGTCATTTTTTTTTAATTAATGGAATAAAGAGACAAACATACTAGTTAGACTAAATGTATTTATTCGATTAAGAAATATATATTTCTTAAATATATCTATCTTTCTCTCTATAATATATCTTTCTCTTTAGGGCAGTAAAATATTGTTATTTATATTATTTAGGAAATTTTTAATAAAGAAATTCCCAAAGTAACATACAATTACAATATATCCTAGATTAATATTACTTACCCAGTACTGTAAGCCGACAACAGCCAATTCAAGAGCAGAGCGGAACATGCTTCCACTGACACTTGATTAACTGGTGGTAATCTTTTATTCAAATTGTGGTACAAAGATGACACAAGTGTCTCTAATCTCGTTACATTAACACATGCATTCGGCTCCAGAGTGTTTAATGCATTTTCCCGGAATGCTTCTATGACATTCCAAATATCTATTGCATGTACTGAAATTTAAAAAATGGGCCATGTTAATGCTATAAATTTGTTTATTAATAAAATCTTTATAGCGGCAAAGGCAATATGATCTAAATAATAATACATATATATATACAGTGTTAGTCCAGTTATTCAAATTAAACATATTAAGTAATATAATAATTATAAGTTATTAATATTATTTAACTACTATTGTTTGAGTTTTAGAAACCGTGGACCCTCGTATAGAAACTATGTTATCCACAGGTCACCCGGGAGCTGTCTGAAATTATAGGTATGTGTAAATAGATACATAGCTTTTATCTGAATCTAATGGAATGTCAAGCATATACTTAAGAAATAAAGCATCACTTAATTTGATTAGATAAAGGCAATTAATGGTAAAATAAATTAACAAATACCACAACACGGTGGTTGTGGTTTCAACATGATAACAATTAAAATTATGAAAAATAATTGCAATAATACAATTTTATGAAAATTCTAAAATCTTAGCGTAAATTTACTTGCCATACATCAAATTGGTTTATTATTTAGACGAAATTTTGGTATAGACTGTCTACTGAGGTGATTTAATAATTTACTTAATATGACTCAAGAAAAACCAATTGGTAATTTATGAGTCATACTTGCAAGACTTGATTACTCACTTTTAAAAACAATAAACAACACTACTTGCTTTAAAAATAATGCAGGCTTGTCTTTTTTCACATATAAACAAAAGGTTTTATCTATATATAATATATATCTTCATAATACTAAACATCACTTTTTTAAACTTGATTTCTCATTAGTAAATATTTATCTAAATAAATATTATTTCCTAACAGGCATACATATTATTACTATGACCATTTATATACATTATTATACATTACATATACATTTTACTTGTGAAATTGCTATTTCAACACAAAAACAACTTACACTATTACTATTTGGGTGTTTTAAAATATGTAGATGATTACAGTAATAATTGTATTTGATTCACCACATTGAAGACAAAATTTAGTGATTATGTAAATAAGAATTGTAACCAAAAACAATTAAGCATAACCCAAACACTGGATAAAACTTTCCCTATAATTATTCATTAAAACGGACAAAAATTTAAGATTAACTTACAATTGCATTTTTTCTGGACATATCGAAGTTTGCAAGCTGTCCTGTAGGAAGCAAATCTTATCATGTCATAGTTCTGCTCCCGCATCTCTTGTAATAACTGTGATCGAGGGTCCACAGATCCTGTAGTTGGAATGGGCATCATGCCCAAGTTATCTCTTTCTAATGACATTTTTACACTGAAATTGATTGACATTTGTAATAAATTAAATTAATAACACAAACTTCATTCATTTGGCACATTAGGATAATAAATCACTATTTCAATTCATTTCTCATACTAAATTTTACTAATTTGTAGTAATTAACAATTTAAAATTAAATAAACCATATTTTTTTATACATACAAATGCCTCATACTTGTCAGATGATATAGTTTGACAGAATGTTCCATGGATACACTGGGAGGACATTATACTATATTGTTATTAAGATCAACAATATATTCTTTTTAATCCTAGCTTAGAAGATTCTAGAAGCTAAGTTACACTTAACCCCAAATGTTTGGTAAAAAAACAGTATTCAATAAATCTTTTGTATGCAGTTTTTAAGAAAGTCACAGGTTCTACTATAAGTTTATTAATTTTCTTAGTCTTATTTCTTCTCTTGGTAAATTGGCCTGGTAAAGTTACTACTCAATAATAATATAGAGAATACATTGTATGAGATATTTTAGTAAAGTTTTGATAAATAAAAATTTCATAGGAGATTTAGGATAATTCATAATCGTGAATTTCATCATTCATATTTATTCATAAGAAAACAATTATTGCCCTAACTTATTGTTATAATGTTTCTCCTACAAAGATTTAAAAGGTTCTAAGTTTAATTGATTATACGTATAATTTACGTACTATTTGAAAACACATGATAATTAACTCCGGTTTTTCATAGTTTAAACTAAAATTTGGTTTAGTCGATACCTTGATGTAGAATATCTTACTCACCGTTATCTCATATCTTTGTTGACGAATATTTTATGCAAGGTAGGATTCTTCCAAAGATTCGCTGTATCGATCTAAAGATGTTTCCACTTTCCGGCAATAATTATAGCTTATTGTAGCTAATATAGACGATTATTTCACAAATATTTCATTCACAAAAAGATTTGACACACTTTAAATTCAATTACTTAGTAGAAAAGGAATGAAAATTTAATTTTATAGCGATTTTCAGTAATATTTTAGTCCGCTCTACAAAATTCTAATGCCATCCACACATAATTTGACAAGTAATAAAATTTCAAATTAGTGATGCAGTGTCTTCGAACAATAATCGATCATGAGTTGATACTTTTATAACTCGACTTCAAAAAACCGAAGGATGTTATTAATTGTTGTTGTATTTTTTGTATTAAAAAAGGATATTTTAGTGTCTTCTACTATATATTGATTTAAAATTTTAACGTTTGAAAAAGGATAGTAATCTGAAAGACTGTATAACAACATATATTTTTTTTATTATACTGCGTCCACATCATTAATTTTTTTCTCTATCTGGAGTTTAAGTAAAAAACATAAAATGTACAATTTACTTAGTAAAGCAAGTAGTTTTTTGTTATAGTATGACTCGTTTTACTATAATGCGATAATAAAAAGACGATGTTTACAGTATTTCGACTACCGGTAAAATGGTACATCACTATTTAATCTATTGCACAGTCGCATCCTGACGAATGACGGCTAACAGATGGCGGGAGATTTTAACATCTCCTCAAGAGTATTTACCATGATAAACAAATTAACTATGCAATATTGTTTTTTATATATCATATTTTTAACACCATGGCTATTTTATATAAAGTATTCATTGTAGTAACACGATCAATATAATGTATAAATAGCTTTTGGCACAATGAGGTGTACGTGACTTTCAAATTAGTAAATATAATTGTGTGAAATTTTCTATTGTCATAATCAACCTCAAACTCATGTAAGTAAAATTAAAAGTTAGTATCTTTTACTTATATAATACTCCATACATTTTAAAATAGCATTGTTAACAGCTGCGTCTTTCTATAACCGTTATACTAATTAGGAATTTATGTTTAATTATATATCGTTTAAATTAATATGAATGGTGTCTTTACCTTTGCAAGTCTATTTATAACTAGACACAAGGGCTAAATACACCTGCCGGCGCCTAAAGGTCATTGTGGAATAAAAAAAATTAAAATTCTTAACGCTTAACGGCTTAGTACGACAGTACATGTAACCAAACGGTTTGAATTTAAAACAAAAGAGGAATTGATGATCGCATTTCGTTTAGTTATTGATTAAACGGAAAGATTGGATTGTGATTAGACTAAAGATGTTGACCAATCACAATCGAACCAAACATGCCATTGGTTTTCGAATAAAGCTATATTAGAATAGATAGATAATATAGATAAAGAATATATTAGAAAACTTTAAGTTAAGTTTTTTTAAATATAAATAAATATATTGTGAATACCACCTTGCTTGTATGTGGGTGTATTAAAAAAATATTCTACAAGTATAGAATTTTTAAGTTTTTTGTTTAATGCTTGAGCAGTGTTGGCCTAGTGGCTTCAGGGTGCGACGCTCATCCCTGAAGCCGTAGGTTCGATCCCCGGCTGTGTACCAATGGATTTTCTTTCTATGTGCGCATTTAACTTTAGCTAGAACGGTGAAGGAAAATATGAGAAAACCGGATTGTCTTAGGCCCAAAAAGTCGACGGCCTGTGTCAGGCACAGAAGGCTGATCACCTACTTGCCTATTCAACTTAGAAATGAACATGAAACAGATACAGAAATCTGAGGCCAAGACCTAAAAAAGTTGTAGCGCGATTGGTTTTTTTTTATTTTTATTTATTGAGTCCCAGATGTTTTCTCAATAGAAATCTAAAAAATAATTTTGTAATTAATGGGAAATTGTGATCACTGAACGTAATCTTGCATTCGATATTTCGTATATGAAGGCTTTTGCTTACATTTTGTGTTTTGAATTTCGAAACAGTAAGCCAAATGGTAAAGAATAGTAAAACATTAAACAACGGAAAGTTGCGTACCTGGCCCATGTGTTGTGCCATGGCCACTACCACCGCCATCAATTAATTTTAATGGGTTAAGTCCATGGTAAACGGTAAATGAGAAATCTTCGCAACGTTAGGGAGTGGACGGATATTGCGACAGTAAGAGTTGCTGCATCGGTCCTGTCAAGAGACTGACGACCAACCTCCAGTAATGGTCCACTAAAAGAAGAAGAAAGAATGGTAATAAATAGACTGCTTAATATCTTTCCCCTCACCTTCCACAATTTAATGTAGGAGAAGAATTTGTTGTAAACAGTAAAAAAACAACAACAACAACAGTAAAAAACAAAATTGTAATTTAAAAAAATATATAATATATACATATATATGAACTTAAGGGATATATTAGGGACATATAAGGGACCAATATTGAAAACGAGAACGTTATGATACAATTTATGAGTGGACTAACTACTGGGCTCATTTTGGCTTCAAGTGTATTTGTTAACATTTGGTTTGTGCTTCTAATTATTGTCTAAATTAACTAATGTTAGGTTACATAACTCAAGGCTCGGACTCAATAAATTCCTGTGGCTATAATAACCATTATGCTAACTACAAATAATATGCTAGCGAGCAAATAAACGGTACAAACTTCATTATCTCGTTAATCTTTACAATACTTCGAAGACAGTCATTGAATAATTTTGATCTTCATTTGTTTTCTGTCGTGAGACATGTCGTTCTTCCGGCAAGCAGGCTTTACGGCGATAGGTATGTATTTTTTTTAAATACTCCAATATTAAAATCATATTAAAAGTCAAACTTATTTTCTTAACATATCTTGGTGGATGATTTAAAAAAAAATCGTACTAGCGTCCAATTGTCAAAATTTAATTAAAAGTAATAAAATTATTCCTAGTACCATGAACTTCGTTTCGTTTTAGCTTTTTTTTTATGTATAAGCAGGCAAACGGGCAAGAGGCTCACCTGATGTGAAGCGATACCGCCGCCCATGGACACTCACATTGCCAGAAGGCACGAAAGTGCGTTGCCGGCCTTTCGAAAATTGGTACGCTCTTTTATTGAAGGACCTTAAGTCGAATTGGTTCGGAAATACTTCAGTGGGCAGCTGGTTCCACATAGTGGTGGTGCGCGGCAAAAACTGCCTTAGAAAACGCTCAGTTGCGGAACGACGGACGTCGAGGTGATACGGATGGTATTTTGTATTTTGCCTTGACGTCCGAAGCTACATACCAACATATGGAACATTTTTCTATGATACTCGATAGAGACTGTTTGCTTGCTCCAATTTTTCTTTCGACCAAAACATTTCTTAAAGTTCCAGTAATCAATAAAAAAGTACTCGAATAGCCCAGCCGTCTTCAAGAAGAATTCCTCTTTTGGTCAATGTCACATTCTATGTTAGTATCTAAAAACTCCTCGTGCCTTTCGAAATATCATCACTTTCAATTGACAGCATTGTGTTGTGTTCTGTGGGAATAAATAGTTTAATTTGCCATCCCGTAGTCATTTTTTAAAGAAATTATGTCAGAAAATATTGAGAACATAGATTTTTGTTAATATAAGAAAGTACGAGACACAGTCTGCAGTGAGCTGTACTGTGCCTGAAGTCTTTTGCTTGAATTGTGCTTTATTTTCACGTCTCTATACTCCTATTTGATCTTTACAAAGCCAGATTCAGTTACCGCACTTACACCCAATTGGCCATTGGATAAATATATACCAGACCCTTTCTAGATATTTTCAAATTCATCAGCGGACGTCAAAGCAGAATATGAAATTCCGCCCGTATTCCCTTGACATCCGTCGTTTCACAACTGAGCGTTTTTTTATGGCAGTTTGAGCTCATATCGGCGCATAGTATAATTTTTCATAATCATTCTGTTTTTCTTTTTTGGGCCAGGCATGCGTCGATAGCCCCTTGTACCGCCTGCAGTCCTGGTAACAAAGTCTTGGGAAACAACGATATTCTTGAAATAAATATATTTTTTTAAGTTCTTGTACCAGGACAGCAGGAGGTACAAGGAGCAGCAATAAACTTTAGTAGATTGAGCAAAAAACTTTATTAAATTAAGCAATAAACTTAATTAAATTGAGCAATACAGTTTTATTCTGCAAAAGATCCGAATATTATGTTAATAAAATACGAACATAATATTACCGTTTTAGAAGTGTTGAGGTATCAAGTGACAGTTTTTTATAACAAATGAATAAACATTTATACCATCAAGTACATAACTGGTAAAAGAGACTGGTTACGCAGTTCTTCTATCGTAGAAAGATCATGGTCATACCATTACCATATCGGTATTTTTTTGTTTTAATTAAGACAGAAAATAAAAAAGCCTTTAAATTCTAACTTATAAAACAAGAAGTTAGATTAAGTTAGTTTACTTACATACAATTATTAGTTTTGTTAGTAATTAAGTTTGTATCATAAATTTACTTGTGTTAGTTTTTCCTTAATTATTAAACTATTATTCTTCATTCTATAAGAACTCTGTAGGCGAAGGCCTCCTCCAAAGATAGTCCTCTCTAGATTGGGCTACTTGAATCCAGTTGGAACCAACTGTTTTCATGATGTCGTGTTCCCAGCGTCGTATTACGTAATTACCTAACCTAAAAACATCTTATAGTCACCATGTTAATATTACAATTCTTCTAGCTTCTATTTTATCCACAACGAAGTGAGGGGGTCGAATGGCCTGAACGAGAAAAGTCGAACGAAGAACGATGGTACGGCCGTGCCGAATTTTTGCTCGACTTAGTAGGCGCACTGTAATGCCCCCAGATATTGGTTACAATATACTAAATGACCGTGTTTAAAATTGACAAATTAATAAATAACGCTTATACATTTTCTCAGATGAGAACATTTTTTTAAAATATTTTCGACAATTTAAATTAAAATGAATGTTTTCTAGTATGCTGTCTTTGCACCAACCTTGGCCTTCTCAACTCCTGGCCGTCAGCAACGTTGGGCCTCTTCGCGTCAGCCAACACAACCCTCAACCGGCCAATGTCTGAGACAGAACTGGCTCTGTTCGGGAGTCTAACTTCTGCAGCTGCTCTGTTCAGTACACCATGCTCTGGTATTCTGCTAGATGTTTTGGGAAGGAAGTACTCTTGTATTTTATTCGGGCTCCCGCAAGTTGTAAGTATATATTGCGTCATTGTATATATAAACAGAATTCAGTAGATATTAGCTCTTATCTAAATCAGTTGGAAATAAACCATATAAATGAACTTGAATTCGTAAAAACTCTATCGCAAGTTCTAACCACAGACACAAAATTTCCTCATGGATGTTGGTTACAAAAATAATATATACACAAGTTGCGTGTTGTCATTGTCACTGTCAATGTCATTAGTTACGAAGAGTGCACGTTAGTATTAAGTGCTAAACAGTGAGTGGAAAAATAGAACATAAGAACAAAGTCTTTTCTCTTAGTAGAGACTGTAAGTAGTCGTAGTGTTATTGGACACTTCCTTATGTTAAAAATCCTTTTTAGTATATTAGGTTAGACTTAAAAATTACTTATTAGTCTTAAGTCAGGCTAGATCATAATGTTCCATGATGTCTTAGTAAAGACAATATATAAAAGAAATGATACCCAAGAGTTTTTAGATTCTCAATAAAACAAAATTTCTATCTAACCTTCAAAGTTGCATGCACTTTTGTTATGTATAGAATTTGTTCAAATAATTCAATATTTACGAACAAGATATTAATCCCTATTTACATACGTACTTCGCCACATATGGAAAGTAACAAATATATATCTTGAAACTATATAGAAGTCCTACGCGCGAATGATCTATTTCATTTGATTCATTCCATTATGCGCAAATGAACAGCCGATGTTGATTCGTCGAGTTTTTTCGTACTCCTAACATAAATTATATACAACAAATATCAATTATACTAATAGCCAAAGATGGAATACATAATATAAAAAAAAACGTTCAAACGTTTACGTAACTTAGGAAGGAGTACTAAAGTGTCAAGTGATGTGATAGTTTCTCTAGGGTTTTGTACAAATGTCTAGTGAATTTTTCAATATAAAGGAATTTTTACAACACTAACTGCTCCCGCGAACTTCGTTTCTCCTTAATGTGGTTTTAGTTAGCCTTAATACCGTGACACGAAAGAATAATTTCACTGTATTGTTGTCAGTATAATTTGAATTTGTTTTACACTTCGGTCTAAGTAACACGTGGTTGGCTGTGCTAGCACCAAAAATTAAAAAAGTAGAAATAATTGAATTTCACGGTATTTCGTTTACTACAACACGTGGTAATCATGATATTGAATTGTAGCTTATATGACACGTTTGTCGGTTTACCATAGCAGTGCCACCTATTGTGTTCTTACTCAATCCAGTCGAATAGTATCGACATGTGTTAGAATCTTTTGGAGTTAACAGATAATTGTGACTGTCAATCAATTATAGACAAATAATTTGCAATAAAATAAAATTGCGACTATAATTAAAGATCTAAGCTATCCTATCTCTTAAGTAGGACCAGACTGCTCACGGTGTGCCAATTTAATTTAAAATCGGTTAAGTAGTTTAGGAGTCCATCGCGGTTAAACATCGTGACAGGAGATCTATATATATAAAGCAGATAAGATAGTAAAAATATTATGCCCAGCGCGGTGTCTTTTGTCTACTAGTATAACTATATGTCCTGCCTTTCCACAAAAAAACAATCCATAGTATTCTTACTACATACACTATGTTTGTTTATAAAATGAAAAAACGTTGTGACCAACAGGGCTAAACAGATTTAGTACAAATTTAGCAAATCATTCAATATCGTTGAAGCCTTCTAATTTATCACGGAAACAAAATATTATTCACCACACATATTTTCAGATAGCCTGGACAATAATATCGACATGTTACAAAGTAGAGGGGGTTCTGATCGCCATGTTTATATCTGGGCTTAGTGGTTGCATTTTTCTCATAGTACCAGTATTCATATGCGAATTCTGTGATGAGACCATACGTGGTATGATGACGTCGGCAGCCCTTATTTTCTATGGCCTAGGGATGCTATTGTCCTATGTTCTGGGAGGCTCTTTGGAGTACCACAGTTTGAATTATTCTTGCTTAAGTCTGACGGTCTTTGGGGTAGCCATGCTCAGTTTCTTGAAAGAGTCCCCGACGCATCTGATGAAGAAGGGTTTGGAAAAGGTATATTTTATTTTAATTTCTTATGTAAAGCCGTTTCATATATTTTTTTTAATTTATACAAATAATATTATTAAAAAAATATATAGTAGGTATGTATAACATACATATGTACATATACCATACTTACTATAAACTACTCATTTTTTTAAATTAAAATCAAAGCCAACTTACAATAATCTCTCACAAATAGTCTTCACAAATATATCCAGTTCTCGTTCAGAACTGAGAAAACGGTTACGAGCGATATCATGAGCGGAATCGGTGACTGCTGCAGAAACTGTTAATTATTCCTAATTAAAATTGCAGGATGCAGCGAAATCAGTTGCATATTACAGAGGAGAGAAAGTGGAATCGAAAGTGGTAATGCAAGAAATTGACAACATACGAAGATCCTTGAATCCTGAATTAGAAGCTAAAGAAGGTAAGGTTTTTTATAGAACAGGATAAAGGCCCAGGTGTCCCATCTGATGTTAAGAGACACGGCTATGGACTCACACTGCCAGAAGGCTCTCGAGTGTGTTGCCGGCCTGTAAGAGTTTCTATCGAGTTTTACCTATTTTCTTTTTTACTAGTAGTAGGCAAACGGACAGGAGGATCACCTATTAAGTGACACCGCCCCCCCATGGACACACATTGCCAGAGGGCCTCCAAGTTCGTTTCTGACCTTATAAGAATTGAGACTTATAAGGTAAACTCGCGTAAATCACAAAGTTTGTACGCGTACGCGCAATTACGGACGCTTATCACGCCGCAGGCTCACACAGCTTTTCAACTTCCACATGGAGAACTGTCCTGACTCGGGGGGAGCTCCCCAGTACCAGCTCGTTCCACTTGACCGTATTTAACAGTGAGCGGTTCGAATCGTCAACGACCAATCCCTTTCCGAGTGGCTTGATCCCTTGGCGTTGCGTAGAGATGTGTGGTCTTCTAACCCTTTTACCATGGAGAGAGTTCAGAGGAGTTGTGGGGATTACCTGACATATACCTGCAGCCGAGTTTCATAATCGGACGTGGAATACGAAATTCTGCTGTCGAAAACTGTCATTTGAGCTCTCATTTCATTTGCGTATTCAGGCTCAAAAGCTTGAATAGATATAGTATTGTCTTTTGTTAAAAAAGCTTTTACACATTAAGAAAAACCCTTTTTGAACGGATTAAAGCTATGTATTATTATTAAGAACTTATAATTTTTGACATAATTCTAAATTTTATTAAATTTTTTATTTTTTTCCGACGTTTCGCGTGCTTTTCAGCGTGCGTGGTCACGGTGTAAAAAGTGTTTTTTTTAAGCGTGAATACATTCCATTATTTAATCAATACAGCTGTAATAAAAGTTTTTTATCACTTAATTATTATTTATATAGACATACGCATTTATACCATTCACGCCATTGGTCTTAACGCATTTGAGATGAGATAACATTTATAACGTAATTTTATCTATGGCGTCCATTTCCAAATATTGTTATCTGTAATTGTTTGAGTACTTTATTGGTCGAATTTATTACTTTTGCTTAAAAATTCACATTTCCTCAATTCTTACGGTTTATACAAATATTACAAAGACTTTTGTAACCATCTAATTGCGGTTTCAATCAACGCAATCAACATCTCATATTTTATATTTATTTATATATTTGAAATAATAAAGAATGAAATATGACGAGTGTTGGCCTAGTGGCTTCAGCGTCGACTCTCGTCACCGAGGTCGTAGGTTCGATCCCCGACTGTGCACCAATGGATTTTCTTTCTATGTGCGCATTTAACATAGCTCGAACGGTGAAGGAAAACATCGTGAGGAAACCGGCTTGCCTTAGACCCAAAAAGTCGACGGCGTGTGTCTGGCACAGGAGGCCGATCACCTACTTGCCTATTCGATTAACATCATCATGAAACAGATACAGAAATCTGAGGCCCAGACCCAAAAAGGTTGTAGCGCCATTGATTTTTTTTTATATATTTAAAAGAGGTAATATAAAATCCATCCACGTTAAAACACATCGCTTTTTAAGACACTTTCTACCACGCACCTCTGTGAAACCAGCTGCCAGTTGAGTTATTCCCGAACCACGACTTAGAAGCTTTCAAGAAAATACCATTATTCCCAGAGCTTACCATTCCCAAGGTCGGCAACACACCCGCTAGCACCCGGCGTTGCAGGTGTACATCAGTGGCAGTTATCACTTTTTTCTTCATAGTTCGCCTCCTTCGTGTTCATAATAAAAATAAATGATTCCGATCACAAGTGTATGATTGAGAAAAATACAGGAACGAGACTTTGTCCGAATTACAACAGGAAGCTTGACTCCTGTACATCAAATTATTTGATTTACTTAAGTCAAAGTTCGCACTAAGTCTTGTTTTAAATCTCACAACCAAAGTCACTAAGCTAAATACAGGTCTACGGCTTACCATGAGCTCTTTGCGAGACTGTGGATCTGAGTGACCTCAGCGCTAATCAGAATTCGTTCAATCAATTTGTATGAAAATTCGTACCAGACCTCGCGACTGAACAAAAATTTGTTGTGACTGTGACAGAATGAGTGATTGTAAAAGAGTTTACCTTTTGTTAAACTTTTTTTGTGTTGTGAAAGTGGTTGCCTGGAAGAGATCCACCACTATGTGGAACCAGCTGCCCACTGAAGTATTTCCGAACCAATTCGACTTAGGGTCCTTCAAGAAAAGAGTGTACAAATTCTTAAAAGGCCGGCAACGCACTCGCGAGCCCTCTGGCATTGAGAGTATCCATGGGCGGCAGTATCACTTAACATCAGGTGAACCTTCTGCCCGTTTGCCCCCAATTTTATAAAAAAAAGATCGCCCAAAAGCGATAATGCCGCCAGTTTCCCTCCTTTTCATTTTGTCAATTTTATTATGATACTGCATGATAGACGACAGTCTTGTGGTGATCTTTTGTTGGTTGAGAATGGAACAAGTCCAATGCAGACTGCAGTCCATGGTAATCGCAGCATTCTTCTCCAACACCACATCTGGAATATCCATAATTCTTTTAGCTAGAACACTAGTATGTATTATAAAATATTTGCCATTAGATTAAGTTCAAATTTTCAGATGCAACAACAGAAGAAGAAGAGTTAAGAGAATCAACGGAGAAGGTGAAATTATCTTTTTGGCGGTTTATTAGTAAGTATAGTATGGAATACAATTTAATTTTAAGGAAATCATAATTAAACACACGATATTTTCGTTCTTAAAAATGATTAAAACTACATTTATTTAGTATATAACTATTATAGTTAAAAGATGATTTTTTTTTTCGTTTTTACAAAACAACAATTTTTTACAATTTCGGTTGTGAAATGTCATTTGTCATATGTTATAGACTCAAAATATGAAGTAATAAATTTGACTGTATTTAAATAGGACAGCTAATTTAAAACTATAATATTCAAATAAATAAAACCAATATGTGTGCGTGTACTAGTACACACGTAAGAAGTGAAACTTTCATTTTGACCTTATTTTTCGAAAAATGATCTACTATATGCAACTTTACAGAAATTGGTTAAACAAAGTTAAATTAGATAAAGTTTAATAAAAGGCTTTTATTATCATAGAATACAAATAATACAATTATTTCATTTTACCTTATTACAACTAAGATTATTACAGAATTTCATTTATTTTAATAGAATTATTATGCATTGTTATCGTTATTATATATTTTTGTTATTAATGGCTTCGAATCTCTTCAAATCAACCGTGGTACAAGAAAAAGATGGCGCATAACGGAACAATGTGACGCGTAACCGAAAAATGTGACGGTAATTTTTTGCCAACGCCGATAGAGATGAATAAAAGACATGGTACATCTGTAAGAGAGGGAAAAAGTAATTCCTACGTGAAGTGCTGTACCTACGAGTAAAACACTAATTCTCGGTTAAAATACACTAAATTTTATAAGTTAATAATATTCTCGTTCAACGAATACAGCGAGAAAATGTACCAACATAAAACAACACCACAGAGACCGAACTTTTTAAATTAGTTACAATTTTATAGTTATCAATTTATAATAATTATTATTAAGAGTATTGTAAATACTGTATTGAGGGTTGGAAATACAAATTTAAGCACTCAATAATTCTCATAAATTTTATACAAAAGTGGCCAGTATAAGTGCGGATTTAAAACTTTTTTGTCACGAGATTTATGTCCTGTGGCGGTTGTTGAATGGTTATGTTCAGATATATGTTAAATGTTAGTTAGTTAGTAAGTTTGCGACGTTGGAATAACAAAAAACTAAACTATTGAAGAATTCGTAAATCTAAGTCACTCAGTCTATGTTTGTTGTAAGAACTAAAGTTGATTATTTACATTTCGTTTGCGTATGTATATATGTAACTTATGTAATGTTAGATTACATAAATCGAGGCGGAAACATTTACATTATTAGCGAGTAATCAATTATTTTCATAGAGCTTTGTTTCCCGCTCTCGACAACGACGTTGTTCGGCGTCATTTTGAAAAAAATGTATAAAGTTTTCAAAATTGTTTGAATATGACTTATAAAGAAATCTTTTCAGAAAAATCCCGTTCAACCCGACGTGCCCTCCTGCTATGTCTCATTCTCTACACGGCATCCATTTTCCAAGGTCTCATCGTGGTACAAGTTTACGCACAGCCTTTATTCAAAGAGGCGATCCCTAACATGTCGACAACAATATCAAGTGTAATATTCGCTGCAGTTGTTATTGTATCGGGATGTCTAGCTGGATATCTTATGGAGAAAGCTGGAAGGCGGGTGAGTTCCTCTGCCGTTATGGCGCCCTAGTACTTTGGTATGTATGGTTGTCTTATTGACGTTACAGCAGGTTAAAGTCTAGTGCTAGTTTAGTCTAGTATAGTGCTTGCATAAGCGTGAGTTTATCAGTATCTTTATAGATGCGCAATTAAGCTTTCTGATAAAAAAAAGTTTAGTGAAAGTAGCGCGAAAATTGAAGTTTGACAAGCACAGTCCTAATCTGAGTGCAAAACTCAAAATATAATGTTTTAGCGCCACTGGCACTGTTGGCTGGATGCGAGCGATTTGGTCAAATAAGAGAACATGTCCTTTGATATTATGGTACCCTGGTATTTCAGTCTTAGTTTCCTAATATGAGTTTCTTACAGGGGTAGCAGCAGCACAGCGTCTGTGGTGTAGTTTGTTGTTTTTTGTTTGCATTTTTTTCTATTTTTATTTTCTGTTAATAGCAATAATTATTATTATTTACTTCATTATTAAGACACCCCACATGCAATACTAATAAAATATATTATGAAATTAAAATTAAAATGAAATTATTAAAGGATTATATAACTAGACATTTTTAAAATTTTAATATAAAATAACTAGCAACTAAAATAAATATTGATATATATATTCTTTTCGCAGTTTCTTATGATAGGTTCATCCTTGGTTGCTGGAGTTTGTTGTTTAATACTGGGAACACAGATACAATTACACTGGGGACCTTATTGGATCTCGGCAATATTCCTATACACATTCTGTGTCGCCTACTCGCTAGGCGCAGGCACTGTTCCCCTAGTACTTATTGCGGAGGTATTTTTGCCTGAGGTAAGTTTATTAGTTCCTGGTAAATACCATTATCTCTGCATCAGTTTTATAGTAATTAACTAATGACAATTAATTAATTAATTACTGTTTAATTAATTCAAATATATTTTGACATATGGGAGAATTAGTCTAACTTAAATATGTATTGAATTTGACATACGAAAGTCATTTTCACCTTAGTATATCATAATCCAAAATTCCTTATGTACGAAGTCGGAACTAGCGTGTACTAGCTTATTAATAATTAAATATCGATTCTAATCGTATCTATCAGAAAGGTGGTATACCTTCCCTTATATACCTTACCTCAAGGTGAGGTTCAGGATTACCCTCAGAGCCAAGACTTGCTAGGTATGACTTCCGTACTATGTCAAATAACAAATGGCAACATTATTTTTGTTTCAGATAAAGGGCATAGTCACAATGATCGCATTCGAATGGGCGTGGATATGCAATTTCATAATATTGTTCATGTTCAACCCACTTGTGGCGGCCCTGGGTATCGGCCCTATCTTTTACATCTTCGGAAGTGTTGCCTTTGCGACGGCCATATATTCGTTTTATTTCTTGCCTGAAACCAAAGGGTTGCCAGTTGATGTTATCCAAACATTGTTTCTTAAAAAAACAAACACTAATAATGTATAATTTAAATTAAATAAATTAAAAAAAAATACAGAAATTTCACTATTTCCTATCACTTTCGATTCAATTCTGAAGGCTTTTGGTCACTAGACTGGAGACTTGGACTTTGGCCACCATTATATGCTACTTTAACCTGCTAACTTATTTTAGAATTTAGTATAATTTTGTATGGAAAAGCATAGGCTTAACTCACGTAACCCAAGCAAAGTAAAACACTAGTATAACTATACAATGTACATTAATTATATCCTATCCTTGTTTATAGTTAGGTAACATTATCTGTTGATCTTAATTTAGGTTTATGTTCTGTAAAAATGAACCATAGTGTAGATAAATAGAGTACATTTTATAAAAACTGAGTTTTAGATGACAACCGGTATGAATGAAGTGGTCTGATAAAGGAGGCATAGTGATGTGGTCGATGTATCTGATACGTTATCTTACTATTAACCAACGGTATTTATATTTTTTACATGTGTGAGGCTCCAATATCGAATTAAATACAGACAAATCTGACTTTTCGCTCAAGGCCCGCTTGGCTAAGACTATGAAATCCTTCTTTTTAACTCTAAAAAATGGGATGTTTTTAATAGAGCTAGACGCAAATGTATCGCCTCCCATAGACACTCTTAATCTCAATGAATGGAACAGAGTGGAAGTGTTTCCAATAATTGAAAAGAAAACATATGACACCCATGTTTCAAGTTACTTTAATGCTAAACATAGATGGCGCAATTTAAATTAACTAAATAAGTTTACATTATTAAATAACAGGTAACGTTAATAAATTAGAAATGTTACAATTATGTCATTAAATTTATGATTTTTATGTAAATGACGCCATCTTAGATTAGTTGTACATATGCGCCGCGCTTTTTAATTATTGTCAAAATCATAGGTAATTTATATACATAATACACAGAATATAATTTCATTTATTCTGTATTTATATCTGTCATTTATTAGATACGAATCAAATTAAACGTCACTGGTTCGATATAATAACCGTTATCGTTGTGGCACGTCACTATCACTCTGGGTCATTCCTCCCCTCGCAGTTACTCACAATCAGTGCTAGTATACGGGTGACCTTATCTTGTTTTGTTTTCGTATAAAGCGGACGTCGTATTTTCCGTAAGGGTTAATTATTACATTAATTATTCTTTATAAGTGTTTTCATATATTATTTTATGGACTCAAATCGCTTATTTTATTTGATAGAAATTATTTTTTTGGTTTGAAATACACGACATTGCAATATATTATGAAGAATGAAACTTCATGAAGAATGTTAATTTATTTGCCATTATTTAAAATGTTTTTGTAAATAAATAAAATATCGCTTATGCGAGTAATTTTGTGGCATTTTTAGTAATTAGTCACGAAATAAATTATTATTTCGGATTGAATTTGTAAACAATATTTAATTATTTTTCTAAAATATCCAACCGCCAGATGTCATTGTTTGTTTTCTGTGCTTTGGTTAAACGTCAAAAAATAGTTATTTTGAATTTAGAACACAATAATTAACACAATAAAACAAGAATAATTAATTCCCTACTAACTCTAATTACAACTAATTTATAATTTCAGAATTCTCAAATTATGTGCATCGCTACATAAAGTACTAGGATGTCAGAAAAAACAGAAGTTCGTTTTGAGGAAGCAGAGAGACGCAAGGGTCTGATTCTGACTTTAACAGCTATTCTCTGTTGCACATTATGTTTTGTTGTTCGACATTATACGGCACTACTTAGTTTAGTGGTTACCCTAACTGTGTTTTTGTTAAGTGGAGACAGATATCAATGGATTTATATCTGCAAGAAGACTTTCTGTCGGGACCTACTGTGAGTACTATTATTATTATGCATGAATCATTTTGTTCCATAATATATTCATAGTACATAAATTAACGGGTAAGATTAATTATTAGGGAGGCAAGCGCGGCCTTCAAAAAAGTAAAAATAAATAAGTGCAATAGATCCATAGCCAAATAAAAAATAAAATTACAAATAACAATAAAACAAAACTATATAATTTAATTACAATAAATACAATGGCAAAATGCAAAAACATTATTGTGGTCATGATAATCTTTTTGCCTTGCATGTAATATTGATAATAAAAAAACCCATAAATTTATTTTATTTTTATTTACTTAGAAAATAATTGTTTAGATCTTCCTTTCCATGTTTTCCTAGTAACACGACTCCAACCATTCACGCGGAATTTACTCAAATTTCATTTGGTTTCTAAGTATTCTTAGATGTTTTTAAACCACATTGGCTATGGTTACAAACAGTGTATGTCCACACTGTTATAGTGGTTTCCGTAATATTTGTTTATAAAATAAAGAGGTTTTATTAAAAAATGTATATACAGGGTCGGTTTTAGGTTCTAAATTACTTTATGACTAGTAAAAAGAAATAAGGTGCAATA
This sequence comes from Pieris brassicae, assembly GCF_905147105.1. Taxonomy (NCBI): domain Eukaryota; kingdom Metazoa; phylum Arthropoda; class Insecta; order Lepidoptera; family Pieridae; genus Pieris; species Pieris brassicae. Next base: position 2,029,328 of record NC_059673.1, on the reverse strand, counting down.
AATTATTATTATTATTACTTAGGGTCCTTCAAGAGAAGAGCGTACAAATTCTTAAAAGGCCGGCGACGCACTCGCGAGCCCTCTGGCATTGAGAGTGTCCATGGGCGGCGGTATCACTTAACATCAGGTGAGCCTCCTGCCCGTTTGCCCCCTATTTTATAAAAATAAATAAATAATTGCGTAGCCAAATAAAAAAATAAAATTACAAATTACAATGAAAAATTATATAATTAATAAAATAAAAATATAATATTTCTACAATGACTCTTATTACATATAAATACAATGGCAAAATGCAAAAACATTATTGTGGTATTTTACTTTTTTTTTATGTATGTGGATGTTGTAATAAAAGGAATATGTATTTAGCGACATTAAGACATATTTAGAATCTAAAAAAATAGGTTGCGTTTCGAAATACACATACATACAAACAGTAAACAACTTTTATTTTGATTTTTATTTCAGCTGTTTTTACAAACTTTATACTTTGAGTCTATATATATATATATATTGGTTCTTAAATATTAACAAAAGGCATTGATCTGTATTTATATACTAATATAAATCATTGAATGAAAAAATCGATTGAAAGAAATTGTTCATTTGTTTGGAAAATAAATTGAGACTGGGGCCTTTATTCCTTTGTAGCCGCGAGGCCTCCAGACCCCTAAATCCAGCCTATTTCACAGTTAGGAGAATAGAATAGTAATATTGAGAGTAATCTGTAAAAATATTGTTTAAAAGAGGTGGTCAAATTTTAATTTGAACGACTTGTTTAAGAATTATAACTAGTTTAACTCCGAGCCACCGCTTGGAACTCTATAAAGCCCAAATTTGGCTCCACATGCAGTACTGTTCTTACCTCAGGGCGGGAGCTCCCCAGTACCAGCTCCTTCCGCTCAGCAATCACTTTCCGTTCGGCTTGATCCTTTGGCGTAAAGATGTGGTATCCTGAATCTTCTACTGCATTTACCATAGATATAGTTGTTCGGAATATGTGAGTGTCTATGGGTTCATATCACTTATTTAACATCAGGTGATCCCGTTTGTATTACATCAAGAAAAAGTATCTTTATAGTATTGTCTTTGGTATCTTTATTTTGTCACTCACTGAGACTAATCATCAAAACTCTAAGGCACTTCTAGCAGACATACATGCTAAATTTAGAATACAGTTAGTGTTTGGTGTCGTAATAATCTAATTTAATATGTATTACTTGTGAGATACATTGTGATTGCGATGACCAACTCAATGTATTAAATTATAGAAGATTTTAAATTATGTTTTTTTTACGCACACAACGGTCGTGATTTAAATCGATTCGTACACGACGCCATCTTGTCAAGGAAGCGTTTTGGGGTTTCCGAAATTCACGTAAAGAAAAAACTTTATATATGGTAATAGTGTAGTTTTAATATACATATTTTCGTAACAGTACAAGGAAAATGTAATTAAATAATAACCTTATTTTCTCATACAAACACATTGAGATAAAATTAATCGATAATTTACCATCATTGCAAATTCATTACTCATTGGTGTAAAAAGCAACGCCGCATATTGGCGTGCTACAATCGGGACGTAAATATTATTATTACTTTTTAGATGTTCAACTTTAGAAGTGTCATAAATATTTCATTTCAACTGAACTACACCTAATGAGTGCCGTGTTGTTTTGTTAACAGGCATGTCTGTCCTATCATAGGTACTAAGTCTAGGTCATTAGATTCCAGGTCTAAGTATCTAGCAAGTAAAGACACTAATGAAACTTATTGCATATTATATTGCGTTATTTTTATTTACATTTATAATCTAATGATCTATTGATAACCCTATCTGCAAAAATATTTTGTTTGACCTTCAACTCGTAACAGTTTCGCTCTGTGTTTGTGTAAAGACAAAGAAACATACATAGATCAGAAAGAGACAACTATTTGTTGTCTATTACATTACAAAAACATTAAAAAAACTCATTTAGAGATCTAAATATTTGTTATTTTCTGTACCCATTTCAGATATAAAACCTTAATTTTAAAATGTCCGTGATATTAATAACCTCCTTTGTGATCAGGCAGGATTTTTACTTCGAAACCAAAACGTTAGATAGATTTACTAAAGAATTGCCAGACAAAAACCGTACCATTTTTTGGGTGAAATTTATTTTAAAAATAAATAAATCAATGGCGCGTACAAATTTTTACAGATATCCTCAGATTTCTGTATCTGTTTCATGATCATTTTTTAATCAATAGGCAAGTTGGTGATCAGCCTTCTGTGCCTGACGCACGCCCTCGAGTTTTTGGGTCTAAGGCAAGCCGGTTTCCTCACGATATTTTCCTTCACCGTTCGAGCTAATGTTGAATGCGCACATAGAAAGAAAATCCATTGGTGCACAGTCGGGGATCGAACCTACGACCTCAGGGATGAGAGTCGCAGCTGAAGCCACTACGGCAACACTGCTCAAAATTTAATTTAATTTGCAAACATTTTTAAGATTTTTTTTAATTATATATACCTATTATAGATTTATAATTTTATTCACAACAATTTTAATTAAATTCCACAAAATTTATTTTCAAATCAAATACCTAAATTACACTATACTACCTACCTCTTCTACCTTTATGAGGGCCTGGTATAATAAAAACAATCAAAAATTTCGACCAACACTATCATAAGAAAATACATGAAATGTATGCATGTGTGTGTTTTTAAGTGACGATTTACAGTATTATACAGTTTGTTATGAAATTGATACGAAAAATCAAATTGTATAATAAGTATGGTCAAAGTTACAAGGAAAATGTGTAACTCATTTTTGTGTCTACTCTTTGGTTCGTTTGCTTACCATAGTTGAAAAATGCAACGTGAGAAAGCGATATCTTTCTACACTACTTGGTGCAAAGTTCAAGAAGTGTCACATCTCTTAACAGCTCATTGTGTCCTGGTATCGTGCAGTCCAAAGTCCCCATTGTTGAATGCACACGAAGTTTTCCGTATTTTTTTTTATAAATGAAATTAAAAAATGTACCTTAATTTTCTAATTATTGTTGTTCTTTCTTTCATTATATTAATTTTTTTTTAATCTGTGAATTTGACTAAACATGTTAGTTGCCTCAGAGATAACGGAGACATTTATTTTTATAGGTAAATAAATATTTACACTTCATATCCATATCATAAAAGAAAACAATTACACAATTTACACATACCCAAAACATATTGTTAAACAAAATATGTACGAAACAGAAAACAAGACAATTAAAGTAATAGATAAAAAAGAAAACTGCAATTAACTTAATATTTAAAAGAAAAAAATTATGTATTATACCTACTTAACGTCTGTTTGATTTTGGAAAGGCCAGTTTGAAAATACGAAGGCAATCCCATCTAAAAATATCGAATGTTCGGACAAAAATCGTTAGATCCAAAGGTTGCCTAATAGAGCAATCATTCAATAGAACCAACACCTCTTGCTTGCTGCGATCCTGGTATAATGAATAACGTCCGGCAATGGAATTTTTACAACCTTGGTATTTGTTAGGGGGCTATGTGACGTAACAACAGTAAACGTAGCTAGAAATACCGGGGGAGCAGCAATCTTTAGGAGATTGGTGGGATGTCTGAGCCGGGACAGTTAAAGAATAAAAGCTAGCGGGTTTTACTGTAAATATTTCCTGACTTAAAAAAAACCCCCGAAGGAAATCATAAATATAAAAATTATTATATAATAGAACTAAATAAATGTACAATTATGTTCTGTAACAAAACAAAGGCCAAGACCATGGGTTGTTTCGTATCTATTTCAACAATATATTAATAGAACAAGTATACATACAGAATTATATATTTCACCAATCAGTTACAATGTATGCATAGTAATTAGTTTCGTAATGCTACGAAGTTTCCCTTTGAGACTCGATTGACAAGGTTAATTGTGTGCTATTAGTAGCCATTGTGGTCTGATAAGCCTAGCAGTTCAGGGTTCGATATATAGAAAGAAGTCAAACCTAAATTATGAGACGAAAACAAGCGCGATTTTTGACAAACTACGATATATAGATATACTCTCGAATCTTCAAATAAATTATACATTGAATTAATTTGAAGATTTTGAGGCCTCTAATAAACGTGGAGTTTTATGTCCTAGAAAAAGGTCACATTTACTTTGTCAAGTGTATCGCCCACACTAGATGCATACGAAATCTTTTATCCTTCAATTTGCTTCAATTTGCCTCAATTTCATATTGATTTATCGAAATAGAAACGGATTTATATCTTAATTGATCACGTGCTATTTTTAATCTTAAATTTGGATGATTAGGGTTAGTTACGAGTATAATTATTTATGATTTTATCCCCTTAAAAAATCTATGCGAAAGGAATTCCTTTGGCAATTGAACGCGGCTGAGTTTTTTTGGATTTCTCTACCCAGACAAGTTGGTCTTAAACGTCAGCTAAATGATTTTAAGTATTATTTTTTATTTCATTTTTTTTGAGTTTGTCTATCTGCAGGACCAATATTGCTTCTTATTATAGTACCTCTTTCTAAGGTCGGCGATCAAGACATTAAATTTGGATGCCGTGTTTTTAAACAATGACTTAGTGCTTTGACCAAACCAATATCTAATTTTTTTCAACCAAGACGTACATTTGCGGCCTGGTCTGGCCTTATACTTGCCTGTGTACTGTGTACGATTAGTTGAAGAAGAATTTTTTGGTTTTACTTTGGTGACGCTCGTTCAGTTCTACAACAGTGATGCTGTGGTCAGCCTTTTTATCAATCACTCAATTTATATCCTATTTTGGAGACATGTTCAAAGGTATATTTTTTTTAGGTATATGTTGCATACAAAGCTCTGGTGTTTAACATATTGCCTTTTATTTTGACATTTTCGCGTTTCTACCAAATTTAAAACTCACAGCGGCTATTGAATTAACATAAGTCCCATCGAGGTTCTCTACGGTTAGGATGTTTCGTAATTTATGTTATTCAGCAGTTTGTCATTAATTGCTATGCCATGTGGACAATTATTTAAGGCTTCTGAAAATATTGCATCGGCATGCAAGTTAAATAGCAACGGTAATAAGATGCAACCTTGACGCACACCTCTCTGAATCTCGAAATATGATAAATGTTTTGTTTTGTTTATAATGCGTTAGTGAACTGCATTAGTGAACACCAATTTGAGGGGGTCTCAGCTGATCTACTGTTTGCGGATAGCTGGGTCTAAGGCTGTGATCTTTGGTGCTGAGATGGCTGAAGGTAAGCCAAGGGAGCTGAGATGGCTGAAGGCAAGCTGTCATTCTAGCATTCGGCAAGACCGTAGTAGTCTATTCTTGCTTGTTCTGTCATCGTGTCGATAGTAATAATATTTTTTTTGATCATAGCTTGCCAACGCTCGGCACAGTGATTGATACATTAGTACAAGACAAATAAAATATTTTTATTAATGCGACAAGCACTTATAGGGAAACAGGACATAAACGAAGTAACATTACATATATTAGACAAAACAAATGATAAATGTTTTGTTTTGTTTATAATGGATATTTAATAATGAATATTTCCATCAATTTATCATGTCGTACATTATCAAAGGCTTTCATAATCGATGAGGATCCCCCTAAAATATGTCCAGGCGGCCGATAGCTGGCCATGCGTGATACTCGTGAACGCGTGCTACTTGTGGTGACTGGTCGTATTTGAATTCATGTATGCGGTGATGTTAGTTATTTCGACTATGTATTTGCGTGTTGTTCCCACGAGAAGTGCGTGCTCCTATTTCAACCATGCCTCCTGCTGATTGCCTGCGGATCTTTGACAATCTAAGATAGACTAGAGACTTTGATAGCGGTACAAGACCCAATATTACAATAGTATCCCTATTGAAAGTTACGGTTTGCAAGACATTCGTATCCCGTCCGGGTTTTTCTAACGCAGCCATTTCCATTTGATTAACCACAGATATTTTTATTGATAATACCTTAAGAGCGCGCATTACAGCCGGGGGTTTCCCTCCGCTTGCTAGTGACTAATGAAACAAACGTATGCCTGAAGTTTCCGTCAGATGAGACGGACGATACAGTGTTTCGCGAAACAAAAATGAAGTGAACGCGAAATGCTAATATTTAAATTACTCGTAAAATGTACAATTTTTAATAAACTGCCTAGTAACAGTAATGTACTGTAATTTAATTATTTTGGCTACAATACTCGCCAAGATTGTACAAAAACGAAATTAGACAAAAGTTAGAAGTGTCTTTGTGCTTTTTTTGTACCAAGGAAATTATATTGTATTCTGTTCATATCGATATATATTTATGGTTTTTAACTCAAGCATCACATACGTAAATAAAATCAAATCTACAATGAGTGATTTTGTTTAGGGCCCCCTCTTAAATTAAAGTGTAGACGTGCGTTTCCTCCTAAAGGTCTTCTTACACTTCCGAAGGCCCAAGTGTAGATAAACATCGGAAACTCTATACCACGGTAGTTCTACTATTGTAAATGTCGAATATAGGGTTATCCTTAGCGGTTTATAAGGTAAACTGCGGTTAAGTATCTATTACGTGAAATTTAATCTGTAATTATGAACTGGCTGATGCTTCAGTGGCTAAGGAGTTGTATGGCATGGGTTCTATGTTTATACAGAAGCGGATGAACTGAGAGCAATTTAAATAAAAGTTCCTTATATAAATAATTTCTAAAGCTTTTTTCAACAGAGCTTTTTTCGAGTATTTTCCTTTTTTAATTTTCAGAGGTCTCCGAGTTCTCTTAGCCACGATGTTTCGCATTTGGCTCTGGGAGCGCAATGGCACAACTGTTGTTACCAGGTGGGAGGAAGTTGCCAAGATGACGCCAGACAAACCAGCATTTATCATGGGTGACAGATCTTTGACGTTTAGAGAGGTAAGAGACCTAGAACTATAACTTAAAAATGAAGTATTATGTGAATATCAAAAACAATATCAGGAGGTTTTAATAACTTTTCGAGCGGCTTGATCCCTACGTGTCACGTGGAGAAGTGGGAAACCTCTGCATCTTCTACCGCAAGACAAAATACATAATACTATCCTTATCATCTCGACGTCCGTCGTTCCACAACTGAGCGTTTTTTAAGTCAGTGTTTGCCGCGTACAAGTACTATGTGGAAGCAGCTGCCTACTGAAGTATTTCCGAACCAATTCTAGGGTTCTTTAAGAAAAGAGAGAACCAATTCTTAAAAGGCCGGCGGCGCGTTTGCGAGCCTTCTGGTAGTGCGAGTGTCCGTAAGAGGTGGTATTACTTAACATTAGGTAAGCTTTCTGCCCGTTTGCCTCCTGTAACATTAAAAAACATGATAAAGTGCGTTGCCAGCCATCAATACATTCGTTACATCTTTAATTACTCAATAACAGATTAAAATAAGCTAATGACGTGAACACTTAGGGATTGGTATCTTATATTGGTATATAAAAACAGCAGTGGCGCTACAACCTTTTTAGGTCTGGGCCTCAGATTTTTGTATCCGTTTCATGATCATTTGTCAACCTAAAAACACACACACATTGCACATAGAAAAAAAGTCCATTGGTGCACAGCTGAGGATCGAACAAACGACCTCAGGGATGAGAGTCGCACGCTGAAGCCACTATGACAACACTGTTCACATTATATTCATATCTCATATACTATATAGAAATAACCAGTGCTGTACAACTTGGCCTTAGATATCTTTATCTGTTTTGCGATTTTGTTTTATTATCAGGCTATCAGGATTTCAGGATATCGATTGAGTCTAAGAAGTCCCTTTTTCCTCACGCACAGCCGGGGTTCAAGCCTCAGGGATGTCGCACGCGCAAGCCACATTGCCAAATCTCATACTAATATTATTCACAGGGTGATGAACTTAGCAACCGAATAGCATGGTACTTCAAACGCCAAGGGTTCAAGCGTGGTGAAGTTATCTCCCTGTTTATGGAGACACAACCAGAATATGTCTTTCTCTGGCTCGGTCTGGCGAAGCTCAGAGTTACTACTGCATTAGTGAACACCAATTTGAGGGGGTCTCAGCTGATCTACTGTTTGCGGATAGCTGGGTCTAAGGCTGTGATCTTTGGTGCTGAGATGGCTGAAGGTAAGCCAAGGGAGCTGAGATGGCTGAAGGCAAGCTGTCATTCTAGCATTCGGCAAGACCGTAGTAGTCTATTCTTGCTTGTTCTGTCATCGTGTCGATAGTAATAATATTTTTTTTGATCATAGCTTGCCAACGCTCGCACAGTGATTGATACATTAGTACAAGACAAATAAAATATTTTTATTAATGTGACAAGCACTTATAGGGAAACATGACATAAACGAAGTAACAATACATATATTAGACAAAACAATTAAAATTAATGGCGCTACAACTTTTTTAGATCCGGGCCTCTGTATCTGTTTAATGTTCATTTGTAAATCGAATAGGCAAGTAGGTGATCAGCCTTCTGTGCCTGATACACACCGTCGACTTTTTGGGTATAAAGCAAGCCGGTTTCCTCACGATGTTTTCCTTCATCATTCGAGCTAATGTTTAATGAGCACATAGAAAGAAAATCCATTGGTGCACAGCCAGGGATGGAACCTACGACCACAGGGATGAGAGTCGCACGCTGAAGGCACTAGACCAATACTGATTTACTAGTATAATTAATATAGTCTCATTGATTGTTTTCAGCAATAAAATCCATCCAGAACGAAATACCAGACATACCGTTATTCCAATTCAACTCGCCAGGCGAGGAGTCTAGTCCAATACTCCAGGACACAATTCCTCTATCTACTGAGCTGACTGAAATGTCTTCCAAGTCCTACACAGACCCTGAACCAGCCAAACCCAGGGATACATTGCTATACATATACACCAGTGGTACTACTGGGTTCCCGAAGGCAGCCATCATTACGAACATAAGGTAAAAAAAAGGCTGAGAAAAGATTTCAGAATGTTTGTTTGCCCAAAGGTGGGTTAACCTTCTGGCAATGTGTGCCCATGGGCGGTGGCATTACTTAACATGAGGTGAGCTAACTGCTCGTCAGTCCTCCGCTGTACGTGATACCGTTAATAATTATTTTTTAATTCGGGACATCCAGATTAATTAAATAATATACATTTCATATTATCTGTTTTCAACACACAAACATACAGTATTTACAATATTCTTAACCTACACAGTAATAATAATAAATAAATTGATAAATAGAAAATTAAAATAAATTAAAAAAGGTTGGTCCCTGTGGCCAACGGTACTATCTACCAGTCCTCAACTTAAATCTTTAATTAGCGCCTGTGCACTCGAACCCTACGGCCGTAGAGTCTACTCGAAAGGGAACTAAATCAAAATGGGAGAAAAGAGTTATACTTGAGCCTTTTCTACTCTGTGGCGGAAAGAAATGTACTCTGTGGCGTCAGCTTTCGTGCTTCTCCGAGGGAAGTGAGACGGGCTAATGTGTCCAAATAAGTAGCATCTCATACCAAATCCCGGCCCAATAAGGGATTAAAGATATCCGATAGAAGAAGAGAAGTCATTAGGATAAATGATAAGCCTAGAATCCTATTCACCTTACACATTGATTGCTTGATGCCTAATCTAATCAAATTTTTTACGGCACTACTTGGCAATACATTACCATTACTACATTGCTACCATTACATTACTTGGTATACATTTAGAGTAATTATAACCGTTAGAATTTTTGATAATGCTGAATGACCTCTCGAAAGTTGTCAAGAATGCAAAGTGCTTGCTCTTCGCTGATGATCTCAAACTGTACATGCCCATAGAGAGTATAGATGACTGTATGCGGCTGCAGGAAGACATTGATCGAGTGGTTAATTGGAGTAGGAGAAAGAGATTATAGTTTAATCGGCGAAATGCAAAGTCTTATCTTTCTCGGTTGCTCGTATGTACTCGATACAATTAGTGGGCTAACGTTGGCTAGAGCCTCAAAGGTCAAAGATCTGGGAGTAGATTTTAATGCGAATCTTGGTTTTGCCCACCATGTAGATATGCAAAAAGGCTTACAGAAATCTGGGGTTCATATTACGAATAGCTTGTGGCTTCACGAATATCAGTGCAATTAAAATTTTATACAATGCGTCTGTGAGAAGTCAATTGGAGTACAACGCAATGGTGTGGGCCCCATATGAGGCTAAATACAGTCTCATGTTAGAAAGAGTACAAAATAAATTCACTCGCGGCCTCTACAAGAGACTGTATGGAGTGTATCCGTTGTCAGTGTACTTATAAATAAAATAAAATAAAAATAAAAAAGCCTTTTAATTCTTACTTATAAAACAAGAAGATAGTTTAAGTTAGTTTACTTACATACAATTATTAGCTTTGTTAGTAATTAAGTTTGTATCCTAAATTTGTTGGGTTAGTTTTTCCTTAATTATTAAACTATTATTCTTCATTCTGTAAGAACTCTGTAGGCGAAGGCCTCCTCCAAAGATAGCCAGTCCTCTTTAGATTGGGCTACTTGAATCCAGTTGGTGCTCTCCTGCTCCTCTCCTGCTCCAGCTCCTGCATGCTCTCCTGATTATGTATTGGACGCTCACGTGAGAGCATTATGTATTTAATTGACGTTTATAAGTAAGTTCACAAGTCATAATCTCCTACAGATACCTCCTAATACCACTAGGAGTGCATAACTCAGGGCAGCTCTCTTCGTCTGATATCGTCTACGACCCCTTACCACTACATCACACTGCGGGTGGCGTTCTCGGCGCTGGCCAATGTGTCGTTTTGGGCTGCACCGTGGTACTGAGGAGGAAGTTCTCCGCTAGTAACTATTGGAAGGATGTTACGAATTATAAATGCACGGTAATGCTTTTGTATAGTCATCTTTTAATAATGGCAAATAATTAAGATAAACACTTTTTGAACGGATTAAAGCTATGTATTATTATTAAAACTTATAGTTATTTACATAATTCTAAATTTTTCGACGACGTTTCGCGTGCTTTTCAGCGTGCGTGGTCACGGTGACTGCAGACAAAAGGTGTTAAATGTCAAAAGTATCACAGCTGCAGAGAAAGTTGTTTTATCTGTATTTATTGCCCCGAAGTTGGTATCATTGGTTGGTAAAATTTAGAATTATGTAAATAACTATAAGTTTTAATTATAATACATAGCTTTAATCCGTTTAAAAAGTGTGTTTCTTAATGTGTAACAGCTTAATTAATTGAAAGCTTAATTTTAACAAAAGACAATACAATGGCGAATAATATTGCCCAAAGTAAGTTTGTTAATTAAACCTTTTTTTTTGTAAAACGTGGACCATTGTTACCGTTTTCATGGCATCAAAGAAGGCATTATTTAGAGCGCATTGTAAAAGTTGACGTGTCTTACATAGTATGGAATGGAATTTAATTTTTTAATACTGGTGTATTTTTTCACGCTAAGTTTCGACTCTAAAAACACCTGAGTTGTCTTTATGGCTGCCCATAAATTGTAACTACGAAAGTAATTTTTATCATCAGTCCGGCTACCAAAGAAAAACCTATATTCTTAATCCCATTCTAGTTACAGTACAGAGTACTAGACTAATCGTACACCCAGCATACAGAAGATAAACCACTCCTTGTATGGAACTTGTATTCGTTTTTACAAAAACTCCAACTCCAAGCGAAATTAGAGGATTACCACTGAATATATTAAATAAACGTTAAACGTAAATTATCCTAAAGCTTTTTATAAATTTGTAGATTATTTAAATGATCCTAATCCTTGGGATTGATCATTTCCAGTTCAAATATATATGACTGCTTACAAAATTTTTGTATGACTCAAAACGTGGCGATCAAAAAGAGTGGCGGAGAATGTCTCGCCAGTTCTTCTAGCCCGCTCATCGCCCTTCACATGTGAACTGTCTGTCTGTCTGAATAAATGTAAATTTTAATTTATTTTCTGACGTTCATAAGTGTACGTCTTCAGTCACCGTGACCACGCACGCTGTAAAGCACGCGAAACGTCGGAAAAATTTAAATTTAAAATTATGTAAAATAATTCTAAGTTTATAATAATACAAATAGAATTAATCCGGTTAATAAAGCGTTTTCTGACTATACCATGTCATTACAAATAAACGATTTATACATAAGCATTAAACATTTTCAGGCCGCGCAATATATTGGAGAAATATGCCGCTACCTCCTCACTGTACCACCGTCAGCGTATGATACATCTCATAGTGTGAAGGTGTTGATTGGAAATGGGCTCCGACCCCAAATATGGGAAGAGTTTGTCAAGAGATTCAATATTGAACGCGTTCTGGAGTTCTACGGCGCTACCGAGGGGAACAGCAATCTTGGTAAGAAAATTTGATTGTATTAAACGACGTTTGTGATCTATAAAATACAAAAAAATATTTTGTTTTCTGTACATGTGCTTGCATTTAAACTCCTTCCAGCCAAGGATTTTGATAAAAATAGTGTGCTAATAAGATTTTTCTGGTCCAATAGTACATAGTCTTTAACATAATAATCAAATTTTCTAAAAATCTAAGTGAATGTACGATTATGTTAGACTAAGTTTGTTACAACCATATCTGTCATGAATCAAATTCTATTATATATTACGTAACTATATGTCATTCATGGAACAACCTTTTGTTTAATACTATCGAAATATTCAATTCAACGTGATCACAGTTTACAACCAGATTAATTACCATTTTTTAAATTAAATAAATTACATTAAAAATATCGTACTAATCGCGTACGATAGTTGTCTATAGTGCAATGTCGTACTAGCGTACGTTACGTTACGTACGTATCGTACGGTTAATACTGCCTTATAAAGCGTGATTACACCTTGCTATATGTACCACTGTCTGACTACAGCCATGTAAAAATAAATTATATACGTTAAAGAGGTATTAAAAATAATAATTTATTTATTTATGCAATTTAGAGCAGTTGGTCTAGTGGATTCAGCGCGCGACTCTCATCCCTGAGGTCGTAGGTTGGATCCCCGGCTGTGCACCGATAGACTTTCTTTCTATAGTGCGCATTTAACATTCATTCAAACAGTGAAGGAAAACATCGTGAGAAAACCGACTTGCGTTAGACCCAAAACAGTCGACGGCGTCTGTCAGGCACAGAAGGCTGATCACCTACTTGCCTATCATCTGAGGCCTAGACCTAGAAAAAGGTTATAGCGCCACTGATTTTTTAAAATTACTTTTATAAGTTATTTATATATATATTATGTTTAATTTGCAGTGAATTTGGACTCAAAAGTTGGAGCAATCGGGTTTCTGAGCCGCACGGTCTCATCAATATATCCTTTAACATTAGTCAAGTAAGTGAATTTATCTTCTTGTCCATAAGCGATTTCTCGTCACACAAATAATTACATAATAAATCCTGGTTTCAACTAACAATTTACCTAATATTGATATCAAAGTATGACAAGGAATTGTTAACAATGGACGCTCAGTATTGTAATCGATTTTCAAACCTGTGCCTTTGAACTCCGGCAGTATATGTATGTATATATTTTTAGTTCTTAAAAGTCTTAATTATATCTTAATTCCACGTAACTTATACTAAAAAGATAGATTTTAGAATTTTTTATAATTAAAAAACAAGGTAAACCAAAGTCAAATAAAATCGATTTAGGGAGTTGACTTCCGAATGTTATGGATACGGTTCTGGCGAGGATAAATATATGATTTGTTCGTATTTCGTATAGATATGAGTTAAAGTTCGGATTAATGAATGATGATGGTTTAGTTCTATGACAAAATCGATACCAAATGATTTGTTCGTATTTCGTATAGATATGAGTTAAAGTTCGGATTAATGAATGATGATGGTTTAGTTCTATGACAAAATCGATACCAAATGATTTGTTCGTATTTCGTATAGATATGAGTTAAAGTTCGGATTAATGAGTGATGATGGTTTAGTTCTATGACAAAATCTATACCAAATGATTGGTTCGTATTTCGTATAGATATGAGTTAACGTTCGGATTAATGAGTGATGATGGTTTAGTTCTATGACAAAATCGATACCAAATGATTTGTTCGTATTTCGTATACATATGAGTTAAAGTTCGGATTAATGAGTGATGATGGTTTAGTTCTATGACAAAATCGATACCAAATGATTTGTTAGTATTTTGTATAGATATGAGTTAAAGTTCGGATTAATGAGTGATGATGGTTTAGTTCTATGACAAAATCGATACCAAATGATTTGTTCGTATTTCGTATAGATATGAGTTAACGTTCGGATTAATGAGTGATGATGGTTTAGTTCTATGACAAAATCGATACCAAATGATTTGTTCGTATTTCGTATACATATGAGTTAAAGTTCGGATTAATGAGTGATGATGGTTTAGTTCTATGACAAAATCGATACTAAATGATTTGTTCGTATCTTTCTCTGGGGTGTTCAATATCATTTAGATAACGAAAAAAACCTATAAAGCAGACATCCAGCTCTGCGTTATCTTAAAACGAAGAAGACTAATATATCTCGTAGCTGTAATTGGGTCCATTCGGTTATTAAAAACCCCTGAATACAAAAAAATGGCAGACATTTTACTTACCGACTTTAACCATTACAATTCCTTGAGTTCCGCGAATCTGAGGAAAAGCATAACTAATTAATGCGACCATTTTTCGTCGTTCACGGGGATAAGCGGTGTACTGCATACATTTTTTTTAATTATAAAAAAAAATCAAAATTTTTGATTTTGACAAGGTTGCTGAACAGTCCACACAACATGCCTTCAAGGCAATTAGCAAATGACATAGTATACCTGTTTTTTTTACATTTTAAGGTTGTTTCAACTAACAACACAGCGCTACCATGGGTGTTTTTCTTTATTTTACAAAATACTTTATTTTACTTTCTATTTTCTATGTATCATCTTTTAGTTTAGTTTGTTTTTTTGTTCCTGTTTAGTTTTGTTTTAATAAATGTGTATATCGTGTATTTGCACAACTTGCCTATCTTATGTAATTTAATAAATTTTTATGTTTTCCTTACTGGCAGTGGTTGCCTGGAAGAGTTCGCTCGAAAGCGATAAGGCCGCCAGTTGCCCTCCTTTTTATTTAATTATGTTCATTTTTTATATTGTAGTGTAACGAAGTGTAAAAAAAATTGCTGTGGTTTGTATTAATGTAACCATAGCAGTATTGTTTAGGAGCGCGACAATTGCATATAAAAGTAATTTTTTTAATTTACTGTTTATGTTGGTTAGCGTTAGGCTATCTAATATCTGACTGGGAAGACCATTTATTAGCTGCGGTAGCAAAACCCTCAACATTCTCTCAGAATATACGTTGTTTGCTCTCGATGTACAAAGCCAAACAAATTGTTTGGGGATTAACATTTGGAGGTTATATATAGTTGCAGTTACAGACGTGGTTCTTGATCATCATATAGCTATTGCTCGCCAGCTTCTAGCTATGATAGGAAGTTTATGTGTCACTATTTTTATATCTTTTAGGTGTGACGAAATTACGGGCGAAATACTGAGAGATGAGAACGGAAATTGTATTACGTGTGGACCTCATGAACCCGGTTTGTATTATCATTATTTTTAGTGTGTTATTTGACAAACGAAGAAAAAATATTACAAACATTTTAAAGGTTATTTAAAAGAAATTTAGGAACTAAATATCTTAAAATATTATTGAAATCGATTCAACATGTCGATAGTAAACAAATATTTAAAAAAATACTTTAATTCGATTTTTAATATCATACATCGATTTATTTAATTTGTGTGTGTTATTATCAATATTCTAATATGTTTTGTGTTTGTAATCTGTGTTCTATTGTGTTAGTATCTGTGGAATACTCCTATGTACACTAAATCTCTAACGCTCGTTTTAAATATACAAAATCAGGCAAAATGACCTTCAGATTCCGGTTTCAAGTCCCGCTGAAACAATATTCTCAAAAAGGCTAACTAGGTTATTTACAAAAATAATAACCCTCCTGTGAGGTACAAAATGTCTTAAACTTTTGGTTGTTATAGGTCTGCTGTTAGGTAAAATAGAGCCTAAAAAAGCGATACTAACATTCGCTGGTTACGCGGACAAGACCGCGTCAGAGAAGAAGATGGTAAGAGATGTAAGAGTGAAAGGAGATTGTTACTTTAACACAGGAGATATTCTTGTGATGGACCATTTCGGATACTTTTATTTTAAGGATCGGACTGGAGATACTTTTAGGTAAGTTATTTATTTTTCTTTGTGTGCTATTAGGACTTGCTCCTACTATGAAATGTTATGCCATGTGACAGCGGATCAAAGGCAGATCACCTACAGAGCCAAATACTTTTCTTGGCCGGCAGCTGCATTTGGTACTACCGTCGCCATTTTGAAATGTCAGACTGACAATTTACTAATGCATACAATACATTTATTGAGACACCGTGAGTTATTTCTGCAAAAACCCGTCATCTTTTAGTCGATACCAACTCAGGGGAAATACATACAGATAACACAACTTTCTCTACAGCTGTGATAATTTTGACATTCAACACCTTTTGTCTTCAGTCACCGTGACCACGCACGCTGTAAAGCACGCGAAAGTTCGGATAAATTTAAATCTAAAATTATGTAAATTAAATTTTTAATTAATTATTTCTTTCTATCTACCAATATCTAATAAAAATCCATCTAAAATGTATTTATTTTTATTCCTTGCATTATTGTTTATAATGTCTAAGTATCAGATAAGATATTTTAGTAACAAAACCTATCATATCCCTCCATAAAGTATTCCCGTTATAATGGTTAATTTTTATTTACTGGCAACACTAATATCCATGACAGCAACGCTCATACCGGTCAAGAAAAGTATGAGGCACTGTACCTGTCCAAAAATGACCGAGAAACGGATACAATGTAAGGCCAAGATCCGTCTCCCTTCTTCCTAGTGGAAGCCTCTGAATTATTATAATATCGCACTGATACTGATTCAGTTTTTACTCTTTTAAGATGGCGAGGGGAAAATGTATCAACAGCTGAAGTGGAAGGGATAATCAGCAACTTAATCGGGCTGAAAGACGCCGTTGTTTATGGAGTTTCTGTAAGTGGCAATGCGGCTAATAGACAATTTACTTAATTACTATATCATTTGAGCAGCGTTGGCCTAGTGGCTTCAGCGTGCGACTCTGATCCCTGAGGTCGTAGGTTCGATCCCCGGCTGTGCACCAATGGATTTTCTTTTTATGTTAACATTCGCTCGAACGGTGACAAACATCGTGAGGAAACCGGCTCGCCTTAGACCCAAAAAGTCGACGGTGTGTCAGGCACAGAAGGCTGATCATTTACTTGCCTATTCAATTTACAAACGATCATGAAACAGCTACAGAAATCTGAGACCCAGACCTAAAAGGTTGTAGCGCCATTGATTTTTTTAATAGACAATTTACAACATTAGTTCAATCAAGGGATCAAGCTGCTCAGAAAGGGATTAGTCGTTGACGATTCCAACAGTTCTTCGTTGAATATGGTCAAGAGCGAAGCTTCCGCTCTCGCACAGATGAGTACAGTACTCCACGTGGGGCAGAATTTGCGCTATCTACATTGCCTTGCTGAGCACACCAAGTTTCTTAGATGCCAATTTAGCCTTACTCTCCAAAAGAACGCGAAACTAAACGTTGTTCGATATGACAATGCCAAGTAATCCTTGGCTGTGGCTTTAAGAAGAGTGTATTGAAGAAGCGACAAATGGTCTTTTTTTAGCTGAAAACACGCATTACACACGTTAAATTTCGATGAAAAATCTTTGAACCTATTTTCAGATCCCGAACATCGAAGGCCGCGCCGGTATGGCAGCAATAGCGGACCCAGAAAGGAAGTTAGACCTGGAATCTCTCGCGTCCGGCATCAAGACATCACTCCCAGTTTACGCCAGACCGTTATTTTTACGGATACTACCAGAACCTCCGTTAACAGCGACGTTTAAGCTCAAGAAAAAGGAATTGGTTGACCAGGCGTTTAGTTTAGGAACGGATCCTGTATATTTTTTGGATCAGAAGACTGGGAAGTATGTGCCCTTGACACAAAAGATTTATGATGATATAGTGCAAGGTAATATCCGGCTGTGATTATTATTGGGAGATGAAAAAAAATCAAGTTAATTATAAAGTAGTAAGTGTTCTCACGTACGTCTAGCCCAATGTTTTTGACATACCAGAGTCATACTCAACCCTTAAGTTTCCACTCGCAATCTAACATAATTTTCAAAAATTATATTATTTTTTATTAGATTACAGATTGGATTGTAGACTAACAAAAATGTAGCATTGAATTAAGTTTAATATTAATTGAATTCAATTATAAATTGACGAAGATATAAAAAAATCAAATATATTTTTCATAAAAAAATCGATACGAAGCCATGAACAAAGATTAAATTTTATTTAATTTCTAGTCTCGTAATGAGTCATAGGAACATTTATTTTGTATCAAAAATGTATTTTTAAGAAATTTAAATTTTTGTGTCTACCTACAAAAGAAAACAATATTTAGACGGTAATTGAACGTTAGTGAACATTCTTGATCACAAAGTGCGTAGAAAAACAATTTGCTTTTTATGTAGGTAATATGAATGTGAAAATGTTTTTGAAACTTAAAATTTTAATTATATTCATACACATTTATCTAAAGAGGCGTAAATTTTTCTCGACTCCACCTTGAAACAGCTCGGTTACGTTTGTGATAATGCTAGGTGATCACAGGAGCAGTGTTGGCCTAGAGGCTTCAGCGTGCGACTCTCATTCTTGAGGTCGTAGGTTCGATCCCTGGCTGTGCACCAACTGACTATTTTCTATGTGTGTTTCTATTCAACATTCGCTCGAACGGTGAAGGAAAACATCTTGCCTTAGACACAAAAAGTCGACGGCGTGCGTCAGGCACAGAAGGCTGATCACCTACCTGCCTATTGGATTGACAAACGATCATGAAACAGATACAGAAATCTGAGGCCCAGACCTATAAAAGCTGTAGCGCTATTGATTTTTTTTGACGTCACGAAATGCTGTTACGCATATCCCTGCGGCATTTTACTCCAGCAGGGATTATATGGGACTCAAACACAATACTTACAAGCCTACCCACCAAAACCTGATGGAAGCCTTTAGCTCGCCAATGGGCGGAGGTAGGTAACAGCTGTGCCCTATCCTTACCGCCAAACGCAATTGCCTCAATAACACCGTGACTCCTCCCACCCACAAATCTTCAAAACCTTATCTTGACAGCCGTGCAAAAGCACGGCGTCACTGCCCCGGTCGTCGTTTCCTTTCCGGCAGAGCATAGGAATCATTTTTACGCTGATGAAGGTTCTCTTTCTTTCTCTTTCTCTCTCTCATGACGGCCCCATAAAAAGCCATTATCAGCTTCTATCATACTTTGTATAATTAGTGGAAGTGACAGATTGCCAACAATACAATCATCAAGGACCAAGCGAAAGCCGTCCCAAGCCGGACACTCCTCAACTGTGTCTTACCGTATCTTCTATTACAATGATGACAAGCGAGTGTCACCCCTCTTTCAACTATTCGATGAAGGTGACTCCCAAAGCATCCATGCCTAGAGAGAATTTGAGGAGCAGATAGGAAAGCGATCCCCACCGGCGGTCCATCCAGTGTCTTAAAAAGGGATGAATAATAAGAACGGTTTGTAAACCAAACCGATGTTCAACTAACTCATCCCACCATTCTTGAAAAAATATGTACTCCTCCATCCAGACCTTGACTACCTTCAGAATCCTCCACTATTGATTTTAGTAACAGCATTCTTGTTCAGGGCATATGAAAATATTTATTTTAAATTTTTAGGTTACTGTTAAAATCGGTTTGGGTTGTTGTCGGTTCCTTCAGTGTAGATAAACCAGTGTTTTGACAAAATAGTTTTCACACAGATTTCTTAGAGACGTTGCTTAGAATCTTGCTCCAAATGTTGATAAATTATATTTATTGATATAAATTTTAAATATCTATAGTATATAATCCAAGCCTGTTTACAATATATTTTGTGTATGTATATTTTTACTTGTATTTTGTATGTGAACATAGGTTTTACGCGTTATTTGGATAACGCGTGTCGTTTTCTGGGTTAAAAAATTAATTTATAAGGCGTCTAAACGATCTGGATATCAGTGTCCATCTGATTACGGGAAGGGCATTCATTAAGCACATTCCTTTTGTTATGTGTTCTCTCTTCTTGACTTATCAGAAGCTGGTGAGCACCACTTATTATCGAGGTCACGCATCCAGTTTGTATTTTCTTTTTTTAATGTATTGGTTCGGGTTTTAATAAATAAGAGTTGCCCGCCTCGCCTAGACATGTATTTGTCAAATATTTCACAAATATAGAGCCAAGTTTCGAATGCATTCCAAGATGAAATATTTATTGAAAATTGTCTAATAATTTTTGAGTAAGTTTAAAAAAAATATTTATATGTCTAGATAGAGGTAAGTAATAGCCTACTAATAGATTAGTGATAACAAAATTAGTAATTCGATCACTGATTTAGAAGACATTGTAATGAAATGTGATATTTTAAAATTATTAATTAAAAATAAATTATAATTGTTGATTTATTTAATATCTTCATAACTCCCTGGACCGATCAAGTAAGGTTCGTTTAGGTCTTTCAGGAGCAGAGCCACTGTGTCAAGTGCTCTAAGATTGATAATGAAATTGAAAAAATAAAAATAACGTCCATTGGTGTAGAGCCAGGGTTCGAATCTACGATCTCAGGGATGAGAATAGCACGCCACTGGGTCAACTATTCGAATACTGATAACTTATAAATGTAACATATATTGTTTAACCAAAACTGTGTTATTTTCGAACTGTTAAAGAAATTAACTAAACTTATAGAAAGCGTCGATCTGTCATTTTCATTCAAATATTACTTCGGTAACTCTATCTATGGATTGAATATTGGCATGCTTTTCTGTAGAATTGAATTGTCGATCTAAGATGGCAAAAATTGGATTGAGATTGAATATTAATTTTGACCGTAAATCAGCTTGACAATCAGCTTGATCCATCGATGGGTTATTTAAAAGTGTTTTATTTGTATGAAATAATATAAAATACCAATCTCTAGTAGTAAAAATTTAAAAGTGGCCGCAAATAAAAATAATAATTAAAAACTGCGGTTGGAGGACTGTGTTTTAATAATGAATGTTAAAAATACAAAATATTAATAAAACACATTACCATTCAACACATTTATTAAAGACAGTGAAAACTAAGACAATTTACCAAAAATAGATCTTTAATACTGATCCAAATGTTTCTAAAAAAATACTTTTTTGTTTGTGCGAAAATACGGCTAGTGATCTCATGACAAAAATAATTCTATATTAATCATTACAATACATTCCAAATATATAAATGACTGTACACATCTATGAAGTCACGCCTCATACTTGCGGTACGCTTGCGGTGCCTATATCTTTATTTAGGCAACAACGACATTTTTTTTTAGAAAATATTTCTTTTATACAAAATTTTCTGGGGCTCAATTGTAGCGACACAATCACTACTGATGATCCCTTTCCGACAAAAAAGGCTGGTGCGTTCTAACGCATCTGGATAATCCAATCAGCGTAGCCAATGACAAAATACAGTCACAATCAGATTAATGTAAAATAAAACCGCTTTCATCTGGAACCTGAACTTTTACTTCTTACTTCACTCACTTCAGTGAACTTCTGTCCTGGCCTTCAGGCGATTGACCATCCTGCGACGGCCCAAGCCGAGGTACGAGTCTCCTAGGAGACGAGCTCATTCCGTTTTGGCGACGCTCGCTAAAACAGCACGGGCTACAACAGCGAGATTCCATTAAAAGTAAAATTGCCACTAGGGCTTTCGGACAAGACTACTCGAGGATACTTCCTTTAGGTCGGAGGAATCATCAAGCTTTCTCCATACAGCCATACAAAGCTTATTCTTCTATGCGTCCATGTGGCAACCCCAATCATCATATATATTGGGTCACACTTAACTAATTAATTTAATACGACATTTGTCAAAATCTACGACTGTATATTGCCAGTCATAAAAATATATATTTTTTTAATTTTAAGCGTAAATAAGGAACTATTGTAACTGCTTCATAAAATACCTCAATTAAACGTTCCGATAATAAAGCAATAAATGCTAAAATTAAATTATCTGAATATGAATCGTATCCTATAGTATAATCTAATTTACTATATATCGCTTGACCCGGAGAACAAAGTCGTAAAGCACTGACTGTTTTAATGTTTTCTAACAACTTCTTCTTCTTCAAATTTGTAAAAAAATTATTGTAAAATACACGAGGACGTGTTGACGTGTGGAAGAGGAGGAAACGACAGCAACAACCACATACATGCATCTAAATAAATTTTAGTTTAGATTGTAATTCCACTAGATAATCATAAAATAAAAAATAAAATATGTTTATTACGGAACATAAGATACAAGTATCATTTATTCCACGTCATTAAATTTGAATAGGACATCCCTACTCATCGGCAAAGAAGACAATGGGTAGGCCGAGAGAAGAAGCAGGCGTAAAAAGCTCTCGGTACTCTTTTGAAATAGCAAATTATCAAACACCACTTTTTTTAAAACAAATATCGCAAATTAATAAGAAGCTTAAAAGTTAATATGACAGTTAAAAAAAGAATAGTTTCACCAACGTTATTATATTTTCGCGAAGAGTGGTTATACATTATTACGTTCTAGACATTCGTCAAAATTACCGTCGTTCTGTGCGGTTAATGTGTCGTCCGTAATTATCTTTAAACAGTGAAACAATTGTGAACTGCTTTTGCTCTTCAGACGAATTATATAAATTACTGAAACATTTTCACTATTTACACTAAACACATAACAACAATGTATAAATCGTCGCATAAAGAAGTGAAGCATCTTTGTAAATTAATTATTACTGAGGTAAAAGACCCAATAGATGATCATGTACCAGTATATGATCACTCCATGTATTTGTATACACACTGTTTACACACTGTATACGTGCTAATGATGATATAAATAAATAATACATCTGCGTTTACTGCACAAGACGTTATGCGACAGAATTGCTATCAAAAGTTCTAATATGTTATTTACTAAACAAATACATCAACCAATAGAGTGTATTTTTTCTCGATCTTCCTTACTCTCAATCTTTCTCACTATAGCTCTCTTCCACCTCTTGCTCCATGGCACTGTGCGTGATGTGACGTTCAACTTTTCTCACTCTCTCTCAATCGGTCTCAATCGCTCTTGTCTTCGACAACGCTGCACATCTTCGTGACGCTAATATTATTATTGCGTTTCATCCGTAATAAATTTTATCTTCATACTCCTAAAGAAGTTTCACTTCAACAATTGCTTTCATTTGATACATATATATATATATATATATGTGTCGCAGATTCAACGCGATTAATAATTGCAAAATTGGTGTTACTACCGTCGTCCGACATTATAACACAGTCAGTGCGCACGTCCGGCGCAGGCGACGTTCGAAACTCAAGTGACTAAAGAATTCACTTACTGCCACGAAACAGTCGCGCCACTGACATTTGGTAGATCACACAGACTGGGCATTGTCAATTGTCAACGTTGACAATCTACCTTACCATACCACACCGCATTCTACGACTAACGTCATAGTGGCGGGAATTTTAAATATATTAATTCTCCGACATATATATATATATAGCCGAGTATTCTAGCAATAATAGAATTACCTAAACCTTGTTGTATTTTGCCTGAAAAACAATTTTTTAACAACTTTGTTCCCCGGGGCAAGCGATATTATTAGTCATAACTTGCGTTAACACCAGTTTTTAGTATTCATTATACTAAATGTCAAAGAGCGATTTGTTCATGATGGGAAGTCTAAACTATGTCTAAACTACGTCTAACACCGTTTAACTTTTTTTGTTTTGACAGAAAAAGACAAAGACAAAAACACTTTAGTAATACGAGTTTACATGAATATTTAAAATTTTTTTTTCATTGAGCAATATATGAACCGACACATTTTATAGAACAAACGGCTCAGATGCCATAGTTTTAAAAAGGTAAAAATGGAAATACGAATACTAAAACTATATTGAAGTTATTTGAGCCATCATTATAATGAAACAGTTGCAGGATTCATTAGAGTATAACCTCTTTCCGAGTGTCTTGATCCTTGCGTTGCGTAGAGATGTAGGGTCACTCTGCATCTTCTACCGCATTTACCATGGAGAGTGTTCAGAGGAGTTGTTCGGATTAATACCTGCAGCTGAGTTTTATTTAGCCGCGCACCACCGCTATGTGGAACCAGCTGCCTACTGAAGTATTTCCGATGCAATTCAACTAAGGATCCTTCAAGAAAAGAGCGCTGCAATTCTTAAAAGATCGGCAATGCACTCGCGAGCCGTCTGGTATTACGCCCCTGCTGTATAAAAAAAACTCCGGGGCTAACTTCACTTTTTCGGTCTTAATCTATTATATTTTTTTATATACTACTTCAATACTATAAAATACCATTAGTTATCTTAAAATACAAGACG
The DNA here is from genome assembly GCF_905147105.1 of Pieris brassicae. Classification (NCBI taxonomy): domain Eukaryota; kingdom Metazoa; phylum Arthropoda; class Insecta; order Lepidoptera; family Pieridae; genus Pieris; species Pieris brassicae. The sequence goes on along the minus strand of NC_059673.1, from coordinate 2,004,748 downwards.
TTACTTAATTAAACACATATAAAAAGTAATTTGTATCTTAAACGTCTCTCAGAATAAACTCATTTATCTGGTTTAAAATTTGATGCTGCTTACAGTAATTTTCCTTATATTATGGCACGACAACAATATTTTTTGAAAATACCCCCTTCTTCATAAGCAATATATTTATTTATAAAAGTTTACCAACCCTCTACACATTGGTACAAAAAAAAATACAATTTTTAATGTGACTTATAGGCAAACATAACATACACGAAGAGACATAAAAAAACCAAAAAATTAAATTATGAAAACTTAACTAAAATTGATTTCAAAATATGGGCTTTAAAATGCTTAATCTGGATATCGATGAGAAAATACCATTTCAAAATTATCCGTAATATAGGTAACGTAATTAACGTTTCTACCAGCTCCAATTTGACGGCAACTTTCGCTCACTGTGAGTCAAGAAGATATAATATCAGTAACGTTCACGAGTACGTCCGCTCTCTTGGGCGTCGCCAGCCGTATTGTCACATGGAAATATGTCGTGCAGCTTTATTGCGGTCACTATCGCTGGATGGGCCACAGTGAACGAATGCAGACGTTGGATAGAAGTTCTGCATGGGCGCTCTGAAGACAGACTGCGACCCAAATTGGTCGGGCAGACGCGCCAAAGAAAACAAAGCTAGAAAGATGGACCTTCCCTTGTGTGGTTTAACTACGAGAGCAAGAGAGACGAAGAACAACGCCAGCGCCGCCAACTACGAAAGAAACTGGAGGCAGACCTCATATGGAATCGGCACACGAAATTATTATAGTCTGTGCTTCTATCCTACGTCTAAATTCGTTGCCATAGCGCATGCGTGAATCGTAATTAGATCTCGCGCGGCGGCATGCAGAGGCAAAGATAGCCGACATGGAAGCGTTAAATGTATTTTATACAAAATATTTCGGCTGAATCTTCTTTTAAATGCATGGCTTGAAATAGCATATGTTAATAAAAATACTTTGGTAAATAAATATTCGAGGAAAAAGCGATTTGAAAATTAAAAAAAAAATTAGAATTAAATAAAAAAAATGTTGAAATAAGGGAGTTTAGTATCCGAAACAACAAGAATCCTAAAAAGGTACACAATTGACAATTAACACTATAATTGAGTTTACCTTACACATGTCATTTAGAATGATGTACACTTATTTCATAAATACACCTAACACAAATTGCGACACAATTATATACACAACGGCATATTGACTAGAAATGTTTAACTATTTCCAAAAGATCCTTCCTACATCTATAATATATATCATAGCAGTTACGTAATATATGGGATATTGGTGTTTTATTCACTTTAGAATTGACAAAATTATCTGATTAAAACGATTTGTTTGTCGTAGCTAATAAACGTTTTGGCGTTTCCAGTTTCTTTTCTTTTACATTTACAATATCAATAGTAAAAATCTAATTTAATAAATAGAAATTATTGAGTCACGGATTAAGTGCGACTGTCTGGATTACAGGTTAGCATAAAACCTTTTTTCTGGGACCTCTTTAGAGTAATTTAAACATAAAGTGACTTTGTAATTATTCTCTTTTGTATTAGAAGTACATTCTCTTATGTCAAATCAAAACACAAGAAAAGTCTTTTTTATTGAGTCCTCGCGCTATTCGGTTGTGCCAATTCAGTTGTATTTCACGCACCGCGCATTAATTGCTTTTTTACATTCCTTTTAATATAATATTTAATTCCAGAGTTTTTATAATCCTCCAAATTATAGCAAAACACTTGACAACACACTTTACAATTGACCATAGACTTTAGAATGAACATTCAATCCAAACATAAAATCTTTTTAAAAAGTTCATTCTCTATTCAGTTATAACTATATACTTCACATTTAGTTCACTCACTCCGCTCTATGGTGAACACTTCCGTCTGTCATCGTTGATTCTTCCTTTTAAATGTCAAAAGCCAGGGTCCGTCGAGTGACGCGTCGATTTGACTCTGAGATTTGCCCTTCGTCTCAGGGAGTATGAAATAGATATATCCAGCCCCTATAAGAGTGATAGAGGAGCAGATATAGTATGTTGCGTGGAGGCCGATAGAGAAGGCTATAGTTCCGTAATATCGTAGCACGAAGAAATTGCTGAGCCACATCCAAGTTATGAGGAAGCTGGACGCTAAGCTTCGAACCTGAAAATTTATAAACATATTATAATCCGGTCATAATCACAACCCCGGGTCTGTACCAATGTATATGACCGCATTTAGTATTTGCTCGAACGGTGAAGAAAAACATAGTGAGGAAACCGACTTGCCTTAGACTCAAAAAGTCGACATGAGTCAGGCACAGGAGGCTGATCACCTACTTGCCTATTAGATTGACAAGTGATCATAGAACAGATGAAGATATCTGAGGCCCTAAAGCTTTTAGCGTCGCTGGTCTTTTGTTTAATTATGACAGCCTCCAAAATCTTACTCCAAACGTGTCGATTGGCTATATATTTGGTTTATTCGATGCTAAAAAAAACACTTTTTAAACGGATTGAAGCTATGTATTATAACAAACTTATAATTATTTATATAATTTTAACCTTTTTTTTGCTTTACACCGTGCGTGGTCACGGTGACTGGTGGGTGGTGATAATAATAATACATAGCTTCAATCCGTTTAAAAAGTGTTTTCTTAATGTGTAAAAGCTATATCAACAAAAGACAATATTATATGATGCTTTTATCCCGGTTTCTGGTTATTTATATTCTAATAAATATAAATCTTTATTTTAGAATAGGTCTTTTTCTTTATAAAATATTTTATAAGCGATTGCTTAAGTTACAATTCAATTAAACCATTGGATGAGCGGAGTACCCTGATGTACAGGTCTCCCTAGACTTAGTTCAGGGGCTCCAATACCTGCTAAAATAATGTAACTTGATATTGAATAAAGCAATTTTAATTTTAATAGGTCATATGACAGACACGTAGTTGAATAGACATTTTATCAAGAAGCTTATGTAGCTTTAGCTTTATTGGATCTAACCCAGGACTACGTTATATACTATATGCTCCCGTATCCTTCACCTCCTACAGAAGGGGTTAATTCTAGAAGTACACTTTTCATTGGTGTAATTGTAGAATTAACCCCTAATCTTCTGTAGGAGGTAATTGTGAAATAAAGCTGTGGTGTACTTACATTTACATAAAACAACTCCGATATCAACACATAAGGCACTGATCCAAGGCCTATATTATATAAAAACAGTACCAAAGACAACATGACAACCGGCAGCCATATTGATATGTCATCCTTCTCTATGGTTTGTTCAAATTTGACAGACCACTGCGCCTCCGTCTCGTTATAGCTCTCTGCTACTCTGTACCACGCTTTTGTGTCGTTTCCATATTTGAGTGAATCGTTGTAAATTGTCAAATTTTCTGGCAATTCTATCTTGTCTCTGATACTTTTATCTCTGGTGATCTTTTTGGTTATAAAACGATGTTTATAGAACGTGTGCACTTGTAGATGTGGATCACAGTAAACTCCTAAAACGGCTAAGCAGAAAGCGATGCCGGAACACGACCATAGGAGGAGTGTCTGAAAATAAAATCAATATATATCCTATAAATGCAAATAGAGCTTGACTTAGTGGCTTCAGCGTGCGACTCTCATCCCTGAAATCGAAGGTTCCATCTCCGGCTGTGCACCAATGGATTTTCTTTCTATGTGCGCATTTAACATTAGCTCGAACGGTGAAGGAAAACATCGTGAGGAAACCGGCTTGCCTTAAACCCAAAAAGTCGATGGCGTGTGTCAGGCACAGAAGGCTGATGAAGGCTTGTCTATTAGATTGAATAATGATCACGAAACAGATTCAGACATCTGAGCCCCAGACCTAAAGAGGTTGTAGCGCCACTGATTTATTTTTATTTTATTTAACTTTACAGGACGTTAAAACGGTCATTTTCATTCAGAATGAAAAATCATTTAAATTTCAATAAAAATGTCGCCAAATGTCTCGTAATGAGCAGTCGCTCTTGTGTTTCTTTCATTCAACTTGGTGTGACAACTGTCAAAACCTCGCAAATAATGCATTTATAACAAGATTGATTACTATGAAAAGGCAAAAAACACTTAGACGCTAATTGCGAATGTAGCATTCCCGTCACATAGTAAAAACTGCAATTAAATTTTCCTGCCATCTCATCCGTGAATATTCCATGTAAACGAGAAACAGTGGCGCAGCAACCTTTGCTCTTGGCCTATGATTGCTGTGTATGTTTTGTGATCATTTCGTTTTTAATAGGGAGTTTGGTCAAACTATAATAGGATGAGGGTAGAGAGAAAACGAGAGGCAAGGGGGGTGATTGCCGTGTTTTCGACGCTTTTAAGACATACATTGTATCTTGTGTGATGTACAATTTTGAATTATTTCGGAAATAACTGTATTGAGGGGTATGTTTTTACCAATTATTATTTTAAGATCTGGTTTTATTTTGTTGTGATAGCTGAAATGTTTTCTTCCTTTTTAGCTTTAGGAAACGCCCTCAAATTAGATGTTCATTATTGAATATTAAATTAACAAATTATGTGGTAAACGTTACCACATATAATAGGTTTGGTGGGATAAACCAAAAACAAAAACAAAAAGTTAATTATAAGGTTTAGTTTAATATAGGTATTTTTCTAGTTTAATTGTTTGAGGTTCCTTTTATAAATACCCTGATATGTACTAATTTGTTTTATTTAATGTTAAAAAAACCAACAAAGGCTATAACTGTGACAATTACCTTTCGTCCAACTTTATCTACAGTCACTGTAGCAACGGCTGCGCCCAGCACCAACGCTGTGCCGCACAACATTGACCCAGCTTCAGATGACTCGAACAGATGACGTGGCAATGTCCTGTAAATTATCTTGCTGATAATAATAATAATCCAGTGGTCCTATAAATGGGTCTTGACCGCAGACTGCATCACTTCTTAGACGATTATTATTTCATAGACAAGAAGGAGTCATAAGAAGGACGCTGGACGATCTTGGACGCTGACAGAGATTATGTTCCTAAAACTGGAAGCGTTCGAGATCTGGGTTCATGGACGTATGCTTAAAAACAACCGTGCTGGACAGAATGTAGAGGAACAAAGTGCTTAAGACAGTTAAGAAAAGGAAATTTGAGTATTTCGGACACGTTTTACAAGGAAAAGTGGCAGATAGAAGTAGACCTGGCCACATAAAGGTAGGACGGAAGAGTTAAATCTCCCCTTTCGTAAACAGGGATCTTATTTGTTTAAACTTAGGTCTGCTATGTCTGTCTTTCTTATTCTTAAAAGTCCAACTCACCAAGTAGTTAACATTAACATGCTTACTGATAATCTAGGTGAGATTTTCCATATTTCTTGTTCAAACTTACCCATTATAGATGGTGAAGTTGTAAGCAGTTGTATTAAGTACTGGTACTTCATGAGCTGAATGTCGTAACACAGCAGCCGCGAAACTGTTGAAGGCGCCTGCGCCGGTGCCAGCAGCCGCGCCGATAACCACGAAGCATGATATAAGAGCACGACACGAACGACGATGTGAAACTACAAAGAATTGAAAAAAGTTGGTTTAGAAACATATATTTTCTTTAATAAATGGTACCCAAACCAAAACCAAACAAACCCAACTTAAGATTAATAAGTAACTAGCTGCCCCCGCGAACTTCGTTTCTCCTTAATGTGGTTTTAGTTAGCCTTAATACCGTGACACGAAAGAATAATTTCGTTGTATTATCGTCACTATAATTTGAATTTGATTTACACTTCGGTCTACGGTACACGTGGTTGGCTATGCTAACACCAAAAATTAAAAAAAAAGTAGAAATAATTTAATTTCACGTGGTCAACACGTGGTAATCATGACATTGAATTGTAGCTTATATGACACGTTTGTCGGTTTACCATAGCAGTGCCACCTATTGTGTACTTACTCAATCCAGTCGAAAAGTATCGACATCTGTTAGAATCTTTTGGAGTTAACAGATAATTGTGTCACTTAATTATAGACAAATAATATGCAATAAAATAAAATTGCCACTATAATTAAATATCTAAGCTATCCTATCTCTTAAGTTGGACCAGACTGCTCACGGTATGCCAATTTAATTTAAAATCAGTTAAGTAGTTAGGAGTCAATCGCGGACAAACATCGCGACATATTATAGGAGATTTATATATATTAAGATTATCCAATAACACTACTTGCAGTCTCTATTATAGGGAAGACACTCTGTTCTTGTGTACCATTTTTCTGCTTACGATTGTTTAGCACTTGCACTCACACTAAAAGAATAAAAATGTTTTAAGTACAGAAAACTGTTCCCTTTCTGACGGTGAAGTTTTGATCGTAAGGCAGAGTGTTTAGTGAGTTTCCCATTGATGGTTTATCATGAGTGATTAGTCAAAATTCGTGATTTAAATCAGGAGACGTCGCGGAGCAGTAGGTGTAACATCAGCAGAATCAGCAGCCGGTTTCGCAGTGGCCTCAAGAAGACCCGGGACCGGCCTCCGAAATGACTTAGTGTTAGTGATAGTGCCGTGGAATAGTGTAAGAAGTGTTAACATAGAATACAGATAAAACAACTTTCACTGCAGCTGTGATACTTTTGACATTTAACATCTTTTGTCTTCAGTCACCGTGACCACGCACGCTGAAAAGCACTCGAAACGTCGGTAAAAAATTTAGAATTATGTAAATAATTATAAGTTTTAATAATAATACATAGCTTTAATCCGTTCAAAAAGTGTTTTTCTTAATGTGTAAAAGCTATTTTAACAAAAGACAATACTAAGTGTTAACATAAGTTTAGAGACTGTTAGACATATAATGGATTCATCTTGTAAAGCACTACATATTCAACTTGAACTTTTTGCCTGAGGGAGTATGGACGAACCAAGGCTGCTCACTCAAGCTTTCTTAATTTTATAAGCGTGATGATCCCTATGTACGTGTCAAGGCTCACACATTTTGCTCATTTACAATATCTATTTTATTTAATTTATCGAGTATTTTTCAAGGAACCGGAAATACATTCCAAATAAGATTCAAATAAACGAGTGCTACTGTTGAGAGCCCACTTGGTTATTAAAAAAACTTATAACGTCAACTTCGTGCCTTTATTCATCATACTTACACAACTCCTTACAAGCTGACTTCTCCTTCTCACTTCTCTTATCAGACTCCTGACTTCTCTTCAACATTGGTTGAGAAGTCTCAGAGTCATATGACATTTCCCGTCGTCCGTAATCTGAGGTTCGTATCCTTACTTCCTGCTGCTCAATGACATCTGTCAAGTCTTCTCTGAAGTCTGAACCGTCAAACCAGCACATAACTTTGGCCGCTTCCTGGAATCGGTTATGTTAATACACTCGTTATTAGGTTTTAAATTTGTTTCTTTAGTCTATTAGAAATCCTATATTAAATTTTTTACCTGTATTTTCCCAACATTAATAAGAAATGAAGGTGTTTCAGGCAGCCATAGTAAAGATATGAGCAGAAGTGCAGGTGCAATAGCCATTGACAAAGACAGCGCGTGCGCAGAAAGAAGACCGCCCGCAGAGTAGGCAAAGAGAATGCCGCAACTGAAACATAAAGTGTTATAGAATATAATAGAAGTATAGAGAAGAATAAAAGATAATAATAAGAAGAGTAAGAGAAACTGATGGAAGAAGAAATATATACTATTCCAAGATGTAAGTAGAAAGAACATTTCAAACTCAAACTCAAAATACGTAACCAAGTATACTTATGAACGTCAACAGCAAAACATCGTAAATTTACATTTACTACCAGTTCGCAAGTCAAGGGCGAGCGGGAAAGAAGAACTGGCAACAAACTCAATCTCGCAAATCAATCCCAATTTAATGTTTTGATATACTTTTTAAGCGTCATTAGCAAAGTTAATTTGTCGAACAAATACCGAATGTTAATGAAAATTTTCTAAAACGAAAAATTTGAAATATTTAACAAAGAGCCTTATTTCAATGGAGTTACATTTTTTTTATTTAATGTCGAACATTTTTATAAGAATTGAGTTACTTTTATTACATTACAATTGTCTTACTCAAGCAACCTTAGTTATACGCATTACCTGCAAGCCAAAGCTGGCATAGCTGCCAGCCCTCTAGTTCTGGGGGCAATTTCAGCGCAGTACAGTGGTGCAAGTGCCAACGCACCCGCGCCTCCAGCTCCAGCAGCGACCCTAGCCGCCCATACACCTCTGGCGCCACACCATGCTGCCAGAGACCAGCTGAACTGAAATCCATTGAGAGAAGCCAGCTTCACATTACACTGTTAGTAGTTTAAGATAGTATGTAAGGTTAGTCTGCATATTGTATCTGCATGTGTTTAGTTGGAATGTTTTGCTTTATATGTAACATTATATTTTTTTTTATAAAACAGGGGGCAAACGGGCAGGAGGCTCACCTCATGTTAAGTGATACCGCTGCCCATGGACACTCTCAATGCCAGAGGGCTCCCGAGTGCGTTGCCGGCCTATTAAGAGTTGGTACGCTCTTTTCTTGAAATGGATTTGTTTTAATTTTCTTTTTAATAATTATTATTATTACTTTGTAGGCTAAAAAATAGTAAATACAATATATATATATATATATATATATATATATATATAGCATGTAGCATGTGTAAATGAATCTTTTTATAATATTATTTATTTTAATATGTAGTTATCGCCTAAAAGAATAAAATGGTTTTAGATCTCACCTACCTCTTGTTTACGAATTACAGCTATGGATTAAAGTTCTATATTTAAAATGGCGAAAGATAATAAACTGTAATACACTTACAATAAAACTAAGTCCTATACAAAACGCGCCAGCCTTTCTTCCCTTGACATCAGCTAGTACTGCAAACATCGGTGCGGCAGGCAGAGCCACCAGGCACGGTAGAGCTGCAAGCCAGGCACCGCCTGTCAGGGCCTCGTTTCCCAGAACTCCAGACACCCAGCCAGTGCTGCAGCCATGCGTGAAGCATGACAGATTATCTAAAAGCAGTGAACTGGTAAATTAGCAAGCTTATATTAGCGTTCCACCCTACTTTGTAACCTTGAGTGTTTATAGTTGCTTTTCTGCTAAGTTATTTTTAATATAACCTGCATCGTGAGCACGCCACACATACTCACGTAAATTATCACACAATCATCTTTCACATACACACACACACAAACATTTTTATTTTTTATTGATTGTTTCCTTTCGTAAATGTAAACCTTTCTGTATATATTAAACGTTTGGCTATATCTTTACTATAGTTTTGTTGTTGTATATAACTTATGTTATCTGTACGAATTATGAACTAAATAGATATATTGTGAGTAATTAAAAGTTGTATTAAACGTACTCACAGATCATGTATAAAATTTTGAATTGAACTTAACAAGCAAGCAAGTCGTGTTGAAGAATTATTCATAATAAAAGCAAACTTTAAGTCGTATATTGTTCTGATATTCTAGTTTGATTAAATTTATTTATTTACAGAAATACATTAATTATCCTAACAGACTATGCTAATACGATAATGTCGACAAAAAGTTAAATATAATATAATAAAGTAAATATACTTAAACACATAATACACACAAAATCGCTACTGTGAATCCACTCTGCGTAAATATAAATGTGTCGATAGTGTTAGAGACAGACGGGGATCTGGGCAACAGACTGGTTCTGTGCATTGGTATCGCAAATAACCTAGGCCTTCGTCGTCGTACATATCACATAGGTACAAAGAAACTTAGTTTTTGGAGCATACTTGGGTTGCACAGTACACCTCTCAAGACTTTCAGTACATAGTCCAACAGCCTGGTCCGCCAGGTTTTCAATTTATTGTACCCCATCCCTAACACAAATAATTTGGGGCACATATTAGTTAGACGTCATACAGTCTTTTATAAAGTCATTATGTAGATTTATTCTGCATGCTCTCCAACTTAAGGCAGTATTTAGCTTCATGCGGAGACCAAATGCCCGCCTTCCAACGCGAGCCGAACAGACCCATTACGGACTCCGCTATACTCGTAACGATGATTTTTATACTTGTGCTTCCACCAAAGCGGAGAAGAGCGTAGCAGAGTGAGCGAGTTGAAAGAGTCACATAGCAGATTAGCAAGTTGAGCGAGTTTCCCACGGACCCCGTACGAAACTAGCTGAACTAGTTTTATTATATTTCATACAACTACTTCCAATGCAAAGCAGAGCGGAGCAAGCGAGTAAAGCGGAGTCCACTCCGTATGCTCTTGAAAACTAGTTTTGAACGGAGTCGTCTTGCAAATCGTTGTACATTCGTAATAAATCACCTTTTGCGGGCCTTCCTCGAATGTGAGAATTGATCCAAAATCTTGATTTGCGCCGGATATGCTTCTTTATGATGTGTTGATGTGTGATGCAGTGGTAAGATTTTATTTACCATATTAATTTAATCATATTGTTAGCTTCTAATATTTATTTAATTAAATTCTAAACATATTCTTAAGAATCTTGCTACAAGTGCGCATGTGCAATGGTTATTCATTTGACTCGTTCGATTGTTTACGAATTGACTCGACCATCTCCCCGAAGTGGTATGGTCGAGTCGGAGTAGGGAAGTTGGGATTATAAAAGTGGTTGTGACACATGCGCTCGGGCTATTCCTTTGTACAAGTTTGAAGTTATACAGTTCACGTAAAATCAGTGAAGTAAATTACAGTGAATTAAGTCGTCATTGAAGTGTTTAATTACCTACCCTAAGAACTAGATCAACTACCGCTAACTATATTCACTAGAAGAATCAGACATAGTGACATTCACAAAAACTTCTTGATGCTACGAAGGGCTGCCAAATACTGGTGCTCAGCTACCCGCTCGCAAACGGACGCACAACTTCGCCTGGAGGGAGACCTAGGCAGAAAACGAACGGAGTAGTCATTAATTTCCCGCTTCCAGCTCCGCCTAGTTGACCCCGTGGATCAGTGGAGGGCGAAACAAATTATTTAAGAACCCTTTCTTAGTAGAAGGCAAAAACTATTATCATTTCAAACTCCGCCTATTCTCCGCCGCTCAACACTTACGTAGTGAAAGGCTGGCATAATATTGGTGAACGAAGCACAAATCCCATTCTTACGTATGCTTTCTTGCAAATGTCCACTTCGTGATGTCGAAATCTCAGTTGGGAACTCACACTCCCATTTTATTTAAACATTGTTACATTATAATATTAAAATAAAAAGCTACTTAATTTTGTTGAGACAACATCGTGAACATAGTAGAGCTATATTCATTTCGATTTGCAATATTGGTTATCGGATTGACCTTTCATACTCACGGGAATTCGAAGCGATCATATTGATAAAACCTGAATATTTTGTACGCATTTTATGGAGATAAAATTTATTTTATATATTAACGTAATGCTCATACATTATTCATTAGGGTTTATTACATCAGATCTACTACTTCTATAAAGTTTCATAGCGCTTTTGATTTCGTTTGATTGATATTGTTTAGGATAAGTTGGCGCCTGGTTAGCACCGGTGTCCCCAGAGCTGGTGCTTTCCTCGCTCAACGAATAAGTATCGCAATACAGTGCTGCCGTTTTAAAGATACACTGCCAAAGGGATCTATTTTTTTTGTTATCACTATATCATTAATGATATAAAATGTATAGAAATATGTCGTATTCATTATGTCAGACACGAAGCGTGGCGTTTTGAAATTATTCAAAGTAGATTATTTCCAGTACTAAGTATAGAACGTACAGTGAAATAGACGTTATTCAAGAATACCTTAAATTTAAATAAAAGGTTTGTTTGTCTATTTGGTATATTGTGCAAAAAATGCAAGGGTTATGGATCCTCGACCAATTATAAATGATGAGGAATTGAATCTGGATGATAAAAATTTCTCGTAATCACCATGGATTCAACACTTCAGTGATCATTTCACACAATTCCACACATATGTACAAGGAGAGGCACTGCTTCTGACCTTAAATAAGGATCCTTGTACTGATCCTTGACCTACGTGCTGAATGTTCCAAAGGCCCCAGAGGCTTGTCGACAAGTTAGGACGCTAAGTATATATCCTTGGTTGAAATAACTTTGATAGCGCGTTTCAGGGTTTGTCGATAGTACAGTGATTGTAGCCATTCATCGTAGAACTATTTGTTTAATATTATATAATTTATTATTTATTTAATTATACATTAACCTAGATATAATAATAATCAAAATATATAATTAAAAATTGATAAATAGAAAATTATAACATTTCCTCGCTGTATAGCGAAACTTACTCTATATATTTATACGCAAGATATATATTAGGTCCTTACATATGAAATTGGCGTTTTGTATGGGAGGAACAAAAAGTCGAATATTTTTAAATATAATATATTTAATTAATCAAAGTATGAACCATTGTTTTCTATGCACTTTTGCCATCTCATAGGTAGTTCATTGATCCCTTTACTAAAAAAAACAGCCGGACGGGAATCAATAAAATCTGTGAAGGCGATTTGGACTGCCCCATCAGAGTTAAATTTTTTCCCTTGCAAGAAATTGTCCAAATTACTAAAAAAATAGCAATCTTTTGGAGCAAGGTCCTAATATCTATAAGTATACAATAGTTATATTATATAAGTATACAAAAATATAGATATATTATATAACTATACAAAAATAGTGATAATTTTACTAGAATAAAACATACGTATAATATTTATACTCGGAACAAATGCAGGCTACATTTTCCACGTGTTTAGTACGTGGAATTTGGTAAAGTTAGTCATTCTTTTTTGGGAGAACGGATACTTTGCTTCAATAACATCGCAGAGGCTCTTTTTTCTCTGCCTTTAAATACATTTAAGTAATGCATTAAAGAAAAGCTGTGTAAAAAGGCTTACTACAAAGTTAACGATTATCGAGTTGATAAAAGGGCCTGGGTCTAGTGCTAGACAGGCCACTTCTAATTAATTTGTGATAATTGTTTTAAAATAAGTGTTGTTTGATGATTTGCTATTTTAAAAGAGTACCGAGGGTTTTTACGCCGGCTTTTTCTCTCGGCCTACCCACTGTCTTCTTTGCCGACGAGTAGATGCCTGCGATAAAAAATTAATGACGTAGAATAGTTGATACCTGTATCTTACTCCATAGTAAACATATTTTTATATTTTTTTCCATCTTATCATTCCATCCATCTTCAGAACCATTATCCAGATTGAGCATTCTAATAAACGAGGTATGTCTGGATATCCGTAGTGGCTCATTTCACACTTTTATATGGAGTTTCGTTTAGTTTTTTATATCCCTTCGAGTTTGTTATGTTTGCCTATAAGTGCTTGTCACATTTTTTTATGTAATAGAAGGCTAACGGGCAGGAGGCTGAGCTGATGTTAAGTGATATCGCCGCCCATAGACACTTACATTGCCAGAAGGCTCGCAAGTCCGTTGCCGGCTTTTCAAAAATTGGTACTCTCTTTTCTTGAAGGACCCTCAGTCGAATTGGTTCGGAAATACTTCAGTGGGCAGCTAAATTAAATTTATGTGGAACCAGCTCGTTTGGTGTGCCGAGTTTGAACAAGCTCTTATAAATAAATAAACGTACACAAACATAATAAAAAGTTAGTACTTACACACTGAAGACGCTATAACTCGTCGCACTGAGCCACGCCATCGTTTTGAAGCTGACCTTTCTATTCGATTCCTGAAATAAAAACAAACTAGGTTATTTGTCAATCTGTTAAATTTAATGTATTTATTTTGAAGATGGTCTTTTAATACCAACTTAACATCCCCTTAGAAAAATTGACGCGCTCGATAAGTTGCAATATAAATACAATCAATCAGATTATAGATATATATATATCTGATGCGTTCGAGTATGCAACAGTTTTTTTTTTATATTTTTGAAAATCTATCTCTCTATCTATTGGGGGGGGGGGGGGCACCCATTCCCCCATTTAGCATCGTGGGCTCTTTGACAACTTTGTCATGAATTAGTTAATCATAATTACATTTAAAACGCGTTATTTTGCAGCATATTATTTCTATCGAAGACACACTCCTTAAAGCCTCAGCTAGCATCGGAATACTGGGCGTTGACATATCGATTAACGTTCAGGTTCGCGGTAATTAGGAAGGAAAGGCTAGGTTAGCCTCTAAGAAGTTTGGTGTACTCAATAAGACGGTATTACGGCACTGCGGGCCACCGCTTGCAATTTTTTAAAGCGCAAACGGGCCCCACGTGAAGTACAGTGCTCACGTCTAGACGGGAGCTCCATTACCAACCAAGGTTGCTAGAAGATGCAGAGAAACGCCATGGTGTTTCTCTGCATCTTCTACCGGAATTACCATGTAGTGTTCAGAGGAGTTGTTCGGACTACTGGCTGTTAAGTTTCATTGTTGGGCGTCAAGGCAGAATACAAAATACCCCACCACTATGTGGAACTAGCCCTACGCCCACTACTATGCCCACTGAAGCATTTAAGAACCAGTACGACTTAGGGCCCTTCAAGAAAAGAGCGTAGCGATTCCTAAAATGCCGGCAATGCACTTGCGTGGTACTATTCGCAGTATGCAGGAGATGTCTAGCCGTATGGTTTCAGCGTCATCCTTTGGTATCGTATTTTTGAATATACATTCCTCTACGTAACTAACAAATTCTTTGAGAGGGATTTTCCGCGGTACCGTTGCAAAAATTTATTTTTCTTGTTTATGGCTTTTTTTTATGTCAACTGGGCACAAGGTAATTCGCCAGTGTCATGTAGATGGAGAAGACACGAAGGAGATTCGGTATTGATCGGTAAAAATAATAATTAAGTTAATTTTGATTATGCACAAAAAAAAATAGTTGAAATTCGATTGTTGTGAGCACAGACAACACAAATATGAGTAAAAGCATTATTAAATACTGCTTTAATTAATTAGTTGCAAAGTTGCCTTTATTTAATACATCAATGTCCAAGTTTTGTTTTGATAGATTGATGACAGTGACAGTCATTTAAAGTCGCGACGTTTGACAGGTGTCTATTGGTGTTCTGTGCTAGTTTTTCAAACTTTTTTATTTGTATGCCTTTGCAGTTATTAAATTTGTTGTTCCCGCTAGCCAGCCTACCTGTCATATGTTATGGGAGTTATAGATAGAATTAGCCGGATCCTAAAACGAGCTTCTAATAATACAATTTTCAAGCCGCACAAGAAGATTCAGCAATTCTTAAGACCAATCAATAGTAACACCCCGTTGCAAGATGCAAGTATATACAAACTGGATTGCGGCTGTGGCCTGTATTACATAGGGCAAACTAAACGCAATATGTCCAGCAGACTCTAAGAGCACATTGCAGACATAAGTCTGTGAACACACACTAGATAGGCCTAATCATTACATACGCTTTGACCATCCGAAAGTACTTGCGAAAGAAAAAAGATTCTTCCCAAGATTGGTACGCGAAGCCATTGAAATAAAAAACCACCCGAATTTCAATAGAGAAGACGGCCTAAAATTATCAAACAACTGGGATCCAATAATATCCAAATTAAAACCTCAAGACAAACAATCCGCGAAAATAGAGGACACCGTGAGTCATTTCTGCAAAAACCCATTCATCTTTTAGTCGATACCAACTCCGGGGAAATACAGATAACACAAAATTCTCTACAGCTGTGATACTTTTGACATTCAACACCTTTTGTCTTCACTCACCGTGACCACGCACGCTGTAAAGCACCCGAAACGTCGGAAAAATTTAAATTTAAAATTATGTAAATAATTATAAGTTTATAATAATACAAAATCCGGTTAAAAAATTGTTTTCTTTGAAAATGTCTAATTACAAAGATTTAACTCAAGTACTCATCAGTATCTTTTCATAAGAGTAAACATAATTTGACAGACGCAAAACAGCTGTTTCACCCTTTGGGCCGACTTTAGTCCAGTCAGGTGACGTCTTTTTCAACTCTACTATAGAGCGTATACTCGTTCTGTAAATTCAGAATAAATAAGCCGTGAAATCAATATTTTTTAAAAGTAGGTCGTCTATTTTAAACACCATGAATCGTGGTCACCAAACGTAGTTAGCTGAGGCGGAAGAGCTGCATAGAATTAGCATTTCACCTCATTAATATTGCATGAACGAAATATAATAGTTTTGTTAATAACGTTGGCAACTCTCTTACATAATGTATGGAGTGTATGGAAACCCTTTTAGAATTTGTGTTTGTGTGCTATTATTTCAGATGATCTAAGGAACATATTTTATTAAGAATTAGCTGACCCGGAGAATTTCGTACGGCCGTACTGTCAATGAATGTCGTGTTACAGATAAGCTGAAATTAATGTATGATTCGTTGTCTCGATATATTTTCAAGGAAATGCTGCCAGCGTTAAAGGTACACTGCCATAGGGACCAAATGGTTTAAAATTGTTTAGTTTATTATTATTATTACTATGTAGGTTAAGAATATTGTAAATACTGTATATTTGTGTGTTGGGAATAAATATATTTTTAAGATCTATCCACAATGAATCGACACGAATCAAAACCTTTAAGTTCTTTGATTTGACGTTTACCGTATCGGTATGAACATTGTCAAAATATTTGACAGTTACGAAACCTATGAACATATTATTTTCGATTTTTTAATCTATTAAGTTTTTTGACTTTAAAATTAATACACGTAGTTAATTAAAATCATCTTTCATCCGCATGGAGCTCGTTAAATTTTTCATACAATAATCTTTTGACTATTGTATGGGTATGTAATGTATGAACGTGATATACCACCTATAATAAGCTGATTTTTGACGAAGGTTTGGCTGTATTACATTATGATTTTATATACGTTAACTGAAATATAACGGACGTTGAAAGGGTCGAAAAAATCCTGGTCAAATCACACACGCAAAAAGTACTTATATATTTTTTAACAGGGGCACACAGAAAGACCTTGATGTGATACCGCCGCTCATGGACACTAAATGCTAATTACCGGTCTTTTAAGAATTGGTACGCTCTTTTCTTGAAGGCCCCTTAGTTGAATTGATTTGGAAATACTTCAGTGGGGAGCTGGTTTCATAATGGTGGTGCGCGCTAAATACTGCCTTAAATCACGCTCAGTTGTGGAAGGAACTAGTTTGAACTCATACACTTATACAAGTAATTTAAGGTAGAGACCATGAATCTCTCACGGTCCCGACATATCTCTCACTCATTCTATCTCTTCCCTGTGTTTATATTTTAGAAATGTCCTTATTCGTCCATAGAAACATACATATTTTTAAGTCGAATGTAGAAGTCACAGTAAGAAGTAGACATGGGGAGAAATTGGCTGTGCCAAAAATCAATCTGGAACTGTTTAGAAAAAAACACCTTTTGTATGGCTATTAAGGTTTACAATAATTTACCAAAATAATTAAAAGATCTTCCTACTAGAGTCTTTAAATATCGACTTGTATTCTTTACGGAAAAAAATGTATTACTCAATAATTGATTATTTGCGTGAAACACAGTAGTCGACCAATTTTAATATGACAAATAATGTAAAATGTAAAACTCCTTCAAAGACAGATTTGCGCGCCAGAATGGCAGAATATGCGAAATTACTATTGTACCACCTTTTTGTACCATATTCTTGCAATAAATTATTATTATTATCAACCACTTTAATGGTTCACATGCTTGTCAGTTATGGATACTTTAGTCGTGTCCATTCTTTAGTGCGTAATTTTTACATTAAACATTATGTATATTATTATAATAAATTGAATATAATAATTTATTATGATTTCATTTCGTTAATTGTTACTCCTGGATTATATTAATTCGATTCTTGTTTCAACATACTTAAGCACGCCGTTTCAAGTCAAATGCCTTTATAACATAATAAGCTAAATTAAGCTTTTTTTGTTTCAAAGAAATAGGCCGCGTTTATAACATGTCACTTCATCATTAATTCAGTCACACGTGACGATCGAACCGATAAAGTGGCGCTAAATAAATAAAACACTTTCAACTCTCCCAGACTTAAAATGTCATATGTCTAACTCCAGCTGTATAGTGTAGTCGTGAGGTTATTTTAGACCAAAACATCGCGTGTCGTAATTATAAGGACCATAACTAATACGTGTCTTAATTGTATTATACAGACGAAGACATATATTTAGGGCAGACACACATTTGTTTATTTGGAATGAAACGTCCTTTGTTTATAGGGTTTCATACGTACATTTTACGCGTGAAATGAGAGTTTCAGTGCGGAAATTGTGTCCACACTTCGTAATACAAAAACTTTTTACATGTAAAACTTGAAGGTACTAAATGTGTCGTTGGAAAAGTATAAAAATATTTTTCTCAAGGACTCTTACATGTACCAAATTAAATCATAAAAGCGTAATAAAATCCAAAAGACTTAAAGAAAATGTTCATTCATAAAATATAATGTTGTATTTTCAAAGGCTTTATTCCTATACCCGCTCTCTTGGGAACTTATTAAAATAAACTACAGTTATTTTAACCTTGTGGGACATAGTTATCACTGTAATTACAGTCGGGTATTATAAAAATAGATAGTTATACTAGATTTTTAAAGGTAGAACTTATTTACTTCATATAGAGAAAAATGGAAAATCTAAACTTTTTTAATATAACGTTGCAAACGGCCAGGAAGCTCACCTGAGCTTAAGTGATATTGCCAGAAGACTCGCGAGTGCGTTTTCGGCCTTTTAATAATTGGTATGCTCTTTTCTTAAAGGTCTCTAAGTCAAATTGGTACGAAAATCTTTTGACAAATTATGTTTTCGCAAAGTATTTTAGATACTCGAAGGCATGCCTTGTCTGAAGCTTACTGACCTCCACCAGCACTCACCAATTCCGTGCTCCAGGATATATATATACTGGAGATATATCAGACAGGAAGACCGAGACACGAATGCAAGATGTTTTTTTCAGTACTAATAAAATTTGATTGTTGTTTAAGGTATCTATGTTATAATTATTGTTTGGATAATACTGTAGATAAATAAACGCTGCGACTAAAGAACTGCTTTCATAACGATACAATAAGATTTATTTATTTTATACATAAAGAGGAAATGGCGCCATATGTGTGTGTGGCAACAGACCATACGGAGATTCGCACAAGTGTGTGCACACATTCCATATCTAGTAAATTTCTATGCGACACATGTCCGTCATAACCGAGCATTATACGAAGGACAGATGGACGTGTTCATCCCGAGGAATGAAGAAAATTACAAGGTTATAAGGTAAAGTCGAATGGTAAAAGAAGAAGAAAGTGCCTTGAAAAAGAATAAAATACAGCGTCAGCAGGAATGGAGAAATAAAAAAAAATCTGTGGCGCTACAACCTCAGTGGACCTCAGATTTCTGAATCTGTTTCATGATCATTTTTAAAATCTAATAGGCAAGTTGGTGATCAGCTTCCAGTGCCTGACACACGCCGTCGACCTTTTGGGTTTACGACACGTCGGTTTCCTCAAGATAGAACCTCATGGATGAGACTTGCACGCTGAGTCCACTAGGCGAACAAGAAAAGTTGGCGGAGGCCTATACTCGTGAAGGGGTCTAATTGTGAAAGAAGTTACGATATATATATATATATATATTATCTTTATGTAATAGCAGGCAAACGGGCAAGAGGCTCACCTGATGTGAAGCGATACCGCTGCCCATGGACACTCACATTGCCATAAGTGAGCAGCTCGCAAGTGCGTTGCCGGCCTTTCAAGAATTGATACGCTCTTTTCTTGAAGGACCCTAAGTCGAATTGGTTGGAAATACTTCAGTGGGCAGCTGGTTCCACATAGTGGTGGTGCGCGGCTAAAACTGCCTTAGAAAACGCTCAGTTGTGGAACGACGGACGTCGAGGTGATACGGATGGTATTTTGTATTTTGCCTTGACGTCCGATAGTGAAACTCAGCTGCGGGTATTAGACCGAACAACTCTTCTGAACACTCCTCATGGTAAATGCGGTAGAAGATGCACAGAGACCCAACATCTCTACGCATCGCCAAGGGATCAAGCCGCACGAAAAGTGATTGGTCGTCGACGATTCGAACCGCTCTTCGTTGAATACGATCAAGTGGAAGGAGCTGGTACTGGTGAGCTCCCGCCCAGAGGTGAGAACAGTATTCCATGCGCTTATATATATATATATATAGTTTTTATACATAAAGAGAACAAACAGTATAGATAGAGAATATACAATATTCAACATTTGTCAAGATGTATGTTTGATAACTGTTTACCTTAGTTGCAGGATTGAATGAACAATCCTGGTACAGTGTTGCACTGGGCCTAAGCCAAGTGAACGCAGCTTTATAGTGTTTTCTGAACACAGCTTTGTTTTAGTTTTACGGGTTGTTATCTTTACGCGTTATTCTTGCTGTATTTAATATAACTGCTTTTGGAAGATTTATAAACGATATTTTGGAAGTTCTAAGAATTTGATAGATCCGTTTTGGCATTAATCCAGTGGGGGGCGAAATTATATGGGCTATTCATACACCATTTAATGAAATTTTTAAGATCTATTTTTTTAAAGATTTATCGCTATTATTATTAAGATACAGTCGCTTGAGTATACCATAAACTGCAGATTAGTATTTTAATAAACATATAAACAATAAAGTAGATAGGGTCACTTTATATAACATGTCGTGTTTCAGCGACAAATGGAAACAACAAACAGCTCACCGAGCGAAAAAAACGAATGAAAAAACCTTCGGTCTTTTTGTATGAGAAATTAGTTCATATTTCGACAAAACAAAAACAAAATGCTCATATTGTTTTACGTTCAGGTTATCAGTTTCATAAAATATATTTCAGAGTAATCCAGTACAAATACAATGTTCCAATCTGGAGCATGACAGAATTGACAGCTACGAAAACCCAAAAACTGATACCACGGACTTACGGTAATGTTGGGAGCTGAAGCTTAACACAGAGCCTTTTTTTAATATAACTATATTTATATATATGGGAAGAATTTCACTAGTGGCCGCTTTCTATAATTGATCTAGAATTATATCCAAACCAGATTTTCGCAAATTTAGATTGAGAGTAAGACTCACGTAGATTTCTTTAATTATTTCGTAATCAGCTAACTTAAATAATAAATTACAATTACACCAAATATGGAATACATTTACAAAATTGTTCAAATATTTACGAAAGGAGAAAAATAAAAACATTCAACTAGGTAATACCTGGTTCGGCTGTATTGTGTGATAGTCTGGTACGTACGTGAGGGTGTGTATGTGGCCTATGATCATAATCCAGATTATTTAGGGCTATGGATATTCTAAATACTCAAGCATATTGAGATAGTTTAAATACAGTTCAGTCGTTCTATATCCCGACTGAGTGATACAAAACTCCTATTAAGAAAACACTTTTTAAACGGATTGAAGCTACGTATTATTATTATAAAACTTTAAATTTAATTTTTTTTCCCGACTTTTCGCGTGCTTTACAGCGTGTGTGGTCACGGTGACTTTATAATAATAATACATAGTTTCAATCCGTTTAAAAAGTGTTTTCTTAATGTGTTAAAGCTATGTTAACAAAAGAAAATAAAACTATTATTGTTATGTAAACGAGCAAACGGACATGACGCTAACCTGATGTTAAGTGATACCATAGACAATATACCATATACCATATACAATCACATTGCCAGAGGGCTCGCAAATGCGTTGCCGGCCTTTTAATTGCTTCGCTCTTTTCTTGAAGAACCCTCAGTCATATTGGTTCGGAAATACATAGGTGGTTCCATGTTGTTGTGGTGCGCAGCAAACACTGCTTTCGTATTTGTCATACGGGATTCGCTGAATAAAGAATTGCTCGAAAAAAGGTTAAAGTACTGAAGAAAAATACAGAATGAACTAACAGAGAAATCGTATTATGAACCTCCCGTGAGACTGAATCGTAAATTTCCAATATCGAAATTGACTTGTATTGTTACACATTCAAGGAACGATTTACGGTTTGCTAGTCTTTTTCGTTTTGTCTGTTTGGGAGTAAATAGAATGTGGTAGGTCTTTGGCCGAACTATGAATTATCTGTCTCACCTTGACTCCTACCAATACCAAACAATACTTAGCCAGAAACACTTTCGAATTTCTTTGTATATAATCAAATTATTTTCATATATTTTTATGATTTTCTACGTTCCTGATGGTTACGAGGTGTAATGTAACATTCGTATCGAGCATGTTACGCTGTATAAAATTGGCGTAACATAGCCGTTTGAACTCTGCACGCCATATTCGCAAACCGCTCTCACTTTGGGACGCCTTTTTCTTCTTAAAATCAATAGTTCTGGTGTATTTCCATCACCTTCATGTGCTTCATTTTCTCTGACTTAGAGAATATAGCGTATAGAGTCTCTGAGTGTGACTCTTTATTTCTAAAATATTTAGTAATTTATATGAATGGAAAAAAAATTACAAGCCTCGCTATTCAATCGTACAAAATTTAATTATGAACTCTATGTCTGACACATTTTAATGAGCATATATCTACATATAAATATCATGAATTTGAATATGTAATGTGAAATCTAATTAAAATATAACAATATTCTTAAATAGAATTTATAATTAAAAATGGATAAATAGTATACGAAAATAAAGTTAAAAAAAATTATTCCCTGTAGCAGTGTTTCTTTGGCAACATGTCCTTGCTTTATTGCTATACTTATTCGTTGAGCGAGGAAAGCACCAGCTCTGGGGTCACTGGTACCTAACCAGGCGCCAACTTAAATGTTTAATTAGCTGTACACTTGAACTCCAAGAATCTCGACTCTAAAGGGAACAAAATCAAAGTTTGAGGAAAAACTCTCATATTCTTGCCTTTAATAATAACCGCTATAGATGCACCTGCAATGGGACATAAATCCATGTCCATCCATCCAAAGACGAGCACTTGTTTTTCCAACACAGTGTCATGTGAAATCGTGCGTGTGTCTAGCGCACAGATTGACGATTAAACGGTTACTAAGAATTATAACTCTGGCTGATATTTTTTAAAATTTAATATACGCTTATAAAAAAATACAAACAATTTTTTCGCCCCTTAAAATAAATCTCATATTCTACAAATTCACATTACTGATATTGCTCGAACGTGTCGAACATAATTTGGTAATTTTTGCACAACTACATAAATCTTGACTCACAGACTACTAATCATGCACCACAGTTTACTAACCTTTTAGCTATTACAAACCACAGAATATATCTTGAAGCTTTGATAAAAAAATCAGTGGCCCTACAACCTTTTTAGGTCTCGTACTCAGATCTTTGTATCCGTTTCATAATCATTTGTCAATCTAAGTAGCAAGTAGCCGATCAGTCTTGTGTCTAAAACATCATTTTGGGTCTAAGGCAAGTTGGTTTCCTCATGATATTTTTTTTCACCGTTCTAACGAATTTTAAATGCGCACATAGAAATAATGTTCATTAGTGCGCTGGAAATCGAAACTACGACCTTAGGGATGAGGGTCGCACGCTGAAGGCCAACTCTGATCTAAAGCTCTAAGGTTTTAAAACTCGGTATTAATACTTGATATATTTATAATATGAAAAAATATTGTTTGTTTGGTTTATTGATTAATATTTCTCTATAGGTAGGTGATCAGCATTCAGTGACCGCGTTAGCTATTTTTAATTCTGCAGAGCAACATACAATGATGCATGGCTAGGTTACGAAATCGTGATTCGACGGTTGAGACTTATGAGATTAAGTCTTTTAGTGTGGTTCGTTAGTCGGTTAACTCCGTACCCAAAACTGAAACAAACAATCGAAGTATTTCCGAACAAATTCGACTTAAATTCTTCAAAAATTCGTTCGTTCCAATTCTTGAAAGGCTGACAACGCAATCGTGAACCCCCTGATAATGAGAGTGTCCTTGGGCAGTATCACTTAACAGATGAGCCGTATGCCCGTTTGTTGTATAAAAAAGAAACAACGATGCTTAAATAAATTCTACGGAAATTGCTATAGATATATTACTGAAGTTCTATAATCTGTGGTACATTTCAAGGATTTATGAGAGTGCTCGTTATTCTGTGGCACGTGCTCAAGCGTTTCACGTATCTGATACCCGCGTTTGTCTTCACAGTGACGAATTCAATGCCTAAAATTGACTATAAATCATAGTTTTATATCAAGCAATTTTTATACGATAATCATACATTATCACAGAGTGTTGGTGAAACCTATTCGAAAATTCGTTTAGTACTTTTAAGTTTATCGTATTCATACGATAGGCGGTGACATGGACCGCCGTTACTATTCGAACCCACAACGAAAACTAACCTGACGAAAAGGGACACAAAACAATGTATGGAAATAATTAATAGACTGCATATTAACAGACTTTTTAATTGTCCGTCGAGTGAACTGACAAAAACTACTTCTATTTCCTATACCGTAAGAAATAGTATTTTTTTTATAAATATTTTAATTTATATTACTGTTTATTTTGTTAATATAAGTGAAATTGAAAAGACATGGGCAGTCTCAAAGCAAATGCAACATTCTTCATATAATCACATTGTTATCAATGATCATTATAGTAAATTCAGTATAATTACTTAACAGATTATAAACCATGCCCGAAAATCTACGAAAGCAATTACCAATAAATATGATATACGTTATATAAACAATACTCCAACAATGAACGTTTGCAAATAAATATAAGTCGTGAAACGTTTCTATTAATAAATATTTATTGGAATGTTTTTGGAAATTATTACAGCCAATATCTTTATTATATACTTTAGTTTTAAAGAAAATAGATCTAATACGAATTCGTCCCTGCATATGTGTTTGTTTCCAAAAGTACGGGTCCAATGTAAGTTACACTTAAAGTAAAGAGCTTTCTATTTTGTTATACTTTGAGGGTTTATTTGAAATCGATACATTGTTCGCACCCTTATAGGAGTAAAAATCTTCGATAAACACTACAAATATTTTTAATATCATCCAAGCATGTATGCGTTATGTTACCAGTTATATGGGCCTATAACGGCCATAAACGTTAAAACACTAAAATTTACGCATGGATAATTTCCCTTCCATCGAATCCAAAAAAAGGCTCGGCTTTGAGTGAATTAAACCATATATATTTAGTTATGGTGTAGTCCAATAGTTATTATGATTTAAATTACAGATAGTTTATTTGCTACCTTCTCAATAAATTTACAAAAGGCTGCGAGGGCGCCAAATGTAAATGAATGCATATGTGTAGGCTTCAGAGTTCTGTATCCAATTCGAGACAAATATTTTCTTAATTTTCATGTAACTGTCACACTGTAATTTTTTGTGTTTAAGGCACGATTTTCTCTCAATATTTTCCTTTACCGTACGCGGGTGTTAATAGCGTATATGTAAAGAAAAATCCATTGTACCAAAGCCTTGTTTGATCGCACGACTAGCTCCAGTCACTTGGACCATGCTTCACCCACTGAAGTTTCCGAAAAAGGCGTTCTTTGAGGTAGAATTTCACACTCGAATTAAATGCGTTAAAATTCCTCCTTCGGGTATTTTAAAGCAGGTGATAAAACCAATCCTTTTATATAGGGGTGATGTGGGTCGGAAAGTTATTTAACTACTACGGACAAGTATAAAATGCGACTGCAGTTGGCAAATACAACTTTATTCCATTTGGAGTCTAACTAATGGTAACAGATGCGCATCTTAAAACTTATTTTAATTAGTTACTCAAAAACGTTTCAACAAAAACGGATAATTATTCATTTGACTTTTATTGAATGAGGCTATAAAGACCAATTTACCAAATTCGTTTTAAGATTACTTTTGGAACAAAACATACAGTTTATGTCAATGTAATTTATATTACATTTAAATGCCGGTCATGGCAATGGGAAACTTAACATTAAACCGGTTTCCCGTTTGCCCCCTGTTCTATAAAATATACAATAATTCAATATTTTGATGACGTAGTTATATAATAACGTAATAATAATTTCGCTTTACCAAGTTACGTAAGATAAATTGGCACTATTAGCCGAATATGTGAATAAATCAAATTGTACTATCTATGTATTTATTACACATAAGGAAATAATTATTACTACGATCCGGTTCATATTCCCTACATATATATATTTCAAAACTTAATATAACATTTTAAATCAGACCAAAGAGATCGGACATCCGATTCAATTGTCAATCTTTACTTATTAGGTGTTTATATTTCCCACCCAGTGCCGGATTAGCCATATAGCAAGAGTAGCAAATGCTACGGGCCCACCGAACGTACCTGTCACAAAAAAAATATTACATAGGAGCGTAATATATCTTGCTTCAATTGCACTTAAAAATCTAAAACTCGATTTTGTCACGTTAAATCGTAAAAATAAGTAGATATTTTACAAACTTTTTATCGTAATGTTCTAATGTTTAATTATAAACGATATATTTAGACCAACATCTATACTACATCTACCTATCAAGTGGCCAGACGTTTTTATTTTTATAGTAACTCTTACAATATTGTCAGAGTTACTATCTCTCAATTTGTAGATGCAGACCCAGAAAATTTTTCGTAACGGTTTTGTTTTATTCAATATGATAAACTTGAGATCCTAAAGCAAAACAAGGGCCTATTGATATAATTTGCTAAAGGCCCCGTGCTGGCTTGATCCGGCACTGTTGCCACCACAAATACTTCGAGTTATAGCGAGACAAACGAATGCCATCAAAAATATAACTTCTACATATACTTACTCAATAGTTTACTCGAGGACATAAGACGTAAGCCTACACTTGCTTAATTTAAAGGCTTATAAAAAACACCATTTACGTAAATTCATTGTATTAATATAACCCACTTTAATATTTTATAGGCTATGTTCATATAAAGCTAGTTACCTGCAGTCAAACTGCGTAAGCAGTTTTGCGAGGCATGGTTTAACTTTTTAAGAATAAATATATTACTAACAAAAAAATACATACAATACAAAAAAAACAAGTGACAATTTTTGACATTTGAAATTCAAATACACAAGAGTGTTAGTGAAAAATTCATCAACGTTTTTAGTATTTTTCTCTACTTATTAGTTATGTTTCTACAAACATTTCAAGATTATAACGAGCCAAATCGGTCCCGCCGCTCGGGTTTTACGAGACGAACGGAAATTAATTATTAAATTTCAAGATTATTACCTACAACACCTGAAACGTGACAGCTAAGTCACGTTCGTGTATAATTAGGACTAAGAATAACACGAACAAATTCCTTGAAAATATGGAAATATTTTCCAAAGAATTTTCTTAACAATCCAACACTTTATACTTCATAAATTAATGCAAGAATTGTATGAATCACTGTTAACTTTTAACTAGTATACTTGAGAAGTTCCCTTTAACAATAGTTTTTTTTCTATTTAACCTTCAAAGGTTTTTCACACTGGATTGGTCTATAACTAGATTTATGATGGTTTTTGTATGAAAAATTCAGTCAGAAGCGTTATTTACTAAACTAAAGCAATTCATCGCGCGATTAGAATACGTGTGCCATACCACATATATGTTATAAATACTATGTACATATACATAATAGATGTTTTCAGTAAATTTAGTTAAAAACTAATGTATGTAATGTGTCAAGTATATGACCGTATCTTAAACATAAAATTGTATACAGATAATTACTATATGTTTAAATATATTAATTATTAAATTAAAAATTCGACTTAGGGTCCTTCAAGAAAAGAGCGCACCAAAGCCGCACTCGCGAGCCCTCTGGCATTGAAAGTGTCCATGGGCGGCGGTATCACTTAATATCAGGTGAGCCTCCTGCCCGTTTGTTCGCTGTTGTATATAAAACAAGTAGTGTTATTGGACACTTTTTATGAAAAATATCCTTCTTAGTTAATTGGGTTTGACTTGAATTATTAATTTTTAAATTACTTTGACATATTTGGCAGCGCTCAAAGCGTGATTAACACTTGATATACGAATTTGATCGTAAGACTTGTCTGTGTTCACGATGTTTACCCGTTTGAGTGTTTCTTCGCATGAGCGAATTCGAGGTAACATTTCTTAAGATTAGCAAAGATCTTGGTATAAAATAAAAAGTATAACGTATTAGGGAAAATAATTTTTCTTGAGTGAGTAATTTAACCTAACATTAGTTACATATATATATTTATTTTAATAATAATAAGCGTAAATGTCAATAAACATCTTTCATTGTATTTAACATTGCAAAGCTTCAGTCTTGGTAGTAACAAATTGTAATATAACACTCTCTTTTCCGAAACTGTACAATAGGTCGACATCGGTTTTTATACTTTATAGGTAACAGATGTGTTAAAAACTCTTAAATAAGTTACAGTTAGTTTAGTCGCAACCCCCGTAATTGTAAGTTTTCGTTATAAATACGTTCTTTATAATGTAAATAACGTTTATACGTAGCTTTCAATGGTTTTAATACACTTCAATAATAAGACCACATACTATCGAATCACCGCAACACTTTGACATATGTAAATAAATAATGATTTTAATAATTTATTTATTTATTTACACTACAGTATAAAAAATAAAATTTAACATAATTAAATCAAAAGGAGGGCAAGTGGCGGCCTTATCGCTTACGAGCGATCCAGGCAACCACTGTGAGTAAAGAAAAAATAAAAATGTATTAAATTACATAAGATAGCCAAGTAGTGCAAAAATACATGTTATACACATTTATTAAGACAAACTAAACAGGAACAAAAAAAATAATATAAACTAAAAAGATGATAACATTAAAAATTGAAAGTAAAAAGACACATAAATCACGATAATTTAAGATAAGTCTCACGTCAGTTAGTAGTTAGTAAGAAAGTTAGGAATACATGTGGACAGGCAATGTTCGTACAGAAGACGTTCAAAGGAAGATAGAGAAGGAGCTAAGCGAATAGGGACGGGAAGTGAATTCCATAGCCTAACTGCATAGACCTTAAAGGAATGTTGCCATTTGCAGAAATTATTTCTAATAGATTTCCGTAATATAGCGAGGTTTATGCTCATAACATATAAATATAAACAGTTTTATAACCCTCTATCGTGGATTAAAACTGGTGTTTAACTTTGCACTCATATACTATTACTCTCAACATAATCGTAACGTTCGTTCGTACTTTTTAACAGTGTTGTTTTGTTGTTTAGTATGATAGGTTTTGTTATAAATGAATCTTTGAAGTTCTTTAGTCGTACGCTCAGTAACAATTAAGAATTGGCTTATTTTTTAAAGAATCTGATTTGATTATTCAATTGCCTTCGATTTGTTTTCAGTCTCAAAATATGCTCAGTTTCGGAAAATACCTCTTTATCAACGCTGAATTTCTGTCCACCGATCATTCACCAAGATTCACTAAGAACAGGAAAAATATGCAGCGGGGGAAAATATAAAGATTTTTTAATGTAATAGGATGCAAACGGACATTCACATTTTCAGAAGACTCGCGTGTGCATTGCTGGCCTTTAAATATGCTGCATATGGAAGGAATTTGAAGCAAGGAATTTTGTCTACTAGATGGTAGCATAAGGTCTTAGCATTCACCAAGATGACTAAGAACAGGAAAAATATGCAGCGGGGGAAAATATAAAGATTTTTTAATGTAATAGGATGTAAACGGACATTCACATTTTCAGAAGACTCGCGTGTGCATTGCTGGCCTTTAAATATGCTGCATATGGAAGGAATTTTAAGCAAGGAATTTTGTCTACTAGATGGTAGCATAAGGTCTTAGCATTCACCAAGATGACTAAGAACAGGAAAAATATGCAGCGGGGGAAAATATAAAGATTTTTTAATGTAATAGGATGCAAACGGACATTCACATTTTCAGAAGACTCGCGTGTGCATTGCTGGCCTTTAAATATGCTGCATATGGAAGGAATTTTAAGCAAGGAATTTTGTCTACTAGATGGTAGCATAAGGTCTTAGCATTCACCAAGATGACTAAGAACAGGAAAAATATGCAGCGGGGGAAAATATAAAGATTTTTTAATGTAATAGGATGCAAACGGACATTCACATTTTCAGAAGACTCGCGTGTGCATTGCTGGCCTTTAAATATGCTGCATATGGAAGGAATTTTAAGCAAGGAATTTTGTCTACTAGATGGTAGCATAAGGTCTTAGCATTCACCAAGATGACTAAGAACAGGAAAAATATGCAGCGGGGGAAAATATAAAGATTTTTTAATGTAATAGGATGCAAACGGACATTCACATTTTCAGAAGACTCGCGTGTGCATTGCTGGCCTTTAAATATGCTGCATATGGAAGGAATTTTAAGCAAGGAATTTTGTCTACTAGATGGTAGCATAAGGTCTTAGCATTCACCAAGATGACTAAGAACAGGAAAAATATGCAGCGGGGGAAAATATAAAGATTTTTTAATGTAATAGGATGCAAACGGACATTCACATTTTCAGAAGACTCGCGTGTGCATTGCTGGCCTTTAAATATGCTGCATATGGAAGGAATTTGAAGCAAGGAATTTTGTCTACTAGATGGTAGCATAAGGTCTTAGCATTCACCAAGATGACTAAGAACAGGAAAAATATGCAGCGGGGGAAAATATAAAGATTTTTTAATGTAATAGGATGCAAACGGACATTCACATTTTCAGAAGACTCGCGTGTGCATTGCTGGCCTTTAAATATGCTGCATATGGAAGGAATTTGAAGCAAGGAATTTTGTCTACTAGATGGTAGCATAAGGTCTTGCTACGTTCGAATTAGCGTGCTTTAAGAGTACATTGTTAGCCTCAAAGCTGTTCGCTCCGGGGTTCAAACCGATACACCAGGAGGTACTTCAGTTATTTTTTATTCATGCATGTTACTATTACATATAGAAGTTCTACATAACTGTTGTTACAGTTTCATCATCATTATGAATGGCTTTACAGCCCCTTGTATTAGCATCCTCAAATACACTTCATCAACATCATCCCACCGACGCAGCCTGGGTCTACCGGGTTTTCTCTTACCACCAGGTTGTGAAATCAGTAACGACCTTGGGGTTATGTTGTTTGCCATTCGGTGCAAATATCCCAACAACACCACAACATTTTTACAGTGTGACTGAGATCAATACGAGGCTCTGTGTATGTAGGTATTTTGTATTTTTACATCAACACAGTTTTGATATAGTAATCGTTACCGTAATCTAGTGTATGCATATGTAAATCAGTGGCGCTACAATCTTTTTAGGTCTAGGCCTCAGATTTCTGTATCTGTGTCATGGTCATTTATCATTCTAGGCATACGATAGGCAAATAGGTGAACAGCCCCTATGCCTTACACTCGTCATGGACCATTAGGTCTAAGGCAAGCCTCACTAGTTTTTCTTACACGGTTCGAGCGAATGATAAATGCGCATAAAATGAAAGTACTGTAGTGTTCGTATGTAGGGCCTCAGGGATGGGAGTCGCTCGCTGAAGCTAGCACTTATCGACCTGGTGAATACGACAGCATTTATAATTTACTTTTCGTATTATATATATATCGAGGATTAAATCTTTTGATTTATTTGGGTGAGATTCGGACTACCATGACAAAATTTTTGACGTATGGAAGTCAAGAAAAGTCTCGTTTACTTCTTCATCTCAGAGTTTCGATGCTAGCGCGAACTGACTGCTTTCAATACGTTATTGATTCGAAAGTTACAAGTAACACTAAGCTAATCCCAAGAAAGGCTCAGTGCTCATAAAATACAGAGAAATATCTGCCAAATCCCATTACGGAACTGGAACTCAAATAAATGTCACTTCTTAAAACAAATTTCAACTTGAATCCATCCTGTTTTAATGAATTAGCAAAGTTTAAGAGAAAACCGCGATGCGGTCACGATGTAGAACAAATAATTAAAATTACTTTAAATAAATTTGTTTGCGACGAAGTTTATAATCCTAAATCTTTTATAAAGTTTATAATTTATAAAAGATTTAAAATTTGATTTTAAAAGTCAATAAATTTATTATAAAATGTTGACTAAGTTTTTTCTCTAATAGCAGACAAACGGGTATGAGTCTCATCTGTTGTTAAGTGATACCGTACATGCCACACATTGCCAGATGACTCGCAAGTGGGTTGCCGGCTTTTTAAGAATCGTTACGCTGGTTGTGGTTTGTTGATGACAACAAATACTTCAATACTATATATAATACTACTTTAATCATGAGATTACGATGTTTTTATATTTTAATAGAATTACTTTATCATACCTATTTGTAAACTTTAGTATTTAGATATTAGGTATGTATTTGAGTTCTAGAGATTTTCGGTGAATTATTGTATTAGCCCATTTATCTGTAGAATAATTGTAATCTGTGAAGAATTGTAGCTTCTTCTTTTATTGCCTCTCCATTACTGGAGGTTAGCCGTCAGTCTCTCAGTCTTATCGACAATCTGTAAGATGTTTACAATATTGCGGGGCTCTAATAAAACAAATGACATCGTTTTCTCTTATCATCTCTGACAAATATTATTTTAAATATTGTTAAACGATGAAAAGCACTCAAAGCTTATAACATCCAAAGTTAGTTAACGATTAACTAAAGTTAGGAAAGTTTTAGTTGCTTCAGTAATTACAATGGCCTCCGCATATATGATACGACTAAATTATATAACGTATAATTTACACCTAAAATATAATCACTTTTATTTATGTATATAGGTAATTAAGATAGTCAACATTATATAAATATCGAATATATGTGAATAGGACTCGGCGATGAATACAAATGACCGGAAACACCATGACAAAACTATAGCGAATATGGAAAGATCGCAATAACTAAAAATATTGGTTGAGTTTCTAATGGAGAATCCATTATACGGCGCTGAAACTTGGACCACATTCTAAAGGAGGACGATGCCCTTAAAATATGGTGTTGGAAGATGCTAAGGATTCCATTGACATTTCTTTAGTTGGTAATGGATCCTATCCTTCTTTGGAGATATAACACGTAGTGCCGTTCAGTAGGAGACGCTTGTGGTGACCGGCAACATGGAAGGCATGAGACCACGAGGTCGATCTCTTACTCGCTATACCGATCAAGTTACGGTCCTTACAGGCCTTGCCAGGTGCTGAAGCTTGTAGAATATAATAGGGAACTAGACAAACACAACACCAACTGGCGTTTAATGTATTTAAATAATGTCGTTTTAGTGTCGTTAAAGTTGTTTGTCTGTATAGTTAGTGAGTCCGTTTTTATTGTTTGTTTATTACGTTTCATTATTATCAGCCACATGAATACATATAAGATTCGTTCCTATTTATTTGAAAGGACGAAAAGCACAAAATTAATTAATTCACAAAAAAAAAAATTACACAAATCCCCTTGCTTGCTGTCAGCAACACACACGTTTCCTTTAACATTACGCCTTACGGTTTTAAGGGACACAAATAAAAAAGGGCCATACTAAACATATTTTTTTATTTTTTTTTATTATAATATAAAATAAAAAATATGTTTAGTATGGAACATGAGATACAGATATCACTTATTACATGTCATTAAATTTGAATAGTTGGACATCCCTACTCATCGGAAAAGAAGACAGAGGGTGTAGGCCGAGAGAAAAAGCCGACATAAAAAACTCTTGGTACTCTTTTAAAATAGGAGATCCTCAAACAACACTTGTTGTAAACAAATATCACATATTAATTAGAAGCAGCCTGTCTACCACTAGTCCCAGATCCTTATCAACTAGATAATTGGTAACTTTATAGTAAGCCTTTTTACACAGCTTTTCTTTAATACATTTCTTAAATTTATTAAAAGGCAGAGATAGATAGCCTCTAGGATTTTATTAAAGAAAGGTTTTCCCAAAAAATAATTACTAACATTAGATAGTCTAGTACGCGGAAATTGCAGCCTGCGTTTGTTCCGAGTATTAACATATACGCAGGTTCTATTCTAATAAACTAATCACTATGTTTGTATATATACATAATATTTTCATAAATATATTGTGTTCAAAATATATTATTTTAATTTAATAATTTTTGATGAGGGTTATCCCAAATATTTCTTCTCGGCCGATCGTCACTTTTATTAGTTGAATTGAGATTTACTCGGGTTACGTTAGACACATTTTTATTTTGATATATACTTTTTGTTAATTATAATTGATAATAGTTACGTTAACTATTGAGAATTTTATAGTGAGTGTTTAGTGCGTTTTTGAGAACTATCGTGAGGCAAGGTGTTAGCATCAGTCTACCCTCTCTT
Organism: Pieris brassicae; assembly: GCF_905147105.1. Taxonomy (NCBI): domain Eukaryota; kingdom Metazoa; phylum Arthropoda; class Insecta; order Lepidoptera; family Pieridae; genus Pieris; species Pieris brassicae. The sequence goes on along the minus strand of NC_059673.1, from coordinate 1,970,441 downwards.
TGTTCCCAAACTAATAGAATTTCTCCAAATCCTTACGGGTGATAATATTGTGTGCCTTTCTTCCTGGTAAGAAGATATTGTGACGAGGTATGTACTCTAGACTTATTATTCTAGTATAAGATTGTGTATCGACGGCCACCGAACCGTTCTTTGTGGTACATATTGGGAGGAAAAGTTAAGTATATTAATTGCCTTGAATTTATCTCTCAGAGATTCCCTACATTTTAAATTATAGATTGCACGTATAGCCCTCTTCTGCAGAATGAAAATAGTTTCGACATCAGCAGCATGACCCCATAATAATAAGCCATAGGTAATTAAGCTTTGAAAGTAACTAAAATAAACAAGTCTAACTGTATCGACATCAGTTAGTGAGCGAATCTTTTTAACCGCGTTCTTTTCGCCAATCCGTTGATATGAGGGTACCACTCAAGTTTTGAATCCATGGTGATTCCGAGAAATACAGTTTCATCATCCAGATTCAATTCCTCGTCATTAATAATTCGTCTAGTATCCATAACCCTTGCATTTTTTTGCACAATATAACAAATACACAAACCAACGTTTTATTTAAATTTAAGTTATTCGTAAATAACGTCTATTTGACTGTACGTTCTATACTTAGTACTGGGTATAATCTACTTTAAATAATTTCAAAACACCATGCTTCGTGTCAGACATAATAGCTTAATAATATACTTAGATCGATGGCCGAACATGCAACAAATAGATATAAAACACAGACAGTACAGTACTACATTATGAATAATCTATAGAAAAATGGTTAGTGTGTTTTTTTCTTGAGGTCCTTGTAGTTTAATATTTTAACAGATTTATAAGAGATTTTTAAACTATTTCGTAACCAAATTACTTCAAATTTTTTGTACCAATGTTCCTACTTAAATTAAGTTAGTCAGTATGTTTGATCATGTCATGTTAATAGTAAGAAATATATAATATCGTATTATAAAAGTTCTTAGCATTACCCAGTTTTCGTACCGGGGAATATCAACCTCTTTGACATAGTGTGAAAATTACTATGGTCAAATCTTTAAACAATTTCACGGAAATAAATTTAGTTTTGCTTACTTATAGTTTACCTGTATTTTTATATTCTTCCTAGAACAACTTTTCATCCGATAAAGCCAAGGCAACGGGGCCTAGTGACTACCATAATCATACGTAATAATTACGTAATTTTTGTTACCTTTAAAGCATGTGTGATACACAAAACAAAATAAAGAAAAAAAATCTCCTTTCGAAGGTTGGCGATCATCATGGCTAATTTCTCAACCATAATGATATTCCAAAAATGAAGCGGTAGTTTTTCCTTGCTTTCCACATCGCTGTTTACTGATTTTTATGTAACAGACAATCTGATGTTAAGTGATACCGCCGCCCGTGGACACTGTGAGTGCCAGAAAACTTGCGTTGTGTTACCGTCCTTTTAAGAATTCGAACGCTCTTTCTTATCTTGAAGGATTCTAAATGGAATTGGTTTGGAAATAACAGTGGGCAGCTGGTTCGCATTGCCTTTAAACGCTCGGTTGTCGAAGGTGCTACTAATGGGTAGACTGAATACTGTACAGGCTTACTAAGATCCCTCTAATTCAGTCTATCTCCTATGCATCTGCCACTAAACTAAATGTACGTAAATATAATTTCGTACAAACATTGCTAGGAAATTGCAAATGTCAGATGCTGCGAAGATAAAATTGTGTCTCAGAGCGACGTGTTGCAAGCAAAGTGCACTCAGTAAAATGGCTTCACGATGTGAAATCTAATATCAGAGATAGCTGAGTTCGAATGACAACTTGATCTACATCGATAATTCTGATCAAAAAGAAATTGTATATTTAGACTTGCAAGCGTGTGTTTCGGAAGAGTCTTTGAAACTAAACTTTAGTAGGGAAGATCCCACCTCATTTTGCTGTTTTTTTAATGTATCAGGAGGCAAACGCCCGTGGAGAAGTTTCCATGGGCGTTTGCCCCAATGTAAGTACATTGCTAGCTCGCAAGAGCGTGACCGGTCTTTTTAGATATTTTACGTTTTTTTTCATGGAACCTAAGTGGAATTGCTTTGGAAATACTTCAGTGGGCAGCTCATTCCACATAGTGATGGTGCGCCGCAAAAAATGCAAGAAACGCTCAGTTGTGGAACGACGGACGTCGAGTTGTTACGGATGGTATTTTGTATACTGTAAAAGACGTCAGTACAGCTTAACAGCTCACTTATATCCGCGTGTCATAAGGATATTATCTCATATTGTTAGAGACCGGAAATACGCGTCACTTCCGTTTTTTCCGTAGCATCGGCGTAGCGCCGTAGCACCGGAAGCGATGCATAATAAACCATAGATGTAAAAATTTTAAAGTAATTTTTTATGGCATTCAGATGATTCTTCGGGATGACCATAAAAGGCAGTCGTCGCAGCCCATTTTGGTGGGTGCGTTGCCGGCCTTTGATGGAGGAGTAAGAATAAAATATATTTATCTTTAAATCTTTTCCCTCTTTAACAAAATATCTTATAATATATACCAATTAGTGTTGGATTTAGATTTTCATACATAACCATTACAGTTGCGTTAAATATGTATGTATGTATGAGAGGTTCTACGAGTATATATATCTATATCTTTTACATCTGTATCAAACTATATTTTTGAGATATCAGTTCTTCTTCAGATAATCATTTTCATGGACAGCCTTTTATTCTTATCGTCGATTTAAGGATTATTTTAATCGAACAGAGCAGAAGACTTGACTAGTCTATATTATCAGAAGCTTTGCGGGAGTTTTTTTTACTATTTTTACCCATAAATATCTATAGACCTGGTATCTATAGATCGGCGTTTGAACATCTTTCTTAACTCCCTTCTAAGCTCTAGACTTCATTTATTAAAATAGTATTTTAATTGAAAACCATGCAATAAATATTAAAAATACTTTAATAGATTGCCTCGACTACTTTGAAACAGAACGGCCTAATTAAAACATTGCAATAAAATAAAAGTGTGCTTAAACGTTATACTTTCATTCTTAAAGAAAATATTGAAAGAGATTTGAATGAAACACAACTGTAGTTTACATTATACTAGCAACTGTATACCGTTAACCTTAAAACAATATTCATCTAAACATTTCTCATGAATCATTCTAGATATGGGTGAAAATCATTCTAGATATAGTTTCTGAGTTTTCGGCCATAAATACTGTTACAATTGAAAATTCACAAAACAAGAATCTGTCATTTTTATATCATTGTTCATTGGGTTTTCTCATCAGTCGTCAGTCATGGTCAGTTTTTGAGAGTATGGCTTGCTTTAAACGACATGATTATTTGAAGTCATTAACACAATCGATACGATTGGCAGTGAAGAATTGATATCTGGCCTCAATATTTAAAGACTGTATTGCAGCCAATGGAGACCACTTCGAATAAGCTTTTTATGTTTTAAATTGTTTTATATTTATGTAATAAATAAATTTTATAACTGTAATTGTAATAAACGTTATTCGTAATAAAGTTTTGTTTTTACTTTGTTTCAATATTTATGGCTGGACTAGGTATAAAGCTGAACTATCATGTTATATTATTTCACTTGAAAGAAACGTCAAAATTAAGTAGAAACAAAAATTAACAGCTCCCTTTAACCTAGCGAGGTCTGGTTTGTTGTTTAGAAGGAATTTATACTGCAGGCAATTTGATGTAGTGTAAGTATTATAGTCCACAAACGAGCGGAGAGCGGAGCTTTTCGAGAGCGGAAATACGTTTGACTGTTATCGTTATCGGTAGGGTAGTTATCAGTATACATCATTGGAAGAGATTAAAAATATTTTCCTAATTCTCAAGTAATATGGCCTTCTGCCCGCCAACTCGCGCACCCACAAACGCGCGCATCCTATACGTAAGGTATTTTGTATATATTATTAAGAGATTGAAAGCATTTAAATATATAATTGCCATTGCAAAAATCTCTCCTTCCTACAAACGTATCTCTCCCCCCTACTTCACCCTTTCCCCTTCGTATTCATAAGTATTGTGGGCCCTTCACCCCTGTACCGCCATCTCGCGGGCCGCCTACAGCTTACGAGCGGCACCGTGCAACAGCTCGTATATTTAATATATATACTGGCTGTCGCGCTATGTCGATTGATTATATAATGTACATATATAAAGGCCATTATTTATTACAATTATTTAAATTTTAATAATCAATATAAGATTTATATTTAGTTTTAGGACTATAAACTAACCAAACGAATTATAGCAAAAGTTCATTTGTTTTAGAAGTTTTAGTTTAAACCTGACCTGATTAACGAATGTACTAAATTTTAAATGTTACATTGTTACAATAATTTCGATGCAAATTTCAATAGATGGCACTGCACGAATTTAACACGCGGTATCATTTCATTCAAATGGTTTAGTAAAATACATTTCAGAGAAATATCTGTATATCGATATTATATTTTAAGACGTCTTATATAAATTATAACGACGGATTAAACAATTTTTGAAGGTCTTTTAATTGAATCAATTACAGGCCGTCAGTTCTATCGAAATTCTTTATTCAATGAAGAAATTTATTAAATGATTTGTTAACGGAATTAACTATTAAAATCAATATTTAATTTTTGAAATATTTTTTACTAAAGAAACAATACAATAATCTAAAAATAACAGGAACGTATGGAAACAAATAAAAAAGGGATACATATGTACAAACCGTTACGACGACATCGTTTATAACTTACTGGTTATATTCATCAAAATCAAAGGTCTCGGCTGAATTCTATATATTAGGTACTTAACGTCTTCGACTGTTAAGAATATCGGATTTTACTGTATATAAATAAATAGGGATTTCTATCAACAATCCACAGCCCATACTTTTACCTGGTCTTTTCAGTCCTGCCAACTGATTGCGATAAATATATTTTGCTAAAATTATAACTTTCACGAAAAAATTATCATACTGCATTAAAGGCACGCTGGACCAAACTTTTTAAATTTATTTTAATTTTTGATAATTATTATTACTATGTAGGTTAAGAATGTTGTAAATGCTGTATGTTTGTATGTTATAAATATAATTTTAACGAATTATATATTTTCAATACTCTGCATTAATTGAACACCGAACACCTTGATAAATTTAGTTAAAACTAATTCAAATAAGGTATATAAATCACTGGCTGTTCACCTTTTTGTCCTTGAATTTGACTTACCGGATTTCCTGGACCCCATTCTAAGTGAATAAGTGTACTTTTGGACAACTTAAACTTCAAAATTAAAATACAAACTCATTCTCTAAAAACTCATCTCAAAGGGATTCAACATTCGCTGACTCGGAAACAATAACTTATTGTTTCGAGAATATAGGCCGCGACTTTTATTTATTTATTAAAAAAACACGTATGCAATAAACACAAATAAATATGACATTACCAATACTATACTAATATTATAGAGCAGTGCTAGTGGCTTCAGCGTTCAGGTTCAGGTTCGATCCCCGGTTGTGCGCCAATGTACGTTCTTTGTGCGCATTTATCTTTCGCTCGAACGGTTAAGGATAACTTAGTGAGAAACCGGCTTGCCTTAGACGCAACGTAGACGGCGTGTGTCAGACACAGGAGGCTGATCACCTACATCCCTATCAGATTGACAAACGATCTTTATAAAGATACAGAAAATATTGCAATAATATAAGCTAAGGTGTGAAAAAAATATCCGTAATTATAAAGCGTATCTACAAAAATAAGGTTTTACCTATGAGCAATTGTATGTTGGCCTATCCCGAGTCGAAACTCCAAAACATGAAATTATTTTGCTGTCAAAATACAAAACTACGTTAAATCTTGGGTATAGGGAGTACACTGAAGTTCTATAAATAAATCTATTTTATTATAATATAGATGAAAGTTTTGCATTTTGTTTTTATTTTTAAAAAAATCTAATAATCAAGCTAAAAATTTCTGTATTGATTTAAAAAATTATGGAAAGGTAATTACGTAAATGATGTTACGAATTTAAAATCTATTAGATATATATTCGTTGTAAAGTAAAATCTGTATATATTGATTAGATTATAAATGTAAGTGTGTATCTAATAATCTGAAAGGAAGTAATTAAAAACTAAGTAAAATAAATAATGTTAACAAAAATATATCTATACGACTTAGTAGATTTTCCACCACGAGGTCGATCACTACGCGATTAAAAAACGAGTACATAATATATTAAATTGAGATTGTTTACAAAAGCTGAAAGATAAGCTTTCAAAATCGATTATTGTTGTTGAAATTTTTTCTTTCAAGGTCAGAACAAAGGTTATTTTAACACCCCTTTGCTTGAAAATATCTATGTTTGCTATGAATTTGGCCCTGTTCGCGGTAATTTGGCCTGGATAGTCATCGCTGTGAAATTGCATGTTATTAATTGCTCTTGATTGACGTAAGCGCTGCAACTCAAATTTCAGTGTAAAGTTTCCTAAAACATGAACATTCAGTTAGTTTTATTACGTTAAAAGCTTGGTTGCAAGACCTTAAGTCTAAATAATAATAATAATTAATAATAAAGCCCATTTATTTCCAACAACCTTAAATAACATTTATATCAATTAACTATTCATCTAAAACTATTTTATTGGAACCCTATGTAGGGTAAAGTGTGAGCAGTGTTGGCCTAGTGGCTTCAGCATGCGACTCTCATCCCTGAGGTCGTAGGTTCGTTACTGTAAAGTCCACCTTATTTTTTGTTGGTGGTGGTTGTCCATTTACGATTTTTCTTTAAGTTTATAATGTTTCTTTTATGTCTTTTCTTGATGAGAAAGTACAAGCCAGGCATTTCTCTTTCATAACATAGGATATAATTATCATGTTCTTCAATATTGCATCCCTTGGTATAGCGGAAGTCAGGAACTTCTATGTAGGATTGTCTTATTATTTTTTAATATATTTATTTTACAGAATAATACAATCTAAATTATGTATCTGCATAGTGGCTTCAGCGTGCGACTCTCGTCCCTGAGGTAGTAGATGCGATCAACGGCATTTAACATTCGCACTAACGGTGAAGGAAAACCTCTGAATTAGTCGAATTGGTCCATCCGTTTTCGTTTTACGATTCATTTCTATTTTCTATATAACGGGGGACAAACGGGCAGGAGGGCCATGATAAATCACATTTCCAGAAGGCTCGCAATTGCCGGAAATATGTAGATTTTTAATCATACTCATATAGGTAACATAGAAGTCTTTTTTTTTTAATTTATTTGGAACACATATTCAGGACAAACACATGATATAAATTGACATACATACAAACATATAAAAAGCGGTGCCGTACCTATAACATGTGGACATGACCAGCGAAATCAAGTAGTAGTAAATATTCAATCTTAATTAATATAGACAGCCAGTTCTTAAATTGTAGAATCGGGAAGAATTGGCGCAAAACTCTTGTTTTAAAAGACAACATCAAACATTGGCTAACGTAGCTTTAAGCCGTTAAAATGTACTTTGTGAGTATAAAACATAAGGGCACTTGGATATGGCACATATAGTCAGCAACTCTCAATGGCTTTTGTGATGGAACCTTGAAACCGAGAAAACGGAGGCCGTGAACAATCAATAGATATGTTATATGGAAGATAATTACTATTCTAGACAAAAGCTTCTGTTAAAAGCTTATGATATTTGGAAGCATTTTCGTATTTATACAATAAATTTGAATGTTACTTATTATTTTGTTTTTAAATGAAATTTTTAATTTCATTGTGAATTTTTTTGTTTTGTTCATTGCCAGCTGTCACTCTAAGATAGATGGGTCTGCTGAAAATCAGTGTTGCTGGTGACAGCTGCTATGCGCTCATTTTTGTATGTGTAATTGTGGTTGTATTTCTTTTATGTATATGTATGTGTATGCTTCAATCAAATAAACGTTTTTTTTATTCCTGTCTTCTTTCCAAAATGTGAAATTCTCACCGTATTTGGGTGTGTCCGATTGTTTCTATTTGATTCCGCTGTCTGCTTTTTGATATATATAATATCTGGTATATAAGTCTTATATCATGAAATATATGTTATATATAACCTATATTCGTAAATATACATAACCCTTAACTTTCTCATTTTCCGGCGTCTACCAGCTATTCTACACGTGGTGCTGGTGACGTTTGCTGGTCCCTGTACGGCTCATAGGACCAATGTCTCAATCCTAAAGGAACTGCATGTTACCTCTTGGTTTCAATCATTTGTCTCCTGAGAGTTGCACAATTTTGGCCACATTGCCAACGGATGCCGACGGATGAAGGTAAAGAGAACAAGGGTAGCCCAGCACTCCAGCTGGAGATTGTCAGAGATGGAAGCGGCTCTGCATCAATCTGCCACAACAAGGTCGGATGCATCACGTCGCTCAACAGTGGGCAAGATCGGAGGAGATATTCGTAAGCCAATACAACAGGTTATATAAAAAATCGTAGCATTTTCGATTCGACTCTATGATTTGACTTTGATGGAAAAGTTCCAGTCAATCGTAAATCCAACTAGAGCTATCATTTGGTGGCGTGTATTCAGTTTAATGTATCGTAAAACTATTGTCTATCGTTTTATTATAATATCTATCTACTGGTTATGGTATTTGCAAAATAAATGGAATATTTTGACATACATACTTTTTCGAACCGCAGCTCGAACCAGAATTCAATGTTCATTTTGAGAACTCGGGAGTGGTAGACCTGCGGCTTCTTCGTCGGTTTGCCTATACATATGTATGTTGCCCATCTATATTATATTTGTTTTAGCTATCGCGGAATATGCTTTATTAAGAATTTCCATAAGTAATGCATCATGAACACAGCACAGCGAGGTACCTTTACTTAGGTAAAAAAAAAAATTTGAACTTTCGTAAATGTTTGCGCAGTACCTAGTCTAGATTCGATCGCCGTCTTTGCTCCAATGGATTTTCTTTCTATGTGCATTTATGATTGGCTCGAACGGTGAAGTGGTTGATCACCTACTAGCCTATTAGATGGAAAAATGATCATGAAACAGATACAGAAATCTGAGGCCCAGACCTAAAAAGGTTGTGGCGCCACTGATGTTTTTATTTTTAAGTTTTGTGCATTCAATCTTTGTCTATTACTTTAATATAGTTGTTTTTGTTACATAATTTATGTGAGCTATTACGAAATAAATAAATATTATCATAAACGAAATTTCGATAATAATTTTTGATAGAAATTTTGATAGATGACAGCTGACAGTTGACATGCAAACTGTAAATGCTATAAAACTATTTATGTTCGCGCTGAATCGGTGTCAATCAAAGAAGAATGACAATTGTCGATTTGACTTTGACACACGAACCGGAGATGGGAGGTGGTGTCCCGGCGTAATGGCGCAAGGGAGTTAAATGTTAATTATTATTATTATCATTTTTTTAATTCATTTTTTTCTTCCCGTAATTCTCTCTTTTGAAAGATGATATTTCATGGCGGGGAGCTATGTTCGCGCTTAATCGGTGTCAATTAAAGAAGAATGACAATTGTCGATTTGACTTTGACACACGAACCGGAGATGGGAGGTGGTGTCCCGGTGTAATGGCGCAAGGAAGTTAAATTTTAACCGCTGTCGCGTGCGCACTAAATGTATACCGTATAGTTACTTTTTTTTGATTCATCATTGAAGGATCCAGTGTTTGGATTGACCCACCGTTGATGGTAAGTGCTAGTTTTAGTCTTATCGATTATTGGATTCCTTATTTTATTATACTGCCACGCGACAGCCGAACCAGCGCATATTATTTCACCGAGGGACGAGAGCATCCTGGATATAGATTCCGGATACCCAGGCCCACACAATTAAGATTTAAAAAATTAAACGCGACAATGCGTAAGCCCCAGGAATTCATAAAATTTTGGACTACAGTTACACTAAATTTAGATTTATAGGACTCAAATCAATAGGACAAGAACTGCCTAGTTCCATGCCGTTCTTTATAACATTCATGATACTTGTAGCTACTGCAGCCCATGGCTCCACGAGAGACATTGTAATAAAAAAGTGTGGTCCTACTAAATAAACAACAGGGGTTAATTTGTATAAAAAAACTACTATATTTATTTTATACATAATAATTAGGCTTTTAAATTATTAGTTACAGATTAAATAAATCCCTTTACTGTCTCCCATTCCCTTACACAAGCAACCTAGAACAAGTGTATGTCAGAAGTTTTGGAAAGGACGTTCGATCAAGCAAAGAACTCCTGACTATTAGATAAATATATATAATATATAAGGACACACAGATTTTGCATGGGTCACATAAAATGGAGACGAACCGGCGCCTCTGACACAGAATTACAACCCCCCCCCCCTCTCTTGTCCCCCCCATCTAGACGTCGTTAAAGGTGATATTTGGACAATGAACGAATAAATCGTATTTCTCATTTGTAAAAATGAATGCAACATTATTTTCAATTTACAGTGATAACGAAAAATGGCCTTCATTATATAAATGTATTTTTTAACTTGTAGAAGCCATTTTTATGTAACTGTAAAACGCTCCACAACGGAGTGTTTTAAGGCAGTTTTTGCCGCGCACCACCACTATAGGCTCGAGGCCTTCTTAAAAGGCTGGCAGCGCAAGCCTTCTGGCAATGGGAGTGTCCATGGGCGGAAACACTTAACATCAGATGGGTAGGAGGCTTTTTGCTTCATGTATGAAAGGAAGCTGGTTTTGTTCTTTTAACGTATGTTCGTACCTATACAGTATTATGTTGATATGCGTAATCTATATGCCTGTACTTCGAAGTAATTAATGAAATGTAATTATCTTAGATACATTTATTTATTTATTTCATTGTTGGTATTAGAAGGCCCTATAAAATAAAATGGACAAAGAAACAACTGAAGCCAAGAGATTGTTTTGTTGCGTCACTGGTTTTGTTGTCTCTCATGGTTGGTACGGTTCTAAACAATAAGCTATTTAAAAAGATACTAATTCAGTGACATAGACAAAAGTATATAGTAATTTATTTTAAATTATGTGTGCTTTAAAAATGCAAATCAAACTTTATTACAGGAACGCGCCGAAACCCTTTCTAAGCAAGATGGCGTCACACATGACGTACTGTTTGTAAACATGTAGAACTTCAGTATTTTACGAGTTAAATATAATTCTTAAATTACACGTAAACATATATTTTATTTATATCAAAAACAGTAAAGCGTAATGAAAGTTTAAAAAAGTATTAGCTATTTATATTATTTACATATGTTACGTCACTTGACGTAGAAAAATTGATATTTTTAATAGTTCTTGACAAATTAATGTATTTACAGTCCCGCATACTTTTACTGGACTGTAATAGCGACGCTGTCACTAACAATACTTATATTGTTAGTAAATAAAAATTAACCATTAAAGGGAATAATTCTAAGTCATGCAGGCTAACTTAATAATTTATTGAGATGTGTTTATAAAACAATCTATCTGGAAAATATAGGCTAGATAAATATATAAATGAGACAAAAAGTTAGAAACAAATTATATAGGTTTTATTACCTGTACTATTAATATAATATCTTTTAAGATACCTTGCCATCAAAATCGTTCAATAATTAAAACTTTGCCATTAGAACTAATAATGCAAGGTATAAAAATAAATTCATTTTAGTTGAATTTTTATTCGATGTAGGTAGGTTATTTACTGTACGCAACAAAATGGTAGTACCAATTTCAACCGTCGAAAACGCTTTCTAGTCACAGATTCCTCTCAATAACATTGTATTCAGAACTGTCAAATAGCGTATTGACATTGTTCCGATCGAGTATGTCGAAGAATTTGAGATTACCGAGAGCGGGCGGGCTTATACGAGTACAAACTTTTGCTCGGCAATATATCTCTATACAGAAATAATAGCGGTTTTTAAAATCGCTTTAACAGATTATATCTTCACGGATTTTCATACAGATTAAGACACATAATTGAATGTTGTGTCCCTCATTCTAGTGTCATTGAGATAAAATATTATTAAAATTGTAGGAAAGTTTATTTTTAACAACTAACATTAATAGTTTAGTTTATATTTGTATAATAAAAGGCGACAATATTGTTTTCCTTCCAACTTTGATTTTGTTGCCTTTGAATTTGGATTGAAGTGCACATACGCTTAAGATTTCAGTTAGTTGTGGTAGACTGTCTACCAGCTGGTGCTTTCATAGTTCAAGAAAAAAGATTCGCAATACAGCGAATGGAAGCATTGAAAGATACGCTTCCACATGGACCTTTTTTCATATTTGAGTTTTCTTTCTATCAATATTGAATTATTATTACAAATTAATGCATAAATTTGTAGGTTTTATGGTTAAATAATAGTTTTATATAATATAATTTGTGGGTACTGTTCGATGTACATATTTATTGATGTAGGCTATATACAAACGCGGATGAAACATATTGTATACAATTGCGTCGGAAATATTAAATTCTCTCGTAATCGAATATAGAGAATATTTTTTCTAATGAAAGCCTATTACGTAAGACATTAAAAGCATTGTAAGAGTCTTTTGTGATTTTAAATGAATATTTTAATAGAAAAACTTGGATTCCCATCAAGTCCTCATAATAGTTGATTACTCGGCTGTACGCTTATGAAATTTTCGACAGAATAGCTTGGACTCCCATTAAGTCTTGATAATCTTTCGTGACTTGGATGTACGTTGCGGTACGCTTATAAAGATTTTTATCAAAAAAACTTGGGCTAACATTTAGTCCTGATAATCGTTGATCACATGGCTGTACACTTGCAGTACGCTTACAAAGATTTTAAATATAAAAAACTTGGACATCCAAGTCCTGATAAGCGTTCATGACTCGGCTGTATGTTGCGGTACACTGGCGGTACACTGGCGGTACGCTTATAAAGATTTTTAACAGAATAACTTGGGCTAACATTAAGTCCTGACAATCGTTGATCACATGGCTGTACACTTGCAGTACGCTTACAAATTTTTTTAGTATAAAAAATTGGATATCCATTAAGGCCTGATAAGCGTTCATGACTCGGCTATATGTTGCGGTGCACTAGCGGTACGCTTATAAAGATTTTTAACAGAATAACTTGGGCTAACATTAAGTCCTGATAATCGTTGATCACATGGCTGTACACTTGCAGTACGCTTACAAATTTTTTTAATATAAAAACTTGGATATCCATTAAGGCCTGATAAGCGTTCATGACTCGGCTATATGTTGCGGTGCACTAGCGGTACGCTTATAAAGATTTTTAACAGAATAACTTGGGCTAACATTAAGTCCTGACAATCGTTGATCACATGGCTGTACACTTGCAGTACGCTTACAAATTTTTTTAATATAAAAACTTGGATATCCATTAAGGCCTGATAAGCGTTCATGACTCGGCTATATGTTGCGGTGCACTAGCGGTACGCTTATAAAGATTTTTAACAGAATAACTTGGGCTAACATTAAGTCCTGATAATCGTTGATCACATGGCAGTACGCTTACAAGGATTTTAAGTAGAAAAATCCTTGGGCTACCAAGTCCTCGTAATTTTTCATGACTCGGCTGTACGCTGTCGTACACTTGCAGTACGATTACAAAGACTTTAAACATAAAAACTTGGACATCCATTAAGTCCTGATGATTATGGATGACTCGGTTGTTCGCTTACGGTGCCTACACTACTCTCCTCATTTAATCTTAATGAATGAATCAAAATTTAAACGGAGTTATAGTGAAAATGTCTTCAAATCTATATTAAAATTTACTTTAATTAAAATATTTCTAGAATTTTACTCCGACAAAACCTATGTTCTTTATTACGTCTTAGGTATGAATCTCTATAAAAAAATTTTTTTTGCATACATTTTGTTTTAGGATTCTGGCCTGAATATACGTTGGTCCTAGTCCAGTTTGGACACATAGACTTTTAAAATAATATACACACGATACGGCCGTTACAATTAAGTCTAAACACTTTAACAGTAATGTTCGTTCAATTTGAGGTCAGCACATAAATTAAAAACTAATCACGGACAATTTTAATTATATAAATATAAATCTATAAAATATACAATATTAATAAAATCATCATATACCACAGCACAAGAATGAATTTTATTTTCTAGATATTTCGATAATACTTACCGTTGCATCGTGGCGTCTGCTCACTGTGAAATGTAATGTGCGACTGAAAACGCCCGCGCCTTGGAATAAGGGTAGTGGATTTATATAGAGCTGTTATTACCATGAATAGCGTTTAATTTTCAAGTTCAGTGCTAATTCTCGTTTCTGTGAATAGTTTTCTCAAGTATATGTTTATATATATGCATGATGGTGTTATTAGGTGAGTTTGTTCACATTTTCGGCTGCACACGGGCTTGGCTAGTCGTTTGTCAGAAGCTGGGAATCGTATTGTATAAAAAGCAAAAAATAAATAAATAAGTAAATTCATCTTGAAGTAGCAATAAAAAATATTTTTGACAAATGAATTATTAAATTAAAGGTTCATTGGGGCTACTAGACCCTATCTGGGGATGCCCTGCTGGCTGCTCTATCTATTAAATACTATATAATAGATCATATATATAAACTAAATTTTGGGTTAGAAAGAAGATAATAAGAAAATAAGAAAAGCAAAGAAACACAGACTTGCAGCTAGCACAGGTTTGAAAGACGTTTTCATTGCTACAGAGAAATGAAGCAAAATAATGGTACTCTAGAGGTGGAAAACGAAGAAGAGGCTGACAACTCAATGATGAACTCAAATTAACTACTGTTATTTAGGCTATAACTGGAGAGGAGTTCCAAAGGATGAACAGTGAAACGGATTAAGCCTTAGCCAAGAGGCACGACGCACTACGAGATATACTGTAGTGAAAATATATTTAAAAACACAGATCACAGAGTTTCGGAATATAAAGGCTCTATCATTATTATTATTAAAAGTTTAAAGCATATTGTTAAATTTTGAGACTCTTAAACAATGTCATAGGTCAAAGTTACGACTCAATACTTCTCTATGTGCATCAGGAACTGTAATATCGACAAATGTGTGACCTTCAATAAGTAAGAACATCTCTCTACGATTACAATCTGAATCAAGGGAAATGGTAACCTCTCGCAATCAGCCCCACGCCTGCCGCCCCAGCAACAGTTTGTACGGGGGTTGCCAGAATTGAAAATTTTACCCATACTTATGGGACGTTGTCACTATCGTATCTATAATACAAGATAGAAGGTGCTTTCCTCGCTCAACCTATAACCACACAGCAATGAAATGCTGCCAGACAGAGTACTCTGCCACGAGCCCAAACGTTTATTATATTTATTTCTGTTATTTTATTATTATTTTTAAGTAAAGCAAAAATACTTATGATGTTTGTGAAGATTTAGAGTTAATTAAGCGGAAACTATACGGAAAATTAAACAGAATCATTCCTAGTATTGTCTTTGGTTAACATAGCTTTTACACATTGTAAGAATACAATTTTAATCGGATTTAAGCTATTTGTATTATTCTAAACTTATAATTATTTACATAATGTTAAATTTAAAATTTTCCGACGTTTCGCGTGCTTTACAGCGTGCGTGGTCACGGTGACTTAAGACAAAAGGTGTTGAATGTCAGAAGTATCACAGATGTAGAGAAAGTTGTGTTATTTGTATTTTAAAGTTGTAAAGGTTTTTGCAGAAATGACTCACGGTGTCCTCTATTTTCGCGAATTTAAAATTATGTAGAATAATCCGGTTAAAAAAATGTTTTCTTTCAGAATCTTACCTCGCTCAACGAATAAGTATCGCAATACAGTGAAGAAATGCTGACAGTGTTAAACATACAGTGCCACAGAGACCAAACTTTTTAAATTTTCTAAACTTTATTTAATTATTTTGATGATTACTATACATGTTAATAATATTGTAAATACTGTATATTCGATGGTTATGTTTAGGTTTCAATAAGCAATTTAATTTTGACATAAGTAGCGACATTTTACTTTTATAAAACTGAAAACGTTCACCTGGCAACACTTCTATCTCCCGCGAAAGCGTGTATAATCCTACCGAAATGAAACGCATCTCAGTGTTACTTTAAAGCGTCTTAATAACTGTGTCTTTAATATTTTAGTATTACACTCGAAGGCCTGTCAAGTTATTTTGGCTTTTAATACATTGTGCTAGAGTTCAAAATGGTGATATTTCTTCTTGTTTTTAAGGGAATCTCTTTATGTAAGGATCTTAATTGATCACATCAATCAAGGCGGCTACGCGCTGTCAATTTAGTGGGAAATTTGATCGTGTCGAACATACCATCGTCATATTGTCAGATAAATCTGCCCATCTGGTTACAATACAAGAGGCGATAGTAGGTACTTTTAATGTCTTTAAAATAATTATTTATTTATTTAAGTAGACAATCATGAGTCATAGTAGTAGTCTAGTCTTTAGGCGCTTTCCTCGCTCAACGAATAAGTATCGCAATACAGCGAGAAAATGCTGATAGCTTTAAAGGTAGGTAAACACAGACCAATTTTTTAAATTCGTATTAATTTGATTTTTATTGAAGTGAAACTTCTTTATCGGCGTTTTAAAAAATATACCGTCACATTATTCCGTTACGCGCCATATTATTCTTGTCCACGGTTGATTCGAAGCCATAAATAACATAAATATATAATAACGATAACGATAAGGGCAGTGTTGGCCTAGTAGCTCCTGCGTGCGACTCTCATCTCTGAAGTCGTAGGTTCGATCCCCGGCTGTGCACCAATGGATTTTCTTTCTATATGCGGTTAAGGAAAACATCGTGAGGAAACCGGCTTGTCTTAGATCCAAAAAAGTCGACGGTGTACGTTAGGCACAGAAAGCTCATGAAACAGATACAGAATCTGAGGCCCAGACCTAAAAAGGTTGTAATGCGCCATTGATTTATTTTTTATATAATAATGATAACAATGATAGTAATTAATTAATTAATTAATATGATTCTATTACAATAAATGAAATTCTGTAATGATCTTTATAAATTTGACGAATACCTTAATGATCCTAATCCTTGGGATTGATTTGCTCCAGTTCAAACAATTTGTATGACTCAATACTTGGAGATTAAAATGAGTGGCGGAGAGTTTCTTGCCAGTTCTTGTCCGCTCTACGCCCTTGACTTGCGAACTGGTAGTAAATGTAAATTTACAATTAATTTAACTTCTTTTTGACGTTCACAAGTATACTTGTTTACCTATATGAATAAAGATATTTTGAGTTTGATCAGCTAATTATTCTTGTTGGCTGCGTCAGATACACCAAAGACAGTACTTATATATTTAACTTGATGTTAGTAGACGCGGCTTGATCCCTTGGCGTTGCGTAGAGATGTTGGGTCCCTCTGCATCTTTTACCGCATTCACCATGGGGAGTGTTCAGAAGAGTTGTTCGGCCTAATACCCGCAGCTGAGTTTCATTATCGGACGTCAAGGCAAAATACAAAATACCATCCGTATCACCTCGACGTCCGTCGTTCCGCTACTGAGCGTTTTCTAAGGCAGTTTTTGCCGCGCACCACCACTATGTGGAACCAGCTGCCCACTGAAGTATTTCCGAACCAATTCGACTTAGGGTCCTTCAAGAAAAGAGCGTACCAATTCTTGAAAGGCCGGCAACGCACTTGCGAGCCTTCTGGCAATGTGAGTGTCCATGGGCGGCGGTATCGCTTCACATCAGGTGAGCCTCTTGCCCGTTTGCCTGCTATTACATAAAAAAAAAACTTGTAAGTGTTATAAGTGCATATTTGGCGTCATGCTTTCGGCTGATATTAAAAAGAACGTTTTAGAGTTTCTTGCCTGTTCTTCACGCTCTACGCCTTGATTTGGGAAGTGGTTTACTACCACTGTATATGTTTTAGATTTTTATTACTATTTAATTTTTTTTTTTATAGAACAGGAGGCAGACGCGCTGAAGGCTCACCTGATATTAAGTGATACCTCCGCCCACGGACACTCAATTCAACAGGGCGTTGACGGCCTTTTAAGAAGTGGTAAGCTCTTTTCTTGAAGGACCCTTAGTCGAATTAGGAAATATTGACAAAGACTTCATTAAAAATTATATTGAAACTCAGCTGCAGGTAATAGTCCAAACAAATGCTGCAGTGGAAGATGCAGTGACAACCAGATGACGTATTCCATATCGCTTTACGTTATTTAAATTACACATTTTAGACGAATTACTAATATAGTATGGAAATCACTTCCTGTCCATATCAGCTTAGTTCCTCTATTTGTTCAAAGTGTTTGCTGCCTTACGCCTCCACGACGTAACCCTAATTTCCGTACTAACTGAACTAACTGAAACTAACTTTTGTTTTGTGAATATGGCTAAGTAAAAATACAGGGAATAATTACAAAGCCGAAACTTTAATTGTGATTGGATAAATGGATGTTATAAGATTAATCATGTCGTGTACTAGAAATGCTGTCAATAAAAATCAAATGGAACGCGGCGTGAAAGCGCTCACTCCGTTGTCTCTGTCATCCAGAAACCTAGGAAATTAAATTAATTTCGTAATGATATTGCGTTCAGATATTACATTTATGTGTTGGGTGCGACTCATCTACTAATTGAATCGCCAATTAGTGGTCATTATCATCATTGTTTGCATTTCCATTTCCGCCCTTTATTTTATTGTTTGGAATATCAGCAATAAGCTTGAAGCAGAATTGAAATAACAGAATACGAAACATGCGTTATCAAAGTACTTTTTCTTCTTCTCTATTTTTAACAAACAAAAGAAAGAGAGAAAGAAAAGAAATTCCTTTTTTATCCATTTATATATTCAAAAGTTCCTATACTCAAAATACTATATCTCACAAGCCAGTAGTACGACAGTTGTCAAATGTATACACGTGTCTTTTGAAGGTTAGGGCTAACAAAAATTACATACATTTAATACCAGTAGCGCCCCTACCAGCGCCCATACCAGTATCTATGTGCCAGCCTACGAACTTTTTTTTGGGAAGAATTCTGAGTGATTAATGCATAAAAACATACATGGAACCATTTGCCGTAAAAATAATCCAATACTTGACTTTAGGTCCTATTTTACCAGCTTAAGTTGATGGCATCTAGACGGCACCAGGAGCATTACACCTGGTCTACCTTGGACAGATTTCCTATCAGGTGAGCCTCTTCTGCATCTCCTATAAGGCTCCGTTGCCAGGTCTGTTACATTTTGCCTGTGGAATCTTGTCGAGAGTTTACTTGGTAATGAGATCATGGAATCCTCCGGAGAATGCCCGCCTACTTTCGTTATCGGTGACACACACTTCTGTGACACGTATACGATAACGTTCCTTCATACTGAGAGCAAGTGTGAATTGCGCTTATCCTTTCGGGGCTCGAACTATCGGATGTATTTCCGAAACAATTCGAATGAAAGTCCTTCAAGAAAAGAGCGTACTAATTCCTCAAAGGTCGGCATTGAGAGTTTCATATCACTTCACATGAGCTGAGTAACGATTGCCTCATGTTCTATAAAAAAGCTCAGCATCGAAAGCTTAACCACTATAACACAGCGGGTTAAATTACATTTAAATATTACTGACACATTTCTCAGATAAAACAGGGTTTGCTGACGTTGCATATAAAATAAAACAACTAATATGGAAATGGGCAGGACGTACCATCAATGGCGCAAAATTAAAAAAAAACCATAAAATAAAAAGAGGTAGGCAAAAGAATGAAATTTTGAAATTTCCGATGAAATCATGGAAATGGCTGGAAGACCTGGACGAAATTAGTGTACAATAAAGAAAACCAGAGGACAATGGGGCTGGCCTTTGCTCGTACGCACACAGAATCGGTTATCGTAGATTAAGAAAAACAATAGTTATAGTGCATATATTTTGTATTTCTGGTATAAGGCTATAAATATATAAAATACATTTCACAAACTCGCTTTAATTACTCATTGTGGCATGAAATTAAACTTGGCTATTTTAAATATTTTCACAACGTCCTTGTCTGGTAATTTTTAAAGGGCTCGACGCACATAAATTTAAGGCATGCGCTGTATTTAGAGGTCTCTAGACCTCGAGGCGACAAAGGGGACCCTGGCCTCAAATTCTATGAACAATTGATGTAAATACTTGATTGTAATCCATATAATTTTGCTGTTATATATGTTCTTATGATCTGTAAAGATCAGCTGTTATAAACTGGCACTCCATAGGACAAGACCGACAAAAATGGGCATCTTTGGAGGAGGTATCTCCCCAAACCGGGGTTCCTGTTAATTCATTAATAAATAATACATATGTTTATATTACTAACATAATCTAAGCTAACCTACTAACCATAATCAATATTTTTGGACACTGTAATATAGGAAATGCCAACTATTGTAAAACAGAAAATAAAAAAGGCTTATTATAATTTCTTATGTTCAGTAATTTAAAAGTTATCATTACAGAATTAAAAAAATAGTAAATATTTTAATCAATAAATTTAAGTAGATTTCAGTATTTAACAAACGTATAAAAATATATCAAACGTTGTTTACTAGTCATAATTTAAGTCTTTATAGGGGGAGCCCCTATTTAGTGGAGGCCCCGGGGCTCTAGCCCCGTAGCCGTCATTTTTCTTTGTACTCTGTTCAAGCATCTTTGCTCTAGCGACATTTGGATATGAAAGCCTTCCTTTTAAGCTAAAGATTATTATTATTAAGCCTTTATTGCTGACACCCAGTGTTATTAATTACATAACCGAACTTAATCTAACACGTAAGATGTGCCGATTTTGGTGATCTTCCAGCTGCTATATCGCACAATTCCTTCTCAGTCCTCCTCTTTTCCTCTTTTCTATCTCGTGCTATTCTGTAATAATTTTTGTCCATTTCAACCTCCTGTCTCTGGTCAAGTTCCCAGTCCAGCGACATTTCAATTGCCTTATTTTCTTTATAATATCCTCTTCTTTCTACTTTCCATTGCTCTTTGGTGGTTCTCATGTTTGGTAAGGTACATAAGGTGAAGATGAGGTAAGGTGACTCTTAGACTCTTAGACTCGCTTCCATAGGGAAGTTTTTACTTTTAAGCCAAAGATTAGATCAAGACAAAGAGCTATGGAAAGAAGTATACTGAAAAGTTTATTAGACAAAAAACTATATCAACCGATGCTATCACAAGCCAAACTCAAATAGCAAAGGGCTGGTCATGTAAAACGATACATGGACAGCAGATGGAAAGGACTATCCGAGAAAAGAAGAGTGGGCAGACCAAAAAGAAGGTGGGCTGATGACTAGATATCAGCAAAAGACGGCACACAATAGTCTGTGTCTCTCTTTGCTTACAGGCTAGGCTAGGAAAGGGTTGGGTTCTCACCCAAGAGGAGTCCATATCTACAGGTAACTAACATTTGACTTCTTTTTTTATAGCATGGAGGGGCAAACGAGCCTACGGGACGCCCAACAAAGGGCAGTCATCGCAGCTAATGGATACCCATTGGGTTCGTTGCAAGCCTTTGAGGGAGGAGTATGATCCATTTTTCAAACCGTTGGAGTTCCTTTCTCCCAGGGAAGACCCCCACCGGGAGACGATACAACAGTTCACTGGTTCACAAAATAAAATGTCATATAAAAAACTAACACCATTTAGTATAGAAGGGTTTTATTATTATTATTTAAAACATATAATTTTTTTCCTAGTAGCTCCCTAAATTTAGTTCCGGAAACATCAATTTGAAACAGCCTCTTTATAATGTATTTGTAATATTTATTTATCATTTACCTGCCATTTTCAGAGACACCCAGAAGTCAAAGTTAAAAATCATTTATTAATTTAGGTAAGAGAATGTGCACTTATGAACGTCAATAAAAAATAAATATACATCAAATGTTTCTAATTTTATATTTACTGCCAGTTCTCAAATCAAGGACGTAGAACGGAAGAGAAGAACTGGCAATAAACTCTCCGCCACTCTTTTTAATCGCCAAGTTTTTTTTGTATTACACAACGTTTGTAAGGAGCTGCAACCATCAAACCATGATCCACATGACATCAGCAGGAGGCATGGTGAAATAGGAGCATGTACTTACATTCTCGTGGGAACAACACGCAAATACATAGTCAAAAATAACTAACATCACCGCATACACGAATTCAGGTACGACCATTCACCGTCAAGTGGATTATTAATCTACGGATTAATTTAAATACTAACTTCGCGGCAACGGATGGTTTCATATTGGAATTCAAATAAGCTTGAGTGCAATCGAAACGAAGAATTAAGTGTATAATTTAATGGATTCGCGTTTAAACGCTTTAACGAGTTTTTTTAACCTATTATAAAATATTGTCTAGTTAGTTTTCTACGAACGACTACAAACTCTCAAGGTCTGTGCCTAAGATTTCTGTATCAGTTCCGTGATCATTTTTAATAGGCAAGATGATTATCAACCTGTCTGACACACACCCTTGAATTTTGGATGCCTTAGGGCCCTAGGCCGGCTTTTTTCACGATGTTTTTCTTCACTGTACGAGTGTAAACTTACATAGAGCTCACCCCAGGGACGCGTCGCTGAAGGCAGTGTTTTCCAACGTAAGGCCCACGCCCTACAAAGGGGCAATTTCATTGTTAAGGGGCTTATTCCAAAACTTATCAAAAACTTATAGAAATTCTTCCTAATACGTATCATTCAAGTTCCTTAACTGAAAAATTCAATTTTTTATATATAATATAAAATAAATTTGTCTCAAAATCGTTGGGAGTATTTCCCTGCTCTCTTAACCTAGTTTTATATATTTATTTATTTTATAGAACAGGGCGCAGGGCAGGAGCCTCATCTGATGTTAATTGCTATTTTCATGTAACAGATTTAATATTGAAACGAAATACAAAATTTTTATAAAATCTCAGTGCCTGAGATAAGAATGAATATCGCTTTCCTAATATAAAAATCTATTGAAAATCTTTTGAGAACAACTTGAAATATCGAGTACTCAAGTTGAAAGATTCTTAGCAGTCACAGACAATCTTTTATTATTTTTGGCGACCGTAAAATGAAATTGTACTGGAAGAATTTAATTGTATTCATTTAGGTCAATATAAACTTAAAAATTACTAGCGCTACAACCTTTTTATGTCTGGACCTCAAATGTCTTTATCTGTTACATGGTCACTTGTCACTTGGCAAGTAGGTCAGAACTTTTTGGGTCTAAGGCAAGCCGGTTTCTGCACTATTTCCTTCACCGTTCGAGCGAATGTTGAATGCGCTCATAGAAAGTCCATTGGTGCACAGCCGGGATCCGAACCTACCACCTCAGAGATGAGAATCGCACGCTCAAGCTACTACAACTTACATACACTACTAGGCCAACATTGTTACTAATAAAACATTATAGATAGAGATATTCGTAATTTGCGCGAAGAACAAACCTCCAGTGGCTTAGTGGTTAACGGGCATGGTACCAGGGGTTTTAGATTCAAGTTGCTTAGGAATAAAATGAAACAGAGGCTTTATTATGTCTCCTTGATTTTCATGATTGCATGTGGAATTTACCATACGGACGATCCGCTTTAGTACCAGGCGTACAGAATCGACGCGTTGGTCTGACTTCTATAAAAAACTTTCACAACAATGTAATATTAAAAGATGTTTTTGAAGTGAAACTCCTTTATCGGCGTTGGAAAAAAAATACCGTCACATTTTTCGGTTACGCGTCACATTTTTCCGTTATGCGCCATCTTTTTCTTGTCCCTACCACGGTTGATTCGATTCCAAGCCATTAATAACAAAAATATGTAATAACGTTAACAATAACAATTAATGAAATTCTGTAAGAATCTTAGTAGTAATAAGGTAAAATGAAATAATTGTATTATTTGTATTCTATGATAATAAAAGCTTTTTATTAAACTTTATCTAATTTAACGTTATTTAACCAATGTCTGTAAAGTTGCATATGGTAGATAATTTTTCTAAAAAGCAGGTCATAAAGAAGTTTTACTTCTTTCGTGTGTACACTAGTACACGCACACATTTTTATTTTTTTGCAAACGGACAGGATGCAACCTGATGTTAAGTGTTACCGCCGCCCTTAAACAATCACATAGCCCAGAGGACTCGCATGTATTTATTTATTTATTTTTATGTAACAGCAGGCAAAGGGGCAAGAGGCTCACCTGATGTGAAGCGATACCGCCGCCCATGGACACTCACATTGCCAGAAGGCTCGCAAGTGCGTTGCCGGCCTTTCAAGAATTGGTACGCTCTTTTCTTGAAGGACCCTAAGTCGAATTGGTTCGGAAATACTTCAGTGGGCAGCTGGTTCCACATAGTGGTGGTGCGCGGCAAAAACTGCCTTAGAAAACGCTCAGTCTATTGCCTTTTAAGAATTGGTACGCTCTTTTCATGAAGGCCGCTAAGTCCAATTGGTTTTTGGTAGCTGGTTCCATATAGTGATGGTGCGCGGAAAAATATGGCTCAAAAAACGCTCAGTTGTGGAACGACGGACATCGTTATACGGGTTGATTATATCAATATCCGCACATCTCAACGCAACGCCAAGGGAGTTTGCTGGTCGAAATTCACAATTCTACAGTTAGTGTACGGTTCCTGGGTTATCTGGTTGCTTTAAATAATAAAGGATTTTAGTTTTACTTTACAATAACCACTCGTTAATTGCTATGTAACGAATGAATGCAATATAACTGTTGAAAGTGCCTTCGTCTGGCTATACTCTCGGGGTAACAAACACTTTATAAAACTAAGAAAACCATAATGTACATTGAGCATAATGTACAGCCTTGGCTCGTACAATAAGTAATTGATTTTGAAAATACAGAGCCCGTTTAAGACGATCACGCTTAATACGATTTCACGCATAATACGCCACTTTACGCCAGTCTCTGCAACTTGAGACATATTTTCGTACATTTCTTAACGCTTACGATTCGTCATCCCGCTTAAAACGCCCAAACCCTGACGTCGTGTTGATAGAAGAAGAACCCGAGATACTGCAGGGTTTTCCTGGATATTCTTCCATTGATGACAATGTAACATCGTACGAAATTCAATCAATTGAAGATCTTATTGAGAATGTGAATAACACACAAAACGAGGCCCTAAGTGATAAGGATAAAAACGAAGATGAGTGAAGTCCGTTTTTGTCAAACGCCCCAGGCATTATCAGCTGTTAATGTTTTAAGACGTTTATGTAGCTTCTTTGGATCAAAGCGAATACGCACTGCAAAAGTTGAATTATATTGGAAATCTTTTAAATGCTAATGCATCAAAATCTTTCTGTCAAACCAAAATAAGTGATTATTTTAAATAATCTGATTATAATTACACTACATGTTTAATGTAATTTATAAAAGTATAATTTAATACCTATATATACCAGAATTAGAACATAATAATATTAAGTACGTATTATTCTCGCCATCCCGCATAATACGCTTTCTCGCTTAAGACGCGTTTTTGGGACCCTCCCTGAGGAATCGTCATAAACGGGTTTTACTGTATTTAAAACCAGTAAAACACATTTGAAATATTATTTTTTTATACTTAAACCTACTTATTTAATTTAGTCGCAAAAATAACAGACAGTAAAAAGCTAAAACTACAAATCTTAAGTACCAGGCGAGCAAAGTCCGGCGCAGGGTTACGGGTACCACAACACAGGGGACAAACAAGCCAGTTAAATGTCTCGTTCTCATATAATTGTACTAGGATATCATCAGCGTTGACTAGTAGGTATAACTGTAGAGGCCGCCAAATGTATAGCAGTGAACATTCTAGAATAAACAGCGAGAAAAGAATCTGAAAAATGTGGAGGGCGAGTTGTTTCTCTGAAATATTTTAATTCGTATAAAATATACTAACGGATCCCACAGACGTTGTCCTGTACCCACGTCTTACATATAAAAAATATCTAATAATGTAAATCATTTTCGAGTTGAACACACAAAACATTGCATCAAAATCAGTCCGGCCGTTTAGGAGTTTAATTAACGAACATATGCGCAGAAGATACTAGCTGTTTATTTGCTGTATATATAACTATCCGGGGCCATCTGCCTGGCAGATTTGTGAATATAAGCAATCCAGGGCGCTACCCAAACGCATACAAAAATAATCATTCAAATCGGTCCAGCCGTTTAAGAGGAGTTCAGTGACATACACACGCACAGTAGAATTATATGTATAAAGTTTTAGAGTCGGTTCTTTGGCAAAGTTTGATTATATGTAGGATTATTCGTTAAAATTTATCAGAAATTTAACATGCATTTACGAATTAAAATTTCCTTACTAACTAACTTATATCAAGAGGAGGTTTAATTGTGTTGTTGCATAGGCTCTGAACTACAAGATTAATTTGAAAAATTATGATTGTATCAAAAATACCAAAAAAACTAAAATTACGGACACTAAATTACAAAAAAATAGAATTTTCCATTTACCTAGAAAATCGTGCTACGAATGAATGCGAGTGGAACCGCAGAGCACTGCTACTATTATATATTTAAGATATTTTGATATTTCCATTTAGCCACATAGACTTGAGAGACTTTATTTATTTGTTGTAAACTAATAAATCTAAACACAATTTGACTATTTTAAACACTAATACAGACAAGTAAACATTACCAGGAACTTATAACTTTCAAAGAGCTTACCTCAAATATAAAACTTAAAGGTGAGTACAGACGTAGCACTGATATTACTCGCAGCTGTTCCAGGAGGATACAGATACTAAGAAGAAAAACTATGTTTGACGGAAAGAAGTCCTCTATTAAAAGGTTTACTGCAACAATTAATATCTGGTTACATACTTGGATATTATATTGGTACGAAAAGAACTGGCGTAATGTAGTGACTTCTGCTGACCTGTGAATCATTTTGGATTCTACAATATAGACCCCAAGAACGGTAGGTAGGTAGGTTGGCAGTCAAGTTACAGCTGTCTGCTTTGTCGCCATGAATTTAATCATGAAATAGCACGACAGTTTACGAGCAGTACGTAGCAGTAAAGTTAGTAGTTTCAAAAGTTTTTAAATAAATATAGAACACAAGAACTTTGGTAGTCACGTCCTATTGGCCTGGTATTAAATTCATGAAACAGCAGGATAGTGCGTTACTCTTATGGTGCCAGTTACAATTAGACAGTTCTATACACCCAGGGGAGAGATCTGGTAGTCGATGGGCTGATTTTAATTTGGCTAAAACGTTCTGGCCTCCGCGCGTTCTTGATTATGGTATGAGATCACGTGAAAAAAAGGTATCTTCACGTATTGTAAATGTTCTCGTTACCGGTAAAACGTACGGTAGTACGAGGTTTTGTTTATTTTGTATAATTAACGTTTATTAGCACTTCGAACTCACCATTGTGTAATAAATTTAATTCGCTAACAATCAATGCGAGCGCCACTAAAACTGCACTAGAGTTTGTCATCTCCAAGTTCCAAAACACATAATTAATTTATTTTTATTTGACATTTTTGAAGCCATAATGATACAGAATAAAAAACCAAGTCAAGATTAGGTAAAGTAATTTCAGTGACTAATAATTTTCCAACCAAATAGGTTTTAGTCGAAACGAGAATTCAATGAAATCTGATATTTCTTCGAAATATCAAACTAAGATAAAACCTAAAGCGAACATTTAAACTCATTTGCATGAGAATAAAAAATCTTTAGACCTTTTCTCCCTTTGTGCTGTGACCCAGCGTTAATATAGAAGCTTTTAATAGTAGTACAAGACCTGGCTCGACCGCAGAGTAGGTGGAAAATAAGTAACATCATATATATATATATATGTATATTTTATGCAAACAGGGGGGAGTCTAACCTGATGTTAACTGATACCGCCGCCCTTTGACACTCACATTAGAAGGCTTATGTTGACGGCGTTCCAAGGTTTTGTATGCTCTTTTCTCAAAGTCGAATTGGTTTGGAAATACTTCAGTAGGTAGCTGCTTCCACAAATTAGTGGTGAGCGGCATCCTCCTTAAATAACAATGAATTGTGGAAGCGACGTCGAGGTGATACAATAAAAATGGAACCCAAGTCGAATAGCGAAGCCAAAGATGCTGATAGAACAATTAAAAATATTCGCGCAATCAGCCATATATAAATAGTCATGCAAATGTCGTATAATTTTTTACAATGTCTTATTAAGTACAAAAAATAATGTCAAAGTTAAATTATTTACAATCGGTGTCAAATCTACGGTCCAAATATTCGCCAACGCTATATAGGCACTTGATCATAAAGATGCTGATAGATATATAGAGCTATCGATTTTTGAAATACCATAATCATTTTTAAACATCGAATGAAATTCAATTGTTCAGGTTTTCCGCTTTCCATAAAACAGTACTCGGAAAATCCATCTAGCTAAACAATGAAATCGCTCGTAAAATGTACATTAAACTTTTATTTAATGTAGACAATGCACTAAGGACATAAAAACTGGTTCTGTACGTTTGTAAGTAGTGATTTTGGAACTTAAAAAGCGTCTAAAAGCGCTTTATAGATATAATATATACTTTATATACTTTATAGATATAAGATAGAAATCTATTTGTGGAACAATTTAGCAAACAGTAAATAAATCGTAAAAGACAAATTGAGCTGTTCTCCGTGTACACTTTGAAAACAGTTTGTAAATCCAATATAATCTTCGCTTATTCAAATGATATCGTAAGAATAGGTCCAGTAATATTGTTAATAAAACATGCAAAACAATAGTTACAAATTCCGTTTAGTATTAGAAATCCTTTGACAAATCAAAAATAATAAAAATAATATGAAACACAATTCAATATGGCCGATATAATAAAAGAAATTTCACGTGAATACGATGAAAGAAACTTATATAATAATAATCATAGCGGTTACATTAAATGTAAATGCTTTAGAACTAGTCGAGTTAGTGGACGAATCCTTACAAACAGGTGAAGCTGAAATAAGTGAATTGGATGTAAGACATACAGGTAGCGAAGAGGAGATCAAAACATTCTTAGAAGAGAGATATAAATTTAGAAATGATAACACCTCAACAAGATATAGAATAGAATTTGGTGAAAGATTAGATCCAAGTGAGTATATCCCTCGCGGCTTGATCTCTATTCCGTAGAGATGTGGGGTCACCCTGCTTCTTCTACCGCATTTACTAGAAGAGTTGGTATATTATTCAAGTTTCATCATCCAACGTCGTCAGAAAACAAAATTACAAAATTCCAGCCGTGTCATTGACGTCTGTCGTTTCACAACTGAGCGTTATTAAGGCAGTTTTTGCTGTACACCACCACTATGTGGTACCAGCTGGCCACTGAAGTATTACCGAACCATTTCGACGTAGTGTTTTTTTTATAGGAAGAGTGTAATTAATATTGAGCATTAACTTGGCATTTCCTATAGCCTGCCGATTGCAGCCTGTTCTATAAAAAAAAAGTATCACTCTTCTTAAAATATCTTGGAAACAAATATAGTTTATTGTTGATAAATCTAGCATTCTTATGGTGAAATTGTTTTTTTTAATCCGTAAAACATAATGTAAAACGTGACGTTTGTTCTGTTCTTTTATTATAAGTCAATCATGGTACATTTAATGGCTGCAGGTTACACTTTCATAGTAACCCAAAATCTTGGCAATCAAAAAGAGTAGAAGTAGGAGATTAGGGATCTGGAAGCAAATTTAAATTTAGATCTTCTTAATCCTGACTTCAGAAGTGCACAAATTACCTATATAAATAAATTTTGATTTAATTTATAATATATGATGACAGTTCTCACAATAAATATCAACTACATTTAAAGTGTATGAAACTTTTTCACGCAGTGTCATACCCAGATGTACACCAGCATACAATTCATTATATAGACATAAACAATTTAATTTCGACTAAATTATGGGATGTTAAGTCGTTATAAATATTCGTTGCTATGTCCTATATTAACTATAGTACTTAATTTTGATTTCAAATGTTAATAAGTGTTTTCAACTAAATTGTATATTTTGGAATAAATGTTCTTACAGTATTTCCAGGATCAGATAGTGATCGTCACTTGGCATGGGCTTTTCGGACATATGCCGTGCGTCGAATCGTAGGGGGCATGGAGACCAGCATATGCATGTATCCATACAACGTTGCTATATCCAGGAATGGGAAGCATTGGTGTGGTGGCTCTATTATTGATGAGCAGTGGGTGCTGACAGCAGGTCATTGTTTGGAATCGTATGTATTTCATTTATATTAAACAACCGTATTAGCTTTTACAAAATTCTCAAAGCTAAATTGCAATGATCATCATCATTCACAGATCATTGATTATTTTAATATATTTTTTATTATATATTGTTTCTTCACTGAGATAATTTTAAGCTTTAAGTAACTGGATCATAAATTCTAACATAAGAAAGTGTCCAATGAGTGTCTATTCAGAGGAAGACACTCTGTTCTCGTGTTCTTTTTTCACTTACCACGGTGAAGCACACAAAAATATGGCCCTACAACCTTGTAAAGCCTGAGCCTCAGATATTACAGCTGTATGGTTTTGTGGTTTGTAGTAGCCTTCTGTATTCTTCAGTTTCCTTCACCGTACCCGTTAGTGTTAAATGAACACATAGACAGAAATACCATTGGTGCACAGCCGGGATCCAAACCTTCAACCTCAAGGACGTCACACGCTGAATCCACTAATCCAACACTGTTTTCTAGCACTTTACAAAAATATTGACTAGGCCCGTGGAGCCATGAAGTTTAATAGTCTCAACATATGGTTTTAACATATATTATATTAACTGACAGGGTGTCGCGCAATTATAAAGTAAATATACATCACGGATAATAGCTTTTTATTGTGTTTTAACTAAAGTCAAACTAAACTATTTGAATATAAATTTCTATAATTAAGTTTTAAGCCTACCAAGAATGAAATTTTAAGAGTTTACCCTTACAGTGTTCATGATGAGGATAAGAAGAAATTGACACAGTTCATTGTAAGAGCTGGTAGTTCGTTTCACAATCGTGGCGGATATCAGGCCAGAGTCAATAAGGTTTGTTTTATTATTAATAGTTTTATGGGAAAATCGAATTAGTTGATCACATCATCATGCTTACCGCTTTTGGACACGCCTGTTTTTAAAAGTACGCTCTTTTCTTCGATACCTAACAAGATTTGTAAGTCGACTTGAAGAAATATTAAAGATGGTGAGAATGTGCGCTTGTTTTGGTTTTTTTGACTACGATTACGCCAGTGTCTTAAGGAAATCTAAAATAAGTTTATTTTACATGATTATTAATAATTCAATTTACATATAATAATTATGAAGTTTACGTGCGTAAAACAGAAATTACACCCGTATCACCTCGACGTCTGTCGCTGTAAAACTAAACGTTTTTAAATTAGTTCTTGTCTACTGCAGTACTTCTAAACCAATTAAACTTAGGACCCAAGGAAAGAGCGTACATATTCGAAAAAACCTGGCTACGCCGTTGGTTGCCGTCTTGACATCAGGTGAGCAGCCAGCCCCCAAGTTCTATTAAAAAAATACAAAAACCGATTGCTTAAAAATTCTACTAAAAAGCTTTAGATATTATATTGAAGTTTATTTAAATTAAGAAATTTAACCACACATAAAATGTATTACGCATTTGAAATCAAACGAAAGATGAAAGATAAATGAAGGAGATTCGAGACTTATCTTTTAATTAATGATTATCCATTGAGAACGCTGAATTCGAGACGCCCTTGAAAAGCTCGCGATAAAAATATTCTGAAAGGAATTTAAGTGTAATAAACATGTTTCATTTCAATTGTCATTTGATTTGATACTTTCTTTCTGAAAGCGAAAGAACTTTTAATTGTCACATTCTAATTGTGTCCTTGGTAATAAAATGTTTAATTTAATTTGTTATGCTGGTTAAAACTAATTGTATATAATAAAACAAATTACTATTAATAAAATAAGGTAAAGTTTTGTATTTATATTTACCAAAAATTCAACACAGACTGAAATTTTGCAAAATATTAAAATAATATACAAACGATGTATAAACGCTATATTTCTAGTTTAGTAAGTATGGAAAAGGAAAAATGTTTTCGTAGAATGATTTTAGTCTAAATTTTTGAAGTGAATTTTCTTTATCGGCGTTGAAAAATATTTACCGTCACATCTTTCTGTTATGCGCCATATTGTCCCTACCAAGGCCATTAATAACAAAAATATATAATAACGATAACAATTATAGTAATAATTCTATTACAATAAGTGCAAAATATTTAATAATTTTAAAACTTTACTAGTAAATAACTTAGTAGTAATAAGGTAAAATGAAATAGTTGTATTATTTATATTCATGTCTATTATCATAGAATTATAAATTATAAATTGCCTTTTGTTAAACTTTATCTAATTTAACTTTATTTAACCAATTTCTGTAAAGTTGGATAGGAGATCAATATTTCGTAAAATAAGGTTATAAAGAAGTTCCATTTCTTTCGTGTGTGTACACGCACGCATTTTTTTTTATTAGGTAGCCAATAGCATTTATAAGAATTACAAATTCAAATGCATGTATTACCAATTAATCGTCATGAACGGAATACTCCGATGAAATATTTTCTTTACGATATTTTTGGACGTTTTAGGCCTTTTGATGTCTTTGATGGACTGGCCTTTTGATGCCTTTGATGGCCTGGCCTTTTGATGCCTTTGATGGCCTGGCCTTTTGATGCCTTTGATGGCCTGGCCTTTTGGTGCAATTTCTGATAGCAGTTCTCATAATTTCTAGGTATTCTTTCATAAAGACTTTTCCCCTGGCGCGGCAGACTATGACTACAGCCTGATTCGTCTTGACAGACCCATGCCGATTGGGAGGAATATAGCTGTTTTAAATTTACCCTCACAGGATTATGATATCAAACCCGAAGATATTCTTATTGTTACCGGCTGGGGGAGTACTGACGTAAGTTGTTTTGCGTAACTCAACACATTTAGTATTGTCTTTTGTTAAAATAGCTTTTACACATTAAGAAAAACACTTTTTGAACGGATTATATTAACGGACGGACGCTATATATTAAAAACTTATAATTATTTACATAATTCTTAATTTAATTTTTTTCCGACGTTTCGCGTGCTTTTCAACGTGCGTGGTCACGGTGACAGTTATCCGAGGTTATATACTGGTGCGCGGTTATTTTATTTTGAATTTCCCTGAAATCACATGTGTAAGGATGTGGAGCCACTCTGCATGTTTTATCGCATTTATCATGGAGAGTGTTCAGAGAAGTTTTTCGCATTAATACAACAGTTCCATCATTCCAGCCGTAACACCTCGACGTCCGTCGTTCCACAACTGAGCGTTTTTTAAGGCTGTTTTTGCCATTATTTCCGACTCAATTCGACTTTCCAATTCTTAAAGGGCCGGCAACGCACTAGCGAACATTGATACTTTTCATGGGCGGAGGTATCGCTTAACATCAGACGAGCCTCCTGCAAATTTCCCTTTTCTTCCACCCTCCAGCCTGTTCAATAAAAAATATATATTAGAACCCTATTCATCATCATTCATCAGTACACAACTGTAGTACCTTGTGACACGGCAGTCCCCCCGACTTGGCAGGCAGTTCCTTTCAGCAGCATTTTCGCCCCCCTATAACTTCGTTGTGGATAAATTTAGAAATCTAAACATTCAGTAACCAAGTCAATTTATATATTAAAAACATGAAAGATTTGTAATATTGATATGGTCATAAGATGTTGCCAAGCTTATTACGTAATAACTTAAGACAGAAGGTTCCTTAAGTAGGGCTGAATAACCTGGATGGAACCATGGATCTCAATTTATTTATTTTTACAAGTTTGGTTTTGATGGCATAACATTTTAGCTTCGAACTCTTTCAGGAATCTGGTTACGGACACATCCCGGATCGGCTCCGTTTTGTCCCCGTACCGGTGATGCAACAGGAGGCTTGTCAGAAGGCTTATAACTTCTACATCACACCAAGGATGATATGTGCTGGGTACGCTACAGGGGGCAAAGATGCATGTAATGTAAGTATCGGGAGCTGACGTAGAAATTATAAATAAACTCAAACTCAGAAGAACTTATTTCATATAGGTAACGTCAGCGGAGATGTTAAATTGGTTCTATACATTATTGATCGCCATGTTTTGAGTCGTACAAATTGTTTGAACTGGACCAAATCAATCCCAAGGATTAGGATTAATTAATAAATTTATAACGATTAAATGATCCTAATCCTTTATTGATTAATTTACGCTTAACGAGAATTTGTTGTGAAAGTAAATCAACCCTTACAACCTAAACGATAACATACAACATGTATAGTTTTTTATAGCAGCATATTGGTGAGGTTGCCTTCCAATATAGGCCTTCCTTTCTTGTTTCCACTCGTCTCTTTCGCGTCTGATTATCATCCTTTCCGTCTCTTTATATGATGTCGTATTCGGCTTTAGCAGGGATTATGTGGGACTCAAACTTTGTATTTACAACCGAACCCACTAAAACCAGACGGATGCCGGACGCCCATGGGCGGAGGCAGGTAACAGAACCTCCACCCGAATGCAAGACAGACAGATAGTTAAACGTTTTCGACGCTGCTTTATTTAAATCAAAATGCTACATTGAATATCGACATTTAATTAATTGTTTAGAGACTCAGTTAACTCTCTTATTTAACTACGTTACTGCGACATAAACACAAACTGTACACAGTTTTTCCGAGACGTTGAACATTTTTAAATAATTAAATTATTTACTAAGGCCAGTGTTAATACATCGCTTTGTTTTTGTCTTTAACCTGAACATAATTCATTGCTGCATCATAAATTACAACTTCCTAACAGTTTTACAAGTTAAGCTACTATCATTTTCTTGCATAAGAAGGTGGGGTATCTGGTCGATAGGTTTGGGTTAATAATAAAGTTTAACAACGATTGTTAGCCCATAGAGTTGCTAAGTAAACACATAAGTAGGGATATACTTGATACATATTTGAAATCCTTACGGATTCAATAATGTAAATGTGTTGGAAAGATTGACTTGCTGATGGAGATTTGCTCAGAGATTCAACACTTCTAGTCAAGCTCTTCTTTCGAGATGACAAAAAAACGAGTTAGGCATGACGTACAGTCCCGAGTGGTACCGCAAGTTCACCTCTAGAGCAAACAACGTATATGGCGAGAGAATGTTGATAATAAATGGACGACCCAGTCAGTTATTAGATACCAACATAAAGTAAATTGAAAAACTATTTTATATGAATTTGTCGCGCTTCTAGGCAGGATTGCTATGGTTACATGAATACTACAGCGGTTTATAATGTAAATAAAAAATGTGTGCGTGTACTAGTGTACACACGTAATAAGTGAAACTTCTTTAGGACCTTATTTTACAGAAATTGGTCAATGAAAGTCTAATACGATAAAGTTTGACAAAAGGCTTTTATTATCATAGACATGAATATTTATGTTTCATTTTACCTTATCACTAAGATTATTACAGAATTTCATTAATTGTAATAGAATTATTGTTATCGTTATTATATATGTTTGTTATCAATGGCTTCGAATCTCTTCGGATTAACCGTGGTAGGGACAAGATAAAGATGGCGCGTAACGGAAAAATGTGACGCCTAACTGAATAATGTGACGCGTAACCGTATTTTTATTTAGTGTAAAATAACTAGATTAAAAAAATAACTTGCGTAGAGACTTATTCAGTTTAACACTTACAGATATCATTGCATTGCATTGTTTCCATTATGTGATATGGAAAAGCTATTTTATACTTTTATCGCCTTACGTATTAAGGTCCTGTATTCGTAGTAAATAAAAAACAAACATCCCTACGTCACTAAAAATATACACAAAAAAGTATCTTAGTATTGTCTTTTGTTAACATAGCCATTACACGTTTAAAGAAAAATTTAAATTAATTAAAAAAAGTATCTTTCAATACTCCTCAGCACGACTCAGGTGGGCCGGCAGTGCGTGACGGCGTACTTCTGGGGATAGTGTCTTTCGGTGGTAAACAGTGCGGTGACCCTCGCTCACCTGGTAAATAATTAATATTGTTTACTACATTTCCCAGCATAAATGTTGATCAAAATGGTATACACAGAAGACGCTTTATTTTTTAATAACAACAACAGCAAATATTGTGAGGAGACTTTAGATCCAAAACTCGAGTGTGCCATGCACATCAGACCTGGTCACATACTTGCCTACTAGAGAATGATAACGAAACAAATTACGATATCTGAGACCAGCACCAAGGGTTGTAGTGCCAATGGGATAAGCCATATTAAAGGAAAAAGCGTCAAACAATACAAACGGGCAGGGTTTTCTGATATTAGGAAGCAATAAAAAATAAACCGTTGACATTTTGGGTGTAAGGCACACCGGTTTTCTCACGGTGTTTTCCTTCACCGTTCGAGCGAATGTTAAATGCGCACATGGAAAGAAACTTTCTTTCCATTGGTGCACAGCCGGAGATCGAACCTACGACCTCAGGGATGAGAGTCGCTCGCTGAAGCCACTAGGCCAACACTGCTCTGATGTGAATGGCCTTTGCTGTCCCAAGGTCCAATTCATGTCATTCGTGACCATAGAGGACCGTGATTTCAACGGCTGATCTCGTGGCGGGATGCGAACAAGACTATGCTGTTACCGTGTCCTGTATCAGGCGATTGCTGATGGTGCCGTTGGGTTTTAGTGGGGTCACCACGAGTCAACCGTGCCGCGGGATGCGTAACGCATCTCCCCACAAAAAAAAACAAAAATACCGCACATAAACACATAGTTACCTGTCTCTTAAGTCGGTTTTGTACGTTCTCTTCTTGAAGGAACCTTAGTCGAATTGTTAATGAGCCTACATATAAAGTCTATTTTGCTATGCACATTACTTACACATAACTTGCGTTAACTCCACAGGTGTATACAGTAGTGTGACAGAAATCACGAACTGGGTTGAAAAAACTATAACGTCCAACGAGGCGTCCAGCGTGCCCGAATTGAAGGCGAAGATTGAGAAGGCCAGGCAAAGAGAGAAGGAATTGCAGAAGTAAAATTATTGTCTATAATTCGTTTTGTGACTCGCAACTATGGATAGGTGTCTGCTTCGTTCTCCTTGCAGCAGGCTGCTTGGAGCGCGTACAAATTAAGTTTTTTCGAAAAACATTTCAAGATTATTTTAATGTAACCACG
This sequence comes from Pieris brassicae, assembly GCF_905147105.1. NCBI lineage: Eukaryota > Metazoa > Arthropoda > Insecta > Lepidoptera > Pieridae > Pieris > Pieris brassicae. The sequence goes on along the minus strand of NC_059673.1, from coordinate 1,933,172 downwards.
TGGCTGTCCGTGCCAGACGTAGTCCGGACGTCTTAGCTCAATTCCCGGAGAAAGAATTGGTGTTGATAGTTGATACTTGTATATAAAATAAAGATACAACATGGGCCACCAAAACCCATTTATACAAATACAGTATAAATGTTTTTGATGTTATATATCTTTTGGTGTGTTAGGGAAAAATTATGAGAGTAAATTTTTACGATGCTCGCTCGACCGTCACAAAAAACCGACACCCGCACACCGTCACAAAACACCGACACCCTGAAGTTAGTCAACATTCGACATATCAGTCAACATACTCAACACTTTAAAATAAATAATGTCCATTTCTTTAATTATGTAGAAATATTTTCTCTGTGATACTTAAATAAACTTTATTTAACTAGATAATGCGTTATAATAAAACATCCAATGTTATACATTGCATTGCATACCGTTTATTGTTAGTGTCGTTTTTTTCTACAATCGTAGGATAGGGAGAAAAAAAAGATTTTTATATTGTTACGCCAAAGAAGTTCTAACGCGTGTACACACACATGTTTTTTTTTTAAATATTGACATAAAGTGAACATTTCTCGTGCTTAGTCGAGGTTTAAAGTATATTTAAAGTATATGACGAAGCAACACAAATCACCAAATGTAAATTCTTTTTCAGCTACATAAAGTCGCAATTATCAGATTGTATTAAAATATATTGTGGTAACTGCAATATTAAATGGTAACCACAACAGATCGGGGAAATAACACAAATTAATAGCCAAATTATTTTTGGGGGCTTGTTAATTAAAAAATATTTTCTGTTTATTAGATCACCATCTTTATATTTTAGCGATGCTCAAGAAGATCATTCTAGAAGGATATATTTTTTTAAATCTACCATTACAGATTACAAAACAATGCACAGCAAAACAACACAACATTAACATTAATAGATTAAAATATTTACAAAAATACTATTTCTTCCAGTAAAGGAAATTACGCGAAGTAGACATTTTGTCAGACACAACGGACAATTAAAAGCGTCTGTCAATCTATACAGTTAATTAATTATTTCCATACATTTTCGTGCGTGTCCTTTTCGACAGGTTAGTTCGACGGTCGATATTAAAGCGCCTTACACAATGTAATGACGTAGGTTTATTATGAGTTGTGATAGTTCCTACTGTTTAAAGTCATTTTTTATACATAAGAATAAATAACTAAACAAAAAACTTTCCCAGATTCAAAGCACGCGTGGAGGACAAGAAAAATAAAATTAAGAATTGGTTACGAGAAACATTACACTCGCCAAGCTTTCTAGAATTAGCCAAGAAGAAGCTACGAGAAGCTGGATTCAATATAAGAAAGAGTTTTCGGAGGAACCAAATGGATGATAACACGCTGGATGAAGTTAATTTAGAGAATTTAATACATGATAGGATACTTGAGAGTGACTCCAAAAATGAAGCAGAGGTTTTTCTGAGTACGTTGGCACTGAAGGAGGTTATTAATGATGGACAGGATTTGAGTAGTGAGAAGGTGATTGAGGCGCTGGTGATAAAAAAAATTAAATAAATATTTTATTGTTTTGTGTCTGCTGTACAAGCCTTAATGTACCCAAAAAATGTCAAGCCAAGCCTTAATGTTCAATGATAATTTGTCAATCTGATGTGCAAGTAGGTGATCAACCTCTGATCATTCTGTGCTTGACACACGCCGTGAACTTTTTGGGTCTAACGTAAGCCGGTTTCCTCGCGATGTTTACATTCACCGTTGGAGCCAATGCACACAAAGAAAGAAAGGATAGCCGGGGATTGAACCTACGACTTCAGGGATGAGAATCGCACGCTGAAACCACTTGGCCAACACTGTTCAATAATTAATGTACTTTTTAATATGAAAACAAAGGCACGAGTACAAAATATCTCTTTTTAATTGTTTTTTTTTATAATGAAAACTAATACTAATAATAAAGTATTATAGTAAATGTGCATTATAATGAATTATGTGATTCGTTACTTACGCCATCTAGCGTTAGATTTATCCATCTCATATATATTTGATAGAATTAAAGATTTCAACGTAATGAAATAGTTAGTTAGATATCCATTAGAATACACTTTAAGTGAAAATATTTGATATAACTAAATAATATTTCTTTTTAACACCTATTTATTATAATTAGCACCTCATTTACAATAACTAATTTAAATCAACGCCATCTACTAGAGAGTTACAGAACTAAGGCGTCATTCAATTAGTGATAAACTCTGTGTAAAAGTTAACGATGAGGTAACACTAGATGGCACATGCAGTGTTGTATATAAAACAATAGACTGAATCTTTGAAATTAACATTTGAAAATATAATGAATAAATGATGAAATAATCATTTCATTTAATTTTAACAAATTAAAAATACAGCTGACGTATCTTAGTGTAAATATTTTAGAAACAAATGCAGGCTTCCGCATTTCAGTCGTTGCTCATAATATACTTGATAGACTTTAAGTATAATCAAAATGGATTTGAAAGCAGCCATACAGTAGCGCCAACGGTTATAATAATAATTTATTTATTAAGAATATGGTACAAGAATGTTATGATGGTACCTAAAGTTCGTATGTTCTGCTACACATAATGGCGTGCAAATTTGTCTTAAAATGAATTTTACATAGAAGTTTCATATGAGTCGTAACATTACAGTATTTGTGGTGATAATATATATTATTACGTTTACAAATTAATATATATTATAATGTTTCACGCAAATCATTTTTTTTTTCAAAAATAGTACAACAAGTCGATTTTAAAAGTTCTAGTAGGAAGGTGTTCTATATTAACTTATTTAAAGCGATCAACACCCTCCATTACATATGAAAAACAGGTCAATAATAAAAATAAAAAGGCGTTGCACAAGCATTGTAAACTTTAGTTAAGTTAGGTAATAATTAAAAGCGTAAACCAAATGTAAGCAATCATCGTACACTTGAAGCCAATATAGCCCATTAGTGTTGCCACACTTATAAATTTCGGATAATGTCCAATAACAGAATATCAGTCGCAACCCCTGTACGTCTAATTTTGTATAAGCTCATATTTTAAACCATCAAATCCAGTTGTTACCCTTTAAACAAAGTTTTATTAAAACATATCTATACAACAACCGTCACCTTACTTGATTTACGTCACAACGATTAAAATAATGCAGTTTCGACGTAAGATCCTCATCAACCAAACAGGACAAAGACATCTGAACAATTCATTGAGAAAAATCGGATAAATGAAAAAACAGAAATAGAAAATTATGTCGAAAGCTTTTACGCTAAAAGCGGTCATACAATACTAGATCACAAAAACTAAGGTAATTTTTACAACTTATACTAACACAACTAATACACATATTAAGAAATGTTAACTAACTGATTCTGTATAGATAGATTCATTGATAAAGTTATTATAATTTATTTCATAAAAAATTAAACAAATAGGCAGGAAAGTTTATACATATATAAAAGCGTAATGTTCGTCATTTTATAAATAAACTTTTGAGATAAGAAAATATATTTTATGCCTTAGACCATATGCATTTAATGTTGAAGCTAATAAGTAAAACAAGATTTACATAGACGTTTCGATTACAATATATGTTTTGTATTTCAATAGTAATTAATATTTATTAAAATAAAATATGTTTATTATGGAATATAAGATACAGGTATCACTTGTTTCACGTCATTAAATTTAAATCAGTAGACATCCCTACTCATGAGTAAAGAAGACAGAGGGTGTAGGCCGAGAGAAAAAGCCGGCGTAAAACAAATATCGCAAATTTATTAGACAGGCTGTCTAGCACTAGTCCCAGGCCCTTTTATCAACTGATAATCGTTAACTTTATATAAGCCCTTTTACACAGCCTTTCTTTAGTGCATTTCTTAAATTTAAAGAAAATTATCCCTTTTCCCAAATAATAATTACTAACTTTAAATAGTCTACTACAGGGAAATTCCAGCCTGCGTTTGTATAACAATCAAACTACGAGGCAGTTAAACTTTACTTTTATGTTCAGGACTCCTTTGCAAACTATAGTATGCGTCTCGTAAACAACAAATAGCGGTTGTTCAAAATTGTTCTATATCACGAAAATTAGAATTGTGTTTATAGAAAGACAAAACATTTTTTACACACTTGGACGTACGAGAAATCGCATGCTTAGTTCTCTCAATATCCGTAGCGCTGATGTCGCAAAATTGGAGTCACTTGATACAAAACTCATGAATATTGTAAGTTATATAGTGCGCAATATAAATTGTGTTTATTCATTATAATTTGTAAGATTTGGGAACCCTTTTAAGTAAAAAACACCTGTCCGAGTAACAAGCTCTTCCATAACAAACTTAATCGTAAATTCCATATCAAATATTTTTAATTAAATTCTTTTTTTTAAACTGTTTACAACACGCGTATGTATGAGTGTGTGTGGGAGCATGTAAGTGAGTGTTATGTGTATCAATATGTTAGATATAGTTATATTAGTAGCTATCGTTTATCAAAACCTAAAGATAACAATCTAGCATACAGTATTTACAATTTTTTTAACTAAGAAAATTCAAACAAATTAAAAAGTTTGGTCCCTGTGTCAGTGTACCTTTAACGCTGGCAGCATTTCCTCGCTGTATTGCGATACTTATTCGTTGAGCGAGGAAAGCACCAGCTCTGAGGTCACCGGTACCTAACCAGGCTTCAACTTAATTCTATAATTCGCACCTATGCACTTGAACACGGCCCAAAAGTCTCTATTCCAAAGGGAACAAATTGAAGTTGGAGAAAAGGCTGTTATATAAAAAGACATAATTATTAAATAATGTTATAATTACATTTAATAACATTAAAAAGATCGATATTTCACTGCTATCTGTAACATGATAATGTTTACACGCGGTATCTATGTTTGCGATGCAAATGATTGCACTTCAGGAAAAACTGCAAGATCAAAGAACGATAAAAAACGCACTGACTGATAAAATTGCATAAAGGTCAATGCACGTAGTACACCACATCAAATATATTTTTTTCTAGAGTATATGTTTTTTTTTTGCGGCACCCTTATTTTATATAAATATATTAAGAAATTTCCAAATATATATGTAGTATTATGCCTATTCTATGTTCATAGGCGAGTGTGAGGCCCGTCGTCTCGCCTCCGCTACACTTTTGTTTTCACTATCGTACAGATATCGATTTGTTGCTCCAGATCGCACCTGGAGGCTTTAAATACAGGACATTCTATAATGAGACGCTTCACTGACTGATCTGATTTCAAGTTAATTCTTTACAGTATATAATACTAGCTAACTATTTTAAAATACATGACCATTATGGTGTAAAGAACTTACAAACAAATATAATAAACCAATACTTTTTTGTATATAATGTTTAGTTTATTATAATAATCATTATGCCATTAAGCCTTTCTTCATTGGATCAAACGACCCCTTTTGGACATATAGCAGACGTCCAGATAACTTGGGGAAGCTTGTGGAGACTTGGGAGACACGAGTCCCGAGGCCGGATAGGAGGCAAACGGGCAGGAGGCTCACCTGATGTTAAGTGATACTATGAACACTCTCAATGCCAACAGGGTCGCGGGTGCGTTGCCGGCCTTTTAAGAATTGGTACGCTCATCTCTAGAAAAACAATAGACCAAAAGTCAATTTGGTTTGGAAATACTTCAGTAGGCAGCCACGTAGTGAAGTTTCGCACAAGAAAAGAGCGTACCAATTCTTATAAGGCCGGCAACGCACTCGCCAGTCCTCTGTCATTGACAGTATCGGGCTGCGGTATCTCTTAACATCAGATGAGGAGTGTCCGTTTGTTACATATAAAAAGGAAATACCAGCTCTGCGGTCACCGGTACTAACCAGGCGCCAACTTCAGCTCCCGTGCACTTTAACCCTATGGCCCAAGAATCTACTTCAAAGGGAACTAAATCATTAAAAATTATATGAACCATGATGCTATCTTGACTGATTAGAGAAAAAAACGTTTGAACTGCTATCGGACAAAGCCTTTTGAGGACTTTCACTTGTGCTAATTTTAATGCAAACTTTGTGTAATAATGCTTCTTCCGCGAAAATTACAATAAATATACTTTTTTTAAGACAAGCAAGGCCGGCGTTTCCGTTTTCATTAAGTATACAAAAAATCCGGTAAATTTATCGAATCACGACTCCAGCTTAAAACAGCTCCAATTTTTTATAGTATATATATATATATCAATATATAAAAATATACTTGGAAAAGATTAGATGATAGCAGGGGGTTTACTGTCAAATAGATCAATTGTATTTTATTTTTATGTTATTTTTAGTTAGAATTTGGCCATGCATGGGCTGTAAATAAATAAATAAAAGATACAAACGCGATTTTATTACGATATTATTTACATAAGTCAACGCTCTACCGTCTTGTGATTTTTTAGTAAATTTTTACTTTTTGATTGTATCAGTAACCTAAAGGCAATAGTTTCAAAACCCTGACTTTATACAGGACTTCTGCACTTGCTCGTATGATGAAGATAACTATTATGCGGAAAATCTATGTAACGTGTACAGCTGGAGGCCTCTTTAAAAAAATTAACGAAATCGGAGGTCCAAACTTAAAAGTTTAAAGCGTCATGGTTTTTAATGGCATCAACTTATTAGTCAAACTATGTATTGAAATACGAAACTCTTCAAGTGAACTTTTATATAAACACAATCAAAATATGAAACACAATATACCACGTATAAACGTGAATAAAAAGCAATAAAATAATTCACATTTAATGCCAGTTCTTAAATCAAGACCATAGAGAAGATGAGAACTGGCACTAAATTCCGTAAATCGTTGGCGATCGAATGATAAACTTGTAATATCATAAGAATGTGATATGAAATCATTTACACACAAAATTAAACAAAGTAAAAACCTAACAAAGTATCAATTACTTAACTTAAAAGGTTTTCTGTGCAAAATAGACCGAAAAACTGGTAAATTAGCAAAAATAAACGAATCCAAGAAGTGGGCCAACAACGTGAAGGAAATAATCCGCTGTGGCCATTCTGCACGCTCTTGCGTAAAACTGGTTGCAGAGATAGATTATACAGGCTGTAGACATATAGAGAGAGAGAAAGAGAATTAGAGATGCGATTCTTAACGCTTATGTGTTTGAAGCTATGAACAAAAAACGTCGTCAAAATTATATTGGATACTTACTTCATTTGTTATACACACCATTAATGGAACTGTGAAGGAAAATACCGTGTTCACACAGGAGGCTGCTTTAGTACTCTGTAACTACATAATACGAAAACGATATGACAACAGTGTCATAGTTTGTCAACACTACCAACTGCCAACCGTTATGACCGTTATCTTTGACGATGTCTCGCCTAAGGCGAAATCTTTCATACAAGTTTTGACTGAGCTGTTGGAGGGCTATGCTGTTAGAGCAGTGTTGGCCCTCAGCATGCGACTCTCAGCCTTGAGGTCATAGGTTCGATCCACAGCTGTGCACCAATGGATTTTTCTATGTGCCCATTTAACATTAGCTCGAACGGTGAAGGAAAACATCGTGAGGAAACCGAATTGCCTTAGACCCAAAAAGTCCACGGCGTGCGTCAGGCACAGAAGGCTGATCACCTACTTGCCTATTCGATTAATAAATGATCATGAAACAGATACAGAAATCTGAGGCCCAGACCTAAAAAAAGGTTGTAGCACCATTTTTTTTTTTAAGGGCGTAGACTCCGTGTACACATTGAATTTGTTAAGTTGTATGTTTAAAATATTGTAAAACTGTATATTGGTTATTTTGAAATCTGATCAAAGTTCTCTGCCACATTTTACGCTAATTATGGATGTATAAAGTGGACCTCCGCAGTAACCGAATGGACGGGCCCAAAGGAAAAAGGAAGAAAGGAAGACCAATAGAGAGATGGGCCGACGGGATCGAGAGGGTAGCTGGCATTGGATGACGATGGCAAAAAATCAATTAGGGAGGAAAAAGTTGGAGGCCTTCTGCCGGGCAGGGGCCGCATCTTAGTAAAACTATAAATTTATCTTTTTTATTTTAATCAAATGTATGTCAAAGATGTGGAATAAAGGCTTATTATTATTATTATAAAGTGGACCTCAAAAATATAACGACCGATGTAACTGAGCGAGTATATCGTATTGAAGTCTGGCCAGTTCGTTCTGGGATCAGCTAGTCTATGAAATACTATTGTGAATGGTTACAAAAAGAATCTTTTTGTACAACCCATCATTAATACGGTAGACAATACACGTTAAATCTTTTAAGGAGTAGAGGCTATATCAACCTGAAACCAGATAAGATTATCGTCAAAAATCGTACCGAATTTGTGTAAAATCCTTCCAAGCCAAGAAATCTTAAACGACTCTGGGCCGTAAATCTGGAGTGCTTATACCTACGTTTATATAAGGGACATGTAGACCGATGAGAAGCTTACAAGTAAGCAAATGTAAGTAAGTATAAAGCAATCCACTAGATGATGAAGTCGAGTTGGGCCAGGCCTCCTCATACGGACTAAATCTAGGAAGTACTAGAGAAGGGACAAGTTAAAGGGCCGACGAGCATGTCATGAAAGTGGATGATGTGAGAGAGTTAGAGGATAGTAGAGGAGGTCAGTGGTCTCCTTCGGGAAAAAGGCGAGAATATATAAATACAATTTCAGATATAAGCTAATTTACTGCTTTATGTAAATAACAATAACTTTACATAGACGAATTAGATAACAACCTCTATAAGAAACTGCGTTCCGGTCTAGTTGCATAGTTGCCCGACAATCGCGACTTATATAACACCCTGTGGCAATGCCTTTTTATGGCTATCTGATTGCCACGGATAGTTTAGGAGCTGTTGCAAAAAATAGTCTTTTAACCGACGTCAAGAAACGGAAGGATGTTTACAATTCGACGTTTAGGTGATAGACAGGCACACATTGCCTGGGGGCTCGCAAGTGCGCTGCCGGCATTTTAAGAATTGGTACGCTCTCGAATTGGTTCGGAAATACTTCAGTGGGCAGCTGGTTCCACATAGTGCGGCAAACACTTCTTAAAAACGCTAATTTGTCGATGATGAAGCTCAGCTGCCGATATTTATTTATTTTATCGATTGTAAAATAATATGCGTGTGCGCATAGTCGCGTTTTTATTCAACGCTCTTACACTAATTATTACGTGACAATTGACGTATACGTTTCACGACACGAAAATAACTGAATCTCTTTGTCACGGTCAGTGATTACGAAATCATTTAATTATTATATCATACCCTACTTTTTTCTTTACTATTATTTAATTTATATTGGAACTTCCGCCTACTACCTTCAAGCTTAAAATTATTGGGAAATTCAGGAGTCGGGAGTTCCACAACTAAACGTTATTTAAGGATTGCCTACCATTGTGTGGAACCAGCTACCAATTCCGTGATAACTTTAAAAGCGGCGGTATTACTAAACTTACAAAAAAGTTCCTACGTACAAAATACTCATGTCAGAAGTGAAGAACTTTTTTGTAAATTAATTATTACTAAGGTAAAGACCCAAAAGACGATCATGCACCAGTATATGATCACTCCATGTATTTGTATATCTATATTCACACTATTTACACACTGTATACGTGCTAATGATAATATAAATAAATAATAAATGTGCGTTTACTGCACAAGACGTTACAGAATTGCTAAAGTTCTAATATGTAACTAAACGAATACATCAACCAATAGCGTGTATTTTTTATCGATCTCTTTTAGATTTACGCTCGATCTTTCTTGCTTACTCCCTACTCTCGCGCCATGGCTATTTGCTGCTTACTACGTTCGCCCTTTCTCACTCTCCTTCCATCGCTCTCTTCCTTTTCTTCGATAGAAACGCTGCACATCTTCGTGACGCCCGTATTATTATGCGCCTAAAGAAGTTTCACTTCAAAAAAACAATGGGCCCTCCTAGTAGTATATATATTCTCCATGTAAATGCGCTGACGAGGCTTTAGTTCGGTCAAGGGAGGTCATTGAAAAGAACAATTACAAATTGCACTGTCAGTGACCACCGACTGAGACAATTCATAAAAGTCTGCTCAGCAATTTTACACAATGCAATATTCTTTATAAATTCGTCACTGACCACCTGATTTCCTTAAATTCTTTATTAACCTAAATAAACATATTTTAGCCGACTAAAGTATACATAGAATAACGTTTCAGTCCTGGGGAAAGGGTTGCTCTTTCGGTTATCAATGATGTAGATCTTCTTAAAAGGCCGGCGAAGCACTCGCGAGCCCGTGGCACTGTGTGTCTGATGAGTGTCCATGCCATGTATCACATAACATCAGGCGAAATAACTCCATTTATGACACTCTCAATGCCAGAGGGCTCGCGAGTGCCAAGCCGTCGTTTTAAGATTTGGTACGCTCTTTTCTTGAAGGACCCTACGTCAAATTGGTTCGGAAATACTGCAGTGGGTTCCAAATAGTGGCGGAAGCTTCCAAAATCTGGTGAGAATAATGAGATTCAGCTGCAGGTAATAAACCGAACAACAATCAGTCCAGAGCTGCATTTGCCGGCATTTGAAGGTAAGTAAGGTCAGTCAGCATAAAATAATTTGACTAACCTATACCTCCAGAGTCGATTCCACAGTAGAATGAAATGTACTGAAGAAGACCGTAAAAGTAGGATATAATCTCCATCCAGGAGATCCAAGCAACTGGTATAAAAACATTCCGGAGATATACAAATAATTAAATATTTATTAAAGTAAACGAAAGCCTTATAAAGCATTTTTCTTTAAAAGCTCCGTAAGCTTTGTAAGCTCTGATAAGGTTTACAATTTGAGCTCTAGCTTACGGTCGCCGACCCGGCCTTGCACGTGGTGCGTACACCCGACAGAGAAATTGCTTTAACTTTTTGTTATGACTTTACATAGACAAGCCAATAGAATTGTCGAGACTAAGTATGACAAATGTTACAAATTAGGTAGGAAGTCATAATTTGAGCGTAGACTGTATCTAATATAAAAAGTTAATTATTTTTTTGAAGTTGTACTTCTTTTGGCGTTAGCGAAGAATGATGAGAGTAAATGTTTACGATGCGCGCGCATCTTCACAAAAAACTGACACCCTGAAGTTAGCCATAGTCAACATTTTAGTTTTTTCCATTGTTAGTGTCGTTTTTTCTACAAACGTAGAATACATTTTTTGAAATCTAATTACGCCAAAGAAGTATAACTTCAAACACAAACCCTCATACGTTTTTTTTCTTATTTCCACTTCGTTGTAGTAATATATTAATATACATAATTGATTTATATATTTAAAGTAAACGTACAGAAACACCAAGTTTACTTTGACTGAAGAGCAATAGTACACATTTTAAATTCCTCAAAGAGTTTAAAAAAATACAATTAGTACAAAAAACGAAACGAACCCATAACAACAGTATTCTATAAATTAAAAAAGTTTTCAAGAATTGATGTATAACAATAATAATAAAAATGAAAAAAATAATTTGTTAATAACCATAAATCATAAAACATAGACGATAGAAGAGTAATTATGCATCTAAGTGTACTGCGCGTACGCTGACCTGTGCGTTGACATTATGCAGTTTTCGGGAACAGGCTGTGACGTACTTAAACTGGATTACAGCTGTCTCACTCACACAAAAGCGTTACACATTGGAGCGAGGGAGATATAAGGCTTAGGAAGAAAATCAGAACAACAATGCCAGTCTTACGGACTTATGTCGTCGACATCACTTGGTTCTTGGTTAAAAATATTTACTGGGTTAATACCTAGAGTAGTGTTGGCCTAGTGGCTTCAGCGTGCGACTCTCATCCCTGAGGTCGTAGATTCAATTCGCGGCTGTGCACCATTAGACTTTCTATATACGCATTTAACATTCGCTTGAAGGGTGAAGGACAAGATCGTGAGGAAACTGGCAAAACAAAACTAAAAAAGGTTGTAGCGCCACTGATTGTTTGAAGTGAAACTTCTTTATCGGCGTTGGAAAAAAATTACCGTCACATTTTTCGGTTACGCGTCACATTTTTATGTTACGCGCCATCTTTTTTTTGTCCTTACCACAGTTGATTCGAAGATATTTGAAGCAATTAATAACGATAACAATTAATAAATACAATTCCGTAATAATCTTAGTAGTAATAAGGTAAAATGAAACAATTGTATTATTTGTATTCATGTCTATTGTAATTGAATATTGATCTTTAATTAACTGACTAGAGATTCAACTAACTCCCTCATTTAACTACTTTACTACGACATCAACACAAGGGTATAAGTATTGCCTAAAGCGCTCGCTCTCACACTCCACCTCCACTGACCGGGGTGGAGGTCCCAGAGGAGTTATATCTATAGTGGGAATAAATGCGTTTCAGTATATCATATAAATCACCTTAAGACTAATCATTAAACAAAATGTAAGTGAAAGTGACCATTAGGTACGGAACGTTTCCACATCCTCGCCATTCAATTATTATCGTAATTTAGTTACATTAATGTTAATTTAAAATATTTTCAATTAAATTATTCTGGACTAAATTAAAAAATGATGAATTATAATCTATATATAAAAATGAATCCCTATATCCTTGGTCACGGTATCACGCGCGAACGGCTGGACCGATTTCGTTAATTATATTTTTGTTCTGTTTGTTATTGTCAGGAGAAGGTTCTAATTAAGAAAAGTTGGAAAAATTAAGAATACTTAACCACGATATTAAGTAATCCTCCTGTCTTTTGCTACGAGAACATTTTTTTTCAGTGTATAGCGCTTTTAAAATTTAAATCTCGTCAAAGAGGATTTAAGAAACATTAATATCGTATAAAACAAATGCTTCGATCGGAGTTATTATATTGATAAAATAACTACAGTCGCTAATTGTTTGTGGCATATGGATTTTTAACATGGTCAGTTATATGTTGTCTGTTCCCGTGTTGAAATACTAAAAAAACTATTTATATACGCGCCAGAAAAACAAACAAAGAATGTTGTATATCATAAAGCATTTTTAGTTAGTTATAACAGTTTAAAATCAATATTCATAGTTAACTATGTCTATGACAGGACAACGTCTGTCGGATGCGCTAGTATGGTATATTTTGTAAGTTTGGATTTACTTTTGGGTCGTGGGGTTTTACAGACGCTATAAAGATTTAACTTGGCGCTTGGTTAGTACCGGTGAACCTAGAGATTCCTTCCCTTACTTGTATCGCAATACACCGCGGAATGGGAAGAGAGCCACAATCTAGAAGGTGGGTCGAACAAATTAAGGAAACAGAGAGTGGCACAGTTCAGGCATGAATGCCGGGATTTGAAGGCCTTTGCCAAAAGAGGGAGCACAGATCTTTAAAAAGAAGTATCTTCTTTATTTAAAACTAAGGCTGACAATAGCTTTAATGATTTACTTAATAATAGGCGTAAATTGTTAGACAAGACGGAGTTAGTGAAAAAAGAAACTGCTATTTGATCCTTCTGGGTACAATCCTTCCGTATAGGGTGTTATATGGGCGAAAGTTTTTTATTCTTGTTATATACAATACAAGGTATTGTCACAGATATAAGTATTTGACATCCTGTATCTGGAGTTTCAGTTCAGTATCATCTGACGTCCGTCGTTCCACAACTGAGCGTTACTTAAGGCATATTTTGCCGCGCACGACCACTATGTGGAACCAGTTGCCCACTGAATTATTTCCGAACCAATTCTACTAAGGTCTTTCAAGAAAACAGGGTACCAATTCTTAAAAGGCTCGCTCTTGCGAGCCGTCTAGCAATCTGTCTATGGGCGGTATCAATTAATATGAGGTGAGCCTCCTGCCCTTTTGGCTCCTATTAAATAAAAATATGTCAGTCAGAAAACCAGGCTTTGACTACTTAATTTAGTTAGCCTAGTGGCTTCAGCGTGTGACTATTATCCCTGAGGTCGTAGGTTGAATCCCCGGCTGTGCACCAATGGACTTTCTATGTGCGCATTTAACATTCGCTCGAACGGTGAAGGAAAACATCGTTAGAAAAGTGGATTACCTTAGACTCAAAAAGTAGACAGCGTGTGTCAGGCACAGGAGGCTGATCACATCCTTGCATATTAAATTGACAAATGATCATGGAACAGATAGAGAAATCTGAGGCCCAGACCTAATACGGTTGTAGCGCCCCTGATTTATTTATATTAATTTATCGTGAGAAAAAACACAAGGTTCAAAATAACAGTCAAAAATCTAAACACATCGACGCACGCCCATGTTAAGTTCACAAATCAACAATTGTAGAGAAATGCCCTGAGGCTGTGCGCGGGCGCCGGTGAATTCCACTGTCGCTTTCCGAGCTTTCTTCCGGCGCAGCCTTGAAATTTTGGCGCAGAGTATCCGTGGAGCGTCATTCTCAATTTATTTTTTGTCATAATTGAAAAATATTATCGCTTATAAATTTCTTTATTTATTTACTAATTCAACGTTGAGTGAATGGGGGATTAGAAAACTGATCTATATGATATAATAATAATAATAATCTGCCTTAATATGATGTAATACTTACTTCTAGTTGTTTTTTCACGATTATAAAGGGTTCAACAGTAATTATCCGGAGCTGGTTATATTTGGTAGTGGACTTATCAATTTTAAAAAAAGCATTGTTATGGGCATATCTTGTACCTAACTACTACCTTTTGTTGGTTGTTATTATATGCTTAACAAAAATAGAATGTACATTATTTTTACCAAAATTGTCAATAATTTTAACCATAGAAAATATCCGAGGTAAGATTTTGTTATAAAATAATAAATATAAATAAAATAAATTAGTGGCGCTACAACCTTATCTGGCCTGGGCCTCAGATGTCTGTATCTGTTTCGCATTTAATTTGCAGTCAATCTTATAGACAAGTAGACTTTTCGGGTCCTTTCACCGTTCGAGCAAATGTTAATGGCGCACATATATATAACGTCTATTGGTGCACAGCCGGGGATGGAATCTACGAACTGAGGGATGAGAGTCGCAGTCTGTAGCCACTAGCAACACTCAAATTTAAAGGTGGTTAATTAAAAAATAACTAGAAAATGGTTTTTGACACAACTATCAAATACTTGATGTGCTCCATAGAACCCCTGTTCCAAACAGAGTGAATGAACCAAATGAGAGATGCACCGAACTGGTACTTTCACCGAGGTGAAGGCCCTGCAGGCCCTTACCCTCGGCCAATGCACTTCTGCATAGAAGAATAGGAATTATTTTGAACTCTTTTTGTGCTACGATATTTTGAATTTGGAATACTTGTAATTTGTTCTTTGAATTTTTCACAGAATAAAAAATTCTCAAAAATAATATTGTTGACTACATTAAAACCTTTTTGAGCATAGATTTTATTGTGAAATATTTATTAAATATGGACGTACACAAACCCTTTAGAGTTTGTGATTCCTTTATGGTTAAATAGGTAGTTGCGATACTGAACAAAACAATAATATTTATTTAATTGTACTTAACCACGACGATAATGTCGAAAAAAAATATAAATACATACGCAATACCGCTACTGTGAACTCACTCTGAGAACATATAAATATGCCGATGGTGTCGGACAGCATTCAGTCTTTGTTAACGGGGATCTGTTCAACAGAATGCTTCCGGTATCGCAAACAGCCTTGGCATTTGCCGTCACACATATCCCCTAGGTACAAAGAAACCAAGTTCCTGGAGAACACTTGCGTTGCTCACGACCCCTATCAAGATTTCAAGTAGGCCTACTGTAAGACTCCAAAGTTTTCGAGAACAGGATTTTGATTATGCAAAGGCATACATTTTTTTGTATGACTGAGGTTCCTAACACAGACACAGCGCACGCTTATTACTCTCAGCCACACTCTCAAATATAGTGTTTACACTCACACATTAAAATACATTCACGCGTACTTAAGGTCGTATACGACTTTTGTTTGATTAGTGTAACATTGAAACGACTTTTTCTTCAAAGAATTGTTTTAACTATTCTCCACGTACCCTGTAATTGTAATCTAGTGGACCCACTGCACTCCCAGTAGGGCATTGTAACTATTTTGTCACAACCATATTTCTGTCATGAGTTTAATTATTATTTAATAAAATACTACATAAGTTAAATTGAATCAATAGGGTTTAGTTTGACTTGCTTCAGTAATACTAGCTACTGTGTTCTGCGCTCCTAGTACATCTGACAAAATGTTATGAACAATATTTTTATAAATATTAATAATAATTAAATATGTTACAATGTGTGGGTGGATTGTTTATATTTTTTATATGTGTTTAACGCAAGTATATTATTATTATTTAGTATTTATTTTTCGTCAGCGTGCGACTCTCATCCCTGTGGTTGAAGGTTCGATTCCAGGGCGGGCGACTTTCTATGCGTGAATAACTCTCTCTCGTACGGTGGAGGAAAACATCGTGAGGACACCGCCATGCCATAGACCCGATGCACGATCAGCACAGAAGGCTGATCACCTACTAGCCTATGAGAAAAAATAAATATTGATCACGAAACAGATAAATCTGACGCCCTGACGTTTTCATAGAAATACGGTCAAATGAGCAAGAGGCTCTCACCTGTCAAGCGACACTGCCATCTCCCGAATGAGTTGCCGGCCATCTAATGCTTTAACTGTTTTTTGTACACAACTCTCTTCAGTCGGTTGCTCATGTCTGAGCGTCGTGGTCAGCAAGGAAACACTTGACACTCTGTATCCACCTGTCCAGCGCCAGTTTACAGTGTACAGTTTTGACGATGAGTCCTTCGCTTCATGGGCACTTCTGGTGAAAGGCCGTGTGATTTTCCTTATGTGTCTTGACGATGGGTTTCTCCAAGTTCTCATCGCCTCTGAGCATAAACAATTTAATTTTGGGAAGCCGGTCATTACCTTAGAAACTTTTGAAACATAAATTACGTAAAATATGTAGAAGAAAGTTGTTTAAAACAATAATTCTCCAGACCCTGAAATTTTGGCATTACATAACTGATTTGTCCAACAAAATTTTATGGAGTTATTACATAAACTAAATACTTTTCGTGTTATTTTGTTAACCGTAAGCCATAAACACTGTTTGGTTACATCGGCTACTTTATTTAAAAATACCGAAGGAGGGAAAGACTCCTCCACCCTCCTCACTTAGAGCGGTATTTTTTGTGTATAGCTCCACCATCCGGGGATCTAGATGAATGGTTGGACCAATGGTTTAGGTGTCAATAAAATCGGATTTGCAGCAGAAGCAATATTATTTATTGTCCAAATAACGGGACAACCTCTTCCAGTCGAGTTCTCCAATAAATAATTTGAGACCAAGTCTTTTTTGTGGGTGGCTCTCTCTTTTGTGGAGGCCTAATTATCGCCTAATTAATATCATAACAATTATATATAAAATCTTTATTAATTTTTACAATAACTTGTAAAGTATTTAAGCATGACACAAAATTTTGACTACTTTTAAATATAGTATTGTCTTTTGTTAACATAGCTTTTACACATTAAGAAAACACTTTTTAAACGGATTGAAGATATGTATTAGCCAGCCATAGCTAGTAATATATATATATATATTTATGTGTTTGCGCAAGATACATTGATTTATAATATTTGATTGAATACATAATTTTTAATATTCATTAAACAGTTAAGAAGGAATGCATGTTACGTCTAAAAATCTACGACTCGTAAGAAATTACTTCTAGTTATTTGAATAAGGAACCCATATCTCAAGACTATAGTTTATGGTCTACTTTTATAGTCCGAAAATCACAATTTATAATATGACTAGTAGAGATTGTAGCTTAATTGAATAATTGTGATTACATAATTATTTAATTGTATTTTGATCTGTATTCCGTTGTATTAAGGGTTATTGTAACACACTGAGTATTCGTGGGAGTGTTCCCACACTGAAACTAGAACTCCTAGACAATTATGAGCGCCTAGTACTTGACATTTACGAATATGTTGGCCTGGTATTCCATTTCTGTGTCTGTTCGGTGGTGGGACCAAAGTCTTTTTGTATCCGAAAATGTATCGAACTATCGTCACTATACATACATACTCCTTTTAAACAAATACTCCATCAATTAAATAGATTGGCATGACAGGGTGTTTAATATTTATTGTCTGTCTAGGGAATTCCAGGAAGGCGGACGGACACAGGAAATCCATTTATTTAATGCAAATAATAAGTAATTGCTCCCGTCAGCTCAAATTAAATGTAATATATTGATTTGTAGTCTTATGCCTGCAGGTTTTTTGTTTATGAAATCTATATATATATATTCATTTATATATATATATAAATGAATCCCTATTTCCCTTCCCGCGTGAACGGCTGGACCGATTTCGTTAATTATATTTGTTCTGTTTGTTATTGTCAGGAGAAGGTTCTAATTAAGAAAAGTGCGAGGAAAATTGGTAAATTTAAGATTACTTAACCACCTTAAAGTAATCCTGACTTTTGATACGGATAACAATTTTTCTGGGCTTTTGACACATTGCCAGAATGCGAGCAGCAATATCGTTAAAGAGGACGTAAGAAAAATGAAAACAAATGCTTTGATCGGAATTATTATATTGGTAATCCATATTCATAGTTAAGACAGGACGTCTATCGGATCCGCTAGTATAATATAAATTTACATTATTTTGGTCTTTTTTATATAATAACTTTATGCTTTTAAGTAAAATTTGGGGGGGGGGGTTGGGTGATTACACGCGAGAAAAATAAACAAAGACATCAAAAGGAAACAAAGGGATAGGCTAGTTAAATACAAAATATGTACATAAACATATGAATTACATCTTAATATTATTATTGATAGAAGATAAATACAGATAAAGCAAAAGTAAGGAAAGGAGGTGGGACCCAATATGACCGATATTGGGAACAAGAAAAGTTTACTTTGCTTACTTGTTGGATAACCCAAACATATTGGTAATTTATTATGTAATTTAAATTTGAAATTTAATTCGAGTTTCCTTTCTCTCTTTTCTTTCTTAGATCACCGAATGATGAATACAAAGTACCAGGTACGCATGACACGTACAAAGCTTTCATTTTCATAATCCCTTTGATTATGTGCGGGTCATCAAACGCCAAAATCCGTATTTACATTCTATTCTGCTCAGGCAGCCCCCCTCCGTGAACGAAGCGGACTGCACTTTCACTTTTCATTGTAGGGCAATCTGCTTACAGCAACACCATTGTGTATTGTACAAATTTTCAAATGAATTTGCACTTTCGCTCCTTAACATAGAGCATAAAATTCTTTGATATTTTTCATGCAAATGGAACTTTGTTGAATTAAGTTTTTGAAATGAAAACTGTCCGAAGTTTGAAATGTTTGGCATTAGATTTGAGAACTTATTTACTAGTAATAAAGTCTATAATTCTGTGAGGTGTTTTGGAGATTCTACGTTTGTATATAAATGGAATGGTCTTAGGTTGTTCCGCGGAGAGATTCGGAACCTTATGACGAATGTTATGAAATCTTTGACACGACTCTATGTATTGTTTTTGTGGTTAGAAATCGCAAGAAGTAAATCTAGAGCGAATTTGAAGGGATAATTGCCCATTGTATATATATACATATATTATAAATATTATAGCTATATTCAAACATTTAAAATAATATCGTTTTTATCATATTTTTGCGCCAGAGTTGCAGGAATGGTCGTGAAAATCAATTACTAATCATCTTATAATTAAAATTAATGTTTTTTTGTTATTTAAAATAAAATAAATAAATCAGTGTGCTATAACCATTTTAGGTCTGGGCCTCAGATTTCTGTATGTTTCATTATCATTTGTCATTTGGCAAGTAGTTGATCTGTGCCTGGCTCATGTCGACTTTTTTGAGTCTAAGGCAATCCGGTTTCCTTACGATGTTTTGCTTCACCGCGAATGTTAAATGCGCATGGAAACAAAGTCCATTGGTGCACAGCCGGGTATGGAACGTCAGGGATGAGAGTCGCACGGTGAAGCCACTAGGCCAAGTGCTAAGTGTTAGTTTTCGTAGTAGTGCAGTCTTTAGTTCTTTCTTAATGTTCATTGTAACTAATAAATTCATGATGGAGATGATAGAGCAAAAGCCAAATGGCATCTCCCTCTCCAAGGAACAGCTAAACTATACTTGACATACTTTTTCATACAGGCCGCAAACGGGCAGGATATTACCTGATGTTAAATTATGATGTCCTCTCACAGTGCTCGCAAGTGCGTTGCCGACCTTTTAAGAGTCTGCGTACCTATTTCGACACTTACGATGTTGTTGAGTCTGATACTTTGTTGTCATATGTCTGCTTCTTCTATGGAATAAATGTTTTATTTTGTTCAAAATATCAACCATTTTGAGGCGAGTAGCTCATCAGACATAAAGTGATTAAGACTCTGCTATCAATCTCTTATTTAAAATCTAAAATGTGATGAAACGCTCTAACGTAGTCTCGTCAAGCAGAAATTACACAATGTTTCACAATAAGTTTTACAGATTAATAATAATAATACCCACAACTGACAAGAAAAATCAGCTCTTGAGGACTATTTTAAAAGTAAGATGATGAAGAAGAATAATACCAAAACAGTTTCACGAATTTATCAAATTGTTCTCTCTCTGTCTCCATACAGTTTAGAGGACTGTGATTCTGTCACCTGATCGGTCCATCTGGTTGGTGAACGTGATCTTTTGCCTTCGGTGTTACGATCAGTTTCTCCGAGATCTCATAGCAGATGCCTTGAGATCCGTCTATATCATCCTTCAAAAACCATAAATATTCGATACGGCAAGAATAACCCGCAATCTTCTAGAAGATAACCCATATAAAAACTGTGTTTACTTGGCTTTGACCCAGTGCAACAGTGTACCAGGATTGTTTATTCAATCCTGAAACAAAGGGTAAACAGTTACCAAACATAAGGTGATAATGAAGAGCGTTAATTTCCAATATTTACAAGTTTTCTCTTGTTACTCGATATCCTAACTTCCTACACTATTACTCAGAACCCCGTGACGGGAAAAGTCCTCCCAGCTATTACCGTCCAAGGATTCTTGGATTCTAGGATCGAAGTTCTTTCTTCATTTGCTTTGCTTCTATAATTTTTATTCTTATTTTAGGGCGCTTTCTTCTCTTTCTTCCCCTTGGAATTATTGCAGATTAGCTGAATTAAATTTACGATTTTCTAAAGTACAACGAATACGCAATATTAAGTACACTATTATCAGAATTGCAATATTCTGCTATGTACCTTTTGTTGTACAGTATATTTTAGTTATTATTATTAAAGTTTTATTAATGAAACCATACAGAAATTGGTCAGTTACATATATGAGTATTAATTGTAAAAAAATAAGTTAGTGTCTTCCTATTTGTATGTTCACTTTTGGGCCTTCTCCAGATTTTTCCATTTCTCTTTTTTTATTTATATAATTTTCTCAATGCATTATTGAGATGTAATTGTCTTGTTTTGAATGATAGGGATCTTACGTTGAAAGAGCATATGTAATGGAGGGTGGTGATCGCTTTCCCCACGGGGACCAGCCACATTGGTGAGTATTTTGTTAATGTAATTGCTATTATTGTATTTAATCTTTGTTTTCCGGTATGGTGTGTTTATAGTATATTTTGACGCACGCATTTGAATACCATATAATCCCCATATAATCTAAAATACCTTATCTGTAAATTGCAGATGCCATCAAAAACAAAACTTGTAGTTCTTCCATCGAAAACAGTTAAGATCTATGTTGGTCAATTTATTCAGTCGGTAAGGACTTCTTACGGGCTAAGGACTTAAGGACTTAAGCCTCTCTGTCTGCTAGAAGTGCCTTAAAGTGTTGATGATCAGATTAGAGAGTGAGTGATGTACTTAAGAAATTTGTCTAGTTATATTCTTAAACTGGTTCAACTTAATTGAAATTTAATATATACCATGTCCCGAACTATGCAAGGGTAAAGGTTGATTCGGCCGTGCTGCTTTTTTGCAGATATTTTGTGGATACGAAAACGTTCTTTAATTTGAGGAGGGACATTACCGTATCGACAGGATGGACATCGAGTATTTGACTGTTACAAAACGTTTTGTATTAGAACCTCGTCATTTTAAATATTTCATTTTGACGGAGACAAATACAACAAAAATGGTCCAGTTCTCGAGTTGTAAGTCGAACAAAACCAACATTTTAATATATTAAGATGAATCAGAAAGTTTTGTATTTTTTAAATAAATTATTAACCCAAAATCGTGCAGGCAATATCAGAAACCGAAGATGTCCTACTTTTACAAGGATGACTCAATAAAAATCCGTTACGAAGAGCTGGCAACGTTCACACTGTAGTGTATCTTTATTAACTGCATTCTTAACAATTTAGTATTTCTTTAAAATATTAAATTGTAGTTTGTTTAATGTTTAGGACTGTTGGCTTAGTGGCTTAAGCGTGTGACTCTCATCTGAGGTCGTAGGTTCGATCCCCGGCTGTGCACCAATGGACTTTCTTTATATGTACGCATTTAACATTCTCTCGAATGGTGAAGAAAAATATCGTGAGGAAACCGGCTTGATTTAGACCCAAAAAGTCGACTGCGTGTGTCAGGCCCAGGAGGCTGATAATCTATTTGCCTATTATATTGACAAATGATCATGAAACATATTCAAAAATCTGAGGGCCAGACCTAAAAAGGTTGTAGTGCCACTGATTTATTTTTATTTTATTGTTTAATGTTTCATCTAATGTTTTATCATATATTGTACATTTTGATTATCAATGTAATGAGTTTTGTCTTTGTACATTGTGTAAGTGTTTTCTTTTACAATTTCAAAGTCAAAGTCAAAAATCATTTATTCATATACAACACAATGTACTCTTATGAACGTCAATTAAAAAGAAGTATACATTAAATGCTTCTAATTTTACATTTACTGCCAGTTCTCAAATCAAGAGCGTAGAACGAAAGAGAAGAACTGTCAATGAACTCCCCGCTTCCTCAAAACTTTTTTGTATTACACAACGTTTGTAAGGAGCTGCAACCATCACACCATGTTCCACATGACATCAGCAGGAGTGAAATAGGAGCACGCACTTACATTGTCGTGGGTACGTATGGTAGGTAGGTATGTAAGATTATTTATAAATAAATAAATTTACTGCTTACAGCGTAAATATACATAGTAATTATTATAAATACATATTGATAAATAGAAAATTTGAACAAATCTAATAAGTTTGGTCCCTGTGGCAATGTACCTTTATATCGCTGGATTGCAATTCGTTGAGGTTGGAAAGCACCAGGTCTGGGTTCACCGGTACTAAATACCGCGCGCCAACTTCAACGTAAATTAATTGTTAAACAGCTCAAAATCCACCCGATACAGTTTTGTAGAGTTACACCAATAATAATGTTTCTTGAGAAAGAATTTTTGATAAAACCACAACATAATTATGGTAAAATTAAATTCATCAAACATCCGTTGTTGATGAATGATGATGAATTACAGTTGTGTACCTACCTGGGCCACGTCTGGTGCCATGGACCTCCTTCAATGGATGAAAGGGGAAGCGGCGTCTTGGTAGAAGGAAAAATTTCATGGTAACGGTATTTTGAGTGTGTAAGAGTTGGTGCATCTAGCATACGCTTCAAAGAACTGATGGCCAACCTCCAGTAATGGACCAGTCACTTTTCGGGCGGCTACCGCGTTTACCATGGAGTTTCATCATGGAACCTAGAGGCAGAAATCGAAATTCTAACCGTATCATCTCGTTACGCAGATATATGGAACCTACTGAAGTATTTCCGAAACTATTCGTCTTAGTCTTCAGTAAAAGAGCGTACGGATCCTTAAAAAAACCAGTAACGGCGTACTTTACAGCCCTTTGGCATTGTGTCCGGTGTATCACTTAACATTATAGGTGAGCCTCCTGCCCGTTTGCCTCTCGTTACAGAATAAACAGATTCCTAAGCCACTCTCTTTACTTAAGTAGTTAACTGTTAATGATACGTAAATACACAGTCAAATTGTCATAGTATCTACCTAGTCAATTTTAAGTGGTTATAGAAAAATATAGTGTACGGTGTGATAGTCGGTCATTTTTATACGCGGAGCCGGATTCAGGATGCGTTCCTTTTGCTTTCATTTGCTCACTTTCCTCGAAGCTATTATTAATAATTTCGGATGACCGTGACACCGTTGACGTAAGTATAATAAAAAGTCATTTGGTGTCAAAATTAAAAAAAAACTTAGTAAGCAATGTTAAAAACTGTTTTTTTGTTGAAATAGCGTAGGTTGAATTTCCTTATGAAACGCTTATGATGATGGGGATGGCAACTTGCCTGATGATGATGATAGGCGATTGTCGTTACGCTGGCATTTGAATGACTTCCAAGGTATTACGTATACCATTTGTATTGTTCCAAGTTGGACGCAAAAAGCGTGATATACTTACTCCATTAACTCTGGTACCCAAAAAGTGTCTTGGCCTACAAAATGATACACTTCCACAACTCCCATTCTTACTGCTTCCGCTGCAGTTAGCAAAGCCCTGTTACATAAAAAACATCATATGCCTCTCAATACAGTGGGACCTGTATGGTTGCCTCCGTACATTTCGTGTAATTGAAACCTTTAATATAATGATTATATTTCTGTTAATTGTCAAGAAACCATGATGAATTTACACTTAAACTTTCGTCAAGAATCGGGCCTTTGTATCATTATGGTGTAGCTTATTGTTAAGCAGAAAATTATTAGTTCATTAATTATTTATTCATAGTTACTAATATGAATTAATTAGTTAATTCTATAGTTATTCTATCTTAATGTTTTTAACATAATCATCATATATTTAAGAAAAGATAGCTTGTAACAGATACTATAAATATAGCATTATGCTATGGTGATCTTTAATAAAAATTTAACTAGTGACCAAATTAAGTTTGGTCTTAGTATTACATAATATTGCAAAACGAATGTCGGTCAAGTGGTTTTGTAATAGAGAAAGGTTGCATAAGCCCGCGAGATGGGACTAGCGACCAAAGATTAATAAAACAGACCTACTTAGGTCCACTATTGGGAGGAGTTGGCACTGAGGTAGAAGATTTACTGTTCATTATCACTGGTATCGTGTTACTTTTAATTAACATCACACAATGATTAATAGGATAGACGTGCCTCGACTGCAATACCGACGTTGTTGTATGTAATTTTGATGTAGTTCTCTCTCTTCGTGGCAATCTGTATTGAGACGGCACTGAGGTAGGAGACTTACTACAGACAATAAACCCTGGTATTGTGTTACTTCTAATTAACCTCTCACAATGATTAATATAAGAGACCTGCCTCAATTGCAGTTCTCTCTCCTCGTCATAGAGAGTATTAAGAGGAGACGACGCTGTGGTAGGAGAATTACTACGGACAATTAACAATGTTATTGTGTAAACCATGATGAGTGGAAGTCTTCCACGGTCCGCTTCACAAGATACTTTCTTTTGCGAACTAGTGAGCTATGGAATCGACTCCCAGTGGTTGTTTTCCCTGAGAGGTACGACCTGAAAGTGTTTAAAGAAAGAGTATACTATGTCCAGCAATGCTGGGTGCTAAAATAGGCGCTGATTGGCTGCGACGACTGGCCTTTTTGTGCGTCCAATTGGGTCGTTTGCCCCCCTTTACTATAAAAAATAACTCAACCTGAGACGATTTGGCTCTCAGTTAAGTTTTTATATCGACCTCAAGGTTATGACATCTATCGCTATCGCTATAAAGTACAAAGCCTAAACATAATTTTGATTTCATATTAAAATTATTGAGAGTCTTCTTCTAGAGAAATCGATTCTTGCGTATCAATTTTTTCTTAATGTGCGCACGCGCAAGCACGACTAAAGAAAGCATGGCATGTATGCATATGGCTTTTTGTAATTTAGTTTAGTTTTATTATATCGAAGTGTTAACTTAATAATGGGCATTTGCAAGTTAAAGCTTTAACCGACGTGTGTCAGATTTTCGTGAACCGATATGTGGCCCACCTACGTGGCGCAAAGACCGACAGCGTGTGTCAGACACCCGTGGATCCACACTATGTCAGACATTTATGGCCCTCTTTCCGTCAAAGACCGACAATTGTCAGACATCCGTGAACCGACAATTGTGAGACATACGTGAACCGACAGTTTGTCAGACAACCATGAATTGACAGTGTGTCAGACATCTGTGACAGAAACAGAAATCTAATCCAAGGTTTGGGTGTGTATTGTGTGCTTTCGCTGTCGACAATAAATTATAAAATTATTACAAAACAAATTTCCATAATTACGGCGTATCAATTTCTTCAATTTCTCAAGATTACTATAAATATGATAACACACGTTTGTGTTATCATAACTGAACGTGGCTTTAATAATATCCAATTTATTAATTTCTATTGTTAGTTGAGACTAGTTTTGTTTTTTGACTTTAAACTTCACATTTTAGACAAAGGCCGGCAACGCACGTGCGACCTTTCTGGCGATTTGATTGTCCATGGGCAGCGGTATCACTAATAACATCAGATAAGCCTCCTGCCCGTTTGCCTCCTATTACATACAAATGTCTATTTTGTAAAAGTTTAATTACAGTTAAAACAATGCCGTGGTCTGGCCACCGCCACCACCACTTAAAATATATTTCATCTATATTTTTATTTCAAGCTTATGTAGTATATAATATAAATCAGTGGCGATGCAACCTTTTTAGGTCTGAGCCTCAGATTAATGATCTCTTGTTAATCTAATACGCAAGTAGGATTAGCCTCCTGTTTCTGACTCATGTTGACTTTTTGGGTTTGTTTCCTCACGACGATTTCCTTCACCGTACGAGCAGGTCTTAAATGCATACATAGAAAGTCCATAAGTGCACGTAAACCTACGACCTCAGGACTGAGAGTCACATACTAAAGCCACTAGGCCAACACTGTACCCAACAATTAACCGTAATCATTATTAAGCTTTGAGTGTTTTTATTTATTTCTTAAACTCTGAATAAGGTTAGTAAAAGGTAAGTAGGTACGGAAAAGTAGGTATGTAAAATCATATTTGAGCGAAACGAAGTTCGCAGAGCAGGGACTAATATTGGTAAAAGATGTTTTGGATACATTTCTTAGTAAATTCAAAAAAGGAACCAGGAACTACTAAAAAAACATGTTTAATCTGCATTTAGACTCAGCCTTCAGTAAGATTATTTTTAGCGCCACCTAACGGACTGTCGAATTAAATTTATAGATAATAAATGATATAACACATTTCACGAAAGCAGCTGTCTAAATAAGTTTTTTATTATTGTCTAACAGCTATGCAGGATTGTCAATAAAAAAAATTTGCTAAGCTTTCGCGTTTAACGTATCTATGTGAATAGTCTTTGGTAAGCAAAGAGGGGAGGAATGTAGGTTGCAGCGCCTTTGTCCCCTCCACAGACCACTCGATTTAGTTGAGAATTTATAAGAAAATTGACATTTAACTTGCTTAATTTATGTTTTTATAAACAAAACTGGAAGAGGCGTTTCTAAATTGTTCATGTAACATTTATTTAATTTTACCAATTTCTGTATAACACAAATATTTATTATCTTTCTAGTTATAAGACCCTGGTACATCTTTTGAAAACGAGGAATATAATTTATATTTAAATTGTACGTTCGTTCTCCTTTTAGTAGCCAACAAACAAACATATGGAACATTTGCTGTCTTTAGGTTTTTACATGGAATTTGCTTCATCCTTCTTCAGAGTCCAAGAAATAAATAAAAATATTCGAATTGGTCCAGTCGACGCTTATATTTTGTGTTTTTTTTTAGGGATTCAACGGGCAGCGTTATCGCTAAACTAGCGACCTCTTCCTGGTAAAGAAACGATAAATAAAAGGGTTTATTAGTAGTTCATTAAATATTATAAAAAAAAAAACAAAAGTAGCTATTACCAAACTTAATCTTAATCTTAACACGCCTTATTGACAAATAAATGATTCAAGTATTGTTTTGTTTATGTTTTAATTTTCACTAAGTAATCGACGACTAAAAAAATGTCGGAATAAGTTGCCTAACAAGCAAGAAGTTTGTATGTAGTTTATTTAGTTAATTATTATTTTATTTTACATTGGTTGCATCAGTTGTGTATATTATATAACGAACAGCATGTATTTTGTATATAAAATAAATAAATAACACCGAATGGAATGCAAGTTTTCCATAACAATGTACCAGGAGGTTATAAACGCTAGGTGGAATAAGGACAATCAATGTCTATCTCTTGTTATTTTATAAATTCCTAGTACACTCGGTCTTGGTAGCGGTGCAATTTTATTGTTTAAGAGATTTAAATCAGCCTCCTACGCCTAATCAGCCGTTGATTTGGGCTAAATCTGTGTCCATCTATCTATCTATCTATTCGTTTCTCTGATTCATGCGTTAATTGCGCACAAGAAGTATAATTAGCAAATCCAGAGATCGAACAGACGAACTTAGGTTTTGAAATTGAGAAATATGAGCGTACCCTTTAATCACATTAGATAGCAGCGCTAATGAATATATTCCTGATGCATGAAAAGCTAATTTCCCGCAGAGTTCGGGTGAACGATCTATCCCGCGCGCCCGCGCAGAGCATTTATTACCGAGTAAGGGCTTAGCCGACTGAGAAAAGGACACTTATGTTTTACAAAGAAAAATCATTTTTTTTTACAAAATATCTAATCTATAAATATCAAACTTTTTTATGTATGTACGCTATCGTAACTGACGTATACACATTATGAACATTAAAATATGATTTGAATGAAATTTCTGTATGGCAACTAGTAACGTTAAAATAAGAAATCAAAAAAAGAATTGTGGTTTTTTATGACAGTGTGTCGAACCTTTCGCGAAATATGGCCTAAAATCACAGGTTTCTATAACGAAATAAAAAAAATATCTATGGTAAAGATTATATAACAGCACACTAAAAAAGGGCCAGCCCTCCACGTGTCCCGCCTATCTCTGTGACCTAGTTACACACACATACACATAAGTATGTGCGCGTGGGCATTTTGATATGCATCTACGTGCATTCATTCCCAACGCGTCGATGTGTGCATCATTTAGAACTCTAAACATGTATAAGTATACATGTTTCTTTGTGTGAGTGGAATTTTGGTGAGCCCTACACACTACTTGTGTACGATGAAATTAAATTGTCATTGTATGCGTGGAATTTTTTGGAGATTTCCTACTTAGCGCATGTGTGCGTTGATGTCTAAAATGTGTGTTTCGTTATTTGCATACATGTGATTTTTTGTAAACATAGTTTTATCGTCTGTTATTTATCAAAGGAAATGCTTAGATAGCTTTATACCTTGGTAAAATATGACCTGTTATTGGCATGGTCAGAAGTTACACAGACTATATTACAAATATCAACCATGCCTCTGATATTGAATATTATGAAATAATTCTATGTCTCTCATATTTTTTATATTTATCAACTTTTAGGTTAAGGATATAGTAAACACTGTATGTTGTGTTGTATATAATAATATTAGGTTTCTTATATGGTATATACCGACTTCAAGTTTTCATCAACCGTTGTCTTCGCCGTATTCTGGGTATCTACTGGCCCGAGAAAATCTCCAATGACAAACTTTAGGAGAACTGCCGAAGGACCCCGATTAACCAGCAGACCAAGCGACGCAAGTGGAAATCCATAGGCAAAGAGATTCCACACTCCCCAAGGAGGCGCATGATTGGAACCCGCAAGGACAGCGGAGGCTTGGCCATCCCAAGCAAACCTGGCGTCATAGAATTGCAGATGAGGCTTACTGTGGACGCCCCGTCTAGGGTGACATGACAGGACAAGTAAAGTTATATGATAACAACGCACCTGTTTGCTTTAAATTAATGAATTCTTATTCGACCATTATTTCGTACTGTTTACTCGATTTGTCTAAAGTTTTTATAGGCCTCCCTGTTAATCTTTGTAATCTGTTTACCACAGACTATTCGCATATCGAGTGACAAATTCGCGCGCTATCAAATGTCAAACTTCAGATCGAATAAATGGTTTGACGGATGGTTGAACTAGATTATAACGACTAGACGTCAGACTAGACTGCGAGGTTTACGTAGCTCTTTTTTGCTTGGCCTTATTAACGCGATGAGTGTAAATAAGCGGAGTTTTCCTTATTCTATGAGGGAAATAAATTTTAAACCGATTAATAATAACAACACTGCAATTACGGCGTATAATGTCCATTTTATATAATATTTACAACAGCTTAAATAAATGTTAAGTAATGTAAATGTTCAGTTTAATATAGTGGCGGAGAGTTTATCGCTATATCTTCTCTTCCGTTCTACGCCGTTGATTTGAGAACTGGCAGTAAATGAAAAACTAGAAGCATTTCATATACATTTCTGTTTATGACTTACACTTACCTTGTTACCTATATTAATAAATTAGAATTTTGTAGTCTCTCTCTCAGCCTCTGGTTACAGCTGTTTCTGAATAAGGTGGATTGCAAAAAGCATATGTTGCTAGGCGCTTGCTTATGCCCAATGGCTGGACCAATTTGACTATTTTTTTATTTTTTCCTTAAATTCTGAAGAAGGTTTCAATGGGAAATTGATGAATTAAAAATAAATTTACGGAAATACCTAAAAACATTTGGTTTAATCCGGTGTGAGGTAGCGTAGCAAAATGCTCCATATTGGTATGTAGCAACTAAAAAGGTAGTAAGTAAAATCATACAAAGGCGAAACTAGGTTCACGGGGGCAGGATCGGTCACGAGGTCTGGTGACCTCGGCTGCCAGTCACAATGAGTTTTTCTAAACTTTCTGGTTCTCTGTGTGTTAGATGCCCAAAAAAACCCATGCGTAGGTAACAAAGTGCCGTGTTGTTCCTTTAATTGCTGGACCTTTAATCCGTAAGCCCTTACGGGTAAGCCCGTAAGACAGCAGCAAAGGGACAGTGAAGGAAGTACAGCGCCAACACGACCTTCAGAAATGGAGAGTGCGACTGAAGGAGTCATAGTCAAGAGAAGGAGGACAGTACCACGTTAAAACAAATGAATACCGTCTCGAAATATAATTGCAGTGAGAAATAACCCGGAAGCCTTGCAATCCAATTAAGGGATAAACAATGGATCGTGTTTTTCCGTGATTTGCGCACGCGATGGTGAATTTTTTCTTATTTTGCGTTCATTATTCGCCTCAGAAAATAAATAAATACAATACGAGAAAATTATAATTATTGATTGAATTGATATTGGTCCAACTTGAGCCATGGTATATAGTATTTTTAACTTAAAGGACAGGTATCGTAGCCCATGGTCACCCATAATAGTGGCATTGCTGACTTTTGAGGAAGGAGTGAAGTCTGGACTCTGTTTCTATTAATAAAGCCATTATAAAGGAGTATGGTCTTCTTTAAGTAATTGGATTGTATCTCCCAGGGAAGATCCCCCACCGGAGTTAATTTCATACATACCAAAAAAAAAACTAGTGAAGCGGACCATGGAAGAGCTTTAGGTGATCAGCCTCCTGTGCCTGACTCATATCAACTAATGGGTCGAAGGCGTGCCGGTTTCCTCACAATGATTCCTTCACCGTACGAGCTAGTGTTAATTGCGGACATGGAAAGAAAGTCCCTTGGTGCAAAGCCGGAGATCGAACCTTTGACCTCACAGATGAGAGTCGCATGCTGACGCCACTAGGCCAACACTGCTCTAATTAACTAGTTTTGCCATAAATACATAAAAACTTGTATTTATTTCAACTTTTTAATGATTTGAATTTGGAACACGTATTATTTTAAAAACTTCTTAAGATTTTACGCCATTTCACGTATTTTTTCGTGTTCATTATCAAATTTAAATATGAAATGGCGTGTTAAAGTGAAAAGGGATTGCAGTGATTGCCTTGCACAAAGTGGGTATGGAGCCGTCGGCCATATTCCAGACACTTCAGCTTGGTATCAGCCGTATTTTCATGTATCGTACAATCTTCACTTCGTCTTTCAAAGACCAGAAAAGGGGTCGCGTGCTGTTAAAACTACAAAGGCTGTTATGCTGTTAAAGCCAGATTTCGTCGAATCCCGATTAGGAAGCAAAAATCTCATGGCGAGAAATCAAGATTTCCGCTTGAACTCAGTCGCGTATTATAAAACAAGACCTGAAGCTCAGTGCTTATCGTTGATGTCCACACATGCCCTTAATCAAGCTTTACAATTAAACAGAGTGTATTGATCAAAACGCCTTCTGTCACGATACGCTGATGAAGACCACATAAATCTCCTTTACGGGTGAAAACATTTTTACGATTGAAGAACATTACAACAAGCAAAATGCTAAGTGAACACTCACAGGTCTAAAGAAGCTGCTCAAATGGTAAAAAAGGTACAATGTGGTCATCATCCTGTGTCAGTGATGATTTGGTGGGGTGTCTTTCTGGTGTGTTTGTATCAAGGAGTCACAAAAGTACGTTTTTGTGAAAAAAGAGTGAAAACTTCAGCTAAAGTGTATCAGGATACAGTCTTCTATTATGTTGTGAAACATCCCAGCAATAAACTTTTGAAAATATATCTTCGACTTTCCAGCACGATTCTGCACCTGGTCACAAGGCACAAACCCAAGCCTGGCTTGAAAGCAATATTCTGTACTTTATAAAAGCTGAAGATTGGCCCTCATCTAGCCCAGACCTCAAGCCATTTTGAATAGAACAACTCACCAGAACTTATAGCTGGACTAGGTATATTATATATATATATTATTAAGAGAAGAATATGAACAAAAATGAATAAATAAATGTATGCATGTACTAGTGTACACACGTAAGAAGTGAAACTTCTTTATGACCTTATTTAAAAAAAAATATCTTCTATATCCTTTACAGAAATTAGTTAAATAAAGTTAAATTAGATAAAAATTAACAAAAGGCTTTTATTATCACAGACATGAATACAAATAATACAATTATTTAATTTTACCTTATTACTACTAACATTATTACAGAATTTCATTAATTGTAATAGAATTATTACTATAATTGTTATCGTTATTATATATTTTTGTTATTAATGGCTTCGAATCACTTCGGATCAACCGTGGACATGAAAAAGATGGTGCGTAACGGAAAACTGTTGTTAAAAATGAAGTTTCATTTCAAAAACGTCAATAATTAGGGAAATTCATACGGAATTTCATATTTCTAAAATTCAGGGTTCTGGGAGGTTTAACATCGTATCTACTTCTTATATATTTAGGATTATATAGAAATATAATGTAGAATATTTTGAAGAAGACCAATCAGAACTAATTCGGGGTTCTTGGGAATGAATCAAGTCTAAATAATAAACTTACTTATAATTTTTTTATAGAACAAGGCAGAAGGTGTGCCTGATTAATACCGCCCATGGACACTTAATGCCAGAGGTCTCGCGATTGCGTTGCGGCCTTTCAAGAAAAACGTTTACCATGAAATACATATATGAAAGAGTAAACGTCAGAACGTATGAATGGATTTAGATGAAATTTTATTAGTGGACGAAGTCGCGTGCGTCGGAATTACAAATCCACTCGTATCTATGAGGGCCGATGTAGGGCTGCCCCACAAATCGCATCCCACTTTAGAAATTAGGTCGGTATAAATACACTGCACATGCACCGATTAGGGCTGTGCGAACTACTTTATTTAGAAAGTTTTATTTTAAGATATTCATATTTACTTACAAAATTATAAAATAACTAAAATTAAAAAAATTCAAGATTATAGGCCTGCAACGCACTTAAGTGTCCATGAGAGGTAACACTTAAAATCTGGTGAGCCTACAGCCCGTTTACCCTCATATTAAATAAAATGAATATGTTATATTTATAAAAATACCTACAAGTCCTAAGGGAGCGTTCAAGTATTACGTCACACAATTTTTGGGATATTCTTGACCCCCCACCCCCACCACAAATAAATAATATTCCGATAGATGAATGTAATCAATAAAAGAAGTAGTTAATCATTTGTTGTGTGTGTATTTGTTTTTTTTGCAACCCTATCAGCGGACATTATAGTTATAACGAGGAAACGAAAAGCAGCGTAATTTGAAATAATAAAAATCACTTCTCTCCTTCGGGATTTTTATCCTATCTATCGAAGATAGATACTCTTAATTCACACAATATCTTTGGATAGATATGAGAATCTATCTCCAGCTTAATAAAAAGAACAGTGTGATTTAGGTCAAAGCAGATGTATCCTCTCGAAAACATCTGGTACTCAAAAAGGTACATGAAGATTGAGGCCAAAAGTGACAGCCTACTATAATTCCAAATAAAAAACCCTGAGTCAGCAATGTACTGCCTTGACGTACACCAACGGTTGAAGACCCAAATCTCTTCTTGTTCGCTGCGAATCAGTTACCCACTGACTTGAACCCCACTCATTGTTTAGTATGTAATTCCTCCAGCTTTGGTGTTTTTGGTGTTCCAAGTGCACTCTTAGGGGTTCAAGTGCATAGCTATAGCTTTAAAGATTTAAGATTAAAGTTGGCAATATATAACCGTAGTATCGGCAACCCAGAGCTTTAGCTTTCCTCGCTCAACAAAGCAGGCAACGCACTTGCGAGCCTTCTGGCAATGTGTGTGTCCATGGGCGGCGGTGTCTTAACATCAGGTGAGCTTCCTGCCCGTTTGCCTCCTATTACATAAAAAAAACCAAATATCGCAATTCATCGTGGAAGCAGGTGGCACAGGGATCAATCATTAAATTTGTTTTAATTATTATTATGAAGGTTAAGAAAATTGTAAATTCTGTATATTTGTGTGCTGAATGCAAATATTTTATTAGGTGTAATGCCGTTATAAAAAATATATGAAAAATCAGTTTGAAAACGTTATTTTGTTAATCAGTTAAAACGATGGTCTGGCGTGATTAATCGGACACATAAATGTGTCAAAATAACCCAATCTGCGCTAACAGTTGTCCCACTTAACTGAGCTAGTTAAAAATAACCGGCATTCCGTCAACTTGCCAAGCGTTTAACCCTGGTTGCTTCGGGGTACTGACCTGATATTATATAGTAGCGATCTAACGTAAGACAAAAATATTTATACATTCTTCTTCTGTAAAACCATAGAATTTCTAGCATTTTGTTCTTCCTCCATTGTCGCTTGACGTTCTTTATTTCTCCTTCTCTATTTACAGGCACCATTTATTCATATAATATAATGACCAAATATGGTTATAGATGCTTAGGATTACCTAGACTCGCCGCCAGGTTCTGACGATGAAGTGTTCATAGTGAGAGTCTATTCATTCCGAAGAATCACTTTTGCTACGGAAATTTTTACTTTATATATCCTGTCATGTACCCAATATGTACTAGGGGAAACTATTGACCGGTAAAGGAAAACTCGGATAATACCAGCTGGACCAAATAATTGTATTTATACATTGCAATTTTCCCGAAGGATCACACTGCTCCACTTGCAACAGTTCTGACTTACCATCCAAACTCGTCGGTCATGGATACTTTAGACCTGCCCCTTCTAGTACGTCCTAGCTTTACTCCATGTCCAACGAGGCCTACGCACCCCGACTTCCTAACCCACGGTTGTCTTGTAAATCCTTCTTGTGAACCCGTTCTCATTCGTTCTACATTTTAAGAACAAGGGGAAAATGGAGGCTCACCTGATGTTATATCGCCATCCATACGGTACGCTCGAATTAGTTCGGAAATATTTCAGTGGGCAATTGGTTCCACATAGTGTTGGTGCGCGGCAGAAAGTGCCTGAACGCTCAGTTGTGGAACGACGAATGTTGAGGTGATACATGCCCTACCCACCTAAGCATTTCGTATTGCTCTCAGTACCTCCTCTATTAATCCACAATGCTCCCGTTAATATATTTGTATTATATATAGATGATCTACTTTGTGTTAACAGTGCCAACCCTTGACCGCTTGGCAGAAGTGCGCGTGATTCATTGCAAATTCACTCTGTCAGTGAACGATTTAATTAAAT
This sequence comes from Pieris brassicae, assembly GCF_905147105.1. Classification (NCBI taxonomy): domain Eukaryota; kingdom Metazoa; phylum Arthropoda; class Insecta; order Lepidoptera; family Pieridae; genus Pieris; species Pieris brassicae. Next base: position 1,897,103 of record NC_059673.1, on the reverse strand, counting down.
TATTATGTATATTTTCTAAAGTCTAATATTAATAATTTGTATTTGTAATATGTGCCTGGAGAGCGTTCAAAGCTCCAGCAACTCCAATTTTTTTTCTATTGTTCTTTACGACTTGTATGTACCCCATATAAAAAAGTTTGGACACCTAATTTTTTTTTTATACAGATAATAATGTGTGGTACTTAACTTGGATTAGGTTAGGTTAAGGGCCTCAAAGCCCAGCAGTCTTGCAGAGTGATGAAAATATGTAGAAAAAAATTATGAGCTTCTTTTAAGCAAGTGAAACAAACTTCAAGTGGACTAATTTCTGAACAGCGTAATCTATTAAGCATCTATTTTACTTAGATAATATATTTTAATATTTCTCTCTTTATAAAGAATAGCAAAACTATAAAATAAATTGCAAAACTTATTCCTTGAACTCTGAGGAAGGTTTTTATTGAGAGAAAAACCTAAAAACTAGTTTTCTCTTTCTGTAATTGTCAATGCGAATAGTCTCCATGGGGTAGCATAACAAAATGTTCCATATGTTTAGCTACTAATGAGGTAGGCTAAAAAATAATTTTACGTCGAAACGAAGTTTGCGAGCAGCTAGGTTATAAATAAAACCATGTTGTATATTAAATAAATTTATTTTAATTGCACCTATAACATCAATCGCAAATATTGTCAAACATTATCGAGGCCGTCAATATTTCTTAGAAAAAAGATTTCAAGCAAAAATATACAAAACAGAACAAGATGGAAAACAAGTCTTTGGCTCTGAAAAAAGAAAAAAAAACAAACGTAGCACCATTTCGATAAAAGATAGAATAAAAATAACAAATTGCGTCATTATCTGTGTAATTAAATAATATAAATAAAATTGATTTCAACCACAGACTACATTCACAACTGTCAAAGGTATCATGTATGGTTCCCACAGATAATGACGCACGGAAAATGCAAAGGGAGAAACTTTGTTTCTTAAAGGCCTTCTCACACAGCATACCAAAATATTCATTAAAAATAAAAACACGATCGTTTATAAAAATCTATATATACTTAAGTAGTGAAAATATATTCTTAAAAATCCTCTTAGTATATTTTTACAATGAATAAGAATATATAACTCGGGACGGATTTCTTTTACAACTATTTTTTATAAGTAGATTCGTTCACACACTAATTGTTCGAAGCACCATTAGTGCGTGGCGTAAAAACACGTTTTGAAAATAGCGTATGTCTATTCTAATATTTGTAGGATCAGTATGGTAACCATTTGTTTCAAAACCCGTTTATAAATCACCATTTCTTATATTATTTTCACCTTATTGGGATTAGACCAATGTATATAATAGCAGCCTCTAACTTATGTAATATGTACCAAACCCGTGATTTAAATATAGCGTTGATATTGAAGTCCATAGATAAAAACAAGCAAAACAGATTACATGTAAATTTGCAATAGAAAATAAACTATGCTCTGTGTAATGTGTCAACGCTTATATAAAACAATTTCTTGTACTTATCATCCGGGAGTGCCCAGACCGTGTTTTTATTAACCTACGCTAACTAAACGACATTTTAAAGGTACTGTTTAGGAATAAACTTTTTAGTAAACAACATAATATCTTACCCCAAAATTACTCTTACTGTATATTTACATTAAGTCACGTGAAAACGTCAAAATCTTCGATACAATGTCAGTCGTAAGCCGTCACATACAAAATTCACGACATAAATCGTAATTAGGATTTTATTAACAAAGACAAATTATATACAACAAATTTACATAATAATTACAATTATTCTAAGTAACTAATTACAGAAATGTACCAATGTTTGAGCGACGCTAGCGGCATCTAGTTTTTGACAGTCTTTATTCAATTTAAAAGACTGATTTGATGAAATTACTTATGTTTAAGGTTTTTAAGACCGTATTGGCAGTGATCTGTTGGGCTCAATACTATACATTTCGACAAATCTTTAGTTAAACAGAGTATATTGTCAAAATTTGGCAGTTTCAAGACGGTACAATACAGATTAAAAAAGTTAAAACTTTCAAAGTTTAATAATAATTATTGTCGTTTATATTTCTTATGTTCTTAGATATTATATACTTCAATCGGCGATACTTGATATTTGAGATCACTATCGTGTAAGGCCGATTCTCTGCATTTTATGAAAATATAATAAAAGTTTTTTTATGTATATATAGTATAAGCTTTAAGTTCAAAATGGAACGTCGTATTCACAAAATGCAGACAAAGTTAATCACAAAATAAATTTGCTAACTAAAACCTAATAACATCGTGTCACGGAGCCTCTCTGATTTCTTTAATCTGAAACAAAAAAGGATTTATTAATAAAAAATAATATTTATGGTTATTATTTACACAACAAGAATTATATATGTTTATACAAACATTCATTCGTTCTTTCAAAAAAATATATTTCTATAGCTAAACTAGAAACATACTGTATAGTTACTATATACAGTAATATCCCTAAACGGACGATAAGTAAAGAAAATAATTAGAGTCTCTCATACCAGAGTTATAGTTCTCACACATACATATAACGGAAGCTCCGCTAACTAAATTTATGTATAAAAAAATTGCCGAATATATAAAAATTACAGTCTACACCTATGGTTGATTGAGTCTCAAATAAATAAATTCACTCTGCGCCTATGAGTTGAAGAAAGTGTGTCAAAACCAAACGAATCATTGACAACCGGATACGACAAATAAGGATATTAAAGCTCGGATGTTCATGTAACTTATTTGAAAGTATCCATTCAAATTATGACTTTTTTGTTAATACATAAAAACTAACTATGAATTTCTATTGAAGCTTTTTTACACAATAACATAATAATAGCCTACGCGATCAAGCATCTGTGGCTGAAAATCTAGACAAAACTTACTACAGACGTAAGATTAATAATCAAAAACGTATTGGATGTTTTCGTTATTCTGAAAGCACTAAGCGATACGTCAACTTTCTACCTTCACACCACACCATCCTCAACTTGTTTCAGTGCATTAGGGATGTTGAGAGCCTTAACTGTTATCAACCGCGACTTCTCCTGCCATCTCTCCTCCCTACAATTTGGTTCTCTTCAATATGGCCAAAGTAGCTAGGCACCCGGTTCTAAATCACAGTAGACAGTGATTTAAGATCCTTCAATGGACTTATACATCAGTCCAAGGTATTGCCAAAAAAAATTACCTATAGTAAAGTTTTGATAGTGTGTGTTCGTGGTGACCAAAGCACACGGTACTACACATAAATGCAATAACAAATTCAAAATTATAGGCACTGATTCAACGCGGCAGTTGTACATATAATGATTTTGGTATGTTGAAAATTACATTTAGTCGTAAAAAAATATAAAACGAATGATATAATAAACACTGAGTAGTGAAATAGCTCAATATGACATCCTAAACCTTAAGCTGCCGAAGTATTTATCGAACTAACCATTCCATATCTATACCGGCCATTTATTTATATGTAACTGGCCAATTGTTTTTTTCAACTGATCATAATAACTTCTATATATTTAAATACAGCTCAAAAAATTTGTTCCCAAATGGTCAATGCAAATGCATACCTTTTCAAGAACATTCAAAACCTATTTTATAGGGCAAGCACAAACTGTGTTAGTAAGACAAGTTACATAACGCGGAAGAACTTTCACATTTGCGCAATAGTTGCATAAGCCCAGAGACTCAATGTTCATAGTTATGCAACAATTTTTGGCGGTTAAACTCAAATGCTATAGAAAGTGGGACGTGCGAAGCGGCTACTAGTTCAAGTTGATGTAATCACTTTGAAATTGGAATTTTGGGTCCGCATTTGGCGGTATTATGACTGTCAATGTCTAGTTTTGACATATGACACGATCTACAGATTATTACTTTCTTACACTCTGGTTCAGCACCACAAATATTTAGGTCCAATAAAATCTGTTTTAATGGTAACATTTTTAAAGTGTGCTTTTATATATACATTACTGGTAAAATTTGACAGCTATTGTTTGACAATTACAACTTTGTTTATGGTATGGTTGCTTGTACTAATGCAAAGTTTTGCAAAGTAGATGTCAGGTCCGAGGTTGTTCACCAAGTTGTAGGTTAGTTAACAAAAGAAAAAATCGTAAGGAGACATACAGTTACAGTAAAATAAAAGAATTATTGGAAACTAAATATACGGTTTTAATACCGAATAAACAGTTGTTAAGGAAATTACTTGTGTAAAACAGGCGGCAAATTATAAACGTCACTGATATAAATATTTCCTCCAATTTTATTCCCTTTGGAGAAGAGACTCTCGGGCCGCATAGTTGAAACGCACAGGCGCTAATTAAAGATTTAAGTTTACGCCTGGTACCGGTGACCTCCGAGCTGGTGTTTTTTTTCGCTCAACGAATAAATATCTCTATACAGTGAGGAAATGCTGCCAGCGTTAAAGGTTACAGGGACCAAAATTTTTTAAATTTATTTATTTTTCTATTTATCAATTTCAACTATGTAGGATAATAATTTTGTGTGTTGGAAACAAATAATATAGTAATTTGTTTTTATGTACTTATCAAAGCTTGTCTAATTAAATACATTTAGATAATGAGCACTAGTTTTATGGTGAGTGACATTTATCAAAATTTGGTGCAGCGGAGTGCATTGCCTTCTCACAGTGCATTGACCTTAATTCACTTATTTTTTATGGCGCTCTAGCGAACTTTGGGAGATTATTCGTTACGTTTGTGTTAGTATTTATTATTAGTACCTGATTTCATTATAAATATATTTTTATTTGCAGTATAATAATCACAAAAAATCATCATCATCAAATCAAAAAAGTAATATTGGAAATAATTGTTCTATCTCAACGAAACATTTATTTTCAAAATAATAGACGTTATACTAAGTTTACCAGTTATAGGCGGTTTTTATTGTCACGCTGTAACTGGAAAATAGCTAAAGCGACTTGGCTATGATCATGAAATATAATATGTATAATAATAAAAGTAGATAAATTAATTTTCCAATAATTACTTTTTAAGTTTTTTTTTAATGTACACAACATGAGTAAGACGGGTGTAAAGGACGTTACCGCTATTATACTAATAAATTGCGGCATAGATATCCTACTACTGAAATTATAGACCACGCGACTCTATGACAATTCTGTTTTCTATATATTTTAGAGTTTAATTCAGACTTACGCGATAATAATCAAACAAAAAGTGCATTACATCAGTGATGACATTGCACGCGGGATTAACGCGAGTGACGTAAGCACTAAATGTGGAACAAATAAAAAAAGAACGCCACACCTTCACACACACACGCGCGTAGTGAAAGTGCGTGCGCGCATCACACCGTGCGCATTCGGCGCATGTTCGGCGTGTTGATTGAACGTAATATTAGACATTTAACTTTTTGCTACAAAAACACATTTATATTCATATTTTTTATCATATTAACTAGCCCTGCCCTTTAGCCCTGGTACTCAATAAGATGTTCATGTACAGAAACCTGCGGCCAAGATCAAAAGCGTGATTTACGATAATGCTAATTAGAAAAGCATTAACGCTACAATCTTTAGCCCTGGGCGTCAGTTTTATCCTTCCGAAAACTAATCTAATACCCAAAAACATACATGTCAAAGATTATGAAAATACAGAAGACAGACAAAGATCCCGAGTGTAGTTTACTATGATGCCAGTTAAAAAACCTGCGCTTCCTTTTAGGTCTGGGCCTCATATCTTTTCGTAATCGTTTTTCTAATAAGCAAGCAAGTAATGAGTCTGTCTGTGCCTGACACGCCGACTTTTTAGGTCTAAATCATGTGTATGTATAGTCCAAGCACAGCCTTTCGAATCTTCTACCTGAGGAATGACACACAAAGTCGAACACACCACTAGGCCAGCACGGCCTTTATAAAGCCCGTTAAAATTATAAATATTTCCTATTAAATTATAAAACTTCCAAGGTGTCACAACATTGAGGAAAAGGCTTGTTCTTGTTGTTTTTAAGGCTTCGCGGCGGAATCACGTTGTAGCTAACGTGTATATTTGAATTTCCAAGTTGACTCCAATTTTCAATTATGGGTCTCCACATTCATCAAGTGATAGATTCCTCATATTAAGCCCGAAAACAGAAGTGGCAATGGGCGGGACATATAGAAAGATGCACAGATAATAGGACCAAGGGGAAATGGCAGAAGAGGGCGCCCGAAAAAGGTGGGTATCTGAAATAGAAGCAGCAGCAGGGGCGAATGGATAGATGCAGTTGGAAAGCTGGAAGAGGCCTGTACAAAGGATATCAAGAAAGTAAGAAGGAAGAACTATCGTAAGGTAGTTAGGATAAAGGATACAAAGGATATCAAGAAAATATATATATATATATATATAAATGTATTTATTAATATATATATATCAAATGCTTTTATTAATATTATTATTACATCCATGCCACACAAGGTTCCACCAGAGTTAGCAAGTATCGGTTCAAGTAAGTTTATTTGCTGACTGTATCTGTCCCTCTTCATCACAGCTTAGACATTTGATAAAACGGTATGAAAGTATTTTAGTCGAAATTGAACGTAAATATATATTACATTTTTTGTTACAGCTGAAAGCAGGTCATATTGCAAGATGTACTGACAAAAGATGGATAACTAAGACAACTGACAATATTAGTTGAATTATTATTATTAATTTGTTAGCCGTGGGAGTACGTAAGTATGAATAATTAGGAAGATTACGTCTTGATCACTATTATTGAACTTAGAATATTATTTATAAATTATAAATATTATTAATATTACTTTATTTATTTAAAGCCTTCCATCTTCCCTATACAATATCAAATGGCGGCGGTTAATTAGGCATTTCCTGGACAGGCCCTCCTATAGACCACACGCACATACCTTCAGGTGGGATTGTGAACAAACGTCTGTCCAGTTCTGTATTAAAAAAAAAACTCTCCCTATACATCGGGTTATGTAGGGCGCGTGCTGATAGCACTGACACAGTTACCGTATCGATAAACAAACAAACAAACATAGAGATATCGATTGAGAAGAACTCTGGTTATATTGATATCAGGAATCGCGGATATCGTGTAATCTTACAAAGTTTTTGCTAATTTAATAAATTTAGATACAATAATGTACACAGTTGTGTTGGCCTAGTGGCTTCCTCGTGCGACTGTCATCCCTGAGGTCGTAGGTTCGATCTCCGGCTGTGCACCAACGGACTTTCTTTCAATGTGCGTATTTAACATTCGCTCGAATGGGAGGAAGGTTTACCTTAAGACTCAAAAAGTCGACATGAGTCAGCCGCAGGAGCCTTGTCACCTATTTGCCTATTAAATTGTCAAATGCTCATGAAACAGATACAGAAATATGAGGCCCAGAACTAAAGAGGTTGAAGTATAATTGCTTTTTTTGTGTTTATCGCGTTCATACAGAAAGACGCGACCCGGGAACTTTTACTTTTATTCGTCTCTTTCGTCTCTTACTGGCAAATTAATGACAATGGAAAAAGGCAAACTTATTCCATTATTTGAAACATTTCATTTATTTAATATCTAATGAAACAGAGAAATACATTTTTATAAAGTAAGTCAGTCTTTGATAAAAAAAAGATTTTAGAGAAATTGCTCCAGGAGTTTACTTTTGTAATGTTACTTAAATTCTCGAATGGCGTCGAGGTGGGTCTGTTATGTATCACTTGTCAAAAACAAAGCTGTCATACGAGTCATAGTTCGCGTTATCTCGTCTTTGAGCCTTGTCTATGACTTTCTCTTTGGAGGCTACATATCAGTTATATGGCCCTAGTAGATTTCCGTAAAATTAAGTTTTAAAAGCTTTTATTTGAAGCTTTATCTAGTAATTGATACCCCCCTCTCTCCGCGGTGGACATAAAAAATAGCATTAAAATGTCAGTTATTGTATGAATCACTATCCGGTACTTTAGATACAGCGTACTTGAGATAACTGCACGCTGGGAAAATAGTTAAACTATATAGGGCTGTCAGTTTTCTAAGACCAATGTTTTCCTTGTTGACCTTGTTTTAGTATGAATAATAAAAGAGGACTTAACCCTAAAGTCTAAGTGTAAAAAGTGTAATTAAGCTTAGTCAAGGAAAACGTCTTGAGAAAATATGCATTTTTTTATATAACAGAGGGCAAACGGGCAGGAAGCTCACAGAATCTTAAGTGATACTGCTCATGGATACTCTGCCAAAAGGCCCGCAAGTGCGTTTCCGGGCTTTTAGGAATTGGTACCCTCTTTGACGGACCCTAAACCGTTGAATGCGATACGTGTCAAAGACTGTACGTTGCGTAAAAACAAAGTGTAAACTGTATATAACGATACTAAAGGGACTGTATTTTATGGCGTTATAGAGAGTTATCGTTAAGGAAGAGAAGTGGAGAAGAAAAATGAGAAAAGTACATTTCAGACTATTGTTAGTAGTTATGTACATTAAAAAAAATCTTATTTGAATGCTATTGCGTGTAGTCTGTTATTTTCGCCTGACGTATTTTTGCTGGACCAGTCATTTTGTTGTATTTTTTAAATATTTTATTCATATCTTGAGATATGAGGCATCTTGGTGATAAACCATGACTCCTACTTATTAGTCATTGTCAACAACAGTCTACGTGTGCAAGCAATCCCTATTTGTAAACAAAAGAACGAATTTCTTAGGAAGATCATATGCATGATGCTAACAGTCGAGATTATTGCTGGTTATAAGCGACAAAAAAACGTACACAGCTGCGCAGTTTTTACTAATTTTAGCAATTAAAAAGTACTTTATCACTCAATTGTTGTCGTTATTGAGAGTGTGTAATGCTTTGTAGAGTTATCATTGTATTGAAGACAGGATAAACCATCCCAAGCTAATTGATTTCGACGCCATACAGACGAAGTACAGGGAGTACGTCGTTAAATCGAGGGACGTTACATGGAGTTGTCACTGTGTTATTAGCCTCAGAAAAGACATCTTTGCCTCATTTATCAATAGAGTAACGATTCAGACGTCTGTGGAATGACAAAAAACACTATGAAACACTATAAACGATAAAATCATACAGATTTTGCGAATCACAATAGTTATTAATTTAGTTAAATTTGACTGACAATTTGATAAGAAACCGGAAGTATGATTGCCATGAGCGATATACTATTTTAAATAATTAGGGAATTCGTTCGATTCGATTAAATAGAGGATAAATTTAACTAGGATTTATAATAGGACAATTTTATTTTTGACGACCTAGCTCATTAAATTCTTTAGGGATGGGTTTTTTAGTAATAGAAATATGTAGATCAATAAGTATAGAAGCAGCTCAGAATAGATCAGTAGGAATAAAAGGGGCTGAAGAGAGATCGAGTGACGCTCAGAATAGATCAATATCATAATCTATAATACAAATAGATAAGAAAAACAATAGTAAAGCTGTATCAGCAAAGCACAGGACACAGAAGTATCGAGTACTAAGCTGAATCAAGGAGAAAATAATACATGTTTCAATAAGGGCACAGAACGAGTAGAACGACAAAACACTTATTAATTTGCTTATTTACAGTCCACATTATCTCTGTATATAGGCAGCGACTGCAACGGAAGGCCGGCAACGCACTCACGAGCCCATTAGTTATCCCCCGTTAGCCCGTTAGCCCCCGTTCGCCTGAGGTCGTAGGTTCAATTCCCGGCTGTGCACTAATAGACTTTCTGTCATATCTTACCTCTCGTAGAAAAAACCAGCATCATAATCAATTCCCGGCTGTGCACTAATAGACTTTCTGTCATATCTTACCTCTCGTAGAAAAAACCAGCATTATATATCAAATCCAAAAATCGACATCAAACAAAAATTATCAAAGAAATGCTTTCCGAGACGCCAAAGGGTTGTAGGTCGCCACTGAATTATTATTGTAAATCTTAAGTAAGAATCGTCTCGATGAATGAAAATATTCTTTGAAAATAACTCTTTTTGTCACGTTTCGCGGTCTATTGTAAGCGTAGGGCCAGCAACGTGATAACAACACGTGGTCACGTTACAAGCTTTTTTTAAAAGCGTTAATATTTTCATTTGTTTTATTTATAACTAAAACCTCAAACAACATCTTGTCAACCACTCCTATGCTGATAAAGAAAACATTATATTGTCAAATTTAATTATAAATTATGTTATGTAAAAATTACTGTCAGGTACAGTTTCAAATGGAAGGAAAGCTGCCCACGACACAGGGAATACTAGTGCACTTTATTTTACCTAAATAACCTGTTATTGTATATAATAAAGTTCTATCTTTCAATGTATATTCTGAATAATGTTCGCTGGTAATCGGCTTACACTTTAAATTACCTCAACGGTATTGTTAAAACAAAAATTAATTCTTGGCTAATTCTAGGCACTCCACTGAACTAAGTTTAATTGGCCCCTATTGACAAAAAGCGTACAATACTCGGCCGATTTCCCCAAAACTTTCCAACAGCCTACTCGACTCCTGCGCAGACGTTATGCAACACAGCGCCATACACAATTTTATTACTTGGGTTTAAACAGTTTAAAGATTAATTCTCTAAACTCAAAACTTATTAAAAATTGTTTTTAAATTTTATGAAATTGCTGCTTAAATGCAACGATTTCAAGGTTGTGTCGGAACTTGTATGGGGGCGGTGCATTGTTATTACATTAATTTAAAAAAAACCAATGTACTGTATTCTGAGGTAAGTAAAGTCCATGGAAAGTGAAAACCAAGCACGTGATTGATTCTAGCTGGTTCTTGCGTGGCGATCGTTTGACACACATTCCGTACAGGTTGCGAAACGGTGCGCGGGCGCTGTCTGGCACCGCGGTCATTTCTTGTAAGCCAGCGGAAAGGCGCTTTAATGAATCAGATACTATAAGTAGAGAATTTACTTAGAATACTTTTTAAATTTCCAAAAGCGAAGTTATTTTGAATATCTTACTAGCCGTGTGTATATATTATATATTATTTCCAGAAAACATTTTTTTTAGTTAAATTAAAATGGTCTATCTCCTATAATAAAAAATAGGGGTTGATCGTAAAGGGGTGACAATTAAGGGTTTTTTTTTATGATACAATGGTTGATCGTAGAGGGGTGACAATTAAGGGTTGTATGTATTTTTGTATGGTGTATCTATAATATTTTTTTTCTGGTCACCCCTTATCTTTTATTATCCCTTAGTGGTTTAAAAGATATATAGTAGCCGATTCTCAGACTTACTGAATATGCATTAACAAATTTATAAGGATCGGTCGAGCCGTTTCTGAGGAGTATGGGAACGAACATTGTGACACGTTATGTATATTGAGATTAGTGTTGATCTTTTTTTATAATTAATAAACAATTTAGTTGTATAACATTTATATATAATAATTTAATTAATACAAAATTACAATAATTTTAAAAAGTTTGGTCCCTATGTTGGGCAGCATTTCCTCGCTGTATTGCGATACTTATTCGTTGAGCGAGGAAAGCACTAGCTATAGAGTCACTGGTACTATTTATAGCTAACTTAAAGCTTTAATTAGTGCCTGTGCACAGTCTCTACTGCAAAGGAAGGAGGAGGAATTGAATTAATTAGAAACATATTTTCTCTATAACATTACGTATGTTATAGAGACTCTAAACACGGATTTAGCGCTGAAAATGGTATATAATAAAGCGATGGAAGTGCTGCGTTCTACGAATTTATTGCTTGGTTTGTTTGTTTAATTGCTGGAAAAGCATCACTGGCACTTTTTACGTCCATCAAGTGTTACAGATCAATGCCCCGTGAAGGTTCATTTCCTAACGATATAATTGCAGTATTTCATATGTTAGCTGTATTTTAGATACATAGTAATTTACTATATAATGTAAATACAGCGTGTTTGGACTCAAATTGCGGCTTAATCATAAAGTCTGTAACTTCTAAGAGATTACACGATTCGGAATTCAATTGTGTGTTTTTGTTTTCCAATGAATATGAAGAACAAAGACAAAAACGTTGGAGTTTTTTCAGGTTTTTGAGGCACAGAACACCGACAGTCGCGCGTTTATCAAATTTTAAGAAATTATATATTTTCTTTATTGCATACACTCATCCAAAACACAAAAGGTATATATATTCACGAAAAAAAGTGAAAGCTCCACGCATACCTACACAACTCACGCACACAATGACAAGAATTTGGCTGAATCATCAGTTGGCGGGTTAATTTCGAATAATCCAAAATCCTAGATTATTTATTTATTTATTGTTTTCGTATATACTTTTTGTAATATTATGTATTATATTATTATTATTATGTATATAAGTAGTTTTACTTTTCTTACTTGAAAAAACTTTTGACAAACAAAACAATATGGTTAGGTTGATTTCATATCATGTCAAGTACCAGGAACTTATAAGATCAAGTAGGTAATTCAATTCATTTATAAGCCTAAATATAACAAAAGGTTTTTTTTAATAATACACACCATACGTTTTATGAAAAGGTGACTCTGAGAAAACAATTTATAAATGTACTACTACTACTAGCTTTCATTATTAAAATGCCAGCAACATACAAATATTAATATCAAATTATATAATCGTAATATGCATTTACTGCAAACAATTGATTGAAATGCGATATCGAAGACGTGTCATATTTAAAAGGAAGTTTCAATTATGTTGAAAATATCTTATTATGTAAGCTTAATTAGGAATAAGTTACATACAACTATATTACATAGGGTTTATGACCAAACCCATTACATTTTATAATATAGTTTAATACCAGGCTGGATTTTTAAGTATATGACGTAATTTACCTACCTACTTGTTCTTATAAGATCCTGCTATTTGCTATGATATTTTAATATTGTTTTTTTTTAATATTCTATGTTCGAATATCTAGATTTTTAAATTTGATACTAAAAGTAAATAAACTTTCACTTATAAACCTTATTGAACAGAAGCCAAGCGAACTTTTACAGCAACTTATAATTAAACAAATTTCAAAGAAATGTGCGCTAAATCAATCAAAAATATCGAAATTACTTTTCCATCTGTAGATATGTTCGGAAACATATTTATTTTGCTGTTTAGTGCATACATTTACTATTTCCTACGTATTATTGTTTTTGATTACTATTCTCAAATTAATGACATCATTTGACAAATGAGGTGAAGCTTTTAACAGTTTGACTGAATCTATTAATGTTGGTACAGATAATAGATATTTTACCGTAAACCACATTTTTTAAGTATAAGCATACGTATTGCGAAATACAGCGAGTAAATTCTGCCACAAGGTATACTACGGGGATCAAACTTTTTCAATTTATTTAAATTTTCTTTATTTTTTAAATAAACTCATAACTCGGCTGTTAACTGAAGGAAGCCAGGGTAATTAGCCATTTTCAGCACTAGATCAAGGGCTTCCGGTTTCATGAGATTAATTTCTATACAACTTAGAAATCATTTAAGATGAGAGAATTTCAACCAAGGATACACGTTAAAAGTAATGTAGGCATATCAGCTGTATCTAGGACAGGCAGCGAAAATTTTTGACTCACGCAAGCTAATAAGCACCGTGTGTATAGAGCACACGGTTTATTTTTCATTGTGTAATGTGAAGCGAAAATGAAAGTTATATGCCGTTTTGCACGGACAAATTTCAATACGAAATTCACGATTCCTTTGCTTTGTGTGGTAGGTCGGATGTGAATATGGATTGAGTATATTTCGGACGAATTTCGGGTCATTCGAATATATTGGAGTAGAGCACAAACATAAGTTCTCCACAGCTGGTATCATTTTTGTGATTGTTTAGTTAAGCTGAATAAGGACAAATAAGATTCCTTAAGTAGTCTGATTAAGTCATATTAGGTTTTGATGTACAGGAACCATAGTAGGCAATTATTTTTACCTTTTTAGTAAGAAATTGGACGTGAAACGAGCGTCTTCTTTTCCTATTTAGATAGCTTTATTTTACTTTAATTTTCAAACTCTTATTAATTTTTTTATAGAGCGTGTGTCAAACTAGACATGCCCATGGACACTCGATCCCAGGTGGCTCCCGAGTTGCCTTTAAAAAATTGGCACGATTTTCTGTTCTAAGTCGAATTGGTTCGGAATTACAGTGAAAATTATATATAATCATATCATCGGATATCGAATTTATCAACTAAGCACAAATTTCACTTTACGTCAAATATTCCTGAAATTGTAAGCAAATACAAGAAATTTAAAACGAAAAATGGTGTCAAGTTAACAACGTGAATCGAGTCACGTTGCCTTTGCAAAAGTTCGGTGTTAAGTTAGTCACTTTTCCACGCGATTTAATCATTACAAAAAGGTCTAATTATAGAGATGTTTAGGTTAAAAATCAGAAACGAGAATTAGATTTTCACAAATTTATTGTATTTGGACAATTGACATTTTCTTTGGAATTTCAAAATTATTACATAATTCCGAAGAAATTTTGTATGACTATTTTTGTCGTTTTTACTTATATAATTTGATTCATTACTAATAGCTTTATTTTTACCTTTTTACCAGTTCCTAGATTCGACTCCTGACAAAAATTGCCAGACTTTTCACAATGCTTGTCTGTCCCGCGTTGCTTTTTATTTTTTCAGTTACGAGTTGAGTTAGTCACGCTATAATATTTATAATAAACATCTGATACGAACACGTGACCAAAACATTGGAACGTGAGGAAAAATGACTCAAGGTATTCTAAAAATACGGGGAATAAAAGGGTAGCTTCGGCCATTTTTTTACTGTCTTGGAAATACCCCCGAACGAAGCCGGGGTCCACGACATCTTTCAGAGACTGGGTGAGCAATACATACTGGGTGAGGTTACAGAGTCTTAAGAGTTGAATTAGAAACAATCCAAGAAATTCTGTGGCCAGGACCATGAGCGCCATTGGTCTTCTATACTATATAATACAGTTTATTAGTAAATTTCATGGTATTTACATACCAATACAACCTTTTTAGTGTTGAGCCTCAAATGATCACGGTAAAGATACTTAGATACCCGTGATCATTTTTACTAGGCAAGTCGACTATTTGGGTCCGGTTTCCATCCGGGTGATGAATGCGGACATAGAAAGTCCATTGTACAGCCGAGGATCGAACCTACGACCCCAGTGATGAGTCCCACGAAAAGTCTGCTCTGGTTGACTTTACTACTTATAAAAACTTAGTACCTGGGTGAACAGTTGTATGTAATCGTGGTCACGTAATACAATTTTGGGTCTGAGTGAGTTTTGTTGTCTTGTTTTCACCGTAGCTTGAATTTATTGCGCACTTTGTAAGTTAGCTAGAGTTCGATAACACTCCTTTAGGGTTAAAATCATATTCGATCGTAACTGATAAGACACTTGTTATGCATACCGTTTTTAAATAACAATTGTTTTTTTTATTAAAACTTATTTAGATTTTAAATTCGAGCTTTAAACCATGGTCAGCACTTTTTATATACATTAATAAAGACTAGATTATACGTGTTGTTTTGCCCTAATTAACAGTTTCTGATTTATTCTTAATTAATGATAATAAGTTCGTCCATTACTCATTGCGTTTAATTATTTCGTGTCATTTAGTCAAATTGTTGTAATTTGGTTATTATTACTTGGAAGTTTAATGTTACTTTTATTTAGACAGACTCAAACTCAAAATACTTTATTCATATAGGTTAACAAGTAAACTTATGAACGTCAAACGAAATGGTGTTAGATTGATTCTAAACTTACATTTATAACCCGTTCGCAAGTCAAGGGCGTAGGGCGGGCAAGAAGAACTGGGAAGAAACTCTCCGCAACCCTCTTTAATCGCTGATTTGTGTTAAATTGTGTTAATTATAATTAAATAAGGTTTTTATGCATAGAAATTGCTTGAACTGGACCAAATCAATCCCAAGGATTAGGAACATTAAATAATCAACATATTTTTGATTAATTTACGTTTAACGAGAGTTTTGATTTTATTTAGGGATAATTTCTCTACTTTTGCTTATTTGTAAAAATGCATACAATTTCCATATAAGGAGTGGTTTATCTTCTGGAGCCTAGTTGGGCCAAAGTTAAATCAAAATGGAATATTTGTCAAATGTTAATATTTGAATTCTATTTTAGAACGATAATATGTGTATACGCCATTTAGTAAGATTATTATATTGTATTAGATTTTTTTTTAAATTCAATAAATATGTTAACCCGAAAATAAAAATCCGAAAGCAAATTTAAATGTATTGTGTATTGATATATTTCAATACACGAATTTCATACAAATAAATATGTCGCAGTCATAAACATTGCATAACATCCCATAAAATCAAATCCTTTTCCGATTTACGACTTTCACACACATGCGTCCCGCACACATGCACACCTCACTCACACCGACACAACGCACACACTCACCTATGGTCAGAGCGTATGATCCGGCGCATGCGGCGCTCCTAGCTGCAGCATCGACCTGCACAGTTCCGTGATCTCTGGGTGATTCAGATTTATCAGATGAACGTACATTTGTTTGTGCAAACTTAACTCCCCGGTGACGGCTTCTAGCCTCTTTAACAAAGCATCTTTTTCCCTTAATAAGGTTTTAACTTTTTCTTCCACCTCTCTAGAACGCACTTTAGCCTTTTCACGTGATTTTCGCACTGCAATATTATTGCGTTCCCTTCGCCTTCTGTACTCATCTGTACCTTTATCTAACCCTTTTCCAGACGAGCGTCTTGGGGGTGGCGGTTTGTGCTTTAACAAAGGTGGTAGAAGCGGAGCTCCTAGTGGTGGTAATGGAGTAAATCCACCCCCATACGGCCCACTTACACCAACTGGCGGTTGAGGATTGTACTGTCCAGTGTACTGGGCACAAGTAACAGATCTTCTGAAATCGTGTGGTTCCGGGGGCTCCTCCTTAATTGGCGGTGCTTGTTCGTGTGAATTAGGTTGAACTGGGGCAGCGTATGACGCACCGGAATGCACCGGCTGCGGCATATATGCTAAGGTAGTGCGTGCGAAGGGCCTCTGTTGGGGTGATCGTCCTCCCGGAAGTATTTCCTGGAAGAGGGCCATCGTTTCCTCACCGCGGAACTGGTCCTCGATGAGGTGTTGTAGGTCCAAACTGATTTCCTGTTCATTGAGATCGGAGTCTAGGTGCCGGGGGTCTAAGTCTGGTGTTTGGTAGTTGGTACGTTTGTCGTCGTTAGTCTTCTTAAGGTCTGGTTGTGGCGGCGGCGGCGGTGCGCCGGCCGCGTCGTACATTTGCGGTGATTCCATACCGCCCGGGCCGATCGGCCCAGCGGTTCCGTTTCGAGTATCCACTTCAGAGCACTAAAGGATCACTAAAGCACATGCGGGTCGCGTGGCGTATCACTCGCGGTACCGGCTAGTACGTGTGTTCGCTCCGGCGTTCGGGCGCTGACTGAGCGCGCGCGCAAGGTTGTCCGGAAGGAAGCTGTAACTGAAAGTTTACAAGTAAAAGTTTAAGCGTCGCGCACACAGTCAAGCGTTGATTCATGATTTTTCATAAAGGTTTGATAGGCCTTAATTTTACGCGTCATTTTAATATCACGTCAGGAGTTTAAGAAGGATTTTTTACCTTAATTTCATGAACGGTGAGTTATAAAAAATTGCACACAAAAAATTACGTAAATAAAAAACCCAGTTTTAAATTAAAAAATTAAAAAAAATTATCTTCGTAGAAATGCTAATGAAGAATTATTAAAGGCTTATATTAAAAGAAAGTTGTGATTTTTAATTAAGAAAAATAATTTAGCGAAATTTCACGATAATTATACTTTACGATCAAGTTTATGAGCATAAACACAGTTAGTAGATAAGAAGTTAAAATTATTTATAAAAAATAAAATTCTTAAACATTTTACATTTGACGTTTTTATTTATCTAAATAAATATAATAACACAAATTATAAGAGATGCAATGCGGGCCTTAACGCTTACAAGCGATCTCTTCCAGGCGCCCCTAGTAAAGCATATAACATAAAAATACATTATTTAATAATGTGTGTAAAATCGAATTTTAAATTTCTTATTATTAAAAAAAATCTTTAAAATAATAATTAAAATACCTCCAATGACGAAATAATTACGTAAAATAATTCGATCGCTATCAATTCGATTGCACGTGTATTCGTGTTCCATCTCGATTCATCGATTACAAATAACGATGTGGATGATAACGAGTTCGTGCCGATAAAGATAGCTCTTATCGGTTCACCGTAGGGGTGTATGTTTTGATATCAGTCACTGAACGGGGATCTGCAATTTTTTGAACCGGGAACGACTTAAAAATGACGTCCCAAGCTCAGACTGCTGTATCATTTCTGTAATAGGCCAGTAAGTGTCTGGCACGCACGGGTGTGTCCTGTAGGAGGCAATGGCAAAGGCGGGCATGGTTCTATTGGTGATCTCAGGGCTAACAGGTCAAGCACTTTGGTCGGCAACATACCCGCGAGCCCTCTGGCATTTAGAGTGTCCATGGGGATTAGCATCAGGTTACGCCTGCTCGTACCCGTTTGCTTTTCTTTAAAAAAAATGTATGCCTATACTTTTGCACAAGTTCCAGTGCAGCAGTTCTTTATGGTCGGCAGGTCACTAACTAGTACTGCCCTCTATTGGAAGATTATGTAAACTAAAATATTTTTAATAGCAAAAAATATATTTCAAAACTGTATCAATTTAAATATCCCTTAACGCGGTCTATAGAGCAGTGTTGGCCTAGTGGCTTCAGCATACGACTCTCATCGCTAAGGTCGTAGGTTCGATCCCCGGCTGTGCACCAATGGATTTTCTTTCTATGTGCGCATTTAACATTAGCTCGAACGGTGAAGGAAAACATCGTGAGGAAACCGGCTTACCTTAGACACAAAAAGTCGACGGCGTTATTTTTAACGCAGTCTATAAAAAAGATTCGCGTTAGACGAAATTCCGTATCTGCACTTATGAAAACCTGTTTTAAAATGCCAATATTTTTACAACGCCATCTAGGTGAAAAAAACTGCACGAAAATCGATAAATATGCTTTGTTCACATTTTCTTTTAAATCATACATACGTGCAAAATGGCTATATAATGACCCAATTTAAGTTTCCGATGTCTAAGTGATATTTGATTCTTATATCTGGTACTTAAACCAATGAAATACTGGACACAATCATGTTTTATTAATTAAATTACAACGCGGTCTAAATATACTGTTTAAAGTAAAAAGTATAAGGTTTCTAAGTAACTTTTTCTCAATGAAGATCCGCTCTTTTTGATAGTTATGTTGATATCTTGCAGAGGAAGGAACCAATCTTACAATCTGACCAGCGACTGGCCTGAATTCCCCAGTGGAAGTTGTATATATCCTTAGTCGGAATAAATTTCTTAGCGCGTTTCAGAGTCGTCACGGTATCTGTAATAACAAATCTAGTGTTAAGTTTTTCATTATTTCCCTCTGAGCAGAGCTATACCTTCTGTGCCTGACACGCCGTCAACGTCTTGTGTCTTGTGTTGTCACGATGTTTTCCGTTAAAATTTCAATATCTAAGTTACCTAACTTGTCACCTACTAACTTAGATATTGAAAATTTAATTAAGTCTAACAAATGGCGTAATAAAATATTAATAAACGTCTTGTACTGTGTTGAAGCTTTTTCAAAGTGCAACCACGTCTTTGTCGATATTTTTGCTCTTGCTAATAATAATGTTTACTTACTTTATTCTTTTATTTTTATTGTACAGGATGCTTGATGTTAAGTTATGCCGTAGGTACACGTAAGTATATTGGAAAATATTGCGGAAAATATTCTTGATACAACAAGAACAAGGCGCCCTAAGAGAACTAAAGTTTTTAAGTTTCTAAAACTGTAGTGATTAGTGCAAGTCTCGGATACACGGACATATTGTCAAAACATTACAGAACACTTATACTTTTATTGAACATTACCTTAGTTTAAGCTATTCATTAGAGAAAATTAAGCCAACATAATATTACTTATTAGCCATAATTATTCGCTATTATAGTCTATTGTGAACTTTAAAAATAATGCAATTTATATTTTTTATACGTTATACTGCATATAGAATCTTTTGTTGGACCGTATATTTTTCTTGGTCTAAATGTAATAAAATCTCAAAACTGATGTTTTCATGCATTTTCATATTATATACTTTTTTTTAAATAGTTCTTTAATTTAATAGAATCCTAACCTAAACTTAAATAAAGAACTGGCAGTGGTGCTTTTAAGGTCTGGGCTTTTGATATCTGTATCTGTTTCATGACCAATCTTATTGGCAAGTAGGTGATCTCCTATGCCTGACTCATATCGACTTTTTGAGTCTAAAGCAAGCCGGTTTTCTCATGATGTTTTCCTTCACCGTTCGAATGTTAAATGCACACAGACAGAATGTCCATTGATGCTCGAACCTACGACCTCACGTATAAGAGTCGCACGCTGAAGCCACTAGAACACTTTTCATAAGTGAGGTGAACACTTATGAACAGCACTTGCGAGCCTTCTGGCAATGTGTGTGTCCATGGGCAGCAGTATCACTTAACATCAGGTGAGCGTCCTGCCCATTTGCCTCCTATTACATAAACATATTTTGATACGGAATCGCGTGTATAGTAGAAAATACTATATCGAAGTTTAGGATCCAATATTATTTGGCCAGGATCATTGCAGGACAGCAACTTCAAAGAGACTTTGACCATTTTTGTTTTGTTATTTGTTGTCTAGTCTTTTACTGCCATTCATAATTTGAATAAAAACATAGAAAAATATTTTTGGACTATTGGCTAGATTGATCGATTGTATCACGGGGATTATTAGCATGATGAATTCTTTGTTCTAGTAAACCGCTTATAGACGGTGAGACCTAGTAACCACCCGTGGTGGGGGTAGTGAGAGGGTATGATGCAACGCTCTTATTCAAAGGTGAACCTCATTTTGGCACGTTTGTCACAATAATAAAGCCTTTTTAAATGTAAAAAGAGGTAGAAAACTTAGGAGTTGGAAAGACCAAATTAAATAAACAGCAGGTTCGTGGCAAAAAGCGGCATGCAGAGAGGAATGGCTGGAGTTGGAGGAGGCCTTCGATAGGGCACACATAACATAAGAAGGAGATAGGAATATACATGTGTTTGAGTGTAAAAAAACAAAATGTGTGCGTGTACTAGTGTACACACGTATTATGACCTTATTTTCCGGAAAATGATCTACTAATTGCAACTTTACAGAAATTGCTTAAATAAAGTTTAACAAACGCTTTTATTATCATAGACATGAATACAAATAATACAATTATTTCATTTTAGCTTATTACAGAATTTCATTATAGAATTATTACTATCATTGTTATCGTTATTATATATTTTTGTTATTAATGGCTTTGAATCTCTTCGAATCAACCGTGGTAGGGCCAAGAAAAAGTGGGCGCGCAACGGAAAAATGTGACGCGTTACCGAAAAATGTGACGGTATATTTTTTAAGAAAACACTTTTTAAACGGATTGAAGGAAGATATGTATTATTTTTTTTCCAACGCCGATAAAGAAGATTCACTTCAAAAAGTTAAGGTATCAAAAAATTGCCTTAACTTCATAACCATAAGTCACCAGTTAACTTTAAACGTATTGGTTTAATCAAAAGTGCCTATATGAGTTGCGCATACGTTTCAATGAGTGGGTAAGTAGGCAAACGACAGCAGAAAGTTGTTGGTAACAGTGACGCAACGCCCGCGCCGCTAACCCAGTCACCGCAACCGACTGCGAACTAAAATGAGAAGAACTGTTTTCGTTATAACTGAGCGTTATAAGGCAGTCTTTGCCGCGTAATTACCACTATGTGGAACCGGCTACATGAACTATTTTCACTTAGGGTGCCAATACTTACCACGAGAATGTAAGTGCGTGCTCCTATTTCACCATGCCTCCTGCTGATAGAGGATCTTTGACAGTCTGAGAGAAATCTTTGTTTTTAATTTATTTTATTATTATTTATTACTTAAGACGTCATGTGGAACATGGTGTAATGGTTGCAGCTCCTTACAAACGTTGTGTAATAATAAAAAAAACCTTGGCGATTAAAAAGTGTGGCGGAGAGTTTACTGCCAGTTCATCTCTTCCGTTCTACGCCCTTGATTTGAGAACTGGCAGTACATGTAAAATTTGAAGCATTTAATGTATAGTGATAGTAGTTTTTTCGCCTTCATGTACCAATCAGTAGGCCGAGCGTTGGCAATAAAAATAAAATAAAGAACGCGACAATTTTGTCAATTAATGAGTTCACTGGTCAGTAGTCTATGCTTGGACTGATGAGGGATTGGATGAATCGGTGTTTGGTATACAGAATTGGATGCTTAGCGATTTAGAACATTGTGCAGAGAAGCATAGATAATTCCTGTTCTCTTTGTTCAGATAACGATATATCTCATCTTAACGTTGAAGTATCTGCCGATGCTAATAAATGGACTACCTATTTAGTCAAGATGCCTTAACAGTAGTGTATGTAGAAAGTCGAAAACTAAATTTGTATGAAAATGACAGTTCGTGTCGACAAATTTTCATACGAATTTAGTTTTCGAGCCCCTGATCCATCTTAGATAGCTTTAACCCGCAACAAGTTGAAGATTTATTTTTATATGCATTTGTCGGACGCCTGACAAGATGTTTATTGTCACATTAATAACACAATGGTTTTCAAATGTATCATGATTTAGACTATATTATTCAGCAAAATTAATAAATAACAAACTTTGTTCTGAAGTTTTATTTACTGACTTCTTAGGTAGGTGCTAGTGTATGTTTTTATAACTTAATAATAATAGATAAATCGTTTATTTGCAAAGAAAGTAATACATCCAGGTTGATTGTAAAACTGAAACTTTGACTGATATGTCAAAATAAGAAAGTTTTTATAAAGTTTGTTATTATGTCATTATCATAATTAATGACATTTTTCTATTTTTATATCGATATATAAAAATAGAATAGATTATGATAATGTCATAATAACAAACTTTATAAAAACTTTCTTATTTTGACATATCAGTACTCTTTGTATTAGCATATTGTGTGTTATAACATGATACATAATCCCGTTAAATGTTCCGTAAAAATTTAAATAAAATCCGTGAATCAGCCTTTCAACTTTGTAATGTTCGGCTCTCGAATCACGGGTCACCAATCTTCTAAGGGCGCATTTGATACTCGTTCGTACGGCGAATATGTTGAAAAACTGACATTACTCGGCTTTAGACTCAGTCGTCGGATTGTGCCAGAAAAAGGCACCTGCCTATTAAAAATAGAATAAGTAATCTCTGGCCTAGACCTAAAAGGTTGTAGCGTCTTTTTTGCTCAATGCTTAGTAGTCACCTCGCTGAAACGGGGCTGGAACTCTTGACAGGGTCTTCGTCGTCAAGTGGTAATAATAAATTTTGGTCTCCTTCACCACCTGTTATTTATTTATAAAGTGGAATCTTGATAACTCGAATGTCAAGAGGACGGCAAAAAATCGAGTTAACGAGTTTTTGACTTAACAAAAACTTCGAGATACATGTTTTGCTGAAATTTCGACTTACAGAGGGCGCGATTTCTAAATGTATTTTTCGATTTGTAAAGTCGAATTTGAATTTTGTAGAATATAGTTTTTCTTAAAGTATTCATTCATTGCAGGTGTACAATAATACAATACGAATATAACGAATAATAATTCGGGACTTCTAATATATTTTTTTATAAATTATTATTATTAATTTAGGGTATATTCCAAGTAAAATGTCATTATATATTACCAACTACGACTTACGGAGTCTCCTTTTTGAAATTCGAGTTATAGAGTATAAATATGTATCAATACATCGTTTGGAAATAACAGTTCGAGTTACAAATTTGAGATACAGCATATTTAAGCGTTCAGCGGAAGGGAATGCCAATTTTTTTAGACTTACTGAGTATTTCGATTTTTGACTTAACGACGTTCGAGTTATCGAGATTCCACTGTACTTATAATTTTGACCGTTTAGTTAAATTTACTAGGTAACAAATTTCAACCTCCGCTTACAAATTAATCATAGCGTTGTAGGAGTATCATAATATATTATGATGCATTCATGATGTCATTCGCCTGCACTATGATTTTTATATGGAATAAAAGTATAGAATTAAATATTATAATTGAATTCCAACTGTCCAATATATTTTTAATTACTTAAAGATAAATTTAAAAACGGTTTGATACAAGATAGACATAAAAGGTTAAAGTGGAAATGGGCCAGTCACAGTTCCCGCGTTTATAATGATAGATGGGTCAAAATACCTTTACTTAAATGTATCAGTGGGATGAAAAAAGAGATGATGCCCAGCAGAAACCGGGCATGATGGAATAAAAGGAACGGAGGATGGGAGATAAGGAAGAATATCCTGCCTGCACTCCGTTGAAGGTCGTTTACTAATTTTATAATAAACATAACATGGACTAAATGTCATCCTGATTATGTAGTACTCGATTTTTTTAACACTGTACACAGTATAGATTAAATGTATCTGAATAAATTATTTAACGACCTGAATATTATTATTATAAAGTGTACATTAACTGTATTCGCATCTATTTGATTAAATACAGCCTTGAAACGAAAATTTAAAGCCGTGTGAACTTTGACGTATTAAATTAATAACCAAAGCTACGCCTACATACACCTACGACACAAAAACATGCACCAGGACAGCATGAATCGGGCACAAGTGATTGCGTAACGAACTCTCACTTTCACGATTGAGGCCGAGTGGGCTCCATTAGTGTTATGCATACCTGGTACCTGGTGTTTATGTTATTTGTAAAGGTTAAATGGCGATTAACTACAACGGTTGGTTTAACTAACTAACCGTATGATGGATTTAAAATCGTTTATTTGGCGTTAAATGTAGCGAAGTATTCTCGGAATTAAAAGTGCAAACGGAACAGTGAAAGTATCCGCAGGAAAACCAATTTAATAAGATTATGAACAGCCCTACAGCTCACATGGGCAGTTCACGAAGCCCGTTATACAAATGGGAGCTGGTAAAAAACGGTAATCGAATGGACTGGCCCAAAAGGAAAGACCAAAAGAGCGAGATACCTATGAGATTAGCTGGTAAAAACATATTTGCTTAATAAATTTGTATTAATTGTTTTTTAATTGATTTATTAACACTTCGTTGCATTACAATATAAAAATTGAACATAATTAAATGAAAGGCGGCAACTGGCTTATCGCTTTCGAGCGATCTCTTTCAAGCAAAGTAGAAAAGAAATGTATGAAATTAGAGATAAGGTATGCAAGAAATGCAAAAGTACATATTACAAATAGTTATTAAGACAAAACTAAACAGGAACAAAGAACAAACTAAACTACAAAAGTCTACATGAAAAAATAAAAAGTGCTCATGAATCACAATAATTTAAGATTTTGTATATTTTATATATGTGTGTCACGTTATATATGAGAGCAATTTTTGATGAATTTTATAAATGATAGGAATTACTACTGATTTCGAATTACTCACACACAGAAACTTCCTTCACATTTGGCTCAAAACAATGTGTTTCAAATTGGTTCCATGTACGTCTCGTAGCAAAAACCACTAGTATTTTAATAAAGAATCCGGCGTATATCCGCATAAAAAATAACATTTTATGGATAGAAATAATAACAATAATTTATAATTAAACAAATTTTAAATGTTTGGTCCCTGTGGCGGTGTACCTTTACCGATACTTATACGTTGAGACAGGAAAGCACCAGCTCTGGGGTCACCGTTACTAACTACCAGGCGTCAACTTAAATCTTTAATTAGCGACTGTGCATTTGAACCCCACGACCCAAGAGTCTGAACTCCAAAGGGTTCAATAATATCTATGGATATATAGATAGTTGGTTATAAAAGAATGATTCTTTGTTTTGAAAAATAGGCAAATCAATATTAATGAAACCAAATTAAATGCATTTTCGACTTAATTAACTAACGGCCTGACCCAGCATCGTATCTATTAACTAAACAAATACATACAAGTTTGTACCATTTCTTCATGCATACAAATAAGACGGATTATAAAACATTGATAAACAAACATGTACAGTACTTCATTAATATTTTTTCGACGAATATTCACTCCACACAAAATTTTAATTTACATACAATTTTTGCAGTCTTGGCCTAGTAGTTTCAACTAGACTCTCATCCCTGTGGACGTAGCTTCGATCCCCAGCTTTGCACCAATAGATTGTCTATGCGCACTTAACATACGCTCGAACGGTGAAGCAAAACATAGTGAGCAAATCGGCTTGCCTTAGACCCAAAAAGTCGATATGAGTCAGGCACAGGAGGCTGATCACCTACTTGGCTATTAGATTGACAAACGATCATGAAACATATATAGAAATCTGAGAGAGAGTTTTAATAAATCGTCTGAATACGAAAAGGGAACTTCTGTATATAGATTAGACAGCTGGATAGTTCGCGCCTGACAACAGTATGAACATTATTCAAATATTAACTATGAATTAAAAAGTAGGTTAGAAAGTCAGACAAAAGACAAGTTTAGATTCAGAATACATATAGAATGCCCGAAAGAATTCATTACTACAACAAAGGACGGTAATATGCTACCAATTTATTGTGCATGCAAGCTATTAATTTCATAGATGAAAATTTATTAGGTAAGACAAACATATATATATATAACAAAAAAACAATTATACTAAATATCATCATCAATACACAGCCCCTTGTGGGCCTCCTCAAGTACACGTCGCCATCGCAATCTATCCAGAGCTTGGCGTTTCCAATTTCAAACCCCTATTGTTTCGAGGTCCTTCACAACTCCAACGTAGCCTCAGTCTACCGGATTTTCTCTTGCCACCGGGTTGTGAGTTCAGTAAGGACCTTGGGGTTCTGTCGTTCGCCATTCGGTGCACATGTCCCAGCCTTGAGCCTGTTGCACTTTATGAATTGGACGATGTTGGCGTCGTCTAGGATGTTATAAAGTTCCGTCGTCGTAAACAGGACCAAAGACTCTTCGAAGAATCTTCGGCTCTAAAATTAGGAGAGAAGTCTCGTCTTTCTTGCTAAGGGGCCAGGTTTCAGAACCATAAGTGAGCACTGGTCGCAGAAGAGTTTTGTACAGAACAAACTTGGTATTTTTCCTAAGAAGTCGTGATCGAAAATATCTACGAAGGCCAAAGTAGCAGCGATTTGCCATCATGATGCGTCTACTGATCTCTCGGCTGGGATTATTATCACTAGCCACCATTGAGCCTAAGTAAACAAACTCCTCTATACTACTAAATATAGCCAAATATATACAAAAAAGGTTCAAACATTTACGACAGGAAAAATCATTAAAAATTATTTAAAACATTACAACGAAGTAGTACCTAAATCGGATAAATGTTGTGCAATGGTGTGAAAGTGAGTGTGCGCATGTGTGCTCATGATGCAGTTGATTTGCGCTATTCTTAATACTCCTTTTAAGCATATTCTCTTAAACAAGCCATGTCTTTAATAGTGGTCGTTGTAGACCACACAAAATATTTGAAATATATGGCAAGCGGCCGGGTGGGAAGTCGTTGATCCCTTGGAAGATGGAACTGTCTTATGGGATGCTACTTGTGTGGACACGTCTGCGTTGGGGCACAAAGACGACGATGGGGCATTTTGTTCCCTTTGGAGAAGACTCTTGGGCCGTGGGGTTCAAGTGCGCAGGCGCTGATTAAAGATTTAGTTGACGACCGGTAGATTGTACCAGTGAACCCAGAGTTGGTGCTTTCCTCGTACTTTACTGTATATTTGATTGTTATGATTACTAATAAACATTGACACTGTCAAATTAAAAAGTATATGTACGTCATGAATATAAAAAAGATTAATAAATGTAAGCTGAATATCTAATTCAATAATAAATAGAATTCTCTTTTCTTGAAGGACGTTGAAATTGTTTGGAAATATGTCAGTGGGTAGCTGGTTCCACACAGTGGTGGTGCGCGGCAAAAATTGCCTTAAAACAAATGTGGGGAAACAAGGAGACGAACAATTAATATTTGTAAAGGAAGCAGTCTGCAGGAAAAGACCTATTTAGGCTTGTCCAGGCACATCAAACATATCAATAACTAACATTAATGGTAAATTATGAACTTAAATAATGAAAGTCGTTATTTCGCTATAGTCAGATTTATCATTGCGATTACAATCAGTCAAAATTCTCTTGCGTGGGTTCGGCCCACTTTCAGTTCCTACTGTGTCTACTCATACATATCGAATCTTTAAAACGTATATATGTATGATAGGATAAGTCCGTGGTTACCTGGCTCAGGTGTGGGTTTTAGTGAGTAGCTTAGAGTAGTCCCCATATAACTCTGCACACATGCATCGGATATGCAGCCCCACCCTAAAAACTAATGAATATGTCCTAAAAGAAAATCTGTTCAAGGACATTCTCCTGAATCACGATTTTCTCTAGGACATTCTCAAATACCTCAAAATGTTTTCCATTACAGTACGATATTCACTGCGAGGACTTTTCACACCGAGATTCGAACGCCTTAATATTGAATCGAAAAAAAAAACAATCACGCTACAACCTTTTTAGGTTCAGATTTTTGTTAATCTAATAGGCAAGTAGGTGATAAGCCTTCTGTGCCTGACTCATGTCGACTTTTTGGGTCTAAGGCAAGCCGATTTGCTCACTATGTTTGTCACCGTTCGAGCGAATGTTAAATGCACACATAGAAAGAAAGTCTAATGGCGCACAGCCAGTGATCGAACCTACGACCTCAGGGATGAGAGTCGCATGCTGAAACCGCTAGGCCAATACTGCTCTGAATCATTTTATAACTTGATTACGTTTAAGTATATAGACTATCGTGCTGAAATTTCATCGAAATCAGTAAAGCCGTTCACCGAAAAATCTTTTAATTAATCCCAAGGCCAGTAAGGTCAGTGATCCAGTGACCGATTTGTATTTACATACATATTGTGTGTTAATCTTGTGTGTTAATCTTGTGTTTTATATCAATTGTCTTTGAATTGTCATGAATACAGTCGTGTTATATTCTAATTAAATAAAAAAATATTTCCACAATACACTTAAAGTTCTAAAAACTCATTTCATTTATCAATATTACTAGCTACATCATTACTTTATAACCTACATGAAGCTGACATAGGTGGGGCATATACGAATGAGAATTTTTGAAGTACAAAGAAACATATCTAGGAAAATAAACCATGCCTTTCCGGGCTACATTATCTTACAATTTAATTAACAGATAAATTGTTTCTTGTAATACTTGGATAATTTTGCATGTCGATGGTACCTATCACGTTATCGATATGCACCTCAACGATTCTTAGGCACTATACATCTCCACCTGTAAGTGCGAGCGAGATAGAAAAATAAATAAGATTTATGACCCTAAGACTCAGTTCATAATGCGTCGACTATAATCTATATGAGACACTCCGAGAGTTGTGAGCTGCGATATAGCGGGCTGTGATTGTGAGGAAGTTGCATGGATCTGTTCTGGCGCCTTCTTTAGTTCTCATGTCATTTTCTCACGTGTATATCATTACCATATTTTCATAAGTATCTGATTGTCCTTTGCAGTGTGGTTTTCTTTTATAGAACAAGGGGCAATCGGGCAGGACACACTCAATGCCGGCCTCTCAAGAATTGGTACGTTCTTTTCTTGAAGGATGCTAAGTCGAATTGGTTTGGAAATACTTCAGTGGGCAGCTGGTTTCAAATAGAAGTGGTGTGCTGCAAACATTGCCTTGAAAAACGCTCAGTCGTGGAACGTCGGACGTCGAGGTGATACGAAAGGAAGTTTTTTTTTTATTTTTTATAAAATAGGGGGCAAACGGGCAGGAGGCTCACCTGATGTTAAGTGATACCGCCGCCCATGGACACTCTCAATGCCAGAGGGCTCGCGAGTGTGTTGCCGGTTTGTATTCTGCCTCGAAGTCCGATGATGAAACTCAGCAGCAAGTATTAATCCAAACAACTCCTCTGAACACTCTCCATGGTAAATGCGGTAGAAGATGCAGAGTGACCCTACATCTCTAGGCAACGCTAAAGGATCAAGCCGCTCAGAGAGGGATGGTCATCGACGATTCGAAGTGCTCTTCGTTGAATACGGTCAAGTGTAAGTGATGTTTTAGAGTAGAACTATATAATACTATATATCCTGCACGTCATAAATTCTCCGGGATTATAACGGATTTTACAGTACTTCTCCAGAGATGGATATTTGCGGAAGTGTGCCGATCTCGAACCAAATCCGCTGTTTTTTTTTCTGCTGAACAAAAATTGCTAGTGTTTTATCTTGTATTTTTTTCGTAACATTAATTGTCATACATTTAATATAAAAGAGTTTGTTACATATACCGTACTTTTAGTACTATACATAATGTTGTAAACTTTAATAAATAAATAAAAAACTATCAAAACCCTGTGGGACTTATTTGCTGTAAATCATTTGATACCACGATTATCCAGATCGGTACACGGACGAAGGATAATTGAAGTCCTCAAAATATCGACTATGATGAATCACATCGACTTCCGTCGTTCCACAACTGAGCGTTACTTAGGGCAATTTTTTCCGCGCACCACCACTATGTGGACCCACCTGTCCTCTGAAATATTTCCTGACCAATTCGACTTAGAGCCCTTCAAGAAACGTACCAATTGTCCAAAGGCCGGCAGGGCGCTTGCAAGCCTTCTGGCAGTGTGATTGTCCATGGGCGGCGGTATTACTTAACATCAGGTGAGCCTCCTGCCCGTTTGCCTTCGCGATCGCTTGCTCCCGTAATTGATACCAAATCTGACGCATTTATCATGGTGTTCAGAGGAGTTGTTCGGATTAACACCTGCAGCTGAGTTTCGTAATCGAACAGAATGCGATATCACATCAATACTACGATGTCCGTCGTTCCACAACTGAGCGTTTTAAGGCAGTTTTTCAGCTGCCCACTGAAGTATTTCTGAACCAATTCAACTAAGAAAAGTATTTTCTATAGCTTTTCTTGCGGTTATTTCAGTGGCATACATTTGTTTTGTCTACGCTTTATCTATTTTATCAAAAACTATTTTTCTAGCTATCAATATCTCCAAGATAATTCTATTACGCACACATACATTTTGACCTAAAATCGTAACTAAAAGATCCAAGCAGTGTTTTTAACTTTGATACCAGGGGCGGACTTATGACGTACTTATTTTTAATAATTATTTTTTCAAAGAACATGTGGATGAACAGTGTTGGCCTAGTGGCTTCAGCCTGCGAGTCTCATTCCTGAGAGGTGGTCGCCGCCCATGGACACTCTCGATGCCAGAGGCCTCGCGCGTTGGTAAAAATACAATATGTTGCCAAGCGCAAAAGTCGGATGGACCGATTCGAGTATTTATGTCATTCCTTGAACTCAGAGGAAGGGTTTGGAAAAAAAACTAAAAAGCACTTTTTTCTGTAATTGTGGCCGCTATGGGGTGGCAAATCAATGTTCCATATGTTGGTGTTTAGCTATTAAAAGGTAGGTTAAAAACATATTCAGTTGAAACGAAGTTCACAGGGGTAGCTGATTACAAATATAATTAGTAATTTACATTTTTTTTAAATGTAATTGCAGGCACACGGGCAAGAGGCTCACCTTCTCCGGCGTCGGGACATGACGACCCCATCGCCCACTGGTGAAATAACCTGTGACAGAGGTTATTTCACCAGTGCAGTCAGTCAACCCCCTTCCTAGTGGGAGTGCCATGCTGTTGCTTTCGGGCTTCAGCCAAACGGGCAGGCACGACCGGGGTAGTACCACTGTCTCACAGAAAACCGGCGTGAAGTGATGCAATAGGTTCATCTTATTGTACTCGCGTTTCGTGCGGTGAGTGAGACTCCCGTAGCCCATCAATTCCCCCCCCCCCAGAATATGAAGATGTAGTTTAAACAGAGATTACCCCAAGGGGGAAACCACACGTTTCCGCTGTGAAGAATCCCCCTCTGAGCGTCCATCATCGGAACAATCAGTATTCGGTGGTGGATGCACAGGCTGCCCTTCGTATTCTGGGGTGGGCAAAAACTGCGCAAAAAACTATAGGATTCGATCTCGGGGCAAACGGAAGAATTTACCGAAGGCATCCCCTTCCACGCTCTCAGTGGACTTTACCAATGTTAGGGGGCTCAACTCTAATCTTAACGCGGTTCACTTTCACCTCGAAACTGCGAAGCCGGCCTTATTCTTTCTTACTGAGACTCAGATATCCTCCCCGGCTGATACATCCTACCTCTCCTACCCGGGGTACAAATTGGAACATTCATTTGTGCCGCGGGCGGGAGTTTGCGTGTACGTCAGAGAGGATATCTGTTTTCGTTGCCTCGGGTCGCTTGAAGGAAGGGACCTATCTAGCCTCTGGCTGCGCGTAGACTGCGATGACCATCTGCGATTCTACGCATGCCTGTATAGGTCCCATAGCGGAAATATCGAAACTGACAGACTCATTGAGCACATCCAAATGGCTACAGATTCCCTGCTCGAAGGGGTTCCGGTTGGCGATTTTAACGCTCACCATGCCGATTGGCTCGGTTCGGAAATCACCGATCACGCGGGAAGATCCTTTCACGACTTTGCTTTAGGTTACGACCTGTCACAAATGATCCCTGCGATTACGCGAATACCAGATGTGGATGGTCATCAACCCTCTTTGTTGGACCTTCTGCTGACCTCACATCCGGAGACCTATCAAGTCTCTGTTGACCCGCCATTGGGTTCATCGGATCATTGTGTGGTCCGGAGTACTGTGCCTACTACGCGCCCTCCTCGGCCCCGTTTTTCGGGTTGTCGCCGTATTTGGCACTATCGGTCAGCAGATTGGGATGGGATGCGGTCTTTCTTTGCATCCTACCCTTGGGGGCCTATGTGCTTTTCGTCGGAAGCTCCAGATTCCGTCGCTGCCTCTGTCGCCGAAGTGGTTCTGCAGGGAATGGAACTCTTTATTCCATTTTCTGCGGCGCCGATCGGTGGCAAGTCACAGCCCTGGTTTAAGCGTTCTTGCAAGGCAGCATCGCGTTGAAAGCGAGAAGGCGATATCTCGTGATGCCAATACCAGCGAACATAAAAAAGCATATAACTCAGCCTCCAGGTCCTTCAAACGGGAAATAGCTAAAGCAAAGTCAGAGCACATCGTCAGATTTGGCGAGAGATTGGCCAAACTCCCTTCGGGGACTCGAGCCTTCTGGTCTCTCGCCAAAGCTGTACAAGGGAATTTTTGTCAGCCATCCATTCCACCGCTGCACAGGGAGGATGACTCGCTCGCCCACACTGCGAAGGAGAAGGCCGACCTCTTGGGCTGTCTCTTCGCGTCCAACTCGACTTTGAATGACCGAGGGGGATCACCCCCGACCGGATTTTGCAGTGTGATTATTCAATGCCGGAAATCACATTCCGGCAACGTGCTGTTCGCAAGGCAAGATAGTGATCTTCCTTGGACATTCATAAGTCGAGCGGGCCGGATGGTATCCCTCCAATTGTGCTGCGTACTTGTGCTCCTGAGTTGGCTCCGGTCCTGACACGCCTATTCCGGTACTTGTACTCGCTCGGTACTGTCCCGATGTGCTGGAAGACCGATTCGATACATCCGATCCCTAAAAAAGGCGATCGCTCTGATCCGTCCAACTATCGTCCAATAGCTATAACCTCCTTGTTCTCCAAAATAATGGAATCCATTATTAATGGCCAGCTCTTGAGGTATCTCTCTAGATAGGTGGCCCTCTGGCCACCAGCTGATTAGCGATTATCAGTACGGCTTTCGTCGTGGTCGTTCGGCTGGTGACCTTCTAGTATACCTTACACATAGATGGGCAGAGGCAATTGAGTCCAAGGGGGAGGCGCTAGCGGTTAGTTTGGACATAGCGAAATCCTTCGATCGGGTGTGGCAGAAAGCACTGCTCTCGAAGCTTCCAGCCTACGGGCTTCCCGAGAAATTATGCGACTGGATCTCCAGCTTTCTGGCCGATCGGAGCATCAAGGTCGTCATCGACGGAGCATGTTCCGACCTTAAACCCGTGAATGCTGGGGTCCCACAAGGCTGTGTTCTATCCCCGACCCTATTTCTTCTGCATATCAATGACATGTTGCAACTTAGCAACATTCATTGCTATGCGGACGACAGCACTGGGGATACTCTTTACACTGGCCGGGCAGGTATTTCTCGGGCAGTTGTCGATGAGTACCGGAACAAACTTGTGTCTGAAATCGAAACTCTACTACGTGGAGTCTCGGACTGGGGTAGACTAAACCTAGTCCAATTTAACCCCAAGAAGACACAAGTTTGCGCGTTTTCCGCGAAAAAAATACCCTTTGTCGCTACTCCTCTTTTCGAAAACACTCTTCTTGAAGCCACAGCCAGCATCGGAATACTTGGCATTGACATATCGAACGACGTTCAGTTTCGCGGTCATTTGGAGGGAAATGCTAAATTAGCCTCCAAAAAGCTTGGTGTGCTCAGCAAGGCGAGACGGTACTTCACCCCGGGCCACCGCTTGCAACTCTATAAAGCGCAAATACGGCCCCACATGGAATACTGTTCTCACCTCTGGGCGGGGGCTCCCCAGTACCAGCTCCTTCCACTTGACCGTATCCAACGAAGAGCGGTTCGAATCGTCGATGACCAATCCCTCTCCGAGCGGCTCGATCCTTTGGCGTTGCGTAGAGATGTGGGGTCACTCTGCATCTTCTACCGCATTTACCATGGAGAGTGTTCGGAGGAGTTGTTCGGATTAATACCTGCAGCTGAGTTTCATCATCGGACGTCGAGGCAGAATACAAAATTCCACCTGTATCACCTCGACGTCCGCCGTTCGATGACTGAGCGTTTTTCAAGGCAATTTTTGCCGCGCACCACCGCTTCTGTGGAACCAGCTGCCCACTGAAGTATTTCCGAACCAATTCGACTTAGGGTCCTTCAAGAAAAGAGCGTACAAATTCTTAAAAGGCCGGCAACGCACTCGCGAGCCCTCTGGCATTGAGAGTGTCCATGGGCGGCGGTATAACTTAACATCAGGTGAGCCTCCTGCCCGTTTGCCCCTATTTTATATAAAAAAAAGATCGGCCTTCTCTTTTGCAGTATGGGCCAGTGAGTCATCCTCCCTATGCAGTGGTGGAATAGAGGGCTGACAGAAATTCCTTTGGACAGCTTTGGCAAGAGACCAGAAGGCTCGAGTTCCCGAAGGAAGCTGGGCCAATTTCTCACCAAACCTGGCAATATGCTCTGACTTTGCCTTAGCGATTTCCCGTTTGAAAGACCTAGAGGTTGAATTGTATGCTTTTTTACGTTCGCCGATAGCCGCATCACAGGATGTCGCCGCTTCTGCCCAGGCTTTAAAGCATTCACGCTTACGGCGCAAAGCCTCTTTGCACGAACGCCTAAACCAAGGCTGGGACTTGCCACCGACCGGCACCGCAGAGAATGGAATAAAAAGTTCCATGCCCTGCAGGACCACATCAGCGACAGAGTCAGCGACGGCATCCGGAGTACTCAACGAAAAGCAAATGGGCCCCCAAGGGTAGGACGCAAAAAAGACCGCATCCCGTCCCAATCTGCTGACTTATAGTGCCACACACGGCGACAGCCCGCAAAGCTAGGCCGTAAAGGGCGCGTGAGCGGCACAATGACGGAGCAATGATCTGATGAACCCAATGGCGAGTCAACAGAGACTTGGTAGGTCTCCGGATGTGAAGTCAGCAGAAGGTCCAACAAAAAAGGTTTATGACCATCCACATCTGGTATTCGCGTAATCGCAGGGATCATTTGCGTGAATTCATAGGCTAAAGCAAAGTCGTGAAAGGATCTTCCCGCGTGATCGGTGGTTTCAGAGCCGAGCCGATTGGCATGGTGGGCGTTAAAATCGCCAAGTATCACGATTTCAGCGGTAGGAATCCTTTCGAGCCATTTGGATGTCCTCAATGAGTTGGTCAGTTTCGGTATTTCCGCTATGGGACCTATACAGGCATGCGTAGAATCGCGGATGGTCATCGCAGTCTACGCGCAGCCAGAGGTTAGATAGGTCCCTTCCTTCAAGCGTCCCGAGGCGACGAGAACATATATCCTCTCGGACGTACGCGCAAACTCCAGCCCGCGGCACAAATGAATGTTCCAATTTGTACCCCGGGTAGGAGAGGTAAGAAGTATCAGCCGGGGAGGAAATCTGAGTCTCGGTAAGAAAGAGCAAGGCCGGGTTCGCAGTCTCTAAATGATAGTGGACAGCGTGGATGTTGGAATTGAGCCCCCTAATATTTGTGAAATCCACGGCGAGTGTGGATGGGGTGCCTTTTTTGGATTGCTCCGTTTGCCCCGAGACCGATAATTTTTTTTTAAAGAGCGCAGAATTGCCCCCCCCCCCCCCCCCCAGAATACGAAGGGCAGCCTGTGCGTCCACCACCGGGTGCTGAGTGTGCCGGTGGTGGACGCCCAGAGGGGGATTCTCCACCGCAAGCGCGTGTGGTACCCCCCTGGGGTAGATTCTGATTCTTCTGCACCTTCATATTTCTTGTAGAGGGGGGGGATGGGCTCCGGGAATCTTTCTCACCGCACGAAACGCGAGTTCAAGAAGGCGAACCTTTTGTATCACTTTACGCCGGTTTTCTGAAAGACAGTGGTCCTGCCCCGGTCGTGCCTGCCCGTTTGGCTGAAGCCAGGAGGCAACAGCATAGCACTCCCACTAGGAAGGGATTGACTGATTGCGCTGGTGAAATAACCTCTGTCACAGGTTATTTCACCAGTGGGCGATGGGGTCGTCACGTCCCGACGCCAGAAAAAACAGAAACATTACTAGATTTGGTAAATAACGTTAGATTTTAATGTAATATATATTGTAAAACATAGCGTACATCTATTCCTTGTGATTCTTATTATTCTGCAACGCAAGTCTTCTGACAGTGTGTAAAGGTAACTGTCATTTAATATAATGTCACTTTAAACCACGATGCGTATCTCTAGAACGACGCCTGCAGAGCTCTAACAGCATGTTGGTGGTAATAGCGGTATCGCTGTATTGCCCTTACGTGAACTACATGTGCCTATATGGTAAAAAAGAACTGTTTTTGTGGACTCGTTGCGGTCATGTGCCGGGATACTTAAATCTTACCTCAATGGAACAAATTAACCAAAAAAAGACTTTTCTTTCCCTCGCTTTCTTTTTCCTCGTAAAAAGATACATTAGTCTTTTTTTGACGTTCGGGAAGTAAGGACCAATGTCGGTTGATATACTACTTAACAGATCTCTATCTGCAGTTAACTACTTGTCTACTTAAAGAACACTTCTAAAAGAACATGCAAACATAAAATCACACAAGAAAATCTTTTAAAATATGATCACAAATTTTATACATATTCATATCAATTATATTAGCGA
Organism: Pieris brassicae; assembly: GCF_905147105.1. Taxonomy (NCBI): domain Eukaryota; kingdom Metazoa; phylum Arthropoda; class Insecta; order Lepidoptera; family Pieridae; genus Pieris; species Pieris brassicae. The sequence continues at coordinate 1,859,628 of NC_059673.1, read as the reverse complement.
GGGAAAAATTGAATAATAAAAGTAAAAATAGTAATCATTAAAATATTACATTTCTTAATTCTTAACACCAGAACAGATTATAAAATTAAAACAAAATAATATCCATTCGGCCTCCTTCATTTTTTTTCTTTCAGGCCTCTTTCATTTCACAAAAGAAATTCGAAATTTTAATTTCAAATTCGAACTTTAAATTAAAATTATCAGAGCTGGCCCTGTATCTTTCTATTAGTGGCAGGGCTCGCCCTATTTAAGAGATTTCAACATAGGGCCACACACACATGTACAATGCATGTGTGCGTTGATAATGTAGACGCGTGCCATTTTTAAATTATATAACTTGATTAACGTTTCTTGTTGTTATATTTTTTTATATTAATTCAAAATCGCCTTGGAGATTAAATTGCGTGTAATTCGGTTTGTTGCCCGGCGAAATCAAAACTCAAATAATGACTAAATATCCTAATTAGTAAATTAGGTTAGACTTTAATTACTTATTAGTCTTAATTTAGGCTAGATCGTAATGTTAAATGTCTTTATGTAATGCAATTAAATAAAATATATGTCGGCGCAATGGCGCTGGTATCAGCTGTCATTGTCATTATAATTTAACAACATCAAAGTCCATTAGTTCAAATCTGTTCTATGGTTTATTTGATTTTCCAATATTATCTACAAAGTATGTAGTAATTTCATAGTATATATGATTAATGTTGGAGCAATGGTGTTAAACCAGCGTTAGAACTAATTTGGACAATGGCAGCCTAAAGATTAAATTGCCTCGACTTTGAGACGTATGTCAAAAATTTATTGGATTTTCACAGTTGACGATTAATTTCATTTCTGAAACTCATCTTTAGACTTACGTACGTGTGCGTAAGTGATACTTGCAGCATGCAATGAAAATGATGATGATGGATAGAAGATAAGCGTTTGAAGCGAATGGAGAAAGAAAGCTATGGATAGAGATATTTGGAGAAAGCTAGAGGAGGCCTTTACGCCTGGAGGAGTTCCAATGGTACTGAAGAAATTAGAATATCACAAATAATGTGTATAACAAATATAAACTATCAATCGTAGCAATATTTTAAAAGTAATCAACTATATAATTAGCTAAAAATATTAACCCTTGGAGGGACCAGAGACAATGTTCCCTTTTATTAACTTAATAATAATTGTAACTTAAAAACCGGCTGAATACGAAACCCTGTGTCTAAACTCAGCTATTTTTTAACAACAATGTTTACACACGTTTTTTCTGATGAGAACTGGCGTGATTAGAAACTGAAAAAGCTGAAGACTCCAACACGAAAAACATTTGCTTCGCCCAACGCAATTTCTCCTTAGCCATCATCATAAAAACAAAAACATTCACAAACAATCTTAAGCTACATTTTCTCAACCTGTCTTACGCTGAAAAGGGAAAGATTTCTCCTTATGCAACAACTTATTACATACTTAATCCTAAACCTAAATTTATTTATATGTCAAATGGAAGAGACTAGCCCACCATACAAAGAATCCGTGCTGAGTGCAACAATGTTTTTAAAAATATTATTACGTCACTTTGACACTTATGAGCAGTGTTGGCCTAGTGGCTTTAGCGTGCGACACTCATCCCTGAGGTCGTAGGTTCGATCCCCCGCTGTGCACCAATGGATTTTATTTCTATGTGCGCATTTACCATTAGCTCGAACGGTGAAGGAAAACATCGTAAGGAAACCGGCTTGCCTTAGACCCAAAAAGTCGCCGGCGTGCATCAGGCACAGAAGGCTGATCACCTACTTGCCTATTCAATTTACAAATGTTTATGAAACTGATACAGAAATCTGAGGCCCAGATTTAAAAAGGTTGTAGCGCCATTGATTTATTTTATCTTATGGGTTGGAGTCAATCAAATTCTAACGGCTAACGTCTAACTCGACAAATAGTGTTTTGTCTAAAATGTCAAAATTTTCCTGCCTGGAATCAACGTTATTTATTGACAGACCGTATGATCAGAAATGACGAACAATTATATCGTAATTTTAAATAAATACAACCAATAAGAGCCATGAGAATTACTCACAATGATTACGCAACAGACAGTAATTCTAATTATCGTGTGATATGTCATAAGATTGCATTCTCTTGTGCTTTACCGACAGGTTTATTGTTCTTTCGCATTGACGATCCAATTTTTTATTGACATGTAATATATGTGTAGCGACATCTATAATCTATGCTTAAAAATCATGATGACGTCACACCTTAAAACACGTTAACGAAGTATTATTTATAATAATAAATCTTTTATTTGCCAAGATAGTGTAGCAGTGGTTAGATCGATCAATTAGAAATATCCACACAATCAGCCATATATAAATGGGCATGCAAATGTCATATCAATTTTTACAATGTCATATATAAGGATATAAAATAATGTCAAAGTTAAGTTATTTACAATTGGTGTCAAATCTTTGGTCCAAATACTCGACTACGATAAAGGTAGCTTGCCTTTAAAAATTTAATCACCTTTCTTAAGGTGATTAAATAGTTTTATAGCCATGGTGTAACAATTTTTTGAATACATCGTAGTTGAGCATGCAGGAACCCACAACTTTCCAACATTTCCAACTAAGCATAATATATATCTACAACTACTCGACTTTATCAACTCCTAGAACACATTCGTTAAAGACTTCCTTCATCAGGGAAGGCGTGGACCATTATTTCGTACTGCCAATTTTCATTCCATAAAAGAAACCATAACTAATGATGTCCAGTGGTTGGACTGATCGAAGATCCTTCTTCGATCTTCCTTTAGGTGGAACAGTACACCAATCCTCCTCAAGAGTAAGCGAGAGTATATTTCGTAGCAAAGGTCTCTGCTGAAAGATAAATATAACTCTAAGGGTGAGGTTCGATTATATTATATAAATGGTTGTCAAAAATTAATGGCATTTACCAATGGCATAACCAATAAATTTGCAATGTTTTATATTATGCAAGTGTAAACGATACTTAATTCAAGATGTGATTTTTTACTTATCTTCAAACGTGTCAGGTAAAATAAATATAACAAATACCAATGGAAAGCCAATAGAAAAACTTATTGGTAACCAGGGTAACAACGAAAGCACAACAAAAACGGCTGGAGGTATCGTGTTGGAAATTAGTCTCAAGGAGTTGATTCAAAACATAGCTTTATAGCAATCATAACAAATGTAGGTGATGGTTATGTCTAACATTAATATGTCTAAAGTTAACCAAGACCATCCAAAAGTGTTAAATATTCACGTTAAGAAAAATTGATGTTGAGTATTTTATAGTTCAAAACTTTATTTTAAGACTATTGTCGCCATCTTTTAATTGCCTTTCATAAACTACAAAAAATTAGTAATACAAATATATTTTTGTAGATGTCACTTATCACAAAAACAGTTTTACAATAGTGCTACTACTTGAAGGTAGATCACGCTTTTATATTACAAGGCTCCCTTAAGAGCATATTTCAAAATTAAAATAAAGTCAGGGCAAGATATTAAAGTAATATTAACAATAGAGTTACGTTTCTCTACTAGACAGCACGTTTTCTCGTGTATCAAGATTAACAGTAGATGCCATTTACTAGCTAAAAGTATTAGTAGTACTGCTATTTTGTGATAGGTGGAGCTATTAACACTTTATGCTAAAGATATAAGTTCCAAGTCCAAATCTAAAATAATATTAACTATATGGATAAGAAATTATGGGTGTATTAGTAATAATAAAAAATATTAAAGAAAATAATAATTTGTTTTAACGTAAACAAAAAAATATTTATGTTTACTAATCCCACAAATTGTATAGTTTCGATATAAATGTTTATGCTAGTAATGCCTATTATATATATAGAATAATTTTTAAAATATATTTAATCCTACTAAATTATATTGAACTTTAAGATTATTTGTAGTTTTAAATTTTAAAACAAAAATAACAAAACTTTGTTTCCGCCCGGGATCGAACCGGGGGCCTTCTGCGTGTTAGGCAGATGTGATAACCGCTACACCACGGAAACCGATATTAATTGGACCAAATTTTAAAATCATAATGTAACTACTATGAAATTCCCATAAATCAATTTATGTTTGTTTATATGAAAAACTTATTTCTTGGTTAAGTAAAAAATATTTTTTTATTTTGAACTAAATGAATGTTAAGTTAATATATACACAACTGTTTTGTTTTACCTTTTGGCAAGTAGGAGAAGTTTTATTTAATACTATGTATGTAAATTTTTGTTTAAGTGCATCTTTTTATTAATCTTAATATTTATAATTATTCTCTCAAACTGAAAATAACTTTATTCATATAGGTAACCAAGTATACCTATGAATGTTAAAAGAAAAGGTGTTCAATTTACATTTACTACCAGTTCGCAAGACGTCAAAGGTGTAAAATGGGCAAGATCCTCCTATAACGCGAAGATTTCTCATGTTATATTTCTGTAGTGAGAAATTTTAATGATTTGTCAAGTCCATAATTAGATAGTCGTTTGCACCTGTTTTAATTGTGTTGTTACAAAATTAAAATAAATAACTTATAAATTGAAATTAAACAATTTTTTAACTGGATTAAAGCTATTTGTATTATTATAAACTTATAATTATTTTACATAATTTTAAATTAGCTTTAAATAGCTTTAATCCAGATAAAAAATTGTTTCCTTTCAATGTGTAAAAGCTATGTTTACCAAAGACAAAACTTATAAATTTGTTGTCATAGTTTATGAACTGTTAAAAAAACGGTTTTAAAGAGAATACTCCTACCATGCGTTTTCCTATAAAGCGCTCCGGTCTACCACATCATAGGACGAGACTGTATACACCAAATAAAAAGCATTTAAACATTTTAATAAATTATTTTTTATAATAAAATTTTTGGATACCTTAATGTGACCAGTTCGACTAACAATTCTGTGAATCTCTATCGCTATTTAACGCATAGAACCACCTAGTATTTAATAATATTAGTATTTAAAATAACATAAGTAAAATGGCCTCTGCACACTAAAACTGGACCAGTGGCACTAAATCATTCAAGTAACTGTTAACTATTAATAAACAACTCTGATTGACATAATTTGACTGATTTAGTTTCAAAATCATCATTCCTCTTCTTGTACGCAGCTGAGTATCTTGAAGTCACTTCCAAAAAGCTCTCCATCACCCAGGGTTTGAGGTAATGGCTGGTTCAAGGTCTCAGGTAGAAATAGTGATGTGAAACCAGCGGCTATACTTAGTACACCAATGATGAGCAATGGTAAAGCCTTGAAGATCACTGCCTGAAAATTTAAAAAATTTTCCAAGTAGCCAAAAGACCATAACACATAATAAATATTAAATTTGCTTTATTATTATTTAAATCAATAAAAAAAAGAGAGGGCTCTCTAGAAAATTGAGGATAGAAGATATAGATGGGTTAGCAGGATGCAAACAGAGAAAGAAAGCTATGATAGAGAAATTTGGATAAAGGAAAAGGCCTATACCAGTGAAGGGGTTCTGATCAACGGTACTGAAGGAAATTAAGATAATGAATAAGATGAAAACAAAGTATATATCAAATTAAAATTTTTTTGTAAAGATTTGAAGTAAATAATTGCCTTCATTATTATTTTTATAAATTAATGAAATCTTTAGAACTTACCAAGTATACAATATACGGGCAGGCCAGTAGACCAACACCAGCAATGAAAGACGAGGCACCCATTGCTTGAGCTCTCAAAACAGTGGGCAAAAGCTCCCCAATTTGAACATAGAATACAGCAAAGCATGCCGCAGCAGATAGTCTACCCAGCATCGCAAGGGACACCGTTACCCATGGTAAATCTATAAAAAAACTTAGAGTCATAACTTCTTCAGATATAATACAAGTTATATCTTTCTCGGCTATCATTTGATTGAGATTCAAACTTTTAGGTACTAATACTATTTAATGAATGTTAGCATATATTTTGTATTTACATTACCCCACATTACAAAACAAAAACACCAAACATAAAAGTCCCCAAGTACATACCCTCGCTTGCTATATCATCACACATCATAGCCGAATTAGGTATCACGTATTTGTTAATTTGTATTGATATTTTCTTTTCGTAATTGTTTAAACTTTTTTGTATAAAGTATTATGTTTTCCATCTTTGTGTATATGATTAGCATAATTGATTCTGTTGTGTATTGTTATGGTAATTTATGTTAGCTGATTGATTTCGATATAAATAAATAAACCGAATCGGAAAATTTCTCTGTTAGAGAACTTGTCAACTTCAAATTGTTTATGAAGTGTCAACGTCAATTTGTTGTTTCATTCCAATGTATTTGATCTACGTTCTATGATCACACTTCTTCAAATCATATGTTGTATCTTTAATTAAATTAGAAGAAATAGAAATATACCTTCAGGAACTAATCCGCAGCAAACGCAAGCGATTCCTCCAATTGTAGCGAAACTAAAAAATACCCATCGTCTTCCATACCTTTCGATACAACGCCAAGCTATAAAATATGATGGTAGCTCTACTGCACCACCTGAAATTATTTAGTTTTATAAGATATGCTTAAATCATGAGTTTATTTATCATTACAATGAATGTATTTTATTTACATGAGAAACTTAATATGTATATACGAGCTTTTACACATTGAAAGAAAACCCTTTTTTTCAATTATATAAAATAATTATAATTTTATAATAATACGTAGCTTCAATCCGGTAAAAAGAGTTTTCTTTTAATACACGTCGCCATATATAAATATTTATTATTAACAAAAATACACTTCACCTCTACTGAAGTCTACATTTTAGATTCCCGAATACTACAGACGACTTGTTACTTTAAGATTGATTTTGGTTTTTGTCTAAATTCTTATTTTTACCTCGTAAAAGTCTTGTCAGTGGTTAGAGCAGTGGTGCCCTAGTGGCGAAGCGTGCTTCAGCGTGCGACTCTCATCCCTGAGGTCGTAGGTTCGATCCCAGCTGTGCACCAATGGACTTTCTATGTGCGCATTTAACATTCGCTCGAACGGTAAAGATAAACATCGCGAGGAAACCCGCTTGCCCTAGACCCAAAAAGTGGACGGCCTGTGTTAAGCACAGGAGGCTTATTCTAAACTTCCCTATTATATTGACAAATGATCACGAAATAGATAAAAATGTAATAAAAAGTTGTAGCGTTTTTGTTTATGTTATTTTTTCATTATTAAGAGTGTGGTCGCCCACTATACAAAAATGTCCTGATGTGGGGACCAGCGTCTGTAAAATAATGCAAATGCAGGGTTTAATTAATAAAATATGCATTACTTTATTTATTTAAGCAAGCAAGCCTATACGCACGGGCCCACTGATTTGGCAGACTTGAATAATGCTAGCGAAACAGTAAAAAATGATTCTAGCTCTAGTTTCAACGCAATAATAAATAATGAATAGTTATAATACTTTAAAAATCAGAACCTTCAGTACTCACCAATAAAAAATGCTAAGTAGTCATCAACACCCAAATTCGGAGTATTATAGCTTAAGCTATTATAAGCTACACCAACAGCTACCCAATTGAAGGTAAGAATCAAGAATTTCTTCCTTATATTCGGATATCTGAATATATCCAAAAGCGAGGCTTCACAATCCCCTTCGGAATTCTGATCGTCCATTTTCTCATCATGAGTCTCAAAATCGTCATCTTCTATACTTATTAGTCTGTTTACTATTTGTATAGATTTTCGTCTTAAAGTATGCATTTGTAATATTATGCTATTTTCATTATTTGATGTTTGAGATTCACTTCCGTCGTCATTTTTACTATCGTTGGTATTTAATAATGAATTTTCGTTTAGTTCTTCATTGATTTCGGCTATTCTTCTTAAATCTGGTTTGAATGATGGCATATTGCTAATTCTTCTTTCAATGTATTCATCTCGGAGTGATGTTCTTCTGATTTTCGGTATTCGACCGTTGGATAGTTCGAGATCATCTTCTTCTTTTATTGTTTTCTAAAATTAAAAGTTATATAGTTGACAGTGATAAAGCGTTTTATAAGGTTACACAAAATTTGCCCTATACTAACTTAAACGGTTATTGGATTTTTCGATTACGATGAATTTTGGTAATGAGGTACTAGATAAATTAATTAAATAAGATTGTAATAAATAAATTAAATGTTATTGCTTGTTGTGGGACTGTCCCAAAAATATGGTGAGGGGGTCGATGGCTGGCCATGCGTCATATTCGTAAACGGGTGCTACTTGGGGTGACTGGTCGTATTTGAATTCATGTATGCGGTGATGTTAGTTATTTCGACTATGTATTTGCGTGTTGTTCCCACGAGAATGTGAGAGCGTGCTCCTATTTCACCGCTCCTCCTGCTGATAGTGGAAAATCTTTGTTTTTAATTTATTGTATAATTATTAATTACTAGAGATGTCATGTAGAACATGGTGTAATTATTGCAGCTGACAAACATTGTGTAAAATAAAAAACTTGGCAATTAAAAAGATTGTCGAACAGTTTTTTGCCATTCTCTTTCGTTCTACGCTTAATTTAGAAAATAGCAGTAAATGTAAAATTAGAAGCATTTTATATGCAGGTATATCTTTGATAATATTCTTTTTGACGGTCATAAGTGTACATAGTGAATGAATGAATGAATGTTTAATTTGATTTGATAAATTAAAAAAAAAACAATTATTTGGGCTTCGCCTCTAAGTGTATGGTGTTTTGTACATGGCCTTTTCGCTTGATTCATACTGAGATTAGAGATGAGCAACTTCGCTATATCTTCGCTGTATGTTCAATTTAAATAGTTGGATTTTTATTTACTACTAGCTGACTCGTCAAACGCAGTTTTGCCATGTATATTATTTCCAGAAAACATGTTTTTGGTCAATAAAAATAACCTATCTACTATAATAATAAAAAAGGGGTAGATCTTAGAGGGGTTACATTGGATGTATGTATCCAAAAAAAAATTTTCATCACTTCCCCATCCATTCCCCAATCACTTAGGGGTTTAAAAGATAGATAGTGGCCGATTCTCAGACTTACTGAATATGCATAAAAAATTCATAAGCATCGGTTGAGCTGTTTCGGAGTAGTATGGGAACGACATTAGACAAGCTATTGTATATATTTTATTCATGCTCCAAGTGTTAATTACGCAACTCACGGCCTATCGACGTGTTATTCCATACCCAATATATGCTAATAGTTAGATTTGTGAAGTACGTCAGGAGGCAAAACGGTCAAACGAAGACTTCTCACGTACACTGTCTCAAGAAGTTTATGATTGTGTTTTAGAGATTTTTTTTAAATGCTAGTTTATAAATAAAACATAATCGTAGTAATGGTCTTACGTGTAACTCCAATAAGAAACCTCTAGGCAGAGTGATTCCGTTTCTCTTAGCAATTCTGATTAAGACCTTCTCAGCATCAGCGATTCTTCCTCTTCCAACCAACCATCTAGGTGATTCTGGCAGAATAAATACGTATCTGAAACATCAGTTTCATCTACTTTTTACGGCTTACACGAACCAACTTGAGAAGGGACTAATTTGCATTAATATAAAACAAAATTTTAGTAGGGTGTCTAATAAAATAAACTTAAAACCTGTACCTCCACATCTGGCACAGGCGTCGATGACAGGTGCTTAGTGTCGGAATTTATTTAATTTTCGCATTAGACATGTTAAAATGAGGAAAATCAGATACTTATGTAAATATGTTAAGGATTCGAGTCATTTACACGTGTGAGAATGACACGAGAACTTTAGAAGGCGCAGCACACAACTCACGAGGTGATTCTGTATTGAGGAAGTCGCATGTCTCCACCAAGCATCCGCGGATGTACAATGTAAATACGTAATTATGTAGGAATAAAGAAAATAATAATAATAGCAGATAATTAAAACAGCAAGGTCTGAAACGTCTTGAAAGGTCCCGCTCCGCGGTCGAAGTTGGTGAAAATGTCCAGAGTTATTTTTCATCACACTTAGAATTTCACTTTGTACCTATCACCTTAACATTGTAAACTAATTATAATATTATCGTAATGAATGTCGACGATTCAGTGGACGGAGTGTTTTCATATAAAAAGCTTTTACAATTTATTAGATAATTTTGAAAATTCAACGTTGCGAGTGTTTTAATCAGTGGAGGTCATTGTGAGACTTATGAGGAGCTTAAATCCGTTAAAGAATATTTAATAGTAATAATTAATTTTATTTTAAAATAACATACCCGAATAATAGTAGAAATGGTAGGCTCGTAGCTAGTGATAAGTAGAACCAGTCACGAAGTACAAACGCTAGAAGAGCAAGCAAGCACATACCACTTGCAAACAGCATGCCGACAACGATTCCTGAAAAACATAGGCTTTCATAAATAATATAAGAGAAAGATGCTAATCTTTCTCTTATATTATTTATAGAAGGCGCTCAAGAAGAAAAGATAAAACTTTATTATACATATATAATAAAAAAGACGATATTTATCTAAAAGGATTCACTGTGTCGTAGCCAATCTAAAACTACTGTTGCACCGTTTCAGCATAGGAGAGGTTGAGAAGATGTTGTTTTATAAAGAATAAAGTTTTGAATCGGTAGTAAAAGTTTTGTTTTTAAGAAATTGGTCAAGGAAAGGGCGTCTGAAAGAGAAAAAGCGTTGGGCGAAGAAAGCGAATTTTTTGGTAGCTTATATGTAGGTTTGCGTTGTGTGTTTGTTTTCACAATCTCCATTTGTATCTTTTTACACGGGGAAATGCTTTGGGCGCTACCGCGGCGCGACTGCTTAGTGCGGGAGGGTTATGTGGGACTCGCTATTGTGCATACCCACTAAAACCCCAAGCTGCCACCAAAAATCGCCTTAGGCGGGATGCCGTAACAGCAGACCCTTATCCGCTTCCCGACAGGTGATGCGGCGGTTGCGTCCGCCTCACCACGCCCATTGTTGGTTTGTGAAGACACTTTTTTTTTTTTTTTTTATAAAATAGGGGGCAAACGGGCAGGAGGCTCACCTGATGTTAAGTGATACCGCCGCCCATGGACACTCTCAATGCCAGAGGGCTCGCGAGTGCGTTGCCGGCCTTTTAAGAATTTGTACGCTCTTTTCTTGAAGGACCCTAAGTCGAATTGGTTCGGAAATACTTCAGTGGGCAGCTGGTTCCACATAGCGGTGGTGCGCGGCAAAAATTGCCTTGAGAAACGCTCAGTCGTGGAACGTCGGACGTCGAGGTGATACGGGTGGAATTGGTACTTGGTACTTGGTACAGATACTTGAAGTATCCTTTACAGACGATACGAAGCGATACGCTTTTATTTAAATAGCTAGGGGAGATCCAGTCCAGTACTTGCAGTGATGGAAGGAACCCCATCCCTTAAGTCTACAAATTTCCATTATCGATTGTCTATGTGTTAAAAGTTTTGTTTCATTGAACAATTTTGATGTTATGTAACGAAAAGGTTTCATATAGGATATTTTACGAAAGTGCGCAATTTTCAGTTGTGGCAGCCACTTTTTTCGTCAGTAACTTATTACAGAGCTTTTTAACTTTTGACAGTAATGTGAAGTGGTGCAGACCCAATTAGAGACTTACACAGGTTGTGCCTAATAAACCACATTAACCCCTTCCGTGGACTACATTGACCACATCATTATAAACTGACAAAATAGTTATTAAAAACAATAGAAGTTGAGTCGACTTTGTACTCACAAAGTATAAAGAGATTTCACTACCTTCAAAAGTTGAGAATATTTAGTTATTCAAAATCAAATACAGCAATTGATTCTATATACATAATCGTAATAATAAATATTATAAAATATTTTATATAATATAATTTCGTTTAAAGATGGATGGGTATATTGGTGAAAGTTTTTAGTTTCAGTTTTATAAATATATGTAAACTTATTCTTACATAGTATATTGAATTGTATGTCCTACAGTTTCAGCTATCTCTAATAATAATGTATATAATAATAATCTATTAGTAACTATCCCCAGTTGGCACTATTTTTAAGGTCATTAAGAAAATATACATATCAGAAAATTTTATGTTATGATTGAGTCAAGTGACCGAGGATATTGATTGTCGCTTTAGTTAATCGAAATTCTTCTTAAACTTTTAAGAATTTAATTTGTTTATTTATTATTTAATAGTTTTATAATTTGGACAAATAAAAGTTATATTATTACGACCAATCAGAGCAGAGCAAATGACTTGAGTGGGTTGAGTCCATCTTGACTTTTCTCGTACGGAGAACGCGGGACAGTTACTATTCAGAACATTGTAGTGATGAGACGTTAGATTATAGAGAGATAGAAGTTCTCGTTATAAACTGATGCCCACTAAAGCTAGCTGACCACGATGGCATCTGACATACTAATATTATGCAGTAAATTTTGAAATATGTTCATATACAACTTACCAGCATTTGTTCTTTGTGCTGGCGGCATTAATTCTAAAGCAAGTATGAATGGTAACTGGTATAACGCTGGAAAGAATAATCCACAGAATATCCTCAACACAACATAGATCCAGTAATTTCCAGGGAATGAAGTGGAGATTGATAGAGGCACTTGGAGAAGAATCATTAGCAGGATTGTGGGGCGTCTGCCATATCTGAAAAATTTAATAGTCTCTTGAGAAACCAGTGGTGCTACAACCCTTGGTGGCCTTTCGTGATATCTTTTTATCTTATAGGCAAGTGGATCAGCCCTTCGTCCTCGACAATTTGCACAGCCTGGGGTTCCAAGCAACCACTGCTGTGAGCCAGTGACGAGAGCGCTCTTGCCATTAGACTAACACTGTTCTTGTTTGTCTTTTAAGAAAAGAGCGTACAAATTTTAAAAAAAAAGTGAAAGATCTTTATATAGGGCAGTGTTGGCCTAGTGTTTTCAGCGTGTGCGACCACGACCTCAGCTGGATGAGAGTCATCAGTATGAGATCGTAGGTACGAACCCTGGCTGCACCTATGAACTTTCCGTCTCCATGCGCATTAACAGTCGCACGTACGTTGAACGAAAACATTGTGAGGAAACCTAGACCTACCTTAACCATAACTTGCATATTAGAAAAGCTGTATGATTTCGAAACAGATATTGTTTATTTTTACTTTATTTCAGAGCAGCGATCTTAGGCCTCTTTCAATAGAATTCTTGTATATAACTTAGTACAGTCGTTATGGACACATTAATGATATAAAGTATATAAAACTACTACCTGTCCGACATCCATCCAAAAAATAGATTTCCGAAGATAGATCCGACCCAAAATAAAGCATTGCTGGTGCGTGGTAACCAGTCAGCATCGCACACCAATAAGTACTGAAAATTTAAGACAATATATCAAGTGAAGTTTTAAATTGGATAGCCCAGTTTTGTTCGAGTAATCTAACATTAGTTTACTACTATATGTTAGTTAATAATGAAAAGCGCAAATGTTAGCAATCATCGCAAACTTGAAGCCAAAATGAGCCCATGACATTCTCGTTTCCAATAATGTCCAATAGGTCGACTACACTTAGATTGTTTACAGGTAACATCAGTGTCACTTACGAAGTAGCAGATTTTATGATTGTTTGTAATATCTGCAGCCTGTCTATCAAATAATGGAACAGTTACCTGATATATTTTTTGCAGCCTAAAGTTTTTTTTAAGATTACGTTTCTTCACCTACATTAACAAAAGATCAAGTTTGTTTGGGGCCGAATACCACATAGATTTTCTTTCTGATTTGTCTTGGACTTTCTTTCATAGGATATATTTATTAAAAAAACCGGAACGTGGCAACACATCGGAAGAAGACAAGATAACAGCAACCATTTGTAAGATGGTGAAACAATACAGTTTGTGGCATCGCTAAGGAGTTTCATATCTCGTTTAATAGACGAATAAAAAGACCTAAAAGGAAACTGTTACCGTGTTTACACCAGGTACAGCGTGATAATTCAGAACAAAATGGTAATATCTGAAGTAATATTTTTGACTGGAGCAAACGTTGGAACCTTTTAGGAAAATATCTGGAATGACAGTATAAGTATATATTACTTACAAACAATTTGTATTACGTATTAATAAGGGTATGAACTTTGTTTTTGGTTGGTTTGGTTTTGTTTTGAAACCTAATTTTTGGAAAAGATTTTGAATCAAGTCATCAGACATTTCCATCATCCAGAAATTAGAACCTGTTTAGAATTAGAATTAGAAATATGAACCTGGAGGACCCAGTCAGTACCTTGGTAACCAAAGTCCGTTTGTAAAGCTCTGTGCTGAAACTCCATTCGTTCTCGCATTTCTTTGCTTCATTGCTACGAACAGCTAGTATGCCTTCCGTTATAACTGAAGTCTGAAATTTGAAAAAATATTACTAAATTATTTATTTTTCACTGACAACAAATTAAAAAAATATAAACTCTAAAGTTTGCTGTCCCTTGGAAAGGGACATTTGCTTCATCGTCATCAAATTATAGGCCGCTGGTATACCCTAGAAACATCGTTGGAGAATAGAATTGGTATTGACTCTTGGGTTCAAGTCCACAAGCGCTAATTAAAGATTTACGTTGGCACCTGGTACTACTGGCGATCCCAGATCTGGTGCTTTTCTTGCTCAATGAATAAGTATATATTATAATACAGCGAAGAAATGCCAGCATTAAAGGTACATTGACATGGTGACCAATATTAGTTATTTATCAATATTTAGTTATACGTAGGTTTATTAATATATAATAATATTGTAAATTTATTAATATATAATATTGTAAATATTGTATATACTTTTTCGTTTATAATATTTTTTATAAATCTATATTTTTTGCTACTAATTTTTAATTAGTTCTATAAAAAAGTAAGAAAAAAAATATTCTACTGGCAATAACTTATAGTCCGTAAAAATATGTAATTTATGTATAAACTTTAGGATAATATAAATTATTCTTTTATTTATTTTACTAATATAGTAAAATTATAATATGTTACATTAGAAAACCACTGTGGTTTGTAAAACTGTAACCATAGCAATCAACCTTTGTTAAGGACGCAATAAGCATATAAAAGTAGTTTTGGCTATTTATATATCGTTAAGCTACATAATAACTAAAGTTATCTTTCATCTCTTTTTGACAAATCGTGCTTATGAAAGACCTCTGAATTTGGTGTATTGTGTTTATGGCGACCCCCGACAGAGCCTGTGTGGTAAACCTATCATGCGCGTCTTTCTTTACGCATCTTCATATTTTTACGTATTTATTTTATTATTTGTTTATTTTGACCGAATACAATGTTCATATACGTAGATTATATTTTCATGATTCGGTAATATCAGTTCAATTGAATTAAAGACAGATAAACAAAGTAAAATGAAACAGGACGTGTACAATAAGCGAATATACTTATAGATATTTCGCTAATGTAACAAAAATTATTTAGGTGGCTTCCACCTTTATCAGGGCTGTCTTAATCGAGGCCCTTGGGCACGCACATAATTTGGGGCCTATTTGGAAAGTAAAAAAGCTAATTATAATAAAAAAAACTGTACTAAGTATGACCATTTTTTAACAGATAATAATCAATTGTAATAAAATGAAGTATGATACCATAATGATATAAGTATGCTGCTACCTTTTTTTTCGGGGATACCCCCAGCCATAGACATTGTTGAAATGTGTGTTAGGCATTGTTTAAAGTGATTGAATGAGATCGCTTCCGAATACCTTCTGATAAGATTACTGGTTTGTGAAAAAAGTGTAATGTGCCCGAGAAAAATGTTTTGAGAATAAATGTGTGAGGGAAATTGTCGGTCCTTCGGGGCCCCCTGAGAACGGGTCCCTGGGCACGGGCTCCGTGTGCCCATGGACGGTATTGACCTTAATGTTTTGGCGCCTGTTTACGGGGCATACTTCGCATAGGGGCTGCGTGGCCCTGCCTCTGGAGGAGGAAGCGTTGGCCGAAGACAGTGCGTCTTTTGGGTAGCTTATATGTTTGTGTTGTATATGTGGTGTGATCAGAACCATCTATGTCTTGCTTGTCATTTTTATTCGTATTTTTAATACTTACGTAGAAATGAGCGAGCCACACAGCTCGCATGAGCAATGGCAGATGGACAAAGTGATAAGAAAGGAAAGGACCACCAGGAAAAGTAAAAAGTGATCGCATTCTTGCACGCAAACAACTTCGTTTTTGATGTTAAGTGATACTGAGGCAGTATCATAGAAACTTTCAATGCCAGTGGGCTCGCGAATGTGTTGCCGGCCTTTTAATAATTGGTACGCTCTTTTCTTGAAGATTAGGAGGCCCAAGATAGACAGAGACCGATCCAGTGGGAGGAGGCCTATACTCTGTAAGATTTTATTGGAAAAATAATATCAATTATAATTTATGTACGAAATTGTATGTGTGTGTATCTTTTGTAAATATTGATGATTGTTTCAAGGAATAAGTGATGCTTAATTATTATTATCAATTATATTATAAAATATAGTTCAAAACCCTTACAGATACGTTGAATTGAAAACTTTCGTTCGTGTTAACTTGCTGGGACCTGAAACAACATCTCAAAATTAATCAAGTACTACAATTAGATTCATAACTACTTTAATAGTATCTATGCCTTCCAGACAAAACAATTTTCCTCAAATCGAACCCTAAACTTCCGTAGTAGACTAACAAAACATTTATGAATAACCACTGGTTTTTAAACAAAAATATAACATTCCTTATTTACAGTATCCTAAAAATAAATTAACTGATTTTTGTTTATCGTTCTGTAATTAAGGCCAAAAAGTTCAAAACAATGTTTTGGTAATCTGCCAAATAACATTAATTGTGGAAATAATTGATTTTACTGATCATATGCTAATAAATAATCCAGACTTAGTAGTACTGTCTTAATTTGTATAGCAATATATCAGAAATTATCGTTTAACGTGACTCGTGGACACATTGAAAAACATCGGAATACATAGAAAAAAAAATCTAAAACGTTCATTGGTCCTTTTACAAATTCTAGCATTATAATGTCACATGGCAGAACAATGTTGGCCTAAGACTTCAGCGTGCGACAATTATCCTTGAGGTCGCAAGTACGATCCCCGGCTGTGCACCAATGGACTTTCTATGTGCGCATATAACATTCGCTCGAACGGTGAAGGGAAACTTCGTGAGGAAACTGAAAAATCGGAAAAATCGGTGGCGTGTAAGGCACAGGAGGCAGATCACCTACTTGCTTTGATTGACAAATGTCAATGTCATTGATGACATCATTAAACAGATGCAGAGATCTCAGGCTCGGCCCTACTTTATTTTGTAAAATGATACTTGAAGGATCTACACGACCTCCAGGTGTCCGATTGTCAAGCGCTTACAAAGAGTGCTTTCTCTAATTTCGGAGACCAAAGGTCATTTTGGGTTACAGTTAAGATTTCTACTTTTTATATACTGTAAGCTTCAATAAATAAAATAATAATATGTCAAACTTATTAGAAACATTAGAACTGTTGTAGTCTGAACGTCTTGTAATATTAATTATGTGATATATTTAGATTTATTAAAAGCAGGAATCACTATAATTGAAATCTTTCAATTAAACTCTGCCTGACAAATTGTGACAAACTCTGTTAAAAAGAGACAAATACATAAGTCAAAAAGGCGCAAATAGACTTATAAATTTGCGTAAATTGAGTTATTTGATAGTTAAAAAATGCAATGTATTAACCGTAAAAGTTAAACAATAAACTTATATAATAAATAAAACTAGAAAATATCTATTAAACCTTTCTAAATAGTCAAAGAACTGTCTCGAATCGACGCTGTGAGCTCTGCAGCTGTCAAAGATACCGTCCACTTCTGGTACGGTCAAGTTTCGGTAGAGCTCATCGTCCAGAAATCTCAACTCCGGAGGAGGAGCGCACCAGTGTCCAGGAGTCGCGTTTGTAAATACCTGTAATATATGATTGACCTTTGATTGACATTAAATATATTCTATATCTTTTTTTAAACTCAATGAAAATGCGCTTACGCAGGCCCTAGGTCCTGCTGCATGGCTAGCCATGGATGTCGAGCTTGTCGCGGGGACTGTGGGACTGGGTTTACACTCAAAGCTCTCTACTATTCAGAGGGGCTAGCGAGACCCCACCAACTAAAAAAACACCTCAAACCTTCACACGCCCTTAGATGGACCCTCGGGTTTCACCAGGCATTCTACTCTAGGATCTCAATCACGACCTTCGGTTCCGACTTCCGAGCTACTCGAGACTGAGACCCCAGTCTTGAACCTTCTTATATATTCTTAACCTAGCGTTAGTTGACTTGTCTGGCTGTCTAAGTCGTCTGCTTGGGCACATGATGTTAAATACTGTCTTATGTTGAAACGCATACAGAAGAAGATTATACCTTTATTATAGACCATATGGCTGTACCCCTACTATCCCTGAATGTACCAAAAAAATGATGGTGGGGTACTAAAAACAGAAACAAGATGGATCTCACAGTTGGCACATCGACTTGAAGTCTTGCGAGGGGTGCTAAGCAACCCAAATGTTCTCCAAGAACTCGGTTTCTTTGTACCTTGGGGATATGTGAGATGGCGAAGGCCAAGGTTATTTGCAATACCAAGGACCAGAGCTAGTGTGTTGCACAGATCCCCGAAAGAATAAACAAAAGACGATGCACTTACTAAATGCGGACACTATCGACATTTCTATATTTGCTTGCCAGCCCTGTGCCAGCAAAGTCGTAAATCACTATTACGACTGTTTTAATGTTTTCTCATTTGAGTTCCTTCGGTGATGTATTGTAACTGTATTTATTTACAGAATGCAGCCTAATAATCATAAAAGTTATTCTAGGCTATTCGTCAGTAAATACGTTTAAACAGTGAAACAATTGTGAACGCTATTGCTCTTCAGTCTAATTAGATAAATTATTGTAATGAAGTTTAACGCATTAACTATTAACATTAAATACATAACAAAAATGTTAAAATTGTCGAATAGGAAAAAAAATATTAATTTGATAGTAATAATCCCTTATTTTATTTTTCCCAGGCTTAGTACGATAAAAATCCTATATGTATTTCGTAAATAAATTAGTATTATTTATTTAATATAATTCATTAATAATTGGCTGCACATTAAGGCATAAGCAACGACTTATCGGTCTTCGTTTTAAAATAAAATAACTTTTAGACATGATATTTTTTTTTCAAAAGTACAAAAAAGGCTGGCAACACACTCGCGAGCCCACTGGCATTGAGAGTTTTCATGGGCGGCGGTATCACTTAACATCAGGCGAGCCTCCTGCCCGTTTGCCTTCTGTTCTATAAAAACAAAAAATATATATCGAAATATTGTATATACATTTTCAAATACTTAGGACCTCTGCATAGTAGCCTATCAGGCATGTGATAAGGCAGGTCTGTGGCCGAGAAGCTAGATAGCAGGGGAGTCTCAAATTCTGTTCCTAAAAAGGAACTTTATTTGTATAAAAGACTCCGGAAATTATCATGATATTTATGATCTCGTCGGAGCCTGCTACCCCTTGTGCTAATTGGAAGCTAGCGTCATAGTATTACTATCAAAATCGATCTTAGAATAACAACAAGTGTTATCTATTAACCATATTACTTTGTATGAAAATGCAAAATATTAATTAACATAAACCGGTCATGCACGTACTAGTTCAACTAATGTTATGCAAATTTTTATTCTACGCGCTCGAACCTGATTATATTTTCATGATTTATTAGCTATTTGACAATTTCCACGGTACAGGTTTAATAATAATAATAAGTACCGTTTTTCACTAAACAAATACATAAAAAATAAATAAATCACTGGCTCTACAACCTTTTTAGGTGTGGGCCTCAGATTTTACAGAAATCATGGTTCATGATCATTCGTCACTCTAATAGGCGAGAAGGTGATCGGCCTCCTGTGACACTCCGTCGACTTTGGGTCTAAGACAAGCCGGTTTTCTGACGATGTCATCTTTAGAGCGTATGTTAAATGCGCACATAGATAGAAAGTCCATTGGTCGCCGCGGATCGAATCTACGACCTCAAGGATGAGAGTCTCACGATGAAGCCACAAGGCCAACACCGCTCTTGCATGTCCCATGTACATGATTACATTACATACATTACATATACATAATTTTAACCTACGTGACATAATTTTGACATATATTTAAACTATATTTTTATAGCACACTACATATCAGCTGCCAGTTGGTCAGGTAGTCTTCCAACAAAGGCCACCCACCTCCTCCCTTGTTTCCACCCTCGTCTCCCCATCTCTTTATTTGACGGCTTCTTTCCAGCTCTCTGGAATACCATTCTATGCCGGCTTTCGTCATTTTTCTGTCTTCGACCTCATGATATGCCCAATTTGAGTCCATTTAACTTTCCTAATTTTCTTAATACATCCCATTCCTTACTTTTGTGGTCTTCCTGTCCCGCCTCCGTACGTTCAACATACTCCGTTCCAGGTCCAGTTGACGAACTGTAATTCCAGATTGTTTTTGCTAGTATATAGGTAGCTTACATGATTCTTTAAATAACTATAATATTATTAACAAATATAGCTATTCGTTACGCCTGTATTACATACGTCTCCGGTCTCGCGCGGGCAACCGTGACTCGTAATCCTTGGAGATATACCTAAACGTTCTTCATGAATCATTCTATGTTTATTTTTAAAGAACAGGGCAAAAGGGTGGGAGGCTCACCTGATGTAAAGTGATACCTCCGCCCATGGTCACTAAATGCCAGAGGCCTGGCGACTGCGTTGCCAGCCTTTTAGTAATTGGTACACTCTTTTCTTGAAGGACCCTAAGATGGTTCGGAAATACTTTAAGGGGCTGCTGCACCACATCGTGGTGGTAGCTGGTTTTTTCTTGAACTGCAAATCCGACACGAAGAATTTATTTTATATGTTAATAAATATATCACAAATTACATGGCTTTTAGGACCAACGGGAAGCAGGAGAAGAGGGCCCCAAAAAGGTTGATAGAAGAAATAGAAGCGGTTCTAGCGGTTCGCCGGAAGCGAAAGAAGAAAACAAAAGCAATGGACAAAGATATTTGGAAAAGGCTGGAGAAGGCCTTTACCCGTAAAGGGTTTCCGATCTATGGTACTAAACGATGCTAGGATATTAGGATAACAAGAAAAAAAATTGTATATAACAAATCTAAGCTATATTCTACTTTTGTTATCATTGAATATTAAACGGGATTTTATTATATTGGTGAAAGAATTTTCTATCGGTTCGTAAATCCAGATAGAACCCCTCTACAACAAATTTTAAGTCTTTATAATATTAATATAGATACACAAATGTACAGTATTTACAATATACTTATCTAACACAGTAATAATAGTAATTAAAAATTGATGAATAGAAAATTTAAACAAATTTATCTTTGATCCCTGTAGCAGTGTACCCTTAATGATGGAATTTCCTGGTGTATTACGATACGTATTCGTTGAGCGAGGAAAATATATTATACACTACAGGACCCGACAGACGTTGTCCCGTCTAACCAATGAATATTAATTTCGTATTGCTGTAACTAACTACAAAAATATATCAGAAACAAAGTGTATATTATTCTAATGCTTTATGATATACAACATTCTTCATTTGTTTTTCTTGCCGCATTCTGTCAATGTTATGTCAAACGCCATAAGGTTACATCAAGAAAGTTTCTTGAATTACAAAAGGGCTATGCACTGAAAAAACTAATTTGCTATCGTACCAAAAGTCAGGATTACTTAATATCCACTATATTAGTAAGTTAGTTAGTTAAGTATTCTTAAATATTCTAATTTACCGCGCACTTTTTTTTTATTTCATAAGAACCTTTTCATCACAATAACAAAACTTAACAAAAAAAAATCGCAAAATCGGTCCAGCCGTGACCAAGGGATATAGGGATTCATATTTATATAAATAGATTAGTAATTCGTGTAAGTATATTGTTTTATATTTATTTGTTTCCTCTAATTACATTTGGAGACACACTGATTTGCACACAGCTTATATGTGCCGAGCTTTGTTACGTCTTTTATTAAGAATTTAAGTTAAGAATAATTAACTCATTTATATCGCTGTAATAATATTTCTTACCTACAGCAAAATTCTCAAAACAAAGTGTGACGTTACATGAATTACAATCTAGCATATACAATAATTCTGGCTCATAAGTAATATTATGTTTACTTAATTTTCTACACGTTCTATAAGTGTACATTGTGTTACCTATATGAATAAATGATTTTTGACATTGACTTTACAATACTAATAAATAGCTAAAACTAAGGTATTGTTCATTAACAGTCTTCATGTTCATTAACTGTTTCACAATGTACGTATAAGTTCTAGATAAGTTATGACATAATACTTATTGGTAGGATAAACAATATTGCGTTTGCGACCGTCAGACCAAGCCAATGATAAGTTATGAGTCCGGTGAAACGCGAAGTTTCTTATTCGGAACTTTTATCTTACAAACAATGTATGTGTTGCATAGCTATTTGGTACTAAAATGTTTAGACACTATTCGTGTGTCCGAGATAGCGCAGTTGCACTTAACACTTCATTTTATTAATTAGGTTTAGTTCTCTTTACGCGTATTATTCCAGTTGTGGTAAGAAGTTGGATTGTTTCAACATCAAACTTTTAAAAATAAGTTTACTGGGTGCTAATGAGGCGGCCATTTTGATGACTTATATTTATTAATGTCCTTAATAACAAGACGAACATTTACAATGCGACATCTGACCAAATGGGTGTCCAGAACGGCGTAGTAACGTATAGCAAGCTCCCAAGTTTATAACAAAAGAAATTATTGTTTACTCGACAAAATTAATAAAAATTTTGAAAATGTTTTATTACGATGATGACGTCATTAAAGTAGGTACCGCAATACCAATACTAAGAGAAACACTTTTTGAACGGATTGAAGCTATGTATTATTATTAAAAACTTATAATTATTTACACAATTCTAAATTTTAAATTTTTTCCGACGTTTCGCGTGCTTTTCAGCGTGCGCAAAAATAGATTCAACCCGTTCAAAATGTGTTTTTCTTAATGTGTAAAAGCTATGTTAACAAAAGACAATGCTAAATACTAATACTAATTTAATAGTATTTTATAAATAAGATCAACTTTAATTTTAATTTGTACCAGACCTACTGTTATAGGAGTTACACTATCTTAGGAAAATATCCTATTTCACAAATAAACTAATGCCCATGAGCGACTGCATTTTATTCAAAGTGACCCGCTTGCTCGTTTGTTCTTGACCCTTGAAGAACAACTATCAAGTCTCTGGTAAGCGGGTTTCATTTATTAAAAAAATATTTGTCAGTTACCCCGCGAATTCAGCGAGCCGCGATCAAAAATATTGATATTATAAGTTCGACTGCGTATTTGTCTGTGGTATCGTAGCTACTGAACAAATAGACTGTTTATTAACAAATATATTGTTAACAAATTAGTGTGTCATTATATCAAACGTTACGTATTATTTTCAAACACTTGGAACAACTATGTATGCTGGTGTCATTGAAACGCTCTGATGGGTGGATTTAATTTACTTACTTAAATTTTTAAAGTGAAACTTCTTTATCGGCGTGGGAAAAAATACCGTCACATTTTTCGGTTACGCGTCACATTTTCCGTTACGCGTCACATTTTCCGTTACGTGCCATAGTTTTCTTGCCCCTACCTGGTTGATTCGAAGCCATTAATAACAAAAATATATACGCTAATAATGATAGTAATAATTCTATTACAATTAATGAAATTCTGTAATAATCTTAGTAGTATAAGGTAAAATGAAATAATTGTATTATCTGTATTCATGTCTATGATAATAAAAGCCTTTTGTTAAACTTTATCTTATTTTACCAATTTCTGTAAAGTTGCGATTGTTAGATCAGTTTTTGGAAAAATAAGGTCATAAAGAACTTTGATAAATTGATACTTTTCCACTGGACGTGTATTGTACCCAGAACATGATTATTATAAATCATCAAAGCGTCGAATAATAACTGAATAGATAAAAAAACATTTGTTGGACTAAGTTCTTGTCTATTCAGTTTTCTATAAATTATAAGGATAAAAATATAGTTGCAACCATTCCTGAGAGCCCAATTATAACTAGACACAAGTTATTGTCTTTGATAGAAATGAGTTTATTGTCTTTGATAGAAATGAGTTTATTGTCTTTGATAGAAATTAGTTCCTAAATAAATGCTTCAGTGATTTTTTTAAATAACGAACTTGCCATATATTTTACTATTTGCTCAACAAAATGAGCATATAACCTCCTAAGCTAAAATAGTGCGTTTGTATCCTACACTAAGGATTTTCATTTGAAAAATTTATACTGGCTTCAATATCTTGTAAAAATAAATAATTCACAAAAATATTTCCTGCCAGTTCTTCACTTTCGAATCACGCCCATTGTTTGAGAACTGGCAGTAAATGTACACTGCAGTAATTGTGTACGAAATGCGGTAAGTAAATTTTCAAAACACAATGAAAAACTGTTATTCGAATTCCAAATAATATGAAAAAAGATTTTTCTTTATTAATGCTTGCAGCACAGATATATTCTGTCTCAAGTCTTCACGTTGTGCTTTATCCAGCTAATTTCGATTTCCCCCCTTAATAATCAAATTGCCCAATGTAGCGACGGCCCCAAATTGGGAAACACTGGCCTAGATAATGGTGAAAATTGTGTAGATCTCCAGATCTGGATGAGTCTCCATTACAAACAATTGTAATACCTGAGAAAACACCAAAAATGATGTTGGTATAGCTGCCAATCCACATAGCAAATAAAACAGCAAGACGTGCCACCATCCTCGCTTTGTTGCTAAGATGGAAGCCTCATCCAGCTCCCTGGTCCATGATGACATTGTCACCTATTCTGTCTCCACAGTCGCATTTTATCACTTCCACAGACAATTACGAAATAGAAGATTTCGAACACTTTTTTATCGGTTCAGGCCAAGATTTAAAAACTTTTTAAAATAAACACTCAGTTTTTGCGGTCACAATTGGTAAGCGAATTGTGAGAGCGGGTGCGTCGTTACGCTTGTCGTTAAACACTAAAATAGCACGCAATCATGCGCAGATTAATTTAGGCTGACTGTAGCAAAGCCACTAGTCACTTGGTGAATTGCCATATTGATAAGTGACACTTCAAAAGGCCTAAAAATTCTAGCAATTGTTATATAGCTATCATTATAAGTCTCTTGTATACTAAAACAAATGTCACTGTGAATTGTTGTAGTTTTAAACGTAAGAAATTATCAACTAGGTCAAATAACCTTTACAGAGCACTGTTGGGTTGGTCTTGTGTCTTCAGCGTGCGACTTTCATACCTAAGGTTCGATCCATGGCTAACGGAGTTTCTATTTAACATTCGCTCGAACGGCGAAGAAAAACATCGAGAGGAAACCGGCTTAACTCAGACTAAAAAGTCAAGGGCGTGTTACAGGCGGTAATTATTAGGCCTATTAGCTTGACAAATGACAATGACGTGTAGACGTACGTACGTACGTACGTTTATATAACGTTTTTAAATTGCGGGTATTTACATTTTTTTATACTGATATAATTAAATATATGTACTAGCACTCCTTAGAAAGTCATCTCAGTCGTTGATATCATGAAAGAACGATCCGCCAATCAATGACCTTCTCATCATGGACTGCTGCCTTTCTTGATATCTTGTGCTTAATGCAATAGGTCACCGAGATAAGCCTATAGCATAATAAACTACTATGACGAAGAACGCACGAAGCGCACTAATACATCGATCCTGACCCAACCCCGTATACGAACTCGCCTGTCTACCATATGACTATAGTGAATCGTATCTTATTTCGGCCATACAATGCGCAAAGGCGATGAGGGACTTGGAGAAACTGATTGTGATTGCTAACGAAGAAGGCATAAGAACACCGACTACATACACACTGTAAGAGAGGCGCTTTACAAAAACCCGTGGAAACAGATTGTCAGCTCCAGATGTTTCGTTGTTAACCACAACGCCCAGACATGAACTACCCACTGCAGAGAGTAGAATAGACTAAGAACACAGCGTAGAATATTTTATTAAGTTTTTTTACATTTCTACACAATGTAACTGGGCATACTGTTTTTATAAATACCTTTTATCATTATATCTGTCGGAGTGTTACTGTCAGCTGCCACTATCATACGTCACAGAGATTATAGATTAACAACGTCAAAGTCAATTCAGTTCAAAACCGTAATATTTAGTAGTTTAGCAGTTAGTTTTCTCCTACATTTTTTATGGCTCTCCAGGTTGCTATTCAGATCTAACCATAACTAAAGTGCTTGGAAATACAGTATCTTCATGAAACCATAAAACCACAGAACATGATACTACAAGAAGAGTGTGCCTTTTTTCTTGGGGGAAGACTAATTTTATATAATAGGACCTGCAACTGTTTAAGAAAAGAGTATACCCACCATGAACTAGAACAAAAAGATATCCATGGGTTGCGATAACTGCCCTTAATGGTCGTCCTGTTCGTTTTCCTATCCAATAAAAATACATATATTTTTGTATTAGATTTCTCCAGTAGTTCGGTAGTAAGCAGCCTAACCAGAAACATGCTCGTACAAAATTGTTATTTATCATAATTTATCAGACGGTAAACAACAAATCAATAGTTATTAGTATGAATTTGAAAATCAAAATAGTCGTTTTGTGATAATGAATTGGTACTATCATTAACGATACTTTTTTAGATTGTATTTGTCCTGTCTGTCAATTAGTTTGTATTCGTATGTCGTAGGTTCGTCAAGATCCTGGTTTAACTTAGTTTTATTATTACCCGTTTTATAAGTGTACAAAGAGTAGTAGAGCAGTTTTAGCGTAGTGGCTCCAGCGTGCGACTGTCATCGCTACGGATCCCCGACTGCATGAACCATGCACCAATGGACTTTCATTCTAAATGGGCATTTAACATTCGCTCGAACGGTGAAGGAAAACATCGTGACGAAACCGACTTGCCTCAGACCTAAAAAGTCGAGAACATGCAGAGGTACGGAAGGCTGATCACTATCTTGCCTATTATGACAAATGATCGATAAAGGTATTCTGAAATATGAGGCCCAGGCCTAAAAAGATTGTAAAAAATATGTATTTTTTTATTTTCTTAGTTAAAGAACATATGTGTATTTCAAAGATTTTCTATGATTCGTTGCGTTTATAATAGGTTGAGGATAGGCAGAGAACGAGAGGCAAGGGCGGTGATTGCTGTGTTTTCGACGCTTTAAAGACGTAAATTTTTCTAATTATTATTTTAAGATCTGGTTTTATTTTGCTGTGAAGCTAACTGAAATGTTTTCTTCCTTTTTAGCTTTGGGAAACGCCCTTCAATTAGATGTTCATTTATTTTATTCAGTTAAGTTAATGATAAGATCTAGTTTAATATATTTAAGTTTTGTATTTTTCTAGTTTAATTGTTTGAGGTTCCTTTTATAAATATCCTAATATGTGCTAATTTGTCTTATTTAATGTTAAAAACCCATAACCCGTTATTCCCTCCGACGTTAGGTAAGTTCTAAAGACCAAGCTCGTGTTGATGCATTCGAGTTTAAACTGGATAGTGTTGGCGAATACTGGTGGGTAAAAGGCACAGGTCAAAGTAAGTTCATCATAGATCAAGTGGAAGCTTGATAAAACGGTCTGCAATATGCACATTTATGTGCTTAGAGAATTATTATGTAAATGACCATGGATCTGAATTTTTAAGCAATTGCAGTGAACATTATAATAATTAATGCATATCTTAAATTTGGCGCTGTCGCAGAGCCGGCGGAAAATGATAAAAGGAGTCGAAACAAAATCAAGGTTCTTTCTACGTGTAGAGACTTATGGGCTGCGGTATCAAGTGCAACAACGTTGATTAAATGTTAAAGTTTGGCGTCTGTTTATTACCCGTGTCACAAACTGGTGCTCGCTCAACGAATACGTATCGCAATAGCGCGAGGAAATGCTGGCCACAGGGACCAAACTTTTTAAATATTCTATTAATCCATTTGTAATTATTATTATTACTATGAAGATTATGAATATTTTAAATAATCTAAATAAAAAGAACATTGTAAATTGATTGGAACTGAAGTATTTCAAAACCTATTCGACTTAGTGTCCTTCAAGAAAAGAACGTACTAATTCTTAAAAGGCTGGCAACGCACTCGTGAGTCCTCTGGCATTGAGAGTGTCCATTGGCAGTGGTATCACTTCATATCAGGTTAGCCTCCTACCCGTTTGCGTGTTCCATAAAAAAATTACATGGGTACTATAAGTATGATCTATAAACTAATACTGAATAGTTGAATTAACAATTCGCTTAACACTTTAATCTAAGATAATTGTCTTTCAAAAGTTGAGTAATAAGTCTGAGGCAGTGTTGGCCTAGTGGCGTACAGCGTGCGACTCTCATCCCTGAGGTCGTAGGTTCGATCCCCGGCTGTGCACCAATGGATTTTCTTTCTCGCTCGATCGGTGAAGGAAAACATCGTGAGGAAACCGACCTGCCTTAGATCCAAGTCCTGGCGTGCGCCAGGTTAAGCTGATCATCTACTTGCCTATTAGTTTAACAAATGATCTTGAAACAGATACAGAAATCTGAGGCCAAGACCTAAAAAGGTTTGTGATTGATTTGTTTTTTTTTTAAAGTAAGTATGTGTTAGTGAAAGCATTAAATGTATGTTTATCGATTGAACTCCATTTAGTGCAATCTAGTTTTACTTTAAGTATATCTGGAGTTGAAATGGCGAATGGAGGTCGTAGAGTCGTTCATTCAAAGTTAATACATTTAGTTATCAAGTATGTTTTGGAGTAATCTTTGTTAATGTATTAAGGATATAAGGATAATGGAGAAAATGGTATATGAGATACTGACCTAATACTTTTGGTTTTAGTTACAATTTACTATACTAACATATATGACAATTTCGTTAAACAAAATTTGCATAATATTACAGTTAGGTACAGGTTATAAGAAAGAATGTTAACAAAATTTGAATTACGTGTAGTAGTGTAGCCTCCATAGTTCCCTCAGACTTTGTAATAATTTTTTTTTAGTTTTTATAATTCCTGTATCAGTGTGCCGAGCGTTGGCAAGCTTTTGTAACACATACATAAGTTACTGAGGCGATAATTACAACCGATATTTGTTTTAAACGAATTAAGCGTTAAGACTTTAAACAAATGTCAAAATAAAAATATCCGAGGATAAAAAAATTGCGGAAGTTTATATAATAATCTGTAGAGTTATGCGAATTAAAATGTAACTGACAATTATTATTTTAGGAGATTGTGGCCAGTTATATTGAACGAATATTTTTATAGCCTGTAAACAATGTGTAATAATAAACTTCAAAACTTTAATTACTTTAATTATATTTACCGATTTCATATAATATAACATCATATTATGTACAGACATTGCATATAGAATGTAAAATATTCCTTGTCACATTTAAACATTCTAGATCTTACCAATCCTTCGTCTTAGTTGACTTTAAAATGAAGTCATTTGTATATAAAAACGACAGTTTACTAAAGCGAAAACAATTTCCCTTATCAAATGAATTTTTGATAGGATTATTTTTTCGTTTATCGTTTTTATCAGCCTACTCACGCATTCTGATAGAAAAACGATAAATCTTAATATATATTTGTAATCTTTATACTATTTTTAACTAGCTGCCCAAACTTCATTAATATTAATAATATTTTAGACAGCCTTTTGTAAATTTTTCCATAAAAGCCTTCCTCAGTTAAGGAATTTATGAATGATACTCTAATTGGTCCAGCCGATGCTTCGGCCTACAGCATTTGGGATCCTTATTTCATAAAGGATGTATGCTTGAAAGGGTTTAAAGGAAAGTCATGAAAATGATAAGGTTAATTAAGAACAACTCTTATAATGAGCGTCTGAAAGCATTAGACCTTAGTGATTTAGGATGTAGGCGATTATGAGGAAATCTCATTGAAACCTATAAAATCCTCACTGGTCACTATAATGTTCCAGGAATTGAAAAGCTCTTTATTTTAAGTGAAAATACATATTTGAGGGGTAGTTCTTTAAAACTGAAGACAATATAACACCAATTCCCTAAAGAACTTTCTTCCAAACCGAGTAGTGGCCGACTGGAATAGGCTTCCGCTAAGTGTAATTAGTGCACCGTCTTTGAACTCTTTTAAAAATAGGTTGGATAGTTTCTCCAAATGTCCAAATACGCGCGAATCGGCTTATTAAGCTGCTAATGTGTTTATGTACATAATAATAATTCGTTTATATAGATATGTTTTCCTTTAGTAGAAACTGAGAGCAATATGGTATGCTAGTTAGAAAGACGTTGAGCGAGGTGAAAGGCGAGGCCGATGATCGATAAGGATAAATATGGCCGTCCTATGCCACATTCAAGGACATAGGACATTAGGATAACTTGATTAAGTTAATTCCTATATTTGTACGGCAGGTATTTGGATACGTATTAACACAATAAGATTTCGAGTATGACTGCACATTTATTATACAAAACATATATTAACTATAATAATAAAATAGGTTACACGTGCAATACAGAAACACACTTATACTCTACATATTAAAGACCAAATATATGTTGTCGAAGTATGAAGAATATATTTTTAATAAACGTATTAACGGATTGTGTCAGATTTAGAATAAAACGGTAGACATTTTCCCCAGGAACTTTCGTTTTAGCATCCTTGCTGTGTTAATTATTTGCTCTTCTTCTTATTCGGTACACTCTTGACAGAGCGGTTGTGATCACTATGTAGTAGGGCATAAGAAGGGGCAGGTGTGATGCACTTAACGACGTTTCGCCATCGTTGCCTATTAGAGGTAATCCTGCTACACTCATGTGTATGAGTGTGTGTGAGTGAATCTCCTACGGCTTGATTTGGTCAGTCCAACGCGTAGCTGACCTCCCACGCGGTCTAGTTCCTTCCACCTTCCCCTGGACGACAAGGCGTGCTATGGACCAGTCACCATGCCGAGATACGTGACCGAAGAATGTAAGGATGCAAGATTGTAATGTTGAAAGCAGACACTGCCTTATATCGAGTTCTTGATTACGTTTGTAGGTACTTTTGTAATTATTTGCTATTATTATTATTTTCTTTATTCCTATATAATTATTTATTTAGATTGTATAATTGCGGATGCTGGGTGATGAGAATTGTTCAATACAGATGAAATTGCATTGTTAGCCTTCTAAAATTTTCAATCACTCGTGAATATCTTTTCTATGAGATATTTTCACATAATTTTTTCCATATAACCTGTGTAATGAATGCCAAACTAAAATAATGTATTAATATAACTTTTCGATGTAAGGAAGTACAGATAAACAAAATAAAATAACGCGAATGAAGCCGCAGTCGGAAGTTATTTGACCTATATAAGCGGGCCCTTCATACTTCCTCGTTTCAAAATATAGCAGTAAATATCAATTGCAGACAATCAATTCAAATAGTGCGGTTACAGTTAGCTTTTGGACTTCGATCAGCGCTAGGAATAATGAAGGAACTAAAAATGGGTTTCCCTAATGACTTAGAAAAGAAGATAATAAATTGTGTATTTTTCGAAGAGCGGTTCGAATCTTCGACGACCAATCCCTTTCTGAGCGGCTTGATCTGTTGGCGTTGTGTCACTCTCCATCTTTTATGAAGAATGTTTAGAGGAGTTGTTCGGATTAATCACGTATTAATCTCAACTACCCCTCTGAGAGCTTACTTTCATCATCTGACATCGAGGTAAAATCCAAAATTCCAGCCGTATCACCTCGACTTCCGTCATTCCACTGTGCGATTTTAAGGCACTTTTTGGCGCGCACCACCACTATGTGGAACCAGCTGCCCACTGAAGAATATCCGAACCAATTCGACTTAGTGTCCTTCAAGAAAGGAGCGTGCCAATTCTTAAAAGGCCGGCAACGAGCATTGAGAGTGTCCAAGGGCGGCGGTATCACTTAACATCAGGTGAGCCTCCTGCTCGTTTGCCCCCAGTTCCATAAAAAAATCTGTAATCTGTTTTAGTGGTGCTTGATATACAACTTGTTTTCATAGCGTCGTTATTTGAAAAAACATTAGTTCTTTTTCTTTTCAATCTTCACTGCACCAGATCATCACGAATGTTCTGTCTAGGACGCTGTAAAGTTGTTCTTCAACATCGCCATTATATAGTAATTGCTGAGCTGTCTCCAAGGGACCGCTAATCTTCAGAGTACATAATTAAATTTATGTTTTTTTAGTCAAACTTTACCCCTGCGTAGGTAAATACTATGCTAACTCCTAGGAAATACAATTGACCTTACCCTGTATCGTAGTAAAAAGTTATGGTTTCCGATAATCAGCGATGTTAGAATGTATAGAGATTTGTTTGTGTTAAAAAAAATTGTAAATGCCAATGTTTTAGTAAAATATTCCGAAATAAGGGCCTCTTTCCTATTGTAATCAATTAATTTATAGATAATCGTTCAATTAGATGATAAATGATAAGTACAATACATTAAAATTGTCCAAAAACTTATAATTAAATCAGAGCGATAAAGGTATCGATATAGTAGTATTATGATTGATTAAAAATAGTTTTTATCATGCCCTAAATTATTATTATTAATACTAAGAGTTAACTACGCTGTAAGGTGTACTTGCGACATATTTTTAAATACCTGGAGTTATGTAACCTAGCATTAGTTAATTTACATATTAAAGGGAAATAGTTTCATTGCATTTTTTAAGAAAATTCACAACATTTTTAATAAAGTTTATTTACATTTAACTAAAGTACCATTTTGTTCCATAACTGTTTGCCATCTTGTAGGTAGGGATATGATCCCATTACTATAAAAATTTTGGGGCATCTGAGTGAAATACCGCGCAAATTGGTTTTGGCAGTCCTCTCGTGAGGTTAACCTAACACTACCTAAATAATTCTGAAGAGACCGAAACAGGTGGAAATCTGTAGGTGCAGGTTCAGGACTATACGGCGGATGCATTAACACCTTCCCAAGCTCTCTTAATGTTTTCGGAGTGGCTAAAGATGTGTGAGGTCTAGTGTTGTCATGATGAAAAACCACACTCCTTTTGTTAATTAAATCCGGCCGCTTTCTCCCAACTTGCTTGCTTTAATCTCATCAGTTGTTCACAGTAGAGTTCAGAATCGATGGTGCTGTCTAGTGGTAACATCATAATGAATAATGCCCTTCCAATACCACCACACACACAGCATCACCTAGTTTCGAGTTAACCCGGGTTTCGCCGCAGTCATACGTACTATAATGCGAAAGAATCTCGTTTTGTAATTCGTTATTTGTCGTAAAGTGTCACATTAGTTTTTGTTAGCGTCGCAACGCCACTACCCATAATATAATGTTAGTTATGGGCTCATATTTTAAACGATTAAAGTCAGTTGCTAACCGAAATGTATCATTTAACATATTAGGTCCTTACATATAAAATTGGCGTTTTGTCGTACTGGCCACTTTGACCTCAACCTCAACCTCCTCTTTGGTTAGAAATTTCAAATTCAAATTTGTACAGCTATTTACTCATGTATTTGTGCGTCGATGACCGTCATTCATTTGTTTTTTTCTTCTGTTTTTTTTCTGTTTGCGTCACTCAAGCGAAAATTAACCACAAAAAAGTTACTTGTAAGCGTTTGGTGGACTAGTGCCGGTATTGTTCGTTGTAGTTTTCTCAAATCTGGCCAAAAAAAGCTAGCGGAAGAGCGGAAGCTGGAAAAGCTAGCGGCTAAACAATGTAGGCTGGTCAATCGCTCCACGCCACTGCTACTTCACGACAACGCTAGATCACACACTGCACAATAGACGGCTACCAAATTAGAAGAGCTTCAATTTAAATTTCTAAGACATCCTCCGTACTCCCCGGACCTTGCTCCAAAAGATTACCATTATTTTCGAAATTTTGACAACTTCTTGCACGGGAAAAAATTTAACTCTGATGGGGCAGTCCAAATCGCCTTCACAGATTTTATTGATTCCCGTCCGACTGGTTTTTTTAGTAAAGGGATCCATGAACTACCTATGAGAGGGCAAAAGTGCATAGAAAACAATGGTTCATACTTTGATTAATTAAATATATTATATTTAAAAATATTCAACTTTTTGTTCCTCCCATACAAAACGCCAATTTCATATATAAGGACCTAATATATCTGAACATGTCCATACAACAACCGAACTTAATATTCATCGAAATATAAATTCACATGAACGAACAATAATATCGGCTGTCATTCTCGAGTCCGACAGTCGACAGATTGACAGCTGATGTTATTGAAGTTTGGAATGACATTGCAATTTTTTATAATTATTAATATAGTAAATCTACAACACATACGGTATGTATGTAAAGATAGTGTAGATTATGTAGAGTAGACTCACTTTCACACCATCACGCAACCCAGCCGAATGAGGTATTAGTTTATTTTATTTATTTATTTATTTATTTATTTACACTTCGTTACACTACAAAATAAAAATAAAAATTAACATAATTAAATCAAAAGGAGGGCAACTGGCGGCCTTATCGCTTACGAGCGATCTCTTCCAGGCAACCACTGTGAGTAAAGAAAAAAATAAATGTATTAAATAAGATAGGCAAGTAGTGCAAAATACATGTAATACACAGTTATTAAACAAAACTAAACAGGAATAAAATATTAAAGATACATTAAAGAGTAAAAAGACACATAAATCACGATAATTTAAGATAAGTCTCACGTCAGTTAGTAGTTAGTAAGAAAGTTCGGGATACGATGTGGACAGGTAATGTTTGTACAGAAGAAATTTAAAGGAAGATAAAGAAGGAGCTAAGCGAATAGGGACGGGAAGTGAATTCCATAGCCTAACTGCGGAGACCTTAAAGGAATCGCCAAGAAAGGAGGAGTTATGAGATGGGATTTCAAGGGTATAATTTTCGGAAGAGCGTAAGCTATAGTTATGGGCTCCCAAAAAATTGAAATCATTTTTGAGATAGGAAGGAGTTTTAGGGTTGAACAGGATGGAATATAGGAGATGAAGAACATGAGCATCGCGTCGCTGACGAATTGGCAACCAGCCTAGCCGCTTACGGAACGCAGAGATATGATCGTACTTTCTTAGACCGAATATAAATCTGATACAGAAATTTTGGAGACGATCCAGTCTATTTAGCAATTCCTCGTTAAGATCGGAGGAGCAGGAATCGGCGTAGTCCAGTAAAGGCAGGAGGAGAGATTGCGCCAGTGAGGTTTTGGTACTAAAGGGAAGAAAATTACTAAGACGTCGAAGGATACTGGAGGCACCGTATAATTTTCGGCTAACTTCTTTAACATGCTGCTCCCAGGATAAATTTTGATCAAATAAAACCCCCAAATTTTTTACTGTACGGCTAAAATTTAAAATTACACCATCGATATGGATAGGGGATATCCTGGCCCAATCAATTCTCGTCGTGAAATAGGGGCTGCCAATAATTAATACCTTACTCTTTTTGGGATTGATTAGAAGACCAAATTTTTTACTCCAGTCAACTATCTTTGCCAGCTCATTGTTGGTAGATTGTATGGCTTGCGGGAGATCATCGAGACTTGATTGTACGTAGATTTGAAGATCGTCAGCGTATAAATGAAAATTAGTTGAAAGTCGGAAAGTTAAGGAGTTAATATATATAGCAAAAAGAAGAGGAGAAAGTACGCCACCTTGCGGAACGCCAGATTCAATCAAACTCCACTGAGATATGCAATCGCTTGTCTTAATACACTGGCGGCGCCCATTAAGATAGTTAGAGAACCAGTTAACAGCATGAGAAGAAATATTAATAGATCTAAGCAACCCCATTAGAATTTTAAAATTAATAGTATTAAAAGCGTTGCTGAAATCTAGCAGTGTGAGAATTGTGAGTTGTTTGTGGTCCATGCCTTCGCGAATATCATCGGCTACTCTGACCAGAGCAGTAGTAGTGCTATGTCCAGGTCGAAACCCAGACTGAAGTGGATTCAGTATGGAATTTTTGTTTAGGAAATTATTTAATTGCTCATGTATGAGGCGTTCAAGTACCTTGGATAGAAATGGCAGAATCGAGATGGGTCGAAAATCTGAAAAAGTACTAGGATTAGCCTTTTTGGGGATAGGGATGATAAGTCCATCCTTCCAGCAAGAAGGAAATTCACCTATAGAAATGGAAAAATTAAAAATATGTGTGATTACAGGAAGTATAAGAGAGAGAATAGGTAGGATCATAGCACGACTAATCAGGTCAGAACCAACAGCGTTGGAATGAATAGAAGAAATACTCGATTCAACTTTCTGACTAGAGAATTCATCGAAAGAGAAAGATGGAAAACTAGGACGAGGGAGAGATGATATATACTCAAGTGTTAAGTCCAGATCGATATTACTTGAAGTGGAGTGAGAGGTAAAATGGGCGTTTAGGCTGTTTACGTCGATATCGGGAGTCATGGCAGTACGTGGTGGCTTACCGATACCCAGAGATTTTAAAAATTTCCATATTTTTGAGGGATCCCCATTAGACACTGAGTCGTGAATGTGTCGTCTCTGCGCATCGCGACAACGCGTGTTGCAACGGTTGCGCAAGGTTTTGTAAAATACATGTTCCTTATCCGTTTTGGCTGTTCTCATCTTGGCAATTTAGTTAAATGTATTTAATAATTTTTATAGATTTTTTCCTTTTGTAAATGTTTGAACCTTTTTGTATATTATGTATCTTCTATCTCTATCTTTGACTGTATATTTAGTATAATTGTTTTTCGTTAGCTTTGAAAAAAAATAATAAATCTTGGCACTCTATTAGCATCTTTGAAGTAGTCGTTATACACGACTGATCCAGATGAAGGTTGTGCTTGACAGAACAATGTAAATTGTAATAAATTAGTGCAACGACTCAATTTGAATCTAAAATAATTAAATAAATCAGTGGCTCTACGACCTGTTTAGGTCTAGGCCTCAGATTTCGGAATCTGTTTCATGATTATTTGTCAATCTATAGACTAGTAGGTGATTAGCCTCCTGCGCCTGTCTCATGTCGACTTTTTGGATATAATACAAACTGGTTTCCTCACGATGTTACGTTCGTTCTTCATTTCTGAAAGTAAATGAAAATTGATTTCCAAAGTGTGAGCTATCCAGACGTTGCTCGTTTATCAGAATGCTTAATCAGGTTATCGGTGGGTTTTGGCCAAAACGCGCTTTTGGTAGGGACGAATGGGATGGCCTGGGGTATCTACACGAAATATAAATGTAGCTTAAATGTGGACCAAACAACCGGATACTTAAATACGTTAAACCCAATCAATATATTTTCGTTAGCATATTAATATCGCACATATATAGAAAATTTCATTAATCAACCAGGAAACTACAAAATCACGATTGAAAAGAGTGTGCCGAACAAAACAAAGATGTCTCAGAATTACTAGAAATGGACGATATAAAATAAACAATTGACCTTAATTGAACGCGCAAATCAGTTGACCCATAGACTGGGGTCAACCCAGGGAACGTGATACCCGGTTTATGGATAATAAACGTTCACAATAGGTTTTGAGGGAACTAATATATATCTGCAATTCAGTCAGTTCAGTCTCAATTAAAGTAACTAAATAGCCATTGTAGACACAATATATTTAAATAGGGATGCATCCGATACAGATATATCGACATATGCGATATATAATAATAATAAAATATGTGTTTATTCATTTTAAGTACAATTGCATCACAATGTGTAAGATTTGGGAACCCTTTTAAGTAAAAAATATCTGTGTCAGGTATTCCAGCTCTTTCATAACAAACTTAGTTATACATTCCTTAAAATATTTAATTTATGTATAATTTAGTTACATCTTTTATTTTATTTATTGATTTTAACTGTTATCAACACGCTTGAGTGCATAAGTGAGTGAGTGAATGCATAAGTGAGTGAGTGAGTCGGTGAGTGAATGCATAAAATCTGTAACTACATACTAGGCCTCAGAAGCTCTAACTCTGCGTAGGGTATGTTCATGAGCCAGTCCTTTAGTCGTATTTTTAGATTGTAAACGGTGAGCGGGTAGATGTTAAGCAGCGTATTTAAAACGATGCAAAGATACATTTAACAATTTCGCGCTTAATAAAGTAATGTAAACGTGCATATTGTTTGATCTAGTTCGTTGCCAACGAGGCACGGGGAATCCCGGCGTTTTATTCAGTTTGTTTTCTCTCTCACCCGCTTTGTCCCCGAGCATTTCATTTCGCTAGACACTTTTGTTGGCTATCATGCGTTTTTTTTGATATGAAATTAAATACAATATAGAATTACAAAAATCGTATCAATATACTTACAATTTTAATTATTAACAGTTATTTATTTTAATTATGACTCTTAATTTTAATAACTAAACCAGTAATCTTATTCAAAGTTTGTGACTGTTCATATTTTTTAATAAAAATTATAAAGCCAAACTTGATATATTTTACCTTAATTTAATTTTATTTCAATAAGCGTTGGTATCTTTATCGATATGGATGGTATTTCTATAAGTTTCGACAAGAAGGCTAATCGATGCATCCCTAAATTCAATTATCATTCAATTTGAACAAGTACTTAAGGGTTTAAATCTAGCATCGGCTGTGGAGTGACCTCTTGTAAAATCATACTGTTGGCTATGCATAACTTTATTATTATTAAAGTGTATCAATAATTGATCAAGATCTCTCATATAGCCCGCTTCTGCATTACAAATATCGATTGAATGTAAGCTGCATTACCCCACAAAATAACACCATATGATATGATGAAAATATCTAAAATATTAACTCATTGTTACTCCTTACAGCAGAAGAACTGCGTTGTGAGACTTGGTCAGACGATATAAAAAATGTTTAAACATATTGAAGAGTTGTGACGCGTCTTGGTTCTGAATCCTTAGATCCTCACTTCAAAAGTTTTATTATTTTATTTAGCAAAACCTACGTACACAAGCATTGCTTTTACTTCTTTAAAAGGCGCTTAATTTTTGATGTGTCATAAACAAATGTTTGGAATTGAAACAAGTGTTGTTAAGGTTATCTTTTGGTTTATATAATATAAATTGTGACATAATATCTCTAAAAAATATCTGTGTTAAGTATTAAGTAACAGCAAATATAAAATTAAATGTTTAGAAAATTACAATCCCATTACACTTTCAGACAGGTTTGTTAGTTAGATTCAGAAACGTCGTTTTACCATATGTTAGTTTTCTAATTATATCTTTGGGTACAACAGTATACAATTTACTTAAATAATATAATTTGAATTCAAATTGTATAAGAACTATTGTATAGATAGCAACTAGGGCGAATAACCTTTTAGGCAAAACCTAGCAAATTATAGGCCTGCAGCATTCTTAAATACATATTAGATAGTCGTAATACATTCTTCGCTGTGCTTTTCTGAAAACAGAAAAGTAACTTATTGTAACAATAACTACAGTTTCCGACTTTACAAATTGTCAAAACGATTTTATTATAACATACTTTGTAGACTAAATAAATTAATAAAAATTAAAACAATGTTAAACAGCCATCAACATCTACTTATGTGCCATCAAAATCTACTGTAACAAATTCAATGAAACTTCGACTGATCCTTAATTGGCATATAAATGATTTAAATAAGTAGTATTCTTAATAACAAGATAGTATTTTAATAATTAAATAAGGAATATGTATAATATTCATAACCTACATAGAAATAAACATAGGAAATGGATACATTGTACACTAAAATAAATTTTAAGTTAACAAATAAAAACTTACTTATTCGAACTTAATTATACATAGAATAAGCTAAGAATAAGGAGATCATAATTTCTTACTTATAAACCCGTTACGACGTTGGTATAACTATTCCCACGTTATGCCAAAGTCACAAGACGACAACGTCGCATTTCATTGATAAACTTAAGAAAAAAAACAGAAATTTGTCTCTGATAACCGTATTTCTGTCAGTTTGACGTTTCCAGTAGCTGTGATTTTGATCCAAACAACCTCTGTTTATTTTGATTATAATAACCAGTTTTAAAATGCCCAATAATAAAAGAGAACGCTGAATTAATTGGAAGAAAGAAGAAAAGGTATGTAGAATTGTGAATGTCGACAAAAACTGAAACATGAATGTTGCTATTGTTGAATTTTTTAAGCTTTGGAAAATGAGCACCTTCAAAAATAACACTAATAGAATATAAATTTAAAATGACAGACAGACATTCTAGTGAAGACTTTAGTAATCACTTAAAAATCAATAGAATAATCTAATAAAAATGTTTTATTTCTTAAAATAACTCAATTGTTCAAAAACTATAAAACCTTTTTTTTTTTTAAATAAATATGGCCCTCACTGCTGATTCACGCAGCAAGCATCATCAGAGATAGGTTCCTCTTTCAATTCAATGGCTATTATGTGCAAGACTGCCATTGATACTATATACATCTTGACTCTGTTGATGCTCTGAATCCCTTGATCAGTTGTTCCATACGCCAAAACATCTCTCTACACTATTGCGAGTTCTAATGTGGGCATAATTGTATGCTTCTTCTAAATGAGTAATCAAGAAAAAACAAATATACATTAAATGCTTCTAATTTTATATTTACTGCCAGTTCTCAAATCAAGGGCGTAAAACGGAAGAGAAGAACTTGCAATAAACTCTCCGCAACTTTTTTTTGTATTACACAACGTTTGTAAGGAGCTGCAACCATCACACCATGTTCCAATTGACATCAGCAGGAGACATGGTGAAATAGGAGCACGCAATTACATTCTCGTGGGAACAACACGCAAATACTAGATGAACGTGATCACTGATCATGACTAACAAAATTTTACCAATGTCAATATAACATAATACAATACAATACAATACAATAAAGAAGATATGACAGTGTGGATGTTTAAAATAGTATCCATCTCTTTAAACACTTTAATATAATACAAAATAATACTAATTGTAACTAATAATAAACTCAATATAGTCACAGAAATATCTCTTCCTTAGGCGTAAAGAAACCATTATTTACGCGTATAAACTCTACAAAGCTTGGCTATAGGATGTAATAAAATCTTTGTCTAAAACGTTGTATAACAGTTCTTCTTTCATATTCGATGACATTTTAAAATTAAAATGCATGGTTTAAATGTCATTAGATTAGAGTAAGTTTTCGATAAATTCATTATAGTAAGTGTCAATATTGGTAATTGGTAAAACACATTATCTAATTAAATTTATTGTTGATAAGAGCTTATGTCCGTGACATCATCGGCCTCAAGTATATGTTGCCAACAAAGATTATAAAACTAGACTTATATGTTTGTACCTTGACTGAGTTAATATATAAAATTTGCGACGGTATTTTTACTATACAAGGCTCATAGCACAACACAACACTCGCTCTTATGCTAATGAAAAACATTATGAGGAAAGGCATGCCAAAGACCCAAGCATAGCGTAGACGTGAATCAGGCAGAGATTGCTGATCACCTACCAGCATACTTTAGAAATAAAAATGATCACACAACAGATCCAAAATGTGAAAGAAAAAATATATGTGTTTTTTTTTGTTTTTATAATAAACACAATTGGCTTTGGTTGGTTTAGCTTGTCTTCCAGACAATGATAACCATTGACCAATGATAACCACTGACCAATGACAACAAATTTAGTAATAAACTACTTTTTAAGTTGTTAAAATAAGTAAAAACTGCGTGGTGCACATTCTTTTGTCGCTTAATAAATAATAATAATCCTAGCCTGCAATAAACTCGACTGTCTGCGTGTAGTCTGTTGTTGGCCATGACTAATTAGTAGGAGTTTTCTTCTCTCGATTTCACGGCAACTCTCTATAATTCATTTTATAGCGATATAGAGAGTTTACTCTTGATTGAAACAGGGCCTATAATATATAGCTAAACTGTACACCTCCAATAGCTTAGAATTTTCTATTTTGAATAATTGCATTCAAGCGGTAACTGTTCATCTATTACCGCATTTACCATTCGAGAGTTCAGAAGTGTTATTCGGATTTATAACTGCAGCTGAGTTTCATAACCAAACGTCAAACCAGAATACGAAGTTCCTACCGTATCATCTCGACGTCCGAAGACTTCTCTGGCATTGTCCATGGGCGTAGTATTGGCTTCAGGTGAGCCTCCTGCCCGTTCTATAAAAAAATGCAAACATATTTATGTATTTATTTAATAAGATTTACTGCACAATACAGATGTATATATATAATCTTGGGCCAATTAAAAATCTTCACATAAAGGTTATTTTTAAAAAAGAAGTGAAACATACCAATTATTTTGGTTGTTGAAAAAAAGAGATAAAAAAACTAAATTTAATTAGTTGACAATTAACTGTTATAAATGTATTTAATTCATCAAGATTTAAAATAAGATAAAAGATAAAGATTAAAGATATAAAACATCTCATGATATGGACGCCCTAGATCAATCAGTCAAAGTACTGAGTTTCAACAATATTACTAAATAAATTATCTTTAAGTAATTGAAGTATTCACTTCAGTCTTTAATAGTCTATCAACATAGGTTGTCGTAAACATGTTGGACAAAAATGAATTGCTGTCAAATTTCATCAATAAAGATCTTCAATTAGCTTTATTGCCCATGCGCTTTCTAGAGAATGTGTTTCTTCTTTCTACGTATTCCATCTCCAACAATTACATTAACCGGCGTGGTTACATTTACTATATCTTTTCCTTTTTTCTCGTTAGCTTCGTCATTGGCTTGCAAATATATGTCAACATTATCAGTGTTCACATTGAGCTGTTTTACCTTCTCGTCGCAAATGTTTGTATCAGCTGCGTCACGATGATCCTTACTCTCACCAGTACTACATACTATAGCAATAAATATATTATTCTCATTATGAGGCTGCAGAAGATTGTCAATAACATCCCGAACTTCACATTAACCAAATTTATTAAATGGAATTTAATTCAATACTCTTGTCTCATTGTAACCATTATTGGTTTTGTATCTGCTTATATGTATGCCACTCGAATGTATGCAACTTTCAGTTCTTGTGTGTATTTAATTTCTACAATGTATTCGGACGTCAGTGTGTACAGTTCGGTCAAAATTTTGAAGTTAATCAACAGTGTGATATGTTTTTGGTCTAAGCGATTGTTGAAGCATCCTAAGTCAATCAAATTATTTGATTCCACTCGTTTGACATATTCTGTATACATCGACATTTTGAAGATATATGAAGCATTTACAAATGTGTTTAAAATGCCGGTACGTAAACAGTAAAGAATGCATGTGTAAAATTTAAAAGTAAGTTAGTTAAGTAGTTATTTAATACCTGTTTCAGTTCCCAGATGTTGCTTTCG
This sequence comes from Pieris brassicae, assembly GCF_905147105.1. Classification (NCBI taxonomy): domain Eukaryota; kingdom Metazoa; phylum Arthropoda; class Insecta; order Lepidoptera; family Pieridae; genus Pieris; species Pieris brassicae. Next base: position 1,816,128 of record NC_059673.1, on the reverse strand, counting down.
TCCTTATTTAGAGCTGTAGTATTAGTAACATATGGAATATAATAATAACAATCGTTTTCAGATATTTTTACAAGTCACAGACTATTTTATAAGAACTCTTATTTACATTCAAATATATATTGAAATTGATAATATACATAGCAATAATCCTATTATGAAGGTAAGTTTACGTGTTTCATATACCTCACCTTTTATTAACGATAGGAAATCTATCTAAAGATCCCCTCTAGTGCATTTACGTCCTAATACTAACTTAGAATATTTGTTTATTGTTCAAATTATTTTAATGGCGTTATGTTATTTAAGAAATCAAAATAATTCAATTGTAGCCTATCTTATTAATAACACAAGTATTTTTTGCCACAGGACTTGGTGTTATCTTACGAAATTTTCTTCATCGCGTGGAACATCAAAAACTTGCTGAACATTGTCAGCTTTGTCAAGGAATGTGAAACAATGTATCAAAATATTCTAGATATTGACAACTTTTGCACGAATAGATTGTCTCAGGAATTATCAATGGGTAATTATTATTGCTTTTTAAAATAAAATCTACCAATCTTCGTTTCTATAAACTGATGATATAAGCCTTTAATAAGTCTTTATATTTTTTACTGTCACCGGTTAAAATATGAAATATAAATTTTCCACAACTTGATATGTTTATTTGTCGGCAAACATTCTGCGTAACGATAATCCAGGAGGCCGGGTATTTGGCCGAGCCATTAATATATTCTAGAACTTCAAAATATCGAATTACCAAGTCGAAATTTACACAAGAACGCAAGCCGTAAGCACATGTATGTGCGCAAGGTTTTCAAAATTCTGAAATAAGTTATTTTTATGGCAACGGTCAATCGACTCTCATCCCTGAGGTCGTTCGCTCCCCGGCTGTGCACTAATGGATTTTCTTTCTATGTGCACATTTAACATTCGCTCTCACTGTGAAGGAAAACATCGTGAGGAAACCGGCTTGCCTTAGACCCAAAAAGTCCTATTCGATGAATAAATGATCATGAAACGGATAGAGAAATATGAGGTCCAGACCTAAAAAGGTTGTAGCGTAATTGATTTATTTAGTTTAGTTTTTAACCGACAAAGATGTTGTAAAAGCAGATCAGAAGGAGTATTGATGAACAGCCTCTGTCAGCAGTACGAATAGTAAAATAGGAGCATGTGGTTTTAGTGGAATGAAATACCACATACTCCCTGATTGCACATTAAATATAGTACCCTCTTTTCTCTATTCTTTGTCTCCATCTCACACATTGGGTTTACACTGTGATGAAGAGAGACAGATGTATACCTTAGCTAGAACAGTGCAATCAGATAAATTGTATAATATAAAAAAAACAAAAATGTTTCATATGTTACAATGTAGCTACTAAAAAGGTAGGCTTAGGTAAAACGAATTTACGGGTTTAAATTATTTCAGAAGAATACAAATTGTACAATAACATTAAGCGATTAAACCAAACACAATTCAAGAAGATGTCAGTATACGGTGTGTTCGTTATGGATGCTGGACTCCCCGTTGGACTGGTGCAATTGCTTACCACTTATGTCATTGTATTACTACAGTTTGCGCTGACTTAAACCATCGCTGTGGGATGCGTCAATTGCTTCGCCACTTTATGAACATAGCAGAGCATTTCTTCTGAATTCCAATAATTAAGGTCAATCAAACAACACATATATACTTGGGTAACACTGAAAATGTTTAGAACGGGCCAGTTGGAAACATTGCTAATGAAAACTTTTTTAGAATTACAATTTAATAACTATTTGGTAACCTAATGTAGTATATTGAATTCATTTGTTTTTGTGAATTGGCGGCAAATCTAATACTCTTGATACACGTGAAAATTAACCTGAGGCGAGAAAATTTCCGGTCAATGATTTATTATGACTTCCGTTGTGGCCTACTCAACAACAAAGCTATGATAGGCTGCTATTAGCGTTTCCTAATGAAACCCCATCTCGTGCCAATATTTAATATTGGTTTAACGAGTTAAAGCGTAAACGTAGCAATCTTTTTTTTTTTTTATAAAATAGGGGGCAAACGGGCAGGAGGCTCACCTGATGTTAAGTGATACCGCCGCCCATGGACACTCTCAATGCCAGAGGGCTCGCGAGTACGTTGCCAGCCTTTTAAGAATTTGTACGCTCTTTTCTTGAAGGACCCTAAGTCGAATTGGTTCGGAAATACTTCAGTGGGCAGCTGGTTCCACATAGCGGTGGTGCGCGGCAAAAATTGCCTTGAAAAACGCTCAGTCGTGGAACGTCGGACGTCGAGGTGATACGGGTGGAATTTTGTATTTTGCCTCGACGTCCGATGCTGAAACTCAGCTGCAGGTATTAATCCGAACAACTCCTCTGAACACTCTCCATGGTAAATGCGGTTGAAAGATGCAGAGTGACCCCACATCTCTACGCAACGCCAAAGGATCGAGCCGCTCGGAGAGGGATTGGTCATCGACGATTCGAACCGCTCTTCGTGTCAAACTTGTGTCTTCTTGGGGTTAAATTGGACTAGGTTTAGTCTACCCCAGTCCGAGACTCCACGTAAAAGAGTTTCGACTTCAGACACAAGTTTGTTCCAGTACTCATCGACAACTGCCCGAGAAATACCTGCCCGGCCAGTGTAAAGAGTATCCCCAGTGCTGTCGTCCGCATAGCAATGAATGTTGCTAAGTTGCAACATGTCATTGATATGCAGAAGAAACAGGGTCGGGGACAGAACACAGCCTTGTGGGACCCCAGCATTCACGGGTTTAAGGTCGGAACATGCTCCGTCGACGACGACCTTGATGCTCCGATCGGCTAGAAAGCTGGAGATCCAGTCGCATAATTTCTCAGGAAGCCCGTAGGCTGGAAGCTTCGAGAGCAGTGCTTTGTGCCACACCCGATCGAAGGCTTTCGCTATGTCCAAACTAACCGCTAGTGCCTCCCCCTCCCTCCCACGATGAAAGCCGTACTGATAATCGCTAATCAGCTGGTGGCCCTCTAGATAACTAGATAATATTGGAGGGATACCATCCGGCCCGCTCGACTTATGAATGTCCAAGGAAGATAGTGCTCTGCGAACAGCACGTTGCGGGAATGTGATTTCCGGCATTGAGTTATAACACCGCGAAATCGCCGGTGGTGATCTCCCCCGGTCATCCAAAGTCGAGTTGGACGCGAAGAGACAGCCCAAGAGGTCGGCCTTCTCCTTCGCAGTGTGGGCGAGCGAGTCATCCTCTCTGTGCAGCGGTGGTATCGATGGCTGACAAAAATTCCCTTGTACAGCTTTGGCGAGAGACCAGAAGGCTCGGGTCCCAGAAGGGAGTTGGGCCAATCTCTCGCCAAATCTGGCGATGTGCTCTGACTTTGCTTTAGCGATTTCCCGTTTGATGGACCTGGAGGCTGAGTTATATGCTTTTTTATGTTCGCTGGTATTGGCATCACGAGATATCGCCGCTTCCGCCCATACATTAAAGCATTCTCACTTTCGACGCGATGAACGCCTTGCAAGAACGCTTAAACCAGGGCTGTGACTTGCCACCGATCGGCACCGCAGAGAATGGAATAAAAAGTTCCATGCCCTGTAGAACCACTTCGGCGACAGAGGCAGCGACGGAATCTGGAGCTTCCGACGAAAAGCACATAGGCCCCCAAGGGTAGGACGCAATGAAAGACCGCTTCCCATCCCAATCTGCTGACCGATTGTGCCAAATACGACGACAACCCCAAAAACGGGGCCGAGGAGGGCGCGTAGTAGGCACAGTACTCCGGACCACCCAATGATCCGATGAACCCAATGGCGGGTCAACAGAGACTTTATAGGTCTCCGGATGTGAGGTCAGCAGAAGGTCCAACAAAGAGGGTTTATGACAATCCACATCTGGTATTCGCGTAATCGCAGGGACCATTTGTGACAGGTCGTAAGCTAAAGCAAAGTCGTGAAAGGATCTTCCCGCGTGATCGGTGGTTTCCGAACCAAGCCAATCGGCATGGTGAGCGTTAAAATCGCCAAGTATCACGATTTCAGCGGTAGGAACCCCTTCGAGCAGGGAGCTCGCATTACATCTATAGCCATTTGGATGTGCTCAATGAGTCGCTCAGTTTCGGTATTTCCGCTATGGGACCTATACAGGCATGCGTAGAATCGCGGATGGTCATCGCAGTCTACGCGCAGCCAGAGGCTAGATAGGTCCCTTTCTTCAAGCGACCCGAGGCGACGAGAACAGATATCCTCTCTGACGTACACGCAAACTCCCGCCCGCGGCACAAATGAATGTTCCAATTTGTACCCCGGGTAGGAGAGGTAGGAAGTATCAGCCGGGGAGGATATCTGAGTCTCAGTAAGGAAGAATAAGGCCGGCTTCGCAGTTTCGAGGTGAAAGTGAACCGCGTTAAGATTAGAGTTGAGCCCCCTAACATTGGTAAAATCCACTGAGAGCGTGGAAGGGGATGCCTTCGGTAAATTCTTCCGTTTGCCCCGAGATCGAATCCTATAGTTTTTTGCGCAGTTTTTGCCCACCCCAGAATACGAAGGGCAGCCTGTGCATCCACCACCGAATACTGATTGTTCCGATGATGGACGCTTAGAGGGGGATTCTCCACAGTGGAAACGTGTGGTACCCCCCTGGGGTAATTTCTGTTTAAACTGCATCTTCATATTCTGGGGGGGGGGGGGGAATTGATGGGCTCCGGGAGTCTCACTCACCGCACAAATCTTAATGAAGATCCCCGTGAGTGACGTCCTCTAATTGTGACTACTGAAGATAACATCAGTGCTGTATGGCGCACGATAGAGGAAGATAAGAGAGTGATCTATCAGCAGATACGGGCAAGAGTAGGCGTTGGTATGAGTCAAGTTCAAAAAATATTAAACGAACATTTAGGTGTCAGGAAGCTTTGTACCAGATGGATTCCCCATACTTTAACTGACAACCAGAAACACCTTCGCAAGGACTGGCGTCGCCGAATGTTAGATAAGTTCAACGGCGGTGACTCAAATGCTGTATTTGACACCGTCACAGGTGATGAAAGCTGGATATATTGCTACGAACCCGAAACCAAAAGACAATCAGCTCAGTGGGTGTTTCCTTTCGAGGATCGGCCAACTGAGGAAAGGAAAGGAAGAAGTCAATGAAAAAGGATGATTGCCTCATTCCCACCAAATAAAGAAAGATCATTTCGTGACAATTGTGCTGTGCCAAGATGGAAGGACAGTTACTGCAGACTGGTATAGCAATCGCTGTTTGCCTGTTGTCTTGGAAAAAATTCGACAGCAGCGCCCTAGAAGCAGGAAGCCCTCCTTCAGGACGAAATTTTTCACTATATAATAATAATAATCTTTATTTCTTCTCTCACATATACATACATAGCAGGTTATTATGATTAAACTAAGATGATAACATTTGGAAGTGTATGTGAGAGACTGGTCTCTGTAACAGGAGACCTGAGTGACAGATAGCCAGCCTCTCCACCACCGGACCGGAACACGTACAATCAGGTCATTGTCATAAGATACAATAGAAGAAAATAAGCAAGTGCTAAAGGAAAAAAAAAATGGAAACGGAGTCGTAAAAATAAATTTGGTGTGTGTTTGTGTCTGTGTGTGTGCGCGTGTGTGTGTGTGTGTGCGCGTGCGTGCGTGTGTGTATGTGTGGGCGAGTGGGTGTGTTACAGAGTAACAGTTATTAAATCTCCTGTTTCATCATAACTCAACGTCTTCAGCCAATTAGTAACCATTTTTTTACATTCATATTTCGATAGTGGGTAAATGTTAATTTTTTCATTTAATTTATTATACAGGTAACAGCCTAGGAAACCAAAGAATCTTTGCGAGAAAGAAGTTGTCCATCGTGTAATACGACAGCAAACTTTATGTTTAATCCGCTTGTTTATATTTAATTCGGGGTCGTAACTAGTTTTATAATGTTGTTTTAAAACTGTGTTGAGAATAAATAATTGACGAATTGTTAACACATCGGCTAGGGCATAAAGCTCTTTAGTGGGAAAAAGAAACGGTAAGGAATGACTTACTTTTAACACTGCTCGTTGGGCTCTTTCAAGTTTTAGTAGATTGGCAGGTGTCGAGATAATGAGACGTTCAATTATTACCAAGGACTAAAGATAAAATTCGAGGTATTCGCTTTACGAGCCCTGAAGACGCTGCGCTGCTGTGAAAGCGTACATAATACATACACATACAGAAAAAATACCATAGAAGAGATGCCTAAGGTAAAATAGGCCCACTGCTTTTCTCAGTGGTTCCATCGAATAAGACGATGTGTAGAGAGGAACGGAGATTACTTCGAAAAACAATAAAAAGTATTGGCAACTTTCTACATTAAGCCGTTTTTCATTTTCTAAACACGTTCAGTGTTACCCAGGTACATATGTGATATGGTTTCTTATAATACTTATAAAAAAATAATAAGTTTTATTTAAAATAAATAAAAGAAGTGATAAAACAGCAAAATAATGAGCATTTTTATTACATTTTAGTAATTAAAAAAAACTCTATATTTATATTAAAATATTATATAATAATGATCTTAATATATATTCTAATACATTAAAATCTCGTGTCATGGTGTTTGTAATTAAACTCCTCCGAATTGGCTTTACCGATTTTCGAGAAATTTGGTGTGCATATCGTAGGGCTGCGAATCGGATATTTTATATATATGTGAGTTATCCCCCTACATGTTAAGGGTGGTCCGGTCCATCCCTAAATTTATTACAGCATACGAAAAACCTATATATAATATATTTTTCATTTGTTAAATGAAAAATTGGCAGTGACTTGAGATCCATCTAGTATTAGTTAATTAATTTATTCAATGGTCACTTAATGGACCTTCCGTCCGTCCGTCGTTCGGGCCAGAATAAAAATCTTCTAAGGTTTACATAAATACATAGATTGACTTGGCCATCGCACGGAAACACAATGTATCTCACAAGTAATACATGTTAAATTAGATTAGATTGTTATTTAAAAATGTACTTAGAATATATTAATGGATAGCAAATTTAGTCATTTTATGTAAAGTTTAATAATATTTTTGGTTGAAATTTGGGAATAAATATTTATGTATAGATTATGCTGTTGAGAAAATTAAGTTTCACCGTTCAGTTCGAACCCTTAATTCCACGGTGTCAAATTGTGCAAACTCGTCGTAATGACGACCGCTGGACGCTAGTATAAGTTGCTTAGAGTTTAGATATAATTTATTTATTTATTTACACTTCGTTACCATAATATACAAAATTACACATATAAAGAAACAAAAAAAAGGTTATATAAGTCATTAGGCAACGGGCGGCCTTATCGCTAACAAGCAATTTCTTCCAGGCAACCCTAATATGGAACAACAAAGAAAAAGAAACACATACATAGGGTAAAGTACAACAAGTGTATAATTAATTAACAAAAATACTCAAAATAACATGTAACTATAACTAAAATATAATAAAGTAAAACATCTAGATTTGTAGGAAAGCAAGCGTGTGCAGCATCGAGCTGCCACACCTTGTAATTAAATAAAAAGTTTTCAGACTTCCGGCGGCAACTAATTAATTATAAACGAGGGACAAACTAAACACTCTATAGACTTTTATTGACTATTAAGTTCTTTAGGCAAATAAGGGTAAAATTTTTATGGCTGAAAGAAGCCACGTCACGATGATGTGCAGCGTTTTTGTCGAAGAAACGGAAGAGACCGACGGAGAGAGTAAGAAAGGCAGATCCAGAAAAATACATGCTATAGGCTGATGTATTCGTTTAGTAGTCTTGTGCAGTAAACGCAGATTTTTTATTTATTTATATCATCATTACTACGAATACAGTGTGTAAACAGTGTGAATATACAAATACATGGAGTGATCATATATATAATGGTACATAATCCTCTATTGGGTCTTCTACCTTAGTAATAATTAATTTACAAAGAAGTTTCACTTCTGACATGTGTACGCATGGACTTTTTTTAACATTAGTTCTTTAATTAGAGGAGACTAATTATTATTATAATAATTTACATATTAATTATTTTTAATGCACGTTTTGTTGTGGTTAATAACATATTAAAATGTAAGCTAATTAATTTTATCAGTTTGATAAGTTTATGTAATTTATAATGTTTGACATTGTGAGTATAATTATTACCAGAATTAAATTAAATTTTCACATAAATCTGTCGTATATAAATAATATACTTGTATGCTTTTCCAAGGCAATGGTAATGTTTATTCTTCATCAACTTCAACGCATTAAAAGCCTTATTTTAATTATCAGCCTCACCCGATAATTAAACCTGTGACCTCTGTACTGGAAAATGTTCAATGTTTAAAGTGTAAAGTTAGCTAAAGTTTATACTGTGTTTAAAAGCTACCAGGGAGTAGATACTTCATGCTAGATAGCTTTTAAATTGTATGATAATTTTTGTAAAAATGCTTGAAAATTATACGTGAATCTACAGGGGAGACCCTACACTGTAAGACTAGTCGCCTTGGTCTAGTCTAGTCATACAACTTCTCGACATGTGCTACCTGGGTGGTCTCAGTAGCTAAGGTCGAGAAGTCGTATATATCTTTAGCTACCGATTCAAGGTAAATTTTATCGTATTGGCAACGATATAATATTACGTGGCAAGTTTTATAATAAAAAAAATAATCAAACTTACTAATTTTCAACTTTAATTTTGTATAGTAGTACATTTTTATGTATTTTTTATTATTAAAATTATAATTTAATAATATTAACTATACTATAACATAAGATTAGAGAACATATTAAGGAAAACTACTAATTAAAAATTAACTTAGTCAATTTACGTTAAAAATATGCCGTTGTGTTCATCCTTCAATTATCGAAAGGTCCCTCTCACTCACCCAGTATCCCAAATACACAAATCCCTCCTAATACGTGGTAGATTGGTCCCGCGTTATAAGAAACGTGTTGTAGGTGTATTCTCGCATAACACGCTTGTATTACCCCATATGACGGGATGTGTACAAATGACTCACGTTTAACTTTTCTCGTCAAAGGGGATTTTAATCAAATACATATTATGGAAAAATATTATGAATGAAATAACTGCTTTCTCATTATAATAAAGAAAACATGTGAATTACCCGAATTATACCAGGGATTGGAATTGCGTAATATGAAAACGCGTTATAAGAGTGCATTTCACATTTGTAATTTTGTTTGATGTTCTATGTAGGTTTTATTTAGGCATGCATCCGATATCAAAGCAAACCCAAAGTGTCACCGTTATATCGTATTTTAATTGCAGCAACAACGGTACTTTTGAAACTTATTTGATATTATTTGATATTCATTTCGCTAGACAGGACACTTTAGTTGGCTTTGAACAGCGTAGTTGTATTTTTTCAATAATAAACAAATCAATGGCACTACAACCTTTTTAGGTCTTGGCCTACTGTATCTGTTTTATGATCATTTGTTAAACTAATAGGCAAGTAGGTGATCATACTTCTGTGCCTGACGCAAGCCGTCGACTTTTTGGGTTTAAGGCAAGCCTTCCTCACGATGTTTTCTTTCACCGTTCAAGCTAATGTTAAATGCGCACATAGAAAATAAATCCATTGGTGCACAGCCGGGGCTCGAACCGGGGATCAGGGATGAGAGACGCACGATGAAGCCATTAGGACAACACTGCTCAAATCAATACCAAATTAAATAAAATAGAGAAGAGAGGAATAGAGTTACAAAAATCTTATCAATTTTAATTTTAATTTTATCTTATACAAAGTGACTGTTTACGTTTTTAATAAAAATTAAAAACTTTAACTAAGTTTGATATATTTTAATATAAGAGATATCGGTATCGTATTGGCAAAAATGCGTATCGATGCATCCCTAGGTTTATTATTATTGCTAGGCCATGTATGTAGCAATAAACCTCTGCAAGAATAAACAATACTTGTCTATTGTCATTAGAAAACAATTTGAAAGTATCTCTCATTTATAACTATTCAAGCGTGATGTATTATTAAAATTGGTTTAGTATTTTAGAGACAAACACACATATTTTTAAAACCTAGTTATGACATCCGATTTCTGAAGATCTTTCTTCTTTTTATTCGTTCTCAAGTCATCATAGATTTCTTCTAAGGGCCTTGTCCGCGTTTCCGGTACCTTAGCGTAAATATATAATGCCATCAAGAGGCACATGGCAGCAAAGGTGTAGAAGGCTACGTGAACACCAATTGCCGCTGATACCATCTTAAAGAATAATACTTGTAGGAAGTCGAGGAAAGATGCAATCGCCATGCTTGTTCCTAAAACGGTAGCGCGATACTGAAAAATAATATTTTAATGTTATAATTCTCATTATACTACATTTAATAAGAAACTTAGAAGCATATACTTTAATTGATTTTAAATTTGTTTATGCATTGCCAGTTTACCAAGTCATTATATGTTTGATATATATTATTTTCTTAAGCTTACGTCTAAATACATTTTATCATCTATTCGATTAGCTAATAGCATGTAACACTTTATTCCCTAAAACAGAAGTAACAATGGGCGGGACATATAGGAAGATGTACTGGTTAAAGGTGGAATTAAAAGTCAACTATATGGATAGGACTAAAGGGAAAAAGCAAAAGAGGGCATCCTAAATCTAAATAGAAGCGTAAACAGGAAGTGAATGGAAAAAGAAAGCCATTTATTGGTTTGGAAAAAACAACATCTTAACAAATGTTGGATTATTATTATACATACCATAATAAATTTGTTACCTTAAAGGAGAAAATCTCCCCTATTAGGACAGTTCCAACTGGCAAGAGGCCTGCTGAATCACAAAAGATACAAATGCAGAGGGTGAAAACAGGTATCCAGGCGGGAGGATTGAAGCCGTAATCTTTGAAGAGGAACCAAGTCGCCAGCGAGCACATGCTTATTCCAGATATAAGACATGTGATGAACAGGAGAGGCTGAAAATGATATAGTGTGGTTTTTTATAAACAAAATAGTGATCTCCAAACTCAAAATACTTTATAGATATATGTAACCGAGTACACTTTTGAACGTCAAGAAAAAAGTTGTTAAATTGATTCTAAATTTACATTTACTATCAGTTCCCAAGGGCGGAGAGCGGGCAAGAACTGGCAAGACACTCTCACTACTTTTTTTAATCGCCTAGTTTTGAATCATATCAATTGTTTATAATTCAGAGCAGCCATAAATTTTTGATCTCAAGAATTAGGATCATTTAAATAATCGTCAAATTAATAAACAGTTTCATTGATTAATTTACGTTTAACGACAGTTTCGAAGTTGTTTGTAAAAACGAAAACAATTTCCATATACAAGCGGTACCGCCAGATGTAGATACTAAGAATTATATATTAGATATACCTAATATATCATTCTTAGATAGATATACCTTATGAAGGACTTTTCAGAGAGGTCAGTGATATCTATATCTACCAAACGGCGGACTGTCTCGCCGAAAATTTAATTCATGACCGGATCAGTGGCATTTACAAATAAGTAGGCTTTGAAGTTTTGGCTACCCTCGTCTCTACTATTGTCAAGTCCTAGACTATTTTTACTATCCAACAATTTCCTTGAAAGTTGAATTTTGATTTTTGAGCACAAAAAAGTACACAAACCAGTGAACTAGCTGGTTTCTTACGCCAAATGTACAATGACAAGTGAGAGGGGGAGAGAGAGGTAGAGAAAATACTATCTTCAAAACGTCAAAATCTGTTTGATTTCTAAAAGGTAGCAAAACTAAATTCGGGTCCCAAATGTCCGCTACAGTCTGCTGGTGAATGCGCCACTGGACCGGATTACACATACAGAGCGTTTTAAGTAAAGCTGGATATTGGATAATTTCCATCATAGACATGTATAAATAAAACAACGAAGGAAAAAAGCGAAGACCAAACTATAAAATTATTTTTTAAAGCCATTTACCCGCCTTCCAGATTTCTCAACTATATTAGAAGCGATGATAGTTGCGGCAGTTTGGACTGCACCCATGACCATTGCCTGCTGGTTAGGATTTAGCACAACACGAGTTCCATCAGATGCTCTTAGGAAAATATCTCCCGCAAAATTTCCCACCGGTATAGCACCACATAGTTCACGAGCGAATGCGGCCATTAACGCTATTTGAAATGCTTTGAAGAGGATTTTGTCAGCAACTGCAACAATTTTAAAAGTGATAAGCAAGGGCGTGGCTGTAGATTTAAATCTCGTATATTAACAAACGAAGAGCAGTGTTGGCCTAGTGGCTTCAACGTGTGACTCTCATCACTGTGGTCATAGGCTTGATCCCCACTGGGCACCAATGACTATTGACTTGTGCGTATTTAACATTCGATGACGAATGATCATGAAAGAGATGCAGAAACCTGGACCTAAAAAAGTTGTTGCACCATTGATTTATTTATATCAATAGACCATGAAACGAGACATTAATATTCGCCTTTTTATTTTGGACACCTACATGAAGATTAAGGGTGATCATTTAGACTAATCTATTATACTTTCCCATACAGGAAAACATTCAAAAGAATATCGGTATCCGGTATATCTAAGTCCCAAAAATCGAAAACGTGTGATACGGACACAGACCGCCAGGAAAACAATGGTGAGAGTCCACGACATAACTTACAAATGGCTTTAATTATGGATGAATCATTGACTTCGTCGTTCTTCTGTTCTGCTTTAATTGTTTCAATTTCTTGACTTATTTCACAATCAATTTCAGTTTTACGACGTAACCATAATAATACCTTTTCTGCTTCCTGTAACAACAAATACATTTGTAAGAAGAGCTTTGACATCTGAATTCTTTAGGAAATACATATGTCCACCAGTTCACCTAAATTTAAATGATTGATGAAGTTTTAATGGCGTACAAAGTTATATAAAGTATATTTAGTACATAATTAGGTTACAAGCTTCTTAATAAAAAAAATAAACCTTACCTCGATTTTCCCGATTTGTACCAGGTACGAAGGAGATTCAGGCATGGCAAGGAACAGAAGAAAACTTATTATGGGCACACTAAGACAGATAAAAATTATCGTTCTGTAACCCAACATATCACCTATGACGTAGGTGAAAAAGCATCCAGAGGTATAGAAGACTGATGTCTGAAAGGAAATGCGCAATTCAGTACACACGTTGCAGGCTTTTTAGGAACTACATCGCGGACAGAGAGTTCGCGGCGGAAATATGCAAGATTCAGTTATGAGACAGAAATAATTCCGTTTTTAGTTTGGTTCGCATACTTTCTATTATTACATATTATAGATTTGCCCACGTTCTCAAGATAAGGTGAGAATGCTATTTACTGTTACAAAAGCTTTCAGTTAAAGTAGTTCTGACGTGACAGAGTCTCATAAATCGATGAACGTCGGCTGCACGCACGAAAAAGCACGACATATTGTCCCGTTACGCTCATTGTACGCTTTTGCCGTATCTATCTCTCTTTCACTCGATTGTCCTATTCGTCCAAGGATTCACTCATTCTTTGTGTCCAATCAATATAGTGATACATATAAAAATGACTCAATATTATTCATAGAAGTATGCAATCTACCTTTCTATAAATAAAGTTAAACTTTCGTCCGTAAACCCACTTTACAGACAACCAATTTTTATATACCGAAAACCATGTGAGTAAGCTCCAACTCCTTGTTAGTGTTTATTGTGTTATATTTAATTAAAATTGTATAAAAAAATATTACGTCATATAGTTAATACATTATAACATTGAATTTGAAAAACCACAGTTTTTTAAAACAACATTTTAACTGTATATGTTTCGTTTTGTGCTTCGCAAAAAATATGACAATAAAAACAAGGCACTGTAATTACTAGCAATTCATGCGATAACACTGCATTAAGCGATTTACACTGCGGGCTAAAATTTAAAAATAATTATGTGCATTATTGTTACCGCGAAACCATTATTGAAATGAAACTTCTTTATCGGCGCTGTAAATAAATTTACCGTCACATTTTTCGATTACGCGTCACATTATTCCGTTACACGTCACATTTTTCTTGTCCCTACCACGATTGATTCGAAGAGATTCAAAGCCATTAATCACAAAAATATATAATAACGATAACAATGACGGTAATAATCCTATTACAATAAATTAAATTATGTTTGTCTATGATAATAAACGCCTTTTGTTAAACTTTATCTATTAAGAAAACACTTTTTAAACGGATTGAAGCTATGTATTATTATTATAAACTTTATAATAAAATATATTTTAAAAATTAAAATTATGTAAATAATTATAAGTTTATAATAATAATACATAGCTTCAATCCGTTTAAAAAGTGTTTTCTTAATGTGTAAAAGCTATGTTAACAAAAGACAAAACTTTATCTAATTCTATTTTATTTAACCAACTTCTGTAAAGTTGCATATAGTAGGTCATTTTTCGAAAAATAAGGTCATAAAGAAGTTTCACTCCTTACGTGTGTACACTAGTACATGCTCACATTTGTATTACAATAAAGTCTGTTAATATGCGTTAGTGTATATTTTGGTACCTTAAAACAGCCAATTAACAAGTTAAAATAAAATAAATAAATCTGTTGCCCAACCACTTTAGGTCTGGGCCTCAGATTTCTGTATCTGTTTGATGATGAATCTAATAGACAAATAGGTGATAATACTTCTATAAGTCAGGCACTTACTATGTTTCCCTACACCTTCATTCACCTTCGAGCGAATGCTAAGTGAAATTAAGTCCATTGAAGCACAGCTAGGGTTCGACCTCAGCGATGAGAGTCGCACGTTGAAGCCTAGGCCAACACTAAAAAAACTAGCTACTCCTATTAGAATAGTTTTTTTTTATGTTAGAGCAGATTGCGTTACCGCTTGCATCTTAACGTCATACTCAACTCGTTTTATCAAGTCATCCCGAAACAATCGCCAGATGATGTTATTGTTACGAGCTAGGGGATTGGATAGAAAATGCCGTAGATTTCTTCAAAGGTTTATTTCTTGATAAATCAATGAGGAATTTATGGGCACAAATTAATTGCAGAGATTCACTAATTACACACACAAAACAATCACTTATTACTTCACTTATGCACACTTCACACAGTACTTTATCACTTGTATTCACTTTATCGCTTCGGTGTTCCTCTCGTGTTATCGCATTCAAAACTAAAGGTGACTAGTCGCGTTTCGGCTCGCTTATATATCCCTGGGAATAATTCTAAACAATATTCGAGAACTCTCTAGGCGGGCTTGCTACTGAGTAGCGATTGCACAATTCTAGAACGTACGCACTCTTTGTCTCTTTCGCACGTTGCTCCGTCCTTGTCGTACTGCGTTCTAGAGTGCTCAGTCTAGTTTCGAGAAAGTTCTGATCTTCTCTCTCTCTCTCGTATCATTTCGTCCTTGTCTCACACCTAGAAAGTTTGGTCTAGAATATTCCTTCATCAAAGGGGTATACCTAGGCCTGAAAACTGCACCACTCTACTACACATGTTCTGAAACCGACTGAAAAAGGTTTCAGCTTCCTGAAAACTAGGGTAACATTATGGAAATTACAATTTTCTAATATGTGATTGACCCTCTCCTGAAACGGTCAGAAATCATATTACAGCCTGCTGAAAAGTTCTCTAACTAGTGGAAAAATCTAGAAACTTTGCAGTCGACCCGTCTTCGTAACATTATTATCATTTTGTTACCGAAAACAAAGTAATTGTAATATATTATATGGTTTAATTTGAACACAATTTTCAAGACTGTGTTGTACGATAACCTTTTATGGAAATTAATGCAAAGTATATAGCCGATTGCAATGTGTTATTTGTTAATGTTTAATTAGTGATTATTTAATCTAAATAAACTGTTATTTTTAGCCACTAAATTCAAGTGAATCATAAGTTTTGACAACAATTATTTATTTATATATTTACAGCCCACGCATGGTCAAATAAAATACACTTAAGCTATTTTTAAAAATTTACAGTAATGCTCCTGCTATACTCTAATCTTTTCTAAGTACATTTTTAAATCACAGTATATTACCCCCCCCCCCCCCCATACGCTTCACAAATAGGTCACTCTCCGGCGAGGAGTCAAGAAACCCATTAAGCAGCGAGAGTAACCGAGGTATGGGAGCTTGTTGACGCTGGACAGTGCGAGCCAAACGCACAGCAAAAAGGATTTGTTTCCGGCAGCGGTAATAATTGTCCGGAACGTACAGTCTCATGATTACTCCCAGCAAGTATGCGCTTTCCGTCTCGTTTTTAATTACGCTTAAACCAAATTTGATTATAGCTAAATCTCTACGAAGTTCTAATGAATTGTACCTTAAAACCCCCATCAAGAACTTATTAGGGTAGACGTAAGGAAAAAAATGTACCTTATTTTATACAAATTTCTAAGGAACTTCTTCTGCACCCTTTCAATGTTATCCCCATAATATCTTTCATAAGGGAACCAGATGGTTCCAAGAATTGGCCTTAAGATTATTAATATGACATTTGCGTGCCTATTTTTATATTTTATTCTGTATGTACTTTTTTCTTCTTCTTTTAGTGCCTCTCCACTACTGGAGGTTGGCGCTCAGCTCATCACACTTATTCTTACTTTCAGTACCACTTTCTTTTTTTTTCAAAACTTCGTTAAAACTTCTGGGTAAAATGGCCTCGCACCGTACGTGTCATGCCAATGAATACGATAACAAAATTCAAGGATTTACGTGGAGGAGTAAGAGGAGGTAACACAAATATAATAGTTGGAGCAAGAGGTTCATCTGTTGTTACAAACAAAAACGTGATTGTTTCCTCAACCTACACAAAATATGAATTTTTTTTTGAATCCTTATAAAACATAGTTACGAAGTAGTCTTCGTCTTCTAGTTCTAATACTACTCGTATTGATCAATGTCACACTATCACAATGATCTGTTGCGACTTAGCAACATTTATTGATATGGGGACGATAGCACTGGGGATACGCTAAACAGTATATAAGCAGTAGTATCGAAACAAACTTGTGTCTGAAGTTTCTTCTTCTTCTACATGGCGTCTCAAACTGGGCTCGGCAAGAAGACACAATTTAGCGTATGATGTTTTCCGCTATTATTGTACCATCGGTGATATATCACCGAAACATTTTGACTTTAAGCCCTTCAAGAAAATAGTGTGCCAATTATTAAGAAGCCGACAATGCGCTTGCGAGCCCTCTGGCAATGTGAGTGTCTATAGGCGGCGGTATCAACAGCAGGTGAGCCTCCTCAGTATGTTATGTAATTGTTGAGAATAATGAACAATAAAACATTGTATTTAGCCATTATACTCGTAAATAATAATGTTTTTTCATACTCATTATGGGGCAGAAACGTGGGGCCTTATTTAAAGTAAGTTTGTTGATGATCTATTGTGTCCCATACCTTGATTTTGGGATCTCAGTCCTGCAAGTGACCAGAACGCTTTGAATGCTTAAAGGTGAGATAAGGGTTGACGAAGTATGTGTCGTCTACGACAATAACGTAATTGAAGTCACTTTTTAAGTTTAATGAATGATAATAATAATCAATCAATCAATAATCCGGAAACTATCCCTTAGCTGTTCTATCACTGCTAACTACTATAACATATTATTAAAGACTTCTTACCCAACAACCTAACTATCCCTTAGCTATTCTATCACTGCTAACTACTATAACATATTATTAAAGACTTCTTACCCAACAACCTAAACGTCCTCTTATACTGTTTTCACTTATTTCCTTTATGAAAACCGGACATGTGACAAAACTGCACGACATTAATATGCCGACCATGCATCTGGATACGAACAAAGTCCAAAATTGAGGAAACAATTTCAGAATCCATATAGTCTGAAAATATAAAATTGTTATTGTTTAGACGTTTATTTATTAAAGTACATCACATGATGGATTTATAGTATTACTATCGATTCATTCTAGATTCTAGATTCTTCAATTACGGCCATCATAGTGAACATAAAGCATCGCATGCTTGATCGATCGCGATCATGTACGAAATAAGAATAAATCGCGATATTACTGGCATGAGCAATGCAGTAAAGCTGTCGAAACGATTATTGGAACGACGTTATTGGAAGTTCTCAGTTCAAACATTAAAGCGCAAATGTAGAACGTGGAGGAACACAAACCCCTTATGTTGCTCTTAAGTCAAAGCCATTTCGAGCTCCCAACGAAGGCGTGCATATAACATTCATGCATACGACCTTTTTGGAGTTATTTTAAAACTATTTCCGATAATATTTCTTCGACTTGACTACTTTGTTCAAAATAAATCATTGGTGCTGCAACCTTTTTAGATCTGGGCCTCAGACTTCTGTATATCTTTTTCATGATCATTTGTCAGCCTCCTGTGTTTAACTAACGCTGCCAACGCTTTGGGTCTCAGGCAAGCCGGTTTCCTCACGATGTTTTCTTCACCATTCGAACGAATGTCAAATGCGCACATAGACAGACAGTCCATGGGAGCACAGACGGGGATCGATCCGACGACCTCAAAGATGAGAGTGGAACGTTGAAGTCACAAGACCACACTTCTCTTAATTAACTACTTGCAATGAATACAATTTGAATTAATATATATAAATATATATATATAATTTCATCAATATAATTTATTTATCATTTTATAGGATAAATAATCCTAAAGGACGCCCATGCAGGCCAGTCATCGCAGCCCATGGACACGTGCGTTGCCGGCCTTGTAGAAAGCTCTTTTTAAACAATTACATGTTGTACCTCCTAGGGAAGTCTGGAGTCGATTTCATAGCTCGCTAGTTTGGAAAAACTTTGTGAATTGTATAGTAGTAAGTAGTATTTACGTGTAATTTATTCAATAATTTTTAGATGCAAAAATATAAAACGTTTATTATGACCACTAAAACTGCGTGGTTTTTATGTTAGAATAAAATGGTCGGATCTGTTCACTTGAAAACACTGACATTCGACGAATGCGCAATGGCTTAAAAGCGTCGCACAGCCGTCAATCGCTGTCCTTTTCTGACACATGATGTACGCGTTAACTCACTTTCACTATACCTTAAATATTTATTATCTTTAACAGCCAGCAACCCTTATTTGTGGCCAAATTTAATTAGGCAACCATTCATAATAATAATTAACACCTTTGACACATTTAACGCTGGCAGCATTGCGATACTCATTCGTTGAGCGAAGAAAGCACCAGCTCTGGAGTCACCGGTATCTACCGAGCCCAAGAGTCTCTATTCTATTACTTTGTTGACATTTAATAGTTTCATGGAGATCTGAGCTGGATTTGATCTGATGATGATGATTATCTGATCTGATCTGAGCGCAATGATTCCCTTATGAATTTTTAATACATTGTAGTCCTTTTAAGAGTCGGCTTGGCGATTTGTATATACATTACTTTTATTCACCCGTAGCAACAATTTTTTTTTGGAATGTAATCTTTGCAACAATATTTTCAAAACAACTCCAACTACCCGGAAGGCCAACAAGCTATAGATATGTTAAACAAAGGCAAAAATCCTCGGTCCCTCTTTTTCTCAAAAAATATGACTGGGTTATCAATCGTTAAAACTAAATTCGCATTTTGAGATTTTTGTGTTACTCAGAAACTGTTAAGCTGGCGCTCTCTCTAGGATAGCTCTTGGAGACGCCAGCTCTAGTCTTAATTACACAAATTAATAAAGCACATACAGAACCCAGTGCTGTGGAGAGAAGGAGTGTATTTTTTCTGCCATATCTGTCACTAATATACGCCAAGAGAAAGTAAAAGGGGATTCCAGCTAAGTATGATATAGCTGCCAACCAGGATATCTGTAACATACAAGAAAGAAAACAATGCTTTAACCGGATTAAAGCTATTTGTATTATTATAAATTTATAATTACTTTACATAATTTTAAACTTAAATTTTCCGACGTTTCGCGTCCTTTACAGCGTGCATGGTCACGGTGACTGAAGACAAAAGGTGTTGAATGTCAAAAGTATCACAGCTGTAGAGAAAGTTGTGTTATCTGTATTTATTTCCCCGGAGTTGGTATCGACTAAAAGATGACGGGTTTTTGCAGAAATGACTCACGGTGTCCTCTATTCAATTATATCTTATTATACGAATAAATACTCCAAGAAGACCGTACCAATTATTTCACGCACTTGCGAGCCCTCTAGCAATGTGTCTATGGGCGGCAGTATCAGATCAGTTGAGCCTTTCTGCCCGTTCCCTATATGTATAAAAACCCTTGTATTTAGGACAATACACAGTAAAGCCGAAAGGTGGAGGGAAGGTTTAATGGGTATATTTTGCCTCGTATTCTGACGCGGGAATGGCTTCACACACCCATTTGTCATCCCGGGCTCTTTACCTAATCAGGCTGCGTACCTCCATCATGACAATAAAAAGTAAATCAATGGCGCTACAACCTTTTTTAGGTCTGGGCCTCAGATTTCTGTATCTGTTCCATGATCATCAGTTAATCTAATAGGCAAGTAGGTGATCAGCCTTCTGTGCAAGCTGGTTTCCTCACGATGTTTTCCTTCACCGTTCGAGTGAGTTGTAAATGAGTACATAGAAAGAAAATCTATTGGTACACTGCCGGGGATCGAACTTACAACCTCAGAGATGAAAGTCGAACGTTGAAGCCACTAGGCCAACACAGCTGCCATCAGGACAATAGCTTATGAAAAAAGAAGCCGCGCGACTTCCTTGAAGCTGGCTTGTAAGTGGTATTACAAGTCTTGCCTATGTTTCAATATATTTTCTACTAGCTACCAAGACTGGCTTCCTTTTTATATTAGTAATATAAGCATGCAAATCTTTTCGCCTTATTGATGTTTAAATAATTCTAATGACTTCGTGCTCCAGGCAACTTAAAATTTTAGCGCGTTTTAAGATGTCATTGGAGAATCGTAGAAAATTAATTAATATATAATTTACCCCAACCTATTAACTAACTTCGTGTACCCTCTGAGTGATAGGATACCTGGGGTAGGCGTCCCATCATTCCATTTGTTCCTGCTTTTATAAGAACAGGTTTTGGCCAACGCTCACCGATATCCAGATTGAGAATTTTGATAAACGAGCTAGGTCTGGATATCCATAGCTGCTTGCCTCACTCTTTGTAATCGATTTTACTAAACTATAAAAATTTATTTTTTATCTCTTCGAGTTAATGTTTGCCTCTAATATCAGTGTGTTGGGATACTTTTATAAATAAATAAAATGTTAACGTACCTCTACATCTGTCAGCGGTTTTTCAGATGGTGAATGATTTGATTGGAGAAGTAAAGACATCGGAGACATCCAACCGAGAGTGTTGCCATAGTTGAATACTGGGAGACAAACTGTAAGAAATATATGTATATATACTTTGCAATGCGGTGATGTAACTGATTGCTGGTGTACTATATTAAAGAAAACATTTTTTTTCTCGTCATCGAACAGGAGGATCCTCTGATGTTAAGTCATACCGCAGCCCTTGGACACTCACAATGCCTGAGGGCTCGCAAATGTGTCGCCGCGAAAAGAATACAATAAGTAAAAAGCGAAAAAATAAGATGAAAATAAAAGTTATACATGACGCTTTAAGTCCGCAATGGGCGGGTCATATATTCAGGCGACAGACAAAATATGGATTTTAAAGACAGATAGACATGGAAAGGACCAAGGGGAAGCCGTAGAAGAGGGCGCCCCAAAAATATATGGATAGAAGAAATAGAAGCTGGAGTCTTTACCCGTGAAGGGGTTCCGATCAATGGTACTGAAGGAAGTCTGTATACTGTAAAAAACTGTAATGGACACATGCATGGTTCTATGTCCATCATATGGATGCCAAACGTGAATTTTCAACATGGCGCTAATAAAAAACATTGGAGTATGCCAAAAGGCTATGAAGCGATTCTTCGATTGAAAGTTTAAAACAAAGTAAAAACCGGTCTGATACGGTACAAAAGAGATAAATTGGAAATTCGCCGGTCAAATTTCCCGCATTTGTTATGGCAGATGGGTCAAGAAGAACCACACTTGGATGGCCCAGAGGGACGAAGACAGAGAGGACGCCACCAAAAACTTGGAGAGATGGAATAAAAGTGATAGCGGGGCAGTTATGGAAAACTGCCGCGAGGAATAGAGACAAGAGGAAGAATTTGGAGTAGGTTGGAGGTCGAGTTCTAGTCAAAAATAATGGCATGGACGTGAATAAAGGCTATTTTATTTATTTGCAAAGCAATAGCAAGGACCTAGTCCCTAGTACACAAGCGAAAATGAGGGAGAGAGATGCATCAACGTTACCTTCAGTAATGCAGACTGCGACTGAACAAGACTTGCGTCAACACATGATATTGGGTACATTCAACACCTAATTTTAACCGTAACCCACTAAAAAAACTATGAGAGTAAATAACGATTTGTTAGAACAACTCTCGTTTATCTTAACAAATATAAAAATCTCCTGTCACGATGTTTGTCCGCGATGGACTCCTAAAGTACTTAACCGATTTGAAATTAAATTGGCATACCGTGAGCAGTCTGATCCGACTTAAGAGATAGCTTAGATCTTTAATTATAGTCGCAATTTTATTTTATTGCAAATTATTTGTCTATAATTAATTGACAGTCACAATTATCTGTTAACTCCAAAAGATTCTAACAGATGTCGATACTTTTCGACTGGATTGAGTAAGTAATCAATAGACGGCACTGCTATGGTAAACCGACAAACGTGTCATATAAGCTACAATTCAATATCATGATTACCACGTGTTATTGAGGCTAAAGTATAAATTAAATTTATTGTGTAGTAATCGAAATAGCGTGAAATTCAATTAATTCTAATTTTTTTTTTGGTGTTAGCATAGCCAACCACGTGTTACTTAGACCGAAGTGTAAATCAAATTCAAATTATAGTGACGTATATTATAATTATTATAATCCTTAATACAGTGAAATTATTCTTTCGTGTCACGGTATTAAGGCTAACTAAAACCACATTAAGGAGAAACGAAGTTCGCGGGGGCAGCTAGTACATACATATATTTCTTTGTAACCAAGTATTTTTTCTTAGAAATAAAGAGAAGTAAAATAATATTTGAAAAAATACTGAACAATGAATGAGCTTAAAACATTTAAAGTTTTATTATAACGCATCATCTAGTTAAATAAAGTTTATTTAAATATCACAAAAAAAATTCTACATAATTAAAGAATGCATGCTATTGGTAAGTAGAAAAGCCGCACTCAGTCTCGAAAATAAACTTCTCATATACAAAACTGTAATAAAACCAATATGGTCCTATGGAATACAGCTCTGGGGGTCAGCAAGCTGCTCTAGCCGCTCAAGCCGTCAGAAATCCTGCAGCGGCTACAAAATAAATCACTGGGAAATATGAGGGGTGCGCCGTGGTTAACACGAAATGGTGAAGTCCATACATATTTGGGAATTGCCACTGTCGAGGAAGACATTAAAAGATCAACCGTACGATACAAAAGTAAACTTCAGCAACACGTCAACCCAACAAGCTTAGGGCCTCGGGGAAACGACGGACTATGTGTATCGGCTGAAGAGGGCGAAACTTGCTGCAGTCTGATAGCTTATGAATTGCGTTCCCTAATTGCCATTATTTAATAAAATCTGATAAAAGCCAAAAGGCTGAATGCAGATGGACAAACGTTTAAAAAAAGAAAAAAAAAAACAATTTTTTATTTTAAAATGTTGACTTTTGTGACGGTGTGCGGGTGTCGGTTTTTTTGTGACGGTGTGCGCGCGCATCGTAAAAATTTACTCTCACCATTATTCCCGCTAAAAGAAGAAGTATAACTTCAAAAACATTAAATTGTATCTTGAAACTATTTTTTTGCCAATCTTAACCTAGACCGATATTTTTTATGCTTTTTCGATCGCACGTTATTATCTTTAAAAAAAAAACAACTAATTGAGTTTTTTAAAAACATTTTAATGCGTTTAAGCATATTAAAAACATTAGGTGTGTTTACCCGCTATTGGATTACAGAATCTTCAAGGTCAAATAAATTAGGTAACACGATACAGTGTTATATTAGTAATAATAACATATGCTCTCATATTAAAATTAACTTATTAATAAAATATATATCAATGGTAACTAACTGTACTTTGTAACTATAATTGGATCTGGCTTAGTGGCTTCAGCGTGCGACTTTCATCTTTACGGTATGCTATCCCTTGTGCATCAATAGACTAGACTGTTTAACATTCGCTCGAATGGTGAAAGAATACATCAAGGAAACCGGCTTGCATTAGAAGGCTGATAACTCGCCTATTAGATTGACAAATGAAATTATACAGATACAGAAATCTGCAGAATAATAGAACAGACTCCAAAAATGTCCTAAAGAGCCTTTTTCTTACTGGTATTGTAGCTTATCGAGAAGCTGTATTTAACAGATTTTTTTAAGGAGGAATAAAAAAAAATATTCACCTTTAATCTGCTTGATAATATCTTAAAATTATTGCCGAAATAGGAAGGGTCGCTTGCATCAAAAGCATTACATTTTACTTTTTTTTAAACGGGCAGAAGGATCATCTGGTGTAAGTGATACCGCCACCCACAGACACTGCCAGAGACTCGGAATAATTCGTATTTAATATCGTAATTGATTCGGAAATCACGTTCCACATGTGATGCGCACAAGAACTGCATTAAGAAATGCTCAGAAAGTTTGTGATGCTTATCAAATATCTTAATCCAAATTAGATATTGAAAATTTAGTTTTATTAAATCATAATATGTAACATTATAAAACCGCTGTCTGTTGTTTGTACAAATGTAACCATAGCAGTCTTGTTTAGGACGCGACAAATATAAAAGTTAGCGTTTTTATATACGTAATAACTGGGTAGTCAACTTGTAGCAAATTATTCACTCTCGACGCACAGAGCTGATTGTGTACGTCATGTTCAACATGTTTTTTTAAGTCGTCTCGAAAAAAGTATAGTAATTAAAATTGCTTATGTTAACGACTGTTTTGTCATCAACAACATTACTAATCGGCTCTATAGATTTTGTAGAATTTACAGTTTGTTAAACACGGACAACTATATGGTGGGGACCAAGGGTAAGAAGAAGGGGGCACGCCCACAAAAAAAGCAAGCAGGAAACGAATGGAGAAAGAAAGCATTGGATAGAGATATTTGGAAAAAGCTGGAGGAGGGGTTTACCTGTGAAAGAGTTCTGTTCAACGGTACTGAAGAAATATAGGATTTGAGGATAACACAGAAAAACATATAACAAATCTAAGCTGTATATTATAAATTTGTGATGATTGGAAATTAAACGCGCCATTATTATTATAACAGTCTGAACGTTGCCATTGGTTCAATTTTGAACTTAGAAGGCATCAGTTATAGGATTATAAATTAATTAATGTATTTATTTATAAATTATAAAATAACGTATATATATTATTCTAAAATATGGCATAACAAACTTTACACAAATACACATATGTATCAATTGTATTTAAATAAATAACTGAAACTAAATGGAAACTTAGACCCTATTAAGAGCATTATAAAAAAGGCAAATTGGCAGATTCTTAAAAAAATATAACAGTATTTTCATGTTATTAGTTAAGTTGTAAGACCGAGGAAGCCTATTGGCCTATTAAAAGTAGCAGATAACCTAGCTGTAGATCCGAATAGAAGACTTTTAGTTACTTTAGGATTAGAAAGGAAAAAAGGTTTAGTGTAGGGCAGGATTGTAAATTAAGTTTGAGATAATCAGCGCTTGAGCAAAATTCTGAATAACACTATATAATGTTCCTAATACTTCCTTAACCCAAAACACCGCAAATATCATATAAAAATAACAAAAACTCACTTGTGAGAGCACACAATATTTGGTTCCATTTTCTCTTGTCGAATAAAAAAAACTTATTCATTTCTACGTACGTCCAAAACGGAATGTACTCGTTCACTGAAAGGTTTTATTTGTGTAATGTAATGTCTTTTTCTTTTAGTCTTTTGTTATTTCAGTTAAGTGTCAAAATTGTTTTGATAATATTGGGAACACGGCTTGTCTAGAATAATAAAGTAATTCCCAAGTTCCATTTATAAAAAGGAATATTTTTTTTATTATTTAGCTCAACAGCTATGGCTATTGGCTGAACGTGAGACGTTGGGACGAGACCTAAGGCCTTTGAGCCCGTCAGCTTTTTTGATGTTGCGTTGCTTTTTAACACAACTACATGCAAGTATGTCTTAGAACAAAGAATCAAAGTCGCAGACAAACGCAACAAGGTTCTTTGCGAAAAGTGCGTACCAATTGTTTTTTTTTTATGTAATAGAAGAAAAACGGGCAGGAGACTCCAAGGACCTATCGTTATACCGCCTATATACCGCTGCCGAGTGTCCATCTCACATTGCCAGAAGGCTCGGAAGTGCCGGCCTTAAAGGAATTGGTACGCTCTTTTTTGAAAGACCCTAAGTCAAATTGGTTCAGGAATACTTCAATGTGCAGCTGGTTCCACATAGTGATGGTGCGCGGCAAAAATGGCCTTAAAATCGCTCAGTTATGGAACGACGGACGTCGAGGTGATACGGATGGTATTTTGTATTCTGCCTTGACGTTTGGTAATTAATTTCATTGAAGGCAATGCACTCGCGAGCCGGCTGTCATTGTGTATCCATGGCGGTATCACTATAAGAAATAACTTAACTTCTTTACAATTCGACATGTAAAGAAAAATTATCAATGTTGAGTAAGTCGAAATGTGTCTGCCCATTGGCCATTCTTCATTTTCTTATTTCTGTAATGTAACAAATTCAGTTGCGTTTCGTAGGTTAAGAAAATTTTAAATACGTATATTTTAATTGTTACGCTTGATGAAAAACATAATATTTTTATTAAGTACTTTAATTATATAATATATATTGTATGTTATGAATATGCTAATATGTAAATAATTATTTGTAATCCTTTTAAACGTAGATGGGCAAGGTTGCGGCTAAAAACATTACAGTGAAAAGTAATTATGATATATATTTAAGTATTCATGATCGTAACAGAAAACATAGAATCTATACGTATTCAATATTTTCTTTGGCAAATTAATTGTTTTGTTAGACTCATTTTCAGCATTTGCGTCATGAGATAATTATTATTGTAAAAAAAATAAAAATAACGGTGTTTTATAAGTGTTGATAGGCCACGTGTTAAGAGTTTTCAGAATCAAGTCGGGCCTAACATTAGTTAAGTTACATATTTTAATTAATAATTAAATGCGTAAACAAAATGTTAACAATCAACGCACACTTGAAAATATATATGATACTAGTAACTACACTTAAAAATTGTAATTGTCTCGTTACCGATAATGTCCAATAACATAAGTGTCTATTAGATTTACGAACTCTTCAATAAGTGAAGTTAGTTTTTTGTTAATTCAGCTTCGCAACCCCACTACTACACCTATATCTCGTGTTTTATCAATTAAAACCCATTTTTACCCAGCTTCAAATAAAGTTTTTCATTTAACATATACCTGAACATATACAACAACCGCCACCAAAGCCTCGGGACTGAGTCGAAATCCAATTGGATAGGGAAGTTCCCGCGTCAGCATTTGTGAAACTAATCAATCTAATCGTTCTAGATCATCAAGCAAGCTTTAGGGTAGATGTTGATTGGTCCTTATTTGGTTAAAATAAAACTTCCTAATAATTCGTTGAGAAGAGGTGAAGATGGAATGTGGAATGTGTTTAATTTTTAAAAACTGTAGATTTATATACAAAAATTATCCTACCTGGCCACTAGTGGTAACATGTGGTACCAAGATGCGAAGGGTGCGTAGACAATAAAATCGAGGCGCGGCAAAAAGTTGTCCTAACGGTAACGCAATTAACTGTTCTTTTCAGAACGAATTATTGTTTCATGACGACACGTACTAATCACCTACAAAGCTTTTAAAGCGGTATTATTTGATAATGTGATTGTAAGCTAAGGCCCAAGAGTCTCTACTCCAAACAAAATCAAAGTTGAAGGAAAGACTCTTATAAGCCGTTTATTATTTGTACGAATTCGAATAAGCGATTCTAAGAAAGTTACTTTCTGTTCAACTTTTTTGTATCGAACGTGTGGAAAATAATAGTTTAGACTTTAGAACATACTTAATTCTATATTTTAATAAAACTTGTTAATAAAGTTAAAATAAAAAATGTGAGCCGTCACGGGACACCTGGCAGATGTGAAACATCGACATTATTTTGTAAAAGTAATATGCAGAAAAGACCATATTGTGATAGGAACTAAATACGTCATAATGATAAAATAAAATATTACGATATTTTTCCAGATATGTTGTTATTGTTTGAATAAACATTTATTTTCATTAAATACAAAAAAATTACGAATTTATTTCATATCGTGACTACTTAATTCGTTTTATCAGTGACTTCATATAGACTGTATATATATACCATCGTATAGAACCAGATATCGGTTTTAGGTGCGGCTATAGATGTTCACATTGGCACATCAATAAGATATACCTACTATCTAATTTAGAAAAAAACATATAATTTATATATTTCGAATATTTTGGTGTATTTTGAGTTTAGAAAGTGTAATAAATAAATTATTAAAATATCGACGGAGACAAGGAACAAGACGGCAATTCCTCTCTATTAACATCGTAGATGTCGGGTTCAGAATTGGCTATAGATCAACTTTGATTCTTTGAAGATTCAGTGTAACTACAAATAATTGCACAAACTATGTTCAATAATATTTATTTAATTAATTGGGCAGGTTTAACAAAATCATAATTCCCCAATATAAAATATTTTAAACCGCGTTTGTTTCGTGTTACCTCTTGCAACTTCATCAACGATTATTCCGTGTATTAAAATATAGCATAATTATTGACACACCCTCATAAGGATTCTATATTATAGATAAATACTGCAAAATTAGGTGTACAATGCTATCACGAAATTTTATTATAATTAAAATTTTCCTCCTCCAGAACATAATGTTCATGAATCGTTCTCAAATCCGAATCCAAAATCTACTCTGCTTTTTGTTGTTTAAATAAACATAGGTATTTTTCAAATTTATACATAATAGGTAAATAATAAGATGTCTTCAAGCAATGTTCAATTCAGCGAGTTTGGAGGTTAAGCTGTAATGAAAATATAATTAGTTATATTATATGAATTAGTTATCGTATAAACTAATTTTATACAATTTGAAGGAATTAATTTTTATTATAGTTTATTGAAAATACTTATGATTTTCCAGTTATAAGATGACTTGTAATAATAAACTGGTATATAAATATATATTGACATAGAAACCTCAAACAAAATTATCGTTCTTTCATTTGGTCTTGCGATGCAAATATGTTTTATAGAAGCTGATAGTACTGCAATTTCAACTGCATCGCAACTTAATTGTTTTAAGATAGTGCATAGTAGGCCCCTGCACTCTTTTGGCAATAACGGACGGTGAAAGAGTTCCAGCCATCGAGGCGATGTTGATGAAATGTTGCATTGATACGGCTCGTACGAGGGATCAACACAAACAATTTTCAGAACACTTTAATCTCCATAGCCCTTTCTACCTCCCTTGCCTATTATTAATGAACAAAAAACACCAATTCTATGGCTGAGATGATTTATTAAAAATACCTTGAACTATTTATACTATTCTTAAAACAAAACAATACCGCAATTCAAGGTTCCACAGCAACATCTATTAGTTAAACATAAAATAATAATTATTATTAATAAGTCTACTACAGAAAAATGTAAGACAAATCAACAAAAACTCATGAAGCAGACATATTTAATTGATAACTTATAAGGCAATTCGATCAATGTCTACTCGAAAAAAATATTTCGCCGGAAATCGATTCTTCGATATATATGGGTTAATTGTACGACAATTTTCATTATAATTTATTGTAAAAAATATATATTATTTTGTTAGAACTACACAATCCTATAAAATTCGTAAAACAATTGTTGTTTGTGTTTTTTATTAGTCCCACATGCGTGTTTAATATTATTGTATCGCTGTGTAAGTATAATTGCTAAATAAATTGTAAAACTGATTCCCTGAGTGTCACTGAATTAGTGACATAAACGACCACAAATGAAGCGGTGATTTATTAGGTTTTAAAACAAAAAATGTGTTTTTTCGTTTTAAAATACTTCACTTTTAGGTTTACCTTAGATTTCTTAATATGAATTTAATATTAATCTGAGTTCGATCTGAGTTCGAGCGTACCAATTTCAATTGAAAGGCCAGCAACGCACTTGCCTTCTGGCAGTGTGAGTGTCCATGGGCGGCGGTCTCATGTAACATCAGGTGAGCCTCCTTTCGCTTGCCTCATATTACATAAAAAATAATAATGATAGCAATTTAGCTATATTTTTTTTTATCTTTTGCCAGTTTTTGTTGAGCCCTGAGCGTTCGGTCTCATCACTAAGGTCTTAGGTTTGAAACAGCATTTCACCAATGTTTGTGTGCATTTAAGAAAGAGAGGCTGATCACCTACTTGCCTATTATAAATAAGAAATAATCACGAAATATATACAGAAATCTGTTTTTATTTTTCCACTGCTATTCAAGTAAGGACTTGAATTAAGAGACGAATGAAGTACGTAGCCCAACATTCACATTTAAACTATTATTTAAAAAATTGAAGAACCAAAAACAGTGCGAAACAGACTATTATCAATATTTTAATTGTATTTTGTATTTGGGGTATGAACTAGATTTTTAATGTAATTCACGATAAAACGAACGTTTTTCGCCGATATAACGCCAATTTTATCGTTCCAAGATGTATAAATAGCCCTAGAAATCTATAAATGGCCCTGATACAATACCTGGTATAACACCAACTTGTTGCCGGAACATTAAAGATAGGCACTGTACGCAGAGGCCAAAGAACAGGTATAAACAAATGAAAGGGGTATACGATATGAAAGCCAAATAAAAAATAAGGCCAAAATATGCCAAATTAACGCGTACATTATACATCGTGAGGAAATTTCTTGACATATAATAAAATCTATGAAAGAATGAAGCCAATAAGTAATGCATTGAAAGTTTTATCATCAGTCGTCGAGGCAGAACACGAAATTCCACCCGTACTACCCAGAACTGAGCGTTTTTAAGGCAGCTTTTGCTGCACACTACCTTGCCCTCTGGAGTTATTCGAATCAATTGGAATTAGGGTCCTCTTTAAACAGCGTACTAAATTTTAAAAGGCACAAGGCGAGCCCTTAAGCATTGAGCCTTCTTGTCACATGTTCAATAAAATAAAATAAAACTCGTTTAAAAACTCTAAAATTTCTTTGACAAAGTGTTAAAGAATAACAAATGTTATTTTAAACCTATTTACCATATAATAAAACAAAACGATGTGTACCTTGAAATAAGAGATTAGTTGAAAAATCCTTTCGTTAATTTGTACGGCCATCAAAATCAATTTTTTTAGTTAATTTTTATAAATACATATGTATGTATGCTTTTGTCCTCTGTAAGAACCTTTGTTAGTGGCGTTGTTGTTATATTCTACGGCAGGCAATCCACTCCATCGTCGGACGTCGAGGCAGAATTAAAAAGTCCATCCTCTCCAACTCGACTCCTGATGATCTACAACAAAGCGCTCTTTAAGGCACTTTCCGCCGACCACCTCTTTGTGGAACTAGCTGTCAGGAGAGGTATTTCCAAACTGATAAGACCTTGCACCTTCAAGAAAGGAGCGTACCCTGAAAGGTCGGCAACGCACCCGCTAACGGGCGTTGCAGGAGTGCATGGTTATAGCTTTATTTATATATTAACACTCCATTACATTACAATATATAAAACAAAATTAACATAATTAAATCAAAAGAAGTACAACTGGCGGCCTTATCGCTTTCGAGCAATCTCTTTTAGGCAACCACTGTGAGTAAAGAAAAAGAATTTAAATTAAATAAGATAGGCAAGAAATGCAAAAATACCTGTTATACACAGTTATTAAGACAAAACTAAACAGAAACAAAAAAAAAACAAACTAAACCAAAAAGATACATAAAAAATTACAAAGAAATCTTACTAACGAACAATCCAGAACTGAATATCGTCTATATTCTTCGAAACTATTAAGTTCTTTATTGGAATCGCCATCGCTAATGTAACAGATAACTTTCATGTAGTCCATATAAAGAGGGCCCTAAGCTAATCGATAGTATTTTTGCAGCCACGTTTTACACAAAGACAGCGGATGAAAGGCGTGGCTAGAAACAAATGAAGACTTATTTACACTTTTAGCAGAAAGCGTGACGTACTTAATTACGTGGCATTTTGTTTAATTATCGTGTTCAGAGAGTAAAAATTTATTAATAAAAGCCTGTTCGTTCACATACTTTTACACTTAATAACATTTATATTTATATAATTCTTTTTCTGTCTGCACTGTGCCATGTACCTGTTGTTTCCTTAATCTGGTATATTTTTCTTTTCTTGTTGTTATGTTATTTTGAATATTTATAACAGTTTCAATAGAGGCTTGTCACTCGGCCTCATGAATTACGATAGTTTACTATGCTATTACTGAAAAATAATGAATGCCACCTATTGGGTAATTAAAATGTTATCGTTATGAACATACATAGTTGGCCTAGTGGCTTCAGCGTGCTACTCTCATCCCTGAGGCCGTAGGTTCGAGCCCCGGCTTCTGATATGATTTCTTTCTTTCGAACGGTGAAGGACAACATCGTGAGGAAACTAGCTTAGACCCAAAACCTTGCAAAGTATCTTGATTTGGAAATTCTTATCTCTTGATATCAGACGACCTAAGTCTTTAAATTTATTAAAAGTCTTCTAAACTAAAAATTGTCTAAAGCAACGACCACTTTCGTGTTATTCAAGTTATTATGTTCGACGTCCTGGTGGATAGAAAAACTGTGTACAGTTTGTGTTTCCACCACACCAACTTCCTTTATATTAAGAACACTTATACAATAAATAAATAAATAAATAAGTGAAGCCTGATATTTTAAAACTTTGCAAAAAAAAAACTCCTGTTAGTTTTTTATAGCAATTTTGCAGTGACATCTTAATAAGTAATTCCTTAGAAATCCAAAAGCCAGAAATTAGATCTTTGAGAACTCCGACTTAATGATAAAATGATACACACAGGCTCTATTCTTTGATACGTTTACTTTCAAGTAGGTCCAAATTAGTATTACTTACTACTACTACTACTCACTTATTAAGCTACGTTCAAAATTTTCAACGACGGGAGTGCGTTGACAAACAATGTCATAACTTTTGCCTTTTGTACTATCAATTCTGAATGTAACCTACTGGAGTTGTAAAATTATATTTGATTAGATTTCACTTGGACGACACACTGCTGACATGGCTCACGTGGTTATTCCAAATTTTAAAAGCTGAAGATGCGATACACCGACGGCTCACAAAAATAACATTATGTATGTGTGAACAGGTTGTAAGTAGTATTTAAGATGTTATTTCAGATTTGAATATAGCTGTCTTATTTGTTACTCGCATCCTCTCAAAGAGGCGAAAACTTACAAGCCCATAAACAACTGCTGAGTCTGCCTGATATAATTGACATTATCCAACCACTTCGAATCTTTGATCCTACCTCCGGGCTCCGTCTGTTATTTTGGTGCATACCGCAATTATTTATATATTCACTATATTTGTGTTAGGTTACATCTGTAGGGCCCTCCCATATATCTAGTGCAGTTATACACCACATATATACAGAGACTCCTGACATTTATTACATATAAATTTAAACATACAGTTTACTGGCCGCTTTAGACGAATGACGTCTCAATAAAACTATATACGTACAAGTAGATTTAACATTTGACTCATTAACTTCGTGGTTTCATGAGCAGTATTGGCCTAGTGGCTCCAGCGTGCGACTATCATCCCTGAGGTCTTAGACTCGATCCCCGGCTGGGCGCCAAAGGACTTTGTTTCTATACGCATTTAACATTAAGTTAAGGATTCCCGTTAGGAAACTGGCTTGACTTAGACCGGCGTGTGTCAGGCGCAGGTGGCTGATCATCTGCTTGTCTATTAGATTCATAAATTATAATGAAACTATGGCCCAGACCAGACCAGGCCTTAAAAGGTTGTTGTTGTAGGCCACAGATTTTATCTATTTTATTCGTACACCTGGTCATTTTCAATAATAACGATAATAATAATATTAATAAATAATAATTCTATAACAATTCATGAACTTCTGTAATAATCTTAGTAGTAATAGTATTATTTGTGTATATAGATCATTTTTCGAAAAATAAGGTCGTAAAGTTTCATTTCTTACGTGTGTACACTTGTACACGCACACATTTTTTAATTGCAACTTGTCTTGTAATTGTTCATTTAAAAATAATCACAAGCAATGACGTCATCCATCAAAAGATATCTTTGTAACATAAATAAATACTTATCCAAAGACAATTTTTATAGAACACTAGCAATAACCCGTGTTTTAACACATTTAGATACCGATCTCGTGGTAGTGAAAAGTCTACTAAGTCGGCCTATAGATATATTTTTGTTAACATAAAAGTTTTATTTTATTTAGTTTTTAATTGTTTTGTTTGATGTGTGTGATTTACTTTACAACGAATATATATCTAACGTATTTTTAAATTCGTAACATCATTTACGTAGAATATTCGACATTAGTAGATAGATTTAACATTTAAAGATATTCTAGAAAGATCTCGATTTCAAGTAGGTACCGAACTTAAGGTAATGAAATACAATATTTAAAGAGTCCAGAAGGTTCACAAGTGCGTTCGTGGATTTTTATTTACATTTCCAATGTGACAATAACTAATTACGTAATTTATTTAATAATATAATCGTAACATTCTCAATACAGTTTTACAATACAAGTCTAAAGTCCAAAGTATATTTGTCGATTCCGACATAAAGAGTGAAACAAAGCTTGAATGCTGACCAATCTTCAAACGAAATGCGTCAACATTTCGTCTATTTAAATTTGCTTGTTAGGAATTAATACACTTAACAATTATTAAAATTTTATACAATAGCAATAAGAATGATAATTTACGTTATATTTACATATAAAATAAAAATGTTGTGACCGAAATTTGTCTTAAAATTACGAATGACATTCTTAAAAAAGATCTCGTTTACAATTCAAAAAGTGTGTGTATGATCATATTCTGAATGAAAAAAAAACTCAACTTATTACACTAATTTAAACATCATCTCAAATTCTTCCACGTTAAATCTCATGAATTCTGTCTTTTTATGTCGGTTTTTCATTTCGACTTAAAAAATTTAATTATCAAAATTAAAAATTTATATTAATGTTAATTTATTTATTATTATTATCTTTTTAATTTTAATGGAAGCGTTCTTGCAAAATAATTAGGAAATAGATAAAAAAAAGTATGAAAAATAATTAGTTTAATTTAATTCTTTGCAATAAATAAATAGGCTTTTTTATTTTTATTTATTTTATTAATGTACAAAATTCAAATTATCTTAAAAAGAAGTCTAATTCATTTAGATAGTGAAAAAGTCCCAACACATTAAATATTATGAAAACTTTTTTAATTATTGTAGTTTTTATTAAAAATGATAAATAATATTAAAATTACATTCGTCTCATTATCTTGAAACCAAATTTTTTGAAGGTTTCACTTCTACCACGTGTGATTTGTACACGTTTTTATTGTCCTAACATTATACGTCACTATTAAAGTTAAAATAATCAGACCTAGTGGTCAGATGTCAGTCAGATGCACTAATTTTGTCTTTTGTTATGTCTTTGCGGTAAATATACATGTTCGTTTAGCAATAAATTACATTCTTTTCAATTCTTCATATATCTCTTCTAATGATCTGTTCTTTGTTTCCGGCAGCTTGATGATCACGTAAACAACGGTTAGAAGGCACATGACTCCAAAAAAGTAGAACGCGTAAAACACGCCGATAGTATTTGCGAGAGGTTTGAAGAATAAAAGCTGTAAGAAGTCTGCCACTGAGGCGATCGCCATGGTTGTTGCTAAGACGCTTCCTCGGTACTAAAATATAAATATAGCATTTATTCTGATGTAGATAAAATAAATGATGGCTTTAGCGTGTGACTCTCTGAGGCCGTAAGTTCGATCCCCGGCTGTACACCAATTCTGCCTATGTGCGCATTGAACATTCGCTCGAACGGTGAAGGAAAACAACGTGTAAACCGTGAGAGGCCAACACTGCTTAGTAAAATGAAATAACCAACCTTAAATGAGAATATTTCTCCTGTTATGACGATGGTTATTGGCATCAGTCCAGCTGCATCACAGAATATACACAGGCACAAAGTGATTACTGGTATCCAAGCGGTGCTGATAATGTTGTAATCTCTGATCAGGAACCAAGACGCAAGCACGCACATACTCAGCCCTGATACCAGGCAGGTGATAACCATTAACCACTGGAATTAAATAAAGCAGTTGTAACATGGTTTCTGGGAAATTTTAAATATTACGTAGTCCATGAAATTGAGCGAACATTCTTTTAGGTCATAAACGAAATGAAAATACTTCAAATAGTTTTAAAAAATAATAATAAAAGTTCCACTAAAGTCTACATTTATAAGCGAAGCCTCAATCATATACTACTGAAGCCCACGAACAGGCTGCACCATCACGTGAATGTTAAGGCTATTCAACTCCTTGACACCACGGGCCTAGTGAGAAGATTGAAAAGGACAAAACCATGTGAACTGGTGTATTAGTGTAAGTGCAAATTAGTATTAAGTGTTAAACAGTGGTAAATAGAACAGAGTGTCTTTTCATAGAGACTGTAAGTAGTGTTATTGGATCTTATGTTAAAAATCCTTATTAGTTAATTAGGATAGACATAAAATACTTATTAGTCCTGTTAGTATTATTTAGGTATGAAAAACTTACAAATTAATAACATTTCGAAATATTTTTGTTTGACCGTCTCCTACTATGTTATCAATTAAATTTAAACATACCTTTCTACCACATTTCTCAACAACATTAGATGCTAACAAAGATCCACCCAGCTGTACGACTCC
This sequence comes from Pieris brassicae, assembly GCF_905147105.1. Lineage (NCBI taxonomy): Eukaryota > Metazoa > Arthropoda > Insecta > Lepidoptera > Pieridae > Pieris > Pieris brassicae. The sequence continues at coordinate 1,779,002 of NC_059673.1, read as the reverse complement.
CAACATCATGGCTTGCTTGTTTGGGCTAAGAGCAAAGGACGAGTTGTCCTCTGAAGCCAGGTTGAAGATGTCTCCTGCGAAGTTTTGGATTGGCACGGCACCACAGACCTCTCTAGAAACTGCTGCTACCAAGGCTATGAGAAAAGCCTTGAAGAGTATTCTGTCTGTCGCTAAAAATGGATATTGGTTGTCAAATTATAAATATAAGGGCCCAAAATGACGATATCTAGACTAATCTTTTGATTTATGTAAAGTATTAGTATGCTTTAACATGGTAGATCGGTCCCGCGTTATAGGAAGGCGCTGTAGGAGTATTTTCGCATAACGCGCTTGTATGACCTCATATAACGCGTTATGTACTTATGATTTACGTTTTACTTTTCTCGTTAAAGGGGATTCAAAGGCATTTATTTCAATTGGGTCTATTAAAAAGGAACTTTTGTAAGTCAAAATTACAACTTTACATATTAAAAAAATACTAGATGACAAAAACGTAGTTACATATAGTTTAAAATAGCTTTTACAATATTTTGTATACATTGATTTGATATGATATTTGAAGACCATGTAGAACTAAAAAACTACTATACTAAAATAACATTAGCGCATGGTGTTATAAAGCACACTGCAGCAGATAACTATATTACGATAGATACATGGCGCGCATACTAACATCGATTTAAATCTCATATTAAGAAAAAACTACGTTATCAATATAAGTATATACACAGAAATATAACCTGTGAAATCCTGAAGGGCAGGGAACTGGAATCGCGTTATATGAAAATGCGTTAATGGGAGCGTTCAAGTGTTACGTCACGCAATTTTTGGAGATTCTTGACCTCCATGAAAAGCGTCGTAACGTTTCTGTATCCAATAGTAAATCGTTTCGTGACCGACCCCCAGTGACTCTTTATACCTAAAACTTACCATTATGTGGTGTAAGGTCCTGGAAAGTGGAAAATAATATTACCAATAATACGTAATTCAGTCCTCGCCCCGCATCGTAACGTTTTACAAGAGGACTCCCCCCCCCCATTCGTTACGTAATACTGGAACGCTCCCAATGGAGTAGCGTGTTATAAGAGTACTGTACTATTCATAGACACTTACCAATAGATTTTAACATAAATTGTTTATTCTCATCGTCCTCCTTGTGTTCCTTCATTAGCCGTTCCAGTTCCAGTTGTATAGAGGTATCCGGACTGTCCTTGCATCGTAGCCACGTTAGTGCTTTCACTGCCTCCTACAAGAAACTCCAAGAAAGTCAACTCCAGAAAACCAAATAATACTACTCCTTTTTACCACCGCGTCGGTGATTTTATCATCATTGTCATACTAAAGACTCGAAGAAGTTGCCTTTGTTTCCCTACTGCCTAGCCTAGGAATTATTATTATATGGTGCTCGCCTCACGCGCACCTATCACCTTCCGTCTGAGAGGTAAGAACAAGAAAAGTTGGGAACAAGTAAGTAACGCAATTAAAATTATATTATGTGTATGTATGTTTACATTAATTTTGTTTAATTATATGTATGTCACTGAACTTCTCTTAAACGGCTGGACCGATTTGAATTATTATTTTTGTATGCGTTAAGTTGGCGACCTGGATGATTTAGATTCACAAATTAGCCCGGCAGATGGCGCTGCAATCTGTAGGTTATTTATCTACGCAACAAATAGATCTTCTGTGCAAGAATGTAATTAAAGTCCCTAAACGACTTGACAAATTTTGATGAAATTTTTCAAGTGTTTTTATAGAACTGAGGGCAAACAGGTAGGAGGCTCACCTGATATTAAGTGCCCGTCGCCCATTCACACTCTCATTGACAGAGGACTCGCGAGTGCGTTGGCGGCCTTTTATAGATTTAAAATATTAGATTTTCTTGTAGATAACACATGTGTACAGTTCTCTTATATAATTCGAATAAGAACTTTATTCATAAGGAGTTTATTCGTAAATAAAGCTCAAACAAAATAAAATGTTTTGTCACTATTTCACTTATGTTAGTATATGTAGTCGACCTATAGGTGGAGAATACCTTTAGCTTTCCTTCCTTTACGAGATAAGATGGCGAATCGGGCATAATGAGAAACACAATAAAGTGAATCATGGGAAACGCCACCAACACATAAAGGATCTGATGATAGCCAAGTAAGTCTCCTATGATATAGGAAAAGAGAGACCCGGTAGCTGTGAATAATGCACCCTGGGAAAATATAAGAGTTATTTTATTAGTATTAGCATCTGAAACGTAGTTTTGAGTACCAATTAATAATGATATTACAGCTAGGTTTAACCACGCAAGAGCCGTGTTGGCCAAGCAGGGACCTGCAAGAGCAAATCGTGTTTTCACGATTGTATATGCATTTAATACTCGCTAGTTCGGTAATGAAAAATAACATGAGGAAATGCCTTACCTAATTGTCGATGGTGTCTCTTTGTTACAGAACACCGATCATCTACTTGCAAATAAGGAAAAATATCATAAAACAGATATAAAAATCTCAGGACAATATTAAATTACAGATTATATCACTCACCCAGCATCCCAGAGCTCCTCTTATACTATCTTCACTTATCTCTTTGATATAAGTAGGGCCTGTGACGCAGGCACCGGCCATGGTGATTCCAACCAGTATACGAGCAATAATAAAAACCCAGATATTCATTGAACAGATCTTTAATGTCCAGATTGTCTGAAAAATGAGATTCAGGATGATAACAAATTAGTTCTCTTTCTCTCTCTTGTTTTTCTTCCTGTACAAGATTTACTAGATTTTCGTATAGATATTGAGACATGAACAAATTTGTTACGCCTACAGAATTTTATATAGCAATGTCACGTTATCATAACCATACAAATTGTTTTAGCGTTTTTTCATTCAATGGAGCCAGTGTCATTATCAAATTTAAAAACAGGCATTATTTTTCAATATTCCGACCAATTACTGATATTTCCAACTAAGACATTACCTCCACACTTATTACTATTTATACTATAACCGAATCATCTCTAACCTCTCATGGTTTGGTTTTAAAAATAATCGATTTAAAACTTATTTATTACTAGGGCCTTTAGTTAAATTATTGATGATGGAACATTTTCTATGTTAACTAATCTTTAAGGGTATAAATTATTTCAATTATTACGTAACGAATTTGGGGGGGGGGGTCCTCTTGTAAAACGTTACGATGCGGGGCGGGGATCGAATTACGCGTTATTGTTGATACTATGTTCCACTTTCCAGGACCTTACACAGACAAAGAGTCACTGGGGGTCGGTCACGAAACGATTTACTATTGGATACAGAAACGTTACGACGCTTTTCATGGAGGTCAAGAATCTCCAAAAATTGCGTGACGTAATACTTGAACGCTCCCATTAACGCATTTTCATATAACGCGATTTCAGTTCCCTGCCCTTCAGGATTTCACAGGTTGTATTTCTGTGTATATACTTATATTGATAACGTAGTTTTTTCTTAATATGAGATTTAAATCGATGTTAGTATGCGCGCCATGTATCTATCGTAATATAGTTATCTGCTGCAGTGTGCTTTATAACACCATGCGCTAATGTTATTTTAGTATAGTAGTTTTTTAGTTCTACATGGTCTTCAAATATCATATCAAATCAATGTATACAAAATATTGTAAAAGCTATTTTAGAACCGTTTTTGTCATCTAGTATTTTTTTAATATGTAAAGTTGTAATTTTGACTTACAAAAGTTCCGTTTTAGACCTAATTGAAATAAATAATTTGACTTTGCCTTTGAATCCCCTTTAACGAGAAAAGTAAAACGTAAATCATTTGTACATAACGCGTTATATGAGGTCATACAAGCACGTTATGCGAAAATACTCCTACAGCGCTTTCCTATAACTATAATAATTAGGACAAATACGTGATATAAATTGACATAGATACAAAAAAAATATATAAAAAGCGGTGCGGTGCGGTGGACACGACATTTATATTTGTTGAGTTACGTAAGACATGATAAAACATGTAACATAACTTATCACTACTCTGAATCATGTAAAAGAAAGTCTTAGTAGGAAATTTAAAACGGCTGATCGGTGAAGTAACTCGCCCTAGTCTTCTCGCCTGCTCTATGCCCTTGACTTGCGAACTGGTAGAAAATGTAAATTTAGAATCAATTTAACACCTTTTCTGTTGACGTTCATAAGTGTTGTCTTTTTTACCTATATCAATAAAGATATTTTGAATTTCAGTAAAAAGCTGTAAGTAGACTGTAGCTAAGAAATTAAGTACTCGCTGCATATTTGGTAAATTATGGCGCGGGTAGACATTGCGTCCGTTTAACTATAGATATCTTAAAAGTCCGGCAACTGACTAACGAGCTTTCTGGCAGTGTGATTGTTTGTGGCCACAGGTAGCGTTTGACCTTTTAAACGTAGTCTTTGACAAATTTATACATATGTTTCATTGATTATTTTATATTATATGATTTTTTTATTTACCAGTAATGCATTCTGTAATTAACTGGAATCGAGGGTTTAGTAGTACATTTGAATGTATAAGTTATCACTTACAAAACAAATAGCAGACATGAACAGGAGCGTTGATTTTCTTCCCAATCTATCTCCCATATATGCCATTAGGTATGTTGCAGGAACACATGATAAATATGGTAATGCTGCCATCCATGATACCTTAAAATCAAAACATATAAATCATTGCAGATTGGGAAATTTTTCTAATACATGCTAGTATGTGTAATGTGGAACTAAATAGTTTTAATGCGATAAAAATATTGACTGCGAACCTTCACGGCTTGTGGATCTAATATGATAACACACTCCACATTTTATTTGGTTCATTCTAGCAATATTCCAAATATTGTATTGGAATTTTGGTTTGATATAAGAAAACATAGAACACAAAAGTCTTCCTTTTTATACTATAAGTGGTATTGCACACTGTCTTATGTCAAATATCCTTATTAGTACATAAGGTTAGACAAACATTACTTATTAGTCTTAAGTTAGCCTAGATCGTAATGTTCCATGTCTCAGTAAATACACATTATATTAAAATATATACCTACATAACATTAGTTTAGTTATATATATATATACATATTAGTTAATAATTAAAAGTGTAAATAAAATGTAGACAATCATCGTACACTTGAAGCCAATATGAGCCCTTTAGTTTTTACGACAGTCACAAATTGTTATTTAACATTCTCGTTTCCGATAATGTCTAATAACATAAGTGTCACTTATATTAACGAACTCTTCAATAGGTCGAGTTAGTTTTTAGTTAATTCAGCTTCGCAACCCCTCTACACTTATTTTGTGTGAGTTATAAGCCCATCTTGTTACCAACCCAGCTTCAAACAAAGTTTTTCATTTAACATATATTTGTACATAGACAACAACAACCTCCACCGAATTTAAATTGTATATGTCGCAGTAAAGTAGTTAAATCAGAGAGTTAATTGAATCTCTAGACAGTTAATTAAAGATCGATATTTAATCAAGTCGCTAGTCGCAATCATTATGCATACCTAGTCCAGCCATAAGTTCTGTTACAAATTTGAATGGAAGTTTTTTAATGAAGTAATGTAACATAATTAAAATGTATACCTACATATTTATTAAAGTCTCAGCAAATAATAACACAATATTCTATTTGAAATGGCCCTTTTATTTTATACAGGCCTTTAATCTGTTTGGATTTCTTGGATATCTATGAATTTACGCACAGTTTCCAAGGGAAATTTTGCCACTGCTTGCTCCATAGAATCTTTAAGAGAGTCAGTGTAGTATTATTAATGCAATAAAACTAAAATTATTAAAATTTATACCTACATATTTATTAGTCTCAGAAAATAATAAAACACTATTCTATTTGAAATGGCCTTTTGATTTTATACAGGCCTTTAATCTGTTTGGATTTCTTGGATATCTATGAATTTACGCACAGTTTCCAAGGGAAATTTTGCCACTGCTTGCTCCATAGAATCTTTAAGAGAGTCAGTGTAGTATTATTAATGCAATAAAACTAAAATTATTAAAATTTATACCTACATATTTATTAGTCTCAGAAAATAATAAAACACTATTCTATTTGAAATGGCCTTTTGATTTTATACAGGCCTTTAATCTGTTTGGATTTCTGGGATATCTATGAATTTACGCACAGTTTCCAAGGGAAATTTTGCCACTGCTTGCTCCATAGAATCTTTAAGAGAGTCAGTGTAGTATTATTAATGCAATAAAACTAAAATTATTAAAATTTATACCTACATATTTATTAGTCTCAGAAAATAATAAAACACTATTCTATTTGAAATGGCCTTTTGATTTTATACAGGCCTTTAATCTGTTTGGATTTCTTGGATATCTATGAATTTACGCACAGTTTCCAAGGGAAATTTTGCCACTGCTTGCTCCATAGAATCTTTAAGAGAGTCAGTGTAGTATTATTAATGCAATAAAACTAAAATTATTAAAATTTATACCTACATATTTATAAGTCTCAGAAAATAATAAAACACTATTCTATTTGAAATGGCCTTTTGATTTTATACAGGCCTTTAATCTGTTTAGATTTCTTGGATCTCTATGAATTTACGCACAGTTTCCAAGGGACATTTTGCCACTGCTTGCTCCATAGAATCTTTAAGAGAGTCAATGTAGCCGTGTTGTTTAGAGCAGGTCCAGGCCATGTCCTCTAACACTGACCATAATTTGAAGTCTAAAGGGTTGATGAGGGCCAGTCTTCAGCTCTTATAAAGTCCAGAACGTTGGTTTCAAGCCAGGCTTGGGTAGTTCGTGTCTAGTGACCAGGTGCAGAACCCTTCTGGAAACTACAAGGTATATTCTTAAAAAGTGTATTGCTGAGAGGTTTCACAACATGATCCAAGACTGTATAGTTGATACACTAATTAACACAATTAAAAAATAAATAATATACGTGTTCCAAATTCAAAGCAATGAAACAGTTGGAAACTGCATTTTCTTTTGTAACAGAACTTATGGCCGGACTAGTTATAAACTGCAATTGTTTATGGTCGATATAACTTGTTTAATACCTCTAAATCAGTCAGAGGAACGCCTTTCGGTGAGTTTTTTGATTGTAAAAGTAATGTCATTGGAGACATCCATCCAATACAGGTACCATAGCTGAAGTTGGGAAGACATACTGAAAATCAAAACAAAAAATATTTATTTTGTATTTTGATTATAAGTAAACATTGTGAGCAGTATTGGTAAAAGTGGCTTTAGACTCGGAAATTTGAGGGACCTGGTAGATGATGCCGGTAGATGGTACCAGTAACCTCTGAGCTGGTGCTTTCTTCGTTCAATAAGTTAGAGCGAGGAAATGCCAGTATTAAACAGTAACACTGTCAAAGGGAGTAAACTTTTTAAAATTGTTTCAATTATCTATTTATTAATTTTTTTTTAATAATATTACATTTAGTATTGTCTTTGGTTAACATAGCCTTTACGTTTTCCGACGTTTCGCGTGCTTTACAGCGTGCGTGGTCACGGTGACTGAAGACAAAAGGTGTTGAATGTCAAAAGTATCACAGCTATAGAGAAAGTTGTGTTATCTGTATTTATTGCTCCGGATTTTGTATCGACTAAAAATGACGGGTTTTTGTAGAAATTACTCACGGTGTCCTCTATTTCGCGGAAAAAAATCGTTTCACGACCACGCACGCTGTAAAGCACGCGAAAAGTCGGAAAAATTTAAATTTAAAATTATGTAAATAATTATAAGTTTATAATAATACAAATAGCTTAAATCCGATTATAAAATTGTTTTCTTAAAATTAAATTTTATAATGAACGCTTCATATTTATTGGTACGATATTATGACATATGTTTTAATAGATATCTTTTTATAATTTTTGTATTCAATCAATCTTAGTTGTATTATATTCAAGTTTGTATTATATGGGTAAATATGGGCACACACGTCAAACTTTTCACAATGCCAAAAGTATTATGAAATAATTAAAGGCGACACGGCAACACATAAAGAAGGTAGGAATAAAATATCATAGTATTTGTCGTATTCTAGGGATGAGAATTTAATGAAAAGATTTTTTTTTAATGTAACAGAGGGCAAACGGGCAACAGGCCCAACTGATGTTTAGTGATACCGCTGCCCAAAGACACTCGCAAGAGCATTGCCGGCCTTTTAACAAGGCCTTTACAAGGTAGGACGTTTGTAAAATAAAAAATATTTTACATTAATTTTGTGTTTTTGAACATTAAAGTTCAGTTCCAATTGAAGCCAATATTGAGCTCTTAGTTTGTATTACACTCATAAATTATATTTTTGTAATAATTTATCACTCCCGTCCGAATTGTTTTTTAGTAAAAAGATCTATAAACACTATAAACTTAACGTACATACTTTGATTAATTAATTAAATTCATTTAAAAGAATGTCAATCAAAACAATTAAATATAACTAAACTTAGAAATATAAAATGTACTTACTTAGTACGGCGCAGATGATTTGATTAATTTTACTCCCCGGAGTAAATAACTTTCCCTCAGACATGCTGGAGTACCTATAACATGTTATCACCTTAGCAAATGTAATGAAAAATGTTTCACTTTGAAATTAGTTAATTGCGAGCAATAATGATCTCAGAAGGTTCCGTACGACTTCAATTTAAAACAATTTAATTTTCAATTTAATTTGATTGGTCAAGGAAGGTTTAAACGGTGGGAAACATAATTGTTAAAGGAAAATACTAAAAACTACTATTGAATATTTCAATAACACTGTTCTTAAGTGGGATCAATTTGATGTCTTTTAAATATAGAAAATTGTCTCTTATACAAGTTATGTCTTTGATAGCATACGTTTGTCCCGCTATAACTCGAGAATTGATTTACCGATTTGGCTTATTATGGTCTTGAAATGTAGATATTTTTTTATATATTATATAGTGGTGAGGCAACTGCCATAAATTACGCTCAGTTGTGGAACGATAGACGTCGAGCTGATACGGATGGTATTTTGTATTCTGCCTTGACGTTTGATAATGAAACTCAGTCCGTATGTAGTATTCTTAATTCTATTCGAAAATTTATCAAAAATATTTGGAATTTAGTATTTCATGTTGTTTTGAAAATGTACTAACTGTGTTTCGTTGACAATTTTCTAGTAATTTCATATTTCTTTTATATTAAAAATTATATACATGGTTATACATAATAAAAATGTAGAAAGGCTAAGGCGTTCTAGCAAATAAAAATATGTAATATGACAGGAAAAATAAATTAATGGCGCTACAACCGTTTTTTTAGGTCTGGGCCTCAGACTTCTGTGTCTGTTTCATGATATTTGAATAGGCAAGTAGGTGATCAGCCTTCTGTGCCCGACACACGCCGTCGACTTTTTCGATGTTTTCCTTCACCGTTCGAGATAATGTTAAATGCGCATAAATCAAAGAAAATCCATTGGTGCACAGCCGGGGATCGAACCTACGACCTCAGGGATTAGAGTCGCACGCTGAAGCCACTTGGCCAACACTGCTCTAATATGACAAAAAGGTTTATACATTTTAACCGCGGCATTCTGAAACGGTAATTGTTTTTCCCATTAAATATTAAATTGTAATTAATGTATTTGTGTGTTAACAGCTAAATCATTAAAATTATCTTAGTATCGTCATAGAATAATTTATTTTAAATAACAAAATTAATAAGATAAAATTTACGCTTTAAAAATTTCAAAGAGAATTTATCCCGCTCACAGTGTAGAAAAATTCGTATGGACTTATGGTTGCCAGCTGTGGGGCTCTACCAGTAATAGCCAAAGTACTCAGGGGATAGTATATGCTCCCTTAATGTAGAGGATAATAAAAAAGAATGCTGGAGCCCACGTACAGAGGCTCCACCATCACGTAAATGTCGAGGCTATTCAACCCTTGACACCACGTGACGTAGTGAGAAGATAGAAAAGGACAAAACCATTTGAACTAGTGAATTAGTGTTAGTGCTAAACAGTAAGTGAAAAAAAAGTGCTAAAATAGAAGAACTGAGTGTCTTCCGTTCATTAGAGACTAAGTTGTGTTATTGCACACTATGGATTGTTAATTATCCTTATTAGTAAATTAGATTACACATTAATTACTTATTAGTCTCAAGTTAGGCGAGATCGTGTTTTCCATGTAAAGACAAATGTATTTAAAAAAAATTAGCAAATTCATTTAATAAATTTTTCTCATAATACTTCTGTTTGTAAATTAAACAAATCAGTTGGGATTTCTGTATTTGTTCCCTCGTTTGTCAATCTAAGAGGCTAGTAAGCAGCTTCCTACACACGCCGCGGAAAGCCTCCCGATTTTTTGCGCACAAAGACAGTCCATGGGTGAACAGCCGGGGATCGAACAACCTCAGGGATGAGAGTCGCATACTGAAGCCACTAGCCAAACACTGCTCCTCATTAGCCACAGCAAATGATGTTCGAGATAATGCTTTTTTGTCCCACGTGGTTCTGTCAGTGCCACTTACACTTGCATAGAAAACTGTAAGTACAGGTCACTGTTAGTGAAAGATAGAGTACGTACTTTTTAATTCTGGGGAACGTCCCGAAGTGTATGTATGTATCTACAACCAGCCATCCCACAAGGTAATCTATAATTTTATCCTCTCCAAACCCTGGCTCATTAAATAAATAAATTTGCCAAGGGAGTGGTACAATTAGATCGATCAACTACAGGAATCCGCATAATCAGCCGTATATAAATAAACATGAAAATGTCATATCAATTTTTACAATGTCATATACCAAGAAGATTAACATACTGTCAAATTGTGCTCATTTTAGTATCCGTGTACATTTATATGAGTAATCATCACCTTTCGATAACAATATGCAAAGTAGTTTTTGTTCATTTACATAACTAATTTCGTAATGTATTATTTGTTAGTGTTTTGTAGTTTCTCGTACTAAATTCAATTGTAACATTAAAGTAGAATTTGTATTTTAAAACAACCTGATTAAATATGTACACTTCAATATTTCAATTGTCGATCTATGAAGCACCTTAGAACTATTGTTGAGCTATTTCCAGCCATTAATGCAGAATATCGTTTTAAATGAGATAACGATGGATTTGGTAAAAATGAGAGCGTTATTATGTAACGAATTGGGGGGGGGGGGGTCCTCTTGTAAAACATTACAAATTATGTTCGACTTTCAAGGACTTAACACCGCATTATGATAACTTTTAGGTAAAAAAAAAATCACTGGGTGGTCAAGTAACGCTTTACTATAGGGTTCAGAAAACGTTACGGTGCAATTCATGGGGGGAGGGTTCCAGAATCTTCAAAAATGGCGTTACGTAATAAATGAACGATCCCTATTCTATATTTGCAAACTTATTAATACTTAACATATAATAAATAGTTTTGTAGCAATCTTCCGCCACTCTTACTTGAATCTCGGACTTACCGACGCGGTACCATAGCCCGCGCTTGGTTTTTCCGCCCTTAGCCTTCAGCCTTAACATTAGAAAAATTAAGAAGATAAGACACTCAAAAATAAGAAGCGTTACTAAAGCTACTGATGTGCTAAACTACGCCCTAAAGCTTAAATGGAGATGGGCAGGGCATGTAGCAAGACTCTCTGATGATCGATGGACCATTAGGGTGACCCGGTAGGGTGGCCATTGGGGAACGAAACAGAGGACGACCACGAGATGGGCGGACGACATTGCAAAAACGGCTGGCTCGAGCTGGATGCAAATCACTATAAAACCTAAACTATCTTGGTTTTTAAAACACAAAAAACACATTAAATATACATTAATTTTATCTATTTTAGGTACTCATAATTTAAGATTAATACCTAATACAAATCATCTATTTATTAAATTACCTAATTTATAATAAACTTGTATTCATTGTAAAAATTACATGTAATAATTGTTGTTTATAGTATAAATTATCACAGTCCAAGGGGTTTCTGTGATTGACAAGCATCTTCGTGGGAAATATTGAGGGCAATCGTGAAGCTTTCAATATAAGGGTTATTTATATTTTAATTATTAAATACAATACGTTTATATCAACTATAACGATATAAAATAGCCATACATATAAATATTAATTACGGTAGATATAGTAAAGTATTCGTTATACAATTTAAGAAAACCTAACACTATTATATTAAACCAAATTTTGAATCTACCCTCTTTTTCGAACACACTAAAAAAACTAAGAACCCGACCTACGTCAGATAATTTTATAACTATTCGGCCAACAACGCAAAATACGGGTCACTTATATAATAAAACTAATTATCAATATACGCTCTTTTTTCGAACACCTCGAACACGTTTTAGGAATAGTTTATCTAATTACGTGACAGATATCACGTTTTAGAATCGAGCCGTTTTTGCGTTTCCCGATTACCTAAAGATACAATGACTTATTAAAATCAACAATAATTACGCAATGTCCCTACAACCATAAATTTCGATATTTAGAAATATAGGGAATTTTGAATTACAGCCAGTAGTGTAAATCTTTGTAGGTATATATTTTTATAGGCCCACATAATATACCTATAATGCTATATCTACAGTATCATGAATAGAAACGTAACTTTTAAATCCTGTGTCAATAAAGTTTTTTTTACTTTAAGTCTGTTACAAGCTATCAATTCTAAAATATACGACAATACATACGACGATACATTTACCATAATTATTATGGTAAATGTATCTCGGCGTGGTGTTCAGTCCATACCAGACCAGACAGACCGCCTTGTCGTCCAGGGGAAGGTGGAAGGCACTAGACCGCGCGGAAGGTCATCTACGCGTTGGACTGACCAGATCAAGTCTACCGTAGGAGGTTCAATCCAGGGTGTAGCAGGATGACCTCTAATAGGCAACGCTGGTGAAACGTCGTGAAGCGCATCACATCTGCACCTTCTAATACTACATAGTGATCACGACCGCACTGTCAAGAGTGTACCGGATAAGAAGATAAACAAAAATGGATCAAAAAGTTAAAAAAATTACACTTCTTACTTAAGATTTTACTAGTAATGTTTTATTTACTGCTTAGCAACTACTAACAATATAGTAGGTATTTCATGGGCAATTAACATTGTTTTTTTTTTTTGAAGTTGATCAGCAGTATATAAGCAGTGTTCATTCTATATTCGCGTAGTAGAATGAGTTCGATTTTGAACCTTGGAATCGAATAACGGTCGACAATGTTCATTTCTGTTAGAGGTTATTGTTTTGTATTTGGCCATTTAGCAATTTGTATCGTAACACCGGCTGGAGATCCTCGCTCGTATAATGACATTATTTAAAAAACGTCGCTGATTTTACAGAGAAAATCCTGTAATTAATGCAAGGTGTGCAGTAAATAGTCTTTAAATACTTTAAATCCGTTGCGAATGGACTGCATACATTATATCAAACACGATGGGTTTGTGAAATATTTTAGGGAAATTTGAATTGTAACCCTTATAAAAATGTGTGGACTAAAATTGGGACGTGTATCGCTCATATATACATAATATTAAGTTTCTCATGTAAATAAAATATAATTTTACAATGAGAAATAAAGTACTTTTACACCGATTAATTTTTTTAAAGTCTTGTGTACATTACTGTAAGTTTTATATTGGATTATTGTGCTGTGGTATAAACACTTTATTTATTAATTTAATTATAAGCGAACGAAATATTAAATAACAATAGTATTTATCGAGTTAACGATGATATATGAACTACGAGGTGAATATTCCCATTCATACGTTATCTTTATGGGTTAAAAACCTGTTTGAACTATAATAAAGAAACAATAACCTATCAAAATAAATAATAATAAGTAATCAACCTTTAGGTCTGGGCCACAGATGGCCTTCTATGCCTGACTCATGTTGACTTTTTGTGTCTAAGGCAAGCCAGACTCTCATCCCTGGCTGTGAACCAATGAACTTTCTATGTGCGCATTTTACATTGGCTCGAACGGTGAAGGAAAACGTCGTAAGGAAACCTTAGACCCAAAATGTCGAAAAGTCAGGTACAGGAGGTAGATCACCTACTTGCCTATTAGATTGAAAAATAGATCACGAATCATATACCTAAAAACTGAATTTTTTAATCTATTAATATACCTAATTGACTTATGTTTTCTGTTTCGTATATTTTGTTTACCAATGTCATCTATTTTGGCTTTGTTTATAATATAGCGTTATTACATATAAATAAATGAATTACTCACTGAAACACTACACACTTGAACACTTCTACACCATATCCAAAGGAATAAATATTAACAAATGTATCATTAACACGTTACTTTTACTCTTGACGTCTCATCTTTAACCATTGTGTTAGACTTGCTTTAAAGATCACGTTGTTGTCGCGGATAAAATATTAATTGAGTCATACTATAAATTTCACCTTTTACCCACTATTTTACTAGCTGGAAAAAGAAGATATTTAGACATTAAAGTGTTAGCAGAAAGAACGGAGAAAGGGTTCCGTACCGTGAAGGGGTTCCAATGGTACTAAAGGAAGTGTATTAGGAAAATAAGAAGAAAAAAGCTGTACATTTGTAACGATTGGAAATAAACGAACATTATTAATATTGTTATTATTAGCAGGAGTATATTGTTCAGCCATCGAATACTATTATAATAATACTAATAGATAGAAAAAATTGGACTTGGTTGTTGAACGGTGAATATTAATTGTTTCAGAGGTATTTTCAAATTTCCGTTTCTGAACATGTCTATTTTTTTTAAATTTGTGTTTAAAAACACACAAGGTTTCCATTGATACAGAAATATGTCTGTCCCATTAGACAACTAATTACAACTCTTTTGTCTGCATGACTGAAATCATTACTTTAGACTCTCAACGAACATAATATAATTATAACAATAATTATAACGTTCTTTCTGCTAACACTATAACAAGTGGGTAGTGCAACGTGTATTGGTGTGTCTTGTGATTTGTACTAAAATAAAATAGTATTTGGGTTTAAACTTTGTTACTTACAGTTCCATTGATGAATTAATGTTCCACTACACATTAATCGCAATTTTTCCTTAATAATATCCTTTATTTAACTAAAATTAACTTAAAGTTTGATAATCACTTCTTCAAGTACCTTCATTTGAACTATTAATTTTTCACTTGCACCTTATTATGGAGGATCTTAAAAAGTCTTTAAGGGATGTATCCGAAATGGTGTCTACCAGAATGGAGGAGTTCCAGCAGCGCCTTATTGCAGCTCAGAATAGGTCCCCATCGCTGGAACAAACTCCACTTGCTAGGGAGTTTGAAACATTTAAAAGTTCTGTTCTATTCTGCCTAGAGAATCTCCAGTCTCAGATGGCGATTCTGTTTAGAGTGCAGGATGAGCAAGAGATGCGTAGTAGGCGAAAGTGTCTGTTGCTGCATGGAGTAAATGAAGCGAAGGATGAAAGCCCGGCCTCCATTGCAAATATGATATCCATCCTTTTAAAGTGTCCAAATGTCACGGAGCAGTGCCTTACCCGTTGCCATCGAGTAGGATTAAGATCCAATGAAAAGCCTAGGCCTATATTATTAAAGTTTCGTGAACATGCCGATAAGTTAAGGATCTGGGCTGCCAAGACTAGCCTTAAAGGCACTGGTATAACCTTGTCTGAGTTCCTAACAAAAACAAGGCACTCACTATTTATGGAGGCGAGAAAGCGGTTTGGTGTCTCAAAATGTTGGACCCAGGATGGACGTGTACACGTGATTGGGGCTGATGGGAAACTTCGCCGCATCTCTTCGTTGAAGGAACTTGGTTCAGTCCCGGGCAGCATCCCGTCATCGTCCGCAGCTGATGATGCAAAGCGAACAAGAGACATGACCCGTAATAAGAAGGTTCCAAGAAAGGGTCATTAACTTCAGTGTCGGTGTTCCATGGTTCCGGGGTTATAATCAACTTTGTTGTCAACTGGTTTGATGTCATTAATTTTAAGTGTTAAACAGTTCTTTTTTGTTTTCCTTTTGTTTTAAAATATTATTATTTAGTATCTCATAACCTTAACTTTTGTTTACTTAATGTTTTTAAAGACCTCACTGACAGATTATAACTAATAACTAGCAAGTGATGTGACACTGTCAAAAGTTGTGATTGTCAATTAATGATAGATTGTATCTATTTCCACAGTTCATAAAATTATTCTCTTATAATAAGCTTTTACAGTAATTTATCACTGCAAACTATATATAAATTCCCTTGTTAAATTGTTTTTTTTTTTTTTTTGGAAATAGTTACAATTAGTTTATTGAACCCCTTTAAGTTAATTTGTTTTCTTAAAGTGTGTGACTATATTTTCTGTTCACTAATATTAGCGATTGAGTGTGAACACAGGATCATTTTTGTAGATAAATTAAAAATTTATATACTTAGTAGACTTATACATAAATATTATTGGCTAACACATGAATCACGATAGTGAAGCTCTTGAATTTGAATCGGTCTCTTCGTCGGATTTCGAATCATTCCATAGCGCTGAGATATCTCCCCCTCCCTTGCATAGTATCCTCACAGCTTTATTTAAAGACCAATCGCGACACTTGAATGTCATCCATATTAATGCTCAAAGCGTTCCTGCTCACCATTTGGACTTGTTGACAACATTTGTATCCAACGAAATTCACGCTATCCTTATATCAGAATCTTGGCTGTGTCCAACCCTGTCCTCCCTCAGCTATTCTATCCCCGGCTTCAACCTAATAAGAAATGATCGAGTTGGAATGCGTGGAGGTGGCGTCGCTATTTACCTACGATCGCACATCCCTTACACTATTATCAGTATGTCTCCTCAACCACCACCACCTAATGAATGCGAGCATCTTCTGGTCGAGGTCATGCTCAGTAAGACTAAAATTCTCCTTGGAGTGTTTTACTCTCCTTCTCTTTTAGTCGATTATTTCGCAGGCTTTGATAACACTCTTGAAAAATTTTCGCCTCTCTATAAAAACATAATAGTTATGGGTGATTTCAATACCTGCTTAATCAAAGACGACTGCCGATCGAAAAAGTTGCTCTCCATCACCGAATCTTATAATCTTCATAACCTGCCACTTAATGCCACACACAAAGTCCCAGGCTCCACTCCTTCCTTATTGGACCTTATATTTACCTCTTCTCCTGACCTAGTTACCAACCATGGCCAACTTCCTGCTGTTGCTTTTTCTCATCACGACCTCATTTATTTGTCTCTCAATCTTAAACCTCCTAAACTAAAACCCACCGTAGACCTTAGGCGTAATTTTGCTGCGATCGACACCGAGCGTCTGCTTATAGATGCGGCCAGAATTGACTTTAGCACGATTTACGAGTGTCCCACCCTCAATGGTAAAGTTGATTTACTAAATGCCTCCATCACTAATCTTTATGATATACATGCTCCTTTGAGGCCCGTTAAACTCAAGCATTTACCTGCTCCTTGGCTCAACGATGAAATCAAATCTTTGATTAAACAAAAAAACCGTGCTAAGGCCAAGATGAGAACAGCCAAAACGGATAAGGAACATGTATTTTACAAAACCTTGCGCAACCGTTGCAACACGCGTTGTCGCGATGCGCAGAGACGACACATTCACGACTCAGTGTCTAATGGGGATCCCTCAAAAATATGGAAATTTTTAAAATCTCTGGGTATCGGTAAGCCACCACGTACTGCCATGACTCCCGATATCGACGTAAACAGCCTAAACGCCCATTTTACCTCTCACTCCACTTCAAGTAATATCGATCTGGACTTAACACTTGAGTATATATCATCTCTCCCTCGTCCTAGTTTTCCATCTTTCTCTTTCGATGAATTCTCTAGTCAGAAAGTTGAATCGAGTATTTCTTCTATTCATTCCAACGCTGTTGGTTCTGACCTGATTAGTCGTGCTATGATCATACCTATTCTCTCTCTTCTACTTCCTGTCATCACACATATTTTTAATTTTTCCATTTCTATAGGTGAATTTCCTTCTTGCTGGAAGGATGGACTTATCATCCCTATCCCCAAAAAGGCTAATCCTAGTACTTTTTCTGATTTTCGACCCATCTCGATTCTGCCATTTCTATCCAAGGTACTTGAACGCCTCATACATGAGCAATTAAATAATTTCCTAAACAAAAATTCCATACTGAATCCACTTCAGTCTGGGTTTCGACCTGGACATAGCACTACTACTGCTCTGGTCAGAGTAGCCGATGATATTCGCGAAGGCATGGACCACAAACAACTCACAATTCTCACACTGCTAGATTTCAGCAACGCTTTTAATACTATTAATTTTAAAATTCTAATGGGGTTGCTTAGATCTATTAATATTTCTTCTCATGCTGTTAACTGGTTCTCTAACTATGTTAATGGGCGCCGCCAGTGTATTAAGACAAGCGATTGCATATCTCAGTGGAGTTTGATTGAATCTGGCGTTCCGCAAGGTGGCGTACTTTCTCCTCTTCTTTTTGCTATATATATTAACTCCTTAACTTTCCGACTTTCAACTAATTTTCATTTATACGCTGACGATCTTCAAATCTACGTACAATCAAGTCTCGATGATCTCCCGCAAGCCATACAATCTACCAACAATGAGCTGGCAAAGATAGTTGACTGGAGTAAAAAATTTGGTCTTCTAATCAATCCCAAAAAGAGTAAGGTATTAATTATTGGCAGCCCCTATTTCACGACGAGAATTGATTGGGCCAGGATATCCCCTATCCATATCGATGGTGTAATTTTAAATTTTAGCCGTACAGTAAAAAATTTGGGGGTTTTATTTGATCAAAATTTATCCTGGGAGCAGCATGTTAAAGAAGTTAGCCGAAAATTATACGGTGCCTCCAGTATCCTTCGACGTCTTAGTAATTTTCTTCCCTTTAGTACCAAAACCTCACTGGCGCAATCTCTCCTCCTGCCTTTACTGGACTACGCCGATTCCTGCTCCTCCGATCTTAACGAGGAATTGCTAAATAGACTGGATCGTCTCCAAAATTTCTGTATCAGATTTATATTCGGTCTAAGAAAGTACGATCATATCTCTGCGTTCCGTAAGCGGCTAGGCTGGTTGCCAATTCGTCAGCGACGCGATGCTCATGTTCTTCATCTCCTATATTCCATCCTGTTCAACCCTAAAACTCCTTCCTATCTCAAAAATGATTTCAATTTTTTGGGAGCCCATAACTATAGCTTACGCTCTTCCGAAAATTATACCCTTGAAATCCCATCTCATAACTCCTCCTTTCTTGGCGATTCCTTTAAGGTCTCCGCAGTTAGGCTATGGAATTCACTTCCCGTCCCTATTCGCTTAGCTCCTTCTTTATCTTCCTTTAAATTTCTTCTGTACAAACATTACCTGTCCACATCGTATCCCGAACTTTCTTACTAACTACTAACTGACGTGAGACTTATCTTAAATTATCGTGATTTATGTGTCTTTTTACTCTTTAATGTATCTTTAATATTTTATTCCTGTTTAGTTTTGTTTAATAACTGTGTATTACATGTATTTTGCACTACTTGCCTATCTTATTTAATACATTTATTTTTTTTCTTTACTCACAGTGGTTGCCTGGAAGAGATCGCTCGGAAGCGATAAGGCCGCCAGTTGCCCTCCTTTTGATTTAATTATGTTAATTTTTATTTTTATTTTGTAGTGTAACGAAGTGTAAATAAATAAATAAATAAATAATTTATTGTTACCACATTAAATTATATCAAATAAAATGAAATGCAGTTCCCTACTAGAATAATTGTACTTCTATATACCTGCCTACCGGATTCGTAATTATGCTTTGTTCCACATAACAACACCAACTATGCGAAAAACTCAGTTTTGTATCGCACAGCCTAGACTTACGACCACTATTAAAGCCTTGACATGATGAAGCTATTGAGGATTATTCTTCAAAGGAGTTTTAAGATTTTCTATAGCGCTGGAACACCTGCATCATTTTTTTTTTAAATTTATAACCCTCTACTCCCCTGCCATATTGTCCAGGGACTTTTTATACCACATTTTTTCCAAAAATAAAAACAATATACATTTAATTAATTCGACTAGTTCGCGTATCGCGTTCGCGACGCGTAGCCTGCCACGCGTCGCGAAATACGCCCCGGCTGCATCGGTAATATTAAAAAAAAAAAAAGTAACTTTTATTGATTCCTTTTATATATATTAGAATTTGTTGTATATTATGTATTCCATCTTGTGCTATATGTACTTAGTAAAATTGATTTGTGGTGTATATGTATATAATTTATTTTAGCTGTGTAAGTAAACTGTAATGAATAAATCTAAAATATATATAAAATTCTCGTGTCAAAATGTTCGTTCCCATACTTCTCCGAAACGGCTCGACCGATGTTAATTAATTTTTTATGCATATTCAGTAAGTCTGAGAATCGGGTACTATCTATCTTTCAAACCCCTAAGTGATAAGGGGAGTCCGCTCCAAAAAAACTTTTTTTTAATTTTTTTGTGATACAGCATACAAAAATACATACAACCCTTAATTGAAAGAGTAATCTACGATCAACCTATGTTTTATTATAGTAGATAGGTTTTTTTTATTAAACTAAAAAAATGTTTCCTGAACTAAAACTAAAAAATTTAGAATAATGTTTCGTTTTGGTGCCAATGTACATATTTAAATGGAATATTAACCTGCACTAATTTTGAAGTTTAACATTTCCTATATGAATCTGAACAAAAGTTCGTTATAATAAAAATAACATTTGAATTTGGAATTATTCTTATTAAATAATTATTCTTTTTTACCTAAATATATCTGAACATAAATCTGATACAATAAAAAGTTTTATTTGAATTTGGAATCTATTATTCTTAATAAATACTTTGTTTTGTAGGATATTATTTGAATTTAGAATCTGTAATAATTCGTTTGGGCCCCAATCTAGATACTTTTAATGGAATTTTGCCCTTAATTAATTTCCTATATACAATAACAAAAGTCTGTTAAAATAAAAAATAACATTTGAATTTGTAATCTATAATTCTTATTGTTATTTTGACGCCAAACGTTATAAATTTTAGAACTGAGAATAATGTTTCGTTTAGGCGTCAATGTAAATACTTCAAATGTAATTTTGACCTTTGTTAAATTTGTTAATATTTACTCTATTCTAAAATTAGGTAAATTATATTACTTAAATTGTTTTCCCAACCACAAAAACGTAAATATTGTTACCCGTACAAGCACATCCTTTTGCGACCGTTATTAAGAAGGGGAATGCGTACATGTTCACTTCCCATTTTAAACTGACATCCGTGTTATACATTGTTTACTTATAACGCGAAAGTGTTAAGAGGAAGATCAAATCAAAGATATTTAAGCTTCAAATTGCATCTATTTTAAATCATTTTTATTTAATTTTAATTGTGTGTTTTACTAAAATTCAAGCCGGCCCGAAGGCCCCAACTATCGTGAGTATATCACGTCAGTGCTCCACCACCAAAAACCTGCCGCACCATCCGCTTCTTGAAGTAGTTCAGACAATTCGAACCCCTTATATACCAAGCAGGGATTGTATAGATACGGTATACTGGATACGTGATATAAAGGAGAAACTGAGTCTACGGGTACCAAGTAGAAACCTGACGCTTCCGTTTAAACTTTTGGATGGCTCCAACTTGGTCAGCGAACCGCCTCTCACGCGAGCAATACAAATAAAAAAAATTCTATTGAGGTAGACCTATTTGTTTGTACACTGGGTGAGTTCACCAGAGTTGCTTTCTATATTGTTAATTATAAGATTTTGGCATATAAATGTTTTTTTAGGATAATCGGTGTATGTATTATTTTGTTCGTTCTATCGAATCAGTAGTAACTGTTAAGGTAGAATAATGATGTGGAATAAATAAATAAAACATTTTTTTTAAATTTCATTCAATTTGATTAAGTAGTTTAAGAATTATAACTAGTCAGATTTCATAATTTTATCACTGACTGGCCGTTCATCGAAACTAAAGCATATTTAATATGTATTACTTGTGAGATACATTGTGTCTTCGATGACCAAGGTATTAACAGATTTCTAATCATATCCAGTATAAAATGTTGTTAGGATAGCTAATTACGTAATTAATTAAGACATAAGATCCCTAAAGATGGGACTGAATTAGCCGACTTTGTACAACTTATTTTAGTACAACTGCGTTGAAAGGCTTTGTCAATGTTTTTGACGGCTGATACTTAGCGGTAAACTGTAAATCTTTAATTTACTCACATATTGGAGTATAAAAGAATTACAATATATTAATAAAATTATACAGTATTTACAATTACCCATGTGACAGTGTACCTTTAACGCTGGCAGCATTTCCTCGCTGTATTGCGATACTTATTCGTTGAGCGAGGAAAGCACCAGCTCTGAGGTCACCGGTACCTAACCAGGCGTCAACTTAAATCTTCAATTAGCGCCTGTTTACTTGAACCCCAAGAGTCTCTACTCCAAAGGGAACAAAAGCGAAGTTAGTGGAAAGACTTTTATATTTGCGCCCTATTAATAAACTGTATTTGTAATTGTAACTGTTGAATTGTATTCTCCTTAAACCGTTATCTAAGGTCTTGACACTATGACATATATACAATAAACGTAGCATACAAAGTTGCCACGATTTTGTGAGATATTTTGTTTATTACATTTTGTATTGGTGTATGTTTATAGTATTTTGTAGAGCAGTGTTGGCCTAGAGGCTTCAGCATACAACTCTCAGCCCTGAGGTATGCTCGATCCCTGGACCGATAGACTTTGATTATAATGCCATGTGATGGCCAAGTTATCGTATTTATTTAAAACATTAGGTTTGGAATAGTGATATAGTCAATATAAGTTGTTAGGTTAGCTAATTACGTCATAACTTAAAACATAAGGACCCTTAACCGATTTGTATCATATTACATGGATCACACAACTTTTAACGGTAGAACTGCGTTGCGAGACTTGGTTTTACTTCTTTTGGCGCGTTCGGGAAAAATGATGACAGTCAATTTATACTATGCGCGCGCACACCGTCAAAAAAATCGACACCCGTACACAGTCACAAAAAGCGACACCCGTATACCGACACAAAAAAGCGACACCTTGAAGTTAGCATATCAACATTTTTGTTTTTGTGATATAATATATTTTTTATGGCATAATATCTGACGTTAAGGGACAAGATAGTACTTTTGTTACATGATTTAGTTTCTATGTATTAATTAATGATTTTGTAAATAATATACATAATTAGTCATGCCGTTATTATTGGCTAAATATGTAACAGCGAATAGGGAAAAATAATATTTGATTATTAAAATAAATCATTATGAGGAAACAATGTTGATAAACAATCGTGCGCATCGTTTTGCCAACCTGAAATACCAGTTTTATGGGAGATGTGTTCCGAATAAGCCGCGTTAATATGGTAAGAGAATTTTTATATTAAATTTCAACAGTTTTTTTGCGGTGGAGTAATACAATGTTTTGTAATGTTTGTTTACACTGCCACACCAATTTATTTCCAATTTATTTTAATGTTCCATTTATTAATTTAAAATTATTTTTGTTATTACTATGTAGGTTAAGAAAATTGTTAATAATGTATTAAAATGAGTTTGGTAATAAAAATTAAAAAACTAAAATATGTAGATTGTGGAGTGTCAGATTTAAAAAAAAACACTCCGTAACTAAATAGTGTTAGAGTAAAATCGAGATTTGGCTTAAAATCCTAATTATTGAATAGGCACTTAGTGACCAAATATATGAATGAAACTCCAATGTCTTGCTAAAATATATCTTTGATTGAAGGCTAGAATATTTATAAACATTTAGAGGTTTTAATCAAATTCTTAATTAAATATTCGAACAAAATGCTTCTTTTTTTAAAATTTAAGTATCAAGCCAAAAATCGTCTCTTTCCACAGACTAACAAACACTCAAACTAAAACGTCAGTTACGACAGAATTAACAAATTAGACATATAATCGTTTCTTATTTGGAGTAGAGACTCTTACGCCGTAGGGTGTGCATACGTTAATATATAAGGCTAATAAAAGATTTAAGGCGCCTGATAGACAGTACCGGTAATCCCAGAGCTGGTGCTTTGCTCGTCAACGACAATACAGCTCTGTGTACCGTCACAGAGTACAAGTACTGAATTGGTTTTAATTTTTTTATATATCGACATTTAATTATTATTATTATTACAATGTAAGAATATTGTAAATACTATTTTATTTTTCAGATAATGGCGTTTTCCGAAAATTTGACGGTTTTAATTCTAATATCAGCTGTGGTAGCTCAATCGTCTTGTCTGAATCTGTCGCCAAATTTAAATGGTGTGGATCACATAATTTATACCAATTCGTATTTCAGTCAGGATAGGCTATAGATATTATTTTATGTAACAGTACATATGTAATGTGATCCAAGTCGGTTAAGGGACCTACTGTCTTAAGTTATGACGTAAATAATTACGTTAGTTAGCTATACTCTGATTTTTAATTCCGTTGAATTCTGACAGCTGTCATTTTCTGACATGTAAGAGATTATAAACCTTTTTGGCACATTTTTCAATTTCAGTACGAGTCTGAACATTTAGTAAATGTATCCATTGTATTTAGTGCGGTGCTCCAAAAGTAGTTTTACGGCGAGTTATAATTACGCATTACAAACAGTAAAAATCGCGACGTGATAGCTAACATTTTTTTTTAAAGTTTACTAAACCTGGAATTAGTAGGCAGAGATGGCAGCTAAAGAATAAAATAACGTAATTGAAGTTTATTCAATATATTGTTCGTGATATTGCAATATTTGTGATTTTTGTATTGTACACTTGAGTGAGTAAATATTAAGATTTACCTTTTTGTACGTACAACATAAAAAATACGTAGGATTTCGTTTTATATTGCCGTCAAATAGGTCAAATTTCCTCTTTTTCAGTCGAGAACTTTTTTTAGTAGCAACACTTATTAAATGTCAGAATTCTACGGAATGAAAAATTATAGTATAGCCTAACAAAATCTTATTACACTGAGCTATCTTTTGTTTTAAATAAATACATTGAATTGGCATCACAAGGTATTATATTAAATTAGATTGTTTAGTGCGACTGTCAATCTATTTATATAAAAGATTTGTAATATTGTTTTATGTAACTGGCAGGAGTCTCACCTGATGTTAAGTGATACTGCCGCCCATAGACAGTCACATACCTCTTAAGAATTGGTACCTCGCTCGATAAACGCTCTTTTCTTGAAGGAACTTAAGTCGAATTGGTTGGCTAATGAATTTTACTGGTCAAATGTAAGAGATTTTATCTTCCTACCATCGCTATTCTTTTATTATACTACGATAGGATGATATGATACAACTAAAGTATGTACAGGACATGCATGGGGTTGTTCATATACTAACAAACTGCTATCACTAAAGTTACATTGAGGAATAGCGTATTTCCCGGGCAAGGGTAGGTGGCAACACCTAGAAATCGATCCCTAGAAGGAAGCCCCTAGAATAAGACCTAAGACAGTTAATATGATGAAAAACAAATGACGCATTACGAATGGTTGCGTTCGTATGTGATGCCATTAGAATGTCAATAATACGTAAAAAAATAAATCGGTGCCGCTGACCTTTTTAGGTCTGGGCCTCAGATTTTTTTATCTGTTCTATGATTTGTCAATCTAATAGGTGATGAGACTCCTGTGCCTGACACACGCCGTCGACTTTTTGGGTCTAAGGCAAGCCGGTTTCCTCACTATGTTTTCTTTCGTTAAATGCACATAGAAAGAAAGTCCATTGGTGCACAGCCGGTGATCGAACCTACGAACCTACCACTAGGCCAACACTGTTCTACCTATATCTACTAGCATATAGATTATTTTGCGAACTCTAACAGTAATAATAATTTAACTTCATAAAATAGAAATAAATCTGAATAATCCAAATTCCAAGAAACCGTGCGAGCAAGTGTTACTCTCTGACATAAATCTATAGTCCAAACTTTAGGTTTGAGCCCACGACTTCAGGGATAAATATTGACCCAGCGGTTTGGCAACCGCAGGTCCACTCTGGCTGTGGACTAGACTATACTACTAAGAACGTAGTTAAGAGCGGGGACTTACAAAATAACTCATTGTAGAATTGTTTTTAGCTACGTATGTGATGCTTGAGTTTAAAACAATAAATATCTATTGAGCCTTATTCTATATCTTCTTAAATATAAAATATAAATTCACCATGAAAAAAAACACAAGGTCACCAACTTTTGCCTAATTTCGGTTTAATTCAATCATGGCTAGTATTATGGAGCCAAAAAATAATTTAATCTCATCACAGTACTTCGACCGAGAGCTGTTACTAGCGATTTTATTATATTTTACGAGTTATTAAAAAAAATCATTCGGCGCTTACTTCATTTTAGTTCCGCGAAACACTGCATACGTTTGTATCACTAGTCACTAGCAAGCGGAGAGAGGCGCGCGGTTGAAATCATGAATATTGCTAGAATAATGCGCGCTCCAACGTAGGAACGAATATTCCTGGAGGAAGGCATGCCTTAGACCTAAATATCGATGGCATGTGTCAGGCAGATTGCTGCATACAAAATAACGTAACAGATAGTTTTGATGGTCGTAAAGGCTTTTGTTATTTCACGATTGAATCTTTTGAATTTTCAGCAAGGTTTAATAAAGATTGCACAATGGCAGATGGGAGAACTGGGATATGTGTGGATTATTCAAACTGTAAGAAGGAGGGAGGAGTTATCGAGCGTGGAGGAATTATTGATTTCAGTGAACTTAGGTAAAACCAAGATATCAAAAACATAACCTCGTAACGCAGTTCTACTGTAAGTTATGAGATCTTTGCACTATTTTAATTAATTATAGGGTATGGCTTTTGACACCTAAAAGCCTAAAAAATATGCATGGTGTAAACGATATGGTCTCAGTTAGGTTAGGATTTTTTTTGATCCTGGCCTTTGTGATCAGGTTAGGTAAGGTTGAAGCCAAAAAGTCTTCTTTCATTCGTGTCACAAATCATGATGTTTCAATTAATTTGTCTAGGGTTGAGCATGCGCAACCAGAGCACTGAAGCAGTTTTAAAGAGCCGTGGTTCTATAAATCAATAGTCCAAAGTCATTTATTCATATGGGTAACACAATGTACACTATTTATGTCAAAAAAAAGAGATATACATTAAATGCTTCTAATTTAACATTTACTGCCAGTTCTCAAATCAAGGGCGTAGAACGGAAGAGAAGAACTGGCAATAAACTGTCCGCCACTCTTTTTAATCGCCAAGTTTTTTTTGTTTTCCACAATGTTTGTAAGGAGTTGCAACAATTACACCATGTTCCACATGACATCTTAAGTAATTAATAACAAGAAGAACTGGCAAAAGTTAATCAATGCCAGACTTTTCTTTACTTTCCTGTGTTTATAAGTTACAATAGCTTTTTCGAGTTTCAGATCAGGCGATTCTTGTAAGAATGGCTTAAACTGGTGTTGTTCCGAAAGTAATATTACGACACCCCCGGAAGTCACAAATAAGGAAGGTTAAAACTTTTTATTATATCTAATTAAATCGATGCCATATGCAGTAAACCCCTTGTAACACGGTACTCTCATAACGCATTTTCACACTACCCGATTACATTCCTTCGTATAATACAGTGGGAATACCACGCGGAGGTTTCACACGTTATATTTCTGTACTGTGACACTTATTTTGTTCATATAAATGTTTTTTATCATTTGATTTCAATCCCAACGAGAAAAGTTAAACGTGAATCATTTGTACACAACTCGTAATATGCTGACATACATTTACATTTTTGGTCAGTATCAAAATTTTCAAAGTTTACGTAAGTTTAATTGCAGTCCGTTACAGCTTTGCAAAAACAAAATTTCTATGGAAATCTACACTGTTTAGGTACAATTTAACACACATCTACCAAAATTATGACAATTGCACAACTTTGTTTAAAGCTCCTGTTGATTTTATGTAACCGTCTCTACGGTACCTATTATCATTACTACACAAATAACACAGTACACGCAAAACTCGTCGAGTTTCCTTATCTTGCTGAAGCCGCGTACAAACTATTTAAAAAGATCCTTCTAGAATGAGGGCATGAGTGGATCGTGAATTTGTGGGGCCCAGGGCTCCTCCTATTACGGGGAAGTACACGCGAAAAAATACCAATCGAAATCAAGCGACGGGGAATTCCCCGTTCCGTTCTATAGTCACGCATTGCACATGAGTTGATTGATCTTAGAGATTCCAACATTATGATTGGATTTTTACAAATTAAAATATCGCCTATTAAATTAGGTCGTTATTTAAAAAAATATCGTTGGGTAATGAGAAAAAATAATACTTTAAACATGTAAAAAATTAATTTATTTTAGTTTAAACTTTATTGTAGTGGCTTATTATTGGAGTTTTTTTTTGTTCTTCTTTCTAGTATGAATTACAATCTAGGCTAGATTAATTATGGCTAATAAGTAATATTAGGTTGACTTAATTTTCTACAATACTAGTGAAAAGCTAAATAAAGTAACGTTCGTCAACAGTCTTAGTGTTCTATAATGTTTTGACACTGTGTTCCTGTGTCCGATATACCGCATTTACACTAATCACTACACTAGTTTCAGTAACTCAAAAGATTTAGTTCTAGTATTGTCTTTTTTTAACATAGCCTTTACACATTGAAAGAAAACACTTTTTTAACGCTTTGGTTACGGTGACCACGCACGCTGTATTTGTCGACTAATTATTGATCAGAAGTAATCTTTCGAAATCCCTTCTAATTGAACTAAAAATAGATTTTAAGCAAGACATTTTATTCAGTTTTTTTTAATTCCAGAATGTTTTGCTCGCGATGGCGATTACTGCCCATGGTGCGTTTCATTATATCGGTAAGATCTGGTGAATTTCATTACTTTCTCCGTTAGTCGCACTCTTCATTTCTGAAGGTCGTGTTAGCGCCGCACAACTTCCTCCACACTCCCGTGTTAGTCAAACCTCAGCGCCTGGGTGATGATAAGACCTGTAAAGTCTCAAATTACATCACGTGTCAGTAGTGAACGGCCTTGCATTGGTATCAGATCGTAATAGAATAAATAAAAATAAATCAGCAGTGATACAACCATCTTTGCCTCACATTTCTCTCTCTGTTTCATGACTATTTGTCAATATTATAGGCAAGTAGGCGTACCTGTGCCTGAAACGCCGTTGACGTTTACGGTCTAAGGCTGGCCGGTTTCCTCACGATATTTTCTGTCACCATTCGAGTGTATGCTATATGCGCACATAGACAGAAAGTCCATAGGTGCACAGCAGAGGATCGAACCTACGACTCCAGGAATGCTGGGGCTGAAGCCCAAGTATGATAGAAATTACTAACTTGTCTCATTTTTATTATCTTTTAGAAGTGTCGCAATGAATGGAAACGCGGCCGAGCTTTTCTGCGCGGGAGTACTTATAGGATCTAAAATTGTTTTAACCACTGCTACTTGTCACATTGTGTCTGTCTACCAAAATGTTTGGGCTCAAATACCAGATTCGACAGAACCAGGAAAAATGTTTCCGGTTATACGCAGAAAACAGCACGATAATTATAACTCAGGTCAGTACATGTGGACCATGAAAGGGGGGACAGTTCCTCTGGACCCAGTCCAAACCCAAATTCAGCTACAGTATATTTTAAGAGCATCTTCTTTCATCAATAAGTTCGCAGACCATCCACCATAGTTAAGATTGTTAAGGAATTATTAGTTTTACACACACAAATATGTGATTTATACAGTTTTAGTCACGAAGTCAGAAGTTGCTGTCACTAGCAACACTCATTTTCATGCTTGGATTGACAGCTACAAATGAAACAATAATTTTATCGACATAAAAATAAAGTTATAAAAAAATTAAAAAACAAAGAAACAAACATGGAACATAGAATATGAGACAACAAATAAATTTCTGAGAATTCCTTTCTTTTCTTTCCACAAGAAGACAAACATTTAATTTTGAAAGAGCCTTCGATGTCGCGGCAGGCAAAGGTATTTTTTTTGTATTTTATTCTTGAAAAGCAACGTTCACGATTTATTCATAGCGATCATGACATATTACAATATGATATAAACATAAAAAACAATACAACGGTAATAGTTAAGACGAGAAGAGAAGAAGAGAGTTAGTTTACAAAAGGGCTAAATATTTATTACAATAACGGAACTGACATGAAGCCTTGAGTGAGTTCACTCAACGGACCTTTTATTTCCATACATTGTGCCCTTTTCGAGAGGTTAGTCTTCGCTGAGTGTATGATTAGTCTGAATGTCAATTTATGTCGCCTCCTCATCATCAGGTATCCTAGTCTAGGCAGTGGAGCACGGCCGGATTATTTCCTATCCACGAGTTAAGTTTGGTTGCGGTGGTTGGAGGGATGTTAGATAAATGAATCTGTGTTTGATGCTGTTAAATTACTAACAAAAAACTGTAACATGTACTAACTATGCGTTCCTAAAACAAGTGTTACCAATAAAGCATGTCCGATATCGACCTATTGTACATTAACGGAAACGAGAATGTTATATTATACTAACGAGGATATAAAACATAAAGACCTCATTCGTTACAGCAAAACTCACAGTTTATAATTTTGTCTTCAAGTGTAGGATTGTTTACATTTGCGATTCTAATTATTAACTAATATATAAATGTAATTTAACTAATGTTAGGTTATATAACTCACGTACAGATACCGGCATCTTTTAATGTCCTTGCCTGCGCAGAAGCAATTTTTAGGTATCACTGGGAGGAGGTGAGAGTGACGTGTCGATCGCGTGGTTGGTAAATCAGTTGACGTTTGTGTCCCGCGCTGTGTACGATGCATTTTTTTCCCCTACTCAATTATTTAATGCTCAATCCGAGGACACCGTGAGTAATTTCTGCAAAAATTCGTCATCTTTTAGTCGATATCAACTGCGGCGAAATAAATACAGATAATACAACTTTATCTACAGCTGTGATACTTTTTGACATTCAACACCTTTTGTCTTCAGTCACCGTGACCACGCACGCTGTAAAGCATGCGAAACGTCGGGAGAAATTTAAAATTTAATTAAATTTAAAGTGTTTTCTTTAAATGTGTAAAAGCTATGTTAACAAAATACAATACTAATGCTTAAGAAGTTTGCCGGTATCTGTAACAACTTTATCAGAGTGGTATATGTTAAGCGCAAATTCTCGGCCTACTTTATGTTCGTTGTAGTCCACATAATTATGGATAAAGCTGGATTATATGTCAAGCAAATTGACATTGATTGAGGTGATTTATCGAGAGAGAGAGAGAGAGATCTAATAATGATAATTGAATCGGAATATCAATCGAATCTTTGTATTAATAATTTCAGGCTCACACGAGTTCGACCTGGCAATATATACATTAGACCAGGAAGTAAAATGGAACGATAAACGAAAAGATGCCTGTTTAGCACTGACGTCACCCTTTAAGCCTTTGTGTTTCTCGTTTGGATATGACGCAAATGATAAATTTGTTTCGGTGAGTTCAAAATATTTTAAGAGTTTATATGAGAAAATACCCCCAGGTCTTTCTGTTTTCGGGATTTGTCTTTGTATGGCTTCCTGTGTAGATATATATATGTCGGAGAAACACCTTCCCCAGTGACATCATCAACAGTGGTTGCAGATTTGGTGGGCGTCATGAGGGTAAAGCGCGAGCACAAAACACGACGATTGTAGTTTTCACAATATTTTATTTACACTGATGATACACTGATATTTTATGGTAGTTATTAGTAATAAATTATAAGACCGAGCAGTGAGTTCAATGCACCAATCTAGCGACCAAAACTCAGGGATCCAACTCGATCCGTCTCCACTTCAAAAAAGGCCCAGTAACAACCAACGGACTGGCCTATATATAGATGTAGCTTCGACCCCACTCGAGCAGAGTGCTCTGCTCTCATTGGTCGTTTGTTTAATAACGATTACAATCTTATAAATTAGAAAAACGTAACTAATTTTAACTAAAATCACTAATTTGTTAACAGAAATATGTTTTATGTTTTATAATATCGTAAAATCGCGTATTAAGTTAAATTAAGATTAATGCAACGTGTTTAAATGATAAAGAGAATTTAATGTGTTATTGTAGAATCAACAAGCAACTCGTTGAATGGCTTCCTCCGACATATATATCAACTTTGATTTTATCACAAACAATATTAATTAGCCTTCGTCATTATGGTTTAACTTAGTTTAATAAAAATAGTCAAGCAGACAAATATGTTGGATGCGCTAGCCTGCCATAATTTTTTGGTTCTCCATGCGTTTCCATTTAAATTGCAGCAGAATTATCTTCTATACTTTATTTTCTTTAAATTTTTTAGACATTACTTACAATTACTAAAGGCAGTTGTACACCGGGAGCTGGTGAAACCGTCGACGTCTCCTGTGGTAAAACTTTTGATGATGAACCATGTTTTGTGGCCACAGGGGCCCCTGTGATCTGTGACGAGGAGGTAATAGATTTGTTTAATAATAATAATAATCTATATTACCCAAGATAGTGGAACAGTGGTTAGATCGATCAACTACAAATATCTATATAAATTTTTACAATGTCTTAATAAGAACATAAAATAATGTCAAAGTTAAATTATTTACAATCGGTGTCAATTCTTTTTAGGTCTGGGCATCAGGTTTCTGTATCTGTTTCATGATCATTTCTCAATCTAATAGGCAAGTAGGTGATCATCCTCCTGTGCCTGACACACCAATGACTTTTTGGTTCTAAAGCATGCCGGTTTCCTCACGCTGATTTCGTTCACGATCGAGCAAATGTTAAATGCGCACATAGAAAGAAAGTCCATTGGCACAGCCAGGGATCGAACTTACGACCTCAGGTATTAGAGTCGCACGCTAAAGCCAATAGGCCAGCTGCATGATAGATGTAAGCATTACCACCATATTTGTTTGTTCTACTATAAAGCCGACCAATCACGGACAGCCTTAAGACAGTTGGACAATTTTAAGATTGTAACTTGACGGTTTCACATCGATACATTACAATCTCCCAAATACGGTAAATTGTAAGCAGTACATTGAGGTTTACAATCTTTCGACAGTTCACAATCTCGCGAGATAGATGACAAACATATTTACAATTTTACAGCGACATATCTATCAATGTCTTCCTTTCAGCCTAACAAAATGACAGTGTACGGCATCGCCCGAAGCCCGTGTAGAAATTCTGCAGCTCAATTAGGCGCTATTAATTTGTCCTCACAGTGGCTTGCAGATGAACTTAAGGCGTTTGGCCTTACTGAAGCGCATTTTTTGCTTAAAAAGTCAACCTAAGCTATAAATCATGTTCACCGATAATTCAATGCTTTGAAAATTTCACAATTCATACGGTATTGTTAAAAAGTCTGATACATAATATTTTTTCTATTTATTTTTAAAAGTAACTCCCAAAACATCCATTTTTTATAATATAAACTATGTCCACTAATGCTTCGATTAAAAGTGTGCGTGTACCAGTGTACAGACGTAAGAAGTGAAACTTTTTTATGACCTTATTTTTCGAAAAATTATCTACTATATGCAACTTTACAGAAATTGGTTAAACAAAGTTAAATTAGATAAAGTTTAACAAAAGGCTTTTATTATCATAGACATGAATACAAATAATACAATTATTTCATTTTACCTTATTACTACTAAGATTATTACAGAATTTCATTAATTTTAATAGAATTATTACAATCATTGTTATCGTTATTATATATTTTTGTTATTAATTAATGGCTTCGAATCTCTTCGGATCAACCGTGGTTGATGGCACGTAACGGAAAAATGTGACGGTAATTTTTTTTCCAACGCCGTTAAAGAAGTTTCACTTCAATAATATAATACTCTTAATATTGCTAATTATAATTACAGTCATATGACTTTTTAGTGAACTTTTCTTTTACGTTAAAATTAATGTTAATTCTATTTCTTCTAAAGCTTCCATTACTGGAAGGTCTTTTACGATTCATTATCGCTTGATATTATAGTTATTTCACCATATTACCCGGGTTTTGGTGTGAATTTTTTTTAGATAAATTATCTTATTTTAATTTTGATATGTAGTTCTATTTTTAAACTTATGATAAACCTTTTAGATTGACAGATATGGTTTTGATTATTTTTGCTATTTGTTGTTGAATAACTTAAACAACATCAATGATTGTTAAGAGATAGTAACATATCTTACTCATAAGAGGTATTTTTATTGATTGATATTAAATACAAACTAATTTATTCATAAATATTTTATTAAAAAATCCAGTCGTTTAAATTACATTTCTTAAATTTTAGATTGTAGTTTCTTTTGTTTCTTTATAAAAACATTTTGTTATTCACACCTAAGTTCCGATATTTTATAAATTAAATATCAGTTGCTTCTTTCTCTCTTATTTCTCTTTTCTCCTTTTTCCTTAAATCCCCATAAATATCTTCCAATGTTCGCGCTCTCGTCTCTGGTATACAAAGTATAACATAAATGGAAATAAAGAAGCAGACGGCGGCAAAGAAGTAGAACGCAGCAAATATCCCAATTTCATTGGTCAATGGTTTAAAGAAGAGGAGTTGCAGAAAGTCCGAGAAGGCAGCAATAGACATTGTTACCCCCATAACTGTGCCACGGTACTAAAACAAAAGAAAATTAAATAAAAAATTCAGTTGAAGCACGTAAATTGTTCGTTACCCATTGTTCATTTTGTTCCCTTCGAAGTAGAGGCTGTTAGGCCATGGGGTACAAGTGGGGGCGCTAATTAAAGTTGGCACCTGGTTTGTACGAGTGACTCCTGGACGGGTGACACGAGGAAATTCATCAAACCTTTTAAATTTGTTTTTATTGTTATATCCATTTTTTACATTATTATTAAGTGACTGAGTTATCTAGGTTAAGAATATAATAAACATTTGTTGTTCTAATTAATACCTCTAAGTGATTAAATGTATATTATGTATATGTTTTAAACTATCTGCTAACTCCTGTATTCCAAAACGCGTCAAAAGGCCCACCTAACAAGTATTAAACATCACTGCATCTCAACCTCATACTTTGATTCTGTTTTTAAAGGATATCCATTTTAAAAAAGATGGTACAGATACCGGCAAACATCCTGAACAAATGTCCTTGCCTAGCAGCGATTTTAAGTTATCACTTCAGTGGTGAGCGGCAGGAAGGTGACGTATCGATCGCGTGATTGGTAAATCGTTTAACCTTAATGCTCAAGAAGTTTGTCGGTATCTGTATGTAAAGTGATCAACAAAATATACAAATGTTTTCACAGTTTATAAAGCTTTTTTAAGCTGTCTCGTCACTGAGACTTCATAGAATATTAAAATATATTTTCATTATAGAACAGGGGGCAAACGGGCAGGAGGCTTACAGAATATGACATATGTGATACCGCCCCCATGGACACTATCAATGTCAGAGGGCCGCGAATGCGTTGCTGGCCCTTTAAGAATTCATACGTTCTTCTCTTTAAGGACCCTATTTGGTTCGGTTTAATTAGTTCAGAAATACTTCAGTGGGAAGATGGTTCGACAAAGTGGTGGTGTGCGGAAAAAATATCTTTAAATACTCAGTTGTGGAACGAAGGACTTCGTATTACGGGTGGAAGTCCGTATACTGCCTCGACGTCCAATGATAAAACTCAGCTGCAGGTATTAATCCGAACAACTCCCCTAAACACTCTCCATGGTACATGCGGTAGAAGTTGCAGAAGGAACCGTCGATCTAGCCTTAAGTCTAATTAGTAATTCAGGTCCAACCTAATTAACTCATAACGATATTTAACATAAGTGTCCAATAAGACTCACAGTCTCTATTGGGATGACACTCTGTTCTTGTGTTATATTTTTTCACTTACGAAGTTTATACCGTATAATTTTAAATACTTGCCTTAAATGAGAAAATCTCTCCAGCAAGAACCATAGAAACTGGTTGTAGACCAGCAGAGTCACAGAAAATGCACAAGCATAGAGTTGCCAATGGCAGCCAAGAGGTAGCACTGATTTCAAGATCTTGGAGTAAGAACCATGTTGCTAAGGCGCCCATACTTAGTGCTGAGAGGAGTGAAGTGAAGAACAGAAGATTCTGGAAACAAATACCTTAGTTTTATTTCAGGGAAATGGATCCTCCATGTAAATAGGTGAACTTCGGATTATGGAAAATATTGTACCAAGTTATTTAGAGAAATAAACCTTGTTGTATATACATCGCAGCTAACTAGCTTAGCCGTTGAATCAACAGCCAAGCCTCTTTACTAAACAGCGCCTAGAGGCCTGAATCATATTCAGCCATTGATCAAACGACTAGGCAAATATTAACTAACTTGAATCGATACCGTTTGAGCCCGATATTTCTGTTTGTTTCATTTTATCCTCGTATCAAGTTTTCCGAAAAATGTTACCTTTCTTCCGGATTTCTCCACAATGCTTGAAGCGAACACTGAGCCAACAACTTGCACAGATCCAAGCAAAATAGCTTGTTGATTTGGTGACAGTAACAGTTCTTTTCCTCCAGATGCCATTGTGAAGATCTCACCAGCAAAATTGAGAACTGGTACTGCACCACACACTTCTCTTGCGAGTACTGCCACTAGAGCGATTCTGAAGGCTTTGAAGAGGATCTTGTTATTGTCTAGAAAATACAAATAGATAATGTTGACTAGTTGGACGGTAACGGTGTATGCTGTAAATTCAGAAACATATGTAGTATCAAAAGTAAAGGACGTCTTCAGAGGTTAAAATTGTTTCATGGTCATCAATGTAATAGGGAAGTAGGTGGTGCCTTCTATGCCTGACACACGCCGTCGACTTTTTGAGACGTTTCCCGTTCGAGTTTACGCTAGATGTGCACATGGAAAGAAAGTCCACTAGAACACAGCTGGGAGAGCGTTGATGGACCTCAGGGATGGAAGTCACACGCTAAAGCTAACTTCTATATAATATAGATCTTACATATTTCTTTAAGCAGGAACTTATTGGACTGAGCATCATTTTCCTGCTCTCGCCTCGTATGTTCCAACTCTTTTATCACCTCCACATCATCTTCTGATCGACATCGAAGCCATGCTAAAGCTTTAAGGGCTCTCTGAAACGAATAACGTTTAGCAGATGGCCATTAATCAAATGAATGCAAACTATCTTAAATATTTTCGAGCTATTAAAAACATATTCCGCTACGTCATGGACATTTTTTTATTTGTCATCCCTAACTCGTGAAGAGTCTCACGTGTTTTAGGGATGACTTCCAGCCGAGCTGCTTGCGGCCTAGGCCATTGTTATAGACAAGTTTTCTAATGAAACAGCCAAGACGTTTACTCCATTTTAAATTACCTATAATGTATGGTCCTCCAACTTCGGTTCCTGAAGTTGGTTAAAAAAGAGAAGCATGAAACATACCTCATCTTCTCCTTTCTTCAAGAGGAATGATGGTGTTTCCGGCATCATTGATAATAGTATGAGGTGGGAGATAGGGAGTGACAAGCAAATCCATAATACTGTATAGTAATCTAACATATCTCCAATGACGTATAGGAACAAATTTCCGCCGGTATGGAATACGCCAATCTATAGAAAGAAAAGTTTTTTTTGTTAAATTCTTTATCAAATTAGAGTATGGTTTCAACGCTTTAACTTTAATAAGAGTGATAAATGATTGTGATCAACACAACCACATATATATTTATTTATTTACACTTCGTTATACTATACAAAACGAAACATATAAAAAAAGGAGGTTACATAAGTAGGCAAAGGGCGGCCTTATTGCTAACAAGCGATTTCTTCCAGGCAACCCTAGTTTGGAACAATAAGAAAAGATACACCGACGAAAGTACATATAGTAACATATAACAGTAATTAAAACTAAAAGTAAAATGCAACGAAAGCAATTTATAATATGTATAAACAAAAATCTAAAAGCTAATCCAATGGTTAAACGGTTCCTTTTCTAATCTATCTATATTTTTAAAGGGTCTTTTTTTAGAAAATAAATCAATCAAAATTAAAAAAAAAGTCATAAAATATATTGCTAAGCGCAAATCTCGAAAACCAATTCGTGTAATTTTTTATGTACCTGGAAGGGTTTTATGGAAAAAAAAATTGGAAAAACTTTGTTTTATTTAGTTCTTATGTTGTTATTTCGGAAAAGCGAACAGTCCCTATAAGGTAGCATATATGTTGTATGTAGCTACTAAAAAGACGGTTGAGTAAAAAAGTCAGAACCACGCACGTGGTCACCGTGACCACGCACACTGAAAAGTACGCGAAACGTGGGAAAAAAATTAAAATTTAGAATTATGTAAATAACTATAAGTTTTAAAAATAATACAAAGCTTTAATCCGTTCAAAAAGTGTTTTTCTTAATGTTAAAAGCTATTTTAACAAAAGACAATAATAAAGTCATACTATTTAAACGAAATTTGCGGGGCATGAACTACAATAAATATTTTTAATGAAGGTGCTCGCCCTTAAAAACTATATTTCTTGAAACTTTAATTGCTATCTAAATACCTTAAATAATTAAAAAAAACATTATCCAGAATATACATATTCATAAGTCTTTGCAGTTTATATGTAGACATATGTTCTGTGTATTTGAATAAAATTTGTACATAGTTTTTTTTCGACTGCTAATCAACGATACTCATGGCCAAGCATCAATATTCTCACAACCAACAAATGAGCCTTTTATATTGTATTTATCTTGACACCTAAACCCCGAAGGGGTAGGCGAAGACGACGACGACGAATCTTCACTTGCTAAATACCTGACATAGATCTCTCACTTAATGCACTCACAAATTTCAAGATTGAAATGACAATCACGATTCTCGTCGGTCATTAACTTACGCTTACCGTGCATCTTATATAGTTCTTACACGGAAAAGAAAACAATCCAGTGCCTAAGTCTTAGGATGCCTGATGGTAAGATTAGGAGGCGAGAATCACTGTTACTATTCATACCCTCGGCGAAAACTATCCTCTCGAAATGTGCACACATAATAATTAATAAACTGCATATTAACAGACGTTTCCATTGTCCCTCGAGTGAACTGACAAAAGGTCTGTTTCATGTCACTTCCAATACTGTAAGAAATAACGACGAACGAAAGAACTGTCTCTTTTGTAAATATTTTAATCTATTACTGTTAAGTATGTTATAAATGTAGATATATCCCGCATTGAAGAAATGTGTAATGGTAGCTTATTTTGTTTAAAAAAAATAAGAATGTGCGTGGACTAGTGTTTACACGTAAGAAGTAACTTTGACCTTATTCTTCGAAAAATGATCTACTATATGCAACTTTACAGAAATTTGTTAAATAAAGTTAAATTAGATAAAGATTAACAAAAGCCTATTATTATCATAGGCATGAATACAAGTAATACAAATATTTAATTTTACCTTATTACTACAAAGATTATTACAGAATTTCATTAATTGTAATATAATTGTTATCGTTATTATATGGTTTTGTTATTTAATGGCTTCGAATCTCTTGGAATCAACCGTGTTAGGAACAAGAAAAAGATGGCGCGTAACCATGAACAATCCAGCGCGTAAAATGTGACGGTAATTTTTTTTCCAATGCTGTTAAAGAAGTTTCACTTTAATTAAAAGTTGTTCCTTCTCTAGTACGTCCTGGATTTGGTCTAGGTACGAACGATAAGGCCTGCCCGACCCGACTTCACCATCCACGGTTTCCTTGTATAGGCGACTAGTAAGCTTCTCATTTATCCGGTACATGGCCAAAATATCATCTAAGCATTTCCTTTCGCATCTTTGGCATCACGTCCTCTTTTAACACACACTTCTTTGTTACACCACACATACTTCTTAACGCTCTCAATTCCACAGCAAATATTCTACTTTCATTCTTTCTCTGCCACACTCAACAATCACTACCGCAAGTCACCGATCCGATTTTTATTTCCACTGATAAATCAACATAATCGTTTCCTTTTCTGTAATGACTTTGAATATTGCATAACACAAAGAAAAATAGCAACTTACCAAGCATCCAAGACTTCCTCTAATACTGTCTTCACCGATTTCTTTAATGTATATTGGAAAAACTACATAGCTCCCGGAAGCGCTGATTCCAACCAGTGCTCTCGCTGTGATGAGGGCCCACGTTTCTAATGATGATAGAAGGATAGCCCAGGTGCCCTGTAAATATTACTTCCGGTTACAAAACTACCGCATTTAAAGACGATGTGTTTTTGTTCTTCTCTTCTTTTAATGGAGACGTCCATTATTGGCCGTCAGTCAACTAAGCGTTGACTCTGATGGTAACATTCAGAAACAAGGTTTATCGCTAAGCTTGACCTTCCGTACGTCAAAACTACTTTTTTGACGTGCACATATGGACATATATATAGCATAGTTCGAGCTAAGTATTGTCTCTGAATAAAAATAAATCAATGGCGCCACAACCTTTTTAGGTCTGGGCCTCAGATTTCTGTATCTGTTTCATGATCATTTGTATATAGGCAAGTAGGTGATCAGCCTTCTGTTCTGCCTGACACACTTTTTTGGGGCAAATGCTTTTGGGTTTCCCCACGATGTTTTCCTTCACCGTTCGAGCGGATGTAAAATGCGCACATATAAATAAAATCCATGTTTGCTTGTTTCTGAATATCACCCTGTAAACTCACACTGACTTTCAAGTTAGTGTCAATTGGCTAGTGTTAATAGGAGGCAAACGGACAGTACGCTCACCTGATTCTAAGTGACCACCGCCCATTTTTTGAAAGAATGATGAGAGTTTTTACGATACGCCCGCACGCCGTCACATAAAACCGACACCCTGAAGTAAGCTATAGTCACCATTTTAGTGTTTTCTATTGTTAGTGTCGTTATTTCTACGTAGAATTATTTTTTTCAAAAGATTTTTTATCTTGTTAACGCATGCATTTTATGTAATAAGAGGCAGATGGGCAGGAAGCTCACCTAAAGTTAAGAGATACAGCCGCCCATGGAAGGCTCGCCGGAAGCATCGCCGGCCTATTAAGAATAACATTTAAAAACATACTCACTAGACCCGATAGTGAGACTAGAAGTATGGCGTACTTTCGTCCGATCTTATCAGCGATAAGTACTAGCAACCAAGCACTAGGCAGTGTTATCAAATATGGGATAGAGGCCATCCATGATATCTGGAAGAATAATTTTAATGGTTATAATAGATAGGTAACCATGCGTCTGAAGCCTGGCTTCTCAGACACTTAATTTCTCCATACAGCTTGATAGTTTTAAGGAAGCTCCTAAGTGAGATAGCGCACAGGCACTTATAAAGATTTAAGTAGGCTAAGCTAAGTAGGCTAGGTAGGCCAACTTTTTTAAATTGTTTTACAGGGAGGTAATTACTCACGCATTAAAGGTACTGCCACAGGTACCAACTTTTTTAAATTGTTTTACAGCGAGGTAATTACTCACGCATTAAAGGTACTGCCACAGGTACCAACTTTTTTAAATTGTTTTACAGCGAGGTAATTAATCACGCATTAAAGGTACTGCCACAGGTACCAACTTTTTTAAATTGTTTTACAGCGAGGTAATTACACACGCATTAAAGGTACTGCCACAGGTACCAACTTTTTTAAATAGTTTTACAGCGAGGTAATTACACACGCATTAAAGGTACTGCCACAGGTACCAACTTTTTTAAATTGTTTAAGTTATCCATTTATCAATTTTTTATTATTATTATTACTATGTTGGTTAATATTGTAATAACTGTATATTTGTATATTAAAAATAATATAAGAATAACATCATTATCTTTCCAATTTATTTGAAGAAAA
The DNA here is from genome assembly GCF_905147105.1 of Pieris brassicae. NCBI lineage: Eukaryota > Metazoa > Arthropoda > Insecta > Lepidoptera > Pieridae > Pieris > Pieris brassicae. Next base: position 1,737,062 of record NC_059673.1, on the reverse strand, counting down.
TTACTAATTTATCGAACAATTTAGTCTTAACAAAGGAATTACAAAAAACAGTACTTTATTTACTGATAATAAAAATAACCTTTAAAAAAACACTACTTATTACGAAGGCAAACTTTGTTACTCCTTTAATTATTAAATAAATATAGCACCGCAAGCTAGTCGCAATAAAAAAACCAGAATCACTAGATATTGCAGTCTTCCAGTTGCACTCTATAGATAATGGATATACAGACTTAGCTCGTTTATCAGAATGCTAAATCTGGATATCGGTGCGTTTGGGCCAAGACGCGTTCTTCTGAAAGGAGGGATAAATGAGAAGCCTGGGATCTAGAGGTTACACGAAATTAAAATTAAGACAAAAGGTTGCGGCAATAATCCTGATTATTAAATATCTTAAATACAAACTATATCAATCAGTATTCTACGATTCTCCAATGAAATCTTAAAGTGGGGTAGCCTGGTTTCGTAGAAGAAAGGAATACCTGCCTACCTCTATATCTGTAAGAGGTTCACTTCTTGGGGAATTTTCTGATTGAAGGAGTAAGGTCATCGGTGACATCCAGCCGACAGCAGCTCCATATGAGAAAACCGGTATTAGAGCTGCAAAAAGATTTAGTATATAAAATGATTAGCCATAACATTCACGTGTCGAACTACCCTCTTATTAATCGAAAATCAATCCAAAAACACCGTTTTACCTTTGTCTTCGGAAGCTCGTCACAAGTTTCCAAGTTCCATTGTGGGGTTTCTCCCCTCTTCTCATAGCTTCGGCCTTCCGTCAATACTCTTCTCTAAGGGCATTTGCATCGATATTCCAGGGTGCGGTACCGGCTATGCCACACACTGCGTAATAAGACACAGAGCGGTACGCCCGCGTAAACCTGACAGCGACTGGCTGAGAATTGCGCGACTGTGCCGTTTAAGTTTGTCGCCCTAGATTGGCGTATTAGCGGCGACATCCCCCACTCGGCTTACATACATTCTGACTGACAGCATATTTGCCGTGGCCAGTTTTGGGGTGAATTGTAGTGAGAAAGTCAATTGAGGTTCTAGAACCAGCCCAGGGTATGATGTTGTGTAGCGTCGTAAGTGACCATGTTGAGCCTGGTTCTGACGAATCGATAGTGCGGTAACGGATATACCGGTCCGAGAGAGTCTCGAACTCTAGTAGGACTTCTCAGTGGACTGGACTGGACACAACATGAAAGATAGGGGCTCAATAATGGAATACCCACAATTGATTCTCCATTTGCTCAAACCCACGTAGCTTCAAAGCCCCTGTTAGCCCAACAGTGCGCTACTTTCCACTCTACTAACGCTTTTCCCTATGGCTTGTACACCGGCAAACCCTAAGTTACAGACTTGCGTTCTAATCCCCAGTGAAGATTTAATGTCTCGGATGATGGACTCATCCGCACCAAACTTCCAAGTTCATTTAGAAAGGCCTCAAATATCACTAATTATCTTTCCTGCTACAGGCCTTTTCGGACTGGGCCGATGCAGGGCGAGCCGTCTGCCCGTGTGATGATGATCGCGGACAGACCATCCAAGTCGCCAAGCCAGCTTTCTGTATATAAGGCAGGGCAGTTATAAAAAACTCAATGAGGCCTTCCCGTAAGAACCAACTGATTCCACTTCCATCCAGACTGAAATTACATCAATCAGGGCCATTGACCTTCTCAATAAAAGTATATAATACATTACCGGAAAATTTGAAGAATGTAACAAATAACTTGAGGTTTACCAAATTGCTAGAGGAATTATTGTATAAAAAATGTTACACCGTAACAGAGTATCTGACTGATAGACTTAAATTTCATTATAAAAGTTTACAAATAATGTTAAGTACATGTACATTTCGCAACGTGAAGCTAAAGCAAATCTAACAAATAAAGAATGTATCTTATAAGAATAAAAATGTATATGAATAGAATTAAGTATAATAAAGCATGCCTCTCACATGTGCCTAACCAAGGTCCTTATTGTAATAAATTATAACGTGTCATGTGTAAAATATAAACATAAGGAATCCAATTAAGATTTGACTTTAGCTCTGAAATTATACCAGAGGCTAACGAATTCACCAGAAACTTTTTTTCAATAAGGTGATAATTCCGATACGCAGGCCCGCGCCTTGGAAGTTCAGCTTGAGGTGGGAACTGTGGGGCTGGATCTTCACTTAAATCCCTCTGCTATTCAGTCGGGTAGCAGGATCCTACCCACTAAAAACACGTGCTTCACACGCCTTTAAGATGGGCCTTCAGGGTTCACCAGACACTCTACTCTCTAAGGGAGTACCAGAAACTAGACTAACTCTGATCACACTAGCCTTACCCTAATGGGCAGCAAAATGGTAATGGTGAAAATGGCCCTAAAGTTTTTAAATTTGTATGACAAAAATCAAAATCAAAAAAAATATATATAAAGAAGACGATCTTTACATATTTAGGTTTTATTTGTCGCGGGGATCTCCTGGATGCTATGTTTCTTTTTAAGCTGTGTAACATTCTGAATGCTGGATCCACCTCCTATCTTATCTAGATCATCTCCGTTCCCAAAAGTTTGAGACATTGCAAGCGAGCGGACACATTTTTTATCTCCACCAATTGCTCCATTAAACAGAATGGCTAGACTGTGCAATTGGCTGCAGGACCCAATAAAACTCGAAATTTTCTCAGACCGCCCCGCCCATCCGATTACAGAAAGCGAATTCTGTTATCACTCTGTTAGGTTTAGCGTTATGTTTGTAATTTGAAATCTTCTGTTTTGTGACCATATAATAATGTTTATAAGTGTAAGCTTAGTGATTGACGTACAACATTGGTATAAGCGTTGTTTGTGCACGCCGTTCTATTCTGTATTTAGTTGTTTGGTCTCATTCGCGTGGCTTTTCATAAATAATTTCAATATAATCGTCTTTTTCATGTGACCTTTTAATTAAATTTTGTCCTGTTCACTGTATACATGTTTTGTTTGTTTTGTATATATGTCTTATGTATTTTGCATTTACTTTGCCTTATCTGATTTTTTATTTTTTCTCAGAATGGTTGCCTGGAAGGGATCAACTCGAAAGCGATAATGCCGCCAGTGGTCCTTCATTTCATTTAACTCAACTATTTGATATTTCTGTATGCAACGAAGTGTTCATAAATAAATAAAAATACTTACTTAAGAGAGAGCATATCAACTGCGTAATCTGGCTTCCTTCGCTAATGATTGATTTCATTTTTACTTCTTCACAGAAAGTATTTATTTATTTCATGAGTACAGAACAGGTGTTTAACACATAATTGTTAATATTTAAACAGACAGTTGTAGACTGAGTTTCTGTAACTAAATGTAACTTTTTATAAACTAATCTTTTATATTTGTTGAGTCTTATTTGAATGGTGATAATATTGTTACCTATAAAATATGTAAATGATGCAACTCAACCTCACTTGTATATAGCCATTATGTAAAAGTTAATAAAAAAATAAATATTTAACAGGCAAACGGACAGCACCTGATGCTAAATGATACCGCCATCACTCACAAGTGGGTTCGCAAGTGGCTTGCCTAAATTAAATAATAATTATTTATTAATATTAATGTTTAATGTTGAATGCAAGCTTTCAATGTGGCCATTGCCTGTGGCAACCATTAAAATTGGGCCTATTTTAGGTTACAGATTTTGTTCTTCTTCTTGTTCTCGTTCTTCTACGTCTTTTTAGCGTGATTTCAGGGACTAATATGTCAATAAAAGTCGGCTTATGGGCGATAGTTTAACGAGAATATTATTATAATATCATATTAAATTGTATTACTATTTTGTATGGATACAAAGAAGGAATGAATCCTCGGAGGCATAGGCCAATCAAGTGGAAGAGAGAGGGATGCGGTGCAAGCGTACAATGAGCGTAACGGGACAACAAGTCATGCTTTTTCGTGCGTGCAGCCGGCGTTCATCTATTAGACGTTGTCACGTCAAATACTCAAGGTAATACAAAGAAAATATACTCCAGTTGATCGCCCTAACGAACAAAAAAAACAACACCTCAGTCAGACCGTTTCCGTTTATGCTACTATATTTATTATTTGATTATTTAAAATCATTTATTTACCAGCGTATCACATTATTACGCAATTATAAGTTGTTTATCTAATAATTGTTTAGTTATTTTAGACTTAGCAATATCGTGACAGTATGACATATTTATAAGCCTATATAAGCATTTGTAACATGATTTTTAAGTGTCCTTACCATGCACTGAACAAACAGGAATGCTCTACAGTGGATTTCTCGGCAATGATGAGTTTGAAGGATAGATTCCGGAATATTGCCGGCCAGTACCTGCACCTTACGTTGCCCAGCTTGCGAATGCAAACCTGGATTCGCCAATGATCCACAGATGGATAATCATCGATGGATACTACTACTGGAACTGCAGAATGTCTTAAATGGCACTGTCACCAGAAAACTTCTAAGCTTCAACAGAATTAATCTCAAAATAATGATAGGGATCACCACTGTCTCATTAATATATATATCTTTGTCATTCGCGCGACACACAGTCCCTTGTGCAGAGGATGTTTCAGTGCAGTCACCCACGCAGTCGAAGTCATTGGGTTTTATTAGATTTTTAATGGTTGTTTATATACAATTCTTATAAGTTTTAGTCCCGCCTTCATTTTTGTATGCCTATAAGCACAATATCCACATTATACAGACTATATTAACTTTTAATACACGGATAACCCTGAAAATGTTTAGAACGGGCCAGTTAGAAACATTGCATTAGAAACTTTTTTGAATTTCAATTTTAGAACTCTTTGGTAACCTAATATAGTGTATTGCATTCATTTGTCATTTGTTTTTGTGAATTGGCGGCAAATCCAGAAGTCTTGTTACACGTGAAAATTAACCTAACGCTAGAAAATTTTTGGTCAATAACTTATTATGGCTTTCGTTGTGGGCTTACTCAACAACAAAGCTATGATAGGCTACGATTAGAATTTCTTAATGAAGCCCGATCTCTTGCCACTATTTACAATTGGTTTAATGAGTTTAATCGTGGACTGCTCCATTCTCAATGATGATCCGCGTGAGGGACGTCCTTTAACAGCTACTACTGAAGATAAAATCAGTGCTGTGCGACGCATGATAGAGGAAGATAAGAGAGTGACCTATCAGCAGATACGGACAAGCCTAGGCATTGATATGAGTCAAGTTCAAAAAATATTACACGAACATTTAGCCGCCAGGAAGCTTTGTACCAGATGGATTCCCCATACTTTAACCGACGACCAGAAACACCTTCGCATGGACTGGTAAACTTTTGACTATGGCACGTGTCGAGATAATGAGTCATCCGCCATACCGTCCTGACCTGGCGCCTTATGACTTTCTTTAATTCAAGGTATTTGCTCTACGAGCCCTGAAAATGCGGTGAAAGCGTACAAAAATGCCATAGAAGAGGTGGTGCAGTAGGTAGGGTAGGTAGGAGGTGGTAGTGGTTCCATCGAATGTGACGATGTGTAGAGAGGAACGGAGATTACTTCGAAAAACAACAAAAGTAATTGGCAACTTTCTACATTAAGCCGTTTTTCATTTTCTAAACATTTGCAGTGTTACCTAGGTTCTTTATATTTTTTTATGTAACAGGCAACAGGGAGAAAACGGGCAGGAGTTTCATCTGATGTTTCTGCCGCCCTTAGACCTTCACAAAGCCAGAGGTTTTGCTGCCTTTTAAGAATTGGTACTCTCTTTTTCCGAGGGACCCTAAGACGAATTGGTTCGGAAATACTTTAGTGTGCAGATGGCTCAGTATTCTTTCCGATGATAAAACTTATATGTATGCAGCTAGGCTTTTAATCCTACAAGATTTAATTGTAATATATTTAAATATAACTAGTGATAAAATATTCTATCATTGTCAGTTTGTTCTACTAATATTAGCAAGGTGAACAACCCACATCGTCTTCTAACGTAACTTTAATATTTTATGTACAACTGACCGTTTTTGAAGGCAGTTTTTGCCGCGAACCACCACTATGTGGAACCAGTTGCCCGCTGAAGTATCAGTTACGTATAAGAACCTAAAATTTTATCTTTATCATTAGCATTATCTGTAGCTTAAATTAATTGCCAATTGACAGTTTGTCATGTCAATGAATGAAAGCCAATGTCATGAATTTGACGTAATTTTCCATATTTTCTTTCACGTTTTTCATTTCCAAATTAAAGAGTAATAGATAGGTAACTTAATAAATACGTAAAAGGTAAGATTAACTCTTGTAATATATATTTGTATATCTTTCTCAATTATTTATTAGTAATCATAACAATCGAGTATATAGTATTTACAATTTTCTTAACCTATATAGTAATAATAAAAATAATTAAAAATTAATTAACAGAAAATTAAAACAAATTTAAAATGTTTCATTCCTGTGACAGTGTAGAATTTCCTCGCTGTATTGAGATACTTATTCTTTGGGGAGGAAATCACCAGCTCTGGGGTCACTGGTACTATCTACCAGGCGCCAACTTAAATCTTTCATCAGGTCCCGTGCACTTTATCGGGTTCAAGAGTCTTAATCATATGTTTTTAATTATATGTTGAAACGGCTAATAACAGCAATTGGACACGATAATATCCTCCTTCAAGGAATTACCATTTTTTTTCTTTTGTTGTCACCTTTCGTCGTCATCACAATTTTGGCATCTGCCAACCTACCAAGCTGCTATTAAAAATTAAATAGCATAACATAATCTTCAAATTCGTCTCCCTTCAGTGAATAATATTTCCGTCTATGTTAAATGGAATTAGAAGTCAGAACAAGTAATTACCAAGCACTACGTTGTGATATTATTTATAATAAATTATTGTTATAATAATTTAGATGGCATTGTAAAAGCGAGTAGTGTTATCTTCATATGCTATTATAGAAACTAGGGTTTTTTTTTTTAAATAAATAATTCGACTTAGACTCCTTCAAGAACAGAGCGTAGTAATTCTTAATAGCCCTCGAGCCTGAGTGTCTATGGGCGGCGCAATCACTGTTCACAGAATTTGATTTTTTAATTCGACCAGCCTACTTACTTTTTCTATGTATTATATTGACAGGTACACTCCAGTAACTACAATACAATTGTATGATTTGGGCGTGGCTATTAGCATACGTAACTGTTGTAGGTGAGTTTGATTTGATTAAGTCGATTTCCGAGTCTTAACCCCTTGCAGTTGCGTAGAGATGTGTGTTGTGGAGTGTTCAGAGTTATTCCGATTAGATTCATCGAGCGTACCAATTCATAAAAGGCCAGCAACGCATTCGCCCTATGGCATTGAGTGTCCATGTCCATCACTTAACATCGGCTCCTGCCCGTTTGCCCCCCAGTTCTATATTTTTTTTAAACACAGTACAGTAGCCTTTCTCTGTAATTCTTAATAATGAAACCAATCTTGTTTTGGTCTGGGGTTGGCAATAATTTGAAACAACGCTGATATGTCAAGTTACCTAATGATATACATAGATGGCGCTTTTTTAAACAAAAAAGTAATTTTGTCGTATGGTTATAGCAATTATTAAGAATTAATACGTACTTACAACATCTATTGTATTGTTATATTATTAATTACGTTATATATGTAATAGTATATTCTTTAACAAATTTGTTTGAACGTCATCTATAATTAGATTGAGTTAAACTGAAATTTGTCGGCGTCAGCAACTATTGTAAGCGGTTTCATATTTTACAAATTGTTCACTTCATTATTCCTGCTCGTGTAGACAAGTGTTTGTCGAAGGTTCGATCCCTGGCCCACCAATGGACTTTATGAGTATGTGTACATTTAACCTATATTTTCTGTTTCGTATATTTTGTTTATCAAAGTAATACGTTTTGGCTTTGTATATTGCCTAAGTGTTTTCATAGTGTTAAACTCTCTCGTACGGTTAACATCGTGACGAAACCGTCATGTTTTAGTCGGTGGTATGTGGCACAGAAGGCTGATCACCTGTGAATAATAGATCACGAAACAGATACAAAAATTTGAGGCCCAGGCAGAAGGTTGAATAAAACCAATTTTATTGGTCATTGGTTTTATTATTAGAATTTGTTTAGCACTGCTATTATAAATATTGTTTTCAGGTGGAATTTTATTTTGGCATAACGCAGTAAATATTACAACACTGGAAGAATTCACAAATAACTTCAAAGTCTTGGTGGATGAGATGTCAACATCCTTTCAGCCTTACGGATATCCAATAGAGCTTCTCATTAGAAACAAATTGTTTTTGAATAATATTAAAGTGTTTTACTAATATTAATTGTAATTACACTTACGTAATTTTTTAATTAATTTAGTTTTTTCGTTAAATAATAATGAAATCGTTTACTTGATAAGATATTGGTACAATTACATATAACAGAGCCATATATAAATATGTATGCAAATGTCATAGAGCAGTTTTAGCCTAGTGGCTTCAGCATGCGACTCTCATCCCTGAGATCGTAGGTTCGATCCCAGGCTGTGCACTAATGGTGCGCACTTTTTCTTTCTATGTGCGTATTTATATTAACATCAGCTCGAACGGTGAAGGAAAAGCATCGTGTGGAAACCGGCTTGTCTTAGACCCAAAAAAGTCGACGGCGTGCGTCAGGCACAGAAGGCTGATCGCCTACTTGCCTATTCGATTAACAAACATCATGAAACAGATACAGGATCTGAGGCCCAGACCTAAAAAGGTTGTAGCGCCATTGATATTTTATGCAAATGTCATACTAATTTTAATAATGTCTTATGATAACAATATACGCCTACGCTATAAAGGCACCTTGCATTAAAAAAAAAACACCTTCCCCTTGAAAGAATTACACGTGACTTCTGGAAAGGTGATTAAATAGTTTGATAGCTACATACATATATATATATATATACTTTCTTTTGCGAACTAGCAAACTGTGGAGTTGACTCCCGGTGACTTCACTGATACAAGCTCCACTTGTTTAATGGACTCCTCTAAAATGGGTATCCATGGGCTGCGATGACTGCCCTTTTTGGGCGTTACGTAGACTCATTTGCCCCTATCCAATAAAAAAAAATATTTTACCTGGAAAGTTCATATGTGTAAGATATAATGTAATGTATATGATATAAGTAAAGGCTAGTGCGTGTGCGCAAGCTTTACGATAACGTTTCTTAATTCCACTGTTCAGTCACTGATCCAGTCAGAAAATTACCTATAATTGACTGGATTATATATCACCATTGCCTTATCTATTTTCTTTTTACTTATGTACACGCGTTAGTACGTTAGTAAGTTATACTTCTTTGGCTTAACAGGATAAAAGTCGTACGTTTGTAGAAAAACGACACTAGCTGATTATATATATATAGCTAGTTTCAGAAGAAGAAGAGAAGAGAAGAAGTAAGAAATATAACTTTAAAAATAAATATATATAATAATCTTCCTACCATTATGCGAAAATGGTATTTGCTTATTCAGGTTAAAGTAAAAAAGGCAATTTAGTTTAACATTTTATTTGTCTATAAAACATCGTTACACAGACTATAACTATTAGAATTTGCTAAAGTACTTAAGAGGCATGCGTTTATTAAATGCAACCGTGCAGGTTTAGTTATAAACAACGAACTGTATTTGGTCTCAATTGAAACTCAAGCCATTCGTTATTTATAACGGAATACCAGACAAATCGATTAATCGAACAAGCAGTTATGTTGTCGGGTACATATTTAATCCTAAAAGTATTTACAAATTACGTAATAAATAAGAACAATAAATAAACAGTCAGAAATCTTAATCTATATGCCAACGGCGCTCTTAAAAAATTAATTCCAAAAAACTTTGAGTCTCTTTAAGCTTTGTGTCGAAAAAGCTTTTAGAAATAGGCTTTTGGGCTCAAGTTTTTAAGAAAACCCTATAATAATTATGCGACGATATTTGAATAAGCTAACTACTTAGAACTTACGTAGAGAGTAAAGGAGATTATAATTTTGTACTTAATAATAAAGACGAATGGAAGACGACAATTATGAAGGGACTGGCATGATATATCTCTCTATTTGTCAAATATCTTAACAAATAGAGAGATTCGTAATGTCCGTGTAACGGATTGTTATATGTGTTGTAAACAGTGCGTCACAATACAATCCGAACAGAAACGCTATCGTTTCGATAACCAACACGATGGAGTTCAAGCTTGCGAGAACGTTTTAAATTTAACCTGGAAATGGATTCGTCCGTCGATCTTTTGTTGAATTATGCTGTATTCTTAGTTTTCTAAAGCTTTTTAACTGATACCAGAAATTAGAAACTTTCTTCTGTCGCATATTTCGAATTCTTTGTCAGATATTTGTTTAATATTTGAACCTCAGGTTTTCCCAGTCAGAAGAATATTGTTAATATTGTAACTGCAAGAAGGTGAAACTTTCATTATGTCTATTTTTTTTAATGTTTTATTCCCAGAGTATCTCTGGTTATTGTTATTAATTTTATCCCACGAAATAGTTGTAAATAAGAAATCGAAGTTGCCAGGTGCAAATACCTAATCTATAGCATAAAAATCATTCCTAAAAGAATTGGCACTAATTGAAAATGGTGTTACCATAAGCGATTATGAACACTGAATTATCGATACAAATAGTTTTTAGGCTCCTCTGCGATTGGCTCTGTGCACGTTCCTAAATGTTTTAGCTGCATGAAACTCCTGAAAAGAAAAAAATATATAAATATACTTAAAATAGCATCAAGTAAATAACATAAATCAGTGCCGTTAGAACTTTTCTGGATTTCTGTATCTGTTTCATGTTCATCTTTAAATCTAATAGGCAAGAGACTTGTCCATGAAGAAGAGAAGAGAAGAGTTACATGTCCATTGCTGCAGCCGGATGGAACACACGGCATCAGAGATGAGAGCAGCACGCTAAAGCCACTAGACTGACATTGCTACCGGAATGCACAACCGAGAATTCTTGACTCTATCATCGAGGACACTAGCAAGGCTTTGATTAATAAAATAAAATACCTTGATCGGCAGTTCTCCATCTCCAAGAAGCATTTATTGGAGTAAGTCTTGTTATCAGTGCCACATACAGGGTCGTATTCGGGTGGGCAGACTCGTGCGCAGCCCGCGTATTTGAACCGAGAGAGGCAGCGCTTCAATGGGACGACATAAACGTGTTTTCTGGGAATATACTCATTAATTAATTATTGCATATAAACGGATTTATTTATGTCGCAATCCAACAGATAAGATAAATTTATTACCAAAAACAATACTAAAGATATAGCCAAACCTGGAATACATACAAATAAGAAAAACACTTTTTGAACGGATTAAAGCTATGTATTATTATTAAAACTTATAGCTATTTACATAATAACTATAAGTTTTAATAATAATACTAATAGTAATAGGCCTAATCCTTACATACGCTTTGACCAACCGAAAGTACTTGCGAAAATAAAAAGATTCTTCCCAAGATTGGTACGCGAAGCCATTGAAATAAAAAACACCCCAATTTCAATAGAGAAGACGGCCTAAAATTATCAAACACCTGGGATCCAATAATATCCAAATTAAAACCCCAAGACAAACAATCCGCGAAAATAGAGGCCGCCGTGAGTCATTTCTGCAAAAACCCGTCATCTTTTAGTCGATACCAACTCCGGGGAAATAAATACAGATAACACAACTTTCTCTACAGCTGTGATACTTTTGACATTTAAAATTTTTTGTCTTCAGTCACCGTGACCACGCACGCTGAAAAGCACGCGAAACGTCGGAAAATTTTAGAATTATGTAAATAACTATAAGTTTTAATAATAATACATAGCTTTAATCCGTTCAAAAAGTGTTTTTCTTAATGTGTAAAAGCTAATTTAACAAAAGACATACAAATAGTTCAAACATTTCCGAAAAGAAAAAAAAACAGTAAAATTATTAATTTAACTAAGTAATACTAATTCGTGTGTGTATGTAATGTGTGCTCATGATGCATTATCTAGTTTAGAGTATTATAATTTAAATAACTAAAACATTATTTTACCTAATGAACTCTTTTGTATTTACTAAGTCTAATTTATAAAAAAAAACAGAGCTCTTCCCGAAAAGTAAACTGGCTCCGCACGACGCAAGCAGAGTCTCAATATATAAGTTAGGTTAAACACTTATAACTCTAGACGGTTGGACCGATTTTGATGATTTCTGGTTTGTTCCGTCTTCCCTGAGACGCTTACCTACTTATAAGCAACGTTAAACTTAAAATAGTCTGCGCAAATGTATGAGAACAGACTAGCTCACTGTTCCGCGTTCTATATCTCATTTTTTTTACAATTAAATATACAATTATAAAATACAAATATTTTAAATCACAAAATAATGCTTGAAATTTACACGTAAAATGTATTTTTCGAACAAACATTTAAACTAGTTATGTATATAGTTTAAAATCTGTATGTTTTAAGCGTGAAGACAAGGCTAGACTTTGTCAGTGTTATAAGGCGTGGACTAGAGATGATGTCGTATTTGTTGCCATCGGTAAAAATCATTTGGCCACTAGAAGGTAACTTACATCCAAGTTTTGAATAAGCGAGGCTTAGCTTTAATCATTTCCTTACCCACAATTCTCCTTCTTCATAATACACTCGTTCTTATAGAATCGGTTGTCAGATCCGCAGACGAAGGAGGGTGTGTCGGGGCAGTCTTCGTGGCAAAGGGCTGTGGTGCGACAGTGAGACGCCGAAACGGCGACCACGTGCTGCCCACACGTGAGACGGCGGAGTTCACATTGTGACCTGTGATACAAAATATTTTAAAAATATGGGAAAGAACGTATGATGATACGTACGATAGTACGGGACGCCCACAAAGGGCCGTCATCGCAGCACATGATCTTGTTAGTGGGTGCGTAGCCAGTCTTTGTGACAGTACGCTCTTTTTTAAACTATTGGACGTTCCAGGGAAGGGGTTCATTTCCCCATGGGGGGGGGGGGAATCATTTCCACAGTTTATTTATTTATTGAAGTCAATCATCATACATAATACTATATCTACGCGTTATGTTTCACGCTCTTTTAAAATATATGACAGTTTTGGTAAAGATATGTTACAAAAACAAAAATGTCAAGCAGAAAAACATTACCATCAAAACAACGGATTAGGTATGACAAAGGCACTTAACAATGCATTCTTTAAAATTGATCGCTAGTTTTCAAAAGTTAAAGTAAAAATAACTAGAAAAAATTAACATATAGAATATGCAGTGTGAATGAGGTATGAGTAGCTGAAATTACCAAATCTTTTTCAATTAATTAATTGATATAATGTTTTAACGATAACAAAAATTATAAAAATAGTACAGGCCAAGTATTATATATATATATATATATATAAATAAATAAAATAGCACAGCTAAGGTAAGCTATATATTTTAAAAGTTATATAGAACTTACTTGTAAACATTTCCATCTGATCCACAAACAGGTTGTTCGACAACGTTGTCACAATTTTCTGGACAATCAGTCTCGAGCCGCGGCAGTAGAGTACAGTTACCGAAGTGTGCTAACTGGACTCCTTTGCTGAAAATATCATAGTTATTAATATGTGATGTAAATAATATATAGAAGTAGTATATTTATAGTTTGAATAAGTTTATACGAGAAATGAGACCACTTTCTTATATATATGTCGGAGAATGAATATTTTAAAATTCCCGCCACTCTGAAGTTAGTCGTAGAATGCGGTGTGGTATGGTAAGGTAGACTGTCAACGTTGACAATTGACAATACCTAGTCTGTGTGATCTACCAAATGTCAGTGGCGCGACTGTTTCGTGGCAGTAAGTGAATTCTTTAGTCACTTGAGTTTCGAACGTTGCCTGCGCCGGACGTGCGCACTGACTGTGTTATAATGTCGGACGACGGTAGTAACACCAATTTTGCAATTATTAATTGCGTTGAATCTGCGACATATATACTGTAGATAGATAGACTGTCTCAAGAAGGAATGAAAATAATATTTTTATGGAGATGCGTAGAACTCGTTTGTCAGGTACACGTACGTTGTTGGTATACGTATCCGTATGTACGCATTATTACTAGATTTTTTACCTTTAACAAGATTTTACCCAAGCTATCAGACCTAGACTATATTTATAAGGTGATACAGTACAAAAAAATTGTTATAGCTGAAATCACAACAAACGCGCATTCAAAACTTATTTTTTATCAAGGGCGTAGAGCGGTCAAGAAGCACTGGCATTAAACTTTCCTCTACTCTTTTTAATCGCTAAGTTTCGAGTCAATAATGTGATATATAACAAATTAAAGTAACTCACAGGCAAGTAGCGACTTTCAGTTGACAGGGGTTGTAGTACACGTTGGCATCAGTTCCGCAAACAGGGTCACCCTCACTCGGACACTTCACTTTGAGACACTTGCTCATCTTCGACTTACATTTCTCCATGTCCACCTTCTTTACTATTTTTCTGCTGTTCACGCTGGAATGGAATAGAGTTTATAATACAAACAGATTATTAATCAATAAAAAGAGTTAATGCGGGAGACATGTGTTTTGTTATGGTTGGGAATTTCAAATTGTTTAACTTATTTTACTGATTTTATAAAAAAAAACTAATACCTAAGTTACGAAGATTTACTAAAATATCAAAAGTTAAGAGCAGGTTTGGCCTAGCGGCTTCAGCGTGCGACTCTCATCCACTCATCCTCTCATCTCGTGCACCGATTGACTGTCTTGTGCGCTTGAACATTAGTTGAACGGTGAAGGAAGACATCGTCAGGAAATAAACCCATAAAGTCGACATGAATCAGGCACAGGAGGCTGATCACCTACTTGGCTTTTAGACAAATGATCATGAAACGTACCAAAGTCTGAAGCCTAGAACTAAAAAGGTTGTAATGTGATATATTTTATTTAACAGTATGATATACTACGGGATGATGATGATGATGATGTATCAGGATCAGAAGGGTTAGGTCGGTCATCAGGTTGTAAGATAACAGAAATAATAACTAAGCAAAACATGAGCAATGAAATTGAAATTACTTTACAGGACTTATTACATGGTGATACATACCCACAATTAAGCATCTTCATCTCACACTCATTCCTGTAGATACTCTCGTCGGAGCCACACACCAGCTTCTCTTTCTGATCGGAGCAGTCGGTGGGACAGTATTCACCGCCAGAGGTCCGCTCTTGGGACACACAGAACGCCATGGGCACTTCGAACACGTGCTTACTGAAAATAGTTAAGAATTGAGTGAGGAGATTGTAATGGTGAAACTGGAATGTTTTCTAGAATCTACAGAGGATTTGGAATACAGAGATCAGCGCCTTTTATGTATGCAAGGTGCAAGAGATGTGGTGTTTTCACCACGGTAAATGCGGTAGAAGATGCAAGGCAGTGTTCAGAGGAGTTGTTTGGATTAATACCGGCAGCTGAGTTTCATTCCTATGAAACTCAGCTGCCGGTATTAATCTAAAGCACTATACGATATTCATAATTCATCTTCGATGTCCGTCGTTCCACAACTGTTTTAAGGCAGTTTTTCGCACTATATGTGGAACCAGCAGTATTTCCGAACCATTTTGACTGAGGGTCCTTCAAGAAAAGAGCGTACCAATTCTTAAAAGACCGGCAGACTGTTTGATCGATATAAAAATAAAAAGTCCGATTTAGTTTTTACAATAATATAATGTGTCTTCTTATAATGTTTTGAATTGTTATTGTCTTTATGTTTTAATTATACAGTTTATTATTTAGTTATATATTCCTATTCGCTTAGCTCCTTCTTTATCTTCCTTTAAATCTCTTCTTTACAAACATTACCTGTCCACATCGTATCCCTAACTTTCTTACTAACTACTAACTGACGTGAGACTTATCTTAAATTATCGTGATTTGTGTCTTTTACTTTATACTTTCTATTTTTAATGTATCATCTTTTTAGTTTAGTTTGTTTTTTTTTTGTTCCTGTTTAGTTTTTGTCTTAATAACTGTGTATAACATGTATTTTTGCACTACTTGCCTATCTTATGTAATTTAATACATTTTTTTCTTTACTCACAGTGGTTGCCTGGAAGAGATCGCTCGTAAGCGATAAGGCCGCCAGTTGCCCTCCTTTTCATTTAATTATGTTTAATTTTTTGTGTAACGAAGTGTTAATAAATAAAATATATAGGTATTATACGTCATGTATGCGGCTTGAAAGAGATCACTCCATAGAAGCCAGGCCGCCCGTATATATTGAAATTAAAACTAGTATTAGTAAATCTAATTCATCAAATAAATACGGTTGTGACCAAATTCACCTATCTCTAGTCCCCAGACTGGGCCTCTGAGTTGTGGGGAACTAGATTACAATTATTCCATGGTACATGTTTTTTTTTAATATTATGGTATAATAGTTTTGACTTTATGCCAGTTTCAAGTAAAAGGTTGGGAAACTACACGCGAGATGTTACATGGTTACTGTTTAAAATATAAAAAAAAACGTGGTCTTAGTGTTACACAAGTCGTATTAGTATGTGTGAATGTGTGTGCGCTATGTCTGTCTTAGTGTTAGGAACCACACAGCCATGCCAAGATACGTAGGAAGGCGTAGATTCGAAATCTAATTGGCTAACGTAATTACGTTTTTGTGGATCTGGATAGTTTGAATTCAGAATCAAAGATTGGAAGATTTCATAAATGCAATGAAGCGTTGACCTTCGTATAGCGTAATGATTACGTGTAAGGATTTTCGAAAGTATTTTGAACTCGAATAAGTTTACTTACCCACAGTTGGTCGCCTTCATTCTGCACGCGTTGGCATACAATACGCCGTCCGAGCCGCAGGTGGGTCTGGCAACACGCCAACAGGACTCACGACAGTGGCGCGTCGTTTGACAATGCTTCTTATTAGTCCGGACGACACCTTGCCTGTTCATAATCATTAGTTTTCCTTAACTTGGAATTGCTTAGGTGGAATTTTGTATAAATAACTTGTGGACTATACTATATACCCACTGAAGTATTTCCGAAGCTATTCGACTTAAGGTCCTTCAAGAGCGTACCAATTCTTAATATGATAACTTAATGAGCGGTATCAGTTGTCAGGTTTGGCCCCTATTGTAAAAAAAAGTATCGCCGCTATGACTCCCAACTTTAACTTTAACTTCGGTCTATTATGAGTCTGTTGGGTTTGCACGAGTTATATGGCTGCAGAGGACGCACCAGTAAAATACTTTTTTGTATAGATATTCTTTTGGGAGACAAAAAAGTTACCCATGATGATCTTACAAAAATCCTAAACATTTTCCCAATCCCAAACACTAGTGACTCTCTTCTCCTACCCTTTGACGTCAGCCAACTTACCCACAAGTGAACAGCTTCATCTGACAGGTATTCTTATAGACGTTCCCATCTGATCCACAAATGGGACCGTCGAGTGGGGCTTGGGAACAATCGACGGGGCAGTTTTCACGATGTGCACTTATATTGTTGCACGCACCCAAATGTGAGAGACCGATGCCAACTCTGAAAGATAATGTCCTGATTATTGAGCTGTCCACTAAGAGTTGGTGTAGGACTTTCAAACTCCGGTTAGACTTAACTATGTGCCCCTTTAATACTTGCTCTATGAAGGAAAACATCGTGGGGAAACCGGTATGCCTTAGATCCAAAAATTTGACCGCATCAGGTACAAAAGTATCATCTAGTGTTTTCATTGGTGCTTTTCAGATTCAAAAACACAGCTACCAGTTTTGTAAATATATTTTTTACGGGATTTGAAAAACAGAAAAGACTTTTATTTATATTGAATTGATTGATTATTTACAGCCTATGCATGGCCAAATTCCAACTAAAGATAACATAAAAATAAAATACAATTGATCTATTTGACAGTAAACCTCCTGCTATTGCTCTAACCAATGCTCCGTCATTGGTTTTTTATTATTGCAGCTTTTTTATGATAAAATATTTTTTGAATCGGTTCAAATGTTTTTGATATTACTACTAGCATATTTTTATTCTTTATATCATATATATATATAAAAATACATGTTCTCGCATAACATATAAATGTATAATAATAATAAATCATTTATTTGCAAGATAGTGGTACAATTAGATCGATCAATTGTAAAAATTCACACAATCAGCCATTTGTTTATTCTCATCAAGACATATTATAAGAACATCCACACAATGTTGATCATATATACCCCAATTTTGTAGGGGTACATTTAGCTAATGCTTGGTATGGAAAAGCAATGGTAATAAACATATAATCTTTGTTTAAACGCCATCTAGTGTTAAAAAATAAATACCTGCAAATTTCGACTTGCAGCATACATCTGTTCAGGTACGTGCGACCATTAGTTCCACACACAGGGTCTCTTTCTGAAGTGCAGCGGTGCTCGCATTTAGACCCTTGGGCTCTCGAACAGCTGCCTTGGTCTGGGGCCAGTCTTACTCCTGGAATAAATTGTTTAAAAATCATTTCTTAACTCGAATATAAAATGTTTCATAAGCAATCCACGCAATAAGTATCGAGCGTAAAAATTATGTTTTACGCTTGTACTCGAAAACCATAAAACTACCATAAAATTTTTGACTATCTATATATGTTTTAGTACATTCTTTATGGGTATGGTAATTTAACTTTTTGCTTACTTTTAACTCGAAAGCAATAAGGCCTCCCGCTACCCTCATTATTTTAATTGTATATTTCTTGCATAGTTTACATAATTCAAAATAATTAACTTTATATCAATACATAACATTTTAAACAAACAAAAGTTCCTTCACTCAAAATTCTATATCTCATAAACTTTGACAGTTGTCAAATTTATACACGTGTCTTTTGAATTATATTAATTACATTAGGTTAAGCCAGAAATTTATATCTTCTTTCATTCAAAGGTTAAAGAGCATGCATAATAATGTGGTGGCATTATTGCATGGTACATTGCCGAGTGATGAATTATATGTAAAAAAAATTGGAGCTGTTTCAAGATGGAGCCGTGAATTATGTTCGGTAGCGGATGATAATATATGGATAAATAAAACACTTAATAATAACTAAAGGGCTCACTATTGGCTAGGAGTATGCGATGATTGTTTACATTTTGTTTAAGCTCCTAATTATTAACTTTATGTACTAAAGTTAGGTTACATAACTCGTGATTCAACAACATTAACAAATATAAATTTGCTAAGCGCGCCATCTATGTGTCAGCCTACGAACTTTTCAGCCCATGTAATATTAGAATCTGATCGCGCACGTACAAATAACAAATCTCACGAATTAAACTAATAAACATTGCTCTAGCTATTTTATTGTTTCATCTATTCCTGTCATAACATAGACTTAGTACAATTTATTCCATTTCTAAGCTATAAATTATGTTACTGGAATACATTAACAAAGTCTAAATACATGTGGGTGTGTACAAAGGAACCATTTGTCCCGCGAAACTAGTTTATGATTTATTTATGTTCTGTTATAGTTATCAAAACTTTATGTAGTTAATTTATCTTCTTGATGAGGTATGTATACAGACAGTGATATATACAAATGCACTCGAAGGAACCGGCTTTAGCCAGTCACCTTTGTAAATTATTTAGGTAGTGTCACCCATCAACATTCTGCCATCACAACTGTTGCTTAACGATCTAACTAATCGATCGTTGTTTTTTGCATATTTTTTTAAATACATTGATTTATTTATTGAAGTGAAACTTCTTTATTCTTGTCCCTACCACGGTTGATTCACAGAGAATAGAAGCCATTAGTGTTCATGTCCATGAGAAATGTACCATTGTAATGCATTGGAAGGAATAAATAATTGCTTTCTCGTTTCGTTTGCTTCAGCTAGTTTGACCCATCACAATTCTGGCCATCACAAGTAATGCTTAACGTTAATGATAGATAATTTTGACTAACCTTTTCCACAAGTCTTCTTCCTCATCTCACATAACGACGGGTATATGTATCCATCAGTCGCACAAACCGGTTCACCTTGAAGTGCTGGACCACAAATTCTTGGACATGTTGCGTCTCTTGCGCCTTCACACCAGAATACAGCTGGAAAAAAAATTGAATAAATAAACATCGATATTGAAATATCATGATAAAAATGATAAAAAAAACAAATAAGCAACCACTTTAAATATATTTCCTACCCGGGATTCGAACCAAGACTGAAAAGTCTTTTATTTACGCAATACTAAGCTGACTAGACCGTTGTTGGCTTCAGCGTTCGAATCTCATCCCTGAGAACGTAGATTCGATCCCTGGCTATGCACCAATAGACTTTAAGAAAACACTTTTTAAACGGATTGAAGCTATGTATTACATAATTTTAAATTTTTTTCCGACGTTTCGCGTGCTTTCCAGCGTGCGTGGTCACGGTGACTCACCTGGTGGTGAGTCTCTACTGGTGTGGTCACCTGTAGACTTTTTTTGTACTATTTAACATTTGCTCAAACGGTGAAGGAATCCATCGTGAGGGCCAAAAACTACGGAGTGTCAGTCAGAAGGTTGATCACCTACTTGCCTATAATATTGACAAATGATGATAATTACTTATTTTTTAAAGCTAATAATATAAACTTTATATTATTTTAAACAAATTATTGTAATATTTGAATTAATAAGGGTCTTAGTCTGATACGTACATCCATTAATATTTTTTATATATTTCTGATTGCCTACCTACGTAATTTTAGTACAGAGAGCAAATGGTTACCAGGTTCAACCGATGTTGAGTCATTGTGCCCATGGACACTTACATTACCAGACAATTGCGTTGCTAAGCGTTAAGAACATAATTTTTTTTTATCATTGCTATCAAAATACCGAATTGAATTAAACACTACCATAAATAGATATTCTATAAATGGCTTTCAATATAAAATAAATAGAATAATTGCATGGAGACACGCAAACCCTTAGCGAGGTATCTAAGTTTGAGATAAAAATCTCGGAAGGCACGCATTGTCCACCGCGTGGCTGCTAACAGGGCGTCCCGAATATAAAAAAGAAATTTTGCACGAAATTTAACACCAGTGGTGCTTGAATTCTTTTTGGCCTGTTTATCATTCAATAATTCTTTAGCAGCAAGATTATGGTGTAGATAGATAGTACAATTTAATTTTCTTCACAAATTCTAGTCATATGGCGTGGAAATTTGTCTTATAAAATTGTTATTTTTAATAAGGTACTTGATACTATCACATAATTGCCGCGCACCACCGCTATGTGGAACCAGCTGCCCACTGAAGTATTTCCGAACCAATTCAACTTAGGGTCCTTCAAGAAAAGAGCGTACAAATTCTTAAAAGGCCGGCAACGCACTCGCGAGCCCTCTGGCATTGAGAGTGTCCATGGGCGGCGGTATCACTTAACATCAGGTGAGCCTCCTGCCCGTTTGCCCCCTATTTTATAAAAAAAAAATATATTATTTTGACCTATTAATTAGACCATCCTTCAGGTGGACAATAAGAGCAATAAAGCAAAATTTCAAGTTTTTTTTTTTAGGTAGAAGATATCCGGATGAAAACCTGCAGGTGAGTTTCATCATCGGACGTCGAGGCAGAATACGAAATCCACTCGTATCACCTCGACATCTGTCGTACCACCACTATGTGGAACAAGCTACCCAGGGATTACTACGCTAGAGACGTTCAAGAACCGAACCAATTCTGTAAAGGCCAGCAACGCAGTTCCGTGCCTTCTGGAACCATGGGCGACTGTATCACTTAACATCGGATGAATGATGTGGGGTGTGTAACCTAGCCTGCCTGCTTAGTTAAATGCTTTCGTAAATTATAAGTGTGTCATTATCGTTTCTTTAAAATATATATGCTAGGTTTCCCCGACTATGTTGTCATGTTAAATAACTTAAGGAAATTTTAATCAGGATGTTTTTAATCTTATATATTTAACCTGTAACGATAACGAACTGTTTAAATAGAACACCTTCAGTATTGTAACTATCCGCGGATTTCGTGGCCAGACTTCGACAGACTTTGCAGACGAGGAAAATCCATTAGCACCCAGACCACTTTTATCTCGTGAAACTTTTTAGTTTATAAACATTTATATCAAAATTATTATCCATTCAATTTTGCTTTTAGCTAGTGTAAACCGTATCAGTAATCATGTAGACGCTTTATAGATAGATTTTTTATAGAACCACCTGTCCATATACCACTGCAGATTGCTAGATAAGAATTCATAGACCTTTTTATTGAAAGTTTTAACTATTTGTATTAGTCGATACCAACTCCGGGCTAATAAATACAGATAACACAACTTTCTCTACAGCTGTGATACTTTTGACATTCAACAACTTTTGTCTTTAGTCATCGTAACCACGCACGCTGTAAAGCACGCGAAACGTCAAATTTAAATTTATGTAAATAATTATAATTTTATAATAATACAAATAGCTTTAATCCGGTTAAAAAAATGTTTTCTTTCAATGTGTAATAGCTATGTTAACCAAAGACAAGACCTTTTCATAATAATAATAAGTTTTTAGCAAGAATATGTTGCTAAATTATACGTTTAGCATGTTCTGTCACATTTAAGATTACATTATCATAGTCAATTATTATATTTATGACTACGTAATCACATTATTAAAATATATTAAACCATTTACAGCCAAACGATTTTTATAATAGATGAATTAGGCTGCTTAATATTAACTACACACCGGACATACAACGACCAATATTTAAGCATTGACATGTTTAAGCTATCGAGGAATATGGTAAGAACATCCATAGCGCTTATCACCTGCATCAAGAGCATACCCCACATACACACCTTCACACCTCACTTTAACACCATCACACATCACAGCCAAATTGGGTATTACTTAGATGTATAGAACAACTTTGTGTTTACCCTTTTGTAATTTTTAAATTGAAATTTCGCGCTTTAGAAAAGTAATGTAAATCTTGTTTGATCTAGTTCCTTGCAAACGAGGCACGGACTATCTATGCCCGCGTTTTATTCGTTTGTTTTGTCTTTGTCCCGTATTCCATTTCGCTAAACACTACTTGGCTTTTAACTGCTATCGCGCGTAGTACTTTTACAATAACAAAATAAATAAAATAAAGAATTACAATAATCTTATCAATGTTAGTTTATATTATCAAGTTATTTATTTTATTTTATTTTAATTTCATTATTACTCTCAATTCTTAATTTGAATAAAACCTTTAATCTTATTCAAAGTTTGTGATTGTTTAAATATATTTTAATGGAAAATAAAAACATTAACCAGTCTTGATATATTTTTATATAATTGAATTTTCAGTCAAGCGTTGGTATTGGTATGATATTTCTAAAACAGTATCGGCATCGGTATCGTATCAGCAAAAATGCGTAACGATGCATCCCAAATTTTAAGTGTATTTTTTTTGGTTTGTATATATATTTTTTTTAGTAGAATAACTAAAGAAATTACTTTACTTGCGCAGTGTTGAGATGCTCCTGACGCCTAATATGAGGTTACATAGTACACTCACTCACATGCACCCACACACTTACTCATGCACTCAGGCTTGTTGGAAAAGTTAAAAAATGTAACTAATAAACATGACATCAGAATGTCGTAGATCCCTTGGAAGATGGGACGGGATTTGGTATGGGATGTGAAGACACGTTTGCCCTGTGACAAGCAAAAACACTGGGGCAACCGCAGAACAGGCGGAGATTAATAAACGGCTTTAATAAGTCTTTCCTCCAACTTCAATTTTGTTCCCTTTGGAGTAGAGACGCTGATGAAAGATTTAAGTTGGCACCTGGTAGATAGTACCGGAGACCTCAGAGCTGGTGTCTTCCTCGCCCAACGAATAAGTTTCGTAATACAGCGAGGAAATGCCGCCAGCGTTTAAGGGACTGCCACAAGGACCAAACTTGTAATAATTTTTTTTAAATTTCGTATTTTTAATTATTTTTATTATTAGTAAATACTTGATTGTTCAATACGGCAATAAGTTAATTAACAAATTGTTTATTTATTATTATTATAGTTGACTTTAGTAAGAAATTGTATTCAAGATGTAAACCTGGTCATATATATGGCCATAAATCTTGGCTACTATTACCGTTATAAACAATTGTGAATGCCGTTCCCGGTTCACGTAAAATGATAAAGGGTCTGATTATATCTTTTGATGGGGGAGCTGTTTCCGTATGGTCGCATCTGATCGTTATCATAGGGAATTCAATCGCTACTGTCATTTTCAAATATACTATGGTCTATTAAGATTTCTATAGATGTTGATAAAATATTTAATTTTACACATCTTGAAAACAATTTTCTATTAGTTTTTATTTATTAATCGATGTATTTTTCTCTTCGTGTATGTTGGCGTAAAAGAGCTTGTTCTTGAGCGCATGGGCTAAGATTGAGAGGTGAAGAAGTCAATTGGTGGGAGATGGCACAGGAGGGCAGGAAGCGATGGAAGAGTCTCATTTAGAAACACAGTGACAAGGACTTATCCTTGTTAAAATGTTTAAATCTTATATTTTCCTTATATACCAGTGTGCCGAGCGTTGGCAAGCTTTTGTAAATAAATAAACAGAAAACGGAGTACAAGACAAGAAATAATGAGTTATTTTTTGTATATTTTTTGTACAAAAATTTTGTACCAACCAGTTGTATTGGTTTCGTCCCTAAATTTTTGTTTATTTACTTACTCTGTTTACTAGATTACCATTATATTATGGCAATGAAGAAAGTCTTTTAATAACAAAGTAAATTTCTAGCTGATAAAAACACTACAGGATAATTGTAGCTGTGTCTTGTTTGTCGCCGTAAATAAATTGAATGTAAGAAAATACTTGAGCCGAATTTTTTATCAAGATTAAATTTCAAAGATTTAATGATAAAAAATGAAGACTTATCTTTGCACCAAATTTAATTAAATATACAGAAAATATTTTGAAATATATTTCGTACGATTTTAACGACAAAACTTCCGTTAAAAGCGGCATTATAAACAAAAACAAAGGAAAAGCATTTGCCCCCTTTATATGATCATAATAATATTTTCATAATATTTAGGACAATAATATTGTAACTAACACAATAATAACCATATGAGGTTACGGTTGTTTGGTTACGGGAATAGACATCTGAAAATCTGAAAATTAATCTACAATTGTATAGGAAAAACACCTTTTGTATGATAATCAAAGTTTATAATAATTAACCAAAAACATTCAAAAGTCTTCCTACAAATTTTTAAAAAAATGACTTTTGGAAATAAAAATCTATTTATCATATTTTTACGTGAAACATTATCATTAATATAAATTAGATAAATAATGTGATAAAATAATATAAGAATTGACCATAATTATATGACTCATAATAAATGTAACTCCCATATCATTTTTTTAAGACAAATTTGTACGCCATTATGTGTGGCAGAATATGCGAAATTTAGTATCACCATAACATTTTTGTCCGATATTCTTGTAAAAAGATTATTATTATTAAATAAATAAATTATTATAAGAAATTAATTATGGTTTATCTTAGCTGCCGGAAGTTCTATTTCATAAAAGTCCAAATACATGTTTCTACCTTCAGAAGTTTAATCAGACCAGAGTTTTAACCCACCCTATTGAACCAAACCTTGAATGAAGAATGCGGTCACATCCTAATCGGGCCTGTTAGGTGTTAAGAAAATGTGTCAAGGGCCAGGAAAATCTTCAACATTATAACTTCGCTAAATTTTCTAAGGCACTTTTATAGTAAAATCGTAAAGACATAATGAATGTATGTAAATATAATTTTTAATCTAAATAGACGTCAAACAATTCTACAACGTAGAAAAAATGTTACGGCATTTTTATTATAAAGGTCAAAAATCTTTGCTACAAAGAATTGAGAAAAAAATTGTTGATAAATACAATTGCCATTGCAAATCCACGGTGAAAAACGGCAACACCACAATAGTTCGGTAGGACTTAAATACCTACGACCATAGCTAAGTTCACTTGTGTCGGAATCATAATAAATTAAGATTAATAGGATACGAGATGATTTTTAAATGTTCAGAAGTGTTGTATGAATATTTCAATAAATCTCAACAATACCTAATTAATGTATGCCGTAAAAGTATCTTTGTAACAAATCCAATAGGTTCACGTTTTAAAACGTAATGTAAAAACCATATGTAGAATCATATTTCAATGATCTTAAGACAAAAGAGTTACGTTCCTAGGTGTAAAGAGGAAGGCACGAATGAATTGTTTAAAATTTGTTTGATAACAAATTATACGATCTATTTTATGTTCCATCAATATTTAGCTAGATTTTTTTATTAACAAAAAAAACACAACTACAACAAAAGTACCTTTAACATAATTACTTCAACAACAAGGTTTCGTTTACTGTAAAAAATATTAATTAAAAATATTATTTATAGACCACCTCTCAATACAAAACAATAAGTTAGTTTTACTTAAAGCAACTTAATTGAAAACAGGTTTAAAATACCAGGCGAGCATAAATTACGAGGGTGATCATTATTTGCTATCCACGGTCCAGGATTACTGTATATTTGCATGCAAAACGTATCGTCACTTTCTCATGAACGAAATAGAAATCGCTAGGTCAATGGTATTTGTGAAGTTCTTGAGATGACTTCTTGTGAATTAAAATTGCATTCTCAGAAGTTTGAAAAAAGAGGCCAACGATTATTTTCGATTAAAAATACGTTAATATCAGACCTAGATCAGAAAATTTGCCAAAATAGGCGATATTCAAATACAAACAAAATAGTGTGTTCAGAGGAGTTGTTCGGATTAATACCAGCAACTGAGTTTCATTATTGGACGTCGAGGCGGAATACGAATAAGTCCGTCGTTCAACAACTGAGTGATGCGGCCCACTGAGTATTTCCAAACCAATTCGACTTAGGGTGCTTCAAGAAAAGAGCGTACCAATTCTAAAGATCTGGTAATGGAATCGCATCGTCATTGAGAGTGTCCATGGGCGGAGGGAAAATTTTTGTAATGTAATCAAAATTGAAATTTTATTGTATTTAATTACGTAGATTAGGCGGCAAACAATTATATGAAGTTATTCAATATAATTCATTTATTTTATTAATTATTTAAGATCACCAGAAGTAATGTTTGAATAAATGTACGTAACAAAAGATGGCGTTCGTTAATGCAATTAAAATATATATTATAATACAATTTTAGAATAAAATCTGCATATTTATTTATGGTAAGTTTCATACGTATCTTATCGAATGAATTAAACAGTATTTATTAAAAGACAATAAGGTAACGAATGGCGCCAAAAGCGGGAGCGGATACATACTAAATATAAAATTTACCATAGACCACGCATTAAAAAATTTGACGTCCGTAATTCAAATATTAAAATACGTTTTTTTAAATCGAGAATGAAAAAGGAGTTTAACTATGAGGGCTTAAAATACTCTGAGCTAGTTTATAAATACCATCCACCTGACTGATATCAATTACAATAAAAAGTAAAAGATTTAGGCCTAGTCTAGACAGCTTTAGGGTGTGCTTTCGAACTATAAAGATAATTCAATAAATTACTATTGTGTACACCCAGCTTTACGTTAGGGCTATCGCAAGGTCTTTAATAGTTATCAATTATATAATGAAGAATTTAGGAACCTAAACTCATCAGTGTCCCAAAAGGGGTGTTTAAAGAAAGCTCATGGTAGGCCTTCAGATCGCTTTAACTAAACGGTGCATTAATTTATTAATTAAGGTAAGGTAAGGTAGGGTGGACTCAATTTCCGCACTTAGACGCGTAGTCGGTCCGTTGTGCGTAGAAGCCCTGGCTAATTTAGCCAGCCCAACTCCTTCCAGAAGCACAGAAGTCTCCCGGGCACTTCACAGCCTTCGCGGAGCGACCTCACTGTTCCGAGGATTTTTGTACGTTGATTAGCCACAGCCTCGCATTCCAGGACTACGTGGGTGACTGATTCCTCTGCGCTGAAACAGCCTCTGTCTTTCGCGTTGTGTCTAGAAATGTCTTTAAGAAAACGTCTGGCTCCAGCCGGATGCACTTTTCTCATGACAGAGATACTTAGAGAAACTTGTAGATTGCCTTTAACTGGGGAAGAGTTCTTGCAAACTAACAAAAAAAATGAATTAGTGAGAAAAAATTTACACAAATTTTTGGTATTTTTTATCCGAATAATGACTCCACCTTAAAATAGCTCCAATTTTTTCTTTACGACCTGTATGTAGTAGGTACGCCAAGTCATATGAAGGAGGTGCATACTTTAGACCCCTTACAATATTTAAAAATATTACATGTTAGATATTGTCTCAGTTTCCAGTGGGTCCCAGTGTACATTAGGCGAGCTTAAGTGGCGTTTGTGATCAGGTTAGGTTAGGTTAAGGCCATAAATGTGTACCTTCTTTCATTCATTTCACAAATCATGATATTTTAATGAATTTCTATGGGATTAAAGAGCATACGTCACCACATTATATGGTATACCATTGCCGAGTAATGAAAATATGTAGGAAAAATTTGGAGCTGTCGTCATCGTGCTGCCGTGAGATTCGACAAAAATACCATATATTTGTGTAATTTACTTTCTTTAGAAAATAAATAAAAGAATCCTTATTTATTAATTTAATTAATTATAATATCTTAACCGGTGAGAACCCTAAAGAACTATCAAGTTTACCGTGGGCGAAGACAAGCGTTACAGCTCGGAGCATTTATATCGTTTGCACGATTTGTGCATTGTCACTACAATATTTTTTTAATACGAAAATCTGTCCCTATATGAAATTTTGCAAAATAACAATTATAGTTACGATAATGATTGAAACGTTTAGTGTTAATTGAGAGGATTTTTTTAATGCTGGATCAAATTATTTTTAAAATTGTACATATTTACAATTAATACAGGTGTGTTCGTCGCTTTATATATATATATATATGTAAATAGAGCAGTGCTGACCTAGTGGCTTCAGCGTGCGACGCTCATCCATGAGATCGTGGGTAAATCCCCGCCATTAATTTTTATGTGCGCATTCAACATTCGCTCGAACGATGAAGGAAGACTAAAAAAGTCGACGACGTGCGTCACGCATAGGAAGCTCATGAAACATATACAGAAATCTGAAGCCTAGACCTAAAAAGGTTGTAGCGCCATTGATTGATTTATTTCAATATAAAGAAAAAAATATCGAGGCTTTGTTAAATGGTTTTTACATTACTCTCTACGGGAGTCTTTAGAGTTCATTGGATATGCAATATATATATATATAGCCATATTTTGTCTATGTAGAGAAATGTTTACTCTAAGATAGAAATCAAAAGATAAACTTTCGAGGGTAAAATAGAAAGTTATGACACGAATGGCGTACACAATGAAGGAAAATTTCACAAGGAAAGCTTCGTGCTTATTATAATTTGACCTAATATAATTGCGAAAGTACGTAAACAAAATTGACTATATAAACACATACACACACACAAACCTGTAGGTTAGACAGTGATTTTTGCAGCTTACGAACATTTTTTAAACAAAAAACTTGGCGATTAAAAAGAGTGGCGGAGAGTTTATTGCCAGTTCTTCTCGTCCGTTTTACGCCCTTGATTTGAGAACTGGCTTAAATGAATAAATCATTTTGAATTGAATTGAATTGAAAAGTCGAGACTAACCATTTATACAGAACTCGACAGACGTTTGGCCACAATCCCATCTGATGTTACGTGAGATGTGGTCTACTAACCACCGCTTAAATGAAGGCGTGAAACTCTTGCGAGCTTTTAGGTGAGCGTTGTTTGAATCGTCAATTCTTTTTCTCTTATTCTTCTTTTGATGCGTTTTCTTGTGTCGAGTACACAATTATGTCTACATATTAAAACATATTCTTAACGAAAACAACAAAAACTTCACACAACAAACATTTAACGGATTACATCTCGATTTATGTGGCAAAGTCAAAACTGACAATTGCCGCCCTTTTGACTGTCAAAAATTTGCGTCAAAGATTTATATTGTCTATATTAATAAATGATTGCTAATCTGTGTCGAGTCTCCAAAGACTATAAAATAAAATCCAGTAAACCTTTTTTAAATGTACATAATTTGTACCCTTGAATGCCCGCAAATGTTCAATGTTATTTATTAGTAATTACGAGTCGTAAATAAAATCTATTTCGGAGCAAGACTTTACAGCTTGCTTCCTAAGATACGGGAAATAGTAGCAGCTTTATTAGATTGTCTTTTTAAATAACAGCGTAGTGTGACGTGATTTTACTTTTTATGTTTTTAAACTTATTTCACATGTAAGGTATGTTTTTAATGTTTGGAAATCCTGCTCCATAAGACAATTAAAGTAGACTAAATCACCAGGTTGCTATTCTAGCCATACAGGTTTATATTTACTTTTGATGTAGCTCACACACTGTTGGACCGTATGTTATTGATTACATTTTTTTAAAAGAGTATTTTAATATCTATGGTTGCAATATTTCTAAATATGAGAGCGTATTGCATCTACATAATAATTTAGTTATCTGCTGCATTGTGTTTTATAACACGCGCCTATTTTATTTTAGTATAGTAGTTTTTATATTCTAGGTAATGGTTTTCTCATGTAATTATCAAATCAATGTTTACAAAATATTGTTAAAACTGTTTAATTATAAATATGGAGTTTCATGCCCATTCTTGACCATTAATCAATCATATTAATCAATTAGTAATTTTTGTTTTTGAAAATATACAAGTAAAAATGAAACTACGCTAAATGAAAGTTTTTTTTCCAATGTAATGCGAGGCAAATGGGCTGGAGGCTCTTCTGATGATAAGTGATACATACCATGAACTGACACATTGCCAGAATGCTCGCATGTGCTGGCTTTTAACGAATTGCTACGCTCTTTTCTAGAAGGACTTTAAGTCGGATTGGTTCGGAAATACTTCAGTGCTGTGGAGTTAATCTTATTCTGAGTTTAGTACACAGTTAGTTACACAATACTTTCCCAAACCCCAATACCTTAATGGTCAATAAATATTGACATCGTTATAACGCCCTTGCGCTGGTTTCTCTTCGCGTAATTAATGAGCGCTTGTGAAAGTAAAATTACCCCATTTACTGTATCTCAAGCCTCAAGCCTCAAGCCTCCAAGCTCAAGCAGCCTCAAGCTGTATCTCAAGATTTATTTTACAGGTATTAAAAAAATATCTTCCATAAACGGCTTTAAATTTGACACAACGAAAGAAACATTTGTAATGCTTGGTTGGACGCGGAGTAAATAGGAGAAGATTGGCTCATTTCCTACCTCCTCTGAAGTTTGTACAGCACTGGAGGTCTTTAAATATGCCGTTGAAATAGAACAAGGGCAACCCCAGAGCCTGTTTAACGCGAGTAACTACTCGAGGTGGTTTTAGTGGATATTGCTCACCCAGTCTCTGAATAGCAGAGATTCTGGTGTGGGTCAACTTTCGAGGGCAGAGGATTCGAAAATGCATTTCCACCTCGGATATAAAAAAGCCCTCATTTGTGAGGTTATTTTAAAAATCAATTAAAAAGACTTGTTAAGCGCCTTTCAGGTACCTAATCAGCATTGCTAAGAGAATAAGTAACTTTAAATGCCTAATATAAACTAAAATTTGTAGGTGGCTCCTACTTCCGGGAAAATATTCACTTCCAAAAGTGTAACATTTTTTGTAAAATGTATATTCACCGTAATTGTTTTATATTTTACGAGCAGTGTTGGCCTAGTGGCTTCAGAGTGCGACTCTAATCCCTAAGGTCGTAGGTTCGATCCCCGGCTGTGCACCAATGGATTTTCTTTCTATGTGCGCATTTAACAAACGCTCGAACGGTGAAGGAAATCATCGTGAGGCTAAACCGGCTTGCCTTAGACCCAAAAAGTCGACAGCGTGCGTCAGGCACAGAAGGCTGAACACCCACTGCCTATTCGAATAAAAAATGATCATTAAACAGATACAGAAATCTGAGGCACAGACCTAAAAAAAGGTTGGAGTGCCATTGATTTATTTATATTTAAGAACCCATATACTGTAGAAAATGAATTACGTATGTGTTGTACTTTAATAAATAAATAGATATAGTTATATGTATGACAGCCATCAAACTGTACTGTGCAAGGTGTATCAACTTGCCTGAAGCCGATTTTTTTTAATGTTTAAGAAGAGGATCTTAGGATTCCATTAAGGATAATAGATTGTGTCTACCACACCCCACATACACCAACATATAACTACAATCACTTGCACACCATCACACAACACAGATAAATTACGTATTACTAAGTGCATTTAGTAATTTTTGTGTTTTCTTCTCGTAAATGTTTGAACATTTTTATTTATGTCTTTTGTATAATATATTTATTTAAATAAAACCTAAACATAACCTCAATATACATATTTACAATTTTCATAACCTACATGGTAATAATATAAATAATTTAAAAGTTAATGAAAAGAAAATTAAAACAAATACAAAAAGTTGGTTCCTGTGGCCTTATACGTTTAAAGCTGGCAGCATTTCCTCGCTATATTGTGATAAATAAGTATAATTGTTTATATTATCTATAACTTATGTTAGCTGTAACAACGAAATATATAATCTTAATGATTTTAAGCAAAAGCATGTACCCAAATATATTTTCAGTAATTTTGTTGCTCACGGAATCGAATACTTGTAATAGATCACGGATCCTAACATTTCGTATGTAATTTACTTTCTAGCTCATTAGTATCCAATTTAGATGTTATTACTAGTATTTTCACTTTAACTGCATTTAGTTATAATTAACCGTCTCGTTGTTTATTGGTTAGATTTCGAAATCAGTGTTCTATACGAGCAGAATTAGCCTAGATACCTCCTGGGGTCACAAGCTCGATCAGCTGTGCACCAATGGACTTTCTATGAGCGTATTCAACACTTACACAGAAAACATTGTGAGGTAAGCTCACCTACTTGTATTTTAAAAAAAACTAATGGTTACGAAACAGATATCTGAGGCCTAGACCTAGAACATTGCAGACCTTCTTTTGTTTTATTGTTGTAAAACAAAAATATCATGGTGACCAAACTAGACTCGCAAGATATTGGCGCTTTTACCTTAGTAATAATTAATTTACAAAGAATTTTCACTTCTGACATGTATTCTTTGTACACATGCCCTTTTTTTAAATTCTATTATCTTATCTTTGCTTTGGTGGCAAATAAAGGTTTTCAGAGACTTGACAATAATTTATTTGTATGACTACCTACTACTTATATTAATTGTGAGTCAATTAACCTTTGATAGAGCTTTTACTTGTCTATACATATTATTATAAATATTTATTCTTTGGTATTTATTTTATTTAATTTTAGTTATAGTTGCATGTTATTTTGAGTTTTTTTTTGTTAATTAATTATGCACTTCTTTTACTTTACCCTCTGTACGTGTTTCATTTTTATTCTCCCATATTAGGGTTGCCTGGAAGAAATCGCTTGTTGGCGATAAGGCCGCCTGTTGCTTAATAACATGTAACCTACTTACTTTTTGTTTTTTTGTTTGAATAATTATGTATATTATGTGAACAAAGTATAAATGAATAAGATTCACATGATGCCTTCACCGGGATAACTTTTCATTACGCGCTATTTTGTTAAAAAATTAACATCATGTAGGCATACTACTGTACATTATAAATTATTTATTTACCAATACCAGAAAGCGTTAGCTACGATTATAAACAAATATGTCCGGCGAAGCGGGAAATGGGAATTTGTTGCTGGACTGTTGCGAGTCGACACAGTAAAAAGGTTATGTTTCCGGCAACGGTGGTACCAATCCGGTCCAATCGCTCCCAGCAAGGACGCTTTGCGTTTCGTTATTTTTCGAACCAAATTTGATCCATACGAATACGATTTGATAAATCCCTACGAAGTTCTGGTGAGTCTCTTAAATCAAGATTGTGATGCTTCTGAATTGGCTATAGAGTGACGTATGTACGTGTTGTAACTGCACTTTTTATTTCATGTACGTACTTGAATGTGTAATTCGTACGAATTCCACGAAAGCTGGAGCTTAATACAGTTAAGCTTTTACCGTAATCTCAAGCCAATATTTAGTGCAATTAAATTGATTTTCTTCGCTGATAACAAACGCGTTTAAATGAAAAATAACTTGACTTATTAAAAACCTTGTTTAATTTATACTTGTAGTACTCTCCTTTGACGTCTTATTAAGAACTTTGTTTAAATTATAGTACTAAAACTATATTTTTAGTTTTTCCCTTCCCCGCTTAGTCGCGCACTTTAATAGGGTATACTGGGATTTAATAATGTACTTTGAGATGGTTTACTGGTAATTTAATAAAAAAAATCAATTGAATAGATAAATTATTTTAACCACTCTTAACCTATATGATAATAATAAAAATTATTAAAGATTATTTTCCCTGTGGCCACTGGCTATCTACCAGGCGCCAACTTAAATCTTTAATTAGCGCCTGTGCACTTGAACCCCATGGCCCAAGAGTCTACTCCAAAGGGAACAATATCGAAGGAGGATATTTCAGCCGACATTGCATAATAATTGTATAACATTTTTAGTTAAAATATGGACGTACCTAAGCTGTAAATATATATCTTATGTGCACGTAATTACATTTTTACACAGTTGGACCGATTTTAACATTTGTTTTTGGATTCAATAATGATTAAGTTTTTTTTTTGTATTTAAGATGTGTGTACAGGACAGGACGACTGTTACGTTCATTAGTTATGACTATAAATATTAGAAATACATACACACTAATAATAATAATCCAGTGAAGCTACAATAAATGATTCTCAACTATGTGTGTAGAAAAGCTTAAATGACAGCTGACTTGTGTCAAAACGGACGTTTCATTCGCAACAGTGGTCATACATTATTATGATAGTCAAGATCTAAGATAAATGAACCTGCTTAGACTGATTAGACATTAAAATAATTTATATTCAAGCGATATCAATCGACCGACTGGTTTGACAACACGTTGATAGATTTATCTTTAGCGAAACAGATAAATCTCATGCATATTTTGATGTATAGATAAACATCAAAATATGCATGGATTTTACATTTATCTAAATGTTAAAAAGATGTCGTGATATCTTACGTGTTATCAAACGAATGTTCGATTGATTTCCGGGATATTTTTTTTCCAGATTTGAGGACTGTGTGTGGTGATGTGACCCCACTGATATGGGGACCCACTGAAAGCTAAAAGCCCCATCTGCTGCTGCTATAAACGGAAGGCACGGAACAGTTTCTCTTAATCCGTGTCTCTGGCAAGAGTTTATGCTGCGCTACTGCGAGCTCAACTTCTAAGCTGCGCAATCTGGAGCTGAAGCTGGAATTCGAGTATAATCATGTCGCCGCAGGCCTGTTTCGCGTTGAGGGTCGGCTTCTGGATGCCCCAAATCCTCTCCGCGTTCCCTTTAAGTACGACGGCCTCACAGAATGCTTCAAGGTTACATTGGCCCTCAATATCAGCCTCCATCATAGCTATCACTATGGTGGGAAGCGACTGATACAATTCGAAGGAAAGACCAAGCCAATTTCTAATTAACCTTTATGACGTAATTATAGTTTTATCTTTAGTTAATTAGCCACAAAAAAGACATATAATGAAAGTCTTGCGGGTGAGGGTGAGTAACCCAAGTGTTCTCCAAGAACTCGGTTTATTTGTACCTTGGGGATATGTGAGATGGCGAAGACCAAGGTTGTTGGCGATACCAAGGGCCAGAATCAGTTGAACAGATCCCGTTAACAAAGACGTTGCCTACTGAATGCTGTCTCAGACTCTCTATCAACATTAGCGACACTATCGACTTATCGACATTTCTCGAGAATATCTTATTGCCATCGGACAGTAAGGATAATGTATGTAGTTCTGTAAATAAATAAAAATGCTATGAAGCAAAAGGAATTCTCAGAGTCGTTAAAAAATTACGAAAATAATTTGTTAGTAAAATAAAAACTTTCGTTATTTTTACGTATCGTATCGTAATTGTGGAGTATTTATTTAACCATTTGCGTGTACAGTAAGGATAAACCAATGTAGGCCAGCGTTAAGATAATGATGTTACGAGTTTTTGTTTATATACAGGGTGTTCCAAAAATATTTCACATGTATTCACACAAACCGCAATTTATCCCGAAATATAAATATTATTGAAAATAGCTAATTGCAGTGATAGCAATATTTTAAGTGCTTACCCAAGTCCACTCGCGGGTCTTCTTAAACTTCCATTAAAACATTTATAATAACAAAATGTCCAACATGACAATTAATACCAGGGCAATATTATTTCCGTTCAGTTGCCTTTCAGTCTTCTACAGATTTCATTCGAATACTACATGGAACTACGCTCATCTAGAAGCACGCTGCAGCTTCACCACTTAGTCGACATCTTCAAGTTCCGCACAATTTGGATCGTCTTTCTCGTAACAGCAAAAGAGTGAAACGCCTTACCCCCATTTTCCCTAGACAGTTTAATATGGTTGCATTGAAGCAGTGGTGAAATATGCATGTCCAGGACAGCCGTCAGGTGGAATTGCACCAAAAAACATCTGAAGTTTAATCACCCTGTACACACATGCCGCTAACCGAGCAAAAACGGGCCCAATGTTTCACACACTCGCGCACGTGTTACTATGTTAAGTGTAAAAATATTAACAGTATGCTTTGACAGGTTTATTGAATACCTTCGAATCTGGGTTAATTAATGGAAAATGTTCATTTATTTTCATGTTTTTAATTGCTAACTAAAGAACTGTTATACGATTACCGACTGTATCTAAGGCGTTACTCGAATTTATTTGTTACGCTTTAATCTTTCGTTCTAAATTTTTCAAATATGTTGCACAGAAAAGTCTAATCAAGTTTATCATTAATTATTGTTTCGGAATGTACGCTGTGCTGAAAAAGTTCGTGTACTTTGCAGGCATCTGGGTGCTTTGAATAATACTTATACTTTAAATAAATTACTCGCGTACAACGCGTAATAATAATAATAATAATCAATGGCGCTACAGCCTTTTAGGTCTGGGCCTCAGATTTCTGTATCTGTTTCATGATCGTTTGTGAATTGAATAGGCAAGTAGGTGATCAGCATTCTGTGCCTGACACGCACCGTCGACTTTTGGGTCTAAGGCAAGCAGGTTTCCTCACGATGTTTTCCTTCATCGTTCGAGCTAATGTTAAATGCGCACATAGAAAGGAAATCCATTAGTGCACAGCCGGGGATCGAACCTACGACCTCAGGGATGAGAGTCGCACGCTGAAGCCACTAGGCCAACACTGCTCTATAATGTAATGTACAACATAAAAGCGCAATGATGTATTGTTGATTGCTATGTAAAGAATAAATGAAATGTAACACTTCAAGAAAGTGCCTACATCTAGCCATACTCTCGGTGTGTAACTCCCATGATTTAGGAAATCGCCATGCTTATATAAATAAGAAAACCTGAGTGAGCAAAATGATGCCTTGAGCTCGTACAGTTCGCAAAATCTAATATTTATCTTGACAGTAATAAATATATGTATGAAAAGCTCAAAACCCACTCGGTGGACGTGTCTGGAAGTAAATAATGTAATCATTTCATGTTAAAACTGATATGGCATTTTTAAAATTGATTTTGGCACGACAGCTATGTGGAACCAGTTGCCCGCCACAACTCACGTACTAATTCTGAAACGGCCGGCAACGCACTTCTGGCAATGTGAGTGTGGTCTTACTAAACCGTGGTGATTCTTTCCGTTTAATGTTACAAAATTTAGTAAATTCACAAAACAACACTCTCAAATACAAAGTATATTATACGCTCATACACATACTCATACATGCGCATAATAAAGATCTTATACGACTTTTATTTTATTAGTTGTAAAACTAAGACTTATGCTTTTAAAAAAATGTTTTAAACATACTCCATGTACCACAGAATTGTAATCTAGTTGCACAAAACACAGAATCACGTTGTATCACGTCACAAACATATTTCTGTCATGAATAAAGTTTTATTATTATTATTCGAGACACAAGTGAGTGACCTATAATTAATGATTCACTATTCGAAGGTCAAATTTAACAAGGATCAATAGTATCCATTAATCGAATTGTCATATTAACGGCTATTGGCATCGCACCATCGTGATCGACGATCCATAGTTGATGTTTTTTTTTTTTTTTTTTTTTATAAAATAGGGGGCAAACGGGCAGGAGGCTCACCTGATGTTAATCGTGTTTATTGAATTTTGATTGTGTATAGATAAAATAATTAAATTGGATATATGGCTTAATTTAAACATGAAAAGTCTATGAGGTTCTCAAATTTCTAGTTCTCTGTCAGTAGAGGCTCTTAATTTATATAGTTCTGTGGAGGCTCTCTAATTCATTGTTTCTGGCATTAGTTTAATCATAAAAATGTGTCAAGGAAAATCTTGTCGGCATTTAAATATAGTTAACAATTTCCCGCTCGGCTAAATATTTCCATATTAAATCTAGCTTCCAATTAACAGATTATTTTTTGCCACCATTATATGAATATTTTAATTATATTTTTCTATTGATCCAGTTCATTTAGTATTATTATTAGTTAAATGCGTTTAATTTGTTTTTATTAACTAAATAGTACTAGCTTTTAATCTCATCAAATAACATAATAATATCCTCAATATGGTCAAAATCAGCGACATTTTTGATAGTAGTCTAAATCCCTTAAATCTTTTCTCTTTCTTTCTTCTTAAATCCCTAAACTACGCTTTTAGCGAACGTCGAGTCGACTTTACAAGTATTTATTGAATAAAATAATAATTTGCATATAGTCGTGTTTCAGAATTGGGTTATCACGTTTCGCAATCATTTTATAAAATTACATTCATTAAAATAATTCAATTGTAGTTTGTTTTATAGTATCGAAAGTAGGAAGTTGTTCTTTTAATTGTTATGTATGTTAGAACACGGTCGCTACTGTCAACTGTTATTGTCATTAAATGTCACAGAGCCCATAAATCAACGTCAAAGGAAATTCAGTTAAAATCG
This sequence comes from Pieris brassicae, assembly GCF_905147105.1. Taxonomy (NCBI): domain Eukaryota; kingdom Metazoa; phylum Arthropoda; class Insecta; order Lepidoptera; family Pieridae; genus Pieris; species Pieris brassicae. The sequence goes on along the minus strand of NC_059673.1, from coordinate 1,697,925 downwards.
ACGAATCGCGAATCTGACATTGACATCCACGCGGTGGGAGAGCGTGGCGTTGTTCCGACGACCTGGTGCAGCTGGACCCGGCATGACATGAAAGGGAACTTTGGAAGGGGTAACCTGAGGCCTGGGCCTCTCGTGAGGTTTTTATACTTAAAGAGTTAAGAATTCGTTCTATAGTTCTATCTATAATTATTTTAATGTAAATTTTTTGCATATAAAAAGGCTTATTAATAGTTAATGCCAAATTAAATGTTATGCTATGTTTATAATGCTGAAGAGAGCTGTAGTCTCCCAGTGTAACTCTGGCGATAATCACGCTTATAAAATTAAGAAAGACTAATTGAGCAAAATATACAGCCTTGACTCGTAAACGATATAACATGTACCTTCCGAGAAATGACCTAAAAAACTGACTCTTCGAACACGTGCTTGAAAGCCTAAAAAGAAACTGAAATATCCAATTCTAACTCGTCATACTCATTAATCTGTCGGTTAAAAATGATGTCTGTCTTTATTAACAATAGCCATAGGCATACACAACCTCCACCACCCTTCCGAGCGGTGGCTTAATCCCTTGGCCTTGGGTAGAGATGTGGGGTCAATCGGTATTTTCTACTGCAATAATCATAGGAGTTATTCGGATCAATACCTGCAGCTGAGTTTCATTATTGGACGTTAAGGCAAAATACGAAGGCCCACCTATATCAGTTAGTCGTACGTAGTCCACAACTGAGCTTTTCTTAAGTCAATTGTTGCCACGCACCACCACTATATGGAGCCAATAACCCACTGAAGTATTTCTGAACCTATATGACTTAGAGTGATGACTTTTTTAAGAAAAGAGCATACGAAACCGGAAACGCATTTGCAAGCCTTCCAGTACCTATGGCCAACGGTATGACTTATTTTGATGACATTTTATGTGTTTAAGTGGAGTCGAAAATGATTTACATTATTAGATTTTTTGTATGTAAGACGTGAGTACAGGACAACGTTTGTCGGTTCCGCTAGTATTTATATTTTCATGTGAGCGTCCTGCCCATTTAAGGACTGTTTGCTAAAACACTTACCGCTTAAAAACACGCCAGCCACTAACAGGAGATGAGATTTGACATCCATTTTGAAGCACTTAACAAATTCTCAATTTTTTTTCAACAATCAATGGTCCATTGTGTTCTTCTGTAACAAGAGAAACAATAACATAAATAATTGAAAAAACAAATGTACTAATTAAATTAGTAGGCATCCGGTATCAAATTAACATAAATGTGATTAGATGTAAAATTAAACATAATTTGCATAAAATATATATAGTTAATATAACTAAGCATTATTATATATTATTACTATTCAGTAATAATATATAATTATATTCATAATATTCATAAAATATACAGCATTTACAATTTTCTTAATCTATATTGTTATAATAAATTTGTATTGGTTTATTGGTTGGTATTGAATCCCTTGAATGTAGACGTAAACAATACGACCTAATGTTTTTACACGCTATTTGCAACGGTTTAATTGACTGCCCTGACTTATTGTCGCTTTTACTTTTTCACACCCCTTTATCATACTATACAAGGCAAACCCAACTATTCCAGATTCCTCGGTCTAATAAAAACTATTTACGTAAGTCAGCCATGTATCGTATACCTAGATTATAACACAAATTGCCAGCAAATATATATTTAATGTGACTAAATAATGATTTAAAAAATATTTAAAAAACTCTGGTATATTTTATTTGCTTTGTTGTTTTTCCTTTATATTAAATATTTATTATAATGATCAATGAATCTTAGAACTAAGAACTTATAATCTAGAATTTAGTATTAATTTGTACTTTGTTATGTTTTATGTATAAATAGGTAAAACTGTGCTTTATGTTTATGTTTGAATGTGTATTCCGTTTTTGGCTTTTGTGTATAATGTTATTGTTTGAATATTGTTTAATGAGAATGTAGGAATACTTTAATAAAATAAAAATTTAATTTAATTTAAAAAAAAGAGTTTGGTATCTGTGGCAGTACCTTTAACGCTGGTAGCATTTCCTCGCTGTATTGCGATACTTATTTGTTGAGCAAGCAAAGCATCAGGTCTGAGGTCACCGGTACTATCTACCAGGCACCAACTTAAATCTTTAATTGGCGCCTGTGGACTTGAACCCCACGGCCCAAGAGTCTCTACTCCAAAGGGTACAAAATCAAATTTGTAGGAAAGACTCTGAGCCGTTTATTATTTCCCGCCTGCTCTGCGGCCTTAGCTTTCGTGCTTGTTTGAGGTGAGACTGGGCTAATGTGTCCAACAAGCATCCCATAACAAAGCCCGTCCTGTCTTCCAAGGCAAAAAACATCAACATTTAATCCAGCCGCTTGCCATCATCTCTAGCGATGCCTGTTGGCTCCAAAATGGTTGGAAAATAGACGGAGGCAAGAGTGCGGCGTATCCATATTTATAACAAATTGAAAAAAACGTAGTAGTCTTCAATAAAAGTCTCGAATTAGTTGAATAAACATATAATGTATATGAAAGTTATTATTAAACTTATTCAACGGAACCCAGTTTCTGGTGCAAAAGTTTTAGTAACTAAACTCATCTTAAACGGCTGGATCGATTTAATTGAATTTTTTTGATGCGTTTGGGTGGCCCCTAGATGGTTTAGATTCACAAATATCAGCCCGGCAGATGCTGCAGTTGGTAACTAGGTTATTTATCTATACAGCTAACAAACAGTTTTGAGCTGAATGAGCAAATGCATGTTTTCGTAATTTAACCTTAATTTTCCTGACATTTTATGTGTTTAAGTGGAGTTGAGAATGATTTACATTATTAGATTTTTTGTATGTAAAACGTGAGTACAGGACAACGTTTGTCGGTTCCGCTAGTATTTATATAGAAAATGAATTAAAAAGCTAAAATAAATTAAAAAGTTTGGTCCCTGTGTGTACCTTTAAGGCGTTTCGATGTATTATATTTGTTGAGCGAGGAAAGCAGGTTTTATTTGTGAGTAGTACAATATCATTATGTTTTTATTTATTCATCTTTAAAATATTTTTACAATAAAGTTTTTTTTATAAGCAAAATTTTTTTTAGCAATGGACGGTAGTTATCTAACATTGATTACCATGTCAAAATTTGGTATGCTCATCATCGCTCCAGTGGCGCAATTGGTTAGCGCACGGTACTTATAAGGCAGTGGCCGTGAGCGATGCCGGGGTTGTGAGTTCGAGCCTCACCTGGAGCAAATTTTTGGAGACCATTCGATTCGATTATACGACAATACGTTCTGTTGATCTCTGTTCAGATAAATTACTCAGCAATATATTAATAACAAATTATCGCCAGTTTTTGAGAGAGCAATAGTGAATCTGGAAGACGATTCTATAACAAAAGGAGATGGTATATGTTTAACTTTAACTGAACCAAACACGATCACAAACCGCAGTCAATACTTAGTTAAATGTATTTAATATTTTTTTCTTTCGTAAATGTTTGAACATGTATTTCAACTTGTGTATATCTTTAGTATAATCTATTAAATAAAATTCTAGTGTCACAATGTTCGTTCCCATACTTCTCCGAAATGACTCGACCCATTCTTATGAAATGTTTTATGCATATTCAGTAAGTCTCGGCTACTATCTATCTTTCAAACCCCTTAGTGACAAAGGGTATCCCAAACAATTTGTGATAAGTAAAAATTGGTGATAGCTAGAGCTATCTTATATATATTTTTTCTACACTAGATATTCTCTAGAAACTATTTACATGGCAAAACGTTTGCCTGGTCAGCTAGTTGTTTATATTAACGCGGCAACGAATAGTCAACAATCATCTTACACTTGTAGCCAATAGATTGTAAAACGTCAGTTTTGCTAATAACGAATGAGCCCTCAAATTCTTCATACATTGATAAATTGTAATATAACATTCTCGTTTCCGTAAACAATGGGCCATCAATTATATTATTTATAGGTAAAAGTTGTGTCAACTTAAAGATTCAATAAATAAGTCGAGTTACAGTTTTTGTTAGTCCAGCATCGCAACACTATAGAATTTAACGTTTCCCTTTATTTTAATCGATTAACAATAGTTATTTGAACATAACTCCACTACTTCACGCTCATATACTTTTTAAAATCCTTACAAGAGTAATTCAAGCAAGAACATCTAGTCTAGGGAGACCTGTCCCCTCGCACCGTCTTAACGGTTTAATGAAATTGTAACTTAACAATTGTCACCAAAATACATATAAAGAAAAATTTAAAGCTGACACTTATTACTAAAACAAAGATTTACGTGGTTGAGACGTTTGCACATACCATAAGTGAATGATTGTGATCATGTAATAAAGGATGGATGGGATGACAAATGCTAGTCTATAGCAAAAATTAAAAATGTTTTCATTATTCTTGGACTAGTAATTTAGTTTCTTCCTACTTTAGTGGACAAAGCCTCTTGGTAATTATTGTTTTAATTTCGTTTAATAACTTAGGCTAAATATTGATCTATTAATTGCTAAGTCTACATAGAATAAACATGATCAAAGCAGCATAGACGAACCTTACAGAATCTAGACTTCGTAAGTTCCACATTGTTTTCTCCGACCTGGATAGATTTAAATTTACCGTTTTCGATATTAACCCGAATGGCTCTCATTCTCATTATAGGCTTTCTATATGTGAAAGGTGTTACTCTTCAGTAAATAGGTGTGTTATTGCAGTTTACTGTAATATAACATACATTAAATTTGTTCGTAACATTTTTGTGCAACGCGAAAAACAAAACAGCACCGTTACAATATTTTTATCTCTTTCATGATTAGCCACATACATTTCTTGGCCAGTAAGAGCGTTGCTCGTTGCTTGAGAGTGAATAAAAATTAACCATTATAACGGGAATAATTTGAAGTGTGTAAAACAATGTATACTAGTATCTAGAAGATGCAGTCTGAAATTTGCCCATACACACAAAGAATTTTACACCACACGCGAAGACATACAGACAAGATATACACTTCGACACAAAAAACGCCTAAACCTACCATCTTCCCGATTACAAATACATGCATCAAGCCCACTAGTCATGTCAATCAAAATTTATAATAAACTACCGGAGACACTAAGAAATGAAAAAAAGATACATATATTTACAAACAAACTAAAAAAACTTCTTATACGTAAATGTTATTATAGCGTTAATGAGTACCTAGAAGATAAAAATATAGCTTAATTTCATGATTATTAATTCCTAAATATACAAAATTCAATAAATAAAAAAATGTTATTCTATGTAATTGGTACTAGCCGGGAGTGTGAAGTTTTATGTGCTATTTTTTTATTGTGTTGCTATTAGCTATGTTATATAGGTTTCGTAATGCCTTCTTTTGCTGTGCCCTAACAGGGTCCATAATATTGTACTTAGCTTTAAGCCTCATAAACATCTTTTGTAACGTTATAGAATGCAAATAAATACATGAATACATGAATACAGTTCTAGGCTAAAATGAATGTAACATAAACTTAGGAAGAACTGGTATGAAAGGTTTTGTTACCTGTACTATCTTTATAGAAACCTAGTAATCAAGACCGTTCGATTATAAAAACATTTCCATTGTTACTACTGCACAGAACATAAATAAAAATAAATTTAGAAGGATTTTTGGTAGATGTAGTAGTAAAATTATTTATTGTACGCAACAAGAAATTACATTACATTTCAAAATGGCGACGGTAGTACCAATTTTAGCCGCTGGCCAAGAAATGTATGTGGCACTGGATAGTCAGTGATCAAGCTTTTAATTAGATTTATGTCGATTTTTTGGGTCTAAAGCCAGATGATTTTCTCACTATGTTTTCCTTCATCGTTCGAGCGATGTTAAACGCGCACATATTTGTTTTTTTATTTATTTATTGCAAGAATATGGTACAAAAATAATATGGTGGAACAATCGCAAGTTCGCATATTGCCACACATAATGGCGTGAAATTTGTCTCAATAGTAATTTTTCATTTTACATTAAGAGTCATATCAATTCTTAAATTATTTGTATCATACATATTTATTATTATACGTTATCAAATTAATATTAATTATAATGTTTCACGCATGTAATCATTTACTGGGTAATACATTTTTTTTAAATAGTATCTTAAGTCGATTTTTTAACTCTCATCGGAAGATATTTTAATGATTTTGGTAAATTATTGTAATCGGAAAGTCCATAGCTACCGGGATCGAACTTACGGCGATGGATGAGAGGCACTGAAGAAATTAGCCCAGCAATGCTCTTAATATTAAAAAGCCTCTATAAATAATTTTCTTTACAACATTATTTAGTAAAAATAACGTTAAACCTCGAAACCAGTAGCAATTCACACCCATACTTGATCCGTTAAAAATCATTTAAAACCCCAATCTCGCCAATATCTTATTTCACCTCTTTCTCAGAATATACCTTGGACCTTTTTATTTTTAAATCCGTGGAATGCCGACTGAAATATGCCAATTTTAATTGAAGATGCAATAATAACTTTGATGGGATTAATTTACAATATTTGTGTCGGATAATATACTTATTATATATAATTTATTATCATTATATAGCGAGGATCAAAAGTGGAAGAATTTGGAGGATTTTCGAGGCCTTCACTTCGTCGAGGGTCGTGTTGTTAAACACCAAATTCTTTTTGAAAGTTATAAAAACGTAGTCATACAATTTAAAAGTCGCTTCGAACGTCTTTGTTAGGCTAGACTATAAACATTTGTAGAAATAATTTTAAACGACGAAAAGGGTTAATGAAAAATGTAATCTTGGTAAACTTGATAAAGTTTTTTTGTATATACATAGTTGAAATAGCGTGCTGGGATACGTCCATACTTGCGAAGATCCTATAACAATACACTCGGTGAAGCGTTAGTATTTATGTTTACCAGTTTCTCTCTGTGTTGGGGGTAATATCATATATTTTACGCAACACAATGGTTTCGGAATAACTGTTTCGGTTGATCGCTGTACCGTTGAACGTACACTGCTTTACATTTTAACAGTCGAGATGGAACGGAACAGGAAATACTGTTGTGAAAATGTCAAATAAAATACTATTCATTACTAGTTAGTGTTTTATTTACAGCAAAACAAACATATCTTACTATAAATATATTAGACGGTAACCAACGAAGTTGTTCACAAAAAAACATGTGAACGCAACGAAGTGACCTATTTTAAATTAAGAACGCGTAAAGGTTATTGACCTCTAGGTTAAGTACGTTGTAAATAACACCCTTGACCAGTTTATTGTCCATAAGCGATATAATGAGTAGTTTTTAAAGGGGCCTTAAAGAATCTTGTAATTTCTCTAGTGTGGATTTTATTGGTTATTTATTAGGGATTACCGTTTTCCTCCTATTGCAAAGAGAAAAACGGACTTGTTAAGTTGACATTAACTATAATTTAGTTTCATATAGATAGATAAATTCTCTCAACTTTCGCTTCATATATAAAAAAAGTATTGAAGAAAGATTTTAATGACTCGATTTAAAAATATATATTAATTATTAAGGCATTTTGAAATTTAATGAGATATATATGTATTATGTATAAAGAAATAAAACTATATCTATCTATGGTTATGATGAGGAAAATTCTAGAATCTGAAAAAAAAAACATTTTGAAGCAATTTAAATCCATTATGTCCGACCTACAACTTGAACCGTACCAGGGTCGCATGACAAAAAAGAAGGTCATCTGATAGCCTTGAGCTTGACCTGAACCTCAATAAGGAAAGTTATAATGGTCAATATTGCACGACTTTTGTCGTACATCGTTAAAGCGATCTTTATCTTAAGATTAATTAATGGGCGTAATTTTAGCTGTTTTAGCTACGAATTATTTAAAAAAAAAAGTTTTAAAAATATTTACGATTTTTCATTTCCCGATATTATTTTATTGTCATATGTTTATTTGTTTTAAATAAACAGATTTAGACTCTGTTTACATTTTTGACGTGGCGGGGCAAATTTCGTGACAACAGATCACAGATTATAAAATGTTTAACGTACATGTTATGAATTTTTGATTTCCAAAGAACAGACAATTTACTAATAGATAAAAGTTTACTCTTAAATACGCACATACAAGCAGTTTCATTTTGAAATCGATGTAAAATTCGGGTTACGAATAAAAACATTCATACAACACACATTGACAAATAACCACACCAGTTCAATACAATACGAGGCATACATAAGGTGACCATTTATTATTTGACTCAAAACGGGACATTGGTTTAATATAGGTCGAATAAAAAAAATCGCTTTGTCAAAATCAAGTTGGCTTAAAAGTTACGAATTGCAATATGGACCCAAAATGTTATGTTAGTTGAACAGAAGAAAACATTTGTTTTTATATAGCTGGTGACGATTTCAAATAAACTCTCAGCTTTTTTTTACATTCTGCTGCTCAAATTTTGCGTCTAACAGTTCACTTCGGGGACACCGGGACGTCGTAATTGGAAAAAAGGAAAGTTCAAAACGGCATGTCTGGTCACGTTAAGCATACATCATTTTATCGCTAAGATTACTATTAATCATAAAAAATCGTAATAAAAGGTTAGGATTTTTTAGTCTTTATATGTTAAGTTTCGTAATAATACTTAAATGGTATAACCGAATAGCTTGAGGCCTAGTAGGTATGCTATTATTGTTGCACTCTTTAAAAATAAATATCATTCATCACGTATCAATCCCGTATGAATGATGTAATAATTATAATTCATGTCAAATTAATTACCTTGAAACAGTGGACTACATCAAAGTCAAAATCATTTATTCAAATAGGTACATAATGTACACTTATGAATGTAAAAAAAAAGATATATACATTAAATGCTACTAATTTTACATTTACTGCCAGTTCTCAAATCAAGGGCGTAGAACGGCAGAACTGGCAATAAACTCTCCGCCACTCTTTTTAATAGCCAAGTTTTTTGTATTACACAACGTTTGTAAGGAGCTGCAACAATTACACCATGTTCCACATGACATCTTAAGTAAAAAACAATAATAAAATAAATTAAAAAGATTTGTTTCAGATTGTCAAGGCATGGTGAAATAGGAGCACGCACTTACAACTGCTTCAGAGCGTAAACTTTTAGAATTAGGTTGTAGCTAGTGGATAAATACCTTCTGAATACAAATTATATAAAGCAAATAAAATAAATAAGTTTTAATGAAACTTAAAATTTTAGTCATCTCTTGTCAGAAAACAATAATTCACATTTGCACAAAGATTTTGTATGTATTAATTTTAACAGACACTTATCTCAATTAATTAACTTATCGCTATATATTTTTTTTTGAAGGCTTAGGATTAATGAATTATATTACAAATTGACTGAGAGGTAAGTGGAGAATGGCGCCCGCGCCACATCTGGCTTAAGATACCTATTAATATTATGAAATTTCTTTTAATTACCCACAAAACTTTACCCCCTATCCATATCGATGGTGTAATTTTAAATTTTAGCCGTACAGTAAAAAATTTGGGGGTTTTATTTGATCAAAATTTATCCTGGGAGCAGCATGTTAAAGAAGTTAGCCGAAAATTATACGGTGCCTCCAGTATCCTTCGACGTCTTAGTAATTTTCTTCCCTTTAGTACCAAAACCTCACTGGCGCAATCTCTCCTCCTGCCTTTACTGGACTACGCCGATTCCTGCTCCTCCGATCTTAACGAGGAATTGCTAAATAGACTGGATCGTCTCCAAAATTTCTGTATCAGATTTATATTCGGTCTAAGAAAGTACGATCATATCTCTGCGTTCCGTAAGCGGCTAGGCTGGTTGCCAATTCGTCAGCGACGCGATGCTCATGTTCTTCATCTCCTATATTCCATCCTGTTCAACCCTAAAACTCCTTCCTATCTCAAAAATGATTTCAATTTTTTGGGAGCCCATAACTATAGCTTACGCTCTTCCGAAAATTATACCCTTGAAATCCCATCTCATAACTCCTCCTTTCTTGGCGATTCCTTTAAGGTCTCCGCAGTTAGGCTATGGAATTCACTTCCCGTCCCTATTCGCTTAGCTCCTTCTTTATCTTCCTTTAAATTTCTTCTGTACAAACATTACCTGTCCACATCGTATCCCGAACTTTCTTACTAACTACTAACTGACGTGAGACTTATCTTAAATTATCGTGATTTATGTGTCTTTTTACTCTTTAATGTATCTTTAATATTTTATTCCTGTTTAGTTTTGTTTAATAACTGTGTATTACATGTATTTTGCACTACTTGCCTATCTTATTTAATACATTTTTTTTTTTTCTTTACTCACAGTGGTTGCCTGGAAGAGATCGCTCGTAAGCGATAAGGCCGCCAGTTGCCCTCCTTTTGATTTAATTATGTTAATTTTTATTTTTATTTTGTAGTGTAACGAAGTGTAAATAAATAAATAAATAAAAACTGTAAACCAAGACGGCAACGTCTACATCACGCATTAAAATATTGTTAGTGGAAACTGTTTATAATCTATTGTGTTTTTCACTTCAGTCCATTTATCCTGAATCTAATTAGACTCATAGCATCCAAGTTCCTGATACGTATACAAAAGCGTGTGCTTAGTGATAAAATCGTGATTTCTAAGGTTCTTTTTTCCGATGATTTCTGATGCTGACCCAACTCCGCATAGGGACTCGCATGTCTATCATATGCCTACAGCGAATCCTATCTTATTTCGGCCATACAATGCGCAATGGCGATGAGAAATTGAAGAAACTGATTCTGGTTACTAGCACAGAAGGCAAAAGATCAAGTCCTCATAACTGTACACTGTCGTAAGAGAGCCGCTGGAGAGAAACCGATGGAAGCTGATAGTCCGCTTTAGATATTTTGACCACGACGCTCAGACATAAGCTGCCGATTAAAGGGAGAGAGAGTTTTGATTTAAACCAAATTAGAAAACATGGACTGTACGTACAAGTTGTTCAGATTGTTTAAGGTCGTTGAACCCTACGTATTTATCAAGGAAAGGGCATTGCCTAAGACAAAGATTGTTTAAAAACTAACTAGTTTCAAATTTTAAAGTTCAATTTCGACAATAATTCATGTGAATTATCTAGGCCCATTGACATTATCTCTGTACGTATTACGTGAAACCGCTGTAATCCTACAATAATCTTAACAACGTAGAGCCGTGCACGTAAGACAAAAAACGGTATACAGCAGTGTAAGAAGCAGAAAATCTCGTAATCTAAATCTTACATTAGCCATACTGTATAGTAAAAACGTTATATTTTTTTATCATAATACCTTATCTTGTTTTTGTTGTTTAAAAAAATATAATTGCCGGTGGAGCGTGTCTGATAACGTTAGCGATAGGTTTCGTGTCCACTGTATGCTTTATTCTATATAATATTAATTATACATTCAAATATTAGCTATCGTATTTTTAAAGAGCTCATAGTATAGTAGTTTTCATCATTGGACGTCGAGGTAGAATACGAAATTCTAATCGACGATTCTTCCTAGTTTTTTAAGGTAGTTTTTGCCGAGCACCAACACTATATACCAAAATATTATACCGTAATTTGTATATTTCGTTACATACATATTTATTTACTAAAATAGATACAATATCCTTACATTATTAAGCCAAACGATAATGTCGAAAAATCAATAAAAATCTTATCTTATCTTAACGTTTAGTTAACAATAATAAATAAAATAAAAGATGTAACTAAATTATATATAATTAAATATTTTAAGGAATTTATAATTAAGTTTGTTACGAAAGAGCTGGAAACCCTGACACAGGTATTTTTTACTTAAAAGGGTTCCCAAATCTTACACATTGTAATGCGATTGTACTTAAAATGAATAAACACATATTTAATAATTTAATAATAAAGTTACATTAGTAGCAATTACTCCATGATATTATTTGTCTTGGTCGTGGTGATTAATAGAAAATTAGTAACAAGAGGGGATTTGTTGGCTTACTATCCACTTTCGGGCTAAAGTCTTAAGATGGCTCAACCCAAATGCTCTCCAATCCGATTCTTTGTACCTAGGGGATATGTGCACGGTGAAGGCCAAGGTTCTTGTGATATCAAGGGCCAGAACCCTTCGATAGCTTCATGTGTTCACATAGTTCACAGTAGCGATATTGTGTATCTTGTGTATTTTTCGACTTTATCGTTTTAGTTTAACAAGGAAACTCAAAAACAACTTTATTCATATAGGTAACCATGTACACTTTTAAACGTCAACAGAAAATATATTAAATAGCTTCTAAATTTACATTTACTACCAGTTTACAAGTCAATTGTCATTGTTTGTGAGGCAGGGCAGCCATAAATATATGAACTAGTCCCAATCATCAAAGGATAAGAAACATTTAAATAATCGTTAAAAATTATAAACAAGCTTTATTGATTAGGGGGCGTTGAAGTATTACGTAACGAATTGGGGGGGGGGGGTCCTCTTGTAAAACATTCCGATGTGGGACGGGGATTGAATTACGCGTTATTGATAATATTATTTTCGACTTTCCAGTACTTTACGCTAAATAATGGTAAGTTTTAGGTATAAAGAATCACTGGGGGTGGTCACGAAACGTTTTACTATTGGTTACAGAAAAAGTTACGGTACGTTTAATAGGGGGGGGGGACAAGAATCTCAAAACATTGCGTGACGTAATACTTGAACGCTCCCTAATCAATAAAGCCTATTTATAATTTTTACAGAATTCTCTAATTTCGCTTGGGATATTTTTGTAAATTGTTAAATAATATAACAATTTTCATAAAAGATTATAAATTTTATATTGAGTAAAAATTACTTATAGCGAATCCTTTACTGTGCGAGCAGCTTAGCTTGCGGTACTGTGCTTATTGAGGTACCGTTCCAACAGCTGTGTCTAGACTACGTTAAATGCTACAATATCTTATTGTACTTTATAGCTAAACACTTTGTATGTATATTATGCAAATGCTAAGTTATAACACAAATTCTAGGACGTCCATTCTCTGCGTAAAAGATTTCCGAAGACAGCTTATTGCTGTATTTACTTAGCATTGTTAACGAAACGTTTACTTCGATGTCAAAATCGCAAGGAGCGGAACTTTTATTTGTGGTAAGAAGGTGGTAGAAATGGGTGGGTCATACCGGAGGGATCCAAGTCACCCAAGCCCTCAACTGAAACCCTCAAGATGGCCGCCTAAATCAGACACATAAGAAGAATAATTGCAGAGGCAAAGTAAGCTGGAATTACGTAAAGTGAAATCAAAAGAGCTGCCCAAAACCAATTACGCTGGTTTTCTACACTAGTGGCGCTCTGCCTCGCATGTGGGATATAGGACTTTAAAGCTAGTAAGTGTACAAGGTATGAAAACAATAAAAGATGAAAATGTAAAATAGGCGGTAAGTGTGCAAAGTTTAAGAAAAAAAACAGCAAATAATTATCTTCAGAGACATGATCCTCACTCATCGATATCCAGATTGAGCATCTGATAAACGAGCAAGGTCTGAAAATCCACAATTTGAAATAATTTTTCTTTGTTTTTATAATATTTTATTTTATTTCGTTATGTTTATAAGCCGATTGTTGATAAGCTGTTTATAAACAAATAAATATGATTGAAGAATTGGACTTTGAACCCGTTATGTACCCGTCTCCTTGTGCACATATATTTAATTATACATCATTAAAATTTAATCTCTGAGGCCATACTTAAGTTAACGTGTCTTTGTTTATAACCAGTAAAATTACGCTTCCTCATACCTTAAGCTCATAGTAAAAGCTCGCAAAACATTTTACGAAGAATTCTCATTACTGTTATTAACAATTTGATCTACTTTTACAACTGGCTTTTATTCTTTAAGCGAAAAACAATCGTGGCAGATGCCAAGACGAATAATAATAGTTTAGTAAAAATTGTATCTATAATAAAAACTTATACATTTAATAGTAATATAGTAACTGTATAAAAATATGTTTTAGCATACAATTTATGCATGATAATGACGTGCAACAAACAAAAGAAGTGCAAGGTATGCATATTTTATACTATTTTCAATCAATTTATATCTGATTTCAACAGAGTTTTTATTCATTTATAAGACTGGTCGAACTTGAATTCGAGTATGCGGTGATGTTAGTTATTTCGACTATGTATTTGCGTGTTCCCACGAGAATGTAAGTGCGTGCTCCTATTTCACCATGCCTCCTGCTGATGTCATGTGGAACATGGTGTGATGGTTGCAGCTCCTTACAAACGTTGTGTAATACAAAAAAAATCTTGGAGATTTAAGAGTGGCGGAGAGTTTATTGCCAGTTCTTCTCTTCCGTTCTACGCCCTTAATTTGATAACTGGCAGTAAATGTAAAATTAGAAGCATTTAATGTATACTATTTTTCTATTGAGGTTCATAAGTGTCATTGTGTTACCTATATGAATAAATGATTTTTATCTTTGACCTTGACTTTGAAGTAACATAGTATATAGTAAGTGTATAATGATATGTAATTAGCATACCACTTTATGCATGATAATGACACGGAATAAACAAAAGGAGTTAAACGAAGCGAAGGAGGTACTACAATACATATTATTAGCCCTCGACCGTAGCTTCGCCCGCGAATTATTCGTGTATTAGAAAATGAACTCCCTCGCATTTTAAGCAAGGAAATTGAACTAGCTAAAAGCTATTCAGAAACTTTTTTATAAGCTTCAATGGCTCTTGAACGTTCTCTCCTTCTCACTACGTTCATATAATTTTGAAGGTTTGGTTGAAGCTGATAGACCTGTATGTCCTGTGCAATAATCACAGGATATTATAATTATTAAACAGAGACAAAGTAAAATATCGTTCTATGTTAATAAAACATGACATTTATATATCCTGGTAGATAGTACCGATGACTGCAGAGTTGGTGCTTCCCGCGCTCAACGAATAAATATCACAATACAGCGAAGAATTGCTGCCAGCATCAAAAGTACCAAAATTATTAAAAAGATTAATCAAACAAATTTAAAAGTTTGGTGCGTGTGGTAGTGTACCTTTAAGGCTGGCAGCATTTACTCGCTGTATAGAGATACTTATTTGTTGAGCCAGGAAAGCACCAGCTCTGGCGTCACCGGTACTATCTACCAGACGCCAACTTAAATCTTTAATTAGCACCTGTGCACTTGAACCCCACGGCCCAAGAGTCTACTCCAAAGGGAACAAAGTTGAAGGAAATACTCCTATATTTGAGCCGTTTATTATTTCTTGCCTGCTCTGCGGCCGCCCCAGCTTTCTTGTTTGTCCGAAGGTGAGACGAATATGAATTGTTAGTTTCTGTTCTAAATTCAAATAACTTTGTCAGTTTCGATTCAAAGACATCCGAGTACCGTTAGAAAAATATTATATTCAACGATAGTCCTGTTTGAGGTCTCTATGTCAAGAATGACTAGACGAAAACTGTTAGCAAAAAAAGTTGACCCATAATCTTATTAAAACTCTTTTACAGCCAATTAAAGCTGTCATGTTTTTGCTGTCAGCGTGTAATGGACAATGACTTTTTTGCTGGCGTAAATTGGCACGTACGTTGTAACCGAGCGACTTTTTCGTCGCAAGTAAAATATCGCGGCAGACACATTTTTAGTTCTAAAGATCTAGGAACAGCTATGGAACATTTAATTATATTATGGTTTAATATCATATCTATGAGCCTAAAATATTTGTTTTAAACATAATATCAGCGAAACGTATAGGACGCTCACCTAATTTAGTGATACCGCCCATGGATACTCAATGACCTTGAGCCTTAGTCGAATAGGTTCGTAAACACTTCAGTGGGCAGCTGGTTCTACGTAGTGGTGGTGCTTGGCAAATCCTGTTTTGCTCAGTATTAGAACGACGGACGTCGAGGTTATAAAATAAGTTCACGCTTAAAGAGAAAGACACGGACAGCAATACACTTCTAACGTATTATTATTAACAAAAGACTTAATCTTTACAGCCTTTACTAACCATAGACAATCTTCAGTTTAAAACTTAGGTAAATAAAAATCTTCTAGGACTTCGGATATTCTGTTCTGTACATATCACGCATAGTTAATAAGCGTTCTGTATTTTAGTGTAATGTTTACGGAGAGTATTTGTATGTATATTAATCTAGAATAAATTAAATAAATAATAGTATATTTCACATAATAATACACTATATTTGAAAACCACTTAGTTATCAATGTAACTATAGCATTTAGGAGCGCAAAAGCTAAAAATAATTCTACAATTTATTTTTATTAACGTTAAGCTATCCAATAACTGACCGGGTTTTTACCTCGTCGTTCTCCATAAACGTTGTTTGCTCTCCGATTCAAGTGTTTTACAGCGTCTGTATCAACTCGAAAAACGTGCTTGAATAGAAAACATTAACTTTTCTATTATAGGCAGTATGATACAGCTACAAGCTATCAGCCAGCACACAAGAAAATTAAATTAAAAACGCAGTCGCTCGTTTACAAAACAACTCTCACATCATCAAATAAGCATTAAATGATAATGATTATAGTATGATTTGAAAGTGAACACGGCCATGGAAACAAAATAAAATCATGATTGTTCCGCCGGTTCACAATGACATTGCTTTCATTGCAATTTGGAAGCTTTTTATGAGCTTAATATGTATATAATGCTGTGAAATTCTAAGATTTAAGTGATTTACTTAAAAAACGCTTTGGTGTGCTGAATTTATAAGGAAGTCACAAAGTTATGGAAATTTACGCATGTATTTTACGCCGGCTTTTTCTCTCGGCCTTCACCCTCTGTCTACTTTGCCGACATCTACTGAAACTGTATAATGTAATGACGTGGGTATATTGTTTAATAGGTGATATTTTTATCTTAGATTACTTAAGAAACATATCTATCTATCTTGTAATTAAAAAGGCTTTAATATAGAAATATTTGTTTGTTTTCTGGCTGCATGCACTGGCTAGTTTACTAGTTAAAAGATATAAATAAATATATGTTATTTTACGTATATAGTTCGGATTGGTAATAACTGTAGAGGAAAATTTATGAAATGGTTTAGGCACCACAAGCTGGCACAGTTAAAAGCGAGAAAAACATTTATCATGCCAGAGGATATACTTAAATGAAGGTCCCTAAATCGAATTTGTTCGGGAATACTTCAGTGGGCAGCTGCTTTCACATAGTGGTGGTGAAACTGCCTTAAAAAGGCTCAGTTGTGGAACGACAGACGTCGAACAAATACTATATATACAATTATTCTGATTATATTTCATATATATTTATAATAAATGGGTTATAATATATTCAAAAAGATGCAACGCATGGGCCAGGTATCACAAAACCTGAGCACAAAGCTGGGGATCGTCAGAGGTGGAACGGGGGTCGCCACAACGGGGTCGAGAGCCATTTGCCATCACGACATATAGCAAACAAACTATTGTTAGCTAATTTTAGTTAAAAAGTTAATAAAATAATAACAATAAAAATAAAAATGTATCTTTTAGAATATTCGTGTTTAATCATAAACATTTTGACATTAAAAATACTAATTAGTTTTTCTCCTCATGTTAAAAAACCGTAGACAACTTTCTCAATAACAATAGTCATATTGTTATAAAAATGAAAGTGACGTGTATAATTTATATGTCATCTTGATGATCGATAATGATCTATAGATCTCAACGTAATCATAAATTGAATGAATACTACGCTCACTATCATTTTAAATGTTGCTTTTATTAATGTATTTGATAATAATATTTACAAGAAAGTTCAAATCAAAATCGATTTAATACATTAATTTAATTATTTTTTAATAACCTACTAGCTTTTGCATTCTGCAATCCTCGAGTGGATTTCGTATGGAATCCGTACTACTAGTAGACTTGGTCCTGTTCATATATACAGATGCGGCCTTTTTAATATTTAAGGATTATTTTATAATATTAGGAATTTGCTTTAAAATTAATTTTAAAGCAAATTCTACTGGATATATCTAGTCTGAACTGATCATTTGATTAATTGAGGAATGCAGACAGCGGATGTTACGTTTATCTAGTGCGATCAATGTGGATTTTGTTGACTAATAAAAAGTGTACGCAAAAACTTTTTTCCGCATGGTAAAATGAGAGCAGTATCGCCGTAGCGGCTTCGGCGTGCGACTCTCTTCCAAGAGGTCATAGGTTCGATCACCGCCGCAGCAATGGTGTTACTACGTGCGCATAACAATCGCTCGAGTGGTGAAAGAAAACTTCGTGAGGAAACCGGCAAGCCTTAGACCCAAAAAGTCGAGATGAGTCACGCACAGCAGGCTGATCATACTTGTCTATTGCATTGATAACTTATCATAAAACAGATTCAGACCTACAAATGTTGTAGTACCACTAATTTTTATGTATTTAAAGTCACGTCAAATATATTATTTTGATTAGTATAAGTTTCTTTAAAAAAAGGTTTTTAATGTAAAAAACAGCTGTTTGGTCTCCGTCTACAGATTAAGATTGCTTAAAAACTTTCAAAAACTCTAAACGTATCTCACAAAGATATAAAAGCTGACCAAAAAAACGTATAAAGGGAGATATTAAGAGCTTTAATGACGACGGAGTAATCAAGGTCTAACAAAGGGACAATGCCACTGGCAGACCGTAAATGTTTCTTTTATTTTATTAAAAGCACCTGCGAGGTGGTGTCAGCTTGGAACTATTTTAAGAAAAAATTAAAATAAAATAGACATCCTGTTATAAGGGTGAATAACCTTTCTTCCCAAATCTACCATAATACCTAGTATTGTCTTTTAATAATATAACTTTTACACATTTAAAGAAAACATTTTTTTAACGAATTAAAACTATATGTATTATTTTACATAATTTTGAATTTTTTCCGACGTTTCGCGTGCTTTACAGTGTGTGTGGTCACGGTGACTGAAGACACCTGGGATCCAATAATATCCAAATTAAAATATCAAGACAAACAATCCGCAAAAATAGAGGACACCGTGAGTCATTTTTGCAAAAACCCGTCATCTTTTAGTCGATATCAACTCCGGGGAAATAAATACAGAAAATACAACTTTCTCTACAACTGTGATACTTTTTGACATTCAACACCTTTTGTCTTCAGTCACCGTGACTACGCACGCTGTAAAGCACGCGAAACGTCTTGAGAAATTCAAAAGTATGTAAAATAAATATAGGTTTATAAAAATACATAGCTTCAATCCGTTAAAAGTGTTTTCTTTATACCATAATACCTGTCTGTTTAATCGAGGTTTCGGAGGAAAAATAACTTCTACAATCGCACAATCGCTTGCCTTCTTTGGAACTCCAGAATTGTATTGTTTTGTTTTTTGTTTAATAAACATTACTTTAACTAAAACTACAAATTGATATAATCTGAAATAATAACTTATCATTATTCGGACAAATCCTACTTTAACACCGAATCGTGAAAAACTTAGGGTCCTTCAAAAAAAGAACGTAGCAATTCTTAAAAGGTCTGCAACGCACTTGCGACCCTTCTGGCAATCTCAGTGTAAATGTATCACTGAATATCAGATGAGCCACCTGCACGTTTGCCACATAAAGAAACTAATTATATGCGATGTTGTCTGTAGTCAAATATTTTTTCATCTGTTGTTGTATTATCTTTTGTATGTATAATATTTATGATTACGATCTATCAAATTTACAAGCATTTACATTACTCCTTAATACATTCCATGAATCATAAGCTCACACAAATCCAGAGACATTCTTTGATAGCCAGTTATAAAACGAAGAAAGGAAAGGTCAACATAAATTGGACGACACTTAATGCAACTAGTTTCAATGGCACAAGCAAAAGACCAACTCGGCTTTATTATGAAGGAGGTTGAAGGGATCAAGTTAAAGTGGTCTCCTTTATGATGACAATTGGAATTCTCAGATTAGATATTGTGCTCGGTAATTGATATTTAATTGGCAGATACCTGTCAAGTTGTTTATAGTTAAGGAATAAATCGAATTTTATTTGTACAGGTATCATGAGAAAAGCAACCAGCTTAAGGTGACGTGAATTGAATTAAATGTTGTATATAGATACGCACATGGACTCGCCTGTCTACCATATACCGACAGCGGTGACACGTTTAGGCAACATCTGGAAGAAAAGAAGATTTGGTATCGAAACCAAAATAATACTGATGCACTAGTGTTCCTTCTATCTTCCTGTTTGGAGTAGAAAAGTGGACCATATTGACTCGAGGAAGGCAAAGGTTCGATGCCATTGAGATGTGATGGTAGCGGTGAATGCTCAGAATACTGTGGACTACGAAGCATACTGTATGAGAACTTGGAAATAGTGGTTGGTAACACAGAAAGCAATCACATGGCCGTTCACCGACTAGATGGACTGATCAATTGAAAGACTTATCCTCCTCAATACTTTCAGAGACACACTATAAGAAAGGCGAGGGACAGACACTCGTGGCAACAGATACTCCACTCTAGATTCTTCATTGATGACCACGAAGCTCAGACATGAGCTGCCGACTGAACAGAAAGAATATAGATTGTCGACTATCAATCACATTAGGGTTAGATACTTTCACTATATTGACAGGAGAGAATAGTCTTAAATTAAAATATATTTTTTCTTAAACACTGCAACAAATTTGAAAAAATAATTTTCGAATATATTTTGCCATTAACAAAAGCCATACAATGAATGAGTTTCAGTATATCCTCTTGTTACATGGACCACAAATAGTAAGTCCACTAACTGGTCTTTGTATTTTACACTAACTAGCTTTGGATAAGAGGAGACACTTATCTCAAATCTTTTTGTACTGGACATGCTGCTTCAGTATATATAAACCTTATTTTGTATAAAACAAAATATGGAATTTCTCAATGATTTTATTGTATAAATATTTACCCGGTATACGGAAAGTGTGTTAGACAATTTTGGTAGTTACAAAAATAGCGAACATTTTAAGTGTTTCCTATTAAAATTTTAAGTAAAATTTCAGGCAAAGGACTTGAAAACTTGGGCTATATCAATGAACAATTGTTTGTAATCCCAGTTCAGTTAATAAAAACGTATAATTCGTCTCGTAATTTATTAGACAATTTTCTTTCATTATATTCATACAGAGTAGTGGTTGCCTAGTGGCTTCAGCGTGTGACTCTCATTTCTGAGTTCGTAGGTACAGCTGTACACCAATGGACTTTCTATCTGCGCATTTAATATCCGCTCGAACGGTGAAGGAAAGCATCGTAAGGAAACCTTTCGTGAGGCTTTCCTTAGACCCAAAAAGACGACAGTAAGGCACAGGACGCTGATCTTGCCTATTAGATTGAAAAATCATGGAACAGATACAGAAATCTGAGACCCAGACCTAAAAAGGTTGTAGCGCCACTGATGAATTTATTTCACTAGAACCAACAGATGGAGGCAATTGATTTACTAAACATATTTAGGTAACATTACGTATTGCCATTATGCAAATAACATACATTTGTCGAAAGGCTTTATTGGTCGCCATGCAGCGAATTCAATGGTAATTCAGAACCGAAAATGGAATTACTAAACATTCCACGAATGATATACTGTAATTATAATTTTACATTCACATTGTTTAGGCTTTAGGCCTTGCTGGAATATTTTGATTATTTTCCGTTTTTGTATGTACTTGACACGCCGTCGAATTTTGTACAGGTACCGGCAAACATCTTGAACAAATGTCCTTGCCTGCGCAGAAGCGATAGAGGGCGGTGGTGCGCGGCGGCGGGAATGTGACGTCGATCGCGTGATTAGTAAATCAGTTGATGTTTGTGTCCCGCGCTGTGTACGATGCGCAAGCTTTCCCCCACTCCCTAGTGTAATGCTCAAGAAGTTTGCTGGTATCTATAAAAGTATTTAAGTTACGATACCCAACCAACTTTTTCGTAATTCTTGTGTGTATCGATCTGTGTTTCACAACGTAGGACCTGCGCTCGACAAGGAGGCTATTTGATCGATAAGGGGGTAATTCCAAAAACTTATTAAAATTATTTGAATTTCAGCTATACATTATGTTTTGAAAATGATGATGATGAAATGAACTGTTCGTTACAACTTTCTAGTGATTTCCTTAAACCTATCACTAAAGTTTTTAGTTTAATAGTTTAATTGAACAACTCTTTTTTAAAATATTAAAATCATGAATATATAAGAATTTTAGATAGGCGCTAAAAACGTTAGCACTGGTAGACAGTTCTGTACCTAACACATGTTTGGTTGGTTTTAACAACTGAACCTGAACTGAACTTTATAATAAATGTATGGAGTATGAGAGCGTCATATGAAGTCGTCAAGTGAAATGCCTATGACAACTATTCAGTTAAGCATTCGACGTTTTAGAATTATAAATTAACCGTTGAGTTATTAATATAATCACTGTTGTCGTAGCGTTCGTATTTTTTCGGGCTAACAGATACCCAGAATACCGCGTTTGACACATGATGAGAGCCGCATAATTTACTTAAGATTAGTGGAGCGCTCTCAATAGTAACAATAAAAATCGACTTGATTATTAATTTAACTTCCAGCGATAGTCCTATATGTGTCTTGAACTCAGATTGGGTATGTTTCTTCAATAACTTCAGAGACAAGTACGTTGACATGACACAGAAGGCAAACAATGATTTGTTTGACAGATGTCAAGATGGTGGCTTTACCGTAGGGGTAAGTGCGTAAGAAAGACAATTCCATTAGTGCAGAGTCGTGATTCGTCCTCAGGGATAAGGGTTCGTTTAAGCCACTAGGCAAACACAGCTTTTTATAATAATATCTGATATATTTGACAATTGATATATTTTACATATATCAATTAGTTCCACGACGTGGACAGTAAATAAAACAGGTTTAAATCTAGATATTATACATTGATCCGGTCAGACAAGCACTTTTGCTAATTGCAAAAAAACGAATTAAATAATTTATAAATAATAAATGATTCGATACTCAAGATATAAATTGAAAATCGTCAAATCTAATTCATAAAGTGGCACGTTTCAATTATAATTCGTAGTTTATATTGATCTGATTCAGAGCGCGGGATAAAGGATGGTACACAACAAAATGGAGGAAACCTACTGGAAGGAGATTGACAAAAGAGAAGTGGAAAAATATGGAGGAGGCTTTTACCCTAAGGCACTATACACCAACAAAACTTGCCTTAATTTGTAGAACTTACTAACACAACTAATACCTATATTAAGATTTTTTATTGGATTGCGAACATAGTGAGTGCGATACCGGCCTTTGAAAGCTTTCAAAGCTGTTTCATATACTTTAAGGCCTATTCTCGTACCAAAACACATTCCAATTCAAATATCTAGACTCAACAAGCAATCCGTTCAAAAAATGTTTTCTTAACATTAATTTATTTAAACCCTCGTTCTATTTAGATAAGACTTATAAGAAGATTTTGCTTTGTAAGAATATTGCTCAGATGATGGAAATGTTGCGTTGTCAAAATAATAAACAGTAAGTTCACACACTGTTAGTACTAAAAACTATCATTTGTTTCGACTAAATTGTTTGTCTCTTTCCCTCACATAGTGTTTACAGTTTGAGAAAAAGAGGTGATGCAAGATTACAAAGTTTCCAAGTATTTAAAAATTTGGGAAATTGCACAGATTCAAACTGCACATTCTAATTTGAAAGGATTCAAAAATGGAATGTGCAAAGATCAAAACGGATACACATGATAATTACTAAGAAAATTTCAAAAATGGAATTTGCACAGACTGAAACGTATGCACATTTCTAAGAACATTTAAAAATAGAACTTCTCTTATGTATTCAGATCAACAAGTGAAACCTGTTACACTTGACATTTGCGGAAAAAGTTTTATTTAGCTAACACAGCACGCAGTACCGGTTCGATGAAAGTTAAAAAATCCGCTGGCAGACAGGTTAATTCGCTTGACGACAGATGGGAAGGTGAACAGAAGAGTATATGGTATGCATTTTAAGTTTATTTATGAAAGTTCACCACATATAATGCTATATCTACAGTATATATTACAAGCTACCTTTTCTAATATACACATACGTAAACCTAAAAGTTACAATTAACAATAATTTTTGTTTAAATTGATCAATTAAATAATTTTTTTGGATTCTATGTTAAAAATCTAACAGTCCACTAATAACAGTATAATAAGGAAAGATTTTAATTTTCTTATCTTATTATAATGTCAATAGACTGATCTCAAAAATTCTTTCATTCAGAACGCTCCATTAACCGGCTGTATATTATTTGTCTCCAAGTCTTGGTCTACCGCGACCGTCAATATTTTGGCCCGCGAAAACCTCTAGAAAACTTGGAAGCTTGGAAGTTTAGCCAGCAGCTCAAACAGCACAAATGAATAGGCCATACTATTGTACTCAAACTACTACGTAAACTGCTAGTATATACCTTATCTGTATTCTGCTATATCAGAGTTTAATGCCTTCAAGTCGTTATGTCGTAGACGGTAAAATTTTAATCCAGATCATAAAATTCCCTTTAATAACATAACTTAAATTTATTTTAATACCACATGTCTACGGATCAAGTATTTTTATTATAAAGGATTAATTTAAATGTATTTTTACGTACGGTAGATAGCATAAGGTATTCAACTTTCTGACTTGGCCATTATCGTAAAATCATCTTTTAAAGTTGAGAACAGGCCAAGAAGTAATGTAAAGAAGCATGGTGGGTAACACTGAGACATCGCAAAAGAGCAGAAGATATAAGATTAACGACCAAAGTAGAGAACATTATAAAGAAGATAAGGCGGTTGAAATTGCGCTGGACCGGGTACATGACGAGAGAAAGCAGGATGAAATGGACAAAAATTATTACAGTATGGCAACCACGAGATTTTAAAAAAAAGAGGAAGGCAGAACATGAGATGAGCAGACTATAGAAAGTAAAGAGGAGGCACTACTTGGACAAGCAGAGCCTACATTAGAAAATAATAGAAGCAGCTAAAAGGCGCCTGTTTCACAGGACACACTCACCAAAACCGGCGCATCTGATGTATTAAGGTTAAGTGAGATTTAATTTTTTTTATATATTATACTATAAGGCTTCTGAAAGGCCGTCAACGCATTGCGAGCCTTCTGGCAATGTGAGTATCGATAGGGGGGCGGTATCACTTAACATCAGGTGAGCCTCCTATTACATAAAAAGAAGGTACTCCAGGCATCCCATCATTCCACTTCTCCTTCCTTTTACGATGAACGCGTATTAGCCTAAACTACAGATCCAGATTGAGCATACTCATAAAATAGCTAGGTCTGGATATCCATAGCTCCCCTTCATATATTTATACTTTGCTCACAATGACCAGATTTTCCTTTACTTGCCGAACTCCAGTCGGGGTTCACGTAAGATTGAGACTTACACAATATTTCTACAAGCACAGTTTACGATTGTCTTAACGAGAGATGTAATCGAGCCTATTAAGTTCATATATTTGTAGACTGGTCTAGCCTTATTGGTCTTCTATAAATATCGTACGCGCGTTTTATACTCGCTGATTATTGTTTCTCATACATTATAAGATATCTCTTTACTGCTCCGGTACTTTAAGTAGTGTGACTACTGGTGTTTCGTTCGTTAACTACTTTTAAAAATCAATTGAAGTGAAACTTCTTCAGGGGCATGAGGGTTTTTTTATGGATGAAACGTCACGAGGATGTGCAGCGTTGTCGTCGAAGAAAAGAGAGAGAGAGTGATTGAGACCGACTGAGCGAGAGTGAGAAAGGGAGGTCGAGAAAAAATACTTGCTATTGGTTGATGTATTCGTTTAGTTGTTACATATCAGAACTTTAGATGGCCATTCAGTCGTATAAAGTCTTTTGCGGTAAATAAAATTAACGCAGATTTTTTATTTATTTATGTTATAATTAGGACCTATCTATATACGTGCTAGGTGTGAATATACATGTACAAATACATGGAGTAATCATATACTGGTACATAATCATCTATAAGGGCTTTTACCTCTGTAATAATTAATTTACAAAGAAGTTTCACTTCTGACTGTACTGTGACCCATAACTCCACTGGATTACTATTATTAACGGAAGTTTTATACATACAATGCATTCTCAATGCAACTCAGTAGTAGAGAAATGTCAGTAAATATTATTAAGACTAAAACCAAATATTTGCCATCAGCGCAAAATAAATGTCAATTTAACGTTAATACTTTACTTCTGTAAATTATTGGTCATTACTTAAGCTACCTGAAAATTAAGATTCCAAACGTAATGGAGCTATTAAATTGCAATTTTACAGCCAGAGATACCAATCAGTAAACTTGCTAATAGTGTATTTATGTTAAGAGTCTAATACGATATATAATAATATAATAAGAGTTAAATTACGTATTTTTTTTAGAAAGTTTCGTGTTTAGTTACGACGTCATCAGTGCTGTTTCGCTGTATGAAAGACTCTTCTTACAGCGTACACAGAGAAGAAGAGTCTTCAAAAAAACTTTGTATCTGTATGAACGTCAAAAACGAAATATATATTAAATGCTTCTAATTTTACATTTACTTTGCACAACTGGACAGTTTTTAGAAAGTAATTTGGTAATTCCTGTCATGTAGCTTTGTGAACGACTTTTCGAAATGGTTTAAAAATAAAGGGCCGCTACAAACAACCTTTTTAGGTCTGGGCCTCAGATTGCTATGTTTCATGATCATTTATCAATCTGATAGGTGACCAGCCTATACCTGAAACACGCTGTCTACTTTTCGGGTCTAAGACAGGTCGGATCCCTCACGATGTTTTCCTTCACCGTTCGAGTGGTAAATGCGAACAATGAAAGTTCGCTGGGGTTCGAAGCTACGACCTCAGGGATGAGAGTCGCATACTAAAACTGTAGACGAATACTACTCTGCATTTGAAATGGTTTATCATAACAAATATTCAAAAATAAAATCTTTATTTGTAAAGTCAAGTCAAAAATATAATATCATCAAGATAGCTTGCACAATAAATAACAATTGAATTATTCATTGATAAATTTTCCGTTATTCAAATATCTGTTTCATAGATCGTTGCACGGAACGATTGAACATTCATGTATTCATACTTCTATGAAATATGCACTGATTTGATTTCCCTCTTTTATTTGAATTTGTCGATTCATATTAAATATTTGTCAATAATATTCTTGTATGTTTAGTTTCCATTTCATACCACCATTTTAAGTGTCTGCTTATCATAGTTTGTGACGGCGACATCTCTGTAGAAGGTTATACGAAGATATTTTGGTTCAAAAGTATGCGCAGTGTTGTCTCGTTCCTCATAACTAATTTCCGGGGCATCGCCATAACCTAGCCCAATGGGCGGATGTATTGCGAGAACTGCTTTATGCAGTTGTCCGAGGCACGGAAGTATTTATATTTGGCCAACTTAGTTGTTAGAGTTATTAACAAGCTATAATATTTTTCTATAATGAATTAATTATAAAAAAACAACGCATAATAAGTCACATAAAATTTGATAGCCACGTCGTCACAATTTTGTAAATACGTGGTGCACAGGCACACAGCCTTGGTGGATCCCTTGGTAGACACATGCAAGTTTCTTTAATTTTTTTAAATAAATAAATGAAATAAAGAAAGAAAACATTTTATAATAAAAAATAATAGGCCCCACATCGGGTTTACCTATGTTGTGGGCTCGTCTCGCATAAGTGGTAGACGAACACAAGTTACTTGACAATAATTTCTACATAACACATTTTATTAAACTAGAATTATCACTGAATAAGTTTAAAACACTCGGTAAACATAAATTAATCAATACAGCTTATTATAAATTTGACGATTATATAAATGATCCTAATCTTGGGATTGATTTACTCCAGTTCAAACAATTTGTATGACTCAAAACTTGATTAAAAAGAGTGGCGGAGAGTTTCTTGCCAGTTCTTGCGAACTGATAGTCAATCTAAATTCAGAATCAATTTAACATATTTTCTGTTGGCATTCATAAGTGTGCTCAGTTTTACATTTAAAGTTATTTTAGGTTGGAGTAAGACGTACAGGTATAAAATTTTGAATCGTTAGTGAATGTTTTGTTTTCAAAAAAGTGTTGTTAAAATTAAAAGCATCCAAAGCCAGAAACCGTTCTATTATACTATAATGTTAATGTAAATATTATCAACTGATGCGTAAACTAACAGTAAATATAGCGTAAATATTGCATAACATTCTTATGTTTATTCATTTAATAATTAATATACAGTTTGCACTATTGCACGAGCGAATTTCGAATATGTAAAATTATAATGTAATATTCAAACTCAATTCAACAACTATCTCAGAGTTTATGGAAACGTTTTAATTTAGAATATATCCATTTATTGCAGCAGCGTGTATATGTATGTAATATACCACCGTTGACTTGGAGACGTGGCCGCATTATTGAACTATTCCCTGGTTCGGATGTCCCCGCGAGTCCCCAAAGAGCCGTGGCGGGCTTGTCAAGTCTTCCAGTGACATAAAATTTTGCTACTAGTCTCCGGTTTTGGACTCAGTCATGTTGTGCCCGACTGGTACGTGAGACTGTTCGAAATACATAATTTAAATTTAATAATTTTTGATGAGGGTGATCCCAAATATTTTTTCTCGGCCGATCGTCACATTTATTAGTTGAGTCACTGTTGAGATTTACTCGGGTTACGTTAGACACATATTTATTTTGATATATACATTTGTTAATTATAATTGATAATAGTTACGTCAACTATTGAGAATTTTATAGTGAGTGTTTAGTGCGTTTTTGAGAACTATCGTGAGGCAAGGTATTAGCATCAGTCTACCCTCTCTTTGTTCCGAAACTAATAGAATTTCTTCAAATCCTTACGGCTGATAATATTGTGTGCCTTTCTTGTCTTGTGGTAAGAAGATATTGTAACGAATTATGTACTCAGGACTTATTATTCTAGTATAAGATTGTGTATCGACGGCCGCCGAACCGTTCTTTGTGGTACATTTGTGTTGTGTTACAGGTGTGATTTTGTATACATTATGTTATGATTCAGGGCGGTTTGGTCTAGAGACTTAACGTGCGACTATCATCCCTGTAGTCATACGTTCGACCCCGGCTGTGTACATTTGATTTTCTTTCGATGTGCATTTAACATTTCCTCTAATGGTGAAGGAGGACACCGGCTTGCCTTAGACCCGAATTTTCCGAAGTCTCTATTGTGCCCCCCTTTTATGGAGCCCCAGTTGCCCTCCCCTAAATCCGGCCCTAATATTTTAAACGGCCTTAAATAGAGCGAAACAGCCGTACGGAATCGACCCGAAACTACTATAATTATACCATGGTTCTCACCGTTATTCAATAACCGTTTAGGTCCGAAACCACTGAATGCGATGTTAGGGATTCTGAGTCGATCCTCTTAATCAAGAACCACAGATATCGCCTATTGCATTTCTGTTCCATCTCTAGCTTTTGAAAGAATATTAAAAGGACTAAATTTTGGTGTGGTTGCTGTCGCTAGGTATCTGTCTATATTGTTTTTAATCAAAACTTGAAGCAGACAAGGAGTTAAATCTTAAATCTCCAGTTTCCAGCAGTTAAATCGTTTGGTTGGAAAAAATATAAAGCTATTTAATGACACCAAGTGTTAATGGTAAAAATAATTCTTGATTTCCTAAATTATTATGGCAAATGAAAAATATATTATTCGTTGGTTCGACAACTTTGTTTGTAGTAAATAAAATATTATCACTAACGGACTCCACGAAAATTGCCTTGGCCTAGTTTTATACTTAGCCTACCTTTTTAGTAGCGACATACCAACATATTGCTATGCTACCCAAAAGAGAGTGTTCTCTTTTCCGGGATAAACACCTAAGAACTTAGTTCAACTGGTTAGTTTTTTGTAAATTTTTCTTTCTATTAAAACCTTCCCCAGAATTCAAGGTACAAAAAAATACTCTAATCGTCCAGTCCGTAAATCACCTCCGAGATTTGCAAAGCAACATATTTTGTGATATTTAGTTGTATCTTAAAAACATTAAAAGCCATATCCTGCTAAGCAAATTAACGTCCAAGTCAAATTCAAAAAAGTAATGCAAATGTATGTATGTAAAATAACCATAAAAAACCTAATCACAAAAAGAATATCTATAATTGGATAGCTTCCTTATCTAGTTTCTTATTTTGACAAGATTCCTTTCAACTCTGATTAGCATAAACTTGTAACGAATTCATTAGTTGATGAGTAAATTTATACAATTTACTAGAACATTGACCTTATGTAATAAATAAAATATTCTAAAGGGCCAATTTTAATTTGTACTTTACCGAATTCTGTGATGATATTGCTGGTAATAATAAACTTTTGAGTTATTTTTAGTCCATAAAAACAAATATTTCATTCAATGGGAATGAACTTCCGAAGTAATATAGAGAGAAATTGGGGTAAGTTTGTCCAAAGATGGCTCCACTTTTAAACAGCAAAAAAAAAAAATTCTAACGTTATTTATGTAGTAGTACCCCGCAGTTGCGAGGGTTCTGGCAAAATCCACATATCATAAACATCAGGCGAGCTTGTCCGTTTGTTACATACAAAATTTTAAAAAAAGATAAGTGCAATTATTGTACGGTTAAGGAAAAGGTCTTTAAATGTCCAAACCTTAACAGCGTTGACACACGCTTAAGAAATAATGATGGAGACAGTAATTCAAGATGACTAACGGTCCAAGTGTCGCTCTTATTATGGGACAAATATCGCAAGGATACCGGTGTATAAAAATCGCTGTGTATATGTGAGACCACAACTTACCTATAAAGAATTCTATGATAATGAAACAGAATTCTTAAGGCGTAACAAGCAGGCATAATTCTTAAAAGCAGTATGAAGAATATCCATAGCGCTAAATCACCTGCATCATGAGCACACCCCACAAACACACCCACATACACATCCTCACATTCACACCATCACAGCCGAATTAGTTATTACTGAGTAGGTATTGTATATTTTTTATTGATCTTTTTCCATTTGTAAATGCTTTTGTTTTATAATATTATATTATGTACGAGTCATGGCTGTCATTTTGCTAACTTAGGCTTTCTTAGTTTTATAAGCGTGATGATTTCCTATGTACATGCCATGACTATAAATTTTGCTTATTTATAAACGTGACGATTTCCTAAATCATCAGAGTTATTCCCCGAGAGTATAGCCAGCCGCAGGAACTCTCCACACTCTACATTACACTCATTCGTTTCATAGCAATTAACTAAATCATGGGAGTTACACCCTGAGAGCATAGCCAGTCGTAGACACTCTCTTTGACTGTTTGCCGCAGGAACTCTCCTCTACATTACATTCATTCGTTACATAGCAATTAACATTTAATTATTTCGCTTATATTCTATTGTAATACGCCAGTGGTTAATATAGAGTAAAGCAAGAAACCTCTATCATTTAAAGCACCCCGAAACCGTACATATTATATAATTTGTTTCAAAATAAATTTCTAAGAGCAGAAAGATCACTGCTTTTATTGCAAAGTGTCAATTGTCTTGTCTCATTGGTTAGCTTAACTACTTGTCTTAGTATTTCTAGTCTTGACCGGACACGAATCGAACTTACACACTTTCGTTCCGTGACCTTAATCTCGCCATTGAACAAAACGGGGTCATTGTACTAGTCATTGATGTATTGAATTAATTTAAATATGTACTACTTTTATGTGATAATTGCAATTGATTTTAGTGACATCTATTGAGGGGAAATTCGATTGAGTTTCACAATTTTTTTGTGTTGTTTGTTAAATTACACTTCTTTTGTTGTCTCTTTTATTATGTTTTCTTTTTATGTTGTGTAAGTTAATTGTCGACGGAAAGAGATTAATTGTAGGCTTACAATTCAGTGTAATTTTTTTAAAAGTATACATCAAAAATAAAGATTCTGTAATTAATAAAAGATCGCTGTCCGGTAATTTTTAACTAATTAATTAGTTGTATTCTAAGATTAAACTTTATATTATATATTATTTAGCTAATTCTTCGTATAGATATAGTTTTTATATTTATTTATTACGTTACATTAAAAGAAAAAAACAATATAATTTATAACTACTATGATAGTATATGTTACATCAAATTTTAGAAAAGAATTTCTATATGTATTACTCGTCGTGATGCTTGATCAGTGTGGCCTAGTGGTTTTAACGTACGTCATCCCTGGGATCGTAGGTTCGAGACCGGCTGTGAACCAATGGACTTTCTATGTGCGCATTTTAGACACGCCCGTACGGTGAAGGAAAACATCGCGTGGCATGCCTTTGACGGTGTCAGGCACAGAAGATTGAACACCTATTAGAAATGATCACGGGAGAGAAATTTGAAGCCCATACCTAAAAGGTTGTAGCGCCACTGGTTTATAAATCACTCGATGTCATTTTAAACGTAAAGCAGTTTTTCGAACATCGATGTATGTGTCTCTAAACCAATTGGACAGGACCCTTTAAGAAAATAACGAATACTAAAAGGCTAGTAACGCACGCGCAAGCCTTTAGTGAGTGTCAGGTGAGCCTGATTGCACCTTGTTTAAATAAATTGTGGCCTTTAAGTTAGTCAAAGTTTTAAAATCCGACCAGAATTTTCAAAGAGGCTAGTAAAAACTACCAAACATGCAAATTTCAAGGTAATTATGCTGTCCGTCAATCTCACGTAATAATCCGAAAATGGTATAAATGGGTCAATGCGCTTACAGGGGTCAGTGACCTTTTTAATTAAAAGATTTTTAGCTTTTGCATTTTTTTTATGTTCAGTACTGATGTTTCATACTTGTAAGGAAATTTATTAATCATTTAAATAACTATCACACTAATGGCTTAATGTTATGTATAAAATTTACAATAATTAGGTCGTATAATATGAAATTAAATTTAAATTAATTTTTATTTCATTTTTTTAAATTGCAGTGAAAAAGATAAATTTGTTTTTTTTCCATAAAATAGTATTAGAAATCTTTCTAGTAAAAACATCGATTTAACTTCTTTAACCAAAAAATATATCATTAACTCAAGCATTCCTTTTGCAAAATTTGTCATTAAATTGTTTTCAATTGTATTTATTGTAATTCCAAAAATAGAAAAATACAATTAAAAAAACTGATTTACTATTATCAGCCCTTTCAATAAAATAAAATATTTAATATAAGTGCTTTGTAAAGCCAAATCTCCAGAAACTAAACAAAACTGAAGTAGAACTCATCCAGTCTCTTTGACTTGATCAATGAATGCTAATTAATCATTTTTTGCCAACCGAAATGCTCCAAAGCATTTAAAAGTTTAAAGTTTCCTCAAACATATTTCTGCGAAAGCTTCACCATTATGTTCTAAATTCAAAAACGATAAACAGTTCTAAATTTAAAAATTCAAAGTGCACTACTTACTCAAAAATTATATCGCACCACACTGCACTACACACACACGTTGTTACTCGGCCACGCCACTCTGCGAACTGGACCCGAGGCAGCCACTACCAACATTATTATAGTTGCCATCCATCTTTCACTGACCAGCATCTGGGTTAATGTATAAACCATGTAGAAGTAGAAGAACAGTTTCTAAGCGTTTTCAAATGACAAACACAGTTTTCCTTGATTTTTTGACACGAACTTCGGACATAAATACCAGATGACAATATTTAAACGCCAACCTGATGCTTCAATGAACCTAAACTGATTCGGACATACACCTACTTAGAATAAATCATGCTACAAAAATATATATGCTTGCCCCGCATTTAAAAACGTATAAAGAAAAAAATAACGTTAAAATACTCAAGTCAAAGACTTTTCCTTATAATCTCAAAACAAATCGTAGCTTTTAACGCACCAGCGGCCGTGGATAATTAAGTGATTAGCCTGTTAATATTTTTTCTAAATTAGATACTTTGAGAATCGAACCCGAAGATTCTCCAGTCTCGGTTGGTTAAGCCCAATTAAGTCACAAAGGCGAGTACATAATGGTTCAAAACTTCTATTTTAAATAACAATAATGTTACTTTTTAAAGATTTCATAAAAATCATTGCTAAATTATGAAAAAAATTATCGTTTTAACAGGAGGCACTCTAACGAAATAGTTCCAATACAAACATAATATAGTATTAATAAATACGATTCAGAGAGATATATAAAAATAAGAGGAAAAAAAACCACCTGTTGCCGAACTTAGAGATAATAAGCTTGAAGGATCCTTCAACATACTAACACTATACGTGTAACGAAACATGCTAACATAGGTTTGATATATAACGTACTGAATCACAAGTCGTATTTTACAAATCTTAACCTTTGAACATTACTGATATTAAAATCTTTCGCGTTTAAAATCGCAAGGCCACATAATATAACACGAAAAGAGATCGTATCTTCTATCCTATCTCCTATTTTCCAGGGAAGACCCCCTCCACCGGGAGTCGATTTCACAGTTCGTACCTAAGTATCCTAACTATATACAGTAAAGCGTATAAACCTAAAAATAGCTAATCAAAGCTTTGTTCATGAAACCTCCTGTCAATTTCTAAGTTACGTTACTGTTTGATAAGGGAGCATTCAAATTAATTATATTTATAATACTAACTATTTAAAGAAAAAAGAAACCGCAAGCGTAATATTTTAGATTAATTAGCTCATGTACATAGTCGCTGATTAAATATTAAAGACTTCTGTGAAACAAGACGGAAGGAAATAATAAAATAAAGAGAGGAAACACAGCTAGTATTAAACTTCTATAGGTTTCTATACACAGTTACTTTAAGTGTAGTTTATGATTATAGAAAAATAATTTGATTTATTATATATCATGAATAGTGTTGGCCTAGTGGCTTCAGCGTGCGACTCTCATTCCTGAGGTCGTAGGTTCGATCACCGGCTGTGCACCGATGGACTTTCTACATATGTGCGTCTTTAACATTTACTGGAACGGTAAAGGAAAACATCGCGAGGTAACCGGCTTGCCTTAGACCCAAAAAGTCGACAGCGTGCGTCAGGTACAGAAATCTGAGGCCCAGACCTAAAAAGGTTGTAGCGTTATTGATTTATTATATTTTATATATCATGAATGAAACTCATATGTGTTGCTGAAATATATTTATAGAAACAACATTTAGAGTTTGTGATATTACTTGAAAACAATTACTTTAAAATCCGAAATGTTCCAACAAAAAAAACAACGAATAAAAATTTAAATCACAAACCAAAACTAGCGTCTTTTCCACAGACTAACAAACAAATTAAATGCAACGTCAGTTAACACATAATAGGCAATTAATAATCTAAAGAATCTCAGAAATATAATTACCTGTTTACATATATGTTGTTTTGAAGAAAATATAGCAAGCGTTCATATAAATTACTATGAGAAGCGATAAATTACTGTATTTAAAAATAACGAATAGTTGTTGACACACATTTATGCAAAGGTACACTGGTTTTGTGACCCCAATTACAGGGAAAAGATATGAGTGGGCGTACGAAGTTCCAAAAATTTTTGCTTATTAAGCTGTAATAGATAAACGTATACTGTAAACGTCAACATAACCTTGATTGATGATTAGACTAGTAAGTGGATGAAGCCAGGCCTCGAATGAAAAGAAAGCCAGAAAAATCTGTCCTTAGTAAGGCTTTAAGAGAAAAGGGTTTGAAAGCGGTGGTATACGAATTGATTCAGAATAGAGAATTACATATTTTGAGATATGGTGCTTAAAATGGTATTTATAGATACATGCTAATATGCCAACACTTTGTCTTGGACAAACGGGCAGGAGGCTCACCTGATATTAAGATACAGCCGCCCATGGACACTCTCAAAGTCTGATGGCGCAGGTCCTGGCTTCTCAAGAATTTATACGCTTTTTTCGTGATGGACGCTAAGTATAATTGGTTCGGAAATACTTCAGTGGACAGCTGGTTCCACATAATGGTGGTGCGTAGCAAAAGCTCCCTTAAAAACGATCAGTTGGGGCACTACCAACGTCCGATTATGAAATAATAACTCCTCTAAACAATTTCCATGGTATGTATGATTTGACAGGCCTCCAGTGTAGATTAGAATTTGTCCTTTAGTAGCTGATAGAAATTTAGCCGAAAACCAAAAGATCGGTTACACAGAGTATTAACAATAATTGAAAGCATTCATTCTAGTTTTATATCAGGTCTGAATCAAGACAATCTTGGAAGCTTTATAAAAATGTTTTAACAGTACTTGAAACTAGATTTCTATCATTAATAGAGATTGATCGATCGTAATTAATATAGTTGTGAGGCTTTTGAATAAGACTTGTCTTTCAATTATTACAAATGATTGCAATTCCTCTCCTCTCTCTCCGGCTACTTGATACATTCTTTGAACAAAAATTGTTTAGTTGACACGGAAATCCTTAAAAAAATACCTTCATTCGTTGAAAGGGATAAAGCTGGCCAGCTCAATAGATAATAGGGTAAATACTTTAAAAATAATCCAAACGAGAGTTATGTAACCTAACTTTTTTATACAGGCCAAACGGGCTGGAGGCTCAAATGTCAAGTAATACCGCCGCCCATGGACACTCTCAATGCCAAAGGTATCGCCAGTGCCTTGCCGGCTTCTTAAAATTACAGAATATATAATAATGATTAGAAGCGGAAACTAAATGTTAGCAATTATCGCACAATGAGCCCTTTGAAGAATGTCCAATATCACATATATTCTTTATAGGTAACGTACGCAACTCTACTACATCTAATTTTATCTTAGTTTAACTGGCTTTAATGTTTTATAACATAAAAGATTAAAGCCAGTTGACACCCAGCTACAAACAAAGCGTTACATTTGACATATATTTCAACATCCACCACCACAGCAATCGCCACCGAAGTTAACTCGAAATAGTATCGCAAAGATTGTCGTAAAATAATATTTATACTATAATATCTCACAAACTAATTTATAAACGTGTCTTTTGAAGGTTAGGTATAACTAACAATCATATTAATGTAATATATGCAGCGCCATCTATGTGTCAATGTAAAGATTAATGGCCGAAGAAAAAAGTGACGGATTGGCTTCCAAAAAGAAAAGAAGGAAGACGATTAAAAAGAGGGGAAGATGATATAAGCAGCAATGTGGCTACGTAAAGCTAGAGACCGAGAAGAGTGGAAGCTCTTATTGGATGCCTATGTCCAAAGACAAGCTGTACAACAGAAATTAATTAATTATTAGTGTTTATAGTACTTCACATTACTATAAGTATTTTACATGAATAAAGGCTATTATTATTATTATATTGTTTAAGGACCTAACAATAAACCCGGTCCCAGTTATTTCATATAATAACGAAAGTTCCTGACAACATACAAATAACATTGATTATAAAGACGGTAATTGCCTTTTTCGTATGTTTGGAGAGAGTGAGACCATAAACTAACATCATTAGATGCGCCCGAGCAATGAAAGTCGCATAACGAACTTTCGGATCAATCGTTAACCGAGTCATGCGCGGGAGACGCGTAGTTTAATTGTATCTGTGATGTGAATCTAATCTAATTATTTGCGGATATTTTAAGTTTCTGCCGGATTAGAATGGTCTATAATGTGTCACGTCAGAGCTCATCTGCTATTTAAAACCAATAATACTGTTTAATAATTTTAAAACCAGTTAACATTCAAGATATTAAAGGCCGGCAACGCATATACAATTCATGTAAATGCGTTGTATTTAAACAATTGTTACGCCATGGCTATTAAACTACTTAATCAAACTCAAAATACCTTTATTCATATAAAGGTACACTTATGAACGTCAAAATAAATATTCAATTGATTCTAACTTAAAGTTAATGTATACTACCAGTTCGCAAATCAAGGGAATGGAGCGGGAAAGAAGAACTGGCAAGAAACTTTCCGCCACTCTTTTTAATCTCCAACTATTGAGTCATACAAATTGTTTGAACTGGAGCAAATCAATCCCAATGATTAGGATAATTTAAATATTCGTCAAATGTATAAAAAGCTATGTCGATTAATTAACAAGAGTTTTGAATTTATTTACTGATAATTCTCTTATTTAGCTTGGGAGTTTTTGTAAACGAATATAATTTAAGATTTCTTTCATTCTTGAATAAGATTATCAATATAAGAAGTGGTTTATTATCTGGTGCCTGGTAGGTCGTACGGTTAAACTAGTTCTGTATCGAGTATTTTACTGGTGAAAGCCACCATTTGTCTTAAAATCGTTTTTGTTTTTTTATACATACAAGTACGCAAGAATAAATTAACCACATAGTGTCACAATATTTAATAACTTTTACTTATTTCGTTCCAACTCCCTTGGGGAAACAAATGGATTGAACGTCCCCACTCACCTACAAGTTATACATCACTGCCGTGTAATTCTTTCAAGAGAAAGGTGATTAGATGTTTACAAGGAAATTGTCTTTATTGAGTGATTATTTACATCAAAATGTTTGACAACAATTATAAATATCTTAACTATTATTTTTATGTAAATTCATCTGACATTTGCATACTGATTTTGTATGGCTGATTGTGCGGCTTTTATAATTAATCAATCTCAATGTACAACTTTCTTTGCACACAAATTTATTATTATCATGTATTCCGTGTTGATAGACAATTGTTTCCAAATTCCAAAAATTGGTCTGAGCGACGGGGTGGAAGAAAAAGAAAATTTCCTTTTTCGGTACACCCACTAGTAATTGCTCGTTTTGGGTTTTAATTTCAATAATATCTGGAGATTGCAATATAAATTTAATACAATAATTACATTTATAAAGACAAAAACCTCGTCTAAATTCATTCAGAAATACTCAACGAATCATCGTAACTCGACTGCGGCGCTGCGTCAGCGCGTTGCACTTTTTCGATGACAATAATTATTACGCGACGTTTCTAACCGAAATGAAAACAGGAGATAAGGTAAAGTTAACTACTTCTCTATACGTTACGAACAACTTAAATACAGGCGGTAAGCAAAGAGATAACGCGTAACCAAAAGGCCTTTTTAGGTCTCAGATTTCATAATCATTTATCTATCTAATCGGCGAGTAGGTAATCAGCCTGTTGTGCCTGACAAGTCGACTTTTTGGGCCCTAAGTCAAGCCGGTTTCCTCACGATGTTTTCCTTCACCGTTCGAAGTCCAATGGTGCGCAGCCCGGGATAGAACCTACAAACTCGGGGCTTAGAGTCGCACGCTGAAGCCACACTAATAAACCTTTACCAAGACAATATAATTAGCAATTTTAAAATAACTCTATTACAAAAGTATCTACCGCTGGTCACATCTACTCGTAGTATTATATATAACTAGGTTGTAGTATATCTGAGTCATTATCTGTATAAACAATACCTTCCAATATTGATATTCGGTCCCGATACAGTAATTCTCCAACAGGCAATGTACATTGAACGGTTTTCTTAGATCTCTTCATATAGACTTTTAAGTTAAAACATATAATGATTTTACACTTTCCACATTCATATAACAATATTATGTATGTATACAAAAATATTGAAAAGTTTACTAGAATAGAACAAACGCATATGTTAATACTTCCAACAAACGCAGGCTGCAATTTCCGCGTAAATATATAATATAAAAATTTAAGAAATGTATTTAAAAAAAGCTGTGTAAAAAGGCTTATTATACAGTTAACGCTTATCTAGTTGATAAAAGGACATCCCACCCAGCCGCTTGCCATCATCTCTAGCGATGTCTGTTGGCTCCAAAACTACTGGAACAATGTCAGAGGCAAGACAGAGGTGTATAATGTCGTTGAGGGCGTGGCGAGATAACGACCTGCAATCTGTGCGACCTAGCTTCACTGGACGCCGTCATGTCCAAGACTACTTAAAAGCCACAGGGACACATATGGGGAGTACATATTATGAACGCTCCAAGAGAATGATGGCAATGCGAAGTGATTCAAAGACCAAAAGGCTGGGAGTGTTTGGCGAAGGATGCATCCAATGCCAGGCTTTTAAAAGATTACATATGGTCTTAGGAATGATATTTTGTTATAATTTCCTGAGATCACTATATTTACTGTAACAAAATATCAGCTAAGGTAACCTATGTAAATAGGTCATCTTAAAAAATCTAGTCTCTTTGAAATTCTGGTCGAAAGAACGTCAGACCGGACTGCAATCTTCGTCCATTACATGGACTCGACGGAAGCGATGCCGTCATAAATCTTGCGCCTTCTCAAATCAGCTTCCGTACTAATAACCGATAAATAAATTACCGATTTTATGTGATTTATTTATTACGCTCAGATTAGAATCTATAGATAGATAGATATAAATATATATCTTAGTGACCTCCGGGTTGGTCCTTTCCTCACTTAACGAATAAGTATCACAATACAGCGAGGATATGCTGCCAGCGTTAAAGATACACTGCCACAGGGACCAAACTTTTTAAATTTGTTTTAATTTTTAAATCTAAGAAATATAAATATCTTAGTAATATCTAAGGTAATTGTAAATTCTGTATATTTCATTGTTTTGTTTAGGTTTTAATTAACGATAAAATACATTATCATAATAAATGCAACAACATCTAATTTTGAAATTGATTTAATAAATGTTGTATTTCATATGAAATAACTAAAATTTAATCAAAAAACCGCAGGTTGTCTGTGAAAGCTCTACGTTTAAACCTCACACAATTAGTTTGGTTAAGTTTAATCGAATTTAGCTGAACCGTCAACAAGTTGGTTTAACTGAATAGTTCAAACAGCTGCGATCAGCTTGCGGTTAACTAATCTTTGTTCTCTAACTTAAACAATAAACATACCGCTCTGCAAATTACTAAGTTTATTACATAAACATATAGGTACAATACTGGTTGATATTTCATAAATATTTAAGAAGGAAGTACGTACGGAGAGTGTTGGCCTAGTGGCATCAGCGTGCGACTCTCATCCCTGAGTTCGATCCCCGGCTATTGCACCAATGGATTTTCTTTCTGTGTGCGCATTAAACTCGAACGATGAAGGAAAACATCGTGAGGAAACCGGTTGCTAAGACTCAAAAAGTCGACGGCGTGTGTCAGGCACAGATGGCTGATTTATTTTATTTTACGTACGGAGAGTATACATATATACATTTATTAAATAAATACCTACTGGTGAAATCGGTTTATATCGGCCTTGTCGTACCAGGAACAAATTCAGGTGGTACTAAAAAAGGGACAAGTTAGAACTACCATTAACCGACGAGCATGTATGGCGAATGAAAGTGGATGTAGCGAGAGAGACATGCCAGGACCGTAGCAAGTGAAGATCTGTGGTCTCTGTATATCCATTCGGGATAGGGCGTAATAATATAAAATTTAACTACTAACGACTTTTTAGATCTGAGGCTCTGTCAGAGTTTAGTAAGTTTTCTGCTGTATTTGACACACGCCGTCGAAAGCTTGCCGATTGCCTCAGAAAGTTTCCCTTCACCGTACGAGCGAGTGTTGTGCACATAGAAAGGAAAGTCCATTGGGGCGCTGTAATTCGAATCTACAACCTCTGAGATGAGAGCCGCTTTTGGTCACACATCTAACAGTGTCATACGAGGTAAAAATCACCGTTCCCACCAGGGTTTTAGGAATAGAATTCGTAATTTTCTCCACGCTTACCTCCATACTTTACTGAAGACTGTAGATTTAGCCAAACACCGTTTCACTTGCCACCATGTCTGTTTGCAGCATCTTTTGACACCCTACGTAGAACCTTCCAGCAGATACGGACTCCTTTCTGGTAAGAGTGAGATGTGGTGTTTTCTGTTCTATATCTACTTGTCCACTTTCCACCAATCCATCGCTTCCGCTATTTCAGTAGCTCTAAGTCAATATTTAGATAATTATACCTGTTAAGAATGTGTTAACGTCGCATGCAGAACATATATTTATTTCAATATCATTATTCTACAGCTACTACTAATGCGATAACGACAAAACAATATTGTAGGTTTGTTTTTTGTTATTATCGCATCGATTATCCACAATAAAACAACATTATGAAAATATATACCTACCTAGATCTTATAACTAACAATATAGCAATTCATGAGAACTCGGCCAGTGTATAAACAAATAGGTCTACCTCAATAGAAATTCTGTTTATTATTTGTATTATTAATATATTATGTTTTAACATACACACAGAAATTGACTGACTAACAGACCCGATAGACATTGTCCTGTCTTAACTATGAATATGGATTTAGAATTGGTATAATTAATTAAAAATGTTTTATGATATACAACAATTTTTGTTTGTTTCTCTGGCGCGTTTAGTTTTCTTAGTATACCGTATACATGGGTACAGGCGACATATAATTGGCCATGTGAAACACATGGATTTTCAAGATTAATGCCACAAACAATAATTACCGATTGTAATTATTTTATATGTATTTTATCAATATAATAACTCCGATCGAAGCATTTGTTTTAAACGATATTCATCTTTCTTACGTCCTCTTTGACGATATTTGCAGCATGCATTCTGTCAATGTTATGTCAAACGCCATAAGGTTTCAAGGGAAATAGGGATTCATTTTTAATATATTGATAGATGAAGGCGTAATCACCGAAACTATTTTTAGCTGAATGGCTTTCGTAGGAATTATGTATTAATCATAATATAAAAACTCAAAAAAAATGATATTTTCTGTGTTAGCCTACGAATTATGCCCCCAAATAGATAAACAAAACCCGAGTGTACTTACCAACACTAGGTTAAATATTTTATAACCTCACAGATTTACTGTTAACATAAGTTTATATGATTTTGCGTGTATTTGTGATGTTTAAGGTGAAAGGCTTCCATTGTGTGTACAAGAATTCGGAACGATTTTGACTTTACGGCTTGTGTCAGCTCAAACATAAAAATCATTTGTAAGATTCATTTCCAACTCAACGGACTGCAGAGTACACGTATTAACATTTTATTCCCTTAGCAAATTCATGAATACTATCAAAATTTGTTACCTCAATTCCTATAAAAATGTGTAGCTGTTTCGTACGTCGGTCAGACAAAATGGCCGATGCAACAATAAAATAATACGACACAAGAACAGCAAAAGCATGCAGAAGTCATGCAAAATAAGAATTCGAGCATGGTGATTAAAAGGAAGCTTTTCAACACTTGCATACAGGTAGTACTGACATATGGATCTCAAACTTGGGCTCCCACTAAACGCCCGCTCCAGGTCGCTAACGAAGCTTAATCTATGATAAGCGATAAAGAGGAAGACAACTTAGAAGGTGGATAGACTTTATTAAGGAAACAGAGGTACATGGCAGAGACTGGCACAGTGAAGACAGAAATGGCGGGATTTGGAGAAAGCCTCTGCCATAAAAGTACATACAGATATTTTTAGAATGAGGTGTTATAAGAGAATGTTATTATTATTATTACTACAATTCCTATTCTGAGCTTTACCTAGATATTGCATTGTGATAAGCTGCCATTGTTGTCTAAAGATTTTTTACCTGTGTAACCTAGTTGTTAAGACATTTGTTTATATTCTTGTCTAGAATAAATAATCTATTTATCTATCTAGTACGTACGGGGCATGAATTTTTAGCTATTTATTAGGATAAATAAGGTTTGAGCCGGTTCCGGCTGAGTATTTGAAAAATATTTTGGCAATATCAAACCTGTACTTTTATGAACAATGATGGACACATACTTCCATCATTCATATGAATGCCAAACGTGGATTTTCCATAAGGCGTTAATAACGAAGATTGGAGTATGTCAAAGGGTTATGGAGTACAAAGTTGAAAACGATGTGACACGAAGCCATAAAAGGCGTCGTAACAAATACAAAAGAGTTAAAGGTGGAAATGGGCCAGTCACAATTCCCGCATTTGTGATTGACCCTTACTTGGAATGGTCCAATGGATAAAAGAAAGAGAGGACGCTCACCAGATAGTTGGGAAGGAATTAAAGGGATAGTAGGGCAGAATTGGAAAATTGTCGCTAGTGTAAGTCGGAGGTCGAGTACTAGTGTAAAGCTTAAATGACATGGACGTAGTGTAGTGAATTTATGAACTCGAATAAGGGCTATTTATATTTTATTTATTTAAAAGCCTATGCTTATAAGGATTATGTAGTATTCTCATGGTAAAAGTTTATTTAAATCGGTCCAGTACTTTTTGAAATGAAACTTTCGTTACGCGTCACATTTCTCCGTTACGCGCCATCTTTTTCTTGTCCTTACCACGGTTGATTCGAAGAGATTCGAAGCCATTAATAACAAAAATATACCATTACCATATAGCCTTAATAACAATTAATGAAATTCTTTAGTAATCTTAGTAGTAAAAAGGTAAAATGAAATGATTGTATCCATGTCTATGATAATAAAAGCCTTTTGTTAAAATTTATCTTATTTAACTTTATTTAACCAATTTCTGTAAAGTTGTATATAGTAGATAATTTTACAAAGAATCGCGTCATAAGAAAGTTTCACTTCTTACGTGTGTACACTAGTACACGCACACATTTTTTTCTATAAACATACACACATCATCTTTTCTAATATTAGTCTCAATAATGTAATAATATATGTCAAATTTCATCCAGATCTTTTCCTTCCTAGCCAGTAAATGTGCATAGGTAAAACTAATGTATTAACTCAAAAGCACAGGCGCTAATTAAAGATTTAAGTTGGTGGTGGTAGTACCAGTGACCCTCAGAGCTGGTACTTTCCTGTT
This sequence comes from Pieris brassicae, assembly GCF_905147105.1. Taxonomy (NCBI): domain Eukaryota; kingdom Metazoa; phylum Arthropoda; class Insecta; order Lepidoptera; family Pieridae; genus Pieris; species Pieris brassicae. The sequence goes on along the minus strand of NC_059673.1, from coordinate 1,653,105 downwards.
ACCAGCGTTAAAGGTATACTGCCACAGTGACCAAACTATTAAATTTTTGTTTTAATTAACTTATGTATAACAATGATTAACTTCGACTATTACTTAATTTTTCGATAAACATTTTAGATATTTTTTAGTAATGAAATTAAGTACGTCGTTACGTACGTCACTCAATGGCAGAAGGCTCGTGCGTAGTTTGCCTTTCAGAATCCGTACGCTCTTTTCTTGAAGGACCTTAAGGCTCGATTTACACTATGATGCTCTTCGCGTACCGATCTCGCTCCGGTCTCGGTTCGACCAAATGTTGCTGTGTCTACACTATTTGTTCCACAATCAGTCTGTCGTGACGTGATCCGCAGCACTGATCATTCTGCCAGAGACCACAACAGTTAGTTTGCACCTTAGACGCACAAAACAAGGAAATAATGTAATAGTAGAAAAATAATAATAGTAAAAATTAACACTGCAAAGTAAAGAGATCTTGGACGATCTATGAGTAATTATTATTCATAACCATTTTTTTTAATGCCACGATTGATTACTAGCCATGACTAGAAAAAAAGCAACATCACAACCATCACAACCGAAGAGAGACTGGAGTTAAAACTAAAACGTATTCACACTGTCGGTACAAGTTATGACAGGTCCGATCAGGCTCCAGTCAAATATTCTTTTCGACCAACCGATACTAGCCCAATATCGAATCCGAACTGGAGCGATACGATAGTGAGAATGGCATCATAGTGTGTCATCACCTAACTCGAATTTGTTCGGACATACTTCAGTGGTGTGCGGCAAAAACTGCCTTAAACGCTCAGTTGTGGAATGACGGACTTCGTATTCAGCCTCGACGTCTGATGATGAAACTCAGCTTATTAAAAGAACTCTTTATTTTTCATACTTTTCAAATTTATATTCTTACTACAGCTATTAAAAAACCATTCCTGCAAAATCTTGTAATACAATAGGACTTATCACAAGACCAAAAGAGCATTTGTTACTATAGTTATCATTATTTTTTAAATTAATACATAAAGACTACCCTCTATTAAAACTTCGTCATACTACGTCATACTGTCATTTAAAACACTCGTATTAAATGATAACGCCTGCATAAAATATTTGCAAAATTTGTGCGAAACCTGTAGCAAAATAGCTACTTCGAGTTCAAAGTCATATGATACAGCAATATACTCTTGGAAACAAGTTCTCAGCTCAATTAGGTCTTTGCCGAATCTCTCCATGGATTTCGAATAATTTTCTTTCCCTCAATACGTCTAAAACCAAATATATATGCTTTGACAGATTGAATTCCAGTAAACCAAACCCCATCCCGCCTATGTAAGCTGTATGAACTTACACAGACCAGGAACTCACTATGTTCAGACTCAACGCCTGCGCAAATATTACGCCAAAACAACATCGTGGGAACATTGCCGTCACCCGCATCAGGCGCTTGAACATTCTTCATACAAATCTGTCTACTCATGTGACTTGACTTACGATCATTGTACAATTCACATCCTTTTTTGAATTATATTAATTTATTTCCTGTGGATGGAGCCTTGCAGTGGATATTTTTAAAATCACGGGCTGTATTGGAAAGCAGAAAAACAAAAGTTAAAGTAAAGTTTCACATCGAGCAGTTACGAGTTCGTCCGCTAAGATAAGTGTCCTTTTTTTTTTTCGTCAGGAAATGCTTTTACGCATATCCCTACGGTATTTTACACCAGCAGGGATTATGTGGGACTCAGACTTAATAAACCCTACCCACTAAAACCTGACGAATGACTTCAGCTCGCCAAAGGGCGACGGCAGGTAACAGCTGCGCCCTATCCTTAACCCCGCCAAACGCGATGCACAATGCCACATGACTCCTCTCACACACAAATCTTCCAAATCTTAACTTAGGGCAGACGTGCGAAAACACGGCGTCGCTGCCCCGGTCGTCGTTTCCTTACTGGCGGAGCATCTGAATCATTTTCACGCTGACGCTCCGCATTCTCTTTCTGACTCATGACGGCCTCACAAAAAGCGTTGAAGGCATTCCAAGGAGCGTCATTGTCAGCTTCCACCATTCTTTGAATAATTAGTGGAAGCGACAGATTGCCATCAATGCTATCAGCAAGCACCGAGCGAAAGTAGTCCCAAGCCGGACACTCCTCCACTGTATGCCTCACCGTATCATCTATACAGTCACAATGATGACAAGCGGATGTCGCCTCTCTTCCAACGATTCAATGCAGATAACTTCCGAAGCATCCATGGCCAGAGAGAACCTGCACGAGCCGATAGGAAAGCGATCCCCACCGTCGGTCCACCCAGAGTTTCAAAAAGGGACGAATAAGATCAACGATATATAAACCAAACCGACATTCACTTAACTCTTCCCTCCATTCTTGCAAAATTAAGCGGCGATACTCCTCCTTCCACACCTTGACTACCTCCAGAGGTGGGTCAAAACCTATGTCTCATAAAAAAATGTCTCCCAAAGCCAGAGCTTCCAAGTGCCAAGGTGGAGTGGCGGCTATGACACATGCTGCATCACAGGATACGGTATGCCCTCGCAATTCTAATGGCAACTTTACGCAGTGACCGCCTCAGTATACCTTTGTTGTAAAATGTCAACTTATCCGCCCATATCGGACAACCATAAAGAGCTTTCGCACGTACTACACCAGCATAAAGAAGCCTACAGCCCTCGCCTGGCCCACCGATATTTTGCATTATACGACCCAAAGCTATTGCAGTTGACTCAAGCTTGGGTGCCAGGGCTACAAAATGAGCTTTGAAAGTCCAACGGGCATCGAGAACCAACCCGAGGTATTTCAAAGTCGACTTTACTGCCATATGAACGCCATCTACAATTATTTCAGCGCCTCTAGGTGGAGACCTCCTAGCAAAACAAATGACTTCAGATTTTTGTAAAGCCACTCGAAGACCAAGTCGCCTTATACGAGTCACTACTTGTTCTACTCCAGCAGCAGCTAACAAACTCGCCTCTTGATAATTACATCCCTTGGCCGTCACAAGGGTATCGTCAGCATAACATATTAAGCCTACTCCTGGCATCAGTCTACCTCGAAGGACTGCATCAAATCCAATGTTCCACAAAAGGAGCCCAAGAACCGACCCTTGGGGAACTCCACATCGAACCTGATAACATCTCCAACCTTCCCAACTTGGATATATGATCGATCGTTCAGAGAGATAAGCTCCTACTACATGTCGTAAGTAAACAGGCACACCATGCTAAAAGAGACCGTCCATAATCGCTCTCCAGGGAATAGTATTGAATGCATTCGCAATATCTAGCGAAACCGCCAACACAACCCCACCACCAGAGACAGTTTCTTCGCACAAGTCCCTTAACCTAGCTAAGGCGTCAATTGTAGAGCGAGCACGCCGAAAACTGAATTGAGAATCAGACAAATTTGGACCAACGATCAGAAGATGATTCTCGAGGCGCGAGACAATTATTCGCTCAAACAGTTTTCCCACCTCAGGAAGTAAAACAATAGGTCGATACGCCGAAGGTGAATCTACCAGTTTACCGAACTTCCTAAGATGAAGCAATTGACCGACGAATATGCCGTTCCTCAAAAGATCAGAAAGGAGATCTCGAAATCTGTTAGATAAACCATTATTAAGAGATTGCCCCAAAACCGTTCCATGCAATCCATCAGGACCAGGAGCGGTTCTTTTGTTTTGAATTTTAAAAATACCTGCCCCTAACTCACCCTCTGACACCTCAGGAATATCCTCTGAACGATCAAAGTCGACATTAATAAAAGGAATAGAATCACAAGGAAACATCCATGTAACAACCATCTCAAGAAACGTTGGCTCCATTGTGGATGTTAGCGGCGGCCTCCAGGGACGGAGTTTACTCATGACAATATTATATGGTCGCCCCCACATATCACGATCCAAGGAGTTCAGGAGCTCCTTCCATGCCCTATCCTTTGCTTCAGCTATTTCCATCCGTAGAGCCCTTTTTGCTGCTTGATAAGAAGAATATAAACTTGCCTCTTCGTCCTGATCACGGTAACTGAGATGCCTTCTTCTAAAACGCGTGTACCGGCGACGTGCCTTAACACACTCCGCTCGTAGTTGGGCTAGTTCGGATGACCACCAATAGACGCTTTGCTTAGGTGAGATGGGACCGATCCGGGGCATAGCAACGTCACTGATACGAGTGAGTGAGTTCCTAAACCATTCCACCTCAGAATCAATTGTAATATTTGAAGGTTTGGGATTCCAAGCTTCTACTAACGATACCTCGAAAAGCGCATCTTTGTCTAGATTTTTTCGGGACCATCTAGGACCTATCTCAGATGGAGCAGGACCCGGAATACTTACAGAAGAATCATTGATGTCAAAGCGAATGTACTTGTGGTCTGATAAAGTTTCAACATCTGACAACACCCTCCATCTATAAACATAACTTGCAAGTGCAGGACTTGAAAAAGTAACGTCCACAATAGAGCCACCATTCACACGTACGCAAGTCTGAACATTACCCCGATTCAGAGACACCAAATTTTGAGCAGCTAGCAAATCCAACAAAGCGTCACCACGTTCATCAGTTACTGGAGACCCCCACACTGTAGATTTAGCATTGAAGTCTCCAGCGACAATAAGATCGAGCGGTCGACACCATGAAATAAGACAGCCCAGTTCGGACAAAAACGTTTCAAATGCAGCAAGCGTTAGGGGAAAAATAAGCACCGACAACTGCAATTCTTCCAATTTTTAAAGCAACACAACCTCTACCCTGCATTGTTGAAGCAACTGACAGCAAGTTGACATCATTTATAAAAATCGCAACAAGACCATCACGGTCACCGACCCAGTTGTTTTTATCTGGAACCATGTATGGTTCTAAAACAATCCCTATATTAACGATCCACTGTGTCAAACTCTGAATTAAACTGAACTGAAGGTCTTGAGCACTTGCACAGTGGTTCAGGTTAGATTGAATAAAACGTAGATCCATACTAACTAATTACAATTTCTTGGGTCTCCATTATGTTACTGCACAAAGATGGTTCTACTGAAACCTTCGTGTTGAATCTTCTCGGCAACTTTTGACTGGGAGCAGTACAAGCTTTCCCCCCCAGTCGATGATCCGCTGTTTTACCTGCTGCAATACACAGAGGACATTGCGGTTTGGATGAACAAACAGACGCACGATGACCTGGCTGGCCACACCGGTAACAAGACTAACTACGGTCTATTTCCGCCGTACAACGAGCTGCAACATGACCAGCTTGCAAACAGCGGAAGCACCTTAGTTCTCGTTGTTGCAGCACCGTCACCCTAGCTGAAGACCAGCCTACAAGCAGACGACCTTCAGACAGTTTCTTTGCAGCTTCCACCGGGCATTTCACCCACACCGCAAAGAGACCCGTCTTATCTTGACGAACTTCACCAACTCTAACATGATCGGATGAGCACTCCCCTTTCTTACACACAGCGTATTTTACTTCGTCAGCAGTAACAGAATCGTCTAAGCTTGATACTCTTACTTCAACAGATTTAACAGGTCTCGACACAAGGATACCCTTCGTACCATAGCACTCCCTTATTTTTTTAGCCAGAACATCTGCTTTCTCTCCTCCACCTTCACCAGTGACTTGTATAATGGCAGCACCAGTTGCAGCACGTCTAAACCTAACTGCTTCAATTCCCAACTCCTCTAGCCTAATCTGTCCTTTCGCTTCTTTAATAGCCTCCGCATATGTTACGCCTTTTTTCATAATTTCCGCCGGAACAGTTACAACAACAGCAGCTGTACGGAGCGTACGCAGTCTTGGCTTTTTAACTGGTGCCTGAAAACCTGTTACTATTGGTTGAGCTAACACAGCACCCGACCTTTCCCTTTTCTTCTTTTTTCTTTTCTTTCCTTTCCCAACAATCAACCAATGCTCTTTAGAAAGGTTGGAAGCCAATTGCAGAGGCGAGGGCTGAGCAATAGCAGATACCTTTTTAATGGCCATTATTTCATCTCCTGCAATTCTTCTATTTTTCTTCTTTTTTGAAATAGAGGATGGTACTTGGGGCAAATCAGTAGATGCTGCTTGCACCAAGCCTCTGCTATTCACCTGCCTATTATTCTGGGATTGATCTGGCTCAAATTTAGGCGGCCTAACGATCTTGCATCGGTCCGCAGCTAGAGAAGGGCTTAAGGCCTTAAGGCCAGGTGCAGGATTAAGCCTAGGCTCAAGACTCTCAATCCGCGCATTTAATCTATCCCCGATACGGCGCATCAGATTCGCCTCAAATTCCTCGAGGAGAGAAGGAGTAAGCAATGGCTCCTTTGAATTAACTCCAATATGTTTCCGAAGATCCGTCATATCGACCCGACGAATTAGGTTTGAAACTCCCTCAAATTCAAATAGCCAAATTTGATAGCGCATATTTCCGTTGGTTGGAGTTTTGGGCTACTTTTGAAAATCTGATACAAAGGAATGATCGCGAATCAGAGCGACCTCTACGATTTTTGGTTGAACACGCGACCATAAAATTTGCGCGCCTTAACAAGCCTAGGACAACCCACTGACAAATGGGATGTACTAATATTATTTATGTTATCATCTAAGTTAGATATCAATACGTTGTTAAAATGGGAGAAATATCGCAACAATTTGGAAGGTGACGTACCTACCCTCGAACAATTTTATACATTTACGACAGACCGTGCTGATGTGCTCGAGTCATTGAATCGTAATAATCGGTCTGACGTGACTAGCGTGTCAAAGGTGACCAGTACACCTGTGCATTATATAGCTAATAATAATTATATTCATAGGCAAGGTCAAAATCAAAACAATGTCGTAAAATCGTTTGCGAGCACCAGCAATAATTATAGCAAGAAATCAAATACTACATTTATGTGTAGAGGGTTGACGAGCGTATGATGGACGTGACGAAGTATATAATGTGTGGTAATTGTTTGAGACAAGGTCACCCCGAAAGTGAGTGTCGCATGGGTCCATGCCGTGAGCGCGGCTGCACCTAGCGTCACAATAGTCTGCTCCAGCCACCTCGCTCTCATTGATGAACAAGATGAAAATGAAATTATCTTTAACTATTCTAATCACAACAAATCAGGTGTTATTATCTACTGCTATCATTGAAGTATCGAATCCAGTTCATCATCAAAAGGTCAAAGTTCATGCTCTTTTAGACTGCGGAAGCCAATCGTCATTTATATCTGAGTCTCTAAAGACCAGACTGTCGTTAAAGTCTCGCCACATTGGCACACTAAAGGTCATTGGTATAGGCAACACTTCTTCAATGAATGTAATTGAAAGTTGTGATATTCAATTGAAAGCAACAAATAGTAATTTCAGTACAATGTTATCGTGTTTTGTGTTAAATGAGCTCACCGGTCGTTAAATTACCAGAAAATATTCAGTTGGCTGACCCCATGTTTTATCATCCAGCTCCCATAGATGTACTAATAGGTGTTGATCTCTTCTGGGACATTTTAGGCAACTCTCGTCTAATCTCTGGCCCTATAAATTCAGCAGCAAAATCAAAACCCTCTATTTGATTTTGCAAGTCAAAATTCTATCCAGTTTATGATCTTGGTACATTTCACATCCTTTTTTGAATGATATTAATTTATTAAGTATCTGGGCATTTAATTTACAACATCTATCCGCTAAAGATAAAACACACTAAAAAAACAAATACCTTGGATCATTTTTTTTATTATTATTTTGTGTGTATGTGTTTCGTTAGTTATAAATGTTATATTTATAATTAATTATTGATTCAAGGATTTGTCGGGTGTCAAAGAAACTACCTCTGTTCTCGAGTTCTTAAACTTATTAACGCCTTATAATTTGCCTGGATCGGAAGGTCCACATACAATCAAGATAGTTTATATTATCTTATATGTACTATTATAGGATAGCTAGTCGATATTATCTTATCGGTATGGGTTGGACTGGCATCGTCTTACACGTACCATTCTATAAAAAAAATATATAAATTCACGAGTCCATAGCTTTCTATGTAATTCTCTCGAGATACTTAGCTTTGCTGTCGCAAACTTGGAATCGCCATTGTTATTACGGTATTACGTGTTAAAATATAATTTAGAATAAATAAACACAAATTGTCTTAATATATTTATTTTTTCCGCCTCTCCAAAAACGCTTCCTGTATCTGTTCCTTCGTCAGTCCCTTTGTCTCTGGTACCATGAAGATAGCAATCAGCACATCCACCACAGCGAACACAGCAAAGCAATAGAAAGATCCGTGCACGCCAAAGAATTGCACCATGTACGGGAATATTGCCAGAAGCAAAAAGTTGAGCAGCCACACCCACTCCATTAGTATCATTGATGCTAAGCTTTGAACCTGAAATAAACATTTTAATTATGTTAAATATTTACAATTATTCATATTAACTGCAAGAATTTTTTGAAGTCAAACTTCTTTACCGGCGTTGTAAAAAAAATTACTGTCACATTTTTCGTTTACGGGTCACATTATTCCGTTACGCGTCACATTTTTCTGTTACGCGCCATATTTTTCTTGTCCCTACCACGGTTGATTCGAAGAGATTCGAAGCCATTAATAACAAACATATATAATAACGATAACAATGATAGTAATCATTCTATTAAAATTAATAAAATTATGTTATAATCTTAGTAGTACTAAGGTAAAATGAAATAATTGTATTATTTGTATTCATGTCTATGATAATAAAAGCCTTTTATTAAACTTTATTTAATGTAACCAATAAATAAACAAATTTATTTAACCAATTTCTGTGAAGTTGCAAATAGTAGATCATTTTTCGACGGCTAGTACACGCACACATTTTTTATTTTGGCTAAACTTTAATATGTAGTCAGTCAGTCAGTCTACTTTCAATGAATTGCCTCTGCTACTCAGACGGCAAACTTTGATTTAGACAAAGTTGTTGAATGGAGTCAATCTATGGTATTCAGATAAACCCTTATAAGAGCCATTCAATTATCATTGGGAGTGCATCGAATATAATGAGAATCGGTCAACTTTACCCCAGACAACTTTAGATAGTACTGTCGTTCTATTTTGCTCCACTGTTAGGAACCCCGGCATTAGTATTGTCGATCATCTTTTAGTCGATATCAACTTAGGGGCAATAAATATAGATAAAACAACTTTCTCTGCAGCGGTGATACTTTTGACATTTAACACCTTTTGTCTTCGTGACCACGCACGTTGAAAAGCACGCGAAACGTCGGAAAAAATTTAAAATTTAGAATTATGTAAATAATTATAAGTTTTAATAATAATACAAAGATTACAATTTACCGAATAATAATACGTTAAATTGTAAGCAGCACGATGAGATTCACAATCTTTCGACAGTACACCATCTCGCGAGATTGATTACAAACTTACGGTATTTACAATTTTACGGTGACATCCACAGCGAAGTTATAGTGGACAATGAACTGCTTCGATAAAATGATGATACGGCTGTGCTGTGTGTTATTTGCTCGACTTTGCGAGCGTACTAACAGCAGTGTTGGCCTAGTGGCTTCAGCGTGCGACTCTCATCCCTGGGGTCGTAGGTTCGATCCCTGGCTGTGCACCAATGGACTTTCTTTCAATGTGCGCATTTTACATTCGATCGAGCGGTGAAGGAAAACATCCTGAGGAAAGCGGCTTGCCTTAGACCCAAAAAGTTGACGGCGTCCGTCAGGCACAGACCAGGCTGATCACTATCGATCCTATTCGATTAACAGATGATCATGTAACAGTTACAGAAATCCGAGGCCTAAAAATCTAAAAAGATTGTAGCGCCAATGTTTTTTTTTTTGGCGAGCGTACTGCCGCGCCCCCATATTATAAATATTGACGTTCATAAGTGTACATTACGAATATGATATATTGTGATTTGATTTTATTAACTGTTGGTTTTATGGTGGGGTTTTTTTAGACTTCGCAATTTTTAATCGTTACCAAGAGCTCTGTAAATTCCAATAACGACCATTTCGTATGCAAGTTCTTTATATCTGAAACGCTGAACAACTACTTTGCTGTGGTCACTATCACTATTGGGTGTTACAGAGGTCTCTGTTATATAAAATGTTATTAACACTCTACCTCTGCTACAAAACCTTCGGCCAACAATATATAAGGTACTGTGCCTGCTCCGAGCATGAAAGCAAAACAGTAGAACAAAATGAGAATCGCTGTAACAGCTGGTGGTGCGACATTCGTCTGCATGAAGAAGCCCATTGCCACCAGGCAGATTCCCACTGTGATAGCTGATGCTAAAAGTAGGGGCTGAAACACAAACAACAAAAATTCTATTGGTTTCCAGGCTGTGTTAGCACAACCTCGGGTTGTAAAGGTTTCTACTCGTTATAATACAGATACCCACGGCACGATTCAGCAACTCTATTCAATTATTTCATTTTAAATAATATTGAGGGAGGAAACGATAGGAGGAAACGATAGGTTGTAAAAAATAGCTACCTATAAATAATTATCGAATAATTAATTTGCAATAACACATAATAAACTGTAAATAAGTCTTTTAAATAAGATTTACATTTCAAGAAAACACTTTTTCATCGAAGCTTGAAGCTATGTATTATTATAACAACCCGGTAAAAAAGTGTTTTCTTTAAATGTGTAAAAGACAATACTAAGATTTAAGTTCTTTTTTTTGTTATAAGTGACAAATGAGCAAGAGTTCAAATGCTGAAAAATGTTCAGTGAAACCGCCCATAGACACTCACACAGACACAGACATTGCCAGAAGGCTCGCAAGTGCGTTGCCCTTTAATACTTGGTACGCTCTGTTATTAAAGGACCCCGGAGAAGAAGTTGTAAGGAAATCATGTGAATAATTTATAAAATGCATGCCAGCTCTGTCTGTCGTACGAGTAAACGAGCAAATTAATTATTAATATTATAGTTTTATATAAAATCTCCCAATCTATGGATGCCCAAATAGTTAAACTATCCAGATACAAAACACATAATTACGCTAGTCGAATCAGATTTCGAATATATAGAAGCCTTCCTACGTATCTTGGCATGGCTCTGATGTTAAAATTGCTAAGGCAGACGCACGCTTATAGCAACTCACAAATACATACACACATTTACGCATACTGAATGTCTTATAAGACTTGTGTTTGATTAGTTGTAACACCAAGAGTTCTGTTTCTTAAAAAACTGTTTTAAACATATATCACGGAATAATTTTTCATCTACCCACAACGCAGGTTAGGAAGTAGCTCTTGGTAGAATGCTTACGAGACGCCAACAGAGACGTGAGTGAGTGGGAGGGGCTTAGTGGGTAGGGCTTTTATAACGAGGCACTCAGTGCGAAAATACATTCCCTTCATAAAAAAAACAAAAAGGCTGGGAACTAGACATAGATGAAACTTATGTCATGAATAAAGTTTTTATTATTATATTTACGATAATCCATGGAAAGCTTATTAATTATATGTATTGCTAATGCATTGTTAACTTCCTCATCATTTATTTAACAGTTGCAGAATCGTGCAGTGGGATCTTACAGTATTAATATTCAACAGTCAGAAAAGCAATTTACATCAACAGTTATTTCAATATTCTGCTTATCTCTGAAATTAAATCTGTTTTCGCGTGAAACAGAACATTAACAGCAAACAAAAGTTTTACGCTCTAAAAGTGTATTTTTAAATTTATGTTAATGAAATGAGAATTTTTTAATATATACCATATTAAAATTAGTCCAGAAACTTATCAACTTAGCAAATCTATATCTCTCTTTTCAGGCTTATATCTGATCATCGTGGTCAGCAAGGATACACTGGAGCAGATAATCTAAATTCATTGCAGTGTACAGTTTTGAGGATGATTAGTCTTTCACTTGACCGGTCTATCTAGTTGGTGAACGGCCACGTGATTTTCCTTCTGTGTCACCAACCACGATTAGTTTCTCCAAGTTCTCATAGTCTCATTGTGCTATTATATCTAATGAGTAACTAATAAAAATGCATACCTTTCTCCCCAATCTATCAGAGAATAACGCACTGGACATACTTCCTACCATCAGGACAAGCGCAAAAAGAACAGAACAGAGGTGAGACGAAAGGCTTGGAGCTGCTTGGGTGAAGATATCCTTTGCATACACCTGCACTGGGACCATACCCATCATAACCTAGAAAAGAGTGGAGTAAGAAAAAAATCATTACAATTAACTGAAATTGAAATGAGGGAGACAGCTAATCAATAAACCATTTATAACAAAGGTATATAATAACGATAACAATGATAGTAATAAGTCTAACACAATTAATGAAATTCTGTAATAATCTTAGTAGTAATAAGGTAAAATGAATTATTTGTATTCATGTCTATGATAATAAAAGCCTTTTGTTAAAGTTTACCTTATTTAACTTTATTTAACCAATTTCTGTAAAGTTGCATATAGTAGATAATTTTTCGAAAAATAAGGTCATAAAGTTTCACTTCTTACGTGTTGTACACACACACATTTTCCTACACCGTTCGAGCGAATGTTAAATGCGCATATAGAAAGAAAGTCAATTTGTGCACACCCGGATATCGAACTTACGACTTCAGGGATGAGCTGAGCACTCATTTTTAACAAGAAGAAAGATAAAGAATAAAGATAAGATAATAAACTTAAATACAGTGAGAAAAATGGACAGCCTTGAATCGTTCAGTACATACCTGGGTGGATATTACAGCACCAACTACGGTGAATGCGCGCCGCGATGATGGTGATACCACTGGAAGCAAATTATATAAAAGAGAGTACTATTTACTTCCTTTTCTTGGTGTTTGAAACATATAGCATGTACCACGGAATAATTTTTATGTAGTTCAACCATTTATGCCAAAAATATAGAAAAAACACCTTTTGTATGGCAATCAAGGTTTATAACAATTTACCAAAAACATACAAAAATCTTCCTAGTAGAGTTTTTAAAAATCGTCTTAAAATACTATTTTTTAGAAAAACATATTGTTCTATTTATAATTATTTCAATAATGTAATGTTGTAGTGATACAATATTATAAAAATTTACTATGATGACATGACTCTGATATGATATGATAATGTAATTGTAACTTTTATATTTTATAACTTTACATTGTACCACCATAACATTTTTGTATCATATTCTTGCAAATAAATTATTATCGAGTTAACACCACCTCCCAAGCATTAGATCTATTTTTTCACAACCATATTTCTGTCATAAATAAAGTTTTTATTATTAATATTTCTATTTCCATTAAGTAGACTCAGTAGTCTGGAGATTTAAAGGTCTGTTCTTCAATCTCTGACTACGTAATACATACTAGTGTTATTAAATTGAATTGTTTGTTTTATATGACAAGAATACGGAGGTTTTCAAAATATCATATTTTTGGAATTACTTTTTGTATTTGACGGCGCCACTATCAATGTTTTATAAAACTGATGGCGACACTATCACTGTTTTGTAAAACAACGTGCAACGGGCGATTAGTCGAACGATCGTACGATGTGTCACTCGATCCCCACTACAAAACCTATATAAAGCAGCGTGCGCGCACAACTCGCGCACCCCCCTCCTATATTCACCGGCTACAGGTGCTTCAGTCGCGATTCATGAGAATCGCGACAGGTGCGCCCTTCTATGTGAGAAACGTCGATCTCCACCACGACCTGGAGCTCCCTACCATAGCCCAATGGATGAAGTTGGCGTCCACACGCCACTTTGACAAGGCTAAACACCATCCCAATCCGCTGGTGCGTAATAGCATCAACTATTACCCCTTCCCGACAAAAAAGGCTCGTAGGAGGCCCCGACACATAATAACGGATCCGGATGATCCAATTACCGTAGCAAAAGATAAATTAAAAGCCGCCCGCGCGGCCAAAACTAATAAAAATAGCCAATCACAGATTAGGGTAAAAAACCGCCTTCACCGGGGAAGGCGAGGACCTTTACTTCGCACTTCGCTCACTCCAGTGAGCTTCCGTCCTGCCTTTCAGGCGATTGACCACCCCGCGACGGCCCAAGCCGAGGTTCGAGTCTCACAGGAGACGCCCTTGCGCTAGCCGCGGGGCAAAACGCCATTCTGGTCGAGCTACGCTCGCCAAAACAGCCCGAGCTGAGCTGTAAAGGCCCTTAAGGCCAACAGCGGGAATTCCTTCAAAAAAAAAAAAAAAAACAACTCGCGCAGTCGTTCATCGACCATTGCCCGGTGCACACGTTACGTAATTACCGAGTAGCCTTTGAAATATTTACCTATTGAATTTGTTTATTGAAATAGTATTGAATTAAGAGACTGAAATTAGAATTGGAATAAATCAAGTGATTGGGAGAAAACTTTGTGTTTGTTATCTTAACAATGTCGGGGCCTGACGCTACGTATTCATAAGTGTACATTAATTACTGTGAGAAATGGCGCCGCCGTAGAGGTTTTATAAATAAAATAATTTTATTTATAAATTTCATTGATTTATGATAAAATATGCAGTCCTGTAAAGTAAAGATATTTTTCTAAATTTTTTATTTTGTTAGTTGTTATATATACTTACTTAACATTTTGTATGATGGCATGTTCTTATTTCCATCTATATCTTGGTTGTTTAACATTTCCTTCTCTGCTTTTTCCACTTCAGTGTCTGAAAACCAAAGTTATTCCGAATAATTTTAATTATAAAAAGCTAGAATCCTTTAGATTATTAAACCAAAATATGTCCTGCAATCTTTTTCACGTAATTTTATGCGACATTTAGAGAGATTTTTTTTTTTGGTGATTCTTCAAATTATATGTTTTTATACTGAGTAGTTTAGTGTAGTCTTAAGTTATGGTTGGGTTGTCTGGAAGAAACTGCTTTTAGTAAGAGCACCTATATACATCGCTTGACTCATTGATCATTTAATTGTGTGTTTCTACTGTTTTGTGTTATTATGATGTAAATAATACGGCCACACGTTTCACAATGCATAAAGGCGATGAGAACTTGGACTAACGGATCGTGGTTGGTAACACAGAAGGCAAAGGATTACGTGGCCCTTTGCCAACCAAATGGACCGATCAAGCGAAAGACTCATCGTCATCAAAACTATACTGTCATACGAGAGGAGCTGGAAAGAAACCGGTGGCAACAGATAGTATACAAATGCGTTTTTGCTGACCAATTTTATATTCTCTTAGGAATAGACCTAATTTCCATTATCTGTTATTACAACATCCTAAACATTTCCATTTTATCCTATGGTTTTAGGTATATGCGTTTTTGATTGTAATAATAAAACATTATTTTTTACTCACCATTAATAGGTAACATCTCGCGGGCCGGCTGCACTCGCTGCTTAAGCAGAGAAAGCTCTTCCATCACAGCCTTTGAATCAGCAGAGCCTCCTCTGTAGTGAGCTATGGCTTGACGGGCATCCTGATGATTTAAAACGTATTAGCAATTGGCGGACAGATGGCGCCACCAAATTTATCAAATTTATATACGTGAGACATATAAAAGGGATATTTGATTCGAGTCTAAGCGAGAGTCGTGGGAAGAAAAATTATTAAATGCGTTTTAATATTTTATGAGCGATCGAAATACACGACCTAAGTTTGGTTAACACATAAATCTGTGTTTTAATTGATAGTTTTACGCTGCTATGTAATAAATTAGGTTTTTATTGAGACAAAGCCTCCAATTAAATAAAGAACTAACCTCTTCTCTATTCTTCCTCATCAGATACACAGGACTCTCCCTCACAGAAGCCAAAAGAATAATATACGTAATACATAACGCCATATTGCACCAGTTAATATACTGATACGTCAATGTCCAGCCCATCACATACGAAAACATGGCACCGATACAATAAGCTGCAATAGGACCTGGAAAAAAAATAGAGTATTAGGCAGTGTTCACCTAATGGCATATATATTCAAGCAATCATTCAACGTGTGACTCTCGTCCCTCAGGTCGTAGGTTCGATCTCCACATGGGCTGATTTCTATGTGCTCATTTAACATTCGCTCGAACGGTGGAAAACATCGTCAATAAATGGCCATAATATCCAAGAATACGACGGCGTTGGCGCACAGGAGGTTGATCACCTATTTGCCTATTAGATTGACAGATGAAATGAAACAGATACTTGAATCTGAGGCCCTGATTTAAAAAAAATATACTGCCATTGATTATATAATTGTTTTAGTTGAATCGAGGTTGATTTAAATGTTAGAAGTCAAATTGAGTTTGGTTATAGTTACGTACGTAATATGTACATAAGCAAATTGAATAGCAAATTCGACAATGTCTAAAATACCCACAAAAATTGTACAACAATTTTAAATAATTGCAAACGGCTATAGTCGCCCATAGACAGTCACATCACACGGCTCGTAAGTGCGTTGCCTTTTAAGAATTGGTATGCTCTTCCCTTGACGTCCTGGCTCCATATAACAGTGCCTTAGAAATGAATGAGTTTAGAAATCTTTCAGACTAAAATCCAAGTACCTCCAGACTATTCAAGTGAAGATATATACAGAAGTCAGGTGTTTCTGTGGCTTAGATTTGAAATTTGATTTTATGCGTAACTAATACTAAAATTTTACTTTTAAACGCAAGCCGCGAAAAAAATTGCGATGTTTAAAGCCTCAAAATTTCTATAGCAATGGGATCATGTGCCTAACTACAAGATGGCAAAAAGTTATCGAACAAAATGGTACCTACATACTTTAGTTAAATGTAAATAAACTATATCAAAAAATGTTGTGAATTTTCTTAAAAAAAATGCGAAGACACTTTTCCCCCAACCTATTATAACGGGGCAAACGGGCAGGACGCTCACTTGATGTGTTACTGCCGTCAATCGACACTCAATACCAGAGGACTCGGGAGTGCGTTGCCGGCTCTTTATAAGCTTTAATAATCTGCATACCCTGAACCGCGTGTTTTCTGACCGCTATACAACGACATTACGACCTCAACTACTGACGCCTTCTGATCTTGCAAACAGTGGTTAGGCTAGTTAAGGATCCTTCCTAAGGTGTAAGGTGTAAGGAACATCATGCAAACAAACCAAGCTATTTAACTATCCAACATCCATCACGAATAGACCGGTGTAGGTGTAGACAAAACATAAAACGGTTTCTTTAGATCTCTACCTGAGCTTAACATCCCTCTAATAGACTCCTCAGCGACTTCAGATATAAAAATAGGTGCATGAACTGATGAAGCACCGATGGAGATGCCCGCAACGAACCGGCAGATCAATACCACCAGGGAAGATGACGTCAAATCTATTACAAGCCAGGAGAGCTAAAAGGTTTTTATACTGTATTAAAATATGTGTGCTATAAACATAGTTTTTTTTATGTGACAGAAGGCAATTGGGCAGGAGAGTCATCTGATGTCAATTTTGTGATGGCAAAGTGTGTCCTTTAAAGAACAGGAACACCTAATTCTTGAAGCCCCAAGTAGCTTTGGATGGTTTTATTCTTGTCTCTAACTATATTAATACTAGTAGTGCCACTGGCTTCATTTAAGTGTATGATTATCAGTTAAAGAAGATTTTTTTTACTTTGGAATTTAAAGGTTCACTTCTACCAGCTAATAAAATATGAGCGGACAAGATATCTGTGTGATACTATTATTATTACATCAACTTTTCTTTTTTTTCAAGTCTGAGACGCAAACTAAGTGTTATGGGCTCTGGTATTATGACCAGTACTGTGGACCACGTCTGCTGCACGGCATAATACTGACCCAGGGCCAGTTACAGTTGATGAATGTGTTTGCTTCTCATAATTTAAAATAACTCACCAAATACGGCATAGCTATAACAAGCCCACCATTCTTTCTTCCAAGTCCGTCAATGATCATGCCGGCCATCATCGTTCCTACCATAGCTCCTAGGGCGGGCAGACTGCCCAAGAGGGAGGCTTCAAAGGTGGACATAGGCGCTGACAGAACTGTCGTGCTGTTTGAGGTGAATTCCGCTAGAGTGTACGATGGCCATACTGATAATGAAGCTGATAGTATCGAACCGAAGACACCTGTAACAGTTTTATAGATTATTAAGGACCGTGCATCATTAAAAATTATATAGGGAAGTTTTGTCGAAAAATAAGCCCAAATAGTCATTTATCCCTAATAAGCTGACTAGCTTATTATGGGATATGCTATAATACGTGGTTTATTATTAAAACCTTAATTAATTATAGTATTGTCTTTGGTTAACATAGATTTTACACATTGAAAGAAAACAATTTTTTAACCGGATTAAAGCTATTTAAATTAATTAGTTAAATTACTCTTCGGAAGTGAGGTTCAAGTTCAGATACGCTAATTAAAGATTTAAGTATGTTGGTATATAGTACCAGTGACCCTAGAGCTGGTGATTTCCTCACTCAACGTATAAATCGGAATACAGCAAATGCCAACATTAAATGTACACTGTCTAAGGGACCAATGTTTTTAATTTGTTTTCATTTTTTATTCATGACTTTTTTTACATTAAGAATATTGTAAATACTGTATATTTGTGTGTTAATTACATTACACAAAACTTATATTTTATCCTTATGCCCTTGTCAAAAACAGTGGAGTGGAATAGTGGAGTTTGTTTAATGTTGTGATTGTGAGGATCCTGGGGTAATATTCAATCTATAAAATATTTAATTCCTTTTTGAAAAAAGGCAATACAGTTGTTCGGGACCCATTTATGTAAAAAAATGAGGTCCCAGCTTCGATATAACAGCGTACTGGCGGTGATAGCGGGAAGACTGGATTGCCCTAACATGGGTCATTACAATGTACCGCATATGCCCCGTTCAATTGTATGATTTAATATACTTTAAATCTACTAATATAATATAGAACAATATTTGATTAAGACAATAATAAACATATGGACTTAAGAGTGTCTGCTCGAATAAATCAATTGTAAACAAATTGAATACGACAAATCCTAAAATTATAGTGCTGTTTTGAGACACTGGGTTCATATACATGCCTATGTACCTGGTGCCTCGAATCAAGGGAGATTTAATGTTTGAATTGAAATTGAATTAAATGTTTAAATGTTTTAATAATTTTGCTAACATAGTTATAAGTGTCTCCACTAACAATATATGGATTTATAATGGTCTGAAATAAATGATTTTTATTTTATTAATTTATTTATATTTTACGAATATTTTTATTTGGACAACAAAATTAGGAAACATGGTACATAAGGTATATATAAAAAATACAGAATATATACTATATATATTTACAGATTTCCAAACTTCAAGCCATGACTAAGTACGACTCCCGTATTACAAATCCTTTTTTTTAATTCCTATATTAATTTATTAACCAAGAGTCGACTCGTCACAACTTTGCTATTTTCCATGTTTTTGTACAAAGCTCTGGTAAATTCGTGCAGCAGACCGAAAAGAGAGGCAGTGGTGGAGGAAAATGTTGCGAATGCTATGGAAAGCAAAAAGAACCAATAAGTTCATTCTCAACCAACTAAAAATCATCACAAGACTGTCGACTACCATTTACCAATGGATAAGCTTAGCTTAGCTAAGCTATCCTGGGATAGAATGGGATAGGATAGAACCAAACAGTCTTGACGAGTCGGGTAGACAGAAGTGATGGCAGTAGAAGTAGACCAGGTAAAGACAAGTATGGGTACTGACATAAGCTGAGGATTGAGTGGTGTGGAGGCAGCATGTATAGGGTTTCGCTTAGGGTTTTTCAATAGTAGCACGACCTTCACTAATGAAGTTTGCCAAGAAGATAAGAGTACTCATCAGTCTATTACTATGCTAATCTATCCTTTGATAAAATATAATGTAAACCACATTTGCATACATAATACATATCTAATATATAGGCTTCAAGGTGTCGAGAAAAAATTGATAAAGTTATTTTCGTTACACAATAGTATTTATTTTGCCATAATATTATGATAATAATGTTTCGTATTGTTCACATTGTAAATTATTCCTTATCACTGATAACAATGTATGAATATTGATTCCCTTTGAGTCTGATGAAACTTTTCTAATCCCGTGGTGTATTGAACCTAATAAAATAAATCAAACAATGTGGAGGCTTTAACGTCAAATTCGAAATTTGAATTGTGTTTCATATAAATAAAAACGCTTGCGCATTTCACATTCGCTCGAACGGTGAAAGAAATTGATGATTGAATTGATGAACTGATCACGTAATTGCCTGTTAGATTGAGAAATGATCATGGAACAGATACAGAAATCTGAGGCCCAGAACTAAGAATGCTGTAGCGCCCCTGATTTATTTATTAAAACTGCACTTATTACAATACTGATTCCTGTAACTTGTAAATGTATATGGACAATGGACACGTATACAATAATGGCGATTAAAAAAGTGGCGAATATTTTATTGCCAGTTCTTCTCTTTCGTTATTGTAAAATTCTGTTTTTGACGTTCGTAATTGATATGTCATTATGTCAGTCATAATTGTTAATAATAATAGTCCAGTGACGCTACAACCCTATAAACGTCAAGCTCTCAAATTGAATCCGTTTTTGAACATTTAATTTTATAGACTTATCAACCTGGACTTAGACATCTGGATGACAGACGCAGGCTGAAACCACTAAACAAATAATTCAACTAAAATTTTAAATCAAATAAGTAAGTTATTATACTGAAAACTATTTACTCACCGGGTTAGAAATAAAAAGAACCCAGTAATCAATATAAATCAAAAGTCTTGGACTTGTCACTGAGTCATGCAAGTCCTAAACCAATAGTTTGTTTAAGTGTCAGACAAAATGCAGCCTGTCTTTCTAAACTAAAGATAAAGATATAATAATCTATCTGATTTTTTTTCAAATATAGCAAATTATTTTTTTAGGAATTATTTACTATGTGTTGCGAACAGGGACAAACGGGCAGGAGGCTCACCTAATGTCATATCATACCGCCTCCCACGAACACTATGGGGCGGGCGAGTGCGTTGCCAGCCTTTAAGGAATTGGTGTCCTTTTTCTTGAAAGACCCAAAGTCGAATTGCTTCAGAAATACTTAAGTGGGCTGCTGGTTCCGCATAGTGAGCGGCAAAAACTGCCTTAAAAAACGCTCAGTTGTGGAACGACGGACATCGAGGTGATACGGGTGGAATTCCGTATTTTATCTCAACGTTGAATGATGAAACTCAGCTGCAGGTATGAATCCGAACAACTCCTCTGAACACTCTCCATGGTAAATGCGGCAGAAGATGCATACTGACAAAACATCCTACGCAACGTCAAGTTATCAAGCTGCCCGGATAAGAGACAATTAAACTAATATATTATGTTTATATATAAAAACCAATATTTAAGCCTTTATTTATTAAAGCTAACGTGGAATATGCTTAAAAGGCAAAAATCCTCGGAACAGTGAGGTCACTCCGTGAAACCTGTGAAGTGCCCAGAAGACTTCTGTGCTTCTGGAAGGAGTTAAGCTGGCTAAATTAGCCAGGACTTAACGCAAAACGGACCAATTACGAGTCTAAGTGCGGAAAATGAGTCCACTAACCATATCATATCATACATTCTTAAAAGGTATATCCATCACCTAGCTCAGGATCACACCCCACGTACATGCCCCTTCTTTCAAACTATCACACACTGCCAAATTAGGTATGACTTAGACTAATATTTTTCCTTTCTTAAATGAACCTTTTGTATATATATGGTATTCCATCTATGCCTATATATTTAGTATAATTGGTTTTTGTTATATATGTATATTGTAAACGAAATAAATACATACACGCTAACGTTGTATAACACTGATGTAGTTTTCCCATTTTTAAAGTCACTAAATAATTTTGTTAATTATGAACACTACTGCCCATAGCCAACTACTGTCTTCTTAAATCTAATTTATACATTCACCAAGATGTAATATTTATTTAATGATAATACTCTGCACATAACAGTAGCAAATACTAAATAAACTCGACGTTATTTTGAAGGTTAACAATCACATATTTTTTATGATATTTACTAAATCACAAATTAGGTTTTTTTTATTATTGCCAATAATAATAATAATAAAAGCCTTTTAATTATCCCAATAGAAAGAAATGTAAAGACTATAACCACTAATCATTAATCGGCATAGAGGTTAATTTCTGTTTTACAACTTGTCCTTGGACGTAGGCCACCTCTAAGAGCTTCCAATCTTCTCGATGTCCAGCTCTCTCTACTTATATCATCTCCCATCTTTTTGTTTGTATTCCTCGTTTTCTTTTCTTATACGCATTCGGTCACTTTTTTGTCCATTTCTCTTTGTCTTTACTGTGTCCTGTCCCTTAATGTCATCAGTCCATCCTGCCAAAGTAACAGCATTTTTAAACTTTGACTTGTCTTATTTCTTCTAGTTTTATTATATTTTTCAATTTCAAAGCTAAAACTAGAATTATTGCGTAGTATATTGCTTAATAAACTAAAAACCAGTAAAAAACAAAAACATTAAATTCCTTAAAAATAAAAATAAAACATCAGCGGTGCTTCAACTTTTTTTATGTCTGCACCTCGGATTTTTGTATCTCTTTCATGATTATTTCTCAATCTGATAGGTAAGCAGGATCAGCCTCCTGTGTCTAGCACAAGTCGACTTTTTGGGTCTAAGGCAAGTCGATTTCCTTTCCATCACCGTTCGAGCGAAAGTTGAATGCGCCCATAAATAGTCCATTGCTGCACAGCCGGGGATCAGACCTACGAACTCAGGGATGAGAGTCACACGGTGAAGAACAACAATTGCTTTAATTCCTAATAAACTAGAGATAAAATAAATACAATTAATACAAAAATCTAAACGAAAACATTACAGAATCAGAGAGAAAAACAAAACCTTACAAATAATATTACATCTATCTTAAATTTCTATATTATTTAGCTTAATAGCTAGGATCGCGATTTCCAACTCTGAGATATTGCATTCGAATCATTGCAGTGTATTTTTATCTCTATATGCATATGTGACATGCTCTTCTATTGTGAAGGAATCGTGAGGAATCTGCCATAAGGTAGACCCAAAAATATACGGTGTGCAGCCTCAGACACATGCTTAAGAATAAAAAAAAATTAAAAGATTAGTTCTGAGGCTAGGACTAAGGGTTTTTGTTTGAATGTTTTCTTTATAAGACACATCTGAGTTCTATTTGTTTTATCAAAAAACACCCTGTCACAGACTTCTTCTTCTTTTGGTGAGGCCTTAATGGAGAGGCCATTACTGGAAGTTGGGCGTCAGCCTCGTGAAGCGTATCTTGTCCTGTACCAGATGCAACTCTTCCGCTGTCGCAATAGGCGTCCACTCCCTTACCTTACGAAGCCATGCTTTTTTCCTTCTTAATTGAAGGAGATGGTAGTGGTCTTTTCGCAGCACGTAGCTCAGGTACGTAACCATAATATAGATTTAAAGTCTCGCAACTATACAATGTTTCTCTTCACTCAGAAAAAAAGCGTTAGACGTTGTTCTGGACACGCCTGTTCCCCTGTCTTAAAAGTAAAAATCTCTAACTCAAAAAGTCAATTTTCAAAAAAACAAAATTCATTAAAATCATATATACATTACATATGTGGAGAAGGGATTTTGTGCGCTTTCTTTAACTTCAAGGAAGCGTCCACTCTAACCACTGACTATCTGAGGTCGAAAAGTTCAATGTACCTTTTTTCTTTTGAAAAAAATTTTTGCTGTTGTTTTGCTTTAAAGGCCTTTACAGCTCAGCTGTTTTGGCGAGCGTAGCTCGGCTGCCGGCTTTTTCCCGTGACTAGCGCAAAGGCTTGGACATCGCGGGGTGATCAATTGCCTGGAGGGCAGAATAGAAGCTCACTGAAGTGAGCGAAGTACGAAGTCCCAGATGCACTAATCTGATTTTGATTTTGTTTTGCGGGCGGACTTTTAATTTGTCTGTGGGTACGGCCTTTTTAGTCGGGTTGATTTTTCAACTGTCCTCTTTTCCATTTCATACGAACACTTTAGCTAAGTTTATATGTTCTAAATTGCACCATTAAAAAAAATATTGCAACATTGATGACATAAAAATTTTTGTTATCACAAGTGTTCACAATAAGTGAAATAAGAATAAATGGGTAGGCCTATAGCCTCTTTGACTACCGTACGTCAAAAATAAGACGATGCGGGAGTGGCTGGTCTCGTTTCTGGATCTTATCCTAAATCCTGCACCTCCGCTATGCTGCAGATGTGCCAGAAGACCATTTTCTGGATCTTATCCTAAATCCTGCACCTCCGCTATGCTGCTCATGTGCCAGATTCATCTGTCCCATCGAACTATAAAGTCTTTTAGCATAAAGTTGCTTTTGCACTCATTGTGTGTCTGTACTGTACTGAGTGTCAATAATCAATATGGCTTTGTATTGTTGTTTCACTCTAGCTGGATTCACAAGAGTAGCTAACGTTTAAAATTTATTTTTATTGAGACATTTTTCGGGTAGGGGTTTTTTATTTATTTAATTAATAGTTGCAAAAGTTAGTCCAAATTAAAATATTTCAATAGTAAGTAAGCCAAGCGGGCTAGTGCTATTGAGCGATCTCTTCTGATCTTTTCAGGAACAAAATTATAAATCGTGAGTGTAACAAGTGTGACACTACCTAAAATAAATATAAACAAACATGTAAATATAGCACATATGACGCAATACTTATTAATATTGAATACGGAAATATTTGCCACATTGTTTGAATAGCTCCATGTGTAATCTGTAAATCTTTCTCTCACATGCTTATGTATTTCACAAGACTTTCGTTGTCATGCTGGTGTAGTGTTTAGGATGTTGGACTAAAGATAATAATAATAGCATTGTATTTCAGATACTTTTACGTTTAAGTGTATATATCTATCTCCTTCCTTTAGGTGTCTGTGTGTCCTTTTTTGGCTAAGATCAAATTCCGCCATTCCTGTCGGCACTGTGCCAGATTCACAGATCCCACCGGGATTATTTTTTGTTATGTCCAGCCAAGCTACGTCGAAACAACACGAGCATCTACCTTCAGGCCAAAAGCGAGATTACGAGTACATTCTGTTAGCTTCTAATATTAATTTAATTAAATTCTAAACATTTTTATGAAACATATTCTTAAGAATCTTGCTACAAGTGCGCATGTGCAATAGTTACTCATTTGACTCGTTCGGTTGTTTACGAGTTGTTACGAATTGACTCGACCATTTTCCCGAAATGGGATGGTCGAGTCGGACGAGGGAGTTGTGATTATAAAAGAGGTTGTGACACATGCGCACGGGCCTTTTCTTCGTACAAGTTTGAAGTTATACAGTTCACGTAAAATCAGTAAAGTAAATTATAGTGAATTAAGTCATCATTGAAGTGTTTAATTTCCTACCCTAAGAACTAAATCAACTACCGCTAACAATTCTATTAAAAAAAAGCCATTTTAAAGTTACTCAGAAAGGTTTTAAAGACCATAGAAGATAAATGACCAAGTGTCATCATAGTCAGGATAATATATATACCATGCTCTTTTCACAATATTATCTCCTGTATTGACTATTTTCTGTTAACAGAACAGAAGACATATGGGCAGGAGGCTTCTCTGATGTTAAATGATGCCGCCGCCCATTGACACTCTTAATACCAGAGGGCTCTTGGCGTTGGCCTTTCAGGAATTGGTACGTTGTGTACATACAGGACCCTAAATCGAATTGGTTCGTAAAAACTTCAGTGAATGTAAAAGACAAAAGACGGTGCGTCGTTTTTGGGTTTGACGAATCAAAATAAAATATTTTACAAAACCGATAGGTTGAAATCAAAGCCAAGCTGGTTATAATTATATTTATTTGACGTAGCGATTCTTTTGTATTAGTCGAACATATATGCAAAATTTAATGTTAAAAGTCTTATCAACTAACTATGTAATAAAAGCATTTTATCAATTGCTTCAATAAAGCAATAAACTGTATCAGAAACACAATAAGTGACTTATTGCCAGTTCTTCCCGTGCCGTTATACGCCGTTAAGAACTGGCAGTAAACGTCAATTAAGAGAATTTTGTTTGTATTAATTTCCGTACAAATCAATCGTTAATAATCTATTATCTTATATATTTATGTTTACGTATTGTTCGCTGTGAGAATTAATAAACATCTATTTTTTTATAAAACACAGGGCAAACGGATTGAAGACTAATATGTAGTTAAATCATATCGCCGCCCAAGGACACTTTTAATGCCACAGGGCTCGCCACTCGCCAGTGCGTTGCCCGCTTAAGGATTGACATTGTAATTTAATGGGACATGTATACTGAAAAAGTATCATAATATTTACATTTAAAAATAATTCCTGTCGCGTTGTATCACAGCGTAAACACAATTTGTTATAGTACTGGATATGTTCTTAAAATTGAGCTAATACTAAAACTATAGATGTTTTGGAATACTCCTAATTGCATATAAATGAAGACGTAATTTTTTCATTCCATTTAAATCCCCTAACAATAGGGGATCAAAAATACGAAGCGTTATTCTTAAATATAAGGCACATAATTATAGCTAAAAATACTATTCATTTCGCTTACTTAAAAGTACGATATAAATAATTTTGGTTTCTACTGTAAAGATTTATATAAAATAATTTTATCACCATTTTACGTATAAAATCTAACTCCGTAATCCATTACATTGTATACACAATTTATATAAAAAGACAAATTATTATTTTAGTTGTACCCTTAAGATATTATTGTTTGTTGTCAACTAATCATGTTTTAATCTAGATAAAGGGTGTTAAATTCTTAAACGTACACATGACCGTCAAAATATTAAAACATACTATTTCATCATGGAAAAATGATTCTATTTGTATTAATAAATATATTCGTAAATTAAAATTAACACCAATTTAAAATCATTGTCTAGAATGTCTGTCTCTTTATTCTCTACAAATGTACTCGTACAATTAAAAAATCTTAAATATTTTAGTTATTATTGTAACATTTATGTTTACCTAAATTGTCATACATTTTGGATAAATGAGTTTACTTAACTTAATTAATACATTAATCAAAAACCATAGAATTAGTTCCAGTCAAACATCACCAAAGGATTTTGACGTATAAGACGTGCTCGAAATCATTGTTTCATAAGGAGAAGAATTCAATGATTATCAAACTGAGGGATACAGTCAATCTGACCCGTAAAAAATTAAAGAAGGCACAAAAAGATGCCTGGAAGCTTTTGAGATGTGTGTTACTGACGCATGCTTCGCATCAGCTGGATTCAGAGAGTGACGGATGATAAAGTCCTTCAGCAAATCGGGGCGAAAGTTACGGTACGGGAGTCGATTCCACAGTTCAAGAGTTCGCAAAAGAAAATGTCTAGTCAAGCGCAGAAGACTTCCTAAGATATAGAAGTTATACTGTATTTGATGTGATAATGTGTTGACTCGTAATAGTTCTGAAGTATATTCCTTTAACATAAAATTCTAACTTGAAAAATCACAATCCCAACTAGGGCGAATAATTAATTACGTTTTTCTTCTCCCCTGCAAAGCCTCCTGTATTTGTTCTCGCGATAGTCCTTTTGTCTCCGGGACCAAAAAGATTCCAGCCAGGATGTCTAATACTCCAAATACGGCAAAGAAGTAGAAGGACCCGTGGATGCCTAAGAACTTGATCATGAAGGGGAAAACTCCAACGAGGCCGAAGTTGAGAAGCCAGACAAGTTCCAATAGGAGCATTGATGCGAGGTTTTGTACCTGAAACACGTGAAGGTAATTTACAGTTATGAACGCCAAAAATGATGATGCTAAATTTACTGCCAGCATACAAAACAAGGGCGTAGTACAGATGATAAGATACAGACACGAAACTCTGCCTGTATTACTAATCACCAATTATTATTTTCTTTAATAAAAATATGTTTATTAATTATAACAAACAACAATGCATTTTAATGTCTAAGATTTGGAAACCCTTTTAAAAACTGGATGTCTCAGGATTCCGAGCACTTCCATAACAAACTTAAATAGATCCATAACAATATTTTTTTGTTTTTCAATTACAATTATTTTTAAATTACATCTCCCACTTTTGTTATTATTTTACAAGAAAAGTGAGGAGCTGCAACTATTACACATAGATCCACATGGAATGTAATTTAAACGAGTCGTAGACAACAACAGGCACTTATGGCAACACACACAAGTGTATTATGTAAAAGTGCACGTGTCGATGCGCACTCGTTGTTCAACAGTCTTGCAACCGCAACCAAAACGAAAACATTTAATGTCTTCTGGTATAGTTTTGCAAAAAATGTTGCAAAAATTGTTCTGCACGCTATTTTGGAGGAATCGCACCTTTACGTCCTTCTATCGGTGCGATAGAAGTGACAAGATTTTCTACAAAAGTAAATGTGTCACTTGTCACCAACTTTTATAATTCTAATCATTCTCTTGCATATATTCGAAATTTAAAATGAAATAATAATAAGTTACATCCAGAAACTGTCATGACA
Source organism: Pieris brassicae (assembly GCF_905147105.1). NCBI lineage: Eukaryota > Metazoa > Arthropoda > Insecta > Lepidoptera > Pieridae > Pieris > Pieris brassicae. The sequence continues at coordinate 1,624,588 of NC_059673.1, read as the reverse complement.
CAATTGTCCCAATCCCAATTGTATGATCCCAAGCCTAGACTGAATATCTGACGCTATTTGATCATCTTCCTCAAAATTTCTCTCGTCCATGTAACCTTAGCTCCCTACTTTCCCTCCCATCCAGCGTTCTCGTCAAAATTTTAGTTAAAATTATAAATAAGATTCTCACCTCCATACCTTTTAGTATATATGTTAACCTCTTGTATATATTATTATATGTCTGTGTGTGTTGTCTTTATTGTGTCGTCATCTTTGTTTTAGGTAACTCTGCTTAGATTAAATTCAATTTGTCAAAACTATCCTCACCGTATTAAGACTTAAAACGCTTAAAATTGGCGAAATTGTGATTTACACAGAAGTCGCCATTAAAAAAATAAGTGAAGTGAAGTGACTGAGGGATTGTCGTCATTGACATAAGGGTAGTCGACCTTTAGGCAACATACTCCAAGTGAATAAATACATACCTCTGGTAAAAAGACCTCCGCTAACAGAACATAAGGCACTGATCCAGCTCCAAACATGAATGAGAAACAGAAGATCAGGATCAATACAGCGATCACCCAAGCTGGTCCAATGTTGGTCTGCATCAAGAAGGCCATGCTAAGGAGGCACAGCGTGACACCAACGGAAGATCCAATGATGAGGGGCTAGAAATAAAGTATGAAGCATAAGAAGTCTCCGTAAATGCGGTTGAAGATGTAGAGAGACCCTACATCTGAATACAGTGAAGTGTGAAGCTGGTACCTGGGAGTTTCCATCCAAAAGCTAGAACATTACTCCATCTGGGCTGTATTAAAGCTGTTCCGGTTGGTCTTCTTGACAAAAACCTTAGTTTTGTGATAATGTGTGCGTGTACTAGTTTACACACGTAAGAAGTGAAGCTTCTCTATGACATTTTTCGAAAAATAATACTATATGAAACTTTATAGAAATTGGTTAAATAAAGTTAAATTAGATAAAGTTTAACAAAAGAATTTTATTATCATAGACATGAATACAAATAATACAATTATTTCATTGTACCTTATTACTACTAAAATTATTACAGAATTTCATTAATTGTTATAGAATTATAACTATCATCGTTATCGTTATTATATATTTTTTGTAATTAATGGCATCGAATCTGTTCGAATCCACCATGGTAGGAACAAGATAAAACTGGTGTGCAACGGAAAAATGTGACGCGTAACCGAAAAATGTGACGGTAAATTTTTGTCCAACGCCGATATAGTTTCACTTCAAAAATGATGCCCGCAGTATAATGTTTTTATTTTTTTCTTTAATAAGAAAGACATTTTTATTTAATAAGAAAGTGTCAGTTGTGCAGACTAGATAGGATCGCACGACAAACACTTAGTTAGAAAGTACTTAAATATAAACAAACTATTAGATTACAACAAAATGAACAATAAAAATGTGATGAGATATTACTCGGGGGACATTTTCAGGAACTCTATGGAGACCTTTCGCTGCGTCGTTTTAGAAATCTTGCTGTGTTAATTATCTGCTATTTTTTTTTCTTTCTTTTTACATAATTATGTATTTACATTGTACATTCGCGGATACTTGGCGGTCCCATGCGGCTTCTTCAATACAAAGAGTCCCCACGTTATTTGTTCCTAAAATGTTGCGGGCTATACGATTTTGAGGGAGTTACATGGATCTGGTTAACGTTGCGGTTGCGGTGCTAAAGTTCTCATTTTACTTTGACACATCTATATCCTTTATATAACATATATATGTACCTCATTGTCCTCCTAGTAACATGTATGACGAGAGCAAATAAAAAAAAAAAAACAAAAATAATAATAACTATGAAGTACATTTTTTGTCACTACAGAATTTGTGTTTATCATTGGCAGAGTTCACAATTATGTTATGGATTTTGACGTTACTTTTAAACATTCTTATAATAAATTTACTAGAAAACACCTTACCTTCCTTCCAAATTTATCGGAAAAGAATGCGCAAGAGAGGCAACCGGACAAGAGTACAAGAGCGAACAGGACAGAGCACATGTCCGAAGAGAGACTTGGAGCTGCACGGTGAAAGATTTCCGCAGCGTACACTTGGACTGCCACCATACCCATCATAACCTGAAGGCATTTAAAAAAGAATGCTATAACACGCTTGTCAGTAACTCAATTTAGGCTCTGGGGTGTCAGACAGACATCAGTGTATCACTATACCTGACGTGACCCACACACGCCAAACAAACTTGTATGAAAATTGTCACGTGACAAACGGTGAGCTCATGTCATTAAGCGTTGGTGGATCACGCTGTTAGAAAAGGGATTATGTCTCAATCACTTGTGTAAAACCTAACCTATCATCTGATTTACAAACTAAAGTTAGGAATATTTTTCCTTTAAAACGTAACTCTGATTAATCTAGCGCTCTCTTTTTCTGGGTTGGTAACTCAACCTGAGTATTGTGGTATACAACTGGTATAGTGAAATCTGGCGGATATATTCTATATGAATGTCTTCGTAATCCTACAGATAAAAAATATATTATTATAAAAAACAACTATACTATAGATATAGCCAAAGAAGAAATACATACATAATGGTTCAAAAATTTACGTAAGGCGAAAATTGAATAAAATCTTAAATTATCGTGATTCATGTGCACTTTTTACTTTTTGTTTTTCATATATTCTTTTTTTTTTAGTTTAGTTTGTTTTTTTTATTCCTCTTTAGTTTTGTCTTTATATCTATGTGTAATATGTGTTTCTGAACTTCTTGCCTACCTCATCTAACTTAATATATTTTTTTTTCTCTTCTCACAGTGGTTAATTATGTTCACTTTTTATATTATTTGCAACGAAGTATTGTGTGTAAATAAATTAATTAAAATCAATAAATACGCCAAATCTGTGCGATGGAGTGAGAGTATGAGTGTGCTCATGATGATATTCCTGATACTCTTTTTAACCATATTCCTCGAAAGCTTAGACAAGTCGAGGTCAATAGTGGTCGTTAGTCCGGGCTGCGTCATACCAAACTGACTTTTTGCATAATTGGTGTTGATGTGAGGAACGTGAAACAAAGATTAGTCTGGTAATATTTTCCACCAAAAACTTACAGCGTTAGGTAGTAATTATACTTACTTGGAATGAAATTGTGATTGCCACAATGGTAAACGCACGTCTTGATGTCGAAGAAAATACTAGAAAATACAAAGAAACACTTAAATAAAAACCAACATTTCTTCAAGGTGCTTTATTTTTCATATACTATATGCATATGAAAAATATGGGCAAACGGGCAGGCTCATCTGATGTTCAGTGAAACCATGGACACTGACAATTCCAGAAGGCTCGCAAGTGCGGTGCCGGTCTTTTAATCGTTCATTAGAATAATTAATATCGGTGCAGAAGAAGCACATTTTTTTCCACGAGATAGAACTGCATGAGATTGAGAATGAGGCAGTAGGCTCACATAAGTGATACCGCCACCCATAGACACCACATTGCCAGAAGACTCGCAAGTGCTAGCCTATTTGGCACACAGACAGTTACAAAGAGTTGCCTTTCATTTAAAGAAAAAATACTTACACAACATCTTGAAGGGCGGCATTTTCCCTATGCTGACATCAGCGTGGTCTGGATTGAGCTTTTCCTTCTCTGCTTCATCTATTTTCCCATCTGTAAGGATATAAAGCTTTAGGACTCCTGGTTATTGACTAGCATTAACAGCAACTAAAAACTTATATTTTTTATGAATTAAGTTTTAAAGAAATTAAGGAGCCATAGAAACCACAATTTTAAACGGTTTTGTTTAAGAAGAAGAAAAGATAGAGAATATACGATACTTAAGGAAATATGTAAGAAAATAATTGTGCTTAACGTTGGTTTACGGACGATAGTTTAACGTGACAACGCCATAACAAAACATTGATGAAATGATTGCATACTTAAGTCTTCAAGTGGAAGAGATATAGATGCAGCGTACAATGAGCGTAACGGGACAACGAGTCATGCTTTTTCGTGCATGCAGCCAGCGTTCATCGATTTTTTAGGCGTGGTAACGTCAAAAATTTACACGTATATGGCATGAGAACCAGATCCATGCAACTTCTTCACGAGGAGCCAGCAATATCGTAGACCACAACTTACATAGACTATTAAAAACGAAGGTTATACATACTTTTAGTGCATTAAAATAAGAATGTTGTCCATTAAAAAATATCAAAGTGTTTTGGGGGTATCCAACATTATGTAACACTATAGAATAGTTAACGGCCCACTGAATATAAACAGATCTCAGAAAGTGCCCGTTTCGTTGGTTTTATAAGAAATTCTGTATTTTTTATGTAACATGGGGCAAACGGGCAGGTCGCTCGCGTGATGTTAAGTAATGGCGCTAGCCTGCCGATGTCCTACAAAACCTATTCAAATTTCATGACGTGGGATAAGTGATACTTGTATGTTATGTTTTATAATAAACATATTATATATAAATGAACACTCAAATGCCAGGAGGCTTGTCTTATATAAAATTGGTTCGGAAACACTTCAGTGTGCAGCCGGTTCGGACTGACGTCGAGATGATACGGATTGTATTTTGTAAAGGCTCATACCCGCTGTTACAGTCAGAAGCTCAAACGCTGGCATCAATTGTTGTTTTAGTCTCGACAATTCTGCCAACACCGGTTTTGAATCCACGGGCAATCCTTTGTAATATGCTATAGACTTCCTTGCTTCCTGGAAATAATTTTTAATAGATTTTATTTGCGTAAACACATCTGTTTTAAATATAGTAAGTTAGTGTACGGTTCGGTGTCGATTCAAAACTTTATACATTCACTTACAATCTTAAACAACTTCTTCTCAAAGCCTTTGCTGAAACGGAAAGTATTTTTACTGTGCAACAATAGCTTATATGTATGCAACAATATTAAAAATGTAAGAGTTATGTAGAAATTTTAGCCAAGTACCCATAGCCTCTAGAGGATTTCCTCTGACAGTGGACGAGGGCAGCTATTTAGCTGCCCTCGTCACAGGGAATCATAGTGTTGAGCTAGTGCACATTTTTTTAACCTAAATATCTGTTTTTATTATGTAAGACTCTTCTTTATATTTCTTTATATATATATATGTATTTGCACCGACTTATGGAGGAACTGGGACTTCTCATTCTCACTCTTCTAGTCATAGTACTATGCGTCTAAGATTTAAAGACACAACGACGTGTGTCTTATTTGCTTTCAAACGGAGGAAATCATTAAAAATTCAGATTAATCCATATAGGACTGTGGCGACATTAAAAGTTAAAAAAAAGTAGTTACCTCTTCATTCTTTTTCATCAGTAAAAACACGGGGCTCTCTCTCACTGATAATATTAAAGCAGCATAAAGCACACACAAGAATATATTTGTCCAAATTATGTACTTGAAAGTCAGCGTCCAGCCCATCACGAATGACATTAACACGCCGAAACAGTAGAATGCGGTAGGTGCTGCAAGTGTGATAAAACATCGCACATTAAGCACAATTGTTCCTTACAATGTACAAAATTTACCACTAAATATTTGACTTAATATACAGTAAATCATTTCACTCTATTGAAAGCTGCTGGTCAAGCATTCGGTCATTTATATTGCTGATACAATTATTATTCTGTTAATCTGTTTTATACAGAACTAGATAATTATTTAACCACAATCCCACCTGATTATATGCAGCCTATTGGTTCAGGTGCCCATTTAACGGCCGCTTGAACCCATATTAAGCTGACTAAAGAACATGGAAGGGGGAAGGAGTTCCAGTTCCTTTCTGTTTTAACAAGAAACGACGATTTAAATCGTGAAACACCTGGGGATGTCAACAACGATGGATGAAATTCCAGCGTGCTTATAAAGCGTTGTTTGAGATAGTATTACGGAATCAGGTTGTGTATCTCCAATGTCTCTTCTCCGGAGTGCAATCTGTAGATTGAAAAGCATGCAACTGAACGGCGAGTGGATGAATTGAAAATAACCTACCGGCGGCGAGCAATCCCCGAATCGATTGATCAGCGATTTCGGATATAAACACAGGGGCTAGGACAAAACATACTCCACACGCGAGTCCTGATAGAAATCTGCCTAGAAGTAGCAATGTAGCCGACGAACTGAGGTCTATCAATAACCATGAGAGCTGGAAAATTAAAAATAAATATTATTGAAGTCCCGTACATGGCATTACACATCTTATCGACCAATACAAAAAAAATGAATTCGGGAAACGAACTTAAAACCTTTTAATTTTACGCCATGTGCCATTGGTCCTTTAATAAAATACATAGCAAATAAGTAGAAGAATACACTTCTGAACAAAAATCACCCCAAAATGACCCCGAAATGCAATTTCAAGCCAGATTACAAATGACATCTACTCTCATAAAATGTTAATCTAACAAAAAAATGTTTTTATTTATGACTTTAGATCAGGAAACTTGGCGATGGTGGAAACTTAGAAACGTGGTAATTACGTACCAAGAAGGGCATAGCAACGCACAAGCCAACTTTCTGCCTTCCAAGAGTGTTCAGCATGACCCCAGCAAACATGGTACTGACCATTGCCCCTAGGCTTGGTAAACTGCCCAAGAGCGCACTCTGCGTGTCCGAAAGCGGTTCAGCCAGCAAGGTTGTATTAGCAGATGTATAAAGTTTTAATGTATAAGATGGCCAAACAAAAACGATGCCTATTATAAAGTTGCCGAGGGAACCTGTAAATTTTTCTTTATATAAAACATTATAATTGGTTCGATGGAAAGTTTTACATAATGGAAGGAAAGACATACACACAGACCCTAAGTCGATTTGGTTCGGAAATACTTTGGCCACTTGAAGTATTCTTAAAAATGTCAGTAATGTCGTAAACCTAAAGATGAAGCTCTGTGTGTGTCTTTTCTTCCATTATGTGGAACTTTATATCGAAAAATTATCGAACCAATTCGACTTAGGGTCCTTTAAATAACATAACATTTATCAAGGGTCGGCAACGCTAGCGAGCCGAGAATATGCACTCTTGAAATAACAGAAGGTCGCGTGTATCATGAGATAAGCTACCAGTTTTCCTGTTCCATAATAAAAGCGATAATTGACCCAGTGGTCGTGTATTCGAACCCTGATTATGTGTGTTAATTTTTCTTTCTAAGGCAAATATCGTGAGGCATGTCTTAGAGCCTGTTGTGTTACGAGCATGTTCGTATGTCTCAGAGGGCAAATGGCAGACGCAACAAGGCCCAGGCGTATTATTACTAGATAATTGTTGTCCCTTGCAGTATAATAATATAATTTAATGTAGCATTTGTGTGCATAGATAGTATTGTGCTATTCATACAACGCCCCTTAATAACTAAAATATGTCTGATAACCCTGATGTCACCGCACGTGATGTAAAGAATTACATAACATTTACCAGACAACTAATCCTTTAGGGTATTTCTTTGGTCTTGTAACCAGATTCTAGTAGGTTTTCCTGAATAAAAATTTGAGGGCAAGCGAGAAGGAGGCTCACCTGATGTTAAGTGATATGGACACTCAATGCCAAAAGGCTCGCGAATTCACTGCCGGTCTTGTAAGTACGGATAGTGATTAAAGAACAAAACTGCAACCTAAAACTGTTAGATTAAGTATTATATCAATACCTCTAAATATCCTCTATATTTAGAGGATACTGTCACACATAATTATTTAAATTTTAATTTCTACCTTTATTTAAGTTACATTTAAATGTTTCAGTGAATAATTAGACGTGTAAACCAAATGTAAACAAGTTTTTTTACACACTGATAAATTGTAACAGAACATTCTTGTTTCCGATAATGTCCAAAAAGTATGTCGTCTGAAGTATGACTTAAATAAGTTAGTTTTTGAGCGTTGCAACCCCACCCCTAATTTTATGTTAGTTATTCACTCATATTTTTAATGATTAAATTCATTTAACATAAATGTGAACATTTCTACAACAACCGCCACCAAACTTAACGAGGTCAATAAACTTATGACTATGTAGCTGTGTTTGTCTAACGTATGTAACATGTTATCTTGTAAATTTACTCAGATATTTCTTTAAATAGATTCACTATTTGCTAGATGTTAACTGTTTATTACTTTATATATCTAGAAAATATGTAATAATTAAAAATAGTCTCAGGACAAAAAAATATAATTTCAAATGTACGAAATATATGAAGCGAGATACAACTTGTACGGTTCCTGGGTCAAAGGGTTTGTTTTAAATACTAAGGATTTTTGTTTTACTCTATATTAACCACTTGCGTACAACAATAAAATATAAGTGAATTAATGTTAATTGAATGCAATTTAACAGTCAAAGAGAGCCTACGACTGGTTATGCTCTCAGGGTGTAACTCCCATGATTTAGTTAATCGCTTATAAAACTAAGAAAGCCTGAATGAGCAATGTACAGCCTTGGCTCGTACACAGCAAACATTTGTTATTTTATGTCAATTTTATGGATTAAAACTTTTTCTTTTTTTTCTTTTTACTAGACTAATTTACAGTTATTTAGTGTGTAATGCTTCCTATTTCATTTTCTTCCATGTATGTCTCTCTCTTTTTACTGTCGCTTTTTCAAACTACAATTATTTTTAAGAAGTACTTCAAAAAAACATTTCGACTGTATCAATGATTTATAAAAATTACTCACATGCCAACGTAACTTGATATTGCCGCAGATACCCCATTTTGTTTCTTCACATTTACACGCAAAGCTGTAACAAAAATCATCAATTTATATTTAAACTGTTATTATAATTTCTAACTGCCGACTCTGAAACTCCTTTTAGCGTTCAGCATGAGTTCTAGTTGTCAAAATCGACTTTTAGAATGTCGAATTACTTGAGTAACATTTGGAATGAGCAGTGTTGGTCTAGTGGCTTCATCGTATCTCAAAGGTTATATCCCTGTGGTCAAAGGTTTGATCCCCAACTGTGCACCTATGAACTATGTACATATTTAACATTCGAACGGCGAAAACATGAGAAAACCGGCTTGCCTTAGACCCAGAAGTATAACGGCACACACAGGTTGCTGATCATCTATTTGCCTATTAGATTGACAAACGATCATGAAACAGATACAGAAATCTGAGGCCAAGACCTAAAAAAAATTTAACGCCACATTATTTACATTATATGAACGTGTGACAGCAAATTCCATAATTTAAACGTTACGAAATATATAATAATACAGCATTTAGAATAAAGAATTTATTTAATAAACTCGATATATCGAATAAAACTTGATATATTGAAACGTTAACGCTCGCGTAAACAAAAGAAAATTGTAAATTGTCAAAAAATAAGCGTTCCTCTGTCATTTAGTGCATTTACGCGGGAAACAGATTTCAAATAAACAAATGACAATGTCACCGCTATTTTGTTTATGTTTAATTCAAATATTGTACAATAAAGATAAACTCTGTGTGATAGTAACAAAAGTATTACCTTAAAATATATCCAAGACAAGCGAACGTAACCAAAGGATGTATTAAAATGAGCTTAGACAAATTAAGCGATATTATTTAATATGAAATATCATAGGTACCTACATGCCACAGGAACCAAACTTTTTAAAATTTGTTTTAATTGTTTATTTATTATTTTTAAATTATTATTATTACTATACGTTAAAAAAATTATAATTAGGTAGGTATGTGTGTTTTAAATACTTGTAATATATTTAAATATATGTATAAACACAGAATATATATAAAAATTCTTATGCCCGTAAGAATTATTATCAGTAAGTTTATAGTTGAGATAACTTTCACCTACACAGACGTACTATATTTGCACTGTATATAATGTATATGCAGTCCATTAAGCACCTATGTAAGGGCAAGATTCGCGCTATTTTCAGCAGCAACATTTTGAAGAACTCTTAAATGTACCCACAATTTTTTACACTGTAATGTAACCATAAATAATTTTATTGTCTCATATTTATTATTGTATTCATAATTGAAATAGACATGACTGCGTTTTGTTTGTACAATTGGTTTAATTGGCATTAAATTTTATCAACTGGATAACAATTAAAGTCATTAATTATGGGCTGTTTAAATATTGGCTAATGTCAATTAATAATAGCCGTTAATCTGAATTTTAAAACAAAGTGCGTTACCCCGTCGTGGACACGTATATCATAACGCAGTACACTTGCGGTGCGTTTGCGGTCCGATTGTGATGCGTCATGCATTTAAATTGTGGTGTATATTTTTATAACAACTAATGATGATTATACACTGACATTCAATATCGAGACATACAATATATATGGAAACAGGATGGTAAATATGGCAACTACATCAAACCTGGAATTGGTACCTTGAACATGATACTACGGGTTAGTGATGCCCGGGACTTAATAAAGAAACTATATTCATTTATAAAAAAAATAATCAAAATACAAACCACAGAGATTTATCTTGCGAGCTAAAAAATCTTTAAAAAATAAAAAGTAAAATTTACACATTCATATAAATGAATGTTGCTATGCAATAAATTTACTTTATTTTTATAGAACAGGGGGGAACAGGAATAAGGCTCACCTGATGTTATATTAGACTCTATCACTAAAAAATACTTAGTACAAAGAGTTTGAAAATTAAAACAGGTAGGTCACCCCAACACATGTGTCTTTGACTACTTACGGGGGCGGTGTCAACTCATGTATTTAATGTTAAATTTGAGACAATAAACATTTTTGTTTTTTTGTTTGATATAAAAAAGGTCAAAAATGTACCGCGAAAGAGGATTGGGAGCCCAAGTCAACTCAAAACGTTATTTCTGGAGACTGCTCAATAAGAGAGTAAGGAACGCTTGGAAACCTAGAGTAATATATTAAACTAAAAATGATTTAAAGAAAATCGACGGCCATCTTGCAATGTATGTGTCCATGGGTATCACTTAGGCGGTAAGTCTGCCCGAAAGCCTCCTGTTATATGAAAAACCTTTCTGCTCGTTTTTAGGTGTCTCTCGCATTAAAAATAAACTGCTTTCTATCAGTTATATTACATTTCGTTATAGATAATATTTAGTCTAGACTATATCAGTTTCCTTACTGTCATCATACGTCAAGTTACGTTATAAAAAATATTTCGTGTAGACCTGTCGTGGTAGACCTTAAGATTTTTTAAATGTAATTTCAATTGCTGAGTTATCGATGTAGGTATCATTATTGTTTTTTCTATCGTATTTATAGAAATTGTAAAGATTTAATAATTATTTGGAAATAAATGAATGTTTCAATGTTGCACAATACAGTGGTTACACGACATAGGAGTTAAATTCGTTTTGTAAACTTGCTAGTAAGTCAAATTGCTGGTTTTTTGCTGGCAAATTGAAATGAATTGAAATGTCATTAATACGTTCCAATATATCACCTCAGTTGTTTTTGTTAAGTGGTTTGAATAAGAAAATGATGATCAATAGACGACTTCTTTGGGCTCTTCGTTATAAAAATAAATGTGATGATGTTTTGTAAATGTACAAAAAGCAAAAAACTCGAACACAACTTATCAAAAATGCTTCGAAAACGAGAACGGAAGACGGAACGGAAAACGGAAACAAGCATACAGACTCAGGTCTAGTCTGAGGTGAGAGAAACTGTTAGTATAGTGTAGTGTGCGATTCGTTGTATCTCAAATCTTGTTCATCTTGAAGTAATCTAATAGAGTGGGTATTAGAGTTTCTAAAGGTCTATTTTGAGTATCGGCCAATATTTTTTCTTAGTTTTAGAGGTTACCCTCAAAATAGTATCATTGTTTTTTGAGCCATATCAATTGTTTAAAGTACATGTTTTGTTAATGAGAAAATAATCATTATCAAAAGTATTTAAGTAAAGGTTACTTAATGACGAATGTTTAATTATTTACTCCGAGAAATTAATTAAAAATGTTTACTGTCTGAACCGAACATAATATTACGTATACAGTTAGGTGAGTAGTAGCAGACGCGCTGCTCTCTATGGTATGGGGCTACTCTTTGCACGTGGTAAATCTGGCACTCGTTAAGTACAACCATATATTAATAATTTATCTAATTGAATGGCTACGCGCGAACGTTGCGCCGCGTTGATTGCGTTTGTCACTAAACGCGATTTATAATTTCATAAATTTTGCTAGTCTGTATCTCTTTGCATCTGATCGCTGGCTGCTCGAAAAAGCATTACTAATAGTCCCGATACGCTCATTGTCCCGTTACGCTAATTGTACACTTGCGCCGCACCTCTCTCTCTTTCAATCGATTGGCCTATGAATCTGATGATTCACTCGATACAAAACAGTGATAATAAAATTTAAATATTAAATTTTATTCATAAAACTATGCAATCATTTCACCTATGTTTTGTTATGACGTTAAACTATCGTCCGTAAACCGACTTTACAGACAACTCTTTTTTCGCTTAACTAAGCGTTTAAAGCCATTAAAATGGCAGTACACCCACCAATATGTGATCAAGATGGATATTGTAAAAAAAAAAATTTTTGATGTAATAGCAGGCAAACGGGCAAGAGGCTCACCTGATGTGAAGCGATACCGCCGCCCATGGACACTCACATTGCCAGAAGGCTCGCAAGTGCGTTGCCGGCCTTTCAAGAATTGGTACGCTCTTTTCTTGAAGGACCCTAAGTCGAATTGGTTCGGAAATACTTCAGTGGGCAGCTGGTTCCACATAGTGGTGGTGCGCGGCAAAAACTGCCTTAGAAAACGCTCAGTTGTGGAACGACGGACGTCGAGGTGATACGGATGGTATTTTGTATTTTGCCTTGACGTCCGATAATGAAACTCAGCTGCGGGTATTGGACCGAACAACTCTTCTGAACACTCCCCATGGTAAATGCGGTAGAAGATGTAGAGGGACCCAACATCTCTACGCAACGCCAAGGGATCAAGCCGCACGGAAAGTGATTGGTCGTCGATGATTCGAACCGCTCTTCGTTGAATACGGTCAAGTGGAAGGAGCTGGTACTGGAGAGCTCCCGCCCAGAGGTGAGAACAGTATTCCATGTGGGGCCGAATTTGCGCTTTATAGTTGCAAGCAGTGGCCCGGAGTGAAGTACCGTCTCGCCTTGCTGAGCACACCAAGCTTTTTGGAGGCTAATTTAGCCTTCCCTTCCAAATGACCGCGAAACTGGACGTTATTCGATATGTCAACGCCCAATATTCCGATGTTAGCTGAGGCTTTAAGGAGAGTGCCTTCAAAGAGGGGAGTAGCGACAAAGGGAGTTTTTTTAGCGGAAAACGCGCAGACTTGTGTCTTCTTGGGGTTAAATTGGACTAGATTTAGTCTACCCCAGCCCGAGACTCCACGTAAAAGAGCTTCGACTTCAGACACAAGTTTGTTCCGGCACTCATCAACAACAGCCCGAGAAATACCTGCCCGGCCTGTCTAAAAAGTATCCCCCTTTTTTAGGGATCGGATGTATCAAAGCTGTCTTCCAGCACTTCGGAACAGTGTTGAGAGAGTACAGGTACCGGAAAAGGCGCGTTAGGACCGGAGCCAACTCAGGAGCACAAGTACGCAGCACAATTGGGGGGATGCCATCAGGCCCGCTCGACTTATGGATGTCCAGGGAAAATAAATGTTTACGGATAGCACGTTGCCGGAATGTAACTTCAGGCATCGTAGTATCACACCGCAATAATGTCGGTGGTTCCTTCCCCTGATCATCCAAAGTTGAGTTCGACGCAAAGAGACAGCCTAGAAGATCGGCCTTCTCTTTTGCAGTATGGGCCAGTGAATCATCCTCCCTATGCAGTGGTGGAATAGAGGGCTGACAGAAATTCCCTGGGACAGCTTTGGCAAGAGACCAGAAGACGAGTTCGAGTTCCCGAAGGAAGGTGGGCCAATTTCTCACCAAACCTGGCAATATGCTCTGACTTTGCCTTAGCGATTTCCCGTTTGAAGGACCTAGAGGCTGAATTGTATGCTTTTTTATGTTCGCCGATAGCCGCATCACAGGATGTCGCCGCTTCTGCCCAGGCTTTAAAGCATTCACGCTTACGGCGCAAAGCCTCTTTGCACGAACGCCTAAACCAAGGCTGGGACTTGCCACCGACCGGCACCGCAGAGAATGGAATAAAAAGTTCCATGCCCTGCAGGACCACATTAGCGACAGAGTCAGCGACGGCATCCGGAGTACTCAACGAAAAGCAAATGGGCCCCCAAGGGTAGGACGCAAAAAAAGACCGCATCCCGTCCCAATCTGCTGACTTATAGTGCCACACACGGAGACAGCCCGCAAAGCTAGGCCGTAAAGGGCGCGTGAGCGGCACAATCAGCAGAAGGTCCAACAAAGAAGGTTTATGACCATCCACATCAGGTATTCGCGTAATCGCAGGGACCATTAGCGTCAAGTCGTAGGCTAAAGCAAAGTCGTGAAAGGATCTTCCCGCGTGATCGGTGGTTTCAGAGCCGAGCCAATCGCCATGGTGGGCGTTAAAATCGCCAAATATCACGATTTCAGCGGTAGGAATCCTTTCGAGCAGGGAATCTGTAGCCATTTGGATGTGCTCAATGAGTCGGTCAGTTTCGGTATTTCCGCTATGGGACCAATACAGGCATGCATAGAATCGCGAATGGTCATCGCAGTCTACGCGCAGCCAGAGGTTAGATAGGTCCCTTCCCTGAAGCGTCCCGAGACGACGAACAGATATCCTCTCTGACGTACACGCAAACTCCAGCCCGCGGCACAAATGAATGTTCCAATTTGTACCCCGGGTAGGAGAGGTAAGAAGTATCAGCCGGGGAGGAAATCTGAGTCTCGGTAAGAAAGAGCAAGGCCGGCTTCGCAGTCTCTAAATGATAGTGGACAGCGTGGATGTTGGAGTTGAGCCCCTTAATATTTGTGAAGTCCACGGCGAGTGTGGATAGGGGTGCCTTTGTTGGATTGCTCCGTTTGCCACGAGACCGATATTTTTTTTTTAAAGAGCGCAGAATTGCCCCCCCCCCCCCCAGAATACGATGGGCAGCCTGTGCGTCAACCACTGGGTGCTGAGTGTCCCGGTGGTGGACGCCCAGAGGGGGATTCTCCACCGCAAGCGCGTGTGGTACCCCCCTGGGGTAGATTCTGATTCCTCTGCACCTTCATATTTCTTGTAGAGGGGGGGGGGATGGGCTCCGGGAATCTTTCTCACCGCACGAATCGCGAGTACAAGAAGGCGAACCTTTTGTATCACTTTACGCCGGTTTTCTGAAAGACAGTGGTACTGCCCCGGTCGTGCCTGCCCGTTTGGCTGAAGCCAGGCAACAGCACTCCCACTAGGAAGGGATTGACTGATTGCGCTGGTGAAACCCTCTGTCATAGGTTATTTCACCAGTGGGCGATGGGGTCATCACGTCCCGACGCCAAAAATTGTAAAATTATTTTATTTTTACTTAAATATGAAGTATGGTGGTTTGTGCGTGCTCTTTTCAAGCATGCCCTGACGATCACGGCTGGAACCAATGGATTTTTCTTCGCCCAAGTGCCCATTTCACGCTCTTACAGTGAAGGAAGGAAAACTCTACGTATCACTGAAAGCTGATCTTACTTGCCTATAAAGGAGAACAAAAAACTGTTTCTTGTAGCTTAATTTTAACTTAATCACGTATTTCTGGCACTTAATATAGCAAGGGGTTTGAAGGCATGCGTTAAGGGGTGATACTTTTGATGACTGGTAGGACTTGGACCCCTATGTATTTATTATTTTCTGCCTTGATTCACCTTGACGTAGTATCGTTCTAGTTCATTTCCACATTATTCCCATAGTAATGTAAATTTTGCTCGTATTTCACCGCGCCTTGCTGATAGATATGTTTGGTTTTCTTATTTATTAATTGATTACTTTTAAAGAATTAACTACAGTAGTCTATATGTATTATAATATACAGCACTTGCCCCGGGGGACAAAGTCGGAAAAGCAAAATCTATATTTTTTTGGGATAAATAATAGAAGGTTTTTCTATTAGACTAGGATGCGTACATTTCATAAACAAATATGTGTATATGAAATAAAAAGCTATGTTTTTCTAATTGACGATTTAAAGATAGTTTTTATGTATTTAGTGTAAGTAGTAAAAAAATAACTTAATGTAAACTTGGAAATGTATCAAATTAGACTAAAAGCAAACGTGTTTTACGATTCTTTCACTGTTTAAACTTAATTACTGACGACACTATAACGGCGGCACATTTTGCCGAAAGTCTAGAACATAATAATGTAACTACCACTATTAATTACTGTAAGCAGATATATAATGTTAACATTCTTTATTTGTTTTTAAACTGTCTCATTAACTTTCATGATTATTTAGAAGAATTACAACGTACTAAAAGTATGTTTATGGTTGTTGCGATAGCGTTCAGAAAAATTAAATTAGTTATACAGGTATTACTAACATTGTGTACAAAGTATTATCTGTAGAATATAGATATCCTTGTGTTTTTAAATAAAATGTTTTGCGAAAATTCTGAAAAAAAAACAGTTTCAGAATGAAGGAAACATTGAAACAGTCGTAATAATGATTTACGACGTTCCCCGGGACAAGGAATATAGTTCTATTAATGTACTGTAATGAGCAAAATTAAAATCTTTTAAAACTTATTCGAACCAGTTAAGTCGAGTTGATTTTGCACGTTTCACTTTTAACTCATATCTTTAATGACATCAAAAATTTTTTGTGTAATTAATTAGTGTGTTAATTATTTAACTAGGACATGTACATTAATTTATCACGATTTTTAAATTACCTAATACGTAAATGTAAATTGTTAAAAATTCAAAAATTAAAAGCTATTTAAAGACCAATAAAGTAACAATGGCGCTGTAACTTAAGTTTTAAGATTGGCATATCCGAAGCGCTACAATCGCTTGAAAGTTAATGTATTTAAAATCCAAATCTGGCGTTTGACACAATCATCGTAACAGCGGTTTATATGGAAAAGATTAATATTCTGCAGCGCACTTGCGAGCCTTCTGGCAATGTAAGCGGCCTTCTGCCCGTTTGCCTCCTGTTACATAAAAAAAAACATACAGCTGGTGGCTTGTAGATTGCGTTACAGGATGACTTAGTACTTTGGTAGGCTATGTATTGTTTTTAGAAGTGAAACTTCTTAGTCGGTTTTGTATAAAAATTTGCCGTCACATTTTTCGGTTACGCGTCACATTGTTCTGTTACGCGCCATCTTTTTCTTGTCCCTACAACTTAATAAAACAGTTTTCAGACATACTCCTCTCTCTGTGTTTAAAGCGCATGTGATCAGCCTTTATATAAAGGTCATTGTAATCGTGTGTAAGTACTTCCATAAGTAGGGCAACGATAACGCTCCTTTCACGCAAGTAGTATATGGAAATGTCTAGACAAAATTTCTTCGAAGGCTACCTCCATAGCGTTTTTGCGTTACGCATACCTTACCGCGGCGCGACTGCCCTGATTGTAGAGTGGGGTCCGGTACAATGTTGTAAGGATGCGTCCGCATCTCTTATTTTTGATGCATGAACCCCTGTTCCCCCACGGAAGTGTCTGCATATCCAGGATTACGAAACGCGTTGCACGTTAGAACGGCGAAGCTGTGGTCTCCTACGGCAAGCCCGCATCTTGTTTATCATCTATGGGCGATTTCCCACATGTCGTCCCTACTACTTCGAATGTAACCTTAATACTGTCAGCCTCGTAATATATTATGATTTTATATCACCTCGCTCCCAAGTCTTTCCGGCTCTCTTGGACTCATCTGCAACTGTGCGACGTCAGGTTTACCTAGGACGGTCACGGTTTTCTTTGCGGGTACCAATCAAGCGCCTGATTTGGAATATCATTAGGATTCCTTTGGAGTGTTAGGCTTATTCATTTGCGTCGCTTAATATGCTGGCTCATTGCTATTCTTTACCTAAGAGATTTGCATCCGTTTTCTTGACTATGGATATTATTTTTGGTTTTCATCTAAGTGCTCGTAGCGTATGTGGTCACCTAAAAACTGACGGCTTGTATCAGTTACAGAATGATCACCTACATGATACTGATGCAGAATTCTCAGCCACTCTTTATTGCTGTCTTAATAGGCTGGACAAATGCCGTCTTTAGGCTACTGGTTTCCTTTGATGTTGTTCAATGTATTGGTAAATAATTATTATTCACATAGAATAATTGGTGAATATCTTAGTACAGGCGTAACTTCGATCCCAGGGTTGAGTTCACCACTAGCCACTACCCTAACATTTCATAACAATTAATTTGCTCAGCACCATATTAAAACCCGTTTATTAACGCATCAAATCGTACAGCAGACCAGATACTCAGATATGACATACCGAGCTAGAGAAAGAGAAACTGTTACTGCCAGAATTCTAGAAGCTTCTAAAGCGACGTCTACTTCTTTCTCTATTACGTTTATTAAATTGCAAAATAAATCACATTTTTATTATCATTATGCGTAATTAAGGCTTTATATTTAATGGTGATCCTTTTCGTAAGAATTTTATAATTGCTACACAATCATTTTTATCACATTAATTTTATTAAAACGCAGTTTTCCCAATGAAAAGTATTTACGATTATTTAATATGACTGTCATAGATCTGTGTTGCGTAGATACACGTAATGTTCTCGAATCTATAAGAAATTTTATTTTAATGAAGCTCGTGTTACCCAAAGTAGTAGATCAAACAATCAAACTATCATAACATCAGCCTACATGAAGCAGAACTTTAAAGGCAAAAGCGTTAGTAAAAACATTACCTGAGAAATAATTAGGCAAAACCTCGCAAACACTAACGAATATAACGGTTATAAAAACACAAATGATAAACTCTTCACAATGAATATATTGTGAAATAAAATTTCTTCTTACCTATCTAATCTCATCTACGTCGGCCTTTGAAATGGGGCACTAAAATCTGATTTTGCAAATATGGCTACTGTCAGTTAGTATGAAATACATATCTTTGATGTGTCAAATCTGTTAAGAACCATATAACAATAGACGTTGCAGACTGACCCAGGGTTTACTATTTGGTCCTATAAATTTGCTTCATTAAGGAAAGAAATGGGACTTTTTAGTACCAATAAAATAAATAGAAAATAAAAAAAAACATGTGTGTATTTTTGTACACGCGTTAGAAGTTATACTTCTTTGGCGTAACAAGGTAACAATCTTTAAAAAAAAATATTTCTACGTTTGTATAAAAAAAGACACTAACAATAAAAGGTACTTAATACATGTAAAGTTTTATTATAACGCATTATCTAGTTAAATAAAGCTTATTTAAATATCACAAACAAATATTTCTACATAATTAAAGACATGAACATTATTTATTTTAAAATGTTGACTAAGCTAACTTCAGGGTGTCGGTTTTTTGTGACAGTGTGCGCAATTTACTCTCATCATTTATCCCTAACGCTCCAAATGAAGTATAACTTCAAAAATATTATACGATTAAAAATAACTTAATATAGATCTATTTTAACCGTGACAATTCGGAGACAAATACATTTAATTCACAAGAATTGCATTGTTTATAATAAGGTTTAGGTTTTAAGTTTTACTTGTTTCGTTTATATTGTTTTTTAGTTTAATTAATAAGTTTTCTATTATATTAGTATTAAGTTACTGTATAAATAGGACATTAGGAAACGATTAAATAATTAGTAAAAATTGTGTTTTGTATTTAATTAAATCTTATTGACATACTAGAGAAAGGAACAATGAAACAAACGGATAAATATCTCCGTAGCCCATTGGGTGAAATACTTCGAACTAAAAATTGATAATAATAATCTGTTAAATATAATAATAATAATTATAAATTAATAAATAGAAAATGAAAACCAATTTAGAAAGTTTGGCCCCGTGGCAGTGTACCTTTAACGCTCGCTGGTTCCTCGCTGTATTGCAATATTTGTTAAGCGATGAAGTACCAGCTCTGGGATCACCGGTATCGTAGATCAGACACCAAAAATAAATAGGCATTTAAATGTTACATTCAATTGCACAGAATTGTTATCTTTCGTATGTAAATCAAGATAAAACGTCAAATTTATCTTAAGTACAGAATCGCACTACGTTTTACTCGTGTATGTAGTGTGGGAATGTCGTTTACCGAATTATCACTATTCGTTAGTGCAGTGTGGGCCTTTAGTTTTTGTAGTATAAGTGTATTGGTTTATGAACCCTTAGATAAGCTGAGTTTGTTTTAGTTGGCTTTGCAACCCCTCCCCTCCCCTCCTACTAACCCCCTGTGTTAGTATTTTTTTCCTACAATAAAGTTCAAGTGCTTACACCGTGCAACTTTCATCCCAGTGGTCGATTAGATAGGTTCGATCCTTAAGCACTAATGAACTTTCACACTTAACATTTGCTCGAACGTTTAAGGAACAAATGATCACGAAACATATACAGAAATCTGAATTCTTCTTACGGACAGTGGAATAATATAGAAACATCGGGTAATAAGTAATTTATAAAAATGAATGGGATTACCGTGACGCGATAATAAAGTGATATTATTTACTAACTAGTTTCTTAAGACATGACCTTTCGGGGTCTTTCCACGCAAAACACGTTACTTCCGCAAAGAAACATAGCTGGTCATTGGATAATAGTTGACCCAAAATAAATGTTATGTTCCATCGTCCGATTTTCTTGTTTTTAATAAATAAACAAAAACGTAAGCTTCACACACAAAGTCTTCTATGAGTACCACGTGCGATTTTTGGCTACCGCTATCGCGATACGGATTTCTAGGTGAAATTGTATTTGCGTTGAAATCATTAAAGTATTTGATACGCGTTTTGATTGATAAGGTAAGTTTACATTTAGGTTTTAAATCACTCTCAACTAAGATCAAACTTTATTTCAAGCTGGGTAACATTTGACTAGTTAGATAGTTTAAAATATGAGCTTATAACTAACACATTGGCTACACCGGCATGTGAATACTGAGGCAATCCAACTTCTTGATACGACAGGAACAAGACGCCTAAAGAGAACTAAAGCTTACAGTTAATAAACCTAGTGTAGTGACGTGGGTAACACTGAAAATGTTTAGAACTGGCCAGTGAGAAACATTGCTAATGAAAACTTTTTTGAATTTCAATTTTAGAACTCTTTGGTAACCTAATGTAGTATATTTCATTCATTTGTCATTTGTTTTTGTTAATTGGCGGCAAATCTAAAAGTCTTGTTACACGCGAAAATGA
Organism: Pieris brassicae; assembly: GCF_905147105.1. Lineage (NCBI taxonomy): Eukaryota > Metazoa > Arthropoda > Insecta > Lepidoptera > Pieridae > Pieris > Pieris brassicae. The sequence continues at coordinate 1,603,381 of NC_059673.1, read as the reverse complement.
AAGTAACACGAGAAAATTTTCGGTCAAAGATTTATTTTAACTTTCGTAGTGGGCTTACTCAACAAAAAGCAATGATAGGCTGCGAATAGCATTTCTTAAAGAAGCCCCATCTCGTGCCACTAATTACAATTGGTTTAACGAGTTTAAGCGTGGACGTAGCTATCTCAATGATGATCCACGTGAGGGACGTCCTTTAAGAGCGACTACTGAAGATAAAATCAGTGCTGTGCGACACATGAAAGTGGAAGATAAGAGAGTGACATATCAGCAGATACGGGCATTGGTATGAGTCAAGTTCAAAAAATTACACGAACATTTACACGTCAGGAAACTTTGTACCAGATGGATTCATCATACTTAAACCGACGACCAGAAACACCTTCGTATGGACTGGTGAATATTTGACTATGGCAGGTGTTGAGATAATGAGTCATCCGCCATACAGTCCTGACCTGGCGCCCTGCGCCTTTCATTTATTCCTAAGAACAAAAGATAAAATCGAGGTATTCCAGGTAGATAAAGTGTAAGAAAATGCCATAGAAGAGCCAAGGAAGCCAAGGAAGAATGGGCCCACTGCTTTTCTCAGTGGTTCCATCGAATGCGACGATGTGTAGAGAGGAGCGGAGGTTACTTCGAAAAATAAAAGTATTTGCAACTTTCTACGTTTTTTTTTTATTTATTCTTTGAACTCTGAGAAAGGTTTTTATGGAAAGAAAAATTACATGAAAAACCCTAAGAACCAAGTCTATGGGCTAGCAAAATGTTTCATATGTTGGTATCTACTACAAAGGTAGGCTAAAATCATATTAAGGCGAAACGAAGTAATAATATTATATTGATAAGAAATATTTTGCCAAAAGCTTATCATGGAGATAAGCTACATAAATAATGTATTTTATTCACTTAAATATTCAAATTTTGCGTATTCTTTGATTCCCGTACGAAAAGTCTTTTAGTCTTTTGGTTGATTTTCTTTTCTAAAAAAAGAGTCATATTTTTAAGTACTTTACAGGGAATTATCATTTTGTTTGTCTTAAGATTTAAGTCGAAAAATTAGTTAGTAAATTTAACTGGGGAAAAATCATTCATTTCGTTTACATTTTTTTACAAAACAGGGGGCAAATGGGCTGGAGGCTCATCTGATGTTACGTGATACTGCCGCCGACATTCTCAATGCCGGAAGGCTTGCGTGTGCGTTGCCGGCCTTTTTAATTACATTTATATTATAAAAAATAGAATATACAACAAGTATAGTGCCTCATGTACCATAGATATCTAGACTAGATCAATATTGTTTGTATAGAACTGCAATTGGAATTCAGTTTCGTCAATAAAAGCACTAATATACATTGAATTACCCACCAGCTGTTTAGACACAAACACATACACCAATTATCTACATTTTTATATGACACAAGTGACACAGGCAAAGGAGTGAATGAAACTGATAGAATTTTTACATAGCGATACTAATATACTCTATGTTCGCCAACGGGTTTTTTGAATATTGAATGGTCCCGTTTTGCGATGAGAGGATGAAAAACATATAGTCTTGCGACTGACCTACACCTGGGCATCATTGACTTATGAAATAAAAGAGTGTGTATACACACGTTAGAAGTGACACTTCTATGGCGTAACAACATAAAAATCTTTTCAAAAAATGTATTGTTATGGAATAAAACTAAAATGTTGAGTATAGCTAACTTCAGGGTTTCGGTTTTTTTGTGACAGCGCGCGCGCATCGTAAAAGTTTACTCTCAAAATATTTCCCTAACGCGCCAAAAGCAGTATAACTTTAAACTTTAAAAAATAGGTATACTTGGTTACCCAATTTGCAAAAAGAGCATTACTTGCTTCAGGGTGCAATCGTACGTAAAAGAAGAGACATCCAAAGGAAACTGGTATTCCTTAGGTCTATTAAGGTATAGAATTGATTACGAAATCTATAAAGAAGGCCATTACCTAAAGGTTGTAACGCCATTTTTTATATTTGGCATGGGCACTAAGCTTCAGGCGAATAATTTTCATATAAATATTGGGTCCTTACTTATGAAATTGACGTTTTGTATGGAATAGATTTTTTAACTATTTAAAAATATTCTATAATATACAGTATAAACTTTATATAACACTGAAGGGTCTGTGTATTTTATGGCGTTATAGAGAGTTGTTGTATTAACCGTATAGCTCATTCATGACCCCTACTTATTAGTCATGGTCAACAACAGTCTATACGTGCAAGCAACGCCAATTTGTAAACCTTTTGTTTACCCATTTCTTAGAAAGTTCGTAAGCATGATGCCGACAATAGAATTTATTGTATGGAAGACAAGCCAAACCAACCAAAGCCTATTGATTGCGACGCTTCGCGAGGAAGATAGTCGTTACATCGAAGGACGTTACATAGAGTTTACACTGTATTTAAGTAATCAAAGTATGTACCATTGCTATATATGCACTTTTGTCATCTTATAGGTCTCATTGATCCCTTCAATAAAAAACCATTCGGACAAAAATGCATAATCTCTGAATTTTCTACCTTGCAAGAAAGGCCTTGGTCACCAGCTGTCCACGAGGATTGTTCTGCAGGTTGAAATTTGAACGAAAACGTTGTAACCGAAGCCCACTGGTTTTTCTTTTACAACACCGCAGCCATACACATCTTTTATCTTTCGCCGTTTCAGCAGGACTGGTGCCACGGTGGAACTCGTACTCGTAAATAACGCGATATTAAATTTTTTACATCGAACAAATAGAGTGACGTAAAGAAAAAAAAAACCGGATAATGAAATGTATCGTTGTTTTCAAGACGCAAATGCACGAGTTAATTAATAGCTGTAAAATATTTAATTTGGAATTCCTAACCAAAGACAAAACGCCAATTTCAAATGTAAGAATCTAATATAATCTAAAATAATGAACCAATTTTTAATTGCTATTTTAATTCCAACATATTCATATATAATTTTAGTATTATTAAAACCACAACAAATAATTTAATTATAAATAGATAAGCCTCACTGATAACAGGAATTCGGCGTGGAAAAATTCTCGACATATGCAAATATAACGACTGATTCAAATATTTAAATTTACATAATGACTACACAAATAATCATGTATATTGGTAAATCTATGAATAGTTAAAGTGTTCACATTTAGTAAGAATGATTAGTTCAACAACATCAACGGCTGTGTAATTGTCTAGAAGGAGACGAGGTAGTTGAGTTTTGAGACGCCAATAATAAATAGTATTTTTCAAAGAGAGAAATGAATTAAAAACTATATTTAGATAAAAAGTCAGTGCTAGACCCTAGGATTCCCTGTATCGTGGGCATCTAGTCCCTTCCCTTTGACGTGTTAACAGTACTTAACAATAGACATAATTTCTAGAAAACAGCATTTTTATTATCAAACTTTTGTTGCAAAATAAGAATATTTTCCGTTTCAGCATTGGACAGCTTCCGAAGATATTGTTAAAGATTATTAGTTAATATATAAAGTTTTTAATTGTTAGTTAAAGTTTTAATAAAGTGGTTACAGAAGGAGATATAGTGATGGTCGAAAAATGCTCGATTTTTGGGTAGCTGATATGTGTGTGTGATGTTGGGTGGTTGGTGTTTGTTTCCAAAAATCTGTATATGCTATTAAGGATAGTGGCTAATCCTTAAAAGTTTTGTTTCATGAAAGGCTTGCACTAGCCTTCCAGCAGTATATCGTGGCGGTGTCACCGCTCAACCCTGTACTAAATAAATATTCTCACACCTACGTAGATCTTATTATGTATAACACAACAAATGATATAGCATAACAAATGAGGGTGTTAGCCAGCTGTTTAGTATGTATTGAGGAAGGATGTTGTGCTCTTCCTCCGAGCTAAAGGGTACCTTGGACCTCTGACTCCGAACACCCCAATGGCTAAAGGTCGGAGGCATTTTGTTACCGCAATCGTTATGACATTATTTTCACCCATATAACATTTGCAACAAATAATGACATAACAGTTATGAAGGTATTGGAAGACTGATTTTCAAACTAGGTAAGAACCTGTGATATGGATAGCTAGGCTTCCATTTCACAGCAAAATTATACAGATATGAATAGGCAAACAAATTTAACGTTTTAAATGAGGAAAGAAAAACAAAACAGTCAACTAGTTAGAAGTTAGTAGAAATAAAGTTGTATGGGTGGGTGTGTGTCGTGTATCTGCAAGTGTGTTAAGAGGGTGTGGGTCAGGTACACGGCTGGATAGATTGTAGGTGTCATAGACACCAATTATCCAAGCATTCAATCAACGAAGATTAGGGGTACCTTAAGAAAGAACTACTGGAAGCCGATTCCACAGTTCATAAGCCCAAATCTCTCGTAATGTTTACCACGATTAGATTCTTGTTAGAAATCGTAATGTCGTATGTGGCCCTTAAACCCCATGAATTCATAATCAAACAGTAGACTAGACTAGAAACACATTTATTATTTTCATTAAAAGAATTTAACAATTGTATTCCGTTTTGACTTTGCCTACCTTTTTAGTAGCTACATACCGACATATGGAACTATTTGCCTTGCTACCCTGTTCGAAGTACTTAAAACTTAATTTTTTTTTATGTTTCCCAATTTCACTCTCCATAAAAGTATCAGAGTTCAAGTAATAAATAAAAAGAATACTTGAATTTGTCATGCCGTCTTAACTTGGCAATATATTTTGCGCTTTTTTTGTTAATATATGTAGATTATTTAAATATGCATTATACTCAGAATAATAACGCATTCTTGTAGTATTTCAGTCAAGTTATTTTAAATATACTTAGAATTACTCTTTATAATATTAAATAGCAATAACCCGCGGTTTCACTCGCGTTGATACCTATCTATGATATTTTTGCTATCATAAAAAAATAGATTTCTTAGTGTTTAATTACTTACTTTCAGATTATTAGATACACACTTACATTCATAATCCAATCAATATACTGATTTTACTTTACGACGAATATATATCTAACACATTGAATGTGAATGAAGAATAACCGAAGAACCTCTGACATCAGGACAAGAGGCGCACGGTGAAACCACTAGGCCAAAACTACTGGATATATTATAATAATTATATATTAAATATGTATACTTAATAAAACGCCCACTAAATGGCGGCATTGAGGCTTATTATTTACTCTTGGTAAAAATTACATCCCTTGAATGAAAGAAATTTCTTTATATTATTAATTGTAATGCTTTCCGCATATTGCCTAGGCAAACGGTTAAGTGAAAATTTTAGGTCTGGGCCTCAGATCTCTGTATCTGTTTTATAATTATATTTTCCAATATCAGCTTCTGTGTCTGACACAATTTTCAAGTCTATGGCATGCCGGTTAATGAGCGATAAATGTGAACATATTATACAGAACATCCATTAGTGCAGTGTCGGCGTTCGAACCTACGACTCTAATTACATGAACATGTACGTAGGTTATAACAACAATATTCATAAAAATATATTTCCTCTATTTTAATGTTGGCCTATCATATGTAGGCCTATGGTATGTTCAAATCCTATGCATTGATGTGCCTACGTCCAACGTACAATACGTGATCAAAACTTTTCGCATCCATGTAAATACTAAGTCCGTCTACAAACTTCTGTCTTAAGTTATTACGTAATTTGCTAACTTTATAGTAATCATAAAGATATTACAAATGTTATATGTTTAAAATAAATACGTACTTAAATACGGACTTAGCCAAAATATTTTTGTTTTCTTTGATTTATACACTAAATACTAATTGTATTCTAAATTTGTGACTTCCACTTCTGCGAGTGTCAGTCAGTGAGTGAGTGATAAAATTATGAAGTTTTACAAGTTAAACTAAACTACTGGTTAAAATTGAATGAAATTTGAAATATACCGTGTTACAATCTCCTATTGGAAACTGAATTCGGGCTTCTAAGGTTATCCAAAAAGAAAAAAGGCTGAACGAATGATCAAATACAGTTGCAATTTGAAGCCTAAACAATTAACGTGTATTATTCATATAATATGTATATATTACTATCTGTTCATGAAGATTCATTAATATTTATTTTATTTTATAATAATAATTAAATTCAGATACGTTTACATTTAAACATCTTTTAGGTATCTGTGTGCTCTTTTTTTGGTAGAGGCCTCCAAATTCCGCCATTCCTCTCTGCAATGTGCCACTCTCTGCCATGCACCACCTGTTGTTTCTTTAATTTGGTCCTTCCACTTTATAAGTTGTCTTCCTCTTCTGTTTGTGCTTGCTTCAATCTTTTGTTTTTCTTGCAATGGGCCTCGCCTATTTCCACTTATTTTTATTGTAACATCTACTACGTTAGTTGTTTTTCTTAAAGCTGTATTTTTTATTTTGTCTATTCTTTTCTTTTCTATCATACATCGTTCCATATTTAGCACACCTTTAGCTTTGTATTCTGCGCTTGAGTTTGCGCCAAAGTTTGAGATCCATACGTCAGTACATGTATACAGGTATTGAAAAGCTTCCTTTTATTTACCATGCTCGTTTACAATCTACTTCTTTCCTTTCATTTAATACTTTTAATTAATGTATTACATTGTATTAATAGCGCCAAAGGAGATATGGATATATAGGATTCAAAGTGGTATAGATACCTCCTAACATGCGTAAAAAATAACCCAAATACATATGTATTGAAATTTGGAAGTATATAGGCTAACACTGCACAGATAAATAATAATAATTAAGTCCAATTTATTACATGAAACATTCATACATCTTTACAAAAGATACACTCACAATTTTTTTTTATACAGAAATATATTTTATTAAAAACCTCATATACAGTACCTCGTAGCTTTCTTAAGCATTTTTCCCTGGCTACCCTTTCCAACTCGTTGCCCCGTTTACTCATCTGACATTGCTCCTGCGAGGGGTTGTCCCGCCCATTTCCATTAGGATAGGGATACAAAATAAAAAATATCGTACATTTTAATATAAAACTTTCTTTATCTAACTTCAATACACCTTAACTAACTTAACCTTATGTATTCCTGGTCTTCTTCTTCATAAACAATGGCTGTATTTGGTCAGCAGACAATCCTTTCGTCTCTGGAAGCCACAGGTGGCTGTATGTACCACCGATGAAGCAAATTATCGAAAAGAAATAAAATGTTGGACCCAAGCCGAGCTGATCCACCAGTGGATTGAAAATTATGAGAGTGACGAAGTTCATGACCCACATACATACCATAGACAGGCTGCTGCATATACCTCGCACCTGGAACCAAATTAGGCCTCAAATTTTTGTATATGTTTATTGCTCATATATCAACGGGTTTGCACGCCCTTAAAATTATTAACTTCTACCGAGAATTATGTTTGTGTTTTATTAAAATAACTTTTACACAATATTAATTATTAACTAATATGTATATCTAATGTTAAGTAACATAATTCTCTAAAGAAAACACTTTTTTATCGGATTGAAGTTATGTATTATTATAAACTTATAATACATAATTTTGGTTTTTTTTTCGACGTTTCGCGTGCTTTACAGCGTGCGTGGTCACCGTGACCTAAGTTTGTAATAATACATAACTTCAATCCGTTGAAAAAGTGTTTTCTTTAGAGAATTATTATTAATAATAATTATTAGTTAATAATTAATAGTGTCAACGTGGGTGTGCTTATGTACACGCATTAGAATTGATACTTCTTTGTCGTAACAAATAAAAATAATTGATGAAAAACCGACACCACCAATAGAAAACCCTAAAATGTTGACTAGCTAACTTCAGGGTGTCGGTTTTTTGCGACGGTGAGCGCGCGCATCGTAAAAATTTACTCTCATAATTTTTCCCTGACGTACCAAAAGAATTATGACTTCAAAAACAAAATATAAACAATCATGGCCACTTGAAGCAAAAATGAGAACTTTAGTTCTTTCCACACTCATAAATTGTAATTTAACATTTGCGTTTCCAATAATGTCCAATAATATAAGTGTCTAAGTCTTCAATTTGTCAAGTTAGTTTTTTGTTAATCCAGCGTCGCTTTGTTATAGCTCATGTTTAAAACAATTAAAGCCAGTTGTTCATCCAACATCAAACAACGTGTTTTATTTAAACATATCCATACAAAACCGACACCGAACTTAATTCGAATGTTAATCTTAATATATAAAACAAAATCGTTGTTCGAACACACTCGAGGATGGCTGGACCGACTACAGGTATTTGATTTGTTATATGTGTCTCCCAAATAGCAGGAAAACTATTTAAAAAATTGCAAAATATACGAAATCAATTAATAAAATAGGTATCTGTTACAGCAGTGTTGGCCTAGTGGCTTTATCGTGCGACTCTCATCCCTGAGTTCGTACATTCAGTCCTCGGCTGTGCACCAATGAACTTTCTTTATATATGCACATTTAACATTCGTACGTACGGTGAAGGAAAACATCGTGAGGAAACCGTCTTAGGCTCAAAAAGTCGACGGCAAGCGTCAGGCAGAGAAGGCTGATCACCTTGTCTATTAGATTTACAAATGATCATGAAACAGATACAGAAATCTGAGGCCCAGACCTAAAAAGGTAGCGCCATTGATTTATTTAACTTTACTGTCGAATTCATTTAAACACTCATCACAATCGGTCCACCCATTTATTGCATAACGGCTTTGACAGGAAAGATCAATTACAAAACTTCTCAATATCAAATTTTGAATCATAGGTAACATTACGTTTAGGTGTTTGTTGCGTTTTGTGACACCGCGTTTTATATCACATCCAACGGAAACAGGAACCTATGTCCAGTATCCGTCTCCTGGTTCTAAGCTACTGCCCCACAAAAGTTCAGCCAAATCGGTTCAGCCGTTCTTGAGTTATGAATAGTGTAACGAACACGACTTTCTATTATATATATTGTAATCTATTGATAAACTAGTTAGATGTTAGACTCGTTTATCTTCATAACGTTACCTCTGGCAAAAATACTTCTGCTGTTAAAACGAAGGGTACCACAGCAGCTCCAAGATTAAAGACGAAACTATAAGCGTATATCACAAATGCCGTGAACCAATGAGGAGCCCAGTGATACTGCAGCTGACTGCCCAAGAGGATGTTGAAGAAACCTGATGCTATTGATGTGACTGTCATTAGACTCTAGAAACAAACATTTATCATAATAAATCACAGATTATAGTGAAATATCTTGGCCACCATATATTTGATACCAAGTTTTTGTATGATGTAGTTTTAATGAGATGTAGTTCTCTCATATAGATAATATTTGTAGCGAAGGACCAAAATCCGATCAGCCCTCGCATAAAAATCTTAATATATATAAATCTCCTGTCACGATGTTTGTCCGCGATGGATGATTAACTACTTCACCAATTTTAAATTAAATTGGCACACCGTGAGCAGTCTGGTCCAACTTAAGAGATAGGATAGCTTAGATCTTTAATTAGAGTCGAAATTTTATTTAATTGCAAATTATTTGTCTATAATTAATTGACAGTCACTCAAATTATTTGTTAACTCCAAAAGATTCTAACACATGTCGATATTTTTCGACTGGATTGAGTAAGTAATGAATAGATGGCACTGCTATGGTAAACCGACAAATGTGTCATATAAGCTACAATTCAATATCATGATTACCACGTGTTATTGAGGCTAAAGTACAAATTAAATTTATTTTGTAGTAGGCGAAATACCGTGAAATTCAATTATTTCTACTTTTTTTAATTTTTGGTTTTAGCATTAGCATTAGCAACCACGTGGTTGTAACCGAAGTGTAAATCAAATTCAAATTATAGTGACGATAATACAGTGAAATTATTCTTTCGTGTCACGGTATTAAGGCTAACTAAAACCACATTAAGGAGAAACGAAGTGCGCGGGGGCAGATAGTTAATTATATATTTCCACAGATTAACTTTAATTATGTACTATAAAGGTATTTGGATGTATACCTAACACTATTATTTTAATTAGCTAAGCTAAGCTATCCTAGCTGCAGCCAAGTTTTATAATCGGTCAGCAGATTACGAAATACTATAAAATGTATCTTGACGTCCGTCGTTCCACAACTGATCGTTTTTTAAGAAAGTTTTGTGGCGCACCACTTTGTTTAACCAGCTGCCCACTGAAGTATTTGCAAACCAATTTGCCTAAAGGCAAGCAAGTAAAAACTGTACCTATTCTTAAAAGGCCGGCAACTCACTTGCGAGCTCTCTGGCAATGTGAGTGTCTATGGGTTAACATGAGGTTAGTAATTCGTCGCCGTATTCAGTGTTTATATATTAATTTTAGTCGTGGATTGCTGTAGTTTTTTTCTTTTTTATTCGTGATTATTTCATAAATACCTTCCTTCCAAACTTGTCTATGACAAAGGCGCAGACTAACGCTGCAGCTAGATAATCTACAGCCAATAGTATAGAGCATAGATTAGGGTGCATCGTAGGTACAGCCTCCTTGAAGAGTGGCTCAGCATACACTTGCAGCACTATAGAACCCATTAATATGTTTATTCCCATACAAAAGAGGACAGCGAAGAGAGCTCCCTTCGATGATTCAGATTTCACTGTAAATAATATTAACATGTAATTTTGTATGAAAGTAGTTTTGGTAAAAATAAAATAAATCAGTGGCGAAACATCATCTGGTCTGGGCCTCAGATTTCTGTATCTATTTCATAATCATTTGTCAATCGAATAGGTGATCAGCCCGTGCCTGACACACACCGTCGACTTTTTGTGTCTGACGTTTCCGCCGGGTTCCTCAATAATATTGACCAATGAAACAGGTTTGTTCCTTAAGCCTCAAAATAACAATATTGAGATTAGCCATGTACTCACTTAAAAATTTCCAAGATGGCTCCTTCTTAGTATTTTCCATTGGTTTTTCTAGCAAGTGCTTCACCGCATTGGGATCTGGAATCATTAAAGGGAGCCCTGAAAGCGTGATGGCGGTAAAAGTGGGAAGGCTGGATTGCCCTTACTGGTCTGCATGTGCCTACGTGGTAAAAGAAAATTGTTTGGTTACGGTGATGTTTGTGTACCTTGCGATGTTTTTGATATAATTTGTTTTTTATCGTACTCAGAGGTATTTGGTATTGTCCAGAAACTCGTTGACACTGGGCCTAAACATTATTTTAATTTATCTTTTGTGTAGTCAAACTAAGCCGTTAGTAGTTTAACCATATAGGGTTATCATTGTCTGCTTGAAGTTATTATTATTTATAAAATAAATAATTAAATAGTAACTCTGCATTATCAGATATTTTCGATTACACTATTATCAATTCAAAATGTTTGCTTACAACTACTCGTAGTACTGTTTAAATGTATAAAGCTGTATTGAATATATATGTCGCAGCCAACTAGCTTAATTAGCTGTTCAATTAACAGCCTAGCCGTTTAACTAACGGCCTGAATGATATTCATCCGTAGCGTTTCTTACAACATTTAATAAACTGGATGGCTACTACTTAGGCCATTCTTACGATACAGTCATTAATTGGCAAAAATGAAAAAGATGAAACTTGCAATTAAAACATATTTATTTTCAAAATTAAATTGCTTTAGTCAAATTCACATTATAATTGTAACTACACTCTTCGTACTTATTGCTTTTCATGAAACTTTGGAAAACACCATCAAAGTTGTGGTTTGCCGACGCCATATTGACAGTGTGAAGAGTTTCGTTTCGAGTTTGAGAGTGGTAGAAAGTGGAATTAAATTAACAGTCAACAGGCTAGACAAGTGATGAAACATCATCGATCCAAGTCATTTGCCTGATTTGATGAACTGGCTGAATATCATTCAGGCCGCTAGTTAAACGGCTAGGCTGTTAATTGAACGTCTAATTGAGCTAGTTGGCTGCGCCATATAGACCACGCTATCAGAAAACATGATCGGACCAAATTACGTTTTACAACCGATAATATTAATTCAATCATTATTAATCTCATCTAATTAAAGCAATCTATTTCATTGTATTTTATTCATGTTCTGAAACATCACACATGCTAAGGGCTATGAAATACTTACGAAAATATGTTAGAAAAATAAATGTGTGAAAATTACGAGAACTTCCAGATCCTCAATAATAGTAACTACATAAATCCCTGTATAAACTAGCTGTAAATATTGTTATGTATACGGATTTAGTATGTATGATATTAATTAACAAGTTTATTCTACACAGACCAGGCATACTGCAAGGTAAATTTGATACCTTCGTTAGATTGAAGCATCGCCTCGAATCGGGGATCAAGCTGCATTTTTATTTTATTTATTTCTAATTCAACTTCCTTTGACTCAACTCCCACGCGTCTATAAAAGGCTATGGATTCGGCAGCTTCCTGAAAATACACTTATGTAGCATTTAATGTACTTAACCTTGCCTTATGTTCGGAAATTAAAGACCCCTATCGCTACAATTAGTAATTGTTAGTTAATAAAACTATTCCTGTATCTATTCTACCCAGACCATGTATTGTGTTAGATCCACCAAAGATTTATTTATATTTATTAGATATATACATTATTAAATATATCTCACAAAAAGACAAGACACAGATTGCCTTTATATTTTTTCAGGCGTTAAAAATTGCTTTTAAAAATAATAAAAATGCAAGTTCTGTGACAATGAAACATAATTAAAAGTTTTAGGTTATAAAAAATATAGAATAATTTACTTATAAATGTAATGTTGTCAAATAAACTACCAAAAGTTTGTTTATTTGTTACAAGTTCAGCAGCTTATTTAAAAATCATTCGTAGCTTTTTTATTGTTGACAATAACTGAAGACAAGTTTCATTAAGAAACTCAACCAATTTCACAGTACGTCGGCGCATTCACATCATTTTGCTTCAAACAATATTAAATTAATAATCCTGTACAACCCTAAATATCACCTTTTCTTTCCCTTGTTGGATCAAAAACACTGGAGACTCCTTTAACAGCATAAGCAGCAAAATATAAAGCACAGACATTGCCAAGTGCACGTATAAAACTTGGTGATATGCAAGTTGCCCTCCTAGAAGGTACGAGAGTAGGAGGCCTATGAAATACGCGGACACGGTTGAAGATGTGAGGGCACCCCTTATGGAGTCTTCCGATATCTCGGATATGTAGACGGTCGATATGGCTTGGCCACCTGCGCCTAAACCAGCAAACCCAATCGCGAACATGACGAGATTGATGGATGTTGTCATTGATATAATTGTCCAGCATATCTGAAATCAATCATGTATACATGAACACATCTATGAATCACAATGCACAAACGAAAACACAGAAAATGCAACACTAAAAATACAAAACATTTTCAAACAATAAACACAACAACAACATAAAGAATAATTAACTATAATTATTTATACAAAAACCAATTGTTACTTAAATTAAATTTTAGGTTACAATTTTAGTAGGACCCTTCACAGGAATAGGCCTCCTCCAAGGATAGGCCTTACACAACACACATATTATAAATATGCACACTATAATAAAATATTCAAAGGAAATTTGAATAATAAACTAAAATTTTAGATCACAATAATAATTCTTATGCACTTTGGCGTAAGAAGCTCTTATATTAAAAATAAGTTCCGTTATATGTCATAATTATTGGACAATGAACATAATAACATCGTTTCGTTTGATCAATGAATGACACTCTTTTATTTATTAATTTGTCAAAAAATTATAATATTAAAGTTAAGATTTGCCCTACTCATATTGTTCCCAACCTCAGTACCTCCTACCATTAACCTTTTTGAAAATCAGCTTGGAACGCTCTTGTGTAAGTATTTTTTTTTTAATAACAGTTTAATATATGCAAATATAGAAGCTGTTTACTGTAAAGATAAAGGAAAATACGACATATAATTCAAACTATAAATATATGTTTATGATATAACATACCACATATGGCAGACCAAAGAGCATTGCAGAATATCGTCTCCCAATTCTATCAATCACCAAGGCACATAAAGGGGTGCCTATCAGCCCCCCAATGTTTGTCAAGCTCCCCAGTAGAGACATTTGTGTGGGAGTCAGAGGGGCAGATAATAATGTCTTGTTAGTGGTGAAGGTTTCATAAGTGTATGACGGCCAGGCGTAGATGAAGCCAGTTAGTCCGGTGAGATACGCAACTATTAAAAAATAATAAAGAGATTGAAAAGAATACTGTAGTCCTTTGTTTTCACCAACAGCCAAGTTGGTGACTGGACTGGACTTGTGCCTGGCATGACAGGTCGGTTTCCTCCCGATGTTTCCCGTACTCGCAAGTATTTAATGCGCACATAGAAAGTCCACATCCGAAATTGAACCTACCACCTCAGGTATGAGCCGTACACTGAAGTCACTAGGCCAACACTGTTAAACTGTTGAATAGGCAACAATTTAAATCTTAAGTGACCTTTATCGGATTTCAAATAAACTTTAATATGCTAAGTTAACGATTCCTTTTTTTATGTGAAATATAAAATCTGTAAAACTCATTCACATATCCTACGTAATGTAAAAAAACAAAATATGTGCGTGCACTAGTGTACACACGTAAGATTACAATTTTACAGAAATTGGTTAAAGAAAGTTAAATTAGATAAAGTTTAACAAAAGGCTTTTATTATCATAGACATGAATACAGATAATACAATTATTTAATTTTACCGTATTACTACTAATTGTAATAGAATTATAACTATCATTGTTATTGTATATTTTTGTTATCAATGGCTTCGAATCTCTTCGAACCAACCGTGATACGGAATATACAAGAAAATACAAGAAAAAGATGGCGCGTAATGGAAAAATGTGACGCGTAACCGAAAAATGTGAGAATATTTTTTTTTACAACGCCAATAAAGAAGTTTCACTTCAAAACTATATTATATACGCAAAATTATAGATGAAAATGAACATTAAAAAAAACGTTCGTGCATTAACTTCCAGAAAAAGAGGAATTGTATAGCACTGCATTGGTCAGGATTAGAATAATAAAACAATACAAACTACTGAAAGTCGCCAGGGTTTGAACCAACAGTGCTGAAGTCTTCATTTTTCCACTCATTGTCACTTGTTTTTTAAGCACACAATTTTAACCAAAAATACTTCACGATTTTCAAGACATTGTAATTTCAAGATATATAACAAGAACTTGTTTCTCGTCAAACTGTACTTTAATTACGAAGCAACACAATTGTAATATAAATAATATCTATAGTTTATTACATAGGATTAGGGTATACAAACTGAAGTTTATGATTCTCTTAAGTTATCTTAACAATGTTTCGATTCCAGTTTCCTTTCATAACAATATTTAATTGATAGAACTATTATACTGTGTATACAATAAATTTTTTAACATCAGTGTTGGCCAAGTCGCTCCAGCGTGCGACTACTATCCCTTAAGGCATTATCCCAGCACCAATGTCTGTGTCAGTGTCTCGGGGTGGTGAGCTGAACACTGCAGCGCGCAGCAGCACTGAAGCGCGCTGGCCCTTAATAACAATTGGTTATGTAAAACATTAAATCAATATTTTTTTTTTCGGAAATAGATTACTAGACTTGCGATCAAATATATTGTGTAAATTTTAAAATCATGTTTCATATACATTTTCGTCATAAAATGAATTCAAACTGTCAAAAATTGGCTATGTTTAGATTTTTTTATCGAGCGAAGTTATCGTGTATCAATCTTTCAAAATGGATACATAAACGACTCGACTCCACCATATACTTTTTCCATTCGCCATACTTCAAGAAACGATGACAAAAATGGAAAGATGTCCTTTTTTGAGTTTGGCGACTGTACAGGCACTTAAGTCGTACTTTCGATCACTGGCTTTGCACCAATCAAATTTCTATCCGCATTAAACATTCGCTCGTACGGTGAAGGAAATCATAGTGAGCGCGGCTTGATTTTACCCAAAAAGTCGACAAGATTCAGGCACAGAAAGCTGATCGCTTATTTGCGTATTAGATTGACAAATGGTCATGAAACGGGTACAGAAGTCTGATAGCTTAAAAGGTTGTATCGCAACTGATATAATTTATACAATTAATAAGAGTAGTTAATTGTTAATCACAATGAAAAACTGTTCCTAACTAAAGTAGAAAAGACTTAAAATTCAATGACACAGTCAGACTTTAATGTGAAAAGGTTTTGAAGTAATTCTTTTTAGTACACCGTCAGACTTATGTCTTAACTAATAACTATTAATTATTGAAAGGAATTTTATTAATTTACAATACTGTTTGGTTTTTTAAATTATAAAGGTTCGATTTTAAAAGATTTGAAAACTTTATATTAACTTAGTGAAACAAAGCAAATTCGAGTTCAGATAGTAGCACGAGTTGTATGTTATCTCGTGTAAATAGACGGGTGTCAAATATTTATTGTCAGAAGCGTTAGTAAAATAATGTTATATATCTATATACGTCATCACAAAATCAAAACGGCAAGCAAAATTATTAATGCTACCAACTTGTCTAATATGTTAATAGTTTTTTGGTTGTTTTGAGAACGTTTTTATACACATCACTTCAATTTTCGAGTAATTTTAAGAACTAATTTTTGAAGTTATACTTCTTTTGGCGCGTTAGGGAATAATGATGAGAGTATATTTTTATTATGCGCGCACACCGTCACAAGAAACCGACACCCTGACCCGACAGCTATAGTCAACATTTTAGTTTTTTCTATTGTTAGTGTCGTTTTTTCTACAAACGTAGAAATATTTTTTTTGAAAAGATTCATATTTATACGGCAAAGAAGTATAACTTCTGACGCGTGTACTACGGAATGCAATCCCGACTCGAGATCGTAAATTCGAGATCCCGCGGGATTAGAAATATCAATCCGGCGGGATCCCGAAATTTTCGGGATCTCGTATAGTTTATAAAAATAATTCACGTGACTGAATACGATGAAAACTGCATGTTTGTGATAGTGAGGTTAATTCAAATAAAATATTATTTGAAAGAAAACAAAAGCCTTTATCCTTTAATATTACGAACTAAACAACTAACAATTTTAATTACATGAACATAATCAAAACAAAAGTAGGTATAGCTCAAGGAGATTAAAATTGGTGTTTTTGAAAGTAACTTCTAAAAAAAGAGTATCTTCTAAAGTGTATTAAGAGTGCTATCTGCTAACCGGCATCTAATGTCCATTGCAACGTGAAATGTCGCGTGAAGAGTCCCGAGCGGATGTATGTAGAATCGCTGACCATTGCAGCCCAATCCCGTCAATCTCGAACGGGACCTCGTCATATTATGCTTCGGGATTGATCCCGAAAAATTACACGGGATCGAGATCCCGCGAGATCGGGATTGCATTCCCTAGCGTGTACATAGTATAAGTACATAAACTTTTTTTTATTAATAAAATTAGTCTGTATTTAAATTGAAATTATTTGTTTTCGCTTAGATTATTTATAAATTAAATCTAAAACTTCTTGTCATATTGACTTTTCGTTACTGAAGTGCAATTGTGTGTAACGCATGCCATCCAACCTTACACCGAAAAAGTAACGCCTGATGAGAAATATGTGCAAAACCGCAACACACAGTGTTATAAAAAGGGAAATATTCCTTTACACAAAGTACTATATCTCACAAAGTAATGGTACGATACTTTTAAAATTTTATATACGTGTTTTTTGAAGGTTAGCGGTAACTAAAAATCATATTAGTTTGATAGTAGCGCCATCTATGTGTCAACCTACGAACTATTCAGCCCATCTAATATACTGTATTGTTTTGTAATATTAATATGGTTTCGTTATTGTACTTATTATTTACCTACTACACCTTTAATTAATTACCGATGTATGTCCAAAAAAAATCTATTAAAAATTTGTAATATATAAATACCTTATATTGTTGTTTGCTGGCTGTACAACACCATCCAACGTGTAAAACGACAACGTGGCAGAAACAACTCCTAATCTCAAACCATTTCTACAATTTGCTAATTACTGTGTTTATTACTGTCATGTGCTCTTCAATGAGAATGTAAGAAGAACTTTACGATTTTATTAAGTCGTCTGTAAATACGATAATATATTTCTCGAGTTTTTCTCACAAGTATAGCGGGGAGACAGACATCGTGGGATTTGAGATCTTCTTTAGTCGCCATCTTATTTACGGAAGGTGTTGCGATCCATTTCTACATTTTTCCACAACTGATTTAAGAGTTTTTTTATGTAATAGGAGGCAAACGGGCAGGAGGCTTACCTGATGCTAAGTGATAGCGCCGCCCATGGACACTCACAGTACCAGAAGGCTCGCAAGTGCGTTGCCAGCCTTTCGTTTTTGCCACGCACCTCTATGTGGACGTCACCTCATCTCTACCAGCTACTCACTGAAGTATTTCCGAACCAATTCAACTTATAGTCCTTCAACAAAAGAGCGTACCAATTCGTAAAATGCGGAGGAACTGAGTATAGGGGAAGTCGTGAAAATACCAGCATGAAGACCAATAATAAGGTAATTCGTTGAGATTTTAACTATGTTCAATTAATGAACTTGTTTCAGGGTGGTCAATCAAAATCTAAATATTATCCGATTACTGTAACTACAAGGTCGTTCATAGCAGATGAATGAAGTTAACTATGAAAAGAAATGTAATACATTCTGGGTTTGAATATTGATGAATTCGAAATATTCAATGAATTAAAGACAACATTATACTTCTATTACATCATAATGTATAAATCAAATAGTCTCTCTCTCTCTCTCTCTCTCTCTGCCAGGCTAGAACTCTGTCCTTTTTATAGGATAAGGCAATCCTGTAGCGTAGTCCCGGGCAGTCATCACAGCACATGGACACCAATTTTAGTAGAGTCGTTGCCGGCGTTTAAGGTTCACAAAAAAGGCTAAATAATTCTACATATCGCTAGTTCGCTAAAGAGATGTTTAGTGAAGCGTGGAAGACTTCTAGCCATCGGGATAATGTGGCTGAAATTTTGAGTTAATACGGCTCGTAGTGGTGTAAAATAAAACATTGTAAATTACTTAAAAGTTTTAATACAAATAAAAATACTATTTACACACATACAACATAAATTAATGAATTAGATAACCATAGTCTAATTAACTAACAGAATACTGTTAAATTAGTGATTTTTATTGGCAGTGTTCAATAACAATTATAAGTACGTTTATCTAAAGACTAGTTAATCTAAATTTACTTCTAATTTGAACTACCTTAATATATTTACATACTGATCAATAAGGTTTTTTGTATTTTTGAGTATTATTAATAAGCTGTTTTCGCTTATGAGAACTTGACATTACCTCGCGATTTTTGCCAGCAATATGAGACAGTTATACTACTTAACAATGACACAGCTAGAACCAAGACTGAGCCCAACATTGCTGTGGTTGGTGACATACAGAAATCTGGTTCTATTGGCAAGTCTTCAGCGAAAACAACCCTCAATCCTTTCCCAATCGTTACTGGTTCCATAGTTTGGTTACCAATGTGGATGACGTCTCTACGCTTTCTTCTGGGTTCTATGCTTCCTGGGTTAGTGCACACTTCACAGTCAGTCTTGCACAGTTCAACCTCACATTGAATGATTAGGTCCATTTCATCAGGGAATTTGAAAGCCTTGAAGAATGCGTATGCAATGATCGATGCGCCTGTGTTTCCAGTTTCTCTTGTTTTTTGGAAGGCTCCGAACAGTTTTGGCTTAAGCACGCAGCCGTTTGAATCAGTTAATGGTACAACGTAATTGTTATCTGAATCACGAGCTACGCATTCTCTAACAAATATGTCAAAGCCAGCATCTCCAGTAACTGATACAACGAGGGTCATAGTCTCTCCGATCTTGATTAAACCGTTGGCTTCTGGTGCAAATGGACCTCTACCAGCCTGAATGTCCAAACGTGCCATAGCCGTGTCTCCGCTAAAGTTGCTTGTTATCTGGTTCAACATTCCAACACTTAAAGATGACACTAACTGCTTGGTCAAATTACCCTCCCAAAGACATCTCACTCTGCGAATGTGGTCCCAAACCTCCTGAATTCCAGGCTCGTTTTGCAGCACCAATACATTCTCCAGATACGCTTGGCCTTCATTCTCGAAATCGCTGAAAAATCTTGTCCCACATGTGTTTAGGCTGACAGTAAAGGAATATTTCGCTTGATTAGAGTTTTCCCTGACGTAGATACAGTCCTGATCCTTAAAGTGATCTTGAGAGTAAATAATCCCGTTATAAGGTTTGTTAAATTCAATATTAATTGTCATCATTTCTTTACCACAATCGACAGAAATAGCGTGGATATGAGGTGGGTGACGATCTTCATCATCGTCTGGTGATGCTGGTGTTATTTGTGGGCCGTTATTTTGGGGGGTTTCGGGTTCCACGGTTTGCTGTGCCCCATCGGATGGAGCAGACGTTTCATCAGTTCTGTCTGGTTGACTAGGTTCCGCAGGAGATGTTTGACTGGGTATGAAGCCATTGGTAGGCTCATCTGTGTCTGGCTCATTTGTGTTACTTGGTTGACTTGGTTGATTGGGGAAATATGTAGGACTTGGTTGGAATGGAGTTTCCGAGGGTTGTTCGGGGGTTTGTGAAGGCTGGTAAGATGGGACAGTTGGCTGATTGGGTTGATAGTTTGTTGTATAAGGAGGTTGAGCTGGTTGCTCTGGTGAAGGCTGGAACGGTACGCTAGGTTGGAATGGAGGGTAAGTTGGTGAAGGTCCTTCACTGTAGGCCGGTGTCGGTCGAGAACCAGCAGCAGGATAACCAGTTGCAGGTGGGAGGTACGATGCTGGTTCAAATGGCCTTGGTTTCTCTGGTTTTCCTCCAAAGTACTGACGAGCTGAAATTTAGAATATACCACTTAAATTTTTAATTTTAACTGACAGTTATAATAATGTATGCAATGTGCACTGTGTTGTAGCTAAGCTGTGCATTACAGTGCTAGATGAGTTACACTTCTTAATAGACTAGCAAACCCGACCTATAAAACAAATAACGTAAGAGTGTAAAACAAAACAATCTTGAAAAACATATGAATATAATTCTGGGAGGAGAAAATTTCGAATGATGGATCTCAAGACAGACCTTTTCGGCTTCGTTGTTGAGTTAGGCCTTGAATCCACTGCAAAAGTTGACCAATCATTTCATCTGTTGTATCTCCGAGTTGGTCAGCTGTAAAATTGCCTCAATGTCAGGCAGGTCTATGAGAATCATTCCACCACCAAAGACAAATCTCAGAGGAGAGAAGACTTAAGAAAAAAGTAGTTGAAAAGCAGAATAATGTCGAAATACAGATTGATTAATGACAGAATGGAAGAAGTACAAGAAATTGAGTGAAAAGAAGAAACAAAAGACAGATAAGTAGAATTTTTGAAACAACAATAGCCGAGACACCAATTTTCAGAGTTAAAAGAGTGTTGTGGAAGTATTGATGTATAAGAGACAAAGAAGAATAAAAAAGATACTGAAACCAGACAAAAATAAATGTAATTTCTATAGTTGCAATATTTGTGAATGTGTGAGCACCATGTATCTACATAATCATTTAGTTATCTGGTGCATTGTTATTTATAACACTAGGCGCCTATTTTATTTTAGTATAGTAGTTTTTTTTTAATTCAAGATACATGGTCTTTACATATAATTATGAAATCAATGTATACAACATATTGTAAAAACATTTTTAAAAGAGATATGAAACTACTTTTTGGAACTCGAGTATATTTTTAAATATATTTAACGTCTAATTTTGACTTTCAAAAATAGGTACCTTTTTAATAGGCGTAATTGAAATAAATGATTTGACTTTGACAGAGCCAGTCACAAGAAACATTTACTACTTTGAATACGACAAGAATCAGATTTGGTTTGGCAAATAGGACACGATATATTTAAGCAAATTTACACCCTCTCGATTTGTGGGGACTTTTTAGTGTCCTTAAACCAGTGCCTTATATTTCACAATTAGCTTTCGTATTCTATAAGCAATAATGAAACGTATGTTTTTTTATGAAATATGCAAGCGAATAAATGCGTCCAGGCGTAAAATTATAAGTAATCTTTCCTTGAACATACCATTTCTAAACCTTTGTCTTTTCGGTTCTGTAAAAATAATATTAGTTACATCAGGTTATATACAACTACATAATAACATATAGTTAGTGACAGTTAAATGTAGAGCAACGTTAGCCTAGTGGCTTCTGCGTGCGACTCTCATCGATGATGATGGTTCGATGCACCAATGGACTCTCTGTCTATTTGGGTATTTAATATTCGCTGGAACGGTGAAGGGAAACATCGTGAGGATTTGCTTTTCTTAGACCCAAAAAGTCGACGGCGAGAGTCAAGCACAGAAGGCTGATCACCTACTTGCCCATTAGATTTACAACTAAGCATAAAACAGATACAGACATCTGATTTTGATAGTTAAATATGTGTGTATCGAAATGGAGTGTATAGGTCCATCTTTATACCGGATAAGTTTAACACAACAGGCTTTAATTAGTTATCGTTTCACCATGAATCGAACCCGGAACGGTGTGTAAAACGATTTTGTCAAGTTAATATCTAATGCCCTTTGTGAACGATAGGTAGGTGTATGTTGAGAGTCAAGAAAGTACTTTCATGGATGATAAAATTTGTAATATTAGATTTTACAACACCAATTAGAAATTAGTATTACTTAAAACATGAACATAACTATACTTCAATACAGTAGGCTTTAACATATTGCGAACACATTTTTGATGTCTGTTAAATAGCCTTACCTATGCCAACTCGAAATAATGATTATTATATCAGAAATCGAGTCAAGGACCTTCAGTTGAAATTTAACAGAAACACACACAATTAATTTTCTTAAAGATAATACGAGTACGCTTTGGACTTTTCAAAGTTATATCAAACATAGAAGCACAATTAAATATAATTGGAATAGAAATACATACGGAAGCGAGAGTGTGTTTCCGATGCGTCGGCGCAAATGAGCGCACAAAGCGCAAGAAGCAAGCACCACCTCATGTTCTGAAAAAGAAAAAAGTTTAAAGAATATTTCAATGAAATTAAACGAAAAATTAAATAAGCAAATCAGGACCTTGTCATATATCTAATTTATATAAATACTAGCATGATGTTACAAGCGATTACGATATTAATTAAAGTAAGAAAGTTTCGACTGCTTTGTAACACAAACCAGGACGCCGTTTAAGAGGAGTTCATGACGTACACACGTACAGTAGATTTATATATATTTAAATATAGGCAATATACAGATATAGCTGTTTATATTACATATAAAAATAGCGGATATTTGAGTGTATTATCCATTTTTTTTAAGAGTGTGTAGTCTATTTTGTACGTAAAATAATTGTGTAATTTATACCAATTTCTAACTGTCTCTAACCATAGTTCACATTATTATGTTCCAATATTTCTAATAGGCAAGTGACCTTCTGTGCCTCCGTTTTAGGATCTAATACAAGCCTAACGCTCAACGTAAACAGTAAATTAAAAAACTACTTTTATATGCAATTTTCGCGCTCCTAAACAAGACTGCTATGGTTACATTAATACAAACCACAGCGGTTTTCTAATGTAACTTATTCTGATTATATTATATTGTTTTGTATAATAAAGAGAGAAAAAAAACCATAGAAAGTCCAACTTACGACCCCAGGGATGAGAATCGCATGTTAAACTAAGCCAACACGGTTTGTAAAAGGCCCAATAAAACATAACAAATTGTTTAAAGATAAAGTCAAGGCTTACGAGTGTTATAAAGATTACCTATTGTTTTAAGAACGATACATCAACCGCTGGGAATCGAACCTACAATGGACAATAGTTACGACCAGACGAATTGCGTTGCTTGTAAATCAATTAATCACTATGACATGTGAAATTTTAAGAGAAAAAACCAGTGGCGCTACAACCATTTTTAGGTCTAGGCCTCATTTCTGTTTCATGATAATCTAATAGGCAACTTATTAACTGTGGTTGACACACGCCGTCGAATTTTTGTGTATAAGTCAAGTCGTCAAGTAAATTAATTAAATTTCCTTTCAATAATTGTAATATTTATTTCCCCATATTAAGGGTTGCCTGGAAGAAATCGCGTGTTAGCGATAAGACGGCCTGTTGCCTAATAACTTATGTAACCTTTAACATTTTGTTTGTATAATTATGTAAATTATGGCAACAAAGTATAAATAAATAAATAAAATAGTTATTAGTTAAGACATAAGTGTGGCGGTGTACTAAAAAGAATTACTTCAAAACTTTTTCACATTAAAGACTTCGGTGTCATTGAATTTTAAGTATTTTCTACCTTAGTTAGGAACAGTTTTACATTATGATTTAACAATTAACATATAATCTCAGTAATCCAGTTAAATGGTACAAAACAAATCAGTGTCGCTACAACCTTTTTAGGTCTCAGATTACTGTAAATATTTCATGATAATTTGTCAATCTAATAGGAAAGGTGATCAGCCTTCTGCCTGACTCATGTCGACTTTCTGGGTCTAAGGCAAGCCGGTTTCACCGTTAGAGCGAATGCTAAATGCGCAAGAAAGTCCATTGGTTCACAGCCGCGGATGGGACGGACCTCAAGGATGAGAGTCGCACGCTGAAGCCATTAAGCCAACACTGCTATGTGAAGAATAACTTATGTATTTATTGAGAAATATCCAAAATAGTGAAAATAGTGATTTTGAGAACAATAAAGATATTTTAATATTGGCTACACTGCTGAAATCGATGTAGTGATGCCAACTTGGTTGTTTTAGCTAACAACACACTATTCTATACAATTTATATTTAGCCAACTAACCAACAAACAAAAACAAATATAAACTCCAAGCGTGAATTAACATTAGTTAAGTTACATATATTAATAATAAGCATAAACCATGTTAACAATCAACTTACACTTGTAGTCAACAAGTTTAGTAATAATGTTTTTTATTCACTGATAAATTGTAATAAAACATTGTCGTTTCCAATAATGTACAATAGTTCGACTACACTTATATTCTTTATAGGTAACATAAGTAACACTTAGATTTAAGAACCCTTCAGTGCACGGAACTACCCATGTTAGTTATATATATTAAACCATTAAAATTAACACCCGAGAAACAAAGTGTTACATACACATATTTATACATCTCTCTAACAAACGCCATCGAACTTAACTCGTAATAACTGAAATATCAAAAACGCTATAATACTCCAACCGTTAAAAACTCAAAATAACTTTAATTATATATGTAACCCCTGGAACCTGGAATGGACTTCCTTTCTATCTGCTCATTTAACATTCGCTCGAACGGTAAAGGAAAACATTCACCGGCTTGCCTTAGACCCTAAACGACGGTCAGGCACGGCTGTTCATCTACTCGCCATTAGATTTCATGTAAATCATGAAACACATACATGAGATATGACCTCCATGTACTCAAAGTTAGAGTGCACTCCGAGGATCAAAGGCCGGCAACGCACCCACTAAATTGGGTGACTATGGGCTGCGATGACTGTCCCGTAGGCTCACGTATAATATAAAAAGATACAATTATGTTTATGTTACAATTTATGTAAAACTCAAACTCAAAACAACTTTATTCATACAGGTAAACAATTACACTCATGAACGTCAAAACAAAAGATGTTAAACAAAAGATGTTAAATTTACATTTACAACCAGTTCCCAAGGGAAATTACTGAATGACTTGTCAAGGGCGTAGAGCGTAGAAGAACTGGCAAGAAACTCTACGTCACTCTTTTTAATCGCCAAGTTTTGAGTTATACAAATTCAATAGTTCAAACGTTTACATAATAAGATATATAGTGTCATTACTCATCATTTTGACCTATATCTATTGACCAACTATAGTGAAATTTTTCCTATGATTCAATATATAAGAACAATAGCGTGGAATAGTTTTTGGCGCTTCCGGAAAACCTAGCTTTAGTACTGGTAATGTCTGATATAAAGCTTTTTAACGCTAGGGTTTAAATTAAATGTCACTTAAAATAAATAATGAAAATAATTAAGTGGCGCAACAACCTTTGAGGTCTAGGCCTAAGATTTCTGTATCTGTTTTATGATCATTTGTCAATGTAATAGGCAAATAGGTGATCTGGTGATCTCCCATCTGGAGTCATTGTCTTTTAATGGCTTAGATATTACACAGACGTGATGACCTTCTATTGAGTTCATAGAACGTCGAGGCAGAATACGAAAGTTCAACCGCGTTACAACGTCCGTCTTTCCACAGCAATTTTTGTCACTATGTGGAACCAGCTGCCTACTGAAGTATTGACGCTTATATTTAGGGTCCGCCAAGAAAATAGTGTACCAAATCTTAAAATGTCGCAAGTGACGTAGTGAGTGAGTGAGTGTCGTGAGTGTCCATAGGTGTCACAGTTTTAAAAAAAAAAACCTATTACAATGCGCAAATAACCTTTACCAACCCGAAACAGTTCAACATATCTTTGTATCGATGTCTTTAATATAGGTCACTTTGAATAAATAATGTTCACCAATAATGACAATCTCTGGTTTCATAACAATTATGAAATATTAAATGTAGCGTGAGTTCGTCTTTAGACAAAATATGTTATTAAAGTATGTTATTAAAATAAAAAATAATTGTTTAAACACGCTTTGCAGTCGATTAATTATAACATTGTAAGTACTAAACAGCAAAATATAACTGTGATAAACTTTAAAACAATCAAACGAACATATGAAGCCACCCAAAAAGGGCAGTCATCGCAACCCATGGACAGCCATTAGTGGATGCGTTGCCGGCCATTGAGGGAAGAGTACTATACTCTTTCTTTAAACAATTGGATGGATCAGAATCCCCTTGATGGTTCCCATTTTTGACAGACATTTTCTTTTCCGAACTAGCGAATGACTCCCGGTGGGCGTCTTCCCTAGGAGATGCGACCTCCAATTTTTTTATAAAACATAGGCAAACGACGCTCTCCTGATGTTAAGTGATTGATAATCTCAATGCCGATCTGTGCCTTGCTGGCCTTTTAAAACTAAAACTAAACACAGGCACACTTAAAGAAAGATAGAAAGATAAAGCCGGCAACGTACTCGCATGCCCTCAGGCATTAAGGATGTCTATAGCCGCCTATCAAATTAATGATGAGCTTCTTGCCAGGGGACAACCCTAGTTCTATATAATAAAACAATAATAACTATTTCAATAGACAAAACTTAAACAGGTAATAACCATACACGATATAATAATGATCACAACTGTTCGTCAAATTATGTTTTCGCTTTCACTGTAGTCACGAAATGTAAGCATCTTTAGGTTAGGTAAAGATTTCTATGTATTTATTATTCAACTTTATGTAACATCTTGCGCTATTATGTACTGTACACGTTAGTCTTAAGTGTTTAACAGTGGTACGTGGAGAAATTGTATACAAGAACAGTGTCTCCTAATAGCCCACCTAATACAGTTTATATTGGGCTGTAAAGTTCGTAGGCTAATATAGAAATATTTTTTTATAGAATTTCATTTGATTATTCAATACGATACATTGCCTTTTAAAATAGGGTTTCGTTAGTATTGTCTTTTGTTAACATAGCTTTTACACATTAAGAAAACACTTTATAAACTTATAATTATTATGTAAATAATTATAAGTTTATAATAATAATACATAGCTTCAATCCGTTTAAAAAGTGTTTTCTTAATAGGGTTTAGTCATCAATTAACTCATCCGCGCAATATTTTCCGCGCGCTGCGTGGATTCCTTTGAGGTCTGAGAACAGGAAAGTCGCGAAAGCCAAATCTGGAGAATATGAGTTCAAAAGCAAAAACCCAATTCACTAATTGTTAATTTGTTTAGTACACTTTCTTATGTTAATTATCCTTTTTTAGTAAATTAAGTAACTTAATAACGAACACAGAAAATTTATATATAAGCTGTTTATTTGCTATATAGATAAATCTTTGTGTTTCTTTGATTTATTGTCCCATAATAGGGTTGCCTGGAAGAAATCGGTTGGTAGCGATAAGGCCGCCTTTTGCCTAATAACTTATGTAACCTACATATTTTTTGTTTTCTTATTTGTATAATTATGTATATTATGGTAACAAATTATAAATAAATAAATAACCTAGATAACGAGTGCAGCGCCATCTACTAGGATGATTTGTGAACCTTAACCATCCAGGACGCCATCAAAACGCATACAAAATTCATTCAAATCGGTCGAGCCGTTTAAGAGGAGTTCAGTGTCACATACGTACAGTAGAATTATACGTATATAAATATACAATTTGCATTCCTATGAATCAAATTTAAACTAGCAACACTTTTAACATACTTAGAACATAATTTTACGATCTATTGTCATGAATCGAGATCAAATGATGTAACTTTAAGATGAATCGTCAATCTGCACAACATCCATTTGGAAATTGGTTCAAATTCGATTACAAATACTTCCTGATTACGAAAGAATGTTAATAATAACTAAATTTTACCCGTTTAGTGTGAAAAGTATCCCTTGAAACCTTACCACTTGATATCAGACGATTTTTGAATTTATTTCAAAATATTTTTGAGCATTTCTCTTCTGCCTCGTTATTAGCAACATATATTATGCAGAGTACAGTGTTTGCTTAGTGGCCTCAAAGTGCGTCTTTTATCCCTGAGGTCGTAGGTTCGACTCCCGGCTTCCCCAATGAACTTTCTTTATATGTGCTTTTAACACGTTCAGATATAGCATAGAAGGCTGTACACTTGGCTTTTAGATTGTCAAATGATCATGAAACAGATACATATATCTGAGGTCCAGGCCTAAAAAATATGTAGCGCCGCTGGTATTACTATGTATCTATGAAGTTCAATATTATCATACATAGTGTCACGTGTGCCAATATTACTGAAAATGTTCATGTTTCTGTATGAGTAAAAGTAACTTTTTTAAATATGAACCTCGACGTCAACCACTTAGCCACGGACGTCCTATTGCATTAGATAGCTATATCTACTGAACGATCCAATGAAAACAATAAAATGTTGTAATGTTTAAAAATTACGCAATACGTTCAGTTTTACGCTCCGCTGTTTTGGGGTCAGACGGAGACAAACTAACACTGATTTGCACATTCATTATCATCGTTTATGTAAATATCTGTTTCTTAAATTATATTATATATATATATTCTCTACCGCTAAGTAATGAAACATATTATTTTCGAACCTAGCCTTGTCATATATGACTCTTAGAATTAAAAAAAATCAAACAATTTAGGTCTGCGGTTCAGATTTCTGTATATGTTTCATGATTATTTGTCAATCTAATAAGCAAGTAAGTTATCAGCGACTATTTGGGTCTATGGCAACCCAGCTCGACTCTTAAGATTAGCTTTTAGATTATTTATTTGGGTTTGGCAATTGTCTTTTTTAAACTACATTTTAGTTATATTTTAAGGTTAGTTATTTCTTGTTATATTAATTTATCTTAGCTGTAGAATTACTGTATATACGTTAATTATATTAGGTTATATTGTATATATACATTATCTGCAAAAAGTAAATTAAGTTATGTACTTTACTCGTAGTATTATCTTTTTTCTAATGATGTCTGGAAGTCATCGTTTGTTGTTAGGTGCCTTCTTAATTTACGTTATCTCACCGCATATGTAATGCAAGTGTTAATAAATAAAACATACATCTACATATATCCCATAGGCCTCCTCCTACCGGGTGCATGCCTTTTTTTTAAATCTACTATAGTCTTGTTTCAAGAAATATTTGTTTACCGAGTTGAGGAAGACCTGCAGCTGAATGCCAGAAATTGGCGGAAGCAGCAGGAGAGGTAGCGCGAAGTCTCTCGAAGACACGTTTTGGGTTGCAGAGTTGGGTTGCTTTTAGAAACATTATCAATAAACCTATTATTCGATTTTTCTATTATTACAATGAGAGCAATATCGCAAAAGTTCACACAACGCTGTGGGAAACACGGTAATAGATTCCTTAATACCTTTTTTCGATTGAACATTAATCATCCGCTTACTATCGCTGTTGTAATTTTATAATTAAAAACAAAAAATATTGATGCATTTAAACTATAATAATATACTTAAAAGGTTTATAGAAAATCCACAAAAATGGTCAGAGCTTGCGTGACGTGGAGGAGGAAATTCAAAACCATAATTATCCCAAAACCAGGTACAGACCCATCAGTTTCACTGCTTGGATGAACAAGGGCAGATGGAAACACATGGGTATCAAAAAAGGACCGCCAGATGAAGAAAAGCGAGTTCGCTATTGCACAGTGGGATGACAAGATTAAATAATTGGGAGATAGGCGGAGAGATGTTGGCGTCATCTCTCTCCATGGAGTAGGCCTATCTATACACTATAAGAGGTCCTTGAAGTAAAATATAATTATTTGTTTAGTGTGTGTATCTTTTGTAATGATGGATGAATGTTTCAATAAATAAGTTACGCCTCGTAATTGTATTAAAAATATATTTTTATTATGTATTATTGCTTAAGGGCTCATCAAGTATTTCAATAATTTCACTATACATACAATCGAAAAATGTTGCAATAATTTTTTTATTTACCACAAATATGGTCATATATATGTAAGTAATAGGCGCTATGTTTATAAATCATCATCAAATGATCATATTTGCGTGACACCATCGACTTCATGTCATGATTTCCTTCACCAAGCGAGTGTAAATTGCAACGGAAAGATCAGACGCGGATCGAACCTAGGACCTCAGGTATGACTTGTTAAAATCATTAGGCCAAGGCTGCTCACTCAAGTTTATAATAATGATGGCTAAAATATTCAAAGTTGTCCGGAGCTTAACTATCTTTATTAATATCAACCGATGATAAACTTAACACTTTAAATATTATAAACAAATAATTATATATTTTTTTGTTTTGTAGATTATAGCCTCCAACTGGCTCCATTTGCAGCATTTTCGTCCAATCTTCTTTATGGGAGATTTATACGAATTCTAAATGAACTCCTGAGCCAAGGCGGTATTGCAACACTAAGTACACTAAAATTGGCCTTAAAGATTCGTAACTTATTGATGACACCCTTCACTTAGATTACCAAGGCTTTGTTGCTGGCAACTTATGCGGTCAAACGCCACTGACCATTAAACTTTAATCAAGTCTAACTTAATCGATTAAAAAAAATTAATCATCATTTATTCTGTGAAACTTTCATAAGAGACACACTTAAAATATAAATAATTATATACTTTTTCAATGACATTTTTCAGAGTTTAAGCCTTCTTCATCTTGCTACATCTCTACCTATCTTAAGTATTTTTCTCATTAACTTATTTAAGGTGGGCCTCTTCACCTTGTGACCGACTCCAAAAGGCTAATAACATAAACAATATTTTTAATTTGTATTGATTGGCCGTCTATGGAGCCTGCTGCAAATTGTAATCATTTGACAGTTGACACTTCGGTCATAGAGATCGGTCCACAGACAAGCGTTGCTTGATCTTAATTTATATACCGTCACCATTTTTATTAAAAAATAAACTGAAAATACTTTGTTCATACCAAGTACACTTATGAACGTCAACAAAAAATATGTCAAATTGATTCTAAATTTACATTTCCTACTAGTTCGCTGGTAAATAAGAACTGGCAAGAAACTCCACTATTTTTAATCTCCAAGCCAGATGTAATAACATTTCTACTTCCCAATTATCTATTAAGTTTTTCATTCCATTCGCTGTATTGTTCCTACAGGTTTACGCTAAATGATTGGCTCTCATTAGCCTTAGTGAAACGGAGAGAACCATTTAAGGTCATCGTGGAAAGTCTAGGTTAGAAACAAGTCTCAGGTTCGATGCTCACCTCTGATCCTGTCGCTTTGAGAAATTAACTGTACGCGGCATCTATAAACCTTGAGGTGAATTTGCTAAAGGAATTATAAAGATGTAGAACGTGATTACAATTGTAGCGTCTATATTTAAAAAAATATTATTTCAAAACATTAGTCACATATGTTTGTTCGAAATATATATTTTTTATTGTTTGAATTTTGACATCCATTATATACTGCCGTTCGTCACATTTCATTCACATGCTTTTTCTTTTGCTTAGGTCATACCAGACGCATTTTGAAATTGATTATATTTTTTTCCAACAAAATTATTTCTTAGTGAGTGGTGTGTTTTAAAGGCAGTATCAACTCATATTATTCCTTAATTTTTCGTATACGACTGTCAATTGTATTCAATGCCTTTCTTGTTAGGATTATATCGAAACGAGTTATGTACTCATTTTAAGATAAAATTGTGTGGTACCACCGGACCGTTCTTTGTTGTACAATATTAATTATCAGAATATTAAAAATATGCCTGTCCGAGGTCACTAGTGAAAACCGAAGCTCCCTTGATTCCCGGCTAAATAGTTTGAGGGTCAGAGAGAAAGTACTCTACAAACAAAGTACTAAAATTGGGACACAATACCTGAATCCGTTTCATAGACATTTTTATGAACAACATGACTGTTGAACGGAATTTTGAATTAAAACACGCTGTCTCATAAGTCATTTTAAATTCAATTTTGTCAAAATGATAAATTATCGTATACAATGGAGCATTGCAAAAATTTAACACCGTTAATGATCATTATTTCTAATGATAATTAATGAAACATCATTGTGTCATACATCGTTATAATAGTGAATTATACATTTTGTTTACGTCAGCAAAAACGGTATTTTAATTATCTAAATTTCGTATATGAATAAAAACGCCGTCTTATTGAAGCACTTACGGGTTCTAGTATCGATATCAGACCAAACAATATCTCGAATAAACATTTAGGGATTCTAACACAACTTTTATGATTTTATGTAGTTATTTTGATTGAAAATAATAAATTAAGATTTAACTGTTTCATAATCAATTCTCTGTCTGTCTGTCTAATAGGCAAGTACGTGATCAGCTTTCTGCGCCTGAGACACGCTGTTGAATATTTGAGTCTAAGCCATGCATTTCCTCACGACGTTTTCCTATAGCTATAGCTGCACAGCCGGTGACCGAACCTACGACTTCAGGGATGAGAGTCGCACGCTGAAGCCACTATAACACTGTTAAGTACGTATATTTTGTATATGTATACAAACAATTGCCTACTTAGTTAATTTCAGGTCATTCACAGTCGATGTATGTGTGATTTAACTTGGTGTGATTTCTAATAAATTTTCCATATGGACCTTGAAGGCCTCTCATATTAGCTTGATTGTATTATAAGAGTAATGTTTACGGCGGTGATTGCATGAGTTTTATAGTTAAATTACCCAGAGTCAAATTGCATGACAAGATTGTATATATCGTCAAAATGACCTATCAAAACTGTGTTCTAAGTTTAAATATAAATACAGGTGGCAAAAAGGCGTGGCCCATGCACGACGAACATAAATGTACTTTATTTAAATTACGAATTCTAAAATCTATCAGTGAATTGTAATACCCATAAATATTTTCTATAGTCTTTATCACAAGTTAAATAAACAGGTGTAAAAAGGCATGTTAAATCCATGACGAACACAAATGTACTTTATTTAAATTACGAATTCTAAACTCTATCAAAGAATTGTTATACGCATAAATGTTTTCTATAGTTGCATAATGTTTCTATAGATAAAAAATATCTTAATTCTGTGTCGACGTTTATGTCATCCATAATACAATAACACTTTATATAAGACTTGGTCAGCGATATTTCGAGATATTTGTGTCCGAGTGATTAATGCACATAAAAATATAATCCATGATGCGCTGTTCGAATTCACGATCTTTTGACTAAGCATTCAATTGCTCTAACCGAAACATCAATGTTTTTGCCCTATTACGAAACATTAACTAGCGAACTCATTTGAAATGCACTTAATACCGATAAGTGCATCTTAAAATCGCTCTCTCATTATGTTTGAATTTTGAAATGACATTTCATAATAAACTTCATCAGCACACATATGAAATACAGGTTGCGTATAACGCCTCTTAAATATTGTATATGGGACGCTACACAACGGTGAAACCAATAGTAATTTTCCTTGAAATATCATATAAAAATAAATCGGTAGAGACCATAAAAATATATTATATACAGTACTTTGAAAGTTTAAAAAGCCTTTCCGACGTTGTTGGACCCCTTTTGACATCGCTATTTGTAGGAGTTCAGAGATGTTCGTGGATTTTGCGTTTATATGATTTTTTTGTATGTGGAATCAGCTGTGAGCTGCCGAACCAATACGACCGAGGGTCCCTCAAAAGAGCCTACTAAGTCATAAAAGGCCGTTTACTCTGGGATTCCAGGTCCATGGACGGTGGTATCACTTACGAACCAGGGTCCTTCAGGAAAAGGACGTAACCATTCAAAAAGGGCCAGCAAAGCACTCGCGAGCCCGAACATTGTTAGTGTACATGGGCGGTATCACTTAACATCAGCTGAGCCTCCTGCCCGTTTACCCGCTGTGAGGCATTCACATATAAGAACTATGACGCAATGGTGGACTCAAAATAAGTTTAATTATTCACAGCAATTATTATAAATTCCATGCTTTCTCCACATATAACTTTCGGTTATGACCTGTAAAGTTACCATGCTTCGGCAATCATAGACTAGAGAGAATGATTATAGAATCTGTGTACATAATGCAAAAGTTCAGTTTAATTTTTAAATATAGAATTAAGAACTCTTTGTTTATCGTTGACATGTCATTGTCATGAGTTGAAAGGTTGCTTTCGAAATTGCATCATTCGAGGCAATTAAAATATTATTTAATAGATTACGATAGAATTCAAAAATAGAATACAAAATTTGTGTAATGAAAATTCTACATCATAAATTATATCGCAAAAAAATGTCATGGCGTATAGTATGTCGAGCGCTGGCACAGTTCCCATAATACATCTGATCACAACTATTATGTAACGTAACAATAGCTTATTTAAGGTTTTTAAGCGCAAAAGATCTAAGACAAAAGATTACGACTTTTGGGTGAATTTACGATTTCATTATTACACAGATAAACACAATTAATTTCGTGACAATACATGCCTTTCGGACTTCAGTCGCCATATATACATTTTTCAAAAACGGATTATCAATAAATTTATACGTAGTAATGATTTATTCAATTTCTGTCCGGTGTCCAAAATAAATCAAGCGGTTAAAATGTTTTGTTATATTATATTTTGATTGTTTTAATTATTATTTTTTATATTTAATTACGCTTTTGATTACGTCGTGCTACGATTTCGACCAAAATAATTTGTTATGAATGTACCAGTTAAGTAAAAAATATTGATAACTATATCTATATTTTCTTAGTAATATATGTACCTACTAGTTTCTTTTTATTACAGCGCATCTTATGATATGTTTAAGATATCATATAACATGAATAATTAGTACATAAATATTTAAACAAAACTTACCACAAATATTTATTTCCAATCACAAAGCACCACAGCCTAAAAAAAAGTAAAACAATTAAAACCACAGCACAACACAACGAATCCATGCAAAGCTCGAGCGATTCAATTTTCAAATTAGCGCTTTATTAAGTTTTTTAAATTAAATTAGATTTAAAGTCTATTTTTAAATAGGTTTATTTTTTATTTGAGTTAAAATGAGGTTTTGTTAAATAAGGTTTTATATGAACTGACCGTTCCAACGCGCAAATGGCAATCGTATGCGCAGAATGTACGCGAGTGGATCATAGTGCACGCTTTTAACCTCTTGGGTGACACTACCACCATTCTAAACCGACCTCCATTTTGTAACTCTCTTTATCTGGGATATAATAGTTTTAGACTTTTGATTTTCAACTAATTTGTCTTGATTAATGCTAAATCATTGAAGGTTGTACAACTTTTAAGGTCACAAACTACTACAACTTAAACATAACTATTTTAATGCCGTAATTTAAGATAAATTACAAACCATTTTCATGTACTTATTGTTTCATTATAGGAATCTCACTTAAAACAGCTCACCCATAATTATTACATATTAACACCGCTAGTTGTAATTATTGAATTCTATGTGGGTCATTTTCTAATATTGTTTTATATTATAAGCAAATAAACAAAAATGTCCTTGAAAATAATAAAAATATTGTATCAATCCCATACAAATGAAAGCGAAAGTAATTTGAAGAGTACTTTTCACACATTCATAAAACCCTGTATCAAAAATAAGTGTGACATATGACATATGACTTTGTACTCTATGGCATCATAGACTGGAATCGATTACGATTTTGATCATCAGCGTCCAATGTAAATAATCTTTGACGACTTTGACTTATACAAAATTGTATTTATTACAATTATATAAAATTGTATTTTTAATTCGTAATAATTAATAGATTTTTAAATCGTAGACAATAAAGAGTACAACAATTGTGTAAAAAAACAAAGATCTTAATTAATAAAAAAAGCTCTAAGTGTTGAGAAACATACGAAGGCTAGCTTCGAGTTAAAAGGGACGCCTTAAACAAATTGTTTTTTTATTGAATAAACTGGATCTCAGTGCTTTAATAAACCATGCATTCCGATTATTTTCACTTTAATTAAGTGGAATTTAAATACATCTAATAAGGCCAGGCTTATTTAATTCCACAGAATATGTACCAATGGCGCTACATCCTTTCAGGCCTAGGCCTCAATATTTTTTACGGTTTCGTGATCTCTAAAGAAAGCAGCTGATCAACCTTATATGCGTGGCACACAGATAACAGGTAAGGTTTTCATACCCTTGTGATAGGAATTTGTGAAAGTCAAACCTTAATTTGAAATTAAATTAGAATCATTAAATTATACTTTGGCACAGCAATCCTTTTTAGTTGTTGACCTCAAATTCCAAAATATTTTTCATTGATCATTTTTCAACAAGACATGCATACGCACACATCAAAATACAGCCGGAATTCAAACGCTATCTTGAGGGTTGAACCGCACGCTTAACCACTGCGCTGATTTCTTTTTAACTATTCATGTTTTATTCAATAAATTCCCTTAAGATTTATTAACAAATAACTTTCAACTTAACTGTTTCTTTATAAGTAGATGAATTAATCTTTATTTTTTAAAGTAGATTAGATGTAGTGAGTCCCATTTGGTTTCAGAACAATTTAGAATTATGTCGGCTAAACAAAAGACAAGTTAATAAATGTTATCACTTCGACAATCAATGTTGCAATATTGACGTCTTGAGCTTTTTACGCGGCTGCTCAAAAAGGAGTTACACAATTATCTACACGTGATTAAATTCCTATCACCTAATCGCGCAAGAGTCTGTCTGATTTATTAATATTTTTAATGAAAAGTACGAAACAGACTTCGCCGAAAATCGAACCCAAACCCCAGTGTATTTATTTTAATATCAATGCAGTAGTGTAGGTATCATAAAGGCACATAACAATGCTTCTTTTTAAATTTATACCTCTATATCATGACCGTATATATCATGTGGATAAGTAGTGTTTAATCTGTTATATTTGCGAAGAATATCAATGTACTAGAACTGGTTAGTTTTGCCAGACGGAATTTGGAAAATATTTGCTTAAATCACCAATCTTAAAGCATTTACAAAACATAAATAATTTTAATTGGTCCATGGTTCGTTACTACTGATTACTTATTCACTTCAAGACGATATTAGAAACAAAAATATTTATGTAATAATAACATGTAATATTTATTAGTCGGCTACGCCTTACTCTGTGTAACTATTGGCAAATGTCATATCTATACATAGTTTTAATTGTATCCGTACATTATCTGTGACCTTTTATATACTGTAGAAAAATAATATTTCCCGCTCTTTTCATCACTTTCAAAGACCAATATTGTACGCATTACTCTTCACAAATTGTCGTTGACCTAGAAATTTAAACGCGCATAAAACACAAATTGCGTAACAAAAATTACAATATTAATGCCGGTTAATTGCTCAGGTGAATTTGTCTTATCGTCAGTATAATCAAACGATGAAACAAATTACCAGGAAACGAATTTTAACTGCAAAACTATTCATTGCATATGTTTAATAGAAGTAAATGTCTCAGTATCACTGTCATCTTTATTCTTTGGCTTATAAATTAAGCCGTCAACCTACATAGTAATAACAAAAATTTATAAAATGCAATTTTGCGATGTTTATTCGTTAAGCGGGGAAAGCTAGCTAACTCTGGGGTCATTTATATACCTGCCCAACTTAATCTGTAATTAGCGCATGAAAAATACGTATGTCTCAGACCTACGTCTGACGGGCGCATAAGGAATCTGAGAGTATATTGCAGCGTACTATATAATAGGAATGAAACCAATTAAGAAAATATATAGGTGTAT
Organism: Pieris brassicae; assembly: GCF_905147105.1. NCBI lineage: Eukaryota > Metazoa > Arthropoda > Insecta > Lepidoptera > Pieridae > Pieris > Pieris brassicae. The sequence goes on along the minus strand of NC_059673.1, from coordinate 1,564,964 downwards.
ATAACCTATATACAATTAGAACACTGTTGGCTTCGGGTTCGATCCCCGGCTGTGCACCAATGGACTTTATTTCTCTGTGCGAATCTAACATTCGTTTGAACGGTAAATGAAAACACCGTAAGGAAACCGGCTTGCCTTAGACGCAAAAAGTTTAGACCTAAAAAGGTTTTAGATTAAACTATCAGAACTGAATAACCTTAAATTTTACTTGGAATCCATGTCCAGGGTTGTATATAGCTTACTGCTCGCTGGAGGCGTTATCCTATTAGCGAGCCAATTTGCTTCCAGGAGAAAGAAATCTCTCAAGAAATATACCCTACAATAGTAGTAGTTATAAGGCAACGTATTTTTATAGTATCTACAATTTTGTATAGTCTTCCTTCGATCCACCTGCTTGTTGTAGAGCTTCATCATGGAAACCAAATCTTTTATTTCTACAAAACCTTATATTGTAAAAAAAATATTCCATGAGTAACAGCATCAATAAGTATTCTGGGTGAAATAATAATTTTTATTATTTGTACGTTCGTAAAGAAATTGTAAAAACTGTATATTAGATAAATAGATATATATCAATAAAGACCGTGTATTACCAATCTTGTTATATATGTAATTTTTTTTCTTGGCACTCAATATCAAATCTTCCTTCTGTATTATTCCTCCTCCTTTTCCAGGCTTTTCTTAATATCTCTATACATAGCTATCTTTTTTATTTGTTGTTTGAAAAATATCGCGTTCACAATCATGTGACAGTAGGGCATAATTGTATGTTATCTAATATATAAAAATTATGAATTTTAATCAGAATTACTTTTATTTTACACAGAATTATAATATTTTAATTAACAAATTCATTTATATGTAAATGGCAGCTTTCTATACATTAAGAAAAAGCCTAATGTATCTAGTATAATATAGTTGTTTTCTATCAGTGTTCTTCAGGATTATTAAGACATTTTCACAGAATTAACTTAACCGAGTACAATGGGACTGAACTGGGAGAATGTCATACAAAACTAATGATCCCCGTAACGTCTACATTATTTAGTTAACATTTTTTTTTAATACTAGCATGTGCAGTTGTTACATACAATCGCTCTAATAAAGTTTATGAAAGATTTTTGTGTCTAATCGTAAAATAGTAAATGTTTTTCATGATATTGTCCTTCAGGCTAGGGTTATCTACATTAACTTTAAGGGTCTCATAGTCTGCAATCCTACAAGCTAACCACAGGTAATTAATTTTAGTTATCGTAGGATTAAAGTATAATTTGACGTTCTTGTTTATGCTCTGGTGAATACTTTCTTATATATATATACTAAAAGTGCGAAAAGAGAAAACTAATATACGTATTTAAATTAATTAAATTTAATAAATACTTTCCATATATAGATTAATGTCCGTAAATAGTAGTCTGTGGAGGCTTTGTTATTAAACGCGAATTAATTACATTAATAACATAACTCCGAATTTCGCAAATAGGAACTCCGCGCCAATAGAGCGCATTTATATGGCAACATTTTAAGAGACAAATCATAACTTCAAACAGTTGTCAACTCTATGTAGCGATGACCACAATTGTTAAGGATCACTCGAAATAATTGCAAATTAAATATATGACATAAATTTTGTAATTTAATCGCGTTTTTATTCGTTAAAAAAGGTTTTATTTACATAATAAAAACTTCTTTCATGCTTTTACCAAAACAAAAACGTTTTGTTGTGTTTATTTGGAAAATAACAAAAGACTAATGCGATAAAAAGCTCTACAGATATTAAACATTAATCCGGTCACATTGTCCGCATTTGTGATGGCAGATGGGTCAAGAAGAGCCTCATTTGGAATCGCCCAGTGGGAAAAAGAAAGAGAGGACGCTCACCAGAAACTTGGGAAGATTGAATAAAAAGGATAGCGGGGCAGAATTGGAAAATTGTCGCGAGGAATAGAGACAAATAGAAGTATTTGGAGGAGGCTTTTACTCCGTCTGAGGTCGAGTACTCGCGACATAGATTTATTGTAGTGTAGTACTCGATTAAAGGCTATTTTTGTTTTAATTCATTACTTCATACCTTAAAACTGTAATTATTCCTAACTTTATAATTAAATAATACATTTCGTACTGCCGAGAACACACGATTCAAAAACGATTTAGCGCGAAGTCTGACTTCCAAATAACTTTAAGGAACGTTTATTAGGAACGTTATTGACTTATTGTTAAAGAATATTATCCAATAACATTTACATACAAAAAGAAAGCTAGTTAACATTTATATAAGATTATAGATGTTTTGTAAGAAGGGGTGTTAAATGGTTGTCACCTGACAGATTGTCTATTAAGAAATGCAATTCTTATTCTGGACGAATAAGTGTATCACCATAGCATAATGTATATACCGATCATATATTATGATGAAAGATTTATATTTTGGTATGTTTGTATACATTTGGCGTTGCGTAGAAATGTGAGGTGAGATGCATTTTCTACCGCATTTACCATGGAGAGTAGCTAGAGGAGTTGTTCGTATTAATACCTGCAGGTGTGTTTCATTATCCGACGTCGATGCTGAATACAAAATTATCAGCCGTTCCCACCGCCCACTTATGTGGTACCAGCAACCCACTGAAGTATTACCGAACCAATTCTACTTGGGGTCGATAAACAAAAACGTATAAATACATAATTATGATATATATCGAATAGAAAAAAAGGGTAAATGAACGCATCTGCTAAAATGATAAGAGAAACAAACATATATCTGTAATTATTCGGATTATTTATATTACTTCAATAAAGCGTATTACATAAAGTATGTTACAAACAATATAAATAATAATAATAATTGTGTTCAATTTATACAAATCCAATTTTAGAGAGAGAATGAGATTGAATCATTCTTTTACACGTTCAATCCTACAGATATATATGTTTGTCTCTTTCTACGTAACGCCTCAACTTTTCGTGTTACACTTGATTTTACTCCTCATAAAATTTCCATACCGAGCGTTATAACTCAAATCGTTTCTTAAGGAGTAAACTCCAAAAAAATCGTTTTTCGAAAATACGACACAAACGATAGAAACAAGGTATTTAATACATTGTAGAATTTAAGAGACGTTTGGCCATGATGAAAAATCCCAAAGTAGCGGCCTATTTCAAGGCCTGCCCGTCCTGGAGATACCAATTTAATCGCCGCTAAAAGGAACCCATTTTAAACTGTCTAGGGATGGAAGGGGGCGAGGACTTCCACTCCTTTGCTGTTTTCACAAGAAACGATGATAGAATTCGTGAAGTTCGGCATCTGGGCATGTCAACAAAGAACGAGTGAAACTCTAGCATGCTCCTAGGTGAGCGTTGTTTGAAAGACGGAATGAGAGAGTTCCACGGAGCATACTCCGGAGTGCAATCTATAGAAAACTGAAAGGCATGCAACTGAATGGCGATGGTCAAGACATAAAGAGTTGAGAGTCAACGAATGAATCGTCTTATGAGTTTTAACTCGCCTTTCAATGGCATCCAAGGCATAGGTGACGTTGCAGCACCGGCCCAGAGATGCAGTGCTCCACAGACAAACGAACTTGTTCTTAATAAAGATGATAAAGTGATAAAGATTAAGAAGAAGCTGTTGTGTATATATTATAAACTTGAAGAATGTAAAATGATTTAGTTAATATCCTTTTTTAATTGGGAAATACACACACTGCGCTCGTCTGCATTCAGTAAGATTTTTTTTTAATTTGTTTGTAATACTTTTTTTAAATAATAGAAATATTATTCATACTTTTAATATTAATTGACTGATCTTTAAAATATTTATGATACATGTTAGAATGACCACGATTATTAATGTTATATACTAAAACCACGCTATAGTGGTGTTTATGTGTTTTTTTGTTCTATATTTAATTTTAAATACTCGTATAATTGAATGATTTAAACTATGATTCAACTATATTTTAAATACTAAGTAACTAAAGTAATGCAATTCATTTGACATTTGACCAGCGGTCAAAGACAATCAAAACTAAAACACTTTTATTATCTTTGCTACGGTCCACAGACTAAGTCTGTCATAATAATGGCCATGATGTTGCGGTTGACTTTATACAGCTTAACTACTAAGGATAAACTTATGCAATATTTATATTTTTGTATTGATTATGTAAAATCTTAAATTAAGGTCAATGTTATGATGATTAAAGTTATTTACAAGGTTTATGTTCAATATAAATTATTACTATAAAAAATGTTAACCTTACGAGCGTTGTTTTCGTTTAATAGATAATCATAATAAAGCCATACGTAGTCTACGTTAGTTATTGTTCCCGGGTCATGTCTGTTGAAAGCCCCTGGATACCCGTTCAAAAGTACAGAACTGATTTCGATTAATCTTCGATAGAACCTTAAATTGAAATATATTTGCGTTTAAAGACCTAGACATGGCTTTTATTTTCCGAGAATTATTTAAATACACAGTTATTATTCAGCACGTGTCTCCCAGTCCAACATTCAGGTAAACTGATATGATTTTTTTCTGTATCTGGATTGGATACGGGATTGATAGTGATTCAGAACGAGCGTAAGTTAGAACCGCGTCCTGTCAATAGTGTATTGAATTTTGACAGATAGGTGTCAGAATTCGCGCTTTGTCACTACTTTGAAACTCTAAGATGTTTTGTCTAAAAGTAATAGCTACATCTCTGGTTTTGTGTGACTCGTATAATATTCATACATTATGACGTTCACGTAACATTCATATGTTCCGGCGATTATTGTGTAAACCTCACCTATGACATAATTGTAAACTTTACCAAATGGCTGCGCTTTCGTTTATCAAACAGAACAAAAACGGCTAGAAAAGCTACATTGTGTTTTGTAGAAATATATAAATAAAATTTCACCGTTACCACCAGAATACACTCTATTGTATAATGAAATAAAAACTAAATTAAATCGGAGTATAAAACTTACACAGCGGCCATAAAAAACAGATACAGCACATGGAAACTCATTTTGTTAGCGCATGCCTTCTCGGCCTTTAAACTCAAACTCAAAATAACTTTATTCATATAGGTATTTGACACTTACGAACGTCAGAAAAGAACTAAATTAATTGTAAATTAACATTTACTACCAGTTCGCAAGGATAATGGAAAGTAAGCTCTTTGCTTTAGTTCCGTCGTGTCTGGAAGCCGATAGAACAGTTCGTGTATACAATACTGTGTAGATTAGAGACTCAATTGACAGCGTCTTAGGGATATTCAGTCAATAGCTATTGTGAAAGTAATAATAATAAAAGCCTTTTATATCAGATGCTTTTACACTTTTACATTATATTTCTATCATCTAGTTCTTTTAGATATCCGTTTTTCTTTTTTTGACAAACGCCTCCTCCAAATCCCACCATTCATCACTGTGTCACTCTCTATGATGCCTATGCCTTTTAAATTGTCTTCCTCTATTGCATTTCATGTATCTGGCAGTAGTTTTAGTACTTTCCTGCAATGTAATTTAAGTTTATTTATATTCATTGTGACATCTGCTACCTCAGTTATTCTTCTTAATGATGTATTCTTAATTCTTTCTATTCTTTTCTTGCCTATCATACACCGTTTCATCGATCTTTGACACGCCTGTAACTTTGTATTACTATTTCCGAAAGTACAGTTGATAATGATAACGGAACCTGTCTGTTCATACACAAACATGACTTTAATTATGGGGAGAACTTGAATGAATTGCTTATCAGAAAGAATGTATATAACCAATATTTTGATAACAGAAATTACCATACCTAAAGGAAGAAGGATGGTGCTGTCTGGCCCACCTAAAGAAAGGTATTCGACCAGATCCCTGACTGTCCCAAATCGAGATGTTTTATATATGCTCAGCGGGTATTCGACACCGCGTTTCAGGATGTAACGTACTGATTGTAGCGACAAGAGGAAGAAAGCTGTACTGATTCTAAGGTGAAGGGAGAATTCTCGATCAGTCCAACTACAAACACCCGATGGCCTCAGTGGCTATAACTAGGTAGTTGCAGATCCTTAGTTGTTGGAACAACTTTGTTAGCGCCAGAATTGTAGGTGTAGACGATATGTATACATTTTGCAATTCGCGTAATATATTAGAGACTAACTTGGCGGTAACTAATGTTGTCTTTAAACATCTGTAAACATCTGTAAACATCTATAAACATTATATAAAAATCTAGCAAAGATTTTCTCGTTCTAGTCTAGTAAAATATGTAAAAGTCAACATGAAATCTAACTAAAACCATTCCACGTCAACATTGTATAACATACATCATGTACATTACGAGTAATTAACATATTGTATAATTCACTTTAAAAGCGTTTTATTAAATTATCATGTGGTGATAGTAGTTTCGGTATGAGTTATATATGACTTAGTAATGCAATCCTTTCGATGACTACGCGTTTCAAAGACTATAGAGAATAAAATAAAGAACATTTAAAATATATTAAAACATTTTAAGTAATCATAACAATAAAATAAAGTTAAAATAATGTAAAAAAGAACATTAAAACATTTTTAAAAGTTGGTTCCTGTGATGATGTACCTTTAACGCTGGCAGCATTTTCGCTCTGTATTGCGTAGACTTATTCGTAAAACAAATGTTAATGCATTTATTTTGGCTTATTATATTTAAGGGCGATATAATCTTCGATAGAAGAAATCCAAATAGTAATTGACACCTGCATTCTTCCCACGTTAGCTGCATGACGCGCTGGCATGTCAAACGTAGACCTATGCTCATGAACAATATCGAAACTAGCAATATGCCAATAATCGATAAAAAGCTTAATTTAAAAAGTGTTTGAGTTTAAAAACGTTAATTACTGATGCAACGTCTTGCTTTAGAACTAAAATGGTCCTAGACATGGCACAATATCCAGACAGGTGGACGTGTAAATTGACGAAATGGGCCGTGTCAAACGGCGAATATAAAAATAATAATACCAATTTGTTATAATTAATTTATTACATATTTAGGTAAAAATTAAATGATTTGAAAAGTGAATGTTTTTATTTCGAATATGACAATGTCAAATAATACTTTTAATTTTTTATACAAACAAAGACAATATAAATAGAAACTGTCGTGAGCGTAGTACCAGCACTTATCAGCACCAATCACAGTGTAAAATATTTACAAATGGTAAAAATAAAGAGTTCAAATACATTCTTCTCGGTATCGTCTCTTCCTTCAGTACAATTGTTCGGAATCCCTACTCAGGTAAAGGCCTAATCCAGATTTTTTTTATCCACCCTCTTCCTGCTGATGCTTCTATATCTTCTATCCTTTTTCTTGGGCACCCTCTTCTCCTTCTCAACCCTCCAGCAAACAGCGAAATTTAATTTAAAAATCGTTCTTCAGATAAGCTGCAAGCGAAAGTTCTAACCCAACACGAAAGACCCAACCAAACAGTAAACTTTATTTAATGTAATACAAACTAAACACTTGTTTTGTGTTGTAAACATTTTAAAGCTTAGTAATAATCTAAATATTTCTTTAACAGATAGATAGATAATTGATTTTTAGCTCGAAATGTCCTAACATTTACAATCTATAGCGAGAATATGTACTATAAATGAAATATACAACTCAACCTTAGCCACTGGGGACTTAGGAGCCGGTCAGTGTTTTGACTGGTCAATCCTGACTTTCGGTCACAGGAAGGGTACAACATCCTCCATTGTAACGACAGATTTTTCAATGAAATATATATTTGAAATCTTTATAAACGTATCAAACATATTTGAAGTTGGAAACGTTCAAACATAATTCGTGCTAAAACAAGAGAAGTAAGTCACAATTATTATCACAGCGGATATTAGAAACTCTATGCCTCCCAGACGCGCGAATCAATTTCCTATATGCAGTAGACAAACTAGATTTGGAGTGACCTAAATTGTTAATGGTTAAATGTGTCACATAATAATAAGCATTATATTTTCAGGCGTCGATTGAATGCTACTTTTAGACATTTTGAATTACAATAGTTATTATAGTGACATTCATTTATTTATTTCGTAATACAGATAACATAAATTATATATAATCAAAAACTATACTAAAAATGTAGCCAAAGATCAAAGATGAAACAAACAAACATTTACAGAGGAAAATATCATTATAATTATTAAATACACAACATATTGTGAAAATGAGGACATGTACGCGAGGATGATGTCTTTTAAGCATAATCCGTGAGAGCTTTTACTTTAAGATTCATAAAAGGTATAGGATAAAATGTTTTTTATTCAAACCACATTACTATAAATGAGTGAATGTTAATTAAAAAATATATAATATATGTGTTTATTAATAAAACATTTTGTATACAATATTGGAACATAGCAGACAATTTCGCAGCCATTAGCGGCACAGGAAAACAATATTATTCAATCTGTGGAAAATCTTCAACAGTAGTAGGCACGTTACTCGCTAGTTCCGGAGATGCATAAATCGTCATCATAATAATGACTCGTTCTATGTAACGAAGGTAACGAGTTTTATCGTCAGCAGCTTTCTAAGAGGCTATGAGAAAAGCGGTGATCCAATAAGATGCTCTTTTTATGTGTCATATTTTGTATTATTATCCCTTTAAATTTTTACATATGATCTGATTAATTTGCTTTGTTCCGTTTAAGAAAACACTTTTTAAACGGATTATTTACATAATTATAAGTTTATAATAATAATAAATAGCTTCAATCCGTTTAAAAAGTGTTTTCTTAATGTGTAAAAGCTATGTTAACAAAAGTCAATACTATTTGTTCCGTTTGTTTTGTCTATCACTATATGTCTTATGTAATTTGCACTGCTTGCGATCACCTTAACTAAAAAAAAATTCTTACACTAGTAAATTTTAATGTAAACTTTTTATTTAATTATTTGAATTGTTCTGTATTTATGCCACGAAGATTTACTTTAAGTTTTCCATTTTGTAAAATGAGTGGCGCAAACAGAAAAAAAACAAATGAACTACGGTGATCGAAGCACAAATACATGAGTAAATAGCTGTACAAATTTGAATTTGGAATTCCTTACCAAAGAGGAGAACATCGTGATTAAAGTGGCCAGTACGAAATAGGCCAATTTCATATGTAAGGACCTAATATTATAATGTTACGATGAAGTTTAAGCGTAAGATGCAGGCGATACTGAGCTTTATGTCGGACATCCGTATGTCAAAACAGTAATAAATTTTGACATGCATGCCCACGGAACAAAGTCGTAAAGCATGTTTTAATGTTTTCTCATTTTTGACTTCCTTCTGTGATTTATTGTAATTTCTTTCCGAATTTTTACGATTGTAATTCTACCAAATAATTCTAAAAGATAACGCTTCAGTTTAGAAACAAATAAACAGTGGTAATAATAGAGCCCTGTTTCACCAACGTCATATTTCCGCGAAATCAGTGGTAATACATTATAACGTTCTAGACATTTGTCAAAATGTGCCGTCGTAATACATGTGCAGTTATTGTGTAGTCCGTAATTATGTTTAAACAATGAATCAATCGTAAAAGGCTTTTGTTATTCAGTCTAATTATATAAATTACTGTAATGCACATTTAGTTATTTTTTTACTATTTACACGAAATAAATCACAACCATCTTTAAATCCTTAAATAGGAAAAAATTAAGTATTCTGGTAATTGTTCACTAGATATGTGGCTGACCATTTAAAGAATTTAATGAAACAACAACAAAAACAGGTCTACCTCCTATAACAGACTAATTGATCTTATTTAGATACTCTTTTGTCTCTTTTTAATACTGTATTTACGTACGCTCTGTTGAAAGAGAGAGATATAGATGAGCACTTTTAATTGCAAATAGATTTATTTTATTTATATATTTATACAGTTCGTTGATAAACCGTTATGTGATAACTGTCATATGTGAACTGTCGAGATTGTATAACTCAATGTAAAGTATTATTTTTCGATACTTAATACCCGATTCGTCGTATATTTTTGTCGTAACGCTGATCTTCTAGCCACAAGCAAGCAAGTGTTATGTATGCATGACTTTTGAACTGTGAGATCGACTTGTATTTTCTTAATAGGAATTCTAAAACCTTTACGTTTCGTTTCTTAACGTTCTATTTATTTATTGTGAAAATATCTTATAGTAATATATTTTATTAGAATGAAATGTAAAAGTATAAAAAAAAACAACAAAAAAGTATGTTTCCGCCCGGGATCGAACCGGGGGCCTTCTGCGTGTTAGGCAGATGTGATAACCGCTACACCACGGAAACCGATACAAAACTTACAAATTTTTTGTTTATATCAAAAAATAAACTGCACATTAAAACTATATAACTATATACTGCACCAAATATGTGGACGAACATCAACAATACAGAAAAACAAAGGCGAAGTTTGATCATCTAAATTATTTCTGTTTATATTTGAACATATTTCTTTATAATAGTGAGTATCACTAAAATTAATATAATATATCAAAGGTATTGCCCCAGGCACATTGGGCAATTTTAATATTAAGCAAAATTGGGGAGATATTTAATGTACATTATGTTATGTTAGTTCTACTCTAATTAATTTGAGAGAAGAGAATTTTAATTGAAGAGAAATTACACAGTGTCATATAATTTCGTAGAGAAAGCTGTAGATATAATATATTATATTACATTACTAATTTTATGTAGAAATGTATAAATGCATAAAGGGTAAATGAAGAGATTTAAATTTATTATATAAAATATATTAACAAAAATAAGCATGTAAACAGTAAAAGTAATTTAATTTCAGCATACATTATTTAAAGTGAAATGCTTATGAATGGAATGACACACCCAAGTATTAAATATGTACCTAATTTACATAAAACAAATATTTTAATTAATTCAAAGCATTATATAAAAACAATGTGTGCAAAGGCTTTTAAAATAGTAAAAATCTAAACAATACCAGAATACAGTCAAAATCAGTTATAATAACATCAATGGGACTACTCATATTTTAAGAAAGCTGAATTTGAGATAGTCTTCAGAATTTGACTTTATAATATAATTATGTTTAATATTATTCATGTTTAACCCTAGACAATGCTACATAACTATGTTTTGTGTCCATATTATAGTAGCCTACAGGTCCCGCATCACAATCGGCACAACTTAAATACTTACAATTATCTATTGTATGTGTAAAACCTATGTTTTCAAAAGTATACATGTTTTCTACAAAGAAAAATTGATAAATTTTTTCATATTGCACTTTGGCCTCTACTCTTTTGTCTTGTTCCATTAGTGGTAAATCAATCTGTAAATAGAAATCATCTTTAATTTTTCTCCAGCTTATGAGTCTAAGACAAATAGATTGTTGTTTTTGTTAAGCACATTATATTATTCAATTATTTACATTCCGTGAAACAAGTTGAATTGATGTAATTCCTTCCAAAGCAACAATCTATCACACTGTAGTGTGTAGTCTATATTCTGTGATATGTTTACAACAATAACCTTATTTATTATTATAGGTTAGATTTAAAGTAAGAAAATGACCTACCTCTTTTCTAATAAATTTTCCAGATTTCCGTTCTAGAATTTTAGAACCACAAAATTTGCATTTTACTAATAGTTTATTAGAACCATCCTCAACATATTCGTTTTCGACGGCATCTTTTATGTCGGCATCAGACATCGTAATTGATAATTTATTCCCACAATGATATACTCCTATTAACTGTTAAAAAAACAGTAGAGTAATAATAGTAAACAACCTAAGTTGATATTTTTTAAGAAAAGTTGATATCAATTCAATTTAAATAAATTTAAATGTTCCACTTATACCTATCTACCAAGTAACAAATATTAATTTGTCCACTCTATAAACATTAAAATACTCTAAATAATTAGCGTGTGATTTATTTTTATAAACATTCACAGACCATATATATTTAAAATTTACTCTATAGGTAAAGATTAAAACACAATACCTATGTAATGTACTCTATGATACTAACAGAACTAACAATCAATCAAACTTAGTTTTCTATGGAATTAGAATGGCCTTAAAAAGAATATAAATCTACATTTATGATGCTTTAATTTATGTTGGTTACTAAGAGTTATCTTCCGGGCCAGTATCGTTTGTTGTCAATGTTTTTATTTACAAAAAATGTCGAGCAGTAATAAAAAAAAATTAATACAAGAATTATCTACCTCGTATATATATGCCTTAGTTTTTAATGACATAAATCATTTACAATGTATATAATATATATATAAATAGAAGCCTTATAAACATGACAATTTGGAGTGTTTAAGGGTCAGTATGTGTTATGGTTTAGTTAAACATCTGTTATCTACTTGTCTATGACAGAATGCAATCTGTGACGTTTTACGATTGAAAGGTCGGAGATAACAGATATATAACATTATAATATGAAATTGTATTAAAATTGAAAACATTCCATAGAACTTGTCAGAGGTTAAAATATTGTACGTACCTGCAGCACGAATCTTGAACTAAAAAATTCTCTATCATGAGTTCCGGATTTATATCGGAATCAGAAATCTTGGAGGCCCGGCGGCGTCGACAAGAAGAATGGGAAAAAGTCCGCACTGAAGATCAGCCTAAAGGTTCATTACAACTTCTTATGATCGTATATTTACTGTGTTGATTCTTTATGTGTGTTAATGTTAACTTAGTAGCATCTTTGAATTTTTGAAACTGTTCTAACAATGGCAACAATCATGTTCTTAATTTATTGTTGTGCATATTGAAGGAAAAGCTATGTTCGATAAGAAAGACCTATAAATAAACAAAAATAATTGTTTAAACAGAGGTCCCGGAGGAACCTTATGATACTCGACCCCTCTATCAACGCTTGGAAGAACAGAGGCTTAAAAAAGAAGCTGAATTTGAAGAGGCACACAAACTTAGTAAGTCATTCGTTTTTTAATTATAATTTGTTGCTTATTCAATTAAAAGAAAATGTATATGTCGTCAAATCCTACTTGAAGGTTGAAAGAAACTAAATAATAAAGAAAATATCTCTGAAATGACAAACAAAAAATCTAAAGAATTAACTACTGTACTGTCTATCCATCAAACAAGTGATTCTAAGCTGAATGTTAGAGACTACTAGTTAGAGCTCAGGGATTGAAATTGTAAGGGGGTTAAACAAGGACATCCTTTGCCACTATATCTGTACTCCAACTTGTGTTCAATAATGAGATTTATAGAAAACATAGATCTGTTTGCCGAATTCGGCAGAGATCTAGGGTAATGATAATTAAACTGAGCAAGGTAAGTGAAACCGTAGGACTAACTCATACAAAAATAATGTAACTCACATATAGAATGTGATAACGGAATGGTAACTCACATAAAGAATGTGATAACGGAATGGTAACTCACATAAAGAATGTGATAACGGAATGGTAACTCACATAAAGAATGTGATAACGGAATGGTAACTCACATAAAGAATGTGATAACGGAATGGTAACTCACATATACAATGTGATAACGAAATGGTAACTCACATATACAATGTGATAACGAAATGGTAACTCACATATACAATGTGATAACGAAATGGTATAATTTTTCAGAGAACATGATAAGAGGTCTAGATGATGATGAAGTAGGCTTCCTTGACTTGGTCGAAAGGACAAAAGCAGAAGTTGCACAACAAATAAGTATTGAGGAGAAGAAAGAGATGCAGGAGTTTCGGTTAGTATTCTACTTTAATATAGACTGTTATTGTTTAGGTGGCACAGCTAATGGGAGAGTTCAAATGAGCTAAATTACAAGTAACTACTAATTAGTATGTGAGTAATGTGAGCCCACTTCTAGTTTTAGTATCTTTTTAATATTCCTTTATAATGCTACAAAGAACATATCCTAAGCAGAATGCTTTCGATGACACTTAAACAATATTTTCTACATAAAAAAATATGTTCACTTTTACAGTAATATACTTAGAATTAACACAAGTTTGTAACAATGCAAATATAAATGGATTTCCAGAGAGCGAGTGTCAAACCTGGCCGAGAGTGAGGAGATAATTCGTCTCCGTGCTCAACTAGCACCCGCAAGGACTACACCTGCCGCAGCTCAGAAACAGAAGAATAAATTGCAGGGCGTAAGTATTATTTACCACTTAGCTAAATGCTGAACTAAAAGAAATATACAAAACAGTTATAATAAAAATTGAACTACAAAGCATAATCTAAAATTTGTTATCCTTTTCCCTATATATTTTGCCCCTTAATTTTATATATTAATAACTTGTTGATAACAATAAATATAATAAAAGAATATCTAAAAAATCCTATGATTACTATTATATAATAAAAGTTATTACAGCAGTGTTGTTTTACAGTTCAATATATCTATCTGTTTCACTTTCTGATTAATTCAATATAATTTCAGGTTGTTGTAAGAAAGAGGAAAGCTAGTGAAATGGAAGGGGAAAAAGACAAGGACTCTCCACCACAGAAAAATGGAATTGATAATAGGTGATTTTATATTAATGTACATAAACTAATTTGGTCTTTATTTAACATATCAAAAATAGTTGTAACTAATTCATAACATTTGACAGCGATTCTTGACATATCTATATTGCTTTTAAGATGTCCATTTTTAAAACTTTGATATAGAGTTAAACTAGTTCTGTTATTTCCGGGTAACTAAAACAATTATAATTAAAAATACCGTTTTTATGGTAAAATATTATATTACTTTTATATATTTTTCCAGTGTAAGCAATATAGTAGTGGAGTCAGAGACCTTAGGAGCGATGAGGTCTGTTGCAGTGTTACCTGGTCTGGGACATTACACAGACACATCCACTGACACTGATGACTCATCGGATAATGAGGTTAGTAACTTTTTTTAGTGTATGAATTCTGATAACATTTTGTTGTTGGCTAAAGATTTTGACATACTCTGTGTCTTCATGTAAAATGTGTTAAAATTGTAATTGTTTTAGTTTCGTAATCTATTAACATTTTGTTGTTGGCTTAAGAATTTGTACTCTGTGGTCAATACATATGCAAGTCTTCATGTCAAAATGTTTATGTTAGACATTTTGTTTGTAGTTTACATTTTTAATCCCAATGTTGGCAAAATAGATGGTGATGAAGACAACTGCTTACATTCAGTAGGCAAAATAATTATTTGACATTGCTAATTTTTTTTCCCAAAATAAATGCCTGAAAAACATGATAAAACTCATGTGGGTTATAACACACTCCCTTATTTATAAGAACTATGTCTTATTGCACTAAAAAAATATTTTATTTAATTCTGTCAAATTGAGTTTACACCATAATAAAAAGCCAGATGAGTACAGTATTTAAAACGGTGGAATTAAACGGATTTATTTTGTATTAAGATAATTCAATTAAATAAAACTTAACTTATTTTGCAGCATGAAAAATGTGTAAAAAGAGATCTACTCGGAAGGAGACCGGAGCAAGTAGCAGATAAAAGAAAAGATGATTCATGTTAAACATTTTAAGATTTTAGTGTCGCAGTCTAGTGCGCCTAACCACCTAACGGTGAAACCAATTTTGATATATTTATTGAGATTGCCGTAATAGAATATCATAATTATTTCACTTGATAGCAGTTGGTATAATTTATAGGTTTTGATTTTTTTTATGATTAATGTATAGGGTAACAAATATTTGAAAAAAAATGATTATTGTATAGGGTAACAAATATCAACACAGTAACAGTGATTTGTAGCTATTTCTACGTAGTTAATGAATAATCCAGCTCCCAGATTGTACCCTAGGAATATACTTGTAACACTATACGGTTTAATTTTCATCGGTATGTTACACCACCTTAGACATTTAATATTAAAATGCTGTTTTGTTCTGTGATGTACATAATTTCTAATTGCAATTGTTATTTTTAATGTAATAAAGTTTTACATTTGTGTGTGTTTTTTATTGATATTATAATTGCGGAAAATTACTTGAAGTATTTTTTCAAATGGCATAACTAATAATCTTTGAAATGTCATTATCGTGGTCTGTCAAAGTGGTACAATTCTTGTACATTGTGAGTGCGAAAACTTACATAGTTTTAGGTATAGTTAATATAGTATAGTTTTATTTATATCTTGCGATATTGAGGCATCTTGGTGATAAAAGAAGGGGTTTCCAATAATTTAGCTGCTACCAGAGCTTCATTAATGCTTGGCGGATCAACACTTTGTGCTTCTCCACTTATTTAACCAAAGTTGAGATATGATGACATTGCTTGAATTTTCCAGCCATTCCTCTGATGCTTTGAAAGAAGTTAAACCAAGTTCTTCAGCAAAATCCTCTGTAAAGGCGTAGTATTCTGGCGATGTTAGTGAATTTATGATAGTATAGCTTGGTACAAATCTTCGTTTTAGTTTTTTTGAAAATTTCCCCTCGCCCTCAGTTTAAAGATTTTCTTCCATATTATGGACACGGTATAGCGACTAAATCCAAAGCGTTTGCCAACATCACATATTTTCTCTCCCGTATCTATTGCGCGTATCAGTAAAACTTTTTCATCTATACACAGTGATTTTCTTTTTTTAGCCATCTTAATTTTAAGTTGGTAAGTTACTAAGAATATGATAACGTATAGATAATCAGTGCCTCCTACTAATAACAAGCAATCCTAATTTGTAAACAAAAGAACAAATTTCTTAGAAAGTTCGTATGCATGATGCCGACAGTCGAGTTTATTGCGGGCTTAGATAATAAAGCAACACAAGAACGTACACAACTGCGCAATTTTGACTAATTTTAGCAAGAAAACAAGTACTTAAGTATACAATTATTGTAGTTATTGAGAGTGGGTGTAATGATATGTAGAGTGTATCATTGTATGTAAGAAACTAAATCAGCCATAGCCAATTGATTTCGACGCTTGAGCTTTCGTCGTTAGACATTACATGGAGTTTACACTGTATACACATACAACAAAATATACGTATGTGTATATGACTACTGTTTCGAACGTAAACGTATACGTATAATGAGGGAATAGAATAAAACACGAGACGATAAATTTAATCAAAGTATTAGGGCCATACTTCATCGTGATGCCATGGCGACGTGGCCAACTAGTTCTTATTGAGATTCTTGTTGCAAGTGTTTGTATGCTCGTTCGATACTGAGAGATTTCTTATAGAAATTGACATTGGAACAACGCACTGATACGTGAAATGAATACAGAACATTGTCGTTGGTTACGCCGTCTCCATCACGTTCTTTTGAGACATTCCATATAGGCACGATATATTAAAAGCGTTGTATAGACACGGTATGGAGGTCCAAAACAACGATATTATCGTTGGTACGAGGCACCTATTTCCAAACTTAGCTTTGCCTATTCTGCCATTGAATTATTAAGGATTGATATTGTCTTTTGTTAACATAGCATTTACACATTGAAATAAACTTATAATTATTTACATAATTTAAAAAAAATCTGATCTGCTGGATACATAAAAAAATTTCATTTTTGTTACATAATTTTGCGCCATAATAATATAATAACAGTGCAGTTATTTCCACGTTCATACCTGACTGTTTTGAGACAGAACTGAATGCATTGGCGATTTGGCAGCTGGTACGCTAGACGTAGCCATGGTAACGTCGCTGGCCACGTCGCCATGGCATCACGATGAAGTATGGTCCTAATACTTTGATTAAATGTATTATTTTAATTGTTTTGGACCTCCATACCGTGTCTATACAACGCTTTTAATATATCGTGCCTATATGGAATGTCTCAAAAGAACGTGATGGAGACGGCGTAACCAACGACAATGTTCTGTATTCATTTCACGTTTCAGTGCGTTGTGTCAATTTCAATGATAAATCTCTCAGTATCGAACGACATTTAGCAATAAGACGTGCGTTCAACGCGGCAACTGTTTGGCGACTGAGTGAGTTACGGAGCATACCAACACTTGCAACAAGAATCTCAATAAGAACTAGTTGGCCACGTCGCCATGGCATCTCGGTGAGGCTTAAGGCCGTAGAAAATAAATAAATATATATTTTTTAAAATTTAAATATAATAATAAATAATTACACACAAAAATCAGACAAAGCAGTTGTTTTATACAAGTTATTAAAACACAAAGTTACCTAATATTACAATGAGATTATTATTACCTATTACACGTGTCTGCCTAACGGTCACATTAGGGTATATAAGCATATAAACCTTCAGTTACAGGTTCGACTCCCGGCTGATCAACTTCTTTAGTGGCATCCGACTCTTCGCTCGCCGTTTCAATTATAACATCCTTTTCTTTCTTCTTTCGATTTCTGCAAAATATTAGAAACATTTTACCGAAATAAAATAACCGCCATTGAATAACGACTTTTAGAAAGAGACAATCGGCTAATTTCGGAATCGTATAGCGCTCTCTGTCGCACACATTGTTATAGTCAAATGTTATCCCATCAAAAATATAACGCAAGGCGAACTTCGTACCGTAAAAAAATTGTGCGATCCAAGTTAAGGGTGCTTCTGTCTTAAGTTATGACGTAATCAACTAACCTAACATCTAATAGAGACCATATATAACAAATCTTTTATGTTTCAAATAAATACATTGACTTTGTCATCGCGTGGAAACGTATCTCGAAAGTAATATATGTTATATTAAATAGGATTGATTGTCAGGCTTCTAATGTTATCCACAACGAAACATACAACAAAATGTCTATAATATCGAATGAAAATTGAGAAATTCTCTTCGAAAATAAATATTTAAATTTTAGGCATAAAAAATACACTTGTACCATAATTCTTAAATAGCGATAATTGTATAGTCGAATTACGTTAATTTAAAGAAAAAAAAGTACTCGGGCCAATGAAAAATACTCGATAATTATAAAATCAATGTTAATAGGGAGACCTTGTATATATCTTGCTCCACAAATCCCCCTGATAATTTGGTGGCTTCCCTACTCTCTATAATTCGAAGTTATCATGCAGACCTGTCAATTACTTTTTTTTAATACTTTGCACAATGACAGACTATCGCTCAGTCATTGATTTAACTGTTAGGGAGCGTATTACGTGACGCAATTCTTGGAGATTCCTGCCCCCCCCCCCCCAATGAAAAGCGTCGTAACGTTTCTGTATCCAATAGTAAATCGTTTCGTGACCACCCCCAGTGACTCTTTATACCTAAAACTTACCATTATGTGGTGTAAAGTACTGGAAAGTGGAAAATAATATTAACAATAATGCGTTTACAAGAGGACCCCCCCCCCCCCAATTCGTTACGTATTACTTGAACGCTCCCTTAGTATAGAAATAATAAATCACGAATTTTGATCTGAAATACATACCTTTTAGGATAAGGCTGTTTAAGATGGAAAGTTTTGTAATGCAACTTCATACTATTGCTTTGAGTGAATCTTTTATCGCATAATGTACACTGGTATGGTTTTTCGCCTGTATGTGTCTGAAAATAGATGAATAATTAAAAGAAAACTATTTTCATTTTTTCACACCTGGCTAACTAAGAGAGCCTCGCTCCTTCCAGAAACACAGTTTCTTGGACATTTCATAGGCTTCAGAGCGACCTGAATCTCCGAGGATTTCTGT
This sequence comes from Pieris brassicae, assembly GCF_905147105.1. Lineage (NCBI taxonomy): Eukaryota > Metazoa > Arthropoda > Insecta > Lepidoptera > Pieridae > Pieris > Pieris brassicae. The sequence goes on along the minus strand of NC_059673.1, from coordinate 1,545,323 downwards.
ACGTTGGGAAGCCGCAGCCACGCATTCCAGTACTATATGTATATATCAATGGCGCTACAACCTTTTTAGATCTGGGCCTCAGATTTCTGTATCTGCGTCATGATTATTTGTTAATCGAATAGGCAAGTAGTTGATCAGCCTTCTGTGCCTGACTCATGTCGACTTTTTGGGTCTAGGACAAGCCGGTTTCCTCCCGATGTTTTCCTTCACCGTTGGAGCTAATGTTAAATGCGCAACATAGAAAAAAAATCCATTGGTGCACAGTCGGGGATCGAACCTACCACCTCAGGGATGAGAGTCTCACGCTGAAGCCACTAGGCCAACACTAGTCAATTAAAATACTACGTTAACGGAAATAATTAAAACTATTTTTTTTTTCATTTCGGTTACAGGCTCTTTGGGCCGTTCGCTGCGTTTTCATTGATCAGGCATAAACCATTTCTCAATGGTTGATTCTCCGAGAGTCCGAATAATGTTTATTAAGCTAAACCTTGGCTTCGATAGTATTTTTTTTTTCCGCCAAAAAGCAATACTTCCAACGAAATTCCTTTTGATCCATTAAACAAATAAAAGTTCATTCATTCGAAATACTATATCTTACAAACTAATAGTACGACACATTAGTTAAAGTTCAGTTCAGACAGTTAAATTTACTAGTAACGCCGTCTATGTGTTAGCCTACGAACTTTTTACCCATATTATACAAGCGCGACAAAAAATGCAGCTGCACAGAGCGGTTCAAAATCTGATATTTTTCTCTGAGGGGATTTGAACCATATCCAGGAACGCTATTCGTCCGTTTGAGCACGCTAACTAACAGTTACTATAATACCTAACGCCGTTGTCACTGAATAGATCAGAGAGAAGAAGAAGAGAGAAAGGGAGAGGAGTAGGGCTGGCGAAGACAAGGATAACAGATCACCGACACGGTGAATGAATAGTCACACTGAACAAACCTGTCAAGTATTTTTTATTCCAAAAAATCCGAAAGACGATGTAGGTAGGTATTAGGTAGGATATTTAATACAATGAAATCAAGTTAAGACATCCGAGGCCCATACCTAAAACGATTGTAGCGCGATATTTTAAAAGTCTCTAAAGATTCCTATCTACAAAACCTTTTAATTTGTTTTATGACAATTTGTCAATCGAATAGACTAGTGGGTGATCATCCTGTGCTTGTCACACGCCATTGATTTTTTGGGTCTAAGGCAAGCCGGTTTCCTTACGATCTTGTCTTTCACCGTTCGAGCTAATGTTAAATGCGCACACAGTCCATTGGTGCAGCCGGGGATCCAACCTACGACCTTAGGGATAAGACTCAGATATTATTTAAAGTTTTGTTAATAATTTTAAGATATTTTCAAAATCTTACCAATTTATGACGTTTCAACCCCACATTGGAGACAAATTGCCGTCCGCACGTCTCACACGAGTGCACCTTCTCCTTTGTGTGCATATTTTGATGTGTTGGAACACTACCTGGCTGTGGAGTTATTGATAGATTATAAATAAATAAAGAGATTTATTAAATACATGTATATTGAGAAGCCTAAGATAATATAAATGACAATATGTCAGGCTTATTTAATGGATGACAGTTGACACCTGTCAGTTTGAGTCACTGACGCAACATTGTTGACGTTCAGGGGCTATAGACAAATACAGTACAAAAATAGTTTGTATGACAGTGACATTCACGCTTTAACTGATGAGCATTAGAAAGTCATTTTATCCCATGCCCCAGTTCTCTGTAGAACAGAAAATTATTAATATATTTTATAAGTCAAAGTTAAATATTTTATTAAATTGTAATAAGCAACGGTGTAGTACTAATAAAAAACCGCCATTGTAAGGGTATGATTAAGTGTCAAATGTCATCAATTAAATTGACACTTCTTCAACTCACCGCTAAAGACGCGCCACAGATCTCACATATGTGTCGTTCGTTCGGCGCATAGAACGATGTACGCGGGTGCTCTTCTAGATGATGCTTCATACACGCCATTTGGGAATCGAAATATTTTCCACACTAAGGGAAAAAAGTGCAGTTAGATTTAGTTTTATGAATAAAGCGTGGGGAAATGGTGAACAGTTCCTACGACGTAAAGGCTCCCTCGAACAGTCTAACCAGTAGGCACTGACAGTTTTTTCTTTAATGGAATCGCGATTGGCCTTAACGGCGTGGACTAGCTCGGTTTGGGCTGTTTTGGTAAGTCAGAATACTCTCGTTACAAGCGTAACTCTCCTGCGAGACTCGGAGCTCAGCTTGAAATACTTCGATACCGCGTTTCAAGGTATGACGTCTAGATACTAATTGCAGCGAGATTTGGAGAACGGAAGGTGTACCTTTAAATTAAAGGGAATATCCTGGACCAGTCTATTCACTGACAGGCACGAATATCTTGATGTATATGTCCATCGGGAAATACTTCGATAACGCGTTTCAGGGCATAACCCTTCAAAATGATTGTAGCGACATGAGGAGGAAGGAAGGATGGACTTTCCTTCAACTCAAAGGGAGAATCCCTTTGCTGACAGGCCCAAATATCGAGATGAATATATGCCCAACTATGGGAACTATTATGATAGCGTGTTTCAGATTACAAAATGCTGGTCCCTATGGTAAAATTCAGAAATAATAAAATGCGGGTATGTCAAAATCGAATCAAAATATGATCAGGAAGCATCGATGACCAGTCAATTTCTGAGCTGCTTGATCCCTCGGGATTGCGTAGAGATGAGGGGTATCTCTACTTTTACGGCATTTAGCACGAAGAGTGTTTAGTAGAGTTATTAGGATTTACTTGCAGCTGAGTTTCATCATCGGACGTCGAGGCGGAATACCGCCTGTATCACCTCGACGTCCGACGTTCCGCAACTGAGCATTATTAAAGGCTGCCCCATAACTATGTGGAACCAGCTGTACACAGAATAATCTCGATCCAATTGGACTTTGGAATTGGAAAAGCGTCAATGACTCACCTGATGACAAGTTGTAGGTTTTCTGAACTGTTTCCTCATTCGACGCCATCTTCTCTTCATAGGTTTAAATTTTATATCATCCGGTTTTCTGTAAAAGGTATGGCCTTATTGGGCAGTTGCCATGGTTACCAGTCAGCCCGGTTTTCTAAGTATACATTTCTCTTTTCAATAGAGCGAACATGCATTTGACAGAAAGAGACGAAAATACTTTCGTAAGCTTTTAGACATAGTTTTTATGAATAATTTCTTAAGATCTTATGATTTTTTTTAAATTTATTCACACAAACTAAGACACATTATACAACAAACGAGTAAGATTTACTGACTTACCGATTTTTTAATTGACTCGTAATCTGAAAAAAAATCATAGTCCGATATATAAAAATAAAAAAAATTACGTTTATTGATGTGTAAGATTTAGAGAAAATTACCTGAGTCAAGGATCAGAGCTTTTCCATGAGTGCGTGTGTTGGTGAATGTCGGTGAACGTGTGAGTGTATGTGAGTGAGTGTTTGAGTGTACGTGAGTGAATGAGTGACTGTGTTGGTGAATGTGTGAGTGTATGTGAGTGAATGAGTGAGTGTGTTGGTGTATGTGAGTGAATGAGTGAGTGTATTGGTGATTGTGGGTAAATGAGTGAGTGTGTTGGTGATTGTGGGTAAATGAGTGAGTGTGTTGGTGTATGTGGGTAAATAAGAGAGTGTGTGACGATCATACCATGTGAAACGTAAGATTTTATAAATTTCAATAATAAATTAGTACCTTGGCCTGCATTTTCTTCCCGAGTATTTTTTTTGTTGAGCCAACTTCCGTTTTGTTCTCCGCGTCGTTTCTGACAAATATACATATGCACATATAATAACTTTTTAATAAAGAAATGTCATATACGTCAAAAACAAATATTAATCATAATTAACGCTTACCCGTAAATGATACACAGAGCATATTTGCCCAGAAAAAAAATGCCATTGAGTATATATATGTAAAAGACACAAAAACCTTTTGGAAGCATCCAAGGTTCTATTTATCAGGTAATACTCCAATTAAATTAATGCTTTTATTGTAAGAAGGAGGCGGATAAGTGATACCACCCTTGAACATTCCCAGAAAGCTCACCAGTTCACCAGATACGTATATAACTCTAAACACCATCTCAAAAGGCGTGGTCCTCTTCAGCCGAGGTGCCGAATTTAAAAAATCATAGGAACTGAACTCACTGACTATCCGTATGCATGGCTGAGTGGAACAGGTGTTCCTCGAAAGCCATCCGCGTTTCAAAGTGTTTATTGCATTTCACGCAGAAGGTGTTCGCGGAGTCGTCATCTTCTGGAGATTCCTAAAATTGTCATAGAAAACGCTTTAGTACGTAATTAATTCAATGCTGGAACTAAAAAGTATTCTTCTGAAATGTTTATTATCCTTTTATTGTTAGATAACATGAACGACAGTATTAAAAAAAATTGTTCTCAATTTACGTTTATCACTTGTCTATAGCGATAACTTCCCATAACTTGGAGAAACTCTCCGCCTCTCATTTAAATTTTCAAGAACTGTCAAAATTGCCTGCCACTCTTTTAGATTGGCAAGAACTTGCCAAGAAATCTCTGCCACTCATTTAAATCGTCAATAACTGTCAAAAACTGCTTGCCACTCTTTTAGAATGGCAAGAACTTGCAAGAAACTCTCCGCCACTCATTTAAATCGTCAAGAACTGTCAAAAACTGCTTGCCACTCTTTTAGATCGGCAAGAATTTGCAAGGAAATATCCGCAACTCTTTTGAAGCGTCAAGAACTGTCAAAGACTCTCTGCAACTTTTTAATCGGCAAGAACTTGCAAGGAAATCTCCAAGAGAGAATGAAAGCCGAACGCGATGGAGACTCACTGTGGAAGCCCTCTGCCCCATCTAGGGCATAAAGTAAAGTAGGTCATGCATTCTTTGGCTATGTCTTTATTATAATTATCCTTCTCTATCTTCTTTTAAATTTCTTCTATACAAACATTACCACATTGTTTTTTGATATATTTGTTATCTGTATCTGGATTACGAAATAAATATTTTAAACAATGTATTCCGATCCGACTATGACTTTGCTAAAATATAGAAGTACATACAGTATGCCCCGCCCAATGCTTCACGCGCTTGTGTTGTTGAAGACCAATTTCGCTGACAAACGAAGAGCCGCAAATCGTACAGATGTGTTGACTCCTGTGCGTGCGCAAGTGGGAGTAATACGTTGATGGGTGCCTGTAACATACAAATTATACAAACTGTGTAAATGTATGTATAAATTTTATACAGTGAATGTTCGTGACAAATAATAGTTGACATTTTATAAAGTCTTAAATACAACAAAAAAAATCATACTTAAAAAAAAATACTAATAGTCAATCCAAACGACTGGAATTCTCATAAAAAAACAACTTCATTTCTTGAACAATAACAATTTTATAGGGGTGAAAATGTAATCTTTCGAAATAATGCGATGAAACGTAGATTTGTTCAAATTAATAGAAGCTGCGCGCAATCTCAATGACTGTCGTGGGTCGTCCATAACAGACTCTCCTGGACAGGATGTCCTTATACGCCCAGACGATTTGTCCGGCATTGTATTCCCAGTCTCTTCAAACTTGCAAACCCAATGCTTAATTAAATTGGCCGTTTGCAAGCTTTTAAATGAAATTAAAACGCTCTCACGCAAAGCTGTAATCCCGTGAAACAATTCATGGCTACTAAACTTAAGAAGCCGGCCAAGCGTTTGGGTCCCGTCCATCTGCGGTTTGCGCATATTGGTCAATTCAAAAACAAAAATCATCCATCAATCAAACCTTTATTATATAATAAATATTTTGTGTATATATGTATAAGGGATTTAAACTCAAATGTGTTGCAAAAATATTTATTTTAATCTACAAAATTTAGGGTTTACTATTTCAGATGAAAATCACTTTTATACTATTTCTTTTATAATCAGTCCAAAATGAACTCATAACAAGATTCAAATTGAAATTGACGTATGTAGATACATAGATAGACAAACAAAACTAGCGACTTTTCCACAGACTAACAAACAAAACTAAATGAACATTCAAAATGTAACTTTAGAAATATAATTATTTCTTTAAATATGTATGGATAAAATAAAGATTTGCTTTGAATAATGTCAAATTATTGAAATAATCGAAAATGTCCGTGAAGTGAAGTTACCTACTCTAAATATAGAAGGTATTATAGTTTTTGTAAATTTACTGTTAAAGGGTACTAAACACAAAAACCAAGCAGCTACAGAAGAAAAGAAGACATCTATATTTCTAGGAACATTAAAAATGAATTATTTGTAGGTCGTATATTCGATTCCCGGCTGTACACCAATGGACTTTCTTTCAATGTGCGCATTTAGCATTCGCTTGATCGGTAAAGAAACCCAAAAAGTCAACATGTATCAGGCACAGGAGGCTGATCACGAGGCCTATTAGATTGAAACAAATCATGAAACAGATACCGACAAGTCAGACCCAGACCTAAACAGGTTGTAGCGCCACTGATTATTATACGATCACTTACTTGAATTCTTCCCCGCAGAGGGTGCAGGTCTTGACATTCCCAGTATGAGACCCTTCGTGATGTAACGCGGACGACCTGAAACCATATTTCTTCAGTGGCGGATCTACATTCAAGTTATAGGCTGTGAGGTTTGCCTCTACAATTGCCAAGTCCAAGATTCTTTTTACAATCCAAAAATTTCAGTGCAATTTCAAGAAAACTAAAAGACGTTGTAACGCAGACAAAAGAGTTAGAGTGGAAGGTTCACAGTTCCCGCATTTGTTATGACAGATGGATCAAGAAGTCCCTAACTTGGAATGGCTCAGTGGGAAGAAAAAGAGAGGACGCCCACCAGAGATTAAAGAGGCAGGATTGGAAAATTGTCGCGAGGAATTGTGGAGACAAGTGGAATAATTTGGACGAGGTCACTCCTTCGGAGTAAGAGTACTAGTGTAAAACTTCATGACGTGGACTGAATGTAATTGAATGTAGTAGTAGTTATTTTTATTTATATACATTTCAATATGTTATTTTGTTTCCAAGAATGTCCAATAGCTTGACAGCACTTATATTCCTAACGCATACGGCATACACATCTCAATTTTACAAAATATCACATAATATATCAATATTACGTAACGAATTTTGGGGGGTGTGGTCCTCTTGTAAAACGTTACGATTATTGGTGTTCATAATATTATTTTCGACTTTCCAGTACTAAACGATATATTAAGTTTTAGGCATAAGGAGTCACTGGGGGTGGTCACGAAACGTTTTACTATTGGATACAGAAAACGTTACGGCGCGTTTCATGGGGGGGGGGGGGGGGATGGTCAGGAATCTCCAAAACCCTGACTAAACTTTTCTTTTCTTAAATATATGACAATTTACCATGGGGAGTGTTCAGAAGAGTTGTTCGGTCTGGAATACCCGCAGCTGAGTTTCATTATCGGACGTCAAGGCAAAATACAAAATACCATCCGTATCACCTCGACGTCCGTCGTTCCACAACTGAGCGTTTTCTAAAGCAGTTGCCTTGCACCACCACTATGTGGAACCAGTTGCCTACTGAAGTATTTCTGAGCCAATTTGACTTAGGGTCCTTCAAGAAAAGAGCGTACCAATTCTTGAAAGGCCGGCAACGTACTTGCGAGCCTTCTGCCAATGTGAGTGTCCATGGGCGGCGGTATCGCTTCACATCAGGTGAGCCTCTTGCCCGTTTGCCTGCTATTACATAAAAAAATATAAAACTAAATATTACAAAGAAATAAAATTTTAAATATATTTGTATACTCACTCGGACATAAACACGAGATGACATCTCAAGCACTCATACGTATTAAGGTGATCACGCATATGCCGTCGCACGTGACAGCCAAATTTGAAGTTCATACGACAGAAACGACACTCCAACTTGCCTTTAGCCTGAAATAAAAAATGAAAAATTCCTGGCATCAGTTATCCGCTTTATATATCTCCCAAATCTCTAACAACAGCAGCTCTGTTCCCGAGATAAAAAGGCGAATCGTCATGGATAAAGTTCTTCCAGCAAGAAAAGAGGAATTGGTATCAAAATAACACTTATACGAGCTGTAGTATTCCCTTCTTCTTTCATTCTATCATTCTGTATGGAGTAGAAACGTTGACTATTTTGGCTCGAGAAAGGCAAAGGATTGGTGCCTTTGAGATGTGGTGCTGGCGACGAATGCTACCTACCTACATCGATCCTGTCCCAACTCTGAATACTGACTCGCCTCACTACCTATATGCCTACAGCGAATCGTATTATTTAGGCCAACGAACTTGGAGAAACTGATCGTGATTGGTAACACAGGTGGCAAAACATCACGTGGCCGTTCACCAACCAGATCGTCACCAACCGATCAAGTGAAAGAGTCATCGTCTTCTGTACTGTCTGTCACTGTACACTATCATAAAAGAAACTAGACAGAAACCGATTATGATAAGATAGAACAGTCATCTTATTCCTTGAAGGATGGAAGAAGTTTGAAAGTATAATTTTCAAACCTCAGGCTTTACCTTCAACGTCTGGTCACCATGTTCCTATGCAATATACTTGAAAATAAATTCTCCTCAAGTGTCCTGATCCCACTCGCAGTTCCTCCTACATTTAATAACTACACTAAACATTCATTAGTTTATCGGCTACCTATAAAACAACTGTTTTTCAACACTAGACATATCCCCCTCAGAACTCTTTCAAAAAAGATATCCTTGGTGGACTCAGTTCTGCACTTTGACTCTCATTAGTTGCGTTGTTCGTAAAAATATATCTCTAAAACACTATCAGACATTTATTGTAAATAAATCAAGCCAATTCCAACGCACATGCTTCAGTTACACACCCACATCTCTACATATTTAGTCTGTACGTAGTTGATCCCAAAGTTCTGTCATTGGCACACTATTTTTAAATTTCGAACATGTTTTTATGAAAAAAAAATGCATTCTATTTTTGAATGTTTGATTAATGATTTAAAGTACCAAGTACCATTTTCAAGTTGTTTAAATATTTGAATATAACGCTTAGATTTGTACCGTACTATTGATAGGTACAATGAAGTCTCCAGTGTTGAGGACAAGAGAATAACAGCGGTAATCAAAGCTATCCAGGAGCGGATAGCTAGAAATCCTGTCCGAAATCAGAAGTTGATGGGTGTCAGTATGAAAACAGTAAAAAAGGGTTAATGAAGATCTTGGTCTACGAGCATACAAAAAAAAGATTGGGCACTTACTTAAGGGTGAGATCCTCAGAATCAATACAATACAATACAATATTGAAGAGAAGAATCAATACAATACAATATTGAAGAGAAGTACAATAAACAGAATGATACAGTCTACGCTAGGAGTTCTGAAGAAGCTGGAAATAAAGTTCCGAGGCTGCAACATGGACCATCATCCATCATCAGTAATGGTCTGGCTGCGAGATTCCTATTACGGGCCAACTGAGGTTCATTTTTCTGAGAAAGGGTTCAAAACCAGTGCAAAAATGTACCAAGAGACAGTTTTGGATCGGCTTGTCAAAGACCTGCCCAGCACGCTATTTGCGGGACTCAAAGGACTCTGCGCCTGCACACAAAGCCATGACCACTCAAGCCTCGTTTGAGGGTCACTTCGACTTAATTAAACATGAGTATTGGCCTTTCTCCAGACCTTTATCCTTTGGACTATAAAATTTGGCAGGCAAGCGAGGAAGGTCTGTGATAAACCCCATAAAAATTCTGAGTCTGAAGTCATCATTAATATAAGCAGTCACTGAAGTTGTTGGATTAATATGAGTTGTTCGGATTAATACCTGCAGCTGAGTTTCAGCATCGGACGTCGAGGCAAAATACAAAATTCCACCCGTATCACCTCGACGTCCGACGTTCCACGACTGAGCGTTTCTCAAGGCAATTTTTGCCGCGCACCACCGCTATGTGGAACCAGCTGCCCACTGAAGTATTTCCGAACCAATTCGACTTAGGGTCCTTCAAGAAAAGAGCGTACAAATTCTTAAAAGGCCGGCAACGCACTCGCGAGCCCTCTGGCATTGAGAGTGTCCATGGGCGGCGGTATCACTTAACATCAGGTGAGCCTCCTGCCCGTTTGCCCCCTATTTTATAAAAAAAAAAAAAAAAAACGACATGAATATGCGATAGACGACTGGCGCAGAACAAAGGGCCTTTATTAAACATAAGGGAGGTAATTTCGAATAATTATTTCTATTCCTTAATTAATCTTCTATAAATTGGTATATCACTCATTAAAAACTGATCAGTACTTTTGTTTGTATCATTATTTTCATTTATGACAGAACTTTGGGACAGACTATGTACACCTTTTAATTGGCATTTCCATTTAAGTGAAATGTAAGGCTTTTCCAAATAAATGAATAAAGATTTGAAAATTAAATTTTATAATATTATTTATTTACTGGAAATCTTACAGCTAACACATATCTGTATTATAAAAGAAAACACTCAGAAAACAATACTGGAAGCCAAAACAGATTACATTGAAAAACAAACTACAGAGAATATAAGTAAATTATTACCGTATTATGTCGCAGTTGTCTATGCCGCTTCATCATTTCCTCTTTAGAGAAACCTTTAAAGCAATCTTTGCACTTGAATGGTGCTGCTAGATATTTTTCATCACTTCCCCGAGCATGAAATGCCTGCAAATTAAATGTCTTTATTGCATATTAAAAAACTAATTTACTTTACAAAAATAAATATATAAAAAGAATTTATTATGAACATATTTAAAATACAACATTCTCTAAATACAAAAATGTGAATAATTTTTCTATGCAGTTTTATCAAGTGATATTCAATCCCACCTAAAAACAGCTAATTTTCGAAGCAATTTTTATTCAAGAAAAATTTATTCATTTGTATCATAACACAACAATTATTTAATTATTCAGAATAGAACCCAGGAGATTTCTTGTTTAAGTGAAACTTGGTTATCGGCGTTGTAAAAAAATTTACCGTCACATTTTTCGGTTATGCGTCACATTATGCCGTTACGCGCCACACACACATTTTTTATTGAAAAATTTATAACATGTTAATTCTTACAAGAATTTGTAGGACTAATTTATTCATCTGTATCATAACACAACAATTATTCAGAATAGAACCCGAGACATTTCTTGTTGAAGTGAAACTTCTTTATTGGTGTTGTAAAAAAATTACAGTCACATGTTTCGGTTACGCGCCATCCATTTTCTGGTCCCTACCACGGTTAATTTGAAGAGATTCGAATCCATTAATAAGAATAATATATAATACAAAAATATAATGAGGTAAAATGAAATAATTGTATTCAAGTCTATGACAATAAAAGCCTTTTGTTAAACTTTCTCTAATTGAACTTTTATTTAACAAATTTCTTTAAAGTTGCATATAGTAGATCATTTTTCGGAAAATAAGGTCATAAAGAAGTTTCACTTCTTATGTGTGTACTCTAGTACATGCACACATTTTTTTTAATGTGCCCTGTGCATGTAATAAATTACCAGTTGCATTATGTTTCTTAATAATGTAGTGAAATATAGATTAATCAGTTCTGAAAAAGTAAATTAAATTTTACAAACCTTGATGGCTTCATCTTCAGACATTGTAACTAACTTCCAATTGACATTATTATAAATCCTAAGCCTCTTAATTTCCTCTTTTTTCCCTTTATCATCTTCGCTTTTGATATCTATAAAATCTTTGTCATAGTCTGTAGTAAAATCATAGTTGAAATCCAATTCATTATCTGTATTATCCTCTATTTTATCTACTATTACTTTCTCTATATTGTCCTTGCTATCCTCAATATTTTCAAATTCATTGAAAATATATGTTAAAATGTTTGTATCACTGCATATTTGCAGTGGAGAAGAAAGTTGTAAAAGTTGTCTATTTATTTTTAAAACTGAGTCATATGATAACTGAAAATAATGTAAATAATTATTTTTATTGAAATTAATAAGAACATGACTGTATGTTAATATTATAAAATTAAATACATGGAAAAGTGGCAATTTTTATACATCATTTATTTCTTTTTTTTAACTATTACAACAAAAATAATAATATTTACTTTATTTATTTATTAGTGTCTTTAAACTCTCTCTGAAAATACTTCAAAGTTCATAAAAATAAAAAATAACTTCATCTATTATATGAATCAATAAAAAAATATTTTTCAAACTGATATGGTCAGAAATTTTTATTACTAACCGTCAATTAGATAGTACTTACAGAATCTCTCCACAACATTTCTTGAAGTATTCTTCTTCCAGTTAAGCATTTCTCTTTGAATTTGTGAAACTTGTGCAACAATGATGCACATTCATAGCAAAAGTATTGTGGTAATCTATCTGTATCATATGACTGCGTAAAGAAAATACATAAGAAAATTAAGACAATGGATATTAAACAAATATACATAGGAATTAGGAAATAAACAACAACATTTATTACTTTTATTTCAATTCAATTAATATTTATATATTAAGAAGTTTCTATATGACTGAGTAGTAATTATTAAATTTTTAATATCTAAATTAACTTCTTAGTCTTTTTTCTAACTACATAATCGCTAAGTTAACCTTTTATATCAAAGTAGTTAATAGTTTAAGAAGATATATGATAGCTACTTACGTTTAATCTTAAAAATTCTTCGTAATACGATTTTAATTTGAATTTATCGTAATGGTATACTTTTACATCTGTACTTAAACAGATTCTGCAAATTAGTGGCGTGTCTGACATTTTATTTGATGGTATAATCTCAAAACGATGCAATAGTTTATTTAATTAGATTTATAATTCAAATGATAGCCATAAAAATAAACAAAATTTTTAACAACCGCAAACACACAGATCATACTAGTAATAGTTATCAAATCAGTTATTATGACAGTTTACAAAGTTTGACGTTAACGATTAAACTTGAAACAAACACAGTTAAATTAAATAAATATAAATTGGAGGGAATCGTGTTACCTTCTTCACTTTATTTGTGTAATGTGTATATTAGCATTAAAAAAATATAATTATATATTTAGTACAGATATTGTGATGTATTTACGTTCCTGCAGATGGCGTGATGCTAAGAATAAAGTGGGCTAAATATTCTCTTATCTTTTAAGTTCAAACATGAACTTAAAGATATGAATCATGAAGATTAATTCTTATTATTACTTATTGTTATTGTAAATAATGTTACGCTCACCTAAAGAGGAACTGTATTAGCAGATGTCCAAAAAATCTCAATAGATTAAAAATGTAAGCCGAAATAATAGATAGACGGAGTAGACAATATTCTAATTTAAGTTCCTCATTAATTAGCATGAACTTCAATAAATTTCTAAAGCTTAGCACTCAGACCTGACATTGATCGAGTTGCCGCAACGCCAAAGCCCAATTAATTTCCTTCAGGTATTTTTTACTTGATTAACTCTAAAACAACAAGTCATGCTTGATTACAGTTTTATATGGCCGCAGACTTATTCTGAATTTGGTTTTAAAATGACATTAACGTCATTATCGCATTTGCGTCTGTATAATATAAAAATACACAAAAAATAGATTCATTATATCACATCTACTAATTTCAAAGTCGAAGTCGTAGTGTTTAGTTAGATTTGATCTAAGAGATTTGAATAGTTATGTCCAAAATGATTTGAATGCATGAAATTACTAACTACTATGATACTTTTAACTGTCTTTAAATATAATAACGTCCAACGTGTAATAGTAGTTGAGTATTTCATTTTCGTGAAAAGAATTAAAAAACACAACTTAAACTTTTAAAATTAAGAGTATATATAATTCCGAAACTATAACTTTCGAATGACAAAATGTTTGACGTACGCGAGTCGGACCTTCTTTCTATTCGAATACTATTATCATACAAACAAACAGAAAATGTTTTTGGAATTAACTATTACGTTTGTCATGCAGCTGGAAACACTGATATTTTTTTTTGACAGGTATTTTTTTACTTTAAGGGTGTCCAAATCTTACAAATAAAGCATTGTTTATAATGTTTATACAAAATATTTGACAATAATGCACTAATCAACCCATTTATTGATTACATTTTTTCTATGTTTTTTTTTAAGGTTAAATCTCTAAGTTTGAATGTTAAAAAATAAAGTACAAACATGAGTTATGTTTATGCATATGTATAAAAAGGCTGTACCGAGTTTGATGAAATTTTATGATTCATTTAAATTTTGAATTTTTTTGTAATAATAATTTTATTTTAGATTTTACACATATAATACATTTACAACAATACAATTTATGGTGGGGTACAAACCAACGTGCTATATATGCGTGCTCAAATTATTATAGCTTAAAAAATAACTTGTAGATTTAGGATAGAATAAGCATTGAAACGCCAATATCGCTTCACTCCTCAAAGGCCGGAAGCTTTCAAAACCAAGGTCGAAGATCGCAATTTAACGCGAATATAATGTGGGAGAGCGCTCTAATAACCCCTTTTTCATGTCTAAATATTGCTATTAAATCCACACTGTTTTCTATATTATGGACGCCAAATGAAAGCCCCTATTGTTTCCCAGGATACCATTATGACTGAGCCAATTATTAAACCCCATCAGACCTTTAGTAGCCAGCGTTGAACGTCCGCAATTTGAAGAATCTTCAGAAATCATTGGCGTCCATAATTAAAGGATGGTCGTCTTTTGCCAACGATGGAATTATAAAAAGTATTGTAAAGTGAACCGAATAAACTCAAAAACTACAGGACATATATCAAAATCCTTAGCGGTTATATTACCGTAATAAATCTTTGTATGTTGCAATAATGTTAAAAAAAAAAACTAGCCATATTAAAACTGCAACGTAGTTTACGTAAACCAATGCTGGCTTTCGCAGCACATTAGTGGAAATGTCTGCTAACTGGAATGTGCTGCTAATTTATTTATTACTAGCCGCCCCCGCGTACTTCATAGAAATTATTACCTTCTGGTATTGTAAGTGTCTATGGCGGTCACTCGCGACACGTATCTTTTACCTCCACTGTGTTGCCACCACAGAATTGACTTAAGGGTTATGTTTGCCTACGACGTCTGTTTGACAGGCCTACTCTCGAAAAGCACTAGCGAGAAAATATATATTCTCAACAAGTGATACGTTTTTAAACAATAAGAATCGTGGTCAATTACTTTGTTTTTTAATTATTTTGTCTTGTTTTTTTGTGTACAATTACAATTTACAATTTATACAACAGAGAACTCCATTATTTATAGTTTTATTTCTCTAAAGTACCCTTTCGTCTCTCTGTCAAATGAAAAAAACAGCTGCTAAGAACAAGAGCTTGAAAAGCATTTTAGTCTCGCTACAATACAAAAACTATAATAAATAAATTATTTACTTGAATAGTGCTTCATTTACATTGAAATTGTCTAACCGCAGGACGAAAAGGGATTAATCAATTGAGAACCAGTTTCCGAATTATTTGGGAGTTATTTACGCTGATTAAAGAATCAGTAGAGCGGTTTAAATAAGGTACAAATTTAAGTACTGATTATTTTATAGAACTAACTCAGACAGACAGACAAGAATCTCATTTGATACCCTTGTTAACCCTTTGTTGAATCGGGACGCATAGTTTTATAAAACACAAACACCTGATGTTATGTGAGTCCTGCCCGTAGACACTCTCAATGCCAGCGAGCTCGCGCGTGCGTTGCCGGCCTCTTAAGAACGGTATGATCTTTTCTTGAAGGACCCTAAGTCGAATTGGTTCTGAAATACTTCAGTCGGCAGCTGGTTCCACATAGTGTTTGTGCGTGGTAAAACTGCCTAAAAACCACGCTCAATTGTGGAACGTCGAGAAATCTAAATGGTGGAACCACGAGCATAAATAAACTTAATATTTTTATGATAAGTACAAAATTATTAAACACAATGTATCATAATTGCTAGTCTGTTATTTTTCAGAAACAAACAATAACGCCATTTTGCTGTTGACATTGAGACATCATAATTTTAATTACAAGCTTAGTCTGTGAACGTGTTGTCGTTGGTTCTTTAATCTATGACGAGTAAGTCATGTGTATGAATTATCAATAAATTTATCTACTAGAAGACTATTCTAGAAGCTCTTAACTAAGATAGGAATTTATCTGCATTAATGTCTTCTTAAAAGTATGTTTTTTACATTACTTTTAAGTCCATGTAGTCGTATACAAAAGTTTATTTCTTTCCCTTGAAATTGCCGCATATATGTTAATGACAATCACGAGCTGTCACAAGGAATATAACAAGAATCCAGCAAAAACTTATCAAGGCATACAAAATGCCCACATTCCGTATTTTGATTGGCTTATTATTCGAGGCCGTCGCAATGCGTGCTCTTATTATTACTTTATTTCTCTGTAATGTAAATGTTAATGGATTCAACAAAATGTCTACCTCATTTAGAGGAAATACGATTCACGCGTGACATGAAAAAAATGTGATTAAATACAGCCTTAACACAGGTAAAGTAATATTTCTATGGCTTGTATGTTATGTCTGCTTTTGATATGCCTTGATAAAAGTACTATTCGACCCGTAAATAGAGCAGTGTTGGTCTAGTGTAGCCACTAGTGTGCGCCGTGAGTAATCCTTGAGGTCGAATGTTCCCGGCTGTGCACAAATTGACTTTATGTCTCGTTTGTGTGTTCGACCGCACATATACGATGTGATGGTGAAGGATAACATCGTGAGGAATCCTGTTCACCCAAAAGGCTGATCACCGCATAAGTATGCCCCCTATAAGGACAAATAATCGTTATCCAAACTTAAGTTAACGTTTAAAGTTATGATTCGAAACTTAGAGCTAAGTAACATTATACATATATATACATAGTAGCGCGAAGTACGATTATGAATATACTCAAAACGTGAATCACTCTTAAATCTTGTTTCAAGAGCGCTAAAAATTTGGAGCCTCTTATATATTTGACAATGAGTCTTTCAGTCTCAAGCACGTTGAACACAACATATAACAATATGCATCCGATTTAGATTGCCACGATATCAATCAAATTTCACACCCGTGTCGATGATAATATTCTGATACATATTATGTTCTTAGAATTCTCACTAACGCAGATATTAATCTTCAACATTACCTTGTAATATTGGAAAATGGAACAGTTCAGTGTCACAACTTCGCTGTGATTTCCTGTCAAACAGATAGGGACTCAACTCAGGCTTTAATAATTTAAAAGATATGTTGTTTCTGGATTTTGATAGTGTCGCGAGCAACAAAATCTCGACATCTGTCGGTCCAGAAATGAGCGTTTTTTAATGCAGGTTTTACCACCACTAGAAACCACCAAAGAAGGCAGTCTATTGCGAGCCTTCTCGCAATGGGTGACGGTATAATAGGAGGCAAACGGGTAGGATGCTCACCTGATGTTAATCCTCCTCAATGTCACCTTGGCCAAATAAACGTTGACGTTTCAAAAGAAAGCGTGGTTATAATCTGTGTCCATGATGCTCTAATCCGTTCAAATACAATCGATCACGTGGAAGGTAAACCTACCGTACTCATCCACTTGTTCGGTTAATTTCTCAGGTCAACCGGCCGGAATAGACTTTCTAATGAAAATTCAACGTTAAGCCAATACGGATCCTGGACTGAAATATAAATAAACTAGATGTATCTTACCGAACCTTCTTATATCGTCCTCCCAACGAGAAATGGCGATTATCTCCTACTATACTACCAGAACTTTTACATAGATACCGCTTTTGCATGTACGAATTTAATAAAAGTATATTGTACATGTAGAGTGCCCTCGACAAATAATAAAATATCCATAGAAATAATGATACTATCGTATTTGCACAGAGATCTGTCTAAATTTAGAATTGACGAAGGACCTTTCAAAGTATTGTTAATACTATCTGTGGCTTTGATACTGAATAAATTAACTGTCGACACCACCCGGGAGCAGAAGAGTGGTCTGCAAAAGGAAGGTGGGCTGATCCTTACAGATATAGCAGGAAAAGGCTGGCTGTTTGCAAAGATAGAGGCATCTGGAAAGGGTTCATATCCACACGCGACTAACATATTAGTACTATCATTTACACGTCATTACCAATAACATTACAACAAAATTTGATATGGAAATTAAGACCAAAAAGCCACATTGGCTGAGGACCAGATAGAAAGAGGAAGTGATGGCAGATTATTCGCTTACTACCATTTGGCGAACACTAACATTTGGCTATAAGTAAACACGTTTAAGACTATTAAATAATACAATTATTTACTGGCTGGCTCTGCGACCTAAACTTCCGAAATGAGAAACTTCTAGCGGTCCCTGTCCTATTCCACCGCCAATTACTGTCTCTCAGCTACAGTCTTCACTCTGCCGATCCAGCGGTACCTAGGCCGATCTACTGGTCTCGGAGTAGTAACAATGGCTATTAGGTCTCTACATTTAAATAAAACGTTATACTATAAACGTTTATTTATGTGTCGTTAAAACAGGTTTTTGAACGTGTTTTGTATCAATGCAATGGCTTGGTTGGCAAAGAAAACACTTTTGAATTGATGATGATGATAAACTTATAATTATTTTACATAAAAAAAATTCCGAAGTTTCGCGTGCTTTACAGCGTGTGTGGTCACGGTTACTGAATACAAAAGGTGTTGAATGTCAAAAAGTATCACATCTGTAGAGAAAGATATATTATCTGTATTTATTCCCCGGAGTTGATACCGACTAAAAGATGACTGTTGATGATGTTTGGTTTTTACTTCCATCCCACTACTATAGGCACCTTCTTTTTCATAAAATATGTATATATATATATATATATATATATATATATATGAATTGATATGATATGATGAATTGATAACAATGAATTGCTGTTCGTTTGTCACGCTCAAACTCGGTAATGGCTGGACCGATTTGGCTAATTATGATCTTGAAATATTTGTGGAAGTTCAGGGAAGGTTTACGAAACGATAATTGAATTTTCCCAAAATTCTGATATATATTTATAGTTTCAGAAACTTGTGTGAGATCAGCTTCATCATTTTTGACACAAACATATGTAAATGATGCGAAGTTTACGTTGTTTAAATTTAAATAGTGGTAGTGATAGATTAAGATATTTAAATACAAACAAAACTCAGATTCAGGATTGATTGAGTGATTTTCAGCGAAATCCCCGTTACGTACCCATTAGAATTTCTAAATTAATTCTACATGAATAAAACCCAAGTCTATGTTACCAACTTTGTCAAGACAATCTCATTCCAGTTTAAGCCTCTCACGGACGCTTAGACAATCTAGAATTTAGGCATTCTTAAGGGAGACTGACAAAGCAATTGTTGCACTCATCATTTTTGTGTGTTTGTGTGACATGTTTGAGCTGAAAGTGAAAAATCACCTACTTAACACACATCCCGTCCACATCATATTTCCGATATTATCCCTTTAAGAAACTGCTTTTCTTTGCTGCCGTCGATACAAAATAAACACACAACATCACCTCTAACTTTTGTCTAATTTTTATACACTCAAGGTGATCACTATAGCGCCAAATGTTAGTTGAATTACAACACATTAGTTTGACCGAGAGCTGTTACAAGCGATTTTATTAAATATTGTATAATTGACGAGTTATATAAATAAGTCGTTTAGTTAATTTTTGTTACGGGAAACACTTTGTCCGTCGTATTAAGAGTTGTTCGGAATAATACTTGCAGCTGAGTTTCATCATCGGACGCCGAATCTGAATACGAAATGCCATCCATGACTTCGTGTCGTTCCACAACTCAGCATTTTTAAGACAGTCTTTGCCGCGAATCAGCTCCCCACTAAAGTATTTCCGAAGCAATTCGACTCCTTCAGAAGAGCGTACCGATTCTTATAAGGCCGGTAACGCACTCGTGAGTCCTCTGGACTTGACAATGTCCACGGGCGGTATCACTTAACATCACATTAAAAAAAGACATGTTGCGTGTTGGACTGCTGCTTACAATTCACAAACATACAAAATTCGTCGTTTCGTCTTGACGTGTACATTTTAACCACCGCCTTTATTTTCGAACATTATCTATGGATTTATTTGTTTATCGCAGGAAGGAAAGACTTCTTACATTAACCACCTCGATATAACCTTATGAAGTACACTGGCTCCATACGCTTCAGAAATAGGCCGAACGGTCGAACAGTCAAGTAAATTATTAACAAAAAGGATATATTATATATATATGTATATATATATATATATATTTCGTTACTTTTAACAATATGTAAAAACAGATTACAAGTTATTACGTTAAGGAATTTCCACCAGACAACAAGTATGGTAAAAGAAATACTAACTGCGGGTACAAAAAGTGTATAAATAATTCACAAAAAAACATAAAATTTGTAAAATGTTACTTGTAAGACTGGAAATATACTAAGTTTAACTAATGTTACAATTAAAGAAATAAACAACGAAAACCCCTTCGTAAAAAATAAAAAAACCTCCTGCGATAAAATAATATAGAAGACATAAAGCAAGCTTAATATTGCAGAATAAGGGATTGACCGAACATATGCAAGAGGAAGACTGGTATATGACCGAAAAGCAGGCAAAGGCAAAATTCCTTGAATCCGCACGAGTGTCACGTCATAATACAGGTCGCCCGAAGGACGTGGAAGGCTCTAACACATGCGGTGAGGCTTCACATTGATCTCAAGTTAATAAAGTTTATATCTCAATTTAATACAATTTATATCTCAATTTAATAAAGTTTACATAGCAGGTTAATAAAGTTTATATTTCAATTTAATAAATTTTATATCTCAATTTAATAAAGTTTATATCTCAGGTTAATAAAGTTTATATCTCAGGTTAATAAAGTTTATATCTCAATTTAATAAAGTTTATATCTCAATTTAATAAAGTTTATATCGCAGGTTAATAAAGTTTATATTTCAATTTAATAAAGTTTATATCTTAGGTTAGTAATGTTTTTAGCAAGCTAGATGTCGCGTAAAAGATCTCTAATTGCTTGCTTGCTTGCGAATGGATCGTTTATTGTGGATTCCATATAATACTGCCATATTCAACGTGACCAGAGCGTTGTACAGAAGTATTTTAGTCGTACAACCAAAACAATCTGCATTCCGTATAAGAAAACCGAGCATTCGTGCGACTGTGGTCACTACTTTATTGACCTGAGATATAAACGTTATTTTTTTGTCAATAATTACACCCAAGGCACGAATCTCTTGAAACTTCTTTAATGGCGCGCCGTCAAACTCATACACAGTAACATGTGTTTTTTTTTCTTGTGTATTTAATATGAAAGCACTTGTTTATATTGAGGATCATTTAAAAAGCAGTAATATTTTTTACCATTAAGGTCATTTTGAACTAGAGCAGCATCACAGACGGAGTTTATAACTTTACTCCTGCCCGTTTGCCCCCTGTTAAATAATAAAGGTAGGTGGGTCTTTGAACACTGCGACCTAAATTTTATATAATTCAAAGTGTTATTTAGAAGTCCACCTATTATTACGGCCCTGGATTGTATTACATTGGAGAATGGTATTCAGGAAATGGTTTAACTTTGATAGTTTTGACTAGCAAACATTATCAACTATTGTCTGTTTATTCAAAATACAACTTCTGTCTATACGCATATTACTTAGTAAGAAACAATTTTGCTTTAATTATTTGAATTTCGAAACGGATCTTAATTGTGTCAGAGACATTAATATTTAACGCAAAATATGTTGCTAAGCGCAAATCTCGAAGGTGGCTGGGCCAATTGGAGTAATTGTTTTATTTATCTATTATTTAAACTCTGAAGAAGGTTTTTATGGGAATACAAATTGGAAAAAGCCAAGTCTATGGGGTAGAATAGCAAAAAATATGTGGTATGTAGCTACTAAAAGGTTGACTTATAAAAATTGAGGTGGAATGATTTTCGCGGGGCAGTCAATTTTATATAAGAATAAAACAAATCAATGGCGCTACAACCTTTTTAGGTCAGGCCGTAAGATTTCTGTATCTGTTTCATGATCATTCGTTTATCGAATAGGTAAGTAGGTGATCAGCCTTCTGTGCCTGACGCACGCCGTCGAGTTTTTGGGTCTAAGGCAAGCCGGTTTCCTCACGATATTTTCCTTCACCGTTCGAGCTAATGTTGAATGCGCACATAGAAAGAAAATCCATTGGTGGAGAGCCGAGGATCGAACCTACGACCTCAGGGATGAGAGTTTTATATAGTACTCTAAATAAAGTAAAGATACATATATTTACAAACAAACTAAAAAAACTTCTTATACGTAAATGTTATTATAGCGTTAATGAGTACCTAGAAGATAAAAATATAGCTTAATTTCATGATTATAAATCCCTAAATATACAAAATTCAATAAATAAAAAAATGTTATTCTATGTAATTGGTACTAGCCGGGAGTGTGAAGTTTTATGTGCTATTTTTTTATTGTGTTGCTATTAGCTATGTTATATAGGTTTCGTAATGCCTTCTTTTGCTGTGCCCTAACAGGGTCCATAATATTGTACTTAGCTTTAAGCCTCATAAACATCTTTTGTAACGTTATGGAATGCAAATAAATACATGAATACATGAAAATAAAAAAATGGTATTGTCTTCAGTGGGAGGGGATTCATCCCTAAAAATGGACATTCTGTCTAGGACTTGCTCGTCGTGAGGAAACTGCCATGTCTCAAATTAAAAGAAGAGAAAGATAGTCCAATCACCTACTGCAATAAAAATTATCAAAGAAAATTATCCTAATAATTTATTTATTTGTCTATTTATACATAATATATATTTTTTTTAATTCTCTTCGCATTTGTTTTGTCTGCCTATAACTGCTTGTCATCAAATCATTTTTACAATATATCAACACTGTTCGTTCAAACGTTGGTTTTGTAAATAAATAAATGTTTTTGCCGAGAATCGAATACTACCTCCTTTTCTATAAGGAACACAGGTTCCACTATAATCTCCCATTGCTACAAAATTAACACAAATCTACTAAAGCCTATTTCAACATGTTTTGATTAATAAATTTCCTAAATCCTTTGTTTAACCTTCCAAAGCCATATTGTAATAAATTGATATCATATCTGTTCATATTAACAATGATAACAACTTATTTGGAGATACGGAAACATAAGCTTAATTTGTTTAATGAGTCATGCCTTTTAAGCTCTTATACATGGTGAAAAATACCTCAATTGTAAGGATGAAGTATCAAAATTATTAATTGAATAAAATAAAATTTGATTACATTATTTTGACGAATGTTAGGTTAGGTTTTAAAGGACGCATCTTTCAACAATAAAATGTGAATAATCTAAAGCTTGCAATGATTTAATTTTCTCTTATTCTCTTCTATTTTGCCATGCCTTCTAATAATATTTATTATTATTACTCTTACCCTACATAGTGATCATAATAAAAATAATCCCTATCAATATGTTCACCACCGCAATAATGCCAACACAGAAACATATCAATCAAATTGTTAGAAATTTTACCAAAAGTTATATTAAATACGACAACAATGACCCGCAAATATCTACAAAAGTGCTACAACCATTTTAGGTCTGGCTTTACTATTTCTCATTCATCATCATTTGTTAATCTAATAGTCAAGTAGTTGATCAGCCTCGTGCCTGACCCATGTCGACTTTTTGGGTATAAGGCAAGCCGGTTTCCTCGTGATGTCTATACTGTCACTGAATGTCAAGATATGTCTACCTACGAGAGTGTTTACTTAGGCCCGTGTACAACAATGTACCAAGACCATGAATCTCTCCTGAGCTGATGTAAGTAGTTTTAAATATATAAGGCGGCAAACAAAACTGAAAGAGCGGGTCTTGCGAGGAATTACGCACCGGCTCGCCCATGAATATTGTAAACGGAAAAATATTACCGATGTAGTCGGCGAGACACGTTACGTGTGGTGTGTTCACCATTTGTGAACTATTGTTATTAATATCAGTATATTTAGAAAAAGTCATTGGACAAATGGCAGGGGAGTAGAGTTTAAAAAAAATGAAAAGTAGTTACCATACGTAATAATATTAATAATAAAAATTGTGGAATAGAAAAATGAACTGTATATTTGTAGGAAATAAATTGAATTATTAAATTTGATTAATTCTTGTCAGATTGAAGTTCCTTGAATTTGGCGATTAAAAGAGTGCGGAAGACTTTTTTACTAGTTCTTCTCACTCTACGGCCCTTGATTTGGCAACTGCTATATATAATATTTATATGAAATAAATTAAGTTTGGTTCTAGTGGTTCAGTGTACGATTCCAAACCATTCTGAGGAACCAAATCATGGCAGTATGACGAAAAACTGAATGTTTTCACAATAAATTTGAAACTTTGTAACGAGGCTAGAACTATCTAATAGTGACTACATTATTCGCTTAATAAACTGCAGTTTTAAACTAAAATCAAGAATATACTGTATCAAAGACCACTTGCGAGTCCTCTGACAATTTGAGTATCCATGGGCATCACTTATCAGACAGTCTCCTGCCCGTTTGCCCTCTTCTATAAAAATACTTATGTTTTCTATTTCGTATGTTTTGTTTATCAATGTAATGTGTTTTGTGTATAGTCTAAGTATTTTATTTTATAATATGGCGACTAATGTCCCTATTATACATTTGACAAAAAGTTTGCTTTGACTTGAGATGCTCTCAATAGTGCTTTAATCAAACGACATTAAAGTTAATATACAGTACATAACAAAACTGGTCGTACCATTACGTAACAATTTAAAACAATAAAAATCAAAGAAATTTATTTCACGGACGAGAGGGTTATGCCTCAATATTTCAGAAATAATGTTAACAATTTTAGAAAGCTTTGAAAGTAATTGGTATTAAGTTTGATTAAGTACAGTTGCGGAGTCAAATATTTTATAAAAGTTTACTGAAGTTTTTTGTGCACGAGTGTACCGCTTCTACACACTGAACGTAGATACACAAAGTTTGCAAGGGCGTGGCCGGAGGGTTCAAGGAGGACAGCTGCCCTAGGGAATTGAAAAAAATCTTGTAAATTTGTCAATTTTCATTATCTTGCTTGTTTTATAAAACACATATATTTACAATATTTTAAGCATATATAATAATAATGATTCGAAATTGATTAATAGAAAATTAAAACCAATTGGAAAAGTTGGGTGCCTGTGTCACAATACCTTTAACACTGGCAGCATGTCTACGCTGTATTGCGAGACTTATTCGTTGAGCGAGGAAAGCACCAGCTCTGGAGTCACCGGAGTTTATATGGAGAAGGAGAAGTTCGCCTAATGGCTCCAGCTTAGGTCGTAGATTCCATTCCCGGCTCTGCTCTTTCTATGTGCGCATTCAACATTCGCTCGAAGGGTAAAAAAAACTTCGCGAGGAAACCGACTTGCCTTAGACCCAAAATGTCGACGGCGTGTGTTAGGTGTTCACCTACTTGCCTATTAGATTGACAAATGATCATGAAACAGTTACAGAAATCTGAGGCCCAGACCTAAAAAGGTTGTAGCGCCACTGATTTATTTATTTTGGTAACTCTCTCTCTCTTGTTTCCGTTGTTATATATTTTATTTATTTATTATCACCCCCTGAATTCCTCCTGAAATATTTGTAGGCAAAACTACATCTTAGAGTATATTTGTTATTGTAAATTTGTTAGTTCTGTTATGGGTGTTGGAACTCTTGTAAGCTGTATACCATTTATTTACCACCAAGTATACATATCCTAGAATCAGTTATAACTATAAAAAGAATTCAAAATTATTTAACAAAATTAAAGAAACTTGCTTGTATCTACTGAGGGATCCGACACGGCTGAGGATATGTGCATGGTGCACCACGATGTATTCAAATAATTGTTACTGGCTATCAAACTCATCACGTACTTGGAAGTTATAGATCACTATCATGTCATGCTTTCAAAGGAAAGGTAATCAGATTTTAAAGGCAAGGTACCTTTAAGAGCAGAGTATTTAGACCATACGTTTTGACAGCAACATAACATAACTTATTATATTAACATTATGATAATTAAAATGCCATTTGCATGCCTATTTTTATACGGCTAATTGATTCCTATAATCAATCTGAATGTAACACTTTTATTTTTAAAAAAAACTTAAAAATATAATTAAAGAAATCTGTAAGTGACTTTCTTTGATTGAGTTTTAGTTTTAGACTAATTTTAATAACATTCCTAAATGCAAATGATTTAATCTCTACAAATAATTTAATTAAGATTACCTAAACAATTAACAAGTAAACTGTTTGTTTATAGTTATGCATGCAAAGTGTTTAAATCCTTATTGTAGTAAGCCTGCAAAACAGCTGAATCAAGCCAGGTATATGGTGAACTTTATGTCAAAGCCGATATGATCGATTCTACATTTACTTTGTAGCAAATGAGCTGTTTTACGGTTCTATTCATGACGATACAGCAGTAAATAGACACGGATATACGGAAAACATCCAAATTCTTCTTCTAAAGCCATTTTCCATCCCAATAATTTATGTACATCTTCAATGTTGTGATACAGAGGCTACTCGTCAAGATTGTTGCAACATTTTGTTTTGTCAGGAGCTAAATAAGAAACGACTTGTTTTTATGATACGGAGGCAATCCTACGGAACAGTAATAACGGCCAGCAACCACACCCATTTCTAGAAGATGTGTTGCCGTGCTTGAAGAGAGTCCTGGGAGTAGATTGAATTGTTCGGTAGTTCGCAAAAGGAAATAGCTTAACATCTGGTGAGCCTCCTGTTCTATAAAAAAAAGTTGATACAGGTGCCACCCTATCCTGCAAGGGCTCAAAGACTAGCTATTATTAGGTGTCTGTTAAGTGAGTGTTGTCGGGTTCGATTCGCGGTCGAAACGCAAGTTTATTTCTATAAATTTAATTTGTAGTTTTCCATTGGCAGTTTGTGTGGTACTGGGCGAGTGCTTAAACGGTACATGACGAGCCCAGTCTCATTTATTTACCTTCTTTATGGTGAACAAAGGTAAGCTTTTTTCTCTTGACACTCTGTTAATTTTTGGGTTAGCGGTTATTGTAAGTATTAAAGTGCTGTAGAAAAATCGATTCCAGCATCTAATAACGAGGAATGCAAATTCTCGTAACATTATATTACACTTTCATAGTTTATCTTCATAAAATGATTGTGGGCTGCAAATAGCAATATCTAAGTTTGGCCATAACATCAGGAAGCGATGAAAGTTTTACACCCACACAGCGCGGACTATATATAAATTATCTTCCGAGTCTATGCCTGGCATAAACTGGCTCTCCAGCATAAGACGGACAAAAATGGGCATCTACCCAAACCGGGGTTCCTGTTAATTCATAAATAAATAACGTATATATATTACTAACATAATCTAAGCTAACCTACTAACAAAAATCAATATTTTTGGTTACTGTAATATAGCAGTTACCAACTATTATAAAACAGGAAATAAAGAGGCTTATTAATTATTATTATTTTATCTTCTAAGTCAAAAATATTATAATATGTTATATTAGAAAACCGCTGTGGTTTTTATAAATGTTACAATAGCGGTCTTGTTTAGGATTGCGACGATTGCATATCAAAGTAGTTTTTCAATTTACTTTTTGAACTGAAACTTCTTTATCGGCGTTGTAAAAAATTACCGTCACATTTTGCGGTTACGCGTCACATTATTCCGTTACGCGTCACATTTCTCCGTTACGCGCCAAGTTTTTTATGTCTCTACCACGGTTCGAAGCCATTAATAACAAAAATATATAATAACGGTCACAATGATAGTAATTATTCTATTACAGTTAATGAAATTCTGTAATAATCTTAGTAGTAAGAAGGTAAAATGAAATAATTGTATTATTTGTATTCATGTCTATGATAATAAAACCCTTTTGGTAAACTTTATCTTATTTAACTTTATTTAACCAATTTCTGTGAAGTTGCATATGGTAGATCATTTTTCCAAAAATAAGGTCATAAAGAAGTTTGACTTCTTACGTGTGTACACTAGTACACGCACACATTTAATTTATATGGTATTTACCAACATATGGTTAACGTAAGGCCATCTAATAACTGACTGGGTAGTCCATTTATTACGCGCGGTAGCAAATTCCTCAACGCTCTCTCGCCTAATACATTGTTTGTTCTCGATGTATAGAGCAAAACTTGCGTTATCACTCCGGTACGTCATGCTCAACACGTTTTTTTATGCCATCTCAAAAATAGAACCTTAATTGCAAGAGAAAAATCAGGAATCACGAAATAGATGAATCTGGCTCTCAGATTCATGTATTCATAGGCAAGAAGGTGATCGGCTTCCTGACATGGCCATATTCTAAGGCATGCCGTTTTCCTTCAGCGTACGAGCGACTGTTAAAATTAGCACATCCGGGCTTCGTACCTGGGACATCTGGGATTAAAACCCTGCGCTTAAACTAAGCTATCTTAACGTATATAAAATTTATACATAAAACATAATAAAATTAGGATTTTCTATAATTATAAATAAAATTGTGTATTCCTTAATAAATATGTTTAACACAGAATCAATACAATCCAACAACTGAAGCTATTTATAACCTTCAGTATTAATAAAATTATTTCATCACTGAAAATATATGGACGCCATAAATATTTCACTTTGTAATTTCATTAAGATATGAATTCTGTGTAATTAATTTTAATTAAGCAGTTTCAATTTATTTATATATTTCTATGTAATTATGTTGAACTGTTGTAACGTAGATTTTTTATACACGAAACTGATTTTCTAAGATTTTATCATCACTACATTTTGTGAGTGACATTTAACGCCATTTTGTCATACACGTGGTCATTATACAGTTCTCGGATATTTATAAACTAGCTTCCACCCGGCGAACTTCGTACCGCATAACAGTTAATGAATCGTGTAACGGATTAGCTGAACTTAATTTATGAAAGTACATACATAATGCAAATAATAAATTATTAAGCAGAATCAATGTAAGTAATTTGATTTTTTGTATATTTATGTAGTTTGATATATTTTCATTAGTTTACACAAGGAATCATTCAATCCCTTTTTATTACTTTACACTTCGAATCTAAAATACACCCTTATCTGAATATTATAAGTACCGTGTCGTGTATCTTTATTTCATTCTTTAATTTACCTTAATTAATGGACATTAATTAAGAAACATGAACATTTTGTATTGGATTTTTTTTTTAATTTTTGAAGTGAAACTTCTTTAGGCGCATGAGGGTAATTTTTTTACAGATGAAACGCAATAATAATATTAGCGTCACGAAGATGTTCAGCATTTTTCTCGAAGAAAAGGGAGAGAGCGATTGAGACCGATTGAGAGAGAGTGAGAAAGGGCGAACGTAGCATGAAACAAATAGCCATGGAGCGAGAGTAGAACGACAATAGATGCTATTTTTACAAGATATTTAGACAATGTTGAAACACGAACTTATATTGCATATTTTACTTATCATAATGCTTTAGTCACAACAGAACCAATAGAAATCGCGTCGAATAATGTAATCATCGTAAAATTAAATTTACAATTTCTATTAATTTTTGACACATTTAATATTTTAATGACATTTAAATTCAGTAAATTCCTAACATATCTTCCTTTTCCCCCCTCTAAGTCTCGGAAATCTGAAGTTTTAGATTTGTATAATAAGATCAAGACTTAAAAATTAGTTTGCTAAAGAAATTTCATTTCTAACATGACACACGACAACAGTACGCACGACTTTTTTTGTCAATTTCCTGTTATGTCATAGTTAAACTGCTGAAGACAGGACAACAAATCAAAGGCCATGAAAATTGGTCAAGCCCTTTTCGAGATATAAGT
Source organism: Pieris brassicae (assembly GCF_905147105.1). NCBI lineage: Eukaryota > Metazoa > Arthropoda > Insecta > Lepidoptera > Pieridae > Pieris > Pieris brassicae. The sequence continues at coordinate 1,515,372 of NC_059673.1, read as the reverse complement.
GTTCGAAAACACACGACTTATTTTTCTGAGTGTGAAAGAAATATAATAAGGAATAAAGATTACGAAACTGTGCGTTCTAATTTTAAAATCTCAATAAATACTCGACCTCCTTCAGCTAACAAATGACGAATACCGGTTTCCGGTACAGATAAAACAATTACTCGTAACACAAGTTGGCACAGATTCGCTTAAAAAATTAATCAAAGAGAAACGTCAGCTGTCGTTGAGGCACTTCTATGAATAATAAATAACTACGTATTTTCAACTCGAAATTTCGATAGTAAAATGCGCATCACATCCAGTTTATTTCAGATTAGTAGCATATATTAGATAAATAATGTTTTATATCTTGACAATTTGGAGGCAAGATCTTCGGTTTTAAATTATAGATATAAAAAAAACAGTTATACGCATTACAAATATAGCTCTCCCTAAAGTTAAAGTGGAAATGGGCCAGATTTGCGTTTGTGAGGACAGATATGTCCAAAAGACTCGTTATGGCCAAATGGGAATAAAAGAGGACTCCTACCAGAGAACTGGGAAGATGAAATAAAAGAGAGAAAGGCAAAGTTGGAAAATAGAAACGAAGATGAGAGACAAATGGAAGAATTTGGTGGCCTCCACTGCGTCGGAGGTCGTGCTATTAAATATAACAAAAACATTAACCTAATATTATCCTTATTATACTCGAATATAGGCTGAGAGGAACAGAGACAGTTATTGGACATTTAAATATATATTTTAGACTTATAAAAGTGTCGAAGTTTTACATTGACGAAGTAAATAGACAAAAACGAATGATAAAATTAAACAGCATATATTCAAAGTGTTTTTCACTGAAAGCATGTTATTCTCAAAGCATAAACAATTGGTGAAAATTAGCAGAAAAATACTGTTTACATTACGTTAGTAACTCTTCAATTGACATAAACAGACTTTAGTAACAACAAACAAGCAAAAAACGTTAACAACAACAGATAATGTGTGTAGTGCGTAAATTATTAAGTAAAGAGTGTTGGCCTAACGACGTCATCGACGACCTATTAGATGGACAAATAATCATGAAACAGATACAGAACTAGACCCAGACCTAAAAAGGTTGGAGACCCACTGGCTGATAAGGTATATTCTATTCTCATATATTATAGTGTAGAATCGATACAGAATAGAAAATCTACAGGAATTAACAAATGGCATACAACCTCAAAGTCCAGCAACGTATAGCGAAATGGGTGGCCTTGGGATGCGGTTGCTGCTTATTATGGCAGTTACGTAGGCTCGTTTGTCCCCTTATTTTATGAAAGACACAAGACCAAGTTGTTTCATTTGTTATGAAATACAGGTTCCTTCGGATTGGATTCTTGCCATTCTTCATGATCATCATCATCAGTCTCGTGAAGCCTGTATTGTACTGTCCCAGATGATACATTCCTACCGCAGTCGCAATAATGATTTGTAATTAGAGAACTGGCAGTAATTTAATATGTATTTACTAATTGACATTCACAATGAATTTTGATTTTTTTATTTATTTCTGCACGGGTGCAGCGTGAACACACGCTTTAGCCATTTAGATGTGAGTAGAATCTTCACGAAACGTCGATTCTACGATAGCTAAGACGTTATATTTCACACTTAGCACTTACGTGGAATGCTTTTATTTATTTCGTCATGGATCAGCACCTTCGGCAGTTTTTTGTTTTAATTTATTTGAACAGTAAATTTAGGTATCAATAAGAAAATATTATCTCCAACAGGTAGCGGTTAAACATATAATCCGATCTTAGAATAAACTTTTTGGTATTTAAATATGATTAATAATAATAAATGGTTTATATGCAAATAATTTTCAAAATGACTAATTACAGATTGATTGATTGAAGACCCGCACAATAAAGCCATAAAAAATATTAATTATAATAATGTCATAATAATGAATAATAGATTTACAAAGATTCCTAACCAAAGAGATCACATAATTTTTTGAAAAAAAAAAACAATTTTTTAACCGGATTAAAGCTATTTGTGTTATAATAAACTTATAATTATTTTCATATAGTGGTCACCGTGACCACGCACGCTGTAAAGCACGCGAAACGTCGTAAAAATTGAAATTTATGTAAAATTGTTTTCTTTCAATGTGTAAAAGCTATGTTAACCAAATACAATAAATACTACATTATTTATTTGTAAATAAAAACCTGTGCGTTGTAAAGCTTTAATTTAATAAAAAAGTGTTTATTTATTTATTGATTTAGCTTACTAAAATACCATTGACAAGGGTTAGATGAATTGCTAATATAACGACCGTTTGAATTAGCGGCTACAAACATTACTCTGAATCGCGCTATCGAAATGTTTCTGAATGCCTAGCAATTTAGATTAGAGTTGTTGTCAGCCTTCTAATCCACGTCTGCACGGGGAGGATGACTTGCAGGCCCACACCACATAGAAGACCTTTTGGGCTGTCTCTACGCGACTAACTCAACTTTGGATGACCAAGTCAATACCGAACATTTGCGGTGTGATATTTCTTTCATATTCTGGCAACGTGCTACCAGCAAAGCACTTTCTTCCTTGTTTCAAAAGTCGAACAAGCCTGGTGTCATCCCCCAATTGTGCTGCGTACTTGGGTCCTTTTTCGCCTTTTCCGGTACCTGTTCTCGATCGGCACTGTCACGAAGTGCTGGAAGTCCGCTTCAATACATTTGATCCCTACAAAAAGGCGATCGCTCTGATCCGTCCAAGTCCATTATCTATAATAAACAATTATTAACAGCCAGCTCTAGATGTATCTCAGGGGTACCTTTTTTCACCACGCCCCATAACTATGTGGATCTGCCCACTGAAGTAAGTCTTTCAAGAAAAGAGCGTACCAATTCTTAAATGGCCGACAAAGCACTCGATGCTTCTGGTATTGAGAGTGTCCATGGACGATGGTATTACTTAACATCAGATGATGATGTCCGTGTTCTATAAAAAACAGCCCTTCAGTCCACAGACAGCGGGATTCCATTTAAAAAAGCAGCCTTTATGCATGGGTCAACTGGTCAAAGATCCTGCCTTTAGGTCGAAGAAAACGCGTAAATAATTCCTCCACACTTAGTTTTTTAGAAAATGTATTATAAAAAAACGAAACTCTTACTATTAACTCTGCCTAATTTATTAAATAAATGTAAAAAGAGGTTCATTACAGTAAATAACAATTAACATATTCTGGGTCCGTTGAAAGCATTTTTACGATTTCTCTAAACTTTTATCCCCGTTTATGGTCTTAATTAAATCTTTTATGATTAAATCCTGCTAACTTCTTCAGTCGTTTTACTTGAAAATTAAAATATTGGCCTGTATAATTTAGCAGATTTTTACAGTGAATAATGATTATTTATAGCAACTCGCTGTGCTCAGCGCTGTTAAGACAGTTAAAGCATTCATTTTTAAATTCTCAATCATTTAATTATTTATGTAACACAATGTACACTTATGAAGGTCAATACAGAAATACATATTAAATACTTACTGCTTCAAATTTTATATTTACTGTTCTCAAATCAAGGTTTACAAAGTACAGTAGTACTATAACCCTTGGTTTAGGATTGTTCTGTATTTCTTTGTATGTAAGGGATACTTCATTACGTTAATTCTACGTAAATTATGAAAAAAATGCCATAACGTATTTCATACGTTGTATACGTAAGTAGGTAAACCTGTGTTTGACAAACGTTGCCGACTCTTAGTTGGCGAGCGTTGGCCACATAGAAAAAAAGTTCACAGCCGTGGTTCGAAGAAGTGTAGCTGTCACTGAAGCAGTGGCTTGACCTGGATAGGCCAACACTGATCAATCAATCATCAAATAAGTAAAAAATTACATTATTCGGAGTGATTCTATAAACTTGACTCCTGAGAAACAGAAAATAGTAGCAGTGAATCCGTTTCAAATACGCCTACGAAGTTTTTTTGTAGATAGGACTCTAATGCGTAACAGCGTTCGACGGTGGCGTGATATATTTTACTTTTTGTTTTTGACGGGGCAACATCTTATAATTCGATGGCGCTGCACGCTCGAAAAAACATGACTCATGGCTTTACCACGCTCTGCGGCGTTACCTCGCTCTGAAGCGTGCCATTTGGCCAGGCTTGAAGTGCAAGCGAGAGCGCGGAACGCGCGACAAAGAGGCACAATCGGCCTGCGCGTTCGGCAGCGATGAAAAATTGACATAATTGTATTTATGCGTACGAATAAATGTAAGTTGATCAATTCAATCGTGATTCCCATTTACCTACTTCTCTATATCCATACAAAATATCTATCAAACAAACAAAAATAAAATTTTCTTTTGAAAAAGCAACCATTCCATCAGTATCTTCTGACGTTGTCACGTTCAACTATCGTCAGTGAACTGATTTTACAGACAACCGATTTTAGTGATATGTTTTTAATAAGCATAAACTTCTTTATACCTGAGTCTGAAATACATATATTAAATGTCCTTATAACTTAATATGTTGCCAATAATATTGGAATTATAGTAAGAACAAAAACAATATTAGTTTAGTAACAAAGGGACATCTTTAGCTGTATTCGGTACAGGAATAGACACAATAAAATAAATGTGTGTGGGTACAAGTATACAGACGTAGGAAGTGAAACTTATTTATGACCTTATTTTTAGAAAAATGATCTACCATATGCAACTTCACAGAAATTGGTTAAATAAAGTTAAATAAGATAAAGTTTACCAAAAGGGTTTTATTATCATAGACATGAATACAAATAATACAATTATTATTTCATTTTACCTTATTACTACTAAGATTATTACAGAATTTCATTAACTGTAATAGAATAATTACTATCATTGTTATCGTTATTATATATTGTCGTTCTTAATGGCTTCGAATCTCTTTGAATCAACCGTGATAGGGACGAGAAAAAGATGGCACGTAACGGAAAAAATGTGACGCGTAACCCAAAAATGTGACGTTTTTTTTCCAACGCCGATAAAGAAGTTTCACTTCAATATATGTTCAATGAAACATTTCTGAAAACTCGTTTAAAATCGAAAATGAAATCTGGAACTCGAAACAAATAAAATTATTCGTTTGACCGCTGTAAATTCAATCATTAATTTGTTATGTAAATGTTTTGTTTTAGTACGGCGTCGTGCTACGTTCATTAAAACAGAAAAAGGTCAAATTATCGCTGTTTGTATTTTAATTTTCAAAGGGGAGTGTATAATCTTTGTATACGACAACACAGTTTCAATAAAGACCCTCTATATAAAGTTTATAAGGGAACTAATTTTTTTTAGTCTGTCAAATTTTAATATGCCACAGCAGTGTTGGCCTAGTGTACCTTTCCTATGTGTGCTGTCTGCTTTAAGACATTTTCTTTTGTGAACTAGTGAACTGTGGAATCAACTTCGGATGGCGGTCTTTCCTTTTAAACCTCCAACTGTTTAAATAAGAGACTCTTAGAGAGAGAGAGAGATTAATGGACTCTTCAAACGCCGGCAACGCAACCACTAAAATAGGTGTGCATGGGCTGCGATGAATGCTCTTTTTGGGCGTCCCGTAGGCTCGTTATTTCCCCCATGCTATAAAGAAAAGGTTGTATTCTTGTAGTAAATTTATAAAATTGTGATTGAAATTTTATATGAAAAAATTCAAGGATTAAAAATTCCAAGAAAATGAAAATTTTAATACATTCCTTTCAGAAAATACGAGACAATATTTTTATGCGCCATAAGACTTTCTCGCAAGCATTTTGTTTGCTTTCAGCAACAGTAAATTCTGATTTGGGTCATCGTATCTCTACTATTGGTACTCGAACGTACCATTTTATACCTTTTGTATATGTCACAGGAGGCTCATCTGATGTTGAGTTGTACCTCCGCTCCTGGACACTCATACTGTCAGAAGGGTCGCAAGCGCGCTGCCAGCCTTTTAAGAAGTGGTACGCTCTTTTCTTGAAGGACAGGGTTTCATTAAATGCCATACCCAATATGGCATTGGGAAGAGAAGGCACATGACAGTGTTGTTTATATTATACTTATTAAAAGAAGATAAAAGAGCAGCGTTGGCCAAGTGGCTTCAGCAAGCGACTCTCATCCCTGAGGCCGTAGGTTCGGACATTTGTACACCAATGGACTTTCCTTCTATGTGCGTATTTAACATTCGCTCGAACGGTGAAAGAAAAAAATCGTGAGGAATCTGGCTTGCCTCAGCCCCTAAAAGTCGAGGGCGTGTGTTAGGCACAAGACGCTGCCATACCCTACCTGCCTATTAGATTGACTAATGATCATGAAACAGATACCGAAATTTGAAGCCCAGGCATAACAAGGTCGTTCGCCACTGATTTATTTATTCACGACCTACAAGGAAAAGTGTCAAAACATTATTATTATCAATGAAGAACCACTGTACCGTACCTTACGTCAGAGTATGCAACTGCATGTGCCTGAACTGCAGGTCACATGTGACTACTGTAATGACAATCGTACACAAACAATTTCGTTTGTAGATAAATAAGGTGCATCCCATGCCTGACATTTTACATTGTTCGAGTTAAGGTCCTTAGGTCGAACAAAAAAGCGTACCAATTCTTTTTTTTTTATATTATGGCAATAGTTTTGACTTGTTGGGCACTCGCGAGCCCTCTGTCTTTGAGAGTGTAGATAAGTGGCGGGTATCATTTAATATCAGGTGAGCCTTTTGGCCTTTTGCCCATGTTCTATATACAAAAGAGCGTCAATCACACGTAAATTGGAACACATTGTTTAAGTCACACAAATAGTAGGGGGAATGTAGGCGTTTATGGAGTATTTAGAACAAATGGGTCAAAGTTGGCTTTGGAGGGTATCGTCACGACTAACATTACTCATATTTGGGTGTATCATACCCAAAGACATTAAACTATGCATAAGCATAAAGTCATAAATTTTAGTCATAAGTTTATTATAAGGGCCTGGGAAATGGCTGACATTCAGAGATAGGAGAGGTTTTAATCATTGTGGTGTTGAATTTTTTTTGTATTAAACTCTGTTGTCAAAAAGCAATAGGTAAGTATGACATTATAGTTATAAGTATGTCAGGACAATTGCAAACGGTTAAATCTTTTTACAATACGAGGGTAGGTTAAAAAACTATCGCCTAAAGAAAATGTAGACAACGCCATATGTTTTTCTATTTGTGTCATTAATAAATTAGTAAAAAAACGGCAATAATAATAAATCAATTGTTTCCTTTCTTATATCTCTGTGCTGTTCTTTCACTAAGTACCCTCAGTATTGAATAACTTGATTAAAAAAAGTAGATTCAAATTAGATTGTTTTAATAGGCTTTTTGATTGTTTGAAAAATAAAGTGTTATTGAATACTTTCAATATTGAATAATTATTTCATTAATTTATACAAAAATCTTTTTCTGTACTTTATTTTACATTGCGAATTCATTTTACATAAAGTTTATATTTTAACATTTGCAAAGCCAATCATATTTTTATTTTTTCAGTATATTTTCAAATAATTTGTTGAACGACGTATACAACTCAACTACCTTAAATTACAAAAAAGTGTCTTTGAACAAAAAAATCTACGATGAGGAATATTGACGTCATCACAGATTAATCGACAAAGTGCTTGTTCATAATATATCTTCGCTTATCTAATGCAACTTTTGGGTGTAACTTCACCGGTGAGTGATTTCCTGATATAATATTTCTGTTATTTAATTAAAACTTTAAAATCTTGAAGTTTGAACACATGGTTCGTCCAGTGACAGTGACGGAAGGATAGAGTGACGGTGTACAGTGACAGACATGGTTCATCATCACGACGCCATCTTGTCTAAACAAGCGTTTTGGCGGTTGTTTAGTGTAAATTTGTCAAGCAGTTAAAATAGTTATCTTAAATAGGTTTAAATTAACCTATACAAGGTAATTTAAATAACATTGTATAGGTTCTATGGTCACGTAAGAATAATCTAATCTTCCATCAAATATGCGCTGTGATACTACCTGTATCACAATTTGACAGAAAATGACAAGTGTACTTTAGTTAATAAGAAATAACTTTCCTAAAGGTTAATATACCCTTTTTCCCCTTCCTTATACGTCAATAGATTCACAAAAACGGCGCATCACTAATATCATAATAGCAAAAATATATTTACCAATAAAAGCTTTCATAAAATGATATAAAATGAAAGTTACTTTTGAATGGATAGCTTTTACGAATGACGCAACTGCCAACCCCTCAAATTGTAAAGGTATTTCATACGAGACCGTAAATTAATAAAAATGTAATGACTGAATTCATTAAGTTAACTTAACAATCAGAAATTTTAATATATTCATTTCTGTAACACCAAATGTGATTTTTATTTACTTGACCCTCAGTATTTCTGCAAGTAGTCATGATAATGGTTATGCAATAACAAAAAAGGTTTAGAAGAAAACATTAATTGTATGCTAAAATTACTAACATGTAACGTATATATTAAGACGTTTATTTAATTATAAACTTTTATTTTATTTAAAAATATATTTATTTTTTTAAACAAAACACGAGTTAATTCTGATAAGTACATAATTATAGGCATTGTAAAAATTTAATTGCACATTCTAACTATTAAAAAACCCCATAGACAATATGTAATGTCCATATAAGTAATAAGTATAGAAAAAGAAGCTACATTATTCTGAAATATTTGAATTTTGAACGTAACAAAAATTCTATGGCACAGAATACTAAAATACATATAATATAATCTATGCTCAATAATTAAAATTTCACTATAATACCGATTCATTTCAGGAAAAAAAACTTAATCGAATTATAAAATGCCTAAACCTAAATTGAGCACCTAAAATAGAAATTATGACGGAGGACTTATTTTTCTAGAAGGCGCGCCATTTTTATGATCTATGGCAAGTTTCAATTTCACTTGTCTGTGTCGCGTCTGCATTGCGCGGTTCAATTCATAATTGTTAGGTTAGGTTATATCGACGTTTAATTTGAATTGTGTGTATTAGTGAATCTTGTGTTTTAATATAAATAATTTTACTAACAGTAATATGTTTAAACAGAGAATAATTTTTATATCTACAATGTTTCCCAAATATTTCCGCCTTTCATCTGGTCTTGTCTTTACGCCAATAAGAATACTTTTGGTTAGAAGTGTCACAACTTTATTGTGTTACAGTTTCAATACTTTCTGAGTGATGTGAGCTTTGACTATATAAAATTTACTCAAAAAGCGCGTCGCTTTTCCCTTTTCTATACGAATGCGCTTACAGAAACCACGAAACTTGAAACGAAACGAAATTCATTTGGGATGACTTTAAATATTGAACTGTCTTTTATACAGATTTTAATGGCAAGCTTTTTAAATGTGTTTTGATTGTCTTTTTAATTATTACTTTGTAAGTTAAGAAATTTGTAAATATTGTTTAATTGTATAATTGGATTTAGAATATTATATAAATAAATACATATACCTATATATATATATATATATTATCATAAACAGTTGAGCAGTGTTGGCCTAGGGGCTTCAGCGTTGGGGGAGATGTTCCTCCTATGCCCGGTTGCCTCCGCCAATAAGGTAAAGAACGGGAGGCTCCTCATTGGGTGGAGTTCCTGCCGGGTGGAAATCCGGGAGGACCGTCCATTGAGGTGCTATAAGTGCCAAAAGCTGGGTCACGTACGTGCGACATGTGACTCAGTGGTGGACCTGGTGGAGGTTTGCCACCGGTGTGGGACTGCGGGCCATAAGGCCAATGAATGCAGCTCAAAAGAGTTGCATTGTGTGGTTTGTTCAGAGGCCGGGAAGCCGGCGGACCACAAAATGTTAGTAGGCGGCAGTATCGTTAGATATTGCGAATGCCTTCAATAGTCTCCCTTTTGGTGTGGTCAGAGAGGCACTTGAGTTTTTCGAGGTCCCACTGTATCTGCGCCAAATAGTGGGGGACTATTTTGCGGAAAGATGGATCGTGTACTCCAACATGGAGGGCACGATCTCCTACCACCCTGTGCGGTGTGGGGTTCCTCAAGGCTCAGTCCTTGGGCCGCTTCTGTGGGACATGGCCTACGATTGGGTGTTGAGGGGCGCGCTTCTTCCGGGATTGCGCGTCTTCTGCTATGCAGACGACACCCTCGTAGTGGCCAACGGGGCAAGTTATGGGGAGGTGGCTCGACTCGCAACGGTCGGCACCTCTCTTGTTGTGAGACGGATAAGGGCCCTGGGCCTTAGGGTGTCTCTTGAAAAAACGGACGCCCTATTGTTCCATGGCCCTAGGAATGGTCCACCTCCTGGGGCGGTCTTGATGGTGGAAGGAGTGGGGGTTCCGGTGGCGTCCAAGATGAAGTACCTTGGTCTCGTCTTGGATGGCCGCTGGAACTTCGAGGCCCACTTTGAAGCTCTCGGGGGGAAGGTTGTAGGGGCGGTGGGGGCGCTTGCAAGGCTATTGCCGAATATTGGGGGCCCTAAGCAGAGTGTGCGGAGGCTGTACTGCGGAATCATACGCAGTATGGCATTGTATGGGGCCCCTGTATGGGATGATAGGCTGAGGGCGAGGAACCGCACCCTACTCAGGAGGCCACAGCGAGTGATGGCGGTTCGGGCGGCTCGATGCTACCGGACCGTCTCGTTTGAGGCGGCGTGCCTGTTGGCGGGGACTCCCCCCTGGGAGTTAGAGGCGTTGGCCCTAGGCGACCTGTATCGTCTCAAGTGTGAGACTAGGGCAGGTGGCCGATGGGCTGAACTGGTCGGACCGGCAAGGAGGCAAGCCAGGGAGGCCACCTTTAATAGATGGGCCCATGATCTGGCTATGCCTAGGGCGGGAGTACGCACCGTGGAGGCGATTCGCCCATGCCTACGGGAATGGGTGAATCGCCCGAGTGGAGCCGTGTCCTTTCGGATGGCGCAGATACTGTCTGGGCATGGGTGCTTTGGGCGGTATCTGCACAGGGTGGCGAGGCGGGAAACCCTTCCCATCTGCCACCATTGTGGTGCCCCAGAGGACACGGCGGAGCACACCCTGGCCGATTGTGCCACTTGGTCATGACCTAGTGTCGGTCGTCGGGACGGACCTCTCGCTACCGAGCGTTGTTGCAGCAATGCTTGGTAGCCAAGAGGCATGGCGTGCGGTGGCCTTCTTCTGTGAGCATGTCCTGCTGCAGAAGGAGGCTGCCGAGCGTCAGCGGGAGGTGCGTGGCGATGGCCGAAGGGGTTGTGCTCGGCGGCGGCTAGGCGGGGGTGCGGGGGCAAGACGCGAGGAGCGTTTGCCCAACAGTATCCCCCTGCGCCGTCGCTGAGCCCGTATGCAGTCATATTCGCCTGAGTTCCCTGGGTTGAATGCCTAGTGCGACCCCCGGGGGACTCAATGCGGTGCTAGACGTCATTCATTCAGAATGAATGTGTCCGGCATAGCAGGCGATATGGAGGGCTCAGGAGGAAATTTTAGTGGGTCGGGTTTCTCCCCTCTGATTAGCAGAGGGATAAGAGTTAACCATCCCCACAGTCCCCGCGATAGCGACTGCATGCACTCGCGGGCCTGCAGCTGTGCATTTTTACCTCCTTCATAAAAAAAAATAAAAAAAATAAAAAAAAGGGGCTTCAGCGTGCGAATCTCATCCCTAAGATCGTAGCTTCGATCCCCGGCTGTGCACCAATGGACCTTCTTCCTATGTGCGCATTCACATTATAACATTCGCTCAACGAATAAGTATCGCAATACAGCGACGAAACGCTAAATGTACACTACCACAGCAAATATATTATAAAGTAATAACTAGTAGTAACTACTTTATAATATATTAGTAGTTCTAGCAGTAGTCTAGTATTTATAACCAACAAACAAATATTAAGTATTTACAATTTTCTTAACCTACATAGTAATAATAATAATTAAATATGAATACATAGTATATTGTTATAATTTGTTTTGTTTTCTTTGAAGTGCTGTGAATATGTGTGTAATGGTGAATGTGGTGAATCACAGAACAGATTTTTTTTTACTTATGTAACTTTAATGACTTAGTGGTTTATGACATTTTCCTTTGAATAATTGTAATGTATGAGGGTAAGACATGCTGAGTTTCTAGCCCGTTCGTCTCAGAACAAGGCCTCTTGGTAGTTCTGCCAACGGATTGCGTAGTCTTGCTCTTTCTTGAATTTTGTAAACGTTTTTGACGTTCATAAGCATGCGCTAAGACACATCTAAACTGAATAAATGTATTTTGATCTGATTGATTGATATTAATAGTGTGTTAAAAGTTCTAAGCCATCAGACCGCAGCGTATCATTTATGTGTTTTTCTTGGCCTACAAAGACCTTTTCGCCTTTTTTAGGTAAACAACATAATAATGTCATAACCACATAATAACGTGTCGAATTACTTATAATACTGACGCTTTTGACAACGTGTAACGCGGTTTTTGGGTATAATAATATTTTTTATCGGATGTTAAATTGAGAAGTAATGCAGCGCAGTAAAATCTATATTATGGTAACGACACGACATACATGTATGGGCCGTCAGTTCAACTATACCAAAATCGATCAATATACTAAAATGTATGTATCTGTTGATATCGATACTGACTAATGATATAGGATCACATCTGGAGCAATGGTATTCGAACCAGGAAAATTCCCAATCGCTTCAGAATTTTTTAAATTCGATAAAAAGTCAAAACAAAAGCGTAGGTAACATGAAATAATTTGGCAAAAAAAATTGTTATTGAAAAAAGTCTTTGAGTGTATTTTTTTTTATGTTTCCACTAGGTTACTTCAAATTTTCATCAAATCAAAGCAATTTTAAAATTTGTCTTTGATGTTATTAAAGAGTTTTATTATGAAAAATGTTGAAAGTGAAAATTTTATGAGAACCGAAAATGGAAAAATTTCATTAATATAATAAATATATTTACAATTATACTTAATAGCAATATGCAGACTTTTCTGGTAACAAACACACGCACCACATCAAATAAAAACCAAACCTAAATAAGCAACCCAAAAATCGCACTTCTCCGTCCAACGCTTTTTCTCCTTCTGAGGCCCTTTCATCTTTAACCACTTCCTTAGAAACAAAATTATCACATTACATTTATCCAAAACCTCAAACAATATCTTGTTAACCTGTCCTATGCTGGTATATTCTATATAAAATAGTTTAAATATAAATGTGTTTTGTAGAAGTCATTAAGTAACTGTACTGTATACATCTTAAAGGAAGAGACTGGCTGCCCAACACAGGGCACTGTACCTCCTCCACTGTACCTCCTCCACTGTACCTCCTCCACTGTACCTCCTCCACTGTACCTACTCATACTGTGGGGGCCATGCACTTTACTTTATCTAAATATCCTATATATTATGTTTAATAAAGATATTTTTCATTCTGTCTTTCAATTATTTGAGCATTTTTATAAAAATTGTCTTTTCTCTGAGACTTCATTGAACATAGATGATGTTAATGTAAAACTTATAAATAATGTCAGTCTAACCTTATTTACTAATAAGGTTATTTATTTGTTTAAAGAACTTTATTCCTCATTATAAAAATGTATTTACATGAAAATCTTAATATATACGAACGATATAAACGCTTTCAATTATTTGAGCATTTTTATATAAATTGTCTTTTCTCTGAGACTTCATTGAACATAGATAATGTTAATGTAAGACTTATAAGTAATGTCAGTCTAACGTTATTTACTAATAAGGATATTTATTTGTTTAAAGAACTTTATTCCTCATTATAAAAATGTATTTACATGAAAATCTTAATATATACGAACGATATAAACGCCATCAGCGTAGAACGGAAGAGAAGAACTGGCAATAAACTCTCCGCCACACTTTTTGTATTGTGTACGTTTGTAAGGAGCTGCGGCCATTACACCATGTTCCACATGACATCTTAAGTAATAAATAATAATTATATAAATTAAAAACAAAGATTTGTCTCAGATTGTCAAAGATCCTCTATCAGCAGCATGGTGAAATAGGAGCACGCACTTACATTCTCGTGGGGACAACACGCAAATACATAGTCGAAATAACTAACATCACCGCATACATGAATTCAAATACGACCAGTCACCCCAAGTTCACTAGTATCACGCGTCGGCTTCCTCACCATATTTTAGGGGGAGAGATAACCCGACACATGGATTAATAACACTGCTTACAGTCTCTATAAGGAGAAAGACATTCTGTTCTTGTGTTCTATTTTTCCACTTACCACTGTTTAGCACCTAAGTCGTAAACGTACACTAACACTAATTCACTAATTCAAATGGTTTTGTCCTTTTCGATCTTCTCACTACGCCCGTGATCATTGAAAAGCCGCCACATTATGGTGGAGCCTTTGTTCGTGGGATCTATTTGAACTAAAATATAAATGTCTCAGTTAATTTATTGCGTAAACTGCGGGTCGAGGATTTTATTGAATTTTGATATCTTGAATAAATCTTCAATCCTGTAGATATAAATCCATTACTTTAATAGTTAGACCGATAAAGATTTTATCCCCAAATATTGTTAAAATGAAACCATCAGTCGTCAGAGTTAATTATTTTTAAACTAATTAATAAATAAGCTTTCGTATTTTTTTAAACCGCGAGCGATATGATAATTGAATATATAAAGTTTTCTGCGACTTCTCAATTCTCTTAAAAGCCAAGTTATTTTACAACATCATGGAACAGTCTCAATTAGCTGGACCATGTGCACCGAATGGCGGACGGTAGAAGGACTCCAAGGTCCTGACTGAACTCATAACTTGGTAGACCGCGGCTGCATCGGTTGGAAGGACCAAGACCAAAGACCTCGAAACAATAGGGGCTCAACAAGCAAGAAGCACGAAATAGATTGCGATGTCGAAATTTACTTTAGGAGGTTAAGGCCCATACGAGGCTGTATTGATGATGATGATATTCACGTATGGCGATTTTGCCGTGTCATTCGTATGTCGTGGCCCCTTAAGTAGGTCTAGGGAGTTCTAAAGGTTCTTTAAACAGGCATGAGCAGGCTTAAATATTTTTAAAAATTATCATGTCATCGCCAAAACACGCTTTGCCACTTTATAAGTAGGATAATGAGTGATAAAGCTAGACAAAGAAACTTTGCAGCTTGGGAACAATTCAACTTTACGTTGAGCAAAGTTGACGCTAAACTCAGTCTTAGAACTTGTAGCATAAAGCTCAAATTAAGTTATGAATTTGTTTCTTTGCGTTTTAGATTCAGGTGATATTAAAGTCGGCTTATGACAATGAAGGGTTTTTTGGGTCATGGTTATAGTAACAGCGGAGGAAAGGCACCAATATTATTCGAACGTAATTTTATTTACTTCGAAATATTTGTAGTCTAGCGTCACAGTTTTGTCAAAAACTTTTTAAAGTTTATATTATATTATATTATTAACCTGCATAGTAATTATAATAAAACATTGATAAATAGAATATTAAATCATGTATAAGTTCTAATACAATGTGTATGCATAAAATTATCCAAGAAAATATGACAACACAAATTTTACACACACACGCACACATTATTTATATTAGAATATAAGCGAGCTAGCAAGGGACAAATAAAATAATAATAACTAAAAATAAATGAAATTTTAAACCTCATTAAGAGCATAATAAACATAGTTACGGTAAGTCAAAAGACTGTTGTAATATATATCAATAAGCCATGCGATACTTGTTGATCGTTGAGTGAGGAAAGCACCAGCGCTGGGGTCACCGATACTATCTAGGCGTAAACTTAAATTTTTAATTAAAACCACGACGACTCTACTCCAAAGGGACCAAAATCGGAGTTGGAGGAATGACTCCTATGTTGCAGGCGTTTATTATAATCCGCCTGCTCTGCGGCCGCGCCTGCTTTTGTGCTTGTTCTAGGTAGGTGAGACTGGGCTAACGGTCACAAGTCCAATGCCAAACGAAATCCCGTCCTCGAGGGATCAAAGACATTCCAACCGGACGCTTTTGTCTCAAGCAATGTTTTTAAAAGCATTTTAATTGGGACTACTGTGACAATTATCACCACAAACTAACAATGTGTTGAAGAGGTGGACACGAATGTCGTATTGGATATGGCTCTGCTGATACTTAGGCGATTGTTGGTGATACCCTGGGGATTTAGTGGGTATAGACAGCAATAGTTCCACATAACCCTCCCGCACTAAGCAGTCACTGCGGTTGTATATGTGCCACGTAAATGAAAAATGTGTGCATGTACTAGTGTACACACGTAAGAAGTGAAACTTCTTTAACTGACCTTATTTTTCTAAAAATGATCTACTATATGCAACTTTACAGAAGTTGGTTAAATAAGATAAATTTTAACAAAAGGCTTTTATTATTTCAAGGTACCTTATTACTACTAAGATTATTACGTAATTTCATTAATTGTAATGCAATGGCTTCCAATCTCTTCGAAACAACCGTGGTAGGGACAAAAAAAGATGGTGCGTAACGGAAAAATGTGACGGTAATTTTTTCCAACGCCGATAAAGAAGTGTATATTATTTTTTTAACTATTGCCATTCAAAGAAGTGAATTAATTAATTTAACATAATAACAACAAAAACCTGTATTACTAACTAAATATATAGTTGATAAGACACAGCAGAAACTTAGCTTATCTGTTCATGGCATTTAGAGGAGTTTTCAACTGTTCGAAGAGTCTTTTGAGGTCAAACTAAGCCTCTAACATAGTTTAAACTTCCTGTTCGACAAAGTGACTGATACCAGGTGTTTGAATAAACGTTCTGTTTTTCTATTATATAAAATTTATGAAGTCAAGTTCTATCAAATAATGGAGACCTATGACTCCTACAAGCTCAGGGATTAGGAGTCGCTGAAGCCACTAGGCTAACACCATTTATAGTTTTAATATTAGTTATATAATGTTGGTAGATTTTAATGTTTAAATTGTCCATGTGTAATAATGATAAAATAATTATAAACATTTATAAGCCTACGATCACGTTGGGAGAAAACATCTTCAAATGATGATAAAATGGAATCAGAATTCTATCTAACGTCTAATTCTATTCTATGTAGCGTCCATTGAGTTAACGACGAACTCTCTAAAGCGTCGAAACCAATTGGCTTTGTTTGGTTTAGCTTGCCTTCCATACTATGATATACTCTACATAGCATGACACCCACTCTCAATAACGAGAACAATTGAGTTATAAATACGTTCTTTTGTCGCTTTAATTTAACCTCGATGTTCATGTCTATGATAATAGCCTCGTTATTGCGGGCTAGGATAATGGCTGTGAGATGACTGTCGGCATACGAACTTTTGTTTAAAAATTGAGATTGTTGTTGATCATGACTGTTACTAGCCATGGATTATATATACGTTTTTCTACTCTCCATTTAACTCCAACTCTCTATAACGCCATAAAATGCACAGTCCCTTCACTTAGAGTTTACAGTTTAGAGTAATTCACTAGTCTTCAAAAATACTATAACACAATGACCGTCACTTGGTTTATGCTAAGTTGTACTTGTCAACTCATTTATTTATTTTGTAATCAAATACATACAATAAAATTCAATTGTACTAAAGATACAAGATCGAACATATATTGTATATACAGAAAGGTTCAAACATTTACGTAAGGAAACAATCATTAAAAATTATTAGATACATTTAACTAAGTAATATATAATTCAGTTGTGTTGTGTGAAGGCATATGGGGTCCTCATAATGCTTTTAAGGGCTGTGGTTATTCTTAATACACCTTTTAAGTATAATTAAATCAATACGCTTCTACGAATGAGGCTTTATGTGTATTTTTAGCTTCAATAAAACCTTAATTACAATAGGGGTCGAGGTGATAAATCATAGTGAATGCTACGGTGTTACGGTAGATTGTATCACTGCAAAGTCTGGAAGCTGAAATTCAAGTTTTTGAATATCGAATCTCGTAGAAACAAAAGAGGTTTTATGCTGTTTTTTTTTGTTTGTAAAAGATTATGGTTTAAATTTAGACTATATTTAATTTGCCATAGATTATGATTCTGTTTTTAATTATTAACAATTACCTGAAGTTAAAATATGCTCACCATTTACTGCCCGAGCCTGCTCTCTATATAAAAAAAAACAAGGGAGGCCTATCTCGGAAGACCACCCGACCATTTGGCTTTCTACTAGTGTGCTTTATAGGTCTCGGCCTCAGATTTCTGTATCTGTTTTGTGGTCATTTGTCAATCCAATAGGCATGTAGGTGATCGGCTTCCTGTGCTTGACTCATGTCGACTTTTTGGGTCTAAGGCAAGCCAGTTTCCTCACGATGTTTTCTTTCACCGTTCGAGCGAATGTTAAATGACCACATAAAAAAATCTCTAAGGCCACGCCAACACATTTAAAGTAATATAATTGTTAATATTTTCTTCAGTATTAAACGTATACCGAAATTAGTTCCAAAGAGTTCGAAATAATTAAACTAGAAGTGAACTCTTAAACTACAAAAGCGTTTGCTATTTTCCCTACATTTTCCCATAACGGCAATAGGCGTAGACTACAGCAGATGGCGCTGATACCGCTGATACGCCGGATATGAATCCAGCCACTAATCTATGATGCATAGATTTAAGAATTTATAGATAGGTACGCGAAACAGGTAGCGACTTAGTGCCTTTCGATAAAAGAGCGTACCAATTATTAAAAGGACGGCAACGCCTTTGCGATCCTACACGTTATGTGACTGTCCATAGGAGGCTACCCAGAGGAGGAGTATCACTTAACATAAGTTGAGCCCCTTGCCCGTTTCCCCTATTATATTAAAAGATATGAATAGTTTTAATTTTTAGAACTTGACTTAATATCCTTTAATCCCTTAATGGGGAAAAGGGCGTCCAATGTGAGTTTCCATCGCGTTCGTTCTTGATTCTCGTATTTTACCTCGCTCCTTGCTTTCGGCTCTTTTTGCCTCATCTGTACGACGCCAGGTTTTCTTGGGAAGGCCACGCTTCCGTATTCCAATCAGACGCTGCTTTGTTATATAAATAGAATCTTTTGGAATGTATGACCTAACCATTTCAACTTGCGTCGATTGTTCTACTGCCTCGCTCATTAAAGATCTCCTCGGGTCGACGATAGCTTTTGACGAAAACTTGGAGCTGAAGTTGGAGTCTTTAGTGACTTTTCACGTTTCACACCCTTAGAGCAGCGTAGGTATCTTTCTCTTTCTTTTCTATTTTTTCATCTGCATCATGTTTATATAGCGAAACTACTAACTACAACAACAACTAAACCCGACTTCATAATAATTTCTTATAGTACTGTTAAACTAGGTACAGTCAGTTTGAATACAAAAGACCACCTTCTGAATTTCTAGAAGTGGAATGTCTATAGATTTTTACGCCCTGAGCAGTACGACTTCAATTCAAAGTCTGCCTTGGCATCGCTAGCCATTGTGTTATTTTTTTACTCATATTTTTGTTCTAAACAAAAATGTCTTCTATTTTTTAACGTTTACGGCTGTATGTTCATATAAAATTACCTTTAAAATTGGTTTCTAAAACCACAAACAACATTATCCATCCAAACATATAGAGAATTTTGTTTGTATTTTTTGCATATGATATAAAATAGCTTAGCATACACTATGCCAATACGATAATGTCATTTATCATCAATTAAATAAATACGAGTCACAATATCCCTACTGTGTACTTACTCTGAACGTATAAATATCGTCCAAAGTCGATAGTGTCGGAGACAGTGTTAAGCGCAACGTCTTTGTTAACGGAGATCTGTGCAACGGATTCTGGCATCTGATGTCGCCAACAATCTTCTGCCGTCACACATATCCCCACAAAGAAATCGAGTTCTTGCGGTTCAATCTTTTATAGAAGAAAAATAATCTATCAATATTTTATCTAGGTATTTCAGGGACATCAAAAGGGGAATTATCAGAGCCTGTCGACCCGAAGGGCCTAAGTAATGGCGGGCCCTCCTTATCAGGTCATAAAAGGAACATCTTTCGGAGATTTGTCGGACATTTAATCCTTAATATTTTAGTAAGACTCCGTCACGTGTATGTCAAAAATACTAGCTTACTTTTATAATAATCGTAATAATTTATTTGCAAAAATATAGTACAAAAATATATATTTTTAAAGAAATATTTTAAGCTTATAAATAACTTAAAATAAAGTTTTTTTTACGTTAACCAAATCATTGAATATAATTAAGTAGGTACTTAATAATTAACTGGATTAATAAAAACATTTTAATCCAACTATCTACATTTATCAAAGAAAACTATGAAACTCATAATTAGTTTTAAAACACTTGGTAGAATTGTAACTTATACACTTATGATACACTAGTTATTCCACTCACCACCCTAACCATAAATATGATCCCTCTGTAATTGGTGTTGACTTCAGGTGTTAGTAACTCGGGACTGGTGGTACAATCTCGCAAATTTTTCCTCACAAAATGGCGTGAAAATTTGTCTTAAAAGGTGGAATAGAAGTTACAATTACATTATGAGTCTCATAATTTGCGTGCGTGAATGAAGCGTTCAAAACCGTGAGGTATTTTATTTCTCTCTTATAAATCAGACGAGTCAACAGCTCGTGTCTTATATGAAATAAATTAATGAAACCAGCATTCCTTACCTCACGTAAATAAAAAAATGTGTGTACTTATGTGTGTGAGAAGAGAAGAGAAGTACACGTGTTAGAAGTTATCCTTCTTTGGTCGTAACACGTTGGTAGAAAAGACGACACTAACCACAGAAAAAAGGTATTGACATGTAAAGTTTTATTATAACGCATTATCTAGTTAGATAAACTTTATTTAAATAAAACAAAAAATATTTGTACATAATTAAAGAAATTGACATTTTTTCTAAAATTTTGACAATGCTAACTTCAGGGTGTCGGTTTTTTGACGGTGTGCGGGTGTCGGTTTTCAGTGACGGTGCGCGCGTATCGTAAAAAAATATTCACATAATTTTTCACTAAAGAAAAGAAGTATAAAGTCAATAATAATAAAGCCTGTTTAATAGAATCAAGCCAAAAGGTCGATAATAAATAGCTAAGATTTTTATACATTGTTTATAGCCTACATCATACATCCTAGCTACCACTTATTCCATCACCTCGACATCCGGCGTTTTTTTTTTTTTTTTTTTTTATAAAATAGGGGGCAAACGGGCAGGAGGCTCACCTGATGTTAAGTGATACCGCCGCCCATGGACACTCTCAATGCCAGAGGGCTCGCGAGTGCGTTGCCAGCCTTTTAAGAATTTGTACGCTCTTTTCTTGAAGGACCCTAAGTCGAATTGGTTCGGAAATACTTCAGTGGGCAGCTGGTTCCACATAGCGGTGGTGCGCGGCAAAAATTGCCTTGAGAAACGCTCAGTCGTGGAACGTCGGACGTCGAGGTGATACGGGTGGAATTTTGTATTTTGCCTCGACGTCCGATGCTGAAACTCAGCTGCAGGTATTAATCCGAACAACTCCTCTGAACACTCTCCATGGTAAATGCGGTAGAAGATGCAGAGTGACCCCACATCTCTACGCAACGCCAAAGGATCGAGCCGCTCGGAGAGGGATTGGTCATCGACGATTCGAACCGCTCTTCGTTGGATACGGTCAAGTGGAAGGAGCTGGTACTGGGGAGCCCCCGCCCAGAGGTGAGAACAGTATTCCATGTGGGGCCGTATTTGCGCTTTATAGAGTTGCAAGCGGTGGCCCGGAGTGAAGTACCGTCTCGCCTTGCTGAGCACACCAAGCTTTTTGGAGGCTAATTTAGCCTTTCCCTCCAAATGACCGCGAAACTGAACGTCGTTCGATATGTCAACGCCAAGTATTCCGATGCTGGCTGTGGCTTCAAGAAGAGTGTTTTCGAAAAGAGCAGTAGCGACAAAGGGTATTTTTTTCGCGGAAAACGCGCAAACTTGTGTCTTCTTGGGGTTAAATTGGACTAGGTTTAGTCTACCCCAGTCCGAGACTCCACGTAAAAGAGTTTCGACTTCAGACACAAGTTTGTTCCGGTACTCATCGACAACTGCCCGAGAAATACCTGCCCGGCCAGTGTAAAGAGTATCCCCAGTGCTGTCGTCCGCATAGCAATGAATGTTGCTAAGTTGCAACATGTCATTGATATGCAGAAGAAACAGGGTCGGGGACAGAACACAGCCTTGTGGGACCCCAGCATTCACGGGTTTAAGGTCGGAACATGCTCCGTCGACGACGACCTTGATGCTCCGATCGGCTAGAAAGCTGGAGATCCAGTCGCATAATTTCTCAGGAAGCCCGTAGGCTGGTAGCTTCGAGAGCAGTGCTTTGTGCCACACCCGATCGAAGGCTTTCGCTATGTCCAAACTAACCGCTAGTGCCTCCCCCTTGGACTCAATTGCCTCTGCCCATCTATGAGTAAGGTATATTAGAAGGTCACCAGCTGAACGACCACGACGAAAGCCGTACTGATAATCGCTAATCAGCTGGTGGCCCTCTAGATAACTCAAGAGCTGGCCATTAATAATGGATTCCATTATTTTGGAGAACAAGGAGGTTATTGCGATTGGGCGATAGTTGGATGGATCAGTGCGATCGCCTTTTTTAGGGATCGGATGTATCGAAGCGGTCTTCCAGCACTTCGGGACAGTGCCGAGCGAGTACAGGTACCGGAAAAGGCGCGTCAGGGCCGGAGCCAACTCAGGAGCACATGTACGCAGCACAATTGGAGGGATACCATCCGGCCCGCTCGACTTATGAATGTCCAAGGAAGATAGTGCTCTGCGAACAGCACGTTGCTGGAATGTGATTTCCGGCATTGAGTTATCACACCGCGAAATCGCCGGTGGTGATCTCCCCCGGTCATCCAAAGTCGAGTTGGACGCAAAGAGACAGCCCAAGAGGTCGGCCTTCTCCTTCGCAGTGTGGGCGAGCGAGTCATCCTCTCTGTGCAGCGGTGGTATCGATGGCTGACAAAAATTCCCTTGTACAGCTTTGGCGAGAGACCAGAAGGCTCGGGTCCCAGAAGGGAGTTGGGCCAATCTCTCGCCAAATCTGGCGATGTGCTCTGACTTTGCCTTAGCGATTTCCCGTTTGAAGGACCTGGAGGCTGAGTTATATGCTTTTTTATGTTCGCTGGTATTGGCATCACGAGATATCGCCGCCTCCGCCCATGCATTAAAGCATTCTCGCTTTCGACGCGATGCCGCCTTGCAAGAACGCCTAAACCAGGGCTGTGACCTGCCACCGATCGGCACCGCAGAGAATGGAATAAAAAGTTCCATGCCCTGCAGAACCACTTCGGCGACAGAGGCAGCGACGGAATCTGGAGCTTCCGACGAAAAGCACATAGGCCCCCAAGGGTAGGACGCAAAGAAAGACCGTATCCCATCCCAATCTGCTGACCGATAGTGCCAAATACGACGACAACCCGAAAAACGGGGCCGAGGAGGGCGCGTAGTAGGCACAGTACTCCGGACCACACAATGATCCGATGAACCCAATGGCGGGTCAACAGAGACTTGATAGGTCTCCGGATGTGAGGTCAGCAGAAGGTCCAACAAAGAGGGTTTATGACCATCCACATCTGGTATTCGCGTAATCGCAGGGACCATTTGTGACAGGTCGTAAGCTAAAGCAAAGTCGTGAAAGGATCTTCCCGCGTGATCGGTGGTTTCCGAACCGAGCCAATCGGCATGGTGAGCGTTAAAATCGCCAAGTATCACGATTTCAGCGGTAGGAACCCCTTCGAGCAGGGAATCTGTAGCCATTTGGATGTGCTCAATGAGTCGCTCAGTTTCGGTATTTCCGCTATGGGAACTATACAGGCATGCGTAGAATCGCGGATGGTCATCGCAGTCTACGCGCAGCCAGAGGCTAGATAGGTCCCTTCCTTCAAGCGACCCGAGGCGACGAGAACAGATATCCTCTCTGACGTACACGCAAACTCCCGCCCGCGGCACAAATGAATGTTCCAATTTGTACCCCGGGTAGGAGAGGTAGGAAGTATCAGCCGGGAAGGATATCTGAGTCTCAGTAAGGAAGAATAAGGCCGGCTTCGCAGTTTCGAGGTGAAAGTGAACCGCGTTAAGATTAGAGTTGAGCCCCCTAACATTGGTAAAGTCCACTGAGAGCGTGGAAGGGGATGCCTTCGGTAAATTCTTCCGTTTGCCCCGAGATCGAAACTTATAGTTTTTTGAGCAGTTTTTGCCCACCCCAGAATACGAAGGGCAGCCTGTGCATCCACCACCGAATACTGATTGTTCCGATGATGGACGCTCAGAGGGGGATTCTCCACAGCGGAAACGTGTGGTACCCCCCTGGGGTAATCTCTGTTTAAACTGCATCTTCATATTCTGGGGGAGGGGGGAATTGATGGGCTCCGGGAGTCTCACTCACCGCACGAAACGCGAGTACAATAAGATGAACCTATTGCATCACTTCACGCCGGTTTTCTGTGAGACAGTGGTACTGCCCCGGTCGTGCCTGCCCGATTGGCTGAAGCCCGAAAGCAACAGCATGGCACTCCCACTAGGCGTTCCACGACTGAGCGTTTTTTGGAACTAGCTGCCCACTGAAGTATTTCCGAACCAATTCGACATAGAGTCCTTCAAGAAAAGAGCGTACAAATTCTTAAAAGGCCGACAACTCGCGAACACTCTGGCATTGAGGATGGCATGGACACTCCATGGGAGGCAGTATCACTCAACATCAGGTGGGTCTCCTGCTCGAACCCCTGTGCTATAAAAAAAAACCTTCAGTACCGACGATCGGAACCCCTTCACGGGTAAATGCCTCCTCCAGCTTTATCCAAATGACTCTGCCTATGGATTTGTTTTTAAACGACACGAAACCTGAAACTGAATAATTTTTTCGTTTACATTTATTTCCATTACACAAATATACAGTATTAACAATATTCGTGACCTTATGTAGGTAACAAAATATTAAACTAAATTCTTTATGACCTTATTTTTCAAAAAATGATCTACTATTATGCAATCTTATAGAAATGGGTTAAATAAAATAAAGTTAGATAAGGTTTTACAAAAGGCTTTTACTATCATATACATGTATACAAATAATACAATTATTTTAATTTTACCTTATTACTACTAAAATTATTACAGAAGTTCATAAATTGTAATAGATTTATTACAATCATTGTTATCGTTGTTATATATTTTTGTTATTAATAATTCGAATCTCTTTGAATCAACCGTGGTAGGGACAAGAAAATATGGCATATAACGGATAAATGTGACGCGTAACCCAAAAATGTTACGGTAATTTTTTTTCCAACGTCGATAATGAAGTTCCACTTCAACAAATTTTAAAAGTTTGGTCCTCTTGGCAGTGTATCTTTAACGCTGGCAGCATTTCCTCGCTGTATTGCGATACTTATTCGTTGAGCGAGGAAAGCACCAGCTCTGGTGTCACCGGTACTAACCAGGCACCAACTTAAAACTGGAAACTTTCTGTTGGAGTAGAGAATAGACTATATATATGTCGCAGATTCAACGCGATTAATAATTGCAAAATTGGTGTTACTACCGTCGTCCGACATTATAAGACAGTCAGTGCGCACGTCCGGCGCAGGCGACGTTCGAAACTCAAGTGACTAACGAATTCACTTAGTGCCACGAAACAGTCGCGCCACTGACATTTGGTAGATCACACAGACTAGGCATTGTCAATTGTCAACGTTGACAGTCTACCTTACCATACCACACCGCATTATACGACTAACTTCATAATGGCGGGAATTTTCAAATATTCATTCTCCGACATATATGTATAATAGAGTAGCCAGAGGGAACAACATTATTCTCCGGTACTAAGTCCACATGGTTAGAAAGCCGAGTTCAGCCTTAAACAAGCGATCTAAACAAAATCGCGTTAAAATGAGAAAATAAAAAGTTCTGTTTATATCTGGTTGTAAAACCTTAACGATATCGTTATTCTGATGGAATTCCGGATTATTTTGTGGTAATACTTCGGAGTTTCATGACGCTTTCATGAGCTTTTGTAACAAAGATGCAAAGCTTTTAAGTTTCAGCTTAGGAGTAATATATATAACAGCTCTAGTGCGGACTCAGATATTAGTAAACGTAATTTCAATTTTAAAAAATATTTAAAGAGAATATTGACTACATGACCTGGTGAACTACGTATACCTACATATATTGGTGTCAAAACTTAATACAAATATTTAAAAACAGATCAAAAATATTGTACTTCATACTACAGTTATGAAATACAAATTTCTGATGACTAATGATAGCCAAGTGTCATTATTTTTCTCTAAAAAGACATCAAATACTCACGCACATACGAAAAGTTTTTATGGGAATTTTTTTTTTTTCACTGCTTAAACCTTCCCTGAACTTGCACAAATATTTAAAGATAATTAGCAAAATCGGTCCACCCATTCTCGAGTTTTAGCAAGACAAGAGAACAGCAATGAATAAACGAGTATATAAGTGCCGCAGCCAACCAGCTTTATTGGCCCTTCAATTAACAGCCTAGCCTCTTAACTAAACAGCGCCGTTTAACTAGCGGCCTGAATGATATTGAGCTAGTTGATCAATCAGATGAGTTGGATCTATGACGTTTCATTATTTGCTTAGCCTGTTGACTGTTAATTAAAAATTAGTTCCACTTTTCACCTTAGCTAGGCAGGCGTTGAAACTATTTCAACTGTCACTGTGGCGTCGGCAAACCACAACTTTGATGGTGTTTACCCAAGTTTAATGCAAAACAACAAGTATAATGGAAGAGTGTTGTGACAATAATATGTTCAATTAAGACTGACTCGAGCAATTTTAATGAAATATTCTTTAGGTCAGACGTTTCATCTTATTATATATATCTGTCATATGGCCACTATATGATACGAATGCCCTAAGAATTAGCCATCCAGTTTATTAAATGTTGTAACAAACGCTACGGCTGAATATCTTTAAGGCCGCTAGTTAAACCGCGTTAGTTATTAAGCTATCCTGTTAAATGAACCGCTAATTAAGCTAGTTGGCTGCGATATATGCATGACGTTTAGAATACAACCACAACGTGTAGTAAAACGATAAGTGATATCACTATGTATTTTACATCTTAGTAGATTGTTGGATCAAGTAAAATAAGAAAAACTTGCAGATTTTGAATAATTAGCTAGTTTAATTGTATTAATGTTTTTTTTCTATTTTCATATTATTTATTATGTTTGCATGTAAGTCCTTGTCACCGAAGTGTGCCGAGCGTTGGCAATCTTTTATGAATATTTATTAATTATTTATTTAAATAAACAAATATTTAGAATATTCTTTATCTTCCTTTAAATTTCTACAATTCGTACATCGTATCTTTAACTTTCGTACTAGCTGATCTGACAATGATCTAAAATTATCGTGATTCATGTCCTTTTTTAAATATTGTCCAGTTCACTGTTTACATATGTTTTAATTGCTTTGTTTTGTTCCATTATTTTTCTCTAAATACCTAATGTTTTTTATGTATTCTCCATAGTAGCTTATCATTTAAAAAAATCAAACGCACAACTAAATGCAACACTCGTCAAGCGAGTTTGCTTTTCTTGCCGAAGCCGCGCACAAATTATTTGACGAGGTCAATTAGGTATGTGCAACTATTTAATCAAGTATCGTTTAACAAATTCATTAAATTACGTGTCAGAGTGAATTTACTAGACTGAAATTGGGACGTGTATCGCTCATATATACATAATATTAAGTTTTTCATGTAAATAAAATATAATTTTGTAAGGAGAATGAAAGTTCTTTAAACATTATTTTTGCATTTCTTGAGATTACCTTATCTAATTATTTTTTTCTCTCTTAACTACAGGTTTTAGCCTAATCACCTTGTTAGCTGGAAGACTTACATGGCCCACTCTAAGAATTTTTTTTGCTAAGTGTGTGAACGACTCCCGTTGTAGGACTGCCCTGGTAGACCTTTAACTGTTCAAAGAGCATACTCGTCCCTCAAAGACCGGCAAAACACACACTAAAAGAAAGGTGATGTCTGCCTTTCATGAGTGGAATTGTTTGCCTCCCTCTCCAATAAAATATATAGTACATTTAACACACTTATACACGAACAATTCAATAACAAAAGGTCATCTTTAAAATTTTGTGCAACTTTCTTAAAGCCAATTCATATAGATTCAAAACGTCCACGCGGCTACACTTAATTATGCCGACGTGAGTATACATATGATTATAAAAAATATAGAAGATTTTCCCGTTCGTTGACTCTCCGGTGGATTTAAAATCGTTTTCATAGCTAAGGCAACTCCATTTGATTATAATATAGGATAAAATATATCCTTACATTGTGGTTATCAGTATATAGTTTTTAACGTATTTTAATTCTAGAATTTTTCTAAGATACGTTTATGGATAAGGCTTTAATTACCGACTTAACTCTAAGTATGACTTCTGAATATAAAAAACATATTGGATTTTGACGTCAAAATATAATACAAAAATCAGAGTGCAGCTGTACCACGTTTCATTATTAGCATTATAATTAATTAGAACTAGTTGGTTTGGAGTAGATACTCTTGGGTTTTAGGTTCAAATACACAGGAGGTACTGGTGATCCCAGAGCTGGTGCTGGACTATACGGCGAGAAAATAGCCAGCAAGGTACACAGCCGCAGGGACCAAACTTTTTAAATTTGTTTTAATTTTCTATTTATCACGTTTTATTATTACTATATAGGTTCAGAATATTGTAAATACTGTATATTTGTGTATTAGAACTGGTTAGGTATTAAACATTCTTGTTATCTTATATTTGATCAGTCTCTGATTGGTTTTGTACCAATCCTCGCATGCTGGGCTGGGCCGCCCGCGTAGATTTCGTCTACGTAAGATTTTTTTCGACCTTTCAACAATAAATATTAAACAAACATAAAACCACAATTCAATTTAAAATTAAACCTTTCTTTTAAACTACATAATTTAATATTGAAATATGCGCCGGAGTTTTAATTAGAATAAATAAAGAATAACACAGTTGTACCAACATCAATAATTTATTTCGCATTTTTATTCACATTTAGGCTTTAAATAGACATTAACACTAATCGAAGAGAAAATACTTATTATCTTACTTATCCATAAAGTATACTATTAAATGATGGAACTATAATAATTTGCAAGTAATTAACGTGCACCTTATGTAACTAATTAAGGCTAATAGTATATAAGAACAGAAGTAAAATTAAATTTTACACACAAACTATAAATATTTAAACATATTTGCAATAGACACAGGAATAATATTTACACATAAAACAACACTTGACGATACACATATTTACATATATATTCTGTTAGGAGATTGTAACGCTACGTAATAATGTACAATACAGAATATTGGTGGTTCAAAGCAAACACGAATTATGAAGATCTTTTGAAACTTCGACGGATTTTAGGTACATTTACAAACTTTTGATTCGTTAAGTATTTGAATCATTATATACAAATAGTTTCGCTTGTTTTTATACACTTTCAGTGTGTCAAACTATAAGGAAGAGATTATTTAAATATATTTGGATCAATTAGATGCTTCACAATAATTTCCATACAAAAATTATTTTTTAAAGGTTTTGGAAATGTGCCATCAAAAACGTAAGCTGTAAAAAAACAAGACTAGAAGCTCAGCCTTTTTCTATCGTAAAAAGTTTAATGTCAGTACTGGGACCTTCTGTCTTTTTACGTAAATAGCTAACCTAACAACATCGTATACTGACCATATCAATATTACAATTTTATAAATTTCAAAATACATTGACTTTGTCATCGCAGGGAAACACAATGTATCTCACAAGTAATAGATGATTGTTTGTTATGTTCGCATTCTTATATTGAGTTTTTGAGTAGATTTTTAGTTTAATTAAAAACATATAATATACAAATATCTCTTTATAATATTAATCGAATTGCATACAAACAGTTTATCGAGATGGCAACACCACAAACACAACTGAGTACATACATTAATTTACTAAAGCTACTCTAAAACAACCAACAGGGCTCGGCAATTTTTAACTTTGGTATTGCGTGATCCGAAGTTTACGACAACAGCGCTTTGGATATTCGGAATTGAATACAAAAATTTCATTATAACTATCGCTTTATGATTGAATGTATAATATGATTCATAGCTCAATAACCTACAAAGTCCATAAAACAAAACACTATCTTTTTTTTAAATTAATTACAGGATTCGACGTTTAGTTTTCAACGGGCAGCGAAAGCTCACGCTCTCGTTAAATTCAATGTCATATGTTAATCAAAAATAATGTTCGATTACTCATTTTAATGATTTGTTGGATTAATTTTGAAGGCTATTACATACATACGTCATTGGACTATTACAGAATTTACAAGAAAGCGCTTCGAAGCTTTTGAGATCGGATTACCGTCGCATCAGCTGGTTCCAAAGAGTGACGAATAAAAGAGTCCTTCAACGAATCGGGACGATACGAAAAATACAAAAAGTCGCATATCTGACGCGTTTAACGTCATCATCGATACGACTTGCAGCTTATATTGAAGGGCAAAATTCGAGGCAGGAGACGGGATGGTAGGTAAAAGTAGTTGCGGTTGCGAAACAGGAGTGGACAGGCATTACGCTGAGGAACTGTTTAGACTAGCGCAAGAAAAGCGGCAATCAAATTTGTTAACAACCTTTAGTAATGTAATTAACTGTATTTCTCATTAACTCCTACACACACACACATGAATGTCGTTACCGAGTCATGTCAATCGTAAAATATGTATCGTATTTAGGTTATACAAATTGAATATGAATGAAGCGAATGAAGATATATAATACATGTCATATGTAGATGTCGTAATATATAGATTTTGTGGTTAATTAATTTTTCTTCAAGAGCTAACGCCGGCCACAGTAGTCCATCAACTTACAAGTACAAAACTATCAAATTAAATCACGTAGAGTGTAAATATGCTTTCGCTTTGTAAAATTTCACTTTGAGCAGTCTGCGAGTAAAGTATATTTTCTGCAACTTAATTTAATTATAGAGCTACCAGAATCAGTTGCTGGCTTGGATAAGCTGTCACCCCAACATCTAAAAGAGTTCATCATTCAGTGTTAGTGAAACAGGTACTCGTCTTTTAGAAGAAGCACTACAAAAACTTAAAAATAAAATGAAGGGAAATAAACAAAGCTATTGTCCCCATTTCATATGGGGCAAACTTGGTTGCAGTCACTAAAAACGGTGGATGAGGGATGTAGATGGTGGGTGGGGTGGGGATGAGGCCAATTGGGAAGCACTTTTCGTAACCTCGAAAATTACATATAAAACATTTTTGAACTAACACAACTTGACTTTAGAACTAATGGCTGTGATGCCGCTATGTTCATGTCTCATGCCAGATTATGCAAATACAAGAGACTTCAGGCAAGATTCAATTGAGACTGAATACCGTAAGCAAAAATTGAATATTTGAAACAAAGGAAATACAGTGACCCCCGGACGCAGGAGACCGCATTCTAGGAAATTGCATTTAAAAAATACGAACAACGTTTGAAAATAATATATAGTATTAATAATAACAATTAAATTGAAACAAGTGCAAAGGTACGTAAAACTAATTATGGATTTGACAAATCATAAATTTCACACTACAAAAAATATTATATATGATATATGGGGGACAGAATTCGCGGGGTAACGGGTTGAATAAGGTTTATTATAGAAGAATTTTTTTTGAGACAGGAGTCTCGTCTCTACAAATTACTTATAAGTTTTATTTACATTTAGTTTTAGTTTGTGAAACAGAGTCCGAACTAATCGAATAATTAAATTATGTCAACTATAAAATAAACAACGATTTCGAATCAAAGATGTTTTCATTATTGAAGATTGAAGACTCGCAGAAAACGCGAGAATGTTACCAGCATTTTAAGAACCAGTACTTGTTTGAAACACCCTTTCGGTTAAGAAGAAAATGCTTTAAAGAATGTTTATACACTAAAACATCGTTAATCGAACTCATACAATTAAACTCTCATAATGTCCGGTATAAATTGACCTGTCTTGAGCCGTTTATCATTGTGATAAACGATCCATCTTGGAGTTTATTATTGCGGTACCACAGACGAGGGTGGTTAAATGTCAAACAGATCTATGTATAGTCTGTGGATAATTTTTTTTCATTAATCTTTGAAAACTGTTAATATTGTAACGATTTTTTCTTGGAAATAAATTGATGCGTCAAAATATCATTTCAATATATGGTAACTTTTGTTATGATTACGAAGTGTTAATTGTCTATGCGTATGAGTTTTGTGACATAGTCTGTGGTGTGCTGATTATATATTTTGTTAAGTCACTATAATGATAGAGACAATATATAAAGGTTAATAAATTATGGAGATATTAATAATTATTCTTAATTTTTTTTATAGAACCGCCAGGAGGTTCACCTGATATTAAGTGATACCCATTGACAGTCTCAATGACTCTTTAGTGAGTTGCCGGCCTTTTAAGAACTGGTACGCTATCTTATTGAAGGACGCTAAGTAGAATTGGTTCGGGAATACGTCAGTGGGCAGCTGGTTCCACATAGTGGTGGTGCGCGTCTAAACTACCTTAAAAACGCTCAGTTGAGGAATGATTGACGTCGAGGTGATACGGGTGGAATTTCGTATTCTGACTTGACGTCCAATAATGAAACTGAACTGCTGTTAAATGCGGTAGAAGATGAAGAGTAACCCCATATCTCTACGCAATAAGAGACCAAGCCGTTTGGAGAGGCATTGGTCGTCAATGTTCGTTCGCCCAGAGGTGAGAAAAGTACTCAATGTGGAGCCAAATTTGCGCTTTAAAATACACATGCGATTAAAAATAAACCAATTTAGAAATAAGAGCAGCGCATTGGATTAGTTTGTATAAGTGTTTCCTGTGTTTACTAAAAGAGCGATAACTAAACATATACATTTTGATATGCTAGTCATGACGAGTTCTCATGTAAAAAAGTATGTATCTGGTAAGATACAAAGAAAAATTAAGCTAAGCCCATGGACACTCTCAATGCCAGAGGGCTCCTGAGTGCATTGCCTTTTAAGAATTGGTAGGATTTTAGTATAAATTCCTATGAAGAATTCTGGAATCAGTTATGATTGTCCGTACCCATATGTATTCAAAACATTAAGAGATACATTCCCGAATCTACTGAGGGATCCAACGCGATTGTAGGTGTCATCGATCATCGCAATGTATTAGAGAAATAGCTACCCAATCAATTATTAATCACGTTACAGTTAAGAAAACACAACATAATGCTGTCAAGCTGGTGATTGGAGTTTCAAAGGCACAAAGCTTTGATGTGTGAGGTTCTTAGATTAAATGTTTTGCGATACTAACATAGAATATGACGTAATGATTTGTAATTTATGAATCGTAAGATTACCTGTTAGGTTTTATTATTTTTATTTTATACTAAGTTTGGTAATTCTAGAATTTTTCAGTGTTACATATAATTTTATTTTTATTGATTTCGTTATGCACGCTTAATTTTTTTTCCTTACTATTGCCTGGAAAGCTTGTTAACGATAGGGCCGCCCGTTGCGTTCCTAATTTGTTTTTAATGGAATCTTCTTTAAATAAATAATATAATTGCTTTCAATTATAATTGCATACTAGTTTGACATTGTTGTGTATTTCTAATTGATCCATAACATATACCAATTTCAAGGCAAATATAGGATTTATTTGTCGAGTTGTATTCCCATTCATTCCATCCTGATACTTTGCAAGTTTCAATAGTGACTCTTTCAATATTGACTTGTA
The DNA here is from genome assembly GCF_905147105.1 of Pieris brassicae. Taxonomy (NCBI): domain Eukaryota; kingdom Metazoa; phylum Arthropoda; class Insecta; order Lepidoptera; family Pieridae; genus Pieris; species Pieris brassicae. Next base: position 1,481,512 of record NC_059673.1, on the reverse strand, counting down.
CCACAAATTCCAATTACAAACCGGGATGAACGGTTCTATGGAACTTCGACATCTTACAAGTAACTAAAATACACTCAGGGCAAAGTTAGTTGTTAATAAAATTGTTATAATTATTATTGTCTTCTTTAAAATGGCGCTACAAACCTTTTAGGTCTTAGATTTCTGTTTGTTTCATGATCAACTGTCAATCTAAATAGGCACGTATGTGAACAGCCTCCTGTGCCTGACACACGTTGACTTTTGGGACTATGGCAAGCTGGTTTCCTAACAATGTTTTCCGTCTCTGTTCGAGCGAATGAGCAGATAGAAAGACAATTGGTACACAGCCGAGGATCGAATCTCAGTGATGAGAGTCGTACGCTGAAGCCAATAGGCTAACACTGCTCATAGTCTTTGCAATACTGCATACGTAACGGATGTAAATTAAATATTGAGGAATATCAATTATTATTGTCAAAAGAATTATTATTATTACTCTGTAACTAGAATATATTGTCACATCTAGTTGGAATTCCAAGAGATAAGCCCTTCGGATATTGGAAGATCAGGGATTTTTTTGATGACGTCTTCATTGGGTTTGTGTAAAAGTCAATCAATTGGAAATCTTTTGGTATTATAGAGAACCACTGCATACTATAAAATGTTCTAAGAATGGAAAAGACTAGTTCCAGGTCTCTACGTCCAACATTGATTACATTTTTATTGAGTTATCTTAAGGATTAATTTGAATGAAAGAAACATTTATTTAGTTATCCCAACTTATCTTTAAGTTACCACCACCGATTTTCAGTGGAACTAGCTGCCCACTGAAGTATTTCCGAATGAATTTGACTTAGGGGCCTTTACAGAGCCTTTAAATTCTTAAAAGGCCAACAACGGACTCGCGAGCCGGCGGTCTACTGCTGGTTGGCCTCCTGTTCTATATCAAAAAAAATATCTACTTATTGTGCTAAGAATATTATAGTGTTCAGTTAGAAGTGCTGGAAATTCTGGTACATTGATTAAAATCTGAAAACATGTACTTATAATAAATGTAAACTGGGGCGGCTGCAGGACATGCGGAAAATAATAAACGCTTCAAATATAATTTTCTCCTACGATTTTGTTCCCTTTGGAGTAGAGACTCTTGGGCCGTGGAGTGCAATTGCAATCGGCCACTGCCACAGGGTACACCAAACTTTTAAAATTTGTTTTAATTTTCTATTAATTCATTTTTTTTATTACTAGTAGGTTAAGCAAACTGAAAATTTTATATATTTATTATTATTAAGTTTTATAAATTTCTTTAGCCGACTATTTGAAAGTATCGGGATTCATATTTCCCATTTTCTTTACTTTGAGTTGAATAGAGAACGTTGTTCCACGAACTTGGAGCTTATTAAAAGATAACGTTTATTTATAGAGTTATTAGTTTTCATAGAAGCCTAGGAAATGTAAGTTTGTGTAATGCACATTTTCTTTTCAAAGAAAAATCTTTATTTATCATGAAATTATTGGAAATCCATGCAAACCACAACAAATCTTTTTATAAGTAAAATACTTTTACATGCAATAATAATTTTCAATAATTTACATCTCATTAAATATTATTTAAAGTTGAATATAATATAATTTATATACAGAAAATATATCATTGATATATCTATTATATATTTACATTATACTCTTTGATAGCAATTAAAACTAAGATTATTTGTAACATTCATTAATTAAGAATATTTCAATAAATATTTATAATATAAGAGAACCGCAGTGTTTTTGTCTGGTTTAGGACTTCCAAATTATAAATAACCTTAAACGAACCTGGAACCATCGACTCATTACACCTAGTTTGTAAATACTTTGTATAACATATATTTAAATATATTTATTTGTCCAAATATATGATGATATTGCACTTATCAATACTATAGCTTTCACATTTAGAAATTATATTTTATTTGTTCAAAAAATATTTATTTTTAAATAAAAAAATATTTACCGCCCGCCTTCTCTTCTTCTGTAACTGACAATAATGGAGTTCAGTTAGAAAATCATTGGTTGACATGTCTTCGGACAATCGCTGAGTGAAATGTGTTGGCAATCAAACTCGATTATCGAAATTAAGTTCTCCACTCCATAAATTGACGTTAAGACATTATCTACCTTCGCTGGTAATTTAAACTACGATTACACTTAGACCTCTCCAATTCAGTTATATCATTACGATGGTCGGTGTCACTGTATCTTTCATCATTTCTCTTAAAACAATGGCATTCTCTTCGTTCATTATAATTCTGTCATTCTATGACATCTGTTGTCAATGTAAATCGAGCTGATTCACTGATCGAATCATCACGTACCTTGAGCCGTCTATTTCCATTCATATGTTCGATGAAGGACGTGTTTGTGTTTCGCAGATCGCGGTGAATGTTATTCGAAGGCGAGAGGTGAGTTAGACGGTAGCTCGCGCAGGAGTCGTTCCTTCGTACGACAGTTCGTGTGGTGCCCGCTCTTGAGCTGCCGATGGGGGCGAACGATACGTTCTGCTCTGGCGGTGGCAGGCAGCAGCAGCATTTGAAGTAGGAACGGTGGAACTCGCGTCTGAATTTACCTGGAACAAATGTGGAGTGATGCAATGAGGATGGGTAATTTGTGAGGGTTTTAAGCTGGTTGCTGAATTGTACCAAAGATTCTGAGGTTTCAAAAGTTCTTATGTACAGTAAATTATTTTTTTAAATTTTCTTTACGACAGTGCCTTTTGTTTACTGCAAGAACCAATGGTTATTATAATAGACGCGAATATGAACTCGTCAATGAACTAAATCATTAAAACGACATCAGATATGTATTAAAATTGATAATCAAATCTTTATTTTTGTTGATTCTACGTAAATTGCTGCTGGAGCATGTTTGAAAAGCCAGGCCTTGCAACGTTTATTTGCCAAAAAAACGTTCGCCAACAGCATCTATAGAAAAACCTCCAGCAATTGTCACAATGCTTATTTACACAACACTGCTATTCATAGATGTATAAAAACTGTTACAGTGCACTCTAACAGTTTGTTTATAAATGACACAGGAGTGACAAAGACAAAACATACAGCTTATGATAATAAAGTGTAAAAATAAAAAGTACGTGCGAATACATAACAAAAATATTGGGAGCATGCGGTTTCCGAATAACCAAAGCAAACCACATACTAACCTGAAAAGCCTGGGAAACCTGCAAGCAAAATTTTTCTGTGACGTATATTGGTGAAATTGAGATATATAAGTATTGTCTACACCAAGAGCATCTAGCAAGCTGTACTAAAATGCAAACAAAAGTTAGTAAAGAATTATTTTATGACTCTATCATTTATTGTCTACAATTCTACTTATTTATTGGCTGTATACACTTGTCTAGACGGAGGAAACACCCGTGAAACAAGAAAGAAAGAAAGAAAAAACTTTGTAAAACATAAACCTGTATCTTCTTTGAGATATTTATGATTTTAGACACTTGATAAATAAATTCAGCAAAACACGATTACAATATTTTGATAATATGTTGTTTATGATTTTAAGTGAATGTATAAAGCATTTGTTTTCAAGAAAGTGGTTAAAATAAAAGAGTGCGTGTTTAGATAAAGAGAAAAGGAAGTGAAAAGAAAAACATGTCTTCATTATTGTTCAAATAATTCTGCACCGGTATTCTGAAACCGCAAATACCGTTTGCGAAAGTATCAATACGGATGTTAAGGAAACTACATTGAAAGAATATAGGGGTTGATATTATAAAATACAGAGTACCGACGCTGATATAGAGAGAGGCCTACGAAGTGTGTGACGAGTGACAATTATAAAAAAAAACACTTTCCGTTTCAGCATAGTACCGCAGTAGTACGTAGTAGGTTGAGATGTTAATGATTAATGATTGATGGAATTTTTAAACACTGCAAATTATTGCCCATAACAGAAAAAGTAAATAAATGTCTTCTAGTCGAGCACTTTTTCCGAGATGACATAAAAAAAGTGTTGAGCATGTACATATCCAAGTGATTACGCAAGTTTGGCTTTGTACATCGAGAGCAAACAACGTATATGGCGAGAGAACTTTGAGGTATTTGCTACTGTGGCTAATAAATGGTCTTCCCAGTCAGATATTAGATAGCCTAACGCTAACCAACATAACATTAAAAAACTACTTTTATATGCAATTGTCGCGCTCCTAAACAATACTGCTATGGTTACATTAATACAAACCACAGCGGTTTTCTAATGTAACTTATTCTGATTATATTATATTATTTTGTATAATAAAGAGAGAAAAAAATGTTGTTTAAATTTGTTAGGGAATGTGTAAAGTTTAGAATCGTTAGTGAAAATTTTGAGTTTATGTGGTGAAGATGGAAACTCCAGTCTCGATAGAGGTCCAGACAAGACGGAAGTGCTAACATACTGTTGTGTATGTATGTTTATGTTTAAAGAACTTTACTTCTAATTACAAAAAATGTATGTTTTACATGAGAAACTAAAATATAAGAACGAGATACACGTTGCCATCAGCCGTCCTAATTTTAGTCTACTAGGATATGAGCCCTCATGTATGCTTAATGCCCTTTTGAATTGGTTGAACGCGCTAATATTCGCGCCAATTTCATATGGTAATGGTTAAATAATTGCACACCCTCATACTTAATAGACTTCTACAAATAATTTGTACGCGGCTTCGGCAGTGGGTATGTACAATTGTACAGCCAATAACATGATAACTTATATTTGTGTAATCGTAAAATTATAACCTAATTCATACACGTGTTAACGAAATTATCATTTATGCTCAAGACATTGAAGGGACGTAATATTCAGACATAGAGAATAAAACAAATACGCCATTAACATTAGCTGTTCCATTCAAAAGCTCAAATGTGCTTTACGTTCTACGGCTGGTATTAATTACTACTGGTGTATAAATATCATAAACAGTTCATTCTTCATGCCCTAAAGATTCACTACGGAGTAAATCAGCTCTCTATGAGAGTCGTCAGAAGTTGATCTACTCTTTTAAATAAAAACTTTTCTCTCTCTAACTGTTACGAAAAGAGATAGAAGTTAGTTAGATAAAACGTTTAAGAATTTGTGTTTTCGTCTCTTTGGTAAATAAAATTAAATATTAAAAATAATTCTAAGCATCGAATATGCAGTGCATTTGTTAGATAATTATTGTAAAGTTGTAACTTTAGGCATTAAGCCTAGTGATTAGGATGTGTTGTATTTGATCACCGCTGTAGCCCCATGAACTTATCGTTCTGAGCGTATTTAAGGCGCTCGTACCGTAGGAAAACATTGTGAGAAAATCTATAGACTCAAGAAGTGACTGGCACAGAATGCTGATCTACTTGTCTAAGAAACCAAGGGTTGTGGCTATATGTATATGTATGTCACGGGAATATAACAAAATCCGCAAGTTTAATTTATAAACTTAGATTAAGTTAGGTATACAAAATATTGTAAAAATATTTAAAAGAGTTTCTTGCCCATTTTTCTACATATTAAACTAACCAGTCGTATTTTTAAATGTTTTTAACATGTAATTTTGACTTTCAAAAGTGCCAAAAGGTCTAATTGAAATAAATTGATTTGAATTTGACTTCAAAGAGATTGTAAAACTAGAATTGTTAAATAAATTTTCTTGTTTTATTTATAAACAACATAAACCATTATCAATAATTACTATACTTGTAATTTAATAATATGCGGTTATTGAGTAAAAAAAATTGAGTTCCTTAAGGACTTTATTCATATCATAGATTCAAAATAATTGCTTTAAGTTCTCAGTCTGCTCTCAAATCTCTAATCGAAGGCTCCAATAACAACATACTGGAGCAATTCACATGAAGTGGACAGTGAGTTGGTTAGCAATTTAAAATATTAAATAAAGTAATTTTAAATATGATACGATATTTCAATATATTATGATGTAAAAAATAATTTTATACTATCGTCTCATCAAACTCAGTGCGACATCTGTGTTATTAAAAAATACATTCAGCAATTATTTTGGATAAAAAAAATTTGATCGAACTTATTGAAGAAGTCATAAAAATTTTACTTCCGGTTTTGGAATTTAAAATTGGTTTATTTCTCAAAATTTACTTTCTAATAAAAATGGGAAAAACAAAGATCTACACGAATTGCAAAGTGACTTCAAAAACTTACTCCAAAAACAATTTTTTGGATAAAATAAATTTGGTCGAACTTCATGAAAAAGTCATGAAATGTTTGCTTCCGGTTTTAGATTTGAAATTTGTTTATTGCTCAAAATTTATTTTCTTATCAAAATGAGAAAACCAAGATCTACACGAATTGCTAAGCTTGTTATTACAAAAACTAACTTCAAAAACATCAGAATTTCAATTAGCAAATTTTACGTTGCCCACTTAAATTACCCGAAAATAAATAATTTCTCACGACTTCACTTAGTTTTCGCTGTCCGCTTTATGTGTAACGCCTACTACTAGCTACGGTTAAATAGTTACAAGTAAAATAAAAAGGTTATCAAGGTACTAATAACGTTGCGAAGCAGGAGCGTATGAATAAATTACTACAAATTTAAAATTATAAAACCCGATTCAACGGTAAAATAAAAAGAAACTGATTAGGAACACTGCAACAGCTTAGGCGAACATAAATAGAAACCCTCAAGAATTCGTTTAGAACCATTTTAATATTAACTATATCGTTGTTTAGCATCAAATGCGATTTTTTCTTTTGTATACATTTCTATGTACATGACTTTGCAAAAGTATACACATGTCTTTCCATCACAGTATAAACAGAATTTGATAGAAAGAGACCTAAGCGTATTTCAGGTTGTATATTTAGGCCAAATAAATTTATACGCAGTTGTTGAATACGCATTATTAGATTTATATGTAAATCATATCAAAATTTATTTACTTATATTAGTAACTACTTTTATTAAACAAGTTTACACTAGCTGTGCTCCGAACTCAGTTTAATGTTTTTACTTAGCCATAAAAGCCTTCCTTAGAGTTCAAGGAATAAATAAAAATATACTCGAATGGGTCCAGCCATTTCCACACATTTTACTGTTAAATTATTAGTATCTTTAATTAAAAAGATGAAGACGGCTGTCCAACATGAAACTGGATACAATTTTTTTTCCGGTTTAGTACTATAAAAAGGCGATTAACTGAAAGTTAATGTTTGTGTCACGTGCTAAAAATCCCACTTTCGATTCTGGGTTATATATCTTTAGGATAAATAACGAAACAGACTCAAAAATGTATCTGCCTCATCAAACATTATCTTTCTAATGTGTTACAAAAAATCGAGGGTAAATAATGATCAAAGAAACCCTGTACCTAATTAGCAAATCTTTCTTTCTTTGTGTTGAGATTCTTTTGTAACTTGTAAGACAATAGTGATTTGTGATTAGATAGTACTTTACGATACATTAAACTTAATTGAGTATCGGATTTCTTTTAGGTCTGGGCCTCAGATATCTGTTTCATGATAATTTGTCTAATAGCAAAGTAGGCGATTAGCCTTCTTACACACGCCACCGAATTTTTGGGTCCAAGGCAAGCCGGTTTCCGCACGATGTTTGCCTTCACCGTTCGAGTGACTGTTAAATGAGCATAGAAAGTCCATTGGTGCACTGCCAGGGATCGAACCTACAATCTCAGGGTTGAGAGTCGTACGCTGAAGCCACTAGGCCTACTCTAAAACAACGAGTTTCGGCAATATATAATAAAAATACCTAACGTGTAACAAAAGATTTAGATAATAAAGTATTTATTATATTTGTTTATTGACACTTCGTTGCATGTACAGAAATATAATATAATTGACATAATTAAATAAAAAAAGGGCAACAGGCGGCTTTATCGCTTTCGAGCGACCTCTTCCAGGCAATCACTGTATCAAAAAAACTATATAAGGCAAAGTGCAAAAATATACAAGACATATAATTAGTTTGACAAAAACTAATTGAACAAACCACATTAATTAAAGCATATGTAGATAGGACAATATTAAAAGTATGTTTAAATTGTTTTCGAACTCTTTAGTGAATTCGTTTTTTTTTAGTTTATATATTAAACAGTAAAAATACAAAAATAATGTATTTTTTTGTTTGTGATATACTTAGAGAGAAGATATACTTAAAAGAGATTATTATTTATGACATTTATTGTTAAGTACTTAAAATTGACTTTGTCCAAATATTAGGTCCTCGTACTGGTCCGAATGTTTTTTAGTCAAAGAATAAACATCCTAAAAAATCGAAAAAAAAAGCGGCATAGCAATGGTACATACTTTGATTAATTAAATATTTAAAAAAACACTTTTTGTACCTTCCATACGTCAATTTCATATGTCAAATACATAATATTTACCGCTAATATTAGCTAGTTTATAAAAGCCTTTTGTGACTGAGACATACCGTTGATTTCTGTTTAAGGTATACCGTAAACTGAAAGACGTATACGTATACGATACGAACCGATGAGGTCAAACGACGTATGGGCATCACGAGAACGGCTATGGACAAGATGAAAAAAATATGGAGAAACAGGAATAGAACAAAAGCCACGAAGACCAGGCTCGTGAAGACGCGCCCATATTTCTGTACGCGGCTGAAACGTGGACCTTGCAAGATGTGGAAAGACAGAAAATAGACGCTCTGGAAATGTGGTGTGAACTACTACTACCACTACTACATAGCGATCACGATCGCTCTGTCAAGAGTGTACCGGATAAGAAGAAGAAACTGAAAGACACTCTCTGTACAAGTCTGCGGTGCAAAGCAGTGATTCAAACGACCTCAGAGATAAGATAACACCTCTATTGAACTGATCTGTGTTGGCCTAGTGGCTTCAACGTGTGACTCTCATCCCTGAGATGGTAGGTTCGATCCCCGGCTGTGCACAAATGGACATTCTATGTGCGCATTTAACATTCGCTCGAACGGTGAAGAAAACATCTTGAGGTTCGTCTTGCCTTAGACCCAAAACGTCAACAGCGTGCGTCAGGCACAGAAAGCTAATCACCTATTTGGCTATTAGATTAATAAATGATCATGAAACAGATATAGAAAATTGAGGCCTAGACCTAAAAAAGTTTGTAACACCATCGATAATTCAAATATTGAACTATAACACAATTGTTTTACAAAATTTGAGAAAATTTCAGAAACTACAGTCTAATAACATAACACACTTAGCCAAGTGGTTGTAATAATGGAAGCTTTTTGCTTTGATAGGAGCTTTAATTTAATTATTAGAAAGGATATTTTATGAAGATGAGGTCTTGAAAATGAAATAATTCATGTACATTCCATTCGTGAAATATTGTTGCAAGATAACTTAATTCCGTTCGTGTAATTTTTAATGAATTAATTTAACCACGGTCCAATTTTCATATTGATGCTGAAAATTCTGTATCGTTATGCAAAATTTCAGTGCGTTGAAATCCTTTCATATACGTGGATTTTTTTTACTTATATTTACACAAGTGTTGGCCTAGTGTCATCGGCGTGCGGCTATCATCCCTGAGGTCGGTCCATCCTCGGCTGTGCAGCAATGGACTTTCTTTCTATGTGCGCATTTAACATTTGCTCGAATGGTGAACCTAAAGACCCTTAGAGCCAAAAAGTCGACGGCATAAGTCAGGCTCATGAGGCTGATGATCTACTTGCTTATTAGACAAATGACCATGAAACAGATACCAACAGAATCTGAGGTGTTTAGCGCCACTAATGAATTTATTTTACTATAAATACAGTTATATTTAGTTACAGAAATTATTATGAGAACACTTCCTTGATGTTATTTTTTAAATTGAAATAAAATTTTGAAATCTTTTCTGGTCTCGACTTCTAAAAAACTGTGAGGAACATATCACAAGTTTTCTCTACCCTTTAAATCTTGATGTTATTACTTACCACTCATAAAGTTGTAAATCAGCGGGTTGACAGCTGAGTTTGCGTAGCACATCACATGCGAGATGAGAGCAATACAGGTCATGATGTCGCTCTGCCTCACGTCGTATGCCACTCTGTTGAGATATTGAAGATTAAAGGACGATGATTTTGAATATGATACATTGACATTTCAATTGAAAATCAAATCAGTATACAGTAGGCATGGTTTATTTACAAAAAAAACATTGTATTACAACTAAAAATAATATACAGCAGGAAACTTCTTGCTGAATAGTATAGTAAATAACAGTAGCTACATATACTCTTCAGCGAAGAGTGGAGAAAACTATTAAGATGCGATAGATAAAGCAAGCTACAAAGCAAAAAGGTTATGTTTTCGGCAGCGGTGATATTCTAGAATGTACTGCCATGCAACCACTTCAAAAGCTTTCAGTGTCGTTATTTATTATATTTAAACTGAATATAAATAAACCTAAATCCCTACGAACATCTTAGAGAAAATAAAGAATATAAATTATTATTATTGTTATTAAATATTTTTTATACAAGTATTTTAGGCCCAATTCTTTTTCAAACATTATCGAGTAGTTTTCGTACAGAAAGATAAAATTTCATGACAGTGTCCTAGAGACCAACTGAATTCCGCAGTACACTTTCTGATCTTCAAAATGTAACGTCCGTAATATTCCAAATTTGCTCCGTAAACAAGAATAAAGATTCGGAATAAATAATACACTCAGAACGCGGACCTTGTCCACGCTCCTAATAATCCCATACTCCCCGCTCCCACGCTCCTAATACTCCCATTCGGAGAGGCACTACAAATAATTGCATTTGATTAAGTGGAGTTTAAAAATAACTCCAATAAAGCAGCTCATCGAAGTCCAAAAAGTGAAAATCATCGTTTTCAATCAATCACCTTAAAAGTCATAACATCGTCGGCAAACAATAGGACCTATCATTGAATAACGCCCGAAAGGTCGTTGATGATAATCAAAAATAGTAGGTACGGTTACTACCTGATACCAGAGCTTGTTGGCTATTGATATAACGAAGGCCAAGATTATTTGCGATACCAAGGTCCGGAGTCTGTTGCAGAGAACCGACAAAGACATGGCCCTCACCAAATACTGTCTCCGAAACTTATTATTATGTGTTCGCAGAGTGAGTTCAAAGTAGCGATATTATTCTAATTTATTTAATTTTTTTTTTCGACATTATCATATTGGTTTAGTATGATAAGGATTGTGTATGTATTTTAGTGAATAAATAAATAAATATAGTAGACCTGTGTCGTTGAGTTTTGGGTTCGGATGGCTGGTTTCCTTAAAATTTTTTCGTTCACAATTTTAAAGGCAAAATTTGCTCCACCAAACCACGCTCACTCAGTCACTAAGCCCCAATCAATAATTCATCATCTGGAATAGTTTGATCAAGGCTCTAAACACTTTGAATCTAACCGACAATTTGATTATCTGAAAATGACGCCTAATTTAATCCTATCCGTTTTAACACGATCAAAGACAAAAACGGATGTCGGAGAATGACAACTTTGTAATAACCGGATATTGTTTCATTTCGATAGCTCTGTTGGTCAGGATATAATTAGCTCTGTATTACACAAAAAATGGAAGACACTTTTAAGTCTTGCGTTTGTTTTGCCGTGTAATGCTTTGAAGGAAAAGTGATTAGATTTTTACTGGCAAGGAGTCTGTAATGTGGGAAAGAATTTAGACCATACGTTTTGACAATAAGTATAAATAATCTGTTCTTATTATTATGATAGATAATAATATGAAATTTATATTTATTATTCTTAAACGGCTGATTCTACGACGTTTTTTTTGTTGCAAATAAACGATTTCATTTTGTATTAATTTTAATCATATTCAGTCTTCTCTCGAGAAATTATTCATGCTCTTATGTCTCATGTCAACTTTTCCAACACTCTAAGAACATGATAAAATTTCAATAAGTAGACGTAAACGTATTTGATTTGCTATAAGACACCTTATACTTAGAGCTAGAAACGCGCTGTGAATTGTAAGACCTCCCCGGACTCTCACGAGAGAGTCTCGTTGACACACATGCCACGAATATTGGCGAGTTGAGGCTGGATGAGTGACGTGAAGTAGCCATCCATACTCTCAGACTCTCCACTTATTTAGTTGTTCGCTACATCTACGACATGATGGACGTGATTGAAATGACTGTTCTAAAAAATGTACCTACCAAATTATAATATTTACATTTATATCACAAATATCATATCATGTCGGTATACATATAATTTAAATTAATTTAAGATATTTCCTTTCAGAAGACCTCTAAAAGTCACCTCTAAATGAAAACTAATGATGTTTTTTAGTTTCTAATTTAAGAGAGAGAGTATGGTTGAGGCTCTCATCTCTTAAGTGTACTCTAAAAGTCGCCATTAATCACTTTTGGATTTAAAGTGATTGGTTGTATTTGATAAATTTTTGTATGAACATCCTATACACAAATCGTAACCCCATTTCCTTATACGAACGCACGCGTCTAGTTCAGTAGTTAATAACAAAGTGACGCAAGAATATGGTGGACGCTTTTACCTCGCATCTGTTGACTCGCGGTGAGGGGGCGAGGCGAGGCGACACCGACCACACTCTCTCCTGACTCTCTCGTGGAGAGACTACATGACATGTTTAAATTTTTTGGTCACTAGTATATATTTTTGACATGATAACGTTGTATAAAACTATGAACGCCGGCTGTACGCACGAAGAAAACATGACCCATTGTCACGTTCCACTTGCACAAGCGAGAGCAAGGTACAAGCGATAGGGAGGCACGATCGGCCTAAGCGTTTGGCTTGTGATTTATTTATCTAAGTTAAAATATGTTAATTTATCGAAAAAAAAATGTACTCCTATCTTAACATAATAATGATAATTTAGTCATAATATAATTCAATTCAATTCAAAAAGTATGCCATTTTTCATCAATCTTTTCTTATAAAATTATCAGTAAACCGACTACAGACAACAATTTTTCTTTAAATTGTTTATCAAACAACATTTAATGAAAAGGTATATAGTATATACTCTCTTGGCGCTGAAAAGTTCTTGACAATACATCAATAGGGACATCTTAAATTAATTAAAATAAACGTATATACAAAGGAAAATTAAGTAAAATTTTAGAACATAGTTTTAACAGTTTGAACACGTGACCTCTACAATTACATTTGCACAACAGAGGTTTAATGAGCGCTGTTCTGTGCAGTCTGTTTTTGCATTACAAACACCGCTAAATCCATTAAAAACGTTGCATCCTCGGCACGGGCAAAGCTTTTATGGCGGTATTATATAAGATCTTAATACGAATTATGTTATTTCATTTTATATTTATGCAAGCTTAGGATCTGAACCCTATGTGCGTATTTAGACACTATAAATGCTTTAAATATAAAGTCTTTCCGTCAACTTTGATTTTGTCCACTTTGGAGTAGACTTTCTTGGGCCGTGGGGTACATGTACACAGGCGCAAAATTAAAGATTTGTTCGTTCCACAACTGACCGTTTTTTATGGCAGTTTTTGCCGCGGACCACCACTATGTGGAACCAGTTGTCCACTGAAATATTTCCGAATCAATTCGACTTGGGGTAGTTGAAGAAAAGAGATTAACTACTCTTAAGAGGTACTTGCGAGCCTTATGGCAATGTATGTGTCCATGGGCGGCGGTATTACTTAGTTGAGCGTTCTACCCGTTTGCCTCCTATCACATAAAAAAAATAAGCGCCTGGTAGATAGTACCAGTGACCCCAGAACTGATAATTTCCTCACTCAAAGAATAAGTATAGCGAGGCAATGTTGCCACCGTTAAAGTTACACTTCCCAGGTACAAATTTTTTTAAAGTTAAAAGTTAAAAAAAAAAATATGTAAAATAATTATAACTTTATAATAATACATAGCTTCAATCCGGTAAAAAAGTGTTTTCATTAAATGTATAAAAGCTATGTTAACAAAAGACAATACTTTGTTTGAATTTTCCACTTATCAATTTTTCATTATTATTACTATGGTTAATACTGTAAATACGGTGGAGATAATTCAATAAAGATAATTGTAAAATTATTATAATTACATTTGTAATCACTGATTTTTATTATATATATGCCATATTTATTTCATGAAACCAAGGCGATCAAGTTAACTCAACTTTGTACTTATAACACTAGTAACCAGGTCGCGTAGAAATGCCACAGTTTGTAACATACACTATAAGTTTTGTCACTTAGGAGTGATGTAGCTGGCATTAAAGGCAAGGGATTAATTCCTGTAAAGAAGGTAAGAAATTTATCAACTTTACCCCTTTATATTAGTGTAGATTAATAATAATAATAATCTTTATTTCTTCTCTCACATATACATACATAGAAGGTTATTATGATTAAACTAAGATGATAACATTTGGAAGTGTATGTGAGAGACTGGTCTCTGTAACAGGAGACCTGAGTGACAGATAGCCAGCCTCTCCACCACCGGACCGGAACACGCACAATCAGGTCATTGTCATAATCAGATTAAGAAAACGAGTATGGAAATTAAAAGAAGGCTTTTCAATAAATGGAATACACTGTCAGTTATTAAATAGCCGTAATAATGTTAACTAATATAAAAAGTATATGAAAAACTATTATATGTGTTTGTCGCGCTCCTAAACACTGCTACTGCTATGGTTACATTTATACAAACCACAGCGAATGTCTATTTTTTTATAAAATAAGGGGAAAACGGGCAGGAGGCTCACCTGATTTAAAGTGATGCCACGAACAATGGACACTCTCAATGTCAGTGGGCTCGCGAGTGCGTTGCCGGCCTTTTAATAATTGGTAAAATTGTTTATTTATTTAAACAAAAGTTTCTTAATTCAAAATACTTGTACTACCGTGTCAAAGATTGTTAGAATGATGTATGATAGGCAAGAGAAGTATAGATAAATTAAGAATATTAATAAAGTAGCAGATGTCACAATGAAAATAAATAAACTTTATTTATTTTCATTGTGACATCTGTGAAAACTAGTGAAAATGCGGCAGATGGCAAGAGGAACTGAAGCGTGGAGCTGGAAAGTATTAAATTGGCGCCCAAGGTACAATACACGCAATAGAGGAAGACTTAGCAGCTGGATAGACCAAATTCAAGGAACAGCATGGCGAGAGGAGGCAGAGGAATGGCGGGATTTGGAAGGAGGCGTTTGCCAAAAAAGGGCACATAGATATCTAGTAAGAACGTAATGATAGAAATATAAATGTATTGAAATGTATCGGAAATAAATGGCTTTTTTACTTTATTTCCTGTTATGGTTATAAGTTATTTGACTGAACCTGGTCGAGACCTAAAAAACCTCCTCACCTAAAACTTTTAATGTCAAGTCTTACCTCAGGACCGATACGAGATGAACAGGGAAGTAGCAGACGGCAAACATAATTACGACAGCTACCAGCATCTTGGCAGCCTTGCGTCGAGAACGGAGTTGACCTTCAGTTGAAGCATTTGTGTGAATTGACGGCGTGGTGCGTCTGTTAGCTGCTAGCCCTGTAAAAGTAACGATTTTTTATAGCTCTCTTAATTAATTTAATATTTATCAAGCGAAGGCTTTAATTGTATTTTTATAATTTATCCATTTTTTAAACAAAAACTCCTTCACTCAAAATACTATATCTCACAAACTAATAGTACAACAAATGACAGATTTATACACATGTCTTTTGAAGGTCATATTAATTTAATACTAGTAGCGCCATCTATGTGTCAGTCTACGAACTTTTCAGAACATTTATTACACAATGAAGTGAATAACTTTGTTAAATGAGACTGACTTCAGGTCTAATGAGTTTAATAAAATAGTCTGACCTGAGTTATTACACAACCGATAATGTTCGCCTTTTGTTCCGTGCCTCTCTGAAGGAGCACTGGAGGTTGGCCGTCAGTATTGTGAAACGCGTCTTGTCCACATTGCATGTTCCTTTGCTTAAGCTTCTATTATATATAAGGATTTTTCACACTCCTCTTACATCAAAAAGACGCTAGGAACTCGCGGCCTTGGATTTATTAGAATTTTCATAATAATAATAATAATCGTTTTCAAATATACGCACAATCAGCCATATATAAATAGGCAAGCAAATGTTACCGTTACCATCTGCCCAAATTTTGCCTAAAATGAGTAAATTTTTAAGTGAAAAAAGCCAACACCGGTCAACAGGGTCTGGAAAATATCTGACTTTTCTATTACGTAGCCAAGAGGCTCATGATGGGATGGACTTTACTTGCTAGAAGACTCGCAAGTGCGTTGCCAACTAAAATTATTTGGTTTAGATTATATATTTGCTAGTTTTAGCAAGCAAAATCAAAAAGTTTAATATATATATTTCATAAGGCTCTTACCAAACCCTTTAGATCCTTTCATCTCCGAAATATTCCTACGGGAATTCGAGAATATAGGGTAATGTAAGTTAAGTACATTAAGGTGTTAAATATATTAAATATGCCTAAGTACTTTTATATTCAATTCATCTTTATAATAAAAAGGTTAACATTCTTTGCATATGTTTATCTTTTTAGTTAAATGTTACCCTTAGGCTTTTATTCTGAAGTACTCGAAAGTAATGAGTTCCTGGTGTTGGAACTGATAGGAAAGCTAAGAAAAAGGTCTACTTAAATATCTTACCATGTGTCACATACTGCCAACTTAATCTCAGAAACATGTTTTAAAGTTGAAAGTTAGTTTAAAGTACATGCTAAAGAGTATGAAAGAAGCGTTGCTGAGTGTCTGAAGTGTGCCTGAGACATCTCAAAGAGCAGACGATATTATATTAACATAAACTATCTAAATAGAGGGAAGGGACGAACTGGGTCTAGACCGGCCACACGACGAGAGATATGATACATAGAGAGAGAGTTTGAAATGGACAAAACTTAATACAGAACGGCAACCACGAGAAGGAAAAAGGATAAGAGAAAGACAGAGCAAGAGATGGATAGATGATATAAAGAGAATAGGAGGCACAACTTGGACATTAACAGCTAACATTACAAAACAATTGAAGCAGGTGGAATATGTATATGTGTCATGGGATCACCAAAACCGGCTCATGTGATGTACATATTAGATTAAGTTAGGTTACGTTACTAAAAATGTTTATATATATATAATACCTAGGCTAAATAAGTTACTGATTGGGAGGATAAGTCTGTGTGTGGTTAAACATGTACTCAATTCTGGAGTAATGTTATATATGTATAGTACCTGTGGTTTGAATTACAGATTTCTCTTCTATGTACGCAATTAACACTTGTTCGTACGGTGAAGATAAACAGCGTGACGAAGCCGACATCTTTTAGTCATACACATCGAAATAGAAGACAGCATTCTTTAATAGAACAGGGGCAAATTGGCAGAAGCTCATCTGATGTTAAGTGGTCATGCCCATGGATGCGCTCAATACCAAAGGGCTCGCGAGTGTGCTGAACTGGTACTCTCTTTTATTAAAGGACTTGAAGTCGACTTGGTTTGGAAATACTGGTGATACGGGTGGAATTTTGTATTCTGCATGTTGAAGCAGAGGTTGGTCTGATGATGAAATCATTTTTAAAAGAAAGCTAACTCACCCAGAGAAGTGGCGGACTCCTAGTTTGACTACTAGACACTGTAAAGCGTTTTTTGGCAGTACATAGATCTACGACCTATCTGCAAATTAACTTACCAATACAGAACCAAAGTATGTAATTCACTCGAATTTATGAGATTACCATTGTATATATTAACATAATACTGATACTGTAAATATTAACTTAAAAAGCTCGGGATGAAAAACCTTTTCAATTTTCTTAAGGCTGTATTTGAAAAAGGTAACGTTAGGATTTCGTTATTTGTATTGCTTTCCAATCTACGGTAGCGATATTAAGAAAATGTAATCAAGAAATACTGGAAAGTATTTCACTCAAAACATTAGACCGTTGTTTAAATATTTTTTAGAAGGTATTGTAAAGGTTGTGACTGGTATTAAGTGGTACAAACACGCTTGTGCGTTACTGGTCGGTTAATATTATTAAAAGATCGAATGGATTTGGAAATTGTTTGAGTTGTCCTGATTCTACGTAGAATATATATAAATAAAACTCAAACTTAAGTCAAAGGCGTAGAGCGGGCAAGGAGAACAGGCAAGAAATTCTCCGCCACTATTTAATCGACAAGTTTTGGGTCATATTTATTGTTTGAAATGGCAAATAATGCCAAGGATTAGAATCATTAAAATAATCACCAAATTTATTAATTTTAATTGATTAATTTACGTTTGACGAGAGTTTTGAATTTATTCAGTTATAATTCTTTAATTTCGCTTAGGAGTTTGTTGTAAAAACCAATAAAATTTCCATAAAAAGAAGGGTTTATCTTCTGGAGCCTGGTGTATCGTACGCTTAGATTAGTTCTGTTTCGAGTATTAAACTGGTAAAAGTCACCATTTGTTTTATAATCGTTTATATTTTTTTGTACATACAACAAGACTGCAAGAATATATTGACCATATAGTGTCATAATATTTTATTCCTTAAACATATTTCGTACCGACTTCCTCGGGGAAACACAACAAATACCCCGAACAGCCCCCTTCTGCAGCACAAATATGGATTGAACTTCTGCAGCAGAACCCCACCGTAGGACATAACGCTGTTAAAGAAGCTTAACCCAGAGAGTGCTAATTGTATTTTTTTAATTTTAAAGATTTTATTAAAATTACCCAAAATACATCTCTAGACCCTAAACTGATAATATTGTAAAAATAAGGAGGAACTGTATCATTAGAAAATGTCATTAAAGCCCGCTTATATTTTAAGAACTACCACTGTTGTAATATGATACCGAACAAAAGTGCATGACTTGTTTTACTTCCATCCCTTCCTGACATATTATTTCTACATTGTGATAAAAAGAGACGGATGACTACATTAGTAAGTGCAATTGTAACGATGGACGAACGAACAACAAACTTAAAAAGTTTGGTCCCTGTGGTAGTGCACCATTAACGCTGGCAGTACTTCCTAACTGTATTGCGATATTTATTTGTAGAGCGAGGAAAGCACCAGCTCTGGTATCTGTCTGATCTGTGAGTTTTTATCTAAATGTTTCCTTTCTGACATCCGATTTCTCTCAAAGACTTTATTGTGTCAGATTGAGGTCTATTATTAGAAACTTATTGAGTTCCGAGCTGTTTCTTTATTACTTCCTATCTTTGTAGTCCTTTATTGTCAATAGATTTAATAATCGAAAGCCTTATTAGGTCTTCAATAATGATGCGACGAATAAAGAATAAATATATGAATTTACTTACAATTATTCTGTCCAGGACAAAGCTTATGTGACTCTGTATGTCCAGGAATGTTATCTGACCTCCAGAGGACTCTCACAATCTGGCAATAGGCTATCATCATCAGCAGAAGAGGGAATCTAGAAACAACATTAATAAAGTACTTGGAAAATTCACGGATTAGTCTGTTAATTTAAATTGTTTAGTTTAAATATGTGTGTATATATTTGTATAAATAAAAATTAATCGCATAGTATGTTGCTAAGCGCAAAACTCAAAGACGGCTGGACCAATTTGAGTATTTTTTATTTATTCCTTGAACTCTGAGGAAGTTTTGTATGAAGATAGACATTTTATTTAGTACTTAGGTTTTTATTCCGGAAAGCAGAAAAAAACAGTCTCTATAATGGTCCAAATGTAGTATGTAGCTACTTAAAACGTAGGCTAGTTTGCAAGTTTGCAGGAGTTACTTCTGTATCATAAATAACTGTTGTATGTATTAGTTTCAGTAATTTATGTATTGTCAACTAACTGTTTTCCATTAAATGGAAAATATCTCCTACCTTTCAATACTAGTTTGTTATTGCTATTGCTAAAATATTAGATTTAAAAAAATGTGTGCGTGTACTAGTGTACACACGTAAGAAGTGAAACTTTTTTATGACCTTATTTTTCAAAAAAATATCCATTATATGCAATTTTACAGAAATTGGTTAAATAAAATAAAATTAGATAAAGTTTAACAAAATGCTTTTAAAATCATAGACATAAATACAAATAATCTAATTATTTCATTTTATTTTATTACTACTAAGATTATTACAGAATCTGGTTAATTTATGTTATTAATGGCTTCGAATTAACCGTGGTATGGACAAGAAAAAGATGTCACGTAACTGAAAAATATGACTCGTAACCCAAAAATGTGACACGTAACCCATCAATAAAGGTATAGTCTTATTTTAAATGTACTATAGACAATTGTATACATTATATGTGTACAATTTTTATATATCTCACAAATGCCACATACACGATCTCGACGTGTGGACGAGGATATCAGGGATGATAGTCACACGCTGAAGAAAATAGAGCAGCACTGCTCATCTTGTTAAAGAAATAGTCGATAAAAAAGACGGGCTAAGATTTCTTTGACTTGAGAATTGAACATAAATTTTGTGTCTTTTCATAGTTAATGTATTATGTGTACTAAATAAAAATAAATAATACTCACGTGTAAAGAAATAGAGCCTTTATGATATGCCAGGTAAGGTCACTTTCGTCTGACCAAGTCGGCGAGCACTGCATAAAGAACTGAGCGTCGAAGCGCAATTGCATTCGGCGTTCCACTTGTAGAACCACAAACTCTGGTATATCTAAAAACGTTTATAAGTATAATAAGGCTAGGGCAGACCCAAGCATTAGCCCTCTTAAAGAGGCGGTATGGAGTTTCTTGCCCATTCATGCCTCTTTCAAGGGGCAACTATTGTATATTAAACTTGGAATTTTGACTTTCAAAAGGGCCTATTAGGGCCCAATTGAAATAAATGATTTGAATGTTGACTTTCACTTTTGCCTGGAAGTCGTCAATCATGAAAGGATTTTGTATAGACTGACATGGATGCTATTTCCACTCTTATGAAGAGGAGATTACAATCTTTAATTGGTTAAGGTGAGATACAGTTGCCCTGGTTTTCTATCCAGACTAAAAACCAACCTCGAGAGCCCGTCTTAAGGGCTAGAGGAGAGCTGAATTGTTTTTAGTTCCCTAATAGCAATAGCAGGGGGCTTTGAGTGTAGACCCAGCCCCAAAGTCCCCGCGTCAAGCTCGACATCCATGGCACGGGTCTACGTAAGCGCAATTGTACCTCATAAAAAAGGGTTCCAATGTTCTAAACTCTTATTTTCATGTATTCAACTTCGATGTACTCTCACTTTATATGACTTTCGTAATATAGGCTAGAGAAGATAACGATTCAAGACATATTTAGAACATGTCAGATAGTTGAAATTTGGCATCTATTAACAAGTATCCCCAGTGAAACAAGATCAGGCATGTTATCAATGTGAATTCTAAAGAGATATGTAGGTTTTCCTTTTTAGAATAAACGCATAAAATACTCACTGAATGATAAAGACAGCACCCATATAATCAAGATGGCGGTCTTCGCTCGGCTTGTGGTGGACTTGAATTTAAGCGGGAAGCAAATGGCGTACCAGCGGTCAACCGAGATGAATGTCAATGTCAAAACTGACACCGTCACCGATACTGACTGGAAAGAAAATAAAAAATAAATGATAGATTCATGTAATTTTATATTTGATGTAATTTATATTTCTATACATGATACACAAAATTATACGTATTATATTTAGAAATAAATTATAATACATTGCTTATGTATATTGGTCAGAATTCGACAAGTTTTTAATCTGTGCAAGAAATTTGAGGTTAAATATCCCAGTGGCCCATTATTTATGATAGGACATTTGCGCTCTAATTGATTGTGTTGTACTTTCGCAATTTTGTATTGAGTATTGGCACGGCATCCTTCGATTTTGTATCAAACGTGGAATTAACTCAACTCCAATTAATTTACGTTTTCCAAACAATTTAAGGTGTCTTTATATTTTTTTAAATATTTTTTGGCATGGAGACGTGACGATCCCATCGCCCACTAAATAAAAAACTTGGCGTTTAAAAGAGTGGCGGAGTGTTTATTGCCAGTTCTTGTCTTCCGTTCTACACCCTTGATAGGGGAACTGGCAGTAAATGTAAAATAAGAAGCATTTCATATACATTTCTGTTTATGACGTTCATATATATACATTGTATTACCTATACATATATAAATGATTTTGATGTTTTTTGAACAGGTGAAATAACCTGCGACAGAAGTTATTTGAGGTTAGGTAAATCTAACGCATTTAGTATCTCGTAACTAACCCGTTGTTTGCTGGTAATTTATTTTTCTGCTTAACAAAAAGTACTCATATTTTTTTGCAATAATTTGTCATACATTTTATATATTTACTATGTATGATGAGGTTATCTTTAATAAGTTAATTGTTTAATTAAGTGACGACGAAGGTATCTAAAGATTTTACATATCTAAATAATACACACAATAATACTTAATACCGACTAGAATAGCCTTAACGACACAACTTTAACATGACAATGTGGCTTTATTGACGACATTTATCACTTTGCAAATTTAAATAGAAATGGCGTAACGAGACAGTTGAAAAAGAGTAAAGATAATTCAGGTAAGTTTATTGCGTTGTAAAATGAGTGTTGGCCTTTCTTCAGCGTGCGACTCTCGTCACTGAGGGTCGTAATTAATTAGTTTAATCCCTGGCTGTGTATAAATGGACTTTCTGTCTTTGTACGCATTCAATACTCGATGAGGGCAAACTGGCATCAGGATTCATCAACATGTGTCAGAAAGAAGGCTGATGACCTACCTACTTGTCTAAGAAAAGATTTTAGAGAAAGCATTGTATATTAATTAATTGTCTATCTCGAACCTAATCCGCTGTTTTGCTGGTAATTTTAATGCTTGACCAAAATTTCCGATATTTTTATTTTTTCTTGTAAATTTTATTTGTATTTTTAAAGTTTTTTTGTAACATTTATGTTTACCTAAATTGTCATACATTTTAGATAAAAAAGTTTATAACATATACTGTAGTCAGCATAACTGACAAGACTAAGCGAGGTAAGATAGGGTTGTAGTGCCACTGGATTATTATTATTATTGTACGAGTTCTTATATATAAATAAAATATATTAATAGTAAATAGTTTAGCTGATTCAAAATACTTATTTAACCACACTGTGATTAAGAAAAGCGTTTATAAGTTAACAGTTTATATTAACTGTCCTTTTTCTGACCCAGGTTTACAAAGGAATTATTTGTTAAAATTCTGTCTAAGAGTAAGATTTAATACGGAAGAATTTTCATTGCGTTTTTAACATAGTGGATAAAAAGACACTCCAAACTAAGGAACCGCAGTCGTACAATAACAAAATACACACTTGTTGACATAGTTTTTAATTAAAACATGTTTACTCGTCACAATTTCAAATATAATTTACAAGATTATTAACCGCCTATATATATTTGTGGCAAATTTAATGTATAATTTTTGAATTAGACCATAGAGATCGGATCTAATACTACAGCAGTAGATCGGATAGAATACAAATTTCTGAAGGCATCTATAAATATATGACAACCAAGTGACCATTTTGAAGTGAAACTTCTTTAGGCGCATGAGGGTAAAATTTTACGGAAACTTCACGAAGATGTGCAGCGTTTTTGACAATGAAAAGGGAGAGAGCGATTGGAGAGAGAGTGAGAAGGGAAGATAAAAAAAATACTAGCTATTGGTTGATGTATTCGTTTAATTGTTACATATTAGAACTTTAGATGGCAATTCTGTCGCATAATGTGTTCAGCAGTAAAGAAAATTAACGCAAATTTTTAATTATTTATATTATCATTAGCACGTATAAGTTGTCTAATAGTGTGAATATAGATATACAAATACATGGAGTAATCATATACTGGTACATGATTATCTATTGGGGCTTTTACCTTAGTAATAATTAATTTACAAACACGTTTCACTTCTGACATGTACACATGTCAGTTTCTACGCACGCACTTTTTTATTTCTAATAAGACATCTCGCAGCTAGGTATTCAAATGTGAATTTATGTTTCCCACCGTATAAACCTCCCCAAACTTCTACAAGATCATAATTAGGCAAATCTGTCATTCTCGAGTTTTAGCAAGACAACAGCAATTAATTTTTTATTTTTATATAAATGTCGGAGCTATGGCGCTCATATCAGCTGCCATTGTAATTATAATTTAAAAACGTCAAAATCCAATTAGTTCATAAGGTTAAGTGGTTTATTTGATTTGCCATTATTAATAGGTCCACAAACCAACAGACTATTTGATATATCGTAGTTATCACTATATTTAAAATTCTCGTGTCACAATGTTCGTTCCCATACTCCTCCGAAGCGGCTCAACCGATGCTTATGAATTTTATGCATATTCAGTAAATCTGATAATCGGCTATTATCTATATTTCAAACCCCTAAGTGATAAGGGGTGTACACCCCGAATTTTTTGATTTTATTTTTTAGACACTTTTTTTGATTTTATTTTTTTATGATCCAACAAACAAAAATTCTTACAACCCTTAATTGTCACCCCTCTACGATCAACCCTAATTTTAATATAGTAAATAGCTATTTTCATTGAAGTAAAAAAATCCTATGAATAATATACATGGCAAAACGACGTTTACCGAGTCAGCTAGTATATAATATCAAAATCTTTATTATCAATGTACAAGCAATGGTGTTAGTGTCAGCTACTATTGTCATTATAATTTAATATTATCAAAGTCATGGTCAATTAGTTCAAAGCCGTTAATACGTATGGTTTATATGATTTGTCAATGTTGCTAGATCTATAAATTAATGACTATTCCATGGTTAAACTAATTTGTGACATCACTATTGCTGACGTTACCTTTAACAATTTATCTGCAGGTCATGTGTTTGTTAAAATGAAGTCGTGCTTTTAAGACATTGTTCAGGTAATCTTTTGTTGCGTTGTCAACAAAACCCAGTCTTTGTCTCCTCCATTCTTACTGTCGCTAGACGACAATATTCCTATCGTTCAGAGTCAGTTCCTACCTCTGACTTTCTAGATTCCTTTCTGCACGCGTAATCCTACGTAAATCTTCTTGTACAACTGTGTTGCTCACGCTCCTCATTTCTCGTACCTGTCATTACACACTCCGTCATATAGATATAAAATATAAAACGGAACTAATTTAACTAACTATTAAATTTTTGTTAAACTGTGATAAACTTGGTTTGTTAAAATACATAAAGGTACAACATAAATCTGTGAGCTATTCGTTTGGAAGTAAAGTGAAAAAAGAAATTGCCTAATTGGCCAAATTCAAGTTAATATTTCATGAAAAAGTAATCTTCAAATCATCCAACACGTGTTAAGCTTACAAAGCTAATATTGAAAAACTTCTTGCATTATCATTCTTATCGCGTGTTTGAGTGAAAATATTTTCCTTCATTTTCCTCTGCTCAATCTGTCTTATACAAATGTGTTAATTTTTTTAAATAATTTTCAGCTTTGTACGCTTGGTATTTAATATTAATAAGCATATAAGGAAAATAATAAAGTCTATGTTAGGTATGTATCATTAAAAAACATCTATTTGTCCTAGGCGTGACAGATAGTCAATTGTGCAACCGCTGTTACAGCGCAGAGGTATCAGTAACAGATAACATACAACGGGTCAAATGATCGTCTATACATAAATACATACTGAGACATAATGTACTTAGTATTTTAATGGTGAAGTAATATTAGACATTAATAAAAAGGTGTTTATTCATTTGACAACATTATAATCTGTAAGATTTAGGAACCCTTTCAAGTAAAACAATACATGTGCCTTGGTTCTCAGCTCTTCTCTTTTTTATTATTAACAATGTATGAGTGAGTGTGTGGGTGCAAGTGAGTGAGTGAATGAAATGTGTAACTGCATATTAGGTCTCAGAAGCATCTCCAACACTGCGTAAAGTGTGTTTATAAGGAGTTTCTCCTTTCACCGTATTTTTTATTGTGGACGGTGATTGGGTAGATATTATTATATTGACTATAACTTTTTAAGTTAATTCGTTCAAGTTTTACATAGCACTTGGAAGCCTTTTGGCAGTATGAGAGTACATAGGGTGTAACTTAACGTCAGTTTTGTTTCTAGCGGTGAAAAAAATAGAAATTTAAAATATAAGTCTTTCCTCTTTATGATATAAGTATTAACAAGTAGAGAAGCTGAACGGACGAAATTAGGTTGACAATTCTACAGCTTCACGAAAGCTTTATATATATATATATTTCATGCAATATCGTATAGAATGAAAACAGTCTAGCGACTGCTGTAGACATTTATAACAATGGTCTCATAAGAAAGTGACAAAAGTGTATTTAATTGCTACCTTCATATTCAAAATACAACATTAGGTTAAAAGTAATGAAGAGTGATGACAATAGTACTTCTCTTGACACTTAAAAGATTATCACTAAATCTTTCTGACATATGGTTAGTGATAGGTTCGTTTTATTAACAATGAGAAAGGTTATCTGATGTAAAGTGATACTGCCGACCATAGACACTTATCTTGCCAGACGGCTCGCAAGTTCGTTGCCAGTCTTTTTCTTGGTATGCTGTTTTCTTGAAGACCTTCTTGTTTTTATCAGTGAAACGTTTTGTGGATATATCAAATGTGTTAATTTTATGTTTTTTTTTGTTTTATACTTTTAGAGATGTATCTGTCAAATTGGTTCGGAAATTCATGGGTGGGCAGCAGGTTCCACAACGTGGTGGTGCGTGGCATAAACTGCCTTAAAAACGCTCAGTTGTGGAATATGTGTACGGGGTACTAAGGGTGTTCGGAATATTTAGCCTCGACGTCCGACGATGAAACTCAGTTGCAGGTTTAACCCGAACAACTCTGAACACTCCATGGTAAAAGCAGATGCATGTATCCACATCTCTACGCACTGTCAAGGGATCAAGTCGCCGGGGAAGGAACTGGACAGGTCAGTTGGTGTTCAGCCTGCGACTGACACACCCCGTGAATTATTACATATTATCCAATTCTTACATCATATACGTATAGATCAAATCAACTATTTTTCAGTTAACATATATTTTCAGATGATATTGTAAAATATTTCTATAATTGGCTAATCGTGTATAGAAAAACTTTTAAGTGGCCGTTTACGAGAAATTACAATAAAATTAGGTCAAAGAAGTTCCCAAAGTAGTTCAAACAGGTGCAAATACATAATAAAAGTTTAGAATTTATTACACAGTATATTACAAGTTGCGAGTTACTTTAATATATGGCTTCATAACTCGATATATAATTTAAAAAAAATATATATGTGGCGCTACATTCTTAATAGGTCTGGGCCACAGATTTCTGTATTTAGACTGCGAGATAGTTACACAAAATATTGGGTCATTTGTACCAGTACCAGTTCTTCAGGAGTCTTATGACGCAATGAAAATTATTAAAAAAAACATAGGACGTGACGATCCCATCGCCCACTAAATAAAAAACTTGGCGTTTAAAAGAGTGGCGGAGTGTTTATTGCCAGTTCTTGTCTTCCGTTCTACACCCTTGATAGGGGAACTGGCAGTAAATGTAAAATAAGAAGCATTTCATATACATTTCTGTTTTTGACGTTCATATATATACATTGTGTTACCTGTATATAAATGATTTTGATGTTTTTTGAACATGTGAAATAACCTGCAACAGAAGTTATTTGAGGTTAGGTAAATCTAACGCATTTAGTATCTCGTAATTAACCCGTTGTTTGCTGGTAATTTATTTTTCTGCTTAAAATAAAGTTCTAATATTTTTTTTTGTAATAATTTGTCATACATTTTAGATAAAAGAGTTTGTAACATATACCTATATTGCGCTGGTTCCGGTGGCCCAATCGCGTAGGCAATTGTTGAACTCATCGGATTAATTACGAGTGTCAAACGATTTGTTCCAGAAAATTCTAGTATTTTCTGATAGCCCAGATATATAGATATAGATAGATATAAAACAAATAAGAGGCGACAGTGTCATGCCGTCCTTCTCCGGTGTGACTTACAACGTACGGTGGACGTTTAATTTGCACATACATATTCCATTGGTGCACAGCCGGGGTTCAAACCTACCTTAGAGATAAGGGATTTCCCAGTCACTAGGCCAACATAAACAAGCACAGATTAGATTTATGTATTAAATTTCATTCATTTATGTATTGGTTATTTTTTACGTGAATTTATTATTTATTTTATATATTTACATATAAATGTGAATATTAATATATAATCAACAAAAAACCACACTGGAAAAACAAATATACTTGTAGTAATGAGCTTTGATCCAATTTATGTCACCTGCCACCGCAATAATGTTTTATGTTGGTCAACAAATGTGATAAATTAGATAAAATATTAATCTGGGAAAAGTGATTACTAGATTGCAGATTTTCCATTACAGGTGAGTCTTCTAATTAAAAACAACTGCGGAGGGTTATATTTGAGGTCAGTTTTAATTATTGAAAAAAAAACCTGACTCCTAATATTCACTGGATCCTGTTAGCATGGAAGGACACGTAATCATCAGGCAATTCCTGATGCAGACAGGCCGTATGTATGTCGTTATAACTAAAGTCAACTAAAGTTCTTTAGCGTTGTATTGACTATTGAGGCATTATATACATGACATATACTATGATGGCAACACAGGCAAAGGGACTTAAAATAGCGGATCGTACCTTGTACCATATAATATATAATCCACTTCAAATGCTACCCTGCTGGCTGCTGCTAACACATCTTCGTAACCAACCTTTTAGTTAAAAAGATGTACATGTTGTAAATTATAAAAAATAAGTGACACTACAAACTTTTTAGGTCTGGGCCTCCCTCAGATTTTTGTATCTGTTTCATGATCATCAATCTAATAGGTGATCAGCCTTCTGTGCCTGACACACGCCGTCGAATTTTTGTGTTCGTAACGTTCGAATAAATGGTGATTGCGCACATAGAAAGTTCATTGGTGCATGGGGATCGAACCTATGTCCTCAGGGATGAGTCACACGCTGAAGCCACTAGGCCAACACTGCACAACAATATTAAGTAAATAATATAAATAATTAAGTTGAAGATCTGGTGCTTTCCTTGCTCAACGACTAAGTATCGCACTGCCCAGGGATCAAACTTTGCAAAATTTGTTTTAATTTTCTTTTCATTAATTTTTAAATTACTATGTAGGTTAAGAAAATTTGTAAATACTGTATGATTGTTATGTTTAGGCTTTAATAAACGATTGCCCCTATATATCTTCGAATTATTGTGGAATCTGAAAAAGGGTCTAACGAATTTGAACAACGAAATTACGCCTACATTACTTATTTTTGAAGATAAATAACCCAAATTGCGATTCGATTATTGGACCCAGGTTTGCGAAATATATTTTCTTTTTTATATAGAACGTTCAGTCAATGACATAAAATATAATAATCTTTAATAACATTTTCTTCGGAGACATATTAGATTGGACGACATATATGTGAAATGGCGTGTGAATTATCAACGTAATTCTCATGTTTTTCCAATATCTTCATTGGAATATGTATTATATTACCAAAGAGGAAATATTTTAGGAAGTGGATAGACTTTGACTTTATTAAGTAGTAGTAACAATTTAGTTTCTTTTTAAAGAAATTCAGTACAGAAGTTCGTTGTCTGTCTTTGATGTTGGTTAAAAAGCTTACAGTCTCTTTCTAACGAAAATTATGAGTCTAGATGGCTATGCCCGAGTTATAATCATCATCATCTATCGTTTGTTTAATATTAAATTTTATTTTGTTTTAATTTACAACGTTTATTTCCTTCCAATAAAATACCCAAGTTATTCAATAATATCAGTTAGTTAATATAGCGTGTTTTGAATTCCGAATCCTGCCAAGTGATTTGGAGTAGCGCTTTGAATTTCGAATTATTAGTAAACTGTGGTGTGGCGATTTGAATTTCGAATTATGTCCAATTGTGCGTTGATGTATTTTTCCAATTACGAATTAATCATAAATTAATATACTTATGTGTTCTGTTTCATAAAATCTATTTTGGCTTTGTATATTGTCTAAGCGTTTTCTGTTAAAATATGGATATTTATAGCTGTAGCATTACTTATAAATAAATGAATAATTTATTTGTTGTTTATTTAGAACTAAGCAAATTTTATTTAAATATAGCTATTTTGAATAATAAAAACTTAAACCGAATCAGACTTTTTAAAGTTTCCCTAAAATATATTTTATATTAAAAATAGTAAAAAGCTTTTTTATCACGTATTCGAGTATACCGGCATAAGCATCAATCCTCCTAGGCATAATACGGAAAGCGTTATTGGTATTTACTCACGCGATCTTCAGATAACTGTGGGTATTCACAACACTGATTACGTGGGTTAGAACGCCGAACATCGTACCTACATCGGGTCATTCGCCCTTGTTTATTGCACTTGTAGAGTTCGGGATCAAAGCCTCAACATCCCTTTGTAACATATTTTTAACAGTGAGTTAATTTGCTTATTAAGTCTGCTGTATATTTAAGAGTTGATTACGGGCATGTGAAATGTGTAAAATTATTAACCTTTTTATGAATATGTTCTCGTATCGGAAAAGTTATTAAACAGTTAGCTATTGATAAATTGAAAGAAACTCACAACACTGTAAGAATTTTGGACACGTTTTGCGTAATCTTCATCACTTGATGCAGCTTATAATGGGAAAAATCGAGCTGGTGGATGAAGTCATGGTTGCAGAACGGGAGTTAACCGGCATCACATCCGCTGATGATTTTTTTTAGACTAGCGCAAGGTACTAGATAATTCAATTTGTCAACAGCCAGCCTTTAGCATTAAAGTTTTCGAAGTGAAAAGAGACAGACACGTAAGTTCATACGATTTAACGTGGGAGAAAATGAGATAGCATGAAATTTATCAATTTTATTTACATATCATTAATTATAAAAACTTTTTATAGTGAAAACTTCTTACTACACTAATTAAAAGTTTATACACTGTGTAATGCTTCCTATCATTTTCTCCCACGTTAAATCTTATGAATTTATGTGTTTGTCTCTTTTTACTTTTGCTTTTTTTGTTTCATCGGCTAGAAGTTGTGTTAAGTACGTTTCTTCTTAACATATATTTACACAATATTACCATGCTACGCAGCTATGCAATAAAACACGTAGCTAGATACTACGCCGTAGCTGTTACGCATAAAACTTTCCATTTTATTACAAATTATGATAAAGCTTTAACCCAGTTTAAATTAATTTAAAGTCCTAAACGAGTAATAAAACGTTAGCCTTATCATATTAAGGCTCAGTTTGAAAACATTTTACTCATACGATAAGATAATGTTTGGTTTATAATTATTGTTAAACGAACCAGACAGAGGTTTATTATTTAATTAATGTGTTTCAATTAATATCAGTGTATTCTAGGAGTATATCTTGTACCTTTGGCTATCTATCAGGCTTGATAAACTATGTAGATACCTCTTTTGCGAACTAGCAAGCTGTGGAATAGACTCCCAGTGTCTCCCCTGGGAGATACAAACACTAATTGTTCAAGGAAATATTATACTTCTCCCTCAAAGGCCAGTAACGTTTGCACTAAAATAGGTGTCCATGAGATGCGATGACTCCATTTTGCGCGTCCCATAAGATCTTTTGCCGCCCTATCCAATAATAAAAAGTAGGCTTATGAATATACCAGGCGGAATTTTGACAGAGTATTTTAAATTCCCGTATACAACGAAGGAAACATTGTTAGAATCCAGCACGTTGAAGACCCAAAAGATACAGAGAGGCTAGATATGTCTGGTCCTTTGAGTTGAAAGTCTTGGGGAAACTTGAGGGCCTGAGGAGGGGCTCCTTACGAACGTCATGTAAAACAGAAAAACTTGGCGATTAAAAAGAGTGGCGCAAAGTTTATTTCAGAACTAGCAGTAAATGTAAAATTAGAACCGTATAATGTATATTTCTTTTTTTTTTTGACGTTCATAAGTGTACATTGTGTTACCTACAAATGATTTTTGACTTTGACTTTGGCCCATCTTAAGGGTGCGTGAAGGTCTGAGGTGTTAGTGGGTAGGGTCTTGATATCCCTCTGAATAGAGCGCTTTGAGAGTAGACTCAGTCCCATTGTCTCTGTGTCAAGTTTAAGCTCCATAGCACGGGCCTATGTAAGCGCATTGTCACCTCATAAAAAAAGGACTGTCTGGATTTATATACACGTAACTAATTAATTAAGTTATAAATTAGTTAAATATTAAAAGCATAAACAAATTGTAAATAATCGTCGCACACTTCAAGTGTGCCCTTAGTTTTTACGACACTCTCCTTCTCGTTACAATAACAAAAGTTTCACTTAGATTTACGAACTAATTACGAATTCGACAGCCCGGACTCCCAAAAAAAACCAATAATTATATAACTACTTTATTAACTTATAATTAGGTTACAAAAACTACATACGTTATCGATGCTAGATACGACTATAATGCTAATATATTTTATTGAATTATAATTTATAAAATGCGGTAAATGTTGAAACAGCAGAATGATTCCTCGAAGCCGGCACACTGATCATACACGTGCCGCGACGTCAGCGGTCTTCTTTAGGGTACCGTATGTAATTAACTCTTCAACAAGTAAAGTAATTTTTTTTTAATCCAGCATCGCAACCCCACTACTCCTAATGCTATCTTAGTTATAAGTGCATGTTTACACAATTAAAGCCAATTGACACCCGGCTTCAAACAATGTTTTTCACATACAATTTAACATACGTATATATAAGTAATTTTAACAGTTTATATTGGCTATTCGCCTCAAGTGTGATGTCGGCAAGGAGAGCTATGACATCTGAGCTCTTCACTAAACTGTTAAGTGTTGCTTAACTAATTTTTACTTAGTTTATTACTTAAGAAAAACACTTTTTAAACATATTGAATCTACGTATTATTATTATAAACAGTCACCGTGACCACGCACGCTGTAAAGGATGCGAAACGTTGGAAAAAAATTAAATTTAAAATGATGTAAATAATTATAAGTTTATAATAATAAACTTATAATTATTTACATCATTAGGCGGAAATAGCTTCAATCCGTTTAAAAACTGTTTTCTTAATGTGTAAAAGCTATGTTAACAAAAGACAATACTAGTTTATTACTTGTTTATATATATTTATATAGTTGAATTGAATCATTTTATTGTTGCCAATCCAGAAAATATTATTAGCACTTATATATAAAGATTTATTTAATGGCGTAAAAAGAAGATTATATTTAGTAAGTAAGTTAGTAATAAGCTGTAAATCTTTCTCAATAAATAATCTCTGGTCACTGAACTTTATTAGCTAATAGTTCAGAGTGCAATTTTCAATTCCGACGTTATTGAATGACGAATGTGTAAAATGTATACTTACTCGTAATATAAGAAAAAGTTGTCAAATAAAAAGGAATTTGTCACTTTCTTGCCTGAATATATAATGAAATAGATACAGAAAAAGGTCAGCATATTACTTGTACCCTATGTTATCGTTTCTCTTAACAGGACTTTTACCTACTAAGTATAACAGGACTTTTTAATACATTTGAATTCAATTATCTTTAGATTCCCAGTCCACGTTTAAATTGTATTATAATATTGTTCTTAAATATGTAATTTACCTCAAATATTTATTTATTAATGTTTTTTTCTTATTCATCCCACATAAATAGATATACACATCCACATAATAAGAATAATACTAAAAATGACATTGAATCTGTCGCACATTGAAGCTGTTAGGGCAACACTGCTCTGTTTGCATTATCTGGTAAAGTTTTATAATAAATGTCGTAAAGTAGGCTATGTTTTTATTATTGATAGATAAGTTAATAGGGCGCATATGTATTTGTTGTTTAAAAGAAAAGCTTTTATACAGTTTTGTTAAGGCCGCAAGCACGGCAGGAGGGAAAACTTTTAAGAGCTTAGTTCTCAAGTGTCGAATTCAGGAAAATATCTCAAGTATGCCGTGATTTAAAAATTTCTTATTTTTTAAAATGTGTATTTAGATTGTTTGCTTAAAAAGCTGTGTTTTTTATTTATGTCTAGAATTCGGTTTAATATTCAAATTTAGAATACCAAGAAACATAATCATATTTTAATTTTTAAATATTCAGAAGAAATTAAATTATGGACATTTTGGTATAGTATAATCATGTCTATAATAAATCTCTTAAATTCAATAAAATTAATTAAAACATGATTTAAGAAATGCATATAATAAGGTAAATTTTTTTGGATTTAACCCAACATAACCTAACCTAATGTAATTCATCGGGAACTGAGACAATATCATTTACATCATGCATGTAATATTATTAGTTTTTTTTATCTATTTAATTGGTCCAAAGCCGTATGCCTCCATAAGATTACTTGGGGTACATGCAAGTCGTAAAGAACGATAGTAAAAAGGTGGAGCCGTAATACGACAAATTTACCCATATTTAATGCAAAACTTTTTCTTTATGTAAATATATGTCGTAGATTCAACGCGATTAATAATAGCAAAATTGGTGTCACTACCGTCATCCGACATTTTTACTTAATATTTTAACACAGTCAGTCCGGCGCAGGCGCCGATCAGAGAGCAACTCAACGATCGATTCTTCGCACTACTGAGGAACTGACTTTGACACATTGACATCTTACAACCTGTAAGATGTCAATTGACATGGTGTTGTTTTATAATATAATCT
Organism: Pieris brassicae; assembly: GCF_905147105.1. Lineage (NCBI taxonomy): Eukaryota > Metazoa > Arthropoda > Insecta > Lepidoptera > Pieridae > Pieris > Pieris brassicae. The sequence goes on along the minus strand of NC_059673.1, from coordinate 1,446,768 downwards.
CTGACAATTATGCAAAACTATTAAACGTGTTACAAGAATAAGATACAAAAAAATATTATATATTTAAATAAAACAGTACAAAAAATCACTCACCTGAAAGTACAGAACAATTCTGCACATAGCAGTGCCAAAGAACCACGTCTCCGTCACATCCCACAACACCGTTGGAGGCAGACAAATCAAAATCACCATAAAATCAGCCACCGCTAGATTCACTATGAAATAATTCGTCACAGTCCTCATTGAGTGATTCCTGTACACCGCGATACAAACTAACGCGTTCCCTATCAAACCAATGACAAATACTATTGCATTTGTCGCTATCAACACCCATTCATATGTTTGAGGGTATATATAATCGTAAATCATTCGAAAATACGCCTCCCTTGTCATATTACAGTAGTCTGGTTCGCCAACACATACCTCTGAACTATTGTATTCATAGTAAATGGTCGTGTCTTCTATTTCATCCTCAGTACTTTCTACATTTGATTCCTCTGTTGTGTTAATATGTATCTTCCTTATATCATTGATAGCCTTTAATTTTCTTATTTTAAAACTATCCGATATCACCGTGTCTATGACCTTCTCACTTATCAAACTGTCCAGGTCTTTGATATAAGTTTCATTTAGTTGAATGTCTGATGATGTAAAATTAATTAGGGCGAATAATATACCGAGGGATATTCTTGTAAGCGCCATTTTGGTCACATTTTTTGTATAAAAGTTTTGGATCGTTTTAAACAAATTCCGCTTTGTAAGACACGAAGATCGCCATCTGTGGAAAGAGGAATTAAGTTAAGAAAAATTCCACAAGTTACAGTTTTGAATGGATAAAACTTCGGTAATGAATGCTTTCAGAATCTGCTTCATTTGTCAGCAATTTGCTTTGAGTTCAAACACAGTAAAATCTAGCGAAGAGGAAAGTAAATCACCTTGTTTACTTTAACTTTACACACGTGCTCAAAGTATTGCGATTCTTTTATTCATTCACAGCTTGCTTATGGCCCAATTTGAATTAAAAACTATCACTTAATTTTATAAACTTACTAGCTGACCCGGCGTTGACAACGTCGTTTTGCCATGCATGTTATTTCTAGGAATCATTTTTTTAGTTTAATGACCTATCTACTATAATAATAAATAAGCGTTGATGTATTTTTGGAGGCTGTATCATAAAGCACTAAAAACAAAAATAGTTGTCTAAAAAATAAAAACAATGTTGGGGTGGACACCCCTTATCACTTAGGGGTTTGAAAGATAGATAGTAGCAGATTCTCAGACTTACTGAATATGCATAAAAAAAATCATAAGCATCGGTCGAGCCATTTCGGAGGCGTATGGGAATGAATATTGTTACACGAAAATTTTATATATACAAAGATTATAAAATGAACTGAAAATCTTTAGCTATAATTCAATCTTTTTTAAGTTCATCAGTTAATTACGCCTCACAAATATGTTGCTCGCTGACCAAGACTCCAGAAAACTATCCGAGAGCCAGCGTGGAATGCTTGTTGGTTGTGCGAGTCGAATACACAACAAAAAGTTATATACAACATAGTTTCATTATGTACTTCCTTCTCGAAAGTCCTACACATACAACTGGGTAGACACAGGCCCCTGAAACACAGTTTTGTCTAGACCAGGGGTCTGGGATAAGTGTGTGTCTTATGTAACCTGTTTTTCACTATAAATAAAATTATTATGATTATTAAGTAAGTTGTTTGTGTATGAAAACGCATACAATATAGTAAAGTTCTTTAAACATTTTCATTGAAGCATATGTTAATGTATGTATTGTAAGTTGAAGACAAACTTATTAATACGTAAAGATTAAAAAAAAAATCGTAAATCTTCCTTTAAAGTTAGAAGAAAGTTATCCAATACTTTCCTCTACTATGACTGAATTTTCACGGCACGTTGCGTAGCAAGCATTTTCGTAAATTAATGTTAGGCGTTCATCAAGTCTCAACTCGGAATAAATTACGACAAAGCCATCGGTATCGCCAAATTGTTCACATAGTTCTTCGGTCAATCAAAATCTTATCTACTTGACTGAAATTGAACTTGAATAGCGTTTATAATAAATAATATTATATTTCGGATTACGACAATTAATTTAACGACATATAATTGAAAAAAAAATACCTAAATTTTATGATATAAATGAAAAATTTATAAAATATCGGTTTTGTATATATATATAAATTTAAATGTTGTTTTACGTGCGACTAATATTCTAAAAATCATTATTACAAAATCTTTCAGCGTAATTTAAAAACATATAACTAATTAAACACTTTCCGTATTGAAAATTTCACGTTAATTACATTTTGATTGGGTCATTAATGCTTGAAACGCTTCATTTGTTTTAAAAATAAATCAATGGTTACAAGCAATTAAGGATTCCAAGTTAAATTAATTATTTTCAAGTTTTCGGGTTTTAGTGATACTCATATGAACACTCACATTGCTAGAAGGCTCGCAAGTGCAGTGCCTTTTAAGAATCAGTACGGTGTTTTTATGAAGGACCTTAAGTCGAATTGGTTCGGAAATACTAGTAGGCAGCTAGTTCCACATAGTGGTGGTGCGCAGCAAAAACTGCCTTAAGAAATGTTCAGTTGTGTGGACATCGAGTTGATACGGGTGGTCTTTTTGGTAATGTACCGAAAGCTGATAGAATACAATAATATTTTTATAAACATATGACACTATACCAGTGCGTAATTATGACCTCCAAATCATGACGTTAATTAGCTCTCAACGAATTTTCAGAGATGTGTGAACATTGTATGTTATGTTCCAGTAAATTATTTGCATAATCCTGATTTAAAGCATATAGACTCTTTATCAGTAATCATAACAATCGAGTATACAGTATTTAAAATTTTCTTCAGCTTTATATTAATAAGATAAATAATATAAAATTAATATAAAGAAAATTAAAACAAATTTAAAGTTAGTCCCTGTGGCAGTGTACCTTTTACGCTGACAGCATATCCTCGCTGTATTGCGATACTTATTCGTTAAGCGAGATAAGCCCCAGCTCTGGGGACACCGGTACTATCTACCAGTATAATCAATCCATAAAAAATATTTTAACTTGACAAGAAACATCTTAATCTACAATGATTGAAATGTAAACAATTATTTTGGCAATAGGCCGAAAAAATAATTCCTTTGTTTTGTAATTGAGAAGTGAGGAAAATGCTTTCAGCTAAGTAAACATCCCGTGTTTTAAAGGGATCACACTTTTCATCTCAATCATATTTTCGTAGTATTTTTGTCACCGGAAGCATTGGACAGATGTTTTGAAATTACAAGAATCGTACAGAGTAAAAACTATTTTAGCATTTTTTCTTCTTGTGCCATTTGCTTTTGAAGGTTGGCAATCGTAGCTTCTTTAATTTTGGATGCCACGCTTGGTGCTTTGTCCAAACCATTGTCTAAGATTCTTCAACTAAAACGTACTGTTAGACGTGTTCTGGTATTTGGGTTTTTAAAAAAAAGAAAGGAAAGATATGTTCAGAATAAAATTGAACTTTTAATTTAATTACTATATTTAAAACGAAGCCAACAAATGTGTGTGCGCGACGGAGGATGATACCGAACTGATTTTCATGTTCCAAGCATCGTCTCACCTCTCGGTGAGAAATGCTGACCAAAAAGAAGGTATTAGCACGTTAGCCGAACAGGGTGCAGGATTATAATATAACAGTACGTCAGTGGCCACGTCTTCTAACTGCCACTTTTCCTTGATTAGTTGAATGAGCTAGCTCTTCATGTTATTTGACCCTAGTCATTCTAAAAGCGAATGGCCTGGTCTGTGAAGGATACTTGATGTGATACCGATACTCAAGTATCTTCACAAACCAACAATGGACGTGAAGACGGACCCAACCGCCGCATCATGTCAGGAAGCAGATAAGACTTTGCTGTTACCGCATCCCGATTGTTGATGGAAACCTGGGGTTTTAGTGCACAATCGCGAATCCCACATAATGCAATACATTTTCCTAAATAAAAAACAAAAACAAGGTTGATGTTTCGTAAGACATGTACGAAATATTCAAGTTTCAGAGAGTTTTTTACTGAGGTCGAAGTTCTGTTGAAATATTTTATATTGCATGTGTAATTGTGTATAATAAATTCCTTTATATTTAAATACAAAAAAAAATGCATCCATCAACTGTTTTTTGTTTTTAATTTATAACAGACGAATAATTTGAACACTATAACGTAGCTGTCAGTCCTTTATAGAACACTTATAATAATTGGTTGATATTACAGATTCAAAATTAGAATAGGACACAGACTATAAACGATATTGAATAAATTTAGATTTAAATTTTTATTCCAAACATAGTATTTTTTTAAATATTTAACTGTATGCTAAGTATTCTTTGTATAGACAATTTTATAATTAAGATGCCTATGTCATTATAAACGATTTTATATAATTATTATTAAAAAAAGTTATATGTCAAACCTGTATTTTCTAATTATTTATGTTCTGTAGTTTTCCTTATTGAGATTTCTTATCTACTTTAATTTCGGATGTTTTATTCCCTCACGTCCGAGGACGTTGGGTCTTAATTTATTGCTAAGGTTACTTAGTGTCACCCAACAGTATTAGGTGTTTCGTGTCCAGTGAAAAAGATATAACAAAATGTACTGCACAGTAGAAATGTGTTTAATGACAGCGTCACTTATCCCTGATTTTCTTTTGTAGATTGTAGAAAGATACCTTTTGACTCTGCAACTTTTACTTACTCACCTGTCTCTTTTCTACATAACGTAAACACTTTAGGACAAAAAAGTAAAACAAACATTAAACCGTAACATCCTTTTCAAAACAGAGTAGTGAAGGCCATTTTCGACCTCCTATAACTTCGTTGTGGATAAAATTTGAAGTAAAGCAGCTATTGCATAAACACGGAATGTTTCAAATATCATTCAAATTAAAGTGTTCTATTTGAAACAAACGATTTTTGAAATGGATAAGGTCAAGAGGATAGATCAGCTAATATAAAGCTTTGACAATCTGAGACAAATATTTGTTTTTAATTTATTTTATTAGTACTTAAGTACTTAGTATACTTAAAATGTCATGTGGAACATGGTGTTCTGGTTGCAGCTCGTTACAAACGTTGTTTAATACAAAAAAAACTTGGCGATTAAAAAGAGTGGCGGAGAGTTTATTGCCAGTTCTTCTCTTCCGTTCTACGACCTTGATTTTACTGGCAGTAAATGTAAAATTAAAAGCATTTAATGTATATTTCTTTTTTTGACGTTCTTAAGTGTACGTTGTGCTACCTATATGAATGAATGATTTTTGACTTAAGGGAGAATGTCCCTTAAATAGGGACTGAATATACCGACTTGGTATTATGGCTCTCATAACTTATTACGGTAGAAGCACTGGGTTGTGAGTCTTGGTTTTAATGCTGGCTATGTATTTGATACAGTATATATTTACAAAAACACACACACATTATATATATAATGTGTTCGTCACAGTGTGCTCGTCACAGTTATATATATATAAAACTGTGACGACCAATCAGAGCATAGCAAATCGAGTGGAGTCGAGGCGTACAGAGAACGCAGGACAGTACTGAGTGTGTATTTAGTGGATTATTGTGGTGATGAGAGGCTGGACCAAGTCTAGTAGATTGTGGTTAAAAGTGAGATGGGTAACCCGCTGAACGATATAACTTAAAGTTTTAACTTTGTTAACTTTGTGTTATTTGAAGTTTTAAAAGGAATCAATCTAAATTCAATATTGTACGATTTCGATTCATGTCATTTGTGCTCGTTACATGACGCCCACTTAACCGTCTAATATTGGTTATTATCAATATCGATGGAGAGACAATCTTTTTCGATATATACTAACTTAAGTAGTTGAATTATATATATATATACTAGCTGCCCCCGCGAACTTCGTTTCTCCTTAATGTGGTTTTAGTTAGCCTTAATACAGTGACACGAAAGAATAATTTCACTGTATTATCGTCACTATAATTTGAATTTGATTTACACTTCGGTCTAAGTAACACGTGGTTGGCTATGCTAACACCAAAAATTAAAAAAGTAGAAATAATTGAATTTCACGGTATTTCGTTTACTACAACACGTGGTAATCATGATATTGAATTGTAGCTTATATGACACGTTTGTCGGTTTACCGTAGCAGTGCCATCTATTGATTACTTACTCAATCCAGTCGAAAAGTATCGACATCTGTTAGAATCTTTTGGAGTTAACAGATAATTGTGACTGTCAATTAATTATAGACAAATAATTTGTAATAAAATAAAATTGCGACTATAATTAAAGATATATGCTATCCTATCTCTTAAGTTATACCAGACTGCTCACGGTGTGCCAATTTAAAATCGGTTAAGTAGTTTAGGATTCCATCGCGGACAAAAATCGCGATAGGAGATTTATATATATTAAGATTGCTCTTGGTACAGACTTCCTGAAACACTTTCCACTTTCATATCAGTTTCGACTAAACGATTATGCACCTTATAAACTATGCCCTTATACAGTATAAGGGTGATATTATTTGTTGTTTTTTTTAATAGGACAGGAGGCAAACGATTACAAAGACAGAGTCAGACAGAAAGACTTGGAGCGAGGTGAAATAATCAAGACCGAACGCGAAGGAACACCTATAACACATTAAGTCAAGTCAAGAAAAATGAGCAGAAAGGCCTCATAGCATAGCGGTCTTATTAAGTGTCCGCTGATACCCTAGCGGGGTTCGAATCCCGGTTCGAATGCAAGCTTTAAATTTTCCGGCCTTTGGTCATGGAGGGCATAGCTAACTTTCTATTGTATAGTATGCAGAGGACAGAATTTACAAAGGAGACTGTGTTTTAGATTGGATGTATCAAGATGTTCTAGGCCGAGGATGGAAATTACAAGGTCTAGTAATAAAATGTCTGGCGAACCCCGAGGGCCCATATTAAGGGCGTGTAGGGCTGAGGTGTTTTTAGCGGGTGAGGTCACACTACCTCTCTGAACTGCCCTCTGCGGGCATTAAGTGTAGACCCAGCCTAATAGTCCCCGCGTCAAGCTCGAAATGTCAAGGCACCTAATAAAGGATTACTGCCGCCCAGAGGTTATTTTCGGAGTAATTGTCGCCTAAAAATAGAGACGCCAACCAAACATAAGTTTAGGTAAATAAAGTTATATGGTAAGTATATAATTCAAATGTATTCCAGAATTGCTATCGTATCTTAAAATCTGTATCATCAATACGTATAAATTGTTTCGTATATATTCCCGATTCGGGCATTAAATTTTATCGTGCTGAATTAAGCTCCTCTTATTCTTTATTGGTTAAATAAAACAGATATACACTAGTATGAGTTTGTATCGTTACTGTACGAAATACATTAAATACGTTACTACGAAACGAAAACGTTTTTCGTAATTTTGAAATGTATGGGAGGTTGAGTCGAAGTATATTATTCAGTCTGAGCAGTTTTGGCTTCAGCGTCCGACTCATGCTTGATAGGTTCAAGGAACATAACAGATTTATTCTTGATTGAGCTATAAACATGTTCAAGAATGTACCCTGGTCCTAGAAGGACAATCTAAGAAACCTAAGCTGAGTGTAGTTTTGCTGATAATTTACGACATTAATGGTCGTACACTAAAAGTCTTATTTAGTTAGAATATTCCCGTATTCCTAGTGGTTTAAACGTGTGACTCTCATTCTTGAGGTCATAGTTTCGATCTCCGGCTGTGCACCAATGGACTTTCCATGTGCGCATTTAACATTCGCTCGGGAGGAAACCGGCTTGTTTTAGAAACAAAAAGTCCATGGCGTGTGTCAGTGCCAGTCTATTAAATTGACAAATGATTATGAAACATACAGCAAACTGCCTAGACCTAAAACGGTTATAGCTCCACTGGTTTATATTTATATAAGACAATCTAACTATCAAACTAGACACTATGTAATATCTCCAATATTACAGTACAATATTACGTATACAGACACGTTACACGTTTTATTTATGACAGACTATATACCATCTTTCTCTACTATCTTTTAATGAAACCCAACATTATATGTCTTTGCGATGGCACAATAAATTAGAAAGAAGACGGAACTTACAGTTGCCTCTACTTAAAGTCTTAATGAATAATATAGAAATAATATTAAAATTTAGAATTATGTAAATAATTATAAGTTTTTAATAATAATACATAGCTTTAATCCGTTCAAAAAGTGTTTTTCTTAATGTGTAAAAGCTATTTTAACAAAAGACAATACAATATAGAAATAAGCAATCCAAGTCATCTTCAACTCGGTTTCTTTGTACCTAGGGGATATGTGTGACTGCGAAGGCCTAGGTTATTTGCGATACCAAGGGCCGTTGATACCAAAACGTTGCACATACTGAATTTTGTCTCCGAAACTATCGACATCTAGTCCACAGTAGCGATACTGTGTATCTTATGTATTTTAATATATATGAACCTTCCTGTCCGGTCCTTACATATGAAATGGGCGTTTAATAGAATATATTAAAGTAATCAAAGTATGTACCATTTATATCTATGAATTAGTTCATTTATCCCTTTACTAAAAAAAAACATTCGTAAGGGAATTAATAAAATTCTTGAATGCTTGTCCCCCTTATTCCAAATTTCGAAAAAAATTGCAATCTGTTGGATAAAGGTCCGAGGAGTACGGTGGATGTCTTAGATATTCCAACAATAATATTTTGACATTATCGTATTGGCTTATTATAAGAGTATGTATTTTTGTGAATACATAACTGTATCGATTTGAACAACTCTAAACTCTTCAATTCTCTTATTTGCTTGTCCTAGAAATCCAGTATTGATTTCTTTCATATTTCAGTCTATAAATATAGCCATAACGATATTGGTTCGATTTAACGCATACTAACTGTACTTTCGGGGCTCTTTAAATCGTCAAGAAAAAGCTATTTATTTTGCGACTTAGTCTCGCCTTATCTGTTTGAATTATGTATTAGATTCACTAAATCAAAAGAAAGAAATAACGACTAGACTGAGTACTTTTACAATTATCTTCGAATTCATTGAGCATTATTACTGTTAAATGCTTCGTGTTTGCAATATTTAGTATATATAGTTCAACTCTAGATAAAACGATGTAAAATTGTATTGCCTAGTGTACGCACAAAGCATGCCCATCAGATCATTAGATGGAGTAACATTATAGCCGTGTAAATAAAGAATGTGTGCGTGTCTAGTACACGTAAGAAGCGAAACTTCTTTATGACCTTATTTTTTGTAAAATGATATACTATATGCAACTTTACAGATATTGGTTAAATCAAATTAAATTAGATAAAATTTAACAAAAGGCTTTCATTAATATACTACTTCCAAGTGCGTTAAATGTTGATTTGATTGGGGTTGGAGGATCCTGTTCGTTTCAGATTGGTTTGGAAATTCAAGATTGATTGACAAAATTCTATAGATTTGGTTACACGAGGATTTTTTTAGAAATTAAAACATTAAGGCGAAGGAAAATAAGAAGAAATGTTGTACATTTCACCAGAATATTTTTCAGTGACATTAAATTTTTATATCAAAAGTAGATTATACATTATTGTATCATATTAGCTGCCTTAGTAATTTTTTTCTATTGTAATTTTCGCCTACAGTTTTAGTTGCTACATACTAATATTAGGAATATTTTGCTATGTTACCTCATTTTTTCTCCATAAAAACCTTCCTCAGAGTTCAAAATGTAAACAAAAACCACTGGAAAAGGTCAAGCAGGCTTCAACTGTTGCGCTTATTATATGTTGGGATCCATATATATATATAGATTACTAAGCCAAATCCTTAATTATTTCGAAAATAAATACATATATAAATATACTAAAAAATTGAAACTTCATCAGATTCACTTCAGCTGATTTGTGAATCTAAACAATCCAGGGCGTCACCCAAACGCATACAAAAAAAATATTCAAATCGGCCCAGTCGTATAAGAAGAGTTTAGTGTCATACACATACGTTCAGTAGATATATAAAGATCCTTAAGAACCTTGACTTACGTTACACAAGCTTATTTGACTCGAGTGTCGAGTCGGGGTAAGGAAGAGAATGTAAAAGAAGCCATGGCACATGCGCACGGGCATACTTCGACTAAGTGATACAGCTTATATAAAATCAGTGAAGTGAATTATAGTGAATCAAGTAATTAATGGAGTGTTAGATTTCTTATCTTTGATCTAGTAAATAAATGTATCCATAGTCCATATCTCTGGTATTTTCAAACGTGCAAGTCACAAATTCTTTAAATGAAATAAATAATTCAGTGGCGCTACAACCTTTTTAGGTCTGGGCAGATCAGCCTTCTGTGCCTAACACACCGTCAACTTTTTAGGTCTAAGGCAAACCGGTTTCCTCGCGCTGTTTAACGTCACTTACGAATGTTAAATGCTCACATAGAAAACTCATTGGTACAAGCAGATCGAACCTACCTCAGGGATGAGAGTCGCGCGCTGAAGCCACTAGTCCCACTGCGAGTAAAAAACTTTAAAACTGACTAAAAAGCGAGGTGTTGACGTCTTACTATCTCAACAGTTTAGCGATTACAAACTGATGCCATGCAAGATTTATCGAGTCCGAAGCGTTGCCAAAATTAGTTCATAAAATTTTACGATACCAGTTATCTAAGTCATTTACATTTATATAACAATATTTACTGATATTATGTGATTTCGGGATTTATGGGTTATATTTAGTCCCGTAAGCCACGATTAGGGACAGATTGATTTTGTATATTGTATACGGTAGTCTTAGGTGTTTGGGATTACCTCATCTGCCGTATCTAGATACTATTTTCATCCTGCAGAAGAGAGTCATTTGTGCAATCTATAATTTAAAATGTAGGGAATCTCTGAGAGATAAATTCAATTCAATTAATACTTAATAATATTACAATACAATACAATAATACTTAACTTTACCTCGCAATATATTTATGAAAATAGTAGGTATGTATACAAAAATAGTGATTAGTTTAATAGAATAGAAAATACGTATAATGTTAATTCTCGGAACAAACGCAGGCTGCAATTTCCGCGTACTAGACTATAACTAAAGTTAGTCATAATTTTTTGGGAAAAAGGATACTTTTCTCGAATCAAATCTCAGAGGCTCTTTTATCTCTGCCTTTAAATAAATTTAAGAAAAGCTGTGTTAAAAGGCTTAATACAAAATTAACGATTATTTAGTTGATAAAAGGGCCTAATTAATTTGAGATATTTGTTTAAAAATAAGTGTTTGTTTGCCATCGTTATTTTGTATGATGTTTAAGAGTACCGAGAGTTTTTTACGCCGGCTTTTTCTCTCAGCCGCTGTCTTCTTTAGCGATGAGTAGGGATGTCTACTGATTCAAAATAAATTACGTGGAATAAGTCAAACAAAAATATAATAAAACCAGAAATTATGTCAATAAATTAATAAATAAAACTAAAAATAAAACAATTAGAATCAATATAGAAGCTAATAAAAATAATCTAAAAAATCTATGGGACATATTAAACCAACTAACAGGAAAAATTAAAACATCCATGGACGTAGCTATACAAAACGCATTTGCAAACCAAAATATTACATGTAAAGATATTGCAAATAATTTTGCAACTTCCTTCCACAATAGTATTAGTAATATAGCAACCAACTGTGTAAATCCACTGTTAGATAAAAGCTCCTACCAGCATACAGAAAATACTAGTATGAGATTTCAGTCAGCAGACCCTAAATCAGTTGCAAAGATAATTAAATCATTAAACGACAGAAAGTCTCCAGGTGCAGATAAAATACGAGCTATGGATATTAAAACATTATGTAATAAAATCAACGTAGTCATAGCTAACCTTATTAATACGAGCATTTATACTGGAAAATATCCTAACTTACTAAAAACAGGCATAGTTCGACCAATATACAAAAATGGTAGCAAAAAAATCTATAATAATTATCGTCCAATAACTATATTGCCAACAATTAACAAAATAATAGAAAAATACATATGTGGACAAATTCAAAATTATTATAAAAAACACAATATTCTTTCTAACAAACAATATGGATTCCAACCAAATAAAAATACCACACAATTGCTATCCGCATTCACAGACCACATTTATAAACATTTAAATAAAAAAGATCATGTTCTAGTAGTGTTTATTGACTACAGTAAGGCATTCGACACATTAAAGCACAGCGTAATCCTGCAGAACTTAAATGACTGCGGAGTACGAGGAAACCTACTCAAGTGGTGTGAAAACTATCTGCAAGACAGAACTTATCGTGTTAAAGTGTGCAACGAAGAAAGTTTTCCAATATCTATTACAGAAGGTACGGCTCAGGGCTCAGTCATTGGGCCTTCACACTACCTTACCTATGTTAACACATTACCTAACATAATAAAGTATTGTCAGATATTCCAATTTGCAGATGATACATGCCTAGTAGCTGCAGGGCCTAACATCCAAGAAGCAGAAACAAAGCTACAATCTGATTTCGATACATTGGCTAAATGGTCCCACGACGTAGGACTTGTACTAAATCCTAACAAAACAAAGTTCATGCATATCCGATCCAGTCACAATCTAAATTCACGTACACCCATCTTAATCTTACACAACCACACATGTGCACATTCTTATAACTCGTACCCCAATAGCTGCAACTGCAACGCTTTAGAATTAGTTCATAACCATAAGTACCTGGGGCTTACAATAGATGACCGAATGTCCTGGAAAATGCACATTAATTCTGTCTGTGATAGGCTAAGAGCGATACTTGCCAAATTCACTTTAATAAAAAATAAAATACCACTTAAAACTCTGCTACTATTATACAAAGCACTAGCCGAATCCATTATAACATATGGACTTACAAGTTATGGGAGAACATGCAAAACTTATCTAAATCAAATATTTGCAATACAAATACGTATTTTAAAAACAATTGCTCCCTTAAAATTAAAATCACAATATAAAGCGGACTACAGAAAGCTATTTGCATTTTTCAAAATTATACCTATACACGAGAAAGTACAACTAGGATTATTAAATGAAAACTACTTTACAGAAAATTACCTCAAAACAATTAAAACTCACTATCACTACTCAACACGTAGAAAATTAAAAAACGAATTTCTATTACCCAAATACAATAATTTATATGGGAAAAAAACATTAGATTACATTATTCCAAATTTAATAAACTCGATACCAGCTACACTTCTTACGAATATAACAAGAAACAATATTAAATTTAAATTAAAAAAATACTACATAAGTCAAACAATTATAAATTATGCATAACATAAATTATGCCATATACGTCATTAAAATATATGTATATATATATATATTCGAATATAGGAACTCATCCTGTATGTGAATGAGAATTCTCGACAAGAACAGGTTTCTTGCATCGGCTATCTATGCGCGTCAGTGTTTAGATGTGTTTATGACGTTTTACGTGCAATTTTAAATCGTTTGAATGGTTTGATTGTTATAAATTTACAGTTTATATGTCACTGGCCTTAGTATATATATATGTGTGTTAATGATTTAATTATGTTCGACGTCCTGGTGGATAGAAAAACTGTGCACAGTTTGTGTTTCCACCACATCAACTACCTTTATATTAAGAACACTTATACAACAATAAATAAATAAATAAATAAATAAATAAATAAATAAGTGATACCTATATCTTATATTCCAAAATAAACATATTTTATTTTTTATTTAACGGTTTCCTAACAAACTTTCTCCGTGTGATGCATATGAAAGGAAAATTCAAGAATAACAAATTGTACCAATGGGAACTGTTTTTGCAAAATTGTGGTTTTTAAATTTCATTATTGTCACGGAATTTAATGATGTATATTTAATAAAAATCAAGTAAGTGTACAATAAGTATAACATTACAAATAATGAAAACAAAAATTTATAGTATGTAGATGAATAAAAAACATAAATTTGAAAATGACTCTGGTAATAAACGTTTATTATGTGTTTCTACAATTTTCTTAACCTATATTGTAATAATAAAAATAATTAAAAATTAATAAAAAGGAAATTGAAGAATTTTAAAGAGGTTTGGTCCCTGTGGCAGTGTACCTTTAACGCTGGCAGCATTTCCTCGTTGTATTGCAATACTTTTTCGTTGATCGAGGAAAGCACCAGGTCTGGGTTTACTGGTACTATTTACCTTTAAATTAGCACCTGTCCAAGGGAAGTTTATAATTTAACATAAGATTCGAACCAGCTGCCCACTGAAGCATTTCCGAACCATTTAGACTTAGAGTCCTTCAAGAAAAGAGTATACCAATTCTTACAAGTTCGACAATGTACTTACGAGTTTTCTGATAATATGAGTGTCCATGGGTATCGCTTAACATCAGGTTAGCTTCCTGCTAGTTTTCCCCTGTTACATAAAAAAACTAAGCTTAATTTTGAGAACTTAGAACACGACTAACACTCTGATATTTTTATTGTAACTAATTATTTTTTTGTGTCGTCAAGTATTTATAAGGCCCTTAGGGTAAAACCGTCCTCCATGTTTTTCCATTTACGTTTCCCCCCGCAATTACGTCATCTGTCCATCTTTTGTAAAAATCATAAATAATACCACCATTTTAACACTGAACTTAATACGATTTATTACGCGCAAACAATAGTAAAATATTAGTTTGCCAGTAAAACATAATATTTATTTATTTGATAAAGCCAATTCTTTTATTGAGCTCATATTTTAAACGATAAGCCAGTTGACACTTAGCTTCAAACAAAGAGCTTCATTTAATTGAACATCCCTCCATCCGCCACCGAACTTAAATCCCATCGAAATTAATAATGTTGGTCATATATAAAAGGCACTCCTGAAATTTGAAATTCACAAGCATTCACGATCCTATTCATGCAGCACAAAGCCTTTGGTTCGAGCTTACCTAGTTAGTTTATGCTACATGTATAAAAGCGGTCTATAAAGCGGTGTATGAGTCTAAACTAGAATCAATTTTTATTCATGAATGATGAAGTCGTTACACAAGTGGGCAAACATATGAGTAGGTTCATATACCTATTAATTGAGGAAGAAACGTCTTAATCCCCACAAAAAACCGTAAAAAATTGTAAGATCAATGTGCTGTGATCCAAGTTGGTTAAGTCCCTGCTTAAGAGAGCTTCTGTCTTAAGTTATGACGTAATTAGCTAACCTAACAATATCATATAGTGACCATATCAAAATTACAAATTGTACTACAAAGAACGGTTCGGTGGCCGTCGATACACAATCTTATACTAGATTAATAAGTCCTGAGTACATAATTCGTTACAATATCTTCTTACCAGGAAGAAAGGCACACAATATTATCAGCCGTAAGGATTTGAAGAAATTCTATTAGGTTAGACTGATGCTAATACCTTGCCTCACGATAGTTCTCAAAAACGCACTAAACACTCACTATAAAATTCTCAATAGTTGACGTAACTTATAATTAACAAAAAGTATATATCAAAATAAATATGTGTCTAACGTAACCCGAGTAAATCTCAACAGTGACTCAACTAATAAATGTGACGATCGGCCGAGAAAAAATATTTGGGATCACCCTCATCAAAAATTCTTAAATCGAAATTATTTATTTCGAACACAAATCTTTTATGTATTAAATATACATTGCCTTGGCTAAAATTCAGTATTAAAATTTTATCCACTACTAAGTTATAGGGGAGAGAAAATGGCATGAATTGATTCGAGAAAAGGATGGTACTGTGCCGATTGTGCTTTTTTCCTCGATTTTGCGGGCGGTTTCCTATGCCACCTTAACACACAAATATACACGATATAATTGGTACATATGTATGTTTAAGTAAGCCCTAATCAGTAGAAAAACATTGAACGTGAGTTGGTTAAAATTTTTCTGTTTTTTGAAGCGAATGAAAATTCTTTATCGGCTTTGGAAACAAAATACCGTCTCATTTTACGGTTCCTTGTCTCTACCACGGTTGATTCAAAGAGATTCGAAGCCATTAATAACAAAAATATATAATTACTATAACAATGATAATTATATTACAATTAAAGAAATTCTGTAATAATCTTAGTAGTAATAAGGTAAAATGAAATAATTGTACTATTTGTATTCATGTCTATGATAGTAAAAGCCTTTTGTTAAGCTTTATCTAATTTTTGTTTCACGTCTTCGTGTGTACACTAGTACACGCACACACTTTTTTCTATAGAATAGAGGGTAAACGGGCAGCGACGCTCACATTGCCAAAAGAGTTCGCGTGTGCGTTGCCGGCCTTTTAAGAATTGGTACGCTAGGAAGGACCCTAAGTCGAATTAGTTCACAAATACGTCAGTGGGCAGCTGCTTCCACAAAGTGGTGGGTCGTGACAAAAACTATGAAAATAATTAACTCAACAGATTAACGTTTTTAATTGTTAAGTGAACTGACAAAAGGTCTGATTCATATCACTTCCTATTAGTTAGCTTCAATGTAAATATTTCAATATCTATAACTCTTTAGTGTTGTGTTGTTTTTTCTATGTATATGAATACATATATAAAACAATAGTTTTATATATGTAAATAATGGCATTAGAATAATCTTAAATGGTAGATTAATTTGTTAAAATATAAATTAAATGTCTAAACCGTAAATCATGCTCTATGGTATATACAAAATCTCATTTTACATAAAAAAATATCTTTTTTCATTAAACAATTGTTAAATGTTAAATTTATTCGACCGTTACAAAATATATCTTTCCTATAAAGAAAATTTCCATTAATCAGCCAAGGAAAAACAACTTTGAACATATTTGTCTGTACAAACAATTTAAGGAAAGTTAAATTAATTGAAAATTTAAAGCCCTTAGAAGGATGGCAGCGGTTGTGTTTTGATAAAGTGTTTAAGTTTTGATTAAGCGACCTTCGACTCGTGATCAACGCGAAAAGAAAAAGCGTATGTTGTGTGTAATATAAAAATATCCCGTGAGAAACTATAACTATTGAATAAATCACACAAATAAGAGAGTAAAAATAAAACAGGGGCCAAACGGGCAGGAGTATCACCTGATGTTAAGTCATACGTGGACACTGTCAATGCCAGAGCGTTTGCGAGTGTTTCCAACCTTTTACAAATTGGTTCGCAAGTCCTGCAGTGGGCAGCTGGTTCCACATACTGATTTTAAAAACTCTGTGGAACGAGGTGTATAGAAATATCAAACTACAAAATATACTAGAACCTAAAAAAAGAAAATATTTTCTATAGTATTTCCAACGTGTGTGATGTTTCTTACGGTTAAGATTTTACGGTTTATTTAACTAAACTCAAGTAACCTCAATGGCTAATACTCACTTAATTATCATTGTTTAATCTTAAACACCCAATTAAGATTAGGCTCTAGTTCAAGGATTATTTGACAGTCCAATTTTTTTCTCAATTCACTCTGAGTTTAAGCAAGAGTTTGTTTACTTTTTTGGCCTATATTGATTAGAATGACAAGGTACCGTAACACCAGTTGTTCGCGCTGAATAGGCGTCAATCAAAGAAGGATGACAATTGTCGATTTTACTTTGACAGACGAACCGGAGATGGTAGGTCCCGGCGTTATGGCGCAAGGGAGTTAAATTTTAACCGCTGTCGCGTGCGCACTAAGTATATACCGTATAGCATTTACTTTTTTTTGATTCGTCATTGAAGGATCCAGTGTTTGGAGTGAGATACGCCACTGTTGATGGTAAGTGCTAGTTTTAGTCTTATCGTTTATTGGATTCCTTTTTTTATTATAGAGACACGCGACAGCCGAACCAGCGCATGTTATTTCACTGAGGGAGGGATCATCCTGGATATAGCTTCCGGATACCCAGGCCCACACACCAGCCTTTCGGGTTATACAATTTTAGCAATTACTTTGTTAAATCTAACTATACGTTATGTATGACAATTGTAGCACACATAATATACCTTAGGTATGAATAATTGTTCAATGTTATAATTGAAAGTATGTATTAATAGTTGTATGTTGTTTTGTATAATGATAGATCAAAAAACTCAGTAGACAAAAATTAAAATGAATTATTTGGTCAACCAATGTTTTCGAAAACGGGCCGTTAAATCCTAGATGAACTTGGGCTAAGTATCAGCTTACTAATGGATCAACGTAATCCCAAATTCAATCGTTCTGTTTATTCTGTAATTGATATGTTTGTTTTGATAGTATCTTTACAAGCTGACTGGTAACGCATTCTATAAGAAATAAATCTATGTTTATATTCTAGACTATTGTGAGTCCTTTGAGGTTTAGGTTGTTGTCACCGCCTTTGAAATTTATTTTCAACATAGTTTATTTACAACTGCACAAGTATTTACAATATTATCAACCTACATAGTAATAGTAATAATAATAATTGAAAATTCAAACAAATTAAAAAAGTTGTGTGCCTGTGGCAGTGTACCTTTAACACTGGCATCATTTCATTGCTGTATTGCGGTACTTTTCGTTGAGCGAGGAAAGCACCAGCTCTGGTTCCATCGCAACCTGTTGAACCCCACGGCCCAAGTGTCTGTACTCAAAAGGGAACAAAATAAAAGTTGGTTTTTATATTACTTTACGTTATTAATTCAGTTATTTTTGTTATTGGCAGCTATTTTTCATACATAATATTTACAATTTTTAAATTAAAAATTTAGCCAAAACGGATTATACCATATATTAGGTATTTGTGTGCATGGGAATGTAGAATGTGTCATACAATGTCCAGAGGACAGACTACAGTGGAATCTAATGGAGGCCTATGTAAGAAGAGAAGCAAACACTGAGGAAGATTGAAGAGATTAATTATAATATTAAATACCAATATATGTCAATTCATAAGATTAGTTAATAAGTGTTAACCAAGAACTTTCTTGGTTATTCGTTCATTCATACTATGTCTGCTTTGTTATAGAAAATTAAGGGATCTACTGAACTGAAACTGTTTGCTTAACTCAGAAATAATGATAATATTTGTTAAGGTTTTTAAAATGGTATTGTATTTGTATTCGTTAATATATAATATTGATTTAGATGTGTGCGTATACGTAGATACACTTTGCAACACATGAGAAAATTAATAATCTACCGATTCGAAATTAATGCATGCAACTAATTGAACTGTGTAATCCGCTAGCACTACAATGTATGAATTCACAAACGTTCAATACACACAACATTATAACGCTTGAAAACTGTTTAAAAGTAATTTGTAGAACTGGCACAAAATCTATTAAAATGTTTTAATAAAAGTACTATGTTTAATTTTAGTATATAATTTGAAGCTTCACTTAGAGGGGACATCCAGGAGAAAGAAACGTGGGAAGACCACTAAAGGTCTTACGACATAGTTAAGGTTTCTGAGAAGAAATGGATGTAGGAAGCTAAAAACAGATACAAATGGAGGAGGAGATTCCTTTTTCCAAAAGGGGATCATACTGCAGATATAGACTATATAACAAATGTTATTTAAATTACTGTTAATTATATAGGATTTCTGTACATAATTTCAGTATCCGCCAAAACACCGCAAGATGGCCTCGTACTGGTATTTTATTTCTTTTAAATTGTATTGTGTCATCACTGTGACACCATGGAACATTACGATCCAGCGTAACGTAAGACTAATGAGTAATTTAAGTTTAACCCAAATTAACCAGACATACGTTTACAATACCTCAATGTTAATGTACAAAGTCATTAAGAAATTTATTCATATAAATCTATACTTTAAACAAAAATATTCATTAAGAAATATTGATAAAATATGTTTAATACAACCAAGGACTAATTACGGAAAACTAAATATTATGTATGCTATCCTGTTTAAAAGAAATAAAACCTTTTTACAAATTTAAAAAACTTTAAAGGACCTAATTAACAACATATCTATAAAAAATATATATGTTAAACTTGTAAAAGTTTAATGGAATAAATATGTATTTATAAAACATCAAAAAGGCATTATTATAAAACATTCTGGCATTTATTTATTTATATCTCTGAACGAGAGTCTAAGAAATTATTTCTATTCGAAAGTCACATAATGCACGTTGTAATATCAATGCAACCTATCTGCACTTTTGTAAATAATATTGTACATATTGTAAGAAACTAATATTTTTATTTATATAGCTTATTTTACAATAATTTCATAAGATATGTACATAACTCTCTAAAAAACTAAATTTTCTCTCAAGTGAATGTAATTCTTTGAGAAATAAAGTATCTTTGTACCGAACCTAATTTACTAATAAAGATATTTTACATATGACAGCGTCCAATTACACTATTTGCAGTCTCCATTAAAGGGAAAACTCTGTTCTTGTGTTCTAGCAGTTTCTTTTATTATTGTGGTGATGTCTTCCAGAACGTTATTGCGAATATACCAGTGAGCGGCCAATAACCAACAGTACCAATTCTTGGTCGAAACTCACTTGCAAGCCTTCTGCTAATGTGAGTGTATATATCATCACATAAATAAAACGCAAGTGGTAATCATTCTTCAGTGCTTCACATGCCTGTTTAAGTACCACGACTGAGTATTGAAAAGTCTAATGGAGCTGGGGATCGAAACCACGAACGTAAGCCTCAGAGCCAACACTGCTTCTTCATAAATTGTCTCCAAGTTGAACCAGTAGTGCGAATGATTACCTTCTCTCTCTTTAGCTTTATAGTATAAGTGTATATTAATAAAGTTGTACTTAGTAAATACTACAATTTTGTCGTCGAGTCTTTTGGTGCACAGCCGGAGAGTGAACCTATGATCTCAGGGGTGAGGGTCATTTGTCAATCTAAAAGGCGACTAAGTGATCAGTCAGTGCCGCCCATACGCCATCAACAGTTGGGCCGCACAAAGAAACAAAATTTATTGGTGCACACAGGGTGGATAAACAACATGCTAAAACAACGAGCTATACAGTTCACTGTTAATTCCACGACACGGGGCATTGTCA
Organism: Pieris brassicae; assembly: GCF_905147105.1. Taxonomy (NCBI): domain Eukaryota; kingdom Metazoa; phylum Arthropoda; class Insecta; order Lepidoptera; family Pieridae; genus Pieris; species Pieris brassicae. The sequence continues at coordinate 1,425,701 of NC_059673.1, read as the reverse complement.
GCAGAGGCTGCCCGCAAGGTGGTGTCTTATCGCCGCTACTGTGGAACCTCGTAGTTAACGAGCTCATCACAGAACTCAACGCTGGCAACCTCTACACAGTGGGTTATGCGGACGACATAGCTATCTTGATATCGGGAAGCTTTGAAAGTACCCTATGCGATCTCATGGGAAGGGCTTTCAAAGTAATTGAGAGATGGTGCAACAAGCACGAGCTATCTGTCAACCCATCAAAAACAGAGCTAATACTCTTTACAAACCGGAGGGTTCTGGGACCACACAGGCTTCCAAAACTCTTCAACACACAACTCAAACTCAAAAATGAAATAAAGTACTTGGGTGTGATTCTGGACAGTAAACTGCTCTGGAACAAACACCTAGAACACAAACTGAGCAAAGCAACGATCGCCTTCTATCAATGCAACAAGATGCTAGGCGTGAAATGGGGCTTATCGCCTAAAATAACATTATGGCTATACACTGCCATAATCAGGCCAATGCTGGCCTATGGAGCCCTGGTTTGGTGGCCAAGATCTGAACTTCAAATGGCGATCACGAAACTGGGACGCTTCCAAAGGCTTGCCTTGTCCGCTGCTAGCGGTTGTATGAGAACAACTCCGATCGCAGCAATGGAGATAGCCCTGCAAATCTTACCTCTAGACCTACACATATAGCAGGAGGCGGCACTAGCGGCCATCAGGCTTATGGTATTGGACCTATGGGGAAAAAACCACTACAGTTCACACACAGTGACTCTCAACAGGGCAATAGAGTACCAACCTCTTATAGCTGCGCCATGTGACAGAATCACTAATCAATTAATATTCAACAAGAAATATCTTATACAACTGAGAGAAGAGGAGCAAGATCAGTCTCCCCTGAATGAGCTACGTATATACACTGATGGTTCAAAAACAGGGTGTGGCTCAGGCGCTGGTATTTTCTCCTTTGATCTCAACATCAACATACACCTACCTCTGGGCACACAAAGCACAATCTTCCAATGTGAATGTGTCGCTCTAACCGAAGCAGCCAGAGCCGTACAGCGGATGGGAGTCAACGACTTTTACATTAAGCTCATATCGGACAGTGCATCCGTGCTGATGGCGCTCGGTAACGAAAACACAAACAGCAAATTAATACTGGAGTGTCACGAAGCACTGGAGGCAATAGCTCTAACAAATAGAGTTACCTTACAGTGGATTAAGGGACACAGTGGCTCTCTCGGCAACGATGCAGCCGACGAGCTTGCGAGAAGAGGCTCTGGTATGATACCTGCTGGCCCGCATCCGCTCCTCCCCTTGCCCTTCTCGCTGGTTCGAACCTGGATCCGCCAGAGATCCACTGTACTCCAGAATCAACGATGGTCGCGAAGTGTAGATTGCAAACAGTCCAAAATGGCTCTGCCGGCTGTGAACCCGCAACTTACTAAGCGACTTCTAAACCTGAACAGAACCAATCTCAAAACAATCATAGGGACAATCACGGGCCATTGTCTCCTTAACAAACATCTTTTCGTCCTAGGCGCAACAGACAGCCCCTTGTGCAGAGGCTGTTTCAGCGCAGAGGAATCAGTCACCCACGTAGTCCTGGAATGCGAGGCTGTGGCTAATCAACGTACAAAAATCCTCGGAACAGTGAGGTCGCTCCGCGAAGCCTGTGAAGTGCCCGGGAGACTTCTGTGCTTCTGGAAGGAGTTGGGCTGGCTAAATTAGCCAGGGCTTCTACGCACAACGGACCGACTACGTGTCTAAGTGCGGAAATTGAGTCCACCTACCTACCTACCTACCTATTGGTGCACACAGCCGGGCACCAAACCTGCGACGGTGACGCTTGCTCAATCTCATTGCTTTTATGAATAAAGCGGGAACATAAATGTTGCCAATGCCAGAGGATTTTAAAAGCTTAGTCGATTTAAAATAGAAATATAGTCACAGCAATTTACGTGGCTTCATAGGGATTATCTTTAGTGTAGTTATTTCCGTAACATTTTATCTGGTTACACTAGTACGTTTTTGAATCGATTGAAGCTTACTGCGGATTTATTTGTTATAAGCTTGTAATTTCAAATGAATTACAAAATACTGTTTTGTAAATCATTAATCTTAACTGAAGAGTAATGTGTGTATTACGTTGGCTTTTGAACCGACTTTTGATGTTTATCCTCTTTCGTTTTTAAACAATGTATTTGAGAAATGTACGGATAAATATATAAAAAAAAACACATGATTGTAACACGTGCTTGAAAGCTTAGATTTTTGTAATCAAATATTATAAAATTCCAATAATATGACATGAATTCGAGGTTAAACAGTTTTTTTTATCAAACACGTGGGTGTTTTTTAATATATTTATAAGTAAAACTAACTGCCTTTCAACTTCGTTTTGCCCCAATATGATTTTTAAGCCTATCTTTTTAGTAGCTTCTTATCAACATATGGAACATTTTGCTATGCTACCTTATTTTTAAAACTTTTCTCTTTAACCTTTCTCAGAAACCAATCAATAATCTTTTATGTGGCCTTTTATGGGCTACATATTTTGCGATTATAGTATTTTTATACATTCGATCAACGCAGTTCTCTTGCCCAATTAAAGAAAAACCCTTAATATAACCCTGGTACTCAATCTCATATTTGAGAATCGCCTAACCAGTTCACACGTTTCGTCATCATATTATTACTTTACTCTGTATAAAGTAATAATACAGTTCAAAACGTGACGTACATAAACACACGACGTGTGCTAAATATTTAGTTATAAGTTACGACCAGTGCAATTGCGAAAAACGTAATATTAAGTACGTATAAATAAAGAAATTTTGTAGGAAAATCAAAGAAAACATTAGGGATTATAAATTATATTGGATTATAAACATGTCAACTTTTCGTATCACCTAAACTTTAAACAATATCACTACATTCCTGTAGGTATTCTTTATATATAATGGAGAAAAAAATCGGTTACTGACGATAGTTGAACGTGACAACGTCATAAGAAAATACTGATGGAATGGTTGCTTTTTCCAAAAGAAAATTTTAATTTTATTTGTTTGATAGATATTTTGTATGGATATAGAGAAGGAGGTAAATGGAAATCACAATTGAATTGATCAATATACATTTATTTGTACGCATAAATACAATTATCTATTTTATCATCGCTCACTCAAGTAGGAGATATACAGATGTTGAGCGCGGAGGCCGATTGTGCCTCTTTGTCGCTCGTTCCGCGCTTAATTTTTTTTTCATCTCTTTATTATACAAAATAATATAATATAGTCATAATATGTGACATTAGAAAACCGCTGTGGTTTGTATTAATGTAATTATAGCAGTCTTGTTAAGGAGCGCGACAATTGCATATAAAAGTAGTTTATTAATTTACTGTTTATGTTGGTTAGCGTTAGGCTGGCCTCAGAGCGAGGTTACGCATGAGTCACATTTTTTCGTGCGTGCAGTCGGCTCCATCGAATTATAAGACGTCAAAAATCAAGAGAGAGAGAATTATAAACGCCTTGAGCGCATGGTCCATGATTGGCCGGTGAAGGCTTATCTGAGCCGAGCTGTCCAGCGGTACTAAGGATTTCGGTGGCCAAGACACTTTATGCGTAGCATAGCCAGCGGAATGAGTGAGAATTTTAAATCCAGTATTGGAAGCCACTATGAAACCACAAAGCATGAGCCTGGTAATGTAGTTAAAATTTGATACCAACGTGGCATTTCCAACCATCAAATGATTCGATAGAAATAATGGTGCTCTGGACAATGTATTTGATATCTTCACTACCCCATAGGTATAAAGAATATATAAGTATGTAGAGTTAAATAAAGTTTATAATATAGTTCAGCTATTTAAAATAAAAATGAAACAGTTTACAAAAAGCAACGTATAGGTAGCAAACGGTATTTTATGAATATTATTATGATATTTTTTGCTTTATTTTTATAGCAGTTATACACATCATTTTGATGTTTGCAGTCGCAAAATGTTAATCTAGTCATAATCAAGTCAAAATGAATACAAATTAATTCTAGAAGCGTTAGTAACTTTGGGATGCATTAGCATTTTGCGTAATTACTGGAGGTCAGAGGATGGACAAACTTTGTTTGTTTGTGGTTTTACGTCAAACTAAGGAGAGGTGAAACTGCTACGACATCGTAAGCGAAACGATTAGCGTTTAAATAGATGCGGGAACCATAAGTAATTTGTGTTGCAGGTTTTATTTGTGGGACAGGATAAAATAAAGATCATTCATTATTTGTCGAATGGAAATTATCATTAAAAGAAGTTTTAAAATAATACAGCTTAGATTTAAAAAATACTGTTAAGGCTAGTAGCATTCTCCCATAGATACGGACATAGACCCGACGGTCTACGGGAGCCAAATGCCAAACGGATAGAGTGAAGTCGAAGGAGACTAGTGCCAATGGAGCGGAGTATCCTAACAATAATATTCACAAAAATACAAAGTGACCAGATCAGAGCGAAAACAAAGATTACAACTGAAATGGAAATGGGCATATTGCAAGGTGTACAGGAAAAGATGGAGCGCCGAAGCCATCCTGATGGGGGCAGAACCTGATAGAGAAAAGGAAACCTCGGCAGACCACCACGACTGTGGGTCGACAACTTCATAACAGTTTCTAGGGGAAATTGGGTGGAGAAAACAAAGAACTGATCAAAATGGAAAATTCAGTACCCCTAAGGGGTTCATACTGCAGAACACGAAATAATGGAAAAAGCGTGACGTAGACTAAGTATAAGAACGAAACTAACTCCCATCTTATTGTCATTATAGTATCCCAAAATCAGTGCACCCACCATGCCACCACCAAGAGTGGCACGGCCGTTCTTTTCTCGAAGCACTTCAGACCATTTTCAACCCTATAATTTGGTTGTGGTTGAAATTAGAAACCTGATTTTTCAATTACCAAACAGGATAATAAAACATAAAATATTTGTAGTATTGATATGGTCACTATAAGATGTTGTTAGGTTAGCTAATTACGCAATAACTTGAGATTCCTAAAGTGAGACTGATTAAATTAACCGAGTTGGTATTACTTGGATCTTACAACTTTTTACAGTAGAAGAACTGCGATGCGAGACTAGGTTTTTTACAAGTTCTGTGTTTTGATGGTTTATTATTATCGATAAATAATCACAAACTAATATTCTACATATCTCATTATCCCGCAAATTTAAAGAAAATTGTGTATTCCTAATAAAACAATACAAACAAATATTGCAAGACAATTCTAAGTCTATTAAGTAAAGCTTTCCATACTAAACAAAGAATAAGCGTAGGTAAAAATTCAAATCGCGAACCGCTCTGCTTACCAACATACACTACGCAACGTAATATAGAATAGTATTACGCACCGCCCTTTGCGTGTCCAAAGTAAAATTGGGTCATTGTTTTTGACAGTTATTTTTTTTTCCAAAACACATGCAAGTCATATTTAAAGCTTTTTGTGCCTAAACTTTACAGTATTAATGATCGTCGCTTGTAAAATTGTTGAACTTGATTTATAAAGGGTATGGGAATTTTAGAACAACAATTTTAGAATAAAATGGCGGCACACGGACTCGCCTGTCTACCATATGCCGACAACGACGCTATGGGAACACGAAAAACATGGACCAATCGAGGACTCAGAGTACTCAAAACAGTACAGTGTAAACTGGCGCTGGACAGTCAGCCGGAAACAGACTTAAAATCTTCTTCTGTGGCCCGACCTAGAAGGTCAGCGGTAAAAACTAACTAAAAGCTAATTTTCTAAGAGATGCATATGCACTTGTGGGTTAAGTACGATAATAATAATAATAATAATGTATTTATTTCTTCCATGCAACATTTGCAACAAACAATAAGATTACACTTAAGAAGGTATTGGGAGACTGAAAAGCCATTCCACAGAAAAGTCATACTGAGTGATAAAAAAAATATATACATATATGGGTAGGTAAACAAATTTAAAGTAAAAAAAAAATAAACAAAACAATCAACTAGATTACTAGTTAGAAGTTAGTAGAAAAAAAGTTCTATTGGTGTATGCGAGGGTATGTGTGTTGTGTATGTTTGCGTGTGCATGAGAGTGCATGCGTAAGAGAGAGAGATGGTGTATACGTGTGTGTGTGAGTAAGTGTTGGAACACACCTGAGAACATATGTGAATATTATTTTTATACATCTGGCAGATTTTCAATACCCATTACCCATTATTTATACTTGTCTATCAAATTAGTATTGAGTATGCTTGCGTGTGCATGAGAGTGCATGCGTAAGAGAGAGAGAGATGGTGTGTACGTGTGTGTGTGAGTAAGTGTTGGAACTCACCTGAGAACATATGTGAATATTATTTTTATACATCTGGCAGATTTTCAATACCCATTACCCATTATTTATACTTGTCTATCAAATTAGTATTGAGTATGCTTGCGTGTGCATGAGAGTGCATGCGTAAGAGAGAGAGATGGTATGTACGTGTGTGTGTGAGTAAGTGTTGGAACTCACCTGAGAACATATGTGAATATTATTTTTATACATCTGGCAGATTTTCAATACCCATTACCCATTATTTATACTTTTCTATCTAATTAGTATTGAGTAAAATGAAATATGTTTAAAAAATAACGTACTTCTCCCTCAAAGGCAACCTACTAAAATGTGTGTCCATGGGCTGCGATGATGGCCCTTTTTGAGAGTGCAAAATATCGACGCATATTTCCTATTCAGTTGACAGGTATTCGACAGTCTACGTCAGTGTTAATTCGATTGTTAAGGGGGCTATTCGAAAATGTATTAAAATTTTTCATTATGTTTTAAAATTTTACTGTGTTTCGTAAAAACAATCAATTTTTTTATAAATCAAAAATACTTAGAACTTAGAATTTATTATAAATATATATCTTGTTTTTTTATTATTCTTTGTATAAATAGGTAACAATTTTTAACTGTGCTTTATGGTTATGTTTGAATGTGTATTCCGTTTTTGGCTTATGTGTATGTGTTTGGATATTGTTTAGTGATTAGCTGTAGGAATACTAATGACCAAATAAATAAATAAACGTTAAAAATTATGTATATTACATAGGAGGGCCAACATTATAAAAAGGCTAAGGTGGGCCACGGTACAAAAAGGTTAGGAAATACTAGTCTACGTAACACTTAATTTATATTAATTGAATTCCAATCCCTATGATAAGCTTATACGCAATATATTGAAACTGAATTCTCTCACGTGTGATAATGTATAAAATTCTTAGAATTATGAAATATCCTTATCAATGCGTGTCTAAACGCATTGTTTGGGCGAAGTGTGTCACCAACTGTGCAGGTTTCTTTGTTCATACTGACGCAAAACCAAGCGAACCATCTCTTACAGAAAATCAACTTAACGGACGAATGTGCTAACAAAAGGTTATTAAAACTTACTTGCTTAAAATAATTTGTAGATGACTAGGATATATATTTTTTTATAGAACAGGGGCAAACGGGTTGGAGGCTTATCTGATGTTAAGTGATACTAACGCCCATGGACACTGTCAATGCCAGAGGGCGCGTGCGGTGCTGGCGTTTTAAGAATTGATACGTTTTTTTTTTAAAGCACCCTAACTCGAATTGGTTCGTCTGTAGTAGGCAGCCGGTTCCACATAGTGACGGTTTTGCTCTGTTAAATAGCGATAGTAATGTCGACTTAATTGTTGAGTTTTTAGAGTTGTGATAAATATTGAGAGAACTACATATAAGTTGCATATATACGTGAAGATGTTGCGACAGCTTCTGGAAGTTAGAAAGCGGACACAGCTGTTAATATGGCATGAAAAGGTCATTTAATATATGCATCCGATATTAATGCTACCATTAACATCGAGCGATAACGTATTCATCGTGCGACGCGATATTATGCTTATATAATTCGGATTGCTTTCACAATCAAATCAATCAAACATTCTCTAGCAAATATTTTAATTTAGACCGCTAAACTGAACTAAGCAATTAATCTTAGAGTTCAGACGAGGCTCCCAACAACAAACTAACTCTTCTCTTCTAAAACAAAAAAGAGTGGCGGAAAGTTTATTGCCAGTTCTTCTCTTCCGTTCTACGCCCTTGATTTGAGAAATGGCAGTAAAATTGGAAGCATTTAATGTATATTTGATTTTTGACGTTCATTGGTTATGCCACGAACCAGTATAACCTAGACTAGCTAGTTGTCATCAGCAAGGTGGAAGACAATAAGCGCAGGGCAGCCATTTTGTGGTACGACCAAGTCACGGTTCTTACGGGACTCCCCATAACAGCTGCACTATAGGAAGCTATAGACAATGTTTTTTTTTTTTTATAAAATAGGGGGCAAACGGGCAGGAGGCTCACCTGATGTTAAGTGATACCGCCGCCCATGGACACTCTCAATGCCAGAGGGCTCGCGAGTGCGCTGCCGGCCTTTTAAGAATTTGTACGCTCTTTTCTTGAAGGACCCTAAGTCGAATTGGTTCGGAAACACCTCAGCGGGCAGCCGGTTCCACATAGCGGTGGTGCGCGGCAAAAATTGCCTTGAAAAACGCTCAGTCGTGGAACGTCGGACGTCGAGGTGATACGGGTGGAATTTTGTGTTCTGCCTCGACGTCCGATGCTGAAACTCAGCTGCAGGTATTAATCCGAACAACTCCTCTGAACACTCTCCATGGTAAATGCGGTAGAAGATGCAGAGTGACCCCACATCTCTACGCAACGCCAAAGGATCGAGCCGCTCGGAGAGGGATTGGTCATCGACGATTCGAACCGCTCTTCGTTGGATACGGTCAAGTGGAAGGAGCTGGTACTGGGGAGCCCCCGCCCAGAGGTGAGAACAGTATTCCATGTGGGGCCGTATTTGCGCTTTATAGAGTTGCAAGCGGTGGCCCGGAGTGAAGTACCGTCTCGCCTTGCTGAGCACACCAAGCTTTTTGGAGGCTAATTTAGCCTTTCCTTCCAAATGACCGCGAAACTGAACGTCGTTCGATATGTCAACGCCAAGTATTCCGATGCTGGCTGTGGCTTCAAGAAGAGTGTTTTCGAAAAGAGGAGTAGCGACAAAGGGTATTTTTTTCGCGGAAAACGCGCAAACTTGTGTCTTCTTGGTGTTAAATTGGACTAGGTTTAGTCTACCCCAGTCCGAGACTCCACGTAAAAGAGTTTCGACTTCAGACACAAGTTTGTTCCGGTACTCATCGACAACTGATGTGGAGCGATACTCTAGCAGCAGGCATCTTACCGTAACGTGACCTTCAGCAAGGAAGACTATGACTGAGAAAAGGGTATTACCATTAAACAAACATGAAAATAATCTCCACATTTTATGCTTTTTTTAAAGAGCGCATTTTCGGGCAGATATAAAAAAATAATTCCTTGGCCTAAAACTTTGTTAATAGATTACAAACACAAATATTAAAAAAAACGGTGTTGCTGCATGTTGTACGTGAATACATTTATTTAACGGATTATAATCGTTTATGACGACAGTCAAACTTAAACGAACATCGTAGCTTATCCGAATCAAAAGTAATACTAATTGCGAATCTCGATACGCAGCAAATCTCAAATTGAGGGCGCTTGCCCCCTCCACACGCGATGCCTCACTGTTCTCGCTTTCAGCAATAAACTGCTTGATCCTTTAGGTATCTAGGGGTATAATTTAATTTTAGATTAAGAGGATAGATTCGAAACTACAACGCCAACTGTATCCCCGGATTTGTTATCATTAAGTCTTTGAATTGCAACAAATTTAATGACGTCAAAACAGAACCAATACCAAAACTATTCAATATTTATTTCTACATTATTTATTGGTTTGCATTAAATTAAATTGATTTCAATATAGTATATAGATATCGCATTAATTCGTCAATAAATCCTTAGACACCTTGATAATCCGTTCCACTGAAGGAGCTTGAAAATGCATATTACATTGATAACCGAAATTGATGGTTAGAAATGTAAATCGTTTATATTAATATTTATTATATGAACATATATAAGTTTAAGAATATCATTTACTGCATGGCGTAGAGATGTGGAATCTCTCTGCATCTTCTACCGCATTTAACATGGAGAGTGAGTTCAAAGGACTAATAACTACAGCTGAGTTTCATCATCTGATGTCAAGGCAGAATACTAAATAACATTCGTATCACCTCGACGTTCCACGACGACTTAACATCAAGTTACGAAAAAAAAGCAATGCTTATAAAACGTGAACAAAATGTCGATAAATCTAACACAGATGCAATTTATTTTTTTATGAAGAGTGCAGACTGCAATATCTCATTTATCTCTGACAGATACCGGCGCGAACTCAGTCTATATATTTTGATATTAATATAGCTTTAATGTTTATAACAACCAATTGAAAATATAATTTTGGATGTATGCTCAGGCATGGAAGATTTTTTAAAGTGTATCTTAATAAAAAAATGGACCACTTATATGGTTTAAGTACTTCAAAAAGATTTTTAAAAACTGTTTCAACTTTTGACCCGAAAACATCCCAGCAGACGAAGTCATATTAAGGGTTCGGACATCTTTTGTACATCTGATGTTAAGGGATACCCGCCACCAATGGACAATTATATAACCAGCGCGTCAGGCTTTTAGGAAACACGCTCCATAAATGATCCTAAGTCGAATTTATTTTTAGGTAATACTTCAATGTCCAGGTTGTTCTCAGACATATCGGTCGCATTAAGATCAACTTACCGACTTTGGGTATTATGGCACAATGGTTTTCGGAATTAAATAAATATGTTTCAAGAAAATTATTTTTGGAATATTCTTCAATAATAAACAATTTATTGAAGTACGTGTTCAAACTTCAGTCTTCAATCTGTTGATAAGCGATTTACTACGGAATTGATAAGAAAATAATTTTATTACAATTAAAACTGTATTCCACTTCACTAAAGTACAATTTCAAATGAAACTTAACTTGCTATTTCAAAATTACCTTATTCGTATTGTTAGTGATTATAGTGGCGTTTTTGATTAATTTTCTTAATAATAAGTATTTTGTATCAAGTATAAACTTAAATCATAAGGCATGAAAATGTCATATAAATTTTTACAACGTCTCATAATAAGAATATAAAATAATGTCAAAGTTAAGATATTTACAAAGACTCGTAATTAATTCAACATTATGCTGTTTTGCCCGGGAGGTTCGGGGACAACGGATAATTCATACTTTTTGTTTATGCTCATAATTGTTATAGAAATCATTAAAGTTTTTAAGTTTATGTGATTTTCCATAGATTATTAACCAAAGTAAAAATTAAAAGTACAAAGAGGTCTATTCATTATCAGATTACGGTTTCATTTACGTTATACCTTAACGTATGTGTCTCGCCCGGGCTTCCCAAACTGTTCAGCACATCAATAAGTATTTCAATACACAATTAATAGTATCAGTAAGTATTTCCATACACATTAAGTTTTATTTGTTATAATAAAGTTTATAATATAGAGTGCTTTACATGAATTACAATGTAGCCTTTTAGCTATTAGCCATAATTATTGTATAGGAAATATATTGAAAATGAAGTCAACATGATATAGTAATATTATGTTGACTTCATTTTCTACAATACTAGTGAATATGTTAAAGTAAGCTAATGTTTATTAGCAGTCTTAGTGTTCTATAATGTTTTGATAATATAATCATGTGTCCTAGATACCGTACTTGCAATAATCTCTACACTAGTATTGGTAACTCAAAAGGTTTAGTTCTGTTTAGGCGTGTTATTCCTTTTTTTTACATAGTAAAAAAACCCTCAGTTGTGGATTGACGGATGTCAAGGTGAAACGGATGGTTTTTGTATTCTGCCTAGACGTCCGATATTAAAACTCAGTGGCAGCAGTCCAAAGGTCTTCTTTGAACACTCTTCATGTTGAATGCGGTAGAAGATGCAGAGAGACCTCATCTCTACGCAACGCCAAGAGATCAAGCCGCACGGAAAATGATTCCATACAGTCCTGTTGTCATCAAGATGTTGATTCCTCAGGATTTATGGATATATAGTCTTTAGGTGAGCAAACCGTGTCACTGGTACACTTATTGGTACGATGTATGATGGAGAAGAAAATAATAGATAATGATGGCGATCAGATTTTTGGTATCTTGTTCTAGAAGTTGGATCAAGAGAAAGTTTTTTAAGACAAATTGGTTTATTGTATTCAACTAAAAACTCCAAGCGTTTCGCTATACAGACGTTCAATTTGTACTAAAACCAAGTTCATCTCAGCTCTAATAAATTTGCAATCGCATAATTCTACTCCCATTCAATGGGTTGATCCATTTTCACGCGACTAACATTTTCTTTGAGCAATTACTCTCTTTTATCTCGAAGCTAAAGAGAAAATGTTTATGTGTAGAAATAAATACTGAAATTTTAAGCATTATAAGCTTACCCTTATGAATAAAAGTAATTATTAAGTAAAAGTTTCGTACAAAATTTCGGCAATGTATAAAACATTTTGTATAAACATGTTGCTCGCATTAACTAAAGGCGTTGAAGCTTAGGATATACAAACTTTAAATTATCCTTAATGCCAAATGAAGATTACGAGTCAGAAAAAAACGGGTCATGATGTTATGTGATACCGTCGCCCATGGACACCCAATTTCATAGGACTCGCGAGTGCGTTGTCGGCTTTTTAAGAATCGGTACGCTCTTTTAGGGGTAGAATTTCGTTTCTCGACCTCTGATGATGAAACTCGGTTGTAGGTACAACTCCTCTGTATTTTTATAGGAAGAATATATCAACATTTGTTATGTTTGTGAATTTCTTTGTGTTATATAATATGACAGATTTTGATCGACGTCTGTCGTACAACAACTGAGCGTTTTTTAATGTAGTTATTGCCGCGTTTTTAATGTAGTAAATGGAACCAGCTGCCAACTGAAGTATTTCCGAACCAATTCTTAAAAGGCCAACGTACTCGCGAGCCCTCTGAGTGTCGGGCGGCGGTATCACTTAACATCAGATGAGCCTCCTGCCCGTTTGCCCCCTGTTCCATAAAAAAATATATATTTTACCTAAAAAAATATAATTTTATTATTTTATAACAGCCCATCTGTTTATTAGTGACTTTTTTGTTTCTCTCTAGCGTTGAGTGTCGGGCGGCAGTATCACTTAACATCAGGTGAGCCTCCTGCCCGTTTGCCCCCTGTTCCATAAAAAAATATATATTTTACCTAAAAAAATATTATTTTATTATTTTAAAATAGCCCATCTGTTTATTAGTGACTTTTTTGTTTCTCTCTAGCGTTGAGTGTCGGGCGGCAGTATCACTTAACATCAGGTGAGCCTCCTGCCCGTTTGCCCCCTGTTCCATAAAAAAATATATATTTTACCTAAAAAAATATAATTTTATTATTTAATAACAGCCCATCTGTTTATTATTGACTTTTTTGTTTCTCTCTAGCGTTGAGTGTCGGGCGGCAGTATCACTTAACATCAGGTGAGCCTCCTGCCCGTTTGCCCCCTGTTCCATAAAAAAATATATATTTTACCTAAATAAATATTATTTTATTATTTTATAACAGCCCATCTGTTTATTAGTGACTTTTTTGTTTCTCTCTAGCATTGAGTGTCGGGCGGCAGTATCACTTAACATCAGGTGAGCTTCCTGCCCGTTTGCCCTCTGTTCTATAATATATATATTCTACATAAAATATTATATTTTTATTATTTTATTTCCTCTCTCTCTGGCATTGAGTGTCGGTATCACTTAACATCAGGCGAGCAGAAAAAAAACCTCTGCGACCAAAACAAACATTCTTTCAAATTGGTAGAACTCTAACTAGTCAAATCCTATTTTCAACTCACGACGAAGCTAAACAAATTTTGCGATTCCAGTGATCTGCTGTAGGAAATGGGAAAATGAACGCTATATCCGCCGAGCAAAGTGTAAATTGCTCTGAAAGCATGAAGATTGTCGTTTTCCGGTGTAAAGATTGATAACCGTGTTAGATGGACTCTGAATGAATCAGGCGTTAGATCCTAAATTGGATTAGAGGTTCGTTATAATTCAATTGGAATACGTTCTAAATTGTTGAAAAGCTCGATCGAAATGCATTCCTGTAACATGATATTAAAAAGAGTGGCGGAGAGTTTATTGCCAGTTCTTCTCTTCCGTTCTACGCCCTTGATTTGATAACTGGCAGTAAACGTAAAATTAGAAGCATTTAATGTATATTTCTTTTTCATTGACGTTCATAAGTGTACATTGTATTACCTATATGAATAAATGATTTTTGACTTTGACTTTATGCATTACACAATCAATACACTTGATTGGTGCATTAATGGCCAAGACCAGATAGGAAGGCATAGTTTCACTCGAGTTGATACCGATCTCGTTGTAGTGGTAAGTCTACTATGTCGGAAAATAGATATATTTTTGTTATCATACAAGTTTAATTTTACTTAGTTTTTTTCATTTTTTCTTTCAGATTATTTAAAGAAATTAAATTCGTAACATCATTGAAGGTTCGACAATTAATTTAAAAATACTCTACGGGAATTGAGAACTTCTTGATTTCAAGTAGTAATTAAAGATTTTTTTTAATTATTTAAGGAATTTTTAGCTTTCTTTAATTCTAAATGCAAAAGTTTATTCAATAATATTAGATTAATTTGTAAACTTCTGCGTTTTAGAACTTCCCTATACAAAACATTTGACGTAGTTTTATTTTGTGGCAGCAAATATCATGTTTTGGAGTTCCGACTCCGGTAGGCCTACAATAATTGCCCATGGGTAAAACATTGTTTTTGGAGATATTGATACTTTCTATAAAACTGCATAATGTTTTTTTTTTCATCAATAATTTTCACAAGCGATGATAGGGATTTTATGCTTATAGCTTTTATCCGTGAGTGTAGATGCAGCTTTCTAATGGTGAAAGAATTTTTGAAATCGGTCCAGTACTTTTTATATGAAAACATATAACGTAGAAAAAAATCGTAAATTAATTTAAATGTAGACAAAATAATGACATGCCCAAATACCCATGCTTCGAAAACTTTAAATTTAGGCCGGTGTCCTCACGATATCTTCCTTCACCGTACGAGAGAGTGTTAAATGCGAACATAGAAAGGAAAGTCGCACGAGGATACTCCCACTATTATAACACTTAATAATGTAATAAACATAATAATAATAATAATCTTTATTTCTTCTCACACATATACATAGAGGGTTATAATGATTAAACTAAGATGATAACATTTGGAATTGTATGTGAGAGACACTGGTCTCTGTAACAGGAGACCTGAGTGACAGATAGCCAGCCTCAGATACAATAGAAGAAAATAAGCAAGTGCTAAAAGAAAACATTGAAAACATCCTACACAGGCGAAATAACACAGATTTTACAAGGTATAATTCGATTAATTTACGCATATTTGAGCTGAATGTAAGCCGTGGGATCAATCGTAACAATGCTTCAAAATCCCTTCCACGTGATTGGATAACGATTTTCTAAAAAAGATTCTTAACAGGAAAATATAATAACATCTTTGTCCTGCGTTATATTCGTTGTTATTGGGATGTTATAAAGCTTTACTCCACATTCGACATTTGAACATTTTATAACTTAATCGTGATCAGTTATTTTTAGGCGCTAATCGCCTATATCTGAATCTGTGTTTAATATAACGTCGCGTGATGTTAAGTGATACCGTCGACCATAAACACCCACATTGCCAGAGGACTCGTAATTGTTGTCAATCTTTTAAGAATTGGTACGCTGTTTTCTTTGGACTCCTTTTAGGCATGCCGGTTTTCTTACGATGTTTACTCACCGTATGAATGAGTGTTAAATGTGCACCTAAAGAGAAGGTCTATTGGTGGAGCCGGGGATCCTACGAACTTAAGGAAGAGAACCACACGTTGAATCCTTAGTGTTTAATACTTTGCTGCGCCATAAATGGTGTACGCAGTAAAGTATTTAAATCAAAGAGTTCATTGAATCTCTAGACAGTTAATTAAATGTTGATATTTAATCAAGTCGCTAGCATTTTGATTTAAATAAAGCAGCGTCGAAAAAGTTTAACTATCTGTCTGTCCGAAAGCCAGCGTGTTGATTAACAATGTAAAACAAGACTCCGCCATGATTAGTTCATTTGTTATTGTTATTTCGGTATGATCGTGAAGAACTGAGAGCTTGGAAATTCCGTGTTTGCTTTATTGTAAATGGTTATATTAGGTTATGTTAGTCTTGTTGTCAAGGAACGTTTAGGAAACTTGTTAAACGTTTCGTTCGCTTACTTGTCTGACGGAATTTTAGCGAATTGCTTGAATATCATTTTTTTATTAACTGTCTAGAGATTCAATAAACTCTCTGATTTAACTACTTTACTGCCACAAATATAAGATGATTGGAGGATGATCAGTAGTATTCGATATTACTCTGTTCAACCACACGATCTTTACCTTTTTAATATTAATATTAATTATAAAGTGGTTTTTATATCGACCTTCAATTTTCCCGCACAATTTTCCTACATTATTCAAGAGTCTTGTAGGCCGTATTTCATACAAAAGCGCTCGGTCTCCGTGATTTGACAAATATAAGGCTGTAAAGCACAATGGTGCTTGACCTAGTGAGAGTGCGGTTCGACTCCCGCTTAATTACATCTCTAACAATAAATATTGATAGGTACTATTACATTGTGTAGGTTTTATAACACTTTGGGATAATATTTATGGGTTTAAATGTTTTATAAAATTTAATAATACGATACATGTTTAAAGATACATAAAAATTTAAGTGACAAAATTTACACATATACACGTCAATTAAAAGATATAAATAACAAACTTGCAAGCAATAAACACAGGCAAATAGTAAAAACTAAGTAGGAACTTAATTCACATTAAGTAATTCACAATGTTACGGTAAGTAGGAAGGCTATTGTAAAATATATATTTACCTTAATGTTAGTAATGAAATTGTGCGAAATTTTCTTTATATTTTAGTTATAGTCAGTGTTACAAGTGCACTACTTACTTACGTACTTTACCCTCTGTAGGTATTTTTTTATTTATTAAGTTCCACATCAGGGTTGCCTGGAAGAAATCGCTTGTTAACGATAAGGTTGTAGTCTAACTACTTATGTAACCTGCTTTTTTATTAAATGTTTTGAATAAGGTAACGAAGTGACAATAAATATATAAATAAGAGCGAGTAGCGTGTTCACAGGAGCATTAAGATGAACCGTAGGTACAAACAAATCTAATGAAAACAACGGCCTTGTTGTTATTGATAATACCAACCCAAAATTACTATACAATAAACGTATTCCTTATAAATAGCTATGAGCATATACTGCGTGCGCACGTAGTCTAGATAAGTGTCTTGAAAATACACGTTTACATATAAAAGGCAACACAATGCACTAGAACGCAAAGTAATAAAATTACATCACAGAAATTCGAGATTTTTAAATTATTAAAAGACATTAATCATATTGTATGATGTCTGGAAGGGTCCAGGAAGACCAAAAAGGCGATGGCGGCGTTTCATTTTTGGGGTGGAATGGCTGGAAGCAGTAATGAAGAGCTTCTAATGGAAATAAAACCCATTTTTCCCATAAAACAAAAATTATATTCTAAGTGTATATTTTAAATTATCGTGATATATGTATCATCTTTTTAGTTTAGTTTGTTTTTTTTGTTCCTGTTTAGTTTTGTCTTAATAACTGTGTATAACATGTATTTTTGCACTTCTTGCCTACCTTATATAATTTAATACATTTTTTTTCTTTACTCACAGTGGTTGCCTAGAAGAGATCGCACGAAAGCGATAAGGCCGCCAGTTTAATTATGTTCAATTTTTTATATTGTAATGTAACGAAGTGTTAATAAATAAAAATATATTTATATATACATAAATACATAGCGGACCCGACAGACGTTGTCGTGAATGATATTTCAAACGTAGTCGTTCGTAGGATATAAAACTATGAAAGTACCAACTGCAGTGCCATCTGCCCGGTTGATTTGTAAATCTAAACCACGCCGGGTGGCACGCAGACGCCTACAAAACAAAATCATTCAAATAGGTATACAATAAGAGTTCAGTGACATACACACGTACAGTACAATTGCAAACACTATATATGGAAATATTTATAGTAAACTAGCTGCCCCCGCGAATTTCGTTTCTCCTTAATGTGGTTTTAGTTAGCCTTGATACCGTGACACAAAAGAATAATTTCACTGCATTATCGTCACTATAATTTGAATGTGATTTTCACTTCGGTCTAAGTAACACGTGGTTGGCTATGCTAACACCAAAAATTAAAAAAAGTACAAATCCATCCAGTCCAGCAGTGCCATCTATTGATTACTTACACAATCCAGTCGAAAAGTATCGACATCTGTTAGAATCTTTTGGAGTTAACAGATAATTGTGACTGTCAATTAATTATAGACAAATAATTTGCAATTAAATAAAATTGCAACTAAAATTAAAGATCTAAGCTATCCTATCTATTAAGTTGGACCAGACTGCTCACGGTGTGCCAATTTAATTTAAAATCTGTAAAGTAGTTTAGGAGTCTATCGTGACAGGAGATTTATATATATTAAGAAGATAATATGTGATGAAAGTGGTTATATATAAGTAAAAATTGTCAGATGAATAAAAGTATGAATAAAATTATTATTTATTATATTCATTCATATGACTCAGGCGACTTCTACAATACAAACAGTCCTCTTGTGAATTGTGTGCTGCGATATTGCGAGCTACTCGATTGTGAGGAATTGCGTGGATATGTTGTGGTGCCTTCATTTTCAAACGTGTTTATCGTTTCTATAACATATAAGTGCTGATTTTCCTCATTTTAACAGGTGTGATGTTTGGGAGAAAAACCAAAGACAATATTGATACACTGTTTACTTTAGAATGCACAAAAATGTATATTTTTCTAAACGCTATATAATATATTTGCAGTCATCACGTTTCAAGCAGGTTTATCTACGTAGTTTTCAATAAAGTTTTCATTTGTACCCAGCATGAGTACAAGATCTGTGATAACGTTTCATTATCGCTGGGTAGGGCCAAGGCAGCCGGCTAGTTACAGAAATTACTAGTCGTTGCTATGGTTAAGCCTCTCACTAGGAACCAAATTAAATATGAGTATTTTAGATACTTAGTAAGGGATGTTTATGCGTCTTTCTCTTTTGGCAGTCTCATCTTCAAACCCAAATTTGTAAATAATTATTCAACATTAACTAAGGACAGGCATTGTGTATCTCAATACTTTATGCCGTAACGAATTGAATTATCAAATAAACAGCGTGACAATTCTTAAGTGAAGTGAAGTGAAGTGAGAATGTGAGTGTGTGTGGATGGTGATATCACTTAACATAAGGTGAGCCCCTTGCCCGTTTGCCAATGGTTACATAAAACAAATATTTTCACGAAAAATGCATAAGGGCCTTCAAATTATTCTAATCAAACAAGAATATTAGATGTCTTGTTTATACGGAGTATAATATCTCAATAATTCCTTATACTTAACTGGGGGGTTTTAGCATTTTCTATGATGTTATAACAATCTATGTATAGAAGTCAATACGTTTCCATACGAAAAGTTGCCCAGAGGAGTCTGGAGGAGTTGCCGTCTTTATTATCTCTAGACATAGACAATGAGATTCAAGTAATGAGCAATAAAAATTATAATATGTTCACTGACACTCTACGTAATCAACCATCGATCCAGGATTTATTTCAGATTTAAGGTTTTAATCTTATGTTTTTTTTCCATTAATGTAAAACAATGATTTGCGTCAAATGTCAAACGTCATCTTTCAATATGTCACTTTGATTACAAGTAACTTTTTCTATCTATATATAATATTATATTATAATAAAGAAAGTGGTCGTCGAAGCTTTTTATATTTTGAAAATAGTATATTTTTCTTATGAAGAGTATTTTTAATAATGGTCTAGTTTTTTATGTGATACAAAAATAAAAATACTACAATATTGAATTGGGAGTTTTTTTTTAATTTTTACGTCCCCATTCTAGGAATACATACATAATTGAACTAACAAAGCTTTATTGTGACATTAGCAGGCAGACGTTCAAGGCGCCAGATGCCTTTATGGTTGCTCATTATATTACTTCCTATTAAAAATGGGAGTACGGTAATGTTCCATTAGTATCTATAATGTGTTTTACACAAAGAACAGTGTTGTCCTAGTCTGTTAGAGTACGATTCTCAACACTGAGGTGTTTTTCAACCTCAACAATGTGTTGATGGATATTCATCTGTTTGCAAGTGTTGCAAATAGAAATATAGAAGTAAAAATGTTTATTATTTTCTTATGGCTTTGTCTTTGAAGGTGTAAGGAGGAAGGTGATGGTGAGTACACCAGTAGGTTGCAGCTCCTTACAAACGTTGTGAAGAGTTGCGGAGAGTTTATTGCCAGTTCTTCACTTCCGTTCTACGCCCTTGATTTGAGAACTGGCAGTAAATATAAAATTGGAAGCATTTAATGTATATTTCTTTTTATTAACGTTCATAAGTGTATATTGCGTTACCTATATAAATAAATGATTTTTGACTTTGACTTTGAAGGCCGTCAACGCACTTTCAGCTTTCTAGTAATGTCCAGCGGAGGTATCACTTAATATCTGATGAACTTCCTGCCAGTTTGTCTCCTACTACATGAAAAAAAATATTACGATACGTAGCACTCTGACCCAAAGGCTCATTAAGGGTCTGATGCGCCATTCGACGACATTTAGCATCTTCTTTCGCCCTAATTTCTTGGTCATGTCATAAATCAACCGCTATAAAATAGATTTTTTTTTTATTTATTTACAAAATCTTGCCAACGCTCGGTACACTGAAACACTGGTACTTAAATAAATACAAGATGCGACAACCACTTATAGGCAAACATTACAGACACGAAAAGAAAAAAAAGAGGAAAAATAAATTATAAAAACAAAAGTTATTAGTAATTATGTAAGGAATTTAAAAAGATTACACTTTAAATTAATAACATTTTAAGGTTATTCTGTAAGGGGTTCGAAACTCTCATAAAACCTTTGTCGTTTTATTGTATGTGCATTGTACTAAACACGAAATGAATTTCGAACTAGGTTTAACCTGACTGATCCCATTCATTTCCACAATACTTTGACGCAAACGATCCTATCGGCATTGCAGAGTCAAAGTTCAAAAATAGAACAAAATTATTCGCTTTTCAAATTGTTGCCGTAGGTTAGAAGTACATTGTTGTGACGGATGTGGAAACAAAACACTTTATTTCGAGAGTGAAGTGAAGTGAACGATCTAATTTAGTTGTTGGTACTTTAAGATCCTTCTATATATAACGCGTCTTCTTCTAGAGCGCGGGATAAAAGATGGACACTTGACATAACAAAATAGACCTATCGGAAAGAGATGTATAGGACGGCAAAAGATGGACAGAAGTTGTTTTAGAACTAACGGTGAAAACTGAATGAATGTTGCTCGAGTCAAAGAGAAATGGAAAGACATGGAGGAGGCTTTTAGCTAAAAGGGGCGATACAAATACTGGAACACCAAAAGTGAAAAAAAATCTAACTTATTTTTTATAACTTATACTAATACTCATAAAATGTAAACTAGCCAATAATTGTATTGATTCGTTAAAAAAGCATTAATAATAATAATATATAACGCGATTTGTTGGAGGTACAATACAACTTTTTGAGGCACATGTATCTTAGGTTTCACCCATTCAACCCACACATTATCCGACCTTATTTAATCTTGGTTCTGTGGGCCACAACCAGATTGGAGTACGCCAGAATTCGCGATGTACTTAATACAATTATTACATGGAAATCACAGTAATCACAAACCTTTAATGTGCCTGATGGGCACATAATATGACGAACGTCCACGTACTTCATTCACAGCTAGGACTAACACATATGATTCGCTGTATTAATATTTATTGTCCGTAGAGTGAGAGACAAAATTTCTATTAGTGCCTATAATAGTTAGTTAATTTTATATTTTATTTCTGAAGTGAAACTTATACGTGTTACATTTTGCCGATACGCGCCATCTTTGTCCCTACCACAGTTGATTCGAAGCCATTAATAACAAAAATATATAATAACGATAACAATGATAGTAATAATTCTATTAAAATTAATGAAATTCTGTAATATTCTTAGTTGTTATGAGGTAAAATGAAATAATTGTATTATTTGTATTCATGTCTATGATAATAAAATCCTTTTGTTAAACTTTATTTAACCCATTTACGTAAGGTTGCATATAGTAGATCAGTATTTCGAAAAATAAGGTCATAAAGAATCTCACATAAGTTAAGTCTAGCCGTATTAGTTCAAAAGCAATTAGGGTCTGTAATTGGAACTAGACTTTCCAGCTAATTCTTACTTTTGAGAGATTGATCTATACCTGTCGTTGTGGATACCATACGACTGTAAAGGAAAATTAATTTTTAGTTGAACATTTCAATTATTTAATATTTTCTTTATTCCGTAAAATGAAATAGAAATATTTTTACGAGCCCGACTTTTTAGAAGCTATTTTCTCTTTTAGTTTCCACTGACTTAACATAGAAATATGTCCCTTATCAAATTGGCTCAATGGAAGAAATTTAACATTAATTTCATGACATTTATTGTTATTCAATAAGGAATGTTTTTGTGTGACTGATTTTGACATGAAATTCACTGGTGTGTTACGTAAAGATTATTCATTTTATAATAATAACTTCATTTAGTATTGTCTTTGGTTAACATAGCTTTTACACATAGAAAGAAAATATTTTTATAATAATACAAATAGCTTTAATCCGGTTAAAAAATTGTTTTCTTTCAATAACTTCATTGTTCATAGGATAATATTTCTTCTATAACAATCAATATTCCAAAACAGGCCGCCAATAAATTGCTTGCAAATACATTGTAAACATTACAAAAATAAATAAATCCATGACGCGACAATCTTTTTGGGTCTTGGCCTCAGATTTCTGTACCTGTTTTATGATCATTTGTCAATCTAATAGGCAAATGGGTGAGCAGACTCCTGTGTCTGACACAAGCCGTCGACTGAGTCAAAGACAATCCGGTTTCCTCACGATGTTTTCCTTCACCGTTCGAGCGAATGTTAAACTCACATAGATAAATACACCATTCGTGCACAGCCGGGGATTGAACCCAGTACTTCTGAAGCCCTACAATGTTCCAATAAATTATAGTAATAATAATAAAAATTATAAAAAGACAGTGATAGTTGACGTTGACTGTGGAGTGGAGGTTTAGGAGGACCATAGGTTTTAATGAACCTCCACAAAATATTTAATCATAATAAAAACTGAATCAGTATAACTCCTTCAAATAAAGTATTATTTCGTCAGGATTTTAAAATCAAATAGATACGAAGGTAAATAAATACTATGAATTTGATATTCTCAAAATTTTCTTTTATCGGCTTCATTCAAGTTATGAGTTTGCCGATAAAAGTCTGAAAATTTAGATTAAAGTATTATTTACTTTCTTAGGATTTTGTTTTTTTTTGTAGAAACAGGGGCAAACGGCTTTTTTCTGAGGCTAATTGATACCTCAAATACACTCACATTGCCAGAGGTTTACTAGTGCATTGCCGGTCTATTAAGAAATTGTATACTCCTTGCTTGAAGGACCCTAAGTGGAATTGGTTCGAAAATACTTCAGTTGGCAGCTGTCTTAAACGCTTAGTTGAAAAAGGACGGACGTTGAGGTCACATGAGTGAAATTTCGTATTCTGTCTTGACGTCTAATGACGAAACTCAGCTGCAGGAACGTATACACGAATAATCTGTTTTTATCAATAAATGTTGCTATAGACACACTGTTTACACACTGTATACGTGCTAATGATAATATAAATAAATAAAAATCTGCGTTTACTGCGCAACACGTTATGCGACAGATTTGCCATCTAAAGTTCTTATATGCAACTACTAAACGAATACATCAACCAATAGCGTGTATTTTTTCTTGCTCCCTATCTCACTCTCTCTCAATCGGTCTCAATCACTCTCTCCCTTTTAAAAAAACGCTGCACAACTTCATGACGTTTCCGTCAAAATTTTACTCTCATGCGCCTAAATATGTTTCACTTTAATAAAATCCTGGTTATTCTAGTTCTCAGCATCTCTAGCCTAACTACACGCGACACGAGCCGTAACCTTTGAATGTGATTGGCCAAATAGGAAGCGGCCAATTTCTGCTATTCCTTCCTGTTCCTATTTGGTCAATAACATTCAAACAAGACGAGCTATCTCTTTGGTTAGTTATAATGACAGACAGTTTTCGGTGTTTGTTGAACTGTTTGGGGCACAAATTAAGACTTAAATCGTCTCAAATTAACTTTTACATTTACTGCACTTTAATGTTAATCATTTACGCGACGTATCCCGGGAAGAATACAGGTATATTATCATTAAATAACGATAAATTTCATTTCCTTCATGTAATATCTTTCTCAGAGATTAAATTACATTCCCTTGAAAGCCATTAACATATGAACACGAATCGGATGCATTTGAGAATTGGCACTGTATAGCGGAGCCTTAAAACGCCCAAGTAGTTCAGACCGTATTATGAACTATACAAAGAAAACATTGAGAGGAATCTGAACCCAAAGAACGTCGACGTGTGATAGGCACAGAGGCACAGAAGAACCTACTTGCCTATAAGGGAAAACAAATGATCACGAAACAGATGATATGAGGCCCAGACGCATGAGTAAGAATGACTACATTAAACGCAGAACATAGAATGACTACATTAAATATTAGTATAAAACATATTAAGAAAACACTTTTTAAACGAATGAAGCTATGTATTATTATTAAAAACTTATAATTATTTACATAATTTTAAATTTTTTCCGACGTTTCGCGTGCTTTTCAGCGTGCGTTGTCACGGTGACTGAAAACAAAAGGTGTTGAATGTCAAAAGTATCACAGTATAAAACATATTTTCATGGCTACTGGCGAATATTGAAAAAAGTACCCGTTCATCCGTCGTTTCACAACTGAGCGTCTTTTAAGCCCAACTCCGTACCAATTCGACTTCGGGCCTTTCAATAGAAAGAGCAATTTTTTTTAAAGACCGTACTGACTTTTATAAGTCTGGCAACGCTCTTGCGAGCCTTCTAGCTGTGTAAGTGGCCCATGGACATTTTTTGTCAAAAACACATTTTGAACTTGTAAATGTTACATACAAAAACGTGCTTCAAGATTGAAAGCTTTCTGATTCAGCTAGGTCCCATTATAGTTTAAAATTATTATATTTTTCTTGTTATGTTTGCCTATAAGTGCTTTAATTTAGTATATTTATGTACCAATGTATCAATGTGCCGAGCGTTGGCAAACTCTTGTAATAAAAAAAAAAACAATACGTTTGTAATTAAGTCTTGACATTGACGTAGCGTGTACAACATAGTACCACATTCTAAGGAAATATATACATAAACCCACGCACGAAGCTTTTTAGTAATGTTTATAATTAACATATACAGGGAAGTAATCAAGTTTGGACGCAAAAATATCTAACTTTAAGTACTTAAATTAAAAACTGTCAGAAGGAATTTCGCTAAAGGTTTAATAATTTCACCAAAAAAATTCAGTTTATTTATCTACGAAATGAACATTTATATATAAATGTTAAACTTTCTAGTAACTTCTAAGTGTTAGTCACATTCTAATATTGTATTTGGAACTACATGCAGCTGTTAGAGCTGTGTTGGCCTAGTGGCTTCAGCGTGCCTGTCTGTCAACCCTTAGGTCAAGTTAGCTTCCGGGCTGTGCACCAACTTTATTTCTTTGAGCACATTCAACATTCCCTCGAACGTTGAAGAAAAATATCGTGAGGAAACCCACTTACCTATTAGATTGACAAATAATCATGTTACATGTTAGGTTGAAGCATCAGTGATTAACTTTTTATTTTAACATACAAAAAACGTTACAAATTCTGAAGATTTTGTAGAACATGTACATTCTTTTAAAAAGTATACCAAAAAAAGGAACAGAATAAAAACGTCTAAAAAGTTCAATAGCTAGGTAATCAAAAATAATGTCTTTATTTATTAATGTATTAATATTATAATAATTAATAAAAAAAATATAATAACGCTAAAACAATTATACTAAACATATAGCCAAAGATGGAATACATAATATATACAAAAAGGTTCAAATACGAAAGAAAAAATTCAATAAAATTATTATATTAGTTCAACTAAGTAATACCTTATGCGAATGTGTTGTGGGATGGTGTGAAAGTGAGGGTTTGTACGAGTGTGTGTGTATTTGTGTGGATTTAGCGCTATGAATGTTCACATTTAAAGCATATTCTGCGAAAGCTTAGAGTCAAGGCTTATCTATCAATTTCCGTCTTGATGGATAATATGCTTTTTTTGTTTATGTCATGTTTTATAAATACACACACACAACTATATTTGGTATTGGTTAGATGTGAATGTATTATATAATGGCTACTTAAACGACCTAGATATTTACCGTAGTTTACAATTTGTGTATGTAAAACCACTTGAACAACGGCATAACATTGTCAGCAAACAACATTACTCGCACATGCAAAGCTTCGGCATGCTTTTAGGACTTTAACACTTAACATTTTATGGCTTATTAACCTATGTTTAATATTGCATGACTGAAACGGACTCCACAAGGGAATGCCTACAGCACGAGTCTCTATATCCAATGTACCATTAGTAAGCAGTGTTAGTATACTTTACGTGTTTTAGTGTGTTCAGGCCAATTTTTCCTTTCTTTTATGTAACAGTAGGCTCTGGAGGAAACCAGGAACCGGGCTCACGTGAGGTTAAGTGATATCGCCGCCCATGTAAACTCAGACTTCCAGAAGGCTCGCTAGTACGTTGCTGTCCTTTTAAGAATTGGTAATTCGGAAATACTTCAGTGGGCAGCTAGCTCCACATAGTGGTGATGCGCGGCTAAGTCTGCCCTAAGAAACGCTTAGTTGTGGAACGACGGATGTCGACGTGATACGGATGATATTTTGTATTCTGTCTTGACATTCGATGATGAAACAACTGGTCTGAACAATCTCCATGGTAAATGCAGTAAAACATACAGAACACATCCTTATGCAGCGCAAAGCGATCAAGCCGCTCGGAAAACTGGTCGTCAACGATTCGAATCGCTTCTCGTTGAGGTCAAGCGGAAGGAGTTGATATTGAGGAGCTCCCACCCAGAGGTGAGAACAGCACTCCAAATTTGCACTTTAGAGTTACAAGCGGCGGTCAATCGTTATATCAACGTCCAGAATTCCAATGCTGAAGCTTCGAGAAGAGAGAGGAGTAGTGACAAAGGGTGTTTATTGGCGGAAAAATTGTTAAAGAAAATCTTCCTTAAAGGTGTAATAAAATATTATATATCCGCAGATACAAACTGTTATCTCTATATTTAGCATGAAACAAAGGCGTCAGGTTTTTCACTGAATTGAGCTTAATATAAGCTTCATTACTATGAAAGTCTACTGACAGCGAGCACGTGACTAGTGTTCTACGTGTTCTACGCAACGTATCACTCATTATGCATGATCTTGTATGAATGGAATGGAGTCAAACTGACGCCGCTAGCTCTATGCCACCCTTAGAAAAAGGGTTTTTTTTTTTTTTATAATATAGGGGGCAAACGGGCAGGAGGCTCACCTGATGTTAAGTGATACCGCCGCCCATGGACACTCTCAATGCCAGAGGGCTCGCGAGTGCGTGGCCTCTTTGATGTATGGCTATCACTTGCAACCCTCAAAACCGTTGCGTCTGGTGTCTATGCCCCACCAGTGTATGATATCCTTCACTAGCCATTGCTCGCATAGGCCTTAAGACTTAGCTAACCAGTTATACAAAATATAGATTAATGATCTAATATAAATTACTACTCCTATCACAAATCATATAATTTATATTAAAACGAACTTTGAATTATTTATACTTTGAAGTTTTAGTTTATAAAATTCATTTATTTTTGTGTAAACTTTACAGTCGTAATTTATTGAGATCCACGCATGTAAACACACCGACCAACGTGTTTTTAGTTCGAATATAGGATTCGCTTATAAATGAATGCTTTGGTATCTATAAATAGTTTTCCTCGTGAGTTTTCTCTGTGTCGCGTGTGTTATTTGCAGCGTTACAAAAACATGTTAATGCCAAATAACTCCGGTATGAGATAGTTATTAATAATTTGAAAGAGTGTACCAATTCTTAAAAGGCTAGCAACTCTTGCAATTCTTGCATTGTAAGTGTCAATGTTTGGCAATACCATTTAACATTACTGAAGTGTTTCCGAACCACTTCGACTTATGGTCCTTCAAAAACAATATATGATACTGTAGATCATCTTCGCCTTCACTTGAACACGTTAAAAATTTCATCAAAATTTGTCCAGAAGTTTCATTACGAACACATGTAGATATGATTTATATTTATATAGACAAAAAGTTACGCAGAATGGACCTATTGAGCGTCTAAGTGCGGAAACTGAGTCCACACATACATAGATAAAAAACTTAAAAACCGACTGCAGCGCAAACTCCCGAGCGGGTTTGTGAATCTTAACTATCCAGAGCGCCAACATACTCAAACATTCAATTAAACCGGGTCCAGCCGTTTAAGAGGAGTACAGTGACATACACACGTACAGTAGAATTATATATGTAAAGCTTTAAGCGCAACAGCGGTTACCTACATATGTACAAAAGTAGCGTGTCTTCTAATCTACGACAGGTATAAATGTGTACTATCTGTGCAATTTATCTTGGGATATTACGTCCACCATTTGTTAGTGGCCTCTACAACCTATTTATTTCTCATGCTATACATATGCAAGTATATAGACATCTATCTAGTCAATATATTCTTAAAGCCTTTTTGTATGTACAAAAATTATAATTTATTTTTTATTACATTTTTATAACAATTGGTGACTTTCACCAGTATAATTATCGAAACAGAACAGTGTACGACCAACCAGGATCCAGAAGATAAACCACTCCTAATATGGAAATTGTATTAGTTTTTACAACAAACTCCCAAATATAATAGAGAATTATCACTAAATAAATTCAAAGCTTTCGTTAAACGTTAATAAATAAAGATTTTTATAAATTTCACGAATACTTAAATGATTCTAATCCTTGGAATTGATTTGCTCCAGTTCAAACAATTTGTATGACTCAAAACTTGGCACTTAAACAGAGTGGCGGAGAGTTTCTTGCCAGTTCTTCTTGCCCGCTCTACGCCCTTAACTTGCGAACTGGTAGTATATCTAAATTTAGAATCAATTTAACATATTTTCTGTTGACGTTTATAAGTGTAATTTTTTACCTATATGAATAAATTTATTTTGAGTTTGAGTTTAACATACATCAAGTCAAACGGGCTGGAGATAATTGTCTTTGCATTTAAACGAATTATAAATGATACATTAATAATTCGATTTTTTTATGTTATAGGGGGGCACGTGAGCCTACGAGACAGTCATCGCAGCCCAAAGTCACCCAATTTAGTGGGTGCGTTGCCGGCCTTTGATCCTCGGAGTGCACTCTAACTTTGAGTACTTGGAGGTCTTATCTTATGTATGTCTTTCATGATTTACTTGAAATCTAATGACGAGTAGATGAACAGCCGTGCCTGACTGTCGTTTTGGGTCTAAGGGTAGCCGGTCAATGTTTTCCTTTACCGTTCGAGCGCATATTAAATGAGCGCATAGAAAGGAAGTCCAGTCAAGCCGAGGATCGAACCTATTATCTCAGGGTTGAGAGTTGAAAGCTGGAGCCACTAGGCCAACACTGCTCCATTGTCTATTTACACTTATAACATAAATAAAAAAAAGAATACAATTAATCCGTACAAAAACCACAACGATAATTAATTATTATGTTTTTACCATTTAAGATTTTTAGCCTTTCATACTTGATAGTTCATTTATTATTTATCGTTTACTATCAATCGCAACCTCTGTGTGAAAATAATAAAACCATTACGATCATTACCAAATATATATATGACGAGATCGAATGTCGTCATTTGTTTCTTTGGTTCTTTGACCCACGCTATACTAGTTAATTCACAACGTTTATGATAAGGTTCGGCTGCTAGTTCCCTTATTAAAGCTTATCTTTCGAATACCCTCAAAGCCTTAGATGACATATATTAATAAACACGGTGATTTATCATCGCAGAATATTTATCACGTGCTATATAATCCTTATCATCAGCGAGGAGCCTTACGCATCAAATTTCACTTAAAACCCTGTAGCTTGCTGTAACGACACTCATTCTTTAACACTGATATTGAATTTTTAAAACAATATAAGTATATATCACTATACTATTATTTATTTAGTGTACTTTGTTGTGATAAAAATAAAACAAAAAATATTTAATAGCACGCTTTCTTATAAGTGAATAAAATAAATAATTTATGTTTATTCGGAACACTCAGAATTTTATTTACATTTATAAATATTTATCTTATTCATTTTATTTTAGGCCCAGTTCTAAAAAGATTGTAGAGCCACTGATTTATCTTTAATGGCGAAATGTTAAAGTACGGCTTGCTATACTTGCTGTTAAAGTACGACAATAAAGAATCGACGACTAGATTAAATGCAAGATTAAATAGAAACACTATGTACTATATATACAACAATAAATTACGTTACCTGTAATCAACATAGCAGGCAAATATCCCTAACAATTTATTAGCCCCAAGGGCAAAAAGACATTCTTTTGGTCACTTTTATTTGCTCTAAGTTGACATTGAATAATGAGAATGAAATCTCATTAATTCTTCAAAGATGTGGTTTTTACGTTTAATTTAGGACAAATAATTCGCCTTGATTAATACTTTTTATAAAGATTATTTGAGTTATATACAATATTATAAAATATTTGATTATATAGAAGTCACAACATTTTAAGACTCACAGAGAATAGCTATTCCAGTTAACAGTGGATTTAAACTATTTATTTTATCCAGTTAATGCTTATATGGCAGTTACATGAACGGGCGGCCTCATATCTTTTAAGCAATCTCTTACAGGCTTGAAAACAAAAGTTTTTGAATTTTAAATAACACAGAGTCTTTCGAATTTCGATTTTGTAAAAGTGCACAGGCGCTAATTAAATATTTAAGTTTAAGGTTTTAATTTTCTTTTGATTATTTTTTAATTATTTTTATTATTGCTATGTCGGTTAAGAATATTTTTAAACTATGTCTATTTGATTGTTATGACTTTTATGTTAATTTGTAATGATGCGGGGCGGGGATTGAATTATGCGTTATTGTTAATAGTGGAAAATAATCCACTTTCCAGTACTTTACACCAAATAATGATAAGTTTTAGGTATAAGGAGTCACTGGGGGTGGTCACGTAACGTTTTATTGGATACAGATAACGTTACGGCGGCGTTTACGGGAGGGGGGGGGGGGGTTTAAGAATCTCCAAAAATTGTGTGACGTAATACTTGAACGCTCCCTAATACTGTTACAATATTTTATATTTTAATGATATACTAAAAAGACACTAATGATATACATACATACATTATACATACATAGAAAATAAAGCAAGTTTGAAATTAATTTGCACACACATGCAAGTGATGGCTAATTCATGTTTCAGCCTTATTAACGTGAAATATATTTAATTTTTTAAATATATTTATAAACTTATGATAATGAAAATAATTTATTCATGATAAAACGCGCACGGGATTTATTGAATTCGTAGAACGAGTCGCCAAGAGATTTATCGTAAAACATAACGTTTATATTGTTCATTAATTATTATGAATTACTCAGGGAGTAAGGTTTTTCGGAATAATACTGAGCTGGGTTTCATCGTCGTCAAGGCAGAATACAAAATACCATCAGTATCACCTCGACGTCCGTCGTTCCATAACTGAACGTTCCTTTAGTCAGTTGCCGCGCACCACCACTATTTTTTATTTCAATGACGCATCAATGTAGTTCGAAGGCCTGCGATGAAGGTTATTGGGGGCCAATGATCTAAGCTACGGTGGTGGGTATTGACTCCTCAAAAATTTATTAAATTTCGATATACCGGAGTCATAGTTCTCGCTAACTCTCGTTCTGTATCTCAGCCTAAAAGCGAGATATTAAATTATTTACGTTTTTATGAGAATACCAAATGTCAATGACAGTGAGTGATATTTTTCAAGGATATTAACTGAAAACAGCAACTGTGCTGCTACGTTGTAAATTGATCACACCTTGTTTCTTTCGTGTAGTAAATATGAAAAGTAATTGCAGTTTTCTCTTAATGTTTGTTGTAAATATTGTCTTTAATTAGGGGTTGTCGGTTGATTTAGTCATTAATTTAAATTATCTACATAAGTACGCTTTCGCTGAATGCTGAAAGGTTTTCGTATCAGTTATATAACACACATAACCGAAGAGCATACATGGTGAATGTTTGGAAAGTGGATGAAGCGAGAGAGGTATGTCAGGACGATGCAAATGGTAATCCGTTGGATCTGCCTTCGGTCAAGAGGCGTGAAATAAATAAATCAGTACAACAGTCAGGCGATACAACCTATTTAGTCTAGGCCTCAGATCCTTCTTATGATCTGTTCTATGATCATTTGTCAATCTAATAGGCAAGTAGGTGATCAGCCTTCTGTGCTTGAGACACGCCGTCGACTTTTTGGGTCTAAAGCAAGCCGGTTTCGTCATGATGTTTTCCTTCACCGTTAAAGCAAAAGTTAAATGCCCACATAGACAAAAAGAAGAATTACATACTCTTATTAGAGGTTTTTGTTTTAAATTATCTTCATGAGAAAAGCTTATTTTCATAATATCCTATTTCCCAAACAAAATTTACTAAAAAACACGCGAACAAAGGGAACACGTACACAATTTGGACTGAACAATAGAATACTTTTAAAACAATTTTCGTTTAATAAATTCGCGGTTTTGATAGGTTTTTTTGTTAAGTTAGAAATTCATTAAACGCACTTCATTTTGATAGACACTATAGTACTCTGGTAGGGTTGCCCCTTTTTTATTGTTAAAAATACGTAGTCTTAGTCAACTGTTTGTGGCGTATTCTGTGAAGAAAACATCGTTAGGAATTGGCATTCATTAGACCAAAATCGGCACAAAATCTTGATAACCATACTTGCCTAGTAGAAATGATCACGGAACAAATACAAAATCTGAGGCCCAGATTTCAAAGAATGTGGCGCCATTGCTCACGCACTGATGAGATCACCATTACTATTATCAATACTATTTACTAGCCGTCTTTAGTTTCCATATTATGGCAGCTACCAGCCTGTGGCCAACGAGAGTTGACTTCATTCCAGTGACCTTCCGTCCTGCACTTCAGGCGATTGACCACCCCACGACGGCCCAAGCTGAGATTCAAGTCTCACATGAGGCGCCCTTGCGCTAGTCGGGGGAAAACGCCCATTCAGGCCAAGCTACGCTTTTCAAAATAGCCTGACCTGAGCTGTAAAGACCCTTACTGACAATAATTCCTGACAAAAAAAAAAGTGGTTCAGAGACAACGTTCTCGCTATCATACGCCTCAGCTGTCAGCTGCCAGGGATTCTGGGTAAGATTTTTGAGGAACCTTTGTAGGATATTGGAATAAACAATCAGAAAAACCTTTGCCAGTAAAGAAAATTAGGTTCAAATTAACTTAAATTTTTACAGTACACCTTCCCGGCCAAAAAAGTTCCGTAGAAGGCTCTGATATGTCCTAACGCATCCAGATGATAAAATCATCCAAAACCAACCCACGCTCGCTAGACCAAACTACGCTCGCCAAACAGCCCGAGCTATAAAGGCCAACAGCGAGATTCCATTATAAAATAATATCCGGTTAAACTAAGAAACTATTTTAACAGACACAGTTAATATAATTTAAAAAAAATCGGTAAAAAATTTGTAAATAAGTGCCAGCCCTAAAGCGTTAGGCTCGCGGATATCGGACTGAATTAATTGTGTTTTTATACTTGTTTTTACAATTTACAAAAATCACAATATTTTGTTTTAAATTTGCAAATAATTCAATACTAATTCTGTATATACAGTTCAGATTAATTTTTGTTAAATCAAATATCAGTAAAAATATTGGTTTTAAATTTACAATTACTGCCATTTCTGAAATCAAGAGCTGGAATCAATAGATTAACATAACAATATATATATATATTTAGCACATTTATTTATTTATTTATTTATTTATTGTTGTATAAGTGTTCTTAATATAAAGGTAGTTGATGTGGTGGAAACACAAACTGTGCACAGTTTTTCTATCCACCAGGACGTCGAACATAATTAAATCATTAACACACATATATATATACTAAGGCCAGTGACATATAAACTGTAAATTTATAACAATCAAACCATTCAAACAATTTAAAATTGCACGTAAAACGTCATAAACAAATCTAAACACTGACGCGCCATAGATAGCCGATGCAAGAAACCTGTTCTTGTCGAGAATTCTCATTCACATACAGGATGAGTTCCTATATTCGAATATATATATATATATATATATATATTAATGACGTATATGGCATAATATACTATTATAAAATTTGTTGCTACATAATAATAAACATTTGATAAAAATAAAATTAAAACAAATTTTAAAACTGTGGCAGTGTTTTTTGCTGGCATTTACTGCTATATTGCCATACATATTCGTTGAGCGAGGAAAGCACCAACTTTGGGGCCACCGTTACTAACCAGGCGCCAACTTAAATCTTTAATTAGCGCCTGTGGATTTATGAACTGTGAATCCCAAAGGTAACAAGATCAAAATTGAAGAAATTACCACTAAACATAGTTAATATTTTGTATACAAAGTAAAATATTAATGTATTAAAACGTTAGTTTTTCTTGGAAAAATAATTTATAATGAACATAATTACAAATTTTCTTATAAATTATATTAATAGACCTTCTCTTAACAGATAATATTTAATTGTTCAGAAAGGAATTTTTTTAATTTCCCTCGGTATTAATACAAAATACGCCTTAAATTTAAGAATTCGTGTTGGAATTAAACATAGCTTATTTCTCGTGGGAAACCCGAGAAAAATACATGTAATAACGACCATTGGTAGATTTGGTCGCTATTCCGGTGGCTAGAAGAAGTAGAGACTTATTTTAGGTTGCTACCATACAACTATAAACACTTGCTTTATAAACTACTGCCCTCGCGAACTTCGTTTCTCCTTAATGTGGTTTTACTTAGCCTTAATACCGTGACACGAACGAATAATTTCACTGTATTATTGTCACTATAATTTCATTTTGATTTACACTTCGGTCTAAGTAACACGTGGTTGGCTATGCTAACACCAAAAATTAAAAAAGTATAAATAATTGAATTTCACGGTATTTCGTTTACTACAAAATAAATTTATTATTTATAATTTAGCCTCAATAACACGTGGTAATCATGATATTGAATTGTAGCTTATATGACACGTTTGTCGGTTAACCTAAGCAGTGCCCTATTGATTACTTACTCAATCCAGTCGAAAGGTATCGACATCTGTTAGAATCTTTTGGAGTTAACAGATAATTGTGACTGTCACTTAATTATAGACAAATAATTTGCAATAAATTAAAATTGCGACTATAATTAAAGATCTAAACTATCCTATCTCTTAAGATGGACTGCTCACGGTGTGCCAATTTAATAAAAAATCGGTTAAGTAGTTTAGGAGTCCATCGCGGACAAACATCGTGACAGGAGATTTATATATATTAAAATATATATTATTTAATAAAAGTATTAGACTCTCTCGAATGGGATATACAACAAAATCATGATATATTCAGGACAGCAGTCTTTTTGGCATGTCATGGATATCTATCTATGACCACCACCTTAAACAAAACTTTTAAAAGAACTGGGCAGATTATTGGTCACAATCCAAACTGATGTTAAGTGAGATGCGGCCTATTGGAGGGTACGCCTGTCCAGGAGAGGCCTATTTAACCGTCGCTTAAATGAAGCCATGATAAACTGTTCTGTGAACATGGAAATGGACTTGGAAAACCAGTCTTTTGTGGAACGATGCAAATAGTGCACTTGGGGATGTCAACAACGGAGGGGTGAAACTCCAGCATGCTTCTAGATGAGCGTTGTTTGATGTTCTTAATTGAGCATTGCATGGCACTGCTGAGTAATGAGACCAAGACCTCGGAGATCAGAATCGCTTGTTTGTATTGGCATTTACTTGGATTATTAATGTTGTTATAGAATTCCATAACAAATTTTAATACTAATTAGACATTTGACCTTTCATTAACTTTGTTTAGTTTTACAATTAAAACAAAAGCCTCTTAAAATTTTAATGGCATTTATAGATAATATCCTTAGAAATAATTCCGATTAAAAATGATATGAGCCGCAGCCGCAAATCAAGAAATAAAAACCGAATTGCAGATTCAATGAAAATGGCTATTGAACGATTCCAATAAAAACGAATGGAAGCGGAATCAATTAAAAGTTGGGTGAATACGTCCGTCACACGAAATAATACGTATTGCTATCGACTGTACTATTACTGAATTGTTTCTTATCGCCTTACAGAGGCAGAATAAAAATGATTTTAGCTCATAATTTACACCAAGCAAGAGCTCATTAAAACACACACACCTTTTGACATCACGCAATTAGTATATGTAAGATTTTTCTATGTGCATTTATAATAATAATAATAAAATATATATACATATATAGTGTAAGAGAAATGACATAGTCATCTATCTTATTAGCATGGCAACACCACGCAATATCATGGTCACACGTTGTAAATTGTCAGTGTCAAAGTTAATTTGTTAGAAGGCGTTGATCGTTGATCACTGATCGTTGGTCTTGCACACTGATTTATTATAAAACAAAATCTAAATCTAAAACACCGAATCGTGTTAATTGATTCTAATAAAAAATTGTATTTGGAGGTCTGAGGTTGTACACTATTTTTAACAGTCCTAAGTACTAAGCTACATGCGTACAACCATTTTACCACGAAGCCCTATTTAATATTAGTATCCGATTAGAAATTGTGCTTTTTAAATATCTACTAGACATATTTTAAACAACACAATTGCAATAAAATTAGCAATAATTTAGTATAGTATATAGTGAAATAACTCTTAATAAATAGAATATTAAATTAATTCACTAGTAAAAGCTCTCCGCCAAACGAATGTGATATAATTCAATTAATTGTTGACTCCATAATACTCGAAACGAAATTAGACCAAAATTTGAGGAGACTTATTTTTCATCAACCATTGAAACTATAGTCAAATACTTATTGTTAAAAACATTCAACATCGCGTACTTAAATAAAATTTCAATCTACTAATGTAGATATGGTATAGATGTCAATAGTGATTTTGCCTTAAGGCCCATTGAGATGAAGAAAGTTTCTTACACGTTATGCGAGAAATACGCGATTATCACCAGCAATCATCAGCATTATCGTATCAAAATGTTTATATACAAGCAAGGACTAAATTATCACCTACGATTATGTCATAAGAGAACCAGCAGGCGATAATTTCCTGTCTGTTCTGTCTGTTTACACATCGACATATAAGTAAGAAGATTCTCACGAGAATCTCGACTAGTATAAACACGATGTCGAATGACAATTTTTTAGGTTCATGCGAATATCGTACAAATCGGTTTGAACCGTTTTGAGTGCGAGATGTTTCACTCCAGTTTAGTGATTATTACGATATTGATCTCAAAAAAAACACAAAAATTCTTTAAATTAGGCGCTGCCGATAATATTAAGTTCATTGAACTTTATACAAGTTATTGTGGAACGCGTAAAATGAAAATTAATACAACATCTTTTTTACGTTTAATGAATTATTTTCTTAGAACAGCAGATATAATTAAAACACCCTAACTACACTCATGGTAGCAACTGGCACAAAACCTCGAAATACGATTATTGCTTTTGAAATTCTGTTTATACACAATAAATTATCTATTGCGAGGCAATTGTCGTCAAAGTGGAAGAGCGAAAGGTGTGAATGTTTAGACGATTTTTTTTTATTCTTTCGATAATCGTACCTTCGAGACGAGAAACTCTCTCCATCGAAATGGGCCTTTACTGTAACTCTTAATGAATATTCCCATAGAACCGCTGTCAGTCAGTTATAATAGATAAAACAATCCGAAATTTTACCCTCATCAAAATATTTTAAATTGTTATTCATAAATTTACCACGAGCCAAAATATATAACGACCTTGTAGAAGCTAAACCTTGGTCCGGTTTTAACTGAAGTCAGATGACTTGACTGAACAGAAAGAGACAGATGTCTCTTTCTGTTCGGTCTGTCTTACATGTCTGTTATCGGATCGGACCTCAAATCTATAACGACGGCAGCACTCTGAACTGAGACTCCAGGTTATATTGCACGTCAAACATTTGTTAAATTAATATCACCTTGCTCGCTTTGCTTGCTATATAATAATCAAAAGATGCAAGGGATGAAGAAGGTATCAAGTATCCTTTTTCCTTGTGTCCTCAATAGCTCATTTAAAACACAAACGCCATTTTGAATAAAAAAAAACGATGACAGCACTTTCCCCGAGACATAAAAGGCAAAAATCGAATTGGCATGGCTAACGATCCCATGACAGGTTTAAGCATCACCTGGAAGTAAAGAGGAATTGGTATCATAAAATCAGATTGATATGCGGTTGGTACATATTCCTGTATGAAGTAGAAATGTGCGCTTTCTTGGCTTGAGAAAGGCAAAGGAATAATGCCTTTACTTGACCCAAATCGGCATCCGCCTGTCTCCTATATGCCGACAACGCGATATTTCCACACATTGCGCAATGAGAACTTGGATAAACTGCCGATAGTTGTTAGTACGATCTGGTGGTCGTTCAACAACCAGATGGAACGATCAAGCGAAAGCCTGTCCCTAATAACTGAACACGTAAGAGTGGCGCTGGACAGAAACCGGTGGGAACAGATTGTCCGCTCCATATGTTTCCTAGCTGATCACGGCGCTCAGACATGATCTACTGACCGTGTGTAACCTCCCGAATTTCTATCATTATTTACATAAATCGCCGTTTCGAGTTTCGTGGACAGTGTGTGATGATAATTCAGGCTATATTAATGTGTTAGTATCTGGTGTCACTTGAAGGTTAATGCTCTGACTCCAGTTGAGGGTTGGGTGGTATGTTAATGGTCCATTTAGAAAGGTTAAAATGGTGTTAGCCGATTTGACTTTACCTTCATACAGTTACAGTGCCACATACTCTTCTTGGCCGGCAATGACATTGACATTGACATTGGTAATGCCGTCGCCATTTTGGTGCGTAAATAAATAATTTTACTATCTACCAACATTTAATAAAATTCAAACTAAAAAGATATTATATTTAATTATACGTTCTTAAAAAAATACTAGAAAATATGACATCACAAATTTAACACCTACACATACACATAAATTATATTAGAACATAATTACTCTATCAATGGAGAAAATTAAAACAAAGAAACAATAAAAAAAAAACACTTGAGAGGTGTCAAGGGACACCCGGATCGAACGAAGTTCCTTCCGATTAATTACTGAAGGAATATTTTTTTTTATTATTAACAAATATAATGTAATATAAACTTAATCAGTGGGCTCAATTTCAGAAATGTTATTATTTTTTATTATGTACAAAAAACCTGTATACACTAACAAAAAAAATTGTCGCGAAAAACGAAACGAAAATAAATGACAGAGAGGCGTACAACTTTTGGTCTTAATTTTTTTCGTCTAGCCCCCTTTCGCAACGCGCTAGAAGAAACTTAGTTCCAAAATTAAAAAAAATATATAATAAAACCAGAAAGATAAAAAACAAAATAAAAATAACAATAATAAATGAACACTTAAACCTCATTAAGAGCATAATAAACAAGGTTACGGTAATTTGACAGACTATTGTTTGTGTGACATTTATTAAGCTCTCGGCTTACTCACGCCAAGACACGACAGTGCCGCTCTTACCGGCACTGTACCTACATTTTTTTGTCACCTTGATTTTTTTTCCTACAA
Organism: Pieris brassicae; assembly: GCF_905147105.1. Lineage (NCBI taxonomy): Eukaryota > Metazoa > Arthropoda > Insecta > Lepidoptera > Pieridae > Pieris > Pieris brassicae. Next base: position 1,385,486 of record NC_059673.1, on the reverse strand, counting down.
TGATGTTCATATAAAGAGTGCTTTACATAATCTAGCCAATATTGTACAATAATTATGGCGAATAAGTAACATTATGTTGACTTAATCTACAATACTAGTGAATTTTAAACTAACAGGCGGCAAAAAACTTCCTGGTAAAGGCGCAATTGTAGAACAAACGATAGTTATTTAACTGGAGTTCAAACGTATGACCATAATCTCTGGTATTGACTCGTATGTATCGTTTTCTTAATACCGTAAACAAACTCGCTTCCTCCATAGATAAATATGTCACAGAACGTAGAGATATTAGTAGACTGAAATTATTAGGACATTAAAGTGACCTAAATACCTTACTATATTTTATTAGGTTCAAAAATAGAGTCTTTAAGCTGTTATGTCAAATGTTAATAGCAGATACCAGAATTTAATAGGTATCACTAGTACTTTAGTATGTCTAGATTTAAGATTCTCTATTTAACAATTTATCGTCTTCCTCCGCAATCGCGTAGCCATTTGTGAAAAGATCGTTCTGAGTGTAGTAAGGGCTGTCGCAACATCTCAGTGGTTGTGCGCGCCACATAGCACGCAAAAAACCGATGGTCCCCAGGCTCCTTGAATGGGAACCTTAGCAGAATAAAAGACCGCACGGCTGCCCATCGACTACATCGTCAAGGAGGTTGGAATTAATGAATCTATGAATGAACTGGGTTCAGAGGTTTCGAAAAAACTTAGCAGAATTGATAACACTTGTCCAATAATAATATATTCGTTAAAAGCAAATCAACTATATATTATATTTATATAATTACAAGTTTAAAAAATTTGGCCCACTATAAGTCCTGAAATTCCAAACATTTGCTACTACCATAGAAGGACTGATGTGCGAGACAGGTGTCCCAGATGTGATGAATGTTTGTACAATTAAAAACACTTGTAGCAGTCTTTGAATTATTATTATATTTTTGATTAAATTAAAAGTTAATATGTCTGATTTTCGTTTGAATTGAGCAGCCGTTGCAGAGGTATGAGAAGACATTAAGGTTGAGTAGGTTTCGTTGGAAGTCGCAAACATCTTCCCAAATTACGCAAATTTACTCGCTGTACTCAGTTTAGTAAAATAACGTCAGTAAAATGCACTCTTTATTAGTAACGAAATAATTCTAACAAACAAGAATAATTGGGTTATTTTTAACTTTGATCGTTTTCAACTTTGAAGTAAAAAGAAGCTCCTTTTCCCAACTTATAAAGTACTCAAGAAATTTTTTTTTACTTAGCAATTTGTTCACGCTGATAAGTGGCATGCCGTGACTAAGAGTCATCTTTAATCTGACATTTTTTTCTCTCTGTGACTAAGAATATAATACACTCATTGCTATCCTGTTTAATGAGTAAAGGCACAAATGCTTGTTTTGGTCGACTCATCAAAGCACTCACAATAAAAACTATGTGCGGATATTTCAGCAAAGTTCGCGGAACAAGTTGTGACTCGTATCGACACGCACACACACCACACTCGTTGTTTGCGAACTCATTCTTGCTTCCACTACCCGCATAACACACAGGCTGTAGCATAAAGCACAACGTTTTCCTGCCTGTCCATATTGCTAATATTGGCAGAAAGAGTGTCTCGGTCTTCTCAGTAAAAAAGTGTGCAACGCTGTCCGCTCACAAAAGACAGCATTGCTGGTGAAGACCGATGCTAAACACGATACCAGCTTAGTACGTGTTCTGCTATGGTTTTACAGAAAATTCTTGTAAACAAATGTGGAGCACGCTATTTTGGTGGAATCTAACATTAACCTTGCCTCAGTTGCCATGGTTACCATGATTTACGAGAAAAAACTTATGTTCTGACACGGTAATAAGAAAAGTCTTTTTACGTACTACTGTGAGTTTGAATTAATATTTAGTGCCAATAAATAAATCAACAGTGTCGTCGTGTTAGAGACTATGAGACATGTTGGATTATTTATGTACTTTTATTGACTAATACATAATCAATATATATATAAAATAAAATTTGTAACTTTAATAGTTTAAATAAATAAAAATTGTCTCGCCAGAGTATTACGACATTTATGTTTATATCTGTAAAAATAATAAGTCCTGAGACGTTTTTACAACAATTAACAATTATTAGTTCTCATTAAGGGCCACACTGTCTATCCACTATCCAGGGCCTATCCAGTCGCCAAGCTCCAAAAAAATACATTGTTTCATTCCATTTTTTGTTATCGTTTCTTGAAGTAGAAATGGAAAAAATGGGGTGAAGTTGAGTAGTTTATTTATCCATTTTGAAAGATCGATACACGATTTAAATAACTTCACACGATAGAAAAAAAATGGAAACATAGGCAATTTTTGACACTATGTGTCATTACACAGCTAATTGTTATTACGGGCCGGCGCGCATCAGTGCTCCAGCTCTCCACTGCGTACCGCAGTCCACCCCGAAACACTGACACTGCAATTCGTGCTGGAATAGGGCCTTAAGGTCTGTATTCCATATATTGTTACCGCTGACATACCGAAGAAACGTTAAACAATATTTAATTAGTATTTGGGCTCAGATGACGTACGCAAATTAAATTATAGATTATTTGCAGACGCTTCGTACTTTTGCACTTTTAAGTATTCAAAATTCAAACATGTTTTTGTGTTCAGGTTTTTCTGCGCTAAAATACACCAACAAAGTCTAAATGAACATAATAAATCTGCTTAATAGTAACATTGTGTAGCTGAAAAGTTTGTGTCTGGTTTCACTTATCTCAGGAGCTTTTTGTTTAGACTACGTATAGGATTTATAACATCACGTTAGTTTCAATGATAAATGTTGCAATAACAAAAAATTTAATTGCCCTGCATGATGCGTCATATACAAAAATGACGAATGGTAGATATGTTTCTTGTGCAAAAATCAAAAATATTTTTCACAGTGTATTTTTGAACAAATTTATATTTTGATGTGTATAAAATTAATTATATTTTGTTGACTTGTTTTATTTGGTACATTTTACCGAGTTCCTTATTAGTTTTATTACTTTTAAATTTGCATTTGAAAGAATAACACACATCGCGATAGAACACCAAAGTTTTGATTCCAAAATGCTTAGGAATAAATTAATTAACTCAAAGTTAATTCTGTCCTCCTTACTCCATATAAACATTCGGAATTCAATAGCTATTTGTATGTTTCAATTATTTTTAGGCATAGCATAATCTTAAAGGCTCTTATTGGTTCGGACCTGCAGCTGAGTTTCAGCATCAGACGTCAAGGCAAAATATAAAATACCATCCACAACACCTCGACGTCCATCGTTCGTTTCTTAACCCGGTTTTCCCGCGCACCACCACTATGTGGAACCAGCTGCCCACTGATAATTCCGAACCAATTGGACTTAAGCTCTTTCGAGAAAAGAGTGTAATTCTTAAAAGATGAGAGCCTGATGGCACTGTGAGTCTTCATGAGCTATCACTTAACATCAGGTGAGCCTTTGTACGCTTGCCGCTGTTACTTAAAATAAGATATTGATTACCATCCGTAACACCTCCACGTCCGTTGTTCCACAACTGAGCGTTTCTTAAGGCACTTTTCCCGCGCACCACCACTATGTGGAACCAGCTGCCCACTGATAATTCCGAACCAATTGGACTTAGGCTCCTTCAAGAAAAGAGCGTAATTCTTAAAAGATGAGAGCCTGATGGCACTGTGAGTCTTCATGAGCTATCACTTAACATCAGGTGAGCCTTTGTACGCTTGCCGCTGTTACTTAAAATAAGATATTGATTACCATCCGTAACACTTCCACGTCCGTTGTTCCACAACTGAGCGTTTCTTAAGGCACTTTTCCCGCGCACCACCACTATGTGGAACCAGCTGCCCACTGATAATTCCGAACCAATTGGACTTAGGCTCCTTCGCGAAAAGAGTGTAATTCTTAAAAGATGAGAGCCTGATGGCACTGTGAGTCTTCATGAGCTATCACTTAACATCAGGTGAGCCTTTGTACGCTTGCCGCTGTTACTTAAAATAAGATATTGATTACCATCCGTAACACTTCCACGTCCGTTGTTCCACAACTGAGCGTTTCTTAAGGCACTTTTCCCGCGCACCACCACTATGTGGAACCAGCTGCCCACTGATAATTCCGAACCAATTGGACTTAGGCTCCATCGAGAAAAGAGTGTAATTCTTAAAAGATGAGAGCCTGATGGCACTGTGAGTCTTCATGAGCTATCACTTAACATCAGGTGAGCCTTTGTACGCTTGCCGCTGTTTCATAAAATAAGATATTGATTACCATCCGTAACACCTCCACGTCCGTTGTTCCACAACTGAGCGTTTCTTAAGGCACTTTTCCCGCGCACCACCACTATGTGGAACCAGCTGCCCACTGATAATTCCGAACCAATTGGACTTAGGCTCCTTCGCGAAAAGAGTGTAATTCTTAAAAGATGAGAGCCTGATGGCACTGTGAGTCTTCATGAGCTATCACTTAACATCAGGTGAGCCTTTGTACGCTTGCCGCTGTTACTTAAAATAAGATATTGATTACCATCCGTAACACTTCCACGTCCGTTGTTCCACAACTGAGCGTTTCTTAAGGCACTTTTCCCGCGCACCACCACTATGTGGAACCAGCTGCCCACTGATAATTCCGAACCAATTGGACTTAGGCTCCATCGAGAAAAGAGTGTAATTCTTAAAAGATGAGAGCCTGATGGCACTGTGAGTCTTCATGAGCTATCACTTAACATCAGATGAGCCTTTGTACGCTTGCCGCTGTTACATAAAATAAGATATTGATTACCATCCGTAACACCTCCACGTCCGTTGTTCCACAACTGAGCGTTTCTTAAGGCACTTTTCCCACGCACCACCACTATGTGGAACCAGCTGCCCACTGATAATTCCGAACCAATTGGACTTAGGCTCCTTCGCGAAAAGAGTGTAATTCTTAAAAGATGAGAGCCTGATGGCACTGTGAGTCTTCATGAGCTATCACTTAACATCAGGTGAGCCTTTGTACGCTTGCCGCTGTTACTTAAAATAAGATATTGATTACCATCCGTAACACTTCCACGTCCGTTGTTCCACAACTGAGCGTTTCTTAAGGCACTTTTCCCGCGCACCACCACTATGTGGAACCAGCTGCCCACTGATAATTCCGAACCAGTTGGACTTGGGCTCCTTCAAGAAAAAAGCGTAATCCTTAGAGAGCCTTCTGGCAATGTGAGTTTCCATGGGCAGCGGTATTACTTAAGATCAGGTGAATCGTTGCCTGTTTGCCGCTGTTACATAAAACTATAGATAACTTTTAAAAAGTATTTTTTTAATTACTTTCTTTTGTTTTATTTACCTACTTCTACAAACATAAAGCCAACATTTAAAGACACCCTGCACCTCGACGCGTTTAAGATATTTTTATCATGCCTTGTTTAAAATTATGAATTTAACTTAAAGAAATTAGCAATGTTAGTTGCTGTTAATGTTAGTAGGCTGTTAGTTTCGTTTTTTAAGTACTATGTTATTTTACTTCTTTGTATTTTGTAATGACTGATATTTTGTAGAATATTTCTAGAGATATTTTTCTTCTATAGTCTATGTCTTACATCCGCATTCATAATGTTATGGTAATGAATGTGGACGTTTCGGCATCCGGAGTAATAGTGACCAATTTGTGTTTACTTCAATTTCTGTATACATTTTAGATAAATAAATTGAATTAAACTGCTTTTGCTTTATAGTACTTTGTATGCCCGATTTTTGTAGTTTTTTGGACTTAAATCATTTCATCAGTTACCTCACGATGCTTTTGAGTAATTTGCACTTTTTGCGCGAATGGATTGCAAAAAATCCGTTCGTTTGGGGTGTTCGACCTCTTAGTGAATTGTATGCCTAACCAGCATAGTGGTTTTAACTCTTTATACTAAGTAATTTAATTGTCAAAATATCTTTAGAGAGTCACCCACTGACCACAATTGCTGCAAAGCACTCGGTTAATGTTTTATATAAAGAAAATAAAACCAGTGGCGCTACAAACTTAAGATGTTTGCATCTGTATTGTGCTTATTTGTTTTTTCAAATAGGCAAGAAGGTGATAAGCGTTTTGTGTCTGCCATGCCCTTTTAGGGAATTACGCGGCTAGTTTAGCTTCACCTATAGATTATGCATTTATTATTATAATTTTTCTCCTAGGCCGTCAAAGCGGAATAACGGACCTAAACTATCCATGTAGATGGACCCTCGGTGGGCTGGATTAAATGCTTTCGTGAGCCGTACTTTGCCCATCACTGGTCTAAGCCATGCCGGTTCTCACAATGTACGTAAAAATGCACACATACAAGTCTATTGGTGCACAACCGGAGTTCCAACTTACGACTTCAGGGATACCCCCACCACTTCGTTACATTACGATATAAAAATTGAACATAATTAAATGAAAAGGAGGGCAACTGGCGTCCTTATCGCTTTCGAGCGATTTCTTCCAGGCAACCACTGTGATTAAAGAAAAAAAATGTATACAATTATATATCGGATATACGGTAGACTAGAAGTGCAAAAATACATAGTTATAAAGAAGAAACTAAACAGGAACAAAAAATAAACTAAACTGATACTGGATACATGAAAAACAAAAAGTAAAAATTGCACATGAATTACCATAATCCAATTCAAGGATCAGTCTCACGTCAGTTAGTAGTTAGTACGAAAGTTAGGGTTACGATGTGGACAAGTAATGTTTGTACAGAAGAAATTTAAAGAACGATAGAAAAAGGAGCTAAGCGCATAGGGACAGGAAGTGAATTCCATAGCCTAACTGCAAAAACCTTAAAGGAATCGCCAAGACAGGAGGATTCATGAGATGGGATTTCAAAGTTATAGTTTTCGGAAGAGCGTAAGCTATTGTTATGGGCTCCCAAAATTTGAAATCATTTTCGAGATAGGAAGGAGTTTTAGGGTTGAACAGGATGGAATATAGGAGATGGAGAACATGAGCATATACGTCGCTGACGAATGGGTAACCATCCTAGCCGCTTGCGGAACGCAGAGATATGGCCGTACTTTCTTAGCTAATACAAATCGGATACAGAAAGTTTGGAGACGATCCAGTTTATTTAGCAATTCCTCGTTTAGATCGGAGGAGCAAGAACCGGCGTAGTCCAGTAAAGGCAGGAGGAGAGATTATTATATAATTATTTGTTACGTACATTTTCGTTTATTTTAATTTTCTATTTGTAAATATTTAATTATTAACAACCAATGTGAAGAGACATAAAGCTCTACACGTTAACAGTCCACATGTGGCCTGCTCGCAGGTACAACTTTTTGGAGTTGTGGACGTACGGGAATAGTTGCGTATATGGCGCAGACTTGACAGGATATACATAAATCACTGAGAACAAAAAAAGTACTGGGAGATACAGCAAATCGTTTTTTTTAACACAATGAGTTAAAATTGGTCAGTATTCATCATATAAATGCAACTGGACATCAGGGGTATTTCCACTTTCATACTTAGGCCGTGAACCTCTTAAGTTTATCATTACCATGTAGTTTTTGTGAATACTGCATATTTGTGTGTTGGAAATAAATGTTAGTTTTTATTAGAGAATTATCCAAGTTTTTAATATATTAAATCGTTGTAAATTATCGAGAATTTTCTCATATAATTTCCAACCTACAATATTGAAGTTTACGACATATAGTAGCAAAAGCAATCTCGAACCAATAAGATATATGTCAAAACGTCACTTCTATTATGAAAGTGTGTAGTGGTAGAGCGGGTTGCCGAGTTTTATAAGAATGTATGTAAGTTTATCAGAAATCTTTTTATGTCTAATTATTAGCCTAGCTAGTCATATTTGCTTTTCCAGAAAACTTGTTTTTGACGTGCGATATGTGTAATTTTAAATATAGTTAATTAATTCACAATATTTATTATCTACTTTCTGTCGATATACGTATGTAAGGCACTCGTACGGCGAAGAAAAACATCGTGAGAAAACATATCAAATCATTAAGAAATTATGAAAATAATTTATCATCAATATTATTTACATCTGAGCGTTGTTTAACGCAAATTTTTCCGCGCATCGCCACTATGTGGAACCAGCTGCCCAGTGAAGTTTTTTCGAACTATTTCCACTAAGAGTTAGTTAGAGTACCAATTGTTAAAATGAGAGGCAATGTGGGTGTCTATGGGCGTGTCTATTGAAATACGCTTCGCAATATTCAATATAATATATATTATCGTAATATAGTAGTAGTATGCCTGATACTATCAAGATTTGCTACGATAAAAATACAATTTTATTAGATTACGCAGAGTTTATTACGCAAGTATGCAAGTTGCAAAAACCATGACGAATACTATGAATAAACATAGCGTTGATATTTTTTATAGAACAGGAGACAGATGGGTAGGAGGCCCACCTGATGGTGAGTGATACCACCGCACATGGACACTCAATACCAGAGGGGTTTAAAAAACATTAATGTGTAAAGGTACTACACAGTCAATGGCTACCTAAAACTCAACGCGTAGGAATAGTTTTCGTTTCATTTTTATAATTTGTTTCGTTATCTTTGAAGAACTGTGAATGTGTGTGTAATGGTGAATGTGGTAAATCACAGAATAGTGTACTTTGCTTTTGTAACTTTAATGACGTTGTGGGTTATGACATTTTCCTTTGAATAATTTTAATAGAGAGTAAAACTTGTTAAATTACTTGATCGTTCTTCTCACAACAAGGCCTAGTAGTTTTGTGAACGGATGCTTGAGTGAACTCTTTCACGAATTGTGTTAACGTTTTTGACATTCATAAGCATGCGCTAAGATGCATCTAAACTAAATAAAGGTATTTTGATTTTTGAGAATTGGTACGCTCTTTTCTTGAAGGTAACGTTAAGTTGCTTTGGAAACTTCAGTGGCCAGCTGTTTCAATATAGTGGTGGTGATACGTCGAGATGATACGGATGTAATTTCGATTTCTGCCACGAAGTCCGATGATCTTCTAGTAAGTTTGTAAGAAAAGTTAGGTAAATATTTTATTACTATATCCGAAAACATTTCAACAAAAATCACTCTCCGGTGCCTTAGACATGGTCCATTAATGTGAACCCAAACTGTTTATTAGGTATAGCTCGAGTAGGTTGAGCACTTGCACGCTGTTATCAATAAGTATATACAAAGAGAGTAGTTCGCCTCGTGTGCAACCTTCAGAGTGCAACTCTCATCAGGTTCGATCCCGATGCACCAATGGATATTCTATGTGCACATTTAACATTCGCTCGAACGGTGAAGGAGAACATCGTAAGGAAACCGGCTTGCCTTAGACCCATCAAGGTCTACTTGCCTATTAGATAGACAAATGATTATGAAACAGATATCTAATATTTGTATACAAAAATTGTGTTTATAAAAAAAATATTCCGATTTAATTGGGGAAAGCTGTTCTAAAACCAATAGGTTATAGGACACCAATACATATATACACTTTAGTTTGATAAAAGTTTTTTATTACGATAACAACTTGAATAAAATATGAAATAATTTTAAATTTGTTTTGGGACTTTTTTAATTAATACAACATATGTTGAGTGAGTTATATATTTACAGAAATAATGTATTTTTATATATGCCCCTGTCATATACGAAACTACAGCCATAAAGCTACTGCAGTCCATTAATACTTACGTTAGCAGGTGCCTTGAGTTTTTTAAATAAATCCCAGGGAAGAACTCAACTGGCTAATACCAAAGCCGTTTTAATTACAACCGCTTTAAAATTGTTTTAAATTTAGTAGATAATTAACAATCACAATAATTGTATAATCCACGGATAATCCGGTATTCAGTTCCGGATTCTGTTTAAAGGCTCAAAGTAACAAAGATAATCAATGTTTGAAGTTAAAAGCTTGCAAATTGGTCATTTTAATGTTTAAAAAAAGTATAATTACTTATACACAAAGCAGATGTGTCTAGATATTAAAAAAAATATCATTTTAATTTATCGACGTATTCAATAGAATCATGTGTTCCTCGTTTAAAAGTACCAAGAGGCCGGCGACGCACTCGCTCTGTATCATTTAACATCAGATGAGCTTGTCCGTTAGCCCTGGTCCTGGAAGAACTGGTCTTTAAAGAAATCACTTGAAATAGTTTCTAATTTTGTCATACATCCGTAATAACTGAAGTATTTAAAGCAGGCGGTAAAATTATAGATATACTATTTTTAACTTTTAGTTAGCTATAAGCCTGTGTGGTGGATTTTTAAATAGAGCTATTTAAAAATAGCTCTATCACAATCCTAGAAAATATAAAGCCGAAATTAATTCTAAAGAAGTGATGAAGTTAATCCGTACTTTAATGGAAAACTTTAGTGTTTTCTTGAGATTCAAGTTTAATACTTTTCGACGTTTGAAACTTGACTATTTATTTTTAATATGTAATTTAACATTACACTAAATAAAAATTGTTTGATGGCTAGACCGTCATTTGAAATTGAATAATCAATGAACTTATTATAAATTTAGTTTTCACAAAGATAATTATTCGTTTTATTATTATTATTACATTAAGAATATATGAATTAAATAACAGAACCTCAAAAAATCTTTTCCAATTTAAATACTATTTAAATTTATTGAAAAAGTTATTGTACGTTAAAAAAAGACATAATTTTGCATTTACTATTCCCTCTACAGATAAAATATAACTTACCCCTTTGTTTATAACAATAATCACAGTCCACTATAATACACTTAACACAATAATTATTCACAATCTTAAAACATTAATTGTTCGAATATTATTTCCCACGCGTAAACTCTAAATCGCGGACCAGAGTCAGGCATGCACCACGATCTGTGGAGCGTTTAGAACTGTTTTCCCGCGTACAATTGCGCCAAAACACCCACAGACTATAAAGGCGGTCACAGATAAGTCTGCGCAATAAACTTTAACTGTAGTTTGCGGGACGAGTGTTTAATTATCGTTTTTGTTACGTTAACAATACTCTACGTAATTTAAGTGATATTTAAGTTAGTATTATGTTTCTAATAAAACAACGCTTATATGAACACAAAATTGATTTTGATAAGGAGTATAATCCTTTTATTTTTACAAGAAAATCTTTTACAGTAAAGATTATCTATTTTTTAAATACATCAATAAAATATTATGAGATTTAATACAATAACATCCCATTCCACAGATATCGGGCAATCGGTCAATATTTTGCAAAATGTTTTCTCTCTTTTAATTCAGCATCGCAATTTACGAATACTGCTAGTATTCGGAAATTGAAAATAATAAAGAATATTAGAAGTTTTTATTTAATCTGATGATTTTTTTTTCTTATAAATATTTTTGGAGTACTAATATTGCTATTAAAATGGAGGTTTGTAATAGAAGGGTGATAAAGGGATATTGAAAACTAAACAATAGAAAAAAATACAAAACTTAAAAATTATTGTTGTTCCACCCGTAAAGTGGTATGTCTAGTTACCGATTCTCAGACCTACCGAATAAACACAAAAATTTCATACAAATCAGTGATTTAATTTCAAATTTTGTTTACAAATTAAATCTAAAACTATTCATTCACATTGCTATGTATACTTAACTGAATGTATATGAACGTCAATTTTGAATGAAAACATATGTCACAAGAACTTTATATATATATAGAATCCGCTATAGTATTTAATGCCTATTAAGATTAAGGTGATTAAGGTGAGTCTAATTGACTTAGATTGATCGTGAACCTTTTATGCCTGACATGACACAGATTTTGGGGTGCAGAAGATTTTCTACGCTGTAAGAGCCAATATTAATGGCATATATTTTTAGATAATTTTACACCTAGCTAGAAATTTCTAAACTTTGGATTTTTTAATGCTGAGAACACATTCAAATTTAAATAGAATTTACTAGAATTCTAATCTGTTAGTGCTCTTTTGAGATGCAAATTTGCCGAGTAAGATTGATCGCAGCGTCATTATTGAATTAGTTCGAAACATGATTCCTTAAGGTGGAATAAAAGCTTAGACTGACTGTGACTTAGCCCCCTGGGTTTAACAGTTTGGCTGTAAAGTTCATAGGCTCACATAGACAAAAACGTTTTTTATAGAATTTGATTTCATTATTAAAATTCGCTTTCGAGAGCAAAACAACGATTGTAGCGGTCATACAATTTTTGAATACAATTTTAAAGTCTTCTTCGTCTTTATCCTCAAAATAGGTTACAGTTTCAGCGATAAACTCTTCATCAGCGCAAAATTTCTGTCCAGCGAGCATCTCTTAGAATAAGAATAGTACGCGGGAGCAATTCGTAGCCCTGTTGATGGAATTGAACTCATTCAAACACTAAGAATTATTAAATCGTTGTGGTTTTTGGACCATTGTGAGCGCGACAACAACAAGCGCCATCTATATGTCAGCCTACGAACTTTTCAGTCCACATTAAGGACCAAGGTCATTAAAAGGTAAAAACACTTGGCATTGTTAATCATTATCGTTATTGTGATTATTATGTAAAAATTAATGACCCCCATCAAACGCACGCGCTCCATTCAAATACATTATTTAACCGAAATATATAATAAAAACAAATTTCTTCGACAAAAACCTGTGACTTAGCGTCTGAAATATTCAAAAATAATAAATAAAAAACACCAAAAAACTGAGGAACAAATAGGCTTCTTTTTACCTCAGTGTCAAGTAGGTTTTTGGACAGCTTTTTCAATATGCCAAAGGTTGCTTTTGGTACCTCAAGGGACCGTAATGGCTCCTTAGACTGGAATGTGTGTAATAACGGGAGTTAAACACGATATTGTATGATTTATCATTTTTAGTTTGATAGGTACATGTAATACGCGTTAATACTTTTTCTGGTTTCTTGAACTTTGATTGATATGTATGTCTATACAATATCTCGAAGATATTAAGTTCGTTCTCCGACGAAAAAATATTAGGTCCCTTTTTTCTCGGTCTACTCCCCAAACATAGTGTCCAGGCATTACCATCTCTTAAATTTATAATATTGCCAGTGATGGCATAGTGGTTTCAGCGTGCGACTCTCAGTCCTGGGCTCGTAGATTCCATCCTGGGCTTGCACCAATGGACTTTATATGTGCATATTTAACATTTTTGATGAATGATAACATCGAGATGAAACCAGACTGCCTTACCTCTAGAAGTCGAAGGCATGTGTAAGGAGGGCTGATCACCTACTTGGGTTGTATACATCATTATATCACTTTGGAGCGCTTAGTTATGATGAAATTTTTAAATAAAAAATGTGTGCGTGTACTAGTGTACACACGTAAGATGTGAAACTTCTTTATGACATTATTTTTCAAAAAATGATCTACTATATGCAACTTTACAGAAATCGGTTAAATTACATAAAATTTAACAAAATCCTTTTATTATCATAGAAATGAATACAAATAATACAATTATTTCATTTTACCTTAGTACTACTAAGATTATAACATAATTTTATTAATATTAATAGAATGATTACTATTGTTATCATTATTATATATTTTTGTTAGTAATGCCTTCGAATCTCTTCGAATCAAGTGTGGTAGGGACAAGAAAAAGATGGCACGCAACCGAAAAATGTTTATTATTTAAATTAAAAATTGCGACATTTTCTGCAACTCCATGGAGACCTTTCGCCGAGTCGTTTTAGAAACTTTGCCGTGTTAATTATCTGCTATTAATACTATTTTCTTTATTCCGAAATAATTATGTATATACAGTGTATATTCGAGGTTGTTTGGCCCATGCGACTTGAATACAAAGAGTCCTTCGTCAGTTGTGTAGTGCGTGCGTACTGCTACTACATTGTGAAGATTTTGCATAGATCTTGTTGGCGCTGCGCCTTCGTAAGATCTCTTGTCATTTTAACACAACTATATCCTTTACAATAACATATTTTCGTAAGTGTTGATTGTCCTTTTTAATATGTTTCATGTTTGAGAGCAAAAATAAAAAAAAACTAAAAACATTACTTTAATTTTTTAAATTAGTAAAATTATTGATAGTTAATTTTTTTTATCGTTAAAGAGGATACTTTTCACCTGCGTATCGCGACAGAAGACGTTTTGATTAATCCACTCTCTTAAATTGTAAAGATTGCTTTAGAGCATGTCTTGTATATCGACAATAAGCACCGAGCGGGAATCTTCATTTCTCGCTATAAGATCGTTTGCTTAATAGGGTTTCGACGAACTCTGGTTTTAACAGCATTAACACCCTTTGAAGTTTTAACAGCCCTAACAGCACGCGGCCGCCCCGACTTTTCTGGTCTTCGACAGATGAAGTGTAGATGTATCTGTTAATAGTACGATAAACGAACATACGGCTGATACCAAGCTTTTGAAATGTCTGGAACATGACCGACTGCTCACTTTGTGCAAGGCGATCACTAAAACCCTATTTTCTTTACACCCAATTCCATATTGTAATTTGATAATGAACACGAAAAAATATATGAAATGGCGCCAATTCGATATGTGTTTTTAAAATAATATACGTGTTCTAAATCCAAATGATTAAAAAGTTAAAAAAGAAGTGTAACATTATTTATGGCCAGACTAATTATAAAAAATAAATAAAACTGAAACTTTTATATATAACCTTTGTTATAGTCTCCGCTGAGAACATCCAACCAAGTTGAGGACCAATTTCTTCAATAACCTGTGCTACGAACAAGTTTCAGCTGAGATTAGTCCCTAGTTCTTAAACTTTCGTCTGTTTAATAGAATTGCTTGCTTTATAATGATAAAATAATAATCGTGTAATAGACTGAATTTTTTAATTAATAATAATGAGCCCGCATCTTGCCTTATTTTTCTGTCCAGAGTAGTATCAATAGAGCTATACGGGGAAATGTCTTAAGATTTACTATGGATTTATTTATTAAGTTTTATTGATTTTCTATATTTACAGTAACTTAATACTAATACAATAGAAAACTATTAATATAAAAATTAAACCAAAAACAAGTAAAAACCTAAAACATAAACCTCTTTATAACTAATAATAATATTAAGGGTGTGCAAGACACGCGTAAATGGTGCTTCAATGGTCCGAGGTAAGCAATTGCGACCTCTTACCATGCCGAGTGTTATTATTAGGCACACGCAGCCCCAGTCTCTCCAACATTTTCGCATTATATATTTTACCTTCAAAAATATTTAAAAGGATGATAATGCATCACTACTTATAGTTGGTTAATACTGTTAATGAGCCAGCACTGGCCTAGTGGCTTGAGCGTGCGATACTCATCCCTGAGGTCGTAGGTTCGGTCACCGGCTGTGCACCAATGGATTTTCTTTCTATGTGCGCATTTAACATCAGCTCGAACGGTGAAGGAAAACATCGTGAGGAAACCAGCTTTCCTTAGACCCAAAAAAGTCGACGGCGTGTGTCAAGCACAGAAGGCTGATCACTGAAGCCTTATTCGATTTACAAATTATCATGAAACAGATACAGAAATCTGAGGCCCAGACCTAAAAAGGTTTGATTGATTATTATTATTAATACTGTTTATAGTGTAAATCATTGTTATTAGAACAATTCCCATCTTGGGTAAGTACATCCTCTATTTCCCTTCAATGTTCTCTGTTTTTGGTTTCGTCCAGCTACTTTCGGCGAATCCGCGACATTATTCGCCTATCTTTGCCGTGGTCTGCCAACGTTATTTTGGGGCCCTTTATAGCCTGTAATACGTAGCGTTTGTTTGTCTGTGTGAGTAAGTGACCTGCCCAACATTTAAACAGAATTGGATACCCAAAATTAAATTAATAATATACTATCATTACTATCAACAGACGCCAAGGCAGAATACAAAATACCATCCGTATCACATCGACGTCAGATGTTTCACAACTGAGCGTTTCTTAAGGCATTTTTTGCCGCGCACCACCATTATGTGGAACCAGCTGCCCACTTTAAGTATTTCAGAACCAATTCGATTGGGTCAAGAAAAGAGCGTACCAATTCTTAAAAGGCCGGCAACGTACTGCGAGTTTTCTGGCAATGTAAGTGTCCTCCAGCCCGTTTTGTGTGCCACTACATTACGTTACTGGAAACTAAACATAAATAAATATAAAATAAAATAAAATAATAATAAAAAATAGCCGTTTTGTCATTGGTCATATAAATTAACACGGAACGTGATTCTCATTTAGTTCTAAGTATTACCTAATTCTTTCGGAATGCGATAAGCAGCAATTACTTAAAAGAGGTCAGCCAAGTACCAATTACAAAGTAAGGATATGATTGAGGAAAATTTCTTCATCATCTGTCTACTTTGGCGGCTTAAAACATTTTGTAACCAATATATTTGACTAAAATATTTTTTGCAACATTCTAAACCTACTTGTTGCAGCAGTGTTAATCTAGTAGCTTCAGCGTGAGACTCTCATCCCTGAGGTCATAGGTTCGATCCCTAGCTATACACCAGTGGACTGCGCATTTAACATTCACTCGAACGCTGAAAAAAAACATCGTGAGAAAACCGCCTTGCCTAAGAAAGTCGACGTTTGTCAGGTCACTTGCCTATTAGATTCACAAATTGAATTCTAAGGCCCAGACGTAATAAAAAATGGGATTTATATATAGTTATACCTAAATTATGCTAAGAAATTTATTGATATATTAATTACGAACATATATTATCCTTTATTACTTACTATATTTACTCGATTACCGTAGTCTCTTAACATCAAAGAAAATGGAGTCTTCTTAGCTTATTCATTATTTTTTTTTAATATGTTATTAGATTCTTATTAGAGACCTTATGAACCAAACGGGCTGGAGTGATACCGCATCGAATTGGTTCGGAAATAAGTCAGAAGGCAGCTTGGTTCACACATAGTGATGCCCGGCAACTGACTTAGGAAACGCTCAGTTGTGGAACGACGGACGTCGAGCTGTTACGGATGGTATTTTGAATTCTGCCTTGAAAAAAATAAATTAATGGCGCTACAACCTGTTTTATGCCTGGGCCTCAGATTTTGTATCCGTTTCATGACCATTTGTTAATCGCATAGGCAAGTAAGTGATCGGCCTCCTGTGCCAGACACACGCCGTCGACTTTTTGGGTCTAAGGCAAAACGGTTTCCTCACGATGTTTTCCTTCACCGTTTGAGCTAATGTTATGCGCACATAGAAAGAAAGTCCATTGGTACACAGACGGGGATCGAACCTACAACCTTAGGGATGAGAGTTGCATGCTGAAGCCACTAGGCCAACACTGCTCAACTTCTGCCTTGACGTCCAGTAATAAAACTCAAACATACATGATAGCTACATAAGTGCAATAAACAAGAGAAAACCCACTTATGTATATCGCTTATGGATTTTCATGACAAATTCGTAGTTAAGCGATTTACCACTTTGAAGGCAGGAAAATACCACTAAAGCGGAATAATTGAGTGAAAATCAGCGCTGGTTTGCCTCGAGCTAAGCCTTTCGTTCGAAATATCTTGTTTACAGTAGTTATTATATGTGTAGCAATCAGTTAACGCTATCTATATTTGTAATAGTGGTGTTGATTTCAACAACTTATCTCTGGGGTCGTAGGGTCGAACCCCGGCTGTGCACCAATGGACTTTCTGTCTAATTAAAATTAAAATTGGTACCATTTATTCATTTCGGTGAAGCAATGTTCAGTCATGAACGTCAATAAAGAAATACTTATGAAATGATAAATGCTTCTATTTTTTCATTTAGTGCCAGTTCTCAAATCAAGGGCGTAGAACGGATAAGAAAAGAACTGGCAATAAACTCTCCGCCACTCTTTTTAATCGCCAAGTTTTTGTTTTACACAATGTATATAAGCTGCAACTATTACAACATGTTCCACATGACATCTTACGTCTTTAATAATGAAAAAAAAATTAAAACAAAGATTTGTCCTCATCAGCAGTTGGTATGGTGAAATAGGAGCACGCACTTACATTCTTGTATAATGCAAGGAAACTCGTCCAGAACCGGGGATGCCTGAAAAAAAATTAATAAAATAAAAATATTATATTGAACTTCTTTCTATTTTTTTTATACAATCTACAAAAGCTGTATTAGTAGAAAACAGCACAGTTTCATCAACATGCACTATATATATATCTTTTGAATAAGTATAGAGTCTATATCAAATGTAAAAATATTCTAGCTGTCCATAACGTCATCATAATAAGGACAACGATTTTAAACTCACCGTCCAGATATTAACATTCGCAATTCTAAAGGCGTCAATGATTTTGTATGAAAATTGTTTAGAAAATACATTGAGAAATAACCAGAGCACAAAAATACTTTTGTAACTTTGAAGAGCGAAATAATGTTTATTGTAGGTCCGGGGATTTTTCCTTAAAAGGCTTTTAGAATCGTTTGATGTGACATTACGGTGTGATATAACTATATAATACTTGTCTTTGAAATTTATATTTTACCTTGTAAGGATTTATTTGTTGATTTATTAATTTAGCAAAAATGTTCGGTTAAGTATTTTTATTTATTCGACTATATTTTCAATTTATTAATTATGATATAAAGTTAGTAGTGTTGTTTTAGTAGTAAAACGATTTACAAGCTGTGAACGTTTTTTTGCCCATTGTCACTCTCGAAACGCACAGGCTAACATACTTGTCACACCGCTGGTATCTGCTGTCATTTTCATTATGTCACAGAGCTCGTAAATTGACAACGTCAAACGTCATTTGTTTGTCAATTGTTTATTCGATTAGCCAATATTAATATAATTACAAATTAATTACTATTTTTTATAGTACTAGTAATTACTTAGTCATTATTAATAAAAATTATTAATTATGTCGAATGAATGGCGTCACTAGGCGTCAGCTGTCTTTGTCTCGATGTCAGAGATTCTATAAATGTTACTAACATCAAAGTCAAATTAGTTCAAAACCGTTAACATATGTGGTTTATTAATAACGACTATTTTCAGTCCATAAAGTCATAGTAATTCCATAGTTAATATTATTAAAAGTAGTTTATTATGTCAGAACAATTGCGTTAGTAAAAGCGGGCATTGTCACTATAATTTAATAACATCAAATTGAAATTAGTTTAATACTAGTGAGTTATTTGATTTGTCAATATTGCTACGACACTATTAAGAGTTATTAAACAATGAGATGCTTCAGAGGCAACCATATTGTTTGTATTTAAGAAACAATAATCCCTAACATGACTAATCGAACCAATAAATATTGAAATGAATTGGCGCGATTCCAATATTTTTTAATAACTACAATTTGGTGCTAAATCCCTTTTTTATTGAAAATTCTTGATGTTACTATTAGTACCAACTTTCAATTATTGGTATTTAACAATTAAAGGGCGTAGTTACATAGTTCACCAGTTCGCAAAAGAACTAGTGAAGCAGACCGTGGAAGACTTCCAGCCATTACGGTGATTCCAGCATCGGTGTGCGCAGGCTAATTCTACCATTCTAAAGGGTCGACACGTAGCTAAATCTATTAATTTTAACATTCTGGAGTCATATTAATGATTCGATATTTCGACATACTGGAAGTCCACAACATACCACAACACAAGTTTATAAGAGCTAATAAATAATAGAAGCAGCAGTGGAGGTATATTAGCTTATCCTGAGGTCGTATATTCGATCCCTGGCTGTGCACCAATGGATTTTCTTTCTATGTGCGCATTCAACATTCTCTCAAACGGTGAAGAAAAACATAGTGATGAAACCGTCTTGCCTCACCCTTAAAATATGACGACATGTGTAAGGTAGGTCGATACCTACTAGCCTATTAGATTGACAAATGATCACGAAACATGACATGATACAGAAATCTGAGGCCGAGGCCTAAACAGATTGTAGAGCCACTGATTTATTTTATTAATAGAAGAATATAATTTTCAAGCTGAATGCATTTATGAGCTGCAATCAAATTACTATCTACATTCTACCAATTAGGCTTAGTAGAACCTTATTCAGGGCCGGATTTAGGAGAGGGCAACGACGGGGCCCTCACAATAGAGACTCCGAAAAAAAAAATTAAATTCCGACTAGTAAACAACTTTTCTCTTGTTTGTTTGTTCTTATATCTTTGTACAAACATAATTATATTCTTAAATATTAACAGAAATCATTGATCTGTATTCATATATTTTATATGTTTGTTAAATACTCAAAGAATCTACTTGGTTTCACAGTAATTAACAATTAATGACTATGAAAATAGGAAAATAATTTGTGGGGGCCTCCATTCCTTTGTTGTCCCGATGCATCCAGACATCTTAATTCTGCTCTGACCTTATTTATTTCAGATTTTTTAACTGACGGAAGTTAGTGAATTCTTTATCCAACTCCAGAAGAATTCAGATTCTAATTAAATTCCGTTCATTAGTGATATCATTTTAAATTTAGCACATTTAATTTGATGTTATGGCTTAACTAGTAATTTCGCCGGAGTTTGAACTTACTGCCTTAGGGATAAAGCCACGATGAAAACCTCTAAAGAAACTTCTAACCCTTCAGCACAGTTTTTCCCCAAGCCTAGAATTGCGGCAGTCATATATGTATTTTTTTAGATCTATAGAATTTAATACACAAAGTTACATATTTAATAAAGGAAGAATAAAATCTCTTTCAAGTAATATGAGAAGCTGAACTATTCCTGCTTAGATTGAAAAACTACGTCAAAGTGTATCAAAGAGGTAGCGCTTTGAATTGAATATTTTAGAAACGGTCCACATTTGTAAGGGAATGTCAAAGTTACACGAACTTAGTCATATTCGTATACACCTATGTAAGAACAACTTTTTATTTACTCATTTATTTAAAGGAAAATACACCTTACCATATTACATTTGATTATGACAACTTAGAATATTGAATTACTACAATTTGCCGACCAACCAACAAAAACACTCTGCCCTAGCAGGCGACCTTACATTAACAAGAGTGCACAATAAGAGAATAATATTTACAGACGAAACAAATTAACAAACATACGAAATTAATTCAAGAAAATTACATAATAACAAATTCTAATTTAAACTATAGGCACTAACAAATTATAGAACTTTTGTCAGTTCACTCAAAGGACAATTAGAACGGTCCGTTGTCCTATGTAATTCGTTAACTTAATTAATACGCAATTATATACAAATTTAAAATGTATGTAAACAATTCCAACAAAAGAAGCCGTGTACGTCTCTAAGAGGTATCTGTACAGTTGCTGCTGACTGCCCAAAAGGCCAGTTGACTGAAAAAGTAGATCTTTGATAGCGCAACCAAGGGGTAGAATGCTGCCATGGATGGGAATATTGCATGAAATTTTTTAGAAGTCATGACATTATTCTGCATCGACAGGACTTATCTGACATAATTAAGTGTTGTTCTTTATACCTCTAGAAGATAAGATCAGAACGAACCCGCGGTCTAATTTTGTGGATTCAAATTAGTAACAATAAATTTTTCTATTACTTATATACAAACGCTAATTTTGGTACCAGCGGTCATTCCGATTTATTATAATTAAATAGAAACCTATATGGTTCACAGTTTTTTTCAAACAACATAAAACAATAATTATGCTATTAAAAAACTAAAGTTCACAGACAATCTTTATATGTTCTCTGTTTCATATCTGTTGCTCATGTTATTATACTTTTTTTCAGTATCTTGAAATATTTGTGGAATTTCAGGGAAGATTAACACGGTGAGAAACATAAATAATAAGTAATTTTTAATTACTATAATAGATGAGGCAAAGATAGTCGGAAAGTCTTGCAGCGAGGTGAAGTACGATTACAAGCTACGAGTTCAAAACCGAACCGAACCGAACGAATTTTTTGGAGTGAAACTTCTTTATCGGCGTTGGAAAAAAGTTACCGTCACATTTTTCCGTTATTTGTCACATTTTTCGGTTACCCGTCCCGTATTTTTGCGATACGCACCATCTTTTTCTTGTCCCTACCACAGTTGATTCGAAGAGATTCGAAGCCACTAACAAAAATATACAATAACGATAACAATGATAGTAATAATTCTATTACAATTAATGAAATTCTGTTATAATCTTAGTAGTAATAAGGTAAAATGAAAGAATTGTATTATTTGTATTCATGTCTATGATAATGAAAGCCTTTTGTTAAACTTTATCAAATAACTTTATTTAACCAATTTCTGTAAAGAAATAAGGTCATAAAGAAGTTTCATTTCTTACGAGTATATACGTGTATACACGCATACATTTTATTATTATTAGACTATGTATTATAATAATAAAATTTGTGCGTGTACTATACTGTATATTACTTTGTTCGTAATAAATTTTAACATCTTTTTCATAAATATTCATCGCACTTATTGCCTTTTAATACTTCCGTTCGTTAGAGTTTTCTAGAACGCCTAATACTTATATTTTGCGATAAATTAAAATTAATATTATTGAAGTCACAAACAATAGGTTAATTAATTTGTTTAATAACTTTAATTATTTCGTAGGATAAAATCTCTATGTTAACGACGGAGTCAAAACCATAAATTATTGTTGTCAACTTAATTAGCACTTTCATCGACTTGACAAAATTTGAAACTCGGATTGTTTTCCAATGATAGCTTTTTCTAGTGCCTAGTAGCTTCAGCGTGCACCTTTCAACCCTGAGGTCGTAGGTTCAGCTGTGCACAATGGACTTTCCATACCATTCCGTGAAGGAAAACGTCGTGAGGAAACCGGCTTGCCTTAGACCCAAAAAGTCGACGGCTTCTGTAGAAAAATCTAAGGCCCAGACCTAAAAAGCTTGTATTTTTGTATTTCGCCTTTGATAAGAAATGTTTGTAAGACTGTGTTATCAACAAGTGGGCCGTATTTCTTCAGTTACCAAAGGATTCTGCTTTTTTGGACGTATGGTACGGGTAACTTTTAGAAGATTTTAGTTTAGAACACGTAGCAAATACGTCTCGAACTTCTCAAATCGAAACTGCATATAGACCAGTCAAGAAAATTACTATTTTGATAATCTCTACCAATATATAAAAACGAAAAATTTGTGTTTTAGTAACGAATATAGGCTGAAACTATCATGCTTTTAAAAATAATTTCAGTTGAATGTTACATTTTTCATATTTTCCAAAATCAAAAAAAAGTTTAATCGTCCTTAATTATTAGAATATTATAAATACCTTCGCCTTTTCGTTGATTCGTTTAATATTTTCATTAAAAACTATCCAATAATGTTAACAAACCATTATATTCAATAATCAAAAAACAATTTTCATCGCGTAGCTTTTAGTCTACCCCGTGCTTATAAACTCCTCAATTAAGAGCATAATTAATTTAACCTATCAGCTAAGATATGTACAACACATTTAATTTATTATTAAACTTTTCACAATATGAAAAGAGTTTATATATGCGCGTTTGAACGAAAACATCCCAAGAACCAGCTTGCCTTAAACTCAAAAAGTCGACGGCGTGAGTAAAGAGGCTGATAAGATACTTGGCTATTAGATTGACAAATGATCACGAAACAGATACAGAAACCTGAGGCACAGAGCTGAAAAGGTTGTAGCACCACTGATTTTTCTTTACAAGACGAGGCAAACATGTCATCTGATTTAGCAGTATGTAGTTATGCCCTTTAACGAACCTACAATCTGTTTAATAATATCAGAAGATGTAGGCAGAGACCGGGGATCTCTACTTCCCTGATGTACGTCTATCGCTTCATCCACTTTCATGACATTCGCCATGCATGCTCTTCCGTTATGGGCGGGTACCTTTAACTTGTCCCTCCTGGATTTAGTCCAGGTATACCTACCCAAACCAAATTTCACCAACCTTCTTGTTATTGTTGTTTGCGTGTTGTTCCCACGAGAGTGTAAGTGTGTGCTCCTATTTCACCATGCCTCCTGCTGATAGAGGACAAATTTTTGTTTTTAATTTAATTTGTAATTATTAATTACTTAAGATTTCATGTGGACCATGGTGTAATGGTTGCAGCTTCTTACAAACGTTGTGTAACTTGGCGATTAAAACGAGTGGCGGAGAGTTTATGGCCAGTCCTTCTCTTTCGTTCTACGCCATTGATTTGAGAACTTGCAATAAATTTAAATGTTATTTTTTGGCGTTCATAAGTTTACATTGTGTTACCTAATGAATAGATGATTTTGAATTTTTGTGAACCGCTTCAAATTGATCAGTTCTACATGGCCAAATGTTCTCTTTTAACCCACACTGCTAGAATCTATTTCTGCCGCGCACCACCTCCATATGTAATCAGCCACCGACTAAAGTATTTCCCACCAATTCGACATAGGGTCAAGAGAAAAGCGTACCAATTCTAAAAAGGCCGGCATCGCCCTCGCGAGCACTCTGACCTTCTCGGACTCGGATTACTTAAAATTAGGTGAGCGTCCTGTCCTTTTGCAGCCCTATTCTGTTAAAACAAACCTTTTTTCCTATCTATATGCGTACGTGATATACTAAATAGTATCACAAATATTGCTCATAGAGGCGTAGCGACTTTGGAAGTCGCATGAAGTAATAAGTTTTATATATGTATATGTCGCAGCCAACTAGCTTAATTAACCGTTCAATTCACGCTGATTAACTAAAGGCCTGAAAGATATTCAGCCGTAGCGTTTGTTACAACATTTAATAAACGGGCTGGCTAATGCTTGGGCCATTCTTTCGAAAGAGTCATTGTTTGGCAGCAAAAAAAATCCTACAAAAATTAAATTCCTTTAGTCAAATTCACATTTTTGTCACTACACTCTTGCATTGTACTTGTTGTTTGCATGAAACTTTGGAAAACGCCATCAAAGTTGTGGTTTGCCGACGCCATATTGACAGTGTGAAGAGTTTCGTTTCGAATTTGAGAGTGGCAAAAAGTGGAATAAAATTTAAATTAACAGTCAACAGGTTAGGTAAGTAAGGAAACGTCATCGATCCAAGTCATTTGCTTAGCTGTTTTATCAACGGCCTAACATCTTTCAGGCCGTTAGTTAAACGGCTACGCTGTGCGACATATATAACATATAATCGGTGACCCCAACGTAAACGTAAACGCAAGTACTAGAACATCGCTCTGTTTCATAGCAATATGCCAAGAAAAAAGATGAGATTTAAAAAGAAATATTTCGTATGGAATAGACTACAAATGCAACTTTTATTATAGATATAATTTCTATACCTTTTCAAAATTGTGTTTAATCAGCGTCAAGCAAATCTTTTTCGAAGTATCTCAGTAATCGCATTGATCGCACGATTGAAGTCTGATTTGGAATTTAAATACCAAGTAAAAAGAACTAAAATATCTGATATGACCTAAATCCTTTTTTATGTGTTGAATAATTAAATAAATTGAATCAATTCATTTGAAGTAGTCTTCTAGTAGACAAACTGTAGAATTGATAAAATAAATAATACGAAGGTATTAAACTGTTGCCCAAGGTACAATAAACGCAAAAGAGGAAGATAATTGAGCGGGAAGGACCAGATTAAGGAAATCAGGTGGCCCATGACAGAGGCTAGCACAGAGAAGACAGAAATGGAGGGACTTGGAGGAGGCCTATGCCAAAAAAGGACACACAGGTTCCTAGAAATGAATAAGGTTATAATAATAATAATCTATTTAAATGATATAAAACGAGATTAGATGAATTATTTACAAAACAACGAAAATAGCAAAAATGCCTGATACTAAAAACAAAAATCAAATATCTTTTAGGTCTGGACCTCAAATTTATCTGTTTCGTCTTCGTTTGTTGTATGGTGAACAGCCTACGTTGCCACACAATGTCGACTTTTTGAGTCTAAGGCGTTACTTTGTTGTCGTTCATCGAACAAATGAGTAAGAGTGCTAATAGAAAGGCTGTTGCCAGCCTGTCCTCGGTTGTTCATCAGATATGGGATTCGCCAGCTGTCACCACTAGGCTAACACTGCTTCGTCTCAAAATTTTGTAAGCTACACAGAAACCTGCCTATTAAAATTTATTAATGGTAGAGATTATGTATAATAGATATAATAGAATTTCTAAGAAAACTAATCGATTAGGTTACTAATATGGAAGGGGGGAGGGGGCAGAGGACCTTTAGGTTGGTTGTTCGTCGACGTTATTAGGCTCCAATTACATCCGTTAATCTTATATCTGTTATCTGAGTACATATACAATTAAATATACTTCAGGTAACGACTTATCCACAAATGCTGTCAATAATTCGAATGGGCACATTAATGAAATATTGTTTCATTATAGACGGCACTTTGAAGTAAATGGGAGCCAGCCGTGCAACGCCAGCAGACTCGCGTGTGTGTTACGGATCTTTGAAGTAAATTTTATCTGTATATGGAATACGCAGTTGCAACCTAGAATTGTATTGTGGACTGTCGGTTATTCCAAGAGTCAGCGGAAATCATCTCCAACCAAGAACAGCGAATATTTATTAAATAGCCCAAAGGTCATCAGCGGGTTAGCGATCTGTATTATAATAATATTAATTATTATTATAATAGAGATCGCTAACCCGCTGATGACCTTTGGGCTCGTGCTTACCTTGCCAACGAATAAAATAAAATATATATATTTATTATTGAATATAAGATGCAGGTATCACTTATTCCTATAGTCATTAAATTTGAATAGGTGGACATCCCTACTCATCGGCAAAGAAGACAGAGGATGTAGGCTGTGAGACGAAGCCGGCGTAAAAAACTCTCGGTACTCTGTACGCGAGGCAATGCTGCCAGCGTTAAAGTACACTGCCACAGGGACCAAACTTTTACATTTGTTTTAATTTTCTCAACATACCAGAACAACGTTAAATATAAATTAAGGGTCTTATAGGATTCCTTATATCGAAAAAGAACGCATTTTCTCAATAATATATTTCTAAGTAATTTTCCAATAATGAATCTAATACGAGACCTGCAGAGCGTAGATTCCTTTTGAGAAATCTAATTGAGTGAGGAATGATAGGGTGACTGTGAAATAATAATAATACAAGTCAAAATGCAGAAATATATAAGTTTCGCAATCCCTTACATTATAAACGATCAGTGAACACAGCATATTTCAGAATACTCAAATCCTTCTTTTTCCTCTTTCTCTTACACATCACACATGGGGACAATTAGATATTTGTTATAGAAAGGACATTTCTTATACATGTGTGATAACATGAGAACTTAAGGCGTAGCGAACGATGCAACTCACGACGACTGTATTGAAGAGGTCGCATGGCCCCGCCAACCACGAATATACACTGTTAATCCACAATTATTTTGGAATAAAGAAAATAACAATAAAAGCAAACGAAGACAGTAGTAAAACGATTCCCCATGGAGTTGCTGAAAATGTCCATCATGTTTTTCATCACAGTTTAATAAAAATCAATCTCACGCTGGAAGTTTCTCATTTCGGAGGCCAAGACACCTTAGGGTTCGCAGAGCCAGCCAAAGGCTTTCTAGGCAAGTAGCAGCAGATTTCAGTACCTGACACGCCCTAGACTTTTGAGTCAAATGAAGTGAACGCACATAGCAATCCTTTACCTGCGACCTCAAGAATAGCACGCTGAAGCCATTGGATTAGGCCAATTTTTGATGCTGCGAAATAACTTTTCGAATTATTTGAATCATACTCAACCTAACACAAGTATCCTCCGTTTTCCTTTATGTAGGTAAGTTATTATTTCAACATTGTGAAGAGTCTCTGTTTGTATTTACTACTTGTAAACATGCAATTAGGTATATTCTATAAATCGTTGAGTTTTTATTATTGCAAAACACGATAGAGACAATGCGATTTTATAATTATGATGCTGTATACATATCATATGCCATGAAAAACATAACAATACATCGCAACGCAGTACTCCTATTGAGAAAGTTCCATGTAACACCAACTCGGTCCCTACTTAAGGGACCTTCTTAAGTTATTACGTAATTAACTAAACTAACATCTTATAGATACCATATCAATATAACAGTTCTTTTAAATTCTAGTTATCCATAACGAAGTTGTAGATCCCCCAAATAATATGCTTAAATGGCCTTTTGGCTATGTGAGTATCACGCGGTATCACGCGGTATCACTCAACATCAGATAAGCTGATGAAGTATTTGATACTGATATATGATACTGAAGTATTTCCGAACCAATTCGACTTAGGGTCCTTCATGAAAAGAGCGTACAAATTATTAAAAGGCCGGCAACGCACTCGCGAGCCCTCTGGCATTGAGAGTGTCCATGGGCGGCGGTATCACTAAACATCAGGTGAGCCTCCTGCCCGTTTGGACCCTATTTAAAAAAAAAAGCCTGCCCGTTTGTCCCCAGTGTGGAGAGTATGCGTAAAATCATATCCTGGGAGGGCAGATATCCGACGATGTATACGCTGTACCACCTCTTCGATATGGTGTACCAGCACTACCAACATAATTTTTAAATCTCTACCACAACTGAGATTCGAACGTAGGACCTCTGCAGACTCTAGTCATACAAATCAACTAGTGATACTTCCAGGCTATTAAATCTAAATTTTTTACTTAATTTTACACAGACAAAGTCAGTAATCGCTTGTCTGTAATATTCACTTAAGGCCTGCCAAAGGGCCAATCCCAATGGCAATTCAATTAGTAACTTTGAGACGCTGGTAATCAGCTTATAGCCTGACCGTGTGTAGTCTTAAGTTTATCAGGCCCTAATAGTTATGTTAAACCACAAAATATAGGATGAATGTGGTAATAGGAATTAGAATTGCCTAAAGGCTTTGGTTTAAATGTTCAATCGACAAAAAAACAGAAGAAGATAGTTTTTTCTCAAAGAATTAGTTATCAGTACGTATTATTTTGTACGTTCAATCAAAATTACTCTGTTGGATGTCCATTAACATTGATTTTGGCCCCACCATCAGAAAACAGTCTCACATGATCGTCAAATATAAACGTTTTGTGCGCGTAAATGTTATTAGTCCTGCGGCTGGACCGATTTTGATGAAATATTTTGTGTGTTCGGGTGTAGTCGAGAATGGTTAATATTCAAAAAATATATTTATAACGCACACGTCAGTAATACATTTAGTTAGCTTGCTTGTAAAAATATATCATTAAGAAACATCTGTTTGAATTGTAGAAACAAGCTGGCCTGGCGAACATTGCATCGCCAAATAATCAATGAATGTCGTGTTATACATTATCTGAACTTAATTTATATAATGAAATTATGTGAGGAATAAAAAATAAATATGATTCGAACAAATCCGACTTTCTTTTATATATTATGGTATCAATTGTCTTTCGGAAAACTGAGCTCCCTGCTCTAAACTTTTCCTGTCAAATATCAACAATAAGCTTAAACTAGCGAAAGGCTCCAAGGCGGGCTTTAAGTCAACTGGTTTTATAATTAATTTGATATAATATTCTGCCAGTATAGACTGGCTTCGCACGAGCTTTTTATATTATTTGCTAAATATTAAACGCTAATGTTGCAGAAATAATGTTGCATTCTAATGGGGAACCAAATCATGAATGAACGTATAGCATGTATAAAATACTTTATATCAAATTCAATTTTAATTATACAAATTTTTATACTTAGGAATATTAAACAAAATGTATTAAATTTAATTAATTTAACTAACCTCCGCGAACATCGATTCGTCTTTCTATGATTTTTACTTATCTTTTTAGTAGCTTCGTACCAAGATTTTGACTTCATCCATAGAGACTTCGGTTCGGAATAAAAACCAATATTACATGTTTCAATCTCTATACTATATTTATTTATTTCGTTACTATATCTACATTAATAATCCAACTGTCTTCCAGTTTAATTGGCAACATATTTTGCGATTCATTTAAATTGACAGAAGAATGTATTATAATATATTGTTATGTATATTTAAAATTATTTTTATATAAATAATTGAAGTATTTCCGAACAAACTCTCGTTGCAAGAGGGCTCGCAAGTGCGTTGCTGGCCTTTTAAGAGTTGGTCCGCTCTTTTCTTAAAGGACCCTATCGAATTGGTTCAGAAAACCCTCTGTTGTGGAACGACGTACGTCGAGGTGATCCGGGTGGAATATCGTATTCTGCTATCGTCTGATGAAACTCAGCTGCAGGTATTCCAACAACTCCTCTGAACACTCTCCTCCTCATACAGGTTGTCTCATTAATCAACACCCAAATCGGGTAATGGGGCAGAAAGTCGTTAACATCTGAATATACAAATTTTCTGGCTCTAATGGCCCGAACTCAAAAACTAAATCTTACCAATAACAATTAAATCCCCACTATATCTTGACGTTGGTTTAGGACACCTGTATATATTTTAGAACTAATTTTAATGCAGTTTTTTAATCATAATTTGTCTAACTTTAACATAGGCACGGCTTAATATCCACCCAACTTTGACGAAGGATGTATTGACATATGACAAGGGTTCCAATATCCTGAATTCGGTTCAATGTAAAAAATTCATGAAAATACAACAGCAAAAGTTTATTTTTACTATAATATTATCATTATCTAAGTTTTAAGCGTACACGTTTGATTCCCAGCGAAACAAACAATTTCACTTTTCTATAGTCATTGAAAGAAATATCTTTGTAACTTAATGAAAATTACGAAAACATTAATTTATCTAAGTGCTGCATTATAAAAGTGTAGGAAAGTTTTGGTCTGAAATAAATTGTGCAGGCTTAGTAGATAAGACATAGATCTAGAAGATTTATAGAGCTTTCTAAAGAGGAGAATTTGCCCTCCTTGCGTGTAGGAGAAATATATTAAAATGTGAAATATTAAAAATACAACTTAGTTGTGTTGCAAATAAGGTACAATATTAAACCAACGACATGATACAGATCTCTGTGTTTGTTTATTCTTTAATTCATTTTAACTAATTTTATATGAAGGCCATTAAAAGTAATTATACAATTTTCGTATTTTCATACATAGGTTCAGGTAAAGAATAAAATAAAATATCGTGGATTACTTTAATCTTATAACTTTTATTAAACATTTATTTACAATACACAAATACAGTATTTTCAATATTCTTAACCTACATAGTAATAGTAAAAATAATAAATGAAAATAGCTAAATCAAAAATTAAAACAAATTTTAAAAGTTTGGTCCTTGTGGCAGCAGCCTTTGCATGCATGCAGCATGCATTTCATTGCTGCGTTTCGATACTTATTTGTTGAGCGAGGAAAGCACCAGCTCTGGGGTCACTGGTACTATCTACTAAGCGCCAATTTAAATCTTTAATTAGCCCCTGTGCACTTGAACCGTACGGCTCAAGAGTCTCTACTCCAAAATAAATAAATTATTTCTTATAATTAATAAGTCTCTAGTTAGTCGATATTATACACGTATCATCTCACCAAGTATTAACTAAAATTTTAAAAAAATATGTTCGGCGGAGATGACTGAGCCTGATCCATACCTGTCAAATGCAAATGTCACAAAAATTATCCAGACGCTCCGCCGGAAAGGAAACTTTGACTTGGGCAGCGTGACCGTGCGTCACACATTCGCTCTGAGAAGTGGTTTTGAAGATTCGTGCGTGGGAGAACGTATCGTCCTGCGATAAGTTCGTAACTTTTTGAAGTGAAACCTCTTTATTGTTGTTGGAAAAAAATTACCGTCACATTTTTCAATTAGGCGCCATCTTTTTCTTGTCCCTACTACGGTTGATTCGAAAGGAGATTCGAAGCCATAAATAAAAAAATATAATGATAACAATGATAGTAATAATTCTATTACAATGAATGAGATTCTGTAATAAGCTTAGTAGTAATAAGGTAAAATTAAATAATTGTGCAATTGGTATTCATGTCTATGATAATAAAAGCCTTTTGAAAACTTTTTTCTATTTAACCAATTTTTATTAAGTTGCATATTATGTATTATGTAGGTCCTAAAGAAGTTTCACTTCTTACGTGTGTATACTAGTACACGCACACATTTTAAGTACGTTTGTGTACTTCAATAGAAAAGCAATTTGACAAGACTGCACTTCTACAATTTACGAATCATTTAATCATGCTACATATGTATAATTGATTGCTAATTCACCAAAATTACCGCACGCGCGATACCAAATAGAATTATAGGTCTCCTGGGCTGAACTTCACACAACCCAATTTAACACTAGTATTCAGAGCAAATTAAAACAAAACTAATGGCGTTGTCTAAACATTTTATCACGTATTCGTATACGTAGATAAATATACAATGTGTGCGTGTGTACACACGTAAGAAGTGAAACTTCTTCATCATATTATATTTCGAAAAACGATGTACTCAATGCAACTTTACAGAAATTGTGTAAATAAAGTTAAAGTATAGTTTAACAAAAGGCTTTCATTATCATAGACATGAATTTAAATAAAACAATTATTTCATTTTAACTTATTACTACTAAGATTATTACAGAATTTCATTAATTGTAATAGGTTTATTACTATAATTGTTATCGTTATTATATATTTGTTATTAATGGCTTCACATCTCTTCCAATCAACCGTGGTAGGGACAAGAAAAAGATGGCGCCTAATGGAAGAATGTGACGCGTAACCGAAAAATGTGACGGTAATTTTTTTTCCAACGCCAATAAAGAAGTTTCACTTCAATTAATAGTTTAATAATTTATAGTTCATTATAGCAGTGAAGGAGTAGTAGTTTTCATGTGCGACTCTCATTCTGGGGTCGTTCGAGATAGACGAGACAGATATGTTCAATCCCCGGTAACCAATGGACTTTACAGTCGCTCGTACGGTGAACGAAAACATTGTGAGGAAACCGGTCACGCCTTAGACTCAAGTCGACCGTAATTGTTTGTGAACAAAATGAGTGGATGCCCACTAGAACACTTCTTGTCCTAGACTCCTTCAATAAAAGAGTGTAGCAATCCTTAAAAAGACATTTGCGCGCTTCTGGGAATTTAAGTGTCCATGGGCAGCGGTATCACTAAACATCAGATGAGCCGTCCTCCTGCCCGTTTGCCTCTTATTGCATGACATAAAAAAAGATAGCGGAGAAGGATTGGAAAATGGTGGCGATGACTGACAAGTGGAAAAACCTGGAGCAGGCCTTCACTCCGTCGGAGGTCGCATAATAATTTTATACAAAATTGCATGGACTTAATGTATTTCTGATTTTATAGTACTCGAATAAAGTCAAAAATCATTTATTCATATAGATAACACAATGTACACTTATGAACGTAAAAAAAGTATGCATTAAATGCTTCTAATTTTACATTTACTGCTAGTTCTCAAATGAAAGACGTAGAACGGAAGAGAAGAACTGGCAATAAACTCTCCGCCACTCTTTTTAATCGCCAAGTTGTTTTTTCTATTAAGCAACGTTTGTAAGGAGCTGCAACCAATACACCATGTTCCACATGACATCGTAAGTACTTAAGTACTAATAAAATAAATTAAAAACAAATATTTGTATCAAATTGACAGAGATCCTCTATCATATACAGGTTATTTTTATTTCATTAATTAATACATTCATTTGTGCCGCGGGCGGGAGTTTGCGTGTACGTCAGAGAGGATATCTGTTCTCGTCGCCTCGGGTCGCTTGAAGGAAGGGACCTATCTAGCCTCTGGCTGCGCGTAGACTGCGATGACCACCCGCGATTCTACGCATGCCTGTATAGGTCCCATAGCGGAAATACCGAAACTGAGCGACTCATTGAGCACATCCAAATGGCTACAGATTCCCTGCTCGAAGGGGTTCCTACCGCTGAAATCGTGATACTTGGCGATTTTAACGCTCACCATGCCGATTGGCTCGGTTCGGAAACCACCGATCACGCGGGAAGATCCTTTCACGACTTTGCTTTAGCTTACGACCTGTCACAAATGGTCCCTGCGATTACGCGAATACCAGATGTGGATGGTCATAAACCCTCTTTGTTGGACCTTCTGCTGACCTCACATCCGGAGACCTATCAAGTCTCTGTTGACCCGCCATTGGGTTCATCGGATCATTGTGTGGTCCGGAGTACTGTGCCTACTACGCGCCCTCCTCGGCCCCGTTTTTCGGGTTGTCGTCGTATTTGGCACTATCGGTCAGCAGATTGGGATGGGATGCGGTCTTTCTTTGCGTCCTACCCTTGGGGGCCTATGTGCTTTTCGTCGGAAGCTCCAGATTCCGTCGCTGCCTCAGTCGCCGAAGTGGTTCTGCAGGGCATGGAACTTTTTATTCCATTCTCTGCGGTGCCGATCGGTGGCAGGTCACAGCCCTGGTTTAAGCGTTCTTGCAAGGCGGCATCGCGTCGAAAGCGAGAATGCTTTAATGCATGGGCGGAAGCGGCGATATCTCGTGATGCCAATACCAGCGAACATAAAAAAGCATATAACTCAGCCTCCAGGTCCTTCAAACGGGAAATCGCTAAGGCAAAGTCAGAGCACATCGCCAGATTTGGCGAGAGATTGGCCCAACTCCCTTCTGGGACCCGAGCCTTCTGGTCTCTCGCCAAAGCTGTACAAGGGAATTTTTGTCAGCCATCGATACCACCGCTGCACAGAGAGGATGACTCGCTCGCCCACACTGCGAAGGAGAAGGCCGACCTCTTGGGCTGTCTCTTTGCGTCCAACTCGACTTTGGATGACCGGGGGAGATCACCACCGGCGATTTCGCGGTGTGATAACTCAATGCCGGAAATCACATTCCAGCAACGTGCTGTTCGCAGAGCACTATCTTCCTTGGACATTCATAAGTCGAGCGGGCCGGATGGTATCCCTCCAATTGTGCTGCGTACATGTGCTCCTGAGTTGGCTCCGGTCCTGACGCGCCTTTTCCGGTACCTGTACTCGCTCGGCACTGTCCCGAAGTGCTGGAAGACCGCTTCGATACATCCGATCCCTAAAAAAGGCGATCGCACTGATCCATCCAACTATCGCCCAATCGCAATAACCTCCTTGTTCTCCAAAATAATGGAATCCATTATTAATGGCCAGCTCTTGAGTTATCTAGAGGGCCACCAGCTGATTAGCGACTATCAGTACGGCTTTCGTCGTGGTCGTTCAGCTGGTGACCTTCTAGTATACCTTACTCATAGATGGGCAGAGGCAATTGAGTCCAAGGGGGAGGCACTAGCGGTTAGTTTGGACATAGCGAAAGCCTTCGATCGGGTGTGGCACAAAGCACTGCTCTCGAAGCTACCAGCCTACGGGCTTCCTGAGAAATTATGCGACTGGATCTCCAGCTTTCTAGCCGATCGGAGCATCAAGGTCGTCGTCGACGGAGCATGTTCCGACCTTAAACCCGTGAATGCTGGGGTCCCACAAGGCTGTGTTCTGTCCCCGACCCTGTTTCTTCTGCATATCAATGACATGTTGCAACTTAGCAACATTCATTGCTATGCGGACGACAGCACTGGGGATACTCTTTACACTGGCCGGGCAGGTATTTCTCGGGCAGTTGTCGATGTGTACCGGAACAAACTTGTGTCTGAAGTCGAAACTCTTTTACGTGGAGTCTCGGACTGGGGTAGACTAAACCTAGTCCAATTTAACCCCAAGAAGACACAAGTTTGCGCGTTTTCCGCGAAAAAAATACCCTTTGTCGCTACTCCTCTTTTCGAAAACACTCTTCTTGAAGCCACAGCCAGCATCGGAATACTTGGCGTTGACATATCGAACGACGTTCAGTTTCGCGGTCATTTGGAGGGAAAGGCTAAATTAGCCTCCAAAAAGCTTGGTGTGCTCAGCAAGGCGAGACGGTACTTCACTCCGGGCCACCGCTTGCAACTCTATAAAGCGCAAATACGGCCCCACATGGAATACTGTTCTCACCTCTGGGCGGGGGCTCCCCAGTACCAGCTCCTTCCACTTGACCGTATCCAACGAAGAGCGGTTCGAATCGTCGATGACCAATCCCTCTCCGAGCGGCTCGATCCTTTGGCGTTGCGTAGAGATGTGGGGTCACTCTGCATCTTCTACCGCATTTACCATGGAGAGTGTTCAGAGGAGTTGTTCGGATTAATACCTGCAGCTGAGTTTCAGCATCGGACGTCGAGGCAAAATACAAAATTCCACCCGTATCACCTCGACGTCCGACGTTCCACGACTGAGCGTTTCTCAAGGCAATTTTTGCCGCGCACCACCGCTATGTGGAACCAGCTGCCCACTGAAGTATTTCCGAACCAATTCGACTTAGGGTCCTTCAAGAAAAGAGCGTACAAATTCTTAAAAGGCCGGCAACGCACTCGCGAGCCCTCTGGCATTGAGAGTGTCCATGGGCGGCGGTATCACTTAACATCAGGTGAGCCTCCTGCCCGTTTGCCCCCTATTTTATAAAAAAAAAAAAAAAAAAAAAAAAATAGATATTTAATATGATTATAATATTAAGGTATATAAAACAATAAATTTACATTGATCAGCTCTTCAATAACTTAAATATATTTTTCGTTTTCTAAGGAGTTCTTAAACGAGTAAAGAACTGTTAAAGCGCAAAAGACTCTCAAGTCAAGTAGGCTTTAAGAATTATAATACGTAGAAATAAAAATTACTTAGAATTTCGAGACAAAAGGATTTCGGAACAAAGCAATCTCGAGCAAACATTGTCTTAAATATTTATCAAACTCTCGATATGTACGGATAATTCTATTTATTTAGCAAACGGAATAAGTTGAGTTTGAATATATTATGTAAATCATTTAGTAGTCAAATAAAGGAACGTTATTTAATAACAATCTTATTTGTTAATAAAGCTAGATTTAGATCGATTAATTATATAATATCCGCACAATCAACCATATAAAAGTAGGCAAGCAAATGTCAAATTTATTTTATAATAATTTCAGTTATTAATTGTTATCAAACTCATGGTTTAAATTAGTGATGCATCAATACGCCTTTTCGCCGATACGATACCAATAGCTATACTTATAGAATTGAAATTAAATTAAGGTAAAATATAGTAAAATGGGTTAAAGTTAGTTATTAAAATAATAATTAAGAGTAATAATTAAATCAAAATAAATAATCTTTATAATTTATTTCATTTGGTATCGCGCGATAGCAGTTGACAACCAACTAAAGTGTCTAGTGAAATGGAATACGCGAGGGCCAAAGCCAGAGACAACAAACTAAATAAAACGCGGGGTTTCCCCGGGCAGATAGTCCGTGCCTCGTTTGCAATGAATTAGATCAAGAAAATGCCGTTTACATTACTTTTTAAAAGTGCAAAATTTTAAAAGTATTAGTATATAAGTATTATTATATATAAGTTGCATCGGCAATTAAAATATCGGCAATCCAAAGTATAGCGTATATCGGTATCGTATGCATGCCTAGTTTAAACACTCGCCTTGCCTTTAAAAATTTACCTTAAAAGCATTACATGGTAGTGATTATTTGAATTACAATGATTAAATATAACTATATAGAGGCTAATCGGAACATTCTAACATTAGAATGAGGAAGCTATGTTCCTCACAGAAACCCCGAAATGTATGGAACATAAATATCGACACTCCATCGATAATAATATTGTTATTTGTTCGTGGGTGGTGTGACAAAAAAGACACGGCTAATAATCGTAAAATATTTAATTTTAATTGATTCAACAATACAAATAACACTTTAGCTTATGCAGCGGGTTCAGGGCACCTCAACACCTCTCAACACTACAATGCTCTACTGAATACTCAATCAATACAGTCCTGCGTTCCCTGAACAGTCCAAAGTCAAGATGGCGCTTAAACCCCACTTGAGGCATTTGCTCAGCTCTGATTGGTCGTAACAATATTCGTTAACGAATGAAACAATTAAATAATAACAAAACAAATCGATTCAAGGTATATAATGATTCTTATAAAATAGTAGAATTGCAACAATAAAAATCAACGGTCGTTTGACTGGATTAAAAAATGTGTTTCTTCTGTCATAATAAACGTAGTAACAAATAGACGTCTATCTTCATCTTCTCCCGAATTTACGACGGAGAATGTTCATAGGAGTTGTTTGGACCTTCAGCTGAGTGTCACCATCGGACGTTGAGGAGTAATAGGATATTCCATCCTCGACGACCGTCGCTCGACAACTGAGCGTTTCTTAAGGCAGTTCTATTTCTCATTATCGTACATTCCTCCGTCCTTGTCCTATGGCGTTCTAGAGTGTTCAGTCTGGCTTCGATAAAGTTCCGATCTTCCCTCGCTTTCGCGTATCGTTCCATCCTTATTCCACCAGAAAATTCGGTCTAGATTATTCCTTCATCGAAGTGGTATAACTGGCTCAAAAAAATCCTGAAAACTGTACGACTACACATGTTCTGATACGGCCTGAAAAAATGTTTGAGTCTCCTGAAAACGACAAACATTACGCATACTACAATTTTCTAATATGTGATAGAGCCTCTCCTGAAACGGCCATAAATCACATTACAGCTTACTGAAAACGTTTCTACCTTATGGAAAAATAGAGCAAACATTTCAGTAAACCGGTCTTCGTAAGAATATGTATAAGGATTTAGGTATACATACATATATGATATTTGTTTTTGCCTTTCTTATTTACACCCAAGCTAAAGCATATTTTTACGGTTTAATTTAAAGATTACGTACAGATTTCGCAAGAATATGTTCACTGATGCATATCTTTCTGTGTGCGAAATAATTCCCGGAAATTAGAACATAAGGAAGGAGCTTTTAAGTTACGTAGGTGCTTGTAATCCTTATAAAGAATTAACATTTAAATATGGAACTTTTCAAAGTTCTATTTACCTACTGGAAATACCTGGCCCGAGTTTAGTTCAAATATTCGTAGTTTGAGGATAGAACTTATTAAGTTATGGACTGTCTTTGACGTTTGACTTTTGCAACTATTTATGTATACACAGCGTGCATATTAGCATACCTTTAGGACCAATGATTGGTGAAATATCGTAGGTAAGGTGCAGCAACCGGAAACGAGGAAGACAACTTAGAAGGTGAATAGACCAAATTTAAGACGAGAGAACAATGATGGGATTTGGAGTCCTTTGAAAAAGGATACACCTAAAATAAGATTGAAATAGAAACGTGTTTAAATGTAAAAGTATCGTAACGAAAGGTTATTATTATTATAACTATCGTAATAAAAATACACGATCAAGTGTATATTGATAATTTAAACCTCATGAGCATTTAACGTGTCCAGTGTACATGGATATGATGGAAACTTCTGGATGTACCACATACTCCAACTTGGGTATCAAGCGACACGTGTAACAAAATAAATATTTTCTATTTGTTTGTACTGTGACTGAATTAACAAAGTTGCTCGTTATTATTAGTAATAATAATAAGGTTTTTAATATATTTTTAATTGAAGAATTATCGGTGAAGTATTGTAGAACTATACATCACATTAGTATATATAAATTTAATGATTTTGTTGAAAATAAATGTTAAGAGGCTTAAGAAAACTGTGTAATGGAGTGATACACGAAAAAAACTCCAGTAACTGGCTTGTTATAAAATAAAAATCAAAAGATCAAAGGTTGTACCTTTTTAGGTCTGTGCCTTAGATTTCTGTATCTGTTTCATGATAATATGTCAAACAAGAAGGTGATCACACCCCTGTTCTCGATTACATTATTACACTATAAAAAAATATCTCAGAGATTTCTTTTTCTAGACTTCCTATGTCGATTTCATTTTGTTAGAAATTAACGCCTGCTAAATTTTCATTAGCAAAGATGAACGTTTCTTGTTTTGATTTTTTTTTGTTAAAAACATTTAGATCCGTTTAGTGCGACGTTTCTTTTCCCCCCATTTTTTTCTAAATACTGAAAAATACTCTCTAGAAAAATCCTGTTTTTATAGTATGTTCTAATTAATTAAGTATTTAAAAATATCACTACAGTACCGAAGTCTATTTCTAAACATCTATGTTATACTTAATAAACATATAAAAAGTTTTCCTGTTATCGCAATTCTCATAACGCCAATTTTCACCAGTCTCTAACCATTCACAACGAGTCTTTAACAATACTTTACAAAAGATATTCTTCGGAGATTCAATTTTGTAATTGAATTTGGCCGAAGCCAAAAAGACAGATGAGCATCGCTATAATTTATTCAGATTAGAACCTTTTGAGACTAGACAGCCTTAGACCCTCATTACACCGGTGAGTAAATGTGTACAATATGGTCAATTTTAACTTATGCATATTCTTAACGTATCGCATGTGTTTTAAGCTCAAGTACGACTTCATATGGAATACTCTTCGTATCTCTGGACTGGTGCTCCCGAATACCAGCTTCTTCCTTTGACCAAATTCATTGAAGGGCTTGTCGAATTGTCAATCACCAAAGTATTACTGATCGGCTTGGTTCTCTCTCTTTTTACGCAGAGTCATTGCGTGTGTTTGCGTATTCTAAAGAATTGTTTGGGTTGAACTCCTGCATCAAATCAACCGTACGAGCCCTATCAATGCCAAACTTCATGAACCGTGGTATCTACTCCTGGTAGGGGTGTTCCTTGAGAGACACAACTTCCAGCTATTCAAAGCTGTACTCCTCACTCAAAGGCCAGCAATGCACCCACTAGAATGGCTGTTTATGAGCTGCTGCGATGACCGTCCCGTAGGCTCGCTTGCCCTATATATAAAAATGTATGGTCTATTTTCTTCCACTGGTTCTTTCCCGTTGGCCTGAAAGGCGAGATCAACTCTGGTGACATCAGCTATTTGGCGAGCGTAGCTCCATCTAGAAATTTGATTATTCCGACAAGTGCATCTCCTGCGAGACTTGGACTTCGACTTGGATCGTGCACACTTGCCTGAAGGGCGGGATGGAAGATACACTACAGTATACACCAGTGAGAGAAACACGAGGCCTTCTCCGGTGAAGGTGGTATTTTACGCTAGACTAAATTGATTTTCTCGCGCGGGCTTTTAATATTAATAATAATAATACCTTTATGCATCCACTTGTTGACATACATTTAAATATATATATATATATACAGACGGCTACCAAATTAGAAGAGCTTCAATTGGAACGTCTAAGACATCCTCCGTACTCCCCGGACCTTGCTCCAACAGATTACCATTTTTTTCAAAATTTGGACAACTTCTTGCAAGGGAAAAAAATTAACTCTGATGGGACAGTCCAAATCGCCTTCACAGATTTTATTGATTCCCGTCCGACTGTTTTTTTAGTAAAGGGATCAATGAACTACCTATGAGAGGGCAAAAGTGCATAGAAAACAATGGTTCATACTTTGATTAATTAAGTATATTATATTTAAAAATATTCGACTTTTTGTTAGAATATGTCAGCGCTAGATATGTCAAATAGTTAATTACGATCTCATTCAAAATACATCGAAGTTCATCTACACAAAATTCCTCAAAGCCTTATTTTAATTAATATTTATTTTGTTACTGGAGGTTGTTAACTTTACAATTCGGTGTAAAAACGGCCTCAATCTCGCCGTAAAACCAATTTTCAGGCCATTTACGGAGGTATTTAAATTCATTTTCGATGTATTGGCGATAAATGAACACTTTTGGCGTTAAATTAAATAAATCAAAGGGTGTAGTACTGTAAGGGTTGAAGTTTTTCAACGACTTTTTTGTAATTTTGAAATTTATAATTAATAAAAAGTCTATGTTATAGAATGATTATATGATGCTACAAGTGTCTTACCCCCTCTAGTTTCTATTTTAATGAAACAATAATTTGTTTTAGATCAAGCAATCAACAAGGTAATAAGCCTCTTGTGGTTTCAAACTTGTTCCGCTGGAAATCAAACCCAGAATCTTCGTGTATATAACATCATTTAATTATAAACACTGTGGACCTAGAGGCTTCAGTGTGACTCTCATCCCGGAGCTCGGATGTCTGCTGTGCTCCAATGGACTGTTAGTCTGTGTCCGCAACTGTGTCCGTGAGAAAGGCACGTCAGACAGAAAACTGTCCATGATCTAAAAATTACCACAAACGGATACAATATGCCCCATGTAGAGTTGTAACACAAGTGGATTATTATTATCCATAATTAT
This sequence comes from Pieris brassicae, assembly GCF_905147105.1. Taxonomy (NCBI): domain Eukaryota; kingdom Metazoa; phylum Arthropoda; class Insecta; order Lepidoptera; family Pieridae; genus Pieris; species Pieris brassicae. Next base: position 1,343,465 of record NC_059673.1, on the reverse strand, counting down.
TAGTGGCGATATATTTGTTAAGGATACCTAACATATCTGTATCTGTCTCTTGATCATATGTCAATCTAATAGGCAAGTTAGCCTCGTGTGCTAACGCCCGCCGCGCCATCGACTTTATGAGTCAAAGCCAAGCATTTCTTCACGTTTTCCTTTACTGTCCGAGTGAATGTTAAATACGAATATAGAACCAAAGACTCAGAAAGCCGGGTAGCGAACCAATGACCTCGGGGATGAGAATCGCAAGCTGATGACACTCGGTCAACACTGCTCTCCAGAACCGTAATATAAACTTGAATTACAGTCAAAACCATTTACGACGACATCGTTTAAAACATACCGGTTACATTGACCAAAATCAAAGGTCCCGGCGGGTATAAGGTACTTAACAACAACGTCATAGGCTGTTACGACTATCGGTTTTTACGACCAATTAGAAGTCCCTGCCATGTCGTTATAACAGATTTTGAATGTAGTTGAATATATAGATAATACGTTATGTCTTTATATGCAATAGTTATTAGAGGCTTACACAAACGGAAGCAAAACCTTGTTTGTTTCCTAGATTAATTGTTACTAGAATTTGTTGAATACATTAAGATAGTGGTGGAAGATAGTTGAGACAAACGAGGGGTCAGTAAAAGTCAGCCATCTTAGTTCCGATTTCAAACCACTTTGATATAAATATATTTTCTTTTTCCAAGTGCACAGGTGCTAATTGAAGATTTGAGTTGACTGGTGATCCCAGAGCTGGTGTTTTCCTCGCTGTACTGCGATACTTATCCGTTAAACGAGGCACCAGCTCTGGGGTTCACCAGGAGCCTACTTAAATTTTAATTTATCCATAAGAAATATATTTTGTGGTCATTTTGTTAGCTTCATATTATACTTATATTCCATCCTGTTCAATCCCCAATCTCATTCCTATCATAAAAGCGATTTAAAATTTTTGGGAGCTTACGATCTTTTCTCCTTACCTTTTACTTTTATGATCCTTGAAATTTCATCTCGTATTTTCCTTTCTGGGCGAATCCTTTAAGGTATCTGCAGTGAGGCTATGGTTCACTTCCCGTCGCTATTTGCTTAACTCCTCCCTCTTCCTTTAAATCTCTACTCAAGCATAACCTGTTCACATCGTATCCCTAACTTTCGTACTAATTGATCTAAAATTGCGTGATTAATGTGCAATTTTTCTTTTGTCCCTTTTTTAAATATTGTCCTGTTTACAAATGTTTTAATTTCTTTGTTTTGTTCCATTACTTTTGTTTAAATAACTAAATGTCTTATGTATTCACTTCTTGCGCTGGAACAGAACGCTATAAAGCGATAAGGCCGCCAGTTGCAATTGCAATATAATACAGTTGTCATTCAATAATGTGAATTGTATTATATTCCTCTATATGCAACTATAAATAAATAATTACGCAATCTTTGTCTCCACATAGGCCTCGTCAAGCTACTTCCAATTCCTTTAAGACTGGCATAAAAACATACTTTCTAAATCAGTTGAAAACTAGAATCTAGAGAATAGATTTCAATTTCTTTTTATCGTCGTTTTACGATCGGCCCCTGAATGAAATATCTATTTTATTTCACCTCAGAGGTATATTGACATGCATGCATTTTATTTCCGACCGTTGTTTGAAATAATGAAAGCTTTAAACGAAAAAGAAACTTTTACTAGGCATTTAAAAGAGTATTTTCTTCGTAAAACCCGTGGCAAACCGGGAAAAAATTCTCTAACTGTTTCGTGATAATTTCCATTTGTTAATGGTCAGCCTTCAGTGCCTGAATCAGGCCTAAGGCATGTCAGTTCCGTTCCCAGTCATAAAAAAAGTAATCGGTGTAATGAAGATTATAAACTTTTAACGATTAGACATACATAGCAATATGCAGACTTTTTGTAACCGAACACTAACCACACCACATCACACACAACGCAAACCTTCATATAAGCTAGCCAAAAAACGCTCTTTGCCCAACGCTTTTTCTCCTTCAGAGGCCCTTTCTTTAAACACTTTCTTAAAACCAAAATTTTCACTTATTTCAAAACTTTATACATTCAATAACAATCTTAAACAACACCTTCTCAACCTCTCCTATGCAGAAACGGAAAGTATTATAGTTTATTTAATAGTTTTCTTTCAAAGCTATGTTAACAAAAGCCAATACTGTTATATTTTATTTATAAAACGTCTTATGAATTTATTGTCTAGTACCATGTCAAAAAACTAGCTGCCCTCGACACAGGGAATCCGTACTTTTGATATACGGTAAATGCATTTGCGCATCTGCCTCCAAAAGTTGCAGGTTTGTGAGACTCGACCCACACCTGAACTTCTGCTATTCAGAGACTGGGTGCAATACCCACTAAAACTTCAAGTAGTACCTGCAACACCGCGTTACAAAGGCTCTTCTTCTGTAGCATTACTTGCTCAACTTAACTCAAAATAACGAATAAAAGGCCGGCAGCGCACTCGCGAGCCCTGTGGCATTCAGTGTCCATAGACGGCGGTATCACTTAACATCAGGTGAGCCTCCTACCCGTTTTGTTTTATAAAAAAATGTCAATAGAAAAGATGTTAAATTGATTGTAAATAACACACACATAGAAGGGTACCACTGCATTCCATACCTCGTCTCCGCCGACCATTTTTGGGCAACGCAAGGTGGTGCAAGGTTCATACAAAGGTTATAACGTAGCTGGCCACTGTGGTCAATCCTCCAACGTATGTTGTGCCGTGTCCGCATATGCACCACACTCCAAGCAGCTCGGTATTCGTTACCGCTGCACGATGTCATGTAAGTATCGTCAAAAACGACTCATGGATGTCTCTAGTGCTCTGTTTACCTAAATATCTCTTTTAATAATGTACAATAAAGTTTTTGAAGTGAAACTTATTTATCGGCGTTGGAAAAATTACCGTCACATTTTTCCGTTACGCGCTATCTTTTTCTTGTCCTTACCACGGTTGATTCGAAGAGATTCGAAGCCATTATTAAGCCGAACGATAACAATGATAGTAATAAACCTATTACAATTAATGAAATTCTCTAATAATCTTAGTAGTAATAAGATAAAATGAGATAATTGTATTATTTGTATTCATGTCTATGATAATAAAAGCCATTAGTTAAACTATATCTAATTTAACTTTATTTAATCAAATTCTGTAAAGTTGCATATAGTAGATCATTCTTCGAAAAATAAGGTCATAAAGAAGTTTCACACATTTTTTTACTTCTTTTCTTTGTATAATTATGTCTAGATATAACAATATTAAGAAAATACAAAACCCTTAAACTGTCAAGCCATTAGTAATGTAATTAATATCAGAAACCAGCGAGGCCAATCAAAAGATTCAATTTGTCTAAATCTCATCAGCAGCGCTCTTCGTTTTAATTAATTTATCAAACATCTTGATATCCATCACATATTATATTAGTGACGGAGAGTAGTGATGTACGCTACATGAAAATATTCTGCCTAGTATCGGACTTTTCCTAGTATACGTATAGTACTTGCCTAGTATTATCCATATCATTTATTAGTTTTTTTAATTCCTTACGTAATTTTACTTGTATTATATATGCGTGGACACGTTAGCCCCACCTCTCTCGCATAAGCAAAAAGACTGGCACAGCCGCAATAGTGGGAAATAATAAACGGTTCCAATATCAATCTTTCCATCAACATTGATTTTGTTCCCTCTGGAGTAGAGACTCATAGCACAGGCGCTTAAAGATGTACGTTGCAAGTTTAAGTTGCAACTGATAGATACAGTGACCTCAGACCCACCTGGTCTGAGGTCTGAGGTCTTCTCCTCGCTTAACGAATAAATGCTGCCAACGTTAAAAGTATACTCTTACTAAGTAGGTTAAAAATGTATTAAACTTAATATATAACTGTTGAGCAGTGTTGGCCTAGTGGCTACAACGTGCGACTTTCATCCCTGAGGACGTAACTTCGATCCCCGGCTGTGCACTGGCTGGATTTTCTTTCTATGTGCTCATTTAACACTCGCTCGAACGGTGAAGGAAAACATCGTAAGAAAACCAGGGTGCCGTAGACCCAAAAAGTGGACGGCGTGCGTCAGGCACAGAAGGCTGATCACCTACTTGCTTATTAGATTAACAAATGATCATGAAACAGATACAGAAATCTGAGGTCCAGACCTAAAAAGGTTGTAGCGCCATTGTTTTTTTTTATAGAACTGTTTTTATGTGTGTGATTGTGGTAACCTACAAATGACTCAGAATTAATAATTATGTTGACAGAACACATTCAGGTTCGTTACTTGGCGAGGTTTTGCATGGTGGACGATTATTGGCATTTGTAATCTTTATATGAAAATACTTAAAAACGACTTCTGCGCATCTTGATAAAAATGTAAGCGTAGAGGCATGCTATATTAAAGCTTTATTAATTTATACTGGAATAGTATTCATATGATAAATGATTATCTGGTATATAGGTATATCATAGGTGCGACGGCGAGGCTTGCGTGGTCCAGTCTGTTGCACAGATCCCCGTTGACAAAGCCTACTGAATGCAAACTTCGACACTATCGACATTTTTATATCTTCGCAGAGTGAGTTCACAGTAGCGATATTGTGTGTAATATGTATTTATTTTTTTCTACATTATCGTATTATTATGGTAAGGATAATGTATGTATTTTTTTAAATAAAATTTGATATTCGTGTAGGCGGTTTTAGATTTGTGGTACAATAACATTTAAACTTTTAGTCACAATAGTCACATCACTAGAAAATTCCCCTCATATTGCTAAGAGCGTCAACCATTTGCTTACGTTATGCGTATAACCCAACTAATTGTGTTTTAACTATTTCAGAGGTATTCTCTTGGGTATATACCCCTATATATCTTATAAACGTAGATCAAGGGTTGTAGAAATGGTCTGCTAGTATTTAAATGTCAGCAGAATTACTTGGGCAAGTGACAAATCTATTTCAATTATACCAAAATACAATTAAATGATGAATACATAATTTATAAGCAGAACATCGAAACACCGACAAATAAAAGGAAATTGATCTTTTTAGTAGATTTATGTATTGATGTATTCATGTATTTATTTGCATTCCATAACGTTACAAAAGATGTTTATGAGGCTTAAAGCTAGGTACGATATTATGGACCCTGTTAGGGCACAGCAAAAGAAGGCATTACAAAACCTATATAACATAACTAATAGCAACAAAATAGCACATAAAACTTCACAATTATATAATTTATAATTAGAACACTTCGTAGTCAAAAATGTTGCTAATTAATCCTTTGGACCCGAAGTCTCTTATAATATTGCCATTGTAGTCAAAAACAAGCGTAACAAGCGTAAAAAGCGTGAACAAGCGTAATAATTTAAGACGAATAGAAAAAATATTGTTTATAACTGATAGTTTTTCCCTCTTTACACGAGACATACGTCATTATCACCAGCCATGATGTGTTTTTGAGTAAGTTCAGTTTCAGAGAATGTGGCTAAGTAAAACAGGTCATTCTTAATCACGTATCACGATGTTAAAGACATAATTTTTCTTTAAATTCATATATAATAATATATATATACACTGCCACAGGGACTAACCCTTTAACCCTAAATCTTTATAATATTTTTTTATTATTATTACTGTGTAGTGCAAGAAGACATACTGTATATTTGGGATGGAAATAAATATAACACATAATATATATATTTTCGTAATAATTATAAATAGGACTGAAAAAAAACCTCCATACCAATATCAAATTCTATCTATTACAGGAACTCGTTTCAATTGCTTTTCAATTTGTTTGACATTTTTATCTTTAATCTGTGGTAGCGCCATGATGCTGTACACTGCTCCTACTAAATTAACACCAGCAAACACGTAGAATAACGTCTGTATTCCCATCAGATCCTCGAAGTATTTTAGCGTGTGAACGTGCGCCATTCTAATTATTTGCGAATATGCGTACACTAAGGCCAGTACTGTTGATCTTATCTGGAAAAAAAAACGCTCAAACTAAAAAACTCAAACTTTTGTTTTTTTGGATTGGTATAAAAGCAAACTTGAGTTGGTATACAATCATGTTCTACTCCCATGGACACGTGGATGCCAAACGTGTATTTTTAATAAGGCGCTAATAAAGAAGATTGGAGTATGTCAAAAGGCTCAGGAGCATTCTGTTATTGGGTTGAAACTTAAAGGCAAAGTTATGAACAGTTTTGAGTTTCATTATCGGAAGTCAAGGCAGAGTACGATTACCATCAGTATCACCCTGACGTCCCTTTTTCCACAACTTATCGGTTCTTAAGACAGTTTTTGCCGCCCCCCTCTATGTGGAACCAGCTTCCCACTGAAGTATTTCCGAACCAATTTGAAAAAAGCCGGCAACCGAACGAGCCTTCTGGCAATGTATCCTTGGGTGGGGCAGTATCACTTAACCACAGATGAGCCTCCTGCCTACTGTTTTTCATATAATAATATTTAAAAAAAAAAAACAGTGTAATACATAACAAACGTTGTAACACATTCAAAAAAGTTAGAGTAAATTAGCCGGTCATGGTCCACGTTTGTGATGACAGATGGGTCATGGCTCTTTGACTCTAACTTGGAATAGACCAATGGGAAGAAAGAACAGGAGGAACCAGAAAGCTGGGAAGATGAAATGAAAGTGATAGCGGCGAAAGATTTGGAATATAGTAGCCAAGATGAGGGACAAATAGAAGAATTTGGAGGAGACCTTCACTCCGTAGGACGTCGTGTACTAATGTTAAATATAATAAAATAATGTAATCCTATTTATATATAGTACTCGAATACAGGCTATTTTTATATTTATATCAATTCTTTATTTTTTCAATTTACTACGAATATAGAAATAAGAATAACCAAAAAGGCACCGGCCATGTTAAATCAGCATTCAAACGTCAAAACATAATTTGAAATGTCATATTAAAACACATATTTTGATATATACACGTCGAGTTCTTGAGACTTACCATATAATAAATTACTTGTATATGTTTATTGTACAATATTTAATTTAGAATGACCCAAATATCTAAATTCTATTTCTAGCCAAATTGTATCGCCTGCTCAGATAATGTGTCGGACCGCAATGTAACCACATTGAATTTACTGCAGCAACTGTTCAAGTTTAGTACAAATGCAAATAATGTATTTTATTGGTATATAATATAATATCTGCTTTATACTTTTCCATTCATAAGTAGAACGACTCTCACCTCTCAGGTCCCGTGTAAAATTATATTTTTGTATTGTGGGTGGTATATTATCAACACGTGCTCATACGGTGAAGGTGAATCCCATGAAAAAACTGGTTTAAGAAACTAAAGTTAATAGCGTGTGTCACACACAGAACCCTGAGAAAAAACGATCCTAGATAAATTGCACTTTGTGTTCCTACCAGACTCGTAATTGTGCCTTGTTTCACATTCCTCACAACGACTAAAAAACAGGACACATCCGCACGGTGTGAATACTCGGTATGTACACCGTCTATTCACACCAACGCCGCCGAAGAAAGTATTGCTTAGTATTAAAGAATTTTTTCCTCCTTTATAAATTTCGTAACAGTTTGAACCATTTTGCATTCATTATTTAATATATGTTTGGTTAAATATTTAGTTTATATTTATTTGATATATAAATACGAAATAAATAAAATGACGAGAAGTGAGAATGCCAAACAATAGACGAATGAGTATGTTCGATTGTGATTGGTCAACAACATCTCTAGTCCAATACACGTAGACACGCGACATGATGCGTCATGAGCGACCAATAGAACGCAAAGTCTTAAAACGCGTTACGACACTGTGATTGGTCAGAAGCAATGAAGACTGTGATTGCAAATGCTTTAGCGGCACAAACTGACGGGTATTGCTACAAAGATGGAAAGGACCGTTTTACAGTCTTACCGTTCTAAATAAAGGTTTTGTCATTTTATTTTTAAAATGTATCATGTCTTAAGAATTCGCTCAATAATAACTATCGTCAAAATATATCGAAAACTAAACAATAAATTAAACAAACACATTAACCCTGTTAGACAAATTATACAGAAGTATAACGAATAACTTTCGCCAAAGTTAATCTTGAGAAAATATCAAAAACTTAAAACGATAATTAGTCGATTCAGAACCTATTAACCGCTTTTAACCCTTTATAATGGATTATGCTAAAGCGTTTGATACCAATCATATCAATTAATTTAATATTAATTCTATTTCGTAATACTTAAGTATAAAGGCAAATGTTTCATTAAACTAGAAATTATTTGAGAGAACGTATGTTAAAAAGGTACCTCTAAATTTAAAATCTCCACCATAATTACAGTTGGCAGCCCCCACGCCATGCCGTATGCGAAGACCACTACACTCAGAGACACCACAGGCAGCCATCTTAGTGTCTTCACTGTTAAATCAGGTAACGTGTCCACAGCCAACACTCCCATAGACAATGCTATCAAGGAGTATGACAATGTAAGGAGATACTGAAAGAAAAAAATGATTTTATTTGATTTTACCTGTAATTAGAATTATCTTAAAAAATGACGACTCATGACGAAATTTTATCTGCGTTACTGCTGGTTTCGAAAATTACGTAGTAAACTCAATATCGAAATGGGAACAGTTGTTTAAGTTACAGAGTACGCGTGCAGTTTGCACGGTATTACAAGACTAACGCCACCTACGAGAGTATAATGTACTGAAAGAATGAACATATTTTAGTACTTAAGTATTTTGTAATATGAATTAGGTTTCAAGAAGTTTTTTCTCATTAAAAGTAGTTTCTCATTAGAGTCCATCTATCAAGCAAATTCACGGGTGTACTGGAAACAGGTTCACGGCTACTATATCCCGTATATCAGGAGGCAGACTGTTGTATAGACTCGCTCCGAAAATATAAAAAATATTCCACCGTATTCGGTTCTGATTTCAGGTAGATGAATTTAAAAATATACAAATTTTCCTGTACTTCAATTGAAGGTAATTGCCATAAAATATAAGCTTATTATACGATAGAGATTTATTATTTCAATTAAATATACAGTATATACAATTATCTTAAAAATAATTAAAAAATTAAAAGTTTAGTCCCTGCGGCAATGTATCTTTAAAGCTGGCAACATTTCCTCGTTGTATTGCGATACTTATTCGTTGAGCGGGAAAAGCACCAGCTCTGGGGTATGGTGCAGTTATGCTTTAGAAAATTGAGGTAATTTACAAATAAGAAAATTGATTAATTCATTTTATAGTTTGTGTTTTTGTTGTTTTTTGTACCAACTGGATTTAGCTGGTCGTGTCCGCGTGTTATAGGGACTGCACAGTTTATATTATATATTTGCTTGTTTGTATTGTGTTTGTTCTAATTTAAATAATAATAAAAAAACTAATCCCAAAATTTATTTGCCCGGAGTTGATATCGACTAAAATTTCTGCATAAACCCGTCATCTTTTAGTCGATATCAACTCTGGGGAAATAAATACAGATAATGTAACTTTCTCTACAGCTGTGATACTCTTTGACATTTAACACCTTCAACGTCTTCATCTAATCTCAAAAACTCATGTTCCGGTGGCAGAGTTTACCATGTGATGAAGTAGGCTGAAGCCTAGGGCGGCACATTTTTTGCCAAATTTGGGGTCAGTTTTTTTGATATATGATTTCTTCATACAGATTTTGCGATATCTGATGTTCTACAGATAGAAGTTTGCGAAAAAACCTCTCCCCTCTCACTTGTCATTGTACATTTGGTGTAGCAAAAATCTATATTTTAGAGTAAAACAGCTAGTTCGCCGACCCCCAACCAGTAATCCACCTATGCACCCTGTGCAGCTAACCAAATTTGAATGTTATATAAAAATCTGATAATAAAGAAAAACTGACAGAACAAACATTTACCGGTTGCATCACAGAAACAAAAAACAAGACACAAACTACGTGATACTTTTTGACATTCAACACCTTTTGTCATCAGTCACCGTGACCACGCACGCTGTAAAGCACGCGAAACGTCGGAAAAAAATTAAATTATGTATCCGGTAAAAAAGTGTTTTCTTTCAATGTGTAAAACCTATGTTAACAAAAGACAATATTTATATATTTATTGACTATACGTATTTTTTGTTAACAATTTCCTAGTGATTTCATCCTAAAACCTATCATTTCAAACTTAAAATCAAAATAACCGAATTCATATAGTTAAACTTTATATATTTATGCATTTCTCTGTGGTTATTAGGCTATTTAGAGCGAAAGGTATGAATCCTGTGTGCACAAATATAATCATATAATGACATGACAAGTTTATAAGATTTAGTAATAATGCAAAATGTAAAAAAAAAAATACTTACTTACTTTTCGGTCGACAAATCGAACTAAGACTACCGAAGACGCGCCTCCAGCAAGCAATCCCAAAGGCACAAGCATCTGCTCCGGATCTATCGAGGTTTTAAGCTGGGCAAGTGCCTTTGCCTGGTCCAAAAACATACTGCTTCCACTCAGAATTGTAATTGTAAAAAGTACCAGGCCGATTTTGGACGCATCACGCCAGATTTTATTTTTGACTGGAACAAAATGATTGCTATAGTCAAACTATCTATTTTAATCCATAATGCTTACAGCAGTTTCCATATTGACCGGAAATATATTCATGTAGCGGTTAGACGAGACTTCAATCATGTAACTTTATTATAATATACTTACCTATACTTCTAGAAAAATCCATGAATCTAAAATTAATTAAAAAACTAGGTCTAAGGTGTATCGCTTTCATATTAGATTTACGAGTATTGAAAATGAGCTAAGTTTAAGTTTAAGTAATCTCCTAAGCAGTATGTTGGCCTTAGGGCTTCAACGTGTGACTCGACTTTTCCGACTCGAACGGTGAAGGAAAACATCGTGAGGAAACAGGCTTCGCACAGAACCAGGCACGAGGGTGTGTGTAAGGCACAGGAGGCTGATTATCTTCTTGCCTATTTGATTGACAAATGGTCATGAAATAGATACAGGAATCTGAGGCCTAGATCTAAAAAAGTTGTAGCGCCATCATTAGTTTAATGTGTTGTAATCCTTCACCGTTCGAGTGAATGTTAAATGCGCACTTAGAAAGAAAGTCTCTTCGTACACAGCCGAGGATCGAACCTACGGCCTCAGGGATGAGAGTCGCACGCTGAGGCCACTAGGCCAATACTGCTGTCTGTTCAAGTAGATAATACAGTTGTTAAATATTTGTGTAATTGTTATGGTTTAATAATAAAATTTGACTTTTCGAGTCAAAACTTACACAAATCAACGTATTTCCATGGTATTGTTCTGTCACTCTCATCTTTTAACCTTTTAAGTTCCCTTATCACGTAATTGTCCGTTTCCTGCAGGCATTTTAGCTTCGCTATGTTTGTCTTTGCACGCTGTCAAAATAATTGGAACATTATGCGATGTTAATAAAATAATTGTAAAGTGTTCGTAAAAAAGATCGCTTTCCAGCTATTAATAATTGTTTTAGTTTGTTTATAAAAGCTTACCAACGCTCGGCACATTGATACATTAGTACAATACAAATGATATACAATATTTAATATAAAGAAGCACTTATAGGCAAACAGCAAATAGACCCGACCAGACCTAATTAATTTATCACAATATCGGTGAGTTTTGGCAAAAACGCAACCAATTAATAATAAACATGACGTATTAAGAATAGTAACTCACATCATATTTCCCGACTTTCACCAAATAACTGGGTGATTCGATCATCAAGAATACAGTTACAAACTCCAGCATCACCATCGCTGCCATTAAATACAGCATTGACTCATCATCCATCACCAGCCTTGTCAAATAACCTAATGGTGTCATTATAATTATCAATGATACGAGCGATGCTCTTGATGACGCTGGTGCGATCTCCCGTATGTATATTGGTATGACGGTGAAGAGTCCAGCTGATGATACACCGGCCAGGAAGTGGGTTATGATGTATGCTATTCTGTTTGGTGGCAGGAGGAGTGGTATGCAGCATATCTGGAAAAATCTATACTCAATAAAATGCTTCAATGAATCTAAAAAAGATAATGTTTTATATTTTTCGTGAACATTCTTTATATTCTGGTCACCTGGTACCACCTGGATGACAGGCCGTAATTTTTTGGGTCTAAGGCGTGGTTCCTTACGATGCTTCCACATGAGCGAGTGTTAAAGATGAGAGTAACAAACTTACTACGCTGCTCAAAGTAAACTAAACTCTACTCTTAATCAAGTTGATTTATAAGTTAACAGTTTAAAAATCATCTCAAGTGAGGAGTATTCAAGTGTCTCTGAATAGAAATATAAGTGCAGAACATAGGTGATGATTTTGTTCGCGCTAAGTCTTTTTATCTTCATCTCATTTTGAATCTCAAGTCCGTTCGTGTGTGGATAACTGCAGTCATCTCTGGGCCGGTGCTGCCAAATTATATCTTGGTGCTTTGGATGCTATGAAGGGGCGGGCTAAGCTAATTATAGACGACGATTCACTCGTTCGCCGTTCAGTTGCCTGCCCCTCAGTCTTATATAGATGGCACTTCGGAGAATTCTCAGTGAACTACATTTTCCGCCATCGCCTTTCATACAACGCTCATCTAGAAGCACGCTGGAGTTTCAGCCCTACGTCGTCGTCAACCCCAGGTGCCGCACTGCATGATTTGGTTCGTCGTTTCTTTTAAAAACAGCAAAGGAATGTAATCTTCTGGACAGGCGTCTAATAGGCGACATCTCACTTAACATCAAGTAGAATTGTGGACAAACGTCTATCTCATTCTGTATAAAAAACATCTCACCCTTGGGCTTAGAGACAGATATAACGATACAGATTTTACTCGGCAAAACTCATGCATTTTATAGTCACAGGTGTAAATTTGCTTAAATCATCAAACGAACGTGTTTGTACAGAACAGTCAATGTTTGTATTTCGTCAATCAATTCACTAAAGCTGTATTGTTTTAACCGACTAAGTAGATCGTATTTACTTCTAGAATCTGCTAGAATTTAGTTGTTAATTCACGACAGTTTTTGTTGGTTTCACATCCATAATTTTACATATATATGTAAATAAATCATTCAAACAACACTGTTTTACCTAGAGCACTCGTCTACATATCTATATATCAGCTCACTCAAATTGATTTCAGCATGATCTAGTTACTCACCGATATTTATTATCCAGTATTTTTAGAGAAATTACAAAAAATAGATTTAAGATAGAAGAAGATAGATTACTGTTACTGGTATGTACTCACCCCTTGTAACATAATAATTAAATACACTCCAAACTTCCGTCCAAGCCGGTCTATAATCAAACTAAGTAACGGCGCTGATATTCCAGCGCTGAGAATTAGCATAGTGGTACTCAGTGGGACATTGTTGAATCTCGACAAGAAGTGACCCGAATGTGATGTTATTGTGAGGTTATTTGCTTCTATCCCGTGGGTGATGAGTGGTAGGCTTACTGAAAGAGAATATCCTTTAATTACTTAAATAACTTATTAGTCTTAAATTAGGTCCAATTGTAATTCAATGATGTATCAGTGAAGAGACCATTTATTAAAAAAACCTGAGAAACAGAACAATATATCATAGGTAAATTTGTCGATTCAATTCAAAAAAGCCCCAATTTTTTTCTAAATATTTTCATCACTCGGCAATGGTGTACCAATGTCTTTAACCCCATTAAAATTAATTAAAAGATCATGATTCGTGAAATGAATGGAAGAACGTAGAAATTTTTGCCTTAAAACTAACCTAACCTAAATTAAACATCATAATTTGTGAAATGAATGAAAAATCGTAGAAATTTTTGGCTTTAAACTAACCTAACCTGATCACAAACGCTACTTAGAATAATAAAAAATCATAGCAATTAAATTAAACATCATAATTTGTGAAATGAATGAAAAATCGTAGAAATTTTTGGCTTTAAACTAACCTAACCTGGTCACAAACGCTACTTAGAATAATAAAAAAGCATAACAATTAAATAAAACATCATAATTTGTGAAATGAATGAAAAATCGTAGAAATTTTTTCTTTAAACTAACCTAACCTGGTCGCAAACACTACTTAGAATAATAAAAAAGCATAGCAATTAAATAAAACATCATAATTTGTGAAATGAATGAAAAATCGTAGAAATTTTTGGCTTTAAACTAACCTAACCTGGTCACAAACGCTACTTAGAATAATAAAAAAGCATAACAATTAAATAAAACATCATAATTTGTGAAATGAATGAAAAAACGTAGAAATTTTTGGTTTAAAACTAACCTAACCTGGTCGCAAACACTACTTAGAATAATAAAAAAGCATAGCAATTAAATAAAACATCATAATTTGTGAAATGAATGAAAAATCGTAGAAATTTTTGGCTTTAAACTAACCTAACCTGGTCACAAACGCTACTTAGAATAATAAAAAAGCATAACAATTAAATAAAACATCATAATTTGTGAAATGAATGAAAAAACGTAGAAATTTTTGGTTTAAAACTAACCTAACCTGGTCGCAAACACTACTTAGAATAATAAAAAAGCATAGCAATTAAATAAAACATCATAATTTGTGAAATGAATGAAAAATCGTAGAAATTTTTGGCTTTAAACTAACCTAACCTGGTCACAAACGCTACTTAGAATAATAAAAAAGCATAACAATTAAATAAAACATCATAATTTGTGAAATGAATGAAAAAACGTAGAAATTTTTGGTTAAAACTAACCTAACCTGGTCGCAAACACTACTTAGAATAATAAAAAAGCATAGCAATTAAATAAAACATCATAATTTGTGAAATGAATGAAAAATCGTAGAAATTTTTGGCTTTAAACTAACCTAACCTGGTCACAAACGCTACTTAGAATAATAAAAAAGCATAACAATTAAATAAAACATCATAATTTGTGAAATGAATGAAAAATCGTAGAAATTTTTGGCTTTAAACTAACCTAACCTGATCACAAACGCTACTTAGAATAATAAAAAAGCATAGCAATTAAATAAAACATCATAATTTGTGAAATGAATGAAAAATCGTAGAAAATTTTGGCTTCAAACAGGCTTTAAAGAGACAAAGAGTGGGAATGTTCTAGAATTGTGCAATCGCTACTCAGTAGCAAGCCCGCCTAGAAAGTTCTCGAATATTGTTTAGAATTATTCCGAGGGATATATAAGCGAGCCGAAACGCGTAGTTTGGAATGCGACAACACGAGAAGAACACCGAAACGATAAAGTGCGAATAAAGTGAATACAAGTACAGTGTGAAGAGTGCATAAGTGAAGTAATTAGTGATTGTTTTGTGTGTGTAATTAGTGCATCTCTGCAATTAATTTGTGCCCATAAATTCCTCATTGATTTTTCAAGAAATAAACCCTTGAATAAATCTACGGCATTTTCTATCCGATCCCCTAGCTCGTAACAATATATATATATATATATATATATATTATTTTTTTAAGCGGTCCAAAGCCATGCTCTCTTAATATCACCCGGGGTACATACAAGTCGTAAAGAACGATGAAAAAATTTGGACCTGTTTTACAGGTGGAGCCGTTAATCAACAAATTTACCGTCATACTGCAGGTATAGCCTGGCATCTTCGGTTTTGTAGTTACCACATATATAATGCTAAACCTGCAAGTCTACCACGCATTTTTAGATTTCAATACTAAGCATTCATACCACGTAAGACTAAATATGAGACTATCTTTTTTCTATCGGCCTACAGTTACACCAGTGTCTTCTTTGCCGATGAGTAGAGATGTATGCGATATAAATTTAATGACGTAGAATAAATGATGTGAAGATACACTGTTATGTTATATTCTATATCAAACATATTTTATTTTTATTTTATCAAGTTATAGTTTTCTAAGGACATTATGGCGTTCTTAACTTAATGTTAGCAAATAAATGCGTCCATTTATTACAGTTATTTGGCCAATTACACTTATTAAACGTAGGTCAAGTGACTTTTAGATATTGTATAAAGGACACAACTTGTACCAGAAATATTACTGTCAAGACATTGCTAAGTATTTGTAAAATTATATTTTTGTTATAGCATTTCTCGTTTTTTTTTTAAATTTAAGTTAATGTTTTTAATTGAAGTATAATATATTAATAATGTTATTAATATCTTAGTAACCAAATGATGGGCGGGTCAAGTGCTACGGTGCCCTAATGAAAAATGGAGCAAAATATTGACAAACGTCACCTAGCGACGGAAACACATATGATCACAGTGTTTTAAAACATAAATGCTATGTTATTATAAATAATAAAAGCGAGTATAACTTTATAACTGACACAGTGGCTACACCGCTTAGGTCTGGCCCTTAGATATCTGTATCTGTATCAATATCATTTGTCAATCTAATGGGCAAGTAGGTGATCAGCCCTCTGTGCCCGACATCGACGAGTCTACCAGTTGCCTCACGATGTTTTCCTTCACCGTATAAGACAGAAAGTCCATTGGTTCAAACCTACGACTTCAGGGGTTGCACGATACTAGTTATAAATATTAAGAAATAAGATGACGTGGCTGATATGCACTCGGAACATCGAATTATACAAAATGAAACGTAAAAATAAATCAGAAGCGTGACTCTTTTTACTCAGATGAGACCCAGACCTAATCAGAGATACTATCTATCTGTATCTAGATCTATCTGTATGTATTTCAATATCATTTGTCAATCTAATAAGCAAGTAGGTGATCATCCTCCTATGCCTGACACACGCCGTCGACTTTTTGAGTCTAAGGCAAGTTTCCTCACGACGGCCTTCACCGTTCAAACTAATGACATAGAAAGAATCTCCATTTGTTCACAGCCGGGGATCAAACCGCATGGATGACTGTAGTTTTAATGTTGTAACAAAAAAAAATAGCAAGCACGGCGGTTTATTTTAAGTAAAACCCCTAAACTGTCTCAGGCATGCGATCATAGATCTGTGGCCAAGAAGCTGGGCAACAGTGTCAACCTTACCGATAAAGAGACTTTGTTTACTTAAACTAGGTCTGGCTTCCGCCAGGCTCAGGAAATATCCTCATGATAATTGATATTTATGGGCGAGTTGAGGCCCCCTTGTGCAAACACAACGAAATAATGTGTTAAAATAAATAACACACTTTTATTTTCTAACTACTATTTTAATATTGTTACGAAGACGGGTCGACTGCATGTTTCTAGATTTTTCCACTAGTTAGAGAACTTTTCAGCAGGCTGTAATATGATTTCTGACCGTTTCAGGAGAGGGTCAATCACATATTAGAAAATTGTAATTTTCATAATGTTACCCTAGTTTTCAGGAAGCTGAAACCTTTTTTCAGTCGGTTTCAGAACATGTGTAGTCGAGTGGTGCAGTTTTCAGGAGACCCGTTTTCAGGCGTTTTCAGGCCTAGTTATACCCCTTTGATGAAGGAATATTCTAGACCGAACTTTCTAGGTGTGAGACAAGGACGAAATGATACGAGAGAGAGAGAGAGAGAAGATCAGAACTTTCTCGAAACTAGACGAGCACTCTAGAACGCCGTGCGACAAGGACGGAGCAACGTGCGAAAGAGACAAAGAGTGCGAACGTTCTAGAATTGTGCAATCGCTACTCAGTAGCAAGCCCGCCTAGAAAGTTCTCGAGTATTGTTTAGAATTATTCCCAGGGATATATAAGCGAGCCGAAACGCGACTAGTCACTTAGTTTTGAATGTGATAACAAGAGCGAAACACCAAAGCGATAAAGTGCGAATAAAGTGATTACAAGTGATAAAGTACTGTGTGAAGTGTGCATAAGTGAAGTAATTAGTGACTGTGTTTTTGTGTGCTATTAGTGCATTTCTGCAATTAATTTATGCCCATAAATTCCTCATTGATTTATTAAGAAATAAACCTTTGAAGAAATCTACGGCATTTTCTATCCGATCCCCTAGCTTGTATCATACCTTGAATTACATAGTTCGAATTACTAGCGCTGTTAAATGTCTACTTGTAAATGTTATACTCGAAAACCAAAGAAATTATAATACATATTTTTACGACTCATTATAATGTGTAACCTTTTAAGTTCCATAACAGAAAAACTTAATAAATGTCTTCTAGTCGAGCACGATTTTCGAGATGACATCAAAAAAGAGTGGAGCATTACGTACATACTCGTGCGCAAGTTCGGCTCTGTACATCGAGAGCAAACAACGTGTCTGGTGAGAGAATGTTGAGGTATTTGCTACCGCGGCTAATAAATGGTCCCCATCAGATATTAGATAGCTTAACGTTAACTAATATAAAAAAGTAAATTGAAAAACTACTTTTACAGAATTTGTCGCCCACGTAAACAAGACTGCTGTGATTAAATTAATATAAACAACAGCGGGTTTCTAATGTAACATATTGATTTATTGTATTATTTTGTAAAATAAATAAAATAAAAAAGTAAAAAATACCTCTTCCATAACCAACTTTATAGTAAAATCCATAAAGCTGTTTAGCACACACGTGAGTGCATGAGTGAGTGTATGTGTGATGTAGTGTGTAATTACATGTCTCAGATGCATCTCCAACTCAGTCATCAGTGTTTATAAGCCAGTCATTCCGTAAAACACATTTGATCTTAATACCGGCAGCTAAAGATAAACTAAGATAAATTCGTTGCTCTCGAAATGCTGATACTTATCTAAATAAGATAAACAAGTGATGCCAGTATTAACTGCTTATCTATTCGCAATGTTTATCTTGACTTTAATTTTTGAGTCAAAAAAGAACTCTTTATACGAGTTATGTAATGTTATATTAGACTGTAACTTTATTTATGGGTTGTTAAGTGACACATCTAAAATTAAAACAGGAAGGTAACATCCTGTTTTAGTATTTTATTTATTCAACTAAACATAACAACCAAATACACAGTATTTACAATTTCCTTAAGTTACATAAATAATAAAAAGAAAATAACAAACACATTTAAAAAGTTTGGTCCTTAGCAGTGTACCTTTAACGCTGGCAGCATTTCCTCGCTTTATTATTCCTTCCTTCTCGGAAACGAGAATGTTTTAATACAATTTATGAATATATATATGTGTAGTTTTCGCTCGAACGATGAAGGAAAACATCGTAAGGAAACCAGCTTCAGAAACAGGAGGCTGATCACCTACTTGCCTATTAGATTTACAATTGACCATGGATCAAAAATAAAATATATCTATCTGAGGCCCATACCTAAAATGCTTATAGAGCGACTGATGTATTTTATTTTTATTTATTTTATGTAGTTTATAATAAAAAGCGCTAACGAAAGCTTAACAATCTTGTCGCCAATACGCCAGTTTCGGTAGTGTTCATGAATTTTTGCTTTTGTTAATGTGTAATCGACATCGCTTTTATATTTATGTGTATATATTTATGTATTATTAGTAAGTCTATTTATGTTTAACTGACAACTTGGTAAAATTCCATAAATAAGTCGAATTACAGTTTTTTTGTTAGTTAATCCCTAATTTTATATTAAAATAAATAATAAATAAATCAATGGCGCTTCAACCTTTTTAGCTCTGGGCCTCAGATTTCTGTATCTGTTACATGATCGTTTGTGAATTGAATAGGCAAGTAGGTGATCAGCCTTCTGGGCCTGACGCCAGCCATCGACTTTTTGGGTCTAAGGCAAACCGATTTCCCCACGATGTTTTCCTTCACCGTTCGAGCTTGTGTTAAATGCTCACATAGAAAGAAAATCCATTGGTGCACAGCCGGGGATCGAACCTACGACCTCAGGGATGAGAGATGCAGCTGAAGCTAAATTTCATATTAGTTATAATAATAATCTTTATTTTCTCACAAAAACTTCATACATAAACAAGTTACAGTTATTTATTATTATAAATAAATGATTGCCTTTCTTCTATTGAGGGAACTTTTTGTTTGTGTGAGACTGATGCCCGTTAAAGGTACCTGTGTTAGCGGTTGTCATTCCTCCACCACTACGATAGAAGGTCTTAATAATTAATAATCTCGTGTATTATATGATTAAAGATACTTGACAACAAGGTTTAAACAAATTGTTTCATTTGAACATCTCTCTAACAACCGCTAGCGAACATACTCGCGAGCATATTTATACATTTATTTCAATAACTGTGTGATGTTAATATGCTAATTGGTGGTTTGTAATCTCACAACGAGGTATGAAGCAGGTATCTTTGAGTCTATGCCTTTAATGTGTTTTATATAGATAGACATACAAAATGGCAATACTTCATTATTAGTGTTTGTGAATTGCAAACGAACGCAGAAACTTTGGGATTAGAGTCATTTACACCACTAAGGTTACATTATATAAACACAAATTACATTACCCTTTTAAATCAATTGGAAGAACATCCAAACGTTTTACCGACAATAAAGAAACGAATATGTTTGTATGCTAAGTGCTAACCACTGGTAGCTCGATTATTTGTGAACAGATTTTGATAAATGTGTTTTTAAACATTTGTCTCTATTGAGAAAAGGTGTATATCCCTATATTACACACATATATATATATATATATACTTAAACTTACAATTTATTTATGTTTTATTTATTATTTGTTTGTACAGCTGTTGGGAATAAAAAGGACGCCCTGGAATGCTGGGAAGGTGAAATAAACGAGATCGCGGGGAAACATTGTAAATAGCAAGGATGAGAGGCAAATGGAAGAAATTGAAGGAGGTGAATCGACATTGGAGGTCGTGATAAATTAAATATAATAACATAAATGTTATCCTTATTATTATTCGAATGCAGGCTATTTTTATTTCTTATATGAACAGCTCTTAAGATTTTATGTAATTTCTGTATCATTGTTTATAAATAAATATTTCACGATACATATTGATTAATCATTCACTTTACTGAAATTAAAAGTAAAACCGTCATCATACTCAGCACGTTTGTAGAATTCTCTCCAAATCGCCTTAATAATTAGTCTACATATAAAGATAATTCAATCAAATCTTGGACGTTTCTGAATCAAATAAATTTGAATACAGCAATAACTGAAGCAAGAAACTGTAAATGTCTATGACATTAGTATGTTAATAAGGCACTGTATTTGATATAGATTTTTACTCTCCTTTATCAAATAATAATTTCTTTAATATTTTATTTTCATCACGAATATGACCTGTCATTGAAGAATTTTTATCATATATTGAATATTTATTAAGACTGTAATGTAATGTAAAAATGTAAAACATTATCATTGATTAACTCAATAAAACAACGTTGGGTTATCATTAATTCGTTCTAGTTTTTTGTTTAATTTAAAGTTCAGTATTACATTTATAAACAATATGTACGATGTACAATTGAATTTAATGACAGTTACTTGAAATAATGATCAAAATACAATAAAATGAAAAAATAAAATTTTGCTAACACGTTCACATCCGTCTCTTCTGCCTCATCAAAAATAATAAAAAAACATTAAAAAAATAAATATAAATATAAACACGCATTTGTTGCATTGTTACACAATTAGGTATTTCTTAAAGGAAGGCACTCGGTAGTCTTCTGGAAGCGTGACTGTCTATGGACGGCGATGTCACTGAACATCAGGTAAAGATATCAAAAACGTCGAAATTAATAACGAAAAAGGCCAAACGAAAGTATTCATCAAAAAGTAAGAAAGACTTTTTAAATTAAACTGAAATAAAACCAATTAAAATGCAGTTAAAAATGTCTTGGTAACATTTGTAAAAATAAAACTATTCATAAACATACCCATAAAAGATAAGGCATACTGCTTCCAACAACTTCCTTTATTTTCCGCATTTTCACGCATCGTAATTGTGAAAACCATATCTAAAACTATACACTGACAACACGAAAAGCGGACTGAAAATTATATGGAGTAATCATATTTAAATGAACACAGATGCACAATCAAAAATGAACTCTATCACGTTAACATAAAGTCGATACTTCAATAGCGTATCGCGCTGTTTACAAAGAAATTATAGTAATAAAAGATAAATTTAATGGATAAATTGTGAGTAATAAAGCGACAAGTAGAGTCAATAATACGTGAGATGGTACGCGTTTGTTGACTGAAAGGAGATTTTGCTCTATGCTCCGTTTAGCTACTGGCTTACGTTACTAGATAACTAATGTTCTTCAAGGTAATTCGCCCACGGCCTCTATTGAGACTTAGCATTGAGCAAAATAATTTATTTTTATTTATTGTTTACATAATCTGAAATAAAATGAAGTTTATAACACATTTATAACGTCGAATAGATTTAATTAGTTACCTTAAACACTACTGCCAATGACATACATCGTAACGTTTAGCCATTAAAAGACACAAACAATTGAAACATCGACGCTCCATAGATAGCCGATGAACGAAATCTGTTTTCGACGAGAATTCTCATTCTTATTCCAATACAGGATGTATTCCTGTTTTGGAATAAGAATTTAATGATGTCTGATTAGGAAAAGAAAAAGATGGATTGAGGATATAGAATCGGGAAGCGAATGGAGAAAGAAAGCCATGCATAGAGGGATTTGGAAAAAGCTTATTATTAAGTATAACATGTGGGAATATTGATCTGTCTTCTTCGTAGTAGCTATAGTTCTATTCATTTATCCATTACTAATAAAAATAAAAACAATAAAATGAGATGTATTTGTAATATACCTATCCTACAAGAAAATAAAATTCCTCGAAGGTTTAGGTTATAAGTTTATAATAATACATAGCTTCAATCCGTTAAAGAAGTCTTATCTTCCTCAAAGATTGTCAAAGCACTTGCGAGCCTTCTGGTAATGTAAGTGTCCATTTGCGACGGTATCACTTAACATCAGTTAAACCTCTCCTTTGGAATTTACAATCAGTTGGAACAAATAAAAGTGCTTTAATCTGCACTTGACAGGTGCCATAACATATATTATCAAATTATATAATATCAATAGCAAAGTTAAAACAAATATAGCTATTTATTTTTCCATGTGTCACCTTTATTCAAAAAATCTATTAGTAGAGCCAGTGAACTATCCTATTACAACGCGGCTTTGGGTTTCAATTTTTCAATTCAGCATAATATAAATAAGTTTCGATCGAAACCAACTTCTCATTATTCGTTTCACTTAATATGTTGAAATATAAGCACATATAGTACATATAAATTAACAAAGATGTCTTCTTCTTTTAGTGCACCTCTATTACTAGAGGTTGGCCGTCAGTATCTTGAAGCGTGGCTTGTCCTGTGCCAGATGCAGCAACTCTTCCGCAGTAGCAATACCTGTCCGCTCCCTAACGTTGCGAAGTCATGATTTCTACGCTGTTTTATCCTGGATTTTATCCATAAGAAATAATTAAAGGAGGTGGTGGTCACGCAACGTAACTTTCCTTTGTTTAATGTTCTGCATAAGTATTATCGACATTCCAACTCGTTTAAGAACTTTCCCTTCTAAATCCGGCTTATACGAACAAGGATTTATCCTATTATAATTACGCGCAGGATTATTTCAATTATTAGGGAAAGCTATCGAAGTATTTACGCTTAATTCCCATATATATATAATACCTCCAGCTGGAGGGGTCCTCCATGAAAATGAATAGTGGAGTACCACAAAGGCGATGGGCTGACAACTTAGTTAAGGTTTCTGGGGGGAATTGGATGGAGGATGCTAATAACAGATCCAAGTGCAAAGTTCAGAAGGAGGCCCATAAGGGGTCCATACTGCGGAACACAAAGAAACTGAAATAATAATAACTAACGGCTAAGAGGGATAACAAAACTATCACCCATTTTATATTTTTAATAGTATAGAAGTTATATGGCTTTATTACCAAAAATATAAATATATTTGATATACCTTCTGAATATTTTTTTATTATAAATAAGCTAAAATATATATTTTACATAATGTTACATCTATCTTAACCTAGGTAAACAATCCCTTCCTAGATCAGCAAAAAACCTTTTTAAGCTGGGTTATCTGACAAAAGCTGCTGTAAGCAGTATTCTTTATTGAAGATCGTGTCACTTTAAGGTTACTGCTGGTGCTATCTCTCCACTTCGTTCGGTCTGTGGCTTCCCTTAGCGCAGCTTATGGGGAGACCCGTGAGAATCGTGACCTGGTCACACCAGTGGGTTGGCAACCCCGCGGCGTTTTGCCTTCCACCTTGACGACGACAACCAGCTGTTTCTAGTTCGGGACGGGCGATATGACCAAAGCTAAAACTCTTCTATTGGATTGATCTGTTTGTCTTCTTTTGTTTTTGTAAGTCAAAAGTTCGTTATCGTGAGGCAGCAGTGGCCTAGAGCGATTGATCAGCCTTAGTTGTTTAGCAGCTAGCTTTTCCATAGTGGTTTGCAACTGACAATAGACATCTGATGTAATCGTCTGGCCAGATTTAAGAAAGTTATAGTGAACGACCTCGGTGCTCCACCAAAGGCTCACAAGTAACTTTTTCTGAGAAAATTTTCGCTTGGGGCACGTTTAGGTCAAAGCTGAGTTTATAAAAATGAAATTGAATAATGGATACCCACATCACGGAACGGTAGCGAGTAGTACAACGGATGTCTTCATCAAGTCTTATTAGCGATTCACCTTGATGCTATTGTCTTTACCAAAGAACACTTAGATCTTAAATACATTACTACACCTACATTACTTTGGGGAAAGGGAGATATTCTTTTATTAAACATGTTCTAAGGCAAACGGACATTTATATTAACCCAGAATTATTGTTCTATAATCTCTCTCTTTAATCGGCTCATATCTGACCGTCGTGGTCAGCAACGAAGCATCTTAAGCGGACCATCTGTTTCCACCGGTTTCTGACCAGCTGACCTCTCTTATGACAGTGTAATGAAACCTAATCGATTCAAGTTATTTAATATTTGTCTAGCTATTTGGTGAAATTGCTGAATATCATTCATCTGTTTAGTAATGCGACTAGACTCTGCTTGAACGGCTAATTCAACTAGTTGGCTTCGACATATACATTTGAAAATTCCACAATGGGACGACAGGGCGAATGAACATGCTTGTCTCTTTGCAAGTGCTTGGTAAGATTCCGGCTGTTAAGAGAATGCTACGCAGCTGATAAATGTTTGACATGAAACCAGCTGCCAGTAGAGATATTTCCGAACCAATTCCTTGGGGTCCTTCAAGAAAAAAGCGTTAAAATTTTTAAAGGGCCGGCAACGCACTCGCGAGCCTTCTGAGAAAGAGTGTCCATGGGCGGTATCCCTTAACATCTGATAGCCTAATTTTTTTAATGAACCTTAAGGGAGAATCGAGATTTAACATATGGCTTTAGTATGCATATATAATATTAAATTTACCCTAACATATTATGGTCAATTATTAATATAACCTTTGCCGTTAACCAACTAAGCCATCCTATAAACTAAGCCCATCTTAGCACGCAATCATAGTAATTATTGATTCAAAATGACAGACGGTTTGTAAATTGCATTAGAATCTGACAAGCGCAAAGTCAAATCATTTATTGCAATTAGGCCAATTAAAAAGGCACTTTGGTAAGTCGGAGTTAGTAGTTTCAAATGGAAAAGGATGGACAAGAAACTCCATACTAACTCTTTTAAAATAGATTTTACAATATTTTTTAATGATTACACCATGATTGAACACCATTTACCTAGAATAAAATAAAATTGTCGCATCGTCTTATAAAAAACAATGCCGCAGATAACTAAATTATTATTTCGATACAATACAAAAATTGGAACTATACATTCAACATTATTCTTTATGAGCTAACAGACAAACAGTTGTGAGCGCAAAGCACAAACCTTGAATGGCTCTGTGTAAAACATGGTAAAAAGTGTTATCGGATAAAATAATTTATCAAAAAAATTCAAATATTATTTTCATACATCGGTCACGTGACACAAAACGGTAATAGATTAGCATTAGACCATAATGTAGCATAATAATAATAGCCTTTCATTAAGATAATTTTAAATTTAAACACGTTTCTGTTTCAATCTTCTTTTAGGTACACCCTTTTTTGGCAAAGGCCTCCTCCAAATCCCGCCATTCCTCTCTGCCATGTACCACCAGCTGCCTTCTAAGTTTTCTTTTACTTCATTTTTCTGCTCCTCTTGTCATCTAGTTCTTATCCTAATACTAGAAAGACTTAATTCCGTCGGAGACTGTCTTTGATCCAATGATACGTGTATTTGTGTAATTTATGAAGGATAATTAACTGGTGAAATCTTGTTGTTAGCTTATGTGTTAACAGCCATGGTCCATCATAGAAGCGTTTTGGTGTGTTTTTGTTATTATTAATATTTAATTTACATTTTTAAAGGTTAGGCCTTTATAAATATTCTAAAATATTTTACCTATATAATATAATAATAATACTAATATAATTATTTATAGTTAAAAAGTTTAGTCCCTGTGGCAGTGTACCTATAACGCTGCAGCAGTTCCTCGCTGTATTGCGATGCTTATTCGTTGGGGTGGAAAGCACCAGCTCTGGTGTCACCGGTACCATCTACCAGGCGCCAACTTAAATCTTTAATTAGCGCCCGTGGACTTGGTCTTCTACATGAAAGGGAACAAGAGAACTAGGAACGAACACGATTATTACAATTTTTATCTATCATCTTGAAATGTAAGAAAATTGCGGATACTTTAGCTAAGTTATAAAATTAATTCAAATCTTCCAACTAACATTGATTAAAGTTAAATTTGACACGGAAGAAAATTATGAAAGTGTCGATATAATTAGCTAAGTGAAGTTGGCGAATCATCTAAAGCACTGCAAGTAATTGAAAAACTTGGTGGGTTATGCACGCACTGTGGGATGAAATGCAAAATTGCATTAAAAATTGTTAAGACCATTTAAAGAATGCATGTATACACCGAAAGATCAAACACGGCTGCGGGTGTCCGCAAATTGCACCATGAAGTATTCAAAAAATTGTTACGCCATCGCTATCAAACTATTTAATCACGTTATTAGAAGTTATAGATCACTGACGTGTCATGATTTCAAGAGGAAAGTAATTAGATTTTTAAAAGCAAGGACCTTATAGTGTGTCCGAGTAGTCCATAAGTTGACAACAATTATAAATAACTCAACGTGTTCTATGACTTTATGAAAATTAAGATTGTGACATTGGCATTGCCTATAACGGATTGCGAGGTTTTTTATAACTAAAAGATCTAAATATACTACTTTCTTGCAAATAAATAATTTATTTATTTACCTATATATTGTGTTTTAAAATTACTCCAGACAATATTCCTTTATTGGAAACAATCACCGACCACACCACATCGTACACAACGCAAACCCAAAAAACACACCTTCGTCGCTATATCTTTTGTCTTGTCCCTAAGCTGAAACGGAAAGTAGTTTTCTTGTTCGACAGTAGTCCAATTATACAGTTGTAAGTGTTATTTATAAATTACTTGAAGTACCTTAAATCAATGTCTAACGGATGAGACCAGCTACCCACGACACAGGGAATCCGATTGTGGGGACAAGTGTTTTGATTTTAAATTTACATCCTTTTTTTTATAAATTACATTTTTCAATATTATTATCGATTTGTGTTAATAGAATAGTTAACTTTAAATACTATTGAATTTATATTTAAAATTAATGAGCGGTTTGGAAATAGCTATGATAGTGCCGAACGCAAAAGAGTGTGACTTCATCCCGGCAGTCAATATCAGCCAACCCGGGAAGGTTCTAGTACAAAGATTGAGACTAAAGATCTATTTATACTTCTAAGAATAGGGGGCAAATAGCCAGGAAGCGGACAAAGTGACCATGGATCCTCTCAATGCCAGCGGTCTCGCAATTGCGTTGAAGAAGAATTGGTACGCTCTTTTGGTTTGGTTGGAATTGGTTCGGAAATAGTTCAGCTGTTTCTATAGTAGTGGTAAAATAACGCTCAGTTATGGAACGACGGATGACGTAAGACGGGTGGAGTTTCGTATTCTGCCTAGACGTCCGATCTTGAAACGCTCTCCTCTCTCGATCTAATTAACTTCTTCTGTTCTTCACTTGTGTTCAGGGTTCAATAGGGAGACCAACAATGTGGAATCTAATTGATCCCGCCCCTACAGGGCTTACGAAATGGTGGTGAGTACGTGCAGCCTTTGAGAATGACACCGTTTTGATTTCGGAAGGAGAGATTTGTGATATCCAGCAGAACCTTAACCTAACCGGATACATAGATGGGGTATCCTATACACAAACCGAAGTTTGCGCCACACAAGGCCAAAGCCATGATACTTATTTATATAAAAAATAGAGCTAACACTGATTTTAAACTAAAAGGTAATAAAAGTTAGTCTTCAATTTAAACTACCTTTAGTAACTAATAATTTCAGATGAACACAAAAGTTACTAAAACTTCCCATAATTTAAGTTTTCGTCAATTAGAAAATGTATTAAGTTTATGTTTAATACTGTTGTGTATGAAGTGTTGCGTAATTCTCAACCCTCAGTTGGTTGTTTGGACGCTTTACCACGTCCATACACTCTCAATGTCGCGTGTGTATTCGGCCTCTGACTAGAATCATCATCAACAATGGCTCAACCCGTTGTGGGCCTCTACAAGTATATTTCGTCATTGCAATCTGTTTCGTGCAAGATCGGTTCTATACTTTAGGTCTCATAATCGGTTGGTATTTATCGGGACCGGTGATTAGCCCATCTAAATCTACGCACTTGACAGGGTTGCCCTGGGCCCTATGTCCTGTACCTTAATTTCGGATGTTGTCCCTTCTCTGTTTCAGCTACTGCACCGCAAGAAGTTATGGGAGTGGCACCCGCTTGAGAACGGAGAGTGCAAAATTGCGACGCGACATGAACGTGAGCTAGGACTTGCAGACCATCCTAAACCCCGCTACCGAGTGTAATAAAAGCATTTCCCAGCATTTGGACAGAAGCATTTCCCCAGAGGAGAGATCCCCTGCATCATCTTTTCTATGCACAGATGTTATTACATAGTGTCAGTTGAACTGACTAGCCTTCAGGATAGAATAGAACAAAAAACTTATAGAAGTTCAAATTCTCGATTTAGCACGAATCTCAAAAGCCCATACGAAAGTAAACATAACGTCATGCACGGCTGATCACCGTGTTACCTATGATTAATGTATCAGGCAGAAAATTCAAATACCATAAAAGATGAAAAACAATGAAAAACGTAAATCACTTAGAAAAATAAACGCAATATATCTTTCACATACCAAATAATCCCTTACAAATACTTAAGTATAATTGTTTCTGACGTATGAGCAAATTCTCTCGACATCCGTCGGTTCCCATTTCGTTTTGACTTTGACTATTTACGATCCTTAAAATGTTTTTTTCATGATATTAGGGAAAGGTTCCGTGCCGAGCGAGAATTTTAAATATGCTGAGGGGAAAGTTTGTGATTTGTAATACCAGCGGTCTATGCACGGCATTTATTTTTAGATATATTTTAGATCTTAATGCTATGTTACTCAGAGATAATGTATAATTTTAACGTTGAGTGCATGAAGACGTTGTATTAGATTTATTTTCATTTTTATATAGAATTTATTTTGTTACAAAAATACAAATATATTTCCTTTTTATATGAGTTTGAAGTAAAACTACAATTGATGTTTGATCCAATTAATGAAATTATGTAATAATCTCAGTAGTAATAAGGTAAAATTAAATAATTGTATTATTTGTATTCATGTCTACGATAATAAAAGACTTTTGTTGAACTTTATCTAATTTAACCAATTTCTGTAAAGTTGCATATAGTAGATCTTTTTTTTAAATAAGGTCATAATAATTGTCATTGTCTTCCGTGTGCACACTAGCACGCATTTTTTACTTCAGAGGCATTCTTATATATCTGCGTCACTTCGCTTTGAAGTCATATTACATTATTGGAGCGTTAAAAGATTTAAGATTAACTTGAACTATTCCAGTATTAAATATGTCATCTTGCACTCGGTACAAGCGTTGAACGTGACCTGTGATATGTACGCAGAAAAATGTCTTGATTTATATCCCATTTAGCCTTGACATACTGAAGACTGTTTTTTTGTTAGAATATAATCTTTCAACCAAATGCGCTAACATTTTTACAAACTTATACAATTTTGAGTTGACTTCAAAAAACTATTTATGTCAGTATTAATAGGTACGTATATCGTAAATGTGTGATTGTCCTCAAATATTTCTCAAAATCAAAAGCCTAATTAAGATCAATGTAATAATTATATATAACTAGTGGATCCAACAGGCGTTGTCCTGTACACACGTCTTGCGTACAAAACATATCTAATAATGTAAATCATTCACGACTTTACTAAAACACACAAAAATATCATCAAAATCTGTCCAGCCGTTTAGGAGTTTAATGACGACAACATGCACAGCAGATTTATATAAAAACCAACTGTTTATTTGCTGTATGAATAAAAAATCTAGATACCCACTGCAGTGTCATCTGCCGGGTTGTTTTGTGAATTTAAACCATCCAGGATGCCACCGAAACGCATACAAAAAATCATTCAAAACGGTTCAAACGTTTATGTACAGTTCAGTGACATGATATACACGTGCAGTAAATATATATATATATATAAAGATATACAAAAAACAAAATAGACGAAGCTTCGTTTTTGTGCTAAAACGACTAAAGGAAACTGTTACCCGTGATATGCATAACATGTTTCATCTTACTTAGATATGGATATAGTTTGGGGAGATTCAGTCGAAGTACATAGAATACTCAAAAGAAATGTATTATAGCAATTTATGGAGCAAACTATCTTGATAGTTGCGTACCTTTATTTAAGAAGCTCAAAATTGCAACTCTTCCCTGTTTTTATATTTTAGAAATGTCCTTACTCGTCCACAGAAATATACATATTTTTAAGTCTAAGTAAGAAGTAGACATGGGAAGAAATTGGCTGTGTCAAAAATCAACTGGAACTGTTTAGGAAATACACCTTTTGTATGGCAATTAAAGTTACAATAATTTACCAAAAGAATTAAAAGATCTTCCGTCTAGAGTCTTTAAAAACCGACTTGGTGTATTAAATGTATTATTCAATAAATGATTATTTGCGTGAGACAGTGTAGTTGATATAAATTTAATAACGTCTGATATGATATGTACGATACAAATAATAAAAGAATTTTCCAATTTATATAACTAAAGTACACACTACATGTAAAATGTAAAATTCCTTTAAAGACGAAAAAGCAATCAAATCATTCAATACAACTAAATAAACTAACTAACTATTGCTGTGTTATAAATCCGTTAAGGTAAGATTTAGATTAAGAAAAGACTTAGTCCTACGTCTGACGTCAAAAATATACTGGATAAATCGTTATTAAAACTAATTTAATTAAGGTTTTCAAATGTTCCATCCAAATAAGTAATGGGAACTCGCTCCGCTTGTATTTTTATACTGAGACCTAATATCTGAAATATAAGTGTTTTTATGTATGTTAGCGACATTTTTAATGGCATTCAGAATTTATTACTTAATTCCGAGTGTCCTTAATTCGTCATTGAATATATTGAAATAGACAACTATATAGACTTGAACATCAATCTCGGCCAATGATCTCACGTCAAAACGCTTGGGCCATGCGTTGGTCATATTGTATTTTTTATATTTTGTACTCACCATTTCTATTTAATATTTCTTATTACTAGACTTAGTTAAGAGAAAGCCCGGTAGACCAAGGCGTCGTTGGTGGGATGAAGTTGCCAAGGAGCTCGAAACAAACAAAAGGGGGAAGCAAGAAATGCGATGGCAAAATATACTTGAGGAGGCTAAGGGCCCAGGGACCAGGCGCTGTATAGCCATTGATGATGATGATGAAAGACTACTTACAAATTTCTATTACAATATTCTTAACATTGCCATCGCGAAAAACTCGTTCACTAATTTGGATGGTCAACTGTTTTTTTTACAAAATATTTGTTAGGACTTGCAACTAAATTACTCAACATGACATTGAATTCATGATTAAAAAATAAATAAATCAATGGCGCTACAACTTTTTTAGCATTAATGGTTTAATGACCTCAGATTTATGTATCTGTTTAATGATCATTTGTTAATCTAATAGGCAAACAGGTGATCAGCCTTCTGTGACTGACGCACGCCGCGCCATCGACTTTTTGGGTCTAAGGCAAGCCGGTTTATTATCCAATAATCTAAAAGGAAGTAATTAAAAACTAAGTAAAATAAAACTTTTATGATAGCAAAAATATGTCTGTAGTCCGAGTTAGACTTTCCACTGCCACTAGATCGGTATCTACGCAAGTGTAACCGCGTAGCATTGCTAGTATAATATATTTTTTTAAGACTGTTAATTAAAGGAATAAGTCAAAAGCTCCTGAACATTGTTTTCGATTAAAGTTATAATGACTTTAAAAGACACTGGTTCGTCTTCAAAAATTTATCAATGTATAGGTACTCTAACGCGCCTCTAACTATGGCATACACTCGTATGTATTTCAAAACTAATGCGACCAGGTCTTTTTTTATACGATAGAGAATAATAATGGCCATTATCAGCAACCGCAGCTCAAGTCAACCCATTTTGTTACATTTATTCATATAGGTAACACAATGTACACTTATGAACGCCAAAGGAAGGAAATATACATTAAATGCTTCTAATTTTACATTTACTGCCAGTTCTCAAATCAAGGTCGTAGAACGGAAGAGAAGAACTGGCAATAAACTCTCTTAATCGCCATTTTTTTGTTGGTTAGGAGCTGCAATCATAACACCATGTTCCACATGACATCTTAAGTAATAAATAATAAATACAATCAATTAAAAACAAAGATTTGTCTCAGATCGTCAAAGATCCTCCATCAGCAGGAGGCATGGCATGGAGGTTTGAGTACCCTTTTCTTAAAAACATGTAGTAAGGCCTCCACTGGAACCTGATTCCCAAATGCCTAGCCTATCAAAGCGAAGTGAATGTGGAAGATTTTCAGCCATTGAGGCGGTGCGGCTACACACATTTAAAACATGGCTCGTGCGGTGATGTGAATAGCCTTGAGGCCATGCCTCCATTGCCAAAAGAGTGCTGAACGTTTTTCTTGCCACGCCGCCCTCAACGACATGATTCGCCGCTCGCTGTCTTTCCTTCGTTAATATTCCACTCATTTTGGAACCACAATGGGTAGTAACCAGATGGAATGTGACTCTTTCAATTATTATTATTCTATTTAGTTTAAACATAAATAATCTGAATTTGTGTGTGTGAAGCTTAAAAAATTTTAATTAAAATCAAATAGTTTTAATGTTCTTAGTTCCTACCTAAACATAGCTCCAAGCAAATGTTTTCTTCTGTATACGTTTTCAATTTAAATAATAATAGAAATCTTAATTGCAGTTTCCAATAATAGGTTTTATCAATAGAAAAATGTTTTAACGAAGATTAAGTGAATTATTGGAACTGATTGTATTCAAATTGGCTTCACAAGGTGATGGAGTAATTATAAAAACGCTTGATTGAAAATTTAACGATGTTTCATTTTATGTCGGATATAGAAGATGTATGATGAAGATTTTAATAGTTTGAGTTAGTTTTTTAGTGATATCCATAAAAACTAATTGGCGAGCTCGCGAGTGCTACCGTTTAAGAATTGGTACGCTCCTTTCTAGGACCCTAAGCGGAATTGGTTCCAAAATATTTCAGTGGGCAGCTAGTTACACATATTTGTTTTGCGCGCCAAAACCTGCATTAAAAACGCAGTGGAAGGCACGTCGAGGAATGGGGTGGAATGTCGTATTCTGCCTCGACGACCGATGATGATACTTAGCTGCAGGTGTTAATCTGAACAAATCATATGAAAAATTTGTTTATTTTTTGCCAGTGGCTCGGCCTTTTCTTATCATAATGTATATATGTAGGTGATCTGCCTTCGGTTCCACGCGTCGATTTTTAGGTCTAAATAATTTTCCTCGCGATGTTATCCTTCACAAAATTCCATTGATGCACAACCGTGATTCAAAAACACTTTATTATATCGGCAGGTACCATAAATTATATAAATCTTTATAGAATACACATAGACATTAAACATATAAACACATATTACAGATAATAATAAACACAAATACTTTAAATTATTTCAAACAAGGAAAAGTAAATACTAATGCTATATCAGTTTGATTATTGTTCGGGAAGGCAATCCTCCTGTTTACACAAACCCTAAACAAACATGGGCTGCATTCAAACTGAGTGCCGACTTTGATTATCCACCGTTCAATCAGAACTAAATTAATTATATTTAAGAAAAAAACATTTCAGACACAAAAATTTGGTTTAGTAATAACGGGGCTTAAAACTGTCAGTAATTTTGCTACTTTAAATACTTAAGCATACGGCAACTCATTCAATGCTGCCAAAGGTTAGGAAGCTATAAAGCGATAAAGATGTAACTAAATTATATATAAATTAAATATTTTAAGGAATGTATAATTAAGTTTGTTATGAAAGAGCTGGAAACCCTGACACAGGTATGTTTTTTTATGTAAAAATCCCAAATCCCAAATTCCCAAATCTTACACATTGTAATGCAATTGTACTTAAAATGAATAAACATATTTTATTATTATTATTATTATACTACCTATCTACCTGCCTACTACCCATGTACCTACTACCTACCTACCTACCCAACTACCTACCTACCCACCTACCTACTACCTACCCACCTACCTACTACCTACCTAACTGCCTATCCACCTTCCTGCCTACACTACACACTACACACTGTACGTAGCCCTTTCCCGTAAAAATAATCGTTCTAGTAACTCACAACACTGGTTCTGCAACCCAAAGATGTCACCAACGAATGTTCCGCCGCAATCTGCCCTGTGCCATTAATGTATCGGGCGATACAATAAAATGTTCAACATCTCGTCATTATCCTAACTATTTTTGTATCAAATAGGTTAAACATTTTCTTGAAAACCAAACTAAGTAAATGCCGTGGCTATTATTCACGATTAATGGCTAATTGCACACTTTACTTCATTGTAATAGGCACTACAGTTTTGTTGTGGACAATATATGTCAAAGTGATTGGGAAGTTTACCAGGGCGAGATTTAGAGTATAGCAACGCAACTGGGGCCTCCACAAAAACGACCATAATGAAAACTTCGGAAAAGAAAATATATTTTGATATATTTTTTTAAGTTTGTTAAATACTAAATAATCTACTTGGTTTCATAATAAATTATTTGCTTTGATGCCCCGAAGTCTTCAGACCTCTAAATCAGTGTTTAAACCTTTAATATTTCGGTGAGTAGCCGGAATAGAAAAGTTAGAGACGGCAAAGGCAAAATAGTTTTAAGGAAAAATCCAATGGCATGGGTGCCACTTTATTGTTAAAGGTGGGCTGTTAACAACTTGATGCCGGTCCACTCCCGTCCACACCACGACCTCTTCCTTCTATCATCTCGTCTCTTGCCTTGAAAAAATCAAGTCCATCATTATAAGTTAAATCGTGTTCGATATATGCGACTTTCCGCATTTGACGTCTGCATAAAGTTTCGCGTTGTTCCGATTCCTTTAAGGACTTTTCATTCTTCAATCTCTGAAACCAGCTAATGCGAATCATACCGTAACACTAAAAAGCTTCAAGGCGTCATTTAACAAAGTTAACCTACCGTTCGTGGATACGGGATTTAATAGTGGAACGAAACAACTGTTAGACTGTTATATGAGTTGAGAATTTATTTCGAAGGTAATTCCACGATTTGGGCGTTTGTGAATCTGTACGTAAGTATAAGGTGGTGCACAAGGTGGTTTGAGGCATATACATCTTAGGAAGGTGTACACCCATTTTACCCGCTCATGTATCTAACCATATTTTTTCTTGGTTCTATGGGCTATGGGGTACAATGAGCAATCGTACTACTTAATCAGAAAGGCGGATGTCAGAAGGCGACATCCGCCGTTAATTCATTAATAGCTTGAACTCACCTTCTATAGGCACATATGATTCGCTGTATTAATTAGTCAAATAATTACTATTTATTATCCGTTGATTGAACAGACTACTACGTAATGTACACTTATGAACGTCAGTACAAAAATAATGGAACTAAATTACCACAAATCTTTGAAGTGTTTGTAGGTAATTGTAATTCATCATAGTGCACAGTGCGTTTTTAAGACACTTTCTGAGCATCACCTCTTTGTGGAACCAGCTGCAAGAAGAGGTTTGGTCAAACAGCGTGACGGCGACCGAGCGCTGACGGTACGCCGACTCGCCGCACTGGGCGTGATTTCTCGAGTATTTCGAAAGAAGCCTTTCAAGCTCGCATTTTTGTATTGGGAATGGTCCAAATTACAAAAAAATGTGACCTCGACGATGACTTGACGTAACCGCTCGTTGACATTTCCTATTTTAATTTGTAACTTACAACTGCTCACATTCCGCCAGCGTCTCCGTCCTGCCCCGTCCGCTGATAGAGCGAACCTTAAGTGTCCTGCCTTCTCATGAACCTTCTGTCCCATAAAATGTGTATAAACTATTATTTAATTATTCTCTATAAAATAAACATAGTTCTACGCTATTATTATGGTAATACCTAATACTCCTTATTGAATGGTATTATAAGATATTTGAGATGAATATTAAATTTAGTTCGATACATCTACGTGTTTAGGAATAAATTTATCCTAAGATCAGATTAAGATAATATTATTCGATATAATATTACGGAAGAGTATATCCCTGGTTATGGGAAAATTCCGGAAATAGACTTAGGCCAGTAACTAGCGTGCCTACAATGCGGAGATTGCGCGCTTTACATTGTCAAATTCAAGGCAAATATAAAACCAACATTTTGAATAGTTACACTAAGAGGTGGGGAAAACTATAGCCCCAGATGGAGAAAACAGCAAGCTAGCGGTCATAGCGAAAAGACTTAAATGGGTCATTGCGACTGCTGTTTTATAATTTAATATATCTCTCAATCAACTGTTATGGGTTTTAACATTAAATCAAAAAGCACATATTAGGATATTTATAAAAGGAACTTCAAACAAGTAATGAAGCGTTCAATTATAACGTAATAAATTTTGGGGGGGGGGGGGGTGTCCTCTTGTAAAACGTTAATGCGGGTTAATGTTAATATTGTTACGAGCTAGGGGATCGGATAGAAAATGCCGTAGATTTCTTCAAGGGTTTATTTCTTAAAAAATCAATGAGGAATTTATGGGCACAAAATTAATTGCAGAGATTCACTAATAACACACAAAAACACAGTCACTAAATACTTCACTTATGCACACTTCACACAGTACTTTATCACTTATATTCACTTTATTCGCACTTTATCGCTTCGGTGTTTCTCCCTTGTCATCGCATTCCAAACTAAAGCCGACTAGTCGCGTTTCGGCTCGCTTATATATCCCTGGGAATAATTCTAAACAATATTCGAGAACTTTCTAGGCGGGCTTGCTACTGAGTAGCGATTGCACATTTCTAGAACGTCCGCACTCTTCGTCTCTTTCGCACGTTGCTCCGTCCTTGTCGTACGGCGTTCTAGAGTGCTCAGTCTAGTTTCGAGAAAGTTCTGATCTTCTCTCTCTCTCTCTCGTATCATTTCGTCCTTGTCTCACACCTAGAAAGTTCGGTCTAGAATATTCCTTCATCAAAGGGGTATAACTAGGCCTGAAAACGCCTGAAAACGGGTCTCCTGAAAACTGCACCACTCGACTACACATGTTCTGAAACTGACTGAAAAAAATTTTCAGCTTCCTGAAAACTAGGGTAACATTATGGAAATTACAATTTTCTAATATGTGATTGAGCCTCTCCTGAAACGGTCAGAAATCACTTTTCAGCCTGCTGAAAAGTTCTCTAACTAGTGGAAAAATCTAGAAACATTGTAGTCGACCCGTCTTCGTAACACTACCCCCTCCTTAGACATGCTCGTCCCGAGCATCATTACTCCCTTTATAGGTGGCCATTATCTTTTCCCATCGAGTCTGCGGATCCTTAACAGCTGCACAAGCTCTACATTTCTTGATCCAGTCTTCTACATCTGCACGATAATGTATCCAATAAAACATTTCCTTAACCTTCATAAGAGTCCATTTTAATCCTAAATGTCCACTATACAAGTCAGTATGACACATTTCTAATATGTCGCGAACCTTCAATCTTGGTACAACGAACTGCAAATGATCGCCTTGAGCATTTTTCAATTTGCGACATAACACTCCATTATGTAGAACTAAACTATCCCATTGAGCCCAGTAACTCTTATTAGTGTTACTTGTAGATGCAACTTTACTCCATTGCGGCTTGACAGCTGAAGATTTCATCCAGACCAGAATGGGTTTAATGTCAGAATCTTGATGTTGCTCTTCCTGAATTAATTTACCACACCAATCTGGACTTATGGTATCTGTTCTTAGTATCCTCACGTGGTCATTATCCCTTCCATCCTGTTCGTTAACTTTATCGCACGGTCTTTGAGACACATCATCTGAACTCCTTCTTAGCTCTCTTTCATGGGTTGATAACATGTCAGAAAATTTCTTCAAATGTCCCTCTGCCTTTGATAGAAGTATTGACAGGACTTCCGTATAGTTATCCGGAACTGTTTGAACTGTGTTCCACTCTTTTTGATTACTGACTTGTCCGTCCACATTGATTACTCTGCAGGCATCATAACCACTTTTTGAACGGTTACCTTTAAAGCAAACTTCCTGTTTTCCACACTTGAACATTCCTTTTTCTAGATCTATCTTACACTTATAGAACTTCATAAAGTCCAAACCGATTATACAGTCATCTACTATGTCAGCAAGAACAACTTTATGTCTGTAAAAACTTCCACCAATCTTGAAGGTTGCGATACCTTCTCCCCGATCGGTTATGCGCTGACCTGTTGCCGTCTCAAGCTGTACAATTCCTCTAGAAGGGCTTTTATAAAATGTCTTCAAAAGCTGATATCTGATCACTGTTCGTGAAGCTCCAGTATCGAGTGTTAGGTTACACTTAGTTCCATTGACTTCTCCGTCGATGACTAAGGTATTCCCACGTCTAACCTTCACATCACCTCGGAAGTCTTTCTTAGGGCACGAAAACCTCATATGCCCTACTTCCCCACAGGTGTAACAGGTTGACCCACGTTGACCATTAGCTTTTTCCGTGATAGCCCTAATGCGGTAAGGTCGATGATCCTTGCAAAATGCTTCCACTTCCAACGCATGAGCAAGAGCATCCTTAAGGTCCTTATGGTGACCGAGGTTCACAGCCATTCGAATTTCACGGTCTCGAATACCGTCGACAAAAGCTTGAACCAACATCTTGTCTGCAACATCTGGTGAGGATGCGTAGGCCTTCCTTACCAGCTTCTCTATTTCAAGTCCCCATTTTTGCAAACTTTCATTTGTCTGCTGTATTCTATCCTTCAATTGAGCCCTGTAAACGTGCTCTAAATGTGCGTCTCCATATCGTGATTCCAGGGCATCTAGCAGTTGCTTCAACGTCACCTTACCTTTCTTGGTATCTAATATGGAGAGGGCTTCGTCTCGCAGTCCCAGAATAAGGGCGGTAACAGCTTGATCGTCAGTCCACCCGTTTGACTCTGCTACAGTCTCAAACTGCAGCTTGTACGCGCCCCAAGAAGATGTACCATCAAAGGGAGGCACTTTCAGATTTCCAGGTGCTGTTACAGTCGTGACAACACCAGTGGTCTTCAGGAATTGGATTTTATTTTCTACTCCAAGGATACGTTTATCCTGCGTGGATAGCTTACAATCCATATCAGATTCCAAATTCTCAATCTTTTTATCTACCTGTATTTTTAGGTCACAAAGTTTTTCTCCTATATGGCGAGCCTGCTCCTCTTGACGTCGTGCCTGCTCCTCTATCATGCGACGTGTCTGAGCCTGTTCTTCCATCATTTGGCGTGTATGTTCTTCTTGACGGCGTGCCTGGTCTTCCATTATTTGTCGTGCCTGTTCTTCTTAACGGCGTGCCTGTTCTTCTTGCCGGCGTGTTTGTTCTTCAATCATTTGGCGTGCCTGTTCTTCTTGACGGCGTGCCTGTTCTTCTTGCCGGCGTGTCTGTTCTTCAATCATTTGGCGTGCCTGTTCTTCTTGACGGCGTGCCTGCTCTTCCTGCCGGCGTGTCTGTTCTTCAATCATTTGGCGTGCCTGTGCCTGTTCCTCCATCATTTGACGCAGAGCAAGATGGATGTTGGCCTCGTTGCTTTCGCCAATCCCACGGTTCGCATCAAAACTTTGTCGTCGCGCGGCGTCACGTGCTAATTGCGCCCTTGTCTGCACTCCCTCCGCAGCTGGAGTCTCTGCCACAGACTCCTCTTGATTCTCCCTTGGAGTAATTGGCATTTTTCTATCCCACTTCTGACACCAAAATGTTACGAGCTAGGGGATCGGATAGAAAATGCCGTAGATTTCTTCAAGGGTTTATTTCTTAAAAAATCAATGAGGAATTTATGGGCACAAAATTAATTGCAGAGATTCACTAATAACACACAAAAACACAGTCACTAAATACTTCACTTATGCACACTTCACACAGTACTTTATCACTTATATTCACTCTATTCGCACTTTATCGCTTCGGTGTTTCTCTCGTGTAATCGCATTCAAAACTAAGTCACTAGTCGCGTTTCGGCTCGCTTATATATCCCTGGGAATAATTCTAAACAATATTCGAGAACTATCTAGGCGGGCTTGCTACTGAGTAGCGATTGCACAATTCTAGAACGTTCGCACTCTTTGTCTCTTTCGCACGTTGCTCCGTCCTTGTCGTACGGCGTTCTAGAGTGCTCGTCTAGTTTCGAGAAAGTTCTGATCTTCTCTCTCTCTCTCTCGTATCATTTCGTCCTTGTCTCACACCTAGAAAGTTCGGTCTAGAATATTCCTTCATCAAAGGGGTATAACTAGGCCTGAAAACGCCTGAAAACGGGTCTCCTGAAAACTGCACCACTCGACTACACATGTTCTGAAACTGACTGAAAAAATGTTTCAGCTTCCTGAAAACTAGGGTAACATTATGGAAATTACAATTTTCTAATATGTGATTGACCCTCTCCTGAAACGGTCAGAAATCATATTACAGCCTGCTGAAAAGTTCTCTAACTAGTGGAAAAATCTAGAAACATTGTAGTCGACCCGTCTTCGTAACAATATTATTTACCACTTTCCAGTATTTTCCACCACATAATGGTAAGTTTTAAGTATAAAGAGTCACTAAACGTTTTACTATTGGCTATAGAAACGTTACGCCGCGTTTCATGGGGGGGGGGGGTCAAGAATATTCAAAAATTGCATGACGTAATACTTAAACGCTCCCTAAGCTAGAAATATACAAAACTAAAATATATTAAACTATAATTATATATATAACATATAATTAGCAAAAACATACCCCTCAAAACAGTTATATCCAAAATTATACATCACACAAGACAGAATTTATCTCTTAAAAGCGTCGAATACACGGCATTCACCGCCCGTGTCTATCGTTTTGTATTGTATTATACAACCTACTAACTAAGAGAATGATAACCATGATTGAATAAATAAATAATAATTACAACTGAAAAACGTACAGTATGTCAAAATACTAGAATTTCAAGAGGCTGTTTTTTTGTTTATGTTTTGGAGACGTAGTGAACAATGGGCTGTAGGATTTACTCTCAACATTAGAAGCTACAACTAGGTCTGGGACTCATACATCTGTATCGGTTTCGAGATTATTTTGTTTTTTCTAGACAAGCAGTTGATTAGCTACTGATAAGCCTACTGATACACACCGTCAACTTAATGGGTCTAAAGCATGCCGGTTTTCTCGATGTTTTCCTTCACCGTACCGTGAGTATTAAATGTGTACATAGAAAGTCCATTGGTGCACAACCGTCGCTCTAACCTGCGACCCCAGTGATGTGAGTCTCGCGTTGAAACCACTAAGCCAACACTTCTCCATTAAATCTGTTAACAAATAAACAAACAAAACTCATACGTTGTTTTTCGAGCTTTAATTTTCGTTCGATGGACCACAATGATTCAGATACAGGTGGTATAAAAACCACCTATATTCTATAAATGAACCGTCAAAACGGCTACACGGAAATTGAGTAAGTTATCGCTAACGAACTCTTGGACCGTGTGCAGTTTAGGGACGACTCACATCTAACTTAAAAATATGTCGCAGCCAACTAGCTTATTTTGCCGTTCAATTAACAGTGTAGCCTTTTAACTAAAACGTTTACTAGCAACCTGACGATATTCAATAATAGCGTTTGTGACAACATTTAATATACTGGCTGGCTATTGCTTAGATTAAATTGCTTGAGTCAATCACAGCTAAATTCATTTTATTATTGTCACTAAACCATTCCATTGTGCTTGGTGTTTTTCATTAAACTTTGGAAAACACCAACAAAGTTATGGTTCTCCGACGCCATATTGACAGTTTGAAGAGTTATGACGCTAGCACGTTAGTGGCAGTAAGTGGAACTAAGATTAAATTACTCGTCAACAGGCTAGGCAAGTAATGAAACGTTGTCGATTCAAATCATTTGCCTAGCTATTTGATCAACTGGCTCAGTCTGTCAGGCCGCTAGTTAAACGGCGCTGTTTAGTTAAGAGGGTAGGTTGTTAATCGAACGGCTAATTAAGCTAGTTGGCAGCAACATATACAGTGTTAATAAAAAATATGATATATGAAATATGACATAATTTATATTTTAAAATTTCTCC
This sequence comes from Pieris brassicae, assembly GCF_905147105.1. Classification (NCBI taxonomy): domain Eukaryota; kingdom Metazoa; phylum Arthropoda; class Insecta; order Lepidoptera; family Pieridae; genus Pieris; species Pieris brassicae. The sequence continues at coordinate 1,300,633 of NC_059673.1, read as the reverse complement.
CGACTTTTCGCGTGTAGAGTAAGTTGTATTACCTGTATTTAATTCCCCGGATATCGACTGACGACGTGTTTAAGCAGAAATGACTCACGGTGTCCTCTATTTTCGCGGATATTATTGGATCCCAATTGTTTAATAAGTTTAGGCCGTCTTCTCTATTGAAATTGGGGTGTTTTTATTTCAATGGCTTCGGCTACCAATCTTGGGAAGAATCCTTTTTCTTTTTACGTAAATTAATTGTAATATAATAATACATAGCTTCAATCCGGTAAACAGTGTTTTCTTAAAATAATTTATATTCTTACGAAAACGGGTTGACTGAAATGAATCATCATTTATTCACAAGTTAAATATATTTTCAGCAAGCTGTTTAATGAGAGACTCTATGCTATATCAGAAAAATAATAATTTTCCCTTTACCCTTGTCAGAGAAAATCTGTCCAAGTGGTACGGTTTTCAGGTGATTTCAGGATTGGCTATTCGGAAGGAATATTCTAGAGTGAACGCTAGGTGTCAACAAGGTCGGTTGATATGCAAAACATATGTACTATTTATCCTTTATTCTCTTTATATAGTTTTTAATCCGCTCAAAAATATTTATTTATCTACTTCTTAACAATTATTCTTATTTTTAATTTTATTTTATTTACATTTTTTACATTCGTTTTTCATCTTGGCTTAAACTGCTAACTTTTACTATTATTATTTGTTTCTACTGAGAATTAGATTCTTTTTTTTTGCGACTGAGGCGCAAATTATCTGCTGTGGTCTCTGGCAGAATGACCAGCGCTGTGGAACAACTCTGCTCCTCAGCATAATGCTGAGCCATGGCCAATTACGACATCAGGACACACGCATTACACAATTAAACCTTTTTCTTAAATTATTATCAAATTATTATCTCACATTCTTTTTTATTATTATTATTTTATGTATTTCTGTGTGTGTGTTTTGTTATTAATAAATGTTATATTTATGTCTATATATTTGTATGTTCAGCTACTTAATACCACTTATGCCTAATGCCAAGCATGAATTGTTTGTCGAGTGACTGTGAAATGCGCTTTAATCACGTAATTGCGTGTTTATAAGTATTACCTTGCGTGATGAACCTTTTTAGGTCTGTTCTTCAGTTTTCCGTATATGTTTCATGATTATTAGTCAATCTAATGGGTAAGTAGGTTCATCAGCCTCCTGTATCATATAAAAGAAGTACATCCATCCACAGCAGGGAAACGAACCTACGATCTCAGGGATGAGAGTCGCACGCTGAAGTTACTACGCGAACTAATTGATAATTAGTAAATCCTTCTCAGTACAATTAAATTTCTCGTAAATTAATTTAAAATTAACCCTTAAAGAGATTAACGTTTTCAATCAGATCCAAGCTCGTAACAATCCAAGATCTTAAACTCACTTATGATTCAGGCATCCTTCTATTTTTCTTTGATTACTTCTATTAGTAGCTAGTTAAGACACCTATGTCTGACACACGTCTAGACTCTAGTATATAAGACCTCGCGAGTTCATCCTTCACTGTACAAGTTGTGTTTTTTCTTCAAATTATATTTATTTGACTGTTTTTTTTCTTTTCCAACGACATTTGGAGCATTTTTTTGTATAAATTCAAATCATTTATTTTAATTAGGCCTATCTAAAAGACACTTTTGGATGTCAAAATTTCAAGTTTAGAAATATCATTAGACTCAGGCCAGGCTCGCGAGTGTGTTGTCGGCCTTTTAAGATTTGGAACGCTTATTAATTAAATTTACATATACTTAAACTACAAAGCTAGTAGAGATAGGATTTGATAACAATTTCCACTAAAACGTCATTAAGTATGAATGCACAAATTTCCTTGATGTGCAAAGTCCCTGCAGAGGCAAGTTAATTCAATCCCTGTATAACGTTCCAGAAAGGTTACAGATAATCCAATACTGATATTTATGTTCAGCGTTGTGTAAAATAAATCACTATAATCAGATTTATGTGAGATATGAACGATACTAGCCAATTATATTTCGGAGGGGAAAATACACATGTATACACATAGCCCCTGAACACGAAATTGCCCCACAAAATGGGGCAAAGTACCAGTTCTTATTAAAGCTAATTTTTTATTACCAGAACCTTGTTTATCATGCTCCTAATGAGTTAAGTTTTCATTTTGTTTAGGTTGTTATAGTTATTTTATTTTGTGTTTGTTTTAATTTTTTCCTTACTCATGTTCTAATATAATTGATGTGTATGTGTGTTAAATTTGTTATGTCATATTTTCTTATATGTTTTTAGGCTTACACACTGTAAGCCAGTACAAATAAATAATTTAGTTAAAATATATAGTTTATTTTCTTAATTTGAGTATTAGCTGTGTGTGTTAGTATAAGTTCTAAAAATTAAGGTCAGTTTTTCGTGTTCTAGTGTTTGTGTCCCACCTTTTAGGGTAAAAGACTCCTCCATATTTTGTCTTTTTCTCTTTTGTTCGAGCCAAAGTGTTACATTTTGTTCACTCAGGCTTTCTTAGTTTTATAAGTGTGGCGATTTCTTAAGTCGTCGGAGTTACGACCCGAGAGTACAGCCCGACGCAGGACTCTCTTCAACTGTTACATTGGATTCATTCGTTACATAGCAATTAACATTTCACTATTCCGCTTACATCCTACCGTTGTTACAATCCTCTACGAGTCATCACAAAATGGGTTATCAAGGTGATTTAAATAATAGAGGATTTTAGGACCTACTATTGTCTTCACCAACATTCATCCAGTTTTCCCCCGCTAAATCTATTACGTCATAGGTCCATCTTTTCTTTTGTCGTCCTATACATATTTTTCCTAGCTACAGTTCACTTTGTTGTTTTCTTTCTTCCAGTCCATCTTATTGCTTAATTATAATCAGGTCTTATATGTATAGAATAGAGATAGATTTAGATATAAATGTATCTAAAATAAAAGGCTAAATTATTAATATCAGTAATACAACCAAATCAGTGGTCCACAATCCTTGGCCCGATCTTGGCCTCAGTGTGCATCATTATTTAATCATTTTTATTTCAACACCAAGTAGGTGAGCAGCCTGATATCTGACATTGCGGCTTGAGACAGACCCACGATGTTTTCCTTCACTGTACCAGCGAGTGTGTGATACACGCATCAACGTGCACTGATACACAGCCGAGGATTGAACCTACGGGATGAGAGCCGCACACTGAATCCACTGACAACACTGCTCTTATAATATGTGTCTATACACAAAAAGCATCGAAGGCATATGTGAAGGCAGTGCAGTGTGTTAATTAAAGATTTAAGTTGGCGCCTGATTAGTACCGGTGACCACAGAGCTGGTGCTTTCCTCGCTCAACAAATAAGTATCGAAACACAGCGAGGAATTGTTGCCAGCGTTATGGGTACTGCCATTGGGACCATACTTTTTTTTATTTTTTTTTATTATGACTATGTAGGTTAAGAAAATTGTAAATAATGTATATTGTTGTCTATGTTTAGGTTTTAATAACTGAATAAAAACTTCTTAATTGGTATGAAGACGAATTTGTTACCTACATAAAGTTTGTACTGTCAACCATAGCTAAGCACTCGATTCGTTACTAAAACTGTTTTAAAAACGCTTAGTTGTGGAACGACGAACATGGAGAAACTATATCTCCGATGCTTCCAATTCAATTGCTTTTCCTAAATGCATAAAATTTAAGTTGTTAAAACATTCCTCCAACTTTATGATACGCACGAAAAAAGACTTGCGCCTAACTAACCTAATACAGTAAACATGAACAAATCCAGCTCCAACTATTTTTCTAATTCAATAGGTTACCAAAGGATAACATTTCAAACAAACCAAGTTACTTAACCGCAAATAAAGCCAACGTAAATTCGTTGCTTTTTACCATACTATTATTAAACATTCCTGGTGTATAGGGTTGCTACACAAAATGTATGTACAATAGAAAATGGTAACAAATACCTATAATAAAATGTAGTTCAACTAGATATTAGAAAGGCTGTCTTACAACCTTATATGTCGAGACTTTAGATTTCCGTAGATTCGAAATAATTTGTTTTATTTAATATTCTGTGCCATACACTAACCGGCGACTTTTTGGGTCTAAGGAACGCCAACGATTTTTCTTTCATCGTATAGATATCGACAAACATCTTGAACAAATGAGGAGTGTTCACGCAAAAGGTTATATCTACAAAAATAGAAATATGTTTTTTTTTCTTGATTCTGGGTCAGTACATTAAAAACTACAATCCCGACTAAATAAAATTGTCCAAAACGCTTTCTTTATTATATAAAATGTGACTTAAAGACAATATGACTGACCAAAACGCTGTAACTTGTAAAAAATTGTACTACGGGTAACTTACTTCCCTCCTTCAAACATAGAGAAAAAAAACGATTACATTTATAGCTTGGTTCTTTAATTCACAATTCTATTGTTTTCTGAAATTTTACTTAACAAGTAGATAAATTTTTGGGTAGACACTCCTCAAATGTTCTTATTATTATTATTACTATGTAGGTTAAGAAATTGTAGATACTGTATATTTGGGGTTTAATAAACAAATAACCATGTGATATGTATGTACTAAGAAAATATCATAGAGTAGATTTCCGGCGAAACTGCTAACTTCTAAATGAAAGACGTAGAACAATATTCATATAACACAAACTAGGAATTTGACAACGGTCACACAGAAATTTGACAACCCTTACGGCCATGACTAATGTTTTATAAACACTACACAATCTGAGAGCAATATTACTAAACAACTTCCGTACATTTTGAAATAGTTCGTTTAGCATATTATGTGTTAATTTTGTTATAATGTATTCCAAAAGTGTGAGTATGACATATATTTCGTGTGTAAATAAGATATGAAAAAATAATATTAGTAAATGTTATCAGACTTTAATTTTGATTTAAAATGTAAGTAGTGTTTTTGTGTTTTAACTTTTGTTTTAAATTCGCAAAATCGTAGCGAAACGGATTAGAAAATTATTAATTACAGGATCACCACTAAATATAAAAGATGACCGACTTAATCTTTAAGCCAACTCCTTAAGAGCGGGCACTATATTTAATTACTGCACATTACTTTGGCCGAGAGCCGTTACAATCGATTTGATAAGACATTGTATATTTTACGAGTTATATGAATAAAAAGCATTTGGCCTTAACTTTATTTATGTTCCGGGAAACATGTTCACCTCACGCGAACTTCAGGCATACGTTTGTTTCACTAGACACTAGAGGTCGGTGGTGGGAGACGCTCGGGTGAAATCATGAATCTTGCTAGCCTAAAGCCTAATTCTTAATACTTTATGAAACTTTTATCTTATATCGATTACACGTCTCTTATTTTCAGCCTTTTATATAATCAATATGATTTTTTACATATTTATATCTGTGATTATCCAACATATTGCTGGAAAAATGATAACAGATGAACATACAAAGGTATCAAGTAATGAATTGTATCCATACATGGCGGCCATTATGAAGAAGACCTCCTACATAAGCGCCGGTGCTTTGATAGATGAAAGTTGGATTATAACTGGAGCTGATTCATTATATATGTAAGAAATCCTTTCATAATCAACAGACGAATGATGATTATTCACTCGCAATATACCCACTTTTAATAAACAATGGATAATAGAACGGATCACACAAAGCTGTAAAAATATTCTGCAAACAATATTAACATTAACACGTTTCGTCATCGGACGTGAATACAAAATGAGCATTTCTTAAAGCAGTTTTTGACGCCACCTCTATGTGGAAGCTAACCACTGAAGTATTTCCAATTCGACTTAGGGTGCTTTAATGAAAGACCGTTACCAATATTTAAAAGGCAACCCACTTGCGAGCCTTCTGGCAATGTGAGTGGCATGGTATCGCTTAACATCAGTTGAGATGCCTTTGAAGAATATAATCTGAACTGGATGCTCTCACACAAACTTATTTTGAAGGTAGTTTATATAACCTTACATCGGAGAATTGGACGTAGCAATAACTCGTTACGAAACGCCAATAACTATTTGCATAATGTCAATACTACATTATTTTATATTTTTATATATATCTCAGTTTTGAAAACTAATAAAGAAGTGTAATGATTAACTTGCAGGTCATGTGATTATCCCCGGGTATGCATTGGTATTGTCTTTGTTCTGGCATGTTCTGTCGTCATGGCAATCACGGGTTTGCATAAATTTTTGTGTAAGAAAACATCGTGAGGGAACCAGCAGTATATACTCAAAAAACAGAGTGTCTCAGCTAGTCTGAAGGTCCTCTGCGATTACTGTGCGTACCGTACAGGAAAAATATCATGAACCATACAAATTTGACTTTTCTTTGCCGCGAATTTTACTATGTAAAGTACTTGTATTGAAGAAATTATTTTTCAGGATCAGAGATCTTTCTCGTATTCTCCGCGTGCGCTTGGGCAGCATCAACTATAAGAAAGGAGGGTTTCTCTCTCCAGTGAAATACATTCACATACACCCACTCTTCGATGACAGCAAGCCTCAGTTTGACATAGCGTTAATCAAGCTAGCCACGCCTCTGCGGCTGACTCCCAACTTGAACCCAATCAAGCTGTTAAAAAAACCACGACAAATAACTGCCACTCATTTTATTGTAACAGCCTGGCCTGGTCCTCTTCAGGTATGGTACTTTCATTGTTAACGTGAACCCTAGTGGCCTAGTGGCCAGTAACTGGGTTCATCATCTAGGTCATGCGTTCGAATTATTAAACATCGACGTCGTGTATCATGCCCAAGTGGCTATTTGCAAATTAAGAAAAATAAATATCGCAGTAATTAAATTTGTGAAACTTTTTTTGAATTCAACCTTATTGTTTTAGACTTATGTTTGTTAAATGGGCTTTATTTAACAGTTGTCGTAGATAAAATCTAATTCGGTCAGATGAAAAAATGGCACTTTAAGGTGTTGTTATTGGAGAATCGTAGAAAATTGAATGATGTATCGTTTGCATTTAAGATAATTAACAATCAGCTCGATTGTCCCAACATTTTAACAAAATGTAAACTTTGTATACCCTCTAGATACCCCAGGCATCGAGCATTCTGATAAACGAGCTGGGTCTGGATATATATTATACAAACTTGCTCCCCTCACATCAATTTTCGTTTTTTTTTTAAATATTATTTCGATCCCTTCGTGTATGTTGTGTTAGCCGATAAGTGCTTGTCACATTAAAATTGTATTTCATTGTTCTTGTACCAAAGTATCAGTGTGCAGAGCGTTGACAAGCTTTTATAAATAAATAAATCATTTACATTTGTACAACATTGTACAGTGTGACAGCTGCAATACATATGTACTAACAATGCTCTGAGTATAAGTATAACCTTCTTAAGCTAAATGAAAACTATAAAATAATAACGTAAATATTGAAAGTAGATATATAGATATAGCTTTGCATTTGGAGGTCACAGTAAATATTACTAAAAAGGTTTCCTGCAGAGGCCAAAAGTGGAACTATTATGATAGCAGTTCAATGTTAAGTTTTTGTATCTAGCGATACCGAGGCTGCTACATTACTAAGGATATTGAGAGCACTGCGAAATTGCCTACAAAAACGAAAACAGTCGCTATTGGAAGTTATAGGGCACCGATGCAGGTGTAAACGTAGTTAATTCCTTGGCTAGATCTACGTAGTAATCTTTTCATTAAACCTTAGGTTTCAAAGAATCATACAAGCCTGGATTCCGTGGAGTTGTTAAGAAGACGTATACTGACAATATCTCACGTCCATCCTTTGGATACTGAGGAATGTGGTGATCACCTGGAAGCCCAGGGAATAAATAATACGGGAGGTGTAATGTGTTTGGATCCAGCAGTCGATGGAGATCCTTGTCAGGTAATGTATTTTAATGAATGAATGAACCGGCTGCACACCGAAGTTTTTACGAACCCTCCTTCAAGAAAAGAGCGTGCTATGTCTTAAAAGGCCGGCAACGCACTTGCGAGCCTCCTGATGAGCGGCTCACCTGTTGTTTCACCACAAGCGGTATCACTATATCGTCACAACTACCTACTTGTCGTACCTACGTACCTACGTACGTTGCGTAGGTTTTAAGAATTGGTTGTTGAAGGACCCTTAGTCAAATTGGTTCGGAAGTATTCCTATGAACAGCCAGTTCAACATAGTGGTGGTGTGTGACAAATAGTGCCTAAAATACTAATGTTGAGTTATATTTCTTGTATCAAATAAGTTGAAACTGGGAATGAAATCTTGTGACACATTTATTTTGGAGAACTGTAAAATAAACAGTAGAAAAGTCATCACAAAGTCTTTACATTACATACATTTAAAATAATGCAACTATCTATCAACTGTTAGTATACTACAAAAGCATACTCATAGTTAAACTGATTAAAGTTCGTATTAACGTTTTTCTAAAATTTTATCGGCCAACGGTCATACCAGCCGTTTTTCGAAGAGGATATTTTTGTTATTATATCATAATGATTGTATTAACACGTTATATTTAAAATTCATTCAATTTGAACCAGTAGTTAAACTGGAATTTCTTAATTTTATCCTTCACTCACTGACTGACCGATCACCACTTTCAGCTGTCATAGAAATTAGTATTTAGTATATAAATCAAGGTAAACCTAAAAAAAAAATTTACAATTTCGGTCCAGATACACCATCTGTCTATATATTAAAAACATAATGAATAATATTGATATGCTGTTAGGTTAGCTAATTACGTAATAACTTAAGATAGAATGTCTGTTATGTAGGAACTGAAAGAATTAACCAACTTGGCATTAAATGGATCTCTATTGATATGCTGTTAGATTAGCTTATTACATAATAATGAAGACAGAATGTCTCTTGAGTTGACTGAAATAATTAACCGACTTGTGTATTAGATGGATCTCATGATGTCGTATGTAATATTGTTTCGTTATAAATAAATAAATAAAACTTCTTACGATAGAAGAACTTGCGGGTTTGGTTTTTTGGCATAATGATTAACCCAAACTAGATATAATTAATCCACTTTACACTGAAGTACTAAGTCGTATTTTACTTGATTTCAGAGAGACACAGGAGCTCCAGTGGTCTTAAACGGAATCCTATGGGGCGTTATATCGTCTTGGAGATCCGAGGACTGCCAGATGGAAAATGGCGCTACATTTGTCACCCTCGTCTCCAATGTGAATATCAGCTCGTGGATACACGCTACTATACATGGCCACAAAGTAACTAAGAAGCACGGCATTGATTATGATGACAATTTTATTTAATTATATAATATAAATTAAATATTATTAACTTCTTTACTTCATTAAGAAAAACACTTTTTGAACGGATTAAAGCTATGTATTGTTATTAAAAACTTATTATTATTTACATAATTCTAAATTTTAAATTTTTTCCGACGTTTCGCGTGCGTCACATCGTCACGGTCACGGTGACCACGCACGCTGAAAAGATTCTTTATTTCAGATTATATCCATATGTAAAATACTTATCCTATATACTATATACTTATAAACACTAATAATCAGCAAGCCAGTTTATTTCTATTTTACAGCTTGTCCTTGGAGAGAGAGAGACCACCTCTAAGAGCTTCCACTCTTCTCGGTGTCTAGCTTTAGACAAACAGGCAGGAGGCTTCCCTGATGTTAAGTGAACCGCTGCCCATGGACACTCGCATTGCCAGAAGGCTTGGCAATGTTATCCGCCCATCTCGTGACGGGTCTTTCTCTGTCTTGTTTTCCAATCCAGCCCAGCGATAGAAGACTCTCAGGTCTTGCTACATGCCCTGACCATCTCTGTTTAAGCTCTACAGCATAGTAAAGGACATCAGTAGCTTTTGTAACGCTTCTTTCATTGTGTCTTTTTTTATTTTAATATTCTGCATGCTCCGATCTTCTTAAAATAAATATGTTTATACATTAAGAAAAACACTTTTTGAACGGACTAAAGCTATGTATTATTATTAAAAACTTATTATTATTTACATACCGACGTTTCGCGTGCTTCTCAGCGTGCGTGCAGTGAAAAGTGTTTTTCTTAATGTGTAAAAGCTATCATAACAAAAGACAATACTATGTTTATATATGATCGCACTCCATTGACACCAAGCGCCTCGACCGCGAATATTTTTTTCTAATACATGTCATTCATCAGAATTTATGTTTTACTGGACTTCTAGTACTTCATTACAGTTTGTGCCTTTCACTACTATTCGATAAGAATGTGTGAGATACGTATTAAGCGGAATTAATCAACAACAACTTGATCACTAAAATACCTAATACAAATAAAAGTTATAAATAAAAGCACCTATAAACTTTCTTCTTTAAAACCACAATATTAAAATCCTTTTTAAAGCGTTTCACTTCACTGTTCACCATTTAGCATTATTGCTAGGACACGATTTTCTTAAGCGCAGACGTTTTAACCCATTAGTTTGGGAAAATATTGCTGAACTGGCAACATTTATTTTTATAGCATGCTAGAGACGTTTTAATACGTTTAACATGCAAGAGGTGACATCTTAGATATACAATAGCAATATGGATTATTATTATTAAGGCTTTATTTCTGACAGTATATATAAACATTTGTTTTAGTTACGTAACCTAACTTAATCTAATACATCAGTTGTGCCAGTTTTCGGGTGCCGGGTTCTGTGACACATAGGCCTCTTCAAGCTGCTTCTATTATTTTCTAATATTAGCTTGTTGTGCAGTAAAAGTTGTGCCTCATATTCACTTACTGTCTGTCCATCGATTGATCTGTCTTACACTTTCCCTTCCGTCTCGTGGTTGCCACTCTGTAAGTTCTCATCGCCAGCACGGCTACATCGTATTCTTTCATTAAAATTGTATTAGATAAAATTAACTACAATTGCTTGAATCTTCGACACGTTCTTCATGATTTTCAGTAGGTCCATAAATTTGTATAAACGACCATTTGTCCTTGAAATTTGGCAGATTTATATTAATAATAACTATTCTATCTGATAAGCCACTGAATTCTTCTACATTTGGTTGTAAGTATTTTTTTTACTAAAGAGATTCAATGCTTCGCCTATTCTTTTTATTCCACTTAATCTTAGAGTGCGAGCCAAGGCTGTATATTTTGCATACTCAGGCTTTCGCATTCATCAACTGCTACAATTTAGCAAATAGTCACGCATATAAAACAAGGAAAGCCTGACTGAGCAAAATGTACAGCCTTGGCTCGTACATTTAGTATGCCCCAACTTATGGCCGTATGGATTAGTAAGGTTTGTATAAAGGGAACTATTTGGATACAGCATTATTATGTGAATAAATTTACGTACATTTGTGTTACGGTACTGTTTGAATTTAATTATCTCAATAATAACTGTATTTAACAGACGACTTGATACTGTAGTAGTTGTATTAGTCAACTTATAGAACCAGCAGAATGTGTGACGGGAAATGCTATATCCCCCGAGTGGGGCAGAGCGTATCCAGTGCAGAAAACTAGCCTGGTCGGGCCTGGTCACGCCTGAGCAGCTCTCTTAGTTTCACTCCACGTCATTACAGCTTCCTTTACCTCTGCAATGATGCTTCATTGCATTGCATTGAGCGGCAATAAAACTATTTATATACGCTTGATAAAAATAAACAAAAAATGTTCTTTATCATAAAACATTTTTAGTTAATTATACAAAAACGAAATCTATATTTATAGTTAAGACAGGACAACGTCGGTCCGCTAGTATTGTAAAAAAAAAATTGTTCTAGTAATAAACATTGTTCAAAGCGCCATCTGTATATTGACGTATAAACGTCATCGAGAATATTTTTCTTATCGGAAAGAGACTTACAACGTGACTCATACAACCATTTTGAAAAGCGTCATCTGTAATTCTACGTATGAACTTCCTTCAGAATATTTTTCACAGAAAGAGACTTAAATCACTATGGTAGTTACCTAAACAACTCCTAGATGCCACTGCACAAAAGTGTTTTTTTTTTTAACTTATTTAATTATAAGATTAATAATAATGTATTTGTGATCTTTATCACACATCTCTAAGCAGAAAAGTATTAATAAATCTGTATGATATATATGACGTATGAGATAAACTAATGCAGGAATCTGGATCGTTAGAATAGTAGACGTTCTACAAAAATTATAAGAAATGTCGATAGTCTCGAGCAGTCGAAAACTGAAGTTATTGAATAAATCGATTAATTATTTTTGTTTCTGGTCTTATTAATCTGAGCTGGCACAACTTTAACAGGCATTTTATGAAAGGCATTTCTCCTGCAGTCAAAAATGTATTATCAAGTCAATTAGTTTATTAAGCGACCTACTGTCTGCAATTAGAAATATTTTGATTTTTTTGAGATTTTATGATTTCAAAACATTAAACTTTTTCTTTAAATTCCATAATATGAGTACCTATTAGCTTCAAAAAATGTTAAGTTAGATAATTTCTTTCTAATATGGCCCCTTTAAGGTATTTTTAAAATAATTATGATGTATTTAATGTGTATGGCAAAAGCCATCAAAAACATAACTTGCTACAATACCAAGTCTCGCAACGCAGTTCATCTGCCGTAAAAACTTGTGAGATCCAAGTAATACCAAGTCGGTCTATTCAGTGCCTACTTAAGAGACCTTCTGTCTTAAGTTACCTAACCTAAAAACATCTTACAATGATCATATTAATATCATGTCTTTTATGTTTTAAATTAACATTGACTTTTAACTTTATCCACAATGATAGTCGAAAATAGCCTGAAGGCCGTGACTCTACTTGGCGAGTGCCGTACCCCCAGACATGGCCATACGATTGGAAAGTTCTGAGTTGTATTGTCATCGAAACACTGCTTCTTATAAGGTAATGGTATGGTTAGGTATGGTTGGTGGACTCACTTTCCGCACTTAGACTCATAATTGGTCCGTTGTGCGTTAAGTCCTGGCTAATTTAGCCAGCCTAGTTCCTTCTAGAAGCATCGAAGTCCCATGGGCACTTCACAGGCTTCAAGGAGCGACCTCACTGTTCCGAGGATTTTTCTACGTTGTTTAGCCACAGCCTCGCATTCCAGGACTACGTGGTTGACTGATTCCTCTGCACTGAAACAGCCTCTATACAAGGGGCGATTTGTCGCGCCTAGGACATTGTTTTGAGACTGGTTCTATTTAAGCTTAGAAGTCGCTTTGTCAGTTGCGGGTTGACTGCTGGCAGAGCAATTTTGGACTGTTTGCAGTCCGCACTTCGCGACCATTGTTGATGCTGGAGTTTAGCTGATTTCTGGCGAATCCAGGTTCGCACTAGCGATAAGGGCAAGGGGAGGAGCGGATACGGGCCAGCAGGCATCATATTGGAGCCTCTTCTCGCAAGCTCGTCGGCAGCATCATTGCCGAGAGAACCACTGTGTCCCTTTATCCACTGCAAGGTAACCCTGTTGGTTAGTTATGGCCTCCAGTGCTTCTTAGAAGGTAAACACTTCTTCTTATGTATCGGAAATTCCATTATATTTAGAACGACTCAAAAGTTATTATTAATGTGCTAGAAGGATTATTTATGATTTTGTAGATATATAGTACCTATTTCATTGGGGTCATTTACTAAAAAAAATGTAGGGAAGAATTTGTAATTATTACCAATAAAAAATCCTCAATATTTTACCTCATTAATTTTTTTATACATAAATTTCACCTCGGAACCTGGATCAATAGGAGATTGGGCACAGTGCTAAGAATAAAAAATAACATTTCTACAAATATCTTTATTAAAATACATCAATATATACATAGTTCTTAGACTAGATTTGTTAATCTTCGCATTAGATGGAAATGTGTACATACTTGATTAATAGTAGACCACAAAAAGTTGTAGATCTAAAAATAAATAATTCAGTGGCGCTACAACATTTTTAGGCCTGGGCCTCAGAGTTTCATTCATTTGCCAATCTAAAACCCAACTATGTGATCATCCTGTGCCTAACACATGCCGTCGACTTTTTGGTTTTAAGACAAGGTTTTCTCACGATGTTTCCCTTCGCCGTTCGAGCGAATGTTAAATGGACTCAATTAACTCAAATTATCTATGAATAACTATAACAAAATTTATCTAACTACCTTCTTTATAACTCTTTAATTCCGATTTAATAGGAGAATAATTAGTTAACATCAACAAGACGGGTTTAGTCTTACGAAAACCTCATACTCATACTTTCTTTTCATTTAAAGATGAATTCAGATAAATTTTGTCATTTTTTTATTAATTACATTAGGGAGCATTAAGTTGGTACCATAGAATATTATTTAGAAGTAAGGATTAGCGCCGAGTAGTTAAAAAAATGTGTGCGTGCACTAGTGTACACACGTATGAAGTGAAACATCTTTATGACCTTATTTTTCGAAAAATCATCTACTATATGCAACTTTACAGAAATTGGTTAAATAAAGTTAAAGTTTAACAAAAGGCTTTTAATATCATAGACATGAATACAAATAATACAATTATTTCATTTTACCTTATTACTATTAAGATTATTACAGAATTTCATTAATTGTAATAGACTTAACTATCATTGTTATCGTTATTATATATTTTTGTTATTAATAGCTCTGTAATCTCTTCGAATCAACCGTGGTAGGGACAAGAAAAAGATAGCGCGTAACGGAAAAATGTGACGGTATTTTTTTCCAACGCCGATAAAGATGTTTCACTTCAAAAAATTGTGGCGAAAATGATAGAAAAGTTCGGAGGAGGCCTTCACTCCGACGGAGTTCGAGTACTAATGGTTTACATAATAGCATAGACTGAATCTAATATAATGTATCTAGTACTCGTGTAAAGGCTAGTTTATTTTATTTATTCCTCCCGTCAAATTCTGTTTTTGACGTATTTCTCAGCTGAATCTTACCCCTTAACCCTTAGGGATAATTACGCGACACCCACAGTTAATATGTTTTTTTCGAGATACGAGAAGTTTAAATAAACAAAATATACCATGTCACTAGATGTTCCAGAAGACACCAGGTCTAATCAAAGGTTTTGCACAGAAAATCTACACTCCCTGCGTAAACTTCGTAAATTTGTTAATATTTTTTTAATTTAAAATGGTCATAGGAACTTACCCCTTTTCTTAGAATATAACCTGTCTCAACACAGCGTAAACACAACTTGCCAGAGACGAAAATATGGATTAATACGAAATTTTAAAATTTAAATCATATTTCAGGTACATATGGCTAATACATATAATTATTTCGATACGAATCTCTGCCGTAACATACACACATTCTATGACGATGATAAATGTGTGGACACCTTTCCTGCCGTTTGGAAGTAAGTCGCGAGGACGTTGTTTGGGTCTCGAAACTGGGAACTGTCGAACAACAGAATGCACGTTTGAATTCCCGTCTGTATTTACCTGTAATAAACAACAGTATATGTCATTATTTACAATAAAAATATCGTATTTTTTGCCGTGACAACGTCCAATAAATTAATGAAGACCAGCTGTACGCACGCACTCATTGTCCCGTTACGCTCATTGTACGCTTGCCCCGCATCTATCTCTTTTCCATCTTCTCTTAGGTCATACGGGTGACCGTTTTTTTGGATCCATACAAAATAGTGATAATTCAAAAAAATGATTCAATTTTATTCATAAAAGTATCCAATCATTTCATCAATGTTGTTACTTTGTCACGTTAAACTATCGTCCGTAAGCCAACTAAATATACAACATTTTTTTTATTATTATATAAACAACATATACTTTTATATCTGAATAGATGTAGAATTCTGAGCAATGTTCTCAGGCGACTGTCATGCCTGAGGTTCGAACCCCGGCTGTGGGGTGAAGGAAAACATCGTGAGGACGTTAACATCGTGAGAGCTTACTTTAGACCCAAAAAGTTGACGGCGTGTATCCAGCACGGGAGGCTGATAACCTACTTGTCTATTCAATTGACAAATTATCATGAAACAGATCTTAAAAGGTTGTAGTGCATCTGATTTATTTTTTATTTTTATGTATAATTCTAATACAGTAATAAATTATTATTATTATTTATTTTCGCAATACAGCGAGCATATACCAGAATTAAAGGTACACTGCCACAGAAACCAAACCTTTTTATTAATTTTTTAAAGATTACTATTATTACCTACTGTGTAGGTTAAGAAAATTGTTAACGCTGTATATTTGATTTTTCTGTTTAGGTTTTGAATTTTTTTTACCGTCTACACAATATATCTCAACTAGAATATTTTAAATAACTTACCACTCATAAAATTATATATCAACGGGTTGATAGCGGAGTTTGCATAGCACAACACATGTGACAGAAGCGCCAAACACGTAAGCAGGTCGTTTTGCTTTATGTCTGGTAGGTATCTGAAAATAAACCAATGTGGTGAGTAAATACATATAATCAATGTAACATAGTAACACAGATGAAGAAACTGCTGTTTTAACACGATAATGCACCGCGTCACAAATCAATATCAATAAGAAGACGGTTGCAAAATTCCATAAATTTGTCTTCTCCGTAATATCCAGATTTGGCCCCCATCGACTTTTTCCTGTTCTCAGACCTCTATAGAATGCTCGCAAAACGAACTGTTGATTATTAGACTATGGCGGGTGTCGAGATATTGAGTCATCCGCCATAGAGTCCTGACCTGTCACCCTGCGACTTATGTATACCCAAGAACTAAAGATAAAATGCGGTGAAAGCCTACGAAAATTCCATACAAGAGACACCTAAGGAAGAATGGGCCCACTGCTTTTCTCAGTATTTCCATCGAATGCGATAATGTGTAGAGAGGAACGGAGATTACTTCGATAAACAATAAAAGTATTGGCAACTTTTTACATTAAGCTGTTTTTCATTTTCTAAATATTTTCAGTGTTATCTAGGTACATTTATCAAAAATGATGTAGAAATGAAATAAAGAGAACATTATGATTATTATGTAAACACTATCAATATGGACACAAATATGAAATAAAGAATTCCCTAACACATTCCTAAAAGCATAACTTTTATAAAATAATCTACAAAGTTACGGAATTAAGGTTTTAATTTTGAACTTCATAAAATTATTTATATATTAATGAAGGTAATATTCACCACTGCAAGCCTTGAAAGTATGAGTATAATTTTTGATGAAATTATTGTAATAACAAAATGACATGTTTGATATTTTAAATGCAAAACGTTTTTCCATTTTCATATATTCAGTAATTGGCTACTCTTCGAGTGTTTTCAAATATATTCGTACATTAAAGCATGTTTTTCATGTTAACAAATTGATACTTTTTTGTATCAATTCGCTTCAACAACTTAATCTCGTAATTTGTATTTGAAGTTCTGTTAGATAAAATGAAAAACATCATTAGCGAGTTGTTAGGTTACATATATATATTAGTTAATAATTACAAGCGTAAACCAAATATTAGTTATCATCTTACACTTGTAGCCAATAAATTGTAATACGTCAGTTTAGTTATAAAGAGACAGTTTAGTTAACACGCATGAACTGTAATACAACATTCTCATTTCCGATAAAAAAAATAGTGGCGGAGAGTTTATTGCCAGTTCTTCTCTTCTGTTCTACGCCCTTGATTTGAGAACTGGCAGTAAATGTAAAATTAGAAGCATTTCATATACATTTCTTTTTTTGACGTTCATAACTGTACATTGTGTTACCTGTATGAACAAAAGATTATGAATTTGAATGTTGACTACACTTATAGTTCAGAACCGTTCAATAGGTTCATGTTAGATTGTTAGCGCAGACCCCACTAGTCCTAATTTTATGTTTATTATAATCTCATGTTTTAAACAAATAAAGCCAGTTGTCATCCAGCTTCAAACAGAGTGTTTCAATTAACATGTTTGAATATCCCTACAACAACCGTCACCGAGCTTAACTACCGCTAATACTTTTTTAGGTCTGGGCCTCATATTTTTGTATATATTTCATAATCATTTGTCAATAAATAAGGCAAGTAGGTTATCAGCTTGTGCCTAACACGCGCCGACAACTTTTTGTGTTTTCGCCAAGCCGGTTTCCTCACGATGTTTACCTATACCGTTCCAGGGAATGTTAAATGTGAACATAGAAATAAAGTCCATTGGTGCACAGCCGGGGATCGAATCTACGACTCTACTCTATAATTTACTCAAAATATCTTCAGGAATGTAACTGACTAGAAAGCACTAAATGGTCTGCATCAATCAACGAGTTTTTTACACAAAAAATATTAAACGTGCAGTAACATTTTTTTTCTTCTGCATGCAGAAGGCTCATCTGTCGTTAAGTGATACCCGCCACCCATGGACACATTGCCAGAAGGCTCGCAATTCCGTTGCCGGCCTTTTAAGAATTTGTACTTGCTTTTCTTAACCTTCCTTGCAAACTGTTTGAAAAACAAATGAGTTTTAAAGCATGCTTGACGTTAGTTGTGTTAGATTATTTGACACAAGAATCAAGGAATTCTTATAATCATAATTGTGTTAATTTATCTCTTAAACAAACATAAATCTTAAATTTAATATCAACTCAATAATCAAGTTTTATATTAAAATTAAAATATGATTTTCGTGTTAAAAGTTGTTGCGCTCACGTCTAATTAAACAAAACCAACAAAATTTTCTATAACATTGTTTTATAGAACAGGACACAAATGGGCAGGAGGCTCATCTGATGTTAAAAGATCTGCCACCAATGGACACTCTCAATGCCGGACGGCTCGCCTATCTTGGCTACCAAAACCAGAGGTATCAAAACCGAATAAATCGACCCCGTGTGCTGGGCACTACGCAGGACTGCTAACTAGCTAGCTAGTTTTTTATATAAGCCGATATATTTCTATTATACACCTTCATCAGGATTTTATAGACGACGTCATTCACTGAACCCTTCCTTCACTCTCACTCTCGCTTCAGCATTTTACCGAGAATCCCGCGTCTAGTTCCTACAGCAACCCCTTTCACGATAAACTGTCATCTGCTTAGGATTTCACGTGATCCACCAGAATATTTAGTTTCAAACATAAAATGCGCTGATTGAGAAAACCATCTCATCATGCTACACCGGATAACACAAATGAAGCCGTATCACAGTTTAGAATTATTATGCAGGTGAAATATCGGCATGTGTATCATTGAGAGCTACAAATATTGACTGTCTGAATAAATTATCGAGTGATCGACAATGTTTGATGTAACGTCAGCCAAATGATTGATTAGCCTTGAGTGACCCATGTTGACATGATCAATTAATTGACTTGCTGAGTCGAGCAGTGCTTACACTAGCTACAGTTAAAGCTATGATACGGTCAGCAAAGAATTGCTTAGATATATTTAAACCAATATTTTTATGGGACGTAAAGCGGCCGATGGACTGCTTAAATGAAGCATGAACCGCCCATAGACACCTGAAGCGCTAAGGGCTTAAAAAATGCCATTCACACGTGGTAGAAGTGACCTACAAACAATGTTGGTTTCAAGATAATGTTACGAATGTCATATTGTTATTAAGTATAATATCAATGATTAATTTTGATGAAATTTTCAATGATTAAATAAATGTTTTATAATTAATTATAAGTAAGTCAGACTTTTCTTTAATTGTTTAATATCAGTCTTAAATTTAGATAAAAACTAAAATAATCAAAGTTTGAAAGTTAATGACACGATAAAGAGACACATGAATTCATAAGATTTAATGTGGGACATAATGATATAAGCATTATACAGTGTATAAACTGCAAGTTAGTGTATATTTGAGAATTTACGGTTCATAATTTTATCACGAGACTTTGAGGACTTTGTTGAAATATTGATTGATTCAACATATAATATAACTCACCTAAGAACAGATAATAGATGAACAGGGAAGTAGCAGACAGCGAACATGACGACCACGGCCACCAGCATCTTGGCAGCCTTGCGACGGGACCGAAGCTGAGCTGAAAATTAACACAATAATTGTATAATAGTATGAACGAGCAGCCCATATTTTACAAGTGAAATTAATTTTGAGATATATTGAAATAATGATAGCCTTAGACATAATTTGACTATTTCGAAGTGAAACTTCTCTAGGCGCATGAGGGTAATTTTGTAACCCAATAATAATAATATTAGCGTCACGAAGGTGTGCAGCGTTTTTGTCGAAGAAAAGGGAGAGAGCGATTGAGACCGATTGAGAGAGAGTGAGAAAGGGCGAACGTAGCATGAAGTTCGTGAACATTGATATATTTAAGACTATTCCGATATGGACTGTGTTGGCCTAAAACATCGTGAGGAAACCAGCTCGCCATAGACCCAAAAAGTGAACGTGTGTCAGGCACAGAAAGCTGATCGCATACTTGCCTATTACATTAGCAAATGATCATAGGAAAATAGGTTGTAGTACTATTGTTTTTTTTTTAATTTTTTTTTTCATTCAATGATACGTCTACCATAAAATCATCAATTATGTTATTGGGCCACGACATATATATGTTGTATACTGATGTAATAGTTCTAATACAAGAAATTATATACAGAATAGTTCTAATTATGTAAGGAAATCCAGCGTATACCATAATATGCGAGAAACTATCCCAAGGGAAATTATGAGTTAGGAAACTTTTTGCTTATTTGTTACATGTGTTGCAATTCCATAAGTAATCGTATAATAATAATACTAACCTCTATGGTTGTGACTCAAATCAAAGAGTCAGTGCCAAAAATCAAAGAATGTAATGAATACAAGGATTGTCTTACGAAATTATAAATTTTTATTCATGAATATGTTTTTAAGGGAATTTATTTTCAAGCTTATGTTTCCAGTATTATGAGTCTGAGGTTGCAAAAACTAAACCACAGTGCATGCTTATAACAAATCTCAGCCACACTGTCAAATGCAAAGACACACACACCCATACACAGAAACACATTAAAAAAATTACTTTAATTTTATTTAAGATATAAACTATAACAGTTTTGTGGAAATTGAATAATAGATAAAATATCTTAAAGATTTATAATGTATTCTTTTAAACCAAAGTCAAAACTACACTTCTCCATCTACTATCTCTATATCTCTGTAGATTCGAAACTAGTTAAGACAAAGGCGTATAATAACTGCCGCTGGAGTATAAACTAAGTTTATATTGAAGTGTGACAAAGTTGTTCGTTCCTGGTTACAACATGTTTTATAACGTATGTTTGCTATGCTCTGCAATATATCCTTTTAGTAACAAAGTGACTTCTATGCCTCAACAGAACTAATCTCAAAATAATGTTAGGGACAATTACGGGCCCATGTCTCCTCCTTATCGTAGGCGCGACAAACAGCCCCTTGTGAGGCTGCTTCAACGCAGAGGAATCAGTCACACACGTAGTCGTACCATGGGTGTGGTTTGATAGTGTCGGACCCCTTATTTTATATTAGTTATAAGCTCTACGATTAAGCGCAGTTGACCTAGCTTCAAAAAATCGTTTAATTTATTCGAACAACCCAGCAACGGTCACTGAACTTAACTCGCCACTGATTTTGTTTATTGCTCTAAAACGTGTGTAATTGAAGTGAAATCTCTTTGTCGTTGTAAAAAAAATTAACGTCAAATTTATCGGTTACGCGTCACATTTCTTTGTTACGTGCCATCTTTTTCTTGTCTCTACCACGGTTGATTACTTGAAATTGGCATAAAGTTAGAACTGTTGCCATTATATAAAAAAAGCTATTAAATATATAAAATTTAATGCAGATAACAATGATAGTAATAATTCTATTACAATTAATGTAATTATGTATATATGTATGTATTTTAGTAGAATTAAGGTAAAATGAAATAATTGTATTATTTGTATTCACGTCTATGATAATAAAAGCCTTTTGTTAATCTTAATCTTACTTAACTTTATTTAACCAATTTTTTTTTATAAAATAGGGGGCAAACGGGCAGGAGGCTCACCTGATGTTAAGTGATACCGCCGCCCATGGACACTCTCAATGCCAGAGGGCTCGCGAGTGCGTTGCCGGCCTTTTAAGAATTTTTACGCTCTTTTCTTGAAGGACCCTAAGTCGAATTGGTTCGGAAATACTTCAGTGGGCAGCTGGTTCCACATAGCGGTGGTGGGCGGCAAAAATTGCCTTGAAAAACGCTCAGTCGTGGAACGTCGGATGTCGAGGTGATACGGGTGGAATTTTGTATTTTGCCTCGACGTCCGATGCTGAAACTCAGCTGCAGGTATTAATCCGAACAACTCCTCTGAACACTCTCCATGGTAAATGCGGTAGAAGATGCAGAGTGACCCCACATCTCAACGCCAAAGGATCGAGCCGCTCGGAGAGGGATTGGTCATCGACGATTCGAACCGCTCTTCGTTGGATACGGTCAAGTGGAAGGAGCTGGTACTGGGGAGCCCCCGCCCAGAGGTGAGAACAGTATTCCATGTGGGGCCGTATTTGCGTTTTATAGAGTTGCAAGCGGTGGCCTGGAGTGAAGTACCGTCTCGCCTTGCTGATCACACCAAGCTTTTTGGAGGCTAATTTAGCCTTTCCCTCCAAATGACCGCGAAACTGAACGTCATTCGATATGTCAACGCCAAGTATTCCGATGCTGGCTGTGGCTTCAAGAAGAGTGTTTTCGAAAAGAGGAGTAGCGACAAAGGGTATTTTTTCGCGAAAAACGCGCAAACTTGTGTCTTCTTGGGGTTAAATTGGACTAGGTTTAGTCTACCCCAGTCCGAGACTCCACGTAGTAGAGTTTCGACTTCAGACACAAGTTTGTTCCGGTACTCTGGACAACTGCCTGAGAAATACCTGCCCGGCCAGTGTAAAGAGTATCCCCAGTGCAGTCGTCCGCATAGCAATGAATGTTGCTAAGTTGCAACATGTCATTGATATGCAGAATAAACAGGGTCGGGGACAAAACACAGCCTTGTGGGACCCCAGCATTCACGGGTTTGGGGTCGGAACATGCTCCGTCGACGATTGATGATATGATTATTAATTATTTGTTACATGTGTTTCAATTCCATAAATAATCGTATAATAATAATACTAACCTCTATGATCTACTACTATATGCAATTTCTGTAAAGTTGCATATAGTAGTAGATCATTTTTCGAAAAATAAGGTCATAAAGAAGTTACACTTCTTACGTGTGTCAGTAGTACACGCACACATTTTATTTATTTACTAGGTTATGCTCTAGTAATATTTTTACGTAATTAAGTTATTGCTGTCAAAGTCACCTCGATAGTATGCTTAATGTCTCAACAAATTGTTACGATTAATAATTTGTCATATGTAACTTCGTTGTACGTAGCTGAAGATATAAATTATTGATGCAAATACTTACATTGCTCAGCAGAAGCTAACTTCATGGTTTCAGCCTGTCCAGGTATTTTGTCTGACCTCCACAGCACCCTAACTATCTGATGATATGCAACTGTCATCAGTAGTAGGGGAATGCTGTGAACAAAAAAATTATAATCTAAAGGCCATATAAAGTATTTACAATATTCT
Source organism: Pieris brassicae (assembly GCF_905147105.1). Taxonomy (NCBI): domain Eukaryota; kingdom Metazoa; phylum Arthropoda; class Insecta; order Lepidoptera; family Pieridae; genus Pieris; species Pieris brassicae. The sequence continues at coordinate 1,277,079 of NC_059673.1, read as the reverse complement.
TAACCAAGTAATCATAATTAAAATTTGATTAATAGAAATCTAAAACAGAGTTTCGTCCTGTGGCAGTGTACCTGTAATGCTGGCAGCATTTCCTCGCTGTATTGCTGTCGCAGCCAACTAGCTTAATTAGCCGTTCAATTAATAGCCTAGCCTTTAAACTAAACGGCGCTGTTTAACTAACGGCCTGAAAGATATTTAGCCGTAGCGCTTGATACAAAATTTAATAAACGGGCTGGCTAATGCTTGGACCATTTGTACAATAGAGTTATTATTTAGCATTAACAAAAAAGATGATACATGATTTAAAATATATTTGTTTTAAAATTAAACTGCTTAAGTCAAATTCACATTATAATTGTCACTACACTCACCATTAAAGTTGTGGTTTGCCGACGCCATATTGACAGTTTGAAGAGTTTCGTTTGAGAGTGGGAGAGAGTAGAATTAAATTTAAATTAACAGTCAGCAGGCTCGGCAAGTAATGACACGTCGATCAAGTCATTTGCCTAGCTGTTTGATCAACTGGCTGAACATCTTTCAGGCCGCTAGTTAAACGGCTAGGTTGTTAATTGAACGGCTGATAAGTTGGCTAGTTGGCTGCGACATTGCGATACTTATTCGTTTAGCGAGGAATGTTAAATTAAAAATTCAATTTTATGTTGAAATGTTAAACTTAAAAATATATAGTCACTGAAATGCCATTCACAGCTCAACCTAATTTTGATCCATTCAAATCCTCTTTTATATTTCAAATAAAATTATCTATATTATTAATACTGACCACAATGATTTTTGTTACATTAACTTAAAATTATCAGTCTCACAATCTTCATAGACGTAAGCCTAAGTATTACGTAAGCCCTTCTGTCCTTTCTGTCAGTAAGGTCCAGACCGATCCGGATAAAAGTCGATGATCCAGTGAGCAAAACTTACGGTAAACATTTTCGTTCCCGCTCTCAGTAAAGTTTCCCTTAGCACTTCTAAGTTATAAAGCACTTATAACTTGGGTTTGAATTGTATAATGCATTTTGCTTGATAAAAAACATAGCAATGTGAACATAATCCGTTCCTCATTTCTACTTAGAACATTCAATTACTCTGCTGGTGTAGCGACATATTAAACTGAACACAAATTTAAAACTATAAAATCTAATTTCAGTTCTGGTTACGCAAAGTTAGGTTTCTTCATACAAATATAGCTGGAAATGTTACAGGTCTATAAAGTAATAATAATAATAATCTTTATTTCTTCTCTCACATATACATACATGCAAGGTTATTATGATTAAACTAAGATGATAACATTTGGAAGTGTATGTGAGAGACTGGTCTCTGTAACAGGAGACCTGAGTGACAGATAGCCAGCCTCTCCACCACCGGACAACAATACAATAAAAGAAAATAAGCAAGTGCTAAAGGAAAACATTGGAAATGGAGTCGTAAAAATAAATTTGGTGTGTGTTTGTGTCTGCGTGTGTGCGCCCGCGTGTGTGAGTGTGCGCGTGCGTGTGTGTGTATGTGTGGGCGAGTGGGTGTGTTAAAAATCATTCTGGGTAGCGTGATAAGAGCGAACCTGGGAGAAAATAACGACTTGAAAACTGCGAAGTTATAGGACGGATGAGGCGGCTTTGGTGAGGGAAGCCCGCAGCCCAACCGAACCGCCGCCGAAACCTACAACAGAGCTGCACGCCAGGCCCATTGTAATTTCTAGGTTCAAAGACTTGCCACTTACGGTAATTATTTATTTATTTCCATCACAGACGCATTACCTTAGATGTAATTTTAGTAGATATTTGAATTTTTATCATTTGTTTTTATTTTGAAAATATGTATGAATTTTGGACATATACAATTTCGTTACACGGTTACATGAAAGTGAAATAATATTTAAGAGTTGTAGTGCTAGTGAAATAGATTTTTTATTATCTTTCTGGAGTTAGCCTGCCCTGTCACCTGATTTCCGAGACACCCGTAATAATTTAATATAAAATGGTTGTCTGTAAAGTCGGTTTACGGACGATAGTTTAACGTGACAACGTCATACCAAAACATTGATGAAATAATTGGATAGTTTTAGGAATAAAATTGAAACATTTTTACTAAATTATCACTATTTTTAATGGATACAAAGAAAGAGTGAGTCTTCCAACGCTATCTCCAATCGAGTCAAGTCAATATTGGGCTGGGTCATACAAATATGTAATTAAAAAGACTAGATTTTTCTAAATATATCGAAATACTTACGTATATATGAAAACAACTTTAGTGATGTGCCACACCAGGTCGCTGGTGTACGACCAAGTTGCCGTGCATTGAACTAAATACTCCAGGTCGAAGCGTAAAGGAACCAACTTCACCGTAGTAAGCACCACCAACTCTGGCGCATCTGTTGAATTCACGAATAATAACGTAAAGCAGCTAAAACTTAATAAACACCTGAATGCATTTAAGCATAGATAGAAAAAAATCAGTGGTGCTACAACCTATTTCAGTCTGGGCCTCAGATTTCTAACCTTTGTCAATCAAATTGGCAAGTAGATGATCAACTTCCTGTGCCTGACTCATGTTGACTTTTTGGGTAACCTTTTTGGGTAAGGTAAGCCGGTTTTCTCGCGATGTTTTCCATCAAGTTCGAGCAAAATTTGCGCACATTTAAAGGAAGCAGCATATTATTATTGATTTGTGCATAGTGTTTAATACACAAAACATAGTTCAGTTTATATAAACATTAAAAGATTAATATTACAAAATATCGTCATATCTACATTTTGTTCCTTCCATACAAAACGTCAAAATCATATGAAAAGACCTTATAGATAAAAAACCTGAGTTCGAATCCCAGACAATATTATTGTTTTTATATTATTTAAATTTTTTGTTACATTTATGTTTACCATAATTGTCATGTATTTTAGAAAATATACAACATACACTGTAGATCAAGTAATATATAATGTGATAAATAATTATAAAAAAGGAAGCTTACATATAAAAACTCAAAGCTTCGAAAATCTCACAATACAACCTTATAGCTCAACCGCCCTCAAAAGTTGTTTGCTGTGTTGGCTTTGTAAAGAGATATTTCAAAATTGCTTGTAATATATAAATTAAAAGCTTTAATTTTTTTAATATATATATTTTACATAGACAACTTATTGATCGATGACATGAGTAAACACAACGCAACGTGGCAACGCACTCGTGAGCCTTCGGGCATTGAGAATGTCCATGGGCGGGCGGTTTCACTTAACAGTATTAAAAATTACACTCAGGTTACCTGAGCCCAAAAGGCTGTTAAATAAAAGATTCAATAATACTTACTAAACGTTAACGATATAGTCCATATAAGCAGAATGGCAGTTTTCGCTCGGCTGATTGTTGATTTGAATTTGAGCGGGAAGCAAATGGCGTACCAGCGGTCAAACGAAATGAATGTCAATGTCAAAACTGACACTGTCACCGATACTGACTGAAACAGAGAGAATAATATATAATAACAGTGAGATAATATATAGTGCGGCATATTTTGGGTTAACTCAGATTGCATCCGTTTAAAGGACCTCATAGCCTAGCGGTCTTTGTATGTGACTGCTATGGTGAGGGGTACTGGGTTCGATTCCCGGTTCGAGTGAAAGTTTCTCCTTTCTATAGTTCGATGCCCCCTGCATCAGGAGACTGTGTAAGTTTAGAATGTAGCAATACGTTCTAGGCCGAGGATGGAAATTACAAGTGGTCAGTAATTCAACATTCCTTTACTTAGGTAGAATGCCAGGCGAACCCCGAGGGCCCATATTAAGGGCGTGTGAAGGGCTGAGGTGTTCTTAGTGGGTCTCGCTACCCCTCTGAATAGCAGAGGGATTTGAGTGTAGACCCAGCCCCACAGTCCCCGCGTCAAGCTAGCAGCGATATCCTTGGCGCGGGCCTGCGCAAGCGCATTTTCGCCTCATACAAAAAAAAAGATTGCATCCGTTTATTCTTTCTTATTCGTTTATCAAAGTAAGAGTAAGTGTTATAACACACTTTTATCAAAAATGGTCCCAACTCACTGCTTTCACCAGCATTTGCTATCACCACTAAAACTTTTCCGTGGACCCTATCTTGGGGTGATACCTATACACACTGAACAAAACAATTTTTTTTAATAATTATTTTATCAATACCTTGTAAACTCTACGTCACCCTAGGGACTGTGCATTTTATGGTGTTATAAAAAGTTGTGGTTAAATGGAAAGAAAAAAGTGTATGTTAGTCCATGGCTCCTACTTATTACTAACAATCCTAATCTGTAAATAAAAGAACGACATTCATAGAAAGTTCGTATGCATGATGCTGACAGTCGAGTTCATTGTGAACTATGAAATGCAGGAAACACGTTAAGATTACGATAGGCTTTAGATGTTAAACGGATTCGTATAAAAAGAGATAGATTGTTATAAAATAAATTCATTCGTAATTTAAAAGTTTCTATTTATAACTTTTTTATGTATTGAAGAACCTCAGCCCTAATTTCCTCCCAAACTTTTGACTTTTTTCAAAGATCCGTAATGAGATGTCGAAATGCCGTTTGAAATAAATGTATGGCACTCATTTGTACCACGAACTATGCCTGGGGAAATATTTAAAATAAACTTTCTTATTTCTGAAAAGAAACCATTTTTAAATATTTTATTATTTTAATACTACATACCCCTAAGTATCAAGACATTTTAATTAATAAATTCAACTGTATGTATCTGGGACAGGCTTTGGAAAGATAAAAATATTACACTACGTTATTTGGACTGTTTTGTCGCTTCCTCTTAATATGGCGAAGACTGAAGGCTGCATTTCTAGACTCCGGAGCGATTGTCAACATCCACGACTGTTTTAATGTAAAGTGAGAACAAACCATGTGGTATCAAATAATTTCAGCATGATTAGTATTATTATTATTTTCTTATGTAGCCAAGTTCACATTTCAAGGATCGTCATGCTCGCTTAATTGTTTCTTTTGTCAGTGTCCATGCGTCGGGATGTCTCTCTCCCTAAAATAAGTCGAGGAGGCTGATAGCTGGGCATGCGTGATACTCGTGAACTGGTGCTACTTGTAGTGACTGGTCGTGCGTGGATTCGTGTATGCGGTGATGCTAGTTATTTCGACTATGTATTTGCGTGCTCCTATATCACCATGCCTCCTGCTGTTGTCATGTGGAATATGGTGTAATGGTTGCAGCCCTTACAAACGTTGTGTGCTACAAAAAAAACTTGGCGATTAAAAAGAGTGGCGGAGAGCTTATTGCAAGTTCTTGTCTTCCGTTCTACGCCCTTGATTTTACTGGCAGTAAATGTAAAATTAGAAGCATTTAATGTATATTGTTTTACGTTCATAAGCGTACATTGTCTTAACTTTATGTAAATATTAGTTAAGTTACATTAAAAAAAAATTATTAATATTTAATAGCAAAAACAAAATGAAAGCTACTATCGTACACTTAAGGCCAGAATGAGACCTATACCTATACTTTTACCACACTCTTAAAAAATAATTTAAGAGTGTGTAATTCACATTCTCGTTTCCGATTATGTCCAATAACATAAGTGTCACTAAGATTTACGTACTCTTCAATAAGTAAAGTTAGTTTTTCATTAATCCAGCATCGCAACCCCACTACCCTAATGTTATCTTAGTTATAAGCTCTTATTATAAATGATTAAAGTTAGTCGTTATCCAGCTTCAAACAAAGTGTTTCATTTTCAAAGTCAATTCAAAGGCAAAATAACTTTATTCATATAGGTAAGGAAGCACACTTATGAACGTCAGAAAAGAAATTAAATTACTTCTAAATATACATTTACTACCAGTTCGCAAGTCAAGGGCGTAGAGCGGACAAGAAACTCTCCGCCACTCTTTTTAATCGCTAAGATTTGAGTAACACAAATTGTTTGAAATGGAGCAAATCAATCCCAAGGATTAGGATCATTTAAATATTCGTCATATTTATAAAAAGCTTTATTGATTAATTTACTAACGAGATAAATATATAAAATTTCTCTTTGGAGTTTGTTGTAAAACTGAATACAATATAAGAAGTGGTTTATTTTCTGGAGCGATACGATACGACTTGTATGTAGTACCCCAAGTAATATTAAGGATGCGCATAAGGCTTTGGACCTCTAAAAAATAAATTGAGAGTTGTCAAGGGACACTCGGATGGAAATTTGTGAAGTAATTGTAATATATTTTTTTAAGTTATATTTTTTATTATTATCAAATATAATGTAATAAACTAAATCAGTTGGCTCAATTTTAGTAATAAAGCTTGTGCAGATATACGGTCAGGATGTGTACGCAAAACCCGTATACACTCAAAAAAAATATCACACACCACACTGTTCAATGCGAAATAGAAAGACAAAAGGAAAATAACTGGCTTACTTTCTATGAGAGAGAGAGAGAGAGAGAGACAGACAGAGAATCACGCGCACGCGCACGGATTACAAACATAGCAAAAAGTGTCGTAACAACTTTTGGTCTTAATTTGTTCCGTCTAGCAACGCAACGTCCGATAAGGAACTTCGTTCCAAAAAAAAACTGGAAATAATACATACATGATGTAATTAATATTGTATCAGTTGATTTTTACTCTAAGTGGCGTTTGTGGTCAGGTTAGGTTAAAGCCAATTTGTACCTTCTTTTATTAATTTCACAAATCATGATGTTTTAGTTAATTTTTATAGGTTAAAGAGCATACGCCACCACATTATTGCATGGTATATCATTGCCGAGTGATGAAAATATGTAGAAAAAAATTTGGAGCTGGAGAGGTGGAGTCTTGATTCGACAAATTTACCGAGAATATAATGTAAGTACTATGCCATACGTAATGATTTTTATTTTATGTGAATTGAAACTGGGAAGATGCTGGTTCAGATTTCAATCAAAAAAAATTCAATTATCAATATGTTATTAAACACTTATCAAATTCACGGACTGCGTTGAGTCATATCTATTATTCATAGTAAAACAACGTGAAAAGAATTTGTTAGTCAAAAATAATGCATCGGAAATATTGTATCAGCCTACGCAAATTCCATCTACATTATTATTTATGTACATCATGAGTAAATAGGTGCTTAAATTCTAAACACTGTTACATTTATAATTAATCGCCTTTAGACCTTTTAGAGGCAGGTATTTCGCAAATGCAAATCTTAAAAATTTGACATAAACAACTATTTCGTTAAAGAATTCGGTATAAAAAAACTCAGCAATATACAAAATATATGTAATAAGTTATAGATATTCTTTGGCGTATACGTACGTGTACGTATATTGTGTACACTGTCAATTTTATGATTAATTAAACTCTTCTGTTAGTCTTAAAAGTCTTTGATTGAATATTTAAAACAATTTGTAGCGGTACAAACTTTTTAGGTTTGTGCCTCCGATTACTATATCTGTTTTGTGATAATCTGTCAATCTAACAGGCAAGTAGGTGATCAGCCTTCTGTGTCTGACACACGCCGTCGACTGTAAGGCAAGCCGGTTTCCTCGCGATGTTTTCCTTCATCGTTCTCGCGAGTGGTAAATGCGCACATAGAAAGTCCATTGGTGACCTCCATGGTGGTTGGCGACCTCAAGGATGATAATCGCACGCATAGGCTACTAGGCCAACACTGCTCTTAATGTTATTTACATCTCAATTTAAATTAGGGATTTTCAAAATACTATGTAAATGGCGTGTGTGTAAATTTTACTTATAAAATAAGTTTCCTTATTATATGGAATGAAAGATAACACAATCAAAAACTGCTTGCAGTACAAATTTACTCGTGTCATACACACCCTAAATATTATTGCTTGTGAGATGGATATATTTAGTTGCAAACTGGCTTAATGCACAAGAATTGCATTATTTATAAATAGTTATAAAAACTGTTAAACTGAACGCAACCACTTAAGATTACCTACATAGACTATATACAGATTGTCATTTGTCAGCGTAATCTGTCATATTATTTGTATCGTCCCTGTTAGTGCTCGGAATTAAAACGGTCCGCACCATTTTGTCTAACTCAACGCTGTTTTATTAATTTATATTTCCATCTTAATAATAGTTTGTAACAAAAAGGGTTTTGTTTTTTTTTAGTTTATATTATGTTTTTAGTTTAATAAGTTTGCTTTTAGTATTAAGTTACTGTAAAAAATGGAATTAAGGAAACAAATAAATGTTGTAACGGTTTCTTTATGAAAATACGAATATTCCAAATAATGTAACTTGGTTGACATTATTGCTTTATTTTGTCTTGACTATAAATAGAATGAAAAGGGTCCGTCATCCAATTATTTCCAGTAATAAAATCGATTCCGATTTCCTTATCTGTTTCATGGTTATTTTTTTGTAATTCAACCTTTTATGCCTATTTGATAGAACAGAAGGCAAACTCTTCGTCAGCAAACGTCGCTCTTAATGCCAAAGGGCTTGCGAGTGCCTTTTAAGAATTATTACGCTCTTTTCTTGACTTTGGGTCTAATGCGAATTAGTTCGGAAATATTTCAGTGGGCAGCTATCTCCACATAATATTAGTACGCGGAAGAAGTTTCCTTAAATAACGTTCAGCTGTGGAAGGACGGACGTCGTGGTGGACGTTTGATGATGATACTTAGCTGGACGTAATTATCCCAACAACTGCTCTGAACACTGTGTAGTACATGAGGTATAAGATGCAGAAAGACCCCACATTTCTACGCAACGCCAAGGTCAAGCCTCTCGGAAAGGGATTGGTCGTCGACGATTCGAACCGCTCTTCATTGAATATGGTCAAGTGGAAGGAGCTGGTACTGGGTAGCCTGACATACGCTGGCTTTCTAGGCCTAAGGCATGCCTGATGACACGATTTTTTCCTTCATATTTCTACAATACATTATCTTTACCTGACACATGTCGCTTCCAAGGTGGTTTAAGATTCAATACGAGCAATTACAGAAAATATCCATTACCAGACAGCCAGTGCGAAGAATCAATAGCCTTGCCTCATAAGCTTTTTTTTCAATTACTGCAAAGTAGGTCCTGAAATTCTAACGGCAATAACAAAAGGCTGGCAAGATTATAAGGCCGATTTCGCCAGACAATCTATCTTTATTAAAACTGATTACACTGAGAAGATACTGTTGTGGTCAATTTTCCCTAACCCTTAAACTAGTAGATATTGTCCATAGTGTTTAGGTGTACGTCCAAGGCGGTTGTCTTAACTCTCTAATAGATTCTGTGGGCTACAACGAACTCAGATTGCTCTCAGAATTTGCTCTATTGTATCTTATAAAGTTGTTACGTGGAAAGGAAAACAATCCGGCAGTGATCCAGTACCTAGGCCTCAGGGTGCCGATTACTTTAGAAGGTGAAATCGACCGTCAAAACTATTCGTACTTTCAAAGAAAACTAACCTCTCGAAAAGGCCACACAAACAATGTATGGAAATAATGAACTGCATAGATTGAAACACGTTTTTAATTATCTGTGAGTGAACTGAGAGAATGCTTCGTATCAGTTCCTATACTGTAAGAAAAACTTAGTCTTTTTTGTGAATATTTTAATTTAATAATGTTTAATATTGTGTTGGTTTTTTCTATAGTATTAATTTATATTGTTAAAAACAAAAATAAATAAATTAGAAAGGCGTATTTTCCTACCTACTATTTGAAATTAAGACATCAGAGTCTGTAGATACCTCTAATTCTAAATGTTAAGAAATCGCGTACCTGTACGCCACGCGTTATCGAACATTCTAAATTTGAATTCTCGCCTAATACCTTAAATAACCAAACAAGTATGAACTGTACTCGTACTGTTTGCATCACAACGACATGTCTCAATTAATTGAACACATGAAGGCTGAAAGCTATTATTTCCTGCAGATTGAGTGTTAATGTTATGTCACCATTCATGTGTTCGGCTAGTATGTCAATAGTATGTGTTAGACGTTTGGCCGGAAGAACAAATACGTAAAAGCAAAATGTATTGTTTTCAGGAAAAAAATATGAAGGTAATACTATAACTATAAATGAAAGCTATTTCCTATTTGATAATTTAAACATTGTTATTTATTTAGTGTAAATAGGTAAAAATAGCTTAGTATACATTACAGTAATTTATCTAATTAGATCGAAGAGCAAATTTTTTCACTGTGGAAACGTAATTACGACGACACAGTAACCGCAGACACGTCAAAATGACGGTAATTTTGACGACTAATTTATAATCACTCTTTCCAAGGAAATATAATGGAGGAACAGAATATTGTTACAACTCTTTATCTGATTTTCAACAGTCGCATTAACTTTTATGATTACTCGGTTGAATTACAATCTAAACTAAAACCTATCAAAAAAAATCGTACAATAAAGACATCCTTGTGTTTTTTATAGTAGAGTTTTTTGCTAAAATTCTGAAAATTTTCCCCAGGAAAATAATAAACCCAAGGAAGTAAAAAATTCGATAACATTAAAACAGTCGTAATAATGCTTCACGACTTTGTTCCCCGGGGCAAGCGATGTTTATTTACTTATTAACATAATATTACAAATAGCTCATAACGTTATACAAAAAAATGCTAAGACAATGCAAATATGACTTCAAGTATTTTAAAGTTAAAAAAAACTAATAGAAAATACAAAATTTAAATTTGCACGTATTACAAATCAGTAGAAAAGGAATGATATATGTGTGAAAATAACATGAGAGCTTAAGTAGGCGCAGGGCTAACCAGATCCACACAATCGAGTCTGCAATATCGCAGCACACACCTCCCGAGAGGACTTTTTGTATCAAAGAAGTCAAATCCAATCATCGCGAATATACAATGTAAATACATAAATCGAAATGAGTAATTAACAGTGCAAGATTGCTAAAACAACTTTCTACAAAAAAGGATCTATCTATGGAAGTTGCTGAATATTAAAATGGTTTGCTGACTAATTTTTCTGAACACACAATCTGTTACTGAAAAAATGTAAGCATGTTTGATTTATAATTAAAATGAAAATATATATGAATTTTCTTCTCAGATTAGGAAGTGTTTTGGACTGTAAATGATTGTGTATAATTTTTAAATAACCTAAATACCTGAATTTTTATTTAAGGTTAATTAAATTCTTCGATTGTGAACGATCTGAATGGTTGAGGTTTTTTTATTATGTATAATTTCTAACTAAATTCCGAGACTATATTGTCGTCGGAGGTACTAAGTAACTTATGTAACTATGGTTAGGCTTTAAATTTACAAAGATGTCTCTTAAGCTATTCAACATTATTTCTTTTGAATTATCTTTGTTATTGTCATTCTCCCCGAAACATTTTATATTGCCTTTTTCTTCCTTCCTTGTTCCAATGTACTACGGAACAAATACAGCAAATCAAAAACCATGAAAACCAGTGCCCCCTAAATTATAAGTGTTGTTTTATATATTTAGATACCAATAGCTTTTCATATATTTTATTACCTTTTGGAGCTAGACTCAATTCTCTTTCACAACAATTTACACTAAAACGATTACCTTAGATAATACCAGCATTCATGCTAGAAATTCCTTGGCAGACTTACTATGTGGAAAGGTAAGGCTTAAACGCATTCATGCATCCTCTGCACCAAATACAGATTAGGATATTTACACTACAGCTTCAGAGAACGTAGTGACCTACACCCATTTCGACAGCGTCGGGAATTGCAATACGACCACATCAGACAAGCCTTTGAAATGCTGGTGATGGCTTCATCCTACTGGTTATAAATATGTATACAAAAAAAACAAATAACCAAAATCAAAAGGAGGGCAACGGGCGGACTTGTCGCTAACAAACAAAGGAAAAAAGTACAAAAAACAGTAAATTATAAAATTTACTAAATTTTTCCATTTAGGTGTCTCATTAATTTATTCACCTTTAAAGGTCCTCGGAGAACTTTTTACATTCTGTGGGTTTGTAGGTTGTATAAAGTTACTTATCATTTAATTAATTAACAGTATCTACATATTTTTCATTGCCTTTCTTATCTATTAAAAAAAATAAAGCTACTTTTTTATGCAATGCAACAAAATTTTTATTTACAGATTTAATTTTATTTTATTGTGCAAGTAGCACCCGGTGTTGGTTTTGTTTTGGGTACCGTCAAAGCAAAAAGCTACGCAACGGTTATAGCAATGTTTCGTCAAATATGAAATTTTCTTTTCTCTGTGTAGATAAATGTGATTTTTTTCTGAATAAGATCCTCCTAAAAAAGATTAAGACACATTATAAAGATTAAGTAATAATAATTATAATATTACCTGGAAATAAAGCAGTATCTTGCACAAGGTAGCACCTAGAAACCAAGTTTCTGTCACATCCCATAGAACTGTCGCAGGCAAACAGAATAGTATCACCATAAAATCAGCTACAGCCAAATTCACTAAGAAATAATTAGTCACTGTCCTCATAGAATGATTTCTATACACTGCCACGCAAACAAGCGCATTCCCAACCAATCCGATCACGAATACCGCTGTGTGCGTCGCTATCAAGACCCATTCGTATGTGTGCGGATATACATATTCATTCAACATAGTTACATACTCTTCTCTTGATAGATTACAAAACTCTGGGGCTCCTACACATTCTTCGGTTAGATTTGTCTTCTCCTCTACATCTTTTGCTATTCTTTTAACCCTTGAGTGCGTCTGATCTCTTGCAAATCTTTTAAATAATTCTTTATTTTCAAATTCTGGTGTAACTTCTTTTGTATCTATTTTTAGGTTATTTTCTTTTACATTCCTAAGTAAATTTATAGTTTCTACATCTATTTCGTTGAGATCATTTTTAATTACATTATTTTTATATGCATCACATCTATTCGTTATAATTATTATAGCTATTACTATAAGAGAATTCATTTTGTTTGAAGGCAGCTTTTCGGAAGTTATATTTTACGCCATTATTATATCTGAAACAAACGAGATTAGTTATTATTGTAATATCGATATTGACATGTTTACTATTTCTGAAAACGTTAATCTTACAGATAATTAATTAAACTGTAAACTTAAAAAAACACATTAACATCATTAAGTTTATATGGATACATATTTAAAATTTATTTTTATGTAACAAGGGGCTGTCGGTCAGGCGCCTCGTCGAATGTTAAGTGATACCGCCTATAGACTCATATTGTCATAGGACTCGCAAGTGCATTGCTGGCCTTTGGTACGCTCTTTTCTTGCACCCTTAGTAGAACTGGTTCGGAAATACATCAGTCGGCAGCTGGTTAAAAGGCTCAGTTGTGGTACGACGGACGTCGAGGTGGCTTGAAATCCAATGATAAAGCTCAGCTGCAAGTATTAATCCTAATTAGTTAATCTTATAGATGATAATTAACCCAAATTCGTGTGTACATAATCGCGTAGGATAAAGAAAAATGGAGTACCTACGACTAGGTTATGGATACGGCCGTGTGTACGAGAATACGTTTGCATTAAGATTTTGACGGCAGCTAATGAATACTTAACTAAGTCTTCTCTGAATCAAAACTTATTATAATTGGATATCTCAACAGGCACCAAAATTACCTCAAAATGGCGGCGCTTTCCCCGTCAACACGCACGATGCTTTACTATTCTCACTTAATGATTAATCACTTTGAACACTTTATAATAAGTTCTTTGATCCTTTAGCTATACAGTGGTATCAATTAATTTTTGATATGGAAGATAGATTCGAAACTTCAACACCAAACTGTTTCCCTCGATTTTGTAATTATTAGGTTTTTTGGATGGCCTTCGTAAATTTATAGACGTATTCACGTATTGAAAAACCTTACATCTGATTTGTGGTATTTTTTCAAAGGCTTGGGTCTTATTTAACTGCTCGTTACGATATTTTTTTTTCATCTTACAAATCCGTTACGGCATCAATGAAATAAAAGTTCATTGACGCTGTAAATTGACCATAGAGTCAAGTCAAGATGCTTTATAATACTGAGATTTAAAAAACGTAGGATTATAAATATAAATGACATAACTCCCGTATATAGCGTTCAAAATAACCACCAGGGTAAAAATAACGAAACGGATATCTCGTTCATATGAGCTATTTACGTTCATATTTTAATTTTTTTTTATAAAATAGGGGGCAAACGGGCAGGAGGCTCACCTGATGTTAAGTGATACCGCCGCCCATGGACACTCTCAATGCCAGAGGGCTCGCGAGTGCGTTGCCGGCCTTTTAAGAATTTGTACGCTCTTTTCTTGAAGGACCCTAAGTCGGATTGGGCAGCTGGTTCCACATAGCGGTGGTGCGCGGCAAAAATTGCCTTGAAAAACGCTCAGTCGTAAAATTGAGAAAACTTATAAAATACTTATTTAATAAAACGAAGTTATAGTCGACGCGTAACTAACTTTTGAGTGAAGTTTTTTTCGAATGAATGAGTATTTCTGGAATGATATTATCTGTTTATTTATCCTTTTAGAATTTATTGCTCAGTGTTGACTGTTGCTCTAGGGGTTTCTATTGCAATTCTTATTGGAGTCGTAGACTCCAGCCCCGACTGGGCTCCAATTGACTTACTGTCTATGTGCGCATTTAACACTCACTAGTGTGGAAAGTCTCGAGAAAACCGTCATGCCTTAGACCCAAAAAGTCGTCGGCATGTGTTAAGCACAAACTAATCACCTACTTGCCTTTTAGACTGACAAATATTCATGATACATATACAAACATATGAGGCCCAAATCTAAAAAGGTAGTAGCGGTAGTTAAGTTCGGTGGCGGCTAGTCGACGGTGTTATTAGAGATCCAACCAACAGAAATCAGAGGTCCAAAGCTAAAAGATTGTATAGCCATTGTCATATTGTATGAAATATGATAGTGTACGCTTTCTCAAGAAATATTATTATAACTGTAGTATAAATGCAAGGAAAATTTAAACGGAATTGGAGACAATAATTAATGATTGGGCGACGTCTTCATTAGAGGAATATTAATTGCTATTTAATTAAAACGTTCTAACATAAATTATAGCGATAGGTTTCGTGTGATGGTTCCCACGAATAACTCCATAGAAATAAGTTAAAACAATCTTTTAGTAACAGTTCTCCAACCGTGGTCTGAAAAAGGACGAGAAAAAGGTATTTTTACCAAGTCGCATTTATTGAAATCCTGTATGTTTAGGACAAATACGGCCCCATATTTTAAATACCTACCATTTAAATCTGTTAATAATTCTAATCCAGTGGCTCCTGCCCAATGTTTGCCTTACCCACCCTTAATTGAGACCCATTGGTGGATGATTATTAAAGACGTACAATGATCAGCTTTTTATAAAACTTAATTTAAATTATTTCTTGCATGACATTTGGTTGGCAGAATACGTAATCCGTATTACCTCGAAGTCCGTCGTTCCACAACTGAGCGTTTCTAAAGGCAATTTTGGTAGCGTACCAACACTACGTGGAACCAGCTGCCCACTGAAGTATTGCCGAACCAATGCGACTCAAGATTCTTCAAGAGAAGCGTGCCAATTCTTAAAAGGCTGGCAGCGGCGGTATTACTTACCATCAGGTGAGCCTCCTGCCCGTTTGCCTCCTATTACATAAAAAATACTTGTAATAGCAAACAATCCAATCATAATTTAACACTTATAGATATATCACTTCTCTGAGCGCTCATGAACTGTCGGTAATTAGGTACCGCGATTGATGTCACTGATTAACCTGCTCAATTACCGGAGATATTTCGTTACAGGCTTGGTTATACTAATTAACCTAAAGGAATTTCTATATTTAGGGTTGAGCGTAAGGTTTAAGAAGATTAAGATGTTGGCAATAAATACTACAACAAAGTTACTCGAAACTTAAACTTTGTTAGCCATTTTTAAAAATATAAATTAGAGATTTTTCTATTCATTACTTTTAGTATTGCAACCATTTTCGCAACATTTAAAAACTATCGCTGACAAGTCATGTTGGATAAAAATGTTTTCAAGGCCGCAGATATTTACGAATGTTTCTGATTGCTTTATGTATTACTAATAGGCCGAGACAAGATGTTTGGTTTTTTTTATGTAAACATTGGTTTTATAAATACGTTATTATGGTATGAAATATTTGCGCAGTTAGTGTCTAGTTTAAATCACGATCTTTCGTGTTGAGATGACTTAAGTGTTAAACCTATCGTTTAAGTCGTGAGTTTATTTTTTAGTTTTTCTCTCATTGTTACCGTTATTGTATAATTTTGGTCTTAATGGCTTCGAATCTCTTCGAATCAACCGTGGTAGGGACAAGAAAAAGATGGCGCGTAACGGGAAAATGTGACGCGTAACCGAAAAATGTGACGGTATTTTTTTTTCGACGCTGATAAAGAAGTTTCACTTCAATAAAAGCCTTCAATTCAGATACATTTACATTTAAACATATTTCCATTTCTGTCCTCTTCTAGTGTATATCTGTGTGCCTTTTTTGGCTCACAGAAAGGCCTCCTCCAAATGACGTCGTTGATGTCTGCACTCTCTGCCATGTACCACTCACTGTTTCTTTAATTTGGGTTATACACCTTCTAAGTTTCCTCCCTCTTTTTCGTTTGCTGTACCTTGGGCACCAGTTTAGTACTTTGTTGCTCCACTCTTAGGTTCCTCTTGATATTTGCGCCACCCATTTCTGCTTTAGTATATTTACTGTTATATATATATATATATATAAAGAAGAGTCAAAATTAAGTATACATTAATAAATTTAGAAAATATTAAACCAGTTGTAATAGAACAAAACCACTGGTCCCCAAGGCAAGCGATTTGTTCTTACATAAACAAGTCAAAAATCACATTTACCGCCAGTCGAACTTCAATTCTAATTTAAAATCTATCATTGTACTATGAAGAATAAATCTATTAGAGATAACTAGATCTATCGGTGCCTAAAGTACTTTGGAATGTATTCAATTATCTACCTAATTTCGCGTAATACCTATCCATTATGGTCCGTAAAGCATTGTGTCCCATGAAATAACGTTCTTTGTGACCTTTTATACAATGGAAAAATGTTTTTACACTATTTCATTCGAACGACAACAATAGTTTTGTATAATTTATATTTGAATAAAGCTCGTATCCATTTTGGAAACGTGATTTTGAATGTATTCGTTTCACAGCCCGCGTGGACTTCGTCAAAAGGATAAGAAAATTTTGCCGTTTCAGAAAGATTTTTGCGCAAACAATTTATATTAAACAAAAAATATATAACCGTATATATTAAGTGATACCGCACCCATGGACACTCACTTTGCCAGGAGGCTCGCAAGCGCGTTGCCGGTCTTTAAATGATAAAAGAGTAATCACAAAACAGTTTAATGTCTTGGGTTTTAAATTCTAAATAAATTTAATCCTTTTGTTTTCTACAATTCAATAATAGCACAGCAATATTACACTAGGTACGACCGCGTTCACGCAACGCAGCCTGTGGTTTCTTTATAATACGGAGTAGCGGCGGGCCGAGCTGATTTGTTGCTGATTGGGCTGATGCCCTTCAGGCCAACAGCGAGATTTCATTTAAAAAATCTGTCTTTTGTTAACATAGCTTTTACACATTTGAAAAACACTTTTTGAACGGATTGAAGCTATGTATTATTTATATTATTTGAAAATTTTTTCCGACGTTTCGCGTGCTTTTCAGCGTGCGTGCGTGGTCACGGTAAAAAAAATCCTCTGGGATTAGCTAGACGTCTGCAAGTACAATAACCGTTTCTCAACCGATGTCTGTAGGTTACGCCTTAACTAGAAGGTAGTGCGATACCCCGATGCATCTTCACAACGATGTAATCATGTTAAGTTACCTTGTATTGTATATCCAATAGACAAGAAGACCAATAGACTGTCAATTACTAAGTAAGACCAAGATTAAATACTATATATCTTAATATATATAAATCTCCTGTCACGATGTTTGTCCGCGATGGACTCCTAAACTACTTAACCGATTTCAAATTAAATTGGCACACCTTGAGCAGTCTAGTCCATCTTAAGAGATAGGGTAGCTTAGATCTTTAATTATAGTCGCAATTTTAATTTATTGCAAATTATTTGTCGATAATTAATTGACAGTCACAATTATCTGTTAACTCCAAAAGATTCTAAACGATGTCGATACTTTTCGACTGGATTGAGTAAGTAATCAATAGATGGCACTGCTATGGTAAACCGACAAACGTGACATATAAGCTACAATTCAATATCATGATTACCACGTGTTAATAAATTTAATTTATACTTTAGCCTCAATAACACTTTTTTTTAATTTTTGGTGTTAGCATAGCCAACCACGTGTTACTTAGACCGAAGTGTAAATCAAATTCAAATTATAGTGACGATAATACAGTGAAATCATTCTTTCGTGTCACTGTATGAAGGCTAACTAAAACCACATTAAGGAGAAACGAAGTTCGCGGTGGCAGCTAGTACGAGTAGTAGTAGTATATGAAGAATATGTTATAATTACTTATACCATAACATATTAACACTAGGACCTCTTTCATTGTTGTCTATGGTACTAAAAAATATTCATTCGTTAAGTTAAAAAAATGGTTGTCCGTAAAGTCGGTTTTTGAACTATAGTTTAACGTGACAACGTCAAATATATATGATACAAAGAATAAGTAAATCCTTGGACGCATAGGCTAGATAGATGCGTATAATGAACGTAACGTTCATCAATTTATCAGACGTTGTCACGTCCGAATCTTTTGTTAACAATTCATTTCTAAATATTAAAATTATCTAACATTAGTTCGGATTTCTGTTTGAGTGATAATGATATACTAATAACATATTATACTAAGCGAATAGTTTGATTGAACAAAATATGTTCTTTACGGGCTTAATCTAATGAAATTTATTACAGCTCCCTATTACTCCCTAATGTGACGCTTATTTATTGTTATAACTTAATAAGAACTTTATATTTAAGAAAATAAAAGTTAGCTACTTACGTAATAGCTTAGAAAGTTAAAGACGTTATACATTTTTGCCAACTGAATTCCTAGTTTACCAAGATCTGTAATCCTTGTAATTCCGAATGTTCATTAGGTCGGATTATGTACAGAGCTTTTGAAGACGTTATACATTATTGGCAAATATATCCGACTGAACGCCTATTGTTATCATCAGTTAAAAATCTACTTCTTTAGATGGTTTATTTTGTACGTTTGGTAAGCGTGGTAATCATTACGGAAAATACTCAGTAAACTCAGTCAAACCACATATCCAAGATGAGAAACTCATTCTTGGCTATGAGGGACCTAGGGTATAAATATGGAAAAATATATTCTTTGGAATACGTTAATATATTCTGAAAGGAAAAACAAATATTTGTTATTTATTTTGATCGCTTAATACAATCTTTGTGTTTGGTTTTTTTTTAAACCAAACGTCTCTCTCTGAAATTGTTTTATGACGTTCATAAATGTTTATGAATAAATGATATTTGGATTTGATTTAATATATTTCCACATCAAGTATATAATTTTGATATTTATCACATTGATAATATTATCTGTGTAGATAGTTCCGTGATTTCGTGGCATAAATTACCGTTGACCTAGCTGCCAATCAAGATAGCAGTTACCTGGCCGTAAAATGGTAATTAATTTTATTACCTTTACTAATTGTATTAAATCTAACTACACGATGGGATAATGGAACAATAATTTATTCTCTTTGGCCGTGGAGCTCAAGTGAACTAGTAGAAGTGGCCTCAAAGCTGAAGCTTTCGTCGCTCAACGAATAGGTATCTCAATACAGCGTGGTGAACGCGGTAGATGCACAGTGCTCCCACATCTTTATGCAACGATTTTACTAAACCATACTCCACCTTGGTCTTCTTGACTTGTAATAAATTCGTATTATATTTTAAAACAAATTCTCTAGTTTAGCTTCGTTGATAGTTCCATTATTCTTTTCATATACGTTATGTTATAACATACATAATTTATGCAATCTTTATATTCACAGATAATGCATAAACTATTTTTAATGCACTCTTTGACATGACAGTTTACATTACAGACTTCAATATTAAAGTCACATCTTTAAAATATTGAAATAAATCAGTGACGCTACAGCCTTTTTAATCCTGGGCGTCAGGTTTCTTAACTGTTTCATGATCATTTGTCAATCTATATATCAGCCTCCTGTGCCAGAAACAGGCCGTCGACTTCTTGGGTCTGGGCAAGCCGGTTCCTCATGATGTTTTCCTTCAACGTTCGAGCGAATGTTAATTGCGCACAAAGAAAGTCCACTAGGCACAGTTGGGGATCTAACCTTCGACTTTGACAAATAATTGTATAATTGTAGGTTACTGAGGAAAAAAAGAAGTGAAACAAATGAAGTAAACATTATTTGACTTGTAATAAATTCGTATTATATTTTAAAACAAATTCTCTAGTTTAGCTTCGTTGATAGTTCCATTATTCTTTTCATATACGTTATGTTATAACATACATAATTTATGCAATCTTTATATTCACAGATAATGCATAAACTATTTTTAATGCACTCTTTGACATGACAGTTTACATTACAGACTTCAATATTAAAGTCACATCTTTAAAATATTGAAATAAATCAGTGACGCTACAGCCTTTTTAATCCTGGGCGTCAGGTTTCTTAACTGTTTCATGATCATTTGTCAATCTATATATCAGCCTCCTGTGCCAGAAACAGGCCGTCGACTTCTTGGGTCTGGGCAAGCCGGTTCCTCATGATGTTTTCCTTCACCGTTCGAGCGAATGTTAATTGCGCACAAAGAAAGTCCACTTGGCACAGTTGGGGATCTAACCTTCGACTTTGACAAATAATTGTATAATTGTAGGTTACTGAGGAAAAAAAGAAGTGAAACAAATGAAGTAAACATTATTTGATTGGTAAAATGTATGATATCAAATGTAACTAAGCAAACATAAATTGTAAACGTAAATCTCCTAACGCAGCACTTCTATCGTAAAAAGTTGTGTGATCCATCCAACACAAGATTCATTTATTCAGATTCTATAGTGAGATAGTCAATTAGTTCAATCTAGTTATTTAAAACATAAAAGATTTTTTATACTACTATTGTTGCTATAAGATGTTATTAGGTTAATTAATTACGTAATAAATTGAGGATGGTATGATAGGGCTGGCCGCCTTTTTTACTCTACTTGACGGTCCCACTGCCGTGCCAGAAGTTGAAAACGAATAGTATTCTATTGATGTATACGAACACTTAAAAGGAGGAGGACCCAAGAGATAGAGAAATGACCCACCTGTATACATTAAAATAATCAATGGTGCTACAACCTAATTTAGGTCTGGGCCTCAGATTTCTGTATCTGTTTCATGATCATTTGTCAATCCAATAGGCAAATAGGTGATCAGCCTTCTGTGCCTGACACAAGCCGTCGACTTTTTGTGTCTAAGGCAAGCATCCTCACGATGTTTTCCTTCACCGTTCGAGCGAATGTTACATGCGCACATCGAAAGAAAGTGCATTGGTTCTCAGCCGGGGATCAACCCTACTCAGTGATGAGAGTCGCACGCTGAAGCCACTAGGCCAACACTGATAATACAAATACGACATTTAGAAATAAATAGCGCTGCAAGACAATTAGATATATATAATTTTAGTTAATTTACTTAACTTATTGTGACAACAGATAATTCCAGAATTGATGACATGGCCATGAGGAGGAAGAGCCCCGAAGTTTTAGCGAGAGATTAATAAAGAGACTACGATTTATGAATCCTATATGCAAAAATACATTTTCAACCTAAATAAATGATTGAAAACGACATATATAAAGGGTCATAATGTATCGACCACAATTGCAAACTGCACTCTGAAATAAATTTTACGTAGGTCCAAATTAAAATGAAATGCTCCTGCAAACTATTAGAAATTTTGGCCTCGTGGCTTTAGCGTGTGACTGTCATCCCTGGGATTCGAGACTATGCACCAATGGGCTGTCTATGTGCTCATATAACACTCGCTACGGAAAGGAAAACGTCGAGGAAATCGGCATGTTTGAAAAAAATGCAAATCTGATCACCTACTTGATCTATGAAATGAACATATTTAAAGAAACGGATGCAGGCCAGGACCCTGTGGTCTTCTTCTTCAGTTGTAGCGTCACTGGATTCACAAATATGTTTTTAAAATTTGCGATTATTCAACGGCTAAGTTGCATTTTTCAACTGTATTTATTTATTGTAATTTATTCAGTAAAAACGGAATTTTAAATCGGTTTGGTTGAATGCGACAATGCCCAGCTTTACCATTGATGAAACTGAAACTCAATATTTCTCGAGAATTTATGGATAAATGATTTAATTAAATTAAGGGAATAATTTGTATTTATCGTAAATTATATCGATCTGTTCTAATTAACATTGCAGAAAAAACGCTTTGTAGTGAATCACAGTTTAGAAGTTAAAAAGTATTTCGTAAATTTCAACTGACTACTAAAATACGGACACATCTCAAACAAAATAGAACCGATTAAAAAGGCTAATTGGCTGAATGATACTTATAGCTTTGAGTTTTGTATACGAAGAATCATTTTCGAGTCTTCATATAATATATTATTATAATATTTCGTTTTGCAAGTACTTAAAACATAAGCTACCTATCTTTAGTCAGGTTTGATGACCAAACCAATCTTCGTAGTCTATTCTCAGCCAAGGGTTGGGCCCATGTCCTAATGGGAGGTATTTTGACTGTTAAGAATATTCGAAAATTCATTAAAATTGTTTGGATTTTGAATTTCAGTTTTTCATTATGTTTTGGAAATTTACTTACTGTGCTTCGTTAACAATTCCCTCATAATTTCATCCTAAAACCTATCATTTAAGTTTATTAATAAACAATTTTGTAAAGTCTAAAGTATGTGCATAAGAATTGGATAATGACTAGGAGGTTGGGCATGGTACAAAACTAGGTTGGGAAATATTGCTCTATGAGCGAAGATATGCAGTTCTGTTAATCATTAAAAAATTTCAAAATCAAAATAAATAATTATTGTTAATCAATGAAAAAATTATATATAAATCACTGTGTACTGGCATAGTGTTTAAATTTCTGTAACCATCAAAAGCCTTCAACTTTATATTGTTACGAAGACGGGTCGACTACAATGTTTGTAGGTTTTTCCACTACTTAGAGAACTTTTCAGCAGGCTGTAATATGATTTCTGACCGTTTCAGGAGAGGGTCAATCACATATTAGAAAATTGTAATTTCCCTAATGTTACCCTAGTTTTCAGGAAGCTGAAACCTTTTTTCAGTCAGTTTCAGAACATGTGTAGTCGATTGGTGCAGTTTTCAGGAGACCGGTTTTCAGGCGATTTCAAGCCTAGTTATACCGCTTTGATGGAGGAATATTCTAGACCGAACTTTCTAGGTGTGATACAAGGACGAAATGATACGAGAGAGAGAGAGAGAAGATCAGAACTTTCTCGAAACTAAACTGAGCACTCTAGAACGCCGTACGACAAGGACGGAGCAACGTGCGAAAGAGACGAAGAGTGCGGGCGTTCTAGAAATGTGCAATCGCTACTCAGTAGCAAGCCCGCCTAGAAAGTTCTCGAATATTGTTTAGAATTATTCCCAGGCATATATAAGCGAGCCGAAACGCGACTAGTCGCCTTTAGTTTGGAATGCGATAACAAGAGAGAAACACCAAACACCGAAGCGATAAAGTGCGAATAAAGTGAATATAAGTGAAGTAATAAGTGATTGTTTTTGTGTGTGTAATTAGTGCATCTCTGCAATTAATTTGTGCCCATAAATACCTCATTGATTTTTCAAGAAATAAACCCTTGAAGAAATCTACGGCATTTTCTATCCGATCCCCTAGCTCGTAACAATATTTTAATTTATAATCAGGCTTAAAATGACATTCCATTAACAAAGCCAGACATTTTCACATTATCAAGTACCAAATTACGAATGGAAATGTCGCAAATAACGGCTGGAAAATGCTTTTAATCCGACACTTTATAAAGAAAGAATAATGTAGGCCTTTTATAAGGGTCTGGTGTATAATGCAACATCTGTTTTCACTTATATCGGGTGTCAAATAAAGTGCGTTTTCTTTAGTGTTTGATATAAATCTTTTTTAGATTGTTACAAACATTAAGCGTTAACACAATTTTATATTTGTACATATTTATGTCGTTGTTTTCTGCCTTTAAATAAAGGTTTATTATTAATAATAATATATAAACTTACGTAGAACTGACAAGTGGAGCAAGAAACTACTAAGCTTGGTGTCCAAGGTATAATAAACGAAAATGAAGGAAGATAATTAAAAAGGTGGATAAACATGGCATAGAGTGGCACAGTTCAGACAGGAATGGCGGAATTTGAGGCACACAGATACCTAAACAGAACGAGATAATATAAATGTTTTTAAGTGTAAAAGTATCTGAATAAAAGGCTGTTATTATTATTAGGCAAAAGCTAAATTAAAATTAATGGAAACCTAGACAAACACACATACATCGCAATATCCATATAAGTAATACATTTGTTTATATTAAACAATTCAAAAACGATGGACTGTTTGGCGACGATTGTACCCAAACGACTTGTAGCGATTGATTGGAGCGATTCACAGGAAGCGCCACACGTGTTGGTTCCATTTTCAAAAATAAACGTTTAATTTTGAAAATGAAATGAACTGAACCAAACGTTGTGGATATAGATAATAGAAAGAAATAAATATGAATTCATAAAATATATATAAGTAATAATTAAGGCGGAAACACAATTATTAAAACACCACACGACGCAACGGGTCGACACCCGATGTGCATTGAGTGTTACCAACACGCGACACTATAACACCCTTGCAAATTCAGAATCAATTTAGCTGACAATAGTGAAGGTGTATAGTAACTTTGGGTACATATCTGATACTATGTATATGACCAAAATTGTCATTAGATGCTTTAACTGTACTTATCATGCTGCGACTGTTCAGCTTCTACCTCTACTTCTGTATCTTAATCTGATGTCCTATGTGTGTATGTGACATTTGTGCAAAAAACTCTTAACGAATGACGCGTGGTGTCTGGTGTTGTCAAGAAGCACACTGCGCGCGAGACGTCGGGTCGAGTCGGGTGGCCACCATCGACACATCGATCCGGAATGTCATGATCGGGTGGCGTGTGCTCGCATAGAGTCGCGTAGGATGTTTAAAGTGTTAGTCATAGAAAATAGTACAATTTGATTTGCGTCAACACGCGTCGCGTTTCGTCGGGTCGCGTTTCGTCGGGTCGCGTCGCATGTTCGAAGTGTGATTCTAGTTATAGAAAATAATACAATTTATTCCTCAAACCGCTATTAAAACCTCTTGGATAGCATGAAGGATTCAATATGTGACTTTGGCAAGAGGTCACACTAATTAAGTTTTTACATTTCTCACTTTATTTAATAAAAAAGTTACAAAAACAGTTTTAATGCTGACCACTTACAATCTTTCGTCGTGTTTTGTTTTTTAAGGAATTGTTAAAAAGAATTGCCAGAATTCACTTCACACGTATTAACAGTATTATATATAGTAACTACGTCGGATAATCTCATTAACTAATTTAACTGAAACCGGCCTTAGAAGTTTTTTTCAAAAGAGTTAATTTATAACATATCTGGTGTACCAAAGTTTGTAATGTGACATTGGTAAAAAAATGAAGCTGCTCCAGTCGCCTACGTCTACGCTTGGGTGACTTGTTGAGTGAACTCTGAAAATGCGAACATTTCCGCAATTAATTTTTGTTAGATTTTAACGAAGTAGGAATAAATATAGCAATGTTTACCTCATCATGTCAAGAAAGACATTTTTTTGTATATTTGAACTTCGTATAAACCCACATCAGGAACATTGGTAAAGATAAAAGCAAGTATACATAAGGATACATACGCTTTTGCTGTCAATCAGAATCAAAAAAATCACACATCAAATACCTTCAGTGATATTTATTATCTTTAGATTTCCTTTTAGGTAACGTAAGCTATTTAACGGTCCAACGACCGCATTAAACGTGGTTTTTATTTCAGAACAGTGTCGTTGTACTCTGACATTGTATGTGAAGCTCATGTACGTTTCATTTGCCTTAGAAATAAGAGATTATTCTTTCAGCCTTTGTTGGAACATAACCTGAAATATGATGATAACCTTTCAATAACAATAACGAATAGTATGTATTTTTCATATCGTTTTTTCATCATAATAATTGAAACTTCGGTGTCCTGACTTCTACCCCCTAGATGGGGCAGAGGGCACCCACAGTGAGACCTTTGCGTTCCGTCTTTCACCTCACTCCAAGTCTTTCCAGCTCTCTGCCTCATCTGAAACTGAATGACGCCATGTTTATCTGGGACAGTCACCGCTTTCCTTACGGCATTTAATCAAGCATTTTCGGAGTTGATAGTCTATCCATTTCCATCTGTTGGCTAATCGGGGTTTGCCAGCTGCGGTCTCAAAATTGCTCGTTAGAGATCTTCTAGGGCCAGTTAATAACCAGAACACGGCGAAGACATCCATCGACAAAGACTTTTAGCCGACTTTCTTCATTTCACACACATTGAGCAGCACAGATTTGATTTTCATCCGAATATTTTAACCTTTCGTCGACGCATCATCATCGCCATTCAGGCCGAAGTTGTATGAAGGTTACTCGGACCATGGCAATGCGTAAAGTAATGTCTTCTTATGTACCCCCACTGTCATACACGACATTTCCAAAGTAAATAAATTTATGATCGCTTTCCACGTCCTCTACACTCATCCCTTGGTGCGGTTTTTATCTCCAACACGCATTTCTATGTATTGACGTTTCCGAGTATTGATTTTGTGTCCCACACATCCTTCAAAAATTTCATTGTAAATGTTATGTTCTGTTGATGTGGAATCTTTTTTATTACTAAAAGTTACCGGAGTTGCGACTAGAATCAATAGAATAGCGTCCTGAATTCAACTGGTCTAATAGTCGAATTTAAACGGTTATTGTTTATTGTTATAGTAAAAACTAATTGATTGTTTTAGAAATTCAATAAAACTAACCTAGCCAAACACTAAAATTCCATTCATTTATTCGACCGAAATAGACACCATTGATTTGAAAATAGAATTATTACTCATGCTTCGAAGCCAATTGAAACTGTGCGGAAGTGAGGCATGGAAAATAAGCGTTATTAATATAGATTAAGCAAGAATGGAAGTATACAGGAAATATGTAAGACCATTATAACGAAATATATCAAATACTGTCTAGAATGTATCCAAGAATGCGAGCGATAAGTGTATAAAGTAAAAAGTTACCTATGAAATATTAAAACCTTTTAATGAATAACATTATTTTTCGTTTATATAAAAGTTGTTTTTTTTGATGGAACAGGAGGCAAACTGCGGGCTATGTTGCCGACCTCGTAGTCGTATCGGTATGTATATATCTCTACTGGCAGTTGGTTGCACAACGAGGTAGTGAGCGGCAGAAAGTGCCTAAAAAAGCTCTGAGTGTTTGCAAAGCTCTGAGTTGTCGAAATGGAAAGGATGGACTTTCGCATTTTGCCTCAACGTCCTGGAATGAACGAACTTTATTACTACATGTAAAGTTACGTGGCATATATATATCGTGATAGTCGCCAATCCTCATAATGCCGCTGATATAACAAATCCCGCTCTTGTCGGTTATACGTCCCGTTTGGCTTTGAGATTTATTGTATAGATACATATATCATGAGAGTCTACCTCGACAGATTTGATAGCCATGGAAGATTCTATTGTGACCACACGCTTAAATATGATTCTATCATATCATGTGTCGGAGTCAATATGATTTAATATTATCTAACCTAATCCATTATAAGAACTAGTTCTCAATTTAAGAAAATTGAACACGTTAATTTACTTCCTGTATACAATTTTGTGAAGAAATGTATCGTAAGCTGTAGGTAGATCATAGTGTTTGTAAGCCATACACCTCCGAAACTATTCAACGATAACAATAGGTACAGCTAAGTGATTAGAGTTTCTAGAATAGGTATCTATTGCTAAGTGATTACGGTGTCTAGATATTGAGAGGCTCGTACAGTGAGAGGTTCATACAACACGTACGTACTGAATGAACGCGGTAAAATTATTGTCAATGTTTCATGATAATAAAATTGGCAAGTCGGTGAACAAACTCCATCTTCCTTTTGGATTCTCGCAAGTTTCAGCGCAGTATAAGGAAACTGGGCACGCTAGCTTTTCGATATTTTTATTAGTTTTTATACAAATATTAATACATATTAGCAATGATTTTGTCATGGCATCTTTGATCGAGCTTACAATTGTTTATATTTTCTATAGAACTGCTCTGAATTTTTGCACCCAGGTGATAAATCAATACATTTTAACTAAAACACACGTAAGACATTCAACATGGGCTGATGCAATCTTATTTGCATTGAATACGAATAGATTAATAACCAGACTACTTTGTAACGATAAGCGATAAAATTCCTTAATTGATCTTTATGAACAATAAATTGCAGTATATAATAGCATTTATAGCAGTCACTCATAAATCAACGGTATATCAGGTGTAATAAGGAATCCTATGTATCGATGACAGTTTCTTTATACTGATATGATGAAGAAAAGCATTCTATGGAATACAGCCAGTCGGAACCTCATTAAAATTTTTTTATGTTATAGGAGGCATACGGGCAGGAGGCTCAGCTGATGTTAAGTGATACCACATTGACAGAAGGCTCGGGCAAGTGCGTTGCCGGCCTCAAAATTTTCTAGGTATAACGTATGGTGTGTATGTTAACCTTTCATAGTTATATAAAGTAATGTATATGTTTTATGTAGGCATAAGCAAACTATGGAATCGACTCCCAGTGGGGGTCTTCCCTGGTAGATGCTACCTTCAGTTGTTTAAAGAAAGAGCATACTCAACCCTTAAAGGCAGGCAACGAATCAACTAAAATGACTCCATATGCTCATATATATATCTATAAATAATACATGCTTGAAACAATATATGCATACATAAATAGTGTAACATTTATTAATATATCGCTTTATATATTTATTAATATATAGCAATTACGCCTATATATGCGATGTGATTATGTACGATGCAGATAGATTTAATAGCTTTTAAACAAAGGTTGTTAGAATATAAAAGTTACATTAAAATTGCATTTGACTTCTAGCTCATGAATAACACAACCTTTCATGAGCTAGATTCACATTCATACATATCTATGATTGTTATCGTATATTTTTGTAATAAGTATTATCAAGCATAGAGTTAAAATATGTTTATTATGGAATATAAGATGCAGGTATCACTTATTCCTATAGTCATTAAATTTGTATCGGTAGACATCCCTACTCATCGGCAAAGAAGACAGAGGATGTAGGCCGAGAGAAAAAGCCGGCGTAAAAAAACTCTCGGTACTCTTATAAAATAGCAAATCATCATACAAAAAAAGTATGCCTTGTAAGCCTAGTAGCTGCGGCGTACGAATATCATCCCTGAGGTCGTAGGTTTGATCCCCAGCTGTCCACCAATGAATTTTCTTTCTATGTGCGCATTTAACATTAGCTCGAACGGTGAAGGAAAACATCGTGAGGAAACCGGCTTGCCTTGCACCCAAAAAGTCGACATGAGTCAGGCACAGAAGGCTGATCACCTACTTATCTATTAGATAGACAAAGAAAGCTGAGAAATCTGAGGCCAAGACCTAAAAATTATTTATTTATTATTATCAAGCATAGGATAACACACCAATGACAGTAAAAGACCCAGTTAAGTGATATTGCCGCCCATTTTGCCAGGAGGCTCGCAAGTGCGTTGCCGGACTTTTAAGAAATGGTACGCTCTTTTCTTGAAGGACCCTTAGTCGAATTAGTTCGGAAATACTAAAGTCGCGATGGTGCGCGGTAAGAATTGCCTTAAGAAACGCTCAGTTAAGCTCCGATAAGCTCATAAAAACGCTATTTATCGTGTATTTTCCTGATAGTGTTTTCAATTGGCTATTCCCAAGAGCGATAGTATATTCACTAGCAATATAAAAGCTATGAAAGAATGAAACTACTTTCATTGAGATACTTTGCTTAGATATGTACACGTGGAGGCTGTATTTTTTCTTATAATTGGATTTTTTAGAAGTAATCAAAAATTTATTTAAAAATTAATTAAAAGCTTTAGAATGGAATTGAATATTTTTTTCTCCATTTTAAGTTTTATTGAGGAGGTATTGTTATTTTTTCAATCGGATTTTCTTTTTAATTATTCCCGTTACGTCGTCTAAGAGGACCGGACACATCTGTGTCTTTTATTTATCATTTTTAAGCGAAATATAACAAAATAAAATGTATGGACATAATGAATTCTATATATTAGGTCCTTACATATGAAATTGGCGTATTTCGTACTGGCCACTTTAATCACGATGTTCTCCTCTTTGGTAAGGAATTCCAAATTCAAATTTGTACAGCTAGTTACTCATGTATTTGTGCTTCGATGACCGTCATTCATTTGTTTTTTCTTCTGTTTTTTTCTGTTTGCGTCACTCATTTTACAAAATGGAAAACTTAAAGTATCGCATTATTTAAGAGTACGAGTTCCGCCGTGGCACTAGTGCTGCGGAAACGACTCGAAGGGTGAATGATGTGTATGGCGGTCATGTTGCAAAAGCGAAAATTAACTCCAAAAAAGTTACTTGTAAGCGTTTGGTGGACTAGTGCCGGTATTGTTCATTGCAGTTTTCTCAAATCTGTCCAGACTATTACGGCTGATGTCTATTGTCAGCAATTGCAAACCATGATGGAAAAGCTAGCGGCTAAACCACCTTGGCTGGTCAATCGCTCCACGCCACTGCTACTTCACGACAACGCTAGACCACACACTGCACAACAGACGGCTACCAAATTAGAAGAGCTTCAATGGAATGTCTAAGACATCCTCCGTACTCCCCGGATCTTGCTCCAACAGATTACCATTTTTTTCGAAATTTGGACAACTTCTTGCAAGGGAAAAAATTTAACTCTGATGGGGCAGTCCAAATCGCCTTCACAGATTTTATTGATTCCCGTCCGACTGTTTTTTTTAGTAAAGGGATCAATGAGATGGCAAAAGTGCATAGAAAACAATGGTTCATACTTTGAATAATTAAATATATTATATTTAAAAATATTCGATTTTTTTTTGTTCCACCCATAAAAACGCCAATTTCATATGTAAGGACCCTAATATTAACAGACGTTTTTAATTGTCCTGCTTCATGTCAGTGTCTATACTGTAAAAAATTGTGTTTTTTTTAATATATATTTATAACAAAATAAAATACATTTTATGACAGCCATATTGCAGCATTATACGCTACCATCCCATAGCGATATCTATTACAATATACAATTTCGTTTTGTGCTTTACCAACCTGTGGATTATATGGTAATATTACAATATCCAATACGAAAAAACTCGAACTGGTAGTCGAAAGCGGGATAAACGGAATATATACCTTCAACCACATATCTGTTTAATTCATATACTTTTAAACACATTTCTATTTCAATCTTTTTTGAGGCATATGAGTGCACTTTTCTGGCAAAGACCTCCATCATCAAATCCCGCCAATCTCTCGTTCTCTCTCGCCAGTCTCTGCACTGTGCCACGTATCACCTGCTGTTTCTTTAATTTACGCTATCTACCTTCAAAGTTGTCTTCCTCTTTTTCGTTTGCTGTACCTTGAGCACCAGTTTAGTCCTTTTTTGGCACCATTTTCTGTTCCTCTCGCCATGTGTTAGTTGTTTTTCTCAAAGCTGTATTCTTTATTATTTCTATTCTCTTCTGTCCTATCATATATCGTTCTTTCGATTTTCAACAGTAGCTTTGTATGCTTCAGCGGGCGCTCAAATTTAATATCCACATGTTAGTACAGTAGTATACGCGTAGAACAGAACTCCATTATAATTATAATGCTCGTTTTGCTATTTTTCTTCTCTTACATATCGATTAATAGATGTGTTTAATTTAAAACACGATTAGAGTTTTATTTAAATGTATAGTACTCGTGTAGTCAAAGACTATATTAGTTTAGTTTTTAAATTATCTGTTATAAATACAGCTCGGGAATATTTTTCATAATGTTTTAAAAGTTTATTTCTCGGTTAGCTTTGAACTCGAATATTTAACTGTCACATTTATAAAATGTTTAATATTACCGCCTATTCACTTTAATCATCCACGTGACCTCTTAAAGCAACTTTATTTAAATTAATTGGTTTTTTTATGCAATGGATAAATTAAATAAATCAGCGCCACAACCTTTTTAGGTCTGGGCTTCATAGTCATTTCTCAATCTAATAGGCATGTAGGTGATCAGCCTCCTGTGCCTGACACAAGCCGGAGACATTTTTGGGCCGACGGCAAGCTGGTTTCCTCACAATTTCATTCACCGTTCGAGCCAATGCTAAATGAGCACATAGAAAGAAATTCCATCGGTGCACAGAGATGGAACTACGACCTCAGGGATGGGATACAGACGCTGAAGCCACAAGGCCACACTGCCGCTTTATTATGCCATAGCTAACGAAAACGAATATTGACTATTTTTAAATAGATAGTAATGTTTTTAATCAAACTTTTTTAAAATTCTTTTTAAATCTATTGTCTAAGTGTAAAATTTAAAGTGTCTGAATCTTCTAGAATCACTGATATGTACTTTAAGTTATGGCTTGAATTAAATTTCAAGAAACGTTTCTTAGGATTCAGATTAAAAATCAATTCCACAAAGTTTTCATCAAGGAGTTAGCTTAAAGCATCATTTCAATAGACAATAACTTATCTGTGGTGGCCGTATTTCGCGCCAATAATACATTATAATGTTTGACATTGTTATATTAGATTCCATCCCTATTTACGAAATTAGATAAAATAACAAAAACTGTACATAACTAGGTATTAAATCGTATGGTGTAGTATTTTTTACATTAATAAATAAGTTTACAATTAAGCCGCTGGTGAAATTACGATTTCAAATTGTATCCTAGTACTAACGCAAGTTTTTCTTCCAGCCGCCCTAATATTTTTAAATTAAAATCATTTCCGACCCCTAATAAATAATATATCTTAAGGATCATATGCCTAGTAGTTATTAATAATGGTTCAGAAGTTGTTTTAAATTTGTCATTTTTTGAAAGCTTCTTCTCGCTAAACTCAGTTTTTAAATAATGTCTTAATATAAACCATCTTGAAGTCAAAAGACCGAATAATATTGAGTACTTGACTGTACTTGTCATCATTAAAATAATCCTCCACAAGTTTGCAATTCTAGTGGAATGTAAATTACGCCATAATACAGTCAACAAAGCCAGGAACGGAAGCTAATATTACTCAGGTGGTTGAAGAAGAAACTGCTTGAACAAGACTGCCTAATTATTTTTTATAATTTCACAAAAATATATATACATTTAATGAAATTATCATTGTTATTATTTAGGACTGGCAAGGACAGCCATGCGTGTCGTTCCCACGAGAATATAAGCGCGTGCGTCTCACCATGCCTACTGTGAGGACAGGACAGGAGAGGACAAATCTTTGTTTTTTTTTTTTAATTTTCCGTTTCTAAATGTTTTTTTTTTATTATTATTGTTAACTACTTAAAGATGTCATGTGGAACATGGTGTAATGGTTGAAGCTCCTTACAAATATTTGGTAACACAAAAAACTTGGCGATTAAAAAGAGTTGCGTAAAGTTTATTACCAGTTCTTCTCGTCCTTTCTACGCCATTGATTTGAGAGAACTGGTAGTAAATGTAAAATTAGAAGCATTTAATGATTGATGATGAAAAATGATTTAAAACATAGACTTTTGAGGACAATGAAAAAGCTGTTCTCATTCGAATTCTTCGCGAATGTAACGCAATGAACACTACCTATCCAGAGCTTAATGTATCCTGTACTGAGTTGGTCAATTAATAAAAAAAGCACTGTTAAGTGCCTATCTGCTAATGCCCTCATTTACTAGAATTATTTTTGTTATTGTTACGCAAAATAAGTACAATCTACATACAATCTAAAATTGCAGTTTGTAATTTTATTACTTTAAATTGTCATGTATTTTAGTTAGTTACCTTCTAAAATAAACTGTACATATAGCATTATATAAGATGTGGTGAAGTGTAATAAGCTTACAGCAAAATCTTAAGCATTAAATCGTGGTATATAAAAATATAAGTGCAGTGTTACCACTCCATGGGATGCGACAACTGCCCTTATTGAGCGTCCCTTAGGCTTGTTTTCCCCTTATTCTAAATAAAGTGGTTGCCTGGAAGAGATCGCTCGAAAGCGATAAGGCCGCCAGTTGCCCTTCTTTTGATTTAATTATGTTAAATTTTTTTTGTATTGTAATGTAACGAACTGTTAATAAATAAATAAAAAAAGCATAAGAAACATCTCTTTCCTTAATCAACTTACTGACAGATACATAATAAACCTATTAGCCTGTCACAATATAACGTCGATTTGCGTTCTTGGCAGTATTTTCCTATAAAGAAAATTCCATTATTACACAGGCTTTCAATCGAGAGAAACGCTTGAAAGATTTTCTTTTTCACAGAGATGTTTGCAATATGTTATCGCAGTCCTTTTACGTGGGTAACACTGAAAATGTTTAGAACCAGGTAGAAACATTGCTAATGAAAACTTTTTTTTTAAATTTTAATTTTAGAACTCTTTGGTAACCTAATGTAGTATATTGCATTCATTTGTCATTTGTTTTGTGAATTGGCGGCAAATCTAAATCTCTTGTTACACGTGAAAATGATCGTAACGCAAGAAAATTTTCGGTCAATGATTTATTATGACTTTCGTTGTGGGCTTACTCAACAACAAAGCTATTATAGGCTGCATTTAGCATTTATTAATGAAGCCCCATCTCGTGCCACTATATACAATTTAACGTTATCGAGTTTAAGCGTGGACGTAGCAATCTCAATGAAGATCCTTTAACAGCGACTACTGATGATAACATCAGTGCCGTGTGACGCATGATAGACGTAGATAAACGAGTGACATTTCAGCAGATACGGGCAAGCCCAGGCATTGGTATGAGTTAAATTACATACAACTAACACAATATTTGTGCACATGGGCACGTCCGACATCAGAATTTATCGCATACTTAACAGCTTCCATTTGTCAAATGCTATAATAGGATTGACAGTGTCAGCGGTAATGCCTTCACTGATAAGATTGAGGGTAACATAATGGTTCAATTTAGAAAGCCCAAAATATAATATCGTTATTTATCATGTTGCATGAATACAAATAGGGAATTAAAGGGTAATCCTGATTCAAGGTACAGGCTTCATCAAGAAAAACACTTTTTGAACGGATTAAAGCTATGTATTATTATTAAAACTTATAGTTATTATACAGGGTAAAAGCTATTTTAACAAAAGACAATACTAGGTTTCATCAAATTATAGCAAACACGATTTAATACAACTATTAAAATTATTCAAGATATACCTAAACCAATGGCGCTGAAAATTTTAGGTCTGCTACAAAGTTCTGCATCTGTTCCGTAATTATTTCTTAAAGGGAAATATCAACATTCTGAGCCTGACATACACTGTCGACTTTTTGGATCTAAGCCAAGCCGGTTTCCTCACGACGTTTTCTTTACGAGCAACTGTTAAATGCCTACATAGACAGAAATTTCATTCCGGGATTTGAATATACGACCCCAGGGAGAGTCGCACTGTTAGGCCCGCAATCGTAAAGGCCTTTTTAAAACAATTAACTTTATTTAAGGATTAACTATACTCAATTAATATTAGACAAACTCTCTCTGACAATATTCACCTCAGAGATGTTCTCGCGATCATCTTCCTATTTTCTAACTGCCGATGTATATTTATGAAAAGGACTTTGTCAGCATCACACCTGACATTTTATGGATGTAACAGCATAATACCACTAGACCAAAACTGCTAAATATAGGTAATACATTCCTTACAACAAATATTAGTTCCTTACAGGAGATATTAACATTTCGTCGTGCTGGTCGTTTAGACTTCAAATATCTTTGGTTAGGAATTTCAAATTCATTTTTTTACAGTTTAACTTGAGCATTTGTTTTTCTAAAATCATAATTCATTTCAGTTTCCCGTTTTTTTTTTCTTTGCATCACTGTATTTATAACATGGAAATATGAAATATCGCGTTATTTACGAGTAAGTGCAGAAACAGCTCGAAAGATTAATGATGTCTATGGCGGCGATGTCGCAAAAGAAAACACAGTGCGTATTTGGTTCCGACGTTCTGGAAATAAGAGGGGATCAATTGGAATGTCTAACGGCCAAAACTAATATTCAATCTCAATCCAATTTTAGCCTACTTATATCGACAATTCAATCCATTTCTACAGAAAAGCATGCCAATATTCATATCATAGATTGAGTTACCAAACTATTTTTT
Source organism: Pieris brassicae (assembly GCF_905147105.1). NCBI lineage: Eukaryota > Metazoa > Arthropoda > Insecta > Lepidoptera > Pieridae > Pieris > Pieris brassicae. The sequence goes on along the minus strand of NC_059673.1, from coordinate 1,240,565 downwards.
CAACCAACCTTCAGAGGACCGATCAGAGATTGAAGATTGCCCTCTGTATGAAAATTAGTGTTTACACATGCCAATAACCTATATGTCCATTTTGACAGTTGCTCAGATTGGCCAAATCAATTCCGGATAGCTATCGGGGAATTTGTAGGTTTATGGCTTATGGATCGGTATTACGATCATCCAACTTTATATTAATTAGTAAAATGTGTTCATTTTCCTCGTTCTCCAGTTCTCGTGTTAGTGATTTGGAAGTTTTAATGCAATTATTATTAATGCCCGATTGGGATAGTGAAGTTGTTGGTGATATATCATCTGCAATTGATAAGCTAGCTTACGCATATGTTTTTATACACCAACGGAGTACAGAAAAATTACATGAAATTGCTGGATTTCCTAGAATAGTTGCCATTGATTGCACTCATTTACGAATTCAATCATCATGTAAGTAATTTATATATTATTTAACATTGTACATTATAGTATGAAGTTGTAATAATAATAAGCAGCATAATTTTCTTTATGTGACGTAATTGGTGAATAAGATCGTAATTGAAAAGGATATTTCTCTTTAAATAAAAAATAAGAAATAAAATTTATTAATGTTGTGCCCCATGGCCTGGTGCCGCTCATGATGCAACAACTTTTGTAAACTCAGTTTTACAAGTTAATTCAAATTGATTGATAAGGAGGTAGAACTTGATAAATGTGCCAACTAAATTAACAGGTATATTTGTTTATAGCTTAATATCATACAGGTCTACTGAGAAATCACTGGATGGTTGTTAATAGTGCTTACTCAAATATACCATATTTATTAACACCATTTCTCTGGCTGACCAGAGATATGATGAAGTACACATTAAGAATAGGAATACTATAGAGAGGTAAATATATAGTATAATTTAGAGTATTAATAATTATACTATGTCAAAAAGTTGCAAGATATGTGACCCAAATGAAACATGATGTAAGGTTAAAATATTTGTCTTTTTCAGAATATTTGGAGTTTGGAAATGTCGCTTGAAACATTGTATTTACCAATAGCTAAAGTTCAAGCTATTATTATTGCCACAGCTGTTATGAAAAATATTTGTAAGGATTATAATTTGTATACCGGCAGAAGTTTTAGTTCCAACACTTGATACAATTTCAAGTCAAAAAGTTAATGAAGGAAATCAAGACATAACTGAAAGAACAAGCCTTATTTATTATTTTTGGAAAATTAATATAATTCTAGCAGAAACAAACATGTTGTATTTAAATGTCCTTTTGTACATATAAAATAAGAAAAGAAACTCAGTTAAAATTTTAATAAGTTATGTAGTTAATCTACCTATAAAATTAAATTGTTATTTATTATAACCATGTAATGTAATGAAATATTAGTAAAAAATTAATAAAAACATAACATAATATAAATTTATTTCATTACATTCTTATATATTACTAATATGTAAACCAAAACCTATAAAATAGTATACAATACTATGCTAATTAATAATATTCTCTACAACCAATTACTTCCTTAACTTTTCTTTTTTTTAATTAAAACCTTTCTAACTAAGACTAGTTTTTCATTAGTTCTAAGTTCTTTATTTCTTAATATTAAATGTTTGTTTTTAAAATTTACATTTATTAAATTAGTCTATAATTTTTGTTTAGGCATATAATATTCTGCTATTGCTATATTTCATTCTTTTTTCCTTTGCTACTTCTCTTACGAGCATTCTTCTTTAAATTCTTTCATTTTAGACGAAGTTGCTGCGGCAATATCCTGGGACAAGTGGTAGCGGTGGCGTTTAGTCGCTGCGCCAAGCGAATCCACTCATCGTTTTTTCATTTATAGCTAGTGGCGTTGGTGGATTTCTTATTAATTGTTTTACTTTCTTGTATTAGGTTAAGTTAAAACGTGCATTGCTCCTTAGACAGAGGTCGACCTTTTACCTAATAAAACACATTTATATAACATTAATATGACAAAACACTCAAAGGCAGGAAATCAGCGTCATGCAAATAAAATAAACCAAATACTTACGGTTTCAACATCCATTACGACAGAGATTATAGTTGTATAATTTATAATATTATGTTAATTTGTACTTAAGCAAACCGCACTTATATTTAGATTTTAGAAAATAGCGGGCACAAAGATTCATGAAGTCATGTGTTGACATTTGTCAGTTGTCACAAAAATGAAACGTTCCGTTACTTACTAAAATCATATTACCACAAAAAACATAAATTATCATATTTAATAATGTAAACAGAGGCCTTTAACTTTATATCAGTAGCTATAACCAAAAATATTTGTTACTATAGATACATAGTCGTACTTATTTTATTTTATTCCAAAAACAGCAACCTTTTAGTATGCTTGAACAAACATATTGCATTTAACGAAACGCGGTCGAGAGGGAAGGATCACGCAAAAGATGACGTGCAATCTACTGTCGAATAAAAAATCGGGTAGCAAATGTGTTATATTGGCATGCAGATTGGAGATCGATCTTTAGATATGAATTAATCCAAGATTAGATTTAGACTTAGATTGAGGATACATTATTAATTTTAGGCGTAAGACATCCACCGTACTCCCCGGACCTTTATTATAATATTTTTTTTCGAAATTTGTATAAATTCTTGCAAGCTAAAAATCAACTCTGTTGGGGCAGTCGAAACCGCTTTTAAAGATCCCGATTACCGTTCGAATGTTTTTTTTTGTAAACTACCTATAAGATGACAAAAAATCATAGATAGCAATGGTATACATTGATAAATAACAAATATTATATTTTTTGTAAATTTCTATTCTAATGTACTAAGAATGAAATAACGATATGTTTACGCAAATACATAGTCAAAAATAACTAACATCACCGCATACACGAATTCAAGTTCGACCAATCACCACAAGTAGCACCCGTTCAGGAGTATCACGCATGGCCAGCCATTAGCTATTGTCATAGACATGAATACAAATAATACAATTATTTCATTTAACCTTATTACTACTAAGATTATAACAGAATTTAATTAATTGTAATATAACTATTACTATCATTGTTATCGTTATAATATATTTTTGTTATTAATGGCCACTGTAACTGAAATATGAAATATATTGTTTACATTCGAAAACAAAATTTAGTAACCGAGGAAAAACTGCATCAATTGTAGTGCCGAATCTTGTTTTTGACGTTTAAGGACTGTTTTGGATGGATGGATGAATTCAGTTTATCTTTCAAAAATTCAACTAGCTTCGAAGATTTTTTGATGCAAAATGGACGTAAAATTCTTCACTTAAAATCATCGATATTTTATCATTATTGTTACCGAGTAAAGAGGCATCTCCACTTGTGTATGACAACAATGAATGGTGAAGAAAATTAAACGGTGCGTAATGGAAAAATGAGACGGTATTTTTTTTTCCAACGCCGATAAAGAAGTTTCACTTTAATAAAGAAAACGTAAGAAAATTATATAGATAAGCATTAGACAGCTCAGATCATCTAGATCAGTTGGAGCTACTTGAAAGCACACAAATAATTTTCACGACTTTCAAATTGATTAACAAACAAACGTGCAAGTTCACCTTCTTCTTCTATCTCACAATACCAACAATCTTAAAAAACAATATTGTGCAACTAAAGTTTAATTATAAAATATTTATGTAGAAATTATTGACAAGTATATGTCAATAGGATCACTATTCACGACACATCCTTGTGGGGGCTAATGCATACACTGTTTAAGTAAATATCGCATTTATTGTGTATAATATTTTTTTCTTTGTATCCTTTTATCTAAATCACAACCAAAGTCATGTGTTCGAATCGCTGTACATTTTCTATATTCACACTTAAAAGTACCACACAATAAGACAACTGATTAAGATTAATATTAGTTGTGTGCGAAACCTCGTCTGTTGTATATAATAATACCATACAATACTAAGACAACTAATTAAGATTATTAGTTATGTGCGAAACCTAGTCTGTTGTATGTAATAATATCTAAAACCGGAAAAGTTTGACACCTGAACTACTTTGGCATATAACAGGCATCTTTAAAAAACTGCACAACATCTTCACTGATACATCATGGAACTCCAGAGAAGTCCAGAGAAGAGTCCATCTGAAGACTAATATGTTATTTAAGTTTAAGTTTTTACTAATAAGGATATTTAACATCTTATTGTGTGATAGTTTGAGGTTTCTTGCCTTGTTTGGGAAATTTAAAAGGTTGATAATTGGTATATATACTAACAATGAGTCACTCAATTAGAGCCTACCTGGATGAGTAAACTCACCCCCGACAACCCCGCAATCCCGCGAACTTTTAGATGTATATATGATTTTTTCTTTTTTAATTGTTAACTGTGCTTTATGTTTATGTTTGAATGTGTATTCCGTTTTTGTCTTTTGTCTATAATATTGTTCGGATATTGCTTAATGAGTAGTTATAGGACTACTAGTGGGCAAATAAATAAACATATGAAATTCATTAACACTAATTACAACCTATATTAAGGGAAAGACACTCTGTATTCGTGTTCTATTTCTTCACTTACCTTTTTGCACTTAAGATAAAAAAGATCAATGATGAAGACATTTAAGACAAGACTCACGGTGTAATTGGTTTATTATTTTATTATACTTTATATTCAAAATCGAGTTTGACGGCAAATCTCATCTTTGTGGTTGGAAGTGTAGGATGTACTACAAAGAGATTAATTAATTAAATATGTTATTTAAAAATATTGAATCAAAATTGCCAATAACTTGACTTAATTGAAAAAAAATATTTCAAAGGTAACTGTAAGGTTTTCCTTTTCAATATTCTATATCGAAATTATTTACGCAATTCACTTTATTTAATATCAATCAACAAAGAAAGGTCTGTGTGCGAAGATCGTTTCGTGATCTTTTGGGAGTGACCGCTAAATAAGCCTCTTACAAAAATTATAATATTACATACACACGAATTGAATACATTACTCATTGTGTTGTCATCATTTTATCACAGCCTAATAATGTAAGGAATATGTTGTGAATCAAGCGCTTACAAAAACCTCTAACGTGGCATCTTCTTTTCTCCAGTGACATCTCGAAATAAGTGTTGCCAACATACGAAACCAGGCTAGTAGTAAGATGTTTTTAATGCAGAATTGTTGAAAATAACTGATATATCGATTGCGTAGATACAAGAACATTTTTGCCCCAACCTTTTAACTAAATTTCAATTGATGTACCTTCTACATACCTCAGATCATTCAGAAGAACGCATTTTGGTCAAAGTTCACCAATGTCTGCATTCTGATAAACGAACTAGGTCTGGATATCTATTAACAGTTGAAATGAATTTTTCTTTAGTTTTTTATAATTTATGAATCTATTGTTAATATTTGTCTTTAGCTGCTTGACGCGTTAAATTTTGTATTTTTTTTCTTAAGTATCAGTATGCGTTGGCAAGCTTTAGTCAATAAATAAAGTATAGCAGTCATCAAAGACTATAGAAATTTTGTATGGACTTATCATATTCAAATTTTATTTCAACATAGCAAGCGAGCAAACAAAAATAAACATCCTTGGTTGTATTTATTATTGTAACGTATTGCATCTTTAACTAATCTTTAATACAGTTAACGCGTGTAATTTACGTAATTTTGGCAATACTACAAATATTTATTTAGAGTATTATAAGAGCAGAGTGGACCCAGTGGCTGATACACTCATCGCTGAGGTCGTGTGTTCGACTTTCGTTCATATTAGAACGTAGATGTTGCGTACAGCCACTAGGTCCACTCTGCTCTTATAATACTCTAAATAAATATTTGTAGTATTAATACTCTAAATAAATATTTGTAGTATTGCCAATATTACGTAAATTACACGCATTAACTGTATTACAGATTACTTAATGATGATGATTAGAACATCGTCAGCACAGAGGGCTTCAATCAATCATATTTGCAATCTGAACTTCTAAGTTATTTTTGCGTGAGTATCTCTTGAGATAAATCTTTTTGACATAAAAGAAATAAAACAAAAGATGATGATTTTAAATATCATTCTCAGCGATGATAACAGCTCGACATCTGTTTTGCGAGAAACAGATCTATACGCTATGATATATTTTTATTTATTTACAGACATTTATAGAAAAACAAATAACATAACAAAACACAATATTAAATAACATAAAATTTTAAAATTATAAGGGATGCAACGGGTGGCCTTATCGCTATCGATCGATATTTTCCAGGAATAATAAGGGAAAAAATTAAAAAAAGAAACATTATAGGAAGGTAAAGTGTTTAACTAAATATAATTTTAAAAAATATAGAATCATCAAATTTTAAAAATCAAAAACAATACAATAAGATTAAGAAAATAAACTAAAAACTAAAAAGCTTTTCTTAGGGATTCATGAATTACGATGCAATCCAGAAGAATATGAAATACAAGAATTACAAAAGTCAGTCGATTGAGTAGGACGGCAGAACGATATATTATAGAAATATTTATGTAGAAGATTTAAACAATGTTAAGGAGGTTTAATTGTATGACGGGCAGCCGAAACGATTCCTAACAGTATAAAAATATTTTACTATTCAGTGGCTATATATAATATTTCTTCTCATCTTAAAGGCAGCCTAAACTAGGCAAACATGATAAGGAAACCAGAGGCAGAATAGTCATTGACAATAATTTATCTATTTATAAAGTCCTCAAAATCCAGCGGTAATAAATCAGTAAATAATAAATCAGAAAGCTTATAAAATAATTTGTTCTTCTGAGTTAAATTAAACGTAGTGTCTGGGTGAATCGCGGCAAAATTATTCTTTCAACTTTAGCTAGAGGCATTTACTTGAAATTTCATCAGATGCATAAATATGTCTGTCCCAATCATGGCACCTTGATATAAGAAAACCATGAATGACTCAAACATTTTAATACAAATAACTTGTAAAAGATTGTATGAAAATACATTTTTCTGACAGATATTTTCACACACAATAAAACCTACGTTTGAAAAGATAAATTGTCATTTGCATTTAGGCATTGAAGACTAGGATTTCACATACACGTCCCGACTTTCACAGATTTAACATAATAATTTATTACATTAAAATTCGTCGAAATTTTTATTAGAAATGGAAAATATTTTTATTAATAAAGTGGAAGCTTTTAGGGTTCAAAAATAAGTTAAATTAAAATTAAATCCATCAAATACGATAAGGATACGATTTTAAGAATAATTCGAGTTTGTATACACGCAAGACCTTATTGTTCAGGGGAATTATTACCTAAAAGACACTAAATTACATTGATAACACCTAACGACTCTTCCTACTTCAAAACTTTTTTCAGCTTTATCGATTTCTAATTAGTATTCGTGAAAAAAACTTTAATTTCCGCTTTTGGTTTATTTTCCTCTTTATAATAAACAAACATAAACATAGAAAGGGTCGAAATTAATTTTTAAGGGCTCCAAATCTGTAAATATATCTTTTGTTGGAAATTCAAGGCCAGCGAGTGCTAATTTAAATTTCGTTGTTAAATACAAAGAGTGAGTTTCGCATCATTTATGTTACTTCATCTGAAGTGGGAGTGCCATGCTGTTGCTTTCGGGCTTCAGCCAATCGGGCAGGCACGACCGGGGCAGTACCACTGTCTCACAGAAAACCGGCGTGAAGTGATGCAATAGGTTCATCTTATTGTACTCGCGTTTCGTGCGGTGAGTGAGACTCCCGGAGCCCATCAATTCCCCCCTCCCCCAGAATATGAAGATGCAGTTTAAACAGAGATTACCCCAGGGGGGTACCACACGTTTCCGCTGTGGAGAATCCCCCTCTGAGCGTCCATCATCGGAACAATCAGTATTCGGTGGTGGATGCACAGGCTGCCCTTCGTATTCTGGGGTGGGCAAAAACTGCTCAAAAAACTATAAGTTTCGATCTCGGGGCAAACGGAAGAATTTACCGAAGGCATCCCCTTCCACGCTCTCAGTGGACTTTACCAATGTTAGGGGGCTCAACTCTAATCTTAACGCGGTTCACTTTCACCTCGAAACTGCGAAGCCGGCCTTATTCTTCCTTACTGAGACTCAGATATCCTTCCCGGCTGATACTTCCTACCTCTCCTACCCGGGGTACAAATTGGAACATTCATTTGTGCCGCGGGCGGGAGTTTGCGTGTACGTCAGAGAGGATATCTGTTCTCGTCGCCTCGGGTCGCTTGAAGGAAGGGACCTATCTAGCCTCTGGCTGCGCGTAGACTGCGATGACCATCCGCGATTCTACGCATGCCTGTATAGGTCCCATAGCGGAAATACCGAAACTGAGCGACTCATTGAGCACATCCAAATGGCTACAGATTCCCTGCTCGAAGGGGTTCCTACCGCTGAAATCGTGATACTTGGCGATTTTAACGCTCACCATGCCGATTGGCTCGGTTCGGAAACCACCGATCACGCGGGAAGATCCTTTCACGACTTTGCTTTAGCTTACGACCTGTCACAAATGGTCCCTGCGATTACGCGAATACCAGATGTGGATGGTCATAAACCCTCTTTGTTGGACCTTCTGCTGACCTCACATCCGGAGACCTATCAAGTCTCTGTTGACCCGCCATTGGGTTCATCGGATCATTGTGTGGTCCGGAGTACTGTGCCTACTACGCGCCCTCCTCGGCCCCGTTTTTCGGGTTGTCGTCGTATTTGGCACTATCGGTCAGCAGATTGGGATGGGATGCGGTCTTTCTTTGCGTCCTACCCTTGGGGGCCTATGTGCTTTTCGTCGGAAGCTCCAGATTCCGTCGCTGCCTCTGTCGCCGAAGTGGTTCTGCAGGGCATGGAACTTTTTATTCCATTCTCTGCGGTGCCGATCGGTGGCAGGTCACAGCCCTGGTTTAAGCGTTCTTGCAAGGCGGCATCGCGTCGAAAGCGAGAATGCTTTAATGCATGGGCGGAGGCGGCGATATCTCGTGATGCCAATACCAGCGAACATAAAAAAGCATATAACTCAGCCTCCAGGTCCTTCAAACGGGAAATCGCTAAGGCAAAGTCAGAGCACATCGCCAGATTTGGCGAGAGATTGGCCCAACTCCCTTCTGGGACCCGAGCCTTCTGGTCTCTCGCCAAAGCTGTACAAGGGAATTTTTGTCAGCCATCGATACCACCGCTGCACAGAGAGGATGACTCGCTCGCCCACACTGCGAAGGAGAAGGCCGACCTCTTGGGCTGTCTCTTTGCGTCCAACTCGACTTTGGATGACCGGGGGAGATCACCACCGGCGATTTCGCGGTGTGATAACTCAATGCCGGAAATCACATTCCAGCAACGTGCTGTTCGCAGAGCACTATCTTCCTTGGACATTCATAAGTCGATCGGGCCGGATGGTATCCCTCCAATTGTGCTGCGTACATGTGCTCCTGAGTTGGCTCCGGTCCTGACGCGCCTTTTCCGGTACCTGTACTCGCTCGGCACTGTCCCGAAGTGCTGGAAGACCGCTTTGATACATCCGATCCCTAAAAAAGGCGATCGCACTGATCCATCCAACTATCGCCCAATCGCAATAACCTCCTTGTTCTCCAAAATAATGGAATCCATTATTAATGGCCAGCTCTTGAGTTATCTAGAGGGCCACCAGCTGATTAGCGATTATCAGTACGGCTTTCGTCGTGGTCGTTCAGCTGGTGACCTTCTAGTATACCTTACTCATAGATGGGCAGAGGCAATTGAGTCCAAGGGGGAGGCACTAGCGGTTAGTTTGGACATAGCGAAAGCCTTCGATCGGGTGTGGCACAAAGCACTGCTCTCGAAGCTACCAGCCTACGGGCTTCCTGAGAAATTATGCGACTGGATCTCCAGCTTTCTAGCCGATCGGAGCATCAAGGTCGTCGTCGACGGAGCATGTTCCGACCTTAAACCCGTGAATGCTGGGGTCCCACAAGGCTGTGTTCTGTCCCCGACCCTGTTTCTTCTGCATATCAATGACATGTTGCAACTTAGCAACATTCATTGCTATGCGGACGACAGCACTGGGGATACTCTTTACACTGGCTGGGCAGGTATTTCTCGGGCAGTTGTCGATGAGTACCGGAACAAACTTGTGTCTGAAGTCGAAACTCTTTTACGTGGAGTCTCGGACTGGGGTAGACTAAACCTAGTCCAATTTAACCCCAAGAAGACACAAGTTTGCGCGTTTTCCGCGAAAAAAATACCCTTTGTCGCTACTCCTCTTTTCGAAAACACTCTTCTTGAAGCCACAGCCAGCATCGGAATACTTGGCGTTGACATATCGAACGACGTTCAGTTTCGCGGTCATTTGGAGGGAAAGGCTAAATTAGCCTCCAAAAAGCTTGGTGTGCTCAGCAAGGCGAGACGGTACTTCACTCCGGGCCACCGCTTGCAACTCTATAAAGCGCAAATACGGCCCCACATGGAATACTGTTCTCACCTCTGGGCGGGGGCTCCCCAGTACCAGCTCCTTCCACTTGACCGTATCCAACGAAGAGCGGTTCGAATCGTCGATGACCAATCCCTCTCCGAGCGGCTCGATCCTTTGGCGTTGCGTAGAGATGTGGGGTCACTCTGCATCTTCTACCGCATTTACCATGGAGAGTGTTCAGAGGAGTTGTTCGGATTAATACCTGCAGCTCAGTTTCAGCATCGGACGTCGAGGCAAAATACAAAATTCCACCCGTATCACCTCGACGTCCGACGTTCCACGACTGAGCGTTTCTCAAGGCAATTTTTGCCGCGCACCACCGCTATGTGGAACCAGCTGCCCACTGAAGTATTTCCGAACCAATTCGACTTAGGGTCCTTCAAGAAAAGAGCGTACAAATTCTTAAAAGGCCGGCAACGCACTCGCGAGCCCTCTGGCATTGAGAGTGTCCATGGGCGGCGGTATCACTTAACATCAGGTGAGCCTCCTGCCCGTTTGCCCCCTATTTTATAAAAAAAAAAAAAAAAAACTGTAATTTAAATACTGTACAGTAACTAGTGACGATTGTACTCTGTAAACATTCATTTGTGTGAATACGTTACCCCTTTTACAAAAATTACTTTAATTATTCAATTAACCAAAGTTTTTTCCTGTCATGCTTGTAATTGTTGATATTCCAATTTATTTTCACTCTAGTTGCATTACATAAGAGAATATAAAAAAGTAACCTTTATTTAACGAAAAGACAAGTAAAGAAAAAGACTTAGATAATAAAAAAAGTGTGCGTGTGTGTACACACGTATGAAACTTCTTTATGACCTTATTCAAAAAATTATTTACTATACGTAACTTTATAGAAATTTGTTAAATACAATAAAATAAGATAAAGTTTAACAAAAGGCTTTTATTATCATAGACATCAATTTCATTAATTGTAATAGATCTATTACTATTGTAATTATATATTTGTTAATAATGGCTTCTAATCTCTTCGAATCAACCGGGGTTGAAAAAGATGGCACGTAAAGGAAAAATGTGACAAAAGTTTCACTTCAAAAAAAAGCAATTAACTGTATTCAGTAGGAAATCCTGTAGTTACTATATTAAAACATCAAAGAAATCTTATTCACGAACATAAAATACTCGCAAATTAATTCCAAGTTAACGTTCTCATTCCGTAAATAGTAATAAAACCAATCCAATAATATTTGTATGTTATGTTTGACGTATCTTATTGGAAATATACTCATAGTTAAACACACCAGTAGAATATGCATTGGCCTATAAAACCTCTTTTGCAAAAAAAAAAACAGAATGGTATAGCGTGATCTGTGTACCACACGGTTCGGTTGTTGATACACAATTATATATTTAAAAAAATCTCGTTCCCATTTATGCTTAACATGAAAGGCACATAATTGTCAGTCGTAAGGACAAGGAGGAAATTAGTTTGGAAACAATGAAAGACATGGATAATATACTCTAATTTGCTTTTACAATAGCTAGCGTACAAACACACACTAAATAATTATAAAATTTAGGACGCAACTAAAAATAAATAATTAAATATCTGTTACATGATCATTTATCAATCTAATAGGTAACGAGGTGACCTTCTATGCCTAAAAAAAGACAAACCCGTTTCCTCACAATGGTTTTCTTCACCGTTAGAGTGAATGTTAAATACGCACAAAGAAAGAAAGTCCATTGGTGCACAGCCGGGTATCGAACTTACGACCGATAGGGATGAGGGTCGCAGCTGAAGCCACAAACCGACACTGCTCTAGACTAGGACGTAACTAATAATGAATATAATTGAAAAATAGTCTCAGTGATGCTTTATTAGGCTTCACGTTTGTAACTTTAATTTACTGACAAAAGTAAAATAATCTTTGTTCAGCTTGCTAGCTGGCGGACTGTGAAATGTGTGTTTAATCATTATATGTATTGTATGTCTGGAATATCTGTATTGTATATGTAATGTATGTATGAGCAAGCTGCACTAGATAACTAACAACCCTACGGATCCTTAAGCCCTACAGATGTACCCTAACACATGAATAGTGAATACATAAATAAGTACTGGATGTCTGCAACAAGAGACCTAAGGTAACAGACGAAATGTAATCTTAACAATCTTTATTAAAATTTGGTAAGAAATTGCCAGACAATACAGTCTACGTCACGATTAAATTAACTGAAATTGACATTGCATGTGAGTGTGAGTGAGTGTGAGGAAGGAAAGAAAACGACGGACAGAGATATTTGTAAAAAGCTATAAGAGGCTTTCACCCGTGGAGTACTACGGATATTAGGATAACAAGAACAAAAAATGTATAATAAATCTAAGCGGAATATTCTACTTTTGAAATGATTGGTAATTAAACGAGATTTTATTATTATATTAACTGAAATCATCTTTAGAACGTAAATTTCCTTAGGTCCATGCAAAAGTTTACTTTATTCATTCCAGCGCCGGGCCGGCACTGTATAATAATAGCGATTCCATAATTAAACCAATAAGGAACCTTGTGGAAGGCTAGAAGAAGACAATGCTGACGTGTGTCAAATAAGCTACTGCTAAGCTTAGAATTCGCAGTTTGTGAAAATTAATTTTTGTCACGAAATAATTGCGTTTTAATATTATTTCTGGGACAGGAGGTAAACGTGATAACCGTTTCTGAACAAAGTGATATCCGCCGCCCAAGGACCCTTAAACGGTGGGTGCTAGTGTGTTCTCCCTCTTCTACTCCTCTACTTAGAGCTGGTTCCACAATGGTGGCCGTAGAAATGCCTTGTGCTAAGCTCTGTGTTGTCAAATGCTAGGCGTCAAGATGGACTAATTAATTTCTGACACATTGGTGTCGTCCGCTGTCTGAATTCACACAATTTCTGAAGTATGCATTACGATGTGTGGATTAATAACAACAATCCATCACACCCACTCGCTTATTATACCTTTCAACTGAAACCCACAAAATAAACAATTGTTCTATATTTAGTGAACAAAAAATATCTTCGCCTATGAGTCACGACTTTAATCATTCTTGTTTTGACATTAATATGTTTTTTTCTGTTTGTTCGTGAATTATTCGACTCGTTTACGAGAATCGATTATATCATTAGGAGCAAACAAATTTGCGAAATATGATCTGCCATTAATTATACGGGACTTAAGACTTATGTTTTATATATTGGTGTAAATAATGTTTTAGACATTCTTTTTTGCGATAGAATCAGGCGTAACGTAATTCCGATATTAATTTCTATGTATGTAGAGAATTTATATCAAGAAATTTATAGTTTACGTTTGAATTTTTCTACGTTACTAAAAAATTAAAAAATGGGAAATAAACTGACAACATAATGTGGAAAAAAAAAACAAAAAAAAAACTTGGCGATTAAAATGAGGGGCGGAGAGTTTATTGCCAGTTCTTCTCTTCCGTTCTGGCAGTCAATGTAAAATTAGAAGCATTTAATGCATATTCCTTTTTTTATATAAGTGTATATTGTTACCTCTATGAATAAATGATTTTTGACTTTGACTTTTGAGGATGGAAGATGATGATCTTCCTCCAACATAAGGGGACCTCGGCAAGTCTGAACACTGCTAGCATACATGCCATAGTGGCGAAAGGCGATAATTTCTGATTTTTTTTATTTTCTCCTTGTCATTGTAATGTTCCCTCTAAATGTTGTGCACACTTGTCATTGATGCTCATGCATGTATCTTGTTTTTGTAAGTCATGTGTTTTCTGTAAGTATTTGTATGTGTTACGTAAGTGTGCCTTTTAAAATAAAATGTATTATTAAGCTATTCTTAGCGGGAAATCTTTGGGGTTTCACGTCATCACAGGGTGGCATAGATTGTAGGGCTGAGATTCAGAAATGAGTCGGAGCGCTAAATCTGACTACGCATACAACAATTAAATTATAGTTTATCTATTTATATTATATATTATATAAGTATTATGTATACATATCTGCGGTATTTGTTACAAACTCCTCTATCCAAAACGTATGATAATTTAGGCAAACATAAATGTTATAAAAAAAACACCAGACAAACAGCGGGTTACGGTGCGAGATGGGCACAATGCTTTCTTTAAAATGGATCAACCCGCTACCGAATACATCCACTTATCCGAATAAGTACTAATCCGTTTCAATCACAAAGCATTCGGACAGAATTTTAAAAATATTGCTGATTTTTGACCTTTACACTCGCACAAAGTTCTGAATTCTCTAGGTAGGTAGATATTGCGACTGACACATCAATATTATATAATTTAAAGCATGATTGTTGAATTATATCATGAGCAAATTTTTGCCTATTAAAGCAAGAAGGTTTCGCCAAAAATCCAATTAACTCTTTTAATATCTCCTGGTGAATTTAGGCTCGTGTTGTGTGAACATATAAAAAATGTAGAGGCACTCTTCATAGTTAGCGCACAAATTTAATAAATTTACAATATGAATGTATAAATTATTAATCAGCCCTGGTTTTAAGTAAAACAACGTTACAACCTTTTCCTGTTTATGCCTCAGATTTTTGTATCGGTTCCTTGATCTGTCAATCAGGCAATAAGGTGATCAGTCTGCTGTGCTCACTCATGTGGAATTTTTGGGTCTAAGCAAAGTCCTCACGACCTCCCTCACTGTACGAGCGAGTGTTATATGCGATAGACAGAAGAAAGCACAGCCAGAGATCGAACCAACGACCTCAGGGGCGTCGTAGGGTTCCCGCCATCTATGCAAACGGGCAGGAGGCTCACCTGATGTTAAGTGCCACCGCTCATGGCCAGAATGTTCTTGAATACGCTGGCCTTTCAAGAGTTGGTACGCTCTTTTCTTGAAGGACCCTCAGTCGAATCGGTTTGGAAATACTTCAGTGGGCAGCTGAATCCACGCTGTACTGTTGCGCGGCACTGCCTTAAAATCGCTCAATTGTGGAACTACTGTCGTCGTCGTCCTACGTCGAGGTGATACGGCTGTGCCATATTCTTTTTAAAATGGTTGTTTATGACCAGATTACATAGACATTAGACATTCTAAATAAAATAAATGATGTAAATCACGTATCTATACCCGTAAAGGTTGTTAAACCGGTCCCTTTGATCTGTCGAATAGAATATTCAACAGTTTGTCAGATGGCAACATAGTTTACGTAAGTTGAAATATTGGAAAATTTGGCTTTATACCGAAATTCAGTTTCAACGAAGTAAAAATAACATTCCTTTTAATAAGGCGCTAATAACGTTTAGAGTATTTCAAACGGCCTATTCTTCGGTTGGAGATTTAAGAACAAACTTAACAGGTGACGTAACACACTGAAAAAAGTTAAAATGGAAATCCGTATATATTTCCCGCGTCTGTGATGTCAGATGGGTCAAAAGTATCCTTACTTGAAATGACCCAGTGGGAAGCAAAAAGAGATGACGCCACCAAAGCTGGGAAGAGAGAATAAAAGGGATAACGGGGAAGGATTGGAAGACTACGGACCTGAAAACCGCTCTAACCACCTACTACGCCTATGCGCATGCATGGCTAAACTACGGTGTAATAATGTGGGGAAATAGCACCGACGCAACAGCACTATTCACAACTCAAAAAAAGTTAATTCGGATCATAGTTAACGTAGAACAAACAGACAGCTGCAAACCACATTTCATAAAACTAAACATTATCACTCTACCCTCATTATACATATTGGAAATCTGTAAATTTGCCCATACACACAAATAATTTTACACCACACGCGAAGACATACAGACAAGACATACACTTCGACACAAAAAACGCCTAAACCTACCATCTTCCCGATTACAAATACATGCATCAAGCCCACTAGTCATGTCAATCAAAATTTATAATAAACTACCGGAGACACTAAGAAATGAAAAAAAGATACATATATTTACAAACAAACTAAAAAAACTTCGTATAGCGTTAATGAGTACCTAGAAGATAAAAATATAGCTTAATTTCATGATTATTAATCCCTAAATATACAAAATTCAATAAATAAAAAAATGTTATTCTATGTAATTGGTACTAGCCGGGAGTGTGAAGTTTTATGTGCTATTTTTTATTGTGTTGCTATTAGCTATGTTATATAGGTTTCGTAATGCCTTCTTTTGCTGTGCCCTAACAGGGTCCATAATATTGTACTTAGCTTTATGGCTCATAAACATCTTTTGTAAACGTTATGGAATGCAAATAAATACATGAATACATGAATACATGTTGGCGAGAATGAGAGACAAGTGGAAGAATTATATATTTATTTATTTTACTTATGCTCTCAAAAATTATATTGGACAATCAAATAAATATGAAATAGTTATAGACATATGTATTTGACATGAGAAAAAATGCTGTACTGCTATAGCAGGTGAAGCTATTGTTGTAGGTCTTAAAAATGCTTATGATTATGATGGTGGTGATGATTAAAATGGTGGCGAAGAGGTTATTGCCAGTACTACTCGTTTGTTCTATGTCCAAGAGAACCAGCAGTAAATCTAAATTTAGAAAAAAAATACTGATCTTCATAAGAGAATAATCTTTCAAACATAAATAGTACTCAGTATAAAAAGGAATTACAAATTATTGTTCGTTACATAGAATACAAAACAAAGCTTAACAATTAAGACGTATATCAACAGTTTTAAAAATGACAGAATATTGAATTGAACTTTTTACGCTAGTACTACATTTTTGTCCTCGACTCACCCCAAAAGTTATGACGTAAATTAACTGTGCAAGTTTATTATCGTCACGTCAAACTGAAGGGACAACTGTAATCGCATCTTATTTTTTACGTTTAATGGACCTTAAAAAAAGCTTCTAGTAATATTGGTACTAATTTAGACTTTTAAAATCTTAAACCATTGTTTCTCTACTCAAAAAGGGCTTTTAAATTTAAGATAAATGTTATTTTGTATATAAGGTATGGTCGGTGGACTCAATTTCCGCACTTAGAGTCTCATTAGGTCTGTCATTAGTCCTAGTACGGCCTAGAAGTACAAAAGTCTTCTGGGCAGGCTTCACGGAGCGATCTCACTGCTCCGAAGATTTATGTACATGTATAAGGTATAAAAATGTGTTTTTCTCTCTGGTTGTCGTAATGTTTTGTATTAATTGTTATTTTAAACTATTTAGTTTATAAGGAATTAAAATTTGTACTGAGGTGTAGCGCTTAAACTGCAAACACTTAGTAGTTTTTTGTGGTTTCTGTACTGTTAGTTTATATGTATGTCGCAGCTAACTAGCTAAATCAGCCGTTCAATCTACAGCCTGGCCTCTTAATAAAACACACGGCCAACTAGGGGCTTGAAAGATATTGAGCCAGATGATAAAACAGCTAGATACATAAACGATGACGTTTCATTACTTACCTAGCCAGTTGCCTGTTATTTTAAACTTAGTTCTACTTTCTGGCACCTAGCGGCTAGCGTCAAAACTCTTCAAACTGTCAATATGGCGTCGGCAAACGACAAATATGAAGGTGTTTTCCAAAGTTTCATGAAAAACAACTAGTACAATGGAAGAGTGTACTGACAGACTTAAGCAATTTAATTTTAAAAGAAATATTTTTTATCGTCATCTAGTTTATTCATGCCAAATAATGACTGTATCGTACGAATAGGCTAAGCATTAGCCAGCCAGTTTATTAAATGTTGTAACAAACGCTCCGGCTGAATACTTTTCAGGCCGTTAGTTGAACAGCGCCGTTTAGTTACAAGGCTAGGCTGTTAATTGAACGGCTAACTAAGCTAGTTGGCTGCAACATACATATAATCTATTCAAACCATAGTAGATACCTACAGATGTTTTGTAACTACTGATTAAATAAAACAAATAAAAAAGCAAATTATTTATTTAAGAAAGATATGAATATGTCTTAGGTTTACATTAGACAATTGAAGTTTAAAAAATCAGTACAAAGGTATTGGACGATGACGCGCGTCTCAACGTAAGTTCTACTCGTTTGTTCTAAATTTCAGCTGAGCATTGCTCTAGTAAGTGTCTTCAACGTATTGCAGCACGATCATCGCTCGTCATATTTTTTAGTTGATCGGCCTGTTTATAGTTATACCATTATGTTATTACATAAAAATAGACGAATTCTCGCTGTGTCAGTATTTGTTGTTTGGATAATAGTCTCGCCGGGAATTGAAGCCAGTATCGTCTCACCGGGAAGGTGTTCACTAAGCGATGGAGGTGATGTCTCGGCTTAAATGTATATGATAAGGTGGAGAGCGAACAACGCGGAAGTATCATCAACTATATATTTATAATATCTTTTTCGCAACTATATCAAAACAATAACACTAAGGTATTCCGTATCTCAAGTATTAGTTTTGTTATGGAAAATGTTAATATGGACATAGTTTTATGTAGTAAAAGAAAAGCCTTAAACTAATGGGAAAAGCGTCATAAAAAGTTCATTGACGCCTTTTGTTTAATAAGATATATATATTAAGATGTTCATGAAAAAGCCCGCAAATTCGTAGAATTATGGAATTAATAGGTTTGTATTGGCATGCTACAACTACTACTTTTCTTTACCGTTTGATCGAATGTTAAATGCGCACATAGAAAGAAACTCCATTGGTGGCCTTATGTCTGAAAAGAACGTGTCAAGATATTAATGAAGACTGACCGTTTTGAAATAGCAAAATCTTTGTGTATTTGTTATTGGTGTGTGAAAACAAGCACTTTTCGCCTAGTGGCTTCAGCGACTCTCATCCCTGAGGCTGTACACCAATGTACTTTCTGTCGTGAGGAAACCGGCTTGTCCCAAAGTCAACATGCGTCAGGCACAGAAAGCTACTTCCCTATTAGATTGACAAATAATTATGAAACAGATATAGAAATCTGAGGTCTAGACCTAAAAAGGTTGTATGTTGTGACTTTCTATATGCATCCCGTCAGCTGTCATGTTTGCATATTTTTATTTTCTGTGAAACAATACACTTATTTATTTTATTCGTTTGATGCCTGATAAATATATTTAAGATATATATTTATAGTATTATACATATATTTTTATATTTAACATGACATTCTTATCTATGGTCAAACGCGTTTAATCGACACAATTTAATCATTTGAAATGGAATAATAAATAATGAAAAATCTATAGTTGCAGTTGTAGTTTTTATTTTGTTCTAAGTAGGTAAATGGTAGGTATGGTTTACAAAATATTTTAAAAGAATAAGTTCGGAAGGGGCAACTAGAACTAGAACTAGTATCAATTTAAATAATTGAAACTTGTATTTTCGACTTTTGAAAGTGCCTTTTTATTATTAATTGCCTAATTGAAATAAATGATTTGACGTTGACGTTAAACGATACTTTACTCAAAGCTGACCACAAGGTTAACATATCATATAATTTCTCTTTCAAATAAATTCTTTTTAACTCTAAATATATTTCAATGGTAATATTGTATCTACCACAAAGTCAACATTAAACACTGCGGGGGACACATAAAGTCAATTGATATTTACTTGAATAGGAAATGCTTCAAGGTTTTCCTTAAAAGGGACAGATCGTTTTGTTACAATTTCCGACATCTAACATAGAAAAGGTTATAGTACTGTGTCACAACTGATATAGTTTTTTTTGAGCAGTGTTGGCCTAGTGGCTGGACGACTCTCATCTCTCATCCCTGTTCGATCCCCGGCTGTGCACCAATGGACTTTCTTTCTATGTTTGCATTTAACATTCACTCGAACGGTGAAGGAAAACATCTTAAGGAACCGGCTTGAATTAAACCCAAAAAGTCGACGGCGTGCAGAAGGCTGATCTGCAGCTTGCCTATTATAAAGATCATATAACCTATACAGAATGTAGCCATTGATTTGTTTTTTCAGTTTATTATGGGTAGTCAAAGTATAAAGTATATTTATTTGCAATAAAGTTATAAAAAACGCACATCAGCCATTTAAAAATAGGCATGCAAATTTCATATTAATTATCGTAATGAAACATTTAATTCAAAATACCTTATCTTACCTAAAATGTGTACCCGTATGTAACATACATAATTTATGAATTAAAAAAAAAATTGTTCACTTAAGAAATTTAAATAATAAAGAAAAGCAGAATTTAAAAAAATTTCAATCAAAAAGATTTTTTCAATTGAAAGAAAACACTTTTTCACCGAATTGAAGCTATGTATTATAACTTATAATAATTTGAAATTTAAATTTTTCCGAAGTTTCGTGTGCTTTAAAGCGTGCGTGGTCACGGTGACTGAAGACAAAAGGTGTTGAATGTCAAAAGCATCACAGCTGTAGAGAAAGTTGTGTTATCTGTATTTAATTCCCCGGAGTTGATATCTATTTTAAATTTAAAATTATGTAATATATATATTGTATAATAATATAATAATACATAGCTTCAATCCGGTTAAAAGGTGTTTTCTTTCAATGTGTAAAAGCAATGTTAACAAAAGACAAGATTTTTCTAAATTAATTTAGTGAGATAGATCCCTTTGCTTGATGTTTGCTGCACAAAGATTTTATAGTTTATGTTCCAATTTGGGTAGCTTCAGTCTCAAGTTGTGTTATATCTAGCTGTTATCGATTGTACCTTAACAAACAGTGTGCCCCTGTGGGGTGTGGGGACGTTGGAAAACACTGCTACAATGGTAAAATTATACAGCAGGGACCTATAACTTTTGGGAAGGTGATTATAGTCTGATATTCATGGCGTAATAATTTTATAAATACATCGTGGTCCCACATCCGTGAGATAATTATAAACGTAAAAAAATACTGAATGTCTCTATATATTTTACATTTGCTGCCAGTAAATCACAGGTACTTATTGACACTCTCCAACTGTACAAATAAAATCAACAAATGTGGATAGTAGAATGGATGAACTGGCAAGAATATCCTTGTCAACTATTTTATTTTGCAACCTACAACACATCCATTTGCATGAAACATATTATAATCACATTTTTTTACGTTTAATAAAACACAACTGAACTGAGAGTGTGCATGAGCGGAGGTATCACTTAACATCAGGTGAGCCTACTGCCCGTTTGTCCTCTGGTCTATTAAAATAAAGCGTGCGTAAAAAGTACACATGTCAGAAGTGAAACTTCTTTGTAAAATAATTATTACTAAGGTAAATACCTCAATAGATAATCATGTACCAGTATATGATCATATGTATTTGTATATCTATGTGCACACTGTATACGTGCTAATGGTAATAGAAATAAATAAAAAATCTGCGTTTACTGCACAATACGTTATGCGACAGTAAAGTTCCATCTAAAGTTCTAATATGTAACTACTAAACAAATACATCAACCAATAGCGTGTATATTGTTACGTACGCCCTTTCTGACTCTCATTCAATCGCTCTCTCCCTTTTCTTCGACAAAAACGCTGCACATCTTCGTAACGTCTCATCGGTAATAAAATGTACACTCATGCGCTTAAAAAAGTTTCACATCAAAAAGTCTGTATCGTTGTAAAGAATAATAGATTAGAATTTTTGTATGTGATTCTAAAAGTAGTAAGTCTATTTTAAATCTTCATTATCAGAAAATAATATACATATAAGTTTAATAATTCGTTAGTTCGACCAAATGAACGCCACTAAATCACATGGAACAACTCTAACAAACACAAGTACCGTAATTTATTAGAAAAATTAGCGCTTTGTTTTACGTAAATCAAATGAGAGCTTTTGTTGAAGAAAATGTATAATTATTTTACAAAAAGGTTGGAACAATATTTAAATCTCGGATTATTAGCAGCTGACAACCTCGAAAAATCCTTTGAAATTGAGTGTTATTTCATAGTAATGAATAATTTTAATTTATGATCAAACAAATTACGTAGCGCTAAGCTACGGCGTAGCAAATGCCAGACATTTTCATTAATTCCAGGATAAATTATACAAAATATGTATGAAACATTATTAGGCGTATTGTTAAGTACTTTTTACTATAGACACCGTCTTCATTCCTTTCATAAATAATCCTGTAGCGTAACAACTGACATGTGTTCGATTTAAGGCTAAGACATCCTAATTTTCTCATGATATTTACGTTTATCATTTAAGTATCAAATAAGCAATAATATACACTGACAAAGTTTCTATGAAATAAACTCGAACGATGTGTTGATAATGTTTACCACAATTTTACGCTTTAAAGCACAGAATACAAAATTTGTCATCGTCAAAGCTCTTGCCACCTCGTGTACTAGCTCGTTGAACCGAAAACATTGGCTATTGACTGTCTAATCTTTCATATTATATACAATATATTTGTTGTAAGTCATACCAGATCAAAAAATGCAAGTAAAATCGTCTAGTAGCCAAGCGTGCATCGGAAAACAACTGAGTTGTTTTTCTCTTAGATAGTTTAACGTATCATTGGCGCTAATGGATCAGTGATACGAATAAAACTCATAATAAGGGATATAGAATTAATAAAAATAACAACTCTTAGCGAAGAGTATCTAATAAGTAACATAAGCTGCCAGCAAAAGTTCTCTGCAATTGTTTATTGGTAGATTTTTATAAACAAAGTGTAAACTAATCTAAATAACTAAATAGCTTTTCCACTGCCAAATGCTTACTTAAATTCGTAATTTAATCATAACAATCAAATATACAGTATCTACAATTTTCATTATTAAAACAAGTTTGAAAAGTCCCAATAGCAGTACCTATAACGCTGGTAGCATTTCCTCCCTGTATTGCGATACTTATTCGTTGAGTGAGGAAAGCACCAGCTCTAGGGTCACCACTACTACCTTCCAGGCGCCAACTTCAATCTTTAATTAGCGTTTATGCAATTGAACCACACGGCCCAAAAGTCTCTACTCCAAAACAAAATCAATGTTGAAGGAAATACTGTTATCTTTGAACCGTTTATTTTTGATTAGTGTAGATGTGTGTATATGGTTTCTATCTATAATAACCATAGATAAATCTTCTAATTAAAAATTGATTAAATTTTTTTATTAAAAATGTATAAATTGAAAACTAAAACAATTTTAAAAATGTATTCCCTTGTGATGCTTAGTCGTTGAAAGCACCGGATCTGGGGTAATCGATATTATCTACGAGGCGCCAACTTCAATCTATAATTTGGTAAATTATGTTCACCAACAGGTGAATTTTAACGTATGAAACGTTTACAATAGTAAAAGCGTTATGGTAACATCTGGGAAGGTGATTAAAATAGTTTGACTGCTATGGTTATATTTGACTGCTTTAAATTCAATATATATTTTATTTATGTAATAGGAGTCAAACGGGCAGGAGGCTTACCTGATGTTACGTCATACTCACACTGCCATAAGGCCAGTGGGTTGCCGGCCCTTCTTAAATTGGTTCTTTTCTTGAAGGACCCTAAGTCGAATTGGTTCGGAAATACTTCAGTAGGCAGCTGGTTCCACATAGTGGTGATGCAAGGCAAAAACTGCCTTAAGAAACGCCCAGTTGTGGAACGACGGACGTCCAGATGATAGGGATGGTATTTACTATTCTGCTTTGACGTCCTATAATGAAACTCACTCTAAATGCGGTAGAAGATGCAGAGAATGTTGTGAGTGCACGTGATTTTCACTCAAGTGCGACATTATTTTTGTTACATTAAGAATTTTATTTCGCGTGATTGAATAATATTATGTTACTTAGGACGTTGTTGTCATACACTCAGCCTTAATTATTATTATCCCTAAAAGGGTCTAACAACGTCGAATGCTAATTGAAATTCAGAATTCGCTTTTAAAGAGTACGTCAAAGCTGGTTGGAATAAAAGGGGACCATTTTGAGAATTTTTTACTTTTTAAAATTTCGTTTAGTTAACACCGCGGGCCTAGTGAGAAGATTGAAAAGGATAAAATGTGTATTAGAAGCTTGTTAATTGTTAGTGCTAAACAGTGGCAAGTGTAAAAATAGTACACAACTCCAGTTTTCCCTTTAATACCGACTTTAAATATCATTTTTAGTAGATTAAATTTATTTTTTGGTTAAACTAAATGATGCAAATACAATTTATATATAAAATCACAAAAAAAATAAAAATTTACTGTTTTTATTTGATTTCAGGAATATACCAAGAATATAGTATAAATGTGTTATGGGTGGTTTTAATTTCGCAAGTTCCACACATAATGGCGTGCTAATTAGTTTTATCTTCATAGTCAATTCTTATTTTATTTAATCACTCCATCATCAAATTAATATTCATTATAATGTTTCACGTAAATATTCAAGGAAATATTCATATAAATTTAGGAGTAATTTGTATAAATTACTCCTAAATTTTGCATAATTTAAGACATTTTATACTATTATTAAATAATACACTTAAATGTCTACTCGTCGAACTAGGCCTACATAAAACACCGCAGGTGGTAATCAAATCAAGAGGATATTTTTCTTATTTGTCAATTTATATCAATTTTGTTAATGAATTGTGTGAAAATAAAGTTTTTTTTATTATGAGCTAAAATTTACACTTTTAGTAAATCTGATTTAATTCAAAATTGTTTTATTATATATATTGTTTATAACTTCCCAAGGTTTGATATCTTTATTGATATATTTTAAAGTCTTTTCAAATATAAGAACATATTGAAAGGCCGACAACGCACTTGCGAGCCTTCTGACAATTTAAGTGTCCATGGGCACTTATCACTTAACATACGACTAATATATTTTCACAAAAATTTACGTTAAATACGATTTTTATATGGACTTTAGAATTACTTTTAATACGCAATATTACATTATTATTCATAACTATTTGTATATATTATATTATATTTCTAAAAATAATTTCTTTAAAATAATTTTCGATAGCGTAAAAAGTACTAAAACTCAAATAATACTTACCGCATAACAAAAAAACAACAACACAATAAAAACTTTTTACGGATAAAATTGACAATTGACAGCTTTTCTCACACGTTTTAACACGAGCGACTCTCGGCCGACCCAACACACGACTGCTCGGCGGCGTTCAAACTTCAAAGATAGATCCTCGACTAAGATGTTAGCACTGAATACTAATTTTGTTTTGAACATATATTAAATTCCCGAAATTAATAATAGAATCCTTAGGTTTATGTAGGATCTGTAGGGATTTATCTGCGGAATGTGTATGCAGTCCAATTTTGTCAATATTAACAAAACAAAAGCGTACATCTTTTGAATAGTACGGTTTCAGACGAGCAATTTATTTATTTTCTATGCTTAAAGTGCCTTCTTTTTTATTACAGTTCCCCACATCACACAAAATGTTGTTTCTGCAGTATATGTTACTATTTATATTTTATTAAATATAAGACAATTATATATAAATATATAAAAATAAATCAATGACGCCAATAAACCTTTTCAGGTCTGGGCCTCAGATTTCTGTATATGTTTCATGATCAATTATATATCGAATAGGCAAGTAGGTGATCAGCCTTCTGTGCCTGACGCACGCCGTCGACTTTTTTTGGGTCTAAGGCAAGCCGGTTTCTTCACGATGTTTTCCTCCACCGTTCGAGCTAATGTTAAATACGCACATAGAAAGAAGATCCATTGGTGCACAGCCGGGGATCGAACCTACGACCTCGGGATGAGCGTCGCACGCTGAAGCCACTAGGCGAACACTGTTCTTAATATTTTAATATATATAAAATAAAATAGTTAAAAATATACTAGGAAAACAGCGGATTATACTAATCAAATAGGCACTTTACAATGTTTTTTTTAATTGATCGCCAAGAGTTACTCAAATAAAAACTAAAACATAATACAAACCTAACTTATTTTTATAATAATAATTAATCGTTTATTTGCTAAGATAGTGGTATAATTAGATCGATCAACTACAAACATCCGCACCATCAGCCATACATAAATAGTCATGCAAATGTCGTATCAATATTTACCATTGATTTATATATGTCATTTCATATATTAAGAACAATAACATAATACCAAAGTTAAGTTATTTACAATCGGTGTCAAATCTATGATCCAAATACTCACCTACGCTATAAATTTATGTCAGAAGGTATTAACAATAGCAAAACATTGAAGTCGTGATCGCTAACGCTAAGATACCGAGTAGTAGTCAAGTCAATATACAAAATCTGCTTAGTAAAAGGCTTGGTCGGTGGTGAAGGAAGTGAAAATAAAGACCTACTATCGATGAAGGTGATGTAGATATTTAAAGTGAAAAAATAAATATTTAAATATTTGAAAAAAGACTTACATATAAAATATATCTACAGTCAAAATATATTATAACAACATCGAAGGGACTACTAATATTTGGCAATACATACTACGTAAAAACTGATAGTCGTAACAGCCGATGACGTTGTTATTAAGTACCTAATACTTTTACATGTTATATTGATATATTGACCAAAATCAAAGGCCGGGACCTTTGGGATAACCGGTATGTTATTCTACACTATGTCGTCGTAAACGGTTTTGACTGTATAATAATAATAAAACCTCCTACGTCGTTCCACAACCGGGCGTTTCTTAAGGCAGTTCCGCGCACTACCACTAGGTGGAACCGGCTGCCCACTGAAGTATTTCCCACCTAATTCGACATAGGGTTCTTTAAGAAAAGAGTGTACCAATAAAAAGGCCAGCAATGCACTTGCGAGCCATCTGGCAATGTCAGTGTCCATGGGCCATGGGGTATCACTTAACATCAGGCGAACCTCCTTCCCGTTTGCTGCCTATTACATCATGTAATTACATAATTTATATAATTGATTTAGTACAATAATTATTATTTTATTTATTTTTATGTTATACTTTTAAATTTATTTTATAAAATAATAAGTTCAATGTCAAAATATCCTGACCTTGACCTTGTCCTGATCCTGACCTGCCCTAGTTCATAATATGTTAAGTTAAACTAATTATGTTTGACAGGAAAAGAGGGTAAGACAAAGTGGATGGTAAAGGAGAACTATGCACAATAAAGAGAAAGGTCAACTTGAATTTTAACAAGACCAGCGGGTAAATTGTTAAAGATAATAACGATAGGCTGACATTATAAATTAGTTTGTTGACATCAGCTTTTTAATTTGAACATTATTCCACTTAGTAAAGCCTTGGCTTGGTGTTTTCTACTCGCTACATCATCTACTATCATTCCATAACTGAGCGTTTTTACGACAGCCATCACCACCAACATGTGGAACCAGCTACCCACTGAAGTATTTCCGAACCAATTCGATTTAGGGTCCTTCAAGAAAAGAGCCTACCAGTTCTTAAAAGGCGTCTCACTGGCGTATGCTCTGGCATTGAGAGTATTAACATTAGTCCCCATTGTAACATTGTCACCTGATCTATAAAAAAATATTAACAAATTCACTCGAGACCTCGCGGTAATATTATTACTTTTGTTATCAGATGGTGCTTGCCCGATAAGCGATCGAACAATAAACTTGATTATGAAACATTATTGCAGTTATTTACTGAAATCTATATTAAGAAAATTACCATAAACGCTATCTTTCTTATCTCGCTGATATGCAAAACACACCATTATCCGCTTGGTTCGCATTTTATTTCGCAATGAGCTAATAATACCTGAGTTATCTGTTTAATGTTTACAATGTACCGCAAAATATACACCAAATACTGCTGAAAACCAGGGATTTTTTAAAGAACTAACAATAATATTGTTAGTTTTATAACCGTGGTGATTACCGAAATCGAGTGAGTTACGCACCTAGAGTATAGCAAGACGCAGGCACACTCTTCCAATTCATTCACCAACAGTTCCATTGCATTCATTTGTTTTAAAGCAATTAACATTTCATTATTTCGCTTAAACGCGAGTGGTTAATTATTGATTAAAATAAAATCATCTAATTTTTAAAGCACCCCTATGAATCAGATGTATTTTGGTCCTTCGAGCCGAGCCATTATGTTTAATTACAATTAAGTCACATATAAACTTTTAAAAGTTTGTCGTTTATTTCTTCAAAATATCACTCCTTTATTGTTAGGGGTCTAACAAATTTTGGTAAAGTGAGATTTTAAATGAAATTCTCCAGCGGTTCGCATTGACAGACAAAAAGGACAGTAATGACTTGGTAAGGGCTTTCGCAACATCTAAGTGGCGATGAACAGGCCACATAGCGCGCATGGGCAAGAAACGATGGAACCGCTCCTAGAATCGGCAGAACAAAAGGCCACGCTAGCGCCCACCGTCTAGGAGTATAGGACATAATGAATTTGGCTTCCAGTGGATTCAGAAAGGCCAGAGCAGGGCGTTCTGGGGTAAAATGGAGGAGGCCTACGTCAAAAGGCTGATGATGAACTTGGCGAATTCAAACTTTATCATATTTTTGTACAATAGGCTCAACTTAGTGTTTTTTATTCAATAATAATAATTTCTTGAATTTTTTTTTAGGAATTTGGCTTTGTATTCCTGAGGGTGCACTTTGAAGTAATACGATTCTTAAATGAGAAATCACCATTGTTCCTTTGATAAATATTTTGTATATCTACGTTACACATTGGTTAATTTGAGGTGACCGATTAAGTATTCCCACTAAACCTAAAGGCGCCACCAATAATCGCTTTGGTGGGATGCGGTAACAGTTAGAGCCTTATCCGCTTCCCGACATGTGAAGTGGCGGTTGCGTCCACCTCTCCACGCCCATTAGTTTGTAATGACACAGCAAGAATCCTACACAGACCGGGCGATTCGTTTTTAGTAATAGCTAGGGGAGATCGATCTTGGTATCGCAAATAACCAAGGCCTTGGCCGTCGCATATATTCCATAGGTACAAAGAAGTCTGCAGAAGGACTGCGTTTTTATATTTTCCTTATTTATTAAAACAATTACTTAATATTAATCTAAGATATTTAAGTTATTCTAATACTGTTTTATATTATAATAATGTGTAAAATATACATATTTATGTAACAAATATACGTGTTTGGGACATGTGCACCGAATTGATGATGATATTAGATATATATAATAATATATATCTCATTAATTTTACTTTATGAACTAGGTTTAATCAAATAAAGGATATAATATTAAGCCAATTTTGAACACATTCCCAAATGTAATTACTATTTCAGAATCGCCTATTTTGTCATATTTTGACGGTTATGGTCAATATTAGGTTACGTAACGAGGTTATGGCACTTTCATACAAATTGAATGAACGAAATCTGGTAGAAACCTCAACTGCCTGGTTTATTCCCTGTTACAGTTCAGTTGTAGGATGTCAATAGGCTCGCAATAAGAGCTTGTGGTAGGAACGCGGTAGTGTAGCTGGAGTGTCAGGATATAACTTTGGATTGGCCAGTCACTGGTTAAACTGTTCGAAGATCCTACATTCAGGTTGGAGGAAGAGCAGCACCGTCCTCCACATTGATGACACGTGGCATGATGTATCGAAACGTGGGAATGTGATGTGATTTGAGTTGATATGTGAATAGAATTGCATGAGCTCTTCAACTGCTACTTGGCACTCATTCGTTACATAGTAATTAACAATTAATTATTTAGCTTATATTCTATTGTTGTACGCGAGTTGTTAATATAGAGTAAAACTAAAATCTTGTATTATTTAAACCACCCCGAACCGTACAACATTCATCATAGTTATCGATGTTATATTTCCTATCAAAACAACGTTGTATAGGAAATCCAATACTAATGCGTACAAACAAAGGAAAATTGTCACACAAAAGATATTTCAATACAAAAGAATTTCTTGTAGGAATAGTATGGAGAATGGTTAAAATCTAATCTATTAAGGGTCAAAGTTCACAAATAAGGTATTTGTGAACTTTGACTTTTTGATTGAAACCTCTAAGGGCGGAATTGACTACACACTAATTAATCCTGAAAATA
Source organism: Pieris brassicae (assembly GCF_905147105.1). NCBI lineage: Eukaryota > Metazoa > Arthropoda > Insecta > Lepidoptera > Pieridae > Pieris > Pieris brassicae. Next base: position 1,210,214 of record NC_059673.1, on the reverse strand, counting down.
AATTACACCAGAAATGCTAGACTAGTTTGGTACAATATATTATAGGAATATTTATGAAGTGAAACTTCTTTATCGGCGTTGGAAAAAAAATTACCGTCACATTTTTAGGTTACGTATTACATTTTTCCGTTACGTGCCATATTTTTCTTGTCCCTACAATGGTTGATTCAAAGAGGTGGTTGGTTGATAACAATGATAGTAATAAATCTATTACAATTAATGAAATTCTGTTATAATCTTAGTAGTAATACGGTAAAATGAAATAATTGTATTATTTGTATTCATAAGAGCCCTTTGTTAAACTTTATCTAATTTTATTTTATCTAACCAATTCAAAAAATTCAAAAAATGATCTACGATATGCAACTTTTCTGTAAAGATGCATCATTCATCATCATTTTTTTGAAAAATAAGATAAAAATAAAGAAAAACATAAAAAAATGTATTTAATGTATTTGTTTCGTACTCTTACTTAGATAAATTATATACAACAAATATCAAATATAGCCAAAAATGGAGTACATAAAATTTATGGCATAAACATGTCAGGTCTATGTAGTATTGAGTAGGGTTCATCAGTAGACATATGCTATAAATACTTCATTTTAAATCACCTATACAAATCTCCTTTTCTTTAAAATGAATTAGAAAGTCCTACAGAAAATGTATATTAAAATGTCCTATAAGATGAGAAATTATTAATGAACAGTCTCTCGCTTATAACTGATGTCGAACTCGGGACAGAGTTATCAAAATAATGTATTACAAAACAATTTAAGTGTGGCGGCGGTTTTACTATGGAAATGTTTAAATTAAACTCTTTGATTCAAGCTGGGTAACAATTGGTTTAAAACATGAGCTTATAAGTAAATTAAAGGTAGAGGAGTTGCGACGCTAACAAAAACAAACTTGGCTTATCTAAGGGTGGCTTAACTGAATGACACTTGTGTTATTGGACATTATCCGAAACGAAAATGTTAAATGTAAGTGTGGAACTGAAGCGCTCATTTTGGCTTCAAGTGATGATTGTTTTAGATTTTGTTTACGCTTTTTATTAGTAAATAATATTTATATATGTCATTTAACTAACGTTAGGTTACATAACACACATTAGGAAACATTTTTGTAAATTGTCATTACATCATTTAACATTACGATCTGATCGAACTTAAAACTAACTATTTTACTAATAAGGATATTTAACATAAGGAAGTGTCCAAAACACTACTAACAGTCTCTATTAAGACACTCTGCTCTTTTGTTGTACTTAACACTGTGTAGCACTCAAACTAAAGGAGTTGAGTTGAGTTGAGGAGAAACAATCTTGTCACTTAGACCTGGGTGTCAATAAATTGAATAGTCTGGACATCCACGTGTTGGTGGACCCATTGTTTGTTGGCTCCAGCCATATTTTTAATTATCATGTCGAAGTTCCCTATTTGAAGGTCACGATGGAAATGTCATTACGAAAAATATAATAAAACAAAGTTTGTTATGACACGCATAGTACACGATGTAGATTTATTTTGTGGGATAATATAGCGTTGCTACATAAACCTAGCGTTAGCTTGCACTGATTTTCAATGACTCCTGGTTCCACTTCCATTAGAAATTAAAACAAATAACATAAATTATTAGGGATGCTACGTTCGGATTTATCGCCATCAAGCGATCTCTTCCAGGCAGCCCTAGTAAGAGGAAAAAAACACATACAGAAATATTAAGAGCAAATATCAAGTAACACTGAAAAAATTATGCAATTACCATTTTTAAATTAAAATAATACACTGCACTAATGCATAACTACAATGCAATACAACAAAAAAAGATTTAGAAGATACATGAATTACAAAAGTCACGATTGAGCAGGATCCTCCACATCCATGGGTAAGAAGTGGTTATGTAGAAGAATTTTAAAAGAGCTTAGATGTTGAGATAGGGACAAGCTGGTAGTGGTAGGGAGGAGTGATGGCAGAAACCGTAGTCGCCAACCCGTTGTCTCAAGACAATTATGGACCTCATAATTCCACTGAAACGGTGACAAAGAAGAGGTAACCAATCACATGGAGTCGGAAGTTTAGGGAAATTGTGGTCATGAATTTAAGTATTTGATAAAAATTAAGTTTTCATGAATACAAATGTCTAAACGTTAATTAAATCTAAAGTTATTAACATAATATCACATTCAGTGATTCACGTTTATTTCACCGGAGTTTGAAAACGCTTGCTTGCATTAACAAATAGATTCATGCTTTGAAGGAGGGATTACACATTTGCAATTTTCCAGCAAATAGCAAATGACCAATGTGACCCTTGTAGTTAAATAGAACTTCTGAGGTCCCAGGTTCGCAAATTAAGGGCAGATAGCATCCAGCGTAGAAAACCAGCCTGGGAAGCTCTCTTCATACCACATAATTCCAGCTTCCTTCGCCTGTGCAATTATGATTCGTTGCTAGGTCTGTTTTGGGCGGGCCACTTTCACTTACGGCTCCAATACCTGATGATTAGACACAATTCAATGTATCAGAGTTTAACTATTTATTTATTTTCTTTCTAAAGATATTAATACAATAAATTGATTTAAGATGTGATGAGGAGCATCATGTTATGGTTGCAGAGCTTCTACGCGTCTACAAACATTACGTAAGACAGAAAAACTTAATTTAAAAGTACCACAGACAGTTTATTGCCACTTCTTTTTGTCCGTTTTACGCCCTTGATTTGAGAAATTTTGCTGCTGAAATTTAAAAGTAAACATAGGGGATATTTGCGACGGCCAGGCCAAGGTTGTTTGTACCAAGGGCCAGAACTAGTCTATTGCACACATCCCCGTTGACAAAGACGGCCTATTGAATGCTGTTCACAGTAGCAATTGTGTATAGTATGTATTAAATATTTATTTTCGACTTTATCATATTGGCTTTGTTACGGTTTGTATGTATTTTTATAAATAAATCAAATTTATTACCTATATGATTATATGCTGTTAATTTGATGCAAGTTTCTACTTTAAAGTGACATCGCCTGCGCAGTCTCGCGTTTATGTGCGTAGCAGCCGTTGAACTTGAACCTTAATATATTTATTACTAACTGGGTGAATTCAAGTAATTTTATTCAGATAAATTTTTCGCATAATTTTCCGAACGAAATACAGTGTCTGTGTCTTTATTTATGTCGTAGTTTACTACATTTATAATACATCAACCGCCTAAACTATGTTCCGAACCCTTGTGGTTTAGACGTTGCCTTGATGGATCCGGATCTATATATCTAGGTTATATAAAACATTTTGAACTAATTGTACCAAACAAGTTGTTTAGTAAATAAATCCCGTACCAACACCATTCTTCAACTGAGCATTTAAATGCACTTTTTGCTGCGCGTGGTAGCCCCTTGAAGTATTTGCAAACTAATTAGACTTTGGGTCCTTAAAGAAAGCATATTATAATATATTAAAGAGCCGGAATGCATTCGCGCGCCTCCAGGCAACGGGTATCTATGAACGGCGGTATCACTTACCAATAGATGAGCCCCGTGTACTGTAAAAATAAATAAAATTGCCTAAATAAATAATCACAGTCATCCTCGTTTCCTTAAACAAAAAATGGCAATTTGTATTATTTATTTAATAATATACACTTGACAATAGTCCTTCTGTAAAAGAGATATTCCAAATAAGTGAATCATCTTTTACTGATATAACATTCATTATAAAACCCCGACATTAAATTTCAACTAAGATGATAGGGCCCTTGCCTACAAAACATACCAATGGCGTAATATATCGTTATACAAATATTTATTGAATGAGGTGTAAGATTTATCTCAAATTGTTAAATTATGTTCTTTTCCCTTGTACTAGGATGACAAAATACGTAGGTTTCTGGGCTACCAATGCTAATACATTGTTTGTAAGCTTGTCATAAACACACTGTATCTACATTACGCAAACGTGAAATCATTAGCGCCTGATAATAAAATGCAGCAATATTACGGAATGCAGCTTTGTTTTAATTTTTAATTAGGTGTGTTGTATTTAGGCATAGTTGAAATTTGTATGATTGCATGAATCTTTTGTATACGTTATTATATATCAGATATTACTGTGTCACAAAGATTCATTATCTAATAGGTTTATGTATGAGAAAATTTGGTTTTCTCATACATACGCGACCCAAAGCGAGTTTAATTCGCCGAGACTAGAGCCACCTGAAGCTCGCACAAGTCCCGCTCCATGACGACTTGCCATTCCAGTCTTTATGGGGTGACGGTCGAAGTTACCACTACCACCAATTGGCATCTGCTCAAGTCCTTTATTGCGAGACACTGATTCTCGCCTTTTCAGGTAGCCATTCCAGGGGAGTTTATAGGCTTCCCCAAAGTATTTTTGTTTTTATTGTAACATTATACTCATTGTTTATTTCATCACAGTATGATTTTAATTTTCAGATATTTATTATCAGACGTCAAGACAAAATAAAAAAACTCCGCCCGTATCAACTTGACGTCCGTCGTTTCACTATTCAGCGTTTAATTATCGTTTCACTATTCTACGTTAACATAACATTTATTACCAACTAACTAAGTGTGTAATGTGTGTGCGTTTTGGTTGTAACTGGCCCTGGTTCAGCAGAAGATATGCTGTGTCATTCTGCCACAACAGTTATTTTAACATGGTGTAATAATTGCAGCTCCTTACAAACATTTTGTAAACAAAAAACTTGGCGATCAAAAGGAGTGGAGGAGAGTTTATTGCCAGTTCTTCTCATCCGTTCTTCGTCCTTGATTTCTCGTAGACTCGTAAATGTAAAATTAAAAGCATTTGATATGTATTTCTTTATTGGCGTTTATTGGTGTTCCTACATTGTGTAATCTACATGATTTTGAACTTAACATCAGGTGAGGTGAGGTGATATAGCACTCGCAAGTGCGTTGCCAGCCTTTTAGACTTAGTGACTTGTGCACTATGTCTCACACAATCTACGACGAATGACGAATTGTTTTCGAAGTTTATAATATTTCTTAGTTTTCTATGGGTTCCTATTTTAATTCAAAATGGATTTCCGAACTGGCATTAAATTTAATTTTAGATTTTTTTTAATGCATACACTAGTAAATGAATAAATTATATTTTTATTTATTTCAACACAAGCATAGTCTAGCCAGTCACTGATATCCAAATCGTAGCAGAGTTCAAGCCATTTAGATAGAAGATAAAAGCCCGATTCATCAAGATATTGAATATTCTCTTTTGCTCTTGAATATTTGAAAACAAATTCAAACTCATTTAGGAATAAAACCATTTAATCACCTTTCCACAGGTTATAGGCTATAATATAATTCTAAAGGGGAATGTGAAAGGGGTACGTGTGTGTAATATACAGATACCGGCAAACATCTTGAACAAATGTCCTTGTCTGCACAGAAGTGATTTTTAGGTATCACTGGGAGGCAGCGGTAGAGTGACATGTCGATCGCGTGATTGTTAAATCAGTTGACGTTTGTGTCGCGCTGTGTACGATGCGCAAACTTCCCCCCACTCCCTTGTTTAATGCTCAAGAAGTTTGCCGGTATCTGTAAGACATTTTAATTGCTATATAATAACTTTGCTACGAGTAGTGACTGATTGTGAGTTTTTTTTGGTAAATATGTCGAATCTCGGCTCTAGCTTAAAACAGGTCCAATTTTTTTTCAATAGTTCTTTACGTCATGTATGTAGTACCCCAAGTTCACTAAGGATGCGCATAAACATTATATATTGTTAGTTATAAGACTTAGATATATAAATATGTTTTTTTAATGACTTTTATGGAGCATAATCGGTGTGGGTATTGTTTTGACGTTCTATCGAATTAGTACTAACTGTTAAGATAGAATAATGATGTGGAATATATTTTTTTTAATTGATTATATTACATGCACAATATTGTCTCAGTTTCCACTTCCCAGTGAATTACATTACCGATTTCGTTGAAAATAGAATGAAACTGATTCTACAGCCTTTTTAGGTCTACTCTTCAGATTTGTGTATTCATGAACATTTGTCGATCTAATATGCAACTTGGTAATCAGTCTTCTGTGCCTGATACAATTATTTGGCAAAAAATGTATACGGTGATTCTTTATATTACATACTTATAGGTATATATCGGTATATTACATTACCATCCAATAAAATATAAGTTTCCTGAAACACATAGTTGACTTTTTGGGTCCAAGGAAAGTCGGTTTCCTCACGATATTTTCCTTCACTGTTCGAGTGCGAATGTTAAATACGCACATAGATGTCCATTGGTGCACAGCCGAAAATCTAACCTACGACCTCAGGGTTTAGAGTCGCTCAATCATTTAGGGCAACACAGTACATTCAAGCTGCTTTTTCCTCCAAGGTACCGAACAAAACACTATTCAATTATCCCCATTTTTGACCGGTACTAAAACGCTACAGTGGCTCAGAAAAGCAAATATTCTTCAAAGATTACATTGTCAGATGGCATGACTTATCATAAATCATGTTACATGAATAAATTTGTTTATTTGAATCCCTTTTTCCTTAAGGAAAAAAAGGCCTCCGATAGTTTCATGTCCCTCTTCGCTTTTACAGTCAAACTGTTTTATTTCCGGTCGAAGTGTGATCACATGAAACAACTTGTTAAAAGACGTGATGATATGGATCACTTGATAGGAAAAAAGCAATAAAACTAAGGTACAAAAGGAAAGTAACATTAAATACTACTCATTATTTCGTCTGAACATACGAGATCATTATAAACAAGAGATACAGGTATCACTTATTCCATGTTATATATATTATATTTGAATTGGTAGACATCCCAGCTCTTCGAATAAGAAGACAGAGGGTGTAGGCTGAGAGACTCGTGAACGGGTGCTACTTATGGTGACTGGTCGTACATGAATTCGTTCGTGTATGTGGTGATGTTAATTATTTCGACTATGGATTTGAGTGTTGTTGCCACGAAAATGTAAGTGCCTACTCCTCCATGCCTCCTGCTGATGTCATGTGGAACATGGTGTAATGGTTGCAGCTCCCTACAAACGTTGTGTAATATAAAAAAAACTTGGCGATTAAAAAGAGTGGCGGAGAGTTTATTGCTAGTTCTTCTCTTCCGTTCTACGTCCTTGATTTGAGAACTGGCAGTAAATGTAAAATTAGAAGCATTTAATGTATTTTTTTGACGTTCATAAGTGTCCATTGTGTTATCTATATGAATCAATGATTTTTAACTTTGAGAAAAAGCCGGCGTAAAAGATGTATTAATAGATTTACAATTACCAGCGGACTATATTTCACTATTATTTCAGATACAACACTTAAACCCTCCTCCCTAAAGGCCTCCTCCAAATCCTGCGATTCCTGCCTGAACTGTGACACTCTCTGCTGTTTCCTTCACCAAGCCTTTTTTAAATTGTCTCAAATAGCGCTCAGTTACGGAACGACGGACGTTGAGGTGATACGGATGGTATCACCTGCTGGTTTATCCTCCTTCTAAATTGTCTTCCTCTTTTCGTTTGCTGTTCCTCGGGTTGAGTATTTTCTTGCTGCACTTTTCTGTTTCTCTTGCCATGTGCCTCGCTCATTTCCACTTAAGTTTATTTATTTTTATTGTGGCTTTATAGTAATTCTTTTTAATGATGTATTGTTTCTTATATACGAGCGGAGTATATGCTTCCAAATGCTGTAAAGAAAAACATCCAAAGCCTATGTTACACGGAATGTAAAGGACGCACAAAGGCTCCACCAAAATGTAAATTGAGTCAATTCAACTAGTAAGATAAGGACAAAACCATTTTGTTTAGTATTAGTGCCCAGTGGTAAGTGGAAAAACTAGTACACAAGAACAAAGTGTCTACTCCCTTAATAGAGACTGTAAGTTATTGGATTTCTATATTTATTAAAGTCTCAGCAAAAATAAAAATAAAATCCATTCGAAATGGCTAACTTTTATACGGGCCTTTCATCTGTTTGGCCACGAATTTACGGGTTTACGCACTGTCTCCAAGGGAAATTTCACCACTTCTTGCTCTAAAGATTTTTAAGAAATTCAATGAAGCCGTGTCGTTTAAAGCAGGCCATGTTCTCTAAAACTGAACATAATTTCAAGTTTAAGGGGTTTGAAGTCTGGGCTAGATAAGGGCCCATCTTCAGCTCTGATACAGTCCGGAACGTCGGTTTCAAGCCAGGCTTGGATAGTTCGTGCTATGTGACCAGGTGCAGAATCCTGCTGGTCCACGGTGTATTTTTAAAAAGTATCTTGCGGAGAGGTTTCACAACATGATATTAAAATAATATACGTGTTAATTCAAAATAATGAAAAAGTTACAAAAGAAGCTTTTATGTAACAGTATTTATGGCCAGACTAGTTGCCCATTAGATTGCCAAAAAATCATGAAACAGATAGAGAAAAAAAATGTAAAAATTATTGAAAATTGATTGTAGCTCCGCTGTTTTTTTTTAATGCGACCACATATCACACTTTATAAGTTTATTATTACTATATCATATTATGTATATAATGTTTACGGTTCATGTAAGGCTTAGCTTTTCGTATGAGGAGAGATCACATACATTTATATTATGTTAAGCTATTAAAGAAAAAAGGTATCATTACAGATTACTCCAATGTGGTAATATTTTACACTTATATCACACACATAACAATACATACACAAAAACAACACAACATTAAGCAGTAATAGATTAAAATATTTACAAAAAAGACTAACTGTTTCTTATAATATAGATAATTGACACAACCGTCTCTCAGTTCACTCACTCAATTAAAAACGTGTGTCTAATTATGCAGATATTTCCATACATTGTGTCATGTGTGCTCTCTTCGCCAAAAGTACGAATAGTTTTGGCAGTCGATTTCACCTCCTCACGTAATCAGGCAACCTGAGGCCTAGGCACTGGAGCACTGCCGGATTGTTTACCTTTCCATGTAACGACTTTATAATATTATACATAGCGCAAATTGTTGTGGGTCTCAGAGTTCGTTGTATCACACAGCAACTATTTTGAATAAATTTGGACGCCTGAGCGACTAAAATGGTTATGCACAGTACATTCTACAATTTATATGTCTTATGAATTTGTTTTATAAAATGAACATAGTATTTAAATAATACTAAATAAAAAGAAATTTAAAACAAATTTCAGAAGTTTGGTCCCTGTGAAAGTGTGCATTTGGAATAAGGGCCTGTTCGTCCCAGTTTCACGTGATCAGCCTCCTAAGCTTTACAACCCATAAATATTGTTATTACAGGAAACGAATCTAGAGCATAAAACTTGTCCCGGGGCATCCAAGACTCACGAGTGCGTTGCCGGCCTGGGCACGCTCTTTTCTTGAACGACACAACGTCGTATTGGTTCCTTGATGGGCATCTGGTCCCTAATTGGTAGTGCTCGTCAGAAATGTAATCAAACTTAGGTACATAGTAGTAACTCAGTGAGGCAGTATTTAATATAAGACTCAGATGTATACATTCAGTGTTTTCAATGAACGACGCGTGCGCAGTCACATCGGTACATAAATAATTTTAAATTGAATTCATAACTGCGAATTCTGTGTTATTAAATAATATCAGTGGACAATGGTGAGCAAGATATATAACGTGAATGATAAAGATAGAAAAACTGGAAGCAAACACAATCAAATACTAATGTCCATAGTGGGTAAGTTAAAGGACAATTAAAAATTTAAAAGTGTTTATTATATGGAGAAAGTCTTCCTATAAATGTATAGGAAGAGTGAAATTCTCTGGGTAGTTTTACCCCATACCCAAAAAAAAAATTTACACTTCTCTATAAGCATATCTTTTTTCACCTTGACACATACAAAAGTATTTCTCCAATAACAATACCCTTTTAAATAAATTTATGTGTTTCATCTCAATAGATCTTTTAATACATTGATTCGCGATTAATATATTTCTTACAATCTGTACCTTGGTATATAGAAGAAAAGGTTGGAAATTGTGGTTCAAATTGAACTTTTAAGTATAAATCGAACTGCCTATATATAATTTTATTATATAAACCATCAGTTAAGATAAGCTTTTGTATTATTTATCAAAGTTCACCACATCATGCTATACCTACAAAATATGTTACAAACTATGTTTTCTAAAATATATGATTATGTTGAACATAAATATTACAAAAATATAGGTACAATTAAAATAAGATATATACACGACTACCAGAAATGTTTGCGTGAAATTTAAATACAATAAAAACACTTCCAGTTTTAGATTTTATTATTTATTTTAATTGGCGAAAATACTAGCAAAATAGCACTACCAAATATGTCACATTCTTCATGATTATCATATTAGATAAAAATTCTTAATTCATAAGAAAAAATGAATTATAATTATTATTATTTATTTTCTTTTCTAACAATGCCACAGTGACCAAACTTTTTAAATTTGTTTCAATTGTCTAATTATCCATTTTTTTATTATTATTATTACTATGTAGGCTAATAATATTGTGTATGTTGGAATTAAATTATAATTATTTGTTTTTCTTGTCTAATAATGCGTCCACGTTTGCGAAATAACGTTTCAATTGACGCGATGCCAAATTATCCCAAATAATATTAACACGTGCTTTTCTAAATATGGATTAGATGATGCAATTAAATTTATAGATAATTCAAGGTCTATTTGAAAAAACATTTATCAACATTTTAGTTATACATTAAAACATACATCAGTAACGAGTAAAGTTCGTTGATAGTCGTTGTTTACTTCGTTAGATATGTAACGACTGACTTTAATCAGATTAAAACTTAATTAAAAATTAGGAGTAATAATAATTATTCATTTTAAGTTCAATATCATTACAATGTGTAAGATTTGGGAACCCTTTTAAGTAAAAAATATTCCTGTGTCAGGATTTCCAGCTCTTTCATAACAAACTTAGTTATACATTCCTTAAAATATTTAATTTATATATAATTTAGTTACATATTCTATAAACTTTTTTTTTAGTTTTTTAACTGTTATCAACACACTGGAGTGCATAAGTGAGTGAGTGAGTGAGTGAGTGAGTGAGTGAGTGAGTGAGTGAGTGACTGAGTCAGTGAGTGAATGAATAGTCTGTACTACATACTAGGCCGCAGAAGAAGCTCCAACTCTGCGTAGGGTATGTTCATGAGCCAGTCCTTTAGTCGTATTTTTAGATTGCAGACGGTAAGCGGGTAGATGTTAAGCAGCCTATTTAATTTATTATAGATGTAGTCTGCTTGCATATTGCGTCTCGCAAAGTCAGTCCTAACGGTCTGACCGACGACAACATCCCTATTTCTTTTTAAGAACAGCCTACTATGAAATGGTAGCGCTCTGTGTGATTTTAAAATTAGACTCAGGACATACAGCTTCCTAACGGAAAGTAATTGGCTGAGATGATAAAGCTCTTCCGATGGGAATCTGTATGGCCGGAACAACATGACCTTTAATAGAGCCCTATGTCCCCGTTCCAATTCCAAAAAAATTGTTTTATTGGCCGTTCCCCATATGTTTATGCAATATGTCAGTACGGACTGAACAAGTGCTATGTAAATTCTTTTACGTATTATATCCGATGTAATGTGTCGCAAAATTTTAAAAATATATGTTGATTTAAAAAAAATTAGGAGTAAAGGGCTAGTTGCGAAAACAAAACCTAACTTGCCTTATAAGGGTTCATAAATCTAAGTAACAGTTCAATACAAGTGTAGTCGAGCATTTTGGACATTATCGGAAACAAGAATGTTGTATTACAATTTATGAGTGTGGAAAGAACTAAAGGTCTAATTGGCTTCAAATATGCGATGATTGTGTACATTTTGTTGACGCTTCTAAATATTAGTTAAACTATATATATGTACCTAACCTAATTTGCAATACAAATACGTATTTTAAAAACAATTGCTCCCTTAAAATTAAAATCACAATATAAAGCGGACTACAGAAAGCTATTTGCATTTTTCAAAATTATACCTATACACGAGAAAGTACAACTAGGATTATTAAATGAAAACTACTTTACAGAAAATTATCTCAAAACAATTAAAAATCACTATCACTACTCAACACGTAGAAAATTAAAAAACGAATTTCTATTACCCAAATACAATAATTTATATGGGAAAAAAACATTAGATTACATTATTCCAAATTTAATAAACTCGATACCAGCTACACTTCTTACGAATATAACAAGAAACAATATTAAATTTAAATTAAAAAAATACTACATAAGTCAAACAATTATAAATTATGCATAACATAAATTATGCCATATACGTCATTAAAATATATATATATTCGAATATAGGAACTCATCCTGTATGTGAATAAGAATTCTCGACAAGAACAGGTTTCCTGCATCGGCTAAATATGGCGCGTCAGTGTTTAGATTTGTTTATGACGTTTTACGTGCAATTTTAAATCGTTTGAATGGTTTGATTGTTATAAATTTACAGTTTATATGTCACTGGCCTTAGTATATATATATGTGTGTTAATGATTTAATTATGTTCGACGTCCTGGTGGATAGAAAAACTGTGCACAGTTTGTGTTTCCACCACATCAACTACCTTTATATTAAGAACACTTATACAACAATAAATAAATAAATAAATAAATAAATAACTTAAATAATGTTTGGTCACATAACTAGCGGCATACCCTTTTTAGGCCGCGGCATCAGATTTATCTTTCATGATCACTTGTCATGACAGTGACAGGTAGAATCATAGTGCCTGACTTTTTGGGTATAAGGGAAGCCGGTGTCCATTGGTGCACAGCCAAGGATCGAACCTACGACATCAGGGATCAGAAACGCACGCTTAAGCCACTAATGAAGCTCAGTTCTGTAAACTATAGTTTATATTCTTGAATAATTCAATGAATAATATATATCTGAAAGCAAAGAACAACTAGAAAATAAACAATGCATTAAAATATTGAACTAATAAGTTGGCTCATAATTTTCATTATAGAACGGGCAGGAGGCTCACCTAATGTTAAGTAAAACTGCCGCCCAAACTCTCAATGCTAGAGGGCTCGCAAATACTTTACCGGCCTTGTAATAATTTGTAGGTTTTCTTGAACCGAAGTCGAATTGGTTCGGAAATACTTCAGTGGGCAGCTGCTTCTACGTAATTGTTTTGCCTTATTCTGTAGGAACAAAAACACCAGTTACCATAGATGCTATTAAGACCATAATGGATAAAAGCCCGATAATGTCCTGGATGATAAGACGTATCTCACTATAAAATATTTTGTTTACAGTGTGCATGCCAATACTGGCATATGGTACAGCAATGGGCTGGATTTCACCCAACAAAGCCCTGTTGATGGGGGAATCCTCACCCTCAGAAAGGCCCCTGACTGAAGAGGAAGTGTCCTGGATGGCATCCATCATGTTCATATTCGCACCTATAGCTGTGTTCGTATACGGGGTAGCAGCGGATAAATTTGGACGAAAAAATGCTTTGCTCTGTGCAACTTTGCCGATATCTGTAAGTAATTTAAATAATTTTTTTCTTACTGAGCAGTGTGGTTAGTGGTTTTAGCGCGCGATGGAGGCATTAGGTTCACTCCCCGGCTCGGCGCCAATGGACTTTCTTTCTATATGCGCATTATCATACGCTCAAGCGGTAATTGAAAATATCGTGAGGAAACCGGCTTGCCTGAAACCCAAAAAGTCGACAGCGTGTCAAGCACAGAAGGTTCATCAGCTACTTGCCTATTGGATTGAAAAATGCTTATGAAACGGATTTTTTTCTTTGTCTATGGGCAATCGTATAATTATGTATAAAAAACACGAAACTTCAAAACAATAACAAATTACTTTATAGGTCGGTTGGGCTGTTAAACTGATATGTGCGCACCCTATAGCGTTGATAGCTGCGCGTGCGCTTATAGGCTTCGGATCAGGTGGAGGCTTTGTGGTATGCCCTCTTTATGTAAAGGAGATCAGTGAGGACAGTATACGAGGAATGACTGGGACATTTATAATATTCTCACAGGTATTTATATCAATGTCTAAACCACCCAAATACAATTATTGTTGAAACTGTCAGTAGTTCTTAATACTTAAAGTATTCAATACAAAAATACTTTATCAGTGACAGTACAGAAATGTCTGACCTTCGATTGAAACCTGAGATTCCTTTTAACATTACAAATAACATTTTGAGCTCTCTCAATTTTAATCACAATCTACTCAACCAAAAACGATCATCGTTTCAACGTCACATACCACAACACTCCACTGAATAACCAATGAGAACTACACTTTGTACTTTTATTCGTTAAGTAATGATTCTAAATTAAGAAACAGTTATTAACAAAACAAATCTAATCAAGAAAAACACTTTTTGAACGGATTAAAGCTATGTATTATTATTAAAACTTATAATTATTTACATAATTCTAAATTTTAAATTTTTTCCCGACGTTTCGCGTACCTTTCAGCGTGCGTGGTCACGGTGAATAATACATAGTTTTAATCCGTTCAAAAAGTGTTTTTCTTAATGTGTAAAAGCTAATTTAAGAAAAGACAATACTAAATCGAATCAAATTAAATTATGATTAGTAAAAGCAATAGAAGGAATCACAGTTATCAACCAAAGCATCAAGAAATACAACGGCAACCGTTAAAGTATTCATCAGGTCGTCACATTTGAAATAAAAAGATTTACTTTTCGAGTTAATTCTTTTCTATCTTAAATTTAATGTATTTATGATTGGTTTTTAGTTTTAATAAATAACACAGTTCAGTCATCTAATTCATTTAATTTTAAGTAATTTTAAGAAGAAAAAATTTAACGTAATTTTGTGATGTTTTACAATAACTGTCTTCCTCCTAACATGCGCTTAGCAACCGGCTTTTTTTCTATTTAAAAATAATTAGAAGTTTAGAATGTACTCTGTCGAACTCATTTTAAAGCTAGAATTGAACATAACATTAGCTCCATGTGAAATCTCTGAACGATTTGAGTCTTGAAACGTCCTGTTCGTGGCCCTGTGAGTCTGAGACCTCCTACAGGACCGGGTACTTACTTCAGATTTTAATGATTCGACTTGACTTCAGTGGAAAGTCTTGGATAGGTTGGAAGCAACCCAAGCGTTCTCCAAGAGCTTCATTTGTACCTCTATGTGCGACGGCGAAGGTTGTATTGGCCAAGTGTACAGATCCCCGTTAACAAAGATATGTACGCAGAGTTCACAGTAGCGATATTCTATATATTATGAATTTAATAAAAATACTTACTGTAAGGATTTGTGAATAAATAAATAAAACTATATATAAGTGTATGATGTAAAAAGTCTTAGTAAGAAATATCTTCCTGAAAGAAACAGCTTTTTCCTTTTTAAAAACGAAATTCTTATACATCATCAAGAACACAAGATAAAAACACAAAGCGTAGGCCGTTCACCTCACCGTAGAACCTCGCCTATTTTTCCATTACACTGAGTGCTCGATTTAGCAAAAAGAACTGTTTGCATCGAGTTATATTTATCGTATAATTTCTTTCAATGAATACAAAAGATTTTGCTAATATTTGGCAACGAAAATTTTGTCTTTGGAATGAATTATGTTTAATGCTCTTATCACAGGAACCACTTGATATACTATTTAGAAACGCCGCCAATAGGAGCAAAGCACAAATGAAATATGTAGCAACGCCCTCGCTAGCCCTTTGGCAGTGAATGTCCATAGGTAAATCATCAGAGCTTCCAATACTGTGTTCTTAATTAAATAGACGAAACCAATGGGAACAAATAGTAGAAAATATGTTTGAGAGGCCAAGGTTCAACGTTATTAAGGTAACATTTGTTATATATGTCGAAGCAATGACATACAACTGCATTGTTATTAAATGAGTCCATTCACAAATTGCGTGCTGCAAATATCGTTAAAGAGAATTTAAGAAAAATGAATATCGTTTAAAACAAATGCTTCGATCGAAGTTATTATATTGATAAAATACCTACATAGTTGGTGTTGGCCTAGTGGCTTTAGCGTGTGACTCTCATCCCCGAGGTCGTAGGTTCAATCCCCGACTGGCAACCAATGTATTTTCTTTCTATGTGCGCATTTAACATTAGCTCGATCGGTGAAGGAAAACATCGTGAGGAAACCGGCTTGCCTTAGACCCAAAAAGTCGACGTGTGTCAGGCACAGGAGGCTGATCATCTACTTTCCTATTCGATTAACAAATAATCATGAAACAGATACGGAATCTGAGGGCCAGATCTGAAAAGGTTGTAGCGCCATTGTTTTTTTTTTTTTTTTTGAAATACCTACATATAAAATAATTACAGTCGCTACTTGATTGTGGAATTAATCTTGAAAATCCATGTTTTTAACATAGCCATATATATGTCGCCTGTTCCCATGTCGGAATACCAACAAAACTATTTAAATACGCGCCAGAAAAACAAACAAAAAATGTATCATAAGGCATTTTTAGTTAATTATACCAATTCGAAATCAATATTCATAGTTAAGACAGGACAACGTCTGTCGGGTCCGCTAGTTAGAACTATAAAACATTAAACTTACCAGTTGTTTGTTTTATTAATTATTTCTACATAAAGACATTATTTAACATTACGATCTAGACTAAGAAGTAATATTATATTAACCTAATTTATTAAAAAAGGATATTTAACATAAGAATGTCCAATAACACTACTTACAGTGTCTTTTAAGGAGCCTGTTTTGCAATATTTATCACTTAAAACTAATGTTCACTCACAGTAATCTACAAATTCGTATAATTTTGTCCTTTTCAATCTCACCAGGCCCGTGGTGTCGAGAAGTTGACATTCACGTACTGGTGGAGCCTTTGATCGCGGGCTCCAGCAATCTAATTTATTATTGTGGTGATGTTCTCTACATTAAGGTCGCGATGGTGGTTATTGCGAATGTATCAGGGAGCATCACTATACCCCTGAGCACTTTTGGAATCGCTGGATTATTTGGATGTAGCCTTAGCTACTACAGCGTAAACCTGTTAAATAAAGAAAATTTAATCATATTAGGAACGACGATTAGCTTTTATGAACTGATAAAATATTTCTTAAATATCCAGAACATGTTTTTGCAGACAGTTGGAAATCTGGTCGTCTTCATCTTGGGTGACCTCTTGCCATTTAAAACAGTATTATGGATTCTGCTGGCAATACCATTGGTACACTTCTGTATATTGTTGCGGCTACCAGAGACGCCATCGTATCTGGTCAAATGTGGGAAAAATGAGGTATTCAAGTTTTCATATTGATTTTTAAATTATAAGGCCGTTTTCGAAGGGGTGTATCCTGGGGGGTAACCTAACCTAACCCTACCTTCTGGAATCTGGACAGGATTCTAAATCCAATCTCTTGTTTTGAATCATATTGCACCTAACACGCTGCTGGGGTGGATCGGCAACAATTCACTGTTTCATATAAAGACCCTCATCCCTCATCACTATGACGTGGGCAGCATCAGTAATTGATATAGGATAGGCTGTGATGAGGAAACTCTTCCAAGAAAAAGTCTGTTCCCAAATTTACAGGAGTACCTACAGAAATGCTTTATGAATGATTTTGCAACTTGTCTTAGACTCGGTATCTTCGTGGGTCACTCCGTTACGACTCTGTTCTATTTTTGCCAACGGATGTCTGGTTGAAATTAAATTTATATATACCTTTTAACAGGAAGCAGCCAAAGTGTTGGGTTGGCTACGATCATTTCCAAATACAGACAAATCTATAAGTGACGAGGTGGAGCGACTGATTATTGAACAGAATACATCGGAGTTGAAGTTCTCACCTAAATTGTTATGTAAGTTACTTAAACTTTTGAACCAGCTTTGATTCAAACACTTATTTTACAACTAATAATAGATAGGAGGCAAAAGCGCTGTAAATTCACACCATAAGCATAGGCGGTATTATACAGTCGTACATACGATTTATCTATATTATTACAACTCAACAAAACTCGTATACTGAGAGCCTCTAACATATCCTTAGTCGAAATAATCGCGCTGTTCTGTGAGACTGTGTGCGTATGTAAAGAATTAAGCGAATATATTAACTAAATGGTGTGTACATATTTTACTTTGAGTTACATAACAACATTACATATGTTAAGGTTATGTCTGTTTAACACGAGTTTGATACGGACAAATTATTTAATCTAGTAATTAGTGGATGTTTTCGATAATCGCGAGGGATAAAACACAACGTACAAAGGCTTACACTCGTTCTATTATCAGTAGTCAAACGGAATGACGGAATTAACGAATCACCCCATAGTTTGGTTTAATAAATTCTCAGCCCTCACACAATGAACAAGAAATGGAGCAGTCAAGTATTACGTAACGATTTTTCGGGGCAGTGGTCCTCTTGTAAAACGTTACGGTGCTGCGCGGGGATTGAATTACGCCTTATAGTTAATATTATTTTCCACTTTCCAGTACTTTACAATATATTTGATGGTAAGTTTTAGATATAAAGAGTCACTGGGGGTGGTCACAAAACGTTTTACTATGGGATACAGAAAACGTTACGGCGGCGTTTCATTGGGGGGGGGGGGGGGGTCAAGAATCCCCAATTCCCATCAATCTCCCAAACATTATTTGTATTCTTTTAAAAAGAGCCGCATCAAACCTCCTCAGATATCCCTGGCATCCCTTTTATCCCGCCTTTTTGAAGAACGCGTTTTTGGCCAAAACTCAGCGATATGCACAATCTGCATATCGCTAGATATATATATATATATATATATATATATATAAACGAGCTAGATATGGATAAACATAGTTGCTCCCCTCGCACTTGGAAATTAATTTACCTTTAGATTTTGTAATTAAATTTTTGGGTTTAGTTTTTTTTATCTCTTCGTGTATGTTACAGTATTTGTCACATTATTGTTTTCCATTTTTCTTGTACCAATGTAATAGTGTGCCGAGCGTTAGCAATTTTTATAAATAAATAAACAGCAAATTTATATAAGTATGTTTTATAAGATAAACAAAAGAATTGTCTCAGACCCAATTTTATTAAGCAATCATCTTTTTACAAACAAGTCTAGCTTCTAAGAAGCTTCGAAGGTGACGCTCCAATTCCGCAAACAAACAAATAATTTTATTGTACCAATTGAGTGACCCCTGCCACAGAACATTGTCCTTGATATCAAAACTCATCATTTTCAATTTGTCCGCATATTAATTCAATGTTTGTTATTCGTATTGGATCAAATGTCAAATCTACAATTGCGCTGTTCAACTGTTACAGCACGAATACATTTTTTTCCTGTATCGTAACGGCTGTTTTGACTTCGTTATTATGAAGAAAATATTATAAATAGTTTCTGATTGCGTTCAAAGAGGTCCGTTATTTTAATGCGCCTACCAAATCGAATCCTTCCTGTTTCCGCTTAGTACAGAAGATCTTTATGTTACCTATATTTCTTTTTATTGGTATTTAGAAATATGTATTAGGCCTCACATACGTAAGGGCATTAATAAGGTTATTGGAAAGCTCTTTAAACATAAATTGTTAATTTTTACTATGTTCGCAATCAGAACTTGCTCGGAAGTAAAACATAGTGTGGAAACTTAGGCGAGGAAACTAGAAACGACAGGCAAAAGTTCGCCAACATACAAGACACACAAGGGTCACCGACTTGCTTTTAAAAAAGCAAGTGTGCAATGAAAGAAGTACAAGAAAAATATAAGCAAGACTGTGTGTGTTTTTTTATGTAATAGCAGGCAAACGGGCAAGAGGCTCACCTGATGTGAAGCGATACCGCCGCCCATGGACACTCACATTGCCAGAAGGCTCGCAAGTGCGTTGCCGGCCTTTCAAGAATTGGTACGCTCTTTTCTTGAAGGACCCTAAGTCGAATTGGTTGGAAATACTTCAGTGGGCAGCTGGTTCCACATAGTGGTGGTGCGCGGCTAAAACTGCCTTAGAAAACGCTCAGTTGTGGAACGACGGACGTCGAGGTGATACGGATGGTATTTTGTATTTTGCCTTGACGTCCGATAATGAAACTCAGCTGCGGGTATTAGACCGAACAACTCTTCTGAACACTCCCCATGGTAAATGCAGTAGAAGATGCAGAGGGACCCAACATCTCTACGCAACGCCAAGGGATCAAGCCGCAAGGAAAGTGATTGGTCGTTGACGATTCGAACCGCTCTTCGTTGAATACGGTCAAGTGGAAGGAGCTGGTACTGGGGAGCTCCCGCCCAGAGGTGAGAACAGTATTCCATGTGGGGCCGAATTTGCGCTTTATAGAGTAGCAAGCGGTGGCCCGGAGTGAAGTACCGTCTCGCCTTGCTGAGCACACCAAGCTTTTTGGAGGCTAATTTAGCCTTCCCTTCCAAATGACCGCGAAACTGGACGTTATTCGATATGTCAACGCCCAATATTCCGATGTTAGCTGAGGCTTTAAGGAGAGTGCCTTCAAAGAGGGGAGTAGTGTAAACAAATTTAATTAATCTTAAACTACCCGTAGTTTTAAGTTTAATCGTTTTAACATGATAGCATTTTCTATATTTTAATGTTTTAAAGTCACAATGTAATTGTTACAGTTGCCGATAAAACAGCCCTGAAGGCTTTTTGGGTAGCCCTCATAGTGAACCTGACTCGAGAATTCTGTGGGTGTATAGCGGTCTTGGTCTACGCAAGTCATATTTTTGCTGAAGCTGGCAAGGATCCCGATTCCAGTATTGCTTTATCACCGAACAAGCAATCGATTTTGTTGGCTTCAGTGCAAATAGTAGGATCATTTTTGGCCTGTCAGCTCGTAGATAGAACTGGGAGAAAGGTGGTTTTATCCTTTTGGTATTCTGTATACATACTTTAATAAAAAGAACTACCTTATATTCTGGTTTAGAATTCCAGTAAATCGTTAAACATAACTGACGTAATCCACTTATAACTGACATAATAACTACGTACGTAGTTATCGACGTAGGAAATATTCAAATAAACCTACCTGAAAAACGTTTTTGAGGATCTTGAGTAGTTTTTACATGTGACACTATTGCAATATATTTTTATTTTATAGAACAGGTGGCAATCGAGCAGGCTCATCTGATGTTCAGTGATACTGCCACCCATGGCCACTCACATTGCCAGAGGGCTCGCAAGTGCGTTGCCAGCCTTTTAAGAATTGGTACGCTCTTTTCTTGAAAGTCGAATTGGTTCGGAAATACTTGAGTGGGCAGCTGGTTTCACATAGTGGTGGTTTACGACAGAAACTGTCCTATGAAACGCTCACGGCTGGAATTTAAATTCTACCTCGACATTAAATGATAGTGTAGACACATTATCGGATTGTTCTTCCTAATGCAGACTTTATGCTTAAGGTGAATTATTTTTCAGCCACTACTAGCAGTAACAAGCGTGGTAGCTGGCGTCAGTATGTGCATTCTTGGGGTATGGTTCTACCTACAATGCATCAGTGTTGCCCTTCCTGGCTGGCTGCCCATAACTGCGCTATGTTTTTGCATATTTGCAGACGCGTCTGGGTTACAACCTCTACCATTCGTCATTATGACCGAGATGTTTAGCTTTCAGGTTAGTATTATTGGTATTTTATGATAAGTATACAATGAATAATCTCAAAAACAACTTAACAAATTTACACACAATACATTTAGTTTAAAAACCATTCCAAATTGCATATATGTAAATAGAATTATTAACTTTTATAACATTTATTAATAGCGGAACTCGAAATCGAACCTAGGACTGGACAATTGAATGCCTACTATTTTCATTTAGACTCTAGAGCATTGTTTATTAAGCGAGCGGGTCGAGTTTGTGTTTAAGGTGGTCGTAGTCTGTTTAAAAATAATAACTACATATAGGTAAAAAAGATTCGTTTATTAAATAAATGAATTATTGTAGTGTAGTGTTATAAAACTAAATTATAATTTTTAAGGATGTTTTAATTAACTTTCTGATGACCTAGAGAGACGGTTTCATGTTTTATGTTCTTTTAAGCATTTATACTAAGCAATTAATCTTAAAATATAGGCATATTAGTAATTTTTTTTTACTTTACCATGTTTGTCAACAGCTTCGAGGCACAGTAGCAACATTGATAATGGCGATATCACTGGGCACAGACTTCGCTCTGCTCAAATTATTCGCACCACTCAACAATTGCATAGGATATCATTCAACTTTCTGGATATTTAGCTTTATATGCCTTGCTAACGTATTTTATTTGATATTATGCGTTCCTGAGACCAAAATGAGAAATCTCGAAGACATTTATGCAGATTTAGAGGGCAGAAGAAGAAAGAGAAAGAAAAATGTTGTACCCAATGTATAGATATTTTATGATTTAGTTTTAGCCTAAACACAATTGTATATCAAGATATTTTTTTACATTATACTGGGTATATAGACCGCTTCTAACCTCTAGAGTATGTCCTTTGCAAACTCGGCCAGTATTTCACGGCCAATGAGCAGTGTTGACCTAGTGGCTTCAGCGTGCGACTCCCATCTGATAGGTTTGATGCACCAATGGACAATCTATGTGTTCATTTAACATTTGCTCAATCAATGAAGGAAAACATTGCGACCAAACCGGTTGGCTTGCCACCATCCATCCAAATAGTCGAAGGCGTGTGTCAGGTATAGAAGGCTGATCACCTTTTTGTCTATTAGATTGACAAATGATGATGATACAGATTCATAAGCCTCAGACCTAAAAAGCGTGTAGAGCAACTGATTTGTTTTATTTTATGGCCGTGTATTTTTTCATAGAACAGGGATCAAACCTTCAGGAGGCTCACCTTTAAGTGGACGCTCTCAATGCCATAGGGCAAGTGCGTGGTCGGCTTTTTTAGAATTGGTACGCTCTTTACTTGAAGGACCCTAAGTAGGGAATGCAATCCCGACTCGAGATCTCGTATAGTTTAAAAAAAATAATTCACGTGACTGAATACGATGAAAACTGCATGTTTGTGATAGTGAGGTTAATTAAAATAAAATATTATTTGAAAGAAAACAAAAGCCTTTATCCTTTAATATTACTAACTAAACAACTAACAATTTTAATTACATGAACATAATAAAAACAAAAGTAGGTATAGCTCAAGGAGATTAAAAGTAATTTCTAAAAAAAGAGTATCTTCTAAAGTGTCTCAAGAGTGCTATCTGCTAATCGGCATCTAATGTCGATTGCAATGTACCCTATGTAATGTGCAATGTCGCGTGAAGCGTCCCGAGCGGATGTGTGTAGAACCGCTGACCATTGCAGCTCAATCCCGTCAATCTCGAACGGGATCTCGTTATATTATGCTTCGGGACTGATCCCGAAAAATTACACTGGATCCCGCGAGATCGGGATTGCATTCCCTAACCCTAAGTCAAATTGGTTTTTCTGTATTTGGCGTTATTTTATACACATTAATTAAATAAAGTTAAATTAGTTTAACAAAAGGCTTTTATTATCATAGACATGAATACAAATAATACAATTATTTCATTTATCTTATTACTACTAAGATTATTACAGAATTTCATTAATTGTAATAGAAATATTACTGTCATTGTTATTATATATTTTTGTTATGGGTTCGAAACTCTTCGAATCAACCGTGGTAGCGGCAAGGAAAAGATGTCGCGTAACGGAAACATGTGACGCGTAACCGACGAATGTGGCGGTAATTTTTTTTCCAACGCCGATAAAGAGGTTTCAATTCAAAATTAATAAAGTATTTTTGTTCAACGAATTTACATTGAGTTGCGGTCATATATTCCCAGTACATACCCTATATGGGCATTTGTACATTGAAAGTTCTTTAACTTAGAATTATTCAGATGTCTGCTCAGTTCTAGTTATTAAACAATACATTTATGTATGTTTATGTAAGAAAAAATATTTTTTAGTACGAAGACCAACCATTGCATGCAAATGTTCATGGCTATGTACATAAAATAATAAATAAATAAAAACTTCCTGACAGAAATATGGTTGTGACAAAATTCATATACCGCTAATCCCCGCACTAGGGAGTCCCTGTGTAACTATATATCAATACAATTAAGTGTATCATCGATGTAAAATTTAAACCTTTTGGTTATGGCCAATTTTAAATAATTTCGGTAATTGTTGATAAAACTAAGTTTAGACTTAACTGCTGACGTAGGGTCTACTACCTCTTTAATCGGCAGCTTCTGGAGCGGACTATCTGCTTCCACCGGTTTTGGTCCAGCACGTCTCTTATGACAGCGTAGTTTTGAGGACGTTGAGTCTTTCACTCGATCGGTCCATTTGATTGGTGGAAGTCCACCTGATTGCCTTCTTTGTTACCAACCACGATTAGTTTCTCCATGTTCTCATAGCCTCTGCATATAGTATGGCCGGAAAAAGATAAAACTCGCTGTAGGCATATGTATGACAGGCGAGTCTGTATGCGGTGTTGGTCAGGATCGATGAATTGGAGCGCTACGCAGTCCATGGTATTCTGAGCATTCACCGCCAGCACCACATCACTACTACCAAGCCTTGATTAGAATTCTTGTTGCTTAAACCATTATAGTCAGGTATTCAAATAAAATTAATTAATTTATATTGGCAACTAAGTACACTTACTAACTTACTTAGTTTTCCAAATAAAGGGTTTAGAGTGGGAGAACTGTGCAAATTTTTTTTTCACTGAAATTTTAACTGCCATCACATATTTATAATGTAAATATAGTATAAAAAATAAAACACAATTCAATTAAATGAAATTTACTTAATAATAAATAACTAGAAGTATACAAAAGCTGTTTTTGTTATTTTTTTATTTTTTACAAATTTTCAGTTTCAGTTACGATACAATAACAACAATTCTGTGAAATGTTGCCATTTTTTCAAATTTAGCAATACACTTAAATAAAGACTAGTGAACTTACACAGGTAAAGAAAATGAAGTAATTGTCGTTAATATGTCAAACATACTAGCAGTCCTTGCTCAAAGGTTTTGAACATAAAAAATTGTAAAAGCTTTATACCTCTATATCCGCTTCTTTCCTACACGATGTAGATAGATAAACATAGTAGTTTTATAAGCAAGATTTTTCGTATTAATTCTCTGCGATCGATATTTATGTAAGCAACATATCCCTTGTCTCTGCCTAAACGTTTCTGTCATAACCAGCGGTTACAGTTAGTTATTTTTAAATATTTACACTAATGTAACTATATGTTATGTGAGCACAATGTGAACGAAGTATTATAAAGAAAAGAATTGACAAAATAAGTAACAAGAATTTAAGTGATAAAACAGGGTTTACTGTCGTTACATACAAAATAAAACAACTAAAATGGAAAAGTGCTGGACATACCATAACAGCAGATAAATGGAGAAAAATTGTAACACTATAGCAACCATAAAAGAAAATGAGAAAGGCTGTTCAAAAGTTGGGCCCATGAAATCGTGGTAACGGCTGGAAAGACCTGAACGAAATTAGTGTACAATAAAGAAAACTGGAGGTAATTGGGGCTGGCCTTTGCTCGTACGCACACAGAACCGGTTATCGTAGATTTAGAAAAACAATAGTTATAGTGTATATATTTTGTATTTCTTAAATAAGGCTATTAATAACTGTTATGTACTGAGTAATAATACGTTTTATTTTTCCTAAGATATGTAGATTGTTTAAACGACTTCTCAAAATTACCGAGAAACATTGCGTTATTAAAAATTTTTTTGCTTCGATCACCTATCATTTGAGACTCCATTTTCTATACCTACAGCTTGAGTAAAACCTAAACACTTAATAACTGACAAAAGAAAATAGGACAAACCAATATATTGTTCTCCCTTTCTCATATAGATATAGAATGAGATGGCATACGTTCATCAAAGTTCCTCCTCACGCCTGCCGGTGTTAACGCTTAGCTTTTCACTACAGTAGCGGCATTATTACAGAGCTTTGACCTTTAAAACACGCTGCCCATATCTGTACCCAACTGAAGATTTCTTAGAACAGCCAAGAAAAACTTTTATCTACCCTTTAAACGACAAGCTTTTAAAAAAAAGTCTAGTTACAGCACGGAAAATATGGACTTTAACTGACGTTAAAATAAATATTACGTAAATGAAGTTACAACTGATACAAACCTAGTTAGTAATCTTTAACAGCGTGTGTAAAGTTCTGTAACAATAATCTTGTCAAAGAAATTTCTCGTTTATTTTATGGAAATGAAAACACATTAACAGTCAACACAAATCTGTGTGTATAAACTCTACTAAACTGCCGATTGCTTAGTCTAATTAGTAAACAGTAAATCGAGATGTGTTAAAAAGAATTATACTTTTATTCAATCCAATGTTTATGGCTTATTTGTGCCAACTTGGTACAAGGTACATCGGCAGTGTCGTGTAGATGAAAAAGGCACAATGGAGATTGATAGGTGAAAATAATTTAAGTTAATTTTCAATATGATTATAGTTTTATACTTTAAATCACATAGATTGCTGTCAAAATGTCAATGTTACAGAACTTATAAACGTCTTGTGCAGATTACTAAGTATACGTATGTGTCAACGATTTAAAAAAAAAAGTTTTAAAGTGAGAAATGGCAACTCCGGTTAAATCTCATGCAGCCACAGATTACACAATATGCCATCGAGTACAACAAAATGCATGTAAGAGTTGTAAAGTAAGAAATGGCAACTGTTTATTCCCGCGCATCCACAGATTAGTAATCATAATAGATTACAGAATATGCCATCGATTACAATAAAGAATTTTAAGAGTTGTAAAGTAAGAAATAGCAACTGTTAAATCCCGCGCATCCACAGATTAGTAATCATAATAGATTACAGAATATGCCATCGATTACAATAAAGAATTTTAAGAGTTGTAAAGTAAAAACTGGCAACTGTTTAATTCCGCGCATCCACAGATTAGTAATCATAATAGATTACAGAATATGCCATCGATTACAATAAAGAATTTTAAGAGTTGTAAAGTAAGAAATAGCAACTGTTAAATCCCGCGCATCCACAGATTAGTAATCATAATAGATTACAGAATATGTAAACATGAAAAAGTTCGTAGCCACAGATTAGAGTTGAATTTGTCAACGAAAACTTAGTGATACAACCTTCATTAATTTTGATGTTCTATTTTCAAATTACGTAAAAGCGAAATAAATAAAAGACAACAATATTGGTACTTCCATAAATTCAAAATTCATACAATTTAATTATCCTAGTCTACAATTTATCTATTTCAAGGCTATTTAGTTTTAAATTTGTGAGGAAATGTTTTGGGTTTTCCCTTGATTGTTTTTACTGAAAATAATATGGTACAAGACATAATTTATTTTTAGAAAAATATGATTCAATTTGCAGTTCTAATTATACCAAACTTACTTAAAGTTTATTATTTTTCAGTCAAAACTATACAATTTAAGATACCTAACTATATTTATAATTAAAATTTTATAACTATAATTTTGATACCAAAACATTTGCGTACTTATAGAATTTTGTAGTCTACGGAATGAAACTATAGTAGTGATTATAATCTATACATAGTATTGTCTATGTTTTTTATGCACCACTTTAGTTGGATAAACAATGAATTTTATATATCCAAAAATATGTCATACCCCAAAGGGACCTATAGGATCTCACACAATTCGCCAAGTTTATACATTATATATTCTGGAGTATAGTCTATGTGAAACAGTGTATAGAATTTTTTAACTATGGTAAAAGCACAGATTACAAACCTAATTACGTCACTTATGTTCGAAATTTGAAGATTCACTTTATAAAGTTTTTATTTAAAATTCAAAAATCCCTATCTCCTAAAGTACTCATAACACTCACGAAATCTTCCATGTCAGGCCTCCGTTTCTCTTTCCGTCTCTTCTTGACTCTCTTTCTGGCTATCCTGACTCTCCTTCTGCACTTCTTGGATTTCTTTCGGTTCCTGGATTATTTCTTTTGCTTCTTGGACTATTTCTTTCTTCTCTTCCGTTTTGGAATCGGTAGATATTGAGCTGGATGTCAAACTGTTAGGCTGAGAGGAATCCTTACTTTGAGGCTCTAGACTCTTCTCCTTGTCTTTCGCATCTGAATTAAAATATAGTACATATATAAGTATTTAAACAACGAAATCCGTCTAATAGCATTGTTTCTATTAAGGCATGCATCTCTTTCTGTCATAACGTGTTTACGCTATGATAAAAAGAGACACCTAATGATACAACTGATTTAGTTTTTATACAACAATATAAGTGTTCAAACTATACTTTAGTAATATATCAGTATTTCCTCTATTTTGTGTTCATGAGAATTTTAGGAAGACATATATAACACCATTAATTAATATTTAAAAAATCTTACTTAAGAAATAGATTATAGAAAGAAAATACTAGGAATTTGTTAACGAAACACAGTATGATAATTTTCAAAAGTGAATTTCAAATTACAGATAAGTTTCCGATATATTGCCCCTCAGTGGGGGGTGGGGGGGCTCGCGTTAGAAAACACTGATATATACTAACGTCAGTAAAGCTTATATATGCTTGTAAGTACTCAAAATTACTAATCCTAAAAATACTTAGTCGCATCACATTACTGCAACGTATATACGATCTTCTACTTGGGACAAAACGCTAAGTACGACTCCAGTTTGTCAAAAATAAACTACATTCAAATAATACTAACACAACTAAAATAGAAAACTTGGTAAAACTCATGGCTGTTCCTTTACAATCGGGAATTGATCCATGCGAGGTATACCCTCTTCCATAGACCTAAGGGAAATGGGAACGGGGAAAAGGGTTTAATAGGACAAAAGGAATAATGTTTAGGGAGCATTCAAGTATAACGTCACGTAATTTTTGGAGATTCTTGACCCAACCCCCCCCCCCCCCCAACCCCACGAAACTCGTCGTAACGTTTCTGTATCCAATAGTAAAACGTTTCGTGACCACCCCCAGTGACCCTTTATACCTAAAACTTACCATTATGTGATTTACAAGAGGACCCCCCCCCCCAAATTCGTTACGTAATACATGAACTCTCCCTTATATCGTCTATAGATTGTCTATGACAATGATTGTTAAAAAGCATTTTTTACTATTTTCAATGATAATATAACTTATACACATCGTTATTTAATATAAATTAATGTATCAAAAAAGTATCTAAAAACAGTCCAGCTCCTTCCACTGGACCGTATTCAACTGAGAGCCTTGGTGGTCCCTTGGCGATGGATATAGAGTGGTCTCTCTGTATCTTCTACAGCATTTACGCCACTCACACACCGCCAACGCACTTGCGAGCCTTATGACTTTTATTGTCCATGGGCGGCCATGTCACTCCTGCCCTTTTACCCCCTATTCTATACAATAGGACGGACCTATGACGTATCATGATTTACCATAGACAAACACATTACACACACATATAATATGTACGATCAAAAAGTCCAAAACAGTATTATGATGCGCCTATATCTAATAATAATAAATGTCGGATCATCGATTCGACCAATCCGCGACTGTTTCGTGTCACGTGACTGACGAATGGAATTCTATATTCTTGTTTATGGATTTTTTATCTATTTTTAAGTTATTCTACTCCATAACGCCATTTATGGTCATGATTTATATAACCCATTCGTGGATTTTTTGAAAAATTGGTACGTAAAGTATTACGTAAGCACTATAAGGGGGGGGGGGGGGGGGGGGGGGGGGGGGCTCTTTTTTGATTTCTTATTTGGTGATTACGTCAACAGTAATTATTCAGTTTTGTACACATATAACCCACACATCAACTCCTAACTGGCTGACTGCTTTGTTTTGTTTTACTTTCCTTAGTTAAATTTGTTTACCTACCCATTTATGTATGTACTTTTTGTTACCACTCAAAATAACTCAGTCCAAAACCAGTCTCCCAATACCTTCTCAACAGTAATCCTATTTATTGTTGTAAATGATATATGGGAGAAAAAAAAATTGTCTATGCTTCAAAACGAAATGCATTTTCAAGCAATACTACAAAAAAATCATACGTTTATGCTTGCTTTACTGACGAGAGGAGAGGGGGGGGGGGGGTTTAAAGTGCAGTAAACTGCTTACGTAAACTTGAACGGCCCTCACCAGCCTTACGTATGTATGTCAAAAACTTATTGATTTTCTCAGTTAGGGGTTAGTCTCGCCTCTGAATATTAATATTATCCTTAAACGAATCATTAAGATTTTCTTATAAATAGACTGCACCAAGTTAACAGTTATCAATTTTTTTTTATACACTCATGAAATTGTACTTTTTCGACAGACATTAAAATTAAAAAAAAAAAAAGTCTAGCATCTTACCGTGAGTGGCCGGCCAAGGTTTTCTGACAAACATATTCTCCACTATACGATCTATGTTATCCTTTTCCGAATTCGGGGGCCTGAAAACACAATCAATGTTTATTATATCCATATAGGCGAGACCATCGAGACGGGAGCCTCTTTCTGCCAAACACACACACACATATATAACTAAGGAACACAAAATAATAATCAAAAGAGGAGTACATTTTAAGTGTGTAATGTGTAACACACACATATGTATGAAAATTTTTCACACACAGATTTTCTTATACTGTATGTATTTTTGTTATTTTATTGTAATTCGGGAGTTTTGAGCGTAATTTTTGAAGTGAAACTTCTTTATCGGTGTTGGAAACAAATTATCGTCACATTTTCCCGTTAAGTGTCACATTTTTCTTTTACGTGTCACATTTTCCGTTACGTGTCACATTTTCCCGTTACGCGTCACATTTTTCCGTTACGTGTCACATTTTCCCGTTACACGTCACATTTTTCCGTCACGCGTCACATTTTTCCGTTACGTGTCACATTTTCCCGTTACGTGTCACATTTTCCCGTTACACGTCACATTTTTCCGTTACGTGTCACATTTTCTCGTTACACGTCACATTTTCCCGTCACGCGTCACATTTTTTCGTTACGTGTCACATTTTTATGTTACGTGTCACATTTTTTCGTTACGTGTCACATTATTCCGTTACGCGTCACATTTTTCCGTTACGCGCCATCTATTTCTTGCTGATTCGAAGAGACGCTTTCACGGTTGATTCGAAGAGATTCGTAGCCATTAATGATAGTAATAATTATATTACAATGAATGAAATTCTGTAATAATCTTAGTAGTGATAAGGTAAAATTAAATAATTGTATTATTTGTATTCATGTCTATGATAATGAAAGCCTTTTGTTAAACTTTATCTAATTTTACTTTATTTATTGAACCTACGAGGTCAGGGATGAGAGTCGAGGGTTAGACAGAAGGCCACCACTGCTCTACTGTCTACATGGCAATATTTTTAATTCCTAAGGTAATTTTTTTGGTAAATACCTCTCGGGTATAGCAGGCCTGACGATGGGAATGGCTGCGGTGGGTCTCCTCTGAGGTCTGGGCGGCTGCTCCTGCTCGCTACAGCTGTAGTACGTTAGGCCACCCGGGGCTGGCTGAAAATTAAAAAAAACCATTTCAGCCAACGAAATTCGCCGTTCCTGAGATCGATCGCGTTCAAGTTTTTATCATCTCCGACTGAGTTTATAGAAGCTAAACCGGAATGCAGATACAGATGTTGCCCACCCGCGGCCCGTGGATACTTAAAGCCAGAAGGCTAGCGAGTGCGTTGCCGGCCTTTTAAGGATAATAATTATTTTACCATTTATACTTACATAATTGTGGTGCGGATACATTTGATGAGGCGGATATTGTGGAGGCTGGTACATCGCTCCGCCGTACACCGCCCCGCTACCGCTTTGCTGAAATTGCAGCGGTTTTTGATTAAAATAACATAAGTGTGTAATGTTTACACTTATAGACTTTGCAGTTATCGTAGCGTGAGGAATCCTGGATTCGATTTCCGAAGTCACAATGTTGCTGGTACGAAGAGACGGCTAATTGTCATTAAGGAAAAAAATAGACAGGACAAAAACACGACTGTCCCATGACCAATGGGTTAACGGACTATAGTTTAACGTGATAACATCAACAAAACCTTGATAAAATGATTACAAACTTTTCTAAATAAAATTGTATCATTTTTATTGCATAGAAAGGAGTGAATCCTCGGACGCATAGGCCAATCGAGTAGACGAGAGATAGATGTGGCGCAAGCGTACAATGAGCGTAACGGGACAATGGGACAATGAGCGTAAAGGGCCAATGAGCGTAACGGGACAATGGGACAGTGAGCGTAACGGGACACTGACAGATTTATTAGACGTCACGTCAAAATTACAATTTACCTGCATGTACTGTGCGGGCATCATAGCGGGCGGCGCATATGCTTGTGGCGCTTGTATTTGACCTGAAATGTTTCATTATTAATTGATACAACAATTCTCTTTTGTAACACTTTGAGACAATCTTCCATCTCATTTTTCATGAGACATCATGTAACATTAGATCTGGCCTATATGTAAGTTAAGTTATATTCTAATTAGGATATTTACATCCTTATTAGAATAGGCACGATGCCGTCGACACCGTGCCGCTCGTGTAAAAGAGCCCTAAGTGTGTCAAGAGTTTCTGCAAGATTATTTAGATTAGAGTCACTTACAATCCAGAGATTAAATATCCGCGATCAGCCTTCGTTCGTGACATCTAGCTTTGATCATTCTGGCTTGTAATTAAAAATCTTACCAATATTGTGTGGCTGCGGCATATTGTGCATGGCGTGATGCCCGTGCGGCACCATCGGCTGCTGCTCCATCAGCCCCAGACGAACTTGCTGGAAAACAGCCACGAATTAACAAATGTAGTTAAAAAAATGTGTGCGTGTAGGGAGTGAAACTTCTTTATGACCTTATTTTTCTGCAACTTTACAGAAATTGGTTAAATAAAGTTACATTAGATAAAGTTTAACAAATGGCTTTTATTATCATAGACATGAATACAAATAATACAATTATTTCATTTTACCTTATTACTACTAAGATTATTACAGAATTTTATTAATTGTAATATAATTATTACTATCATTAATGGCTATGAATCTCTTCGAATCAACAAGAAATAGATGGCGCGTAACGGAAAAATGTGACGCGTAACGGAATAATGTGACGGTAAGTTTCACTTCAAAATTATTTTTGGACCTGTATATTTTTGTTTAAATAACTGTTAGTTAATCGTATTCCAGAACGCGAATCAAACTTTAATCAACTTTCAAGACTTTCAAAAAGTACTTTCTAAAAGTTTGTAAGGTAAATACAATTTTGTATTATTAAATCTGTGTTTTGTATTGACACATTCAAAACTAGTCTCAACACTAGTGGCGCTACAACCTTTTTAGGTCTGGGCCTCAGATTTCTGTATCTGTTTCATGGTCCTTTGTAAATCTATTAGGCAAGTAGGTGATCAGCCTCCTGTGCCTGACTCAACTCGTCTTTATGGGTAAGGCAAGCCAAACCTCACGTCGCAGTTCGAGCGACTGTTAAATGCGCAAATAATAAATCCATTGAACCTACGACCTCAGGGACGAAGCTCGCTGAAGCCGCTAGGATAACTCTTATGATATAAAAACCTAAATAACAATATGGTCCATATTCCTATCCGTATCACAAGTCACAGTCTCGTCTTGAGCGCTGTCAAATATCAACAGAAAAAACACCTTGACAGCTCCTGAAACTAGATTTCAGTTCGGGTGACGAATTTCTCGAATAATCAATATTATTTTCTATTGAATACTATTTCAAATGCAGTTTAAAAAATACCTGCTGAGCGAGCGGTTGATTGGGTACCGGCTGGTGAGGCGGAGATGGCCCGTGTCCTTGTTGGGTTGTAGCATTCGCGTTACGTAACTGGGTCTAAAAATATGAACAAATACATATTAGATTAACCTAAAAACCCCTATTTGTATACCGTACAGACTCGTCTGTCTAACATATGCCTACAGCGAATCGTATCTTTTTCCGGCCATACTATATGCAGAGGCTATGAGAACATGGAGAAACTGATCGTGGTTGGTAACACAGAAGGCAATCAGGTGGACTTCCACCAATCAGATGGACCGATCGAGTGAAAGACTCAACGTCCTCAAAACTGTACGCTGTCATAGAGACGCGCTGGTCTAGATGCGTCGTTGCTGACCATACATGAGCTGCCGATTAAAGAGACAGTATACAACGAACCCCCTGTGTCCCATGCCTCACTGTGGGGACAATAAACCTTCAAAGTAGTTGGATTGTGATATTACCTGATGTACAACTTGTTGTGAATGCATTTGAGCGGCCGGACTGCCTTGTTGCTGTGTATTATTTTGATTAGCACCCGGTGCGAACTCTGGAAAATTGAAAAGTAAAATGAGAAACAGTTACATAACATCGACGTACGTATACGCGTACGTATTCGCAAACGTGTACGTTCAGGCACACTGATATAGTACTCGTCAATAATTGTCAACTCAAGTAATCTTTTATTGACCTTCGACCTGAGACTCAAAAGTCAAAGTAAAACTTATAAAAAATAACTTTATTCCTTAAGTACACTTATGAACGTCAGCGGAAAATATGTTAAATTCATTCTCAGTTTATATTTACTACCAGTTCGCAAGTCAAGGACATAGAGCGGGAAAGAACTGGCAAGAAACTCTCCGCCAATCTTTTTCATCGCCAAGTTTTGAGTCATACAAACTGTTTGAACTGGAGCAAATCCGTCGTCAAATTTATAAAAGGCTTTATTGATTAATTTCGACTATTTAGTGATAATTCTTTAATGTCGCTTGGGATCGAATACAATTTCCATATAAGGAGTGGTTTATCTTCTGGAGCCTGGTTGGTCGTAACCGTGCTTTGTTTCCCGTTCCTCACATCAACACCAATTATGAAAAAAACTCAATTACGTATTGCTCGACTTGAGCTATCGCAGTGAATGCTTATATTGAAGTATTACGAACATCTAAAGCGTGATCACCTGCATCATGAGCACACCCCACACACACCCTCAAATACATACCTTCACACACAATCACACAACAAAACCGAATGAGGTATTATTTAGTTAATTGATTTTTCCTTTCGTAAATGTATTCTATCTTTGACATTGCGATAAAGACTTTTTAATACAATACATTAATTTCCCTTACCACCGTGATGCCTAAACTGGTTCTGATGATTTGATTGATTTTGCTGTTGATTTTGAGGCGAATACGGTTCAGCCAACGGCCGTTGTCGTAAACTACTGTACCGTTTGCTGCCACCACGATTTTCACCTGAAAAATAAATATTAAATTTAATTATTTAAAAAAAAAATCACACAAACATTTATCTCTTTCTACCAATTATTAACAGACACACAACACAAAAAACAAAAAGATAATTGAATTAATTGAACAAATAACACACACATGTATACTTTATCGTCAGTCAGTCTTAAATTTTTCAATATACAGGGTGTCCCAAAGTTATGGGACATGAATGTTAAGTACCTTAAATATCGGAAGACTTTTTAAAGTTTTTTTTTTTAAGTCGGTTCGATTCACAGACGAGGCAAGTAGTTTTTTAGAAAGTCTTTGAATGCAGAATTAGTAACTTATATAGAATATTTCCCTGTATATTATAGCCTTGAATAGTATATTTCTAGAATTTACTTCTTGTAAAGAGCCTCAGTAGGTATTTTTTTTATATATTGTCTGGAAATCACTTAACACCCGTTGCCTTAGGGAGCGTTCAATTATTACGTCACGCAATTTTGGAGATTCTTCCCCCCCCCCCCCCTCCACGCCCCCACGAAACTCGTCGTAACGTTTCTGTATCCAATAGTAAAACGTTTCGTGACCACCCCCAGTGACTCTTTATACCTAAAACTTACCATTATGTGATTTACAAGAGGACCCCCCCCCCCAAATTCGTTACGTAATACATGAACGCTCCCTTATATCGTCTATAGATTGTCTATGACAATGGTTGTTAAAAAGTTTTTTAGTATTTTCAATGATAATATAACCTATACACATCGTTATTTAATATAAATTAATGTATTAAAAAAGTATCTAAAAACAGTCCAGCTCCTTCCACTGGACCGTATTCAACTGAGAGCCTTTCGAATCGTCGACGTTGGTGGTCGCTTTGCGATGGGTATCTTCTATAGATTTACACCACTCACGTACCGCCAACGCTTGGATCCCCCCCCCCCCCGCCCCTCCACATTCTACTTTATACTTGAACGCTCCCTTATGAAAACAAAACTTCTCACCTGTCCCCTGTGGGTTTTGTTGATTTTGAGCCGGTTTCTGTTGCGATTGTTTACTGGCGCTACTTTGCGCATTCTGTGAAACAACACACAAACTATACAAGACATAAACTATTATTGAAACTACACATCTTTTCTTTTTTCATTTTTTCATAGAAGCGGTGGCAAACGGGCCACCTCACCTGATGTTAAGTGATACATCCCATGGACACTAAATGCCAGAGGGCTCGCGAGTGCGTTGCCGGCCTTTTAAGAATTGGTCTCTATTCCCCGCTAGAAGATCGTAACCTTTTTTTAAATACTTGATGTTAAGTGACACAACCCATGGACACTAAATGCCAGAGGGCTCGCGAGTGCGTTGCCGGCCTTTTAAGAATTGGTCTCTATTCCCCGCTAGAAGATCGTAACCTTTTTTTTAATACTTGATGTAAAGTGATACATCCCATGGACACTAAATGCCAGAGGGCTCGCGAGTGCGTTGCCGGCCTTTTAAGAATTGGTCTCTATTCCCCGCTAGAAGATCGTAACCTTTTTTTTAAATACTTGATGTTAAGTGCTACATCCCATGGACACTAAATGCCAGAGGGCTCGCGAGTGCGTTGCCGGCCTTTTAAGAATTGGTCTCTATTCCCCGCTAGAAGATCGTAACCTTTTTTTAAATACTTGATGTTAAGTGACACAACCCATGGACACTAAATGCCAGAGGGCTCGCGAGTGCGTTGCCGGCCTTTTAAGAATTGGTCTCTATTCCCCGCTAGAAGATCGTAACCTTTTTTTTAATACTTGATGTAAAGTGATACATCCCATGGACACTAAATGCCAGAGGGCTCGCGAGTGCGTTGCCGGCCTTTTAAGAATTGGTCTCTATTCCCCGCTAGAAGATCGTAACCTTTTTTTAAATACTTGATGTTAAGTGACACAACCCATGGACACTAAATGCCAGAGGGCTCGCGAGTGCGTTGCCGGCCTTTTAAGAATTGGTCTCTATTCCCCGCTAGAAGATCGTAACCTTTTTTTTAATACTTGATGTAAAGTGATACATCCCATGGACACTAAATGCCAGAGGGCTCGCGAGTGCGTTGCCGGCCTTTTAAGAATTGGTCTCTATTCCCCGCTAGAAGATCGTAACCTTTTTTTTAATACTTGATGTAAAGTGATACATCCCATGGACACTAAATGCCAGAGGGCTCGCGAGTGCGTTGCCGGCCTTTTAAGAATTGGTCTCTGTTCCCCGCTAGAAGATCGTAACCTTTTTTTTAAATACTTGATGTTAAGTGCTACATCCCATGGACACTAAATGCCAGAGGGCTCGCGAGTGCGTTGCCGGCCTTTTAAGAATTGGTCTCTATTCCCCGCTAGAAGATCGTAACCTTTTTTTTAAATACTTGATGTTAAGTGATACATCCCATGGACACTAAATGCCAGAGGCCTCGCGAGTGCGTTGCCGGCCTTTTAAGAATTGGTCTCTATTCCCCGCTAGAAGATCGTAACCTTTTTTTTAAATACTTGATGTTAAGTGATACATCCCATGGACACTAAATGCCAGAGGCCTCGCGAGTGCGTTGCCGGCCTTTTAAGAATTGGTCTCTATTCCCCGCTAGAAGATCGTAACCTTTTTTTTAATGTCCTTCATATCGACTCTTGTGGTGCGGGACCTTATGTTACACAATTTCCTAATACATAGATATATACAAACAACATCTGTTATAACGGAATCGAAGGAACTACTCGTAAAAACGATGACGAACAAAATCAAAGGTACTTAATTGTTATTAATATTATTATTATTAACTTGTTTAATTGTTAATTAATTAATTAATTGTTATTAATATTATTATTATTAATATTAATAATAAGTACCTTCGACTTCGACATAACCGGTATGTTGTAAACGATACCGTAAACACGAGGTTTTGACTGTATTTTTATTCCTACATATAGGCGAATAGGTCTCGCCTCCCCTACGTTGTTGTTCGTTCGTTTTACGTGTATGCGATGGCACTAAAGGTGAGTTCATTACAATCAAGAGAAACCCAAGGTTTCGTCAGGTATCTCTGAGTGCATACAACGTGGAATTTTGTATATTGTACAGTATTGAGTTGAAACTACTTTGTATTATTTATGAGTTGCTAGAAAACATAAAATATATATAAAAATAACTTTAGAACGATAAAAATAAACTATTTTTTTTAAACGTGCGTGTGCGTGTACGTCGACGGGTGCGTCCGTTAACACTCAGTATTGGAGCGAGGTTGACAGATGTAATTTAAAATTTAAAAATAATAAATAATTTAGCATTGCAATCTCACGTAATATAATTTTTAATCCGCCCAAAAACACTTATTTATATACTGCTTAGCAATAATTCTTATTTTTATTTTTTTATTTTATGTACATTTTTTTTTCTTCTTCGTTTATACTGCTAACTTTTACTATTATTATTTATTTCTACTAAGTATTACAGTCTTATTTGGTTTTTTTGCGACTGAGGCGCAAATTATCTGCTGTGGTCTCTGGCAGAATGACCAGCGCTGTGGAACAACTCTGCTCTTCAGCATAATGCTGAGCCACGGCCAATTACAATCACAGCACACACGCATTACACAATTAAACCTTTTTCTTTAAATTGTTATCTCCTATTATTAT
The DNA here is from genome assembly GCF_905147105.1 of Pieris brassicae. NCBI lineage: Eukaryota > Metazoa > Arthropoda > Insecta > Lepidoptera > Pieridae > Pieris > Pieris brassicae. The sequence continues at coordinate 1,171,293 of NC_059673.1, read as the reverse complement.
TTTTTAAATTATTGTTATTTTATGTGTTTTGTTAGTTATAAATGTTATGTCTATGTCTATTATGTCTAGCATTGCTGCGATCTCCAACAATAACGGCTCATCCACAGACTACATTAAAAATGACTCGATTTTACGATCACTTATAAATAACATATTTCTTAGTTTAAGTTATATAATAAAAAAAATTGGTAAAAACCTGTAGTGGGGCTGGTTTCCTCTTAGCAAGATCCGTGGACACCGGCGCCTGCTGTCCGATAGTCGCATTCACTTTACGTAAGGGTTGACTGTTTTGGCTGTAAAATTTAAAAATCATTGTTACCACGAGTACAATTATTTATTTATATTGTCAAGTATGTAAATTAATTTGAATAAAAAAAATTATATGCCTCAGATTTATGATATATATTTCAAGATTTGTCAAACTAATAGGCAAGTAGGTGATCAGCCTGTGTCTGACTCATATCGACTTTTTAGGTCTAAGGCAAGCCGGTATTCCTCACAAAAATGTTTTCCTGCACCGTTCAAGCAGTTTTAAATGCGCACATAGACAGAAAGACCATTGGTGCACAGCCGGGGATCAAACCTACGACTATGACAATGGCGCGTATCACAACAAATTTATTAATATACAACGCAGAGCCCAATCGTATACCAATAAACTTCCTTAAAGTAATTTTAAAATAGATTATCATGTCAATTTATGTACAAATTATAATCTTAAGGCGCGCTGGAGTGAGGGTCAACCAGTTTTCGTCTCGGGCTGCAGTGGCCCATGTCTCGTAGTACGCTGCAGCCCTCACCAAGGGTAGGATGTATGAGAAGGGCGCGAATAAGAACAGCACCAGAAGGGAGCATACGCCCTGAACGGGTCAAAGCTCACCAATCTCGAGGGAGTGGAGATCAACCACTTGAGTGAGTGAGTGAATTGAGGAACGACGTTTTTACTTTGTGTAATTTTGGTTGTCGATTGGAGGAGTTGCTGTTTGTTTGAAATTAAAAGTGAGTTTTGTGTAATTGGATTTGTTCAAGTGAAACTTCTTTATCGGCTTTGTAAAAATGATACCGTCACATTTTTCAGTTACGCGTCACATTTTTCCGTTACGCGTCACATTTTTCCGTTACACGTCATATTTTTCTGTTACGTGTCACATTTTTTCGTTACGCGACACATTTTTTTCGTTACGTGTCACATTTTTTCGTTACGTGTCACATTTTCCCGTTACGCGTCACATTTTTCGTTACGCGTCACATTTTCCCGTTACGCGTCACATTTTTCGTTACGTGTCACATTTTCCCGTTACGCGTCACATTTTTCCGTTACGCGCCTTCTATTTCTTGCTGATTCGAAGAGATTCGAAGCCATTAATGATAGTAATAATTATATTACAATTAATGAAATTCTGTAATAATCTTAGTAGTGATAAGGTAAAATTAAATAATTGTATTATTTGTATTCATGTCTATGATAATAAAAGCCTTTTGTTAAACTTTATCTAGTTTAACTTTATTTAACCAATTTCTGTGAAGTTGCATATGGTAGATCATTTTTCGAAAAATAAGCTCATAAAGAAGTTTAACTTCTTACGTGTGTACATAGTACACGCACACATTTTTAAAGTTATTCTGTGTAATTGTAATTATATATAATACTTATACTTACTTGTTATTAATAACAGTGGTTATAGTAAGGTTCTCCAACGGCGGCATCTTCTCTTTGGTGGACGTGTTAGCCTTGGCCACAGGATTGGGTCTAGATTTGGCCTTTATGGACGCGTTTCGTCTTAAGGAACCATTCTCCGAAGAATCGTTTGAGGCCGGTTGGGATTTTGAACGGGGCCGTGGGACACGAGGTTTTCGTCTGAAATATGTTTTTTTTTTAATATTAAATAATAATAATAAAACGCCAATATGTTGATGAAATAATTGTTATTTCATAAAAGTTCTTCAAAATAATTTTATTATAATTCTTAATTAAGATCCGAAAATATTCCAACAAAAATTCGTGTATTGAACTGCGATTTAAAAAAATATGATTTTTCATATCTATACTAATATTATAAAGATGAATGTATGTTTATAGGTTGTTGGACCTGAACCGATTTCGATGGAATTATAGACGTTGAAACATACTCGATTTAAATTTTAAAAAAATCGTCTACACAAAAAAACGCCCAAATTTATATTATACATGCTTCAAAAGCGCGATAACAAGCATCTTTAAAACTACTAAATCAATATTGATAATCTTCAACAACACACACTTAAGAAATTTATTCATAAAAATATCACAAACCTCGATGAAAAAATGTGACAAGCTCAAACTAAAACTTATAAAAAATAACTTTATTCCTTAAGTACACTTATGAACGTCAGCAGAAAATATGTTAAATTCATTCTCAGTTTATATTTACTACCAGTTCGCAAGTCAAGGACGTAGAGCGGGAAAGAACTGGCAAGAAACTCTCCGCCAATCTTTTTCATCGCCAAGTTTTGAGTCATACAAACTGTTTGAACTGGAGCAAATCCGTCGTCAAATTTATAAAAGGCTTTAATGATTAATTTCGACTATTTAGTGATAATTCTCTAATGTCGCTTGGGAGTTTGTTGTAAATAATACAATTTCCATATAAATGTTCGTAGGCGTATACGTCGTTCTGTTTCGAGTATTATACTAGTACGTACACACACATAGATTTTAGTCACCAATATCAAACATGATTAACTTACCCGGGCTTATTAACCGCGTTCAGTTCAGGGAAATCAGAGGGACTGGGGGGTTTCTTATGGGCTGCCTGAATCGCTTGCCTCTTATATGCCTCTTCATCTTCCCACGTACGAGTGTATTTATTCGGTCCGCGTCTGAAATTACATACATTATACACACGTCGCTACGCTTAAATGCAGTCATGCACTCATGCAATGGCTAATATAGTAAAGGTATACTAAATATTCAAGCAGAATGGCTTTATGATGGCGACTCGATATTTTATAGAGCAGGGTCCAAATGGGTGGTTCACCTGATGTTAAGTGATGCCAGTGGGCAAGTGTGATGCCGGCCAAAGTCGGTATTCAGAATTCAGAATCGAGACGTGACTCAAATTGTGACGTAATAATCGCATTGAATGTCAACATATGGGTCTAGATTCTGAGCTCACCGTTTGTTGGCAAGTTAACTAAGGACTCAGAAAGCGGTTTAGGTTAGGTTGCGGGTGTAGGTTTTGTAGCGCGGTTGCGGGCCCCGCAGCGATTTGTACGTAGTCGCGTACGCGTAGTGACGCGTTTGTGCACGTTGGTCAACAAGATGGATATTGATATTGAAGTCGATCTACTAATTACTTATGAGATAAGAGCTTAGAAGAGTATAAGTATAAGAACTTGAAGCTCAAAGCATGGGAAGATATCTACGGTCTTTTAAATAATGTTTTTTTTTAAGTATACACACAAGTTTATGGCGATCTGGAACTCAACTGATCGTTAAACCGCCCGTATTGATATAAAACCCCAAACCACCACCGCGGTGGGTTTGGATAGAAACCATTTCGTAAGTCCTTAGCGTGAGAGTCAAGGCTTATGACTGCCGAACGATATTATAGTTGAGAATTGTATTTATAAAAATATTTTGGCATCTCTTGAATTTTGTTCTTGCTTGCGTGCTTGTATCGTGAATTGAGGCACGAATTTGAGATCGATTGATAAAATAACGTAAAACAAAAGATGAAGTTACGTCCGTTACGTTAAGAACGATTTGTCTTATCACAATCATACATTCTCACACTACGAACTGCTTATTAGCGTACTTTAAACGTAATTTTTAATTTGTTCCCTTTAGTTAATCTCTACTATCTATGCGTGAAAAGCATTTAAAATAATCTAGAAGCGACTCTATTAAATGTATATTATCTGTTGTGTATAGCAATCATTGCAATCGTCTCTTTCCACAATATAGAAAACACAATTTGACAGAAAGAGACAAATGAGCAATGAAAAGCGTGTACAGCGGTTTTGGATAAGATTCCGTGTCGAGACTTGCAAAGAATTAGGACGAGTATTTAGTCTATACTTTGAATATTATCTTTATGGTGCAATGCTAATGAAGCAGTGAAAAATCTATATATTTATTCATTTGCCAGATTAGACATGCAAGCGTTCAACTAACCGCCACCTTCTAAACCTTTGTACGCAAAAAAGAAAAATATCGTTATATACTATCGCAAGTTTACAAGATTCGTAGGATTATGTCAATTAAGAAAAAAAACAGTAATCGCCCACATATACAGTAGACAACAGGGTGGTAGGTGCGAAGGTAACATCGCGTTATATAGGGTACGAAAATAGCGTTAGACGTTAACGCGTTAGGGAGTGTTCAAGTATTACGTAAAAATGAGGGTGGGGGGGGGGTTCCTATTGTAAAACGTTACGATGCGGAGATTGAATTACGCGTTATTATATACACTTTCCACTACATAATGGATTTGTATATACTTTTCCTATCCTGACATTTATTAAAAAATCTCCCCCTCTTAATAAAACAAAGGCAAAATTGAAAAACAGTGTTACTAATAAAAATTGAAGTGGAAAAGTCAATCATGGCCGGTGTTTCTGATGATTGATGGGACAAAAAGACCCTTATTTAAAATGGCCAAGTGGGAAGACAAACTAGTAAACTCCCACCAGACAGCTGGGAAGATGAAATAAAATCAGGGAAATATTGGAATCTTAGATTAAAGACAAATGAAAGAATTTTGAGGCCTTCACTTAGTCGGAGGTCATGTTGTATTATATATAATAAACTTAATGTAATCTCTATTTTAGTACACAAACAAAGGCTCTTCTTTTTTTTTACCACCGCCCTCTATGCCAGAGGACTCGCGAGTGCGTTGCCGGCCTTTTAAAAATTGATACTTTTCCTGAAGGAACCTGAGTCGAATTGGTTCGGAAATACTTCAGTGGACAGCTGGTTCCATATGGTATGTGACATAAACTGCCTTCAGAAACGTTCAGTCGTGGAACGGCGGACGTCGAGGTGATACGGATGGAATTTTGTATTCTGCCTTAACGTCCGATGATGAAACTCAGCTGCAGGCATTAATCCGAACAACTCCTCTGAACACTTCATGGTGAATGCGTTAAAAAATGCAGCACCCCAAACCCCAAGGGATCAAGGGAAATTACTGATCTATAATACCAGAAAAATGTTCTTGCGTATGTGTGTATGCTTACCCATAACGTCTATTACGCCTCGCGTGAGGCGGAGCGTCCTCATTGCGAATATCATATCCATATATTGATACCAGCTCATCCCTCGATTTTGGCATCTGAAATTATTAAATCTCATTTTGACATCTCTATACAAATATACAAAATTATCGTGTCACTATGTTCGTTCCCACACTCCTCCGAAACGGCTCGACCGATGCTTATTAAATGTCTTTGGTTAACATAGCTTTTACACATTGAAAGAAAACAATTTTTTAACTACCGTGAGTCATTTTTGCAAAAACCCGTCATCTTTTAATCGACACCAACTCCGGGGAAACAAATACAGATAACACAACTTTCTCTACAGCTGTGATACTTTTTGACATTCAACACATTAAAATTATGTCAATAATTATAAGTTTTTAATAATAATACATAGCTTCAATCCGTTTAAAAAGTGTTTTCTTACCATCTTTCAAACCCCTAAGTGATAAGGGCAGTCCGCTCCAAAAAATTTTTTTTTTTTTAATTTTTTTGTGATACAGCACACAAAAATACATACAACCCTTAATTGAAACAGTAATCTACGATCAACCTATCTTTTAGAATATGTTATTTTGATTAAACTAAAAATTTTTTTCCAGAAAATACATATATACATGGCAAAAACGACATTTGCCATGTATATCATCATATTACGTAAAAAAGAACTATGTGAGTATAATATTTTCACTCCATATTACTGACTGACAATAAAATATTAGCTTAGACTCATGTAATGTACATACTGAAGACAGGGCCTGTTTGGTTATTCTCGGGTAGTAACAACGACAATGTAGGTTATCAACGAGCTTATAAAACTAAGAGCTATATTGGGCTAGTGGCCTCAGCATGTCACACGTGAGCGGAAGTTACGATCCCCGACTGTACACCAATGGACTTTCTATGAGCGAATTCAGCATTCACCCGAACGCTGAAGGAAAACATCGTGAGGAGACCGACTTGCCTTAGACCCAAAAAGTCGACATGAGTCAGGCACAGGAGGCTGGACCTACTTGCCTATTCAATTCGCAATGAATCATGAAACTGATACAGAAATCTGAGGCCCAGACCTCAAAGGTTGTAGCGCTATTGTTTTTTTTTACTGTCTACTTCAATTGTCACACATTTTAGATGAAAGATTTTAGAGATGTAAAATTTGCCGTAGGTTTAGTACTATGTATGATGTGGTACACTTTAATAAATAAATAGCAAAAAGTTTGGGCGAACAGCGAAAGTTAGGACGATAGCTAATGAAGATACGTGGTCCATGCCTACACCCTTGCGTAAATAGGCTGTGAGGCTATATTAAAATTATTTTATCCATGACGCTATATTCCACGGTATAAACGTCAGATTTATGTAACTGTTATAATAAGGGTTGATCACCTACTTGAGGTGATCAACCCTCATGTGTCATACACACATAATTTGTGCCAGAATCACCGTCCACACACCATATTTGACGTTGACTGGTCACATGTGGTCAGAGTGCAGGTAGTTCTAGACTTTTTGGAGTTGTGGACGTACGGGGCTAGTTAGACAACTAATATTATCCATATATGGAGCACACTTGATAGGATAACACTGAGAACCTAAAAACGCATAAATGGAGTCCAAAAAACTAATATATTCAAATAGCAATTGAATTTAAAAATTATATTACCTGTTCGTTTTCATTAAATTTGTCGTGAGACCATTTATTAACTGTTTCGGATTTGCGAGGCGCACGACGTCTCTCAGCAGCCGGCTCCTCCTTCTTCTCGGAGGTGGTTTCTGATGTCGTGTTGCTTGATTCTTCACCACTGTAAATGTATTACGTGATGCTGATTATATCATTAACATAGTACTCATTCATCTTTCTCTTTTCAACACAGTTTCATTATCGGACGTCAAGGCAAAATACAAAATACCATCCGTATCGCCTCGACGTCCGTCGTTCCACAACTGAGCGTTTTCTAAGGCAGTTTTTGCCGCGCACCACCACTATGTGGAACCAGTTGCCCACTGAAGTATTTCCGAACAAATTCGACTTAGGGTCCTTCAAGAAAAGAGCGTACCAATTCTTGAAAGGCCGGCAACGCACTTGCGAGCCTTCTGGCAATGTGGGTGTCCATGGGCGGCGGTATCGCTTCACATCAGGTGAGCCTCCTGCCCGTTTGCCTGCTATTACATTAAAAAAAAAACAGAGTAAACACTATTTAACAGAAAGAAACGTGTTGTATGATGGTAAGTCTGAAACTAAAAACTAATGTTTTTATTTTGTACCGTCAGTTTTAGGATTATAATTATATGTTGTTGTTAGTCACAGCATCAATGCTTTAACATATCCAGAAATATATAAGAAAAAGAAACATTACTTGTCCTCATCGTATCCCTAACTTTCTTAAATTATCGTGATTATTCTTCTTTTTACTTCTTTCTTTCTATTTTCAATGTATCATCTTTTTAGGTTAGTTTGTTTTTTTTTGTCTTAATAACGGTGTATAACATGTATTTTTGCACTACTTGCCTATGTTATGTAATTTAATACATTTTTATTTATTTTTTTCTTTACTTTCAGTGGTTGCCTGAAAAAGTTCGCTCGAAAGCGATAAGGCCGCCAGTTGCTCTCCTTTTGATTTAATTGTGTTTAATTTTTTTTTATTTTCTGTAGTGTAACGAAGTGTTAATAAATAAATAAATAAAGATATCTGTACATCGGCAAACGTGCATAAGGAAAGCTTACATATATTCTACTGTACGTGCGTATGTCTTAAACGACTGGACCGATTTGAATGATTTTTTTGTATGCGTTTGGGTGCAGCCCTAGATGGTTTAGATTCACAAATCAGCCCGTCAGATGGCGCTGTACTTTCATATTTTGCTTAATATCCTAATCGCTTGAAATATCATGCAAGACAACGTCCATCGGGACCGCTAGTACTTACATATATATAAATATTATGTATACATTTCGTAGATTTTAAATTAGTATTTTTTTTATAATTTACCAGAAAAACACAAAGTCCAAATCTTTTTTAAGTATACAACATATGTAATAAACAAATTCTTTTTAACAATTATTATTTAAGAGGCACTTGTTTGCCACAATCCAAACAACTATACTTTACATAATTCTTTCACAGTTGCTTTATAAACACTTATACCATATATGAGAAGTATACTATAAACCACAAAGCAGATGGGAATTGAAACTATTTTAATTTGTATTATAGGATCTTAAGGCTTCAGTAACTCCAAAATTGCTTAAAAATTGTCAGGATTGGTATCAACTACTGTTTACCAACAGGTAACAACATCAATAAATCAAATGCATGTTTATTACTAGTTTTTTCTAAACTATATAAGTTTTACTTATTACCACATGTACCAGGTGTGGATGTAATGTACGTAAAGTTTTCATACTTAACTTCAGAATGATATTATTTTTACAGAGGATTTTAAAGCTTCGCTCAATTTGAAACAGACAGTAAATTTATAACTAGGCTACAAGTTCTAATACATTGGAACCATTCAAGTGGAAACGGAAAAAGTAACTTTCTACATAATAATATTGAATTACCTACACGTGAATGAGCAGACGGGTCGACGTACGCGAAATATATATATATGAACAGGTTAATTCAATATTTCTATCGGCACCATTATCCAAAAAGTAAGTTCAAAGATAAAATTCTTAATGTGTGTCTGTGGTTATGATTAGTGTGAGACTATACGGTTTAAGTAATTAATAAAAATCAATGTAATAGTTTAAGTTAAAGTAAATAAATAAAATGTATTAAATATACTAGAATTTATATATTATACCACTATTTATACACAAATCAGACAATAAAATAAAGCAAATGATTTATTTATTAATCATAAAAGGAGTTGAAAGTTATCTTAAAAACCTGTTTGTATGACCTAGATATAAATTGCATTGAAGTTCAGTATTGTTTCAAAATTTAATTTTGTTTATATTATGTAGATTCATATTCACATTCACTCTAAAACTTAATCTATTCATTACAATTATTAATGAATGATAAAATTATTAAATAAATTTATTAGATGTTTCTTCTTTGACAAATCTTCTTTTGTAAAATGTTAAATTTCCAAAAGATTAAATACCTGGCCGCTGTTCGGTCATCATGCTCATAAAATGTTCCCCGTTTAGGAATGTACTGCGGATTACTTCGGTCCTCATCATCATCTACACGCTTCTCAGCTTCCTGAAAATGTTAGATAAATGTATAAAGTTTAAGCATTGATAATAATTCTATAACAACATACAACTTGGGTATTTTAGAACAATAACAAGCGAGCTGCTAGCTCTTTGTAATTGTAGGCATTAACGTAAAACCATTGACTGTATACTAAAATTACCTGTGCTTCCGGATCTCTGTCAGAATGTTCAGCATCACTACCTTGGGAATCATAATCCGATTGTTGAGGAGCATCCTGAAAATCGTTAGCTACTTTCAACAATTGCATTTTAACTACACTGGCAATAATTAGCGAACTAAGGCTTAGCCTAAACACTGGTGAACGGTATTGACCTCAATCCAGAGAAATGGTCAAATGAGCATACCGACACGCGAGCGCGGGAGAAAGTACGCGATCGTAATACTTTTAGTGACTAAACGAAAGTTCATTGCATAAATTGCAAGCGTTTAACTTACGTTTCCAGAATTATTTTGCTCGATTTCTTGCGAAGCATCCGAATATTCACCCGAATCATCCTGCTCACGTCTTCGAGCTACGGACGTCATTTCGCCGCCCTCGAGATTTACTTGTAAGACTTCCAGATTGAAGCCGTTGCCACACAATATGTGAACAAATTATAGACCTCTATTTTTTTATCACCACCTGGTTCAAGCGAATATGAAAGAATGTCAAATGAGAACTGAAATAAACAAGAAAATGTAGCGGCCATAAAAAATGGGTTCCTATATACGAAGTTGTTGTACTAACATAGACGCGTTTACAAATTAGAAAAATTTACTTTTTATTGAATAAGTGTATTTAATAAAAAGTATTGTATATTAAATAAAATTTTAAATTTAAAAAAAATTACCTTTTCGATTATAAATTCAAGAAGATTTTGATTGAAAATACGATTATTATTAGCGAGATGGAAGATTTTGGCGTGAAATGAAGTGTAAAATATTGAATGTAATTATATTACATGACAACAGATGACGCTAGAAAAATATAGAAGGAAAATCATAGATTTTAACTCTAACAATCTGTGACTTTTGCAATAATTGACAATGGTCAGCTTTATTTATGTGATTAGTCAATACCACGATTTCAAAACATGGTACAGATTATTGTTAATATAAAAATTTAATTATTCCCAAAAAAACAAATTTTATTATATATGAAGTAGTTATAATTTCAGAAACGTATTACATTTATTCTACAATACTAAAAATTTCGTAAAACGCATAATGGCTAACTCGTCAGAGAGGTAATTTGTTAACGAGATAGAAAATATTTAATTCCTTTTGTATTTTTTAATGTTAGAATAATAATATATTATTTTAGTACCATCGATTCCAATGTGTGTTCTGAGAAGCCTGAAGACATCAAAACTGTTCAATTATTAGCCAAAGGACTCTTAGAACTGTATGAACCGCCACTTGTGACCATTAACACTCATTTGAAAGAATTAACGTAAGTAAATATTATAATAATAATTATAAGTACCAGAACCAGTAAAAAAATATGCTTGAAATATTTAGAAATTTTGAAACAATGTTTTCTGTAGCTTGTTATTTTTAGGGATAAACAAGATGCAGTCCACAACATGCTGTTGTCAGAGAGACGAAGGCTGGAAGATCTTCAAAATGATGCAACTTTAGACGCTTTAGTAAGTCATTGCTTATCTATTCAAAATGTAGTATTATTTTGTTGAACAAGTAATAAAATTTGGTTACTAGTATTTTAGTAATAACTAAAAAGAAAAAATTGGATGTCAATTACAGGGGAATCTTAATTACTCAAATGTCAAGGGAATGCAAAAAAATCAACTTAACAAGAACCTCGAGATACCGAGATACAGAGGCACCTATTCTATGTGTATTTTTCTATTTGTAGAGTTGAATTTGAATAACAAATCAACATAAGTTTTGTAGTATATATTTTTTACATATTAATTAAGTAAACTGAACACTAAAAAATATTATAAATGAATTCATTTGTTGGACAATAAATTTTGTTCAAGTTACAAAGTCTCGATTATAAGGTAATGGCAATTTTTTCGAGTTATTGAGGATTTCAGATTAACAAGGTTCGAGTTATCGAGATTCCACTGTATTTGATCTTATTTCCATTATCATAATATCCAATTTTAATATAGTGTGGAAATTGTACTTGAATGTTTCCTTAGAAATTTTAATGTTTCAGCTATTTGTCTATTGTATGGTTTATTTCAGTTGGCAGATGTAGCAACAAGCAAAGAAAAGCTTAATTCAATATCAAATGCAATGATTACCTTACATAGGAGAGTGCACTCCTTACAAGTAGGTACTCTAATATTAAGAAAAAATACTAACACGGCACACCATTTAGCTATTGTTAAAAAATTTAACAGCTGTATGTGTGATATATGACATTAACTACTAAATAAATATTATAGTCAAGTAATAGTAATAGTTATTTAGTCCTTTGTATAAAAAATTAAATGTGTTGTTATTATTACTGAGTGATAATAGGTAATCAGTGATTGATTCCTGTATTTCCATACAAAAGAATTTGAGAATAGTTGCTAGTCCATTCCTATTTCTAGAAAGCTTAAAACTATTGATTGTTAGTTGAGTTAGCTATTCTAGTCTTGTTAGTGAAATATATATTTTCAATTATATAAAAGATTTTTTTTTTACAGGCCCGGGCTGCAAATGTGGAGAAAGTAGCGAAGAGCAGAGCTATCCAAAGTCCATCAAAAAGTAGTTAACATACTGGAATGTGCATGTTGAACAATAATTTTTGATCCAAAGTGTATAGAAGCTTTATGTATGTTTATTGAATTTTTCTGTTAGATCATTTATTTTTAGTTAGCTAGTTCTATTCTCATTTTAATTGCAAAGAAGAATAATTATTTATAAGAATTTTATGAGGTATTCACTATATATGTTGTATAGGGTTAATAATATTTGTTAAATTGAAAAACACCAACATTTTTAAATTTTTATTAAACTTAATAAAATATAAATTTCCTTATTGTGATAAAACTGTGCATTCCATTAAATTGTGTAATAAAATAGTTATTGTCTATGAGATATAGTTCCTAAGGCTAATGTTACGTTGTCACTAAGACTAGTATTAAGTATGTAACCATTAGATTGTAAATGGCAGTTGGTTAAATAAATTACTATAAAGCATTTGTTTCAATTTTAGACATATACAAGTAATGTGCGCATATAAAAATGGTCTTCAATAAATATGTTATAAGCAAGTCACAAAATTTTAGTGATTAAAATCATTTCAATTCAAAATTTATTTGTATCCTAAATTTAGAGTATTTGGCTAACATATTTCTTTTTCTATTTCATGATTTATTCTTAGAACAATTTTAACATTGTAAATAAACAAATGTTAATGATTGACTTTGAGGGAAGTCCTAAAGATAAACATGTTATTGTAAACATAGTTTTGATGGTTTCATTTTAGTATAAAAGCAACATCAAAGGAAGTCTTCAAATGCCTTATCAGATAACATTCCATTTAGATATTTTCGTATTAAAAATGTCTTGACATTGAGAATTCGAATTCTGCGAATCTGTCGGTAACGTTAGATCAGTGTTTCCAAACCTTTTTGTGTCATGGGCTATGCCTTCCTCAAATTGTTATGTTTTTAAACGTAATTTTTAATATTAAAAAATTTCATTGTTCACTTAATAAACTTAAAAAGGTTTTAGGAAGAAATTACTCGGAAATTGTTAACGAAACAAAGTAAGTAATTTTTAAAACATAAAAACTGAAATTCAAATTCTAAATAATTTTCCGATCAGCCCTTAATAATGAAATTATGTGGCGTGGGTACTTTAGGAAACACTACGCTAGATGAAAGTATTATTATTTTCTAAAATGGACTCCAAATTACATATCTTGTCTAGGCGCTAAATGTAAAAATTGACGGTTTGACAGCTTCCAGGATACTGACGTTACGCACCATTAATTGATAGATTAAAGCTATGCTTATAGGCCTTTAGGCAGTGCTCATTAAATAGACAGAAAGTATCGGGTTTTAGAACCGTAGTACGTAGACCACTTACTAGTATGACTAAGAAAAATCTCTTGATGGCAATGAGGTGTTTGGGTACTACTTTTCGTAAGTTAATAATTTCCGTCATTTTTGTGAATTATAAAGGCTTGTGGTCCACGATTTTAACATAACTTATAGCTATTTATTATTATCTAAGCATAATATCGTAGACATATGGTTCGGTCATAAGAAGCTGTCACAAAGTTTTCCAGTTCTTAGTCTATCTTAAGTACCTAAGTAATAACTTAAAAAAAGCAAGTCACACTGAAGATTAGCTTAGCACCAAAACAGCCAATTGAATATTAATTTAATAGAATAGTAGGTGTATCAACTTTACAGATTAATATGGGAACTACAATTAAAGATCTTAATAAGTTTTAAACTCTAAAAATATTTTGAATCGTTATTATAGTTATTTTGAAGCAAATTTTTGACAGCTACTTAAATGTCACCCGATAAAAACGATAACCTCCAAAATATCACATTAACCAAAATCTCGTGTCGTATTTAAGAGAATCAGTCCTCTGTTGGTTTTTATAGTCTTCGTGACTACGCACAGGGGAGTGATGAGGTGGCTCCTCTGTTATTTCTTCTGGTTGGCTTCCGTAACGTCACTCAGAACGGTAACGACGAATGATTCGATATCAGATTCGTCCACTCCTCTGGCGATGCGGAAGTAGCCGTTCTCGCCCCATTCCGTTCCCCAACTGTTGGCTACCGTCTGAAAAAATGGAAAGGTTAAGGGATGCTGTGGTCAACAATTTGTCTCTCATGTCTTTTATCTTTATCTTACATAATGTATCATAATTAGCTCCGTTCTAACATGTGTGATATTTCCGATTAATACAATATACCTACTATACGTATATGTTGAACAGTGCGTCAATCTAGTTCAGTAATATTATATTTCTAATAATATAATTATATACTATAATATATTATTAATTAATATTCCTTTAAATTTCTTCTGTACAAACATTACCTGTCCCTAATTTTCTTACTAACTACTAACTGACGTGAGACTTATCTTAAATTATCGTGATTTATGTGTCTTTTTACTTTCTACTTTTAATGTATCATCTTTTTAGTTTAGTTTGTTTTTTTTTTGTTCCTGTTTAGTTTTTGTCTTAATAACAGTGTATAACATGTATTTTTGCACTACTTGCCTATCTTATGTAATTTAATACATTTTTATTAATTTTTTTTACTCACAGTAGTTGCCCTCCTTTTGATTTAATTATGTTTTTTTTTTTATATTGTAGTGTAACGAAGTGTAAATAATTAGAAAAGACATGAATATTTTTAGGTAACGAGATAATAAATTTTGAAAAATAACACTAACTTATGTAAATCGTTAGACAATGGCGGCGTAATTATTTATTATAATCAACATCTGACGTTTGCGAGGATAAAACTGTATTCGGGTACTAGTGTACACACGTAAGAAGTGAAACTTCTTTATGACCTACTATATGCAAGACAAAAATGTATTAATTAAAGTTTAACAAAAGGCTTTTATTATAAAATAATACAATTATTTCATTTTACCTTATAACTGCTAAGATTACTATTATATATTTTTGTTCATAATGGCTTCGAATCAACCGTGGTAGGGACAAGAAAAAGATGGCGTGTAACGGAAAAAATATGACGCGTAACCGAAAAATGTGACAGTAATTTTTTTTACAACGCCGATAAAGAAGTTTAACTTCAAAACATTTTATTTAAAAATGGAATACAATGACAATCTTATCCTTTCATTATTTTACAGTGAAATATTTTTTTAATAGACATTAAACCTAATATTCTTGCTCCACTAAACAGAATTGCTAGAATGTACAATCGGCTACAAGGCTATCTTGCTATTTTTGGATCGCCCATACGATTACAGGTAGGGCATTCTTAATCTCTTTCTTTAGTTCTTTTGCTATGCTGTATAATCTATGCTATTCTTTGTAATACTTTAGTAACATTTATCTTTGTAAACTTATTAATTGTAAGCGTTATTGTACAGGGTCATGTTTAGAGGTCTAGTCGAGTTTTTCAACCAATAATTTATTGTGAAACCAATTCGTTTAGTTTTTAACAACCATTTAAAAATATATAAAAGGTAAAGGTGTTAGTGCTTACTAGACGGAAATAAAATCATTGTTTTTCCAAAAACTATTGTGCACCCTGGGATTGTCTTAAGTCCCGGTTGTCCTCGCCTAAATCCGACCCAGTTATTATATTATAAATACATGTTTGTGCAATCCGCACCTACCGAAGCCTCATTGGTTATAATTTATATAAGTTGTTTTTTTTTATTAAGTGTGTATAAATAAATTTAGGAACATACCCAATATTTGTCGCCTCTCTCCTCACCCCATCCAATAATCCTCACACTGTGAAGACCGTTCATACGATTGTCGCCATGTCTGCTTCGTCGATAGATACCATCGCGATAGTGGAAGAAATCTTGGTACACCGTCATTACAGCTGTTGACGAAAAACCATGTTAACTAATACTATTATACACTCTTAAGTTGGGCAATTCGTTTCTGACGGTAGTTTAAGTGGCGCTGCACCACCTCCTCCGCCCTCCCCTGTCTTTGGCTATCCAATACGTGGTAATATCCCAAACTATCCAAAATCCAGATAAGACTCCAAAACACACATTAAGTATTATTTCGCTCATTATTCTTAACAGGAAAGTACGCAATCCGCCGCAATCTATGCAAGCATCCAATCACTGGTCTAAGGCATCTTTTCTCAACCATTTTTATGTCGTGACCCACGAAAAAGCCAAAAACAGTCCTGCGACCGTCACTGTATATTTATTATAATATGTACATTATTATATAGCGCTATTTTTAACGAATATTGTACCTATATGTCGTTTGTATTTATTATTATATCCCTTTTAAAACAAACTCGACCCTCCGACCTCCCGCTTGAGAAACGATGCCCTTAGGGTACACTTTTAGAAATGAGATTTACCTTTAAGTCTAAGTAGAATGTCGTTTGTCAGAAATGTATTGGATTTAGAAACACCAAAGTCAATGTACACTTATAAACAATTCTCCCATGTACAATTATAAACGTCAAAAAAGAAATAAACATTAAATGCTTCTAATTTTACATTTACTGCCAGTTCTCAAATCAAGTGTAGAACGGAAGAGAAGAACTGGCAATAAACTCTCCGTGACTCTTTTTAATCGCCAAGTTTTTGTTTAACACAACGTTTGTAAGGTGCTGCAACCATTGCACCATCACCACATGACATATTAAGTAATTAATAATAATAAAATAAATGAAAAACAAGGATTTGTCTCAGATTGTCAAAGATCCTCTATCAGCAGGAGGCATGGTGAAGTAGGAGCACGCACTTACATTCTCGTGGGAACACGCAAATACATAGTCGAAATAACTAACATCACGGCATACACGAATTCAAGTACGACAGTCGCCAAAAGTTATCTCCCTAACACACCAGTTTTCTCACGATGTTTTCCTTCAGATACTGTTAACGTATAAATATTTATTATGCCCATAGTAATTAACCTTTAAACGTCAAAGTAATTCGCGACTTATCTTAAAAATCGTCGTCATTAAATAACAATTAATCATCATATCTTTTGAAGGATAAAACAGATACAGTCCTAGAACACTTCCGTATCGTTTAAAGCGCCGCCAATCACTAAATACTTGATTTATTTATCTTAATTACGTATGTTAATTATAAATAGGAAGTATTTTTTAATCAACACGCAAAATAGCTTTTAAGGATGTATAGTTGTGAAATATCGCTTGCCCCGATCTTCTACCGGATTACCATGGAGAGTTGTTCGGATCAATACTGAGCTGAGTTTCATCAAGGCAGAATACAAAATACCATCCCTATCAACTTGACATGCATAGTTCCATAACTGAGCGTTTCTTAAGGCAATTTCTGCCGCGCAGCACCACTATGTGGAACAGCAGCCAACTGAAGTATTTCCTAAGCAATTCGACTTAGGGTCCTCCAAGAAAAGAGCATACCAAATCTTTAAAGGCCGACAATGCACTGGCGAGGCCTCTGGCATTGAGTGTCCATGGGCGGCGGTATCACTTAACATCAGGTGATACTCCTGCCCATTTGCCTCCTATTACATAAAATAAACAAAGTAAAAGCGAAATCTATTTTTTTTTTCGGGAATTTTAAAGGAAGTTTATTATTATTATCATTTTAAGTATGTTTTATTACATTACATATACAAATATATATATACGTTTTAAAAAGTCATTTAAAGACACATAAATAAAGGCATTTAAAGAAATTTCATTGAATTAAATTTATTATTATGGTTTGGGTTAAGTCAACATTAAATAAATATTTGATTATTAAATATTATGTATATATTAAATAAAAGCTTATTATTGTACGCTTGTAATTTTGACTTTCAAAATTGCCTTTTAAATAGGCCTAATTGAAATAAAAATTAACTTTGAACGAAATATATCTACACATATATAATTTATTATGTGTGTACCCAGCTTCCTTAATATCTGTAATTAATGTTTAAGGAAAATTAAGCTATAATTCAATGCTAAAATTAAGTTAGAATTAGGGCCCAAAAAGCCCGATTTAATAATCAAATACTTATTTAATGTTAACATAACCCAAACCATAATAATAAATTTAATTCAATAAAATTTCTTTAAATGCCTTTATTTATGTGTCTTTAAATGCCTTTTTAAAACGTCAAAAGTAATCCCGGGCCATTACACTTCTACACCGGTACACTGATACCGGGATGCTTTTGTAAACAGGTTCACTGTCCACTGAGCTTTACACCACAATCCGTGCACATGTGGTCTAGTTGCAAGTACAAACTTTTAGGCATCTAGGAGTTGTACCGTACGGTTATAGTTAATATCATTAAGTACCAAAAAGGGTGCTGAGACATACATCAAAACGTTTTTTTTAAACAGAATTTGTCAAAATAAAGGAGTATTTTTCATAAAAAAACACAACTTGACGTGGGACTTTCATGCAGTGAACCTGTCAAATAGGCGTTTTTGGTTGGTTTAATTACAAATTGAACATCTATTAACTCAAAATTTATCTCGTCGTGTCTAAGTCTGCAAAAAGTCCATATAGACATTCTTTATTGTTTTTACCTTAGTAATTAACCTTAAAAAATGCCTCAGTATTCACAATAAACGTTCTTTCACAACAAGAACCAATTGATGCGCTTATCAAATGAGGGCAAACTATTTGTTTCCGATAAAAAAAATTGTACAAGGTCGTGATAAAGTGCCTTTTCTTGTTTGCAAGTACTTTCTAGGATTATAAGTTGTTTTGATAACACCTAGATTTGTTTAGTTAGTATTTAATTTATAAACTTGTTTTTTAATTGTTAAACGAGGTTTTCGGGCCATCTTCTTTACCAAACTTTGACCAAAAATACTGGAAAGTACTAGAAACATCTATGTATAAATAGAAATTTATCGCAAAATATGTTGCTAAGCGCTAAACAAAGACCACTGTACCAATTTAAGTACTTTTTTATGTTCTCCTGTATATTTTGTTGTTGGCCTAGTGGCTCCAGCGTGCGACTCTCATCCCTGAGGTCGTTGGTTCGAACCCCGGCTGTGCACCGATGGACTTTCTTTCTGTATGCGCATTTAACATTCGCTCGAACGGTGAAGGATAACATCGTGAACTAACCGGCTTGCCTATATCTAAGCAAGGTTTTTATGGAGAGAAACATTTGTTTTATTTTGTACTTAGGTTTTTATTCCGTAAAGGCGAACATTTTGTGTGGGGTTACATAGTTATCTGCTGCATGTTTTTTATAACATCATCTGCCTTTATTTATTTTAGTATAGTATTTTTTCTGTTCTAGGTAAATGTTCTTCATATGTAATCATCAAATTAATGTATACAAAATATTGTTAAAACTATTTTAAAAGATTCAAGTATGGAGTGGAGTATCTTGCCAATTTTTCTCCAATTGAAACTACCTTTTGAAACTAACTAGTATTTTTTTTTAATTTTATCTTGCAATTTTGACTTCCAAAACCTCTAATTGAAAAAAAAATTGACTTTGACATAACAAAATCTTTCATATGTACTTAAAAGGTAGGCTCAATCAAATAATATGGCGAAACGAAGTTCGCGGGAGCGGTTATGTAAATAAATCTCCAATTATATTCGGTAAATCAATTTTGTTTCAACATGAAGAATGACAAATGCGCCATTTCTGCTTCAATAGCCAAGATTTAAACCAAAGACAAGCGTTTTATATGATGGCAATACTATTTATGTTACCTTGAAAAATTACTATCACAGTATAGCCTATTTTGTTACCCAATTAGTCAGCGAGTAAAATCCCTTTCACCAAGCCCGATAAGCGTATTAAAATATAACTTACCCTGTACTGGACCTGACTCCATGATGTCATACATAATATCCTCTTCCTTGCTCAACCTGCCGGGAGGTCCGACCTTGTATCTTGAAGTCCTCTGCTTCACTGGAGGTCTACAGCCATCCTCTATGAGATTACCTCTTGGCTTGAATGGGCAGCGTACAACGGCTGCTTTGTATGGGAAGCAACGCTCATCTACCAACCTGAGAAGACAAAACAACCTTTACACCTATCCAGATATTACAATATGTTGGTAACATAGACTTCTCCTCCTCCTACTCCTCATTAACATCTCCAGCAGTGTTACATACTCATTCTTTAGGGGCCACATAAGATGCCTATCAAAGAAACTCTTGCTTATAATAAAAATCTATATGAAAATATGGTGAACATAACTTTTATAAAAAAAATAAAAATATCACACATCCAATCCTCTCTACCGAATATATATCTGGATAAGTATTGTTGATTTTGTTATGTTAGCAAATAATTCGGACGGTTTTTACAGATGGAATTTAGACAATTTTGAACCTTGGGAATAAAGGGGGACGAATATGTAATAACGAAAAAAAATATTAAAACGCTTGTATAAGAACGTAACACCGGCTAGAGATCTTCGATCGTACAGTGCCATCATTTTGAAAGTCGCTGATGATACCTATGAAAAAAATTCATAATAGAACCAATTTCAAAACATTTATTTTTAATAAAACCATCTCCAAAGAGAAAGATTACTGTATCGAATTTTTTATTATGTTATTTTTCTCGCACAGTGTGAAATGCGATATTTTACACATCGCCACTCTAAACATCTAATATTCCGATAAGGGCCATTGTTTACATTATACCATTTTTTTTCCATCACAGTTGAGAAAATATAACTAGGCACGAGTTGTGTAACCTAACATTAGAAGCGTAAACAAAATGTAAACAATTATTGAAGCCAACATCATAGTCATAAATTGTAATACAATATTCTCGTTTAGGATTATGTCCAAAACGTTCACCTATACTTGTATTGAAGTACCCTTACATTGATGAACCTTTAGATAAGCATAACCATTGTACTATGTACACGCAGGTAGAAGAAACTCAGAAGGGAATCCTGCATCAGCAAGTTCTACTTCAACAGGGCCAAGAACGGGTAGAATTCTTAATCTAAGACTTCTGAATCTGTTTGGTGATCATTTTAGTAGATAATCAACCCTCTGTGCCTGACACAAATGGTTGACTTGTAGGTCTAAAACATGCCGGTTTCCTTACGACATTTCGCTTTGAATTCGCTGGTCACAAAAGTGATTCAATTGTACGACCTCAGGGTTGACAGATATCATATAACATATTCCTACCCGTGTCCTCTAGCGAAGTTCCAAGCGACATCAATATGGCCTCCTCTACAGCCTTGTTGCTGACGAATATTGCACGAGAGAAGAGTTTGCGGACTGAGCGCCAGGGCTTCCGCTCCATTTGATTGGATTGCGAATCTGAAACACGTATTTAAATAAGTCGTTTATTTGCAAAGAACTCGGAACATTAAGATTGATTAATTATAAAAAACCGCACAATAAAAATAGGCAAATATCACATTAATTATCATAATAATAAGAACAGTTAAGCTATTTATAATTGTTGTCAAAACTTAGTCTATAAATAGTCTACGATTAAAAGGCACTTTGCCTTTGAAAAACCTTTCTCTTGAAAGCATTACACGGCAGAGCTCTACAACTACTAGGAAGGCAGAGATCTATAACAATAGTTGGATAATTTTAATATTTGTTATCGTGGGACAACGTGGCCTTATTTTGATTAACTTTGGATGTTTATAGCTGCTTCTAGGATATATAAACTTGGTATATACTGTCAAAATGTATGTGCAATTGTGTGAATTTGAGACATACTACTTTACGTGGTCCTAAATCTCGTGCATTGTTATCTCACAGATTTTTATGTGCTATCGTATAAAATTACGCTTCACAACACCTGTGTCGTGTTATCATAAGCGCGTTAAACCCGAGATGATAGTACATTTGAGTATAAAACCTATTAAGGTTTTGTTACCCAGTTAATTATTAAGTTCTTAATTATATGTAAAGCTTTGTTTAATCTCGTAAAAACAACTGCCTAGTTAGTAACTATGTTACGATAAATAAATTAACTTGGAACAAATAGATCCTAAAACGGATTATACAAAAAATACATATAACAAACAGGTTACATAAGATATTATTCAATTGGCGGCCTTATCGCTAACAAGCGATTTCTTTCTGGCAACACATTTGTTGGCAGGACTTTTTCACTTTGAAATTACTGCGGTGGGTTTTACTTTATTCATGCATGTCTTAAATAATAATACGAAACTGGTGTAAAAGTTAAACAAATATGACGATCATCGAATTAAATATATAAAGGGAAGCTAGTCTGTGGGGTCGGCCATTTTACGGTAATCCTACAATGAGCTGTCTTAAAACAGTTGAGACGCTGATGTGTTTAGGTCCCTAAATTCAATAGTATTTCGTACAATGACCTCCTATAAACTGAAACGCATTGGTATCGCAAGACCAAACAAAATAACTATAATTTTGTTTGAAATTTAACCTTCACACTTACTTCTTGTGTCATTTAAATAATTATGTTTTTAGTATTTAATATAAATATTTAATTTAAAAAAAAAAACAATTGTTTATTCCAGTCCATAGACACACATTTTATAACAGGTTATCTGTGGCAGTTTCGTTTACAACATATCACATGATGATATTATTAAATAACTGTCATTGTTATATGTTACCGAAACAGAACAAAATGGAATCTTTAATGGAGTAGGTTAATTAATATTCGACTAAATAGAGCTTTGAACGTGTAACTAACTTTTTATATAAACTTTTGTTAAAAATATTATTTCGTCTTGTTCTATATACATGATATGTTTACTTTATTCAAGTATTTCTTGGTACAGATAATACATAATCGAATTGAATATGTTTAGGGATACAATAATTCTATGAAGTATAAAAATTCCGGTTGTAAGATAGATAGTTAGAAATATTTGAATGAAATCATTATAAATTGGCTGAAGGGATTATGGACCCACTCAATAAATTCATGCAGTATTTATACAAAACGTAAGTGTATAGTAAAACTAATTTTATATACTGTAAATAAGGTTTGGTTTAGACCGCAACTGAGGGCTTTTCAAGGGCCCGAGTTATTTTTAACTGAAGTGTTCAAAGGCTCATTGTTTGTTGTTCTCTGACATAGTTCACATTTCAGAGTATGTTTTGTCTTCGCGTAGATCAGCTTCTGCTCTATTCACTTTAAGAGTGGACTTCGGTTTGAATTCTGAGCTAACAATTGCAAAGATTTTAATTAAAAACATTTAGAAGACCAAGAATCTTGTTAAAAATATTAATAGGCCGGCAAAGCATTCGGCATTGTGAATGCGGTATCAGTATCACTATATAAAAATAGCTTGAGAACACGTAGTTCGCTATTCATACCTGTCAGAAGCAACACCGGCAATTGACACAGCCCAATCAGATCCACACCAGCCCTGGTCCACCACAGGGGAGATGAAGTTCGGCCAACGCCTGCGAGCATCGAAGTTCTGAGGGTAGGGAATGTTCTTGTCGTATCGAATTGCTCCCATTCGCTTCGTTTCACGGCTTAGAGGGAATGTACCTGAAAGGCAATAGCCGTTAAAAACCATGACATAATATCTGCCCTACGCAGGATACAAATATATATATATATATATATATATATATATATATATACTAGCTGCCCGCGCAAACTTCCTTTCTCCTTAATGTTGTTTTAGTTAGCCTTTATACCGTGACACAAAAGAATAATTTCACTGTATTATTGTCACTATAATTTCATTTTGATTTACACTTCGGTCTAAGTAACACGTGGTTGGCTATGCTAACACCAAAAATTAAAAAAGTAGTAATAATTGAATGTCACGGTATTTCGTTTACTACAAAATAAACTTACTTTATACTTTAGCCTCAATAACACGTGGTAATCATGATATTGAATTGTAGCTTATATGACACGTTTGTCGGTTTACCATAGCAGTGCCATCTATTCATTACTTACTCAATCCAGTCGAAAAGTATCGACATCTGTTAGAATCTTTTGGAGTTAACAGATAATTGTGACTGTCAATTAATTATAGACAAATAATTTGCAATGAAATAAAATTGCGATTATAATTAAAGATCTAAGCTATCCTATCTGACCAGACTGCTCACGGTGTGCCAATTTAATTTAAAATCGGTAAAGTAATTTAGGAGTCCATCGCGGACAAACATCGTGACAGCAGATTTATATATATTAAGATATGTATTGTTCTATATTGGTAACGAAAAAAGCCAAAATCAACGCTTCCAAGAATTCTTTCACTAGCTACATTATGTTCTCAGATATCTTTATCTGTTTCATGATTTTTCAATCTAACAGGCGTGTACCAGACTCCTGTGTCTTAGTCATCAAGACAACTTGTATCATTAATTAAGATGTTATGTGGAACATGGTGTATTGGTTGCAGCTCCTTACAAACGTTGTGTAAAACAAAAAACTTGGCGATTAAAAAGACTGGCGGAGCGTTTATTGCCAGTTCTTCTCTTCCGTTCTACGCCCTTGATTTGAGAACTGGCAGTTAATGTAAAGTTAGAAGCATTTAATGTATATTTCTTTTTTGACGTTCATAAATGTACATTGTGTCACCTATATGAATAGATGATTTTTGACTTTGACTAGCATTGCCTTACGAATGCGTACATAGAAGTCCATTGATACACAGCCTCGAACCTACGACCACAGGGATGAGAGTCGCACGATGAAGCCACTAGGCCAACATTATCTTGAATCTTTAACCTTATACAAATCATATGTATGAGACAACATTTGGATATAATTGACAAGGCTACAAAGGACATCAAAGGTGATATACAATACCCATTATGCCTAAGCTCTGACCTTATTGCAATCTGATTATATTTAATGTCTTTGAATGTTTGAATGGATTATATCTATCTAGATCTAGATTTAACGTTCATTCTGTCCTATTTTAGTAACAACAATAACAGTTATTGTAAGTTATAAAAGAATAGCCAAATAATTGTATACAACACGTGTCTATAGACTACAGTTACCCATAATGGCGGATCACACAGACTAGCATACCTTTATATTATAAATATCTATAAATTTATACAATTATGGCGGAAAAAATCATCTTTATAATACTAACAAATTACAAATGATTTATTCCTTTATATATTAAACGAAAACTATGAACATTAAAAATATACTAAATGACATAATAACGGCAATTTCTGCATTGTTAAGCCATTGCAGTAAGAACTGAAATTGGACGGGCATTTTTTTTATAATTACCATAATTGTCATTATAGAATAAATTAACTACATTTAAGGTATAAATTTATTGACTCGAATAGTGAACCTTTATTTCGAATGTGACAATCTAAAACAGGATCCTCAACCTTTGTTGTGCCCCACCTATATAACATAAATGTTATATTAAAAACTGAATTGTTCACGGTTCCAAATAATTTTAATAAAAACTTTTCTATATGAATTTAATGAGATGCTTGTTGAATTTTATATTAGATTCCAATTTGGTTGGGTTCAATCGCAAGTCACCACGTTATGTTATATTGAGCTGATTTATTTTGCCCCGTATGCCCTACGTTGGGAAACACTGATACTAAAATATACCTTAAAAGGTACACATCGTGGTAGCAGTTGCTAACAACGTGTCATGTACTACTCTATCATGTACTCAACATAGAAATAAATTATTGTTTATCACGTTGACTGAAACATAATAGAAAATGGTGTCAAAAATTTGTAGATGACAAAATGGTTATCGTAATATAAACTGTATTTTGAATAGTTGAAAGTGGATCATTGTCTAAAGAGAAAGTGCGCTAATCTAGGCACAGACTTTCATCGCTTAAATACTATTATTGCAACACACGAACACGTCCAAAGGCTTTGATACAGGATAACCCACGAGAAAGTACTATTAAATTCGTACATTTGTGTATTTAAATTTACGTTTTACGGGAGATTTTTGTTAATATTAGGTACACTGTCACAAGATCAACCTTTTTAAATTTGATTAATTTTCTTTTTAAAGCAGTGTCGGCCTAGTGGCTTCAGCGTGTGACTCTCATCCCTGAGGTCGCAGGTTCGATCCCAGGCTGTGCACCAATTTGCTTTATTTCTATGTGCGCATTTCGCTCGAACGGTGAAGGGAAACATCGTGAGAAAACCAGCTTGCCTTATACCCAAAAAGGACGGACTGTGTCAGGCACTGGAGGCTGATCATCTACTTGCCTATTTGATTGACAAATGATGAAACACATACAGAAATCTGAGGCACATACCTAAAAAGGTTGTAGCAAATATATACATATATTTATCTTCTATTTATCATTTTTTTATTATTATGTTCGGAAACTGTTCACTTTAGATCGAAATCGATTTGTGATCCTGGTACTCTGACAGTGTGACTGGTGCAGACAGTTTTTATGGCTTACTTGTAGAAATTAGACCCGTCATTGTTGCCGTAATGTTACTGAATTTTGATATGAATGGATATAGGTAGGTCTAACAATTTGACTATGTAGGTTAAATATTGTAATTTAGTTCTAGACTTTTAAACAAAGTAGTCTTTTGTCTCTTTCGGTCGAATGGATTTTACGCTGAGGAAAAGAGACAGATTCAGTTTTTACGTTTAGTATTGGTCTTGGCTTCGTTCCTACACATTTTTTCAATGCGTTTCAAAATAAATTATCCTTAAATAAATAAAAATTAATAATATCGTCGTTTCTAGTACTATAATAAGTATGACGTCAAGTTTATGTTATTATTGTATTTGTCAGAGCAATGTCGCTGATGATGTTAATAAATTATAATGACAATGGCAGCTGACACATCCTACATTAATAATAAAGATTATAATATTACTACAGACTATCAAATAATCTATTACATTGTAGATCTATTAATATTGGCAAATCAAATAAACCATAGAGTAGTTTTAAATGTATTTGACTTTAATGTTATAAAAATATATTGATAATGGAAGTTGATACCAGCGCCATTGCTCTAACTGTACTAAACATCGAATAAAGCAAAAATTATTTTTTTAAACTTGCACAATGATTTGTGGCTGTTTGACAAACAACAAAACACACCAAAATTAAAAAAATAAGTCTATGGACTAGTATGCTATCGAACTGTCAAAAACTAACAATAGAATATTGTCGTATATCTACTCGAACTATATAAAAATTCGTTCAAGCTAAATTCAGCTTTGGTTTCAGTAAGAAATGACGCTAAACAAATCAAGACATACCTAATTTATAAATTAATCCGTCCTTCAACTTCTTTCCAAAGAACTGCGAATAGTTCGAAGCGCGCCATGTCATACCGGGCTGGTTGACACCGAAGACAACGTCGTCGCTGATGAGACAAACGTCACTGTCACATTTCCAGTCTGTGGTCATCTTCTGTTCGTCTATGATCACGCATTCGCTGCAAAAAGAATTAATTTAAATATTTTGTGGAGGTTATAAGTATAAAGTATGGAGATGTTTGTCGTGTGCATTAAAAACGTTTCGCGCGCTTTTAACTGTGTTTGACAATTTACATATAAGCTACATCGTCTATGTGTATTTAAAAAGAAACAGCCTAAATCAGTTCGCATAGACTTTACCCATGAAACATCTAATTATCAGCCAGTTTCATTGAAAAAGTCGGCTCATCATCTGCGTCGCTTATCGAACTTGGAAGGTCAATTTTAAAACAAGTGCAAAGAGGTGGATCTTCGTTACAGTAAATATAGTGGTTGCTCGGCCTGGACTTATGGTTGACAGCCGTGGAGCTCTATCAGTAAGAGATTTATCCAAATATCCCTTTGATTCCTGTGCTCAGGGGAATAGTCAATGCTCCCTGGTACATTCGCAACCTCCATCGGGATCTTAATGTAGAAAATATCCCAACATATAAATAAAAAGATTACTGAAGCCCAAGAACAAAGGGTCGGCCAACTTGACATCACACGTGAAAATCTAATACACAATAACACAGGGTTTTGTCCATTAATAGAGACTGTTTATAGTCTTCTTGGACACTTTCTCATATAAAAAAAGACACATTTTCTTATTTTCAATGAATTTATCTATAATAAAATTAAAGAACATATTTATATTTTACTATGTTTGGGAAACTCAAAAACTTCTAGAAGGAAATTGCTTACTAAAATATCTACAACCCGATACTACAATCGATACGATGACGTCAGACCCTGAAACGCGCTATCGAAGTATTTCCCGTTGGTCGTATATATGTCGCAGTAAAGTAGTTAAATCAGCGAGTTAATTGAATCTCTTGACAGTTAATTAAATGTCAATATGCAATCAAGTCAATCAATGTTGATTTAAATATAGCAGTGTCGAATAAGTTTAACTATCTGTCTGACCGAAAGCCAGCGTGTTGATTAACAATATAAAACAAGATGCTAAATCAAGACTCCGCCATGATTATTGATTTGTTATTGTTATGTCAGTGTGATCGTGAAGAACTGAGCTTGGATATTCCGTGTTTTGCTTTATTGTAAATGGTTAGGTTAGTCTTGTTGCCTAGGAACATTTAGGAAACTCGTTAAACGTTTCGTTCAATCACTTGTCTGACGGAACTTTAGCGACTTGGTTGAATATCGATTTTTAATTAAGTGTCTAGGGATTCAATTAACTCTCTGATTTAAGTACTTTACTGCGACAGCGTGATATTAGGCTAAATGATTGAGAATCCTCCATCTGAAGGAAGGACCCACAAACGGTAAATAAAATTAAATAATAATATCAGTAATAAAACAAACTTTAATCGCTTAAAGAATTACGCATAGACAAGATATAATTAGCCTGCATTGGTAGAAATGACACGACCTCTTGATTCTTGAATGAATGAATTATATGAGTAATTACTATTAATAGTATCAATAACAACTCTCCATTCAATTATCTAAGGCCAGCTATCAACGAGAATTTTGTTATTTTTTTTGTAAGCTTATTTTTATTCAATCTTTGAAAACATAGTATATCTGTAAGGACATCTGTGACTTAGTGTACATGCGTAAAAAAGAAATATGAATTGCATAGTCGTGATTCGAACTGATGACCTCAGGGTTGTGAGACGCATCCGATAGTGCTCAGAAAACTACATTAAAAAGGCCTGCGACGCACTTGCGTTCAACAATTCGTGTATCGAAAAAAATGTATTTGAATTTATAAATAATATATAGGCCGCCAACGCATTTGTCAGTGGCAAAGCCTTTTTCCTGAGTAAGATTGCTTGCGTTATTTATGTTATTCGAATGTATATTATCATATTATGTAATGCAACATAGTATTATTAAATTAATAAATAAATGATGATTAATTGTTTAGTTTTCCGCTACCGATGTCGTATTGAGATCATCAGTGACGTCACGGATTATAAATCGATATAAATCCTATCATTGTCCTAATTAGCAAACATTCTGAAAATATAAATTAAATTTATTATTAAATATACATTAGTAGCATTTATAATATATACTATTTACAAATTAACCTACATAGTAATAATAAAACCTAAAAAATAATTAACAATATTTTAACAAATTTAATTTAATTCTTTAACAACGGCCTGTGCTCTAGAACGTCAATCAAACTTAAATGTAGTTTCTAGAGCTGTCAAACCGTTTTTTTCTATAACACTGTTTGCACATTTGACAGCGCTTTAGACGAGACTATTACGGAAGTTTTATTTTTTATATAAAAGGCGACAATCGGGCAGGATTCTGATGTTTAGTGATACTGTGATGAACACGCACATTACCAGAAGGCTAGCAAGTGATTGGCCGGTCTTTTATTAATGAGTACGATCTTCGTTGGAATTTTTATATGAAATTAGTGTTGATAAAAACACTGCTGCTGGCACCTCAAATCTAAAATGTCTACTAAAAAGCACGCTTAAGAAACTTCACAAATGGATTTAAAATAAAACACGAAATCTTGCACATAAGGACACCTGACCTTCCCAAATGACATATAATCAAAAGGCAATAAAACATTACCACGGTCAATCTTGACATTGTTCGTACCGCCCACACCAGCTGAACCTTGAAATGCAGGTTGCGTTACAAATCAAACCATGAACACCTGCATTCGTATGTGCAGATGGATCAAATACATTTGTAGCGACTAAATTTGTAGCGGCTTAAAGCGCTATCGAAGTATTTCCAGTTGAGCATATACCTCAATATTTGAGTCATTCATCAGAACAAAAATCTCCCTTCCTTCACACTTCACTCACTCCAGTGAGGTGATTGACCACCTGCCCAAACCCAGGCCCAAGTCTCGCACGGCAGCGCGCTATAGTCACCCTAATGTTACGTGATACTCCCCACGGCCAGTCACAGGGCCAGAAGTGAAAAAAAATGGTGCTCCAACCCTTTTTAGGTCTGGGCCTCAGATTTCTGTATCAATTCCATGATCATTTGTATAATAGGCAAGTAGGTGAGCCACCTGACCTGAAGCCGGTTTCAGAAGTCCACGACCTCAGGGACGAGAGTCACACTTCAGCGTCTCAACTCAGCCACTAGGCCAACACAGGTCTATTCAAATATAAGTTTGGGTCAAATAAAATCCTAGACGTCAAACTCACAATTTCTTACGGGCAAAGATATAGACGCATATTATGTTACAAATAAATTATATATTCAGTGGTTTGATCACATCAACATACGTATGATGTCATATATCCTTCAAATCACATATAAAATTACTATATTATGCCCGTTGTAGAAGGCATTCATATAAGCGTTGACATACCTATATGTTTTTTTTAAATTCAAACCTACCTTTTTTGTACATACCAACATATACTAATCCTAATATGGTATAGCTATGGTACCCCCTAGAGAATTTTTACTGGAATAAAAACCTAAGTACGAAATGAAACAATAAATTGCCTCAGAGTTCAAAGAATAAATAAAAATACTCAAAATGGTCCAGCCGTCTTCAATTTATGAGAAATTTGCGATTAATTTTATTTATAACTAACGTGTTAATTGTTAATCACAACACAAATATACAGTATAATTATTGTAATCAATATACTACATAATAATAATTAAAAATTGATAAATATCAAATTAAAAAAAAGTTTGCTCCCTGTTGCAGTGTAATGCATATATTGCGTGTTTGTAATAAATTGACAATCTGACCGAGTGGTTTAATTTTTGCGAGACATGAAAGCATGTAAGTAAGAGTAACGACAAAATGGCGCCGGCGCCGATCAAGATTTTATCGCGAATACCAAAAGTTATGCTTAAATTAAAAAGGTTCGTAAGGCCCGATGCGATAATTCCAAAAATCATTTTTGTTTTTACATTAATAAAGTATAATATATGACAAATGCAGCAGATAAATTTACTAGTCCGGTGTTAAGGTGAAGGTCTCCATTTGATTGTTTCAGATTTTCTATATATCTTTTTTTGAAAATTTTCATACTGTGTTTCGTTAACAATTTCCTAGTAATTACTTCCTAAAACCTATCAGTTAAGTTTCTTAAGTGAACAAATTATTAATGGTCACATACACATTAACATTCTCGTTCCTTATTCATTCCCAAGGTCCCAATCAGCATGCTTGGACTCCACACTTGGACTTCAGGCAGCTCTCATTCGGAATCGCGAATATAACTGTATCAACACTACTTATCCAGGGCTTGACGTACTGTTTAGTGCCTATCTGACACATAATTCGCTGTTTTGCTGGTAATATTTATTGTTTTAATATTTTGTAACTTAAATATTTTAATTGTCCTATAAAGAAAATAAAGCTTGCATCATATTATGTTTCGAACTAATACATAAATAAAAAAATTATATTAATTCTAAATGTTATGTATTCAATATGGGGTATTGCGTAAGAATGTTAGAAAGTCTGTACTAGACTGTATATAATGTTATTTCATTGCAGCATTCGGCGTATATAACCATTATATATTTAACCTCAAACTATGTACTTAATTAGAATATATATATTCACGTCTTTTTTGTTTTAACAGCCGAAAAAATATTGTATAATTTAACTAATTAAGTATAATGGAGACCTTTGTAGCGGATTAGTTTTGATATATTACCTTACCTTTTACATCTCTTAGTAGAAAATAAATTTACATGCTTTCATCGGACGTCGAGGCAGAACAGAATTTCACCCGTATCACCTCGATGTCCGTCGTTCCGTAACTAAGCTATGTTTAAGACACTGTAGTATTTTGTAAACCAAAACCGTGATGTTAAGTGATACTGCCGCCCATGGACACTTGAATTGCCAGAGGGCTCGCAAGTGTGTTGCCTTTTAAGAATTGGGTCTTTTCTTGAAAGACCCTAAGTCGAATTGGTTCAAAAATACTTAAGGGGCCAGGTGTCTTTAAAATCGCTTACTTGTAGAGCGACGGACATCGAGGTGATACGGGTGAAATTTCGTATTCTGCCTCGACGTCCGATGAGAGCTAGTAAATTTAGTTTCTCCTAAGAGATTTAAAACACAAGGTTATATATTAAAACTATTCCGCTACAAAGGGTTTCCATTATACGTAATTAGTTAAATTATACAATATTTTTTCGGCCTTTATAATAAACAAGACATGAATATTAATATTCTAATTAAGTACATAGTTTGAGGTTAAATATATAATGGCATACGCCGCATGCTGTAGGCTATGGAATAATAATACAGTATATTATCTCTACAATGTGTCGAGATGATACGGATCCAACTTCGCATTCTGCCCCGACATCCGATGAAAGTGTCGTAATCCAATAATATTTTTTATTAACTAAAGATGTTTAGGCTAAGCAAATAGTGCATTGCTACTTGAATAATAAACCAATCGAACATAGCGATGGGCCGGAATTATCGATTACGTAACTCATTTTTTATCGTAACGTTCAATTGACATTCGGTGACGTCAATGTCCACGGCCATTAAGGCATCTGTATAAAAACCTTCCTACAGTTAGATTTACAAAAACTATTAACGAGACGTTAATAGATTTTTCATAGCTATTTATACAAAAACCACTTGACTACGCGTGACTGGTTGAATAAGATCTTTTTTTTTATATTGTTGCATAGATTTAGACCATGGATTGACGCAAGCAAAACCCAATTTAAATAAAATAATAATCTGGGTGGTGAAAATCTGGATTGAAACAGGCAAGAGGAAACGATTTTTTTGTACCCAGGTTCCTGTTTGCAACCATGGTTAATAAACCAATATTTGATATGATTTGATAGATTTTGTTCATGTGACTACACAATCATGATAGTCTCTATGGAGGACCAGATGAAATGTGCTCATGAATCACGATAATTTTAGCTCACTTTCACATCAGTTAGTAGAGACCTTACAGGATTCACCAAGAAAGAAATCGGCTATAGCTATTTATTATTATTATTATAATCACTATAAAGACAAATAAGTTTGAAAAAAGTAAAAAAATCTTGACAGAAAAACATTTTTGTCATGCGATGGTGTCGTCAGTCACAGAGAAGGTTAAACATTAATGTTTATTACACGTGATTCAAATTTCGACGCACAAATTTCAAAGTCGAAGGAAAACCATTGTTATTCTTAACACGTAAAGAATATCTTAAGCTTTAATACACTTCATTGAATATTTATTTAAGTAAGCCGAGTCAAAAACAAAAGTGAGTAAGTGGCCTAGTGGCTTCAGCGTGTGACTCTCATCCCTGAGTCAGCAATGGACTTTCTATGTGCACATTTTATATTCGCTCGAACGGTGAAGGAAAACATCCTGAGGAAACCGGATAGCCTTAGAGACAAAATGTCGATCTGTCAGGTACAGGTCTAATCATCTACTAGTCTATTAGATTGACAAATGAAGAGACAGATACAGACATCTGTCATACAGACCTAAAAAGGTTGTGGCGGCAGTGTTTTATTTTTATTTTTTAAAAAACAAAAGTGAACGTATTCGAAATCGTCTTATTTATCGTGTGCTTTAAACAAAACACTGTCGTCCTTGTCGCCTACTTTCTTTTAACAACAATTTATTACGACGATCTACTTTCAGTGAGTTTATCTTGAGCCCAATTTAAGTCAAAAATCTTCACGAGATAATTAAATATTTTAAGAGTGAAAATCTGTATAAATCGGTCTTGTTAAAAAGGCATAGTAACAAGTTTAAATCTTATGCAACTTTCTTAAAAATAATTCGTCATGTTTGGATTGTTTTAGGCATTGCAACAAATACTTATATTACTTTTTTTTTATAAAATGGGGCAAAACATCAAGAGAGAGTGATCAATTCCAGGGCTCGCAAGTCGGTTGCCAGTTTAAAGAATTGGTTGAAGGACCCTTAGTCGAATTGGTTCGGAAATACTTGTGGGCTGCTGGTTCCACATAGTGCTGGTGATAACTTCCTTCTTTATTATTTCGCCAGTATAACGTAAATATGGGAAAAAACGTTTTAAAAAATTACTAGAAATTAAAACTATAAAAACATACAAAAGATTATAAGAAAATGTACACCGAATGAAAAGTCTGCGTAGGAGTAGAATATACGTGTCATCTCACGAATCAAATATAGAGACTTTCGTTCGTTCTTATTACTGTAAAAACATTATACGAAAATTACAATTTATTTATTAAAGTTGACCACTTCATATATAATAAATACTATATCTACATAATATATTACAAGCTATCTTTAAAAAAAAACAGAATTATGGTAACCATAAATGTTAATCATAAAGCAAAAATATTAACTTACAGATTAATACTTTTAGATTTTAGTTATTTTGCTAACAATAAGCAAAAAAATTACAACAAAAATAGAGAATTAGGTATAGGATAGGCACTTAACAATGTTTTTTAAAAAAGCAAGTAACTTTAAGATGTTTTTAATACGTTTAAAGGACACACAAGACGTAAGCCGTAAAATGTTTGCTGATAATTTTTTTCTGCCTAACAAAAATTGATGTACTTTAATGATGAATAACTTTGATAATTAGATAAATAAAACCCCCTAGCATCGATATAATAGGAACATCCCTATAACATTTACAAATGGCGAACCGCCAGTGTTATTGACTGTATATCGACCACCTGGCACTTTAAATATAGCTATTGTGTCACGATCGCTCCCTTGAATGAGCCATACTCAAACAATTTGTCACTGAACCAGTATTTCTAAAG
Source organism: Pieris brassicae (assembly GCF_905147105.1). NCBI lineage: Eukaryota > Metazoa > Arthropoda > Insecta > Lepidoptera > Pieridae > Pieris > Pieris brassicae. Next base: position 1,136,101 of record NC_059673.1, on the reverse strand, counting down.
GTAGCGTCATCACATGACGCAGATCCTGAGTGGCCACGGGTCTCTTCGACGCACAGATTAAAGCCAGGGGTGCGACTGTGACGAAAGAAGAGCCAGCATGCTTTCTGGAACTCGATACTGGCATGAGTGTATCCCGGGATGGGCTATCCGACTTGAACACAAATCGTAAAAAACAATCTACAGGGACAACAAGCACACTGGACCTAAGTTTAAGCAAAGTCCCTTTTTAGGAAAGGAGAGATTTGACACTCCTCTTGGCCACAGGGGCCTGTTCGCGAGCCTGATAGCCTACTATGTAAGGATCCTATGTATTCAATACGAACGTTTCATGCAGTGGTGCAATCACGAGACTAGCGCAATGTGTATTTGTAATTCCTTTTAAGTATAAACCTGTGTGAAGGTTCCCAGGTCTTCTAGAACAAACTAAATACTTAATTCGTGAGTGTGTGGGTTCAATGAGTGGATGTGTGTGTAAGGTAATACATGTAGCTAAGCTCTAAGCGTAAGGTGTGTTCAGAAGGCAGTCCTTTTACAGCTTTTTTTTTAATTATTGTGAACGGGAAGTGGTTGTTCATATGTAATTTATTGTAGATGTACTCTATGAATATTGCGTCTGGACACTACGTGAAAACAAAAGACAATAGAAGATATTTTGTTATGATTTTGATTTCTTTTCATTTCTTTTGATTTCGTTCTCACAGTTGCCACAGTAAAAGTGCATGCTCATATTACACCGTCCCAACTCCCTCCTATAGAGATGAAACGTCTGGTTTATTCTTTATTTCATGACAGGAACCTGCTTTAATATGTGATGAGCAGAAAGAGTTGCGTTAGAGACATTCTATATGAGTAATGCTAGATTTTCTCCACCACTTGATAAATGTCAATGTAATTTTAGGACCATTTTTATAAGCTAACCTGAATAAATGATTTGATACGACATTGTTATCATTATATTTCAAACGCTTCATTTCGCAGTTCCTTTCAGTCACGACTATAACATTCACCCGACCTAATAACTAAGCAACTGACATAGCTCGCGTATTCAAGGTACTACTTATAAACGTTCTATAGGACTTTCTTAATGTCAATGCTGATAAAACCCTACCAATGAAAACCTGACGGATGCCTTCAGCTCGCCAGAGCGGAGACAGATAACAGCGGAGCCTCATCCTTACCCCCAAACGCGAATGTTACACACCGTACTCCTCCGATGCAGTAATGTTTTTTTAAGTAATAGGCGGCAAACGGACAGTAGGACACCTGATATTAAGTGATGTGGACATGGCCATTCTCAATACTAAAACGATCGCGAGTGCGTTGCCGGCCTTTTAAGATTTTTTTAAAATAATACGGGCAAGAGGCTCATCTGATGTTAAGTGATACCCCGCCCATAGACATTGTCAGAGGGCAGGAAGTGCGTTGCCGGCCTTTTCAAATAATAAGAATTTCATTTTTTTTATTTTCGTAGGGCAGACGAGCGAAAGCACAGCGTCGCTCGTTTCCATTCTAGCGGAGCGCTCTGCTATATCCCGGATACCCCGCCCATAGAAATTGTCAGAGGGCAGTAAGTGCGTTGCCGGCCTTTTCAAAGAATAAGAATTTCATTTTTTTTATTTTCGTAGGGCAGACGAGCGAAAGCACAGCGTCGCTCGTTTCCATTCTAGCGGAGCGCTCTGCTATATCCCGGATACCCCGCCCATAGAAATTGTCAGAGGGCAGTAAGTGCGTTGCCGGCCTTTTCAAAGAATAAGAATTTCATTTTTTTTATTTTCGTAGGGCAGACGAGCGAAAGCACAGCGTCGCTCGTTTCCATTCTAGCGGAGCGCTCTGCGTTATCTTTTTGAGTCATGATGCCTCATAGCTTTGAAGGCATTCCTCTTATTATTTGGTGGTATGTGGCTAACAGTGGTATTTATGTTGATATATACTTTAATATATTTAAACGACATTGCCTGCACTTTTTCAATCATCACGACCTTCAGCTGCTTTGTACCAATTGTACCAATTTATCGTTCCAAGAAATTGAAAGAATTGGCAAATGATTGACTACGATTGTTCGAACGAACGTTTCTTATCTGTAAAATTCTTATTATCTTTATTTTTTCCTGCTTTTAAAAAGAAATCTACTTAGTTGAATTACTTAGTTGAATGTATATTTTTTATTGATTTTTGTTTTCGTAAATGTTTGAGCCTTTTGCATACATTATGGCCATCTTTGGCTATATTATTAGTATAATTGTTTTTTGTTATATATAATTTATGATAGCTTTAGGAGCAGGAAATAAATAAAGATACTCTTGGCTACGGTCCCTACTGAGTAAAATTTACTGAACCTGAACTGAATTTTTTTAATGCGAATTTCTAAATAATTATATATTCTTAAATTGCGTTTATATTGTGTCAGATTTCAAAATACATAAAAAGTTTGACTATTTCATGAAGCTGACAAAAAGCTGAAGATGGCTTCAAATAAAAAGGTCGTAGCGCCACTGAAACTTAAAACGTAATGATCAATAAAATTAATACATTATTATTTTAAACATATTGAACGAAGTGACCCCTAAAACGAAGGATTCATATACATTTGTATAAATGCCATAGACTCCAAACAGAGCAACGAAAAAAAAACACTTATTAAAATTTGGGCATTTCAAATACGCTTGGAAAATTAAATTTTGTCTTTCTAATCTTGGTTACAAAAACGATTTGACTAATTTAAGCTAGACAATTCACGATCCGACAAACCGACCTCAGCTATATTCATAAGTCTTTTTAAAAATAAAGGACTGAAATTCCAAGGAGATACCAATGTTTTGTAGAACCTTTGTTCTAAATTCAAATGTATACACGTCCACTGTGTTTTTTTGGTGTCACCTTGAACAGTTTTTGCATATTACAAACAAAATGTAACGTTTTGTTTATAATTTGTGTTATTTCTTTAGATTTAGAACTAATCTTGTGAGTATTAAAGGTACACTGCCACCGGGACTAAATATTTTTTTTCTAATAATATTTTAATTTAGTAAATTAATTTATTGGCGCCACTCACGCGTGCAAATCAAACAATTAACAAATTTTCTATCAATATACCTTGTTTGTACGCTGAGTTCACAAGAGTTGCCTTCTATATTGCTATTTATAAGATTGAGGTATATAAATATATATTTTTTAATGATTTTTATGGAGGATAATTGGTTTGGGTATGATCTTAACGTTCTATCGAATTAGTAGTAACTGTTAAGGTGACGTGAGGTTGGTAACATAGAAGGCCAACTTCTATGTTACCAACCACGATCAGTTTCTCCAAGTTCTCATTGCCTCTGCGCATTGTATGCCCGAAATAAGATAACATTCGCTGTCAGAATATGGTAGACAGATGAGTCCGTTTGTGGAGTTGCGTCAGGAATCAGGATCGATGGTCCACGGTAAACGAAATAACAATTTTTAAATTTTTATTGTCCATTATTGAAATGTTTCCCTTTAAATGTTGTGCACACTCGTCATTTTTTTGTGTTTTTGTGTTCTCTGTATGTGTTTGTATGTTTCGTTCGTTTGACTTTATAAAAATTAATAAAACATAATTAAAGCGGTGAGAATGAAACAAAATCATCAAATTCGTTAATAGCTTAAGAGCTCGAAGCGATTTTTTATTATCTTGTTCCCATTTATCAAAGGTTAACTTTAATTAATATGAAAATCCGTCCAACGACAATTTTTAAAATGTATTATTTATTTATTCGCAAATTTAAGTGGTATTTATATTACACTAACTGTGCTTTGCGGTTCCACTCGCATAATTCGGTATAGCACGATGTTCTATAGCCTTAGGCTTTTGTTTGTTTATTGGTTTTTGTTCTTTGCATGTACAGAAATATTGACGAATTCCAATAAAAACGAGGGAGACAAGCTTTTCTCTATAAATTCTCTATAAAGCTTTCTCGCTATGCGCCCTTGACTTGCGAACTGGTAGTAAATGTAAAATTAGAATCATTTTAACATCTTTTCTGTTGACGTTCGTAAGTGTACTTGGTTAACTATATGAATAAAGTTATTTTGGGTTTGACTTTGAAATAGACATTTAAATGCTTTTGTATGTGGATTTGGATACCTTGTATACAATTGTACTTCGCTCTATTGTCAATAGTTTTGTCGCAGCATATAAGAATATTTATTATTTCACAGCTTGGGTTACACCTAATTCCATACAAAACCCTAACTTTTTTGACAATATTCTATAGGCCATCTTCATCAACGATAACGTAGGGTTTTGATGGTTTGATTGAGATGGTTGGATATAAGTCTGGGTCCCTTGGGTTGAATGCCTTAGCGAATCCCGAGGGCGCGGCTGTGCCATAGAGCAGAGCCCTTTGAATCTATACCTACCACAGTCCCTGCGTGAAACTCGACATACATGGCGTGTGCGCATAATCAATTCATTAAAGAAAAAGTCCAGTACCTTCGGAGTCTAATTAACACTCATTTAAATCTCTCTTTATAATATTAGTATAGATAAAGTATGTTCATCTCATTAGCTGTTACGTTTATATTATTTATGCTTTAAAAGATTAAATATAGGTTTGTAAATAATAAAACTTTAAATCTGTATTTGCGAAATGAAGGCATGATACCCTGCTGCGTTGTTTGAATTATAATAATGTGAGAGCCGGAAACAAAAGCGTGGGTTATCCTGTTAAGTTGAGAAACGAAAACCCAGATTACCTATTATTAATTACTGGAATATAAGCCGAAAGGTACCATACTAGATACTAGGTGGATTTATTATTGGTTTCTGATTCAATCCTAATTAATTTACTGGAAGTCTTTAGACCATCGTTTCTCAAATGGAGGGTCCCGACCTTTGGGGGGGTTCGTGTTTGTTTTACAAGTTGGTCGCAGTCTGATGCAAAATAATAAATACAAACTACATATAGGTACTAAAGATTCGTTTATTAACTCACGTCTACTAACCTCACTTGGTTGGAAGGTGTGTGTCGGAAGAAGAAAGAGAGGACGATCACTAGAAACTTGGCAGAATTGGACAATTGCCGCGAGGAATAGAATTAAGTGAAAGAACTTGAAGGTGGCCTTCTCACCGTCGGAGGTCGAGTATCAGTGACCCTTGACTACGGACAGTGTTTAAAGGAGTTCGGAATAATACCTGCAGCTGAGTTTCATCAGACGTCGAGGGATACGAAATGTTCAGTATTTCGACGTATGTTGCTGAGCGTTTTTTAAGACAGTTCTTGCCACGTACTATGTGGAATCAGCTGCCCACGGAAGTATTTCCGAACTTTTGAAAGACTGTCCCTTCATGAAAGCGTTCCAATTCTTATACGGCCAGGACTTGCGAGCCTTTTGGCTTTGCAAGAGTCAATTTTTTTTAAGGTTTTAAAGAGATCTATGGCAGCTATTGAAGATTAGCTTTTTAACCACTCTGAAGACTGTTATTTATAGTTTTTTTCATTTATTTATCACGTCTAAATTGTTCCATACCCCATACAGGACGTAAAAGCTTCTAATCTATCATTGGATAAATACTACAATAGCAATGAGCTATCAGCATCAAATATATATACAACAGAGAGTACAGATGACAGATGGTCTAGAGCAGTAACCGAATGGACGGGTCCGAAAGGAAAAAGGAACAAAGGAAGACCAATAGAGCGATGGGCCGACGGGATCGAGAGGGTAGCTGGTAGAAATTGGATGACGATGGCAAAAAATAAATTAGGGTGGAAAAAGTTGGAGGAGGCCTTCTCCCGGACAGGGGCCGCATCTTAGTAAAACTATAAATTTTTATTAAACGTACGTCGAAGATGTGGAATAAAGGCTTATTATTATATATACAACTACAACTTTAATACAGACGCAAAGTTACAAAGAAATTCGGCGCTGGCGCACTATCATTAAGCAATTTACACTAAAAATTATAACCTCTAAGAAACTTATTAGAAACAGCTAATTCTCGCTAATAATAGACGCGCCAGCTTAATTAAGACCTTGATAAACGTTTTGTTAATTGACCGATTTGTTTTCGAGGACTTTACGATTTAATCACAGACTAAACTTGAAACATCCCTTAACTGTGTTAATTGTGTTTGACCTTCTCTATGCTGGACTAGGAAGTATGCAACAAAAACAGGGAAAGAAACCAATGAAGCATCTGAATGAATGAGGCTGAATTCTGTATCTGTTTCATGATCATTTGTCAAGTGGGGTATGGGCCTGAGACATGACGACTTTTAGGTGTATTCCTTAACCGTTCGAGCGAATGTGCACAGATGAAAATCCATTGGCCGGGGCTCGCGCCTACGACCTCAGAGATGAGAGATGCACGCTGAAGCTAATAGGCTAAATCTGCTCCAAAAATAATCACAAAAGCAATAGTAACAACAATTTCTGCGTTTATCCACTGCTCAGTTTCCGGCCTAAATACAGTTTAAAAATTATACACCTTTTGTATGGCAATCAATCTCTATAATAATTTACCAGAAACATTAAAAGATCTTTCTAGAGTTTTTAAAAATCAACTTAATGTTGTACATTTGGAAAAAATATTATTCGGTTAATAATTATTTGCGTGAAACATTATATAGTGATATTTTATCACTACAAAAAATAATTGATATGATTAATGTAAAATGTAACATTCCTTTAAAGACAAATTTACACGCCATTGTGTGGCAGAATATTTACAATAACATTTTTGTACCATATTCTTCCGATAGATTATTATTATTATTACAATATATATAAAGAAAATTCCTGGTCGTTTGTATCGAAAATGGCTAAACCGGTTTGGCCAATGATCTTGAATTATTTGTGGAAGTTCAGGAAAGGTTTAATCGTTAAAAACAAATTGCTATGATCGCTATTTACATCCTTCGTTTTTCTTTATGTATTCCCGTTTTAAGTTTTTTGAGGTGTTTCTATTAAATGTTGTAAATTAAGACCTTCTGACGTATGACTTTTGAATGTCTAAAATACTCGTATACGTGTATATAGTCGTATAAAGACCGAAACAGTTTTTGTACGGTTTTCGTGAATACAGATAGGTTTTAAGACTTCGCAATAAGTGTTCCCGAAATACACCAACCATACATATACCAGATGAATGGCATTGCTTGGCCGAAACGAAAACTTTTTTTAAGAGTTTGTTTGTTAATATTTTTTTCCCTAATATGTCTTATTAACGTCAACGATTATTTTGTTATTTATAAACGCTGACGTTTTCACTTGCATTTCTACTACCCCCCTTGCCCCAGGCTACATTTGAAATTATTATTATCGCTACATTCGTTCAACCTATCAACTCGAGTAAAATATTTATGTCTTCTAAACAAAGATCTAAGGGCAGGAGCGATTAATCTTATTTTTTGAGACCAAAGACAACTCAAATGTAGGTCATTGCAACTATTATTCACTTGAAGGAATTTTAATATGACAGTGGACGTGTTGGTAATTGCTCAAGATTATCTATTTGTATATTGTATTGTATCGCGATATATTTGTATCAACCGTAGTGTTTAGTTTTATTTGTATAAATAAGTTGCAAGCTCATACCAGGTATTACAGTTGTCTGTCCTCTTATCCCCAGGGAAGAACTGCCGATTGCGATATTCACACGGCTGGATGAGGAAGCCAGGGTCTGGTTGGATGCCCAGGCAGACCTCTTCATAGTCTGGACAGCAGTCGTCATGGGCGCGTGTGCGGTTGCAGAATTCATCGCAGTAGCATAGCGTATCTGACAGGAATATTTTAAATTTGTAATTTTGACTTTCAAATAGGGTTCAAATAGGCCTTATTGAAATAAATGATTTGACTTTTAGTTTAAGTTTAAGCCTGCTAAATAGTACCGGTGACCTCGTTCAACGAATAACAGCCGCAATACAGCTAATCGCCAGCATTATACAGTCACAGGGACCAAACTTTTTAAATTTCTATTTGCAATTTTTAATTATTATAAATTTTTAATTAGAATAAATTTTAAAAAATCCAAAATAAGATTGTTGGTAGTTCCAAAGACAAGAAAGGTATTTATTTAAGTTGTCAATGTTATTTAATATAAATTTAAAAAATAAAACATACTTATAAGCTTTTTATTACACTGTCACTGTCCTGGTCCCGGTTTGGAAAGGCAGATTTTTTTTTGACATTAATATCGCCTATTCAAGAATAATGTAGCATCGTTATAGAACAACAAATATTTAAATGTTTTCGAGTATTCATTACAAACGTGCTATTTATTTAATTTTATAGTATTAATATAAACTTACCAAGTATTCTATGTGAACAGTCATCCTTCCGATCTCTGCAACACTGGTTGTTAGTCGACAGACCGCAGTACGGTCCAGGTGGTAAGTCAGGACGGTGATACGCTGCTACCACTGTTAGGGCCGCGGTGAATAATACTATGTTTAATCTGAAAAGATATATACATATTTTAAATTTATTTATTTCACAAATGCGGAAAAACAAATGGGGAAACGTTGTACCTTCGCGCTCCTTAGAATTTAACAAATTCCCGAAATTCGGCATGATTCTTTTTCTGTTTAATCTACTAACTATGTTCTACAGGGTTTGATATCGTTACTGCGATTATTAAATCATTATGAATGACCATAATTGTATCACTTTTAATACTAGTATGTTAAAGAGTATTTTATATCATAAGTTTGACAACAATAATAAAAAACTTAACTTATTTTTATGACATGATAATTACAATCTTTAAAGGTGAAGCATATTCAAAATAAATTTACGAGATACATTTACATGAGGTTATATGGAGTGTACTAATTTTACCCATAACTGGGTAAAATATCTAAGTATAAGTGAGTAGTAAGTATCCAACTTGGTTTCTCTTGGGTATGGGAGGATACAACTAGTTAGAAGTAAGTTTAGTTTTATTTTTATATTAATAAGTTTTCTATTGTATTAAGTTATTAAAAATAAATATGCAAGTTTTGTTTTATATGGCTGATTGTGCGGATTTTTATAAATAATCAATCTTACTGTACCATCTTTGCAAATTAACTATTTATTAAGAGCAGTTTATTTTAGCCGACCAAGCCATTAATAATCTAAACTATCAATAAATAAAAATGTAATCTATATGCCCAACTGGATATACTTCAACAGCACGTTTCAAGGTATGACGTCATCGTCCTGATTGTACCGCCATGTGGAGGAAGGAAGGTGCAGTTTCTCCAATCTCAAGGGAGGATCCTGGACCACTGACTAGCCCAAATTTCGATGTATAACCAAGGGAAAATATTTCGATGGCAAGATTCTGGGTATAACGTTACTATTACTTAAGATGTCATGTGGAGCATGGTTTTATGGTAGCATCTCCAACAAAAGTTGTGTAAAACAAAAAGAACTCTGCGATTAAAAAGAGTGGCGGAGAGTTTATTTCCAGTTCTTCTCTTCCGCTCTACGCTTGATTTGAGAACTGGCAATAAATGCAAAATTAGAAGCATTTTATATACATTTCTGTTTTTGACGTTCATAAGTGTAAATTGAGTAACCTATATGAATAAATGATTTTTGACTTTGACGTTATGGCATTGAATGTAGCGAGATGTGGAGGAAGAATGATGCAGTACCTCCCACATAAAGGGAGGATCCTGAACCTCTGATTAGCTCAAATATTGAGATGTATATATGCCCGACGAGAAATACTTCGATAGCGCGTTTCAGAGTATGACGTCATCGTAATGATTGTAGCGGATGATGGTACTAAAGCATTAACTTTTATTAAGCAGCCACAGGTGTATAACAAAAAAAAGGCAAACATAATAACCTTTTCTAGTACAAATAGTTATGAGACTGTTAAAGTTTTCGCAGGTTTTTCAATAAAATCGTCATTAAATTTGCACGTTTGTTTTCTTAAAACACACGATAAGGTTAATTCAAATGATTTATGTCGTCGTAAACGTTTCAAAGAATAATAGTTTGAGACCAAAATTCAATAGATATAAATATTTTCGAGTTTATCATTAATACTTTTTTATCTTAGCTCACAGGGTCGAACCCGGCTGTGAACAAATGGAGTCTTCTACAGGGGACAAACCGGCAGGAGGCTCCCCTGATGTTAAGTGATACCGCCGCCCATGGACACTCTCAAAGCCAGGCGATGACGTCATACCTTGAAACGCGCATTACATCTCGATATTTGGCTCGGTCATTGGTTAGACTGTTCCAGTACCTTCCTTTAAGTTGGAGTAAAACCTTCCTTTGTCCACAAAATAAATAATATAAACGCTTATATATGAAAAATTATATCTGTCATTATCTTTTTTAGGGGGTCCCCGAAATGGTATCAGATATAGAAATAATTATATTGTATCTATAGCAATATAATAATGTTATATAATACATAACAGGGCCATATCTGCGATTCTCGACAATTCTATAGTACAACGACCTATTTTCCTTCAATCGTAAAGATAAGATTGTAAATCAATAACTACAATTAAAAATAATAATGAAACAGACATATAATAAAAGCCCAAAAAATAATTAATTATTACAAATATCCCAGATTGGATTCTGGTTTGATTGAATAATGTATATTAAGAAAACACTTTTTAAACGGATTTAAGCTATTTCACGGCGGTCACTGTGACCACGCACGCTGAAGAGCACGCGAAACGTCGCAAAAAAAATATGTAATTATAATAATAAATAGCTTCAATCCGTTTAAAAAGTTTTTTCTTAATGTGTAAAAGCTATGTTAACAAAAGACAATAAAATGTATATTGTTATGTACTTTAAATATAGAATACATCACAGACCAAACGTGAACTTTAAAGTAAGGACCAAGGGGGAGAAGATGAGAGTGCCTTAAAAAAGGTGGAGAAAAAAAATGGACGTGTCAGCAGGTGGCGAATGGAGAAAGAAAGCCATAAACATACAATACATAAACGCCCCCTCCACATTGTAAAATGTGGAGGGGGCGTTGTTGTTGTATTCGTTTAGTAGTTACGTAGCAGAATTCTGTCGCATAACGTGTTGCGCAGTAAACGCAGGTTTTTTATTATTCATTAACACTATTATTATCACATATACAGTGTGAATATAGATATACAAATACATGGAGTGATCATATACTGGTACATGATCATCTATTGGTGGCTTTTACCTTACTAATAATTAATTTACAAAGAAGTGTAGAAGAAGAAGATGTGTACTAAATACACAACTAATCTAATGAAACAAATACGTAGTTTATAAAAGAAATTGAATCTATTTTTTTATACAAAAGCTTCTAACGCCACACTGATAAATTGGTAGAAGAAAAATGAACTACAATATTTAATGCGATAATTATAGGCAGACATAACATACAAAAAAAAATCGACTCATAAATTATAAAAACGAAAGGAAACTTGATCTCAATCAGAATGCTGACTAATGAGTTTGGACCAACACGCGGTCTTCTGAGAGACAAATCGGATGATGGCATGTATGTAATTTAAATAAATTTAGTTAAAATTGGGCAAGTTCTCAAATATATTAAAGGCATACGGTATATTAATTATTTATATACAATTCCCTAAAGAAATTTAGATGCGTGAATCTTTTTATAGGTCATAATATATGTAGGTTCTATAAATAACAAGAAAAATAATTGGCACCTACACGTGGCACGATTCGCACGCCATATTTCTATTTGATTAGTTTCGGCGAATTATTTTTTCATTTGAAACATATGCGGAATGAGTCCAAGGATAAAAGGATAGACAATAAATTGACAAACGTGATAAATGTATTTTTATAATTTAATTTTTTTTTTGTTAACTTTAAGCAAAACAAGTAAAAACGAGTGTTAAATGCGCAAATAATAAGTCTTTTGGTGCACAGCCGGTGATCGAACCTATTCCCCAGGGATGAGAGTAGCACCACCATTGGGTAAATACAGCTCAATAATTCCTTGTATTAAGCGAGATTAATATATACATTCTTTTCGTCCACGAAACATGTTTGTTTAAAGTAGCAGACAGTTAACTTTTGACCGGTAAAACATAAAAGTTAAGCCGCTTAACTATATGGCATTGCCAACCCTGACATTCGCATTAATCATTCAAACACTAAACGTCAACTGTCAAAATTTATAACCGTATTCAAATTTCGAACATGATATTTTGAATGGAAAATAAATCTAAAGTCGTTTTGTGGATTTTCGTTGACGTCGAGTTTTATTTGAACAAATAAAGACAATTACACTTTGTTGCTTGTTTTTTATTCTATTCATAGACATTGCATATTATTGTTGCAAACAGATTACGACCTTTCTGATACGGAATGCAAATATATCTGACAGGCGGATAATCTATAGCATCATTCATAGATAAGCCCGGTTATATAACCTAATAAAGACTTTAAATAAAGCTATAAAACACGTCTGGGCCTCAGTTTTCATAATCATTTGTCAATCTAATAGGCAAGTAGGTGATCAGCCTTCTTTGCCTGTTAACGCACTTTTTGGATGTAAGGCAAGCCGATTTCCTCACGATGTTTTCCTTCACCGTTTCAGCAAATGCGCGCATAGAAAGTTATTGGTCTTTGGCACAGTCTTTGATAGAACCTACGACCTCAGGGATGGGAGTCGTTGAATTTTTATTAAATTTAATTGGAACTTGTATTTCACTTTTTCATTATATGTTTTGAAAATATACTAACTGGTTTTCATTAACAATTCAATTTCCTTGTAATTTCTGCCTTAAACTTATAGTGTAAGTTGCTTAAGTGAACAATTATATTTATATAAAAATGAAGTAAGTTCAGGCCCGTTAGAGGCGATACTAATACCTACTTATTTTTGTTTTAGTTGACATTGACTTGCCCAGTGATGGTACTCTGTGACATTCATTTTATGTAGTTCTTAATGACCCATGTGCGAATGTCTATATGCGCCTTTAATACTCATTCGTACTGTGAAGGTAGGTGAGGAAATGCATGCCTTAAACCCACAATTCGGGGGCCTGTGTCACATGACATCTATTTGCCGCACAGATTATAACGTAAGAGATACAATAATCTGTGGCCTAGACCTTTATAGAGGTCTTTTTATAACCCCTGGGGTATAGCCTCATTGAGTATGGTTTCGTATATATATGAATGCCAGGTTTTTATCTATACAGACGATGTCGTGAGCTTATTCACCCGGAATTTAGGTAATCTTGTACACAATTTACTTATCTGTATGCATACTGTTATACGGTACCCGTTAGAATTGTTACAAAAAAACGAATCAGCATTTTAAATGAGTTCAACGAATCTTACATGTTTTTTTTAACAGATGAAATTTTGAAGATAACATAAAACTTTTATTCTTTCGCTTTATTTAGGGAGATGACAATTTCTACAGTACATTAAATATTTTACGCGCCAAACATGTTTGACTCGCCAAAATTTTTTTAGAGGGTGGACAAGGTTTTTGGCCCTATTGACAACATTACAACAGGACATGAAATCTTTATGATTCGTATTTTTATGAATTTACCAGTATTATAGATAGATTTAATTTACTATAGGCTTTTACCGGATCCACAGGTGCGACATTCAACCCTCAGTTCATGTGTTAAGACGATCGACATGAATTATATTCATGAGCAAAAATCAAGAAAAGAGCGTTCACGTGTTTAAAAGGCCGGTAACGCACTCGCGAGCCTTCTGGCATGGAGAGTGTCCATGAGCAGATGAGCCTCCCATCCATAGGGCACCGATAAAATGTTATGTCAAAATCGATTTGGATGTTTATCACAGAACGCAGATCTTCTTTTAAATAGTGACAGACAGAAATAGACACACATATGATGGATGATTTATATGTCTGTTAAGAATAAAGAACAGACACTCATACTAGACACACACACTACATATATTTCGTTTGTTATTTTATACTCTACTTATTCTAAAGGAATCAAATTTATTGAGCCAATGAGGAATTTAGGTATTATTATTCGGATTTTATATTTACTTGCGTTGAAACAAGGAAACCGGATACTCTTATTGTACAAGGAGGTTACACTTGTATAAATATTGTCAAATTCGAAACGCTCAAACAATACATAATTTGGTTCGTTCCTAATTAGCTTTTATTCTATATTTTACAAAAAATAATGTAATGAATAAATTATATTTCATAGTTCGCTTGCCCCGGGGTCGATAAGTGTAATTTTTTTCAGAGTTTTTGGAAAAAAATATTATCTAATCATTTTAATTTCCTGAAATAGATCGAAGAAACATATAGTTTTAGTTTAGAGTGTAATTGAACCAAATAATCGTAAAAGGTAATGCGACAGTTTAACAACAAAAAAAAGATTGTTAACAAATTATTACGTTCTAGATTCTAAAATTACCGTCGTAATGTGCGATTGCTGTGTCGTCCGTAATAAAATTTAAACAGTGAAATGAAAGCGAATTATTTTATAACCACTTCTATATCTAGTAATCAAAGTTTTTAGTATGTATATTAAAATCTATAGACCAGATATATAATTTAAAAAAATAAGAAACTTGTGTCTTGGTCCTTCGGGACAGAGTTTCTTAATCTGGCAGTATATCCTCAATGAAAGACGCGCTGTTCAAGAAAAACGCCAACTTGAGGTCTAACGAAGATATTCAGAAACGAGACTTGTCGTCAAAAATAACATATTTTAAAACTCAGTCTTAAGTAGTAAGTAAGCCTTACTGGAGCTAGAAGTCTCAACTTAATAAAATCATTGGATGAATTTTTTATGATTGTCTTGATATTGTTGTAATATTTATTTACTTATGACGAATATCAAATACAAGGTATTAAGTATTGGTCACCGAAGTGGGCGTTAGTGTGTAGGTGGCTACTGAAATGTGATGAAATGAAACATAGATCTCAGTGTCTTTGACCAGCCGATTTAACACATATACCGTTAAGTAACATATAAGGATTCTCATCTGAAGTTAAGTGATACCGCCGCCACCCATAGAGACTCCCAATGCCTGAGAGCTCATGAGTGCGAGGCCTTTTAAGCATTGGTACGCTCTTCTTTTGAAGGACCATAAGTCGAATTGGTTCGTAAATAATTCAGTGATCAGCTGGTTCCACATAGTGGTGGTGTGCAGCAGAAACTACTTTAGAAAACGTTCAGTTGTATATAACTTGTGATAACGGTTGCGATGCAAAGTTCGTTGTTAAGTTTTAACCCCTAGCAATATAGTTCATATTAGATATATAATTCCGGTTTCCTCTCTACGTATCCATCACAGTTCGAGTGTTAAATGTACACATAGAAAGTCCATTGATGCACATCTGGGGACAGAACCGAACCAAACCTTAGAGATGAGAATGAGGTTGAAGCCACTAAACCAACTGCTCATCATAAAGGTACTGTTACATAGTAAGAATTATAATTTGCTATAATTCAATCTAATAGTGTTTTTTTGTCTCTGGCATCTCAAGAGATGTCACAAACAAAATAAAAAATTAACAAACCTCCACGGTCAAATAAAAAATACCAAATAAACCTATTCGAATATCGAACAGTCATTTGAATTTTATTCATCGGAAGATGAATGCGAGCAATAAGCGTTTAAAATTCCACAGTTAAACGTCATGTGTTGCCATATAGCAATTAAAATTCGCATATCTGTAACGTCATATTGCAAAGGCATTTCAAGGTGATACGCGTGTAAACACTCTTATCAGTGATTCGTCTATGCGAAATTCGATATGTAAATATTACGTCTGAAGATTACCATAATAGAAATTCAGATATAACGAGAAATAGGTAAAAATGTTACTACTACATTATTTGTTTGACGTTACGTTACTAAATACAATAATTTACGTCAATTAAGCATTTATTTAAACAGTATTTATATATATATACACTTATGTATGGGAATTTTTTATAGTACAACTTTGGGAGTGTTGCCGAAAAACCTTATAACCCCATGCAGGCGCTAAATTTTTATAGATCAGGGGGGAAACGTGCAGGAGGCTCACCTGATGTTAAGTGATAACGCCGCCGGACACTCACAATGTAAGAGGGCTCGCGAATGTGTTGCCAGCCTTTTAAGAATTGGTACGTTTCTATCTTGAAGGACAATAAGTCGAATTGATTCGAAAATACTTGAGTGGACAGCTGGTTTCATATAGTAAATTAATTAAAGTAAACATTGATTTATCATTTCTATGTATTAACTATTTATGTAACTGATCTAAATTTTAAATCGCCAAACAATTGGCGAAACTAAATTTAGGATTGTAACATTTAAAACAGCTATCATGAAATAGATATGTCAATTTTTGTTTACCGTTAATCCGGCGCCAGACACATTAACACGACTTTGGTCCAGTTCTTAACAAAAAACCAAAATAGATACAAAAAAAACTCTACAAAATATAAATAGAGTTCAACAAACTTTTCGCATGTCAAAACTTCTTACGTCATTAAAGCGTGAAATATGCTCTATGCAAAAACATAGACAAAAAATAAGAAGAAGTATATGTATAAACTAAAACGGCGGTCTGCAACTCGTCCATAGAGTTTTCGTAATTATTTTTAACATGAGATCGTAGAAGATTTAGGGGAAAATATACAAGACTATTGGCCTAGTGGCTTCGGCATGACTCTAATCCCTGATATTCGATCACCGGCTGTGCACCAATGGATTTTCTTTTTATGTGCGCATTTAACATTGAGTCGAACTGTGAAAGAAAACATCTTGAGAAAACCGGAGAAATCTGATGCACAGAACTTAAAAGTTTGTAACCTTATTTCAAATTTGTGTAAGATATTTTTATTGTTATATAATAATTAGCCATTACGATTCGTAAAGAGCACCTTAAGGATGGAAAATATAAATCGTAATATCAATTTACATAATTAAAATCATAATAAAAAACACATGTATTTACTTATGTACACGCGTTAGAAGTTATACTTCACTTATCTTTGGCGTAACAAGATAAAATCTTTTCAAAAAATTTATTATACGTTTGTAGAAAAAAACTACACTAACAATAGAAAAGGGTTATTTAATACATTTAAAGTTTTATTATAACGCATTATCTAGTTAAATAAAGTTTATTAAATTATCACAAACAAAAATATTTCCTCATAATTAAAGAAATGAACATTTATTTTAAAATTTTGATTAGGCTAACTTCAGGGTGTCGGTTTTGTGTGACGTTATGCTAGTGTCGGTTTTTTGTGACGGTGTACGCGCGCATCGTTATAATTTTTCCGTATACGCCAAAAGAAGTATAACTTCATAAATGACTATGCTAACATCAGGGTGTCGATTTTTTGTGACGGTGAGTGATGGTGAGCATTGTAAAATTTTACTCTCATTATTCAATCAAGTATAACTTCAAAAAAATATAGAACAAACGAAGAGGAGGCTCATCTGGTGTTAAACGATATGCCATGGGCACAAATCCAGAGGGCTTGCGAGTTGCCAGATTTTTGAAATTATACTCAACTCAACCATCATCAGAAATCACACTATTATCTTCCATATAAAAAACCGTTTGGTTGTTCGACTTTATCCTGGTTATTGTAACAGATCCTTCATTACCATGTATTTATAATTTCGCGTTATTATTACTAAAAGCTACCGAAAAGGTAGGTACTTAAAAGAACCAGGTATTATAAAACCTGGCCACTAGGGTCTCTGAAGCCATTTACCTGGCTGGATATCGTCACAGGTACAGTAGCTGCAGTACAGTAATCTACCTATGAAGAAGCGATGAAGCAAATTGGTGGATGTCGTGGTAAATATAAGTAAGGTATTTGTTCTTAAACCAGGTGCCATAAAACCTGGGCAGTAAGGTCTGTGACGCCATTTACCTAGCTGGAGATCGTCAGAGAAGCAGCAATACAGTAATCTACCTAAGGAGGAATACCACCCGTTGTATATAATCATACAAGTTTGAATGTAATGAACATACTGAACATATATAAAGGCGAAAAAAATATATTTTAAAGTGTAACCAAATTGTTTGAATGTTTAATAAATTATGCTTTAAATATTTTGTTTTAAAGTAAAAAACATTAGATCGTTAATCGTGTTCGTTATCTAACCAATAATCTACAATGTTTGCTATGTGTAGCACTTCTAAGGTACCACAAACAATAAAACAGACATAAACAAACGAACATAATAGCCCACTTAAAATATTTAAATCGGTCAAGGGTTCCATTTTTTACTTCAAAACAAAACAATAAATTCCTAATGGCTGATAAAATATAGATTATAACACATCTGTAATTCGGAATGAAGCCAAGGAAATTTGATTGATTTCTGCACTGCAGATAAAAAAATATCAGTCTGTTGTCTGTGGAATGTATTCGCTTATTTAAATCAGATTTAGCCTAAAGGCGAATCGACTCTCATCAATCATATTATATTTTTCTATGTGTCATTTATACTAGTTCTTTTAGTAAAAAAAATACAATATCAACTGTGTCACGCACAGTAGGCTGGTTAGAAATTGGCTATCAAACAATATTGGCCTGAGACGAAGAGCGCTGTTTTTTTATTGGCTGTCTTACTTTATTATGCCTTCAAACTGGAAGTTCTAGGTAAATTCACGTAATACTACTGTTGCTTAGTGTGGTGAGTGGTCGGACTTGCATTCGTATATGCGGTGATGTTAGTTATTTCGACTATGCATCAGCTTGTTGTTTCACCATTGCTGGTAGACGACAAATCTTTGTATTTTTTATGATTATAGTTAATTACTTAATGATGTCATGTGGAACACGGTGTAATGATTGCAGCTCCTTACAAACATTTTGTAAAACAAAAATCTTGGCGATAAATAAGAGTGGCGGAGAGTTATAGCCAGTTCTTCTCGTCCGTTCTACGCCCTTGATTTGATAACTGGCAGTAAATGTAATATTAGAAGCATTTAATATATATTTCTTTACTGACGTACATAAGTGTACCTAAATTTTCAATTTAAAATAGCACTCTTAAGATTTGTAGTATGTTGTACTCACTGATTGCTGTCTCCGACACTATCGATATCTTTATATGTTCGCGGAGTGAGTTCACAGTAACCATAATGTATATCTCGTGTAGTTAATATTATACATCTTTTTTGACATTATCGTATTAGCCTAGTTAGTATAAGTATAGTATATGTATTATTCTGAATAAATATTCAAATATATATACACTTTCGTTTTAAATTTACAAAATATATTAGTCTTTGAAACTAAATGACAAGATATAGATACCACTGCTACGATGTAATGGAAGAGCTGGAAACACGTGTATATTTTACTTAAAAGGGTTTCTAATTTTCTAATATATTTTTTTATCTTATTTATTATTAATTGACAATACTTGCTTAAAGTCTAGACTTTTGTTACTCTTTAAAATTTCCTTCATTTAAGCTTAGCTTTGAAGTCTTAATTTGTTAAGTACTTTCATGTTCATAACGATATGAATGTAATAGCTACATTGTTACAATGTACAGCATACAATATACATATGTACATTCAAAAACGATATTCAAGAACTCTGCCAAGGTGTTCCGTTCTTATGTTAATTGTCATAATTTACTTGACGCATCATTACGTCACTGTAATCATAATAGATAATAAATAAATTCTATATTATATTTGAATATTATAAAACCGTTGAATTACGGTTTTTAATAAAAAAAAAGCATTCAAAGGGAAACTAAAAACATGCGGCATTAAATGTCGTTATTGAGTTTTTTGATAATTACAATCAGTAATTATTGATTAATTTATTTCTAATTAAAACGATCCTCTACCAAATTAAGGGGCAGTGTAAACAGTAATGGCGGGATTTGAGATCATACATACATAACACACATATATAAAAAATGAGATGACAGAAATAGAAATGGTTTTAGTACAAAAGTATCTAAAATAAAATATCCTCTATACGGATGTTGGTACTGACTAGTTGACTAAATCAATGCAGACGAAAAATAACTAGATTGGTAAACTTGATAGATACATTTTATGAAATAAGCCAATTTTTGATATTTACAACAAAAAGTGTTAATTTTTTTTACATAATATGTATATTAAGGAGAATTGTAATTTTACGTTAAAATAATCATTATAATAAAATTGTACTTGAAATAATCGAAATTCATAGACAAACTTAATAAAAAATATTTAAAAAAAACGATTGTTTGCAGTTTTAATAATGTTAGAATTTGATTAAAGAAAATCTGATACTTTTATGGTTTAAAAAATATTATTAATACTGTATTTTAAATATCCTGCTATGATGTGCATTTTAATTTCTTCGCCTACAGTTAAGCAAATTAGTTTATTTGCGTGTACAATACAAGTTTTCCGCACTGGGTATTGACAGTATGTAAATTAATTTTAATGAAAGAACTAATTTACATGTAAAATATGAAAAATACTCACGTATTTGCCATGGTGACTCTTCTTTCACTACACCAAAGAAAATAGTTCGAAAATGCAAAAATAACAAACGTCTTAAAAAATTATATTTTATCTATCTCCCCATTTTGTTCACACTAGCTGGAAATAATTTATTAATTCGAAAAATAAAATGTCAATCGTCACTTTGCGCGGCAAATTTTCTTGACGTTTGAGCGTCAGTAAAGCGCGCCAGTCGAGTTGATACTGCGCTTGGCGCCAACTAACACCTGATTTAATAACGCGGTGTAAATATACATGTTTTGTATTGAAGATATATGTAACGGCTTAATTTTTGTACCATGATTCATGTGCTTACGTAGCTTTCGTGTTTATTCCGATACAATTCATTGGAACTCGATTGTCAATCAGTATTTGAAGTAGTGAACCATGAAATAGATTAAGTTGTCTATTGAATGGAGTAATTTACCGAAAAATATACAAATGTCAGTACGTTCGTACAGAATATGTCTATTCATACATATACCTTTTTGTTATGATAAAATGAACATAATAAATGATTAAAAAACAACTTATTAAAGTAAGTACGTAAGTAAGTCTTTGCAACTTGAGCTTTATATATATATATAAAGCTCAACTTGATTGATAATATTATTATAATATACAAAAAACAGTTAAATGAAACAAATTTATAACAAACATAACATTAAATTTAAAATAATTAGTTTAATGATGTTGCTTATATTACCATCTTTCTTACATTTTTTTTATTGCCTATCGCCCGCATAAGATTTTTAGTAAGGTCTATGACATAGTGCAGTGTTGGCCTAGTGACTTCATCGTGTGACTCTCATCCCTGAGGTCTTAGGTTCGATCCCCCGCTTGGCACCGATGGACTTTCTATGTGCGCATTTAACATTCGCTCGAACGGTGAAAGAAAACATCGTGAGGAAAACGGCATGTATCAAGCACAGGAGGCTGATTTACTTGCCTATTAAATTGACAAATGATGATGAAACAGATACAGAAACGTGAGGCCCAGACCTAAAAAGGTTGATAGCTATAAGAATGATCCTACATAAGATGCATTGTAGGTAACGCTTAAAAATTAGGCCAACCGTCTGGTGGTTATAAAATTGGGACTCAGACAACAGGTCAACGATGTCCATTAAAGACAATTGGCGCTTTTGTTGCACCAATAATATATTAATATATATATCTTCAAAGAAACAGAACATTTATTCCATATGGACTATATGTTTTATTTTTTTTATAGAGCATAGACACTCTCAATGCCAGAGGGCTCGCGAGTGCCTTTTAAGAATTAGTACGCTCTTTTCTTGAAGGACCCTAAGTCGAATTGGTTCGGAAATACTTCAGTGGGCAGCTGGTTCCACATAGCGGTGGTGCGCGGCAAAAATTGCCTTGAAAAACGCTCAGTCATGGAACGACGGACGTCGATGTGATAGAATTTTGTATTCTGCCTCGACGTCCGATGATGAAAATAATAACCTTTTCGTCAAGTCAAGATTGTAACTTGATGTAGATACTTTCGGCTGCGCGCTGCAAGTCGAGTCTATTGTCTCCTCGTGGGCCACAGCCCCCATTCAGGGTACTGAATTAGCAGCGCGCGGACCCTAACACCATCCGAACAAATCCGAAGGAGGAGAGAGGAGATGTTCGGGACTTATAGTGAAGATTTTTTAAAATAAACCATTAATCCAAAACAAATGTATGGAAAGCAAGGTATACATAATAATTTACCAAAAACATTAACAGACCTTTCAACTAGAGTTTTTAATCGACCTAATGTAACGCGTTTGGAAAAAAATATTTTTCTATTAATGATTTACTTGCGTGAAACATTGTAATTAATATACGTAATATATATTTTAATAATGTGATGAACATAAGAATTGACTATAATGATATGTCTCATAATATATGTAACTTCTATGTAAAATGCCTTTTAAGATAAATTTGCACGCCATGTGTGAAAATGCGAACTTCAGATGGGACCACCATAACATATTTATACTATATTCTTGCAAATAAATTATCATTAATAAATGAGTAACGTTTTCTTAATTTGTGTAAAGTTGTTGATTTTATTACTGTCAAGGATTTGCTTAACCTAGAACTATAATAGAATTTCAAGAATTAAGATAAACAACATACAAGGAAACATATATTACACAAAACAGATGCGCACAAATTAATTGTATTATTTGTATTGTATGCGTCATTATAATCCTAAATATTTGTATTAAAATTATCGTAAACATATTTTTTTTAATTTTTAATAAGATAAGAGTTTAACATTTAATGGTTAATGTTATACGAGTACAATTAAACAATATAACAAATTTCTTAACCAAAACAAATAAAATTACATTATATTATACAATGTTATTCCAAAATCAATGTTGCTTTGTGGTCGTAAAACGCGCATTGCAAACAGTTCAAAATAGCTGCTGTCAAAGCGGCTTCTAAGCCTCAACGGAATTAATCTCAAAACAATGATAGAGACAATTAGGAGCTACTGTCTCCTTAATCTCAATCTCATTATCCTTGACGCGACAGACAGTCCCAATGGACCAAATTGACGTCTAAGTGCGGAAACTGAGTCCACTTTTATTTCTAAAAGAAAATATTTAAAAATTCCGACTAGTGAATAACTTTATTTTGATATATTTTTTTTTCTTTTTTACCGGTGTACAAACATAATTATATTCTTAAATATTAACAGAAATCTTTGATATGTAATTATGTATGTTAAATACTAAAAGAATCTACTACAAATTATTGATGATAGACTGAAAAGTTGTTCATTTTATTTCAATAATTTGGGTTTCCACACAATTGTTCCCCGAAGCCTCCGTACTATGCAATGTTAAAGAGATGCTATCAAGAGTACCGCCGACAGTTCCTGACATCATGACTGCTTATATGTAACATACATTTGGGTTACGATATGGAAAACATTAATGGTGTCCAACAAATTTTGTTAATATTTATTTAATTACTATGATTAAAATCGTCGAAAATAATTGGCGCACACATGAACTATGTCCTTCAGTTTTTATAAAACTCTCGTTCTCATTACAATAACATAAGTTTCACTTAGATTAACGATTTTTTTTTAATCCAGCGTCGCAACCCACCACCCCTAATGTTATATTAGTTAAAAGCTTAGTTTTCAAGTTCTTCTTCAAACAAAGTGTTTCATTTAACACATATCTACAACATCAACCGTCACCTAACTTAATTTTCTTGAAGGTATAATTTATAGAAAATATATGTATAAATATAACACAGAAAATGTTTAGAACGGGCCAGTTCTTTTTTTAAATAAAAATTTTAGAACTCTTTGGTAATCTAATGTAGTATATTGCATTCATTTGTCATTTGTTTTTGTGAATTGGCGGTAAATCTAAAACTCTTGTTACACGTGAACATGAACCGAACGCGAGAAAATTTTCAGTCAATGATTTATTGTGATTTTCGTTGTGGGCTTACTCAACAATAAAGCTATGATAGGCTGCATTTAGCATGTTTTTTAATGAAGCCCCATCTCGTGCCGAGTGCTCAAGGTAACACGACTGAATCTCTCAGCTGTATTTCCAAACTCTGGGGCGATCGTCAACATCCACCACTATTTTAATGTAAAGTGGGAACAAACCGTGATCCATGTGGTAGCAAATTATTTCAGTATAATCAGAATTATTATTATTTTCTTATGTAGCCAAGTTCACATATCAGGTATCGTCATGCTCGCTTAAATGTCATTGCTTGTGGCGGCGTCCATGCCTCGGGTTGTTTTTCTCCCTCAAAAATGGCGAGGGAGCCGATTGCTGGCCATGCGTGATACTCGTGAACTGGTGCTACTTGGGGTGACTGGTCGTACGATTCGTGTATGCGGTGATGTTAGTTATTTCGACTATGTATTTGAGTGTTGTTCCCACGAGAATGTAAGTGCGTGCTCCTATTTCACCATGCCTCCTGCTGATGTCATGTTATGGTTGCAGCTCGTTGCAAACGTTATGTAATACAAAAAAAAACTTGGCGATTAAGAAGAGTGGCGGAGAGTTTATTGCCAGTTCTTCTCTTCCGTTCTAAGCCCTTGATTTGATAATCGCGTAAATGTAAAATTAGAAGCATTTAATGTTTTTTTTTATTGACGTCCATAAGTGTACATTATGTTACCTATATGAATAAATGATTTTTGACTTTGACTTTGACGAGCCCTGAAGATACGAAAGCGTACGAAAATTCCATAGAAGAGAGGAAGAATGGACCCACTGCTTTTCTCAGTGGTTCCATAGAATCCGACGATATGTAAAGAGGAACGGAGATTACTTCAATAGACAATAAAAGTATTGGCAACTTTCTCTAGAAGACGGTTTTCATTTTCTAGACTTTTTCAGTGTTACCTAGGTATATAGGGATAACATAAGAAAGGTTTCCGCTGTGGAGCAAGAAAACTTAATTTTCCAACAAGATGGAACTCTCGCTCATAATAGTCGGAGAGTAGCAGAGTTTCTAAACAAATGTACTTGGATTAAGTATTACATTTCAAAATAAAATAAATTATACTTTCAGCTAAATATCATATGTACGATATTTAAGATACTTTCCCTTGATTGTCATGAGTACAATATTTGTGTTTTAAATTTATAGTCTGAGAACAGCGTTAGTGTAATGGAACCTGAACTTTTGTACTCAAACACACTTAATTTTATTAAGTAAAAACAGTGCAGCAGTGTTGGCCTAGTGGCTTCAACATGAGACTCTCATCCCTGAGGTCGTAGGTTCAAACCCCGGCTGTGCACCAACGAATTTTCTTTCTATGTGCGCATTTAACATTCGCTCGAACGGTGAAGGAAAACATCGTGAGGAACGATGGCTTGCCTTAGACCCAAAAAGTCGACGGCGTGCCTCTGGCACAGAAGGCTGATAACCTACTTGCTTATTCCATTAACAAATGATCATGAAACAGATACAGAAAACTGAGGACCAGACCTAAAAAGGTTGTAGCACCATTGATTGTTTTTTTTTATTTTAAAAACATCGTAAGGAAAGTTCTAGTTAAAAAAAATGTGTGTCAGGCACTGTTGACTAATAACACACATGTCACAAAATTCTCTGTATAATTTATTACTCAAAGTGAATTTCGCAAAAGTGCTAAATTCAGTTTATTTATAAAGGACTCGGTATTTGGGACGTGAAAACTTTTATTACTAACCGCAGAACAGCTGGTCTTAAGTTCTTTAACAGCTATTTTTATCAGTGCGCTGAGCTCCAGAGAGAAACAGCAGTTTATAAAATAGAATGAAAAAAAAAATATCATTGGCGCTACATCCTTTTTAGGTCTGGGTCTCAGTTTTCTGTATCTTTTATTATCTGGTAGGTGATCCTGTGATTGACACATGCCGTTGATTTTATAGGTTTAACCGGCAACCCGGTTCGCGCGAATGTTAAATACAGTCTTAAGTCTTGGTTTTGGAATTGGTTCACAGCCGGGGATCGAATCTACGACATCAGGGATGACAGTTGCTCGCTTAAGCTTTTAAACACAGAAAGAATATTATACAATTATTTAACTATATAACGTATTACACCAGACTTTTATGTTATAGGTATGTATTAAAGTGACGAGCAAATATTTTATTAGTGACTTTCTTGACTATGCCAATATCCTGTAACGATAATAAATGTGTATAACTTTCGGTTTTTTCCATTACTGATCGTCAGTCTCTTGAAGCGTGTCTTGTCCTGTGACTTTTCCTTCTATCATACGAACACGCCCTTTACCCTGAACTAACACTTAATTGCTAGAACACCGCGAAAAACAGGAGTCTTGGTAACTAGTTAGTAATTATATTTAAAGAGGATTTGGATTTTATATATATACTTCGATATCATATCATATTTACTGTCAAACGATTAACTACAGATATTATCAAGTGTTTACTACCAACCAACAACAATATAATTTACTTTCTTTGAGTACTAGGCGTAGTTTGATAGATTGTGTCATTATAAGAAAAATATGCGTATATGAATTAACTTGTTCAAATCTTCTCGAACTCATAAGATTCAATATTCCTGCCAGATCTCTACGCTCGTACAGAACCTTTAACCTTCCGACTCCCAGAACCAACATTGGGTTCCGTGAGCCTCTGCACAGGATTTGTTCTACTTTTGATTCTACTACTAATATCGATCTTTTTTCGCACTCCTCTACTGCTTCATTTAAGAATAGGTTAAAACAACTATTCGAGTAGTAAACCTTGTATCTTTCTTCTTATTTTGGCTACTAGTATGTGTTTTGTTGTCGTTCTACCGATTTATAAACTTTGTATTGTCTACTTAAATATTTTGTTCTCTGACATGTCACGTTTTGTTTTGCTTTATATCCTTTTTTTTATCAGTGAAACTTTTTGTGGATATAATGCTTTAATTCTTATGTTTATATTTCTTTTCTGACTTCTACTTTTAGAGATGTATCTGTTTGTTTCCCAAATGAATAAATAAAATAAATAAAACCATGTTAGCCGACACAACACTAAGGTAATAATAATAAAAAAGCCTTTATCTTAAACTGTATCTTTAATATATTTTCACTACAGTATATCTCGGAGTTCGGTGTACCTTTGGCAAAAGTCTCTTCTAACTATTCACTATACACATCTCTATCCTTTGCGACTCTTCTAAAGTAGCCTAGTGTTAATTTGAGCTTGTCCTCTCATCTTTTGCGTTGTCAGGCCGGCAACGCACTCGCGAGTTTTCTGGTATTGAGTCCATGGGTGATGTTTGCGTACGTTGCCGGTTTTTTTAATAATTGATACGCTCTTTTCTTTCGACCCTAAGCCAAATTGGTTCGGTAATGCTTCAGTGGTCAGCTAGTCCAGCTGGCCTGAATTGTTTATATATTGTTTACCTTTTATTTCAGTCATAAATGAGCTCCGGTAGTCAGGAGTTCTGTCAGATGTCTGTGGTGCCAGTTATGGCTTTGTTGTATATAAAACTAATAAATATATATGACGAAGATAGTTGTAACAACGAGCGAGAAACGAGAGGTGAACGTAAATAATGGCGCAGGAAGATACCGTTGGATTCGCGTGGAGAAATGAAGGTGGAAAGTCAGAGGTAAGTACTGCCTATGAACGATAGGAATATTGTGGTCTAGCGACAGGAAGCACAGAGGAGGCAGAGACAGTGAACGATTGTTGAACGATAACCTG
The DNA here is from genome assembly GCF_905147105.1 of Pieris brassicae. Taxonomy (NCBI): domain Eukaryota; kingdom Metazoa; phylum Arthropoda; class Insecta; order Lepidoptera; family Pieridae; genus Pieris; species Pieris brassicae. The sequence continues at coordinate 1,108,458 of NC_059673.1, read as the reverse complement.
AGCAATGTCTCGAAAACACAACCTGAATTTTAACAAAAACAGGACCTGCCGATAAATTGTTGAAGATAATCAGCAATACTGACGTCATAAATTAACTTGGTGGCATCAGTCGTTTCATTTCGACTTTAGAGTCTACTTTTTAAATGCTGCTTGGTTCTGTTAGCATGTAAGAGATGTGGCTAACCTCTTGGCTATCTAATATGCTAGGTAACAAGAAGGCATATAAGCATACCAAGCGGGAGCAGGGTTAGTCAATTGTCAGTGTCCATGAAGCTTACACCTCTGTTCCTTAATTACTAATTTCTAATAATGTGTTTTTTTTTAAAGATTATTTCAAGTTTTCGTATAACAGTTCGATCGCTCAATCGAACTGATCGGCATATATAATACTCGACTGCTATCGTATTAATATCAAGGCCCCTTCTGACCCCTGAACATTACATAAATATACATTTGGGCTATAAATAGGAACCACAGAACAATCCACAAATGCATTTTGCTATTGCGACTGTCACAGATCGGTAATACCTGTTCAACCTTGCGGTTACACTTATCATCATAAAATATAATTGTCTATGATCGCGTCATATTTGAATTTGGAATGCATAATGTGCTTGGCAACTGTGGAACAATCCCGCGTTCAGGTGGAACAATTCTAAATCACATTTAGATTTATGGTCGCCAGGTTGAGTTGTGGAAACATTCAAACATAATTTTGAATGGCTATAACTGTATAAATTTCATGGTTTAGGTAATCATAAATATATCGTCCTGAACAGAGGTCTCTAAAAATATTAATTGTTAATCTAAATGATTCTCAGTTGAGACATGTGCACCGAATGGCAGACGACATCACCCCAAGGTTCTTCTTCATCCTGGTGGGAGTGAAAACCAAGAGAAAACGCAGTAAACCGAGGCTGCGTTGATGGGATGGAGTTTTCAAGGACCTCAAAACAATAGGGGTTCGAAGTTGGACGCAAGAAGCACGAATATATTGCGATGACAGAATATACTTGAGGAGGCTTTTAAAAATTAAAGATATAATCATATAGTTAATAAATACCTCAGGATTTATCAATCAAACTTCTATCTACCACTGAGCTGATTGTTTTTTGGTTTCGGGTTCGTAGCATTTTACACAGCTTTCAACTTATCTAACATTTGGCGACAGTTCATGCGAAGGTGTTTCTGGTCGGTGGCTAAAGTATATGGAATCCATCTAGTACAAAGCTTCCTGACGCCTAACTGTTCGTAATATATTTTTTGAACTTGACTCATACCAATGCCCAGGCTTGCCCTACTGATAGGTCACTCTCTTATCTTCATTTATCGTGCGTCGCACAGCACTGATGTTATGTTCAGTAGTCGCCAAGGACGTCCCTCACGCGGATTATCATTGAGATTGCTACGTCCACGCTTAAACTCGTTTAAACCAATTATAAATAGTGGCACGAGATGGGGCTTCATTAAGAAATGCTAATCTCAGCCTATCATAGCTAACAGTAGTAGGCAGCGTAACAAGAGGTATAGATTTGCCGCCAATTCACATAAACAAATGACAAATGAATGCAATGTAGTATACGTTAGGTTACCAAAGGGTTCTAAAATTGATTTTACGTCTGAGGCGCAGACTAACTGTAGTGGTCTCTGGCAGAATGAACAGCGTTGTGATACACGTCTGCTCCAGAGCATAATGCTGAGCCAGGGCCAGTTACAGACACAACACACACATTACAATTAAACTTACCTTATTCCTTTGTTTTCTTTTCATATTTTTTTGTTATATACCTCTTTTGATTATTAGTATTATTACTTTGTGTGTTTCTTTGTATCGGATTCCTTGGTCATAAATGTTACGCCTATATGTATTTTATATTGATTGTGTGTCTTATAATTAATCAATCTGCAAATAACATTTTCTGTACAAACAAAAGTTCATTTAAATAATAAAAGGTGATATTAAAAGCAATGAAAAAATTGGCGCCCAAGATCTTGCACATTGGATCTGGCATGCGCGTGATTGGAATGAATGCACACCCACTCATACAAAGCAATGTATTAATAAAAATGTTAAGTGGCGTGTTATTTTCAATGATTAACTACATCTTAAGACTCAGAGTCGAGACGGTACTAATGACTCGCGTAATTTAAAATAATATTATTATTGTTTTATCTGTTGGTACATTACGGTATGTACGTTTTGGTGGAGGAAGTTTAGGAAAACTTTCAATTATTTAAATTAAAATTACTTTGAGAACACTGTGCTCTTTTAGTATGTATTTTTGTATATAAATAACAGGGACAAACATACTGGAAACCTAATTGATGTTAATTGATACCGTCGTCAATGGATACCCTCAATCGGCTTGCGAGTGTGATTCCGGTACGCTCTTTTCTTGGCAATCCTAAGTCATAGGTACAGTGGTGGTGCGCGGAAAATACAGAGTAAAATATCGCTTAGTTGTGGAATGACTGAAGTCGGCGTGAAACTTCGTATTCTGCCTCGATGTCCGATGATGAAACTCAGCTCCAACCAATCCGACTTCCTTTGAACACTCTGGTAAATGAGGTAAAAGATGCAGAGAGACCCCATTCTAAACAACGGCAAGGGAAAAAGCCGCTCGGAAAGATCGTCGTCGATTCGAATCGCTCTTCGTTGAATAGGATCCAGTGCAAGGAGCTAGAACCGGAGAGCTTCCACCCAGAGGCGAGAATAGTACTCCATGTGGGGCCGAATTTGCGCTTTATACAATTGTATATTGCGATTGCAAGCCCGTCTTGCCTTGCTGAGAACACCAAGCTTGGACGAGTTGGCCCTAAGTCTCGATTCTAACCTTAAGGTTCTTTCATAAATGTCATCTAGAAAAATTAAATATAAACATGACCTGTATATGATGAATTTTAGAATTCGTTTTTGTTAAATTTTCTCGTTCCACCATATGTTGAACCAGCTGCCCAGTGAAGTCTTCAAGAAAAGAGCGTACCAATTCTTAAAACGCCAGCAGTTGCGAGCCCTCAGGCAATGTGAGCCTCGTTTGCCAGCTGTTATAAAAAAAAATATCTTTGTTCCTACGTAATAAGTACTTAAATACACTCTCGTGTAACGGGTGGTCACAATATAAACATTTATTGCTTTAATTCGTCTTTAATTGATTTATTGTGTCGGTTTGAAGGGATGTTTAATAAACATGGATTGATGACAGAACAAATTACACTTATCATATGCAACATTGTAATGTCTCTACATTTGTAACATCTTGAATCTCAAAAGGTTTTTAGGTCCCCCTTGGTCAAATCTGAGGCAGAGAGAGGGTCGCTAGAATTTTAAGTTTAACTTACATAAGATATTCTATATCCAGACCGATCTATAGTCCGGTCAATCTAGACCAAAAAATGAGCGTGCATAAATTCGAAACCAGCTGGAAATCAGTAAAATTGTTCGAAACATACTGTTCCATTTGTTCGTATACTGTTCAAACTCAAACCGCTATCGACTGACGTTTATTTGACATAAGAAATTCAGTCCATAAATAAACCATACGTCAAACAATCGAAGCATAATACGAATATGAAATATGATCGAATGGTTATGCGCCGACGTGGTAGCCCAAAATAAATTCCATTCAAAGGTAAGCCGTATAAATAGCTATGGCCAATTGTAATAAGGAATGTAGAGAATTAATATCAGCTCAAAGAATTCATAGAATTATCAATTTATTGTGCGTAATAATTGTAGTATGAGACTCATGAGCAACGAATACGTTTCACAATACAACGTAGAAATGTTGGGAGAAATTAAGGGCCATATGCTTTAAGGTGTAATTATTATTATTACTATCTAGGTTAAGAATATTGTAAATACGTTTACAATATTACTCATAAACTTTTGTTACTGTAAAAAATTGTAATTGCTGTATATATCTATAACATAATGGTACCGGCAAACTTCTTGAGCATTAAACAAGGGAGTTTGGGAAAGCTTGCGCATCGTACACAGCGCGGGACACAAACGTCAACTGATTTACCATTGACGCGATCGACACGTCCTCTCCAGCCGCCGAGCCGCGCATAAATAAATTGTAATATGACATTCTTGGTCCCGATAATGTCCACTAAGTCGACTACTATGTTTTAAAGATGATAGATGTTAGTATCACTTAGATTTAAGAATCCATAAAAAAGTCAACTTAGTCTTTTGGTAGTGTCGCAATCCCACTATCCTTAATTTTATGTCAGTTCAATTCTTTAACTAAACTATTAAAGCCAGTTTAATTATTTTAAACAACCACAGTCAAATCAATTAAATAAAGAATAATAATTAATCTAATCACACGAAAATTGTTTAAGATACGAAAGAGTACTGGGGCGCATGTGGGCGAACCAGGTAAACTTGGGGTTGCATTAGCATTCTACCAAGAGGAATAAAATCAAATGAGCATCGTATATTTAATATACCTGAGATAAGATAAGATGTTTTGATATTTTCAATTCATACTGTTAGTCCGTTTAAACGCCGCTATGTTCATCAGTGTTGGCCTAGTGGCTTCAGCCTGCGAGTCTCATCCCTGAGGTCGTAGGTTCGATCCCCGGCTGTGCACCAATGGGTTTTCTTTCTATGTGCGCATTTAACATAAGCTCCAAGAGAGAGCTTACCGTGTGTCAGGTACAGATGCCTGATCACCCACTTGCCTATTCGATTAAATAAATGATAATGAAACAGATACATAAATGGCCCAGACCTAAAAAGGTTGTAGCGCCATTGATTTATTATTTTATGTTCATCGGAAACCACGATGTGGAACCGCTGCAGTCTTTCCGAACCATTCGACTTAGAAAAGAAAAGATTAGACGAACTAGACGATTCAAGAAAAGAGCGTATCAATTCTCAAAAGGGCAACGCATTCGCTAGCATTATTTAAATCTATTACTTAAGATTTAATTTAACATATAACAAAACTTGGAAAACTGCGAAAAGAAACTTGGTTCAACATCAACTCGGATAACAAAATGAAATCTAAGACATTAATCTGAACAGTGACAGTTCAATTATGAACGAATTACGACAGACATAACTTGTTGTATCGAATTGCATCGCATACAGATAATTGGTATACGACAAATGTCTGTTTTAGCAAGAAAACAACAAGCAAAAGCCTGTCTTGACAGAATGTAAAGGAAATAAGTTGACGTTGAATAAATACAGTACTAAACCAAAAAAAAAAAATTAATGAATGAGATACACAATATCGCTACTGTGAACTCACTCTACGAACATATAAAGTCGATAGTTTCGTATAGAGCATTGAGTAAGTGCAACGTTTTAACGGGGATCCGTGCAACAGACTCGTTTTGGCACTTGGTATCGCAAACAACCTTCTACCGTAGCATATATACACTTGGGTTGATCACCTTAAGACTTTAATTAGATTGTAGGCAAACTGTAAGTCTTGTTTCTAAGTTATTGTACACCGCCATTCCTAAGACAAATGTTGACAATCGTAACAAAACAAAATAGTCGGCAATGAAGCTTCTGACAATATAAGTGTCCATGGGCGGCGTTATCACGTCATGAGGTTAGCCTCGTGCTAGACAAGCCTATCTGTTACTGAAAAAACTAATCTTATTTTTTAGAACTTATACCCAATCACTAAAACAACAGATCTTAAGAAATGTAAACTAAAAGATTATTATATGGATTAATAAAGCTTAAAATATGTATATATTATTTATTAACAGTTCGTTGCATTACAATATAAAAATTGAATAATTGAAATAAATTGGCGGCGCTTTCGAGCGATCTCTTCCAGGCAACCACTTTGTGAAAAAAAACTGTATGAAATTAGATTAGGTATGCAAGAAGTGCATAAATACATATCAAATAAATATTCAGACAAAACTGAACAGGAACAAAAAACAAACTAAACTTAAAAAAATATAATATATCTCTATTATAGTATCTAAGAGTGCGAACCATAGTTTAAGTTAAAAATATAATTCTGTATGAAATTACAATGTGTTATATAGACCAATAGAAATTACTACATCGCTGCGGAAATAGATTATAGAGCCAAGTGATGTACTAAAGACTTATAGAAGACATCAATGGTCCGCGATGATGCCTAAAAAAATATATTTGCATTTAAAAGTCTATTTACCGAATGAGAGTGAAACCACTGAGCACAGCTAGTTATTAATTTGAGAATCATTTCACATACATGTATTGTAAACACATAATCAATGTTTTGAATGGAATTCTCGTGAATCATGACCTGAATCTCTGAAAATAAGACAATTACTCACCTCATCCTGAATTATCCTGACTCAGAAACCGCAATTACTAATGACTATGTAGCTAATAAAGGAAAAGTTCGGAAGCTTTTGTTATATAAAACTTAGTCCTCTATAAAACTGAAAAAAACTACTTCCCTTTCCACCTTGGGTTACACTATTGTAATTTTATACAGATTTAAAACTTTTTTGAAAAAAATCATTGCTATGTTCATCAGGGATAACGTAGAGATCTGATGGTGAATTATTTTTTTAAATGGGTTTTTTCTGAGCCTATTCAATGCAAACAGTTATATCTTTCCTCCATAATATTACTGAAAAGGATCAAGAGAAAGAGGGCGCTCTAAAAATTTGGATAGGAGACATAGAAGCGTTATGGAGAAAGAAAGCCATGGGTAGATTTAAAAAAATCTGATGGAAGAATACCCATGAAAAGGTAATACTCCATCCGATCAATGGAATGAACATATTAGGATGATAAAAAAACAAATATGTTTATTCTATATTGGTAACGATTGGAAATAAATAATAATAAAGCCACTTTATTTCCATAAAAATAATAATTGTACTCATATTCTATGTTAGTTAATGTTATTTTTGTTTCTTTGCGTTCTGCAGTATTACGTATAGGCCAAAGATTGAAAGTTATCTGTTTTTTTCTTTTTTTTTTATAAAATAGGGGGCAGACGGGCAGGAGGCTCACCTGATGTTAAGTGATACCGCCGCCCATGGACACTCTTAATGCCAGAGGGCTCGCGAGTGCGCTGCCGGCCTTTTAAGAATTTGTACGCTCTTTTCTTGAAGGACCCTAAGTCGAATTGGTTCGGAAACACCTCAGCGGGCAGCCGGTTCCACATAGCGGTGGTGCGCGGCAAAAATTGCCTTGAAAAACGCTCAGTCGTAGAACGTCGGACGTCGAGGTGATACGGGTGGAATTTTGTGTTTTGCCTCGACGTCCGATGCTGAAACTCAGCTGCGGGTACTAATCCGAACAACTCCTCTGAACACTCTCCATGGTAAATGCGGTAGAAGATGCAGAGTGACCCCACATCTCTACGCAACGCCAAAGGATCGAGCCGCTCGGAGAGGGATTGGTTATTTTAGTTATTATTATTAATAGTAATAATAGCGGCCATAACAATAATACTAATATCAATTTGGTGATAGGGTTTGTCAATGCAAAAAATCGATATGTGAAGATTTTTAATTGGCTCACATTGTTATATATATATATTCTATATTGTGCTGTTAATCTTCTTAATAAATAAATAAAGAAACTATGGTAAACGTTCTTAAGAATTGTTTGGATTGATCACTTCTGTCTCGTTTCATCACCATAAGAGTTTCAATTTAAAATTTCATAAGCATCACCTGGATGGGTTGAAGGAAGTCCACAGTCCGCTCCACAAGAGAATATCTGCGAACTAGCGGTGGGGGTATTCACTGTGAGACACAACATCGAACTTTTCAAAGTAAGTGTTTACTCTTCCCTCAAAGGCCGGTCACCCACTAAATTTGTGTCCATGGGCTGCGATGACTGCCTTTTTTGGGTGACCCAAGCTCAATAAAAAAATCACTCAAGTTTATAAAATATACAGGTCTATTCTCTAACCAACCGAAAACAACAAAATATTAATAAAAAAAAAACAGTGACACGAGTATAATATAAATTTAATCAATTATTACACTGACATTACAATTAAAATTGACGACATATATGAGTATGATAACAATTTGTATTATAAAAATAAATTTACATTTCACGCTCCCATCAGCGCCTTTGCACTCACATCCCACAGTAAGAGAGTCTCAAATTTATTTGTTTATAAAAGCTTGCCAACGCTCAGAACACTGAAACATACAACAACAAACACAAGGTGATATGGTTATAAGCAAACTTAACATACGCGAAAGATATAAAAACTAATCTCGATTTCAAAGTGTGACGGGAACATTGTATATAGTTTAGTTTTTATTGTTACATCCGAATCCGCGACACCTTCCTACTAAACAAACTGTAATAATAAAGGTTTACGAATCTAGTCTAATTATAATTTATAAGCTAATCTAATGTCTATTGTGCCGCAATACCCAAAGATTCGTTTAAAGAAGATTTTTTTTTTAAATAAACACATTTAAAAAGTGTACAATAATATACAAATTAGGACACTCAAACAACCATAATTTACCGTTAAATATTTTATAAAAAAAACATGTTTATGACAGTTTTCAAATTATGAAAGACTTTGTTATTAATACTATACAAAAATCTTTAACAGTTAACAACTAAATTGGCAGTAGCTAAGTTGACTCTTAAAGTTATTAAAAAGTAAAATTCACTATCAATACAACCTTTTAACCAAGACTTATTCATAAAAACTAAATCAGTCTAATTGAACAAAGTGTACTGTTTTGTCTATAGCAAACTGTTATAATTCTGGGATAAAAAGGAACTGATATCAGACTAGTTAAAAATTAACTTAACTTTTTATAAATAAGACGGTTAAGTTATAATACTATTTTATCTTTAATATCTGTATACAGTACCGCTTACTTATCTTGGCCGGCGTTTGGCGGCAAAAATTTTCCTACCGTCGCCATTTTGATGCGTACAATAAATCATTTATTATCTCCCAATATCTAATAAAAATCCAACTAAAATGTGTTTATGAAAACACTTTTGTAAACGGATTGCAGCTATGTATTATTATTAAAAACTTATAATTATTTACATAATTTTTAATTTTAATTTTTTTCCGACTTTTTGCGTCACAGCGTGGCGTGGTCACGGTGACTTAAAATTATGTAAATAATTGGAAGTTTTTAATAATAATACATAGCTTTAATCCGTTTACAAAAGTGTTTTCTTAATGTGTAAAAGCTATTTTAACCAAATACAATAAAATGTGTTTATTTTTATTCCTTGCATTATAAATTACAATGGTAAAGTTTTTTTTTTTTTATCAAACGCTTCTGATTGCCAGTTATTTTAAAAGATATAATATTAATAGTACAGGTAACAAAACGTACCACTTCTTCCTAAGTTTCTGTCACATTTAGGCTTAGAACTGTATTTTCTAGATACTAGTTTGTTTTATTACGACTTCTTCAATTATTAAGTGCGCCTGCCTGACTTCAAATTATTCCTTATATTTACTAACAATACCAGTATCCATGATAGCGGCGCTCTTAGTTCTTACTGGGCGAGAAAAGAATATACCACTGAATCGTAGTTCTTTTAACACAGAGTATTATTGGTAAATTTGTCGAATCACGGCTCCACCTTAAAAGTCACAATATCATTTTTTTTTCTTTTATTAATTTATAACCCTCTACTGCCATATTGTCCAGGGACTTTTTATATCACATTTTTTCCAAAAATAAAAACAATATACATTTAATTAATTGTATTAGTTCGCGAATGGCAGGTGTCGCGAAATACGCCCCGGATGCATCGGTAATATTTTTATTTACGATAATCCTGGGCGAGCCGGGGCGCAATTCCTCCCGAGACCCGCTCTTTCGGTTTTGTTTGCCTCCTTTAAATTAACACTATCATTTACATCATTCATAATATTATCAGTTTTTTTTTTAACTTTTAAGCGGTCCAAAGCCATACGCCTTCATCATACTTAAGGTACTATACAAGTCATAAAGAACGATAACAAAAGTTGGAGCTGTTTGAAAGATTAACAAATTTACACTTGGCAATCCAAAAGTCCCAAATAATTGTGATTCACATTGAAGTTCATTAAAATAATCGTGTCCTTTTTTTAAAATCTATTTTTATATACATGTGCGATCTTGAAAGTGTATTTTGTAAACTGATAAATTTTTTAGTCTTAGGCGTCTCAATGTCATGAAAAATAAAAAAACGAGCATGCTCATTAAAAGGAAATTTGTCAATACTTGTGTACTAACATCGTTCTCCAACTTGGGCGCTCTCTAAAGCGCAACATACAAAGCTACTCGTAGGTACTCGTATTATTGTATACAATCAATAACTACTTTAAAAACATTCGCGATATTATGTCTAACAAAAGCATAATATTTGCATTTTTACCGAGAAAAGCTTTAGGCTGAAGTAATATATGAAAAATAAATAAATTACTGGGTGGAGTTACTGAATAAATATAAGATTCTTTTGGATTTAGTGGGGTCTCGAGAAAAATAGAAAAAGCGCTACAACCTATAATATAATCCTGGATGAGATCGCTTGAAAGCGATAAGTCCGCCAGTTGGCCTTCTTTCATTTAACTATGTTCAATTTTTATATTGTAATGCAACGAAGTGTTAATAAATAAAAAACACATTTCTATATGTTGCTTCATCTTTTTCTCGTCTTCTCTTAGTAAATTAGTATTAGCTATGGTAGTCTTTAAACTCCTGTAAGCTGACCAATGAATTCATAAGAAAACATAACCGAAGTAGTTAAATTATTAATTATAAATAAATTTATTGCGTAAGCAGTTCTGATAGGCACGTAGGTGATCAACCAACCCACAATTTTAGGGTTTAAGGCATGCCGTTCCACATGGATGGAAATTTATGTGTAAACAGTACAGCAAATACTCGACGAGAAGATGGCAAAGTTCCTGATCGGTAAAATAATTATGAGATCAAATTACTGAGAGTGCATTTGGCATTACTACAGTCGGATAGTTAATTTAGTTCAAGGAATAATTTTCTATTTAAACTAATTTACACAATCACGCATAAACTAGTGTCTTCTTGGCTAACCATAAGATACCCAAGATGACACAGTTAATTGGACTAGATTTAGTCGAACCCAGTCCGAGAATCCACGCACCAGAGCTTCGACTTCAGGCACAAGTTTTTTTCCAGTATTGATCGAATTACAATTATTGACAGTCGTGATCAGCAAGTCTATCAAATGCTGATACAATATCAATCATTACATTACTACAATTAATTTTTAAAATGAATACTTTTGTAGAATAAGCTTTGTTTGCTGTTCAAACTTAAATAATTGACAATAGCCTTCGTAATTTTTTCTTTATCACTCGTATCCGAACGGCTTTCCAACGATTCTGATGCTGTGATGAAGTACTCCGTAATGGCATCACCAGGATTTTGTTTTAAATGCAACCTGTAAAGAGTTACGAAGGTTAAAGTTGAGGTAGGTGGCTGACAACCAGAGTTTGCGCATCCGACTTCAATACTGAGTTTTTTAATACTAACGTCCATCAGTGTTACTGACGTTGTGAGTACATCCAAATTGCATGGACGATGGTCGATGCATGATTGACGAAATATACACACCACTGAGGGTAGTCGAGCCCTGCGCCGTCCCAACCATAAATAGAGAATATCGCAAAGTAATAATTATTAGGATTTCCGTATAAAAAAACTTACCGCAAACATGCCCTAATGTATGTGAAATAGTCCTTAAAGCATGAACATTTTTCCACTTTCATATCAGGAGTAGTCGGTATCCCAGAAATCGGTGCATCACCATATTTCCGAAAATATAACTTCCGAATAAGCGTTGACGTGTCCACAGGCACTTGTGTGTTCGTCTCCACTTCTAATGTTTCCGTGTTATATTCTTCAAAGCACAAGTCGATTGCCACTTCTTGCTTCACCTCAGTGACTATACTCGCCAAGTCGTGGGTTGGCGCTAATTCATTTATCTTTTTACACAATGTCTGAATTAGCCAAGAACCGTCTAATATGTCCCTGTAAATACGTTTTCATTTAAATTTTATAGGAACACCGCGACACAGAAGTGAACTATGCGGTGTTTCTATTGTTTTTATAGGGGGCAAACGGTGGTATCGCTTGATGTTAAGCGATACCACCGACCATGGACACTTTCAAGGACAATGGGATCACGTTGTCGACATTTAGATTATTATGTTGCACCACGTATTAATCGAATATAAACAGTTGCTTTGGCTCATTTAGGGGAACAAAACTTATTTAACAGAAACAAGAAGACAGAAATAAACTCATAGGGCTTAACGCTTATTAGCAACGCTGAGGGCTTACGGATGTGAACGTCACCTAAAGTACGTAATGGTACGCTCTTTTCTAGAAGGTTTTGAAATACCTTTTCGACAGCTGGCATACCTAGGTGGTGAAGCAGAAATTGACTTAACAAAGCTCCTGTTTTTCACAGCCAGACGTGATAAGCCAAGCCATTGTACGACAATTGCATTTATGGGGTAAGAATGGTAAAAAGTTCGACCTAAAAGGAAGATTCTTGATAAGTCTAACCAAGCCAACCAGTAGTTCTAATACCCTAAGTGGTCTCAGATACTGGCGCGTTTAAGGATATGACATCCACTGCAGTGCTTGTTGGTATCGATGTTGTACGAGCCAAGGCTGTACATTTTACTCACTTAGGCTTCCTTCGTTTTAAAAGCGTGGCATTTATATTAATCGTAAGAGTATAGCCAGACGTAGGCACACTCTTCGACAGTTTCATTGCATTATTTCGCATATTGTATATATATATATATTCTATTGCTGTACGCGAGTGGTTAATTATCGAGTAAAAATAAAATGGACCTTCGAGCCGGTATATATAAATTTTTCGTTTTATAACAGACATATTCGAATTACCTGTGCGAAGGTTTTCCCTCGTAAGAACTGTGGAGGACATAAATGTCCGATTCACATGGTAATAGATATGGTTCAAAGCAGGCCGCGTCTCTTTTAGTAGTACTTGGGGTGCCAACGTTGACACCCTCAACAGACTGTTCACCACGGCAAGCCTGAAATTTTTTTTTATTAAATTTAATATTGCCCTGGTGTTTAAGTTATAATAACAAAATAAATCAGTGGGCTTTAGATTTCTGTTTCATGATATTTCGTCTAAGAGGCAAGTAGGTGATCCGCCTAATGTGCCTGACACACGCCGTCGACTTTTTGGGTCTAAGGCAAGCCGGTTTCCTGACGATGTTTCCTTCATAGTTCGACCTAATTTAAATGCCTACATAGAAAGAAAGTCCATTAGAGCCGAGGATCGAACCTACGATGACGTCAGTGAAACCTAATACCACTAAATTAGTTTTTAAAAATGCCCATTACAGTTTTTTTGTACATGACACCATGTCATGTAATAATAATAATCTACCCTTACTAGATTACTCCAATGCGGTCAATCACATACAAAACATTACATTTAGAAAAAAAATACACAACATTAATCAGTATTAGATCAAAATATTTACAAAAGACTAAACTAAACCAACATTGTTATATTAAAAAAAAATCATTGGCGCTACAACCTTTTTAGGTCTGGGCCTCAGATTTCTGTATCTGTTTCATGATCATTTGTTAATAGGCAAGTAGGTGATCAGCCTTCTGTGCCTAACGCACGCCGTTGACGTTTTTGGGTCTACGTCAAGCCGGTTTCCTCACGATGTTTTCCTTCACCGTTCGAGCGAGTATTAAATGAGCACATAGAAAGAAAATCCATTGGTGCACAGCCGGGGTCGAACTTACGACCTCAGGGATCACTCAGCCAACACTGCTCGGCTGCTGCGCACAACATTGTTATATATTTTAGAAAATATTTTAACATATACTGTATATATAGCATTATATACGTGGTAAACTTTAATAAATGTACATACACGATAAAATTACACGTCAAGTTTTTCATAATCGATTAAAACCTCGTCTAATTCCCTTACCTGAATAATTAGGAGCTTTGGTTTTGTCACCAAGGAAGGTCTGTCTTGCGTTTTAAATGCATTTAATAGAACGTATTCGTGGTAAAGGCCGTCCTTGGCGTGTAAATAGCCACCCTTTATCCCATGAGTAAGGACTACAATTGCCACACAACCATATTCCGAGAAATTACGATCGTCGACTGAAAATTTATATTACTAATTTAGCACGAAGCTCCGAAAAATAGTTGGAGCTCGGACAGAAATGTATAGTTTACATGCGTTTAAGACGGTAAAGTATTATTTATATCGTAATCCTACAGATCATATAATACAACAAAATCAATTAAACTAAACATATAGCCAGAAATGGAATACAAGAAAGTTCCAATATTTACGAAAAAATTAATGAAATACGTAATAACTAATACTGTGTTGTGTAAAAGTGAGGGTTTGTGTGTTTGTTTGCTCATAAAGTAGGTGATTTAGCGCTATATATATTCTTAATACTTCCTTTATGCATATTTAGTGGTCGTTGTATGTCCGGACTGCCCTATACAAAACTGAGTTTATTGTTTGGTGTTGATGTGGGGACCGGGAAACAAACCACGATTACGAGTCTGGTATGCAATGAAATTCACCGCAATTCTATGTACGAATGTTGTAAAAGTCAAGAATTGAAATGTATGTGGCAAGTTTAACGACGTGAGGACGTCACACTATCTACATTGTTGGTAAGATTCTAAGCCAAAATCGTAATGAATTTAGCATAATAAAAATAAAGACATTTAAATTCCAAACTGTCAGAAAAACTACATATCAAACGGGTGTTAGTTTTGTTGTTATAGACTAGTCTACGTTAATTATTATCATTTCCGTATCTTTGTGTTCTGCAGTATGGACCCCTTGAGAGTGGCGGAAAGTTTCTTGCCCGTTCTACGCCCTTAACTTGCGAACTGGTAGTAAATGTAAATATTACAATTAATTTAACATCTTTTCTGACGTTTATAAGTGTACTTATATGAATAAAGTTATTTTAAGTTTGGGTAAAGGCTCCTGAACTTTCCATTTGGATCATAGCTAACTCCATCCATTTCTCCCCAGAAACCTTAACTATATCATTAGCCCAACACTTTTGTGGTCCTATAATTCGTCTATAATATTATATATATTTGTAATCTTACAGCTCCGCATATCGATATCATAAAGAAAGCCAAAACAGATTACACTGATAAACAAAATTACATTAAATGAAAAGGAAATTGGTGGTACTGTTAAATAAAGTATTCCCGCTTCTTAACATATTTCATCACATCCTTTTAAGGTGAAAAATATCAACATCTTGATAATTTGTGTTTTGCTTAGCTAAAACCCGAAACATTGGTGAATAACGCAGATAGTTCCTGTTCATACGACGCATATCAATTGTGAATATCTTGTCGCATTCGGGGTAGCAATTATTAATATTAACATTATTGCCATTTATTTCAAATACACTTAACACATTTATATTTCAATTTCATTCCTTTTATATAACTGTGTCCACCTTTTTGGCAAAGGTCTCCTCCAAATCCCGCCATTCCTGTCTGTACTGTGCCACTCTCTGCCATGTACCACCTGGTCTTTCTTTAATCTGGTCTATCCCAGTTCAGTACTTTCTTGCTCCACTTTTCTGTACTTCTTACCCATCTCCACTTAAGTTTATTTATTTTTAATGTAACATCTGCTACCTAAGTTGTTCTTCTAAAAGATGTATTCTTTATTCCCTATCATACATCATTCTATGGTATTGAAAAGTCGTAAATACAGGCTACATAACCATGAATACGGAAGACTATCCAACTTCTTGATACAACGGGAATAGGACGCCTGAAGATAACCAAACCTTTTGAGTTACTAAAACTGGGATAGAAATCCCACCAATAACTTGGTATACCCGATCTACGTTGTAGGAAATCGCGTTGTCGGAGTATTAGGGAGAAAAACTAGGAAGACCAAAGCTACGCAAAACTAATGATGGCCTTGACAAATCATTATAATTTCATACTCGAGAAATCTCGGCGTTATGGTACATGGCAGAGAGTGGCACAGTACAGACAGGAATGGCGGGATTTGGAGGAGACCTTTGCCAAAAAGGTGGACACAGTTATATAAAAGGAATGAAATTGAAATATAAATGTGTTAAGTGTATTTGAAATAAATGGCAATAATGTTAATATTAATAATTGCTACCCCGAATGCGACAAGATATTCACAATTGATATGCGTCGTATGAACAGGAACTATCTGCGTTATTCACCAATGTTTCGGGTTTTAGCTAAGCAAAACACAAATTATCAAGATGTTGATATTTTTCACCTTAAAAGGATGTGATGAAATATGTTAAGAAGCGGGAATACTTTGACTTTATTTAACAGTACTACCAATTTCCTTTTCATTTAATGTAATTTTGTTTATCAGTGTAATCTGTTTTGGCTTTCTTTATGATATCGATATGCGGAGCTGTAAGATATACTAATATATATAATATTATATATGTAAACAGTACAAAGCGAAGTTTCAGTGTACACATAATGACGACTTATCTAAGAAAGCATTGGGCACTGTAGTTATACTATATTATTACTTTTTAAACTATTCAACTTTATAAAACTCCTCCTGTGCCTGCCAAACCCCGTCGCCCTTTTGGGTCTAAGGCAAGCCGGTTTCCTCACGATGTTTTCTTTCGCCGTTCGAACGAATGTTAAATGCACATATAGGAAGAACTTCCATTGGTGCACAGCCGGAGATCGATCGCCTCAGGTCACTCAGGACGAGAGTCACACGCTGAAGCCAATTCGTCGACAGTGCTTTTTGCACTGCGCAATTAATAAAGTAATTAAATCAGACTTACAGGTTCCCAGCAAAGTGGACACTTCCGACACCGTCTCATCTTCATGTAATTCAATATCGAATCCGAATTTCGTAAACGTGTGTGTTAAAGCGATGACATCGTTTTCTGTACCCCAACGAGGTTCCTTGTACCCAATTATTTCATATTGGTTGATAATTATCAATAATTTCTTCTCAAAGTTCTCTAATTCGTATGTTTTTGCATGTCTGTTTAATGGTCTTGTGTTCGTTCTATCTTCCTGACTATTTATTGTTTTTAGTTGTGAGAATGTCCTTGATTGTAATATTTCATTTTTTGATTCTGTCGTTGCTGAGTTAACCGTACTGGGTCTTAACTCAGATTTAACATTGGTTTGTTGTTCTATTTGATTTACAGCTGTTGGCAAGACATTTGTTGATTCTGGTACTTTGGATTCAGGTATTTTTCGGCTGTTAACTGTATTGGAGCTGTTTGGCGACTGAGGATTTGCCTCTGACGTCACTTTGGTGACATCATTTGGCTTCTGGTTTTCTAGAGGTAAATTTGTTGGTAACACAGTTTTTGATTCCGGTGCTTTGGATTCAGATATTTTTGAGCTGTTAACTGTACTGGTGCTGTTTGGTGACTGAGGATTTGCCTCTGACGTCACTTTGGTGACATCATTTGGCTTCTGGTTTTCTAGAGGTAAATTTGTTGGTAACACAGTTTTTGATTCCGGTACTTTGGATTCAGGTATTTTTGGGGTGTTAACTGTATTGGAGCTGTTTGGCGATTGAGTATTTGCCTGTGGCGTAACCTTGGTGTTATCACTAGGCTTTAGGTTAGATTTTGATACTATGATCACATTTTGATTTGGTTTCTGTATTGCTGATGGTGTTACATTTGCTTCATATTCTGGTAGGTTATAAACTCTTCCATCAGTAGTTGAACGATCGTAGCCTCCTAACTCTCTCTTCAATGCACACATAGGACATTCACACATTTTTCTTCCAGCAGTAAAAGTAATTTTAGTAGGAGTAGACATTGTCTATTCACAATGTGATCAAAAATAATGTTCTAGATAAATTATATGATTGGTACAGTGCAGCGACAGCTGATAAGTGGTTATAAATGCTGCAGATAGTGGTTTATCAGTTACTGATAATGGCAAATGGAAGCTATTCGCAGTGGCCAATTAAAATGCTTCCAAAAGTAGTGTTCAATTTGTGATTGGGTAAATACAACGACTGCGTGTCAGTGATTGGAGTAGACGTGCCTTTGACATTAATCGAACGTAATGTACCATACTGTATAATTTTAAGCATGAAAATGTATCACCTGATCAAAAAACTTGCGCAACAACTTCAATGTAGTTATTTCAATATTTTTTGTCAGGGGCTGTCATTTGGTTAAACGCGCTTAATATTCTCTTAGTATTTTATTTACTCAAAACGGGACATTGGTTTATTTAGTTCAAATAACAGATAGTCAATGACAAAAATCACTTTTTTATAGTTATTTATTCAGAAAAAGTGAGTTGGCTTAAAAGCTACGCATCTCAAAATATAGGTACCCAAAATGTTTAGTTATTTTTATATACGTCTTGATTTATAAAATTCCGTAGCCGTCCATTTTTACACATTCATATCCATCAAATTTAACATTAAATATTAACATTTTTGTATACTCAAAAAGTTTGACAAAGAAGAGCTCGAAGCGGCGGGGCACGATTGGCATTTTTATGTTTGTTAGACTTTAGATGCTGTTTAATATCAACGCCACCACTATGGGAACCACAAAATTCACACTTTTCACATATGACATCTGATTAAGTGTTTATTTGCTTAATAAGCGGATATTTTGCTTGTATGCTAACACTGAACTACTACTTAAATTATCGCGCGGTTTCTGAAAACGGGATAATTTTGCGTCCCACAGTTCATTGCGGGGACACCGGGACATCTCTCATCTTAGATATTCCAATACTATTTTAGTTGTAATTATAAATGTGTTGATGATAATGATAATGATAGTAACAACCTTAAGTTTGTTATTTTATAAAATTCAAACAATTTTAATCAAATTCCTGATTAAAATCCAAAATGACCTAGCATTCTTCTTGTAAAAATCCAAATCTCGCGCCTTTTTCCACAGACTAACAACCTCGTTTGGTGTCAAATAACAGATAATTAACAATATTAGAATCTTATCGTAGAATAAAAAAAATTCTTTACATATATAATCCACAACTTTATTTTAATAGACAAAATGGTAAAGTTTCGGTCTTCGAATCCGATACAGTTGATTAGAAGGTTTTAAGTAAAACGTTATAAATCATTTTTTAAAATACATATATTTGTAAAAATCTAATTGCTTAGCATGATTACGTAAATAGTTAACAATTGCATTAGTCATTTTCTCTTTAGAAGCACTCATCTCGGAACTGTCAATGGTTTCTGACGCTTCGATGAAGTACTGCGCTGTTGCATCTTCTGGATTGTGTTCTAAATATAACCTGCAAGTTTATAAACGTATCTACGTTAACTATAAAATAACAACGTAAGCGTAAGCGGTGGCCATAAAACGTTAATGACAACTTTAAAAACCATCTTTGTTTTGTATCGAAATAATTGGCTGATAAGTTGGTTGGTTGACACATAGATGGCGCTACTAGTATTAACTAATATGATTTTTACTAATTAGCTGTAACCTTCAAAAGGCACGTGAATAAATTTAGTGTGAAGGAACTTTTGTTTATTAAAAAAAAGTGATTAAAAGAAACTTCATGTTTATAGCATTACTTTTTAGCAAAAGAAAATAGCCAAGACTTGGCTTGATAAACATAATTCGGAATCTGACACAGGAAAATCAATCATTTGCCAAGTTGGAACGAGTTTTGAAAAATGTTAATATATTTCAAATTTCCATGGGTCCAACATCTACTATTCATACATTTTTTTTATTGAATTATTTGCTGTAATTGTAGAAAAAAATAGAGTTATTATAATAAGGAGCCGTGGTTAGGAGGTCATACATTCGATCCCCGGCTGTGCACTATTCATTTCTACGAGTGCAACATCGAACGGTGTAGGAAAACATCGTGAGGAAACCGGCTTGCGAATAAGTCGACGGCGTGTGTGAAGCTGATCAATTAGATTCCTATTAGATTGACAAATGATCATAATATATGGAGAATGCTGAGGCACAGACTAAAAAAGGTTGTAGCGCCACAGATAATGTTATAAATATTTGTTTCTATATTTCTATGTGATATTATTACCTTAAACATTCCGTTATATACGCGAAGTAGTCCAAAAAGCAAACACAAGGCCCAAATTCCAATAAAGGCGTGGTCGAATCACTTCTTTCCACACGGGAGTCGGTACACGATACAGATTCACCATATTTCCGAAAATATAACTTCCGAATAAGCGTTGACGTGTCCACAGGCACTTGTGTGTTCGTCTCCACTTCTAATGTTTCCGTGTTATATTCTTCGAAGCACAAGTCGATTGCCACTTCTTGCTTCACCTCAGTGACTATACTGGCCAAGTCGTGGGTTGGCGCTAATTCATTTATCTTTTTACACAATGTCTGAATTAGCCAAGTGCCGTTGAGTTCGTCTCTGCAAATTCAGAGGTAATTTAATCAATGCTAAACAATAAAGAAACGTTAAGTGATTGACGCCCATGCCAGTCCCAAGTGCATTGCCAAAATTGGTACGCTCTTTCCTTGAAAGGAAGTCGAATTGGTTCGTAAATTGGTAGCCAGCTGGTACCACATAGTGGTGGTGCTCGAACAGCCTTAATAACGTTCAGATGTGGAACAACGGGTGTCGAGGTGATACGGGTGGAATTTCGTATTCTGCCTCGAAATCCGATGATAAAACTCAGCTGCAGATATTCATCTGACCAACTCTAAACACTACGTGGTAAATGCGGTAGAAGATGCAGAGAGCCATATATTTGCGAAACGCCGAGGAAGCCAGCCGCTCACTTTTTTTTAGCTCTTTGATATTTCAGTTATAGCCACGCTAGGAGTTTGTATCAGATTTAGTTTGTAGGTTCGGTTCGAGGCTTAATATTAATTGTATACAATCGTGCGTTATTTAAAGAGAAAACAAAAACGTAAATAAAGTGCCTCCTAAAAATCATCCTAAATAAATCAAAAGACCTCCTGTGTATCTTTATTCCCCCAAAATTTTGGGAAAAACCCCAAGTTGGCATCACTGTGTAAGATATAAAAAAACGAGACAGCGCTCTCTGTCGCAAAAATAAATTAGATTTTGGCCGCCGCTAAGTTTCTGGATTTTACCACACATAAGACATGACCAAAAACAATCAAACGGAATGCACAGTCATTTGTTTCGTTAAAAAGGTTCTTGTTTTTTATATGAGCAGGAGAATCACCTGATGTTAAGTGATACGCCCATAGAGACTCTCAATGCCACAGAGGTAGTGCAGCAACGCACCACGGATTTTTAAAAATTGGTACGCTCTTTTCAATTGGGATATATTAAAAATACTCTACCTATGTGAAGGTTTCCCCATGTATGAACTGTGGAGAACGTACATATCCGACTCAGCTGGCAAGGTATATGGTTCTATATGGCATTCATCTTTTTTTATCGAGAGAGTTGTTAAAGTACCAACATTGACTCCCTTAACAGACTGCTTACCACGACAAGCCTGGAACGTATAAAATAATTTTTAGTATACAATAATTATGATTCTATTCTTCACTTGAAACTTAAAGACAAAATTAAAAACGGCGTAATACAAAAAAGTTGAAGCGGAAATAAGCCCAATCATGTCCAGTCAAAATAACTCCTACTTGGAATGGCACAGTGGGAAAAAAATGACAGGATGACCAACGAAAACCTGGGAAGATGGAATAAAATTGATCGCACGGAAGAATTGGAAAATAAATACTGTGACATAATAACTTTTTTTTTTCAACTGTTTAATTATTTTGAATTTGGAACACGTAAATTATTTTAAAAACTTCTTTCGATTTTGCGCCATATTTTTTCGTGTTCATTATCAAATTACTATATGGAATGGTGTATTAAAGAAAAAAAGGATTGCAGTGGTCGCCTTGGACAACGTGGTTATGGAGCCGTCGGTCATATTCCAAACACTTCAAAAGCTTGGTATCAGGTGTATGTTTCTTTTAACGTACTATCAACAGATATAAATAACAACATTTCGTCCGTCGAAGCGGTCTTTCTGGTGAAAAGATCGGGGAGGCATGCTGTTAGAACTACAAAGGCTGTTAATGCTGTGAAGCCTAAAAAATCTTCGCGAGAAATGAAGATTCCAGCTGGGACTCTGTCTCGTGAACGACACCTGATGTACGAAGCTCATCTTCGATGTACAGGACACGCCCTATGAAGCTTTACAATTAAAGAGGGTGGATCGATCAAAACGCCTTCTGACGCGATATGCAGATGAAAAGCTCAGGATTATCCCCTTAACCGTTGAAAAAATTTCACGATTGAAGAACAACACAATAAGCAAAATAAAAAAGTGTAAGCTCAGAGTTCTAAAGAAGCGACCCAAGGAGTCGAAAAGGTATAACGTGATGGTTTGGTAGGGCGTGTCGAGTTACAAAACTACATTTTTATGAAAAAGGAGTGAAATCTTCAGCTAATGTGTACAGCCTTGGATCATGTTGTAAAACTTCTCAGCAATACACTTTTATATATACACTGCGGATTTTCCAGCAGGATTCTGCACCTGGCACAAGGCACGAACTACCCAAGCCAGGCTTGAAACTAACCTTCCGGGCTTTATAAGAGCTGAAGACTACCCTCATCTAGCCCAGACCTCAACCCTTTAGACTTCAAATTATGGTCAGTTTTAGAGGACAGGACAGGCCTGCTCTAAACGACACGGAGACATTGGATCTCTTAAAAAATCTTTGGAGCAAGCAGTGGCGAAATCTCCCTTGGAAACCGAGCGTAAATCCATATATACGTGGCCAAACAGATTAAAGGCCTGTATAAAAACCAGAGGTGGTCATTTCGAATAGATTTTTTTTATTTTTTGCTGAGACTTTAATAAATAAGTAGGTATAAGTTTTAATAATATTACATTACTTCATTTATATCAATACATTTTCATTTGTAGCTGCTGGCTACAGCTGGCGTAGGTATAATATCTCACCTGGATAAAGAGAAGCTTAGGTTTTGAGACCAAAGACGGATTTTCATACGTTTTGAATGCGTCTATAACATCGAACTCCTTGTAAAATTGGTCTTTCGCTCGTAGCAATCCGTTCGTCGTCCCATGGGTCAGCACTACCACCGCCACGCACCCATAGTCGGAGAAATTTCTATATTTGACTGCAAAAGTTTACATGTATTATTTGAGAAGTGGTAAGACACAGTTTCACGAAATGCTATGGAACAAGCGACAATTATAACGCAGTAATGGCGACGTGACGCAAAAGCAGTGCTGGCCTGGTGGCTTCAGTGTGCGACTCTCATCCCTGAGATCGGTTTGATCTACGGCTGTGCACCAATGGACTTTCTGTCTATGTGCGCATTTATCATTCGCTCGTACGTTGAAGGAGAACATTGTGAGGAAACCGGCTTGCCTTAGACCCAAGGCGTGTCAGGCACAGGATGATTACCTAATTTCCTGTTAGAATAACAAATTATTATGAAACAGATAAAGAAATCTGAGGCCCAAACCTAAAATGGTTGTAGTGCCACTGATTTATTTTTGCGTGCGCACGTGCACCGTGCGCCTATACTCTCAAACATCATTTATTCAAACATACATCAGATACTTATGAAAATATGTTACAGAAAGGATATACATGTCTGAAAATGACATGAGAACCATGTCCAGCCAGACAGATCCAGGCGACTTCTTCACAATCGAGTAGCCCTCACGCAGCACACAATTCACTAGGAGACTCTTTGTATTAAAGAAGTCGCATGGGTCCGCCAAGCATCCGTGAATATACATAATTATATGGCAATTAAGAAAATAATAATCGCAGATAATTAACAATGCAATACTGATAAAACGAAAACTACTACTCATCAAAAGGTCTCTATGGAGTTGATGACAATGTCCACAGTGTCATTTTTCATCACATCTTTTATGTTGCCCTTTCATATCAGTATAAACCATCACCGTTGATTTGTCTGCCTTCCAGTCCTCTATAGATTACACTCCAGAGAATGCTCCATGGAACAAACTGATTCCGTAATCCTCTTTTTAACAACGCTCTAGAACCACGTTTCACCCCTTCCCACCCACTATGGTTCGTCGTTTCTTATCAAAACAGCAAAGGAGTGGAACTCCTTCCATATTCCCTAGACAGTATGGGTTCATTTAAGCGGCGGTAAAATATCCTCCTGGACAGTCGTACCTTCATCTATAACATCAGGTAGGATGGTGGCCTATCGTCAGTCCAGTATTCTATTTAAAAAAGTCCAATCATATTTACTATGATCTTCTTGACTTTAATTCGACTTTCTTCTCGGGGATTTTCTATATGACGTCTCATTTCCGTTGGTATTTCGAAGATAATTTTTAAGGATATTCTTATTAGTCATACTGTAATCTGTAATCTTTGATACGTTATCTATAAAAACAGGATACAAAGAGAGTCATCCACCCTGTCCTACTCTTCACAACACTTCATTATAGTTTGACAGTGATTATCTTGATCGTAATACAACTATATAATGCGAATAAATGAATTATAAGGAAGAAAAATAATAAAAAAGATATTTCGGTAAAAAGAAATTGCACTGGACCCCTTTGGACAAGTTTATTTATTTAATTATTAGTAATCTTACATCTAACATACATATTATAAAACAAAATACTTAGACAATACACAAAGCCAAAACAGATATATACATTAACAATATATATGTAACAGAAAACAAGTATGGACAAAATATATATTTTTTTAAACTAAAGAAAACTAAAATTTAACATTTGAAACAATAAATAATATTTAATATTTCAAATTACTGCTTAAACAAAGAGTCTTCCCGCCCTTCCCAAAAAATTCCTCACATCTTCTATGGTGAGGTGGAAAATATCAATATCCTCATAGTTAGATAAAACCTAAAAGTTAAATCCTCATAGTTAGATATAAGAATTTAAGCCAACCACAAGAAACAGCACCCC
Organism: Pieris brassicae; assembly: GCF_905147105.1. NCBI lineage: Eukaryota > Metazoa > Arthropoda > Insecta > Lepidoptera > Pieridae > Pieris > Pieris brassicae. Next base: position 1,083,520 of record NC_059673.1, on the reverse strand, counting down.
GTTCTGAAGAAGCCAGCTTCTTTCGTCATATTATAGGGGGAAGGACAACCCAAAATATATAGCAGTGTCATTTAGTGTTAAAATTCGGGATAACTATTTATATTTTAATAAATAAAGTGATGTGTGTGAAAAAACACAAAAATGGCTGGCCACCCGCGAGCCTTCTGGCAATATGAGTGTCTATGGGTGGCATCACTAAAAACCAATTGAGCCTGGTGCCTGTTTGCCCTCTGTTACATAAAAAACAGAAAAATTAACTTTATAATCTTAATAAGTAACGTTTATATTGAAAATAACAAACTGAGTCTAAAAACTTGGGATGTATAAACAATAGATACATAGTAATGCGAAAAAACACAAAAATAATTAAGATGTAGAAAAAATACCACAAAATCCCCAAATTAATATTTTTCTAATTTATACTTTCAAAAAAAGAATTGTCTGGAAAGTAATTTTTCTTTATTTAAATAAATATGTTTAATATAAATTATTACCGTTTAGACATAAACGTTGTATAAACAACCTAATCGCTACTATTTATGTAGCTTGATTTGTCTTTATCATACATCATTTCGACAGTAAATATGTGATATATTTTTGTCTTGATATATGTCAATATTTTTTAAATCTCTACAGTCCTTTAGAATAAATAGTTTGTCTTGGTAATTTGCATATGAAGCCATGGGTTCTTAAAGAATCGTAAGTGCCATATGTCCAGCTGTCATAATACCAAATTTCATTTTTTTAAAACAATCAACGTCATTGTTTATTGTCTTTGTATTTTTAGAAAAACGAAATAAAAAACACTTTTAAACATTGTCGTCTGTATAATAAAATACTCCTATTAGGTTTGCCGTACAAAAAACATAAATAATTTTACTTACAGTTTCTTAATACACCCAGCAGGAAACTTTTCGTTTTATCTTTATAAGGTTCAATTTCAAAGCCAAATTGTGAAAATGTATTTATCAAAGCACTGACATCCTTTTCCGTTCCCAATCTAGGCTCATAGCCAATTATGTTTTCTTGATTGAATATTATTAACAAATTCTTCTCGAATTTCTCTAATTCGTAAGTTTTCGCAAATTTATTTAGCGGCTTAGCGTTATACCAAACAGTATTAGGATAAATAATATTGTCTGGATGTATTTCTGTTGTCTCTGGAGGGGCTTGCAGTTCCGCTTCGACTTCGTAAGTTGGAGGGTTATAAACCGTTCCATCTATTGTTATTACCGTAGCATTTTCATTAGAATCACTTTCATTATTTATTTCCCATGAATCCATGGTTACGTTTGTTTCTTACGTACTATCATCGAATACTGCTTTAATAAACTATCTTATCTTGTAGATAAGTATGCAATATACAATGAAATGACATCCGATAATAATTGGGCGGGGATAAAATATAAAATTAAACTATCGAACTGATAAAATTTATGAGTAAGCAAATTTACCTTTTATGGACATTGCCGTTTAATTTTTTCGACAAATAAATTTGATTGAATAACTTTTTGTGAGTACACTCGAACCGATCATACAATATGTTCAATGTGTTCCTAATATAGTGAATACCCTTAATTGTTTATCGACTGTGTTTACTACGGTAGTGCTGTCGGTAGTGATTTCTAAAGTTCACAAGTCACCAGAAACGGCAAACAAATTACAAATTTAATCATAATTTCTCCTGGGATGGATTCGAAGAGTTGTTTAAAAAGTAATGTGGCCTTCGACGAAAATCCTTACAATCTAAAATGGTGTGGGAATAAATTTCACGTGACTAGGTACGAATTCGACGAATTCAGGTTAATGTATTTTTAATAATCTTCATATTACATCGTTAGAAAAAAAAGAATATATAAGATAATAGGGTACGATCGTATTGTTTGACAATAACAGAACCGTCCACAATATAGTCAGTAATCAATCTGACATAAAAATTTATATATCTGTATATCTAGTGCTTCCCGCGGTCGACAAAATTATCTGTGGACAAGTTATAGTTAAATTACAGTAGGCAAGCGGCAAGTCTATTTTATTCACACAGAATTTAAATTGTTTTTTATTTACGGTCTATTACCTATTTATGTAATTTATATAATTTCTATCGATTCCGCTTGCTAGTATCTAATATCTTACATTCAGTTAAAAAATCATGTGCCACAAACGTTTATGTTCTATTGTAACGTAGTTCTGGCCCTTTTAATTTTGGTGATCTTATAAAGTTAAAATCAAACAAGATGTTTAATTACAAGTATTTATCTCGGGAACATCTCGAAGGATTTGACAATTACAAGGTACTGTATATTATCCTAAGTTATGTTTATGAGTTTTACTAAGGTTTCAAAGCTAACCTATAAATAAACCGATCGATTTGCGCATCATAATATGACTCTTTTTTATGTTTTTATGGTTATATCACAGAATATCTCAAGGAAATCCGGATCATAGTTAATATATCCATATAAAGCAATTAAATATGAAGATTTTAACTTTGGAATTCGAATTGAATAAAACCTTATTTTGAAACAATTCAACTCACATTAAACTGTTCATTTTTTTATGATCTTCAAGGCATAACCGTTATTACTGACACTAACACTTAGCATTGACTCAAAGAGTAATCTACCACTATAAAAATGCAAAATAATTTCTTTTACAATCTGAAATAGTAACTTTCAGTAAAATTATTTTCTATTACAGTATATGTCAAAAGACACCAGTCCTCTCAGTGTTTATGTTATGCACCCATTTTGGAATAAAGTTGTAGAGGTAAGCCAATTTAAATATTAAACCACCATTATTATAATCTAGGCTATAGTCTAGGGCTGACCCCCTATACAAATTTTCTTGGTTACTCCATCTAGAATTGGGAACCCAATGGCTACATGTCTATGCCTCTAAATAACTGATCATTGGTCTACAAACTTTGTTGCCTAATCTAGTGCCATAACACTGCATTCACCTCTTAAAGTTACACCCCTAAATACGTTTACCTCACTTACTTTTAGTTAATTCAATTGAACTGTATATTACAGTTCATTACAATAGTGAAACATAAACAGTTTAGAAGGAAACAATCACTGATGGGACAGGCCCATTTTCCAAACCCTCTCATTTAAGGCATAAGTCTGATGTCTTAGAAATACAGTACATTTTTAAATAAAAATTCTATTTTAATCTTTAACCTTCAAAAAGTTGTATTACACAATATGCATGACATAAGAGGTAATGAAAAATCATAACTATATTTAACAATCCAGAGATATTATTTTAAACTTACTAACAAGATTAATATAATGTAATTAAAATCATAAAATGGATGCAATCAGTTTATTACTTGAACTAAACAGGCCTTTTTTCAGGACATAGGTATGGTTGAAATTTATACTATGTGTACATTAAAATTTGTTATATGTAAGCTGTTGCAAGGTCAACATGGCTACACCATGTATAACTAGTTTTTATGTATAATTTTAACATACATCAGTAAATCAATAATTGAACAAATTATTTAAAACACTTTTGGAACAATTTATAAAAGAAAATGTTGTATCTACTACAGTGTAATCTCTACATAGTGATGCTGAAGGAACTGCATTTTCTAGTGTTATAGAGTTGTTTTGTTCTATGTACTTGAATTAATCTAATGCAATTAATATAGATATTTAAGAAAGTTTCACATTGCATAATACATATAGTTCAGTTTCTTTACTATATGTGTGTGACAACAGATAATTCATAAACATATTAAAGCACTAAATCTCTATGGTACATTTGATAAACCAGATAGCAATACTTTTTTGGAAGGATAAGATAATATTTCTGATAATTTTTTATAATGTTATAAATCATTGGTTGTATATTGTATTCTAGGCTGGGTTTAATTTGTGGGTTATAAAGCGACCCTACATGTAAAGATAAGGCAAAGAAATTCAACTCAGGCACTGATAAATCAATATATCGTCACTTTTATTAAATTTATTTTGTTTATGTTGATATATTTTAAAGCAATATTCATACTTACCATAACTTTGTGTATCATGCTCTGAATGAGGTTTAAATTTCATTATTTTTAGTTATTTTTAATTTTGTAGTTTCTTGTTTTAATTTTTTCCTTGTTTGTTTGAAATTTTTGTTTTTATAATTGATGTATGTGTAAAATTTCTGAATATTTTGTTGTTGTTTTAAGCATACATGTTTTCTAAGACTTATTAATAAATAGTAGAGGTAAACATACCTGTTAAATAATTGTTTAGTCATGGATTATTTTTATTATGAGTAAAAGCAAAAGTGGTTAGGGGTGGGCAACATATTCAAAGTTAGTAGAACTAAACCTACAAATATAAATATTAATGTTTTTCTTTCTCCTGTCAAAGCCCTAGGGACAAGGAAAAGAAGCCTTAAGATCTACCCTTCGTTAAACAGATATTTTTATTAATTTACAGCTAGTACCAAGATGGGTTGCACCAAATGTTTTAACATTTTCTGGATTTCTCCTCACTGTACTTGATTTCATATTATTATCATACTATGATTATGACTACACGGCTGCCAGTGCAGTGGTGAAAAACGAAACTGTGGTGGAACCACTGAATGGCAGGACCGAAGTAATACCCCAAACGCTGTGGTATTTTCTGTCAGTGTTCCTGTTTTTGGCATATACCCTGGGTATGATTTTTATATTGATACTTCAATTTATTAACCATAATAAGGAAATACATTTTAAGATATATCTGACGACAGTGGAACAATAAATATATTTTAGCAGTCGGTATGCCAGTCCCACTGACTAAATGAGAATGGAATGACTATGAGTCAAACAAATGCGTGGGAATATGGTCATTTTGGTAAATTAAATATTATAATTGGCGTGAATTATTCCGGCATAGACAGTGTTAAGTAATTGCGGAAGTATGCCCATACAGTTAATAATACATAATACATTTATACCCTAAAACATGCTAAGGATAGGAGAGGTTCTTGACCTTGGCCACTGGGAACTTCAGGCTGGCCAGTACATGGTAAGACAGGTCGAGGATTCTTCCTTAAGGTTGGAGTAGGTACATCAATAAAGGAATTCATCGTAATCAGACATTAAAAAAATCACACAGCATTTCCAAATTAATTAATCATAACAATTTTATTAATCAATTAATATAATTCATAATTTATTAAATTGCCACCCATGATTTTTTCAGATGGTATTGATGGTAAACAAGCCCGTAGAACACAAACATCAGGTCCGCTTGGTGAACTTTTCGACCATGGACTGGATTCATACTCAGTTTTCTTCATACCGGCTTGTCTTTATTCCATATTTGGTCGACTGGATTTCTCCATTCCACCTATAAGGTATCTAATCTCTTTCTAACACATTAGTTTTGAAGTTGTTGGTGTTTGAAAACCACTAGATCGGAAATTTGGATATATTAAAAAAATATTATTTAATAGAAATTAAATTTTTTTTGTGTATTAATGGATTTCTTTCTATGTGCGATTTAACATTCGCTTGAACGCTGAAGGAAAATATCGTGAGGAAACCGGCTTGCCCTAGACTCAAAAAGTCGACGTGTGTCAGGCACAAGTGACCACCTACTTTCTTATTTGATTGACAAATGATTATGGAACAGCTACGGAAATCTGTGGCCCAGACCTAAAAAGGTTGTAGCACCAATAAATTATTTTTTATTTTAAATATTAACTTTAAAAAATTCTAATCGAAAACCCAACAAAACGCTTGTCTATGCGTGATGACGTGGAACTGGTCCCTATGACCATGGTTTACCAAGTAGTCAAACATCAAGGTGTTTACGTGGTCTCATACACAAATACATAGGTATACATATATTATAATTCGATCGAATATTTATATCTAATAATAATAAATGTCGGATCATCGATTCGACCAATCCGCGACAGTTTCGTGTCACGTGACTGACGTATGGAATTCTATATTTTTGTTTATGGATTTTTTATCTATTTTTAAGTTATTCTACTCCATAACGCCATTTATGGCCATGATTTATACAGATTAATACTGTAATAGGACTTTTTTCCAGAATGTATTATGTGATGTGGAACCTTCTTTTGAATTTCTACATAAGCCATTGGGAGAAATACAATACTGGAGTATTGTTCCTGCCCTGGGGATACGATTTTAGTATGTGGGTAAGACTTAATTTTGATTAACGTTTTTTTTCCTTACGGTTGAAGTTTATTATTCTATTAAAACTAGAATGATTACAATTTTCATGTTAAATTTTACGTATATATGTTCACGCCATTATTTGGCATAATATAGTATGATATGTACTGCTATTATGTAATTTATGCTATATCAACTATTTGACAGGTGAGATATGATATATATAATGAGCTCCGAGTGGTATATAACTTAAAAAAGTGCTAACTTATGAATGAAACCATACAATAGTATTGAACACAGCAGCATTCGAGCTGTCAAAGGTTGAAAATGCAGTGTTAGTTTAGTGGCTTTAGTGTGCGACTCTAACCCTCAATGGACTTTCTTTGAGCGCTTCTAACACTTTCAGTGCAGGAAAACATCGTGAGGAAACGGGAATTTCTCAAAAAGTCAGTCGGAAATGTTCACGACAGAGACACGAAAGCAATTTGAGGCCAAGATTGAAGGATTGCGTCTAGATTATTATGGGATGGAATAATACGAGCTGGAGGGATAAACGGTGAAACCCGGGTGGCGAGTTTATAACATGATTTTTATATTTACAGGCATCGACATTTTTCTTTATGTGGACTGGGGTAAAGGGAACAGGGTACTATAAAAAGTACATTTTTGGCAGCTATACCTTGGCCAATGCCTTCGAGTGGGTCATATATGGTACGGGTGTGTTCACCAATCTACCAGTTGCCTTGTATAACATATATTTGTAAGTACACAAAATTGTTGTTGAGGGTAGGAAAATATTTTTGCTATCCTACCCTCATTTTTATAAAAACATTAAATTATTTAACATTTAATTTTTTAAGTTATTGAATATAAACGTTTAACTCGAAATTAATTAAACTACTACAAAAACTTCAACTGTCAGCGAGGTTCGTGCATCTCAAAATTAAAATGACAATTGACATCTCTTTAAGCTGTCTTTTAGGGTTCAAGGCACTTATCTCCCTTAATCACTTATTCAACCACAAATTACATAGACCCAACGTCTCATCAAGAATATCCCACTGAATACTCTATCAGAACTAGTCAGCGTGCCCTGAACCCACTTGAGGCATATACTATGCTCTGATTGGTCGTAACAATATTCATACAAATTTTTCATTAAGTAATGAAACAATGGTATATATATAATCATAGTTTTGGGAAATTCAGTCGAAGTAAATAGGATATTTAAGGCTCAAAATTAATGTATTAGAGCAATTTGTGGATGGAGCAAACTGTCTTGATAGTTGCGTACCTTTATTTAAGAAGCTCAAAATTGTAACTCTTCCCTGTGTTTATATTTTAGAATTGTCCTTATTCGTGCACAGAAACATACATATTTTTAAGTCTAAATCAATCTGGAACTGTTTAGGAAAAACACCTTTTGTATGGCAATTAAGGTTTACAATAATTTACCAAAATAATTAAAATATCTTCCGACTAGAGTCTTTAAAATCGACTTGGTGGATTAATTTTGGAAAAAAAAATATTATTATTCAATAAATGATTATTTGCTTGAGACACTGTAGTTGATATTAATTTAATAACATTTGATATGATATTGTTACGAGCTAGGGGATCGGATAGAAAATGCCGTAGATTTCTTCAAAGGTTTATTTCTTGAAAAATCAATGTGGAATTTATGGGCACAAAATTAATTGCAGAGATTCACTAATAACACACAAAAAACACAGTCACTAATTACTTCACTAATGCACACTTCACACTGTACTTTATCACTTGTATTCACTTTATTCGCACTTTATCGCTTCGGTGTTTCTCTCGTGTAATCGCATTCAAAACTTAGTGACTAGTCGCGTTTCGGTTCGCTTATATATCCCTGGGAATAATTCTAAACAATATTCGAGAACTCTCTAGGCGGGCTTGCTACTGAGTAGCGATTGCACAATTCTAGAACGTCCGCACTCTTTGTCTCTTTCGCACGTTGCTCCGTCCTTGTCGTACGGCGTTCTAGAGTGCTCAGTCTAGTTTCGAGAAAGTTCTGATCTTCTCTCTCTCTCTCTCGTATCATTTCGTCCTTGCCTCACACCTAGAAAGTTCTGTCTAGAATATTCCTTCATCAAAGGGGTATACCTAGGCCTGAAAACGCCTGAAAACGGGTCTCCTGAAAACGCCTGAAAACGGGTCTCCTGAAAACTGCACCACTCTACTACACATGTTCTGAAACCGACTGAAAAAAGGTTTCAGCTTCCTGAAAACTAGGGTAATATTATGGAAATTATAATTTTCTAATATGTGATTGACCCTCTCCTGAAACGGTCAAAAATCATATTACAGCCTGCTGAAAAGTTCTCTAACTAGTGGAAAAATCTAGAAACATTGCAGTCGACCCGTCTTCGTAACAATATGTACGGTACAAATAATATATGAATTGACTTCATATGACTAATAATGTATACTGTAAAACTCCTTCAGAGACAGATTTGCGCGCCAGAATGGCAGAATATGCGAAATTACTATTGTATCATATTCTTGCAATTAATTGTTATTATAATGAAATTAATAATAAAACAAATCGAATAAAATTAAATTATGATTTTTAAAATTAAAAGAAGGATCTGTATTGTTAACCAAAGTTACAATAATAATTAACGGCCTATCAGAACATTTCCTTATAATCCGAGCATACTCTGACATATATAAAGGAATTCTACCAAAACAGCTGAATGGGAAAAACACATATATAGATAAAAATATTTTTTTTTATTAGATCATCAGTTTTTGGAGGACTTTTAACCATTTTTTAACCTCTATTTTCAGGTCATACAAACTTCGCACCGGCAAAATGCGTAATCCACTAGAAGCAATACGACCAGTTTGGTCAATTTTGAGTGTTTTTCTGGTGACATCGGTGTGGGTCCACAAATCCCATTTGGTGGAGGTCGAGCCACGAGGAGTGTTCCTACTGATAGGCACTTTGTTTAGTAACGTTGCTGTGAGTATTTCAACCTAAATCTAGTTTTAATACATTGAAATTAAATTTTTAAAAGTAACTAACGGTAGGTTCCCATAACCATCGTTAAAACTTTAAAGTTTATAAATACGAAACGTTTCAGTGCCGGCTTATAGTAAGTCAAATGAGTAATCGGAGATGCGATGCGATCAACTGGCTTCTATGGCCGTTAAGCGGCAGTGTCATAGCATCGATTTTCTTCCCGGGATACGACCTGGCTATATTCTACGCTCTGACGCTTCTAGTAATCGTGGCTCATGTGCATTATGGCGCTTGTGTGGTGAGTATTTTAACCTCTCGACTAAAATAATGTCCATAACCTTTTTAGGTTTGGACCTCAGATTTCTACTTCATCATTCATAAATAGGATCACTCCTGTGCCTGACTCATGGTGACGTCATGGGTCTAAGGCAAGCCGGTTTCCTCACGATGTTTACTTTACCGTTCGAGCTATTGCTAAACACGCACATAGAAAGTCTTTTGGAGCTGGGGATCGAACCTACGACCTCAGGGATGAGCGTCGCACGCTGAAGCTGCTAACATTGCTCTGAAAAAGCTTAAAAGTTTGAAACGAATATAATATATTAATAAAAATAAAATTATTTGTTAGCAAATATTTTCTAATAACTGTGGAATCCACTCCCGTTGGGAAGTCTTCCCTGGATACGACCTCCAATTGTTTAAAAATAGATACCCTTCAAGGCCGGCGCGCAATAAAATGGATGTCCATGGGCTGCTATGATTGGCCTTTTCGAGCGTCTCGTTCACTATAAAAAATTAATCACAATGTTGAATTCCAGGTACGACAAATGTGCGATCACTTCAGAATAAGATGTTTCTTCATAAAACAACGTGCAGATTGACTTTTGGAAGACAATGTGTGCTGATAACATAACATAACGTCAATAGCATTTATTCAAAATTCGAATTCAAAGACATTTATCGTTTACATGTGACGTATGTCACAGATGACATGTGTCAAATATATTTGACAATCATGTCTTGTTTGATATAGCGCCAATTAAATATTTCTAAATTAATAATGAAATATATGTCCTGTTTGACTAAAACTAAATCATATCAGTCAAAAACGGTTTTATTTAAAAAAAAATGATTGATTTGATGATTTTTTTAAAGTTTCGCTGTAGTTTTTCACTGTTTTATATTTCCTATAGAACTTAACCAAACTTTATTCACTCAGTTTTTGATTGGTCAGTGTTAGTTTTTAATCGTTACGTCCAAGTCTGACAATTTATTACATTCCCTGTGAACAAATATTCGTATCGAGTAAACTATACGATTACGCACTCTATACTATTGTAGTAATCGGCACTCTACATTAGGTTAAGCGTAACTGCTATTGAGTTCCAACTATGCCCACGGAGCGCTCAAGTTTTTCATACAATAATATAGTGAATTATTCCGTTAAATTAACATGTATTCAATTTAAATGAACGGTATTTATGAATGTAATTGCATTCTTTTTAACAAGCCTCCTTCATCTCATTCGTGCATATAGCGTTGACGCTATGATGAAAAGAGACATTAATAACGGTGCAATTAAATTGGTTTTGTTTTTCAATTTTGTCTTTTGGATTCACCATCAGATTTAGATTTAGAGATAAAATTTGTTATAATCTGTGGCCTGATAAATAATCAAATCCGGAAGATGATTTAAGTTTGGCAGATTGGCAACATTTACATTGATGTGGATCTGTGCAAGCGGATTTCTCTTTGGCGCGTTTATGTTATGTTATTACAGTTTTTACATTTTACAGCACGCATTGTCATATTGGAAAGAAATTAATTTTAAGTATATTTTTTTATGTATATATGGGTTCTTTTGACCAAAATTGAAAATGCAACTGCATTTTGAAATCAAGATTTTTTCCTTAAAATTTAGTCATTTGTATAGAATTGGTATTGCTTATTCAAACTGATGTAAAAATGTCGTAACCATGGTAACAAATCTAGTCTGTGGTACTCTGTAATTTTCGGTACAAAAACATATTACCTTTGCTATTGGGAATTACAGTACTGGTGCTGTTATATGGTTTTAGAGGACGCTCAATTCAGATTTTTTAAAACAGATTTACAGTTATGTTGCTCACTCCATTAGAAAATAGTACAATATGTCAGGTCTAAAAAGACAAAAATCTAGGTTTTAGGTGAAATTAGATTTGACCGGGTTTTCACAGGAAACAATCTGGAACTTCTAGATGTTTTTACTTATTACATATTTGTTCTTTACTCCCGCCGATGTTAATTACTGCTTTTTAAATAATTTTATATATTTAGTTGATGTGCTTTAGAATTTAGTGTAAGATATGTGGGGACATATTTCTAAGCATGACTAGTATTACAAAAACTAGTCAACGATAAAAGAGTTCCCGCGTATCTTAACCTAATACATTTAAATAGTCAATTGTTATTAATTATAAAAAAAAAATTATATTAACAAATATTTATTTGAATTTAATTTAGTAAATGGTGTGTTATTTACATTTCATAGTTTTAAACCTCAAAATGAAATCAGATTTACTGTTTTATCTCTTTTCACTACATTATAATCATAATTAGACAGAAAGAAACGACAATATTTTTTAAAGGACAGCTCAGTTTGACTCATTTTCTTTTTATAAATATTTTAATATGTATACAAAGTTGGTTTTCTTCACTAATGTAAACCTGCCAATGCGTTAATTTAGCTATACACATTTATAGTTTAATTATAAACCAGATTTAAATTAATTAATCAAAAGGTGTATTAAATGAGATTTTTTTATTGTGTTTTTTCAATCGCGGTTTATTAGAATTAAAATAATTCGAATTAGCAGTCATGTCAATTACAAATGTTTTGATGCAAACAGAAATATGTAACAAAAATCCTGTTCACTCAATTAAATATCTATATATATAGATTATAGAAATGGGGCTGTTTATTATAAAAACTTGACGTTTGCCTAACTCATGTCAATATCTTGCCTTTATGCTTTCCATAAGAGGTTTTGACTTAACAGGGTTATTGTTACATATTCATATATTAATAACAATATTCAGACCGATGGTTGTATTTAGCTTTTAATCTTGACCTAGCTTAGTACAATTGCCTTATAGTATACTACACATAAGTCATATCTAGCAGCTGCCTTTACATTTTGATTGTAGAATTTACTTCACTGCAGAATTCTTAATAAGTTCATTAAGCAGCCAGCCGTGTACCAGATGGTATAATTGAATACTCACACAAACATTCTCGTTAACTGTTTATAAAAAAATCTTTTAATGTTTGTCAACATTATAATAGACAACATTATTTACGACTGGTGTGTATAATGAGATTATATTTTGTTTAAAATTTAATAAAAACTACCAGAATTAAGTTATAATTATTCTTGTACAGTGCTTATAATGGATTTATTTAATTTTGAATTAACTCTGGTTACTATTATTTATGGTTGGTCATGGGTTCTGTTGTAACCTAACTTATCGAAAACTAGCATTGTTCATGCATACTATCAATATTTGTATAGAACTAATATATGTTGAATTTTGTCAACAAGTTCTTCCTGACATGCCTTCATAGTGTAAAATGTAGGTAGAAAAGGAAAATTTGAAAATAGTCTTATTTTTAGTACTTGCAACATAAAATATTATTGTCAGTAAGCAAAGTAGCTCTGTTTTGTAGACAAAAGCTGTTTAAAAATATCCTTAATGGCTTGTTTTGGTAAATACAGCTTCAGCTCAACCTTTATTTTTGTGAACAAATAAAAACATCATAATATAACAATATTTTATTTACCTTGTATTAAATTTCTATCTGTTATTTTGATAGCTTTAAAATAAAGTTTCAGTAGAAAATCTAACTTTTAAGTCTTAATTATCAAGACGTCAAAAAACCTCTGTAATATAATATGTAAAACAAGATTTGTTTGGAAAGTTATAATTAGTCTAATAAATAATTTTAAATAATATTATGACGTAAAATAAACGTTTTTCAAGTACTCCTGTTTGACATGCTCTCTCTCTGTGAGATCTGGAAGGTAAGGAGTTAGGCCCTTTGCTCTGCGATCTTTGGATACTTTACCCTAAAATAAATTCATAATTTAAAGAATGAAGAATTCTATGGGTAAGTTTTATTTATAAATCTAAACGAACTAAATAGTAATATTCATATACACTTACCCAAAACTTTTTACATGTATTGTAGTTATCAAAATATAATTCACACTTCTCTGCGTCAAACCCATTTTTATCCAAACATTTGTAGGAAGCTTCTTGTTCCTGAAATTTAAATGTTATGCAATTTAAAATATAAGTAATTGAAGACAAAGCTTTAAATTGGCTTTATTTCAAATAATTACCTTTAGGCAAGGGTTATTGCGCTCAGCATCAGGATTTTTTAAAGAAGGCATAATACTTATTCTTGTATATTTTATATGCAGAAATTATTTATTAATGTGATTTGGGGTAATCAGGGTAAATCCATGCTAATCACTACAGTGTTTTTGTAATTTTTCCCATTATTTTGACAACGACAAATTATAGTTTATGTTTAAAACTGACAGTAACCCTGGAATGTCACATGATGATATTATCGATATAGTAGACTGTTAATACCTAAGTTAACGCATTTTTTTAAATAAAAAAGAATAATTAACAAAATTTTGAATAAAAATGAAGTAATTTTAACTTTACTTTAAAAATTGCATTCAAAATTCTACATCACAAATTACTATACTGCATACATTGAAACGATGTTAGTTTTCGTTGTATGTTTTTCATAGTGTATTTTAACCAATCAAAGTAGCTATTGCTTAGACAAACGTTGTTTTTATTGGTAGAATATTACTAATGCTCTAAATATTCTGTAATAAGAAGTCTACTTTTAATTCAGAATAATTTTCGACGCGAGTGTTGGTGTTAAAACCTCGTATCATAGTTTTTTTTAAACTTTACAATGTTTATTCTTGTATTAAGTGCTTAAATATTTTGATGGAACTTTATCGTGAGTGTAAGTTTTAAATGCTTTGGAAATGTCGAAGAATAAGATCGCCGCTCGTATTGACAGTCAAAGTGTGGAAGTAAAGACCAAGGTATTCAAATTTCTAATTTCTTTTACCATAAAACGGCGTTTAGAGTGGGTGAAATTGTTTGTTTAAGATAAAGCATTATATGGTGTCTGTTTACCAACCGTAGGTGGGCATTCTTGATGAAATAATTGCCCTTGATGAAACAATGATTCTTGATTATCTCTACTGTTAACGAACACGTACGTTGAGGCTTTATTTTCGCTAGTTAAACGTTGACTTTAGATCTCCGAGATAAGTTTATACTCAACTCTTATTCTAGCAGAAGCGCAGCGTCAGAACTTAGAAGAAATACATCTATATTTTCTCTAAATCATAAAAAAGTTAGGATAGAAGAGAATAGAATTCTATATTCCACCGTGAATGCTTATTCTGGTCATATAGTCTTCTTACACAGTTATATGGTCTTGTTGAATTGCAAAATTTCTCTTACATAAATAAACAAAATTAATTTTAACCTCCTGTGTCATAAATGTTACTGCTTCTATAGCATATATGTCAATAAATTCTAATTATTCTACACGAGCTTTAGGTTTGTTATATTTTTAACATAAATTCTATTGTTACAGTTTGACGCAGAATTCAGACGATTCTCCTTAAACAAATCAGAAAAACTGAAATATGAGGACTTTAAAGCATTAATAGAAAAATTACATGGGCTTCATGATGTGACCTTTTTAATCAGCTATACCGATCCTCGGGATGGTGACCTTCTACCAATCAATAATGATGATAATTTGGCTCGGGCGTTACTTACAGCAAGGCCCTTGTTAAGGGTTATAATTCAAAGAAAAGGTATGTATTGTTACTTATAAATAGAATAGTATATTATTCAGGCTGCCAACTTGACAGGATCATTGTCATCAATGCATAGCTTAAAATAGTAATAAAAATACAGAAAGGCCCTTTTGCTCTTTGATGGTTACGGGACATCCAACTTCTGTTAAATATCTATATTGATTTTCAATCATTATAGACAGTAAAAATTCTTATATCAGGACTTAACACATACTTGACACAATTGAGAGTCTTAATTAGTTTCATAATTACTTTTAGTAGCCTGCATACAAATGTCTTAGCCTACTTATTTATTGAATTATCACTATTTGTCTTTGAAGTTAAGTCAGACTTGCAATATATATAACATTATACTTATCGTATCTTAATTATGTTCGTAGTTCATATTATATTTTATAATTGTATTCTAAGAACAAATTTTTTATTGAGATATTTCTTATTAAATTTGGATAACTTTGTATAGAAAATTGTACAACAAAGTCTTTGTTTCACTAATTTAGTTAGTTTTGGTTGGTTGGTTAAGAATTGTTACTGTCAAAAATATTTTTTAAAAGTGGTGTATTGCAGGGACATATAGCATTTGGGATGTGGGCTATTACACACTGAGTGCTTTTATTAGTGCTTTTTCTTAACCTTTTCAGCACTTGGTGTTCTATTTCCCAACTGTCAAAACAATGTCTATTAAAATAGAAAAAAACTAACCAGGAAGTTTTTACAAAAAAAAATCATAGAAGTTTTATGATTCATGCTAATATTTCTAAAAAGAAGCTACTAATTTGTTTCAATATCAGATTTAATGATTTAATTCAAGAGGTTAGGTTTCATTTTATTTTATCTCATTATATTTAATTTCATATCAATAAAAAAATTCTACTGAAGACTTGACTTGGCACAGTTCCCTTTGCCTACCCAGAATGGCTGAAGAAAAAAAAAATCTGCTTATATTGTTTTACGGTCGGTTCTTTGCTAGTTTAGTTGTACAAAATGAGTAATTTCGACGATATTTTATTTGGATTAACACCAACGGAACTCAGTGTAATTGCACAAAATGCTTCGGAGAACATTTTACCGGAAAAGTCAAAAAGTCGCTACATCTACATACCACGAATTTATTGCGTGGAGAGGAAAGAAAAAAGCAAATAGTTTTATTAAATTGCTTAATTTTGTCGCACCTGTATTAAAAATAGTTGTTCAGTACACGTGCGGAAGCGTCATTGCAACTTGTTCCAACTGTCAACCCTCTTCGGCTGCGCTTCGGCTCGGGTAGACATTTGTCGGAACTCTTTGCAATGACAGGCTTTCCGCACCTGTAAAGAAATGTACTATTGTGGAAAAAGATGCTTTAATGAGTATGATCAATTGGAAAATGACATTTGGAAATTACAACACTATACAATTTTTGTATAAAGTGCGGCCTTAACAACGTTTCAGAGGGTCATCAATAATACTAATTTTGTGGTAGCTTGTTAGTGTAAGAAAGTGAGGATGTGATAAGGAACAACTTAGTGAGATCTATGACTCGCATATGTCAAAATCAATACATAGGTGACATACCCGAGTGACAGTTAGTCCCTTGGTCACGGCATCACGCGTGAACGGCTGGACCGATTTCGCTAATTATTTTTTTGTTGTGTTTGTTATTGTCAGAAGAATGTTTTTATGGAAGAAAAAATTGCGCGGAAAATTAGAAATTTAAGAATACTTTTCTTGCAATCGCAATTTTTTTTCAATTTAAACTTTTTTGATGTAACCTTATGGAGTTTGACATAACATTGACAGATTGCGTGCTACATACTAAAATATAATTTATAACAAATGCTTCGATCGCAGTTATTATATTGATAAAATACATATAAAATATTGACAGTCGCTAATCGTTTGTGGCATTAATCTTGAAAATTCATGTTTTAGACATGGCGGGTTATATGTCGCCTGTTCCCATATTGGAATGTCAACAAAACAATGTATATACGCGCCAGAAAAACAAACAAAGATTGTTGTATATCAAAAAGCATTTTTAGTTAATTATACCAATTCGAAATCAATATTCATAGTTAAGACAGGACAACGTCTGTCGGGTCCGCTAGTTTCTTATAAATAATTATTAAAACGTTAAATCTCTAACTAATAAACATCTCAAGTGAAAGTCTGTAAATAAATATTACTCGTAAATATCGTCAAATATTTAAAAGATTTATTGAACAATTCAACGAATTTTGTTAAATTTGACTCATAGAATTTTAATCCTATATTTGATGACCTTAGCTGGCTTTATGCAATTCAATTTTCGAGTCATTCTACTCCGTCATGG
Source organism: Pieris brassicae (assembly GCF_905147105.1). Taxonomy (NCBI): domain Eukaryota; kingdom Metazoa; phylum Arthropoda; class Insecta; order Lepidoptera; family Pieridae; genus Pieris; species Pieris brassicae. The sequence continues at coordinate 1,066,163 of NC_059673.1, read as the reverse complement.
TTCGCTAATCACAAACCTACTAATTGTACGAGTACTTATACAATATATTCCATCTAACGGGACATACACATATGTAATGTATGTAGAATTGTTAATACATATTTGTTGTTTTCTATTAAAAAACACTTATTATCTTGGTATTTTTTTCGTACAGAAAACACCAAATACCATTAACCTAGGTGCCTGTGGGCTTATAAACTTTTTAACTATTTTCTATATTGTCTGTGTATATATAAATAGCAAAAGTATTATTTGACATTTGAGCAGTGTTGTCTTCAGCGTACGACTGTCTTCTCTGAGGTCGCAGGTTCAATCTCCAGCTGTGGACCAATACAGTTTCATTCTTTTGCGCCTTTAACGTTCGCTCGAACGTTTAAGAAGAACATAGTTAGGGACAGGGCAGTCGGAAGTCGACATGAGACAGGCATAGAAGGCTCTCGCCAATTAGATTGACAAGATCAGCATGACGATACACGACGTTTCGCGTGCTTTTCAGCGTGCGTGGTCACGCTGACTAAAGACAAAAGACGCACGCTGAAAAGCAAAAAAATTGAGAACTAAAAATGATGTAAATAACTATAAGTTTTTAATAATAATACATAGCTTCAATCCGTTTAAAAAGTGTTTTCTACATACATTATCCTTACAGACTATGCCAATACGATATATCTATCGGTATATGTTAAATGAAATAATTATGTAAATAATTATAAGTGTTCCATAACAATACATAGCTTCAATCCGTTTAAAAAGTATTTTCTTAATGTGTAAAAGCTATGTTAATAAAAGACAATATTATAATGTATGTACTTGAGTCAATTTTTTTTTACCTAATGTTAAAAAAAAAAATAATTATAACAGATTTAGTTAGACTATGTTTACTGTGTTAATAACGCATAATTTTCCTTCATCTATTCTCTCTATTCTCATTTGCCACATTCATTAATAAAATGACGTAAATATCGTGTTCATCATTGACGAGTTATGGCGACGAATTAACATAGAATGCGACACACCTATGAGCTTATGGCATCGTTATCTACATGTCAAACGGGTTCCACAGATTAACTAAAGTCATAATTTTTAATTTAATTTCTTTTTTTTAATATTGTCCTGTTTATTGTTTACATTTTGTCTTATGAAGTTTGTCGCACTTTATGCGATCATCTTTTTAATTATTTTTTGTCACATTGTCTGGATCTTTTTATCTCTTTTTATGTTATTATTTTAATTGTATACTAAACCCCCTATAATGCAGTAGACTCGAACCACGTTATCGCGAAACGCGTTGTAGGAGTATTCTCGTAAAACCGTTGTTTTGTACAATTCAAAAACCAGGAACACGTATTTAATAAATTTATTTAGTTTTATTTTATAACAACACAATTGAAACAGGTGCAAGACGCAAAACTAATTATGGACTTGAAAAATCTGTGCGTTATATGGGGGATGAAAATCGCTTTATACGAAAACGTGTTATATTACGATCCAGCCTAACTTAAGTAATTGAAATGTAACCTAATTTACTATAGAACGTAAGAAAGTTTCCAATGACACTTACAGTCTATAATATGGAAGACAATCTGTTCTTGTGTACTATTTTTTTACCACTGTTAAGCACAAGCTAAAGTCGTTATAAATGGAAGTTATTAATACATCTTGAATACAGATACCGGCATACATCTTGAACAAATGTCCTTGCCTGCGCGGAAGCGATTTTTAGGTATCACTTCACAATCAGTTGACGTTTGTGTCCCGCGCAATGTACAATGCGCAAGCTTTCCCCCACTCCCTTGTTTAAGAAGAAGAAGAAGAAGCTTAAGAAGTTTGTCGGTATCTGTACATCTCATAAAATATAATCTGGCGTTTGCGTGTGCAGGTGAATAAAATAGATGGCGTGATTTCTAAAGATACTTTAGGGGTCTACTTTCGATAATTTGACACTCGTTAATTTGATTTACCGAATTATAACGATTATTGTACAAGAGGCAAAAATAGTTTTGCCAATTAAGACTAAACAAAGGCAATGTACCCGGATTACATTCGATTTCTCGATGATTTAGATTTTTACTTTCATGAAAGCTGAAAGGGTACTTAGTAACTGATACCAGCTAGCTAACTGATAATTTCCGCACTTAGACGGCCATTTGATACGTTTTGCTTTATGTCCTGGCCAATTAAGCTAGACTAGTTTCTAGAAACTTCGCAGTAGCGAACTCGCTGCTCCGTGGATTTCTACACGTTGGGAAGTCAGAATCACGCTTTTCACGTGGGTGTCTTTTCTTTCTCTGTACCAGGGACTGTCTGTCGCGTCAAGGACAGAGATCTTTATTAAGGAGACAGTGGTGAGTTGTCTCTATAATTATTTTGAGATTAATTCCGTCGCTTTGTCACTAGGGGGTTTGCTGCTGGCAGTGCCATTTTGGACTGTCTACAATGCGCATTTTCTGACTAACGCTGATTTATTTAGCACTTGCTAGAAATAATCTCATGTATCTCTAGTGTCTGGATTCACACACGAAAAGATTTGTGACTCACTTGCAGGTGTTTAATGTATTTTAATAGATTTATTAAAAGTATTACCGTAAACACTTGGACGTGAAGTTTATGCAAAAATATTCCAGCCACCGCGGGCGCATAGATTATGATAACTGTTATGTTAGTAATTATAACTCGCATACATGTTTTAGTTATCGTTATTGTGCTTTTAAATTTTTTTTCTTAATATCGACCTCTTTGGTAATAAAGTGTCAAGGGTGAAACATAAAGGCGGATGTCCAGCCAAGTCACTCTTTTTATGATCACACTTGAAGAAAATCCCATCTTATGGGTTTGCATTATATGTAAAAGACGGCGTGAGTTTTATTGTGATTCGATGAACGGAACGTATAGTGTAAAGTGTCATTGTTGACAAATGACAATCAAAGGCAACGCGCCATTTGTTTTTCATTCTCACTGTGTCATGCGTCACTAATTTGCAAGTAAAAATACGTCTATACTAGGGATGCATCTATACGCCTCTTTGCAGATACGATACAGATACCGACTCGTAAAGATACTATAACTGCTATCGGGAGTAGTATGTTTTCGATACTAAATTAAATAAAATACAGAATTAGAAAAATCTTATCAATGTTAATTAATAATATTAATTATTAACAGGTATTTATTACATTTTTATTAAATTATTACTCTTCATTCTTAATTTTAATAACTTAACGTTGTGTTATTCGAAGTTGGTGACTGTATATATTTTTTAATAAAAATTAAAAACTTTAAACTTGATATCGATGATGCATTCTTTTGATTTTGGATCTGTGGAATGAATGGAAAAAGGGTCATTGTTAATAAACAATAAAATAATAATATAAAAAATAATAATAAAAGTAGCCTGTATCTCTGTACTGTATATTCAGGATGACGTTAAGTCCATGTTTAACATTAGTACACGACTAAACGATCTTTCCAATCCTTCATCGATAACACTTTTATTCCATCTCAGGTTTCTGGTTGGCGTGCTTTTTTTTCTGGAAAGAAAGACTTTCATTTGTCAATCTAATAGTCTCTCTAACAGCCTCCTGTGACTGACTCATGTCGACGTTTTGAGTCTAAAGTCAAGCCAGTTTCCTCACGATGTTTTCCTTCACCGTTCGAGTGAATATTAAATACGCATATAGAAAGAAAGTCGCCTTTGAAGCCACTAAGCCAACACTGCACATTACATTCTACATAAATACATATTATTAAATTAATTGTTACGAATATTATGGTTCGACTAGGCTACTAGCCTTAATAGGGCTTAAACATTAATTACTTATTACATATAAGGTCAATTATGTACCTTATATCCTTACGGCTTTATAAGCCTAACATAGTTAAAGAATGTTTTGTTACGTGTAAAGTGTCAAAGGACAAAACATAACAGAGGCTTTTAGTGTATCAGGAATTCAGGTAAGGATCTCGATGTTCAGTCACTATCAGAGCGGCTAGACCACTTGGCTTTGCGTAGAGATGTGGTGTCTCTCGGCATCTTCTACCACATTTACCACGGAGGCGTGTTCAGAGAAATTGTTTGGATTAATATCTGCAGCTGAGTTTCATCATTGGTCGTCTAGACTATATGAAATTCCATCCGTATCACCTCGTTCCATAACTGATCGTTTTTAAAGCAGATTTTGCCCTGAACCACCGCTGCCCACTGAAGTATTTCCGAAACAATTCGAGTTAGGGTCCTTCAAGAAAAGAGCCCTTTAGCAATGTGAATGTCTATGGGTGGCGGTATCACCTAACATCAGAGGCGTTTGTTGCTCGTTTGCCTCCTATTACATAAAAACAAGTCAAATCCCACAAAAATAATCAATTATAGCAAAGCTGTGCTTCAGAGCTAACTTATAGAGAGCTTTAATTATTTGTCCTGGAAATTTACTTTATTTAATCCACGAAAGTGTGATCATCGTCGCGTGCGCATCACGCTTGACGTCATGGATCTAGAGGAGTTGCGTAATCTCAGTGAAATTATAATATATAAATCATATCTATTAAGTGAAAGTAGATTTTTGGTAATTTTTTGATGTAATACCCGAAATTGCAGTCAGGATGTTGGATTTGACACGTAATCGTATATGTTGATGTCAGGTTTTGACAGCTAGAATAAATGTTACGTCAAAATTAATTAATAATAAATTATGTGTATATAATACTGTTTACGTACATGGCAATAATAATAAAATGATAAATAGAAAATTAAAACAAATTTATAAACATTTCTTCTTAAGTTAACCAGAAACGAACGCGTCATAATCGCAGCGTACCAGGAATGTATAAGATTAGCTGTTCGCTGAAGTTAAACCCTCGGGCCTTTATAGGGAGATGTTTAGACCATAAGTTATGTCAGCAATTATAATCTTAACTGTTCTTATTATTATTATTACTTTCGCCGAGTTTAAGTCACCTTGCCGTGTTAATTATTTGCTATTATTATTTTATTATTTCCTATTTCTATATTCGCGGATGCTTGGTGGACCCATGCAACTTCTTCAGTATAAAGACTCTCCTCGTGAATTGTGTGGTGCTTGCGGGATACTCGATTGTAAAGGAGTTGCATCGATCTAGATAGCATTGCGCCTTCTTAAGTTTTCATATCATTCCTGTAACATATTTTCCTAAGTATTTGACCTTGATGTTTGAGAGCAAAAATAGAACAAATTAATTATATATTAAATTAGGACTTGCTTGCCCATTTGAATATGGTTTGTTATATAATTAATCAATCAGAACAGTCCATTTTCTTTGCAAATAAACGATTTAGTATAGATTTAGATATTGCGTTAACTGTTACGGTTAACAATGACAATTCTCTAGTTCAATACCTAATTTGAATGCTGTTAGTCATCGTCAATGGTCTCTGTATGTGATTAATACGATTTCGCTCTTGATAAGCGATTATATTTATATAATTTAAGCGACATATGTTTAACACTTGTACACAATTAAAAATTAAAGTTATTAATAAAGGTGGGTTACTTATATGATAGTTTAATAACTTTTTTTGTTGAAATTTGGCCATGTATGGGCTGTAAATAACTTAATCAAATCGATAACTACCAACAAGTTCAGATCGCACTCACTGCAACAAAAGCGTAGGGTGGAGGGGGGAGACGCTACCCACCTCGCCTATGTATGTATAGAAATTTGGAGCTATTTATAAATTAAATGTTACTACTCAAAAGATATATATATATATATATGTCGAATAATTTCTTATTGATAATATTTTTATTAAACTTTTTATAAACCAATTATAATGATGGAAGCCTTTTCCGTTTTCATCTCTCTATATTTTTCGTATATCTGTATACAGCCCATTACATAAAAGGTTCAACAGTAAACTTAGGCAGTTGTCTTAGTGAAATAAATGAAAAATTCTCTTTTTTGGCCAACTCTTCAACAAAACTTTACATTGCCATAAAATTAATGAACATTAACCACCTGTATAAATACACAACATGCACAAAAATCGCACAACTAAATACACACGAAGCCGGCTTAACACCAATCGGAGTGTGTATAGAACAGCTTGCCTCCTGAGTTACGGGGAGTAGTAGCAGAATCCCTGTTCCAAATACGCTTGTGAAGTTTTTTGGTAGATGGACTCTCAAAATCAAAATCAAAAGTTTTTATTTCAAATAGGCCTTTGCAGGCTCTTATGAAACGTCTAGTTTCACGGTTCCAAAAAGTGGGTCTCATGGAGAAGAACCGGCAAGAAACTCCATAATACATACTCTGTACATTTTGTTTCTCTCATGTAAATGACATTGTGTTTTTAATTCCAGGTGACAGTCTAGAAGAACTAAATGGCTATGGAACGATGCGACCTAGGAATATAATCTCGTCGATACTGAGTGGAACACCAGCCAAGAACAAGGGTCTCGCTATATCCAACCCACATGACTTTAGAATGGTGAGTGTTTCAAGTAGGCAAAAAGAGAAAGAGAAAAATGTTTACTCCTGGTTGCGCAGAGTCGGGATTTATTTATACACTAAAATACATTTACTGTCCTTACTGACTTAGCTAATAAGGTCGAAAAAATAACACAATATACACAATATCGCTACTGTGAAGTCCCTCTGATCATTCAAACTGAACAAACAGACTGGTTCTAGACTTTTTATTATTTATTGTCACAATAAGCAAATGACATATATTGATCATTATTGTTACTATAATTTTAATTTTTAATTAATAATCGAGGGCAGAATGTTGCATGTGTTCATGCCTTCAAATGCTTCAGCAGTAGTGCGTTCCAACGACGATCTCAATATTTTTCTACTCTATACAAGCCTAGTGGTTTCAGCGTGTGACTCATCCCTGAAGTCGTAGGTTTGATCCCCGGCTGTGCACTTATGGATTTTCTGTCTATATGCGCATTTAACATTCGCTCGAAAGTTGAAGGGAAATATCGTGAGGAAACCGGCTTGCCTTGGAACGAAAAAGTCGACACCGTGTGACACAGGAAACTGATCACCGACTTTCCTATTACATTCATAAATTATCGTGAAACAGATACAGAAACCTGAAGCCTTGATCTAAGGAGGTTGTTGATAGCAATTCTTATTTGTGTTCGTACTGCAAATTATTGAAGCAGCTCTCTGACATTTTAAAATATTTTCTTTCGTCTTTAACTAACTGTCTGTATAACGTGATGAACTCTCCTTCCGTCTCTCTTAATGATGCTGCTCTTCTTGTTCGTCTAAAGCAACACCTATCATCGCTAGCTCCGTAGTATTGAACATAACCATAATAACGTTAATTGACGACGGACACGTTCTCACTGAATCTCCGTAAGCTGAGTACTGACATGTGTGAATTTAATGACTGACGCAATACTGTATCACTGATACTGAACTGAACCAAATCGCGAAATGCAACGTAGTCCAATCTTATATTTATCTTGGAGCTCAGATTTGCAAACAATGGCGGATGCATCGATGAGGTCAAACGACGTATGGTCATCACAAGAACGGCTATGGACAAGATGCAAAAGATATGGAGAAACAGGAATAGAACAAAAGCCACGAATATCAGGCTCGTGAAGACCCTTATATTCCCCATATTTCTGTACGCGGCCGAAACGTGGACCTTGCGAGATGTGGAAAGACAGAAAATAAACGCTCTAGAAATGTGGTGCTGGAGGAGAATGCTTGGGGTTTCGTGGACCGAGTTTCGTACAAATGTCTCGATACTTCAAGAACTCGGTATTAAGCAGCGTTTATTTTCAATAGTACAATTTCGCATTCTTCGGACACGTATCTCGGCGTGGTATTCAGTCCATAGAACGCCTTGTCGTCCAGGGGAATATAGAAGGCACTAGACCGCGCGGAAGGTCACCTACGCGTTGGACTCACCAGATCAAGTCTGCCGTAGGAGGTACACTCAATGAGTGTAGCAGGATGAGCACTAATAGGCAACGATGGCGAAACGTCGTGAAGCGCATCACATCTGCTCCTTTGATTACCACTACTAAATAGCTAACACGACCGCTCTGTCAAGAGTGTACCGGATAAGAAGAAGATACTGAACTGAGCGGATACGTTTACGGAGCTTCAGTGAAAACCCTATTTTCACGAACCATTTCTATCCTTGCCAACGAATCCGTCCGTTATTGTTGGTGTCGGCACTGACGCTGATGAGTTCTGAGGATGCGTTCATGATAAGTGGGGATGCGTTCAAAGAGAAAGAATATATGAAAGAATATTTCGTGCTGTGCCGGTACTGTGTCGGAACTGTGGCAACACTGATATGTGTGAATCGGCCGTTAAAGTCACGAATTCTAGCCGATTTTAACACACATGTATTAGTTACACAGACACAAATACACATCCACACTCTACAGGCATTTGTCTCATATTACTGTATACCAAATTGGGATTTCGATTTAAAAATTATTTTGTTAAGGAAGCTGTAAGGTTTTTCTAAATAATTGAAGGTATTTTTATGATTTCAGGTATCAGCAATTATTGATGTAGATATAGTACCAGAAACATGTAGAAGGGTGAAGCTGCTCAAACATGGATCAGATAGACCGCTTGGGTTTTTTATAAGGTAAGCTTATATCCTGTATCTCTCTTCAGTCGGAAGCTCATGTCTGAACATCGTGGTCAGCTTGGAAACATCTGGAGTGGACGATCTGTTTCCACCGGTCTGTCCAGCACCTGTATGACAGTGTATAGTTGTGAGGAAGATGCGTCTTTCACTTGATCGATCCATCTGGATGGTGAACGGCCACGAGATCTTTTTTCTTCTATCTCTCTTCTTTGTGTGACCAAACACGATCAGTTTCTCCAAGTTCTCATCACCTCTGCGCAGTGTATTGTATGTATCCTATATTATTCACAGTAACTAATATATATATATATAAAGATTAATCTCTATTTCCCTTGGTCACGGCATCACGCGTGAACGGCTGGACCGATTTCGCTAATTATTTTGTTGTTGTGTTTGTTATTGTCAGGAGAATGTAATTATGAAAGAAAAAATTGCGCGAAAAATTAGAAATTTAAGAATACTATTCTTGCAATCGCAATTTTTTTTTCAATTCAAACTTTTTTGATGTAACCTTATGGTGTTTGACATAACATTGACAGATTGCGTGCTACATACTAAAATATAATTCATAACAAATTCTTCGATCGCAGTTATTATATTGATAAAATACATATAAAATATTGACAGTCGCTAATTGTTTGTGGCGTTAATCTTGAAAATCCATGTTTTAGACATGGCGGGTTATATGTCGCCTGTTCCCATATTGGAATACCAACAAAATTGTTCATATACGCGTCAGAAAAACAAACAAAGATTGTTGTATATCATAAAGCATTTTTAGTTAATTATACCAATTCGAAATCAATATTCTTAGTTAAGACAGGACAACGTCTGTCGGGTCCTCTTAGACCCAAAAAGTAGACCACGTGGGTCACGCACAGGAGGCTGATCACCTACATGCCTATTAGATTGAAGATCATGAAACAGATGCAGAAATCTGAGACCCAGACCTAAAAAGGTTGTAGCGACACTGGTTTTTTTATTAATCGAGCACTTCCTTCAAATTTTGTCTGTACCAATGAAGTTTGCTTTCTAAATATTCGCTATTAAAATAGAATGTCGTGAGAATACCAATGTGTCAGACACAAATGTTGATCACCTACTTCGGACGTATTAACCACAACTAATCATATTTTTAAGGCACTTTTAAAACCAGTTGCAAACTCTAGTATTTCCGAACCAATTAGACTTGGTCCTTCAAGAGCGTACCAATTCTTAAACGGATTGTTTTCTTTCGAAGCCAATGTGAGTGTTGATGGGCGGCGGTATACCTTAACATCTCGTGAGCCTCCAACTCATTGTTATATAAAAAAATAAGAAAACTAAATGATTACGAAGCAGACACAAATCTTACCTAATCTGACCTAAAAGGTTGTAGCGCCATTGGTTATTTTTAAACATTATATGTCTTTAACTCTATAAGTTTATATTTTGTATTTTACCACAATGGCCCACACACATTGCGTCTGCTTATCGAGCTCCACGTATAAAACCACAAACATTTTTATGAGAAAACTAGAAACTGTTCTTGTCCCTCCAGAGATGGAACCTCGGTCCGTGTGACGCCAAATGGCGTGGAACGGTCCCCGGGCATCTTCATCTCCAGACTGGTGCCTGGGGGACTGGCTGAGTCCACTGGCCTACTGGGAGTCAACGATGAAGTGTTAGAGGTCAACGGAATTGACGTTTCTAATAAGACCTTGGACCAGGTGAGGACGTTACTCAATAAAATTTTATACATTTAGTTCTACTCTTATAGAATAATCTAGAAATAAAAATTACAATTAATAAAACATTACTTTCTCAGTACCCTATTTCAAGAATATGTAATGTTACCTAACATACATCTACACTACATCATCTGTTCTTCTTTGTAATTAAAGAAGGACAGACAATAAGTAAAGTTATATTGTATTAAGGGCCAAGTCGTTTCTTAAGTACTGTCTCTTTTCATCCCATACAAGTTGTGAGAGAAAGAAAATAATATTTTTTACACTATGTATATCTACAATAAATTAAAAAGACTGCTTAATATCGTCCCGTTCATTCAAATTTAAAAAAAAGCTGTTAACGTGTAGTTGATTAATATACATTTCACTCATTTACTGTCATGCACACACTCTTTCACTCACATGCACCCACACACTCATTCATAAATAATCGCCCACACACACACTCATTCACAAATAAACGCCCACACACACACACTCTTTTTCTCTCTCACACACACTCCTTCACTTACACGCACCCACACACTCATTCACTATTAAGCACCCACACACTCACTCATTCACTAACATGCACTCAAGGAATTTGTTATAACCAGTTTTTAAACATTTCAAATTTGTAAATAAAAAACAATTATAAATATTTATTTTGTTATAAAAGAGCTGGGAACGTATTTTTAATGTAAAAGGGTTGCCAAATCTTACACATTATAATGTAGTAACATATATTATTTATGCCTTTCAGGTGACAGACATGATGGTAGCGAATTCTTCGAATCTAATAATAACGGTTCGTCCAGCGAACCAACGAGCGGGCCTACCGGTCGTTGAAGCCAGTCGTAACTCACAACCTTCGAGCGAGCCCGACGAAGATAGGTAATATAGATTTAGAGAATATTAAACATTAAACAAGAAAATGTCTTAATCATGTTATCACACAATACAACGCAAACACACATTTTTGTGTCTATTTCTAAGGATAAAAGGAATTTATATATCTGTATTTGTCTTTCACGAAACTAGGTATATGATAAGTTTCATCAAAATCGGTTCAACAGTTTTTGTAACGCTTTTCTTGACTGGATATAAAAAAAAATATTAATTTATTTTTAAATTAATTAATCGTTATCATAAGCCGTGAGCTTGGTACCTGTCAAAATTAATGTTTTGTCTGGTTTCTAATCTCTCAGATTCGACCAAGAAGACCAAGACGAGATTGTAGACCTTACGGCTGTGACCCTGCAGGACCAAGAACACACTTACCAGCCTCTGGCTAAGGATGATGGCCAGATACTTCATCTCTAGTACATACTTCAGAGGTTTCGGATAATGAAAAGTGAGGGTAGTCCTGCGTATACGCTAAAATGAGGGTAGTACTAAATGAGATGAAATTAGTTATAAGGCATAGTAAAGCAATTTTTTGTGACTTTTTGTGATTATGAAACCTTGTCAGCCGTATTGTTAACAGATATCGTCCAGGTAACCCTAAGGAAACTCTAAACTCTCTTTTAAACGGAGATAAGCATGAATAACAATTATTGGTTTAAAATAAATATATAATTAATTAAAATATCCTTTTTGAGGTATAGTATATGTTATAAAGCGCTTATGTAGATGATATTTTTAAAAAAATCAATAAAATTGAAAAGTTTTGTACGAAATTATCAAAGTCAAAAGTCAATTCAAATTATACCAAATCAGTAAGAGTCTCACTTTGTGGAACCAGCTGCCAACTGAAGTATTTCTGAACCAATTCGACTTAGGGTCCTTCAAGAAAAGAGCGTACAAATTTTTAAAAGGCCGGCAACGCACTCGCGAGCCCTCTGGCATTGAGAGTGTCCATGGGCGGCGGTATCCCTCCTGCCCGTTTGCCCCCTATTTTATTTAAAAAAAAGAAGTATTCAGTTCCACTTAGGGTCATTCAAGAAACGAGCGTACCAATTGTTAAAAGGCCGGCAACGCACTCGCGAGCCCTCTGGCATTGAGAGTGTCCATGGGCGGCGGTATCCCTCCTGCCCGTTTGCCCCCTATTTTATTTAAAAAAAAGAAGTATTCAGTTCCACTTAGGGTCATTCAAGAAACGAGCGTACCAATTGTTAAAAGGCCGGCAACGCACTCGCGAGCCCTCTGGCATTGAGAGTGTCCATGGGCGGCGGTATCCCTTCTGCCCGTTTGCCCCCTATTTTATTTAAAAAAAAAGAAGTATTCAGTTCCACTTAGGGTCATTCAAGAAACGAGCGTACCAATTCTTAAAAGGCCGGCAGAGCGCTTGCAAGCCTTCTGGCAGTACGAGTGTCCCACTTACTCATGTTTTCCAGTACTGACTCCAGAAATATTTCATGAAATAATTTGCTTAAATAATCTTAATTGCTGTGCTATACCTTATTCCGTATTTTTTGTCGATTTTAGGATGAATTGTGTGACACGTTTTTAGCGTATTTGGACTTCCGTCGAACTCGTATCTGTGACTACGTTAATACCTTAAAAACAGTTAAATATTGATTTGTGGATATATGCAGTACTATCACAATGTAACTGTTGTCGGTTCAATTGATTAACATTTGGAAATATTTTAACTTTTATCAAATCGTGGGCTTTTTCGGTAAAGGAAATTGTATTTATTATATTACATTGTTATCTCGGTACTGCAACATTCCTAGTGTATCATCATCGCATTTATCATTGGTTATAGCTTTGTTAGAAATAAAAAGTTCCTTCGACGGCCTTAACGTATTGATAAAATTGGTCATAATTTGAGGTATTAGTCTTCATAGACAATAATTTTCATTGATGTCGTCAAGCATTCCATTACTTTAATAGTTTTCCAGCATTCCATATGTTCTCACCCCGCGATCGATACTTGGAGAAAGTATGACTCGTTTGTCGAATCCTACTTTTGACGTAAAGGTCATACTTAGCTCTGACCGACTCGGAAGGACCATTTAGAAACGTATTGTACTTAAGTATTGTATTATACAGACAATGATGCTTTAGACTAAGACTTCACTTCCTATGGAAGGTGCTAACGTTCATGTTTTCGAGTTTAAAATTATAAAAAAGTAAGAATTTATAGTATTCGTTAATTTATTAATCATTATAGTTTTGCGAATTTGTTAATAACATTCCATTTAAGGTTAGTAGTGCCTTGAATCTCTTTACTGTTGCCAATCGATTTGCTCGAAATGTTTCGTCATTGTCGAAGACAGTGTATAGTCGGTGGCCTAATATTGTGCCTTGTGAGACTCCTTAGCAATAATTTATATGAAACATTTTTACAACTATATATCACATATTCTTAGTTGTTTTATACAAATTTAGATGTAAGAGGATTTTAATCGCGTTATTAATCCAAATATAAGCGTGAACTGGAAGGGTTTACGACAATTTGTCAATGATGCTTTTATATTAAGTTACTCTTGTCGTCTTAGTTTAGTTTAGATCAAAGCATTTTAGTTTAGAGCTTATTTTAGTTATCACTATATACTCCTAAGAATTTAATGGTAACGCCACATATCAGTAAGAATCGGAAAAGCAATCGTTCAAGTGCTTACGTCAATTAAAATTCTTCTCATACTTTAACAGACACGTAAATGTCAAATGTCAAATCTTTACGATCCAGATGTTGACGTTTACATTTATGTGAATAAATAACAGTTAAATAAGGAGAATCGATGAATACATTCCATAAACGTTTCGTTATAAAAACGCACAGTTTTCAGAAACATGTGCAAAGCTTTTGTATTCGTGATTTTGTAATTTTGTAGTTTTTTTTTTTTCAAGTATTGTTTATAAGTATTAGATGCATCGTTACTGTGTTAAGGGCCTACAACTATTTTAATATTAACCGACATTATATCACAATAGGATCGCGTTTATAAGACTTAAAATTTGTTTAACGCACGTTAAGCTTTTATTAAATAATAAAAAAAAACATTAAGATCCGAATTCCAATAATTACAGCGATCAAAAACCGAGGTTAACAAATGGTGATATTTTTGCAATTTCGATGTAACTATATATCCTACCTTGGGAGACAAAAACTCAACATTAAAGTCTGTATTAAAAAACAAAGCTATTTTTGCTGGAAATAAATATACAAACAATAACAACTTATAAAAATATAGTTAAGAAAAATATAAAAAAATGTCGAAGAATGGTGTTTTGAGGTCAAAGATGATATTCAAAATCAAAAGTTTTTATTTCAAATAGGCCTTTGCAGGCTCTTATGAAACGTCTAGTTGCACGGTTCCAAAAAGTGGGTCTCATGGAGAAGAACCGGCAAGAAACTCCATGGACACTCTTTTCAACAATGGCTTAAGGATATGGATATTCGGCTGTATTGTCTATGAAAAAATCTTAAAATAGTTGTTGTCCTTAAAATTCATTTATTGTCTTCTGAATACATGAAATCCGGAGAAAACGTCAAGCATTTATGCTAATTAAATCAGTATTTATTGTATTATCTGGATGTACTTAAAATTGAAATTTTACAGTGGTTTTTAATTGGCTCAATATATTGGTCAAAATATAAGGATGAATTATATTGTTTACTAGATATATTTACACCTTAATTTACTTGCGTTGTATGTAATTAAATATTCTTATTGAGGCTGGTTTTTAATTTCAACTGTTACCCGTTATTTATAGTTATAGTTGTTTAGTTGCATATGTGGAATGAAGTGCAGCTAAACAAACTAAAAAATCTTATAAACGGTCAAGTTTTAGTCAACAAACTATAGAATATGGGTGTTGATTGAGTCTCTTTAGAGTTACTGAACAGTTAGCTGTCCCAAACAGTCAACAGAATTTAAAAAAACATCTTCTGTATATCATATTTACTGAAATTAAGCTCTTAATTAGATTTCACAATTCGATATAATTATAAAATACTCCAATTTCAAATATTAAAGGCTCAAATATTTTTTTTATCTTTCCTTGAGTAGACCTATTCAAATATTTAATAAATTAAATATATAACATAGATAGAAAAGCACTCCAGTATGTACTTAGTTACATTACCTTGGTCATACCTTAAAAGGTATAAAGATAATGAATACTTAAAACAAAAATAGACGAGTCAGGCGTGCCAAGTAGATTTCGTCAATTTCAACCTGTCTTATTTATATAGACAACGCAATCGTTTGAAACTAGCGAAAATACAACTAATTTACGCGTGAAAGTAAAATTTATTATATCTGTTTTACATATACGTCTTCTTTACAATTTGATAATACTTAATAAAAGTTTATTTTCAACCTTAAATCACTGTAATAGAAGCAAGTATATTAATTTCAGCCGCATATAAGATTAAGCCAAGGTCTGGGTCTCCAGAAATAAATATTACTCCAGAATCAAACGGTGCCAAGTTTTACGTTGTGTCGTCAGTCAATTGAAGAAAAGCGTCGCAGATGGACAATCGTGTTAAGTGCCAGTGCGAAAAGTGTTTATGTGCGTATTAATAAACAAATTCATATCACAATTTTTTACCATAATCTGTGATTAACATATTCGAATTTCAAATTTTGGCGGCAGCGAAAAAAATGGAAGACGATTATTACCACGTGGTGACAAGGATGGAAGACATAACCGAGCAGGACGACAGACACCTAGCGGGCGCGCGGAAAGAAATAAGAAATGATTTACACATTATTATACCTGAAAACCCGTTCCCTGATGAGGAAGTGGACGCATACCCACCTCTAAAATACTCCTGGGTAATTCCCGAAAAACTTGCAGCCATGGCATTTCCACGACACAAGGAGAATGTACAGTTTTTAGTTAACCAAGGCATAACACACCTGATAACACTGACGGCGGGAAAAAAGCCGCCGATAGACGATATACCGAGATTGCGATGGACAGAGATACCCGTCGAAGAGTTCGGGGTCCCCACGGTAGAACAAATCGAGAAATTTATTGATATTTGTAAGAAAGCTGATAAAAATGGAGAGGTGAGTTTATAGTCAGTAAAATAAAATCATCTATTAGGGAAAATGGCAACAACCACAAGAAATTTGTTCTAAGGTGTCAACAACATCGTGCATTAAGTTGGCAAACACATGAAAAATTATTAGTCAAACAAAAAAAGCTGCGAATGACGTTTAAGGCGTGTATATTTCTTTATTACGATAAAATTTATGTTTATATTATACTCGAAATTTTTTATATTTATTCTGTTGCGCGATCTGATCTGTGAAGTTGTTTGGCGGTTAAAATCACTGTTTTATTTTGAACCTTCGATATAGAAATCATTTAATCGTCCTGCATTCTACGTTCGTTTCTGAATACATATTATGCTCACCAGTTAGTTCTTAGCCTCAGATACAGAGACAAATTTACGTCTAAATTTGCTCTACCAACTGTTTCATGTCTCTTAAATATTAAGCATTATTTTGCCGATGTAAATGATATAACGTTATTGGGCAGGTGCTCGGCATCCATTGTCGTCAAGGACGCAGCAGATCTGGTGTGATGCTGGCTTGCTACTTGGTACACTTCCACAGATTCCATCCCGAGCAAGCGTTAAACGTCATCCGGATGATACGACCAGGTAATTCATTTATTATTTAAAATTGAATACATACGAAAAAAGAAATGTGTGCGTGTACACACGTAAGAAATGAATCTTCTTTATGACCTTATTTTTCGAAAAATGATCTACTATATGCAACTTGATAGAAATTGGTTAAATAAAGTTAAATAAGATAAAGTTTAAAACATAAGGCTTTTATTATTATAGACTATGAATACAAATAATACAATTATTTCATTTTACTTTATTACTACTAAGATTATTACAGATTTTCATTAATTGTAAAATTATTATTATTATCATTGCTATCGTTATTTTATATTTTTGTTTTTAATGGCTTCAAATCTCTTCAAATCAAACGTGGTAGGGACAAGAAAAATGTGACGCATAACCGAAAAAATGTGGTGGTATTTTTTTTTACAATGCCGATAAAGTGGAACTTAAAAAATTATTTAAGCAGACAATCTTAAGTCCATGTGGTTATTGTGTTACAAGATTGTCCTAAATATATTAGTAGATTATTTTTAAAGTACAAATGTATATTCATTATTAATTCATAATTATAATGTCGACGGAGTCAGCAAGACTTATTATTATATCGACTTAGGGTCCTTCAAGAAAAGAGCGTACAAATTTGTAAAAGGCCGGCAACGCACTCGCGAGCACTCTGGCATTGAGAGTGTCCATGGGCGGCGGTATCACTTAACATCAGGTGAGCCTCCTGCCCGTTTGCCCTCTATTTTATAAAAAAATATTCGTAATGGGCGGATAGATAGTCCCTATGTGGTGTCGTCAATTTCTCTAAGAATCCTTCCACCGTATGCGACAAACGTTACCTGCATTCGCCGATGTTTCGGGGTTTACCTAATGACACTAATTATGATGATGCTGATATTTTCCACCTCACCAAAGAGGATGTAAGGAAATATTTGATGAGGCAGTATGACTTTGGCTTTCTTTAGCAGTAACAATTCACTTGTTTCATTGAAATATTTGTCTGCAATTTTCTTTTCGTTTATTGATGACTTAATTATGTTTTCTGTTTCATATACATTGTTTAACTTTCCACTATTATAGCCAGCATGTTGTTCGGACTCCCCAGCACAAGTCTTACCAGAGATACAGCTCCCTTGCGCATCGTGGCAAGAATTATAAAAACAATCCACACCTACAAAAGCAAATATTGTAGACGCAGTGTCACATTTGTTGCCAAAAGCTTATTATGGCAATACATTATTATTATACGTCTTTTGTTGGCCCCACACAGATCGATAAGATCGTCACCAGGCTTTAAAACGCTCAGTTTTGGCAAATTTCTTCGTAAGTTTGATTTATATTTTTGTAGGCGTGGAGTTGGCTGACATTTTGAGTATCATCTCATACTTTGAAACTGCCGGTTTCCTCAGCGTACTTTCTTCCATAGTACTAGAAACATTTGGGGTTCAAACGTCAGGGTTCAAATGTACGAACTGGAAATGCAAGACAACTCAATAGTAGAAGCTTAGACCATGTTCTCTAATTTACAGGTTCCTGTGACTTTGGCGATCAAGAAGAGGCTGTCGGCAGATATTACGAACGACTAACAGAAAATAATCCTTTAAGATTTGGTGTTAGCGGCGACGTTATGGAAGAATTTATAGAGGCAGCAAGGGAGTATACTAAGAAAATGCTTTAGTTGCAATGTTTAATCTAATTACAGATTGTAACTCACTTTCAATTACGTGAAACTTTATAAGGAAATAGTTTATAAACTTAAAATAATAATAAAACTTAAAGCGTTGTGTTAATTTAAAGGTCTACTCCATCTAGGTCTGTTACTTGTGACAAATGAATTATGCTGAGGTTTAGAAGTCGCTTTGCCATTTGCGGGTTAACTGCTGGCCTGCAGTCCACATTTTGCAACCATCTCTGATTTTGTAGTACTGTGAATCTTTGGCGAATCCGATTTCGCGCTAAGCAAGGGGCTCTTTGCAATCTCGTCTTCAACATTATTGCTGAGAGATCCTCTGTGTCCCTTTAATAGTTGTTGGATACGAAAATATTGTTATCTACTCTATGTATAGGTGTGTTTCGTGTGACAAAAGTAGTTGCGTCTACGGCTAGAATCCTGTCTTTTTTTTTAATAAAAAATCGAACTAAATATCCTGTCAAAGCCTTTTGACAGAACTGTTTTTTTTTAAAATAATTTTATGGCCTGGTAACGAGACAGAGCTGTTATTTCGACATGAAAATGGTCAGAATCAAAATTTGTTTGGGAACAGCTCACGTGTTGTCACGTGACAACTTTCCATATATTCTTTGGGGATGTGGCCGAGGGATTTTGCCTCAAATCTCTTGTCATTTTAATAAATTAAATGTTACATTTTTGGTTGTCAGTTGATGATTTTAAAGTTTTCCTAAATTAAAAATGATATGTATCAATAATGCTAGCGGCTCTACAGACGCTATTAAAAAATATTTTTTTTTTACTGTGAGCAATTAATTTGATCGTTTGATGAGCGTAATTGCGGAAATTGTAAATTCTGTTCTACGTGAGACGCTTATGTTTATTTTGGCACGAATACACACGGAAACTATTTGTAAACGTTTTTCTTTGATATCACATAACAATGTTTTTATTTGTATGAAAATTGTCGATAGAGCATAATGACATGAAGGAAATAAGTTTGTGCTCATTTTATAAGTCCTGTAATTTGTGTATTTCTTAAGGCAAGTAGGTGATCAGCCTGTGCCTACAATACTGAAACATTGTTTTTTAGCCAACGTAAATGAATAACGTTATTTTTGCTGGGAAATTCGTTATCATGCGTTAACTATTAAGCCTTTATGGAATAAAAATTGTAAAGTATTTAAAATTAGGCTATATTGTTAGCTTCATTATACTAAGGTTTGTCTGTGATGCACTTTTTTTGTTGTGTACCTGATAATAAATGTTAATATCGTTTGATCTATTTGGTTTTATTCATTCCTTAAATTCAATCATAAACATGTAAATTGTATTACGGATACTTATTCATTCGTTATAGACTCCGTAAAAACATGTTTTAAGATATATGGTTATTCGTTTCTATCAAAAAATCTATACGTTTTCAGACTTTTATAATTCAGAGAATTTGATCAGGTCAGTTGACCACGCAAAAATCTATATTTGTGCCTTGTAGAATTTTTCAATTATAATCAAACCGAGCAATCCAAATACCTAGTAAACCATTATTGATAGTTCTAGTTCTAAAAATATCCAATACAATTCATCTGCCCCATTTAAATGCATTTCGATCAATGTCGCGGTCTAGGCGCGCCAAATTGAATGCCAAAAAGTAAAATTTTGGCGCGAATCCAACTTTTGTCAAACTTTCGATTCAATCTCTTGAAATAGTAGTTTGAGACAAGTGCATAAACGTGTCAGCGGTTGGGAAAGTGAAGTGTCAATCTTATAGTAAGTATAGGTATAATGTTATTACATAATTTGGCAATATACAAGATATACTACATAAATATTCGGCTTAAATTTAAGAGGTTATAAATTTTAGAACGCTATAATGTGTTTACTTTTCAAATTGAAGAATTGGTAGCATTTAACGAGGAAAACAAACTATCTGCTGTGTAATGTGAGTGACATTGACATAACCGAATTAACAGGAATATAGATAATAGATGATTATGGTAAAGAGTTGTATAAACATTTGTATGTGTTGCATAGATATTGCAATAAATTAAAAAATATATATAATTTTATGTTTAATAATTTTATAGATAAAATGTCAACACTACGAGCAGGACCTAATGTAAAATTAGCAAAAATCTTCTACAAATATGCAGATAGATCCGAAAAGGTTCAAGAATCGGAAATTATTAAGGAAACTCCAAACGGAATTGAGAGTGGTAAAGAGGAGACGCAAACGGTGGTAGACGTCGAGGCCTACCCTCCTTACAACTTCTCATGGTTCGTAGAAGCAAAGATTGCCGGTATGGGGTGGCCACAAACAGTAGAAAATTTAAACTTTCTGGTTAATGCTGGTATTAATCACATTATAACTCTATCTCCGGAAAGGATACCTCCAGTTATGGAATGCAGGAAATTAAAGTGGACTCTTATAAAGATTAAGGAGTTTAGCGCGCCATCTTTAAAGCAAATTGTGAAGTTTATTGAAATCTGTAAGAAAGCAGAGATGATGGGAGAGGTAAGATATCTTAGACCTGTGCATCCTAACCTTTTTTTGTAGCCTGCCGCACCTTTCCCTTTCTAAAACTCTTTTGCCCCTTATACATAATTTTTAATATTAAAAGATTTACTTGTTCATTTAAAACACTTAAATGATAGGTTTTAGGAATAAATTATTAGGATGAACGAAACGCAGTTAGTAAATTTTCAAAACATATAATGAAAAACTAAAATTACAAATAACTTTAATAAATTTTAGAACACAACAATCTAATTGCACACTGTGGGGCGTAGGCCCCACATTGGCAAACACTGTCTTGGACCTTAACGAAGTAATAATAATGCCAATTAGTATAAGTAATTAATTTATTAGTACGGCTGAAACGTGTCTCAAGAAAGGTTAAACTGTTTTCTGAATGAACTTTAAAATTTTTATCAAAGCGTGATATTAATCTATCTAAACCTAAAAATACATAATATTAATCTTTAACTTAGTGTCTCTAGTGTGTCGTGGGTGACACCGACCAACCATCTGTTCTTCCAACTTTCCTTGTCCATATTTTCCCAGTTAAGGTTTTTATTTCGTTCTCCCACCTTCGGCACCTCGGCAACACCAATAGCAACACATAAACATGGAAAGCTGCAATAGTTAAGGAATGTCATACTGTTCATCAGTTTAAAATATTTTCAGACTGTAGGGGTGCATTGTCGTCACGGGCGTGGCCGGACCGGCACAATGCTCGCGTGCTACCTCGTATACTTCCAGAACATGGCTCCAGAAAGAGCCGTTCTCACTACTCGATTGAGAAGACCAGGTGAGAACAGTGTCGGATTAGCCATATAATAAGAGTAGCAAATGCTACGGGCCTCGCCAATTTGGGCGCCCCCCTCTCCCGTCACCGTAAAAATTTTTTTTAGATCGGAGCGTAATATATCTTGCTTCACTTACACTTAAAGATCTAAAATTCGATTTTGTCAGATTAAATCGTAAAAATAAGTAAATTTAATTTAAAAGTAATTTTATTTTATTTTACAGACTTTTTAGCGTACGGTTCTAATGTTTAATTATAATCGATCGACCTATACAACATCTATCTTTCAAGTGGCCAGGTTTTGTTTTTGTAAGAACGTCTTTATCTCTTTGTTAAATATAGAGCATGATTTGGTTAAAGAAGTCTATATTGAAAATTTTACAATCACTCAATTTTCCGATCCAGATAAATTTATTCGTAACGGTTTTATTTTATTCAATATCCTAAACTTGAGAAGCAAAAGCAAAGCAAGGGCCACTTGATAGAATTTGCTACAGGCCCCGCGCTGGCTTAATACGGCACTGTGTGGGAATTGGAATTCCTACTTTAGACACGTAACTTTAACACAATATGGCTTAATAAATGTAACTCTTAATAATTACCAACAGCGAATCTTTTACAAAACATCTATTATATCTAGTTAAACTGAATAAAATTTCAGGTTCCTGCGAAACATATGACCAAGAAAAAGCTGTATGCTATTACAATGATTGTCTTCGAGGAACAATTACAAAGCCTGATTATCGACTGGTGGATGATAAATTGTATTTTGACTACACCATGAAGTATACCTATGATAGAAGTTCTGATGACGATTTAAGTGATGTGGGGGATGAAAGTGAACAGAAAACACTTAAAGAACGAGTTGATGAAGCAATATTAAAAGTTAAACCAAAAACAAATGCAATGGTTATAAACCACAAAATTTATTTTTAAGTTTATATTATACAGCAAATTTATGTAATGTTCTGCATATTTATTGAGGAAAGAGCTTTTTTATGTAATAAAAGAGCCTAAGGGCAATTGCCAAAGTACCATGGTATATAACCAACAACAAAGTTCACGAACACCTTGAAATGAGAAAAATGAAAGGGTCAGTATATTCTTGAGCTAGAAGACCTCTAGGCAGGAGATGATTAGATGCTTCTAGTGGCAAGCCCCTCAACATGACAGCACCACAGCATATATTTGTTCATAGCCTTAGGGCTGATAGCAGAAGAAAAAAAAGTATTGAAGACAAATTATAATAACAGTATTAATCATATAGACTCTTTATTAGATACCTTCTTACTAAATTTACAACATACATATACATAATATGCAAACAATAACAGTTTTAAAACTTATATAAATATTACTTTGAAATTATCATGATACAAATAAAAAATCTCCATCTTGAGAGATATACTATTAATGTAAGAGTATTTTAGTTGGAGAATGAAACATCTGTTATAAGAATTTTTATTTTATTTTGTATAATAATAAAGCATATGATCCTTGAATTCTTATGGTAATAAGAGATTATAGCCGCCGTATCTGACATCCAAGTAAGCCAGGTTGAGCCCAAGGTCTAGGCACCACAGTGATGCTTTGTACTATTTGGTCCCGTCTTACTTTTAGTTGAATCCTCTGTCCCACTGAATGAGACACTATTTGATGCAACTGTGTGACATCAGAAAAATTGTTATGGTTTATTGAACCAAATTGCAGAATTTCATCATTTTCACATAGCCCCTGGAATTAATAAATAAAAATTAGCTATATGGTTATGTGTTAAGTAAATGGAATAAATGATTATTTCATTTATTTATTTAAACATAATGATTATATGTCACATAATCATCTAACTACATAACACATGATATTACTCAAATACAAAAACTTTTTGGATTTAACAACTTTAACATCAAAAATACCTTCAATGATGATATATAGAGTATGCATTTCAATTTACAGCTGCAGGTGTAATATTAATATAGCACAAGACTTACTGCAATATCGGCTGGTGATCCTTCTTGTACAAAACCAACAGTAGCAAAGCTTTGGCTTGTATCATCACCATTTGTGAATTGTGTATTATGGCCATTGCTAGTTCCATTAATATAGCTTGGTGCAGTTCTAGGTGATGCTCCCTGCATGACAGGCCCCACATAACCAGAATGGACCTCTGTCAAGCCTCGCTCAATTTGTTTCATAAGCTCTTTGTGGTCATTCTGTAAGCCTGTAATAATTATATTAGAAAATGCTACATAAATGACTCAGCAGTAATTGCAGAATGGATCAACTAGGTGTTTTTTATTTGTAAACAGAGGCGGGCAAGTCACTGTAAAACAAAGTACATTGAAAGTAATTATTACTAATTTAATATCTTTGATAGGCATTACGAGTAGGGCAAGAAATATCCATACGTACAAATTATCCGGTGCCTGGCATGTCTAACTTTATAAACATCAATATCGTTTCGAGGGTATCCTTGATTATCTACCAATGGGTCGTTCATACCCACATTACTGGTTTCCAAAATTGCAGTTTGATCTCTGATCTCACTTTCAATTCTATCTTTTTCCTGCATTAGTTTCAAAACTCTATCTCTCGCTGGTCCATCCATATTCAATCCAACCATTTTAGTTGTTTACCTTAAATAGTAAACCACTTTTTATATAATCTAAGGAACCTTTTGTTTAGTATATTGTATATGCGCTGACTTACTTCAAATACTCAATTTAAAATTATAGGTATAGGAAAAAGTTGGTAATTGGTAAACTTGGTCTTGTATTCGTTTTGAAGTTGGACCACAATCACAATTCCCAAATAAAATTGACAATTTACATATTTTTATATTTGACCACAGAATACTACGTAATGTTTTTACATAGTAAAGATGTTCTAGAGTTTTACCTTAGATTAAAAATGAGAAGACAGATTTATAATACTTGCACATTCTAGAGAGCGGACCATTCTGGGATACATTGTTGTTACTTGAGGGTATCAATAATAGTTGTGGGATACGCACAGAACGCGTCGGTATCTTGATATCAAGTTTATCTGTCAAGTGAGCCATTTCCTATTTTATACAAAGTGCACAGATCGCTCATCCACCTCCTCCTTTCAAGACTTACCATCTGAAAGTGTGCAATACACCGGTCATATTGATTTATTTTGCACCTAAGACACGTAAAGCTCTAAAAAGCCGGCTTTGTATTGATTCTTCTCTATCTGTATGAATTTTGTATAACGGGGCCCATACAGATAAACAGTACTCAACAACTATGGTTCTCACGAGAGAGCTGTATAAAACAATCAAGGATTCGGCTCGCCTGAACGGTTTAGCGACTTTAAGAATAAAGGACAACATCCGGTTAACTCTACAGATATGAACATAACGAGGTCTAAATGAAATAACAAAGTCGAATATTACTCCCAATTCTCGAATCGCCTCAACTCTATCCTTAACATTAGAGTGCTACTGGATAGGGTTCCTACACTTCTTAATATTCAGAGCCATAGAGTTTTCATCGCACCAAGCAGAGATAGTATTAATATCAGATTGAAGGGCTTCAATCTCTTTCTCTTTGTCTGAAAAACGGGTAACGGTTCACACCCGCGTAAAGCAAGCCGTCCGTGGTTGCAGCCGTACGTTTCTTAATATTTTATTAAAATATTATCAACAGTTTAATCATTGAAGTAAAGTAATAAAAAACAAGTAATTGTTACATTTTAATTTGAAATCAATTATGAGATTTTTAACTGCAGCACGACACATTTACAAAAAAATATAGTAAGTTTTTGTAAATAAACTTACTATAGTTTGGATTTTACATAAATAACAAATATAACAATGATTTAAATAAAATGACCAGATTAATAGTTTTACAATAATAACTATACTTCTAATAATAGACGCTTAATAGTAGTCAGAAATATGAAAAATTAAACAAGTAAATGTGAGTGTTGGTTAACATTATAAGGAAGGTTACACATTAAAGCGTTCTTTTCATATATAAAAGTATTCTTAGATTATTAAGTAAATGTCTTTTGTGTTGACAAAATGTACTTTAGTATGCTTAAAAATAAAAAAGTCCGCAGTGGAATTTCAATAAACTGAGCATAATTTTGCTTAATTAGTACTCAACGACTCTGGCGACAGCCGCCGAGTACAAACTTTATAGACATTCACAATTAATATTGTGCAATCAAAAACACATACATACGTAATCAATAAAACACAAACAGAATATACGTTGTATACACGAAAAAACATGATTGTGCATTACAAAGAAATTATCCCTATTATCACCTGTCATTTATTACCGACAACCATTTGAGCACCGCAACTCCGCGAGTATAGTCTGGCGTTACTATGTCACAGACAACGGTGAAAAAACCGTAATCGATAATTACACGTACAAAAAATATGGTCCCTAAAGAAAAAAACAAATAAAAATTTAATCACATTTGTCTCTATTTCGAGACGAATTACGTATTATACCCTAAAAATTATGGCAACATTGACAATAAATAAGACAAAGGAATATTCACAATAAAGAAATAGTTTTGGAAACGATCAAATAGACTATAAAACTTAGTCGAATAGAATTTGCTCGGTAGAAAAAAATACAAGGCAACAAGTGCAGACTTTGTGTTTATTACTACATCTATACTTACTACAAGCCATTTTCGTAAGCTTTTAAGCTTCGCGATTCGCAAATATGTTATTTGTTAGTTTGGTGTCATTTTGACTCAATTAGGCTTGTTACAATTTGTTAGATAATTTTTTAGCTATTATAAGTTTACACGTTCGCAAATAAAAATCAGGCGTGTCAAACGTCAAAACGACAATCAGCATTTCAACCGTTATTTAAAATCGTCTATAGTCGGAATGGTTCTCGTTTATCTGTGGTTCGTGTTGTTGTCGATGTACGTCGAGTGACTGGTGTTGTCGGCGTACCGCTATCAGAGGCATCTGAGGTCTTGCGCAGCAATCTCGAAACTGCAGTTTGCTGACCAGAACGCACTGGTGTGGTGCTTCCCGAAGGTGTTCTTTGCCTGTCACAGAAGACGTTTAAAGTACCCAGTGAAACATTATTACACCATGCAGCAAGCTCAACACCCACGACTATCTAAAACACAACTAAAGAAGTAGGCCAATCGTAATTACGAAGGCTTATAATAACGCACATAGCAAAAAACAAACCTATATGTAATAGCATTGTTACGCCCATGCCAGAAACAACAAACTAAATTACGAAGTACACAGCCATAGATTACCTAGATTGATTAGTGTTAGTGATGTGCTCCTTAGGTACTGGTATACGACTTCTGCCAGTTGTATGTCCATCGGCTGAGGCAAACGACCCACTCCTATGCAGATGATGTTAGCGAGCACAAAGATAGACATTAGGGACAGATTATAAGAAAAATAGTTTTATTAGTGCACATGTATTTGAATAGACTATACAATACTCAGTAACGAGAACTCTTTGATTAATATAATTAAAAAACAAAGGTACGTCGATGTAAAGAACATTGTGTGCTCGAGTGCCTACTTAACGTCTAGGAGGGAGTGCATGTGCAGTAATAAAACTGATTATAAAAGGCACAGATTAAAGCTTGATAGAAGAATATACATTTCCACAAAACGTGAACGTGACAAATCACTTACAATGATTTGCAGCAAGCCAAAACTATGCTAATGTTAGTATCTCTAAGCCTAAAATTAGTAGATTATGCTTCAAGCTATAATCACGCGACAAATACGCAAGCTAATATGATTCATGGAATTGGGTGATATTTAAAAAGTGATGATCCAATAATAATGTTTGTAACTATCCGGAATCTGTGAGGCAATGGATTGTGTGGAGAAAATGAGTATCAAAAACAATCGGGCCAAAACAAAGCTAACACATGAAAGCCTGTACCCTTTAGCGTCGCGTTGTGTCGGTTTGGAAGCATCACCGCTCGACTCGCTAATATTACTCTCATATTCATTGTCGCTCGTCATTCCCGATATACTGAACAGGGAGGAATCGTCTTCGGGACTTCTTTGGTCGGATTTCGGATCTTGGGACATGGGACTGGGATCTTGCGAGGTCTCTCTGGACTTTCCAGACTTTAGCCTTCGCTCAGCCGATACCGATCGCTGCGATCGGTTGCCGACGTAAATAGGAATTTTCGTGGTACCTTGAGTTTGGAATGCAGGATGATTATGGGATAAAGATTTAGGAGGTTCAGAGGCCATCGACGATGGCTGGGAATGTGTAGAGCTGTTTTATCCATGTTAGAATCGATGCATGTGGAAAGGAAAATATACAATTTATTATAATATTATACGATACAATAAAAATACTTGATAATATTGGTTAATTTAACACAAATATAGCCTTTGAAAGCCTTGTTAAATTTGTCCGTGCATGCCGTTTGAAAGTGTTGCCACCACCAAATGTTCAATGACTAAATACATCAGATGACGGACAATATAGAAAACTAACTTTTGCCCTGTAAACTCAAAACAACCCCACCAATTTTCGTGCTTCACAAGTGCAATCAAACAAATTACTGTCACAATTTGAATTTCTTTCTTAATTTAACAAAATATTAATTGATGCATCGATCAAAAAATATTATAATATTTTTTTATCGATGCATTCATGTGGTAATCAATTTTTTCAATAACAATAATTCAAATTGCGAGACTAGCACCACCCCAATCAAAACTTTTACTATCATTTGACAGTGTACCTCACTAGAGCAGGCACCGGTGACAATGTAGGAATACTGCAAGTGCGGTACATCGCTCCGCTATGATACCTGCCCGGACCCGGACCAATTCATGTTACCATATATAATCAATAACATTTTTACAGAATTTTGAACAAAAAATGTGATTTTATCTAAGTAGGTTAGAACTATATTTAATGACACAGAAAAGTATAAAATTTGGGTAATCCGTAAATTATCTGCCTTTGGCTTGGAATTTTGGCAGAAAATCTAAATTTATTATTTTACTCCCCTAAAAACGTCGAAAATTTAATAATTACAACTTACGCAACTCTGGGTTCAATAGGTAAAAAATATAAGAGAAAATAAATCTCACCTTCCACTAGCTGGTGTCAGAATACCAGTGGGTGTTCGTGGACGCGAGCCACCATTCGGTGTACTGACACCAAGTTTGTTGGCGGTTGCCGCGGCACGGGCAAGAGATGCCCGCGTGTTAGTCACTTTCCTCATAGGTATACGAGATGGAGTAGATACGTCATCTAGAGAAAAATGATAATAACGTTTATAGTTTATATTTAATAATACGGCAAAACAAAATAGTAGATAAGCGTGAGAAGTAATATTAACCTGTGCTGTCCAAAGATAAGTTGGATCCATGTCTAGAAGGTGGTTTTGACCCAGTTCTAGATCCGGGTCTCGAACCTGGCCTTGACCCACCAGGTGTTAAGGTAGATCTAAAAATATTTGAATACACATTAGATGAAAAAGTGGCGTAGTGTGTGTGTCGAATTACATTGGACTTATGATACATACCTGGGTACACTCGGCTTTCTATATCTTTGTCCTAATCCACTAGCGGCTTCGTTGTCGCTCAGCGAATCTGGTGTTCCCGCACTGAGCGAAGACCGTGAGGCTCGACCATGAACTCCTCCAGCCGACATTGGCACAGAGCGAGCCGTACGTTCCCTTACCTATATTTTTATTATTTTTATTGAAATGATTCAAAATATCTTGGTGGCAAACAATGGAGTTAAATGATAATCACGATGAAAACGTAAGAAAAACATCAAGGCAAATACGTGTCGTGTGCATGCCGAACTAAAATTATTTGATGATCTATTAAATCATACTAACACTGATAATAACAATTAAATTATTAATACAAACAAAACACAGCTGCTATTAGATCGAGTGCAATCAACCAGCAAACTGTCACACAGCCTAATCATTACCCAATGATATCCTGGAGAAGGTTGATATCCGTGTTGGTGTGTATAGTGGTGGGCACCCGGAGTCGTAGAACCTTGAGATCTTGAATGGCCGTAAATGAAAGCCTGCTTTGTGCCGTGCGTCGAGCCCACATGCAGCGGATACGAGCAAGGGAGCTCTTCCCTCTGTCTCAAAGCCTCAAATATTGGCCTCAACTGCTCCATAAACTCTTCAGCTAAACGCATCAATTGAAGTAGAAGTCTCATTAAGAAAGGAAGTATTTGACAGGAAAAATAGTCTTTCATAGTGCCAATCTTTTGCCGAAAACGCGGTTTTAACAAAACGATGTTACGATTAGTCCACACACTAGTCGACGGACACGCTTATATTTGTGTAATGCGGGTGTGAAGGGATCTAGAGGGAAGGACAAACAGAATACGTTACCGGAACGTCCGAACGTGTTGACGTGCCACCTCCAATCCAAGTTGCAATGGAAGACAAAAACACCAAACACTACACGAGCCAGTGAATGCTTAGCTTAGCACACTAATGCAATACGACAACGCTACGAGCTCGTTACATGCTGTTCACGACGCGATTGCCTCTTGCAAATGGATACATCTATCCATGTACAAGATTCAACAGAAAAAAGCAAAAATAAGAAAACCCAAACCGATTTGACCCTCTATAACTACAGCTGTGCGAATATGTAGTACAAGTGCGAGACTAAAAACTAAACATAACCTGTAGAGAGAAACATTACATTAGAACAATTTTAGCTAAACTTACCTTCGTTATTGGTCCAGTGGATGGAGGCGTATTTGTGTTTGAGCGTGGCGTTCGCGGTCTGAACGCAGCCATGCTTTGCGATACTCCATCGGCCAGAATAAATTGCTCCCGGAGTTCGATGTTTGTGCGTCCCTTGGCTGCATGCGGGCGGCGTCCAGTGCAGGATTAAAAGGGAAAGGATGGAATAGGGTCAAAACAAAACCGTTTGGTAAAATGAGGGGTCAAAAATTACACCAATGTGTCAAAAAGAGGAGCGTGCATCGGTTGTGAGGAAGAGGGAAAAACAACAAACAAAAATCAGATCATGTCAAACATAGGCACAAAAACGCAATAAAAAAATAAAAAAATTAAATCATTAATTTTTTAAGTGTGCAATAAGGAACAGGAACATTAAATTACAATAATTAGTATTCTCACACCAAATCAAATCAATCAATATGAATTCAAGAGCAAGATAATCAAATAAAAAATATTAATTAATGTAGAATCCTTATTGAATAAATTAAATCATTTTTTTTAATGTTAAGGTCAACCTTGCACTTGATTCAGTTAAATATAAATTAGTAACTACCTACTAAGTTAAATATTATTGATTAAGCAAACAACTTTTCAAACATGCATAATTAATAATAAATATTAGATGAAGCCAATAACTATAACCGTTATATCCACAGTTACGGGCATTCGTCTACAAAGACAATAAAATATACTGCACCTAATAAATTAAAAACATCGATAAAATTATTATATTAACAAAGTAATCAAAATAATATACCAAAATATAAAATACATTCATAGCAAACATAATATTTAAGCAACACCAATATTTAACGTATAATTAATAGGACTTGCTATGGAACTTATCTATTATATGTATTAAAAAAAAATATATTGAACATACTATGTCAAGTTTCCAAAAGCAAATCGTATTTTCTTACCGAGCGGGCAACAAGCTTCATGCTGTTCCGGTTTACTCGGATCAGGCAGCGGTAGCACTAATGATACTACTCACGTCAAGGTATAAGGGATAAAACGCAATGAAATAATATAAAAAAAGGGAAATCAGGGATGGAATGGGCAAAGCAAATACGAATTAGTTAATTAGTAGCAACATCAAAATACGAAAAAATATTTTTACTTAGCGAGATCACTATAACTAGCTTTTAGTGTGTAATGATAACCTTGCAATGAAACAAGTGATTTATTTGAACGTGGTTCGTTTTAAGTGCTAGGTGTAAGCATTATAACATTTTGTATTAATACCGTTATAATAGTTTATATTTGAAATAATATTTTATTTTCTAAGCCGCGATACTGGCAACTGGTTCACGACTGCGCAATTATGACATTCTGACAGCGCATGTCATTTCCGTCCTTCACTCTCAAGTTTTATCTCGGCCGGTTACGTTGTATCTATTGTTATTGGGCGTGTTGACTATTTGAGTAAATTAAATGTAAAAACTAAGAAAAAACATGACTGGAACAGTGTTAGAAAACCTCAGTGGACGTAAACTCGCGATACTAATATCATTTCTACTAGCATGTCTCGTGATGTGTTTCTTGATTGGCGGCTTGGTCGCACCCATGCCCGCAAATTCGCAAACTATTCTTGGAACTGTATGCAGAGATAGATCTAAAGTGAAAAATGATACGACAAAATGGTTCTACAATCGTGGCATAGGTAAATGTGAGACTGTTGACCTTACTGAAGCACAACTGAGTCACGATTTGTCTGAGACCGACATTGTTTTTGCGTTTCAATTGCCATTGCCGCGCGAGGGCATGAAAATCGACTATTCTCGGTGGCAGCAAAACTTGATTGGGGTGCTTCAAATGGATGTAAGGTATCATTCATCAATGGAGGTAACTCGACAAAGTACTATAACTATTGACGCTCGTCTAGCGTATAAAAACAAAGGAGACCCCGACGACGCCTGGAAGCTATATACGCTTTCAAGGGAAAAACGGCACTTGGACTGTGACATAAATGTCAAAATCGAAGGATATTTGTACAATTGCTCTGCCATGCCTTTATTTGAGCTTGGTTCCTTATACCATGACTATTATTTACTTAACATTCGCCTGCCAGTTGAAACAAAAGATATGAATGCCCATATTGGTCACATAGAGGACATGTGGGTCACTGCTATAAATCAAAATGGAGGATTTACTAAAGTATGGCTGTCGTTGAAAACAGTTTTCTTTCCATGTATTGTTGGAATATTGGTTTGGTTCTGGCGCAGAATACATTTATTGCAAAGAAAACCGGTTCTCTTGGAGGAGATGTTATTTGCATTGGGCATAGCTCTTTGTGTTCTAGATATGCCTATTGAATATTTAACACTGGTTTTTGACTTGCCTTTTATGTTATTATTAAGTGACATTCGTCAAGGTTTTTTTTATGCAAGTCTATTTTCATTTTGGCTTGTATTTGCTGGAGAACACATGTTAATACAAGAATCAAAAGATAAAAACAGTGTAAGGAAATATTGGCGACATTTAAGTGCTGTACTTTTGGGTTGTGTATCACTTTTTGTCTTTGACATGTGTGAACGTGGAATACAACTGAGAAACCCATTTTATTCTATCTGGGTATCAGAATTGGGAACTAACTTGGCTCTGACTTTTATAATACTGGCAGGTATCTCGACTGGAATGTACTTCCTATTTTTAACCTATATGGTGTGGAAAGTGTTTATGAATATATCACACAAACGGCAATCATTACCAGCTATGTGCTCAGTGCGCCGATTACACTATGAAGGAATTGTATACCGTTTCAAGTTTTTAATGCTAGCTACTCTGATTTGTGCTGCCATGACAGTTATTGGATTTATACTAGGACAAGTGGCCGAGGGGCAATGGAAGTGGGATGACAACATTGAACTGCAATATACCTCAGCATTTTTCACAGGCGTTTATGGAATGTGGAATATCTATATTTTTGCTTTATTGGTATTGTACGCACCAAGTCACAAAAAATGGCCTGTCAATGAAAATACATCTGACACACAGAATTTGAGCGAGGAAATTGAATTTAACCATATGCCAGAAAAGAGTGAAATATCTTCGTTTACATCCTTCATAACAAAATCAGCTATTGATTAAATGATTGTGTAACCTTTAACATGCCATAAAATATTTTTAACTAATATTTAAAAAAGTAGCACTATAATGTACTTAATGAATCTCATTGTATTTTTAGAGATTAAAACCAGTATTACTCAAGTTAAATATTGTACTTGTATGGGAAAATAGAGATAACATTTTTAGGATTAGTTTTAACTATATTTAAATGCATTTATCACTAACAAGCTATTTTTAATAAGCCGAAACCTTTGCTATAATGTCTTTATTTTACCTTGATTTTGTGACAAATTCTAAGACTAAATTTTTGCCATTAATTCTGTGATATTTTTCGTTTCTATGTTGCCAGTATCATTTTGTAGCATGTGATTAGTAAATAAATGTTTAAAGATGTATTGCTCTTTTTTTTTGTTCCTATTTTATGTTAGTAACATTCTTTAGTTTATTAAAAGAGCTGAATTTGCCCGTCAAACCTGTTAATGGACGTTAAAACAGTTAAGGGTTAAGACACAAACAAGTTAACGCTTGGGATTGACACTTTGAATTTCTTATATCACCAATTGACTTTTTAATGTTGCACCAAAAATTGCACATTACAAAGTCATGAATTGTTATAAGCCAAATGGAATATATAATAGGAAAGTTCATATTCTCATAAACTAGTTATTAGATACAATTCAACTTGGCTTATGAATCTTAAATTATAGTTCAATAATTATTTTTATGGTAATTCTTAACATAACTGAGGAAAGTTATATAAGTAACTTTGGTAAAAAGCTTGGAATAAAAATAACTTTTGAACCAAACAACAATAATGTTTTTGTTTTTTATTATTATTTTAACATTAAGTCCTTGTTGCAATCATACCAAGTCTCAGGTTCATATTCCAGAATTACGAATCGAATTCCAGAATTTCGAATCTTGGAAACGTAAAGTTTCCAAGATTCGAAACTAGACATTTATCATAGTGCTCAAGTTTGTAACAACTTCGCACTTCCGTTTATAGATTAATTTTGACTGTTTGTACAGTATTGTTTAGCCAAAAAGATTTTTTAAAATAAGTTCTTTAATCATATTTCCAGAAAACATTGTAATAAGTTATGTAATATTAGAATGCAAGAGTTAAAATTCAGTCTTCAATATTATTCTTAAATTTCTACCACTTTGTTTGTTTAGTTACTGATTTCAGTTTTGTTCAGTTAATCAAATTATATAATCAACAATTTTAATAGACTACCTAATTATTACCAATACCAAGTAATATCGAAGTACTTCCTATTTGTGTAATCTTAATACAATAACCAAACAAACATTCGTTACTAAAGTACGTACCTCTGCATGGGTCATTTTTGACAAGGAACTCGTCTAAGGCCACCCAGCCACCGCCAACTCGAACCATCACAGTAGACCGTAGGATCCGAACCAGACGAAGTTTTTGCGAGTCACCAAACTGTTTTTATTTAGCTTAACTCAGTAAGTTGTTTTATGGCATTGTTAACGTTATTAACTTTATATGTTCTCGAAGGTTTTTCATAATAAATCAGCTGTTCAGACAATTACGACTAAGACTAAAAAATATTACATTTCATAAACACGTTAAACAAAAATATTATTTTTTAGTTCAATTACAATCGCATACAGCTTTTTATTTTTAAATTCACTGTTAAATTGATAATACACATTTTAAGCCGTAAGGAATATTAACTATTTGATTATAGCTTTAACAATTTTTTTATTAATTAAAAATATACAAGTTGACTAAGAAGTCGACAACACCAAAACAACATAATTTTCCTAAAAATCGAACTTTTAAGATCACCAAAAAAATTAACAATAAGCATTGAACTTTTATAAATTAAGGAAGGCACTTTGGTTAAGGTAAAATATTGACTTACCCTATATTTGCCTTCTCCGACCTGGAACACTCTGAACTTCTGCCTGCAGGTGCAAAGCATGACCAGCCTCTTCACTTCATCGTGAATTTTATCTGCGTCCGTGGGGGGACCACGGCGTTCCACCTTCATTAAGAAATAATTAATTTTAACTGGTTCGATCTCCAACGTTCATAATAGGTACTGCAGTCGTCATTTTCATAAATGAAAAAAAAAACTTGTCCTAACTATAGAAATTAAGCCGAATGCACAATATTAAAACATTGTTTTAAAGAATACAAAAAAAGGATTTGTGGTTCGAACGGTAACCACGTTTACCAATATTAAGGCCACCTCTAGCTTCTACAACGGTTAGGTTAGGTGGATTACTGTACTGCGCGTACATTAGTTCCCCTGTTACTATGTGGAACCAGCTGCCAAGTGAAGTATTTCGGAACCAATTTTAGGTAGGGTTTTTGAAGAAAAGAGTACCAACTCTTGAAAGGGAAAGGCCATGAACGCACTTGCGAGCCTTATGGCAATTTGAGTCCATGGGCGGCGGTATCACTTAACATCAGATGAGCCTCTGTCCTATTACATTAAAAAAAGACGCAGAAGACCCGCGTTATAGAAAATCGCGTTGTAGGAGTTTTTTAGATGTATTCACGTAATACAGTTTTTTTAACAATTAAAACTAAAAAACACGAATTTAATAGAGTTATTTAGTTTAATATAACAACACAATTGATTACACCTGGCAAAGGTACGCAAAAACTCATTATGACTTTGGAAAACATCATAAATTGCACACTACAGAAATATATGGGGAACGGAAATCGCGTTTTACGGAAACGCGTTATAAGTGTGTTATGTTTCAGCGTAACTATCCCTACTATCCCTTAATGTACCCAAAATTGTCTTAGGGATGATGGAGTACAGTAAGTCAGAAACAAGACGGGTCTTACAGTTGGCTTCTACTTCTAGTCTTGCAGTGTTACTGAACAGTCTTATTTATTTTTTCGACATTATCGCATTCGCTTTGTACTGTAAGAATATTGTTTATATTATTTCGATTAAATAAATATACATTTAATGATTTGTATCTTACCCAATCAGGTCGTAAGGCAGCGATGAACTCCTCCCAATCGATCAGCCCAGAGCCATTTCTGTCAAACAGATCAGCCACAGCGCCCATTTCCAATCGGGATGTGTCGAATTCTGTAAGCACAATAATTTTAGACTATGTGAACCAGGAACATCATAAACCCGGAATGAACCCTCATGAATTGTTCATTTGTTTTGGTTTACCCATAAGGAACAGCTACAGACCACGTAAGGGTAATCAGTAAAATGGAATTAGATACCTTCAGAAGCAAATTATTTATTGAAAATATGAAAAACCACGTCTAGATGATGATGCTATGACCATATGGATGTCACAGTAAAGTAGTTAAATCAGAGAGTTAATTGAATCCCTAGACACTTAATTAAAAATCGATATTCAACCAAGTCGCTAAAGTTCCGTCAGACAAGTGATTGAACGAAACGTTTAACGAGTTTCCTAAATGTTCCTAGGCAACAAGACTAACCTAACCATTTACAATAAAGCAAAACACGGAATATCCAAGTTCAGTTCTTCACGATCACACTGACATAACAATAACAAATCAATAATCATGGCGGAGTCTTGATTTAGCATCTTGTTTTATATTGTTAATCAACACGCTGGCTTTCGGTCAGACAGATAGTTAAACTTTTTCGACGCTGCTTTATTTAAATCAACATTGATTGACTTGATTGCATATTGACATTTAATTAACTGTCAAGAGATTCAATTAACTCGCTGATTTAACTACTTTCCTGCGACATAGATACTGCAAAATTTAATCCTAAAATCCAATTTTATCGGATGCTTAATTTCCTTATATACAACGTATGTAACGTATAATGTGTAGGGAATGCAATCGTGTCGAGATCGTGAATTCGAGATCCCGCGGGATTAGAAATATCAAACCCATAATTTTCGGGATCTCGTATAGTGTAAAAAAATAATTCACGTGACTGAATACGATGAAAACTGCATGTTTGTGATAGTGTATATATGTAAATAAAATATTATTTGAAAGAAAACATATCCTTTAATATTACTAACTAAACAACTAACAATTTTAATTACATGAACATAATCAAAACTAAAGTAGGTATAGCTCAAGGAGATTAAAATTGGTGATTTTGAAAGTAACTTCCAAAAAAAGAGTATCTTCTAAAGTGTCTCAAGAGTGCTATCTGCTAACCGGCATCTAATGTCCATTGCAACGTGCAATGTCGCGTGAAGCGTCCCGAGCGGATGTGTGTAGAATCGCTGACCATTGCAGCCCAATCCCGTCAATCTCGAACGGGATCTCGTCATATTATGCTTCGGGATTGATCCCGAAAAATTACACGGGATCTCGCGAGATCGGGATTGCATTCCCTAATAATGTGTACCATTTATCTGTGACTTTCGAAACTTTTAATACATACAGTGTAAATTACAGCCAGAAATTCTGGGATTTCCGCGGAAACAATGATTGTTGCAGTACAGACAGTGAATGACCAGCCAGAATTCTGACGGAAATTTACAAAAAATAAAATCAGATGATATAACTTACTGGTATTAATGATTCCGTCGATGAACTCGTTCCTTGCAATCATTCCGTTGTTGTCTTTGTCCATCTTTCGGAACAGGTCCGTCAGACGGGATTTCTTGTGGTTCATGAACTTCAGGAACTGGACAGACAAAGGACTTGTCAAAAAGATGTATTGTTGCATTTTGTTAACAGCTAATTTAAAGTGTAAGTGTGTGTGCATGTAGTCTATTATGCACAAATATAAATCGCGTGACCTATCAATATCAAAATAGCAATATTACCACATTATAAATATCTTACAAAAAAAGTTCTACATCTAATATAAAGAAAAGCAGGCGAAACTAATGCTCAACTATAAGAGTCTCTTCTCCCACTATTTTATGACTAATTAAAGATTTAAGGTAGACAGTACTGGTGACCCCAGAGAGCTGGTGCTTTCTTCGCTCAACTAATAAGTATACAATACATCGAGAAAACGTTGCGTTAAAGGACACAACACCACAGTAACCTAACTTTTGATATTTGTTTAAATTATTTTTATTAAAAATATATATTAGCTCTAATATATATTATATATATAGCTCTGGATAAGTAGTGTTACTTGGATTTGTATAACCACATCCTTACCCGCTTTCTCCATTCATCCCAGCTGAAGTTGGAAACTCTTTGTAGTTCCTTCAGATGCATCAGGCGGTCGTGCAGCCTTCTCTGCCTTTCCCAGGCGAGCAGCCAGACGTGTCTCCATTTGTCCCACAGTTGTTTCACCCGACTAGACCTGAACTCCGGCTCGGCGCCGACGCTGTAGGGGATTATATCGTACAATCCAAAATTTAAGGAAACTTTTTCTCAAATATGTAACTTTTATACATCATCACATAAAACAAGAGTGGCGGAGAGTTTATTGCCAGTTCTTCTCTTCCGTTCTACGCCCTTCATTTGAGAACTGGCAGTAAATGTAAAATTAGAAGCATTTAAGGTATATTTCTTTTTTTTTGACGTTTAAAAACCTATATGAAAAAATTATTTGAGTTTTTTATCTGTGACCTTATCAAATTAATAAGCTGTCATAGTTGCAACTTTCAGCAAATTTATAAAAACAACCAGTGCAGGCCACAGATTTTTGTATCATTATCATTTGTTAATCTAATAGGCAAGTAGTTGATCAGCCTCTTGTGCCTGACTCATTTCGACTTTTTGGGTCAAAGACAAGCCAGTTTCCTCACGATGTTTTCCTTCAACTTTCGTGCGAATGTTAAATGCGCATATAGAAAGTCCATTGGTGCACAGCCGGGGATCGAACCTCAGGGATTAGAGTCGCACGCAGAAGCCACATAAAAGCATTATAAGAAACACACCGGCAAAGAAAAATCACTAAAACACAAACATATTATGTACTATAATAAAACAAATCCCCTAGCTTTGAAAACACCTCTTCAAACAATGTATTTAAGACTAGAAACAAGCAACATTACTTCATTCAAAACCGCTGAACAAGCAATTCACTACGCTGAGAAGCACTCAAACAAAATATTACAAAAGCACGCATATCCTAACCCCTCTTCAAGAGTCAATGGAGAAATTAATGAGTTGTTGAAATGGAAACTCTAGAGTCGTAATTCCTTTATTCCTCTTGTGGAATCTTATTTCTCATTAAGCTAAGGAATATTTATTGAAGTGCGTGCAAAGACAAATTGAATATCCAGACAATAAATACATAAATTCTGAAGATTATGATTAGAATTCTATAGATTATGATTTATAACTAAGTATGATCAGCATATAAACTAGCTTTGTGAAATCTCCCCTGAAGTTCTTTTGTGCATTCAATATTTGTATGGTATTATAATAAAACAAAGTGTTTGTATTGTATAATAAAAATATAAATAAATGTTTGCTATTAATACACACCTGGCGGCATGTCATGAAAAACAAAATGCGTGTCGTTTGATTGAGATTTGTCTATGACTCAGTGATGCCAACAACTACAGAATGTTCCCCCTAAAACCTTCTTCAAATGTCTTTAAATATCGATTAAAGACCCCAAAAGGTTTTGTTGTACACTCGGAAAGAGAGGTAAATTCAAATATGTATAAAATTTAGATCTTAGAGTTCATCTTTTCGATATTTCAGTAATAGCCACGCTTCGAGTTAATTTTTGGTTTGGTTAGTAGTTAGCTAGACTTAATATAAATTGTATAGAACTGCGTCTTTTAAGAAAAATATAATAATGATTTAAAAAACCCCAAGTTGGCAGCACTGCTATGACATCAACAATCACAATCGAGCAATAAACGTTCCAATTTACAAAAGTGCGTTCTAATCCCAACATAATCAATTTTATATATCACTAAAGTTATCAAGAACTAAATTTTTGATATAATTATATAATAATTTAAATGATTATTTTAATATGGCCGTATTCCTTACCTTCCCTTAGCCGGGAACCGCGGACCGTAGTGCGGCAGGACGCGGTCAGGCGAATCTCTTCCCGGACTGACGCGACTAAAGCAACACAATCATCAAAACACGAAATACAAACCATGACCGCAGTTAGTTCCCATGCTCGTTCTGGTTATAGTTAGTGTGTTAAATGCCACCGAAGTTGTCAATCCGTCGACTTAATAATGGTTAACGCAAGAATTACACAAACGACTGCAATTTTTTTTAAACAATTGACAGTTGACAAATGACAATTTCAGATGAGCGTTTGAATGTCAGCTTAGCAATTGGAAGATTAGCATTAGTGTAAGTGAGTTTCTCGTTGAGTAGATTCACCATGACTGTGACAACTACTAAAACAGAAATTGATGGTGGAATGTGCAAAGCGAAAGTTCTTCAATTGAAACCAGTCGTAATTTAGGATTTTGTCTAACTAACGACTAGACTTTGTGAAGGATTCAGAGACAAGAAAACAATTCTCTCATCTGTCAAATTTTATATAATACAGCAAAAATTTTGACACATGTCAGAGGTCACGCTTATAATCTAGACCAGTGTTTTCCATTTCTTTTTGTGTCATGCCTTAGAGTTTCTAAAATTCTTATGCTCTGTAACATAAGTTAATATTAAACAATTAAATTGTTCACCTAAGAAACATAAATGATAGGATTTGGAAGAAATCACTAGGAAATCGTGAACGAAACACACCTCCCAGTTGGGAGTGGGCCGCACAGTGTGGGAGACACTGCTCTTGCAAAAACTCAGTCGTAGTACCAGCTTGAACGAAAGAAGTATTCAGTCTCTTTCCTTCATAGTGTACATCCAATTTGTCAGAAAGAGACAAATGACTGCTTTTAAATTTAAGTTAATTTAGTAAAATTGCTAAGCCAACATGTGCGTGTTAACGCGAGTACCACATATTTAAATAAAGCTCCATTAATCGATATAAACGCAAAAACTGGCTTATTTTTGTAAAACCACAATAAGATGGCGCTAGTAATGCAATATGTCAACAAATTCTAATGTCAAATAGTTAACTGTCAAGTGTCAACTTGATGTCACCACGATTGCTGAGACGTGAAAACTAGCGATGAAAATAATTCATAAATTTGCGTTTACATTAGCTAATGAAGCTTTATTTGAACGTGAATAAATTTAACAATGTTACCTGTTAGTCATATTTAGTCCAAGAAGCGCGTGGTCATAGACACGTGATAATTGTGAACAGATAATAAAAGCGTGTTAATCCAACCACCAACAGAGAGGATTTGACGTATTCATATTATACATAACGTTATAAACATATACTCATAAAAACAAAAGTATATACATTTTTTCGAGATTTTTAAAACTACGACATTCTATAAACCACTCAGCACTAACTACATTTTTACTCTTAAAAAGCTTAAAATACCTCAAAGTTATTTTATCTGATCCGAAAACTTTTTTTCTAGATTATAGTTTATCTTTATATAAATTCTACTGTACGAAGTATGAAGAGGAGTTCAGTGCACACAGCACTGTACTCCTCTTAAAAGGCTAGACCACTTTGAATGATTTTTGTATGTGTGAATTAGGACAACGTCTGTCACCAACAAAATTTAATATATTAAATGTTTTATATATTAAGTACATAATTAATATATATCAATCAATGGAACAAAACATAGCTTTTAATAAGTTAAATTTTTTAACCGACGTCAAAAAGAAGAACGAAAACGGTTTTCAGTTTAACAGGTATTTTTTTTATGTAACAAGAGGTGAACGGGCGATGTTAGGTGTTCGGCCCATGAAAATTGCCAGAAGGCTCACGGGTGAGTTTCGGCCTTTTAACAATAATTGGTACATCCTTTTCTGGAAGCAACCTAAGTCGAATTATATATTATGTCAGACAAGATATAACAACTTTGAAGTACATAGGTGCCAAAACTAAACTAAAAAAAACCTAAAAAAGTAACATCAAACCTTCCTCTCCTACTTCGCGAGTGAATCCGGGACCTGCACCAAGCGTGACGGGTGAGACAGAAAGCCACATTTACACATGTTAGAGCGAGACAAGGCTACTCCAAAGATCACAGACGAATAAATTACTGTGACAATGTTATTAAAATGTATGAGTAACACATGCAGTGACGTCA
The DNA here is from genome assembly GCF_905147105.1 of Pieris brassicae. Taxonomy (NCBI): domain Eukaryota; kingdom Metazoa; phylum Arthropoda; class Insecta; order Lepidoptera; family Pieridae; genus Pieris; species Pieris brassicae. The sequence continues at coordinate 1,023,445 of NC_059673.1, read as the reverse complement.
CAAGATGGCGTCGAGTGAGTGAAAGAGACAGAGCTCGTAGGTGCGAGAGAAATGCTATTAACATGATTAAACAGTATTTTATTCCCAAGAATAGTTTTAGGAGTAGAATTGTTATTTTACAATGACGTTACAGTGTTTAGTCCTCCATTAAACAATTTTAAAATATAAATTATCTTACAAATGAAATTAAATGAAAGAAATTTAATTAAACGCAAAATTTAAACAAAACTCAAAATACACACCTATATCGCCTACTGCCATAATAATCTGGTGACATTGACCTATCTCTATGAAGGTCGTGCTGAGAGCCACGTCTATTGGTCACACGTGCAATGACGTCACAAGATGGCGGCGAGCGAGTGAAAGAGACAAAACACGTGAGAAGCCGAACACATGAGCGATTGCGATATGACGATATGAGGCAAACAAACATTTACACACACAACGACAAAAATATAAGTGTCAATAAAAATATTAGAACTAGCTAACGCCATCTTAAACCGCTGATTACATTAATGTTTCTGTATCTTTCCATCGCAGCGTAAATACAATACGAGAGAAAGAGACAAATCATTGGACCCGACTTATCCAGAAAGATACAGGTCTATATAAAAAACTTTATCATTAATTTTTATTAAAGAACAGAGGGCAAACGGGCACGAAGCTCATCTGATATTAAGTGGTACCACCGCCCATGGAAACCCTCAATGTTAGAAGGCTCGCAAAAGCGTGGTCTGCCGTATAAGAATTGATACATTCGTACACTCTTTTCTCTTTCTTAAGTCCAGTCCGAAAATACTTCAGTGAGCTGGTTCCACATAGCGGTGGTGCACAGCAAAAACTGCCTTAAAACCACTCAGTTGTGGAACGACGGACGTCGAGCTGATGTCGAGGAATTTCGTATTATGCCTTGACGATGAAGCTCAATTGCATTCAGCCGAAGAATGAAATATGAATTCAGTAGTCAAAAATAGCCCAATAAATATACACTTATATTTTTGTGTTTGTGTATTTAGTGACACAAAAATTACATACCCAGGCGTGCCTTTGATGGCGCTCTTGGCCGACACTTTGCGTGGGGTCGACTCGCGTCCTACGCTTTGGCTCTTCACCTAGAAATACATATGTATGCCATCAAATATATATATTGTAAAGAAAACCATATCTCTCCAAGTTCTTCTATCCATGTAATACCAAGTCTGTTAATTCGGACCCTACTGAGTCAAATTCTGTCTCAAGTAATTACGTAATTAGCTAACCTAACATCTTATAGTGACTATATCAATATTACAAATATTTTAAATAAATAAATGTAGATTAATTGCCGCCATTACCAAGTGTTTCCTTGATTAACACACTAAACATTAAGTTGTCTGCTAGAAGTGCCTTAGAGTTTTGATGATCGGCCAGTCAGTAGCAAAATTAAGAAATTTAACTACTTATAATACCTAAACTACTGGTTCTAATTGAATGAAATTTGACACATAACGTGTTTATACAATGCCTACAAATTTTCAGGATCGACGAAGTTATGGGGAGGTCGACAATGGCCTGCTTCGACAAAAAGATCAGCTGAACCGTTTTTTGCTTGATATGGCCGGATATAAAAATTGGATATAAAAATTCTTAATAAATACGTAAATTAATTTATTTACAAAAAATAACTTGGAAGATATGTTTCTATGTATGTATTCCACCTTTGGCTATATCTTTAGTTTCAATAAAGATATCATAGCAAATATATATTGCATTTTTTCGCATGACACAATAAATCACTAAACAAATTTTAGTGAATTTCGCTGCTATGTTATGTGTTAATGCCGAAACCTAAAAATTTAACATTTGAACATGTAAAGGATCTTACCTGGTAAGCCTTGCAGACACGGTCCACCTCGTTCTGTCTCTTCTGCGTGTGTTCCATCAGATCTTTGTGGTCTTCAATGAGACCTTCCAATACCTCGATAGATTCGGGTAGCGGTTCGGCTTCCAGGGCTAAAGAATAAACCATAAAGATTAATAATTTTACATGTCAGGCAGGAAAAAGTACCCACTTCCTAACTATAAGGGTCTAATGAAAATCTTGCCTCATATAAAAAATAAACATCGATTAAATTTACTAGTAAATTTTTTGTAACAGACTATTCTTTTAGTACATTTTTATTTGTTTTTAATTAATGGCAACACTCTTGCATTTAGTTTTTTTTTAAAACAAATTCTGTAATAGTATTTTAGTATACAGTATAAACGTATGTATACATACTTATAAGCGTAGTTTCAAGTCCACTGAGCCACTGCAAGAGTTCTTCCAGAACCAGGTCGAGGTCCTTCAAACTCTGCATGTGCGTTTCCAGCTTTCCACCGCGTTGCATTGCCCATTGCCATACCTAGATTTTATGAAATTAATATATATTATTCTTCTACATTTTGCCCTAGTGGCATTAGCGTGCAACTGTCATCCCTGAGGTCGTAGGTTCGATCTCCGGCAGTGCACTTATGGACTTTCTATGTGCGCATTTAACATTCGCTTAAACGGTGAAGGAAATCATCGAGAGCAATCCTTGCCTTAGTCCCAAAACGTCGACATGGTCAGGCACAAAAGGCTGATCACCAACTTGCCCATTACATTGACAAATGACCATGAAACAGATCTGAGACCTTAAAAGATTGTAGCGTCACTGATTAGTTTTTATGTTTAATGAGAAACGAAATTTCCAGTCTTTTAGAAGTCTTAGGTCTATAGAACAAATTATTACCTGACCAGCAGACACTTGACTAAAGATTCTAATCACTGGCAACACTGACACCATCAATTTTCGCGGCTTATAGGCGTGCATTGCTCTTAACGTGCAAGTGTTAATACTCAAAATTTTCGATCAGATTTTATTTATCTATATTTATCATAATCTTGTTATCTTTGCAAGGTTGGTAAATTATTTTGATTGCAAATTGATAATTTATTTGTTTTGGTTGTCGGCTCCTCAATAATCCTATTAAATAAATTAGTAGAAAATACTTAACAATTAAAATTCAAACAAATACTAATGTTAAGCCATTTTTACAATACAATAAAAATACTATTAAAAAGCTACCTACATATTTGGACCTAAACATATTTTATCAGACTTTTAACTACAATAGGCTGCAAATACGGGTTAACACAGTTTAGGTAAACAACTTCTTCAACCTGTGAAAACCTCATAATCGCTAATTGCAGCATGCAGTTCACCTGGATTACGTTTTAGGAGCTATACTTTTTTTTGGGTTGGTTTTCTGGATTGTGCCCTAGTCTTGTAGTGGGGCTGCCACTTTCGGGTTTCCCACTTAGTGAGTGGATTCTGCTTGCATCGCCTGCATCTCTAGCTCAGTCACAGCTCTGGTGGTTCCTATTTTAACCGAACGCGATGAAGACACACTGTGGAGGCCCTCTACCCCATCTATTCATTAAGTGAGAACTATATTGTCTTACCTCATCCCATCTGCTCTGTATAATCGTGATCCAATGTTTGATCACTGTCACTGCATCCGGATGAGCCTTGCCCAAGATAGAGTGAGCGAGAGATATGGTATCGTCCTTGTCCCTCTTCTTTTCATTCAGCTCCTTGATGAACCTCTCGTGGTCTCGGATCTGCTGTTGGGTCTCTTGTTCTCCTTCTGGCAACTGTCCCGTGAAACGGAGTTTGGTCTCCGCGTCGGAGAGCCACTCGAGGAGCATGTTCACCGATTTGTGGAGACGTTCAGCCTGTGAATTTAATTTATGACAAGAATTATAAAAAAAAACCAATATATTTTATTAATTTCACCATTATCAACTTAATTCATAAGAAGACGACTGCTCCAATTGTACATAAGTTGTGGTCGAAACCTTTTTGTTATATACTTATTGTTCCGTAGCTGAAATTCATATAAAGCCGGCAAAGTACATATATTTTCCAAATAATTAAATAATAGGTTGTCCTAGTGGCTCATCTGTGCGTTCTATGTGCGCATTTAACATTCGGTAGAACGCTGAATGAAAACATCGTGAGGAAACCGGCTTGCCTTAGACCCAAAAAGTCGACATGAGTCAGACCCAGAAGATGGTCGTCTACTTGGTTATTATTATTATATTTTTTTTTTATAAAATAAAACAAACAAAAATATATTAGATTGACAAATCATAACACATACAGAAATCTGAGGTCCAGACCTAAAACCTGGTTGTGGCGCCACTGATTTATTTATTTTATTTATATATAACCAGCAAGAGGCGCACGTGATGGGACGTACAGACAGCAGAGGACTCGTAACTGTGTTGCCGACCTTGTAAAAATTCGCCTTAAAAACGCTAAGTTGTGGAACGACGGACGTGAATGCGATACTTAAGTTTGAACTTACCTCTTTGAGAGCGGTCTCAAGTTTGTGCGCTTTCCTTTCACTAAGCGTGAAGACGGTGTCCCAGGCCTGCTGCAGCTCGCTGCACTGTTGTTTGATGCTGAGCGCATCCTCCGCTGGCACCTGATACACATACTAGCTTAATACTGTGGCTTTATGTGGGATTATCTACAGATACACACAGGTAGACACACAACGGGTTTTGATATTAAAATCTGAAAAAGTTCTGATGATAAAAATGATTTTATGGTGATAGGTTGCTAACTAAATGATGATGAATGATGTAATTATTTTTTCCTCCTTACCGTGGCTTCTAAATCTCGGCCCGTCTTCATCACCGACTGCATTTGTTGTTCACGCGAGTGTAGGTCTTCCTCGAATTGCTGAAACGTTGATTTCATTGCAACAGTAGAAAAAAAACTTTTACAATTTTCGAGTGTTTTTTTTGTTGTTATAAAAAATATATATATATGTGAAGAAATAATTATATCTCTTAAATTAGTTTATGTATTCTCGATTTTGTTTTTACAGATGTTCATTTAGTTTTGTTAGTCTGTGGAAAAGTCGCTAGTTTTTTTTTTGTCTATACATGTGTCAGTCAATTTGAATACGAAGTGTTTGTTATGAGTTCATTTTGGACTGATTATAAAAGATAGACTGATTAGAAAAAGTGATTTTCAACTGAAATAACAAACTCTAAATGTTGTTGTTAATATTTTGCAACAGATTTGAGTAAAACTCCCTTATAATACAACATTAAGAGTTTGTTAGAGGTAAAATAAATCTCTAAAACTCTGTAAATGCCTGAAAGTGGTCACTGAAATAAAATTATTCAAACTATGATATACGGTCTTTCAATTCACCTTATGCTGTTCAATGAGCGCCATAACGGTATCCAAGTCTCCGTGTAGCGGTGATTCTGATGATAAGTCTTTCTCCTGTTTCCTGAGCCATTCGAGGAGCGCGGACATCGCGTCCTTGAACTGACCCGAGTATAGAAGAGCTTCCTCTAGACGTCTTTGTCTGAAAATATTTTCCGTGTTAAACACTGTTTGTTTTAAAAATATTATTTATTGTAATGCCAGGCAAAAATCCAACAAGAAAAAAGAAAAATATCATTTTTCGTTTGGAAAATTACAGTTAAGGCCCTATTCCAGCAAGCATTGCTGTGTCAGTGTCTCGGGGTGGACTGCGGTACGCAATAGTGAGCTGGATCGCGAACGCGCCACGGCCCGTAATTACAATTACTTATGTAAAACATTAAATTAATGTATTTTAATCATTTTTTTTCTGAAATGGATTAATTGGCTTGCGATAAAATGTATCGTGTAAATTTCAAATTCATATTCTGTATACATTTTCGTCACAAAATGAATTCAAAGTGTTAAAAATTGGCTATGTTTGGATTTTTTTCTATCGAGCGAAGTTATTTAAATCGTGTCGATCTTTCAAAATGGATACATAAACTACTCAACTACACCATATATTTCTTACATTTGCAATACTTCAAGAGACGATGATAATGACAGAGACAATGTATTAAGTAAGTATTTTTTTTGAGTTTGTTAATCTTTTACACATTTAAAAATAGTTTAGAACACTCAAAAGTTCAGCAAAATTCTAGGGTCCTTTAAGAGAAGAGCGTATCAATTCTTAAAAGTCGGCAACACACTTGCGAGTCTTCTGACAATGTGAGTATCCAAATGTCGTACCTGTCCACAGCCTTCGAGCAAACAGTGGTCCACTTAGACTTGAGTTCGGCCAACTTTTCCCTCAACACCGGTTCGTCGCTCTTCGGCGCCTTGTCTTTCAGGGTTTTTCCTGTTTTGCTTGTCAAGTCGTAAGCGGGCTGCTTCGAAGCCAACGCCTTTTGGAATTCACGGTGTTTTGTTAATCTGTGAGAAAAATTTCAGTTATAAAAACAAAAGATTACCGCAATTTCGTAGTATTTATTGCATTCAGTTAATAAAAAATTACTCATCAAATTACCAACAGTTTTCACGTTTAGTAGGTTTCGATGTACGAAAGATTTTTTTAACTATGAAATTATCATACCTTAGTACATACCTAAGGTAATATTTACCTAATATATTATAAATAATTACATAAAATAAAAAGAGTGCAATGCAAGTGGTAGAAGTGAAACCTTCAAAAATTTTGGTTTTAAGATGATGAATGTTATTATAATTTTTAAGTTTAATACCAATATTTAAGGTTGATAAAAAAAGTTAAAAAAAATTATTAATTTCATCTAATTTTATAATTAAATTAATATTTTTACTAAATGTTTTGCACATATATGTTTTTTTACACATGCACAGTAATTCAAAGTTTATACACTGTATGCTGTGTATAAACTTGTATATATGTGTCGATTTTTGTTTCATCGAATTTCAAATAACCACGGTGCTAAAATTTTCGCTTCAAAAACACATAAAAAGAAATCAAAATAAATAAATGATTAAAAACATAAAAATCACCTCTGTTTAATCTTCTCCGGGTCGTTGACATTGGCTTCAGAGTTGAGCTGGTCCAACTGCTGTTCTGTGTCGTTAAGCCAGTTCATCAAGTTGTTCCTGTTTGGAAACCAGTAATAATTATTTCTCTCCTTTAGATTTCCAGGGATTTAATAAGTTTTTAGTTTGGGTAAGTTGAATTACAGAGCCTGTAGTGAAAATAATCTTTTAAAAGCTTACCACATATCATTAAACTCCTTGGCCTCCTTGATACCGTGGTCCAAAGCCCTGGTCCTCTCAGCAGCCTTGGAGACCACCCTCTCCCATCTATGCTGCACCGAAACCAGAAGGTTCTTAATGAGGATCACATCCTGCTTTTGGCTGAAGTATTTCAGGTGCGTTCCCTTTTTATCCAATTGCAGCATCGTCTCCCGGTGAGTGGACACTTCCTTCTGGAAGGCTTTGTGCTCTTCCACTTGGGCTGGAGAGAAAAAGTTAAAATTGTATGTATTAATTTTAAAGTAGTGGTCCTACACACACAATATTTTAAGCAAGTTCCCACTTCACCGTTTACAATCTCTTCGTTTTTGAAACAATTAGTGCCTGGCACTTCAAGACACTTCACACACCAGACACTTCAAAAATTTCCAAAAATCACCATATATTACTCATAAAATCTAATATAGGATTTGACTTAAAAGAAAACATAATTTTAGCATTCCTAATAATCGCTTAATTATTTTAAGTAATTCGCTATACTAGGGAAAACGATTTGTTTTATAAGGAACAGCAAATACAAGATAGTAAAACATACTGAGCAATGTCTCCATAACCCTGGATACAGGTTTGGCAGACGTCAAAGTCTTTTCGGCCGAGGTCAACCAATCGACGAACGCTTGCAAAGCCTCGTGGAACTCCGTCGCTTCCTTCAGCGCTATTTCCAGCTTTATCTTCTTGTCTGACGCTCTATGAAGACAAAACATATTAAAGCCATTGATCTATTATATAGTATAACTAATGGACCCGATAGACAATGTGATGATATTTCAAGCGATTAGGATATTAAACAAAGTATGAATATTTGTGAATCTAAACCATCCGGGGTGAAACGCAAACGCATACAAAAAAATTCAATCAAATCGGTCCAGCCATTTAAGAGGAGTTCAGTGACATACACACGTATAGCAGAATTATATATATACATATAAAGATCTATCATTGTCTGGATTATTATATTAAAAATAGTTTTGTCCGTTCTGAGTTTCTAGGTATGTTTTATATGTTTTTAAAGACTATCGAACCTGGGACTTATTAATATATTCATTTATTCCCTATTGCATTCTTTTGGGACTCTAAATAAATTTTTGCATTCAAACCTGGAAGTGACATTATCCCATCGTGACTTCAAGTTCTTCAAGTTGAGGTGGAGCTGACTGGTGGGGTTAGGCTTGTCCTGCCGTTTGATGTACTCCTGACCCTGCTGCAGGACAGCTTCCACTTTCGGGCGGTTGGCTTCGATTTCGTGGTACACCTCCTGTTTAGTTAGAGTCAAAATATTATGAAGGGCCTAACTTACTTTATGGCCAATAATTTTGTGTACCAATAACCTCAAACGTACCATAAACCTCTCCAGCTGTTCCGTGGCAGTCTCAGGCAGACCTCCGACAGGTTTGGATGCGACCACTACGCTGTCCACTTCAGATAACCACGACAGTAGATCTCCGATTTCCGCGTTGAAGCTATGTAAAAATGTAATATTGAAAACACAAACAAATAAAATCTTCACGAATTTGTTAAATGTAGTCACTGTTATAATGAATCTAGATTTTGAGGATTTTTTGATAATACAGCACCAAACCTGGGCTCGAAAGATACATGTCAATTTATCTTTTTAATCAATTAATCTTTTTTATAGATTAGGGGGCAGCGTGCCTACAAACAATCGGAGGTTTCATCCCCCAGGGAAGATCCCCTTGGACCCCAAGGGAAGACTGGATTGGAATATAAAGTTAAAAACATTTATTTATTACAGAAATACATACATTATCCTTACAGCGATAATATACTAATGTCGAGAAACATTAAATAATTAAAATATAATAAAATACGCATATACTATTAAACACATAATTTACACAATATGGCTACTGTAAATTCACTCTGCGAACATATAAATATATCGATAGAACATATACCCTACCTTTGGGCCTCCCTTAACGCATCTTCGAGTTCGGATTGACGATCTCTAGCTTTCTGCTGTAGCTCGCGCCACTTCTTGTTGAGTGTTGCCAGTTTCTCGGCGGTCTCGCCGGCCTCATCTGTGCCTGTACAAAAAGAAGGTTGTATATACATTCGGTTTACGGACGTTTACCGTGACAACGTCATAACAAAACATTGATGAAATAATTGCATAATTTTATGAATAAAATTGAATCATTGTTATTGCATAATAACTTTTTTGTATGAATACAAAGGAGTGAATCTTCTGACGCATAGGCCAATTGAGAAATAGATGCGGCGCGAACGTACAATGAGCGTTACCGGACTGTGTGTGTACTTTTCGTGCGTTCATAGATTTATTAGACATTGTCAAGTCAAAAAACTATTCTTTAAAACCGTATCTTGTGTTAATGTAAGAGTATTTGTACCTACTTAAATTGTATAAAATATAAATTTTATACGTTTAAATAAAATTAGCCTTGATTAGAACTTTTAATACAAATAAATTATTGTTTAAATATAAAAAAAAACTTTTAGGTTTGATTCGAAACTCACCATGGTGGACAATATGCGCGCCAGCTTCGTTGAGCGTATCAACGCTGGCCTGATGAGCTGCGATATCGTTCATTACCACCTTCAGCTTCGCCAGTTCCACTTCCAAGATTTGGGGATCTCCAGCCACCTGTAAAAGTTATGATTATAAAAACCTTGAATTTAAATTTTAAATTTTGTGGGTTTTACATTTGAAATAGTAAAGCCTAAGGTATGTTTAACTATAATTATAACTATTGTTCATTAATAAATAATAACAAAAAAGAAGCCTTATATTTCTCACTTAATCTGACTTTTTAAGACAATATTTTTTATCTATCTTACCGGTGCCAAAGTATCCAAGGTATCGTTCGTATGCTGTATCCAAGCCAATATGTCTCTCAGGGCATGTTGCAGTTGTCCCAGTCTTAACAGAGCCTTCTCCAACTGCTGCTGCCTTTCCACCATACCCCGGAGGAGAGATGACCAGCGCCCATTCACTTCTGTGAGGGGTTGTTTTATTGCCGCAGCTTGTTCGGAGGATGTACGTTCAGTTAACTCCGCGGCTTGCCTATTGTTAAAATTTAATTTTAATATTGAATGGGTGCAAATGTTTGACAAACAAATATATATTTAATTTAAAAAATTGAATACGACAACCCATATGCAAGTATCTCGCAACATGTATTGAAATGACTTGTTACATTTAGAATAGATATTTAATTATTAATTAATTTATAGAATATTGATATGGCATTAGATATATTTGCACAAAAGCGAATAACATACCGCAATGACAGAAATGGAACACAAAATGAATAGAATAACCAAGAATGAAAGAGAAGAAAGACTCAGCAGAGTTCTTTAATTATAATGATATTATAAAATATAGAGTAAATCCAATAAAAACGGATATTAGGAAAAAATCACCCATATAGTCGGTTTACGGTTAGTTTAACGTGACAACGTCATAACAAAACATCGAAGAAATTATTGTATGCTTTGCTAAATAAAATTACATCATTACTATTTTGTAAGGATACAAAGGAGTGAATCCTCGGACCAATCTAATAGACTAGAGAAAAAGATGCAGCGTAAGCGTACAATAAGCGTTACGGGACAATGTGCTATTTCGCACAGCCGGCGTTCATCGATTAATCAGACGTTGTCACATAAAACAATACAGAACATGAAAACTAGAAGATTACGACCAATCTCTATTATTTTTGTTTGTCGTATTGGTACAAGATTGGTCGTAGCTTTAACAACATCAAGCAGTCACACAAAATTAAAGTCAATTCCTTGCCTCATTAAACTCCTTTGGGTGTGCCGTTGGTGAAGCGGGAAAAAACATTATATTAGTATCGTGAGAAATTATCAGAACTATTGCTATGTTGGCATAACGCAAACTTTTGAAACTATATATCGAAACAAAGAATTCATTGTTATCATTATGCAATACTTTTAAGCATTTTCAAACATGTCTATTTGCTAATTAAATTATCTATAATTGTTTAGTTACACAAATATAAAAGGAAACATTTAGTTTAAAAAAATCTTTTACGACTAAAATACATGCGATTTTTTTAAAGTTATATCCAGTTTATTGATATATACGAGGCCGCAATTTATTAATTATCATAATTATTAATTATGAATGTCTAAACGCTTTCAATCAAATCTATGATGTACTAATTTCTGAAAAAAACTACCTCTGCTTAGTGTACATGAAGACGCCGATTTTGATAAATTTTGGCAGAGATTCACAGAAGTTTGCGTTAAGCCGTATGCTGTGCAATTGAGATTAGTTAGGTCCCATAACCTCATAGGAAAGATTTAGGTAGAACATGGGCCAAAATATGGTCTTCCTTCAATTACCTGTTCAAAGCTTCAACCTTGACCATGTGAGGGTCTACTTCGGTCTTGAAGCCAGCAAGTTGTGAGATCTGTCGCTTCACGGCGTCGATGTCCGAGCCCAAAGGTCCCATACGGGAGAACTTGTCTTCGGCCGTGTCCAGGAATTCTTGGAGATTCTGCGTATTTGGGACAGAGAGATTGAAACGTGAAAAGTGAGTCAGCATATTTGAAACTCAAGTTCGAATATTGTATTCTTCTAATTATTTCATTTTACCTTATTACTACTAAGATTATTGCAGAACTTCATTAATTTTAATAGAATTATTATTATCATTGTTATCGTTATTATATATTTTTGTTATTAATGGGTTCGAGACTGCGAATCAACCGTTGTAGGGACAAGAAAAAGATGGCGCGTAACGGAAAAATGTGACAGTAAATTTACAACGCCGGTAATGAAGTTTCACTTCAAAGTAGTTTAACGTATCTCAAGCCTGGTTTGAAGTTTTATAAGTCTTAAACCAAACTATACTCACATGAAGTGTATCATGGAACTCCATAGCCTTCTCCATGGCATCAATGAGATTTTCTTCCCGTCGAGCGTAGAGGGCGGTGATATTGTCCCAAGCTGTATCCAGATCTTCGATGTGTTTCTTGACTTCGGGTTTGTCCGGTTCACCGCAGATGGACATCAAAGTCGATCCCGTCTTCCGGACTTTCTCCACCTAGAGTTTAATATTTATTGACACTTCGATGTTACACGTCGGACTTGCCTGTCTACCATATGCCGACAATGAATTATCAAATATTGCAATGCGCAGAGGCGATGAGAACTTGGAGAAACTGATCGTGGTGTGAGCACCAACCAGATGGACCGATCGTCTTCCAAACTGTACATTGCATAAAAACAGAAACCGGTGGAAACAGATAGTCTCCATGTTTGTCGCTTACACCGACGTTTTACACCGACTTTAAATATACATTGCTGTGTGTGAGTGTGTTACCTAAGGGTGACCCTAGAAAAATCAAGAAATTCTATGGGAGAAGAAAAATCTTTAAAATCACGTAATGTGGCCGTAAATTCCTCCATTAACTGTAATCTTACCTCGGGCTTAGTGTGGTCGATCTCCTGTCTGATCTCCTGCAGCTGCAGCTGCTGGTGTTGGATGTGATGGGGCTGGGCAGCAGGCGGTGCCTGTGCAGCCAAAGTGTCCTCCAGCTCACCCAGCTGTCCCATGACTGCCTCTAGCTGTTCCCAGAAGCGACGAGCGAGTTCTAAAGCGCTCTCGAGAGATTGGCCACGGTTGTTGCTCGTCCGTTGGACTTCATCCCATAGTCTGTTATAGAAATCATCATAAATAAAAATAAAACTTTATTCCTGACAGAAATGTGGCTGTGACAATATGGATCCAACACTAGTCCCCACACTGGAGAACCCACAGAGTTGTTGGGGGAAAAAGGGGTATTAGTATTTCATCTGACCATAGAATCGTGTACGACCATAAATATGTGTGTCTGTACTCTATATTAGAGAGTATGGCTAAGTTAGCGATTACAACAATCGTGTGCTGTGGATATGTTAGTTTGGAACTTCAGTCATGTCAAAATATGTAGTAAGGTATTTTCAAAATCCAAATCAGCAAGCAATTTTTAATGCATTTTATGGTATCTGGATACTTTGACATTCTCAGGCTCAACTCATCAGTTGAAACCAAGCGGTCATCTTGACATCTTGAAAAGAGAACCGCTGATATTCAAGACCTGGAAATTTTACTAAAACTCGCCAAAGATTTATTAAAAAGTGATTATTACTTACTTATTAAGTTTCTCCAGTTTTCCCCTGATGTCTCTTACGGCAGGGTCAGTCGCGCTGGCCTTGCTCATGACGTCACTCGCCGCTCGTTGCACCGCTCTGTACGCTTCCTCGCGCTTCTCAAGATCTTCGATTAACGCGTTGTTCTCTTCGATTTGGTCTCTGTAAAGAAATAAAATCGGTAAGAATTTCCTGTCAAATATATTATATTCTAGAAGATTCCTAAGAGATACATAACTTTTTAACGGCGTTTTTTATACGGCAAAAACCTCAACGTTTACTTAGAAATATTGTATGAAAATGTAACTATGACATAAACATAAACATAAGTAATTATAATATTAAATTGCTGGATCGGCCGAGTGGAGAAGCATTGACTTCAACTGAATGCCAGCAATTGGCGGGAGGTGTTATGGTGTTTTGTGATAAGCAAAGAACATACTGTATCTTGTGAGGGTGGGCGGAGACGGGTTCGGCTCGCTGCAATTGGTCAGCTGCACCAGACAGGGCCCGAACCATACCTTCGAGCCTTTCTGCGAATACTGACGACTCTTGAAGCGCCTGAAATTAATAAATCCATTAAAATTTGTTCAGTCGAAACAGCCAAAAATACTTGTTATTTTGGTTATAACATGGATTCTTCACAATTATTTTTTAACAACAACACATAGAAGTGGCGGCTGTACCAGCAGGCGGAGTAGGCCTAGGAAACCAATAAGATTAGCAAATTTTTATTTTGCTACCTCATCAAACAGGTTTTGATGTTTTCCGATAAAAGTCTCCAAAAAATCTAGACTTTCCCCTATTAGTTGTCATTGTACATTTGGCGTAGCGAACTTCCATATTCCAGAGTAAAACAGCTGGTTCGCAACCCCAGCGACCTCACCTCACACTTTGTATAAGTGGAAAAAAGCAAAAATTGCCGAAAATGTATTTCGCTCTTCTTGGAAGAAGGCTGGAACTGGATGGTTTTTGTATAATTTTGTGCTCAAAACCAAAACTTAATTTACGTGCAACTTCAACGAAATTGTTGTATTGTAAAAACTATCCAGACATGACAATTGTAGAGGAAGAAAGTTCAGAGCCTCTACCTTAAAATATGTAAATCCTCCCATACAGGACATCAAACTCACAACTTCTTGTATCAGAAAAATACCAAAAGATTGGTGAAAGTCACCACCATCGTTAACAAATTCTCCGGAGTAGGATATAAGTCAATTCCAGTTCTTACTACGTGGTTGGCAGGCGAGATTCATAACACTTTGTTAGTAAGCAATATTAGTTTATTGGCACAACAGTATTTTACCAACAATTCTTAAGAAGGTTTAAAAACTATCATTATTTTTTTTAAAATAGGGGGCAAACGGGCAGGAGGCTCACCTGATGTTAAGTGATACCGCCGCCCATGGACACTCTCAATGCCAGATGGCTCGCGAGTGCGTTGCCGGCCTTTTAAGAATTTGTACGCTCTTTTCTTGAAGGACCCTAAGTCGAATTGGTTCGGAAATACTTCAGTGGACAGCTGGTTCCATATAGTATGTGACATAAACTGCCTTGAAAAACGCTCAGTCGTGGAACGTCGGACGTCGAGGTAATCCAAAGATAACCAATCATGATCAAAAATGTCAAACATTTAAGAAAAGCTCTTTATCCCTCTTCCTCTTACCTGTTCCAACTCTTGCTGTCTCTGTCTAAGTTCAGCTTTGAGCGCGTTATATCTTTCGCAGTCATTCTCTACTATATCTTGCACTTTAGCGGCATCGTCCTCTCCACAAAGTCTGGATAAGGCTTCTCCTGTCTTCACAAGCTTGTCCACGAGTGGCTTATGGCCGGCGATTGATTGTTGGAGCATCTGCAATCAAAACAGAAACATTTAGAAAAGTCAAAGCTAGTCAGCCTCAAGTGATTCCAGGTCTATAGAAATCAGAATAACAGTTAAGAGATAAATTAACGATTTTGAAACAATTGACAAACCTCATTCTTGTCTTGCTGCTGAACGATCTGTTCGGGTCTGAGCGCCGGCATCGCCAACATCTGGACCTGCTTCTCCATGTCGTCCAACCACGAGGACAATCTGCAGATCGGATTTCAGTCATAGACAAAATATCAAAATACACATAATACTTATTGGAATGCCCCTAGGGAGGTAAGAATATAATATATTAAGAACGAGCAAGAGCAAAAAAAATCGCTGACTAGTCATGTTTACGGTTGCCATGTACCTTATAAATTATTGTACATTATGTCACGTTATTACACTGTAAACTTTATCAGAACAATATCTTTAGATACTTCGATACTTTTTTCGTCAACGGAATTTATCGATCGCCGTTGAATCTTAGCCAGAATCTCGCCAGCGCTAGATATTACTCGCAGTGCTTAAAAAACTCATTTTTAAAAATAAAGAACTTTACTTTAATTGCAGTAAAGTGTGGCAACCCACAATAGTCAACATTTACATATACAAACTCTGGAAATAAATGAAATAATTGACCTGCTCTTGGACCTAGGTCTGTTATGAACCAGAAAATGTTACATTACAACAGTTTATATAAATGTAAAGAAATAATTGTATTTCTTAGATTAAATTCTTAATTATCTGCCACATGTCAAAACTGACGTTTTATATAATTTGTAATATTGTGTTTGTTAGTCTGTGGAAAAGCGAGTTATGGCTTGTCATTTGAATTTTTACAAGAATAATGTTTGTTAGAAAATTTTATGACAAATATCTAATACTAACATAAATGTTCTTATTGGATTAAAATTGTTTTTTTTAATCATTTACGAAATAACAAACTGTAAATATTACATAATTATTTCAGGAGGCAAACACAAAACACTCAAAATTCCAGAATATATATACGGATGGTATTATGTATTCTTCTTTGACGTCCGATGGTGGACTTGACTTATTATTCATTATTTTCCTTATATTCACTTATATTTAATTTTTGATTAATAATTTTAAATATTATTTATATAAAACTTAAGTCGGAGTTCCCTTTATCATAAATTAGTTTTTATTATCCCTTTGTTATCATAACCTTAAATAAATTTTAACTCAGTGTAAATTGGTAATATTTGCACAAGCATTTAGAATTTAAAAAAAAAATTACCCATGGTGAGTATCGGCAAAGTGTTCGGCTAGCGGCAAAGCTTGTTCAAGTGCTGCCAGCCTGGCTGCACTGAGCTGACCGACTTCTTCAATCATCTCCTTTAACTCTTCACTCCTCTCTCTGATCACACCGGCTTCATCACCAGATTGGCATTCGCGGAGGACCTGCAAATAAAAACGTCCAATCAGTTCTTCATACTTCTACTATTCATCTACTTAAGAGAATTTGGGCTAAATCTGCAAATTGGTATGGAACAATGGTTATGCTTTACCTTCTTAGCCTGACTGAGTAGTTCTCTTGCCCTCACGCGTTGTGCGGCGACGTCGTCACTGAGCGGCCTCTGCTCGGCGAGTTGGGCCCGCAACACGTCTGCTGATGCAGCCGGAGGCTCGGCAGCCCTTAACTGGGCATCGGCAGCCCGGAGCCACTCCACCAACTCTTCCATGTCTCCCACTACTTCTAGAGAACGCTGGAAAGGGTTTGACGTCATAGCTTGGATTAATATGACCAATGATGTTTTATGAAGAACACGAGAGTCCATTTAAGGATCTTAACTACCAGACAACATATTCCTTCAAGAGAAAAAAAAACACGTAAACATTTCTGAGAAAATTTCACTGTACCAAATGTCATTAGGTTTTTTTTAAGCATACCTTTTTGCTAAGCAGCAGCCTCTCAGCCTTCCGCTGCACCTGTTCCGCGATGGCATCGAACCTTCTGTTGTCTCTGGTCACCATCCCTTCCACGTGGGTGGCGCCTTCTCCGGGAGATATCTGTTAATTCAGACAATATTTTATAAAAGAACAGGTTGTATTCAATTTTATTTCGTTATGTAGATTTTATAATCAAAAATTTTGACGGAAACATCACGAAGATTTGCAGCGTTTTTGTCAAAGAAACAGTCGAGAGCTCAATCGCTATGAGAGATCTCTGAAACCGATTGAGAGAGAGAGTGAGAAAGAGAGACCGAATAAATATACACGCTATTGGTTGATGTATTCGTTTAGTAGTTACATATTAGAACTTTAGGTGGCAATTCTGTCGCATAACGTGTTGCGCAGTAAACGCAGGTTTTTTTTTATATTTATTAATACTATCATTAGCACGTATACAGTGTGTAAATAGTATTTATATACATATACAAATACACGGTATGATCATATACTGGTACATGATCATCTATTGGGGCTTTTACCTAACTAATAATTAATTTACAAAAAAGTTTCACTTCTGACATGTGTCCTATGAAAAATCAAAAAGATCGATAATCGATCGTCGATCGATTCGATTTGATCTTTTTCATAGAGCATGGTGTAAACAAGCAGGAGGCTCACCTGATGATAAGTGATGCATACTCTCAATATCAGAGGGTTCACGAGTGTTGCCTTTTAAGAATTGGTACGCTATTTGAAGGAACCAAATACTCTTTTAATACTCAAATTACACAAATAATACCTGACAAAGCTGAGGCCCGACGACGTTAATATTGTCAAGCAGTGGCCTGAATTCTTGGAGTTCAGCTTCCAGTCTGAGGATGTCCTGTTCCCTGGGTTCCACCGACTGAAGGCAAGTTTCGGCACTTGCCATCCATTCCGTTAGCCTGAAATGTTATTAATGTTAACCAAAATGTTTTCATGTTTTTTAACATTATATTGAAGTGTATTTTAAAACAAAAGTGTCTTAAATATTATTTTATATACATCAAATCAAATACGATACATACAGATATATGAAGCTACATAAAAAAAAAACCTGTGGAGCTCCAACCTTTTTAGGTCTGGGCCTCAGATCCCTGAAACTGTTCCATGATCTTTTGCCAATCTAATAGGCACACAGGTGATCGGCCTCTCGTTTTTTTAATATAACAGGGGGTAAACGGACATGTCAGATGAGCTTTGATCTGATGTTAAGTGATACCGTCGCCCAAGGACACTCTCTTGTGCCTGACTCTCTCTTTCAACTTTTTGGGTCTACGTCAAGCTGGATTCCTCACGGTGTTTTCCTTCACCGTTCGAGAGAATGTTTAATACGCACATAGAAAGTCCATTGGTACGGGGGTTCTAAGACCTCAGGGATG
This sequence comes from Pieris brassicae, assembly GCF_905147105.1. NCBI lineage: Eukaryota > Metazoa > Arthropoda > Insecta > Lepidoptera > Pieridae > Pieris > Pieris brassicae. The sequence goes on along the minus strand of NC_059673.1, from coordinate 1,005,001 downwards.
AGAGTCGCACGCTGAAGCCATTAGGCCAACACTGCTCTTTTATATATGAACTTCTTCTATCTTCTGTTATTAATTTGCCTCTTGCCTAATTTTGTATTTAATGAAACTTACTTAGTATGTGAGTTGTACAACTGTTGCACAAGCGGCAACGTGTCAGAGGCCAACTTGAGCAGGTCAGCTCCCTTCGCCGTGAGGTCATTGTACCGCCGTTGTAGGGCGTCCAGTTTATCCTTGAGCTGTAAGGCTTCATCACCGGAGATGTGTTTCATCAGTTCGAGACCTGACTCCACTGTGCTGTCCACTGCTTGTTGCTTATCAGATATTTCTTCCGTTTTTTCCTGTAAATGTTTAAGGTTTTTAGCATCTTCAAGGTAACTCACATCAACACCAACTATGATAACTCAGTTTTGTATTGCTTGACTTGAGCTGTCATGGATTATGCTCAAGAGTATCAAGAATATCCATAGCCCTAAATCACCTGCATCATGAGCACAGCCCACACACAACATCATGTATCTACCCTCACTTTTACACCATCACACAACCGAATTAGGTATTATTTAGATAAATGTATTTTTTTTCCTTTCAGAAATGTTTGAACAATGTTTATATATATATATATAAATATCTTACTGCACATACACACAGGTGGTCCTGGGTACCATTATCGGGAAAATATTTTTTATTTATAAACCGTGAATTAAATTATGTCGCAAAATTCATGATTAGAAATAAATTAAGTGCAAAAACTGTAAAACTTACTGCTATCTCATCCATCTGCCGAAGAAGTTTCTCCATATGAACCGGCAGAATTTTCCTCTTCGCCAAATATTGCTCCATGCTGTCCATCCATGCTGATAAGTCCTGGTATGTCAGGACCAAGTGGCGGAGACCTTTACGTGAGTTGTCCAAAAGATCCCCAATGTTAAGACTGTGGTCGACCAGAGCTTGGTATCTGCAAAATAAGTTAAAAGTAAATATTCTGAAACGGTAATCTTTATCAAATATAAAAAAAATTATCTTTAAAGGATCTATAGAGAGAGAGAGAGAGAGAGAGAGAGAGAGAAAGAGAGACGGAAACTATTACTAATAATATACTATAATATCAGAGCTTGATCATTTGTCAATCTAATCTAAATCTGGGTCTAAGGCAAGCCGGTTTCCTCTCGATGTTCCTTCACCGTCAGTCCGTAAGGAATGATGAATTGGAATAACACGAATGAAGACATCGATAACATAAGCACAATTAGAACAATTTTTTTTACCTGTCCGTAGCAAGATGTAATCTGTCGGCTAGAGCAGCCGCTTCATCATCTCCAACCAGACTCATGAGAGTAGATGCAGTTTCAGTCAGCTCCTTGAATTGGGGCTGCTTTGATAGGATGTCCTCGTGAATGTTCTGCAGAAAGAGAAGTTTAGTTTACTCCCCTTTTTTAAAGCATATTACGTAGATCAAGAACGAATTTCATGTTTAAAAATGTTAGATGCCAAATCAGCCATGTTTACTTTTATTTCTGCTTATATTCATTCTTAAAGAAAGTTTAGTAAAAAATGTTACGAGAAACTAAGAACAATATGCAATGATTTCAATCTTCCAATAGCTGTGTACTTTTGAAATTGCCGCAAATATGACTCACCTTATGCTCTCTTATCTTCTGCTGTATCTTCTCCTCGTCAGTGGGCACCAGCTCGAGAGCTTTCACCTTTCTCTCAGTAATTCCAAGCCACTCCATAAGCGGTTGTAATTGCTCCTCGAATGTTTTGGCCACCTAGATTATTACCAAACGATTCATATATTTACAATCTCATTAAAAGTCTCAATTACAGAATGATATTTGATAAGGTTTACAGAAGTATATCGTTAGTATACTGTTTTATTAATATTATACCTTCATAGCTTGTTCCAGATCCAGCATCCTCTGTTGGGCGCTGGCAGTCAGACCATCGAACCTCTGCATTAGGCCCTTCAGCTGCTTTTCAATTGCCTTCTTTTCATTTGAATCACAATCAGCTGCGACTTCATTGCCCATCGCGAAGAGAGACGACATGGAGTTCTGACGATCCATCAGCATCTTCTTGAGGAACTGTAATGTTGATTAATTAGTGCAATACCAAAAAAACGCATTGGTACAATTTGTGTCATATTAAATTTGTATAGAGTTTGGGAGAAAATATTAAATTTCAGACTTTTCTCGGTGCATTTGTGTGATACGTACCTTCTGTTCCTGTAACTGCGCCTTCACGACCTTGTAGTCGGCCGAGGGTGGTTTTTGGTTTCGTACCAATTCCTCTGTATCACTAAGCCAACGAGCCAGACCAGCCAAGGCTTCAGCAAGTTTACCAGATTGGAGCAGGCCAACGTCGAGACGACGTCCACGTTCGTTCATCTGATGATAAAAACGTCTTATTTTCACCCAATTTCAAAGAATGAAACATCAGAACTTTTCCTGATACCTAATGTTTTAATGATTAAAAGCAGTTTTTCTAACTAATCTCTATCGATTGATGCCTTGGCAAGTAGATTTTGATAATGCAACATAGGCACCAATCAATCATATGTCTGTGTCTTCTGGTGCTAGGTACCAGCTCCTATAACTAAAAATAATATGAAAGTATTCTTTCATGGACTCTATTGATATAGGTCACGATGGTTTTTGTGGGTATTGGGTCAAAGCTGCGTATTGACCCCCATTTCCTGCGCCATTTTGGCATCTGCATAAGCACCCTGTAATCGCGTTTCCCCAGAACAAAAAAGATAACCTTACCTTTTCTTTCAAATTGTTCCATCTGTCGTTCAACTTCTCCAAGTCTTTGTCTAGTTCTTGAGTGGAAACCCCTTGCAAAGCGGATCTTACTAGACCCTGTCCAATCTTGTTGCAATGGGACACATTTTGACCCAAAGGCTCAACAGTACGTTGTTTGAGGTCGGCGAAGTCCTTCTGCTGTGCACGAATTTGATCCAGGTCGGAGGAAACTGGTTTTAAGTTTCGTACTTGTTCTGTTGCCTGGGTTAAAAAATTAAATTTCAAAAAATTGACTTCAATTTCAAAATTGTAATTATAAATTATCACAATATTTAAAAAACAAAATGTAAAAATTCTCAGCCACTGAGGCCAGCGTTAAACACTGCCACAGGATCCAAACTTTTTACATTACTATGTAGATTAAGCAAATTGTAAAAACTGTGTAGCGAAATAATCAAAAGGAGTTTAGAACTTTCAGATAAAATATAAATCTTTAAAGACCCCAGAATTTTTGGTGAACTTACCTCATCAATATCGTCTATAACAGCATCGTATACTTTGTAGAATGCTTGGAGTTTGCTGTGGGTGTCATCTAGGTCCTGTTCTCTTTGACGAGTTTTCTGTTGTAGCTTCCTTATTTTCTCTTTGAGTGGTGCGATCTGAGGAAATATATGAAATCAGACACATTCGTAGAATGCACGATGATAGGCCTTAGAAATAATTAATGTGTCACAAATCGCATAAGGAGAAAGGACACTAAAGACACAAATTTTAAAAGTGTTTCTTGATTTTATGTGTAATATAAAACTGTAATACAAATAAAGTATATAAAACAACCATTTTTTTATACGTAAAATCAGAATTTCGATAACGTTTCTCATCGACACGAATAAAATGACCTAAAGACTAACATCGAGACTTAGAAGAAAGCATTAAGTAATCTACAATGCCACATTAGCTAATGATGTAGCTACAAAGTGATTCATAAAATAAAAAAAATCAATGGCGCTACAACATTTGTAGGTCTGGGCCTCAGATTTCTTTCTGTATCTGTTTTGTGAGTATTTGTCTATCTAATAGACAAGTAGGTGATCAGCCTTCCGTGCCTGACACACGTCGTCGATTTTTTTGGACTAAGCCAAGCCGGTTTGTGTGAGCGAATGTTAAATGTGCACAAACTTAGTAAGGGACCTTTTTAAATTTTTAACCCAATAGGATTTATGTTTCTATATGCATATTATTTCTCATATCGAACAACTCTGATACAAGGAAGCTCATTCCGTAACGGCGGACATGATACATAATATATATTTGCGATATAATCACTTTAGATAACCTGAGAATAATAATCACTTCGTGCTAATTCAAACTTTGTTTTAGTATTTTTTTAGGACCTCTCCATAATAGCCTATCAGACATGCGATCAGTCAATTCTGTGGGCGAGAAGCTAGGCAGCAGTGCAGTGTCAAAACACCCCTTTCCAAAAATGGAACTACATTTGCTGACAAGTTGCCTCCCTCTGGGACCGAGTGGCGACTGTTCCGGAGATATTCTCATGACATTTATGGGCGAGTCGAGGCCCGCTGGCTAGCGGGACCGAATTTGAAGTATTGCCGAGTAAGCCTGCTGGAGTGTTACGGTATTACTTACATGCTCTTGCGGCTTAGCGAATTCCGAATGCGGTGAATCGTCGAAGATGTCAGCGGTCCTTGCAGTTTCGTCGACATGTCCTTCCCCACTCTCAAGTTTAGTCCAGAATTTGGAGATCTCGTCGATTTGTGCCCGAACTGTCTTCAGGTCTCGTCCGGGCGGTTTCATGGCGTCGAACTCTTTCTCCAGGTTCGATATCAGATCTTGTGATTCTTTCACGTTATTCTGTTGATTTTTGATGTGGTTAACATGAATATTAGAAATTTATTTTTTAAGGGTAATGTTTAGTTTAGAGACGTCATGAAAAATAGAAAAAACAGAGCATGGCAATTAAAAGAAGGCTTTTCAATACCTGTACTAACATATGGATCTCACTGGGGCACTCACAAAGATCAATAGAACGATATATGATAGGGAAGAGAAGAACAAAAAAAATAAAGGATACATCATTAAGAATCACTGCGGTAGCAGATGTCCCAATGGAAAATAAAACTTGGAAATGGGCGGGGGCACTTGGCAAGAGGAACAGAAAAGAGGAGGAAGAATGTATTAGACTGGTGCCCTTAGGTACAATAAACATAAAAGAGGAAGACAACTAAGAAGGGAGATACACCACTTTAAAGAAACAGGTGGTGCATGCCGAAGAGTGGCACAGTGCAGAGAGGAGTGGAGGGAATTGGAGGAGAACTGAGATGACAAATATAAATGTATTTAAGAGATAAAATTATTACTATAAGGTCAACTATTGAAGTTCTTTTGTTAAAGTAGTTAATAAAAATTTGGAGCAATATACATAGGAAATACAAATGATTTATAGGTTAGGTTGTCTCAGATAACAAAAGACAGCCTTGAAGGTCCACACAAGAGTCTGAATTTATAAAAAATGACTGCCTTCGGGAGTTATGGCAACAAACAATGCTGGAATGACTGAAATGCCATACCAAATTTGTAACAACGACTCACCAGGAAGTAAGTGATGGCCTTAGCAACTCCAGCCATCTCCTCACCAGCCTTTAGGGTGCTGGTCTCCAGGTCTCGTAGACGGTCAGCCAGTGATTTAGTGGTTTCGTCCAGTACTTGACGAGCGCGGGCTGCAGCTTCAGGTCCGGCGAATTCATTCGCGATCGACACTATATCGTCCGCTGCCATGTTGACACTCTAAAAAAATAATAACTTAGTTAAAACAAAAAACAATTTTCAGTAATTTCAAACTACCGCCTCGTGTCGTTTTTAGAAATTGCAGAACTAATTAAAACAATATATATATATAGCATCATCATATATATTTTATCATTCGGTAAAATTCATTAAATTTCAGAGAGCTTTATAAAGACAGTTGATAAAAAAAAACATATTACCTGCAGAGGTGCGTGTAATGCGTGAACATGGTCAGTGAGTCTAGCCACTGCGTCTTTAGCAGCAGCAGGCGCTGAGTTTAGAGCTGCCTCCAGGCGTTCCTCGCATCTTGCCAATGGAGCCTCCACAGCTCGCACTTTCTCCAAGAAGTCACCCAGTTTTCGGCTCGTGGACTCCAGGTATTCAATTTGTTGAAGCACCTCTGCGACATAAAATAAACAGTTTATCAATATTTCATAACTTTTGAGTGCTACCCTCCAAATTAAAAAAACTTTTATTTGTGACTTTCCATATTAACAGAAACGGGGACTTTAAAATACTTAATACATAGTATTGTCTTTTGTTAACATAGCTTTTACACATTAAGAAAACACTTTTTAAACGGATTGAAGCAATGTATTAGTCGGAGTTGATATCCGGGGAAATAAATACCGATAACACAACTTTCTCTACAGCTGTGATACTTTTGGCATTCAACACCTTTTGTCTTCAGTCACCGTGACCATGCACACTATAAAGCACGCGAAACGTCGAAAAATTTTAAATTTAAAATGAAGTAAATAATTATAAATTTATAATAATAATAGATAGCTTCAATCCGTTTAAAAAGTGTTTTTTTAATACTTAATACATTTTTATTACCCGATAATTCATTATCTCACGTGAATCTGTGAGTGATCTATAATAGTTGAATTATTATTTAAATAACTTATTCAATATATTTGTTAATTTCATTAATCGCTTCAAGAAGACATCAACTTACCGTTGTTAACTCTGTCCCACTTCTCTTTCATACTATCAAGTTGATTCCTCACGATCTCTTGGTCGACGTCACACGCCGATATGAAGGTCTCACCCAGTGTCCTGTTGTTTTCGTATTCACCAGATCTAATAAAAAACAAAATAATTAACTTAACAATAATACATTTGGATTTGTATTGGAAATTTGTAGACTTGTTTAAATAATGAGTGACAAAAAAAAATTAAAATTTCCAGAAAATTGAGGATTTGTAGGAAAATTTTTATTTTGGAGCTACCAGACTAGAACTATTAAAACAAAATAGTGTCCTCACATCGATCATTACGTAACATTTAATATCTAACGTAATATAGAAGTTACGATTATTTTTGTGCTAAAACAATAGATGCCCACAGTTCGCTCTATTGGGAACGTACGCATGTGTCGTAACTCGTACGTGTAGAAGGACGTATGAATATATACAAATAATAAACTAAGCGATCATCATAACGTCCGCCGTTCCACGACTGAGCGTTTTTCAAGGCAATTGTTGCCGCGCACCACCACTATGTGGAACCAGCTGCCCACTGAAGTATTTCCGAACCAATTCGACTTAGGGTCCTTCAAGAAAAGAGCGTACAAATTCTTAAAAGGCCGGCAACGCACTCGCGAGCCCTCTGGCATTGAGCGTGTCCATGGGCGGCGGTATCACTTAACATCAGGTGAGCCTCCTGCCCGTTTGCCCCCTATTTTATAATAAATAAAAATAAATAATAATAATAATGATGTTGGCAATGACTGTTCAATCAGTTATTACCAATACTTGCCTAAAACAAAATTTAAAAAAATACTTAAATTTTGCGCTAAGGACTTACGCTTTCAAACTACGACACATTTTTACTGAAAAATGTATGTATATTAAACAACATTAAACCTAAAATAATATGAATTCCACTAATATGACATATTACAAAATAGTATTACCTCTTCCAAACATCGTTCCTGATGTGTTGCAGGTCTCTCAGCTGCCTCTCGAGTTCCTTGCGAGTGAAGGCAACAGCTGGTAATTCCCGTAGCTGCTTCTCAGCCTCGCCCAACCAAGGCAGGAAGGACTCTTGCGCTTTGTTGTATTTACGACAATGTTCCTGGGGATATTAAATACATGTATTGTTTTGAGATTTCATCAGGGCATATACCTTAGCATAAAAAATAAATAAATCAGTGGCACTACAATCTTTTTAGGTCTTCAGATTGCTGTATTATGATCATTCGTCAATCTAATAGGCAAGTAGGTGATCAGCCACCTGTGCCTGACACAGTTCGAATATCGACTAGTTCCCTCACGATGTTTTCCTTCACCGTTCGAGGACGCGTTAAATATGCAAATAAAAATTCCATTAGCACACAGCCGGATATTGAACACTGCTATGTCATATACCAGGGCCTATTGCAGCGAGAATTGAAGCTTTGAATTCTCGGGGAAGCTTTGCATTTTACTTTCGTTACACACAATCATTTAATATTAATTATATATATTTGTAATTCTTAGAACTAACTATATGTTATTAATTTTATTTTATTTGATTATTTGAGGAGTTTGAAAGCGCATCATCAGATTGAAAGAACATTCTAGCAAATTAAGAAATTATTAAAAAAATTATTGCACTGATTAGCGATCTCTTCTCACCATAGCAGTTTGCAGTCTGTTGTATCTGTCAACAGTCTCTCTCTTGAGTTTCTCCCACTGGCTCTGAATCCTGTCCAGATCTTTACGGAGACCGCTGAACGCTGGTTTCTTCTCCATCTCACGGCCTATAGAATAATGCAAATAAAAAACATAGGTGTGACAGAGACAGATATATGAGATTACATGAATACCCAAATTGAAATTAATACATAATTATTGCTTACCTTTATCTAATAACATGATAATCTCGTGTTCCCTCTGTGTAAGGCCTCTGTAGAGTGGTTCGTGTGTGTCTAAGGCCTGTTGTAAACGAGGCTTATCGGCGGACACGAGCAATCTCGCTGGCAATGTGCCTAATTCCGATTGTAGCCAGCCTAATGTACGAGCAACGCTTTCTTCGACGTTGCGACCATCCCTATAAAAATGTTTTGTTTAAAACGTGTTTCTTGCAAAGCTACACAAGAGAGAAAAGGACAAAACATGTGATATCAATTCGTGGTATATAGAACTTTTGTTAGTAAGAGTTTTTCAAAGAAATTGAGCGGATTCTATCACAAATGCCAATGTCCAGCAGTGGCCGTCAAGAGACCGAAACGCACGAATCACAAATTTCGAAGTGTTTTAATTAATCTAACTAATTGTACACTTAATAGATGTTTTTGAAGTGAAACTTTTATCGGCGTTTACCGTCACATTTTTCGGTTACGCGCTATCTTTTTCTTGTCCCTACCACGGTTGATTCGAAGAGATTACAGAGCTATTAATAACAAAAATATATAATAACGATAACAATGATAGTTAAGTCTATTACAATTAATGAAATTCTGTAAAAATCTTAGTAGCAATAAGGTAAAATGAAATAATTGTATTATTTGTATTCATGTCTATGATAATAAAAGCCTTTTGTTAAATGTTATCTCATTTAACTTTATTTAACCAATTTCTGTAAAGTTTCATATAGAAAGTAGTTTCACTTCTTACGTGTGTACACTAGTACACGCACACATTTCTCCAGTTTAAATAAGTAACATTAATTCATAACTTTGTATGTTATCAACAGTTAAATAAGATATCAAACTCACTTGAGTGCTGCCTCGATTTCCGCCTTCCGATTATCCAATTTCCGCTGCAACTGGTCGTATTGCCTCACTGCAGCTGCCAGTTTGCTCTGTATGTCTTGCCTTGAGCTCGCATCTCCCAGAACTTCGGCCAATGTTGCTCCGGCTGCCTCGAGATCAGCCAACAGGGGACGCTGGCCTTCGAGTTGGCGTTCCAAATTCTGGAAATATTAATACAACAAACTATATTGTCTACCACATTTTAACTTTAAATTGTTACAAAATATTAATTTATTAGCTGGTGTAAGCTGGATCATCCAAATTAGCAGCCTTATTTAGTCAGAATTAATTATGATACGACATAAGGTATACCACCTTTGTAAATACTGCTGGGGAAAATAAATTAATTATCAGGAATCGATTCAGAATTCCTTGAGTAGGAGTTCCATGCACAGCACACGTCACCGACTTTTTTTTTTATTCAGATACATTTTTTTTATCTAATCGATATAAATAGTTTTTGACTATGGTACAGTTATAAACATCACCAACTTTTAAATATAAACTTTTGTATTAAGAAATAATGTCAATTGCCAAAGTCTGTTGTAATTGTTTTGTGTAGTCTGACCAGACTGTCATTTATTATACATTTTTTTATGTCCTCTTTAAGGATATGTTTTGTATGAAATGAAACTTCTTTATCGGCGTTGTAAAAAAATCTACCGTCACATTTTTCCGTTACGCGCCATCTTTTTATTGTCCCTAGCGCGGTTGATTCGAAGAGTTTCAAAGCCATTAATAACAAAAATATATAATAACGATAACAATGATAGTAAAAATTCTATTACAATTAATGAAATTCTGTAATAATATTATCAGTAATTTGTATTCATATCTATGTCAATTTCTATAAAGTTGCATATAGTAGATAATTTTTCGAAAAATAAGGTCACAAAGAAGTTTGACTTCTTACGTGTGTACACTAGTACACGCACACATTTTTTATTTTAACTTACCTCGACCTCCCTAAGCTGATCAGCCGGCTCCTGTCTCGTGGTCACATCGTCCAATTTATCAGCGATGCTGTGTAAGGCGTTTCTCAGCCGTTCCAGGCCTGCGTCGAATTCGCGAGACGTGTCAGCTGCTGCGCCTAGGCTGTCTGCGCGTTGTTCCAGTCTAGAAGGAAATAATTTAACATTTCAATTCGTATGACAAGCACGAGCATCCGCTAAACTTTCTAAGAAAATCTAAGCAAATCAAAAACTATACAACTTTTGCTGCCATGGAGCCTTGATGTTGAAACTTTTTTATTTTAAGACTTTCTCAAATTTGATACAACTTTGCTAAATGTATTCAATATTTTTTCTTTCGTATATATTATGTCCATCTTTGCATATATCTTTACTATAATTGTATTTGCTAGCTGTAGGATTACGTAATAATATTCATATGAGTAAAGTGATTTCTGACTTGTTAAGCAGATCATTCCATCTATCCTGAAGGTCTTGGACCTTCTTCGTCAATCTCTTAACATCTGGATCATCATGGGGCAGCTTCTGCAAAGCTGATCCGGCCACATCCACCAAATGCGACAGCTGTGGTTGCTGACTTCGGAACTCTTCCCGAAGAACTTGGACCTGGTAAACACAAACAATATTATATCTATAGCTATCAATATTTTAACAAAAGCAATCTAATAAATTTTGACTTTGAATTTATTGAGATAAATAATATTGACTTTTCTTGCCTGCTTGAATGGATAATTTTACCGAAATCACTCTTAAAGTAGATCAAAGTGAAAAATATATTTAGAAAATGCAATGCAAACCTGTTGAACTTGTGTCTGGACCATCCTGGAGTCTGAAGATATAGGTCCGAGAGCCGTCATCATACGCTCCTTAGCACTGAGCCAGCCTGACAGACTGCTGTGCGTGTCGAGCAGATCTTTCATTTCTTCCATAAGTTGAATCCTAAAGAAAAAATTAACTATAGGAAAACATTCCTTTGCATCTGTCAACTCATTCCATACGAGAGAAATAGGACTGGGAGTAGTCACACTCTTGGCTACTCTTCTGTCTTTCCCATACATTATAAATCATAACGAGATTTGAGGAGAAGAGAAATTCGAGAGAATTGAGAAGACGTCAAATAACAAATCAGTTTTAATATAAATTGCATTGGAAATATCTAATTTAATTAAATTGAAAGATTAATATATCAGTGACGCTACAATTTTTTTTAGGTCTGGGCCTCAGATTTCTGTTTTCATTTCAAGGTCTTGCCTATTCAGCGTCTCTTACATGCCGTCGACTTTTTGGGTCTAAGGCAAGTCCTCGTGATGTTTTCCTTCACCGTTCGAGCGAATGTTAAATGCGCACATAGAAAGAAAATCTATTCGTGCACAGCCGGGTCTCGAACCTACGACCTCAGGGATGAGAGTCGCACGCTCAAGCCACTAGGCCAGTACTGTTTTTCAGATAATATTAAATGTAAATATTTCAACGAATTTAAATTTATAAGCGAGAAATATAATAATATAGGATGTCGTATACCGATTAATGTTTTAATTTACAGTTATCAATTAATATATTTAGATTTATAGAATTTAAAAGTTTTATATTAAGGTTGAAAGATTTCCTTTATTAAATAATAATAATAACACTATTAACAAGATTGTTTCATTGTTAGTACGAATTGTAACGACAGGTTTATATCATTCAGTATATTTGTTGAGGTGTCAATCTGCGACACTTTCTATAAAGTCCATATTATTGTAGGCAATTTCACCTATCCTACAAACATCCTGGTCTTACTTACTTCTCTTTAAAAGCATCATGCAGTGCCTTCCACCTGGAGGCGACGTCTTGTAATTCGTCGTGTAAACGATCAGCTCCTTGTACGCTCTGCTTGCGTTTCAACAATTCACGCACCTATAACGAACAAATATATTGAATTCTGTCACTGTCAATTGTAAATAAAACTACGGTTGCATAACTAACGTTTTTTTTATTATAGAACAGGAGGCTAACTTGATGTTAAATGATACCATCGTCCATGGACACTCTCAACGCCAAAGGGCACGTGAGTGCGTTGGCGGCCTTTTAAGAATTGTTCATCTCTTTTCTTGAAGGACACTAAGTCGAATTGTATAGTAAATACTTCTGTGGGCAGCTGGTTCCACATAGCTTGTCGCGACAAAAAACTGGCTTAAAGCGCTCATTTTTGAATGGCGGGCGTGGAGGTGGTCCGGGTGGAATTTTGAATTCTACCTCGACGTCCGATGATGAGACTAAGCTGCAGATGTTAACCCGAACAACTCCCCTGAACACTCTCTATGGTAAATGTGGTTGAAGAGTGACCCTACATCTCTACTCTAAGGGATCAAGCCGCCACCAACGTCGACGATTCGAACCGCTCAATGGTGAGATTTTATCATAAATATTGTATTTGGATGTTTTAGTAAGCTATGCCATACCTGTGTCTTAGTCGAGTCTAGAATGCTCTGTTTCTCGTACATTTCTTCTAAGACAGCGCGAGCTTGTTTGATAGTCTTATCTGCCTCCTCCTTGGTGGTAGGTACTGATTCCTTTGGCAGTTGTCTTTGTACCTACAGAAACCAAATATGATGTTCAATGTTATTTTGTTCTTTATAATTCATATATACACCAGTTTTGATTTTTAAATATACTTTGATACTAGTTCCACGTCATGGAAGTTTCAGAATTTCAATAAAACAAATTTTATCATTAACATACATTATGAATAATAATGGACCTGTAGAGCTACCCTGTAGAAGACATACCTTGTCTAAGAAGTTGTTGAGTGTTCGGAAGCTATCTAGGTGTCGTTTGACTTCCTCCTTCATGGCGTCCAACTCGCTCTGTCTATCCGACAGCTTAGCTCCAACCAGCTCATAGCGGTTGTTGACTTCTGATACTTGTTGCTGTACTGGAGATAGGTCTGTGAAAAAAAAACAAATAATGTAGAAATAAATATAAAATAAGTCAAAAACGTAACGTTATATCATAATAATAATATCAACCTTCAAGATGGAATCCATCCTGGCTGGAGCGTCTCGATGAGAAGCCACTCGACGCTGAGTGAGCTGATGCAGGACTAATGATTCCACCCTTTCCGGGTGAAGGAGATCGGGTATCGAGGGTTCGACCTGAAAATGAACTCATACTGAATTTTCTAGTAAATGTACCATGTGAGAATTCACTGTAGTTAAAATATATATATATATATATATATATTAATAAATAATAATTCAATAAATGGGGAAAACAAGAGTAATGTTCTACTTACTAGGAGTATGTCTCTTAGTCGGGCTGTACACGTGTCTTCTCCTCGGAGATTCAGCTCGATCACCGCGTGACAACGCTTCGTAGGCAGCACCGGCTTCGTTTAACTAAAATAGCAAAAGGTTTATAATTCCGCTTAGCGATGTTTTAAGTTTATTTATTGATTCATGTTTCCAACATACTACTATACCTCTAACGTATATATTACAAACTCTTTTATCGAAAATGTACCAGAAGTTTTTGTTAAGCAGAAAAAAATAGCAATAAAACGCCGGATTATAAATATCAATAGGTTTTTTATAACTTACTCAATCAAAACTGTCTAAACTGTACATTATCGTATCATACCTTATCGATAGTAATGGAGAAATCCCTGTACTCTTTAGCGAGCGGTCTCAGCTCGTCGTGTTGTTGTTTGATGACGTCCACATCTATAGCAACAGGACGCAAGTGGTTGATACGATTTTCGATGCTTTGCAGCCATTCGAGGACCTGGATGAACCAAACATATATAGACTGAAACCTTTACGAAAGCAAGTGGTGTGGTCTCTGAATGTTTCCAATAAAAGAATATTGTCTTTAAGTATTCATGTGTTCATGTATTTATATGCATTCCATAACGTTACAAAAGATGTTTATGAGGCTTAAAGCTAGGTACGATATTATGGACCCTGTTAGGGCACAGCAAAAGAAGGCATTACAAAACCTATATAACATTACTAATAGCAACAAAATAGCACATAAAACTTCACACTCCAGGCTAGTAATAGTGAATATTTAGGGATTAAAAATTATGAAATTAAGCTATATTTTTATCTTCTAGGTACTCATTAACGCTATAATAACATTTACGTATAAGAAGTTTTTTTAGTTTGTTTGTAAATATATAGTATAGTTGTATAACCGTAAAGAGTTGTAATTCCTTGTACAATTTTGAAAACCGAAAAGGTTATTACATATCTTAAGAATATAGATAAGTTATGCTTAATTTTCAGCATTAAAGACGATGTCACTCCACCCCACACCGAGATGCAGTAAAATAAAATTGACTGGCATAATTGTCGTAAGACACGAATCCCATACAAAGAGTTTAATTTGTTTGAGCTGAAAGGACGGTATCGCTTAAAAGGTTTAATTTTTACTTTAAATTTCTGATCTTCAATTAATCATGTCACTTATCTAAAATATATGTAAATTTTGGCAAACATAAATATTACAAAACAAAAAAAAAATAGTAATTTTTGCTTATTTTTATATTAATAGATTAAGAAAACATAAGTTAAAAAAATACCAACCTGAGAGCGTAAACTCTCGTACTGGTTCAGCTGATCCGACTTCTGTTTGGACAGTTTCTGTTTTTCTTCTAGTGAAGTGTTGAAGTCGCGCCATTGGTTCTCTATGGCCTGCGATAATTTTGCATTTTTTAGATTTTTTTTATGATATAATTGACAACAAAATCACACAAAGACACGTCGCATTTTAAAGTTAAATCTCTTTTTGACGTGCGTAACTCTTGTAAAGATGGTAGATGCTACCATACCCTGTATATATGCGACTCTCACCACGACTTGCTATGTGCGTATTTAAAATTCGCTCAAACGGTAAAAGAAAACAACGTGAGGAAACCGTCCTTAGACCCGAAAAGTCAACATGAGTCAGGCACAGGAGGCTGATCACCTACTTAGCCATTGAGATTGGCAAATGATCATAAAACAGATACAAAAGTATCAGACTTTTGTCCCAGAAATCCGTAAGTACCACTTTCCGTACCACATAATTTATTATTTACATAAAATTTATATAAAAACATATTTAATGATCTTTGAAGGTTTTCATACCTTCATCCTATCCCGAACAACGTGTGTGTCGGTGACATCCTTCTTAGAAACCAGTTGTTTGCCGAGACGAAGACACTCCTCCACCAGCGGCATTTGCTTGTCCCTAAAGAAATCAATATTTATTCTGGATGTTGGTTTTAGAATCATTTTTTATTTTAATGCCAGGTTCGTTGGCGGCTTTTGAAAATTCTATTGGTTTTTTAAGAACCATCTTCCTAATAGTAATTGATTCACTCACTATCACTGTCTTGTAATCAAATGAAAAATATATATATTTATGCAAAGATAAAAGTAACTACTTCTAAATTAATTAAATCGATCGAATTAAATATATATATATATATCAATTAATTATTCTTTGAAAATATTTTTTTCGTACCACCCTCTTATTAAGAACAAAAATCTTTAACTATTTGATTTACGGAAATTGTCTCAAGAATGTTAACACAACAATGAAAGTCATTTAAATTATATGATAACATTTATAATACTGCTTCAAACTTACCTAGAATGAGCCAAATCGGCTAATCTCGAAGCCAGCTCATCACTGGACATTCGAGCTAGATCCCTCGAGTCCAACTCGGTTAGTTGCGCGTGCGTCGTTTCGAGTCGACTCGCGAGCTGATTGAACTGACTCAGCTCGGACATCACTTCGTCCAAGAATTGACCTCGTTTCGTTACGCGCTCTACTAATTTCTCGTATCTGCGACAAAAAAAAAAAAAAAATGATATTTGGTATAATAAAGCAAATATAAAATATAAATAGATAGTAAGAAATGTAACTGAAAGTAGAAATACACCTGTAGCGACATCTACAATCTGCGCTGATAAAAAACTGCGATGACGTCATACCCTGAAACGCGCTATCAAAGTATTGCCCGTTGGGCATACATGCCCTATATTCGGGCCAACCAGTGGTCGAGGATCTTCCTCCAAGTTGGAGGAACAGTACATCATCCTTCCTTCACACCAAAGGTTGATTCTTCAAAATGAAATGATTAGAAAAAAATACCTTGAGAATATGTCCTGCGCACGCTGTTCCAGTTTGTTCGCGATACGTGCGTTGGATGGCGTGAGTGCGGCTTCACGTGCTGCGGCTTGCAGCTGCGCAAGCGCCGCTCTTCTGCCTTCCACCTCCGCTTGGGAGATGCGCTGTTCTCGTATTTGTTCTTCAAGTCGCTCACGAATTAGTGACGCTGGTTTGGTTTGGGTCCTTTAAACAAAAAATTGGTCAATTATAAGAAACCTCCTATTTCTCTTTCTAGTGGTTCACCTAGAAATATGTAAGTTCTAAGTAAAATATTTCATTTTTTTCTAAAACTCACTTGTAATTATTCTCAGCCTGGTTGAGCCAGTTGGCCTGGGTCTCAGCCGCATCCTGAATTCCCTGACACTGCAGAAGTGCCGACTCCAACTCCCCACATTTGCCAGCGACGGCGTCACTCATCTCTTTGTATCGGTCTTGTAGTTCAATAACTGGAACTTCCAGCTGACGAATTTCTGAAGGCGTGAGGTTACCCTCAAGGGATTTGACTAGTTGGTCGCAAGCCTGAAACGAAATAAAATTGAAACAGCCATAAACTTAAAATTTTGAATTTTGTGATTACATAAGTAAAATTGGAATAAATAGGTAAATTTTTCACACTACAATATCCTAAAGCTTCTTACATCTTTGACGTTGTCAATAAGTCTTCCTTGAGATAATATCTCGTTGTGCAGAGTCTTGGCCCTCGATAACTGAGATTCCACAGCTCGGGGTTCTCCTGCCACGCCCTCAGATAGAACTGTACGGATTTGAGGCTCCAACTGTAAAAAAAAATAATAAACTTTTTAATTTTTTTTTTATAAACAAAAAACAGTCGAACTAACTTCATTTTTTAGTTAGTTCGACTGTTCTAAAATAAATAATATACCAAACAGCTGTTTCACAAATGTATTTGTGTCTTTTTAATATTTTTTTTTTCGAATATTACAAACAAGTGTTATAAATTAACGAAAGTACTCACCGACTGCATCCACCTCTGAGCTCGCTGTACAGCCTCTCTGTACCTGGAAGAGCCGTCAGTGGCCATCCTGAGCCGGTCCAACAGGCGTTGGGCCCTAGACGCGAGCTCTCCGTGTCTCCTTCTCGCGAGACCAGCATGTTCGCGTACGGCACTATCTACGGGCACAGGCACGTGTGACAGACGCGCGGGCAACGATGTACGGTAGTCGTTTAGGATGTTGAGGAATTCCTGAAAGATAAATGCATTTTTATAATGCAGGTATATTAACTATATCTCAATGAAAACTTATGTAAAAGGTAATCGCAAAATATGTTGCTAAGCTCAAAACACGAAGACGGCTGGACCATGTGGAGTATTTTTCAATTCTTTATTTCTATAACTCAGGGAAAGGTTTTCATAGATAGAAAAATTGGAAAATATAAAAGAATATTTGGGAATTTTGGTTTTTATTCTGGAAAAGCGAAAAGCTTTGAGGAAGAATTAGGTACACTTTAACTTTGAACCGTTGGAGGTATTTCTCAGGGCAGAACAGACCCCTGTGACTGACGGTGGAAGACTTCCAGCCATGAATGTGATGCTAATGAAATTTTGAATTGGTACGGCTAAAAAAATATGATTCGGAGAGGTAGGGGAATCGCCAATTCCTTTTGATTACTAATCATGTTTCTAGAAGTTGCTACACACCTTGCTTTCGTCCACAAACTTCTGCGCAGCCATAGTGATGAAACGCAAGTCTGCTTGGTGCGCTATGACGTCGGACACAAAATCTCTGACATCATCGCTCTGTCCTGCCAGGTTGTCAACCTTTGACAATGCCACTTCCTTGTCTTCCAGAGTGCGGTAGGCACCTTCCATCCAGGTGTTGAAAGCATTAAGTTCATTCCTGAAAGAAAAAAGACAATTTTAAACTGGAATTTGTACCTAGTCAATTATTTCTTAGCTGCTTATCAAATCCAGGCACCTCAACCACGAAGTTCTGCATATTAAAAACATAATCAAATAAATTTTAAATATTTAAAAAATAAACTTCGTAACGTTCTTCCATTTAACAATTTCAACTAAACTCAACTTATCCAACGTAACATAATTTATTATCTCAATTCATTTTTTTTAACTTACGTAAATTTTCCAAGTTCGTCTCTCGCGACAACAAGTCGTCTCAACATTTTATCGCATTTGTCCGTACATTTGTCGCAGCGCTGCTTCAACTGTCTCACTCCACGTTCCAATGCTGCCACCTAGCGGGAAAATATTAACAATTACTTTTAATATAATATAACACCGCTAATATATTTAAAAAAAAAGGTTTTGATTTTAAACGATATTTATTTTGTTTTTTTGAATTACAATTTGGAATAAAAAATGTCTCGGGATTCTTTAGGCAAGTTTGACAGATGACAATTACTTGACAATAGGAAGGAGGGAAACAACTTCCCTACAAGACCTTTCATACTACAACATTCTTAAGAATAACGCTTACCTCATGCGGGGCTAACACATCACTTCCAGAGACCAGAAGCTGCTTCGCCTGATCGGCACAAGCTGATACTTGACGTTGGTGACTGTCAAGGTCGTCCTTGATTAGCTGAAATATGAGAAAGACTGTTTTAAGATCCTCAAAGAGAGATTAATCTGAAGGTACACGTACGAGACCGGCAGTATCACATCCACCGAAGAGCTTTTTAGACTATCGCAAGTTATTTCCATACATACTTTCAATATATTTATCTGGTTACGAAGTTCATCCATGTCCTCCTTCACCGCTTCTTGATTCGCCAGTCTCTCTTCCACCACTGCGATCCATTCCAATAACTTCGACAGGGTCTCATCGCAAAGCCTGTACTTC
The DNA here is from genome assembly GCF_905147105.1 of Pieris brassicae. Taxonomy (NCBI): domain Eukaryota; kingdom Metazoa; phylum Arthropoda; class Insecta; order Lepidoptera; family Pieridae; genus Pieris; species Pieris brassicae. The sequence goes on along the minus strand of NC_059673.1, from coordinate 985,773 downwards.
TCTTCGACTGCTTGCTACATAAATAATATAATATTAGTAATCATCTATACGAGTATCAAATGGGTTAAACCCATAACAATATTTTGCACTACACAATATTATACAATGCTCACTAAAAGCAGTGCCTTTCAATCACAAGGTGCAGTACAGTGAATATTGATCAAAACTTTTAAACGAATTTAAACTCGAATATATTATATTATTTGGTATAGTCTAGCTGGTCACGAGTGCTTTAAAGCATTCGAAACGTCGAGTTACGTGAGTAACAAATTTACGTTAAATCCGTTAAAAAGATTTTTCACATATGTAGTTCTCGCGTAAACAAAAGTGAAATTACATATAACTTGAGATATACAGTTCTACCCAAGCCTCTAGAAGCAGAACTACAGAGCGCAGACGATACCCAAAATACGACAAGACAACATAGATCATGAGTGGGAAGAAACACATCCTGTTTTGGTGCGTCAAAAAAAGGTGCAAAAAGCGTGGCATGCAAGCTGTGAACAATGCAAATGACATTTGCAATTCGAGCGTGGTAATGGTATCAACATCTTCGTTTGTATTAATGTTAGAGTTATGTGTTAAGATAATAATAAAAGAATAGAAATACCTCGGTAGATATCTGAAACTCGGAAAGTTTTCGTTTTAAAATTTAAATGTACATTCATATGATTCCAACGATAAAACTTAATTACATGGAGATCTCATTTCATTTGTTGATTAAAGCATCGAAAGCAAAAAAAACAAAACAAATGATATAAGTTCCCATCAGGACGCTTAATACAACGGTAATGAACTTATAAATACTACCTTTGTGTTTGCAGAAAATGTTTTACCATTTGATATTGTGAATGTTTGCACCGCGGGTTTCCGACTAGCATCACTCATGCATCCGAAAATCGAAATTAAACATAATATATCCCAAGGAATGAGTACGTCGGAACGTATATTTAATGGCATAACGCTAAGTGATATCAATATTAAACCAGCTGTCATAGATCACTGGTTTTCAAATGAGGAAGCAAACATAGGAAAGCGAGAGACCGATGCTGACATTGCGTCTATTTCGGCCTCTCTAGACATTCTTAGCACAAAGTGAATATGGATGTTAGATATTTTGTGATGGTTCTTTTAAATCGTCGTTAATATGATCCCTCAAAGGCAAGCATTCACGATTTAGCTCAAAAGGGCTCTTTAGCATCGCAGGCAACAGCTGGAAATAAAAAACAACATACATCGAGCCTTATTACAAATGTGAAAGCACATTAATCCTTTACAACTTATTGGTCGCTCCTTATTGATATACATATTCTTGTCATTAAACGCTTAAAGGTAAAACATACTAACATATTTAATTCCGATTTTTTTGTAAAATAAACGAACACAATCAGTTGTAAAGTGTAATTACCTAATCTTAAGCATCTAAATAGAAAACAAAATTTATGAAATGCAATTTACGAAATTAATAAACAATATAGTTAGGATTTAAATAACATTCGATTTAAAAATATAATTATTATTTAACATTATAGAATACAGTGTAATCTAGTGTAAAATTATTTTCTGTGCCTTGTTGGTAATTTCTATTTTTGATACATTTTCACTAAAAGCTTTTATGATACGATGATTATGACCTATTTATTTAAAAAAAAAAGTGAGTGACGTTGTGCCATGCTCAATTTAAGCCACACGCTTCAACAAGATCACCAAGGAATGGGAAAATAAAAAGTAAAAGCAACACCTCGGCTTTGTTAAAGCACAACGCTTGAGAAGAAAAAAAACAAACTCACCCTAGTTTCTGCTGGCAGTAAGTAACCCTTCTTAAAAGCTTTGACCAAATCGAGACTGATGCCTTTCTTCGGATCAATCGTGATTGTTCCTTCTACTGGATTTATAAGCTGTTGTTCAATTGCTTGTACCAATGGCAAGATTTTCCCGGTCACTGGATCTTTCACTACTGTGCTAGACGGATCGACAATACCTTGCTGTATCGCTTCGCCTAAAGTCAATTTCTTTCTATCGATGACGCTAGTAGTAATAAATGGATCGTTCAGAGCTCCAGTTGTTGGATTATAAATACCAAAGTTAATGGTTTCAATCAAACTAAAGCTCTTCTTAGGGGTCATTAGAAGACCCGTTTCGATAGCAGCGTTAAGCGTATTGAGTTTGGATGTTTCAGTATCTAATATGTTGCCTTTTTCGGCATCCATGAGCCCTTTACGGAAAGCCTCAGGAAGCTTGACTAACCTCTTTTTGAGATTATCTTTAATTAGCGCAGTGTCTGAATCAATATATCCCAAAATAGCAGCGTCTTTGATGGATAATACCTCTTTGGATTGTGGATCAATAAACCGAGCGTTAGTAACATTTAGGTGACCCTGTTCTATAGCTTCCTCGAAAGTTAATGGTTGCCTAACATAAACGATTAAACTGTTTTCAAAATTAAAGCAAAGTGTTTTAGGATTCTGCGTGTCAAAGAGGCCTTTAACGTTTTTGTCGATTATGCCCTCCGTAATACCTAGTTTTATCGGAATGTATTTATTTTTGTGAGGATCTTTAATTAATGCGGTTTCCGGATCGATGAATTCATATTTTATGGCTTCGTCTAAAGTGAACTCGCGTAACAAAGGTTCTTTCGACGACACCTCGGAAACGTAGCGTTTGGATACTGTTTGACTAGTGATAGGCTGTGCAATCGTTACTAAAAGTCCTTTATCAAAAGCGATATCAAGAGAATAAGTTTTCTTCGCTTTTGTGTCAAGAACTCTTGCTTTGGTAACATCAACATCACCATGTTGTATAGCATTAAGTAAGGGTTTGAATTTTCCTGATGAACTGTCTTTAACAACAGTTAATTCAGGGTTAATAAGACCTATTTCAATGGCTTTTTTGATATCAACAAAGTCATTGTTAGTGGGATCAACTACTTTTGCATTGTCTGCCCTAAAAAGACCGTTCTTAATTACTTCTTCCAGGCTCAGATTTTTCTTTGAAGTGACGACCAAGCCCCGATGTTTGGCGTCGAGTAAATTAATTTGGCTACCATTTGGTAAAATATATACACTGCTATTTTCATCTACAATACCACTTTCAATAGCTTCAGGTAATTTAATATATTTATTGGACTGAATGTGTTTTACGAGAGAGGTTTCAGGATTAATTAATTCTTCAGCGATTGCATTTTTAAGAGAAATCTTTCGGTCTGTGACTGGATGAACAAATCCTAATTCCGAAATATTGTACATATTCATAGAAAGTGCGTCGTACAATGAAAAGCCTGCACTTTCAATATCGACAATTAGCCCTAGACTCATTGCTTCAGATAATGATATTTGGACATCAGAACCGGGCTCCTTAAACATACCGCTCCTACGGTCAATAATATCACTTCGACAACACTCAGCCAATGTGAGGGGTTTTTCAGATTTTTTATCGAAATAGCAAAGAAACTTAGGACTAATGATTGAACGTCTAATCGACTCGTGTAACGTTATTTTACGGCCTGTAATGGGATCTACAATTTTACCTAAAGCATCGTCATATATTCCCTGATGCAATGCTCTCTGTAAGCTTATGGGAGCTTTTCCGTCTACTAGCAAACCAATTTCAAAAGCTTTGTGAAGACTTATTGCTTCATTATCGCTATTTATATTTTTTATTTTACCACTTTCGTCATCAATTACACCAGTTTCAAGACATTCGGATATAGTAATTTTGTCCCATTTACCAAGTCTATTATCTTGTATGTGTACGGATTGGGGATCAATGAGGTTTATTTTTATCGCCTCAGATAACGTATATTTTTTACCCGATTGCGGATCCATAAAAAGACCGGTGATTTCATTGTAAACACCCTTTTCAAGCGCTTCGATAAGAGAGAGCGGCCTACGAACTTCAACTAAAATACCCCTCTCAAAAGCTTCTCGGAAGTCAACTCTTTCGTCACCTAATGATATTGTTCCGGTTCTGCCATCCACAATACCTTTGTCTACAGCAAATTCGAAAGGAATTACTTTACCTCCAACGTGAACTAGAGTAGATTGGGGATCAATCATTCTTTTCTTAATAGCCCTGTCGGTTTGAACTTTTTCTTTACTATGTGGATGTGAAAATTTACCAGTTTTTGGATCATAAAATCCTTTAAAAACCGCTTCAGGCAAACTAAGCTTCCGTTTCGCTGGAAGAATAAGACCGCGCTCAGAAGCATCAGTCAAAGAAATTTTGTCGCCTTGTATTGGATCTCTTACTTTGCCTTCTTTTGAGTCAATAATACCTTCATTGATGGCGTCATTAAGTGAAATTATTTCACCAGTTACAGAATTTCTCACTGTTAGCGCTTCAGAATTAATATTACCCACCTCAATTGAATCTGCTAATGTCATTGATTTGTCATTAATAGTTAACAGACCAGTTTCTGAATCATAGAATCCTTGAACTAAACCTTCCTGTAAAGTCCAGGGCTTTTTGTCATTGAGTAAATATCCTTTTTCATTAGCATCTTTTAAATTTAAGGGTGGTGATGTTAGAATACCTTGTTCTAAATCTATCAAACCCAATTTGACTGCTTGGTCAAAAGCTACAACTGTCTCGGTCTTGTCATCTTTTATCTTAACGTCCGATGTATCAACCAATTGGTCATGTATTGCCTTGCGCAGTGAAACAATTTCACCAGATTTAGGGTTCAATATTTTGCAGGTGTCTGGTGAGTAATATCCTAATTCAATAATATCAAATAAAGAAAAGGTAACCGCTTTAGTGGCCACAAGTCCACTTCGTAATGCGCTGTCCAACGGCATCACAACACCAGTCTTTTTGTCGGTAATTTTTCCGGTATCTGGATTTATTAATTTTGATTCAATTGCTTCTACTAAAGGTATGTATTTTTCTAACGCGGTATCTTTTATTTCAGATATAGTTGGATGTAAAATATTTCTTGACACTGCATCTCCAACAGTGACTAATTGTTCCGTAGCACTATCCTTAATTTTTCCAGAAATAGGTTCATACATATTATTGTCAATTGCGGCTTCAATAGATATTGGTCTACGCGAGAATGTAAGAATTCCCTTTTGAATAGCAACACTTATTTCTATTATTTCTTGAGTTTCAATAATCGTGATGAATCCGTTACGAACTTCGATGGTTCCTCGGTCAACCGCTTCTAAAATCGTTATCGTTTCTTTTGTTGCCGGTATTGTTATATACAACGTATCCTGATCAACAATACCTTTTTGTATAGCATCAGAGATAGTAATGATTTCGCTTGTGTTAGGATCCTGAATTTCACCCGTGCGAGCATTGTATAAACCTTTTTCTAACGCAGTTTCTATGCTAACATGTTCTAAGATCGACATGTCTTCTGGTTTTTCAACGATCCATCCGATTCGTACACATTCTAAAAATGACACACGTTTTCCAGTTTTGGGATTTACCATTTGTCCAGTTGATTTATCAATAATTGGTTTAGCAATAGCTTCGTCAAATGGAATAAATGTGTCCGATTTAGAACTTAAATCTTTTACTAAAATAGAACTAGGATCAAATACCTGGAGACCATAAACAAGCTCTTCAAACGATATTTTGGCTCCAGTTTCGGGATTCACAAACCCTTGCTTTTCGATATCATATACTCTCATCTCTGATAGTTCTTCTGGAGTCAATTTTGATGATATAGCTATGTGAGTTTTAGGCTGGGAAAATCGAACAACAACGCAATTCTTAGAAATAACATCTACCGGAGTAAATTTGCTGATCTGTTCCTGATCAATTGAATCCTGAACAGTAAGAGGCATTTCAGAGCCATTTACAACAATCCTGCATACTTTTGGTTCAATTTTACTCTCTGTGATTGCATTAATTAATGGTATATTTTCAAAAAGAATTTTAGTTTTTTCGGTTATCTCTTTTGTGGCAGCATTTTCTATTATCTCTTCAGTATCACGCAATGGCTGCTTCTCCGCATCTATTAGCTTAGCTGATTCAGTTTTAGTATCATGTATACCAGTAACATCTAACCTTTTAGGTTTTTCGAATTCTAGTACATTATCAAGGGTATTGCTGGTAAATGGTACTTCAGACTGTTTGATGTTGACTTGATTACATCCATGTTTATCTGGTATGTCTAAAGGCTTCACTTGTAACGCGCCACTAGAGGCTTCCGTGTTTTTTAGGACTTGGGTAGGTTGACTTTTACTATCTTTAGACATTACGTCTTTTACAAGTTCTACTGTTTTTGTTATTCCTAGTACAGGTGCTCCTACAACTGCGACTAGGCCTAATTTAGCAGCTTCCGCAAAAGATATGTTTTTTCCACTTTTGTCCTGTACGTCACCGTTGTCTTTATTGATTATTCCTTTGCTAAGAGCATCACTTATACTAATTTTCTGTTGAGATTTAGGGTCCAAAATTGATACTGCATCCGGTGGAATACGTCCTTCACTTACGGCAGAGAGAACGTCACTGATTCTTCCCGTTTCTGTGGATATAATCACGTTTCTTTCTGTATCATAAACAATTCCAGGTGTTACTTCTACCACATGAGAAACAGGCTCGGTAATTTTGAAAGACTCTGCAAGAGTTTCATCGGATTTGCTTTGTAGTATTTCCTGTCCTGGCGAATGGAATGATGATATATCGCTTTGTGAAGATTCAATTAATCTATCGTTTACAATATTTAATGCCGGTGCAGTACTTGATCCTTTATTTTTTACTAATGTATCATTTTCGTTAGTCATCTTAGATATAGGGGCTATTACTGAGTCATCGGTAGATATAGTGTGTTTTGATTCTTGACTACTTGTCTTCGATGGGATATTTATTATGGGTTCAGACATAATATCATTATTTTCGTGTTTAAGAAATTCAGTGGTTACATTCTTCAAGTTTGTTTGAAAATCATTCAAAGATTGTTTTTCATAAACTAAATTAGTTGATTCTAATATGCTTTGAAAAGATTTAGATTCTTTATAAGAAGATTGTTGTGAAACAGCTGCATCCTTAGATGTTAATGCTTTTTGATCTATTTGTGTAAGTTTCTCGGTGTCAGTTTTACTTTTTTGACTGTTATCTTCCGTTACCTTATCTTTAACATCCTTATTCAAATCAGTTAATTTAGACTCAATATCTTTATTCCAAGCATCTTTTTCAACTTGATTTTCGGTCTTATCGATTGTAACGATTGATTTCCTAGTGGACATTCCAGTAACAGTTTTGACGGCATCAGCATTTTCCATTAAGTTAGTTTTGTCATTTACATTAGGCTCCATTATTTTATTAGTCACTATTTTTGCACCTTGTACGAGAGCCATTCCTGCGAGAACAGGGGCTCCTACAATTGCAACCAAACCCATTTTTGCGGCTTCTTTGATGTCAAAAGCTTTTCCTGAATCTGGCTCTTGAATTTTTCCTGTTTTCTTGTCTAACAACCCAGTTTTTAAGGCTTTCTTAAGAGTTACTGGTTTTCCAGAATTAATGTCATATATAATACCTTCTGGATTAATAATTTTTTGTTCTAAAGCTTCTTCAAATGTTACCATTTTGTTTTGGGATTTTGGATCTCTGTATTTTCCTGTTTTGTCATCAAATAAAAGATCAAAAGCCTCATTAAGGTCAAGCATCTCCAGATTTTTTAAGTCGACAGCCATTGTCTCTGCTGGAGCGGCTGTGTTTAAAAGGCCAGTTTTAACAGCTTTAAAGATAGAACAAGTATTTCCTGTGTTAGGGTGAGTAAAAGTATTATCATCCAAGTTAATATATCCAAATTCCAGCGCTTCTTTGAAATTAATCATGGAACAGTTGGTAACGAACTCTTCCTTCTTAGTCTGTTCATCTCTAACAATACCTTTTTGACGAGCTTCTTCTATAGAAATAATTTCTCCCGTTTTCATGTTTTTAACCTCCTTTGCATTGACAAGAACATAATCAGATAATAGCTCAACCATTTTTGTTGTAACTGTATGTTGGGAAGAAAATGTTTCAGTGATTGTTGTAATAACACCTTTAATATCTAAGGATTTTTCATTTGGCTCTATGATAAGTAAACCGTGTTCCAAAGCTTTATCAATTGACATCTCTTGATTAGATTTTGGATCAGTAAATGTGCCCTTGTTAAAATTAACTAAGCCTTCTTTAAAAGCTTTTTCGAGAGTCACGGCTGTCTTGATATCGTAGGGGTAAGGAATTGCCATTATTATTTTTTTTTCTATTGCCTCGTGCAAAGGAATCAATTCATTTGTAAGAGGTTGTTTAAAGGTACCTGTTTCTTGGTTTACCAGGTCATACTTAATTGCTACTGGTAGTGTCATAGCTGCAGGTGGAATGTCACACAAGACTTCTCTTTCGGGGAAAATACCTAAATTTGTTGCCGACAATAAATCTGCAGGCCCGTGACTAGTTTGTATAATATTTTTTTCATCATCAATTATTCCATGCAAAATTGCATCAGAAATATTTATATCCCCGCCAGGGTAAATTTTTATAGCAGATAATGGGTCAACAATATCGCATATTATAGCTTCCTTCAAATTTAAGAGAGCACCGTTTTCGGGGTGAATGATTTTACCAGAAGTGGCCTCTAAAAGTCCCTGTTCTAACAGTTCAGGTATTGTTAGCGGTCTAAATAGCGGTAATAGTAGTTCACCATGACCGCTTTCATCCAACATACCTCTGTTGAGTGCTTCCTTTATAACCATAGTATCACCACGTATGGGATCCTGAATACAACCTGTCTCTTTATCTATGCAGTCTAAGTCAATCGCCCGATCTAGGGTAAAGGGTGTTCCGTCTTCATATTTATTGGCAGAAATTCTATTCAACATCGTAGCGGTGCGTTCATCAACTAATTTTTCATCGTATGCTTCTTTCACTGTGATTACGCGTTTTCTTAGTTTCTGTAAAATAGTTGGTTTTGATGCCCCCGCTTGTTCAATTATTGAATTTAACTGATTGGGAAAGTATTTCGGTTTATTGTTTAACTGTTCGTCCGTAAGTTCGACAAATTTAGGATCCATAATATTCATTTCGTATTCACGCTGTGTCTTAATAGGAAAATCTGAACTCTTATTTCGTTTCGTATCTACGGTTAATCTCTCTTCAGAAACGATTGTTTTTGGTTCTATTGATGTATCTGTTGCATCGTTTTGAATAGATACTGACTCTTCATTGGGTGTTTTTTCTCGCAATGATTCCTCATATTGTTTGTACGTATTCTTATCAACTAACCCTCTTTCATACGCAACTTCCATAGGCACCTCCTCTCCTGTTTTATGATCGACTACCATAGTACTTTTAACAAGCTGAATTATTTTTGAAGCCGCAACTAATGGAGCCCCTACAACCGTAACTAATCCTATTTTAGCGGCATCATTTAAACTAATTTTCTGACCTGATTCGTGAAGATATTGCGCAGTATTTTTATCAACAATTCCTTTATTTAATGCTTGATTCAAATTAATTACTTCTCTTGTTTGAGGGTCTAAAATTTTGACGGAATCGCTAGGCACTAAACCTTGTTCTATAGCTTCAATGATATTGCCGGAGGTACCTGAAGTGGTAGAAATAAATAACGCAGTTGAGGGATCATAGATAACCCCGGGCTTTACTTGGACTGGTTCAAGAACACATTGATCCTCTGCCAACACAATACTCGGTTCTTGTACGTCAGTTACTTCCATTTTATCTGGCATTCCTGACATTGATGTAAATGTTATAACTTTTTGGGAATGGGAAGATGTTGAAAGGCTAATAAATAATACGTAATTTTTGGCAATAGCATCGTTCATTGTAAGATTTCCGTTAGGATGAATATATTGGCCTTTGCTATCTAAAATATGACGTTCTACTGCCTTATCTAATAGCAATGGGTTTTTAGTTTTAAAATCAACTACGTGTGCCGATTCATTATTAATCAGGTTTAATTTTAATGCCTCCTTAAAGTCAAGAACTCTATCAGTACCTGGAATAACAAAAATACCATTAACCGGGTCAAAAAGGTTCAGCTGTATGGCCTCTTTTAAAGTCCATCCACCTCGTGGTAGTTCAATGGTATTTTTCTTAATAGTCAGGGATGTTACCAACGGTTCAGTTTCCATAGATGTTGAGGTTTTTACTTCTCTTACGATGTTTTCTTTGTGTTTTGAGTCAATGACAAAATCAGGACTTTTTACAGTTTCTGGTTGATTATCGTATTCTACTTTACTTTCGGGGCTAGGCGGTAGTTCTTTTATAAATGATTTTTTTGTAATTTTTAATTCTACAACTTGGCCTGGCATTAAATCCTTTCTCGCAACTCGGTCAGATATACGAGTAACGCGCGGATCATTTTGGTCAACCCCTAAAATTCCCTCATCTAACGCTTGTTGAATTGGAAACACTATGCCGGTAGTGGGATCTGTGAACGTTTGAGTATTTTCATCTATTAAACCTCGTCTTACCGCTTCTGAGAAAGTTATGATTGTTTCTAATTTGTTTCTTTCGCTAGTATTTGTTACTGTGACATAACGCTTAACAGTTTTAGTTACCGTTTGTACTGTTAGTGTAATATTTAAAAGTGAATTTAACAATGCAGCTCCTTCAGGTGTTATTATGTTTATTTCAACAGCTTTATTAAATGGAATGGGCTTTTTAGAAATAGGCTCAAGGAGATAACCGGTTTTAGAATCTAGGACACCTTTAAAAACGGCATCTAACACCGTAAGTTCCTTATCACTCTCATATACTCCTATTTTCCGACTAAACATTTCCAGAACCTCGGGACGTACAATCGATACCTTTGTACAATCCTCTATAAACACAAAATCACCACTTTCTGATTTTAAAAATGTCTCACCATTTACATATTTCAGATACCCTTTACCAAGAGCTACATTAAAGGATACGAATTCACCGGTTTTTGGGTCTCGAAAACCGTCTATATCGAATAAAGACCTCTGTGACACTGATGTTATAAGACCGCGATCTACTGCTTCTGGTATACTACAAATTTCACCGGTTAAATTGTCACGATATTTATTATCGGGTAATATGATTCTAGCAGCCAACGCTTCAGATAAGGTTAACAGCTGTCCAGAAGTCGTATTAGTAACGCATTTAATTGTATCACTATCGAGCACACCTGTGGATATTGCTTCTAAAATACTAAGATGCGACTTATTGGCAGCAGATAAAACTTTACCATCATTCGTCATTAAGCTTTTATCGCATATATCTTTTAATGTCATGGGTTTACAAATGAAACGCTTAGCTGCAGCGTCTTTGAAAGACAGCTTTTCTTTTGTAACATTATTTACGTATTTAGAGTGTTTAGTATTAATTAAATTGATCTCCAATGCTTCAGCAAGCGTAACTTTTGTATCATTTTTCTGATCTACAATTTCCCTAACATTTGGATTTATAAGTTCATTGTTAATTGCTACGTCTAATTGAAACCTATCACCGGAATTTCGGTCCAAAATCCAACCACTGTTGTCTACAAGTTCTTGACTAATCGCGTCTGATAAAGACAAAGCACTAGATTTTATTTTTATTATCTCGTTATATATGAGGTAGCCTCGCTGATAAGCTTCTGCGATGGTAATATAAGTTCCATTAGGCAGTCTATAAAGACCTCTCTGCAAATCAACTTGACCACGATTTACCGCATCCGATATACTCATTCCTTGATTTGGTTCACTTTCGACAGTCACCTTAATGCGCTTCTCCGCCGGATCTGAGAGTCCTTGTTCTGCATCGTAGAGTTCTCTTTGGATGGCTTCTAGCAATGTTACTTCGTTTCCATCTTCAGTCATGCCGCAAGGTCCCGTCAGCCTCGCAGCTAGTTTGGGGTCGATGAGGCCTTCCTTCGCGGCTTCTTCAATTGTTATTGTTTGCCTTGTATCAGGAGAAGATAATAATCTCCCTGTTCGTACGTCCAATATTCTCATACTAATCGCTTGACCGACTGTCAATACTTCCCTTGTTTCAGGGTGAATTATACCTCTGGACTCAATTATATTAGGTCCCTCATACATTTTGTGGACTCGTTTAAGATTTCTTATATCAGGTCGATCTTCGTCGGGCGATATAGATTTATTTTTGTAGTTAGGGAGCTTGCCATTGGTCATCGTCTTAACAGATGAATGACCATCTAATTCCGTTGTGTGTGAAGTTTTGACATATCTGTTAGGTGAGGGAATAACGAGGCCGTTAGAGAATAATCTTCGTTTGCAGCGAATTGACCTAATTAAAATTAAAACTTTTACTTACTTTTCAGAGGTATAATGAGTTGTGTAGGTATGTTCTGTACTGGCCACGTCTTGCATATTAAACTCTTGGCGGAAAGAGCGTGCTGAGCGCGGTGCCATTGCCTCAACAAGGCGCTGTAATAATTAAAAATAGTAATATAATAAACAATTTGAAAAAGTCCTAATTTTAAATATTTTAGAAATATTTATTACAGTTATCATAAGGATTAATGAAATTTTCTGACTATAATCCGAAAGTAATATTAGATCTTAGGTTTAATTCAATTATTTTTGTCCATATAACATATTATAAATCAGCAGAGCTATGTTGGCCAAGTGGCTTCAGCGTGCGACTCAATTCCCTGAGGTCGTCGGTTCGAGCACCGGTTCTGCGCCAATGGATTTTCTATGCATTTAATATTCGTTGGAACAGTAAATGAAAACATCGTAAGGAAACCGGCTTGCCTTAGACCCTAATAGTCGACGGCTTGTGACAGGCACAGGTGTCTTACCTACTTGATATGATAATTTGTCTACATTGACAAATGATCGTGAAACAGATACACGAATCTAAGGCCCAGACCCCAAAAAGGCTGCAGAGCGACTGGTAACATATTATAAAAGGAATATCAATTGATTTACAAGCTAAATACAAAAGACAGTTTTCCGCAACAGAACAGAACACGTAAGAAAATACCAACCCGACACTCGTACGCAAAATCATAATCAAACTCCTCCATTCTATTCACTAAACACTACCACTATTCATTGTTCACGAAATCACGCTTTAATGTAACCTAAATAACACAACGTATTAAACGTTACGTCCCACCAAAGTCTGAAAACTGAATGAATTGGACAACGTAAAAATGCCGGTTCTAAATTTAAATCATTTCGTAATCGCGTCCACGCGGTCGGTTTGGTGTTTCCGAATTATTATTTAAAACAGCTGTTTAAGGTTCGAGGTTAGAAAGATTCCTGGGACTTCGATTTTTCAATGTTGCGCGCGCAACCCTATGCGGTGGCGAAATGGGCCAATCGATACTACGACCTATACTTAATGTAGTAGGTGAGAGATTTGCTTGTATCACAGAAATATTGCATATAAACGCAATTATGTTATTTTACGCGAAGCAAGCAAGACGATGCCCGAAGGCTCGCAAGTGCGTTGCCGGCCGTTTTTTTTTGTAGGACCTAAGTCGAATTAGTTCGGACATACTCCAGTAGGCAGCTGGTTCCACATAGTGGTGGTTCGCGGCAAAAACTATACCGAACAAGTCAAATAAATGTAATTACGTATATTTATATATGTCATAACAAAGTCTAGTCTATACTAAGCCACGACGGCTGTCTACTATAATCCCCCGATTTATGTTTATTGGAAGTAGAAATATAACTTCTTAAATCATATTACAATACACTTGATTCTAAGGCGATTACGTATAGCTTATATCTATTTTCTAATGCAAAATAAGACAAAAATGTTAATGCAATTATGAACTAAACAATAATGTGTTTACATATTATGAGTCTATATTAAACGTTCAAATGCATTGTCGAGTCTGGCGCGGACGCATACTGAAATTTATGGGTTTTTCCTTCAACATTGATTGAGTTCCCTATGGAGTAGAATCTTGGGGCGTGGGGTTCGTGGCGCATGGTAGATTACCCCAGAGCTGATGCTTTCCTCGCTCAACAAAAGGTACACATAAACAACTACCACAGGAACCAAACTTGTTAAATTTGTTAAAATTTTCTATTGATCAATTTTTAATTATTATTAATACTATTAAGGTTAAGGTAGTAACTACTCTATATTTGTGTTTTCTTAAAGAAAAACACCTGTGTATTTTTTAAACGTAATAATAGGCAAACGGCCTGGAGGCACACCCGATGTTGAGTGATACCGCCGCCCATATACACTCACTTTGCCAGAAGACTCGTAAGTGCGTTGCCGGCCTTTTAAGAATTGTCTGGTTCTGGTTCCACATAGTGGTGTATTGTTCTACGTAAAATATTTTATTATAACGGTATCAAGATATACTTAAATAATTAGACATTCAAAATAAGTTCAGAAAGGTCTAAATTTTTATTTGTATTCACGGCTAAATTAAATTAAATGAATTTAAAGAATTGTGTATTGTGTATACCTAATAAATAAAAGTGTATTTAAGAAACTAGATTGACACAGTTCTATAAAATTTGTAAGTTGAAAGTTCCATAGAATTGTAAACAGTTTTCATTTATTAATAACTCGACAAATAACAACACCTAGATGACAATATATACTTTTTGTTTATCCAACCAAGCGTTCAGTAAGTGCAAAAACTTGGAATTTCAGAGTTCGTTGCCCTCTCGTGCATTCAACATTTCCGTGTAAAGTATATATTTATTAGCTGTAGTGGATGTGATTTCGAAAACATACATACAGATAACTACTATTAGTATTATTAATATTTTTAAGGTTATTGTGATGTGGTCGCGCAATTTATCTTAATTATCACCAACAGTGCAGCATGGATGTCTCTCAAATGGCCACTGTGACAGTGTCTAATCGGTCCTGGATTGGTGAAAGCCCAGGTAATATTTTGTATTAAAACAATAAATAAACATTTATTCGTCGTAAAACTATACACATTCTTTGAAACGCTTTATTTATAAAGAAATGCGAAACCGAAGCGATTCCGCATTTATGCGAAGACAACTAAAGCGATAAAATAATATATTGTAACTTATCAATGCATAACATCGGAGTCGCCCATTAAATTATCCCTAATTGTACATTAAAAATTAGTGATACAACCAAACTTATGGAGCTATTACGATTTGGTCAAACATATTAACAGTGCTGGAAAGACGTTTGACTATTTGGAACCTAAGAAATATTCAAATCGGGACATTTCATGACTGATGGAGCAAAACTAGTCCAGCTTCCGTTTGTAACGTAATTTAAAATATTTTCTAATTAACCGTTAGCTGTTAATGAACGAATTTTAGTAATACAAACGTTTCTCGTGATTTAAAGACGTTTATTTTGAATTTAGAATCGTTACACACTATAGCAAGTGTTTTGTAACCGCAGTCGACCAAATCAAATGATTTTCGGGTAATTTACCCTTTTTTTCGTGTTTTGAAATTGTTTAATACAGTAGTTTATCAGAAAAACGGATTTACGTTCCATAAGAAAATCGATTATTCATAATAATTTTACTGTTACAAAACGTCTCAAAACATTGATAAGCCAGCTTGAATGATGTAATGGAAATACCAACAGTAAAACTAAAAAACGCTTTACAGTTGGCGAAAATTAAGCAATATAATTGAAAAGATTTTAAGTAAAACAAGTCCAAATCTACTTGTTATTCCGAATATATCATTAACCTTGGCCATGAAGCCCGAGTGAAGTCATAGAAAACTAACCTTGAATATCGTTTGTTTTGGCAAAACGTCATTCTTTCTGAATAGTTACGAAATCTAATACAAAATTGTCCATTTATATTTTTTTAAAGATTTAAGTAGTGTTGGCCTAGTGGCTTCAGCGTGCGACTCTCATCCCTGAGGTCGTAGGTTCGATCCCCTGCTGTGCACCAATGGATTTTCTTTCTATGAGTATTTAACATTAGCTTGAACAGTAAAGTAAAATTATTCCAGACCAGACCCAAAAAGTCACCCACGTGTGTCAGGCACAGAAAGCTGATAACCTACTTGCCTATTACATTCAATGCACCATAATATTATTGTTATTAACTTAACGAAAGCCTGTAAATACTGTTTAAAATATAAACCCTATTTACGATAATCAACAAAACACTAAACATTGTTTAATAACAAGTGCATTCTCTTTAAAAATAGGACTGGCATCTGTAAGATAACGCTTGCCAAACGACCGACATCCAGATATCAATAAACCTGATAATTAAAAGTAGACGTTCTCATTTATAAAACTACTTTGTTTAATTATTCATTAAAGAATTTGCTGTGAAGAAAAGCATAGCGCGGAAACCGGAATGTTTCCATGCCGTATGTAATGCTTGTATATCTATGTGTGGGAGGAGATGTTAGGGTCAATTGCGTCCCCGTTGGTCAATCAATCATATGAATCTCACCATCTCTGATGGCCTGAGACAACTGTCTGATAGAACAGTTGGGAGGCATCAAATCGAGTTAGGGCTTTTCATCGCTACCCACGAACTTGTAATGAGAGGATCTGAAATGCTGCCGGCTGGCCCGTACCTTCCCTTCTAGCAAGAGCGAACCTGGCAAAACAGGGACTGTAGACAGTACAACTGCTAGCAGTGAACCCGCTAACGCGCGACTGCAAAGACTCAACAGAATTCATTCTCAAAGTAATGATATGAACACCACGGCCCAAATAAACATTTCTTTGTCCTTGGCCCAATATACAGTCCCTTGTGCAAAGGCTGTTTCAGCACAGAGGAATCCGTCACCTAAAGCCCTGGAATGCGTGGCAGTGACTTCCCAACGAGTAGAAATCCTAGGA
Organism: Pieris brassicae; assembly: GCF_905147105.1. Lineage (NCBI taxonomy): Eukaryota > Metazoa > Arthropoda > Insecta > Lepidoptera > Pieridae > Pieris > Pieris brassicae. The sequence goes on along the minus strand of NC_059673.1, from coordinate 969,054 downwards.
GAAGTGAGATCGCCCCGTAAAGCCTGCGCAGTGGCCAGGAAAGTTCTGAGCTTCTGGAAGGAGTTAGGCTGGCTTATTAACCAGGATTGCAGACGGACCAGATGCGCGTCTAAAGTTAAACTGAGTCAACACTCCACTAGGGCATTTGAAGAATAGCACTGCAGTCACGAAGAAAAAGACTTTGCCAATCCTAAAAAAGACATTGTTAATTTTCTAACAATGCGTTGATTACCTACAACATGCATTCGTATTCTCTGTGGTCACATCACATCAGACCTTGACTAATTCTGACACCGCACGATCCAGCAATAAATCCACTTGTTGAGGACAATGTTAATTTAATCCAATGCAATAACATTACTAAACATCAAAACGCAGCACCAATTTATAATAAAAATGTGTGCGTGTACTAGTGTACACACTTAGAAGTGAAATTTCTTTATGACCTTATATTTAAAAGTTAAATTAGATAAAGTTCAACAAAAGGCTTATATTATCATAGACATGAATACAAATAATACAATTATTTCATTTTACCTTATCACTACTAAGATTATTACAGAATTTTATTAATTGTAATAGATTTATAACTTTCATTAATGGCTTCGAATCTCTTCGAATAAACTGTAGCAGGGACAAGAAAAAGATGGCGCGTAACCGAAAAACATGACGGTATTTTTTTTCCCAACGCCGGTAGTAGTAGAAGTTTCACTTCAATAAAAGATTTCATATTCCTGTACATACATTGTATATAATTGTTATTGAATATTATATGAAGGTTTTGCGTAACATTTTTTTAACAATTCCATAATAGAAACCTCGTATACAAATACTGTTTAATATATTTAATTCCCTTCCAAAGACCAATCAATTTGAGTGAAGTTTTTTAAATAAATTTATGTATAAAATAGACTACCTTATTTTGACCCTTGTGATGACATTATCTACAGAATCCAAGGCCAGATAAGCGTAGCAATTTACAATTACATAAATAGTTATTTTAACCGTGATGTCATTTAAACCGTTTTTGACTGAGAGGTCAAGTGATTTATTGCTATATGAGGATAAATTGATGCTTATATCCTGATCGTAAAACAGACATAAGGGAAATCTGAATTAAATTAATAAAACCTAACGTAAATCACTAAATAAAAATACAGAACTGGACAGACGTTTGGCCACAATCCCACATGATGTTAAGTGATACACTCCTCACCTATGTGCACGCCTGACGAGGGTATGCCAGTTCAAATGCCGCTTAAATGAACAAATTTCGCTTATACAGCACCCGTCAGGAGTTTTGTTGAATTTCGGTTTGTTTTTTAAAACCCATAAATGCCTATTTCAACACATATCTTGTAATATCATATCGGTGTAAAATGTCAAACAAAAACGAATATTTTTAATTTTGTTTGACATTTTACATCGATCAGCTGCCATGACACAAATAAAACCATTTCGCTTCAATGAATTTTGTGTGGTCACAATAACTGTGAAGACCGGTTTCAGTTACGTTTCTGTATTTATTTAATCTGTACTTTACTAATTTTATTACTTTAAGTCCCTGTGCATTTTTAATTTATGAATATTATATTTAATTTTTACCATATAATAGTTTGTAAATTCTTTAAGTTTATGATTAGTCCTTAACACGTTGTCCAATTAAAACTGTTTTATTGTATTATTATATTTATATTGCACACCATATCTTGAAGGTTATCAGTGCAACGATAAATATCGATAATATTAACTATTTGTTAGCGAGATAACATAATATACGATTGAAGCTTTATTATTCTTTTTAATCACGAAGACTTAGTAATTCCGATACTCGAAATATATATTATCATTTATTTATGCGCAATAACGGTCCATAACTTCATAAACAATTTGAAAAAGGATAGATCCGCAAATCCACAGACTAGCACAGCACTAAAAACTTTCGCAAAACCTTTTTATTAACACAGGCACTCAAACATCTATTTGCTCGTTTCGTTCGAAATTCGAATCGCGGATTGGCGCGAACGTCATGTGTGTGATGTCGTTAGCGCGGTACTAAAAAACCGCGAAGTCGCGACAGATAGAGCGCGTGAAATTACGTCATTTTTTGGGCTTCAGCCAAAGGTGACGAAATAGGTTTAATAACAATAGACATTCGTAGAAGATCTAAGAGGGTTTTTTATACATCAAATTGTTTATAACTTTAAAATTATCGCCAATAGAGGATGCTGTGCACCAATGGACTTTCTGTCTATGTACGCATTTAAACAGTGAAGGAAAACATCGCGCGGAAATCGAAAGACCCAAAAAGTTGAAATGTGTTGCCTTCAGGAGGCCTATCACTCGCCTATTAGATTGACAAATCATGGAACATATACAGAAATCTGAGACCCAGACCTAAACAGGTTGTAGCGCCACTGTTTCATTCTATTTTTAGAATAATAGCTAGCATTATAGACATTGTTTCAGACAGGAATAGCGACTATTTTTCTTGCAAAAGAAATCTGCAACCAGTTCTATAAGTGGGTCAGAGACTCAACTTGTTCTGTAATACAATTCCTACTATAAGGAAATATTAATTTCTTTAACCGATTGAGGTTTTTTTTTTTATTTTGACAATACTGACGTAAAGTTACTGAGTTCTTTTAATTCCAAATACACTTAGGGATGTATGACTTCATAGTTCTAATTGTTTTAAGCAAACAAAACAAGTCGAGCAATAATATCGTGTACCTACGCATTGATGAATGGTGGGTGTATCCTTAGAAGGAAGTTGATTCGATTATAGTCCTATGTAATCTTAGTTCGAGTAGGCGGAATTACTTAGTTATCCTTTGGGGGCTTAGAGAAATGATATATATATCTTTATGTTTTTTTTGTAACAAGAGGCAAGCCGGTAGGAGGCTCGTCTGATTTTAAGTGATACCCTTGGACACTTACATTGCCAGAAGGTTCGCAAGTGCTTCGTTCTTTTCTTGAAGACTGAGTCGAATTGGTTTTTGATTTGTATTTAGTTCTCCAATTTACATAAATCACCTGTCGAACCTGTTGACATCTCAATTTCATCAGTCAAATCACAGAACAATGTGTGTCTATTATAGAATTTTTACAGATCTAGATGTGAATTAGTCAAAGATATTCATATAAATATGAATGAATAAAAAACATGATAGTGCAATTCTTGAAAGGCCGGCATCGCACTTGCGAGCCTTCTGGCAATATGGGTGTGCATAGGCGGTGGTATCAGATAACAGCAGGTGAGCCTCTTACCGTTTGCCTCCAATTACATAAAAAAATTATTAGACAACTATGAATATATTTTTTAATCCCAAAGGCCTGACCACTTTTGTCCTAGAATGACTAATTGCCTTCGAAACCTTGACACAAGAATGTCAGCCGTTAATATTAAATTCAAATCTGTGAATAATACAACGTCATCCAAGGTCCGTGGTGATGTCATCAGTGAGAAATAGGTAAATATGGAAATTATATTCTATACTTCGCTAGAAGCAGTTACGTTAAATTATATTCAAAAACACTACACATTTATAATTTTATCACCGCAGTTAGTTATGGTTTTGTTTATGCGTTAACTGCGCAGTTCTCCTTCATAAATAAATCAGGTACAATACAACCTTTTGAGGTCCCAGACTCTTGACGACTTAGTTGTCTTCATTTAATTTTTATTACTAATATCACCGTCGTCTAAGTGTTAACTTTTGTATAGAAATTTGTCTTTCAAGCTTCGCTCGTAAGGATATATAAGTTATTGCTAAAAATTGTTGAACTAAATTAAAATAAATAGACCAGTTGCGCTACAACCTTTTTAGGTCTGGGCCTCAGATTTCTGTATCTATTATATGATCATTTGTCAATCCAATAGGCAAGTAGGTGATCGGCATCCTGTGCTTGACTCATGTCGACTTTTTGGGTCTAAGGCAAGCCGCCTTTCATGACGATGTTTTCCTTCGCCGTTCGGAGTTAAATGCGCACATAGAAGAAGTTCCAATGGTACGGACGCTGACCACTAAGCCAACACTGCTGTGCAATAACCCTCCACTTTGCCAACACGATAAAAAAGTCTGTATTATATGTACTTAACACATCTAAATCATTGACTAAATACTAAAAAGTCAATTACTTTCCACTACAAACGACCAAACCCCTTTAAAAGCATTCCTTTTAATAAAGGTGGCACTGTTAACTTGGAGCTAGGTGGTATGAAGACTATTCTTTTCAGCCAACAATTGGCAAACTGGCTCACCCGTTGTCAAGTGATTCGCCGCCCATAGAGACTCTCATTGAGGGCTCGCAAGTGCGTGGCTGGCCTTGCAAGAATTGGTATGCCCTTTTCTTGAAGGACCCTAAGTCGAAATGGTTCGGAAATAGTAGACAGCTGGTTCCACATGGTGGTGCGCGGCAGAAACTGCCTTAAATCGCTCAGTTGTCGATCGACGGACTATGTTTCTAAATACAACTAAGTGCTATTAAAAGATTCCCTACAGCTTTATGTCAAATTAAGATAACACAAAATGGTCATCAATATTCTATGATAAATCAAACACTTACCAACGTAACAATATCGCCTGGATTAGCCGCCGCAATACGTCTCAATCTTTCATACAACATGTCCAACAATCTCTGATGCTTCCCGTTCAATTCATCCAAATCCCTCGCTACAGCATCAGCTCCTGAGGTACTTTCAGCACCAGCGAGGTCTTTACGACCCCTGCTCCTCAGCCGCTCCGCCATGTCGATGTCAGCTTGACGTTTCAATTGCTTAACGTCTAACGACGGGTGTATTTCCTCGAAAAGCCATTCGACGTACCGTTGACATCTTGACGTATGGATCTAAGCGAGTTAGGGTTAAGGTTACGTCTGGTTAGTAAGCAGACTGGTTTTAATCGATGCTGTCATTAATTAATTTCTTATTTAGACGTTTTGATAGCACAGCCAATTTAAAAACAACCTGCGTTTGTTAAAAATTCACACTTTCATATCGAATTTAAAATTTCGACCAGACAGGCGTCACCATACATATATTCATAGTCTCAGCCATACATGGAAGACAATGGCCAATTTATAGGTCCAGCTAGGTAGTCTAGGAACATGCTAAGAAACATTTTCTAAGCGTGCAATTTACTTTTTTATCCCATGTTTCAAAACTTTTTTCAAAGATTCAACCATTTTCAAGCTGCCATCACCTGCTAAGGCTGAATCTCGCTGCATATAATAAAACCCTTATATTTTTTACAGAAATGATCGCTAGAGTTCAAAGACACTTTGCTAAAATTCTATTCAATTTGTGAACATGATCAGAATTTTCAATTTGCAGACAGATTGATTTGGTTGTCATGCAAATATAATGGACACGTCATAAAGTGCTGTTTATTATGCCATTTGATAAATTTAATGGATTTAGGAATATGGAATGGAAATAATTACAATAATGATAAAAACATGGACGGGAAGACTAAATTGATGTTCATAATGACCGAGATTCTAAATGAATTTTGACTAAGATTTTTTTTTTAAATTTTTTTTATAAACTAAAACTGACAAATAAATATTTTTTAATGAATGTAACTTGTAGCAAGTTTGCAAGGATTTTAGGAAAGCCATACACAAGGTCACACACACATCCCGCATTCAAAGGGTTAATGTTATTTGAATAAAGCAAAGCAAGCGTTATTTAGTCAGCCCACTACCGCAGAGACAACACCAAAATATCCAGGACAATAGGGATAGCTGGACGATTTCGTCTAAAAACCTTTCACAATCTCTCAAAAACTAAAATACAACGGTATCCTAGTATCAGACCTATACAAAGAGACAAAACAGGATATTCCACAAACGAATTCGGACACAGATTATACCGTAACGTGAATGACAGCTGTCAGCTGTCAACTGTCAGAGATATGCCAATTAGAGGCTCCATATTTACCTTGGCCTCTCGAATGAATCTGCCCCCATCTACGTTAACCTTCTCAATCTTTGGCGTCCGCTCCACAACGCTCGTGAGTAATGTCTGCAAAATAACCACAAGATGTCCCGTGTTTAAGTTATTTGTGCAATACTCATGCAAAGTGCAACTCTTGTAATAAATTAGTTGTTAGACACCAACTCAGGATAAATCTATTTCAAATCGTATAATATAAGTGTTACATAATAGATATATTTTTTAATTTGTATCACTATTGTGACTGGGCAGTCATATGCTCCTGAAACCGTCCACAGAAACCTTGATACTTCGAATGTATTGGCAAAAAATGTATGTTAACTGAAATGTAAATTTGTCACTTGGTACCTAAGGGGTAAAACACAGCTAAAGAAATGTCAAACACAGATGGCGCTGAAAACAATGGACTCTTAGCTATATAATACTTACCCTAGTTGGCTCAAACTGTTCCTTGGGCCGTATTTCAATGGGAGGCTGAGCTTGCAACTTGCCGAAGGAGTCGTCAATCCATTCTGCCTCCTTCTCGAAGCCAGCGTTGAAGTTACGTAGCAGTTGGTACGCTGCTTCACAGCTACGCAATCTGTTTATTATAAGAACTTTTAGTCTTGTCTTTTGTTAACATATCGTTTACACATTAAGAAAACACTTTTTAAACGGATTGAAGCTATGTATTATTATTATAGCTTATAACCACAGCGTGCGTGGTCACGGAAGACAAAAGGTGTTGAATGTCAAAAGTATCACAGCTGTAGAAAAAGTTGTGTATCTTTAATACAGATAACACAATTCTCAATAAGAACTTTTACTAAAAAAATATTATTTGATTTAACCCGATTTGACTTGCACGGGGCTGGTAAAGATAGGTTGAATTTTTATATATATATATAGCAGGAGGTAAGAGGTCAGAAAGCTCAACTGATGTAAATGATACCGTCAGCTATGGACACTCAATGCCAGAGGGCTGGTCCGTTTTCAGCTCTTTAAGAGTTGATACTATACATTGTTTGTACGTGTGTTTTTGGCAACTTAGGTTTCCATACAAAAAAGCTTAAATACATCTTTCATATCTCACCTTTCAGCCAGCTGAGTGCAAACATTGTTCCAACGGTTGTTCAGCTGCGTGACCTCCTTATCCAGTCGTTCCAGGTCAATGTGTTTTCCAGACCTCGGAAGTGAGGAGTGTGGTAGCGATGCCCTGGAGCTCTCCACCAGGCGACGACAGTTCTCCGCATCATCGTTCATCTGGTCCACCTGGATTTGCTGCTTGCTGACCGCTACTTGCATACGAAGTAGGTCCTCGTGCATCTGCATACAGAAAAGAGGTTATTAAAACTAATAATTTTATAAATATCACATCTTCATAATTATATAAATTATCAATAACAATATTGTCCTGTTATTAAGCCATTAAAAGAAATAATTCAGTGGCGCTCCAACCTTTTGAGGTCTGGGCCTCAGATTTCTGTATATATTTCATAATTTGACAAGTAGGTGATCAGCCTCCTGTGCCTGACACACTCCGTTGATTGTTTGGGTCTATACGTAGAGCAAGCCGGTTTCATTACGATGTTTTCCCGTTCGAGCGAATGGTTAATTCGGGCCGGGGATCGAATCTAGAACCTCAGAGATGAGTCGCACGTTGAAGCCAATAAGAACAAAGAGTTCGACATGAGTCGGGCACAGTGATTACCTACTTGCCGATTGACAAATGATCATGAAACATATTCAGAAATGTGAGACCCAGACCTAAAAAGGTTGTAGTACCTTTTATTTATTTTAAAACTAGATTAAAATCGTCTAGGGCCCTAAAATCAGAGGCAATATTGGGAGAAGTGGTTACCTTAGATCGCCTTGTCGTAAAACACGCTTAGAGGTTGTAAAAAGACTAACAAACTTCATTTACTTTATACACAAACAACAGAATAATATTTATGAGAGTTACAAACAGTTGCCAACAGATGTCACCTTTAGCACATTAAAGAATTATTATTTTGATAATAATTTTAACACCTTGTGTGTAGGAAAATCGTACCCTTAACCTGTGTAGAGTATACACTACTTCCGGTTCGAACTACAAGTCGATTTCATCTCCACCACCATTGTCCCGATATCGCCACAGATCTTAGGGCCGTGTATTAATTCTTGTGTGCAATAAAATTACCAAAAGTATATTTTCATATTTATATTAAATTGCTGAATTATTCGAATTATTTCGAGCGTACCGATTCTTAAAAGGCGGTCACGCACTTGCGAGCCTTCTGGCAGTGTCATTGGCGGTATCACTTAACATCAGATATGGTTAACATCATTAAAAAAAGTACTTACATCTTTAAGTAACTCAACATCGTTGGGCAAGTCGTTGAATTGCGCCAATTTGATTTCGAATTCGGATATCGTTTGGTTATTGTCCTCCATACTGTTCACCACAATTTCGACAAACTTCAATCTGTAAATAAATATATTCATATATAGTTTATATTCAATGCGCAGCGTGGTTGGTAACACAGACAGCAATCACGTGGCCGTTCAGCAACTAGATGGACCGGTCAAGTTAAAGACTCATCGTCCTGTACACTGTCATAAGAGAGGCACTGGACAGAAATCAGTGTAAAAAGATAGTCCGCTCCAGTTGCTTCGTTGACATGAGCTGCCGATTTAAGAGAGAGATAGTTTATATATACTAACTGCCCCGGAAACTACCGTCTAACAATGATTTTTGTGTCTACCTTTTGAGTAGCTACATACATATACGGAAAATGTTGCCATCCCGTAGTGACTAGTCGATTTTCTGGAATAAAAACCTAAGTACTAAAAAAAACTGTTTTTTATGGTTTTCTCTTTATAAAACATTTCTCAGATTTCAAGGAAGAAATAAAAACTAGACCAGGGAGTAGACGTTTTGCTTCTATTGCCGTACCAAATCGCAAACTTTAATTACAAAGCAACTCTTCCAGCTTTTATTTCAACCGTTTTGATGCCAAGGTATAAGGCTCAAATATTTTCTAAAAATACATTTAGAACAAGAATATATTGGGTACTAAATTGAAATAACTGCGATTGTATGTAAAAACAACTTCCTATGCAACACATCAACATTTACAAATATCACATTCAATGGTTTTTGCAAGGAATACATGTTTCTTTTACGACCATAATATACATTCATAATATTCCTACTTTTAATTTACTCAAATTTTGACTATTAGATAATAATGATTCAATGATCAATTGAGTGTAGCTGTCTCAGCCAACTACCTTAATTAGCTGTTCAATTAACAGCCTAGCCGTTTAACTAACGGCCTGAAAGATGTTCAGCCAGACGATCAAACAGCTAGGCAAATGACTTGGATCGATGATGTTTCATTACTTGCCTAGCCTGTTGACTGTTAATTTAAATTTAGTTTCTCTGTCTGCCACTCTCAAACTCGAAACGAAACTCTCCTAACTGTCAAAAGGCGTAGGCAAACTACAACTTTGATGGTGTTTTTCAAAGTTTCATGAAAAACAACAAGTAAAATGTAAGAGTGTTAAGCAATTTAATTTTAAAAGAAATATTTTTTAATGTCATGTTTTCATTTCATCTTTTTTATTAATGCCAAATAATGATTCTATCGCACGAATGGCCTAAGCAGTAGCCAGTCAGTTTATTACATATTGTAACAAACGCTACGGCTGAATATTTTGAGGCCGTTAGTTAAACGGCGCCGTTTAGTTAAAAGGCTAGGCTGTTAATTGAACGGCTAATTAAGCTAGTTGGCTACGACATATATATATTACAATTTAAATGTGTTTTAGAACCTCTCAAATTTGAGTTAGAACTTCTAAAGTTAATGAAAAAGCCATAATGATAATATTTAATCTTACCTTTCGACGAACAGTTGACTCTTCGATTGCATATCATTCCATTTGCCCATAACTTTGTCGAGGTTTTTCTTCATGGCCGGTGTTTTCAGAGCAATGCCTATTTAACACGCGATAAAATAGTTAATTTCAACTACAGATATTGATTTCACTCATTGTTATATGTATCGAAAAGTTCAAGGTTGAGATCTGGTTTTTTTCTTAAAATTATAAGATTTCTTTTTGGTAACCTAGTAATTTAATATCAAATTTACATTAAAATGGATTTATTTAAACCATTTTGTCGGTTTCCTCACGACGTTTTTCACCGATCGAGCGAATGTTGGCACACTGGTAAAAAAATTAAATAACTTTAAATAAATTTTTAATAAAGACATTCTCACCTCTAAACGTAGTCTGCACCTCTTCCACGTCAGACGATAGTGCGAGGAGACTCGTCTCCCAATCCTTATGCTGCAGCACCAGATGTTCCAGAGAATCCAGATCTCTGGGTATATGTGAGGCGATTCTCTCGTGCAGCTGACGTTCGTACACCTCCAAACGTTCCAGGAGGTTCGAGGACTGATCGGTGAAAATTCGGGCTGCATTCTTTGAATCTTCTGCAAATGCAAAATATTTCTTTTAAGATACATCAACAGTCAAATGCTACATAGCAGCAGTGGTTAATGACAACAATCGGTATTGATTGATATAAAAAAATCAGCGTAAGAGTCGTCCAATAATCAATCAATGATAAAAATCAAAACACAAACAAATCAATTGCGAATAATGCGTTATAAACATAGTTTACGAAAGCTGTTCTCTCTTCCTATTAAGAGCGCCCTAGGCTAGCAAAATGAAATCATGATTGTGACTAGTGATTAGGAAACAAACGTATGCCTGAAGTTCCCCTGAGATGAGACGGACGATACAGTGTTTCGCAGAAAAATGAAGTAAATGTCAAATGCTTTTTTAAATAACTCGTAAAATATACAATATTTCATAAAATCGCTAGTGACATCTCTCGGCCCTTATGTGTAATCGCCATGATTTAAATAAAAAACTATTTTGTTTTCTATAGAGGAATTTATATTGTTTTGTGTTTTTATTAGAGTCAACCTTTGAAATTTTAATGGATCAATAGATATTTATAGTTTTTAATTCCAGCATCACACACTTTATACTTAGATAGAATCAAATCTACGATGAGTGTTTTATTTACTGCCCGCTCTTAACTTAACTTTTTCACTAACGATTCAAAACAACATCTTCAAACCAGTCTTATAGTGAAACGGAAAATAGTTTCATTATAAAATGTGTTATGTAGAAAATTTTGTCAAGTATCGTGAATACACGCAATCCTAGTGGGGCTAGTTCACTTTCTGTTTACCTAAATCTTCTTTTTATTATAATAAAGCTAGCAAGAAGTACAAACTACAATAGTTATATGCGAGAGATAGACGTTAATAAAATGTTCCAGGTCTTCCATTAACTCATCACTAAAGGTATTATATAAAATACTGCGCAACTCAGCTACAAAGTTTCTTCGATAACTGATACCACATGAGGAGCAGATGGAAATGCAGCAAAATTGTAACACTATAGAAAAGACAGAGAAGGAAGGAAGGAAGGAACACTATGGCCATCAACAGGCCAGAAAAGAAAGAAAAGTAGGTGGTGCTACAGAGGTTGGCTGATGAAATCATGGAAATGGCTGAAAAGACTGGACGAAATTGGTATACAATAAGAAAAAATGGAGGACAATGGGGGAGGCCTTTGCCTGACGGCACATAGAGTCGGTTATTGTAGATTAAGAAAAAAACCCTAACTATAATGTATATATTTTGTATTCCTGATATAAGGCTATAATACATAAAGGACATCTCAGTACGTCTGTAAGTTTAAAATCTAGTGCTTATGACGTAAGCTACAAGTGTCTAGTATTGATCAGAACTCAGCCACTTTGATCCTAGATAGCCCCTTCCATGAATTGGTGTTATTAATATCCCGTGACTAGTTCATATGGACGATGGTACGAACTGATTATAGTGTAGAATTATTTTTTTAAGATTACCACACTCTACATAATGCTATATCTACAGTACATGTTTCAAGCTATATTTTGTAAAATATATTAAAATTTTGTTAAATATAAATGTATCAAAACATTCAAAAACATACAAGATTTTTTGCTAAGCAAAAAAGAAAGCAAAATAGCGAATTAGATATGAGATATACACTTAACAATGTTTTCTTTAAAATTAATACTTTTATTAATCCTAACTAACAAAGATGACCGGAGACAGCAACATATATAAAAGCCCTCAAAGCCAATCGCGACTATACGAATTTAAACAATTTACTTGTAGTAATTTCTATTTACTGAATCAAAACAAACTTAAGGGACTAATAATACAACCAAAAAAACGGATTAAGTTCAATAAAAATTCAATTAACAAGAGCGTTATATGTAACCACGAATAACGTTGCAATTCGAAAATCGAAATAAAACAAAAAAATACAGATAAAAAACAAGGTCACGTTCTAGACATAGACAAACCTGACAATCGATACTCGGTCCAACGTCTCCGGAGCGTTCTCTCTCTATACACTATCCGTTTCATCTCGTATTAAACACTAACTTGTGTTTCAGCTAAACAATCCTGACGCGTACAGAGTAAAAAAGCGCAGTGACCAACTTGCGAGACCATGCCGCCGTTTATTTTAGATTTATATTGAACGGTTGGCTCCGTTCAGTTACGTATGCAGTGGATATGAACTCTATCTAACAAAGGATTTATTAATATTAGGAAAGCGTTACTTGAGTTTGCGTATAAGGGTTCGTAGAAATCTGTATTGTCCCTATATTTATGTACAACGTTCTATATTTGAAACAAATCTATTAAAATATGCTAAGTGTGATATTTTCAAACATAAAATTTCTTTCCTTTGTAGCGATTGTGCAGCTTGTATACAGCTTGTGTACATGACTAGTTGCCGAGTAAATACATAAAGATTGCTTTTGCAAATACCTTATTTCGTTAGGTTAATATCTGACCCATAAATTTTATGGGAACCCTCAATCAAGAGTTAACAAACATTTCAAATATGACAAAAACAACTATTTTGTATAACATTCTCACTACACTGTAGTACTCCCACAAGCGTATTACAAATAAGAAATTGAGACTCCGGTAGTGACAAGGACGTTGAATTGAGCAAATGACATCAGATGACAGTATTCCTTAAATAGATGGTGGGTGGAAATTTGGGAACCAATTAATCCAATTATAGCGTTTAGGTGAAGGGCTATGAATGCTTCGTAATCTTCATTATTGACTCTCCACCACCACACCATTCCACACGCTTCTATTTTCCGCTTGTCTCCGGGCATCAGGGATGTTGAGAGCCAGAATTGTCTCGATTCAGTAAGACCAACGCTAGTAACTTGAGCAGGCAATGGACCCCGATTTCCCCCCCCCCCTACTCCTACCACTTTGTCGAGACTATTCAGGTATCTTCTGGCAATATGGCCAAAGTACCCATTTGTAAATGATATTTTACAGTCTTGAGGTGATCTTGTTGGTTATTTTTGCAGTCCATGGTATCCGCAATATTCTCCTCCAACGCCACATTTCAAATGATATATTATTCGATATTCGATCGATACACTTCACGACTTGACCACGATTGCCATATAAAAATATGGAAAACACCGAATTTCTGATGAGTCTGCTCTCAGGTATTCGACTGATTTCTGTTCTTCCATATTCCGCTCTGTTGCCTCATTGCTTCTGTAGCTATGAATGCTTAGAAATGAATTAAATGCAGTGGCGCTACAACGCTTCGATATATATATCTGTATTTATTTTCCCTTATAATTTTAGAAGCCATAGATTTGTCTGGACTGTATTCCTCGACCATATCATCCAAATCTATTTCATCAGCAACAAGGTTTTAGCTAATTAAAATCGTTTCTCTGAACTAAACAAATTCATTTTTATTAAATCAAATTGTAAAAGTTTTATTGAAATATATCTAACGAAATATCTTCTTTAATGTACCATTTTAAACGTCGGTAAATGTATTTGGCTTTTGTGGTAAGGATGACTCAAAATAATTTTTGTAACGTATACGTAAGTTTATAAATCTGGAAAGGGGTAAGTGACCTACATAAATAACTTATTTACGGATAACGGGACGATGACTCCAGATTTCGTGAACATAAATTACAGGAAAATAAATTTCATTAATGACTGGTGGACAGGTAACTCCAATAATTTTGACTTCGTATTGTCTTTGGTTAACATAGCTTTTACACAATGAAAGAAAACAATTTTTTAACCGGAGGACACCGTGACTCATTTCTGCAAAAACCCGTCATATTTTAGTCGATACCAACTCCGGGGAAATAAATACAGATAACACAACTTTCTCTACAACTGTGATCATTTTGACATTCAAGACCTTTTGTCTTCAGTCACCGTGACCACGCACGCTGTAAAGCACGCGAAACGTCGGAGAGTCGTTAAGTCGTTAAGTCGTTAGAAACAGTAGTCGAATAATGGTTGGTGGACTCAGTTTCCGCACTTAGGCTCTTAATACATATACAATGTAAGGTGTTGATTGTCTTTATCAATTAAAAATGTTTTAAACACAGTAATCACATATACGAAAAGTTGTACATAGATCAAGAAAAGAGCAGCCAATTCATAAAAGGCCGGCAACGAACTCTCGAGCCCTCTGGCATTGAGAGCGTCGTTTTGAGTTTGAGTTACTTTCCAGCAAATTTTCACCGTGAACTCATTTGACATATGACATTGCGTATATACAGATAAATGGTCTATTTCTACAGTCCTTAGACGAGATTACTATCACAAGATGTCCCCTGACGTAAGCGCTATTATCGGTTCAAGTACATAGATCACGCAAGGAGTATCTTTCCGTATTTACGTCCATTGATACGAAACTATTTTTCTTCTTATAATATGGCCCATGGACTGAATGCCAGAAGGCTCGCGAGTGCGATTTCGGCCTTTTAATATTTTTAAGGACACTAAGTCGAAGTGGTTCGAAAGTACTTCAGTGGAGAGCTGGTTTCACAACTGCAACTGCCTTCAAAAACGCGAAATTATGGAAAATGTATTTATCTTTATCTTCATTTAACTTTCGTTTGCCATAAGTTCTTTCGTTCAGCCTTTATTAAGGGGAAATAAGACACTCAATAAACAACGAGTTGATCGTTCACAATCCCAAAGTTATGCAGTTTTTTTTAATAAATTGTCTTTAAAGACACAATTTAACATTACGATCTAGCCATCAAGACCAATAAGTAAGAAATCTAACGCAATTTACTAATAAGGATATAAATAACATAAGACAGTGTCCAATAACACTTATAGTTTCAGATCAGATCTCAGATCGCTGAAAGTGTTTCATGATAATTTGTCAATCTAATAGGCAAGTAGGTGAACACTTTGTCTGACAGACGCCTAGCTTTTTTGTGTCTAATGCAAGCCGGTTTCCTCACGATGTTTTCCTTCAGCTTTCGCGAGAATATAAAATGAGACATGGATCCATTGGTGCACAGCCGGAGATCGAACCTACGACCTCAGGGTTGAGAGTCTAGGCCAACACTGCTCACCAGCGTGTATTTAAACTAATAAGTTGAGATAGATAGAAGCTAGGATTACAATTAAACTAGAAACGACTCACCACCCTTTCGAAAAGAAAATATTCGTTTGATCTTCTTCATTCTGCTCTTATTGCTTTGATATAAGGTTCAAAATATAACGTTTCATTCACTGTTTACTCACAACTTCCCACTTACATTGTTTCGGTTGGCAGAAAGATTTATCCAAAATAGATTTAGAATCATGAACTAATGTCACTAATAATTATTTATTACATACTTTTTCGTTTTTATTTATTTTTGTTATTAAGACTTAAATATAGATAACGATTTGTAATTTAATAATATGTATTATTTAAGGTCCAATTATTATTTAACTAAAACATTGACTAAATACTGAATTTAAGAAAACAGTTCAAATACTTTTAAAATCGCCAAGAGAAACACTTTTCTCGCAACGCACCGCGACGTACTAATTGTGAGTGACAATCGTCCCGTAGGATGCGCACACGCAGTCATGATACATCAATGGGTTATTTTTAATACTTCACGTGTACAGGAAACATTTTCTTTGTAACGATGTTGTGGTAGATAATGCTTGACAGACATTTATGTTATTTTTTCTAATTTTATACGGCAACACTAATGCAATAATATAACGCGGTAGACGCGGACCGCGTTATTGGCAATCGCGTTGTAGGAGTATTCACGAGAATACTACTACCGCCACATTGCCAAAAAATCCCGTATTTTTGAACAATTCAATAACTAGGAACGAAAATTTGATAAGGTTATATAATTTTATAATACAGTTGAAACTGTACTCAAAACTAATTATGGACTTGACAAATCATTATAAATTTAAAACTACAGATATAAGGGAAATCTCCGCGTTATAGGGGGGAAATACCGCGTTATACGGAGGACGGAAATCACGTTACAGGGTGGATACTTGTACTATTTTATTAGCATTCAAATAATCCAGAATCTGTGTGAAGCAACAAGACGGCAAATACACAAATCTAATCTTCCATAAATTTAATGAATGAATAAGAAATTTGTATTAAAAAAATTAACTAAAAGACTAACGAAAACTTGGTACCTTAGTCACCGTAAAAATAGATAATTTTTGAATACTTAAGCGCTTATAAAACACATCGACAGCAACTATGCAAAAAACTTACAGCCCGGATATACAACAACCACTATTTTGGCCTTGACTTGTTCAAGCTTTCGCGTAATATGCTTAAAAGGAGTATTAAGAATTTCTGCATCATGAGCACACCCCACACTTTCACACCATCACACAAAACAGCCGAATACTACTATTATTACTTAGTTAATTGTATATTTTTTCCTTTAGTAAATGATAAATCGTTTTTTATATCTATACTAACTGACCCGGCAAACGTCGTTTTGCCATGTATATTATTTCCAGTAAACATTTTTAATACAATAAAATTCCAATTTACTATGATAAAAAAATAGGGGTTGATCATAGAGGGGTGATAATTAAGGGCTGTGTAAATTTTTGTTTGTCTGTATAAACACAAACATTGTCTTTTTAGACATAAAAAAGCAAAAATTTGGGGTGGACACCCTTTATCACTTAGGGGTTTGAAATATAGATAGTAGCCGAGTCTCAGCCTTACTCAATATGTATAAAAAAATTCATAAGAATCGCTTGATTCGTTTCGGAGGAGTATGGAAACGAACATTGTGACACGAGATTTTTATATATTTTTTTTTATAGAACAGGGCAAATGGGCAGGTGGCTTATCTGATGTTTAGTGATATGGACCCATGGACACTCTCCATGCCAAAGGGCTCGCGAGTACGTTGCCGGCTTTTTAACAGATGTATTCCATCTTTGGCTTTATCTTTAGTATGTATAAGGTATGTTAGGTGAACGAGAACGAAACAAAATAAATACATGTTTCTATGATCGCATCGGTCACTCCCCTTGAACTTGTGAACAGATCTTAATTGACTTGATAATATACTATCGGGACGAACTAAATTTAACTTGTTTAATTGGCATATTTATCATGACACATTGTAAATAATAATAAATTATTGCGTTAAGGCCTTATTTAGTTCTTGGATATATGTGACCTACATTTTAAATCTCTGTAATAATGTATAATTTAATTAGAATTCAGTTACTAAATAAAAAAGAATCTTTAGTATATTTTTTTGATTATTGTCATACAATCCTGGACCACATCCAGGAGATACTAGAGATAAGTTAAAAGTAACCATAGCGAGCATGGTTAATAACATGAAAGTGGCTGAAACGGGAAAAGTATGTCTTTGCCGTGAAAATATAAATAAATATTGTATATCATAAGTTTGACCACTGGAAGTATACAATTTATAAGGGACGACTTACACCGCTGCTCAAATTTTTCATACCAAAATGTTTCTAAAACAAAATAACTAGTCGACTTAACGTCGCCCATTCTAGGCTGATATGCCAGCTTTGTAAGACCCTAAATTGTTTTATAGACTTAACTGTTAACGAATTAAAACAAAACAGCTCTGCGTCCACACTAATATCATAGCGTTTGATTGTTTATTTGACTTGGCTTCAAAACCACTGGACCGATTTGAATAATTCTTTCATTATTATACTACATAATCCCTGATGAATATTTTTTTAAAATTAGTTATCCGTAAAAGTTCGCGTACGCTGCAGAAACTAATGACAATAGAGCAAACCGATACATTACAGTTTTCTATGACACAAATAAATCCAGCCCTGGTCTGAACGGTTAGTTTAAGAAAAATACAGAAGATCATTGATCTTGCGCAACTTCGAAAATAACGTTACCAATAATTGTTAAATAAATTAAACAATTGTTGAGGCAATTGGTTAATTATTGGTTTTTGGCAACCGTGGCTACGTTAGAGCTTTGCTCGCGAGAATAATCCTAGAACATTTCATTCATTACTATAATATAAACCAGATTCCTGAGTCTGTTTCATGATAATTTGTCAATCTAAAAGGCAAGTAGGTGATCAGCCTCACGCCGTTGACTTTTTGGGTAGTTTTGTGTCACCGTTCGAGTCACTAGGCCAACACTGCTCTATTGGTTACTAAATTTTGCTTGGCTTGGATAATGGGAATAAAAAACAATAATATTCTATATTTTCTGAATAAGACTTACCTTCAGCCCTCGCTCGTCGTTCAAACTCGTCAAACAAGCGGTTCACTTCATCAATCTCCCGTCTCAGTCTTCTCAACTGGGGATCAGCTGGATCACCCTCAGCCAGGAGCTTCTCGGCGTCTTCGTTTAATGCGCGACGGATGGCCTGACGCTGCTCAGCGCCCATGGCCACGAACTTGGGAGACATTTTAAAGTGATTAAAAAAAAAGTATTTATGATTTTAAGCTAGAGCGTTGATACAGTTTTGTTTGGTTTAAGGATAAAATCACAAAGAATATTTAATTAAGATTATTTAGACTCATAAGTTTTGACAACAATTATTAATAACATAACTGTTCGAATTATTATGACAATTCATTGGCATTTGCATTGCTATGATATTTGAAAATCTGATATGAAATTTTGAAATTGACGTGAAAAGAAAATTGATATATATATATATATATATATATATATATCAATTTTCGTTTCGTTCGTTCGTTTCGTTTGAACCGGCGTTCATCAATTATATATATATATATATATATAACGCCGGTTGCACGCACGAAAAACATGATTCATTGTCACGTTCCGCCTGAGCCGAGCGTGCAAGCGAGATCGCGGAAGAAGCGATAGAGAGGCACGATCGGCTTATGGCGGATTTATTTTAAGTTCTTAAAAGCGAATTGTTAGTTTTAACTTGTAATTAATCGAAGAAATTGCATATTTCAATTAATTTCTTCTTTATATATATATATATATATATATAATTGATGAACGCCGGTTGCACGCACGAAAAAACATGACTCATTGTCACGTTCCGCCTGAGCCGAGCGTGCAAGCGAGATCGCGGAATAAGCGATAGAGAGGCACGATCGGCTTATGGCGGATTTATTTTAAGTTCTTAAAAGCGCATTATTACTTTTAAGTTGTAATTAATCGAAGAAATTGCATATTTCAATTAATTTCTTCTTTCATACAAAATAATGATAGTTTAGTTATAATAATTAATTAATACAATATTTTTTTTTTATAATTAACCAATCTGAATAAACCACTTTATGTTTATTATAATTATTCACTTACTTGTGGGAAGTCCCAACCCTTAACAACCTTAATGGTCGCGAAGATCATATTCTGTCTCATCCGTAACTGCTTCCTCTGCCATAATTGTATCACCTTTAACACACAGAAAAACAAAATTGAAAACACAAAACACACATTCCTGCATACACACAAACACATGACTGAGTATCGAAGAGAATTTACCGGTTTGTACAATCCCAATATTGAATACGAAATATCAACCTTTCTTGAATTTGCAAGAAAACATATCGTTTGACAATCGTAAGTGATTTTTTTCTGTGGTTTAGGCGGCCTCTTGGTCACTATAACTAGTAGAGTTATATAAATATTGTAATAACTCTTAAAAAATATAAGTGTAATATAATAATATCTACCGGCTCACCTTCCACTATGTACAAAAACCATTAAGGGACTACTGGACTCACTAGAGTTGTACGCTCCTCAGGCGTAACATTTCACACACTGACTCATATACACCTACACACACACTCATGCACTCACACGTGTTGTAAACCGTTTAAAAATTGTAATTGAAAAAAAAACATTTTATGGAATCAGCTATGGAAGAGCCGAGAAGCCGGACACAGTTTTTTACTTATAATGCATTGTTATAATGAATAAACATATGTTTATTTATTTTATTAATTATTATCAAACAAAAAGATTTAAAGAAAAATTATATAAACATACAATTACACAAATATGTTCCCTACAAACATTTATTACTTCAACCATAATTTTCTACGTATTATGAAGTTAAATATAAAAAATACAAGATACGAACAGAGTGTATTTTTATGTTAAATATAGTTTTTAAGTAAATTAAACATAGTTCATTATGATTGTTGTCTCAGTCAATACACATGTATTAAAAAAAAAATAACAATCACAGTCCAAACTTGGTATACAATTGGTCTTTGTACTAATAGAAATTATCGGTTTGAATGAAATCATACCGAAGAACAAAATACCGATTGCACGATAATATAAAATATAAACATTATTGAAATCTGCTTAATCGCTTATTTGCACTGAGTCATACTAGGTCAAATAATGTTTGTTTAATTGCATTTATATTTGCGTAGATAACACTGTTCTTTTATTCATTTATAACCAAGTAGTACTTTAGCAAGGTATAAAATTGAGGCGTACGACTCAGTGAAACTTTTAAATTTATCAAGTCTAGAATATGCTTTATATTACTTTTTCAGTAGTATAAAATACCAAAGTGGAGCATTAGATATAATAATAAATTATAATTATAATAGTTAATTTAGAAAACAAATCAATCGAGGATGATTTACACACGTCCGTCGTGTCCAAGCACCCGAAGAGAAAAAAGCAGTTTTTTTAGCGTATTAGGACACAAACGTATGCAGCAATTTCCTCTCAGAACATATATTAATATATCTATTATTCAAATAACTCGACATTTCGATTAAAGCCTGTTAAAGGTACAGCAGAAGTTTATCTTACCCTATCATAGGCATTCCTCAGCCGACTTGCAGCATCGATGGCTTCCTGGCAAGGAGGCGGAAGAGCTACGACGGCACCAGGCAACTGTACCTCGGTACCGGCCCCTCCCAGGCGCACGCGCCAACGGCTTCTGCCGGAGTTGTCCACCACTGTCACGGCTGAACCTTTTTCTATCGCCACCTGTATGTTTAAGTTATTATTAATATAACAATTTTTCATTTAATTTCATGTTGCGCATACGCATATATGCGCAATAAATTTATTTTCAAGTGTTCAGCTTCTTTTGAGCCCACAATCGATAAACAACAACGAATTCCTGATTTTGAGTAGTATTCGAAGCTGTTCAAGCGAAATAAATCCGAATTTTATGAAAAGATTTGCCCCCCAGCGACTCATTTCTGTTCTCAGACCTCAAGAGAATTGTCGCTGGACAGCGTTTGCGCTGATTAGGAGGTAATCGCCGTACTATAAAAATGGTATCGTAAATTGTATGACCGCTATAATCGTTGTATCGCTATCGAAGGCAATCAAATGAGCTTCTATAAAAAAAAAGCTTTTTCTATATGTTGGCCTTCATACTTTTCAACCGTTTATATCGTACACTTCTTATCGACAATGAATGTTGTGCGATAATATTTTTCTGCAATCGAATCCAAGACATTCGATTTGCATATAGTATTGGTGTTTCATATTGGCCGCATTAGTGATGGCAGATAGGTCAAAAAGATCCTTAATTGGAATGGCCCAGTGGGAAGAAAAAAGAGAGGATGCCCACCCAAAACTTGGGAAGACAAAATAAAAAGGTTAGCGGGAAAAAATTGGAAAGTTGTCGCAAGGAATAGGGACAATTGGAAGAATTTGGAGGAGGTTCACTCGGTCGGAGGTCGAGTACTAGTAAAAACATATCTGACATAAATAAGTGCTTTAAATTTGAATTGAAGTTATTTAAAAAAAAATACGTACGTTAGCATGTTTATAAGCGCAGACAGTTTCGGCTCTCAACGGCCTGGTGATTGGTGCCCGGCGTTGCTTCACAGGTCTGATCTCCTGCGACTCTTCCACGAGACGGGAGACTCCAGCTCCATGCTGGTTCAACTCTTCGCGAAGGTCCTGCATGCCCTTGAGTAGACGCTCGCCCTGGTCCAGGGTGAACTCCGATTGGGAGAAGGTTGTGTTTAGGGCTTCTTCGCGCCTGTAATTGAGAAATAAATTATTTTCTTTACGATCACAGTTTTATAATAATTTTTTTTATTTAATGACTAGTAATCTTACAGTAAACATACACATTATAAAACAAAACGCTTAGTCAATACAGAAAGCCAAAACAGATTACTACTAAGTACATTTATAGACAAAATATATATAAAAAAAATATGTTAAGAAAACTGAAATTTAACAAATAATAATTAATATTTCAAATTACTGCTTAAACAAAATCAGAAACTTCCCGCCTCTTCAAAAACTTCCTCACATCTTCTATGTTGAGGTGGAAAATATCAATATTCTCATAGTTAGATAATAATAAGAATAAATATTAAAAAAAAATCGGGGACAGCTCTGGGGACACCCCGAGCACTGGGGGTTAATTAGCCCCACAGCACAAGAGACTACTCCAAAGGGATTAGTCTGATTTGCAGCCGCGCTTATTAATTGCAAGGCAAATTATTAGGAAACAATTTTCATATCAAAAATCCTTTTCTCCTCAAATTATCTTCTTATTTCATTGAATAGGTAGTTTATCAATATTACAATTACCATCATACGCAAAATTGCGTATGATGGTAATTCTATAATATTTTTTTTTTTAAAGTTGTAGACCACGTACTTTTGTATCCATTTCTCAGCTTCCTTGACTTGCTCGAAGAAATTGTGATAGTGCGTCGTGTGTTTGAGATGTGTCTCCAAACAGAGAGTGAGTTGCAGCACCCACGCCCATTGGGATTGCATCACCTGTTTTAGATTAACGTTTCATGTTAAAGAACATTTTAGAGGAAGATATTTTTAAATCAAAAAAAGCTAGCTCCTTATCGGGCTACACATGTATTATCTAATTCACCTGTAAATGAGCTTCGATCGTCTTCATGGCTGGATGGTGTTGTGCTATGAGCGCTTCGCCTCGGTCTATGACATTGCTGAACTGCAGCTCTCTTTTCTCCAAGGATGACATCAGTTGCTGAAGATAGTGATTAGTTAGATGACGTCATTTCAAAGTAAAATCGAGTTTCAAATTTAAACACGAATACAACTAGAACCAAGTATTTAGAACTTGTTCGGTACTTAAATGTCAAGACTGTTAATTCAATTTCTTTTGAAGTTTCATATTTGTTTTTGAGTTTCCCCAAAGGTGTCGGTACGGAATTAGTTTAAGGAATTAAATATATATTATTGAAGCCTTGTTGTATGTAAAAAAAATATAAACGATTTTAAAACAAATGGTGATTTTCATCAGTATTATACTCGAAACAGAACTAATCTAAGCGTACGACCAGCCAGGCTTCAAAAGATAAACCACTCCTTATAATTGTATCCGTTTTTACAACAAACTCCCAAGGGAAATTAAAGAATTATCACTAAATAGTCATAATTAATCAATAAAGCTTTTTATAAATTTGACGAATATTTAAAGAATCCTAATCCTTGGGATTGTTTTGCTCCATTTCAATCAATTTATATAAGTCAAAACTTGGCGATTAAAAAGAGTGGTGAAGAGTTTCTTGCCAGCTCTTCTTGCCTGCTCAACGCCCATGGTAGTAAATGTAAATTAAGAATAAATTTAACATATTTTCTGTTGACGTACATACTATATGAAGAAAGTAATTTTTAGTTTGAGTCTAACAGTGTTTCAGTAGAGATTGAGACCGATAGATACTCAAAGGATTCTCTTTCAAATGCAAAAATACAAATTACTTTGAAATATATCGCTTTAGTTCGAATTAAGTGGCCAAGTGTGAAAAAAAATCCTTCAACCTTAATCGAACATTTATATGAAGAGCCTATCGTCTTAGACGTGATTATAAATAACAGCATATAGCCTAAAAAATTAAATAAAAGTAAATGAAAAGTGAAAAACAAACCTCTCTATCATCTCCGAATGAATGCTTGCGCGGAAAGAAAATAAAACATTAAATAAATAATCGTAACATAACTTATCCAGCTATATTACAACGAGAAGATAATGTACAGATGAGATGGTACCTAACTATGTCCCCAAAATATACAATATTCATAATATTCAATACCATCAACTAAAAAAGCCAAAAACAATTATTTATTGTCGGCAAGTAGCTGATAGTCGAATAGTATATTTTTTTAAAAGACTTTAGTCAAACATTCTTTTTATTTCTTAATACAGACAGGTTTTCATTTGTTTTATAAAAATACTGTCACACTCATACTTTTACCATGCCCTATACCCTTAAGAATCGACCCAAAAAAATATTAAAATGTATAATATAGGGACAAGTTAAATAACATCTAAGTTTAGGATCAAGGCTTATATATTCTTTTATAGATTTAGAAGAATATAGCTCTTCAACATTCTTCAACATCAAAAGTATGAAAAAAATCAATGGACATGTGAATGACAACGAATGAAACATGCAAGTGTGGGTAGTTAACAATTACCTCATAATAGTGCTGAACTGCGGGTAGATTGATGTGTGGGTCGGCCCAGTCGCGGGACAGTTCGACTTGTTCCTTTTCGTTGAGCCAGTTGAGCTCTGCTGTCGCGGATTGGAGGAAGTCTTGGAGCGCGTCCAGGTCTGATATACTGTAATAAGAAATTTTGAATATGTCAGGCAATGCTCGGATTGTCATTTTTATTGTTGCATTATATAATCATTGAGATATCTTCTATTAATTTTGAAAATAATAATTTATTTTAATTCGATTAGTTTTTTTATTACTATTTAATTGTTGCGACCAATCCGAGCTGAACAAGCATTGAGTGGGAACCCGTAATGCTCTGGATCAATCTTAATTAAATATTGTACGGTAATTATTAGTGTCTTTTGCGTTCGCTATTTACCCACATGACGCCCACTAAGCCCGCTAATGACAATAGACTGACAATATATTTCCGACATACATTTTTGTTCAAGCTAATAGATAATGTTAAAATGTTCTATAAGTTGTATGCATATGTTTTAAGTTTTGTGGCAAATAAAGGAAGTATTGAATGACATCTAAGTAAAAAAGTTTATTTAAAAATATTTCAATATAAACACGTTCAACAGACAAAGAATTGCCTTTATTTTTGTTTTTGAATGGCAAATTGATAAAGAAAAAACATTACTTTAGCCAACTAATAAACCAATTTATGTTTTAATTCAAGTCATTGAACTGACATGACTGCTATTTCTTCTAAAGCGATGTGTTTTTCTGATACAACTGGGCAAAACGGTCAGGATGCTTATCTGATGTTGAGTGATACCGCTGCCCATGGACAATTCCAAATCCAGAGTGCCCGTGAGCGTTGCCGCTCTTTTCTTGACGGACCCTAAGTCGAATAGGTTCGGAATACTTCAGTGAGCTGGTTCAATAAAGTGGTGGTACGCGACATAAACTGCCTTAAAAGGTCAGTTGTGGACCGATGGACGTCGAGGTGGAACGGAAAAGTAATCCTAACAGCATCAATACATGAACCCTAACCACTTTCCAGCTAAGTTAAAATCTTTCCCGGTAGATGGCGTTTATATAAATTAGCTGAAATTTGATTTTAAACAGACAAAAACGAACAATCAACTTGTTCAGATACAAATTTAGGAAAAACTTCATATTTAATTCCGATGATACTAAGACAGTTATACAGTGTTGTTAAGCACGGCTAAAAGATGGCGTTTAAAAAAAAATAGTTTTAATGCAAGTTAAATATTACCGTTTAGTGCTGGTGGAGAGCAAGTCAGCATACAACTTTTGTAACTGACTGAGATGTTGATTGTAAAGGTTCAGTTCTTCACCGCTAAAGTTGGCTCTGTTGTGTACGCACTGTTCCACCTGACATAAAAAAAAAGATATTTAATTTAAAATATATTTAATATTTACTAAAATATCATGTAAATTCTGCATACCTTTGAATGGAACTGGTCGATTTGCTTATGTTCGCGTTGGTGTTTGTCCAACTCGTGTTGTACACTCGGCAGGTCAGAGCCGTATTCGGATTCGTGAAGCTTTTTCTGTAAATAACAAAATTTTGGTATCAATTCAATTATTATGAAATAAATAAATATATTTTATTATCAAACGATAACGTCTGCGTAGAACATTTGTATAACATTTTTACAGCGCACATATACATGTATTTTACGTAATGATTTTACGTATTACTTGTCAAACTTATGACTTATCAGGTATCGGTGGAACCTTTCAGTAAAAACAGCAAAATTACGCTTATAAAAAATTTTTATTTCCACTTACCAATCGTTCCTTACACCACTTAGTGGCATCATGCAATTGCTGGAATCTGGGGTCGGTATCATGCACCCTGGTCTCCAGGACCGTGCGGGTCTCCCTTCGTACTGTGGTCTGCTGTACCGGCATTCGCACTGTTGATAATCTTGGTACCAATCGCCCCGTGAACGATTGACGTGCGTTTATCCACCTGTCGTGGACTTGTTGGACCCTGAAAGATTACCACAATTTAATCTTAAAGGCAGAACGCACTATACTCTAGGTAAATTTTCCCATTATCCTACTATCTGTTAGTCCTTTCTATATAAAAATCCGTGGGCAAACTCACCGTCTCTGCAACTCGCTGGCCTGGGGATACCGTCCCTCCCTTAACGCCTGGGAATCCTGGAACATCTCTTGAATGGTATGTTCCATAGTCCTCAACTCCTGTTCGATCTGTTCCGCCGCCATTTTGGCTTCTGCCGGATGAACCCCTCTTTCGACTCGACGGATCTCACTTTCGATGTGTCTTTCAACGTTGTCCAGACCGGATTCAGTTTGTTTTATGTCCCTGGAAATTTAAATTCTTTAGCCTATATATTTTATACATTATTTTTGAATTCATTATTTACAAGTGTTGAAAAACGCTGGGTGTCTTATTAAGAGATTATTAAAAACCATCAAAAGCATTCATTTTGATCATTAAAATATGTTAAAATCTTATCTCCTAAAGGCGGGTTACGGAACTACACACTAGATGACAGTACCTGTGCAATTTCTCAGCTAGCCGCTGCAGCCTCTCGAGTCTTCGTATTTCGTCTGCCAAATCGCGATCTCTTTCCTGCTGCGCCATCATGAGGCGAGACCACGCCTGCTCCAAAGCATCAGGCCGAAGACTAGGCTCTATTTCTATTTCGCCGACAGTTTCGAAATATTTCTGAAAAGTTAAATTAATTTTAGTAGGTTAGTAATTCGTTCTAATGTTACCATCCAGTATGTGATATGTTTGCAAAGATAAAATATCCCGTTACGTTAGTCTAGCGCTGACCTTACTGCGTAGAAAAGGCAGCCAAGGAATGGCAGGACTCGTGGCATATCAAATACTTTCCAGTCAATGAGCTAGTGGAATGAGTCCGATAAATTGAATAGAGGCTAAAATTTGATCCCTTATCTGGCACGCCCTGGATGTAAACAGATTATACAATTCTCACCTCTAATTCCCTGTATTGGTGGAAGAGTTTTTGTTTGTCCCTCTGTCGGAGCGGCACCTCCTCGTTGCGAAAACGCGTGCTCTCACTTAGCAGCTTCTTCATCTCGATCAAAGTAGACGGGAAAGCACGGTCCTGTAATTTTATGGGTTTAAAATATGAAACGCGATTATAGAAATCATAACTATGAAACTAAGGTTGATATTCACCTGCATGAGGGAGCATTTCTCGTGCAGCCAGGCGCGATGTTGAGCGGCATTTTCAGTGTACGCTGCGGCTCTTCGCTGGGACTCAGCGTCGAAGAGCGGGTGAACCGCTGGTGGTTCCGGGAAGGTCTCGTATAGCGAGGAGATGTACGTGATGAGGGACTTTTCGTCTGGTTCGTGTGTGTCGACATCTGCAACAAAAGATATAAGTTAGTCTCTGATGGAAAGCATATTAAAATGACAAAAATCCTCGGATATATTTATCTTGCTTCAGCGGTTGACTCAGGATAGCCACAACAATACAACGACGCAACAAGTTTGAGATAACCAACAAAAAAGTATACAAATCTACCCATAATTGACCACGACAGAGAACGTACAGAGAACATTAAGGAACTCAGTGTCACCCAACTCCTGTTGCTCTGGATCCCGGATGGAAGAGGACTTAATACGAAAAAGCGTAAATAGCATGCGCTGCCCCAACCTCAGATTGCAACAGTTCGATAAAATATGGAGCAAGTGCGACGCCGGTTGCATACAGGTTTGGAAGTGTGGTTCACGCATTACCAGGTACTAGGAATCAGTGACGTCAATTGATATGCTATAGAGGTTGAATCCTTTATTCGATGGCAAATGTAGTTTAAGAGGATATATTTCAATCAAAACTATTCACTTAACATCTCCCTATTTTTCACAAAACCATTGTTTAACTTTAATACCAATTTTTTTCCCCAAAAAAAATGATATCTTAGAGTGAGATTTAAATCGTTCGTTATGATTGAGACGCGACAGACAGCGCAAAGTCTGGACTCTGAGTCCAATTTATTTATTGACACTTCGTAACATTTATAAAAAAAGCAAATAACATAATACATAACAAAAATTTAATTAAAATAATGTTTAAAGTACTTTATTTCTCATTTTAAAATTATATTTTATTTACATGAGAAACTTTATATTATGTATCTACGAGCAAGATACACGTCCCAATATTAGTCCACTAGATTCACTCTAAAAAGCATTTTTAATGCCCCCTTGAGCCTGTCAAACACGCTAATATTGCGAATTTTCGATGGCAACTGATTAAACAGGGATACAATCCCTTATCGCTAACAACCGATCTATGCCAGGCAAAGTAAGCAAAAAAAACGGAAAGAAAATATGATGATTAATAAAATACTATAAAGCTAATCTCAAGGATGAAGTTGATCTCATGAACTGCGATGCAACACAATTAAAAGGTAATAAAAGAATTATTAAAGTCACCTGATGGTGACTGTGGTATCCTGATGGACAGGATATGGTTAAGAAATGTTAATGCAAAAGAGTTTTAAAAGACCTTAGACCTTTTTGACAAGAGTGAGTATAATTGTAATGTATTTGTAATTAACTTCTTCAAGTTCTAGCTTTATATAAAGAGGTTTTGTATTATTCTATGTTATTAATGAACAAACTCTAAAAGAAATATAGTTTAAAATGCAACCGCTATCCCTGCGTCTAATTTACTAATTTTTTGATTAAAAAAAAGTTAGTGTTCTTTATTATACAAACATATGAACATAGTATTAAAACACATACACAAGGGCAAAGGCCTAGCGTAAATAATGGAGAGGCAAGACAATAAGATATTGCAATTTTACGTTCACTTCTGATCCTTAACATTTAGAAGCGAGTGAATCAAACCCCGACTAGCTATTCTTAGATCGTCTGGGATTTATACAACGAAATGTATATTGAGTCTAACAAATAATTATTTTTTATTATAATATAATCCAAAGTGTATTGTTAGAAGAATATTCTATCGTTATTGTGTTCTTAAGTTACAAATTGTTCAGTCTCCTGAGAAATTGTGAAAATATTTTACGAAAATATTAAATGGTATTACAGAAAGTCGTAGCCTAGTAGTTTTTTAATATATAATAGGGAGACAGACGAGCCTAAGGGACGCCCATATAAGGCAGTCATCGCATCGCCCATGGATTCTTCATATGCGCAATTAACATTTATTTGACTTGTAAAGAAACAACGACCCTTGTGGGGCACAGGAGTCAGCTTGCCTATGAGGCATTGTAGCGCCACTGGTATTATTATTATTACATTTTCTATACATTACCTTCGGGATCTAGCAATCTGGTCACTCCGTACTCCTTTTCGACCACGTGGAAAGCTGTCTCCAAGCGCTCACGAACCTGCCGCGATCTGCATATAAAAATAACTTTAGTTTCATTTTAAATAGTTTTATAATATTTGCTCACTCAGGCTTCCGGTTAGTGCCGGTTAATCGGCAATTAACATTTTCGCTTATATTCTATTGTTGTATGCGAGTGGTTAATATTAGGGAATGCAATCCCGATCTCGCGAGATCCCGTGTAATCCCGTTCGAGATTGACGGGATTGGGCTGCAATGGTCAGCGGTTCTACACACATCCGCTCGGGACTCTTCACGCGACATTGCACGTTGCAATGGACATTAGATGCCGGTTAGCAGATAGCACTCTTGAGACACTTTAGAAGATACTCTTTTTTTAGAAGTTACTTTCAAAAACACCAATTTTAATCTCCTTGAGCTATACCTACTTTTGTTTTGATTATGTTCATGTAATTAAAATTGTTAGTTGTTTAGTTCGTAATATTAAAGGACACAGGCTTTTGTTTTCTTTCAAATAATATTTTATTTACATATATACACTATGACAAACATGCAGTTTTCATCGTATTCCAGTCATGTGAATTTTTTTTTAAACTATACGGGATCCCGAAAATTTCGGGATCTCGAATTCACGATCCCGAGTCGGGATTGCATTCCCTAGTTAATATAGAGTAAAAATAAAATCATGATAAACCAGGAACACAGACTTTAGTTGAATTTGGCCATACGTAAGCCGTAAATAAATAATATCTTTTGAAATTCAGTCTTAAACTACACTATATAGGTACATATTACTGAAACGTGAATGCTACCTGATATTACGCCAGTCAATCAGATCGGGGCGGTTCCTGTGTATCAGCGCATTGAAGGCCAGTCCATCTCGCCACGAAGACGTGAAGTCTGATACTCTGACTCCAGGGTACTTGGCTGTTGAGCGACGGGCCCAGCTTAGCAAGGCTTCCCGGGCCGTTACGTTAGGTTCCTGGCCAACCACTATGTCGGATATCTGAAACAAGAGATATAAAGATATAAATAAATAACGAATCAAACTATATGTCAGTCATCTATAGCTTAATTTCACACAAGTTTAAGATAGATAAACTTATACATAAGTTATAAAATAATTATTTCCTTTCTTTTTGCTTTCGTTTCGTTTTAATTGTATTTTTTTTACTCCTAAGTTTATACGGCATTTAAAATTTGTACTGTGCGTTTGGTTAGTATGCAATTGTAAATAGGAAAAGATACATATGTTTCATGATTCCAACCGATAATATAAACAAGGTCACCTAAGGTCCATAACGGATAACGCCCAGTAGCTGAAAGGACCACTAAAATAAATTCAATTGTCAAGTGGTTGAGTGGAAATTAAGCTAAAGGAACATTCATGTGATGTGATGATGATTCTCGATATCTATTCACAATGTTCGTTCCCATACTCCTCCGAAACGAATCAAGCGATTCTTATGAATTTTTTTATACATATTGAGTAAGGCTGAGACTCGGCTACTATCTATATTTCAAACCCCTAAGTTATAAGGGGTGTCCAACCAAAAAATAAATGTCATCTCTTAACGATCAACCTCTAGTATTTATTATAGTAGATAGGTTTTTTTTATTAATTAAAAAAAATTAATATACATAGCAAAAAGACGTTAGCTAGTAATAATATATAATAAAGTAAATGATACCAATAAATCGATTTTCAAAAAACCAGACATAAATTAACCGCTCTCTCTTTCGAACCGTAAAACAAAATAACCGTAACGCAAAAACAATGGCCAAACGATCGTCGATTTCCTCCGCTTCATGTTTTTAGGCTAACAGGTTTAGAAGGCATTATTAAAAACGCTTCGGTCAGACGTTCCTAAAACACTTGCGATCACCTCTTACTTCATATCTACAAAAATCTTAAGT
This sequence comes from Pieris brassicae, assembly GCF_905147105.1. NCBI lineage: Eukaryota > Metazoa > Arthropoda > Insecta > Lepidoptera > Pieridae > Pieris > Pieris brassicae. Next base: position 937,044 of record NC_059673.1, on the reverse strand, counting down.
CATGCGTAGGAGTGACAGATACTGGACTGGACTGATTTTTAGGCTTTAAGGCGTGCGGTGTCATCGTTTCTTCGGCGCTAGCACCAGATATATAATAAAACAAATAGATATAGTGTGTTAGTTTCATAGAATATAATTTGTTTTTTTTTTAATAATTTTATTTGTTACTTGCTATATTGTAATGGATTACACTTGGATACATAATGTAAAAACATATACTCATTTGAGTTGCGCGTGTCTAGATACGCCCCTAGTACCTCGGTAATATTATTATTTACTCAATTTTTTACGAGACCAGGTCTGCTATGTTATCCTGTAGGCCGTTACGGTCTACTGTCATCCGTGTTTGTTGCTTCAGGTCATGCTCGTTCAATGATATTTTTTAAGGCATTAAATACATACCATTCATTTAAGTCATCAAATTAGATTGACATATTTACGAGTATATTACTGTGATTTTAGATTTAGAGCAGTGTTGGCCTAGTGGCTTCAGCGTGCGACTCTCATCCCTGAGGTCGTAGGTTCGATCTCCGGCTTTGCACCAATGGATTTTCATAGTATGTGCGCATTTAACATTAGCTCGAACGGTGAAGGAAAACATCGTGAGGAAACCGGCTTGCCTTAGACCCGAAAAGTCGACGGCGTGCGTCAGGCACAGAAGGCTGATCACCTACTTGCCTATTCAATTCACAAACGATCATGAAACAGATACAGAAATCTGAGGCCCAGACCTAAAAAGGTTGTAGCGGCATTTCTGTAATTTATGAAAACACTAGCACACTATGGAATCAAACTAGAATGATTTATTAGCACGACAAATTTTGAAGAAGAATATTCAGTGATATTTAAACAAATGCTGATAAAAACTCCATATTCAATCAAGCGATAACAAATCAATATTACTTGTCGTGATTTGCATTTTGCACAACAATCTTAAAAATTCGTGTCGGACATTTTCTCCAACATTCACTAACGTATATAAATTTAATGTGTTTTAGTTAGTGATACTTCTATACTATATATAATATAATAAAGAGAATTTCTATTTCGGTACAAAGACATGAATAACTTAAAATACTGGTAGGGGGTTTTGAAAATTAATAAAATAAATCTGTGGCGCTACAACCTTTTCAGGTGCTTAGATTCCTGTATCTGTTGCATCATCATTTGTCTAGTCTTTCATGAATCTACAAGGCAATCAGCCAGTGCCTGAAACACGCCATCGACTTCGACTTAAAACGCCGGTTTCCTAACTATATTCTCCTGCACCGTTTGTACGAATGTTAAATACGCACGTCGATATAAAGTCCATTGGTGTCGATTCCGGGTATCGAACCTACGTCCTCACAGCACGCTATAGCCACTAGGCCAAAAGACGCCGCAAAGGACAGGGCACAGCTTACAACAATAATCTAATGATTGAACGTGGTAACTTTTATTGTCTTGTAATGTTTTATTTTCAAATATAAAAATAAAACCAACTTAGTACTCAACTATTATATCGAATCATATTATTTTTATTCCATCATCATTCTGATTGCGTGCCTATCATACAGGTCAATGTTAAAGACAGTAAATTTATTAAATATATTAGACTCTAACTTGAACAACTTAAACGCAACTTGGAATAACACTGCCTTACATTCGAACGAAGGTCTAGTTGACATTAAGACATGTTCGTATATGAAATAGCAAGTGTGTGTCATGTCCTGTCTCACTGGCGATGCTCCAGATGCAAGAATAGCCGCGGTATGAGGAAGTAGGCTAAGTACAGACAAATATACTCCAACGTATAGCTTAAACAATTATTAACGCTCTTGGATATGTTTAGTTACGGTTGGAAAAATTTATCTTGTAAGCAAAAATTTTATACTTACGAAAATCCTTCAAATAAACTTTACATCAACGAAGCTAAAACGTACCAATTCAATCTAAAACCCTACGTAATTCAAAGTCACATACAATATTATTTTTTTAGCACGGTTGAACAAGTCTGTATTAACTAAACAGAGAGAACTAAAGAAAGTTTGGGCTGTGGGGATCAAGTACTGGTGACCCCAGTTCTGAAAGAGATGGTAGTCTATCCCTTCCAGTATTGGAACCCGATCTCCCCTAGCTATTTGTAAAAGCGTATGGCCCGGTCTGCGAAGAATACTTCAAGTATCTGTACCAAGTATCTTCACAAACCAACAATGGACGTGAAGAGGCGGACGCAACCGCCGTATCGCATGTCGGGAAGCAGATAACACCTAACGCGATTGCTGGTGGCGCCTTGGGGTTTTAGTGGGTCGCACCGCAGTAGGCTTTGCGCAATGAATTTCCTAAAGTAAAACAAAAAGTTGACTCCAATACTGGTGGCTTTCCCCGCTCAACGAATAAGTATCGCAATACAACGTGGAAATGCCAAAATCAAATTTTCAATTATTACTATGTAGGTTCAGAATAAAAACTGTATATTTTTAACTAACATTAAATAAACATGTCGCATTCACACTATAACAATTAAAATAATCTAAAAATCTTCAATTCTCTGACGTTTAAAACTGAATAAATGTACAAACATTTATTAAGTTTTACTAACTTATAACTGATGTAAAACTGATCTTAAATTATCGTCATTCATGTGCGCTTTTAACTTTTTAATTTTCATGTATCCTTTTTTAGTTTAAGTTTTGTCTCAACAACTATGTGTAATATGTATGTAATATTTTTGCTCTTCTTGCTTCTAAAACATTTTTTTCTATCTTCTCACAGTGGTTGCCTGAAAGAGATCGCTCGAAAGCGATAAGGCCTCCTTTCATTTAATCTTGTTAACTTTTTAAATTATGTGCAATGAAGTCCTACTAAATAAATAAATATATAGAGTTTTATGTATACCACACACTTTATATTGTAACGGTGTCTAGAGTACAATTCTTTTTTAGTAGCTATTTCTTTTTCGCTACCAGCGTTGGTCGTTATTCCTGCGCGTTATATAATATTACGGACTAAAACAAAGAATTGTATGGTACACTGTCGCATAAACCCCTACGAATACTTAACAATCATATCTTAATAAAGAGTTAATAGCAGCAATTTGAACCATTATAGAAACATCAATCATACCGACCATTAACAGCGTCATCTTCTTTATTACGAAGAATGACATCAATGTATTGCTGTATTATATCATATCACTGTACTATCATTAAGAGGGGCTTGGGATCAAGTTCGAATCACAGTCGTAACAGTAATCTAATAAAACTTGAAATTTGTTGCGAAAAACAAAATCAATTGACGTAACTTGAAACTGTCACAGTTAGTTCAGTCATAAATTAGTTCATTTGTAAGTTTCAGTTATAAATCCCGTAATACTGAATATTGGACCGCATTGTGACGGATTTAAAAACACTTGAATTATTATCAGAGCAGTGTTGGCGTAGTGGCTTCAGCCTGCGTCTCTCATCTCTCATCGTGACCTGTGCACAAATGGACTTTCTATGGGCGCATGTAACTGTAAATCGAACGTTGCAGGAAAACATCGTGAGTCAAAAACGAACCAAAAGTCGTAAAACCCTCCGTAATCCGTGATGAACATAATTTACAGAATATTTACAAAAAAGTTTGGAATCTTTGGGAAATTACGTAACCAAAGATGACAAAACCAATAAAAAAATCCTATATCGCGTACGCTGTGGTAACTAGAGACAATAGAGCCGAATGATGTACAAAAGTTTTATAAAAGACATCACAATATTTACACACAAAAGTCCGCGATGCCATATGCCAAACAAAAAAGGATTATTTTTGCATTTGCACATAATTTTCCGAAACGCTTTAGGCTATAGAACATCCTAAGCTATAAAGCCTATTTAGAATATCATAGTAAAATTTAATAGACCATATGCTTTATTAATGAATAGATAATGAAAAAAAAAACTTTATACAGCGTTAATAAGAATCAAAACTTATACACCAGTCACCAACTATAATCCGATAAAAAAACATAATTTAAAATATCTTAAGAAATTAATCTAACAATGATAATAATTGACCACTATTAAACTGTATTAGAAACTCAAGCTGTTACAATTCAATACCAAATCCAACCTCCATAGATAAAAGATATGGTCATGCTTCAAGAGAACGCCAACTTAATGATACACTTGTGGGAACTGTACAAGTGAACAAAATACGTGTAAACTGTATAGATGTGACGGCATCATTAAAATTGTTAGTAAAAAACGTTATGGAATATGGAACGGACAAAGCCTTTTGTAGTGTGTTTTTTCTGCTTAGAAGTTTGCGATACGATGTTTTCAAGTGATGATGCTAAAATATAGATAATCTTAATAAAATATAGAGAGTCTAATCTCTGAATTAGTGATTTATAGTTTTTTGTATATCCATCAACACGATGCATACACTAACATTGCAAGAAGTGTCACAAGTGTGTTGCTGGCCTTGATACACTCATTTCTTGAAGGACCCTAGTTTCGGAAATACTATAGTGGATGGTTCCACATGGTGTGCAGCAAAAACTGACTTAAAAAAACGCTCAGTTGTTGAACGACGGACGTCGAATTGACAATGGTCATAGTTTATATTATCATTTAGAAATGTCGCAATATCTAAGAACAGTACTTTGACAGCTTACATTGGGCAATTGGGTAATGGACTTCATCACGTGTCTTTTAATTTTATTGTTGAATATACTTTACATACTGTAACTAACACAATAACCACACGGACTAATGAGTTAGGCAATCGTTGAATAAATAAATTATTGATTCTAGTAAATTTATTTTATTTTCTCAGCAAATTTTATAAAATGTAAAGTATAGAAAAAAACTTTATTACACACAATAAAAAGGATATTTAGATAAACAGATAGAGCACTAATACTAGGATTTCCTATGTCGTGAGCAGTTTAGTCTCTTTTTTTGACATGTTAACACTTGATTATATTTTCTACAGGTTGAGAAAATGTTATTTAAGATGAATTTTAGTGAATATATTTATTGGGAGTTTTGAAATGCTAGTGAAGATGTTGTTTTTAAGAAAGTGGTTAAAGATGAAGTGGCCTCTGATGGAGAAAAAGCGTTGGGCGAAAGTAATATAGCCTCGTAGTAAAATTCAGAGTAGTCTAAGAGTTTTATACTAACTTAAAAGACATATTTTTTGTAAATTCAGACCAGATCCAGATTCAGTTATTTAGACCAACGCGAGAAGCATGCGGCAAATTTTTTTACGGTGCGACATCAATTCACATTTCTCTAAATCAATTAAGGTGTGGTTCTGTGTACTATGTTAAGTTATATATAAAATCAATATTGTATTAGATTTCAATTGGTCGTGTGTGTTTGAAAAATAAAATCAACAAATCAATACATACACTATTAATATTAAAACGTTTTAGAGTTAAACCCGACATTGCATATACCTTATTATTTATTTCTTATCTTTCTGGCCATTGTTGGCCTAGTGGCTTCAACGTGGAACTCTCGTCCCTGAGGTCTTAGGTTCGATCCCCGGCTGTGCACCAATAGACTTTCTATGTGCGCATTGAACCAGCTTTCCTTAGAAAATAGTCGACGACGTCCGTCAAGCACAGGACGCTTATCACCTACTTGCCTATTTATTAGATTAGCAAATTATCATCTGATTTGAGGCCCACACCTAAAAAGGTCGTAGCGACTCTGATTTATTTTATTTCTTTCTTATCAACAGAGAATCTGTCTCGGTAGGTATTTTGCGAATCACATATTAAAAAAAGCCGGAAAGAACGTAACATAATCGTTACGCAAAATAATTGTAGTAGCTCTCGCCCCCAGGACAGCTAGCAGCCCATGGTTAACCACCAAGCTAAAGATTTCTAAGCAGATTCTGTTGCTGGGATTAACGCCATACAATTTGATTGACACCATACAGTGTGACCAACGTGTTGTAGATAATGCAGTCTGTGGTAGAGGTGGTTTATTTTAAGTGTGGGTGGGTGATCTTACGACTCAGGCATTCGTGATGTCATCCCGTGTACAGTTTAAGTTATAACCAAGCTGTATTTGCGTCTCACTTAGTAAGTTTACTTTTATAATCCGTATAAAACGCGGTTATCTTTGTAAATCATTAAAAAGTTATATTAACATTATTTTTGGGTACAAAAATGAAATCAGGCTTACACTTATAGGCTTATATATGTCAACATATAGATATCATATCTAATAAAACTAGTACATAAATGTTAATTAAGCCTCATAAAACGTGAGAGCAGATCACAGATACACTGGGAACATGCTTTATTGTGGCCTTATCGCGTCTAATAAGAAAGCATATTAACAAAGTCATTTATACTGTTGGACATTCTTTACGGAAATAATTAAGTCCGTAATAATTACGATCTTAAGATACAATATTGATTGTTGTACTGTTACTCTATGATTTGGCCACACGAGAAAACAAATACTCTTTAATGGAGCTAATTCCGAAAAAATTTAGGTTATATGGAGTGTACCCATTTACCCAGTAATGTATCCAACTTTGATTCTCTTGTGATACAAAAAGTTAGAGGTCCTTACCTCTCATTGTCTACCTTACACAAGTACGTATCACATTATATTTTGAGGTCCCTAGAGATGGAAAATGTTAGAGACTGGGTGGGGCTGCAACTGCCAAATAATCACACTATACGTGGTAATAATTAGTTTAATTTTTCTATTGTATTAGTATTAAATTACTGTAAGAATAGAAAATAATTAAATATTCACCGTTTGCTATTTATCCAACTAATAATACTTTTATCAAGTTCAATTCCCTAATAAGGAGAAATAAATCAATCAGACAATTCGTAAGTAATGTAAGAGATTAACTTAAAGCTTTTCGGTGCAACTTTAAGCATAGATAAACACTTATGTGGCTTACGTTAGATGGGCAAATGTCTAAATGAATTCAAAGCAATGACCTCTGAACAATCAATATACGACCTCTCCAAACATGACATCACAACGATGACATCACTCGAATCAGTCAATATAATATTTACAGAATATTGACTGACTGTTTTGGTTTTTCTCGTACCCCGCCCGTGCAAGGATAATTTTCGTATGGGCAATTTTTTAAAGAATTAATGCGTATTTTTAAGGAATGAATAGCGAGAAATTGGTCACAGAAATGTCTGCCTCATTGCGGGTTACGGATATCATTTGTAAATAAATGAATAAAGTTTTTTTTCTAATACTTTTGATACAGAAACTTATGGTTTAATATACAAGATTTTTAGCTTTTTCCAATTATGACAAACTAGCTACCTAAGCCCTGCGAAGCCGGGATATATAAATATTTATTTATTTATTAATGTAGCATTCTAAGGGGCAAAAAATTATTTATAAGTCATGATTAACATTCGTGACAAGCGCCGCAAGTGGCAATGTATGGCCATATGGAAGGAAAGTGGCCGTCCCAAGCAAATCTGGCGCCGTACAGTTGTAGATGAGGCCAAGAGAGACTTGGGCAAGGCGAAATATGAGGTTCAATGCCGAGCGCGAAGGAGACACACTGTGGCTTCTGCCCAACTAAGCGCTCGACCTTACTGATTTAAGAAGTAGGCGGTAGCAGTTAAGAAAATACAGGATTTGAGAAGCTCTTTATTTTAAGTGAAAATACACATTTGAGGGGTAGTTCTATAAAACTAAAGACCACTCAATACAACACAAATCCCTAAGGAATTTTCTTCCAAACCGAGTAGTCGCCGACTGGAATAGGCTTCCGGAAAGTGTAAATAGTGCATCCTCTTTAAACTCTTTCAAAAATAGCTTGGATAGTTTGTCAAATCTCCAAATACGCGAGCATCAGCTTATTAAGCTGCTAGTCTAAATATATCCTATTAATAACAGTATCAATGATAAATTAGTCGAAATCTGAATTCTGCGAAAGACACAAGTTGGCCCTTTCTCACCGAGATAAAATCATATACGCGACATATATGGTTAAGTCGAGGTAATAAAATGTACATTACGGTGTTCAGTTCCACGAAGTGTTAAACCGGGCTCATGACTGCTGAAATATTGCTAACTGTTAGAAGTCACTTGAAACTGTCAAGAGAAAATAAAGGCCTAAAATGCAATAAGGGGCCGTTTAAGTATTACGACTAAAGAACAGAACAGAGCCTGTCTCGTCTGCCTATTATAAAATAGAAAGAAACTATTATCGATACTTTATTACCGATGGACAACTTCGTCCTCTCGCTTGGCTGAACATTGACCCCAGGTCAACCGTGTGTGACTGTAATCATAATGTTTCCGCATTTCGTCGACATCGCGAGCTCAACACCTGACCGCGTATGAAAGCAAAGGGCGCTAACTGAGAAAGTCAGTAACACTTGTCACTGATGACTTAATCCACTTTCCTAAAATTAACAACGTGAGATGTTTTATTTTTACTATGTTGTATTCCGAAATTCTGAGTTACGTAGAACTCTTTCGACGAAATCGAACTTGGCACAACGAGTGTACGTTATGTTCAATCAAATTTAATCTTGGTATAGAGAATTATATCTCAGTGAAGTAGTCTTCGACAAAACCAGGCCTAATATTAAATATACGCGGTTTTTAACCACATCACAAGGTATATACTAAAAAAACTAATATTCTAGTTGTATTACTTTCTAACATTTTAACAGCTTAATATCGAAACTAATCACGCATGTTGAATTAGTCAACTGCGAATACTGCACGCATGGATGCGCGGGCGCACCTGTTATATATCCTGTGCACACCATATGGATCTTCCACTTCCGACTTTACACCATATTTACGAGAACTTTTCCGTTAGACCATGAATTTAAGAGTCCCTTAATTCGTTAAAAATATTTTTGTAAATATGTCAAAAATATCTTTTACCTATATGATAATAGAGTCAAAATCTGTTACAACGACATCGAACAGCCGATGACGTTGTTATGAAGTACCTAATACTTTTACCCGCCTTTTGACCTTTGATTTTTGTCAATAAAACCGGTATGTTGTTCTAAACGATGTCGTCCTAATTTTGACTGTAATATACTCTAAGAAAAGCTTAACAATGCAGTCAGAATCGCTATTAGGAGAGAGTTCTGGACTGGTCAGTAAAATAATCAAAAAGCCATTTTTCTGGTCATGATTTCCAATATAATAAGTACACTGCATCTCCATGTCTGCTTTCGATTTCTGATGAAACAATTTATAACGACATTTGTCTCCCCCTATATCTTACTACAGTTGTGTAAAACTCAATTCTAAATACAATACTTATATACATCCAAATAACAAATAGCACATAAAATAAAACTCAGACCACAAAACCATCCACCGAACAAATTGATTCTCGTCTGGCACGAACAAATAAATCGCGACATAACGGTATCAGACACAATATAGATTTGGTAACTGACTGTTCAGTTTACACGACTAGAGGAGTGGCTTCATATAAAAATGATATTTCAAGTTACAGATATTATTCAAAATTGATTATAAAAATATTACTGCAGCCACAGGATGCCGTGTATTTAAATTATTTATAAATTTTTAATCATGATTATTTATAGGATCCCTACATAGTATCAGACAGTTCTGTGGCCGAGCAGCTAGGCAGCAGGGGAGTATGAAAATCTCGCCTTTTCTAAAAACTACTTTATTTGTTTCAAAGGCTTGGCGTCTGTCTCCGGGCGCGGCGGCAACTACTCCGGAAATATCCTCACGATATTATTGTGACTATGTAAATAATATTGCAAATACAGTATATTTGTATGTTGGAAATAAATCGCTTTATATACTAACTAACAAATATATACGTACTTGATATAAACATAAGTTTTGTAGGCAAATTTTAATTTTGACTTTAATTTTCGGATTAGCATGTTTTTAGACATAGACATAACATTTATTACTTGCGAAACACACAAAATAATAATAATAAAAAATAAAAATACATTAATTTAAATTATCTTTCCTTGCATAGCCGCTCCAATTGAAAGCTCTATGTTTAAGTGCTTTAACTGAATATCTCAAGGAAACAAAAGGTTCACCAGACCAGATATCCGCACTTTGTGATTTGTGAGATAGCAGTCAAACCTTGAAATTGCAACACTTGACTTTTGCTCAAGTGAACATTGATATTTTTCATAATTGCACTATTAAATTATTTTACTATTACAAAATAACATGCATAATACTTGTGCAATTAAAAAAAAATCTATAATACACATATTTTTCTACTATAATAACATCTTTATAATGTCTTATAGAAGTAGAAGAAAATTAGTTTGAAAGCAGTAAAAACTTTTAACGACGTTACGATTCGCTGACACCGGTGCTAAGAGAATGACTTTCAAGGGTACAAATAAAAATGCCTTTTTGTTATATGGCAGTGGCTGCCCATTCTAGCGGTGCCTTTGACGGAGGAATATGCTCTTGTTAATCAATTGGAGGTCGTATCCCCGGGGAAGAACTCCACCGGGAGTCAACAGAGTTCATGTTATCTTCTGCGACTATACAGACACCTTCATGAAACTTTCAGATCATGGTATGAAAATAGATGATGAGCCAGCGAGGAATACAGTAATGAACGTTGCGTTCTTCACGAGCCAAAGTTCAAATCTGAAATAAACTACGGCAATAACTCAAACGGTTAACGATATAGCTGTAAAACTGTATTACTGTATTAGTATTATTATCAAATACATTTAACTTTTTAAGTAGCAGAATAAAACAAAATATCTTTGACACTATGTAATGCATCAATGTATATAATGCCACGTTAACATAAGTTTGGTGTATTCAACCAATCGTAATTGTTACTAGTCGTTATTTCGCTAGATTTATAAGTCTGTTAAATAAGGTTTCGTAAGAAAAAGTCACACAGAACTAATCAATATTAACATCGTTGTCATTACCATTGTTTAGCACATATATACAGACATAATATTTATATTTATTAATTTAAATAACCTACAAATTACTACGTTTCCTAAGGCCAGTATTTCCTAACGTGGAACCCAAATTAGAACTTAATATAAAATCTCTGTGCAGCAAGCATCAAACACAAAGATCACTAAATTAATATAGAAAAATATTAAATATCTAAATTATGCATATTATTACATATGGGGGCACAAAATTCATCAGACATTTGCTGTCTGCGACTACCGTACAGAACGTCGAGTTATACGCGCTAATTTTCTGAAAATAATGTTATTTATCGTGGAAAGTAAAAACAAAAAGCTCACGGTTAACATTAACAGAGATGAGCATGTATTTACGCCATCAATGACGTTGTAATTAACATCTTATGGATTGCAGATGGCCGCCGCATATCTTACGCTCGATTGCAAACTAATTACAACAATATAAGTGAAATTTGATTTATCACGTTTGGATTACATTGATTCATTAAATATAAAATAAATCGTTACATATATATTCGATATGTATACACAATTCTGTGATAAAGTATTTGGTTACTTAATAAGAGCCATTTCACTCTGAGGATCTTAAACGTTATTAAACTGTTAAAAATATTACCGACAAAAATTTCAAGTTAAAATTCCTGTAATCAAATAAGCTTAGAATGTTATAAGATATTTGACGCATACATGGGGAACAACTACATACATTTTCAATAGAGATTATACAAATTGAGTGAGTGATTCTGATAATACTTTAAGCAACTCAAAGAAACAAAGCAAAAAATTGCTTGTGAATTTGAAAAATCTTCATAAAAATATTAGACAAATTTCAAAGTACCAGGAGAACATATTGCAAGAGGAATTCTATTATTTATCTACAAATACATAAAACAAAGGTCTTTTGTTTTTGTTAACGATTTGTCACCTTCAAAGATACCATAACTCGTATTTAAAGGGCTTTGTTAAAAGATATATTTAATTCATCAATCTTTGCATAATTTGAAAATGAATACATGTCCTACATTGTATGGAAATATGTTTGTTAGGTTTCCAATGTATGTTTTTATACAGTAAAACGCGACAAATCTTATTTATATGCAGGACATTCATCTTATATTATGTTGGGTAGTTCATTGATCTTCGAAATCGTTTTTAGAGTGATGCCTTAGATGGGCAGGTTTAGAAGTAAATGACGATTTTTTTTGAGTCAAGTTGACATTTTTATATGTTCGTACGATTCGCAAACGCGACATTGAACGCTCTATGTTACGGATTATACATTACGTATAATTAGGTAGTATTTTGTTTAAATAATTCAATTGTGTAGTGAATAATAAATAACTGTTAAATGTTGCATGGCTTCAGCGTAAGACTCTCATCTCTGAGGTCGTTGGTTCGATCCCCGGCTGTGCACCAATGGACTAACTTTCTATGTGCGCATTAACTATATGCTCGAACGGTGAAGGAAACGTAGAGCCGGCTCGCCTGAGACCCAAAAAGTCGACGGCGTGTGTCAGGAGAAGACACAGGAGGATGATTGCCTACTTGCCTATTAGATTAAAATTAGCAAAACCATATATTTCCTTACGAAAGAGGCTTAAAAGACAATTTTCTATACAAAAGATGTTAACACTTGGACAACGGCGATATCAGTTAGTAATAAAAATTAAATGAAAACTAAGTCGTCAACTATAAAATGAATGACGTCATTCGGTCAAAGACGCTCATCATTTGCATAAAAATATTGCTTTGGCTTTATAAGTGGCTTGGGTTTTCTAGATAGTAGCTACCTACAACTAAAAGATTATAAAAATAGCACAAATTTTTAAGAATCTATAATCATACATGTATTTTACAATTATATGTAAAAGTACGTCAAGCTTCAAAGCTTAAAAGCTCTCAGTACGTTTTTTACTACTGTTTGTTTAATTATATTCGTGTATCATATCAGTTATCAGGTCAATGGCATGTATGTCGACGTTTCAAAGTTCAGACACTAATCTAAACAATGAAGAAACCTAAGACTGAACCCGTGATATATATATTTTTTATCCATTATATCTTCACTACGACATCATGTAACATTACGATCTAGCCTAACTTAAGACTAATAAGTAGTTTAAGTTTAACCCAATTTACTTAAAAGGATATTTAACATAGGAAAGTGTCCAATAACACATACAGTCTCTATTAAAAAGAAAGACACTCTGTTGTTGTATATATTTTACCACTGTTTGTATTTTAAATACGTAATATATAGTATCATCAAAGCGCGCGTCGCTTTTGCTCATGAATAGCAATACGAAATGGCTGACCACCTGTCATCTGACAGATATCAATCAGTAGTGCAACGCGGTTTGCATTTACAAACTCATCACTTTGACCTCGAGATATTTCCTTGAATTAATTAAACAAAGAGCGTACAAATTCTTAAAAGGCCGGCAACGCACTCGCGAGCCCTCTGGCATTGAGAGTGTCCATGGGCGGCGGTATCACTTAACATCAGGTGAGCCTCCTGCCCGTTTGCCCCCTATTTTATAAAAAAAAAAAAAAAAAAAAAAACAAAAATTAGATGTAGTTTTTTTTTTGAAGTAATCTGAGGCAAACAGGCAAATGGCTCAATATTCAAAGGCTTGCAAGTGCGTTGCCAGCCTTTGAATATTAAAGTCGTGTTTAATGTATCCCTAACAGCGACTTGTGCTAATAAATTTTATTGATGAATTGCGATTTAATAACAACGAACCAATTCAAATTAAGGATCCTTCAAGAAAAGAGCGTACCAGCGTATAAAAGGCCAGCAACGCACTTGCGACCCTTCTGGCAATGTTCGGGTGTCCATGGGCGGTGGTATCACCTAACATGAGATGAGCCTCCATTTGCCCCGTTATATAAAATAATGTCCTAGTTATTAGCACTACCTTGTGCAGCTGGGTTCGATACATGGTAATTAATAATTGCCGGTCGAATACAACAACTAAAACAACAACAAATAAAATTTCAGTTACCAGTCCGGACCTGAAGCCCTAACAAACTTTTACTTTGGTAATGTTTCATCTAAGAGAACACACACATATATTAATAACGATTGATGTTCAAAAGCTGCATTACTCATCCACTTAATCCATAAATATCTGAAGAGGTAGCCCTTCATGCTTTCATACAAATCATTATCTCAAAGCATCGTACAAGTTTTGGCCTTCATTTAAATGAAGAATTATAATTATAATTGAATTATTTTAAACATACTTAAAACACGAACTTTTTAGATAATAGTGGTCGTTTGATATATTAATCTTAGGTCCAAATGTATCAAGGTATATAAATAATAATGATTTAGTGGCGCTACAACCTTTTCAGGTCTGGGCCTCAGATTTCTGATCAACGTCAATCTAATAAGACTGTTTGGGTCAAACCGGCTTGGTTTCCTCACAATGTTTTCCTTCGCCGTTCGAGCGAATGTTAAATGCGCACGTAACAAGATCTTAAATGCACGGGGATAGAACCACCTCAGGGATGAGAGTCGCACCCTGAAGCCAATAGACCAACACTGCTGTATTGTTACAGATAAGCTGAACTTAATTTATCATACAATCAATGACACATGTATGTATATGTATATATGTGTGTATGTATACCACAAGAGAAACGAATAGAGAGCGGAGATAATATAATCAATGTAGAGGGTCTACCGATTGATAATCATTGAAAAGATTAATATGAATTTTATGTTTATCACAACTGACTTTTATAAAATCAAAACAAAATCTGAAACGCAAATAAAACAAGAAAATATGAGAACAAAAACAATGCAATAAAAACGTGATAATTTGGTCAGCAGATTAAGGCTAGAACATAAATCAAAGTTGTTCAAAAAGTAAGGATTTCCGGAGTTGGATAACTCGTTTATATGAAGGATATGTTAAAATACACTACAGTTTCCTTTAGTAAAAAACGTAATTAGTATTGCAAGTTCAATGATACATTACGTGTATCTTTAATGACTCTGCATTCAACGAATGTATTCGAATTCTATTTGCCTTTGTAATAATTATTTTTCTATTTTGCGTCTGAGGTGGAACACGTCTGCTGAACAGCATAATGCTAAGCTTGGGGCCAGTTACAACCACAACGCGCACACATTACATAATTAAAATGTAATAAAGTACTTTTTCTTTCTTTTTATAATTTTCTGTTATTATTATTTTGTGGTCTGCGGGTGTGTTTCGTTAGTTATTAATGTAATATTATGTAATAATTGTATTGTTTCAGTACTTTAAGTTTTAAGTAAAGGAATATTCTCACTCTTCTTAAGTTGAAGATGCACCAAAAGAGACTTAAATAACTTTCATCATTCCGACTAATTAGTGGACAAGTTGTGTAAAAACAACATTTTAACACAGGTTCCTTATTTGCTAACCGTACATCAACATCGCATGAAATACCTTTGTTCGTCTAGGTGGCGTTGATTCCACTTCGTAATGTCTGTACTGCTCCGAAGACCGTCGCACTTCCCTTCCTCGTAAGTCCTCCATCGATGATTTTTCTTCTCCCCTCGTCAGCGTCGTCACCTTCCTGACAATCCTCGTCGTAATCCTCCTCTGCCCACTGTCATCTTTCTTCGAGATCTTCGTAGACTCCAGCGAGGAGCCTAGGACCTCGGTCGACAAACGTTTGTTCGTGTGAATCGCCTGCATTTCCGATATGCCCCTTCCACCCGCTGAAGTGGGCACCGCGAGCGCGCTTTCACCATCATACTCGAAGTGCGTCTGGTTACCCTCGTGGACGATCCTGCCATTGTATGACCCTGAACGGTAACGTTCCACGCCTGGGTAATTCCCATCATACACAGTCTCGTGTCTCGTCAAACTCTCTCGAAGACTTCTCGGAACAGATGGCAAGTTCAAGCTCGTTGTTATAGGTGAACCGACCTCTGATTGTGGTTTCTTTAAACTCGACTTTAACGGCTTCTCGTCCCCTTCGAGGGTTCCTTGAACGAAGAGGCGCTTACTGCTGCCCTCTTTCACAAATCTATACATGGACATTCTCGATTCGTCAGGCCTTCATGGGCCGGCGCATACTCCACACTATAATGGCATTATTTCCTTATTATTGATTCGATACGCGTTCCACTACAGCACAACCGTGTGACAAAACTGGTGATCTCAATGGACGAGATAAGTGATTTTAAAGAAATTGATTTTATTTCTCACAAAGCTCGTTAGAACTGGAACCCGATTCATTAAGTATCATATTTTTCAAGAAAAAGCTAAACTGGTGAAGAAAGTGAACGTCTGGTTCAATACTTAAGGCTCGAACGGATTATAGTCACCGAGCCGTATTTGGGAAGATGTACGAATATGGTTCGGCCCTTCCGGAGTGACTGCGTCAAGGAAACGCTTTGGACGGCTATATCCTAGGTATGAATAAATATCGGCGTCTATGTACGCTGTATTTTGTTGCTTAAGGTAATTCAGAGTTGGCACGCACGAATATTAAAATAATATATTTCTCCACTTTGAAAACTGATGGTTTCGCAGGCGCAAAATACCTGCCGAATTAAACCAAACAGTGACACATACGTAAGTACAAGTGTACCTTGACCTAGACTGACGTAAGTTATGTAAAATTAAGCACGGCTTGAATTAAAATGAGGTGATGTAATTCACTTGTCATTGATATACTTCATGCGCATAGAAATTATTTGGTATTGAAACAAATATGTTTTGACATATCTATTATCTGTGGACCAGGGCATAATGTGACAATTTGGTTCAATATCATCCGTTTCCAAACCAATACCTTAACGGAGCATTAAATTATGAAATTGCATTTTTGGCTTAAGGAACAATTACTTGTAGTATTTTATTAAACACACTTTTATTTTAAATAATACTTCAGAGTATAAAACATATAAACATACATCGATCTATCATAAAGGATATTGTTCAATCCAATCAAAGTTCATCGTGCGATATCACTCCTTAGAAGCCTTATTAGGGATGATGGTAATCGGTAAGGATAGATAAACTATAAATTAATTACGTTTGGTAATACGAAACCTCACAACTGCTAGATCCAAGACGTTTCAATGGATTTTCGTTTGGATTAACATTAGCGTCTTCAAGAATTCACTTATTAACAATAGAGCTGCTTATGTATATGAACTTTGCTATATTTTGAAATTGAAAATTGTCTTTGAATAGACTAGGGTGGGTCTTCCGTTTATGCTACGCACTGTAATAAAGGCTTTTATTATTTTATATTTTATATATGTTACTTATATTCATTGGCCGCACCAGGCCCGAGACAGACACGACTGATACCGGATGGAGGAGGCGTATATCTAACGGTGGACAAACCGAAACCTGACAATGCAAGCATATGATGCTGTTAAAAGTAGTTTTTTTAGGATCCATATTAAAAATAAAGGCTATATCATTGTTTTGTCATCACTATTTCCATAAAATTTGTAGTCAAAACATTGAAAATTTATCAACAAAGATTCCGCCAAAGAGCGTAGCAATTCTTAAAAGGCAAACTCGCGAGCCCTCTGAGTTCTGACATTGAGTGTCCATGGGCGTTTAGTAAGGGGTTTAATTGAGATATATGAATACGATGATAAGCCCTTCTAAATTAAAATTTCAACTGCATATATGTCCCAGACGTAACTTGTTACACGTACAAATGTCACGGTGCAAAGGATGCTAATTGCGCGTTCACACTCCGCCTCGACCTTATTCGCATACAACAATACATTTATTGTTTCCGATACAATTTTGTAAGATTTTACAATTCACAAACTATCACTGTACAATAATTTAGGGTACCATAATTTTTACAGCCCACATCTCAAATTATGGTGCAATTTTAATAGGTTTTTTACTAAGTGCTGCGCAGACGACGATATATAGACAACACTACAATGTTAAGAAGAAAATGGTTGGTTTATTTGGTTTATAGAAAATTTCTTGGCAGCAAAATTTACAATTAGAGCTTGTCTAATACAGCCTACTATGTTATTTAACAATTTATTATAAATTGTCGAATTTATGTTAACGATACAGCAATCTAAGTAAAGAACGTATCAAAATTGCACAATAAGTTACAAAGTCGACGTGGGCTGTAAAAATTACGATCTATTAAATTATTTATACAATACATCATGGCGACAATTAAACAAATGGGTTGCGTAAGTATTTTTTGCGGGGGACACACATACACCCACGGGGGCCTTCGTTGACCAAATATGAAAACGTGTGATAATTTTGATAAAAAAAGAAACAATCTTAAAATCTCTCTTATCATTAAAGTTTAGTAAAGAAATTGCAGATAAATTTAAAAGAAAACTGTTTTTCTCATTCCTTATTACACCCAGAAAACTATTTCAAAAGAAAGAAATTCAGACAGTTCGATCAAAGTATTGTGTCTATTAATCGGAAACAATTATTGTCCCATCACGAATTGGAGCCGTATCACGAAATTTTATAATTTACACTGTCTCCCATGGTAAAATAATTTATAACAAAATGTTAGTCAAACTTATAACTTCATAGGATAAACAAAATCCAAACGAAACACTGTCGAAGTACTACGTTTGTTTATGTACATAATTTCGTATTTATATACAAACATAACAGCCTCACGTTGTAACCTTGAATAATGACTTTAATGGAGAATTAAAATTTATAGTTTTTGCTAGAATTAAGTAATGCCACTGTACTTTAAAACCATCATATATTATTTTTGTAACAAAGGACTCGAACCACATCGTACCAAATACGAAGGATAACTTTGATTTAATGGACACTCAGAAACCATTAAATATTAAACCAAAAGAAATACAGTTACAATCAAAAATAAATACGTAAATTAAGTACGATATAAACGAACGGGTTATATAATAGAGGAATACATAGCCCTACATAACCTAAACTTATAACATTAAACTTAGTAAAACAAAAGCTTAACGCGTATCGAATCACATCACAGACCACACGAATCCGATTTATTATTTAAATCGATTTAACGATCTCGTTCGATTGTCGTTGCGCGCGCGCTGTTCGGTATCTGGCAGGTGACTGCCGGTGCTCGCTTGTTCGCCGGCTAGTGTCTGCTCGCGAAAGTGTTCCCAGCTTATAACAGTATTATCGGATAAAAATACAGTAGATATTTTAAACAAAGTCTTTGTTTTAATAAAGCATTTGTTAACATTTTTTTTAAATAATTGACACTACACTACTGTATATACATATAACAACAAATATATGTTGTTTTGTAGTTTTCAAATAAACCTACATAATGTAGCATGTAGTAAAATAATAGATTTTTTAAGCATACATTTTCATTGGCGCTTAAAAAGAGTGGCGGAAAGTTTATTGCCAGTTCTTCTCTTCCGTTCTACGCCCTTGATTTGAGAACTGGCAGTAAATGTAGAATTAGAAGCATTTAATGTATATTTCTTTTTCTCACGTTTATAAGTGTACATTGTTACCTGATTTTTGACTTTACATTCGTTTAAACTGTTTAAGTCATATGTGGATTCTAGAATCATATTTTCTTTGCGTCTATACGAATTCCGAACTTTAAATATAACAAATAAATCTTGGGTTGTAGAGTTTAAGTGCACAGTCGCTAATAAAAGATTAAAGTTGGCGCCTGGTAGATAGTAGCGATGACCCCAGAGGTGGTGCTTTCCTCGCTCAACGAATAAGTATGGCAATAGGAAATGCCAGCATTAAAGGTACACTGCCAAACTAGTTTAAAATTGTTTTTTATTTTCTGTTCATTTTTAAATGTTATGATTATTACTATGTTGGTTGAGAATATTGTAAATACTGTATATTTTTATTGGATACTACTGTAATAACAGTGAGTGAAGATGCACTATTGTCGGCGCTTTGCTCTCTTGCGCATGTCGAAGAGCACCAAACCATGACTCGACTCACGATTCACGTGGAAATGTGAATAAAGGTATGTTTTCTTTTGTATTTCATTGTTTTAGTTTAGACGACTTTATGTTCGTTACCGGTTCTTAGCAATGATAATAGAAGAAATACAGATAATATTTTTTTTTAGAAATGTGAATCTGTAATAGAGTTGTATTGGTGGACTGATTGGTTCACTACTTTAATAATTCAGGACATTATCTGTTGTTTAGGAAATAATTACTCTACTTCACGACTAAATAATTTCCATACAAATGAATTTCTTGAAGTCGTAGTAAATTGGCCGTTAACATGTCAATGAACTATCTATGAGTCTAAATATATTAAGATTATATACAGTATTGATAACATTGTAACATTACCCACATCCGAAATCCCATGAAATTAAATCAAGCGTAAATCTGTCAACTTTGAAAAAAAAAACGTTTCCTCAATTATTTCAACTATATTATATTTGTACGTCAGAAAAAGGCCTTTACGAACCTAACCTTCTAAGTAATAAAATATAGATTAAAGGTTACTTTTATAATAATAAAAGCCTTTTATTTCAGATACTTTACATTTATATTTCTTTCATCTAGCTTCCTATATAACTGTGTACGGCTAATTCGAATTAGGCGAACATTTTTATATATAGATCAGGGGACAAACGGGCAGGAGGCTCACCTGATGTTAAGTGATACCGCCCATGGACACTCTAAATGCTAGAGGGCTCGCGAGTGCGTTGACGGTCTTTTAAGAATTGGTACGCTCTTTTCTTGAAGTCGAAATATTTTTTAAAATTTTACGTTCACTATACTTGTCATGTATTTTAGATTTTGAATAAATATATTTATAAATTAATGTTAGATTGTAAACTTATACTGAAAACAATGTGTTACAAATAAAGTCCATCACTAACCTTATGTTTTTATTATAATTTTTTTGAAACCTAAAGCAGCTATTTCATGTTCCAAATGAGTATATATTATATTGTTAACACACAAGATAGAGTTTTAAATGTAACTAATTTCAGTTTTAACGTATTAAAAATTATGCGTAAATAACGCAGAGACTTTTGAAACATGTTTGAATTTATATGAATACCAATTATTCGTCTTATCTTAGCAATACTGGTGAGTAGTGCCCTCATGGGCAAAGCATATAGAACATTGTACTACATAATTAGAACATAAAAAAATTAATGCATAATTTATGAATTGTATGGGAGTTAATTATAGCCAGACTGCATTCTTTTACAAGCCTACGTTTTACTATTTATCAGAAGAATATTACATAATTTTTGAAGTGTAAATTATTTTTTTTTTTTAATTCCTCTGGGTTGTCAAAGAAACAAAGAGGATACAGCGAAAGGTCTTAGATAGACAGATACAAAGGAAGATGATTCCGCTTATCTCTAGTAGGCCGTATACCTTGCTTGTCTTAAAGTTGTGAGTTCTAAAAATATTTTTACGTATTTTGCCGTCAAAGTTTTCTTTTCAGTATAAATATAATTTCGTTAAAGTTGAAATCTACTGTACGATGGGTGATGTTAACAACACATATATTAAACCAAGAAAGTTGATTACAGGCTTTATATAGTTGGCGCCATCTATTGAGCATCGCTTTAAAGCTCGACTAAGCTTATACATATTGGCGCCATCTAGCTTCGCTGATATAAACTGGTAAGCAAGCAAGCGGCCCAGTTCTCTGACAACTTACCATCATAGTCTGCCAGAGTTGCGTGTACAAATAAATAATTAAATACACAATATTCTAACTTTATCATCATAATATATCCTAGAATGTCTCATATATATTTACACATTTCTCAGTATATTTCTACAAAGCTATGATAGAGGGCGTTGTAACTACATAATTTTAATTATATTTACGTAAACATATCGAAATATTTACAAAGCCGAATTCGAATTGAATCAAATTATCATTCTTGATACAATTTAAAACACACCCAGTAAAATTAATTTTACATAGAGACTTTATTGAAAGCTTTAGAACAAACGTAAAACATCACCTATAATTATTTCGTAAAATTTCGAGAAATGACTGTTAATTATAATGTAACATATACAAAATAAACCTATAAAGTGGCTTTAAAAAAAATCATGTTATTCAAACCAACTTGCTGTTTAAATGGATTCATGAAACATGATTAATTGCAGTGATTACAGGAGACAGCTATTATTTTGTCATAACAGTGTAAAATAAATTTTATAGAAACAGACCTATAGGTTTCTTATCGAACATATTTGTTACGTAAGAAAATAAATCTCTGGACAGTGGGTGTACTGTAGGCGACTGGAACATCTGTGCTGCGGCCTTGTCGCCCACCGTACAGTACTACTTTTTGTGACATATCGAGGTAAAGTGAATGTTAACTGGACTGAAATACCGAAGCGCTTTAAGGAAATAGATGTGATATAAAAACTTACATTCATTAACAGGCAGACATATTTATATATATTTCATTTGGCTGTCCATTAACTCACTGAGCCTACCTCGCTAAAGTGAGTTACTTAGAACATATAAATTTATTTGAAATTACAAAGCATCTGCGTACATAACAGGGATTTATAAAAAAACAACTATGTTTATTTCTCGACTACATATTAATATCATGTAAACGATTATGTTATGCGCGGGAGCATAATTAAATATGCGGTATGGAAATTGATGTAATTATAAATGTAACACATGCTTGACATATAATATAAACATATTATGTATTTATAATTGTGTTAGTGTGGTCATAGAACAACGTTATACGTTACGATCACAAACTCACGTAGAATAACTATAGTCGAAATTAACGAAAAAATATGAAAGTTATTTCACAATTTTAGTATTGTAAGCTTCATTATTAGCCTTATTTTTCATGTCATGTAATTTCTAAAATTGTTATGTAAAATAAGTCTACCTATAAAAGTAACATAATATAGGGTCCATATAATAAATTTATATTTTTTTTTACTAAGTATTTCACTTTACAACTTGTGTGTTTCAAAATTAATGTACTTAGGACACATTTTAGTTTTAAATTCCTCGGCTGCTAAGATGTTAAAAAGACTTTTCATAAACGTGTTACTTTTCGCTTCCCCTTTTCGCAAGCATTCCGAGGGTTGGCGGGCGTTCATCAGGGCATCTTGCTGCGCTTCTGAACAATGGTGCTTTGATTTAAAGCCTAAGATTCTACAGCCAAGACGTGCGTCTGTCGATGGAGGCTGACCACCGTCTTGCCTTGCCTTGCCATTGATAAATGATCATGAAACTGATACAGAAATCTGAGGGCCTGGCCTAAGAATCTTGTCGCGCCACTGGTTTTTTTTATTTATTATTACTGCAACAATATTTATATGGCAAAACAACGTTTGCTGGTAAACTAGATTTATTAATGAATTGCATTAAAGTGTCCTGTCTTGAAGAGCAAATACACTTTAACAATTCACATAGTTAAAACACTATACACTATAAGGCTTGAAATAGATAAGTAGTAGTGAATTAATTCAACTGTTTTGTAAACAGTACGGGGAGCTATCACAATAAATTAACAACCACTTTGCATTAGGTGGGTCTACACTGAGGCGAAAAATTGCAAACAAAAAGTGTAAACTGCGATTTAAGACAGACATTTGTTATATTCTTTCACAATCTTACTTCTTCTAATATAAACACTAAGTCATCCTCAGGAATAAAGTTAAACGTCAGAAACTGTTCCACGAAGTGCTTACAATACTAAATATTGGACTGTGACGTATGTGACAACATCACCCTAAATCGCGGTTCCTCTGTTGACCTTTTAGAACCATTACGCATAAAAAACAGCCTCGCGGTTAAGCGAGTTTAATCACAGGGGTCGTACATTCGCTTCGATATCTATCTACGCGGCGCAATTTTCACGTCAGATTTGTACAGTGACAGTGGTATTGTCAAACGTGAATTAGCGTATGTCAGGCTAATAATGTCAATCAAACATACGCAGATATGTCTGACCCTAAACACTTTATGCTTACATTTTAAGACACAGATGCAAATTTAAAACCATTATTCTTATATAGTGTGAACACAGCTCACGAATTATTCATATTGCATTTAAATCTATTGTCTTTATGTTGGCTTGGAAAGGACAAGGCGAGTGGCGCCAGACTCAAGACCGCCTAGATTCTAGATTGTCAGACCCTTGACCTGTCGCTTATCTTTGTTTAAAGCTGTGGCTAGAATGACTGACGATACTGCGATAAAGCTCGCTATCGTAAAGTTGTGGGGAGCTGAATATAAGAAACAATTGGTATACTTTTCTATAAAAAAATGCTTCTACAATTCTGGCCCTACCACCTTTTTAGGTGTGAACTTTAGAATTCTCAATCTGTTTCGAAATCATATGGTTCTAACAGGCAAGTAGGTGATCAACCTCCTGTGCCTGACACACGCCAGTGACTTTTTTGGGTATAATACAAGCCGGTTCTGACGATGTTCTCCATAACCACACATAGAAAGTCCCTAGGTGCACAGCCGGGGATCGAATCTACAACCTCAGGGATGAGAGTCACACGCTGAAGCCACTAGGCCAACACTGCTTGTACCCCAAAGTTAGCAGTCGTATTGGGCTTGGCATGGATGAATTCGAGATGGTCGCATCTGGGCTGTATCATTCCAATCCCGACTGGGACAAAATTCACAATTATTATTGTTCTAATAAATTAAAAGTTCTATATATTAATATTGCTGCGAACTCGACTTCTTCGAAACTCTGTAACTAAGAAGAATAATTTAATATTGGTACCGCGAATTCCCAAGCCAGTTCACGATGAGTGAAATACAACAAAATTAATGTAAGTCACAGAGCATCGGCGATGTAGGTCCTGCGGCCCAAGTCCACAAATTTGGGTACAATAATATCTCCTCCATAGATGACCTTATTTACAACTTCAGAAAATTTATTTATTTTCAATATACCTACAAGTAGTTACATTTGTCACGGTAATATAGACATTCTATGTCTATATATGGTTCGCGTAATCGCGCCACCCACACACTTAACTCACACAAATAACAAGATTTCAAGATTTTTAATTATCGTCACTTGATGTTGGTCTGATTAAGTAATCCAATACAATCATTATTTTAATATAATACATATGAAATACCTAAATCCGTGAGAGATTAAAGCTTTTTATAAATTTGACGAATATTTAAATTATCGTAACGTAGAGTTTCTTGCCAGTTATTCTTGCCCGCTCTACGAACCGACTTGCGAACTGGTAGTAAATGTAAATTAACAATTAATTTTACTTCTTTTCTGACGTAGGAAAAGGCCTCTTTAGAAGCGAAATTTTATCTGGATAGTTTTCGAGGATTTTAATAAAAACTGACCAGTTAAGTCTGCCATCTAACTCACGTTTGAATAAATTTTAAACTTATTCAAGTTATAAGTGTTTAGCTTAAAAGCAGCGCCATATCTGTATCTCTACCAATATTTATGATATTCAATTTAGATGTTTAGACGTAAATTCGTAATTCAGACGCGTATCTGCGTTCAATATGTGCCTATACAAGAATTTATAATACAAATATTGACATAACGAGCCGAAATTAATAAAATGTTCTTTACGTATAGACAGTAACGCTTCGAATCACAACCAAATCCAATTCTGCAAAGCGCGCATTCGAGGTGATACTTCTACGAATCATAAAATTTTCTATACAACTCATATATAATTTGAAATAACTAACATTTATAGATCACAACGATGGCATCACCACCTGAATTAAAGGAAATATCCGTTTCGCATGGAAATATGCAATTTTCCTGTCTCCGCAACTTTGATAAATCTAGTTTGACTATCCTGTTCTGTCATATTTATTTTCATTTAAAAACAATTTTACCTGAATCGGTAATGTGTATGAGCATTTAAAAAATATGTATCCCTCTTAAACTTTACAATTCTCACCAGTCAAACATTAAATATAGTTTTAGCTGAATTTTTTAATAGATTTCGTTTCTTATGGAAAAGCTTATTTGTAAAAAAAAGACTATAGTGACACCGTTTGATCATGTATCATGTTACCAGCTCACTGAGTATCGCTGTGTGGCATATTAATTATAGAAGCTGACGGGACGGGCTGATAAAGGGTAGTCATCGCAAGCACACCTATTTTTGTGGGTGCGTTGACATCCTTTAGGGAGGAGTATGCTCTCTTTCCAAACAATAAGAGGTCTCCCAGGGTAGGCCGTCACCGGCAGTCGATACAGTTCACTAGTTCGCATTCGTAAATATATGTTTGTCGTAATAGACATATACCCGATATAAGGCGATAATATATATTCTTTATAGAATATTTGCGTAAATATCAAGCAGACACAAACCCAGCTACGGACAAACACACCCCCATAATTACCGAGCCCATCTGATTTCGAACCCAAGACCTCCGCTTAACGTCTTCTCGGAAATCTCTGTAGCCTTTGAGCCCCCGCAACTGGTTAAAAAATTAACATTAGATTTTTTTGAAACGGCTACATTGCTCCATAAACGCTATTAAGTAATAATATTATCATAAGTCTCAATATCTGTTTGAACAATTTTGTATTAACTTAATTAAATAATATTTTAACAGCAAAGGATTGGATCGCTTTGCTCCCTTCCATCTTTCCTTGACAGTATATGGGTTTATTTAAGCAGCCTCTCTTGGACAGGCATGCCTTCCAAAATAATAATAAAAACGGAAAAAAGCTCATTTTATTACGTGCATGAAGCTTTTAAAAATACATCTAAATCTGATGACTTACGAGTTGGTACATATATAAAAATATATATGTATCAGTATACTTTAACAATATCAAATGACATTTTCGTTTACTTATATATATCTCTCCTTGATAAAATTATCACTGTCATAATCTTTGTTATCCGTGATAACAATCCGACAAAACCGTATCATTAGACTTGCCGGAATCAAAACATTCAGCCAAAATATATACCGCTATGCATATAGATATATCATTTCTATGCAGAAATTCTAACGACCTAACAGCGAATTCGGAGTAACTGCAACTGGGACTTCAGGGAAATCGTGATAAACTTTTTACCGATGTATATGTAAACTGTAACGAATAAATTGTAAATGAATGTTTACAAAAGCAATTAATTATATAAAAATGTGTTTATTATAACAATGCAAATGTCTAAGATTTGGGAACCTGTATCAGGTCTTCCATAACAAACTAAATAGATTTTTTTAAACTGTTTACAAACGTTAAAAGGTTAAAGGTTGGTGGACTAAGACTCTCATTAGGTCCGTTGTGCGTCAAGTCATGACTAACTAAGCCAGTCAAGCTCCTTCCAGAGGCACTGTTTACAACAAATTCTTCTCTCAATTATTTCCTGTGAGTGTGTGGGTGCATGTTAGTGAATGAGGTAGTGTAATGTGTACATTACACTACCTCACTACATGAGACCCAATCTCATCAGCATCACCAACTCTGCGTCAGGAGTGTTCAGAAGCCAGTCCTTTTTTTAATTTTGGGGGGTTAGGTAGAGCTTTGATTGCCGAGAGAAATTTAATATTCATTTTCAGAATTTGATTGTCATACAATGCATGATTAGGAGCTTCAAAGCTGGCGAGCCAAATAAGGCGTCTTCAATGCGATGGCGTCATTTGAAATGTCACATTACGTGAGTTCAATCTACTTTATACTTTCCATTTATTATTGCGTAAATGTCCTGACGAGGTGAACTGGTAAACGAATTAAGTTCACGATTTTTTTTATCTAGTCCTATTACAGTAGAACCCTTTAACACGATCACGCTTAATACGATTTCCCGTATAATACGCCACTTTACGCCATTTTCTGCAACTTGACACTTATTTTATTATATTCGTCATCCCGTTGAATATGCCCGAGAGCAGCAGCCCCGCCCGCTCGTGAAGAACCCGAGATACATCAGGGTTTATTGGATATTCTTCCATTAATGACAATGTAGCACCGTACGAAATTCAATCACAAAACGAGTCCCTAAGTGATAACGATGAAGACGAAGATGAGTCAACTCCGGTTTTCTCAAAAGCCCAGGCATTATCAGCTGTTAATGATTTAAGAAACTATGTTGCTTCTTTGGATCAAAGCGCAGACGCACTGCAAAAGTTGAATTATGTTGAAATTATTTTAATTGCTAATGCATTAAATAATGATATTATAATAACACTAGGTATTTAATGTAATTTATAAATGTAACAAAATTAGAACATAATACATAATAATATGTATACACTTTCTCGCTTAAGACGCGTTTTTGGTAGGGTCCCTGAGAAATCGTCTTAAGCGGGTTTTACTGTAATATTATAGGTGTTTAACATCAAGCTAACGGATGAAGACTATAACCTATTATATATATTGAATAAACGGGCAGGAGAGTCAAATAATGTTAAGTCATGAACACTCTCGATGCCAGGGGCTAGCATGAGAATTGCAATACACCGCTGGGCTGGTTCCACATAGTGGTGGTGCGCGACAGAAAACGCTTAGTTGTGGAACGATGGACGTCGAGGTGATACGAATGGAATTTCGTATTCTGCCATCATGTAACTCAGCAGGTATTAATCCTAACAAAAATTCGAGCTATTCCGAAGATTTAAAGAAATCTACCAATTTGGCGTGCTATTTTTTCTTCCACAAATAAATCTCGCCAACGGACTCTCGAGCCAGCTTTTAACACTAATTTACTGATTACGTAACTAAATCCAAATATTTTCAAGAACTTTCATCACATAGGACTACTAGTGATATGTAAATAAAATACTGATTCTTTGGTTAAGGTCAAAACGCACCACACGGTACCCGTACGTACGCACTTTAGGCGAAGAACATCAATGAATGATGATCATCAACTAATGACATTAATGAATTTTTACAAACAAGGAAAATAATTATATGAAGCGAACAGAACTATATAGAATAGAAATAAATACTTTTTGTAAATCAATTTGGTAAAAATTTAAAAGAGTTTTTTTTAAAACTGTTACTCTTTCAAAGCTAAAAACAATTATTACGCAACAAAATTGTTTTTATATACATTGCTTCGTAAAATTGCATCAAAAGCTCGTTATAATAGCTAATCGGAAGAACCTTACACAAGTCTAAATTCAATATCACGATTTGTGTAGTCTTATTCAAATTCAACCACGCACGGCAATAATACATAATTATACCTAAAGAATTATGTACAACCACAGTTCGGTTTTGTCCTCCATATTTCATAATGACAAAATAACATGTTTTTGTCCGTGAAACTTTTTAATTATTCCATTTTAATTTGTAAATATTTATATTAAATATCAATACCATGTAAAAAATGTCTCAAACGTTTGAATTATTTAAGGCGCGTCGGTACTTAGCTCAATTTAAACAGTTAAGGTCAAGTGGATGTCGCAAAATCTAGCAAAATAAAACGCAAGCACATTAAAATCTAGTACAAGGTAATAGAAACGGGCAAACGCTTTGAGGAAAACATTCGAAAAGGAATATCATTAAATAGGCAATTTAACATTACAACAAATAATTAAAATAAACAATTTCCAATTAAGATTTCCATTTTATAACGGTATAATAGAAGATTTAGCATACGTTAGGTTGTTAACATTATATCCTAAAAGGACTAACTTAATGAGAATCGTACTCATTAAAAAAACAAGGCTCCAAATGGATTAGATTTAAAAATAAATATCACAAATAATACCTTTAAAAAACTTAAAGATTTCAATGCCACCATCATACTATATGATTTCGTGGCTTAAAGAACAATTCACTAACCTGGAAATGCAGAATGATGGTCCATATTAAGCCGAGGGTTAGTTTGGGGTTGCCATCGACGATGTCTTCAGCTCGGATGTTGACCAGCTTAATCTTCTTGTATCGGAGGAAATCCAGGGCCATTTGAACGTTCTGTAGCATGTGAAAACGCATCCGACCTCTCTCCCGCGGCTGAAAGGAGAGTTTTATCAGCATTTGTGAATATGTAAAATTTTATGCAGGGATAGCCTCCCATATTCATATTCATTATCCAATTCATTTCAGATAAACGGCAGTCTCACTTAGCGCAAAGTCTGGACACTGAATCTTGCCTAAGTATGCATTAGTCAATGACACCCAAGACTGAATAGAAAAAGTATTTTTTTAATAATTTTATTCATTGCAAGACGACAGTGCTAATAAAATAAAGTGGAGGTCAACTGGAGGCTTCATCGGCACTGTTAGGGAAAAAATCAAATGAGTGCAACGATATAAAATATATATGTACTTAGACATAAATAAAGGAACAAAACATATATAGAACTAGCTGCCCCCGCGAACTTCGTTTCTCCTTAATGTGGTTTTAGTTAACCTTAATACCGTGACACGAAAGAATACACTTCGGTCTAAGTAACACGTAAATAATAATAAATAATTGACTTTCATGGTATTTCGTTTACTACAAAATAAATTTAATTTATACTTTAGCCTCAATAACAAGTGGTAATCATGATATTGAATCGTAGCTTATATGAAACGTTTGTCGGTTTACCATAGCAGTGCCATCTATTGATTACTTACTCAATCCAGTCGAAAAGTATCGACATCGTTTAGAATCTTTTGGAGTTAACAGATAATTGTGACTGTCAATTAATTATAGACAAATAATTTGCAATAAAATAAAATTGCGACTATAATTAAAGATCTAAGCTATCCTATCTCTTAAGTTGGACCAGACTGCTCACGGTGTGCCAATTTAATTTAAAATCGGTAAAGTAATTTAGGAGTCCATCGCGGACAAACATCGTGACAGGAGATTTATATATATTAAGATATATAATATAAGAAGATAATGAAAGTGACACATGAAAAAAGGATACATGTATCACGATAATTTCAGTTGGATCAGGTAGTATGAAAGTTAAAGTAAAGATATTATATATAAATACACCGTTACTAATACCATATAAATAGTAAGAAGTTATAAATAATAATAATAGACTAATACAAAAATACTCATCAAGAAAATTATCAATTGATACCAACGAAACAGTTCAGGTTTGTTAAAATTGGCATCGCGAAACCACACCCAAGCCATACTTTAAAGTAGTCTTGCTTGGGCTTGCCCTTCGCAAATTCATGTTATCGTAAATCACGCCACACCCGACTAAACGATGCCTTCCTAACATGACATGCACGGTCTTTTGCCAGCTTTTTCATTTATCTAATATTTTAAAAGCAGCAAGCTTAGTTAAACGCAAGTTAAATTGAAATATTTTGTTGGAATAATAAACATAATTGAAAAGCCCCTGCTTGTATTATTGTAGTTATAAAATAATATAAGAATGACTTTGATGATAATAAGTTACTTTTCATGTAAGAAAAATTTGCTTATATGTGGCAGAATATGCGAAGTTTAGATTGTACCAGAACATTTTTGTACTTTTTTCTTTACTCACAGTGGTTGCCTGGAAGAGATCGCTCGAAAGCGATAGGCCCTCCTTTTGTTTTAATTATGTTCATTTTTTTATATTGTAATGTAACGAAGTGTTAATAAATAAATAAATATATAGTAAATTTTTTTAATAAAAAGTCATTATCGATCTTTATAACGAACTACAATTATAACACGTAAATCATAACTATATATTTCTAAATATATAAATTATATTATTAATTATTTTTTGTTTAATTAAATATAATTTATAGAAAAACGGAACAGCTGTTGAAATAAATCAACCAAGGTATTGAGGGCAGATGCCAGACCCTTAACCATACAGCTGAGGGTCAAATTAATATAACGTAAACTTTAGTATACTACCGTAGTCTTCAAATATAATTAAAAAAAAAACATTAATTAGTTTTTAAAATTCCTTACATATCTTAAAAAATAATATAATAAATTTCACTGCATATCAAATTCTTTACGCCTTATAATGGGACTGTGTACAGTGTTATTTTTTATACACCAAAGAGCTAACTAATAAACGTTAAAACCCAATCATTATGATAGTTATATTTACCAGGTGTTCGCCAGAAAGCACCTCCAGCAGGGAGATAAGGTTGAGTCCATCCCGCAGGTCTTCGAAGAGATCGTTCACGTGTCTGTTCACCTGGAAATTACAGCGCCTTCTTAGTATACTTATATTAAATAAAGTGTCAAAATCGTAACTAAAACGATTAATCAACATTTTACATTTATCTTAATTTAATAGATAACAATCTATATACAAGCAAGAGCTATATCTATATGTAATTACATTAGTTAAATTACAACTAGGCACAAACAATTTCTAATCTATTAAATTAAACTAGCTGAAACGGAGTTGAAACAAATATATATATATGTTGACAACCACGATTGCTGCAAACATATAAAACTTCAATTTTGATTTAAAAGTAAAAAATTCGTTTAAGTCCGTAAAGGAATATTAAAACTACGTGTTATTAAGTGCACACGCATCAGACCAGAAAAAAAATAAGGATTTATTTTTATTTACCACAGACGTGACGATATCAACTAACAACTGATTGAAAATCCCCTTTTTTCTGGACTGATAGTAAGTTAAGTATATTATACAAAATGGCATCAAAAATTACAACAACTTATCCTAGCTGCATGCTTTACATTTAATAATGAAATTATTAATAATCCAAATTTTAATTAATAGAACTCAACTTATCTAAGACTTTTGCACAATGATATTTGTCATCTGTCATTACGATAATACATTTAGGTCCGTATCTTGGTCCAGTTTAGTTACGCTGGACAAGTGTTCGTACGGATACTTTTCTACATCAACTAAAATATGAAAGTGAGACACATAATAATTCTCCATTACACTTGTGATACAAATATATCATTGATTGATGTTACTACTGACTTCTACTTCACTCTAAAAATAATACTACAAACATAAGAGGTGGTTCTAAAACCTACTCCCCCTTAACTGGATTTCTCTCCTAATTTTCGAGCGGAAGATTCTTCTATGAATCTTTGGTCCTGTTTGCAACGACAGTGTTTGGCATATTCGCTACAATGAAGAACTTTATAACATCCTAGACGATGCCAACATCGTCCAATTCATAAAATGCAACAGGCTCAACTAGCTGGGAATTGTGCACCAAATGGTGAACGACAGAACTCCAAGGTCCTTCCTAAACTCACAATCCGCTGGCAAGAGAAAACCCGGTAGACCGAGGCTGCATTGGTGGGATGGACTTGTGAAGCACCTCGTTACAATTGGGGTTAGCAATTGGAAGCGGGAAGCTCTGGACAGATTGCGATGGCGATGTGTACTTGAGGAGGCCCACAAGGGGCTGTATAACCATTGTTGATGATAATGACGAACATCGGTCGGTCTTTTTGCTTTTTTATGTAACAGAGGTCAAACGGGCAGGACGCTCACCTGATGTTAATTGATACCACCGCCCATAGATGCTCACCACAGGGCTTGTTTTTTTAAAGAATTGGAGCTGTTTTGAAGGACCCTAAGTAGAATTGGTTCGAAAACACTTCAGTGGGCAGCTGGTTCCACATTCCAAAAACGCTTCGTTGTGGATCGACGGACGTCAAGGTGATACTGTTGAAATTTATGAAGCGAACTTAACCAGTATTAGAGATTTTTTAAAGAATTAAATTTGAAAAAGAAATCCAAAACATTATTTATTAAACGTTAAATGGGAATTAACATAAGAACATGTACAATAATATAGACTAAATCAATCAATCAAAGTAAATTGAGTGTTGTATCTATCGCAATGATAACACTATTAGGGCCTATTCATCTACAGTGCGAAGCTTCACACGAGGCGCATGCCAACTTACTTGTTGAGGTGGACAACAGGGTTGGTTGTTGACAATCTCGCAGACATGAAGACGTGTGTACGTCTGTCCGAGCAGCGTGAAAAGTTCAAACACCTGAATTTATATTATTCGTATCAAGCATGAATAACAAAACTATTGTGCCTTAACGAGACGTTTCTTGACACGCATTTTGACTAGTAAACATTAATGTTTCAATTAAATAGTTATCAAATTAATTATTTCATAAATTTAGATAGCAGTGCTGGGCTAGTGGCTATAGCGTGCGACTCTCATCATTGAAATCGTAGGTTTGATCCCCGGTTGTGCGTCCACCAATGGACTTTCTACGGTGAAGGAGAAATGTCGATGGCTTGTGTCGCACAGAAGGCAGATCTCCTACTTGCCTATTACATTGACATGAAACAGATACAGAAATCTGAGGCCCAGGCCTAAAAAAGGTTTATTTCATTTAAATTTAGGCTTTAAGGACTTTTTACAAAGTTTAATATCCATGCTTGATACGAAACCAAGATAAAAATAGCTTAATAAAAGCTAAATTCGAACATTTTATGTAAAATGATTAAACTATGTGATTAACATGCAGCTAGTGTACTAAGAAATAATTAAAAAAACATTCAACCATCATCCACAATATTAACGGTTTCATCGCCTCTACTCACGTGGAAGTGCATGCCTCCTAAGTAAACACTATAAGCACGAATGCTTCTGTATTACTCTGAGTTTATGATATATACTAGATACATGAATATTTTAAACAGCTATTATGAAATGGAGTAACAAACAAAAATACCAATATGATAGAATACTTTGTAATAATCGAACAACACGAAATGATTATTAATGAAAAATTCCTATTTACAAACAATTCAATTTTTTCAAGGCTTTGTGATGGATTATGGATATGATATATATATATGGATTTTTCTTAAACTGTAACACTAAACAACATTGTCTAACTTATAGCTTATTTTATGCCAGACATATAACTAGTAGTATTATTTACGTGGACGACATTAAATAAATAAATAAAAATAAAAACTACTATCTACACAATTATTAATCACTTACAGTACCTTTAAGTACCTCCAGTGCTAATCCAGGTAAGCGTTGGCAAAAATACAATAAAACATTTAGAATTATGTTACTTATTAATTAACTTAAAATTACTTAAACGTCTAAATTGCTCATGGTTTTGTACATGCAATTTATGTATTATTTTGGAACTACCGTAGAGATTTTCTACAAATTAACTCAAATAAGTACTACCCAACTTGACCTTATCCAATACAGCTGGACTGATGTCTAGCATTTAGTAATGAAAAGGGGTTTGCGCTCCTGGGTTTCTTGCCCGTTCTCAAGAAAGACAAAAATTATATAAACTAATTTGATTTCTAAAATACAACCACGTTTAAAAATGAGATAAATTTAAGTGAAACAAAAAAACGGATTATAGACATCAAATAAAAAATCCATAGCTTTCGTGGCAATTTTACTCAAATAAGTTAACATCAGTGTTCACGTAGTGGCTTCGGCGTTTGACTCCTGTCTACTACTACTCCTCCTGTCTGTGTGCGTATAACACGAGCCAGTATATCAGATGTGAAAGAAACCATCTTGACATCGACATTAGACCGTAAAACTCGGCAGTGTCAGATACAGAAAAAGACCTATTAGAAATGATCACGGAACATACAACGGAAATCAGACGCCCAGACCTAAAAGATTGTAGCGAAATTGGTATATTTATAATAATAACAGGCTTATTAAACTCTTTGAAAGGTACTTCACTGTCCCTGACAAATTATGTTTACCCTGTGATAAAAATCCCAACTTAAAATACAGCATACTGGTTTATGTTTTATGAAAAAGAACTCCTTATGGACAAAACCACGAATCCTTCATGTAGACGACGCGTAAATTCGTCCGAACATTATTGTTTACGAGACTTCATACTATAAATAAAATTTAAACGACAAGAAAATTGATAGCATTTAATATATCAATTAAGTCATGATAGCATAACGGTGCAGCAGGATCCAAGGAATGTCTGATTCATTAAATATGATTAATACATTATTAGCGGCGCTTCCACACTTGATTGATGTTCAAGGAATTTCAATAAAACAATATTGTGATAAATTTTCGCTTAAACTCGTCAACTTTGACGCCAATTTCTGTCATGAATAAAGTTTTTATTACTATTTTCAATTAGCAACGTAACCTCGCAATTTATATTTATTTCCAACACACAAATGTACAGTTTAGAATATTCTTAACCGAAATATTAGAAATTGATAAATAGGAAATTAAAACAAAACGTTTTAAAAGTTTGGTTCCAGTGGCAGTGTACCTTTAATTCTGGCATTTCCTAGCTGTATTGCTGTACCTATTCGTTGAACGAGGCAAGCACCAGCCTAGTCATCGCCTATGCATTTGAACCCCAAAGAAGGCCCCAGAAGGCCCAAGAGAAGTTTGCATTTTTCCACAATATTATATGATGAAAGAAATTATTACAAATCAATGTATGTGTAAATTCTCGGAATATAATTGTTATGGAAGCTTACATATATCATGTTAATACATTAGAAAGTTACGACAAATAACATACTTTTATTAAAACTTTTGCCATTATTGTCTTCTCGAACATTGATCTGAGTGTTAAGTATGATTAAATATATCTGCATCCTTATGTCAACGTACCCACTCGCTACTTTTGCTAATATCAATAGCTATTCAATGTAAAACCTGTTCATACGAATGTATGTCATTGGATACTTAGAAATTTAGTAAATGTAATGTCAGCGAAACTTATAATTTTACAATTACATTTTTTTTTGCATGAGGTGAAAATGCGCTTGCGCAGGCCCGCGCCAAGGATATCGAGTTTGACGCGGGGACTGTGGGGCTGGGTCTACACTCAAATCCCTCTGCTATTCAGAGGGGTGGCGAGACCCGACCCAATAAAAACACCTCAGCCCTTCACACGCCCTTAAGATGGGCCCTCGGGATTCGCCAGGCATTCTACCCAAGGGACCTGGGCTTTTACAATTACCCTGCCTGACCAAACATAGCTACTTATTATCGGTTGTATATCTTACAAATAGTATATAATGATTCTTACATATAATATAGTACGTAAATAAAATTATTAAACAATATATATATGTACCTTAACGTCAGTATGTCTTTTTTACTACACTTTTGGTTCTAGGCTCCTTGACTTGACATCTGACAGTTAATGTAAGTAGTCAACTTATTTTGATATTAATTACGCAAATAATGCCTAAATAAATATATTTTCACTATAACTTAACTAGAGCATTACGTTATTTATTTTCATAACAGATTCACGAAGACTATTTAAGAAAATTTGACTTTATGAATATGAACATTGTTTTGATTGATACATTTTTTTTAAGTCAAAAAAAAATAACTAAGTATATACAATAATGAAAAAAATGAACGTTGTATGTATTTTATACAAAAATGTATGTATAAAAACCACCATGGACCACTAATATTTAGGGAGATGAAAAATAGATGTCCGATTCGCAGACCTAACCGATATGCACACAAAATTTCACGGAAATAACTTGAGTCATTTCGGAGGAGTTTTAATACAAATACAGTTATACGAGAAATTTACATATTAGATATTAAGTTTATTATGGAACAGCTGACAAAGGTATTTATGACTTAAAAGGGTTCCAAAATCTTACACATTATAATGCATTGGTACAATAAATAAACACATTTCTTAAAAATATATTTATTAGATTAACCGAGGTCTTTTGTAAGATGCCGTCATGATTTAACATAATTTTCAAATATGAGTTACTGTTTCGGTTATAGAATTTCGCATGACTAACCTGGGAGGCAAACATCTCGATACCTTACCAGTGACTCACGCGCAGGCTGCCATAACATCCTTTGTTGAGTTGTATAAACATTTGCAATATTGCAGTTCATAGTTCAACGACTGAGCTATTTTGATTTCAATAGGGTGTGAATGAATGCCGGATGCAATATCAATTACGACGTGAAAACTATTTCTATACTAAGACCTCTTTTATAGTTGATATAGCAAACGCACTGGGGGCCAGTTTTATAGGAAAATATTAATTAGACGATAAGGAATAAAAATTAACTTTGGTTTTACTAGATCTTCTGGCGGAGAGAAATGTATGGAAAAAGCAAAGAACAGATCCAAAAGGAAAGTTGAAGACGAGGCCTTTACCCAAAAGGGGTCCATACTGAAGAACACGAAGAGAAATAACATACAATATGTGTATAATAACAAAACTACTAGTCATTTGATGTAAAAAAAAGCAATGTCTTTTAATAACTACATTATATAACCAGTACAAAATTATCGCACGTCTGAACGATATCTTTATATTTTCGAACCCGAATTCTTGGTTGACCAATTTTTATTTATGTAATAGGAGGCAAACGGGCAGGAGCCTCGAGCCTCACTTGATGTTAAGTGAGATACCCATGGATACATTGCCAGAAGGCTCGCCGGCCTTACAAGAGGTAGTACGATCTTTTCTTGAAGCGCAAATTGGTACGGAAAAACTTCCATTCATGAACATATAACATTTTAAATTTTTGAGTAGCTTTTTAAACACCCTTCGTTGTATTTTACTTTCATCTGAATACAATGAAACAGATGTATCAATCGGCTCACTTAAAAATGATACTTTCACAAAGACGTCACTGTGCGTCTGAGTCAGATAAATGGGTGGTTGTTTGTTGATTAATAACGGCATTGATAAATAAACGGGCATCAATTGGAATGCAAAATAAATGAGTACATCTTATTAATAGCATTTTATGTTAAACGAGCTGGTTTTATTGGGAGTAATTTCAGAAACCTAATTCCCATAGCTGATGAAATTGGCTAAAATGTGGTCTCGGCTTGGATATAATTAGGATTGTGATTGGTGAAACGGAACTGGGGAGAGTCTATGATTGGACTAGATATGCTATTGACCAATCACAATAAGACGAAAAGCGCTGGTAAATATTTAGCTTTTAGAAGTCTTTTACGGAAAGGAGCAGTGTTGGGCCAGTAGCTTTTGCGTGCGACTCATCCTTGAGGTGGTAGGTTCAACCAGTCTGTGCACCAATGAACTTTCTGTGCGCTTTAACATCGCTCGTACGATATCGAACATCGTTAAGAAACAGTTATTTTTGAGACCCAAAAATTAGGCGTGAGTCAGGAACTGGAGGCTGATCGCTCAATTGCCTATTAGATTGATCATGAAAGATCTAAATAGTTGTTGCGCTACCGGTTTTTTTTTTTTAATTTATTTGTTGTTCATACCACGGTAGGGCATCAGCACAACTCTACCACCAAGACTACTTGAGTAATAATACTTTATGTTAGCACCAATGCCAAGTATTAGCGTGACCACGACATCTTATTCCGAAGAATAATCAAGGATAATCATTATTCAGTCCATGTCAAACCGAAGCATGCGCAGTCAGTTTGACGTATTGACACACGACCATGGCGAGGTTTAATGAAAGAATACAAATAAATTTTCTATCGAAAGTGACATTGATGTTTCCAAGTCGGTATTTATTCATGATGACTGTACCTACTAGTTTCTTCTTCTTCCTACATGCTTAGAAAACTGAACTATTGGACCGGACCAATACATTTGTCAGATATGTTTTACAAATCTTCTTTTAGCACCTCTCCAATAATGGAGATTGGTTGTTAGTCTCGTGAAGCGTGTCCTATCCTGTGCCAGATGCAGCAACTCTTCCGGAGTCCCCTCCCTAACCGTTGCAAAGCCGTGACTTTTCCTTCTAACAACACGACGTTTACCCTGTACATACGTGGCCCAGGCAACTTTCCGTCAAGTGACGACAGCACAAAACTTTTTTCATTTCGTTGAAATCCGGTCATTTTCAAGGAACCCAAGTTCCCAATCCTCATACTGTCCTATAATAAATAAGATGTTTGTCCGGAACAATTTTCGTCTAATGTTTCGTAATCTGATAGTGTAATTCCTTATCACACGCACTCACTTAGTCTTAGATATTTATATGAACACGAACTTTAAAAAATTAACAGTATCACACTGTTGGTATATACTTAGTCTGGCTGGTTATAGATACTGTTACAATTAAAAATTAACAAAATATTACATTTGAATTTAGTATATGTCATTTTTATATCATTTGTCATTTGGTTTTCTAATTTTGGCGCCAATACATTTTGTACAATATTTTGCGATATTAAAATGGAGTGGGGTGATAAACTGAACCGAATCGCTGTGATTACATTACACAACGTAGAAATGGAGCCAACTACAATTTTTAAAACTCACCATCTAGTTAGTATTAGTAAAATGTTTGTGTGGCTATTATTAGGTACAACGAGACCTCGACTGTTTGTGACAGAAAACGATCTGGCTCTGATCAGAAGAAGATATTTTTTCAAAGGTAAGTCCTCATTCCCGTTTGCACGAAAGGCACAAACAGAATCACCAAATGTAACAAGAGACAAATAAGTGTTAATAATTGTTTAATCGTCAATATAAAGAATGCCATCTTTCCTTATACAACAGGGAGTTTAACATCTGCTCAGACGCAATAAATACACTTTCACATCGCCAAATGTTCGCTGAATCATCTTAACTCCGGGTGCGTTGTGAAATCGTATAAATCATTATAAATTGTGTAAACCGAACAATGCTTGTGTTGAAATTCATTTAGATTTCAAGTATTATTATATTATTATTATTGTATATTGTAGTATTATTATTGTATTATTTTTGTTGTTCTTGATTTATTTAGTTAACGCACAACGCGTTTTAACGTTTAAGTATAAAATACCTGTCAGGGTTCCCAGCTCTTCCTTAACAAAGTTCTTCGCGTATAAGCACGAGTGTGTGGGTGTTTGTGAGTGAGTGAACGAGTGAATGAAATGTATAGGTACATACATCTCAGGACCATCACCAACACTGCGTAAGGTGTGTTCATAAGCCAGTCCTTTAAACGTATTTTGAGATTGTGGACGGTGAGCGTCTAGATATTAAGCAGCATATTTTATATATTATAGATATAGTCTGGCGAAGTCAGAAATTTGCAACGACATTTAACATTGGTTACATTGACATGGGCCGTATCTTAAAGTGATAAAATTATATATATTTCCTTTTATATAATGTATGTGAATAGAATGTAAATATATAAAGGCTTATTATTATATACACATTTCGCAGCACGTTACGATCTTTAGACATAATTATTCTACAAAACCATGAGCAGTGTAAAATTATCAATCCTTATAAGGTTGATTATGATAAAATTTGCAGCGAATAACGTAACAAAATGTTATTCAAAGTTCCAAGTACTTAAAATTCAACATTCAATTTTAACATTAAATTTAAAAAATAAATCTTATGAGTGGTTTAGTTCAAAAATTTACCTTTTTCAAGTGTTTGTTAACCCATTTCGTGAACGTTTTCTTCTGGATCGCATCTCGTTCATCTGAAATAAAATAAAATAATGTTAATGTAATTGTAATTGTATTGTAACACGGGCCTAGTGAGAACATTGAAAATGAACCACTTAAATTTATGAATAAAAACAGAGTATCTCTCTTTAATAGAGACTGCAAATAACACTTACATGGAGAGTGTAAGAGAAGTTGTTCGGTTTAATACCTGCAGCTGAGTTTCAGCATCGGACGTCGAGGCAAAATACAAAATTTCACCCGAATCACCCCGACGTCAAGGCAATTTTTGCCGAGCACCACCGCTATGTGGAACCAGCTGCCCACTGAAGTATTTCCGAACCAATTCGACTTAGGGTCCTTCAAGAAAAGAGCGTACAAATTCTTAAAAGGCCGGCAACGCACTCGCGAGATTTCATTGAGAGTGTCCATGAGCGGCGGTATCACTTAACATCAGGTGAGCCTCCTGCCCGTTTGCCCCCCTTTTTATTAAAAAAAAAAGTCTCTATTATAGGGAATGTTGACTTTCTTATGTTTAAATATACTTTTTAGTAAATTAAACTTATATTACTTAGTCTTATGTTAGGCTAGATCGTAATGTTCTATGATGTCTCAGTGAAGAGACAATGTACTAAAAAACGCCCAGCTTCAAATTTTAAGAGCCTAGAGTGTGTTCAGTCCCATTGGTACTTAACTGGTGATTTATTTACTTACACTCTTAATTTTTACTATTATTATTTTTTGTACTATTATTTTAATTACATTCTTTTTATTTTTTTCTCATCCGCAAAATTACTGTTGTGGTCTCTGGTAGAATGACCAGCGCTGTGGAAGCGTCTGCTTTACAGCATAATGCTGAGCTTCGGCCAGTGACAACCACAACACACACACACATTACACAGTACCACCTTTCTTAAAAAATTTTTTTGATTATAATTATTGTTTTGTGTGTACACACACAAACCATTATAATTATTGTTTGTGTGTGTTTCGTTAGTAATAAATGTTATGTCTATGTGTAGTAAAAACATTAAAAATACTTAGTGAATATAATGCATACGTGTACACACGTAATCTACCAAAAAATGCTTCTAGTCTAGATTTACTTCCGTAACGATAATAGTTTGGCAACGACCTCCGATATAAATACTTTGTCTATCATCAGGTCTAGATTGGTCATTGAACTCGCCATGTGTTGACGCGAGATGTTTTTGCGTAATTAACATCGAAGATTATACCTAGTACCGGCTTAAATGGATAATGAATGGCAAGTAAATCACATCTGTTAGTTGCCATACATTGCTGAGATCGATGTTAGACGTAAAAGTATGTTTGTTAATTGTGTATTATAATACAATTTGTCTAAAACTGGAACTTATCATTTAATACGAACGACAGACTGATAGTCAAGGCCCATCAGGGAAAAAAGAAAAGGGTCGCCCTCTTGCACAGTGGGCTGGTGAGCTTGAAGAAGTTGGGTTTGGCAGAAAAATGCTCAAAATGATATAGATAGAGCCGCATGGAGGAAGCCTTTACTCTTTAAAAGGACAATAAAGAAAAAAAAACATTTTTTCTATACAATTAGAATTGAAAATAGTTTTGTTTCTAAGAATCATTTATTCTTAATTAGCAGATCAGGATGACACATACTAATCACTATATTCTTAATCTAAGCTCTGCAAGTGGAGCGAAAAAGTACTGGTAAAATAGGAATGGCGCGATATGGAGGAGGCTTTTGCCATATATAAGGGTATATATATATGTATATATAAACGAAGATTGAAATAGAAATGTGTTTTAAATGTATCTTAATTAAAGGTTAGGACTATCATATTACAATAATAAATAAAAGAAACATTTATATGTGTATTCAAAACCATAGACCAAACTATATACAATATAGACTATTATTTTTTCGAATGAATTTCATCATTTTAAGATATGTTATGAAGGTAGATAAAAAAACTAAATAACTTAACACTCTATAAACAATTTTAATAGAAATTTCTCCCACAATAATAATTCATCAGGACAGAGATAGCTGAGCATCAACTACATCTTAATTAGGCTCTCAGACAGATCATTAAAATACTTTAGTTACGAGCTGTTGTCAGTTATTTATGGGAACTTAAATTCGTACCAAAGCTTATATAAACCAAGATTTATTTTTTTACATTCGAGAGAAAACAAAAAGGTTCACCTGATAGTGACCGCCTATGTACATTCAAATCACATTACTAGTAGGCTCTCTTCTTAAAGGAATCTGATCGAATTGTTTCGGCATCTAATTACGTATTCTTCTAGTGGTATTTTGAAGCCAAACCATACAGCAGCTACAGAATAGTAGGCACCACCACTATGTGGAACCAGGTGCCCACTGAAATATTTCCAACCACTTCGAATATTACCAATTATTTAGGGCATTTTCTTGCTTCTCTACGCCATTGGCTTGGGAACTGGTAGTTAATTTAAATTTAGAATCAATTTAACATCTTTTCTGTTGACGTTCATAAGTGTACTTAGTGGAATAAAGTTATTACGGGTTTGAGTTTGAGGCAACGAACTTGCGAGCCTTCTGACAACGAAGTGTTCATCAGAGGTATCACGTTACAAAAGAACAGAATCTCCTATGACAATTTAAAGCCACAGACAGATCGTTCGAAATGTTAATCGTCATATTACTCATAAAAGTACTTTTCATTCATTATACATAAGACCTTCATTACTTCAGTAAAGCTGACATTATGGAACTGCTGACTCACTCGAGGGTAACATGTATTTTGGTTAAAAATAATCCTTCAATTTACTGTAATGGTCAACTTACATGTTACGTTTGCAAAAATCTCTTTCTTGACCTTGTCCTCAATTTATAAATTTTTAACCCGTGAACAAAAGACTCTAAAATGTGTATATGTCCTTTTTATGTCTGTTAGTGTAATTATTAAATACGCAAATATATATAATAATATATATATGCCATCCTGGAATTCTCGTGATGTTCTTCCTTTTACCGTTTGTATGTTCAATAGCGCATATAGTCGAAATATATATCCCGACCTATCCCAAGTTTGCCATAGATTTGATCACTCAGCAAAAGCTTAAATCTGGGTTTGCTTGGAAGAGAATTTTATATTTTTTTGCCGTTTTGTTTCCACCAACTTTATTACTATACTATTAGTCAAATACGTCAAAAACGTATTAATTTTTTATATGATACATTTTTGGGATGCGTTGCCGGCGTTTGAGGGAGACTACTG
The DNA here is from genome assembly GCF_905147105.1 of Pieris brassicae. Lineage (NCBI taxonomy): Eukaryota > Metazoa > Arthropoda > Insecta > Lepidoptera > Pieridae > Pieris > Pieris brassicae. Next base: position 892,621 of record NC_059673.1, on the reverse strand, counting down.
ACTAGAATATGCCTGACTTGACTGTGAATCTTGGCCTGGACTTTAAGATGAGATCTCTCTAGAGCCCTTTAACCCTGGTGATTTCTTAAGATAATATCTAAAGTTACTGTTAATTCTAAAACATTTAACTGACAACCTTAAATTTAGTTCTCAGGCAATCTAATATAATTCAGCAGTTTAGCACAAACATAGGACACATAGATAGGGTTGGCAGATCTTTAGAATACATAGATAATTATTTAATATGTAAATGATATTAATAAACACAAAAACACTACCTTTACTAAACTTGTCCATTAGGCATTGATTGGCTATATTATTACTATCTTACCACTTTATTTGAAAAAATAATAAAAAAGTTTATACTATATGTTTTATTAATAAAGGCCATATAAATAAGATTGGTAATATGTAGTGGATATTATGGGATCTTTGATTTAAAAATTTTAATACAGATGCTTTAAGACGTGCCACAACACACAATTGTCACACACACAGCTACGGAGCAAAGGTTACGTCAATTACACAAATATATTGTTAAGTGTAATTATAGATGTATTGGCTATATTATTATTATGTTTGGTAACAATTTACTTTAGTTTAGGATCGATTATTAACACTCGCTTTCGATAAATTAATTATTAGATTAACAAATGATCATGAAACAGATACAGTAATCTGAGGCCCAGACAAAAAAGGTTGTAGCGCCATTGCTTTATTTTTATTTAGTTTCTTAAAGGCTTTAACCAAGGTAAGTTATTTTTTATATTATCGACATTGACAACCCTATCGCGTAGGATTGAAACTGTGGTCGCCGATAAAATCGTTTATAGCCGTCTATTGCATTACATTTTATTATCTGCATTGTATTTCAAATTATTATGAAATAGCAATCTACTAACAATAAAAATGTGTTTATTTATCACAAATAATGTATTATAATGTGTATTATTTGGGAACCTTTAAAGTAAAAAATACCCGTCAGTGTTCCCAGCTCCTCCCATAACAAACAGTTATTAGTTAATTCTATAACAGTTATATTAAGAATTATAGTGAACTCACGGACGTCGAGGTGATACGGATGGTAATTTTTATTTTGCCTTGACGTCCGATAATGAAACTAAACTGCAGGTCGAACAACACTTAAGAACACTATGCATGGTAAATGCGGTAGAAGATGCAGACAGACCCCACATCTCTAAACAACACCAAGGAATCAAATCGTTAGAAAAGTGTCTGGTCGTCGACGATTCGAACCGCTCTTAGTTGTTAACGGTCAAGCGGAAGGGCCTGGTACTGTGGAGCTCTCGCCCAGAGAACAGTACTCCATTTGAGGCCGTTTTTTTTTTGTAATAGAAGTGAAACGGGCAGGAGACTCACATGATGTTACGTAATAACTGCCCATGGACACTCGCATTGCCAGACGGCTTGCCGGCCGGAATGGGCGCGCTCTTTTCTTGAAGGATCCTAAGCTCTTTATAGAGCCAGCGATGACCCGGATTGAAGTACCGTCTCGCCTTGCTGAGCATACAAACTTCTTAGAGGCTGATATAACCTTCCCTCTATCGATCTAGTCTTTATTATAAAACAACTAGCTCCAGTTAAAGATACTAAGGCGCCTCACCAACACAACTCACGTCGGATCTTATCTAAAAGTATGCAAATATCCTTTATATGGTGAGACCATTGCATGGAGTGACGTCAGCCTTCGTGGAAGTCTGATAGCGTCTCATTTCGCATAACTCAGACGAAACTTTGGTTTCTAAGCACTTGTTTAGAATTGTTGAAATACCCAAGACCGTATCAGTTTCGAGCTTCTAGACATTTGTCTTTAGCTACACGCCATTAATTTTATTTAAAACTTTATATAAAAATCAAAAATATCAAAAATAGATAGCGAAAGCTCTTCTGGTATATAAAATTAATTAATTTTATAATATTTTTAATAAAGCACTCGTCTGTCTCTTTGCAGAGCGTAACTGTAATCAGACATAAGGAGACAATGGTATTTAAAATTATATTTCTGATTCTTTAACATTGAAACACGTTTCTATTTCAATCTTCATTCAGCAACCTTTTTGGCAAAGGCCTCCTCCAAATCCCATCATTCCCCTTTGCACTGTGCTACTCTCTCCCACGTACACCTTGCTGTTTCTGTTATTTGGTTGTACCTTCTTAGTTGAGGTCCTCTTTTTCGTTTTAAATTTTCTAATTATTTAAAAGCCATGACTAATTTCTTTCTTATGAACAAGGAGGAACTTAAATCATGGCCTAGCCATTTCGCTACATTCACATAGGTGAAAAATAAGTCACTGTTATACAGTTCTTGCAGAAACAAACAAAATACCTGACCAAAATACCTGAACAACTGACCAATAAACTAATGACACAGCATTTCAATATATAAAACAAGTCGGGTTTGTACAGCTTCAACTCGAGAACGACTGGTACATGGTTTTTGTATGTTGCATTTGCCTCTGTCCAGCATGCATTCTAGCATGAAATCATTGGAAAATTGCCGGAAATGTTAAAAATAAAACCAATACAAAATGTTCAAGGCTTTCGTAACTTTTCATCCCGTCAATATGATAAGGGCGTATTTCAGATTTAAAAATGTAAAAATATAGAATAGTGTCAGAAATGAAAATAGGATTGTCATATATAAGCATATTGGTTGTCAATTGTTTATGCGTCCATAAATTTATTTCGTGTAAGCTAAGGAAATATATATATCTTCTTAGATATACAACATTTTTTAATACATTTTGTTTTATTATCCTAATAAAGTGAATCTGTAACAGCACTGTTGGTCATAGATTCGAGCCCCGGCTGGGTGCCGATGGACTTTCTTACCAAGCGCATTTAACATTCGCTCGAACAGTGAAGGAAATCATTGTGAGAAAACCGGCTTGTCTTATACCCAAAAGGAGGCTGATCACCTAGTTGCCTATGACATTGACATGAAACAGATAAAGAAATTTGAGGCCCAGATCAAAGTCACTTGAAGTCACTCAAAAAAGGTTTGCAAATATTCAAAATCTAATAAACACGAAACTCAATAATGGCATCAGGTCTGTACATTCATTCAAAACGAATCAATTCATTTGAACAATCAACTTCGCCAATTGAATGAGATGATGTGAAATATGACCGCCTCAACCGAAGTCATTACTCACATGACTTTGTATTAGTTCATCATTAGCAGTCTCATACATTGATAGCTCTCAAAGACAGAAACATTATATATAAGCTTAATAAAATCGAGTCTCGATAATTTGAAACTCCAATGTTCAAATTAAATAACCACGAGGTTACACAAGTAGATAAGACTTTGCTCAAAATTCGTGATTTATTGTTAATATATTATTATTATGTATTGACAATTAAATACAGATATTTTTATTTCGAAGAGAAGTCCTTAATCGTTTTTTGAGTAAGCGACTTCAGTCTATAATCCAAAGACAAGACAAGACAGATTGGCAATTGACAAGTCTGTGCATGATAAACGCTTCAAAATGGAGTAGGGGAGCCTGGATTCCAAATGGGCATGTCGGCGAGCAAGATATTACGAGTATTCCTTCAACCTAAAATTACTGAGGGGACCAAATAAACATTTATTTTATTCAATTTATCAGGGACTCTTCCAGGGACCGGATTTTTTTCACTGTATAGTGTTAGTTATTAGTCTAGTTAATCGTGTCATTTGTAATGATTAATAATAATACATTTTTGTTATGTATTTTAGAACCTAGTATTTATTTTAAAAAATTGAAAAGGTTTTTAGTTTTGTCATTGTTAAAGTCTATATTGTTGCATTTTTTTTTAATTGTGTTTGGAGTTTTTTAATATTTCGTTTTCCTTACTAGGGCTGCCTGGATAGCTTGTTAGCCATAAGGCCGCACGGTACCTCCTTAATTTATTTTATCTGAGTAGTATATAATCAAAATATGTAATGAAACTGTAGTTATTACTCTTAAAATGACCACATATTAGCAGTTTGTACACACTAACGACCGTCCTTTGTTTTGATCCGAACCACATTCTGTACATAACTTCAGAGCGGTGAGCTTTGATAAATATCTCATACTGTCTTTAGATTAACCGCTCTCATTTAAAAATACTTTAAAAGATATAGGGATATCAAATCTATTGGATTTTTGTGTTCAATGTGCGCATTTAACATTAGCTCGAACGGTGAAGGAAAACATCGTGAAAAAAACCGGATTGCCTTAGACCCAAAAGGAGGCTGGTCACCTACTTGCCTATGTGATTGACAATGATCATGAACCTAAAAAGGCCAGCGATTGATTTTTTTTTTTTATTTTAGGTGACAGAAACCAATCGTGACGAGTCAAAAGAATTTTCAATAACGTTTAAGGAAATTATCAATACGTTATCAATCGGATGTCTTATCTGTTATCAGTAAAGGTATCACATGTGAGCTGGTCATAATTTACATATCAGATATATATCTAATAAATATTTAATGCGTTTTATATGCGGTTAATAAAGGAACTAAAAACTAGTTAATTGTTATTTTTAGTAAACAAATTAATGCGTAACTACTGTCATTACCCAATACGTTTTAACATCAGTCATATTTGGTACTAACTCGACTCAAAATCTCAGCCTGCTAAGTTAAAACTGTTTTATATAAAGACAACATGCTTAAGTTAGTTAGAGTTATGTTTAAAAACAACAACATTCAATACACAAACTCGTTTGAAAAACAATATATTTAGTAGCTAAATTTAATGAATACAATAAAAAGGTATCTACATTTGAAAGGCTGAATTAATAAGGCCCCATCAATCATTGGTATAATTTTAGACTATGATGTTTTACTTACCAAAATAAAGCAGTATTTTTACCGTCTTAGGAAATATTTTTTGTGATGTCACTGTCGTAATGATTGGTTACAAGGATTCTTAATTATTGTTCAGTAACCATATCACGAACATATTGAGGTTTGACAATTTACTACACAAGGAGAATTAACAGAAATATCACTATGTACTTGATCCATAATTAAAATGTTAATAATATTTTTAATACGATTCATTTAATGAATGGCAGAAAATTAAACATAAAACAGGCCGCGGGCAAACTACATTATGACTCTTATAAATTTAAAAAAAAGTATGATAAATACCTCTTGAATGTAGGTTATATTGAAGTTACTTGGCAATTACCAACCATATTTGGATGCCAATTTTCGTTTTCACAACTTGTGCAACCTCTCAAATCGCAAAGCAATTTTCATTCACTGTATATTCTACGAGAACTTTAACCTATATATCATAGCTACTTTCACAGCTTTATGGGTTATGGTATTCTACTGTGAGGTGCTGCTGCAGAGGTTCAATCCATATTTGAGTTGCAGAAGCGGGCTGTTCGGGGTATTGTTGTGTTACTCCGAGGTAGTCGGTACGGAATAAGTTTAAGGAATTAAATATGACTATCTGGTCAATATACTCTTGAAGCCTTGTTGTATGTACAAAAAATATAAACGATTTTAAAACAAATGTTGACTTTCACCAGTACAATACTCGAAACAGTACTAATTTGAGTGTATGACCAACCAGGCTCCAGAAGATAAACCACTCCTTATATGGAAATTGTATTTATTTTTACAACAAACTCCAAAACGAAATAAGAGAATTATCACTAAATTAATTAAAAGCTCTCGTTAAACGTTAATTAATCATAAAAGCTTTTTATAAAATTGACAATTATTCAAATGATCCTCAGGACTGATTAGCCCCAGTTCAAACATTTTGTATGACTCAAAACTTGGCCATTAAAAAGAGTGGCAAAGAGTTTCTTGCCAGTTCTTCGCTCTACGCTCTTGACTGGCGAACTGGTAGTAAATGTACATTTAAAATCAATTAAACAACTTTTCTAAAAATTCTATATGAATTTTTTCTGACTTGCTACATTTATATAGCTAACGAAATATACGCCATAGGTGCAAAACGAAGCTTTCACGTTTGTGTTATGACATCCATCTATCAGACTTACAAAAGTGTACGCTTAAAACGTATAAAAAATAATTTAATATTACTACAAAATAAACTGAATTACATTGCGATTGAGTCTTCGAAGTAGATGGTTCTATTAAAAACGTACGACAAACAGTGTTAAAATAACACAAGCCACTCGCATTCTCTATACCATCACCACGAACCTGCCTGTTGAATAAAGAAACCCCAACAAGTTGTACCTTTGAATTTCGTCAGGTTCTCCTCGTAAACCTGATCGTGACTCTCCTTGTCCCCGCGGTGTCGCTTCGTCTGTGGTCCATCGAAGTAGCCCCCGTTCACCTCCGCCTCTTGGGGATCGAAGCCGAGACGCTCCTTGTAGTACGCCTGGGTCGACATTACGAACTCATGGGGCCACAACTCACTCACAGCTTTACCGTCTTAAAAGGAATGTTGCCACCCCTTGACACACTTTTAATATGGCAACGTTTATGGTATGTATCGAGTTCGATCTCCTTCATACATTTGCCTGTAATTTATTGCACTCTTGTACACACTTTTTTTTTTGGATTTAAAGGGTTTTATTAAGGCTTTGGGTACTTGTGTAAATGTTTTTCCGTTTGCGCGACTAATGGATTCAACTATTTAAGAAGATTTATTTCAAAAGCTTATGCGATATATTGCAAGGTACACACATTTTTTTAATTTTTTATCATTATAATGCGATACGATAAAGTGGTATATAGGTTTTATTGATTAACTTTCCGATACACAAACGTTTGTAAATTGTTTATTATATATTTGGCCACATTTGAATATTTATGGGTTAAGTGGACTAATCAAATCACTAATCGAAGTTTTATCGATATAAGCAAAACATTACATAATTATGATTTAAATAAATCTTTAAACAAGTTTAACGAATTTTTAATAATTTACATACTATTTGTTATAAAATAAACCAGTTTGAAACGGTTGACTTAATTTAAATCAAAATAAATAACATTATAATCTAATAATATTTTTAAGTCCCACTTTGATATTGTTCCCTTTGGAGCACAGTACAAAGTTAATTACAGATCTAAGCTGATGCCTGAAGGTGGTATCGGTGTTTCCAGCTGGTCTACAGCGAGGAAATTTCAGCATTTTCTATCTAAACATTTTTAATTATTAGTATTACTATGTAGTTTAAGAATATTTTAAATACTGTATATGTGTGCGTAAGAAATAATACCTAATAACGATAACAATATGTACTTTCGTTCCATTGAAATCTGACATATAAAATTTAAAATATAGTCCAAAAATATTAGCTCCTTAACAGAGATGAAAATATGTTTTAAACCTAAGAGCTTATTGGCACTTTATACACTACCTTTTTTGAAAATAAAACACTAAATAACTGCTTCAATTTTTTTTTTTATAAAAGCGTATACGCGTATCTTGTTATTAAGACGCGAATTTGAAAGATCATTACGAAAACCAGTCGGGCAAAGATTCCTACCTGAGCTTAGGTCATTACACTTAGGTTCAAACAACGAAACAGAAATCGACAAGGTCATACAAACTGATCTTTTAATATCTTATCAACTCATTATTGATAAGTTTTTAAATCTACATTTTTAATTATAAGGATTTATTGCAACATAAAGTTATCTACAGCAGCTCGAGCAGTGGCTTCAGCGTGCGATTCTCATCGATCCTCGGCTGTGCGCATTCGCTCGAACGGTGAAGGAAAAAGTCGACGGCGTGTGTCAAGCACAGGAGCCTGACACCTACTTGCATATTACATTGACATACAGAAGTCCGAGGCCCAGACTTCAAATGGTTGTAGCGTCTTTTTACGCTTCAAAAATATATTTTATTAATCCTAAATAATAAAAGATGAAAATGATTTAAAGCCACTAACAGGCAAGGGATGTCGATAACAACATTTTTCTATGCAATTAGCGCTGACATCGCTTTGAAATCGGACGGTACAAAAACACAATAATGAAGTCAGTAGGTTGGACTTTTGATATAAAATCTGAGTTTAGACTTACTCATAAAAATACAGGGCCGCACAACCATCTAAGACCTTGAAGAGGCGCCTAACGAGTTTAAAAATATTTCAATGTAATTTAAATAAAATTAACGATTCAGCTGTCAAATCAGGTGAATATTCTTTTTATATTAGCATCTGATTTCGTGATTTATAAGGATTTTACAGCCTTTTTCTAATGGACCGTGGACATTAAATGCCAGAGCTACGCAGCGCAGATTGTTATGCTATTTTCTTGATATATATAACAAATGAATCAGGTTCTCGCACACGAAACCTCACAGACGAAATTCAGACAAGGTCTTCGGACAACGCAAATACATACGTGGGAACCAAATTTAGTGTGGTCGCAGCGTTAGCGGAGAGAATCCTTATTTTAAACGTCGCTTTGATTAGAGGATTTAAAATGCGACATTTATTGTAAGCGAAAAGACCATTTGAATAAAACAAAGTTAAACTATAAATTATGGTGAAGATTTTATGGTTATTTGCGTAGTGGGCATGGGCTTTCCATATTTAAAAGAACATACAATCATTTGTTCAATGGCGCGTTTGCTGTAGGTGTCTTAAACAATACAAATTTATCAATAAATGTCTGCTTATTGTGCTCAACGACAAGACAAGACATTGTTATTTAATTCAAGAGTTATTAAGTCTCTCTCTAGTCGGTATCTCATATCTGAGCGTCGTGGTCAGCAAGGAAACATCTGGAGCGGATCTATTTCCATCGGTTTCTGTCCAGCACCTCTCTTTTAACAGTGTATAGTTTGGAGGAAGACGAGTCTTTCACTTGATCGATCTATCTGGTTGGAGAACGGCCACGTTTTGCTTTCTGTGTTACCAACCACGAGTTTCTCCAAGTTCTTATAAACAACACTAATATCTTTTGTTATATTGTTGTAAACAAAATCTCGTCAGCTTAGCTGATATACACGTATGTATTCCCACCGTACGAAGGTCAGACAACAATGACTTTGTTTCGGACCCCAATAACATCTCGTTATTGTGAGGTCACTTTCAAGTAAAAATAACATAAAAACACGTTTCTTGCTAAAGCGATTCGAACACAATTTTCCAATTAGACTTTAATGACGTCTGTCTTCCAAATTTGTCGGCCCGTTTATCTATACCAGCGTCCAAGCTATTAAAGAATTGGGCTAATATAAGACAAATGTTTCACACAACATAATACAAACTTGACTAACCGTATTCATATTACTCGACTCGACACATGAAAATGGATTGGAAATTTTTAAACACGTAAAAAAAGTAAATCAAAGTCTTAATGACATAAACAAAAAACTAGTATGACGTGCAGACCCGAGCTGTAACGCAACATGGGCACTCGCGGGAAACCATCGTGGCGAGAGAATGTTGAGGTATTTGCTACTGCGACTAATAAATGGACAGTCGCTAGATAGCCTAGCGTTTAGATTATATTATTCTAATAAATAAAATAAAATCTAGAGATAATTAAACATATTAAAGAAATTCTTTACCGGCTTAAAACTGACCATGAACTTTTTAAAGCTTTTAATAATAAAAAAGCACCAAATTACTCTAAATATCACATGTTATTTTTTTTTTGTATATTTTCTTTCCATACTTTGATATAAAGGTGTAAACTGGCTATTTTTAATATATATTATGTAATGTATATCATTGTTATGGTTGCTTGACTGTATTTTTTTATAGTACAGCGCGCAATTGGACAGAGGCTCACCTGATGTTAAGTAATACGACCCATGGAGACTCAATGTCAGAGAGCTCACGAGTGTTTGGCGGCCTTTAAGTATTTTGGGCGCTTTTCTCTATTTGTTGGTACTCGGTTATTTGTGTATTGGAAGTTATTTGTGTCTCTTCCATCAATTCATCTATCATCAATCAATATATTTATTGGAAACGCGATTCACAGATTTAGTTTTTAACCTTCGATTTTTTGAAGTCTCATAAAAATATGAGTCTTCTTCGAACTTAAACGAAGCTTTTTTAAGACGAAAGCTCGCTCGCAATAAGCTAAAATATAAACGGTCAAAATTGACGTCACCGGATTTCAATGTGGCTGACTCAACGGATACCGAAAGTTACACCAAAGCTTCTAATATTTTTTGCCACATGTATTATGATTAATTATCTTCCTTTTATGACCTTGTAGCGGAACATAAGCATAGTTTAATACTGATAGATTGCTTTTCAAGTTGGGACTTTCATTTATGTTGCACGAATCTTGGATTTAAACATATAGTCTGTACCGCGACATGGACAATAAATCTTTAGTGGAGTAGCAGAAATTTAAAATGACCTGACAATTGGAAGAGCAGATCTGCTTTCGACAGTCTGTGAGTGGTGGACTTTCCATGTGCGCATATAACATTCGCTCGAACGATGAAGGAAAACGACGTGAGGAAACCTTAGACTCAAAAAGTCGATATGACTTGACAAATAAAACAGATACATAAATATGAAGCTCAAACTCTTTAATTGATCAATTTGAGATTGAAATGCCTTAAAAATACACAGGAGTCGTCAATTAGATTACTAATTTTAAGTCAGCAACGTAAATGTTAAATACTGATTTATGGATCAACGCTGTTTTGGTTAACATGAGCATTAGCTTGGGAATTTATTAAAATCTTCCGTTAACTCGAAATAAACTATTCTATGTACGGCTGTTGATCATTAACTTTTTCATGATCACCCAACATATTATCTGTGGCTCCGCAAAGCCAAAGTAAAAGTATAAAAAATCATCGAAATTGTATCAAACGTTTTTGTTTGAAATATGAGGACTAAGTTCGTTGACTTTAACGTTTGATTGTGACCGCCGTACTTGGATTACATTGTAGTTTTTGCTTTGAGCACGTGGGAATATCTTAGGTAACCTTTTTCAAATATATTTCGGAGAAAATGTTTGGCTATGAATGTGACTGATCTTAGGGAACGTTCAAATATTACGTAACAAATTTTTTCCTCTTGTAAACTTGTAAAAAAAGGTTACGATGTGGGGCGGGTATTGAATTACACGTTATTGTTGATATTATTTTCCACTTTCCAGTACTTTACGCTACATAACAGTAAGTTTTAAGTATAAAGAGTCACTGGGGGTGGTCACGAAACGTTTTACTATTAGATACAGACACATTACGGCGCGTTTCATGGGACGTTTCACGAATCTCCTAAAATTGTGTGACGTAATACTTCAACGCTCCCTTATTCAAGTGTATAGTCTCGTCCTGCTAAGGAAAATATTACGATATCGATGTCGCAGCCAGCTAGCTTAAGCCGATCAATTCAATTTCACTGTTTAGTATAGAGACTTGGCTGTTAATTGAACGCCCAATCAATCTATTTGGCAGCGACATCGACACGCGAGACTCAATCAATAACGACGTGTCACAGATGTGTTGCTTTCCTATAAATTGCAGATGTAATGTGTCTGTAGTTTACGGGATTTCATGGGCACCTTTATTGTTAAAGCTTGACTAAATTCTAAACTTTTTAACACTCCAGTTAACAATTACGCATGAGAAATAACTATTGTTTAGAACAATCGCTTCATAATAAAATTAATATGACCGTTGACCGACCGTTGCTTGACGTGCTTGAGTCTCGTTACGAGTACATCGCCCGTGGGCCGTGTTAGCCGCAATATTGAATGATAGGCTTCACATATTTGACTAACGGATAACAGTTACTATCACAAATGTTCTTTAATTTTTAAAACAACATTATATAGATTAATTACTAAAACTATTGGACTGTAGTATAATCAATGAATTATTTGGATGGACTTACAGTTGGGCTTAAAGTCTTAAGGTCGTAAGCAAACCAAGTGTTTTACTAGGTTTCTTTATACCTAGGGGATATGCAACGTCGAAGGCCAAGGTTATTTGCAATACCAAGGGTCGCAACCAGTCCATTGCACAAATCCCCGTTAACAAATACGTTGTGCTTACTGAATGCGGTCTCCGACACTATCGACTTCGTTATGTGTGAGTTCGCAGTAGCGATATTGTATGTATTTAATAAAAATAAAAAAAAATTGTTTAGTTTTAGTACTGTATATATATATATATGCATTTTTAATTAATAAATATTTATTATTGGAAGACACACGATTGATCACTAGCGTATACATAAAATCGATTAATAATTGGCAAAAGTGAAAATATATTGCAATTAATTTCTAATATAATATATCTTAAACAATTCAGATTCAACGGCATTAATAGAAGGAGAATTTTCCTAACTGTAAATAAAGGTTAAAAATTAATGTTACTCCTATAGAAATTCAGTTCAGTCGGATAAAAGGGTATTGGATGATGATATCAGAGAGGGACAAGCCTTTGTGGAGATTGCTTGGGAAGGCCTAGAATGCAGACAATTATATAGACGGTTTTCGTATCTAATTTTTAAGACATTTCTAGATATCTAAGCTAATGCGTTAACATACGGAAGTTACATCAAGCGATTAGTCTCGACTACGTGACTATGGAGAAAGTTTAGACGCAAGTTCAAGACACAGGACACAGGAATGCAAACAGGAGTACTGCGAACCGGTCCTAACGGGATACAAATCTGTGTTTTGCACATTTACTGTTCAATTGTACATAAATTACAACTTCAAAATACATAAACGAATTAAATAGCTATTCCCAGCGGTAATTAAGTATTAACGACAGTTCTTTTTTTATAAAACTCGCAGCACATGTGATGTTAAGTGACACCGCTTGTGGACACTCAAAGCCAAACCAATTCGACTTAAGGTTTTAAACCTTAAGGAACTACTCAGTTAACACACACACAGCACGTCGAGGTGATGCGGCTAAGAAGGTAACCTGGATAGACCTAGATAACCTGAATAATATTTTTTGGTGATATGTGTGATGATGATATATTTATACGCTTATTAAAGACAAGCTTTAAAATTGTAAGTAGACAAACGTGACTGTCAACAGACGGAGCTATGCATTTAATAAAAAAAATTTGGTAAACATAGCAAATACATGCATTTAGTTATTTATTATAATTATATAGTTCCAACACACAATTATACAGTATTTACAATATTCTTAACCTACATAATAATAATTAAATCTTGATAAATAGAAATTTAAAACGAATGCATTTAGCAATAGTTCAGACACGAATTGCACACAGTGTAGTCACAGATTGCGGACGATTATAGATAATTATTTCAAAAGGCATAGATTATAACAGTACCAGCTTACTCTACAGCCTATATACATTCCAAGCTGTTTATTCCAGCTAATGCATTTTTTTTAAATGGAACCGGTTGAATGCCTCAACCTATTCACTAAATTTCGTATACCGTATTGATAATCCAGTAATACCATCTTCCGATTTGTCCAGAACAACCAAATCTCACCTGGCCAGAACTAGGTCTGGTATATATGTAAAGCTCGCGTTTTAAAATCGATTTTCGTTTAGTTTTTATGCTATAATTTTTTGGCTCCAATTGTTTTTATCGTGACTATGTTTGCCTATAAGTGCTTGTAGTGCTAAGTTTTTATAAATAAATAGTAATTCCCGTCAAACTTTATCAATTACAATAGCGTAGATTACTAAAATAATTATAAATCTTCCATCAGCGCATGAAATTCATTCGTTACGATACATTTCGATATGAATGGCCGAAACACACGTAATGTTACTGTTATAAAACATTTAGCATTCTTTTAAGATTTGTTAATGGCTGGGAGAGTAATAATTTAAGAGTAAATCAAATCATAAACTAACTGCACTAACCTCTATAGGCGTCAGTTAAACACATTTGACTTTTGATATTTACGACTCATTCTTAAATATTAAGGGGCTTATTTAGTTCAAAGCAAATTCGAATGACATGACGTTAAACGATAGTGAACACGAGCCAGTCACAGGTTTTGGATAGAGGTGGAGGAAATTCCAACACAACGAGAAGCTTTAGTCATCGGAGACGCTTCACCAATTTTATGAATCTACTGTCAAACTATATTTGATAAAATTTATAATATATAACTTGACCAATACACGAAATTTCAAAAGAGAATCGCTAAATAAATTATTATTATTATTAAGTAAATGTGGCTATAATATTATTTAGATTAGACATTTATGTATATACATTTTATTTCTAATTAGGTAATATTTGATATTTGCCGTATTTATCCATATCTAGGGTCTGTAGGTCAGTAAGCTAGAAGCTGAGGTTAGTGGGAAACCTCTATAACAGAAAACAAGATCGCGGTCCTTTGAGCTCTCACTTATCCAGGTTTGATCAGGTATATTTCGGTGTTATAACAGCAGAACCATTAAGCTCTAAATGACTTATAACAACTAATTGAAGAAGTCGTATCAACTGTCTTACCAACATCTTACTTGGACACAATACATTTTATTGATATATTATTATGTATATAAAATGCGTATGTCACAGAGTTCGTTCCCATACTCCTCTGAAACGGCTCAAGCGATTCTTATGAATTTTTTTATGCATATTCAGTAAGGCTGAAATTCAGCTACTATGTATATTTGAAACGCTTTAGTGATAAGGAGATTCCACCTCAATTTTTTTTAAGCTCCAATATACAAAAATACATACAATCCGTAATTTTCATCCTCAATATATATTTTGTTTGTTAATAAGAAAATTATGACTTTTACTCTGACGTTTATATAATGTAACATTCACAGAACAACCTAAAAAGTTTTCATTCCGGAAAACCTAACAGTCTCTGAGGTAGCATAATGTAGGAAAATGTTAGGTTAGGTAGGAAAGGTAGGCAAAGTAAAATCACAGTATGGAGAAACGAAGTTCGCAGGGGCTACTGATTTAACAAATTTGTGCCTTCTTTTGGTCAAACATGCAAAGTTGGACTCAAAAAAACACCGCAATTATTGCTCATCTGCGCTTTGATATCATGGGGAAATTTTGTGAATATGAATAACGTTTTTATAACTAAGGAAAAATGTATTAGCACAATGTACATGGGCGTTGGACCTGTTGTAAATTATTAACGAATTCGGTCGTTTGGCAGTACCAAGTTTAAACATTGAAGCAGTTATGACTGTAAAAAAAGTATCCAAACAAAATCTCTCGCTTAATAATAAAAAAAGACATTCTTGGGCCTTTCACCCTAAACGTAAACGAATCCCAATTCTATAATATACAAATTAAATTGCCTAAATATTGTAATACTTGTTGTTTATACAAGGAGGCCTAAAAAAAGGTATTATCACAACAAACCTAACCTATTTCCTATAAACAACGCACAGGTAATAGATTACTGACACACTCGAGTGGGGTTGATAAGAGGTTAATGACCGCAAGTGAATGTTACTACAGATAGGCTAAGCCTCTATTATACTGTGGTCATCCTAAGTATGTATGTTAGATTTATATAAAATGACAAATATCATACCCCCTTGTTATTTAGTTACTTGATACACATGCGTCGCTGCATTTGACATATATTAGAAAAATGAAACGACTGTTTGGACTTTAAAATGGTTTAAAAAAGTTAACTAATGAGCATCGTTTTCTCTGCTATAGCAACTTATTAATAAAAATGGCACTCAAAAGTCAAAATCAAAATGTACTTTTGGGAAGTATGTACACACTTATGAACGTCAATATTTAAAAACAGAAATTTACATTGACTATCAAGTCCCCAGCATGAGCGGGCAACAAGACCTGACACGAAACTCCGGCACTCTTTTTAATCACTAAGATTTTTAAGTTAATAAGAAAATTGCTAGGATCTGCATTCTGCAATAATTACACCAAACTCCACTTGAAATATTGTAACAACCCCTTGACAATTACAAATATGTTCAGTAAAAATACAATTAAATACGGCGCAATTATTAAACCACTTCAAATATCCAGCTTCATTGTTGAAAGTGTAGCGTCAGAGCTGACACTATCTCATTGAATCAAATCACACGTTATAACAATATGTTAAGCGCCTTTCACCTTTATAAGATTCTGAGGTCTGTTTCAATTAATTCTATCTATCTTAACCAATAAACAAATTTAATTTTATAAATACCAACATATCCAGACTCATTAATAATAATCTTAAAACAAAGATTTTAAAAGATTGAACACATGATTAATATCATATTCGATCTATTTGTTAATTCTACCAGAAAAATATTTTGATTGAACAATCAATAACCAGACCAACTTAAACCAAACGGTGTAATCCGAGATGCCTATACTTAATCAGACGCTTGAGTTAAATCCATTTTTCCAGTCACCTCAATTTGTCTAACGACAATACCGTACGATGTCAAGCCTCAAGCAATGAAAGTAGATTCGTACATTCGTTATTATTGTAAATATTGACCCAGTCATTTCAACCCGTTACCGTTGGACGATAAAAAAGCACCAATTAAGATAATACGATTTATAAATTATAGCCGAAGTACTCGAGAGAGAAACGTCAATACTTTCCATAACCGACGAGCAGGCATGTTAAATGTTATGTAAATGGATGAAGCGAGAGAGTCATGTCAGGACGTAGCAAATGGAGATCCTTGAATCCTACCTACCTAACCTGGTATTTGTTAATATATATAAATAAATAAGCAGTGTTGGCCTAGTGGCTACAGCGTCGAACCTCGAGAGCCCATCTTAAGGGCGTCTTCACACGCTAAGGTGTTTTTAGTGGGTGGGGTCAAACTACCCCTCTGAATAGCAGAGTTGATTTGAGTTTTGGCCCAGCCCAACAGTCTCCGCGTCAAGCTCGATATCCCTGGCGCGGGCCTGCCTAGCCCATTTTCACCTCATTTAAAAAAAAAGTAACTCCAGCGAGCGATTCCCATACCGGAGGTCTTAAGTTCGATCCTCGGCTGTGAACCAATGGACTTTCTTTCTATGTGTGCATTTAACATTCGCTCGAATGGTTAAGGAAAACATCGTGAGGCTTGCCAGTTGACTGCGTGCGTCAAGCACAGAAGGCCTATTAGATTAAAAAAATTATCATGAAACTTCTACAGAAAGTTGAGGCGCAGACCTAAAAATTTTGTAGCGCCACTGATTTACTATTTATTATCCTATTCTATAGAAAAGGGAAAAGCGAAATGTAACAATAAAAATAATAATTGTCTTTTATTGATACGTTCAGAAATATATTAATGACACGCGTGTGCAATTGTAAAATATATACTTTCATTGAACTAAAATATAAAAACAATAAATTGATGTATTATTAAATTAAATTATGCTATCTTCTTACGGTAACTACGTATTTGTAGTTTACGTTTAACGGTTCAATATGGGTTTTAATATTGATTAAAATGATATAGGTTTTAAATACAAACACGCCAGTCTCGTCTGATGTTGAGGGGTCCATGATAAACTGAAGTATTTCCGAACCAATTCCAAAAAACGACAACGCACTTGCGAGCCATTGAGTGTCCACGTATCACTTAAGATCGGGTGAGCCTTCTGCCTATATATCCCTGTTATATAAAAAATAAGAGGAAGAGAGAAAGCGTAGTCAAGACTTCTATTCTCTTATAACATCCAAAACATTTTGATAATATGCATTCACTCACTGGTGCATATGAAGGCTAAACCCGACTTGAAAATTGAAATAATAAACAAAAATATCAATACATTATCAACGTTATGAGTTGTATGATGATGTCATGTCGTGTTGTCATACTTAGCATAAGGATTTCTATATAATGAATTGTGGTTTAAGTTAAATTATGTGAATCATTTAATCTTATTTTAGTAGTGGAAGTAAAATTTCGATAAATGACAAATAAAAAAATTAATCTCAAATGAGATGTAAATACAAGCTATAGTTAGCATGGCGTTACAATGCAATTTTGTATGGATATACATTTATTAAGTATGTTTATATGGGGGCATCAGGCTGGAGGCTCACCCGATGTTCAGTGATACCGCCGCCCATGGACACTCTCTCGATGCCAGAGGGCTCACGAGTGCGTTGCCGGCCATTTAAAAATTGGTACCATTTGGGTACAGACTTTTGAGCCGTAGGGCTAATTAACGATGTAAGTAGGTGCCTGATCAACGAATAAGTCAGCGAAACGTATTGGTCGAGTCATGAAATTAAAGGTTATCAAACGTTAATTTGTTTTTAAATTTCTATTTATAATATATAATATAATTAATGCTATGTAGGTTAACAATATTGTATGTTGATAATAAATATTTATTTAATTAAGATCAATTGCTCTTTAAAATTTAAATTAAATTATAAATATATTAAGCCAAGGGTTTTGCAATCGTAAGCATCAACGATCCGCCAATATTATTCTCGAGAATTTAGTTTTTTCAACAAAATCAAACGTTACATTCAATCATTTCTACAACTAAAACACGAAATAGCGACTAATTTTCACCTAATCGCTAAAAAATTCCTAACTCAACGTGACTAAATAATATATTACGATATAACTGTAATATATGTTGTGTAATTTGGAGCATATTACATCAAAATTGTGGGTCAAACGTTAATTAAATTTTATTAAATAAAATAAAATATTATAAAACGAATACATTTGTTCACAGATGCAAGCCGGATTACGTGATTTTTTTTCTTTTGTATTGGTAATAATAATAAAGTAGATACACAATACAAAACATGAGACAAAAACGATGTGCTGATCTTACTGCTAAAAGCAGTTCCCACTAAAACTTCGATAGAATTTATTGTTGATGCAAATCAGCTGTTCACATACGGAAACACACCTTATCATTTACCTTTGAAACTAATTAACAATAAACAGATAAGTTTATTATTATGCACCTAATAAAGTTACTGATTATCGGGCTGATGCCAACCCGGATTTGCAAATTGCTGATTCAAAGATTTTCATCATAGTGTATCGGAGATTATAGTTATGTTTTTTTTTATAATGTATATACAATCGTAAAGCATAAGTCTTAACTACGTAATCCGATTCAAGCATACCCGCATTGTATCAACAGAACCGTGAAAACATAAACATTGAAACGACAAACGAAACGGAATCGACATCGCTAATATCAACAAAAACGTGTCCAAATTTTTGATACGTTACAAATAGAGACAAAAGATACGTTTCGGTAATCCGTGAGAGAGTGATAGATATACTTTATTCATCGTAATCTTCAGCCGTTTAAGATATGTGCTTAACCGTAACAGCATATTACCGCTAGATATGTCAAATGTCAAAATAATCAAAATCCTACAGCAAAACAAGTTTTTGCCGATCGCCGACTTACCAACTACCAGAACATTGACCGTAACCTATATACCACAGGTTGAATTACATAAAAGTGTAAACAATCACATAGATATACGTATCACACGTGAAAAAACCGTAAATATAACCTTCGAAGTACCCAAAACCTGTCGAAAACCGACAACGTACACAGCACAGCACTAAAAAAAAACCCGGTACTTTTAGAAGAGACGACCGCTTGTGACAACGGACCGCGGCAAACTGATTCGGAACGTTCAAACTGGCTTCGTTCGTTACGATGTGTGCGTAACTCTTTGATAAAATGTCTATGTGAGCAGTATGACTCAAATCATCAAGTAGGTGGTAAAAAATATATTTTTTTAATTTGGTGATATGATAAATGTCAAGGTTGTGGGTGTATTTTATATTTTCTCTCAATAACACCGTCTTTAAAAGAGCTGGGGCCAGTCAATGATACACACAAAACAGTAATAACATTGGGAAAAATCCGTTGATTGTTCATAGCTGAGGAAACGAACTTCAAGGTCACGTTATGAGGATGTTAGAACATTGACGTCTGTCTTTTTGGATATTTACAATGTTTAAGAGGTATAAATATTTTATTTTTTTCATAATTTTAAATACTCACAATGTTTAATGATTGAAATCAATTGCAATTATTTTTATTTCTCTGAAAGAGTACTTATAACATTTCGTAACAATAAAAATCCTTAATTTGAATTAAAAGTTGGACATATGATACAACCATATAAAATTATCATGTTTAATTATAATTCCAAGTGTTCTTTTGTTACCTAACTAAAACCTAACTCTTACTAAACTGCCTCTCATAGAAGCTTAGTACTATTCTAACAATTATTTCAAACATAACGATAGTAGGGAAAACAAAATATTTTTAAAAAAGTTTGTATTCAGAAACAGCTTTTTGTACTTGCTCTTGGTAGAATTTTTAAATAACAAATGAGCATGGACCCATTTAAAAAATAATATACTATATAGAACATGCCAAAGAGGAATGAAAAGAAGCATGTAACATTGAGACATCACAAAAGAGCAGATCAGATAAGATTAACGACAAAGTAGAGGACGAATAAAGAAAATAAGACAATTGAAATGACACTGGACCGGGCACATGAGGAGATATAGCAGGTTGAAATGGACATATATTCTCACAGAATGGCAACCACGGGTTGGAAAAAGGAAAAGAGGGAGTCAGAGCAAGAGATGGGCAGACTAAATAAAGAGATTAAGAGGCACAACTTGGACAGGGAGAGCTAACATTAGACAGTAATGAAAGCTGGAAGAGGCCTATGTGTCAAAGGACATGCTGATCACAAATCCGATACATCTGATGTATTAGATTAAGTTAGGTTAACTAAAACAAATGTTTATAGATATATATTATACTGCGTGTCAGCAATAGAAGATTAATATTAGTAATTACGTATTTACTAAGTAAATATACTGTATTACTATAGTGAACATATATCTACGTACTTTGCACTATCCCATTTCATAGTATCACTGAGATTTATTTAAAAATGCATCTTGTGTTAGACATAAACGCGCACGCCTTTTTGTCGAATATTTTTTAGATTTATAAAACTTTTATATAAATCATAATCGCAAATGTATTTAGGAGTCTTATGATAAAAATTCTGTTAGATGAAGATATTTTGCTAATATACAAGTATTTAGGAAGTATTCGCCGACCTGGTCTTGAATGAAAGGTTTTCACCCGTAATATTTTTCAACGTTGAGAAATCTATTTTTACTTAATTATTTAGGTGTAGGTTTGTGGACTCTCTCCGCACTTAGACTCTCAATAGGTCCGTTGGGCGTATAAATATTTAGAGGATACACCTACATAGTATCCCATCGGGCAGACCGAGAAGCCAGGCAGCAGGTGAGTATCAAAATCATCTCTTTCCTAAAATGGACCATTATTTACTTAAAAAGCTTGGCGCGTCAAGCGCGTGTGACGGTCCCGGAAGCGACGGACCCACTAAAACCTAATGTCCCATCTGTTGGCTATTGAAGGCAGGGCAACAGTTTCCCCGAATTCGTGCCCCAATAAAGAGCGCCCATTTCTTCACCAGATTAATTAATTATGGTGACTAGTACCCATACATTGTATCAAGCAGGTAAATTAATATTAACATACTGACCTACATTGAATTTACTTATAATCAAGACGTCATTGTAATATATTTATCCCTACCGAGAAATATAGAAAGTGGGTCAAATAATATATTTTATAAATAACTTGATATATGACTTCATTCAAATCAAAAACAAATCGTATGTATTTTTAATACATAACTATGTACACTTATGGACGTTAATATTTAAAAAAAAAATACATTGACTACCAGTGCCCAAATCAAGGGCTTAGAAAAGAATTGGTCAAAACTCTCCTACTCTTTAATCACCGAGTTTTTAGTTTACAAGCTGTAAGAAACTGCAACCATTACAGCATACTTTACGAGACATTAATAAAATGTCATTATAATATAGTAAGAAAAAGTCTGTTATTTTAGTCGAGGCTTGTCTGATCGCCTGCTTTAAAATTGACCGAAGATCTGTGCATGTCTCATTTATAATATTATCTGTTTATTATAAATGGGATACATCTTAAGATATTCAAAGGGGGAACGCTGCCAGTATCTTCGCAACCTTGGCTAAAGAGATTCCTTTTAATAATATAATTTAGTTATCGTTCATTGTTATATTAATTTATGTTTACAGTATTATGTTATGTTATTAGAATTTTTATTATAAAGATCTAAATTTACATAATCGTCAACTCGGAGAAGAAAATAAAGTCAGCAAGTATTTTATGCATCTGTGCAATAAAATATATGAATTTAAAAAAATGCCAATGATTCGAATTCACTAACAGTTCATAAGGTCCATTTATTGTTGATTTACAAAATACCTAGTTTTCCATTACGGCTGACGTCACCATTTTCGTCGAAAACAGATGTCTCAGTTGACTCAGTCACAGTATAATTGTTAATAATAGATGTAATTATACACTTAAATATTTTTGAGGTCACCGTCTGCTTTGGAAATAACATTATTTTTAAAACTATTTCGATGCTCAACTGCAGTCCAGAAGTTCACAAATACCGAGTGGAAAGGAAAGTATACCCAAGACCAAGACAGAAAACTTCTTTCTTCTTGGTTACTGAGAAGGAAGCTACTGCAAAGAGAATAATACTAATAGTGGGTGTCCATGGGCTGCGATGACTGTCCTTTTTGGGCGTCCTGTATGCTCGATTGTCCTCTTATTATATATATATAATAAGGCAATATATATTACACATAACTAGTTTTTAGCAATGAAGATCTTTAGCATCAGGTAAGAGGTTTATAGTTGAGAGACCATTTTTGGGAAGAGCACATAAAGTCTGGACCTGCATAACTGATACTCCGAATTTCCATCCTAACAGAGAGTTAGTACGTCTAGAGCCACTTGCATCCCAACATGTATTTCAATATCCTTCTGTTTTATATTGAAGATGTGCCCCGAAAGTTGCAGGGGTGTTTGGGACCCACATCGGAATGTGCTATACAGAGAAAAAACTACAAAAAAAAACCTCGAGGAGTTTCTAAAAAGCGGGGTCACTCTGCTTGTCTACCAGGGCCTCAACTATTACGAGACCTCTGGTGCACACACTACATAGGAGGTAGATGTGCATATTTCAATATCCTGCCTGGATTCTAAGCCATTCTAAGTTACAGGTTCAGGGTTAGACACAGTGCTGCCTGTCCTTGTAGCCATACAGCTGAAGAGACGGTGTTATATGTTGCGACCGATTGTCCAATGTATCAATACGACAGGTATTACTGAACAAGCTATGGGAACAAAAGTAAAAGTACGATCTTAAAAGAATTCATGTTCAACAATAGGTTAAGAGGAATCTTTCTGGAATTTGCTGTAAATTTTATGCAAAAAGTTCTTAAGAGAAATAGGTGGTAGTGCTTTATTACCAATACTATTTACGTTAGTTTTAGTAAGTTAGTTAGTTAGTACATATAAGTAAGTTATTTAATACTTCGGACGACAACACAGTCGGATAATTAGCTAGAAAATATACTTTTTAAACGGATTGAAGCTATTGTATTATTATTAAAAACTTATAATCATTTACATACTTACTTTTTACTTATTTTTTGATACTTTTGACATTCAACAACTTTTGTCTTCAGTCACCGTGACCACGCACGCTGTAAAGCACGCGAAACGTCGGAAAAAATATTATAATAATAAAATTATGTAAATAATTATAAATTTATAATAATAATACATAGCTTCAATCAGTTTAAACAGTGTTTTCTTAATGTGTAAAAGCTATTTAAACAGTGTTTTCTTAATGTGTAAAAGCTATTTTAACAAAAGACAATACTAGAAAATATATTTAAAAAATAAAGCCCGCAGAAGCTGGTTTGCTGGCTTCGTATTACAAAAAGCATTTAACGATGTCTACTTGCTATTAATTCTTGACAATAATTACAAAGGTCTAGTGCGGTTCACCTCACTCACTCAATATGGAAAATTCGCTTGATAAGGTCCAATCGACCCAGATCGGTGTTTCTCGTTAAAGGCGTTTTTTCCTTAAGGGCTTAATAATCGATAGGCTGATAATAAAAAGGTTATTTATTTTTCCTTATTTTCAATTTTTAAAGAAGCTTAATACTAACTAAGAGCAACGTTGGCCTAGTGGCTTCAGAGTGCGACTCTCATCCCTGAGGTCGTAGGTTCGATCCCCGGATGTGCACCAATCGATTTTCTTTTTATGTGCGTATTAAACACACATGGAACGGTGAAGGAAAATATCGTGAGGAAACCGGCTTGCTTTAGACCCAAAAAGTCGACGGCGTGCGTCAGGCACAGAAGGCTGATCACCTACTTGCCTATTCGATAAACATATTATCATGAAACAGATACAGAGGCCCAGGGTTTAAAAGGTTGTAGCGCCATTGATTTTTTTAAATACTAATTAATGCAATAAAAAACTTATTATTACAATAATTAAAATAAGAACAAAATATAAACAGACCTTTTTATAACTATATAATTATAAATGGGAACAAATTTTTCTAACTGTTATTTAAGTATACAAGAACTTTTCATATATTATGTCAAGTAAACTTTTTATTTCTAGTTGATCAATTAGTGCGTTTCGTCTTACAGTACTAAAAATACGTAAGCAGACTAGTAAATAAAAACCGGTAAAAATTATGGAACGGGCAGTTAAGCTATTTTACTGCTCATTATATTTATTATATGATCCAAATATAATGATTACTATTTATTTTTGTTTACTGCTAAGTTTTAACTGCCGAAGTTTTTACTAAATATGAATTATGTAATTTTCATCTTACTAAAACTACTGCCGCGATAAATTTGCCACACACAGCTCTTGTGAATTCAGCCAGTGATCAACTGAATATATTAGCTTCACATGGAGTAATATTCAGGGTGTCACATTCAGTAGACTAGCAGCCCACGATACAGAGAATCCTCTAATGAGGGCAATTTCTTTTTTAACTATACATCTTTTTTTATTATGTGTAATAAGTTTATCTTTATGTCTCAATAACTATAAGTCTATAAAGAAAAAAACAACAACTAGGCACAGAACATAGGGACCTACTGGACGCCTATAAAGGACAATCATCGCAGCCCATAGACACCCATTTCAGTAGGTGCGTGGTCGGCCTTTGAAGGAGGTAAACTTTAAACAATCGTGGGTTTCATTATGACCGGATAAATTCATGTCACGTCAGTCGGATATCAGATACTATAATATAAAAAGAGTACCTTTGTATGTCATATACAAACCAACCAAGCATGAAAATAAATTCCATTTATTAGTGACGCATACATTAAACGTACCTTATTACGCAATAACCTTTAAAAAGCCTTTAGCGAAGGCTGTACATATCACATAGGCGCTAAGATTATTCAGTTAAAAGCCTCGAAAAAAATACCTTTATTACAGAATCAATATTCCGTCGATATGAAGTTATTAACTAACAATTGTTATCGAAACATAAAATATTCCGCCCAGTTCAAGAGTTTACGAGGAGGTTTATATATGTTCCGTAACTAGCATAACTAATAAGAGGATTGACTATAGGTTGTATGTTCGGTGACTAGTTAGAATGTTTATAAACTTTCTCCCTTCAGATTCGAACTAATCATACGATGAGTCATGTGATAGTTATTGTTTAATACATGAGCAATTCATTCATTCACGGCTCAGTTTAATCTACCAGGACTGTATGTCATGTAACTGTTTTTAATGTCACACTCACATTGCCAGAAGACTGGCAAGTCCTTTGCCGTCCATTAAAGAATTGGTAAGCTCTTTTCATGGTGGAATCTAAATCAAATTGGTTCAGAAATACTTCAGTGAGCAGCTGGTTCCACATAGTGGTGGTGCGCAGCAAAAACGCTCAGTTGTGGAACGGCAGACGTCGAGCTGATACAGATGGTATTTTGGTAGATTTTGAGCAACATAAAATAATCTTTGTGAATACATAATTTTAAAGCACATTAAGCTGAAAGTTACACTGCCAAGAGATTGCGATTATAGTGAAATACAAAATCGATACTAAATTAATTCGAGAACAATTCGACAATCACGCGAAACACTAAAGCACTGTAAGAACCTCAATATTCTTCAACCAACAGGAAAACATTTTGTGTATTTATATAAAGCTTTCACTGTTTCCACGAGCAGTATTGGCCTATTGGCTACAGCGACTCTCATGGATGAGGTCGAACCCTGTCTGTGCACCATTGGACCTTCTATGTGCGCATTTAACATTCGCTCGATCGGAGAACACATCGTGAGAAAACCGGCTTGCGTTAGATCCTAAAAGTCGACGGCGTGTGTCAGGCAAAGTAGGCTGATAATGTTTATTACTAACAAAACACACACACAGAAACACAAAAAATAATTTAAAATAATAATAGAGAGATAACAATTTTTTTTAAAGAAAAAAAGGTTTAATTGTGTAATGCGTGTGTGCTGTGGTTGTGGGCCTGGCTCAGCATTATGATACAGATATAGACATCTGAGGCCCAGACCTAAAAAGGTTGTAGCGTCACTGATTTCTTTTAATACAAAGTTTAAGAATGCTATAGCGTAATATTAGTATCGTATGGCATGAACGGAAATTAATTAGCTTTTCAAATGTATGTCATTAAAGCCCTTGTTTGCATATAAACGGTTAATTATATCTCAAGGTATTTACTAGTGATATAACATACATATGTAATGAAATAAGATTTGTCTATTTATAGGTTTAGTTGAACATGGTTCTATGTGAATTAGGTCAATTTTATTTATTTTTACATAAAATCGGTTATTTTTTCCGGTTTCCTTTGGGCAATTTACTTCCTTTGGTTTGTGTTGTAGGTAACAATATACTTCTTCTCCATTTAGTGCCTCTCCATTACTGGAGGTTGGCCGTCAGTCTTTTGAAACGTGTCTTGTCCTGTACCAGATACAACTGTTCCGCAGTCACAATTCCCGTCTACTCCCTAACGTTGAGTATCTTTCTTCCTGCCTTGTACCCTGGATTTTAGGTATCATAACTAAGTGAAGGAGGTGGTAGCGGTCGTGACGCAACTTTCCGTTGTTTAATATTCTGCATAAGTTTTTTCGACAAGAATATACTGCAATTTATTGATTAAAATCAATGGTCAAACTATATTTCCATATTTTAAAGTTCTATCATTCATAATTTGGTAATTATTTCTACTAAATAATTTTGTTTAAATATTAGACATCTTACAACTACTCATATTCATATTATAAAAGATAACACTTAGATGGTAACAGCGAAAAGAATCGGAAGTTCGATCGCCGATGTCAACAAGTGTCGCCTTATATGGCGATCGCGGCTAACGATGCCGTAATTATGCGTAGGAGTTGAGGAATTAGTACTTATGACGTTATCATATGTAGTATCTTTACGTGAGACAATGTTAAAGGGCGTTAAGGCCATATATGGAACGCAACTGTGTAAATAACAATTATTTAAATGGTTTCTGGTCATCGCAGTCAGGATTTTAATACTACAGAGCCAAAGGGTAGGAAGACACTGAAACTAACAGAAGACTCGCAAGTGCGTTGCCTGTTTTTGGGAATTGGTACGCTCTTCTCTTGAAGGAAAGTAAGTCAAATTGTTTCGAAGGATATAAAAGGAATAAAAACCGCTCATATACTTTGAACACAACTAATTCAGTTTGTTTATTGTTCTGTTAGTTAGTTAGCCTGTATCAAAATGATTTTATTTGAAGCAATCCATCTGAAAAGTACATGATAATATGTCAAGATTTTTTTATTGTAGTAAAACATTGTTTATATTTAATACATACGCTGAAAATAATTTAAAATAAAAAAAATATAGCTGCATTCTTGTAAGAATTACTTATAGGCGGAGTTTATTTATAACTGTGTTTGTTACCATGGTTACATTCACTAGAATCTATTCAAAAGAATATTAGATGCGACAATAAAATAATAATGTTTTGATCAATATACTAATAAATATTGAACTGTTTGTTCTAGAAACATAAGTTCTTAACCCAAATAGCGATATCGCGAGGTACTTAATTGTGAGCAAGTTTAATCTGGCTAGTGCTGTATATCCATTCTTTAACATATTTTTATTGTGCTCCTTGTAAAATGTGAGATGAGCTCCTGATGACAGGCTACTTTAGCTGTGGACCTCATGTTTTACAGATAAAATCGTCGATGTATCGCAAAATGTGAATCGCATACTTGCACCATTAAGAAATGTTTTTGAAACTCCAAACACTATACCATAAGACCCACTATTTTCGTCACTGAATAATTTCCTGCCAGTTCTCCGTTCTACAGCTTGATAATTTTAGAGGGTATTATATCAGCTGGTTATAATTATAAACTTTTAATTGTATAATATGTAATATTATTTGCTAAAACTTGCCGTATGTATGCATTAAAAAAAATAACTATACAATTAAATAATATAAAAACAAAATAACTTTTATCACAAACATAAAACAGTAACAATTATTATAAAAAAAGCTGACAAAAACAGGGTTTTAACTATAAATGACATTTACCATTCACATTTAGATTCTATATATCTAGGACTCTCTCCTGCCAAAACAATATACCCCTATATTTAAGATATATAGATATATCGCGTGGGTGGAGTCGTAGGCGAGAGTGATCTAAGTCGTCGGAAATGTATTGCCTAACGACAGTGCTTATCGAAACAGCCTTATAGGATACAGCCTATTTAGGCATTATAACAATGTCGTTTCCGTTATAAAATACTTTTTTTATCGCCAATAAAAAAATAATTTATTTTATTTTAATAAGCGGGGTTTTTATATATTATAAAGATAAATGTATGTTTGTAATAAATAAACTCATAAACTGGAGGAACTATAACTGGGAATTAGCCGACAGAACCAGGGACACTATCAATGCCAGAGTGATCGCGTTGTCGGCCTTTGAAAATTGGTACGCTGTTTTCTTGAAGGACCCAAAGTCGAATTGGTTCAGTAGTGGTGGTAAAAACTGCCTTATAGAGTTTTGTGGCTACCACTATGTGGAACCAGCTTCAACTTAGGATATTTCAAGAAAATAAAAGAACGTATCGATATTTAAAAGGCCGGCAATGCACTTGCGAGGACTCTGGCAATGTGAGTGTTTCTTAGCAGTACCACTTAACATCATGTGAGCTTCCAGCCAGTTATGAGCCCCGATGCAAAATAGTTCGTCTAGTGTAAAATTTTCTCTGTGAGATTTTTTCTAACTTCATTATTTTTGTATATATATATATATATATATATATAATATTAAGGCTGTTCTACTACTTACGCGTTACTTATGCCATTTTTTAATGATGAACCAATAAACTACTTAAGCTTTTTAAATTTATACATATCCTGTTTTAAATTCGATTTATATGAAAAATTATGCAGGCGGTAAAAGAACTATTTGTATGATCTATGAATCAGTGTTGCAAATATTGCGAAAGTATACCAGGTTCGACGGCCTGTATGCAAATTCGCGATTTATATTCTGGCAACTCGCGGCTTGCTGTGTGGGCTTTTAACTATTACTCAAGAATTTGTTAAGATAAAGTCAAAGTGTTGCAAACGTTCAGTGATTACACAAGAAATAATTATCGTGTTTTTCGTTAATAGAACAGGTAAACAGACAGAAAGCTCATCTGATATTAAGCGATACATGGAAACTCTCAGCGCTATAGGGCTCGCCGCCGCCTTTGCAGCTGGCTCCACATAGGGCGCGGCAAATGCTGCTGCAAACGCTCAGTTGTGGAATGACTGACTTCGATGTGATACGGGTAGAATTTCGTATTCTGCCTCGACATCTCATGATGAAACTCAGCTACAGATAACAATAAGAACAAATCCTCTGAACACTCTCAATAGTAAAAGCGTTTTTAAGTTTCTCAAGGTTTTGCCGCTATGTGCAATTAGCTATCCACCGAAGTACTTTCGAACCAAATTGCCTAAAAGACCGCCAATTGAGAGCCTGGGAATGAGTGATGAAAATAATAATATCTCGCTTTAAACTTTGTAATATGACAACATGGCGTCTAGGCGACGTAACGCGATAAAACTATAAATGCCTGTGAAAACCACATCCAAATACCTTTAAGTAGATATATAAATTATCTATATTATATATAAGATGAAATTATGTCTAATAATATGTAAATTATTAAAGATTCGTTAAACTTGTTCAAAGCGTTATTAAAATCATAATTATGTAATGATTTACTCGTATCAATAAAACTTCGATCAGTGATTAACTTTGATTAATCCACATAACACATAAATTAGTCTCAATTTGAGCCTATTATACATAACATCAAATATCTTTTTACAAAATCAATATTTTGATTGATGATTCGTTGATATAAACGCGCGTACTACGGCTAATACTAAACATATTATGGTTCATAAGTAGTTTTAATACTATACACAATGTAAGCTGAATTGGACATTTATTTTTAAAAAAATTATGGAAATAAATACAAACTATAACTAAATATATGTATGTGGCTATACTAGAAAGTGAGGAGGCCTGGAGTACAACGGTCTACTTCTGTGAGCATGAAATGCTGCAGAAGGAGACTGCTGAGCGATTGAGGGAGAGAGAGTTTAACCGTAGACTGGCCGATGGCTTAAGGTGTCTCGGTCTCGAGTGGGCCGGAACCGCTGGTCGTGATCGATCTCTATATCCCTTGAATAAAACGCCTGGCAAACCCCAAGGGCCCATCTTAACGGGACCGTGAAGGGCTTTAATGCTTCTAATGTGTGTGAGGGTTACCCCTCTGAATAGCGGAAGACTGAGTGTAGAACATCCCCACACCCCCCCCCCCCTCATTCAAGCTCGACAACCTGTCGGGCTGCGTAAGCGCATTTTCAGCTCATTTAAAAAAGGCAAACAAAAGAAATGTGGTATAATAATAATATTGACAACATAGTCTAACCACCTAATGAACTATATTTTATTAGCGGGTTCAACAGACGTTGTCCTGTACACACGTTGAACAAAAATAAAATAAAAAAACATGCAAGTCACGATTCTCGAATGCACTTAAAACACATTTAATCAAAATCTGTTCAGGAAGACATTATCTATACAGACACACATAAGACTTATACATATATGTAAAAATTTCTAGCAAAAATCTAATGATAAATTATTATTTTTTTGTTTATATTACGCCGTTTCTAATTCAAAACTAAGCTTATTTATTACGAAGCAAAATTTAAATACGTATATAACTAAATTTTGGAAGCTAAATCGGATATGAGCAACAAAAGCACTCCACAGCCTTTTGCGCAAACATGATCGATCCCTCACAAACAATGACGTGTTGGATGACATCAGCCAGGAGTCAAACCTACGTTTATATTTGGCAATAGCCCTCCAACGCCGTACCTACGCACTATGCTAATTTCATACTGTTAAGGGCGTAAAATAAAAATTATACTATGACAAGCCAATGAAACGTCTTCCACTTAGAAATTTATTTCGCATTCTAGTCTTGAAGTACAACCACTGATTGGTCTCAGATTTCTGTAACTGTTTATTTATAGGCGGCACACGGCCAATGCCATGGACACTCTTAATGGCAGAGACTCGCGAGTGCGTTGCCGGCCTTTGATATTTTTCTAAGAGACTTTTGCCTGTCACCCAGCCTGGCAAGATTTTTATTTCACCGTGCGTACAGTTAAATGCGCACAAAGAAAGAAGAAATGGACTTATCGTTTGAGCACAGCCGGGATTCGAATCTACGACCTCAGGGATGAGTCGCACACACCTAACCTAGCCTAGCCAGTTGGTCAACATCAGTTTATTTCATCAGATAGTTTATATATGGGATGCAATATATAGAAAATTCGTGAAATATTTGCCTGATTGATTTATAAGTATCAAAAACTATTGTCCCCCACAAATAAATTAAATCCCATTAAAGAGAAGAAGCGGGAAGAGGGAGCGTATGTGACTCTGACGAGAGCTCGTGTGAGAGATGTTGAGACATCAAAAGTTTACACATTAGTACCTAAAGATAGACTCCTTTCATAAGGAAGCAGTAGGTCTATCTTCAGAACACATATGTGTAGGTTACCCATTCATATGTGTAATCCAGCATGCCCGCATCAGCATGCGGCAAACATTCCCGCAGTCCTTGACCGCACTTGAACTTAGCCACAAACACGACACTATTATTCACTTTCAAACGAAATGTTTAAAATAGTTGTTCAACGGATTCTTTAATATTACTGATATTTAATAAATTGAATTTAAATTATATAAAAAAAACTATCCGTTAACCATTCCGTAGCGTTATTTGGATAAATAAGCCACAGGTCAATTGGAACAAGTACTTTAAAGATCAGAAAAAGATATCTAACAATCGCTTAACTCAGACAAGACTTTCAGCTATCAAAAACGAAACTTCGCAACGCAGTTTTTCTACCATTATATAATTAAAGTCAGTTAATTTCTTCAGTGTCTTAAGTTATTACTATTGTTTGAAATGAGATGAAAATGTATAAACACAGGCCCTCGCCATCGATGTCGGAGCTTGACTCCTAACCTAAAACATCTTACACTAACCACATCTTATTTTTTTAATTAATACATTTATTTGGCCAACGTGCATGCAATTACTGATTGGTAACTAAACATTCGGGCTTCTAACTTTATTCACAACCAATTCAAACGGGTCGAAATTGACTATAGCTAACTTCAGGGTGCGCTCATCATCACTCATCATATTTCCCAAACCAAAAGAAGTCGTAACGTAAAATAACGTCACACATACACCCTAGACTGAAAATACCACATTCCTTGTCTCAACAGTTCCAAACAATCCATTTGCTTGCTAATTAATTTACCAACAAAACTTTAACCACGCATTTATTTTTGCAGCTGAATAAGCTTATATATATATCAATAATGTGCACATTAAGAACTGCGCTAATACTCATATATTTAAGACGAGAGAACAGATTTATTACATATAGCACAAGCTATAAGACAGGCGATTTGTTCTAAGCTATTTGTTTAGTTTTTGTTTGTTAATTTTACAATGAAAATATGTATATTTTCGACTGGTATATTCTCTGCAGTGATGGCCTAGTGGCTTCAACGTGTGACTCTCATCCCTGAGCTCGTAGGTTTGATCCCCGGCTGTGCACCAATGGTATTTCTATCAATGTTCGCATTTAACATTAGCTCGAACGGTGAAGGTAAACATCGTGAAGAAACAGGCACACCTTAGATCTATAGTCGACGGCGTGCGTCAGGCACTGAAAGCTGATTAAACTTGTCTATTCGATTAACAAATGCAGAAATCTGAGGCCCAAAACCGCCTATTTATACGAGATAATTAATTCAAACGAAATTCTCTTACCGTCTCATATCGGAGCATACCAATCCAAAGTGTATTCGCCATATTATTGACTTAGCCTACCCTTTTAGTATACCTAACATATGGAAGATTTTGTTATGCTATTATTGGATAGCATAAGCGATGTAAGATAGAAGCGGTTCGCTTTTCAGGAAAAAAAATCCAAGTAATAAATAAAACTGAATTTTTAATAGTTGTTTGTAGGTTTTTGATAGGAACATACTTTATGATTCATTTTTATTTGTATAGATAATAGTTAATATTATATCTATTTAGGGTTAAGACAAAATCTCTCCTGATCTTTGTCTTGTCTTTTTATAGAATTACGGAATTAAATTAAATAGGTGAGCACAGACGTTTTACGAAATTAAACGCGCCGTAACGTTTTCTGTACCCAATAGTAAAACGTTTCGTGACCACCCAGTGACTCTTTATACCAAAAAGTAACCTTTATGAGGTTAAGAGTACTGAAAAGTCTAAAATAATATTAACAATAACGCGGAATTCAAACCCCCCCCCCCCCCCGCATAGTAACGTTACAAAAGGAACCTGCCCCCAAATTAGTACCTTGAAGACGTACTTATAATGAATTAATTTAATTTTTTAAATTGTCACCCGCTACATTCAAAGCCACACAAGCATCCAACGATGCGCAAACAAAGCAAATATAGCAAACATTTGAAATTATTACGCGCACAACCTGATGTATTGGGTGTAAAATTATATATTTACCGTCCTCTATTTGTCTACTACTCACCGACATTCATTACTGTATGTTAAATAACATATTACCACATGTCCAAATATAACTCCGGGCGTAACTTAAAACTACAATTTAACACATACAATATGTGTGCTTATTGATTATCGCTTCTTCTATTTATCCTCAGTTGGGGTTAGGAGTCCCTCGACGTCCGTCGTTCCACAACTGAGCGTTTTCTAAGGCAATTTTTGCCGCGCACCACCACTATGTGGAACCAGCTGCCCACTGAAGTATTTCCCACACAATTCGACTTAGGGTCCTTCAAGAAAAGAGCGTACCAATTCTTGAAAGGCCGGCAACGCACTTGCGAGCCTTCTGGCAATGTGAGTGTCCATGGGCGGCGGTATCGCTTCACATCGGGTGAGCCTCTTGCCCGTTTGCCTGCTATTACATAAAAAAAGGAGTTCAATTTTGTGTGTTATCATTTATGTATTTAAAAAAAAACAAATACAATAATTTCGGGCTTTAAACTATGTAAAAATGTCATGAGTCACGTGTCCTCTATTATCAAATTATTATCTATACTAATAGGGACATTCTTAAAGGGAAAAGTTTGTGAGGTTGTATAGAAAATTATTTTACCAATAGAATACCTGTTGTATCTGTCAAATTTGCAAAGTAATTGAGTTAACCGTTAAAACAAAAATGTTTGGAATGAATTGCGGTTTTCACAAATAGCGGAGGAGTTGTTCGGAGTATGTACAGCTGAGTTTCATCATCGGACGGCAAGGTTACAAAATAGCAGTTTCTTAATGCAGGTTTTGCCGCGCACCTCCACTATGCTGGCCACAGAAGTATTACTGAACCAATTCCACTCAGGGTCCTTCAAGAAAAGAGTGAGCCAGAATGGCCTCTGGCATTAAGTGTATCCTTGGGCGGTGGTAACACTCAAAATCAGATAACTTACTTACCCGTTTGCCCCCTTAAAATTATATTGTGTTACAGATTATTATGTAAGTCAGTATGATTGCATTGTAAGTGATAATTGATCTGTTTGTAGTTTTTTCTGTTATTTACAAACACTCAAATCACATTCGTTGCATTAGGTATATGTTTTGTTGTTTAATTTGTAGCCATTCAGCTGTTTCGATTTAAGACAAAGAAACCTTTAGTACGCCAAACGTATGATACGTTAAAACGTAATATGAGACCAATGGTCCATACTGGCTTACTTCACAACTATATTCTTGTACTTATTTATGACTACTTAAAGTATGAAATCTTTATACCTGTGTACGTAATACAATATTTACTAATTATCACGAAACACGATTAGACATAAGTCGAAAATAATCTTTGCTCAAGGAACTGAAGCCTAACTAAGTGGATGTAGGCTTTAGGGGTAAACAATTGTGAAATATTGTTGTCCCACGTGTCCAGTGTTTTGTACTTAAATTAAAATAAACCACAAACTCAAAGAAAAAAAAACCTTTCTGTGTATCCAGAGAGAAGTTAAGAGAGTGGGCAAAAAGTGTACGTGGTCTATGAAACTTTGACATTCAAAGATCAAACAGCACAATGACAGCGTTTTTACAATTTTTTGCTTTATAATTTTATTTTTATGGCGAACTACGACAGAGCAGTAACAGTATTCTCACCAGACGGTCAGCTACTCCAAGTGCAATATGCCCAGGAGGCTGTCAGGCGAGGGTCAGCGGTTGTCGGTGTACGTGGTTCGAATAGCGTGGTACTCGCAGTGGAAAAGAGGATAGTTCCAGATTTACAAGTGGAAAGAACAGAAAAGAAGATAGTGTTATTGGATGACCATATCATTCTTGGTTTCGCGGGAGTCAGGGCCGATGCAAGAGTGCTTGTTTTGAGGTTAAATTTAATTTTGCTTATAAAATAAAGACAGGTAAGAGACCACTTTTTTATAGAACAGAGGCAAACGGGCAGGAAGATCGCCTGATGTTAAATGATACAGTTGCCCATGGACACTCTGAATCCCAGAGGACGAGTGCCTTGCCAGCCTCTTAGGAATTGGTACGCTCTCTACTTGAAGGACCCTAAGTTGAAATGGTTCGGAAATACTTCAGCCTACCTACCTACCTAGTGGTGGTACGAACGACGTTGTCAGACGTCATCAGACGTCATCAACGTGAATTTCCAACAGTATCAAAAACAACTTTCAACTTCGAAACAACGCCTTTGAACACTCTCCGTGGTAAATTAGGTAAGATGCAGAAAGAGCCCCACATCCCTACGCAATGCCAAGTGACCACCACGAGACTGCCAAAAAAATATATTATTATTTTGACAGACGTGTCTCGACTTCTCTTACTTGTTCTATTTGATGATATATGTTCTTCAGGGGACAACTAGCCGGCTTAGTATTTTCACGAGAAATTAAATACAAAACTTCAACAGATCACAAATAGAGTGTCAATCCCATCGCCTCACAGTGGAAGATTCAATAACAGTGGAATATGTATCCCGCTACATCGCCAGTATGATGCAGCAGCACACACAGAACAGTGGCAGAAGACCATTTGGTGTTTCCTGTATTATTGCTGGTTTTGATAGTGATGGACCACACGTGTTTCAGACGGAACCTTCGGGGACGTTTTATGAGTGGAAGGTATATGTTTAAAATATGTAAATACTAATAAAAATGTAAAAATCTATATTGAAAGCATTTTGGGACAAGAGAGAAGGTCATTTAAGTAGGGACTGGATAAAAACCATTCAAATATTAACCTGCGTTGTTAGGAGTTAATGATAAGTTTCTTTAAGGCCTGTTCAGCTGGAAGAGGAGAAAAGGCTATAAGAGATTACTTAGAGAAGAACTATAGTATAGAGAAGACATCGACTGACCATGGCACCATCCAGTTGGCTGTCCGCTCTTTAATTGAGGCCCAGAGTGGAGAGAGGGAATTAGAGGTGTGTATGATAATTTTCTTTTTAAAAAAATCAAATAAACAAATATTATTAGTAAAGTATAGTATATTTTAGTAGTTACGAGTTTCTTTGTAATAAATTAAATTGTAACAAAATAAAATGATAAATTATAGTGATCAATTTTGCAGGTGGCAATCTTAAAGAAATCTTCGCCACTGGTTATGTTGACAAAACAAGCCATCCAATCGTACGTCGCAGAAGCACAAAATGAGAGATCTTTTAAAACCTGAAATTGCGCCATCTATGTTCAGATTCCAGTACTACAATAACACTTGTGTACACAGTATTGACGCGCAGTAGTAATATCTTATCACGTCGATAGATGGTATTACTAGTCAAGGAAATTTTTAAAATATATATTTATTCGTGTTAAAAATAGTTGTATATTGCATTTTACAGACTGTAAAAATATAACTCATAAATTTTATAGCATTTACAAAGAACAAGATAACAAAAGTATATTTTAAATACATACACCATAAAATTTATAGATAAAAATTGGAATTTGTACTTCACTTCAAATTGCATAAAACCTGGTATAAAGCCAAAACTTTTGACCTAAAAAGGAATTCTCAACCGTTGGCTATAAACGAAAAAAATATTTTCCGTTCCTATTTCCAATTGCGGACGCAATATTTCAACTGTGCATAGTAGCAGGTCACATCCTATCAATATAGTATAAGTCTTAATTAAATTGTATATTTATTTATATATTAAAATTTACAGCAGAAACCTTTTAACCATAAAGGAATTCCGAAAATCATAATAATGATTACGCTATAAGTTAAAAAATCATTTTCAATTTTTTCTTCTAAGATTAGTTATAAAAATAAACAGTACTTAATGTCTCTATAACTCCGTTGCTGATCTTACCTGTAACAAAATATAAAAGTTTCAGTTAGTCATCATCAAAATATAGCAATTTATTTATTTAAAGGAAATAAACAACTCGGTGTTAGTTTAACTTCGAAACGGCTAAATGATTTTTGTAAATGTAATAAGTATTGTCACAAATATATTTCGTCTAGGGTGGAGTTAAAAATACATTTTTGTGTTAATCCATTAAATCCGCAGCAAGTGTTTCTAATTAATAATAAAAATCATACATTCAATGCTCGATTTCTGCGCCATGAGCCTTAAATTGTATTTGATATGAAGGCATCATTTACACATAAAATTAAAATACACTAAAAAACAAAAGTATTTCCTCAAACTTTGTTTGGTTCCCTTTGGAGTAGAGACTTTTGGCCCGTGGGGTTCAATTGCACAGTTAGGTAAACATTTAAGTTGGCACATGGTAGATAGTCGGTATTCTGTGACGCCGTCGTAACAGTTAAAGAGAATTCGGAGTGGGTTTGGGAGTGGGTCGCCGACCCTCAACGTAAAAAAAGATGATTACGCAAGTACTCCACCTGCACTAAGCACTGTGACCTTCGCACCGAAATGGACAACTCAGAAGATGGGCTCGCACAGCAGACGCTCATGACGTAGACAAGGATTAAGGGAAATTGTTACCGCGCCACCCGTCCATAGCGAACAGATGGGGCTGTTGGGTTTTCAGTGGGCAGGTGTCCATTGCACCATACGGACTGAGGCCCACACTCCCCGCGTCATTTTTAAATCGTTGTTAAAAAAAATGGTAGATAGTAGGTAGAATAGAGTTTACATTCCTTAATATTAGTATTAGTTGTGTTAGTATAAGTTTTAAAAAAATTAAGTTACAATTTTTTTTAGTGGTCTAGTTTTTGTATGGCCTCTCTTAGGGTAAAAGCCTCCTCCATATTTTTCCATTTCTCTTTGTCCTGAGGAACATTCATCTAGTTTTTCCCCGCTAGTTCTATAATGTCATCTGTCCAGCTTTTCTTTTGTCGTCCTATACATCTCTTTCCAGTAGGTCCAGTCCATTTTGTTATTCCTAGTGTCCATCTTTAATCCCGCGCTCTAAGAGCGCGTATAAGTGTATCTGTAAGTTTTTTTTTTTTTACGAATGTCAACATTTCCTGTTTTGTTTATTCTTCTCAACTTTAAGATGCTTCTTTGTATTGTATTGCATGCTGGCAAGACAGGATTTGTCTGGTTGTTTTCTAGCTGAAAACCCACTTTTGACTTGCGTACGTCAAACTAGGTAGAATATTTGAATCCATTATTATCTTCTTGTGTTGTAGGACTGTAGTTTGCTGACGTCACCGTTAAACAATTTATGTCCAAAAGTCTTTTAAGTACATATACATGTATAACCCATGTCCAATTGGTCTCAGTTCACTACCATTCGTTAAGATTAATTCACCATTCAGATATAATCTACTATACGATGAATGAAGAACTGTATTACACTGGTAGCGGAGATAACTCATGTAATTACCTTGCTTATCAAAGATATTGAACATCTTACGAGCTTAACAATAAATCAAATCAATTACAGTAATTGTAAACTGTCCATTAAGTATAATCACCTGCAGGTTCATTACTGTTATTAATTTTGTAATGGTGATTGATTTCTTAAGTATATCCTTTAGTTACAAAGCTATGTTATATTTTTTTTTCTGAACTAGCGGAACTGACAGACGTTGCCCTGCTGTTTCAAACGATTAGGATGAATCAAAGTATGACTGCAGCGCCATCGGCCGGGCTGATTCGTGAATCAAAATCATTCAAATCGGTCCAGCCGTTTAAGAGTTCAGTGACATACACACGTACAGTAGAATTATATATATGTAAGCTATTCTATTTTTTCAAATTTAATTGAAATCGATTAGTTTAGAAGTCCATAGCGGACAAACAACGTGACGCGTAATACATATTGTTACGAGCTAGGGGATCGGATAGAAAATGCCGTGTATTTCTTCAAGGGTTTATTTCTTGATAAATCAATGAGGAATTTATGGGCAAAAAATTAATTGCAGAGATTCACTAATAACACACAAAAAACACAGTCACTAATTACTTCACTTATGCACACTTCACACAGTACTTTATCACTTATATTCACTTTATTCGCACTTTATCGCTTCGGTGTTTCTCTCGTGTAATCGCATTCAAAACTAAAAGGCGACTAGTCGCGTTTCGGCTCGCTTATATATCCCTGGGAATAATTCTAAACAATATTCGAGAACACTCTAGGCGCTTGCTACTGAGTAGCGATTGCGCAATTCTAGAACGTCCGCACTCTTTGTCTCTTTCGCACGTTGCTCTGTCCTTGTCGTACGGCGTTCTAGAGTGCTCAGTCTAGTTTCGAGAAAGTTCTGATCTTCTCTCTCTCTCTCTCTCTCTCTATCGTATCATTTCGTCCTTGTCTCACACCTAGAAAGTTTGGTCTAGAATATTCCTTCATCAAAGGGGTATACCTAGGCCTGAAAACGCCTGAAAACGGGTCTCCTGAAAACTGCACCACTCTACTACACATGTTCTGAAACCGACTGAAAAAAGGTTTCAGCTTCCTGAAAACTAGGGTAACATTATAGAAATTACAATTTTCTAATATGTTATTGACCCTCTCCTGAAACGGTCAGAAATCATATTTCAGCCTGCTGAAAAGTTCTCTAACTAGTGGAAAAATCTAGAAACATTGCAGTCGACCCGTCTTCGTAACAATATTAAGAAGATTACTGATACAGCGAACTTAATTTATGATGTTATGAAAGAAATATATTATTAGGTTAACTTTATTAAGAGTAAAACACATTGAATTAAAAATTGTATATAATATTTAAGTAGATATATTCCTTAGATTAGACGAATTAAATTTCTGGACGCATAAATATTTGACAACCCATATATTATTATTAGAGCCTTATTAATGAATCCATAGAATTGTTTAGCGGTTCCTGCTATTTTCTCTTCTTTTTAATCTGACATTTCTCATTTTTGAGATCTAATTCTCTTGTTTTGGATGACAGGAATCGTACGTTGAAAGTGCATAATTTTAATTGTTGGACGTACAGCGCCTTCTATATTTTTTTATTAATATCCTACACTAATGAAAAACCATGAAAATCGGGACCGGTCGTGATTACGTTTTACATTACACTAATAAAGGCCAGCCCTGAGCCAATTTTATTACTTCTCTTGCTAACCGCATCCATCCTGGGCGACCTTTGGTCCAAAGTATCTTCATTCTGCTCGGCATTTTCTGCTGCTTTGCATGTGAATCGGAGTCCATTCGGTATTATACCCAAAAAGAAATTATTCCCAAACAAATAGGTCGTATTTAAAAACAGGATCTGCTTCCATTGATGAGAGTGCACATAGCTAACAATTAAAACTCATTTATAAATTTATCTTCCGCATACTGAAATCGACAAACAAAAAATGCATTGACTCTTCATAATTATACTTATTAAATGCAATCAAACCATTTCCTTATAAACTCGTTTGGAATATTAAAAAATTCCGGTGACAGTGTTTCCTTTTACATCTATCTTTAAGATGATACAAATATACTACACATGTGCTGAATTTATTCCCGTTATTTATTTTACTGAACAAATATTCTATAAACTACATGTTTTCTTTTATAGGCTAGAGGGACAAAAATTGCAGTCATCGGCCTTTGTGGAAGTATGTTCTTTTTCGTCTTACAGATCTTAATATTTTGTACATAGAAGTTACATATTTATTACACATCATTATAGTCAAATTTTATATTGTTTTAAATATCACAGAGTTAAAATATATTATGACGTTTTACATTATTATGTTGTAAGCATACATATTAAATAATAATAATAATGTAAATAGCGTTTCGATTTTGACCACAAACCTGTCAAAATGTATTTTAGAAATCCATCCAGATGTGCGTGGACAGCCATATCTCTTCTAAAACCGTACCCTTAGTTAGAACATATTTAATTCAAATACATGATTAATATAAGAGCTGGTCTCGCGAGTAATTGCGCCCCGGCTCGCCCAGGATTATCGTAAATAAAAATATTACCGATGCAGCCGGGGCATATTTCGCGACGCCTGCCATTCGCGAACTAGTACAATTAATTAAATGTATATTGTTTTTATTTTTGGAAAAAATGTGATATAAAAAGTCCCTGGACAATATGGCAGGGGAGTAGAGGGTTTATTTATTAAAAAAAAAATAATAATATATATATAAGTTGACCAGAAATTTGTAGAGATATAATACATACACTTATGAAACGCACACGTAGTCTAATACTTAGATAATTAATCCAACAAAGTCCCATGTATATAGGTCAGAATATATTGTATGGTTAAAATATGTTAAATCCGGTGAATATCGTCCTTAAGCACGATATTTTTATATCAGATAAAAATAAACAGTATGTATGTATGTAAAGTAGGTTTTATAGTTTGTAGTAAAATGTATTTACGGAAGTCATGAGTCATTTTACATTTAAGCCCAGTTCTAACATCTAGTCAGACTAGGAACAACCTTTTACACGCTTGTCTCACGTTTTTTTATAGAACAGGGGGAAACTGGCCGCGTTATGTGGAACCAGCTGCCCACTGAACTATTTCCGAACCAATTAGATTTAGAGCTTGCCAATTCTTACAATGCTGGCTATGCACTCGCGAGCCCTCTGGCATTGAGTGTCCATGGTCGGCGGTATCACTTAACATCAGGTTTTCCCCCAGTTGTAAACAAAAAATCTCGTAAATTCGATTTAAATATGTATTATAATATGTGCGTGTACGTATAAGAAGTTTTATAAGTAACACTTATAAAATATCTTAAGAGAAATTTAAATAAAGTGTCTCAGGACAAAGACACAATATAACATTGTAACCTAGCCTAACTTGAGATTAATAAATAATTCAAATCTAACCTAATGTTACTAAAAAGGATTTTTAATATGAGGAAGTGTCCAATAACACTTACAGTAATCTATTCAAGGAAAGACACTTTTCTTGTGTACTATTTTGTTTATTCTAAAGTCACATCATACATGTAATTAATTTTAAAACTAGCTGATTTTGTATTAAAAAAAATTAATTAGTGAATATAGTTCCGAGTATGAACACGCCTTAAGAGCTTCCTTTCGTCGCCTCGTCTAATGAACTCGAGGCAATAAAACAAGCACAATAGCACTTAGCAGGACGGGATTAGCGACCTGATGGACACTTCCTAGCTACGCGTTGTTTGTTTTACTCCTTTGTATACGATGTTTTGCAATAAGCCAAGATAATAAATCGTCGGCCAGAGCTGGGCAGACGACCTGCCGGAAGGATTGAGATCAGCTCGTCAAAGAGACGAGTGGAAACAATGG
This sequence comes from Pieris brassicae, assembly GCF_905147105.1. Taxonomy (NCBI): domain Eukaryota; kingdom Metazoa; phylum Arthropoda; class Insecta; order Lepidoptera; family Pieridae; genus Pieris; species Pieris brassicae. The sequence goes on along the minus strand of NC_059673.1, from coordinate 849,490 downwards.
GACTGTCGGAAGACAACCAGACCGACTGGATGCTGTTTATTAGTAGGCTTATAAATATATAATTAAAATGTTATCGCTTAGGTTAAAAATATGTAAATCTATATATTAGGTCCTTACATATGAAATTGGCGTTTTGTCGTACTGGCCACTGTGACCTCAACTACCTCCTCTTTGGTTAGGAATTTCAAATTCAAATTTGTACAGCTATTTACTCGTGTATTTGTGCTTTGATGTCCGTCATTCATTTGTTTTTTTCCTCTGTTTTTTCTGTTTGCGTCACTCATTTTACAAAATGGAAAATTTAAAGTATCGCATTATTTACGAGTACGAATTCCGCCGTGGCACTAGTGCTGCGGAAACGACTCGAAGGGTGAATGATGTGTATGGCGGTCATGTTGCAAAAGAAAACACAGTTCGTTTTGGTTCCAACGTTTTCGTTCTGGAAATTTCAACCTGCAGAACAATCCCCGTGGACGGCCTGAGACCGGCAGGCTGCGGTGTTAGTGATAAAACTGTTTTAATTCAATTGAAGCAAATTGGGAAGATTAAAAAGCTTGAAAGGTGGGTACCTCACAAATTGACTGAAGCAAACCGGCAAACGCGCGTCGACTGCTGCGTTGCATTACTGAACCGGCACAATAATGAAGGTATTTTAAACCGAATCATTACCTGTGATGAAAAATAGATTCTTTACGATAATCGGAAGCGCTCAGCGCAATGGTTGGATCCTGGCCAGCCAGCCAAATCCTGCCCCAAGCGAAAATTAACCCCAAAAAAGTTACTTGTAAGCGTTTGGTGGACTAGTGCCGGTATTGTTCATTGCAGTTTTCTCAAATCTGGCCAGACTATTACGGCTGATGTCTATTGTCAGCAATTGCAAACCATGATGGAAAAGCTAGCGGCTAAACAACCTAGGCTGGTCAATCGCTCCACGCCACTGCTACTTCACGACAACGCTAGACCACACACTGCACAACAGACGACTACCAAATTAGAAGAGCTTCAATTGGAATGTCTAAGACATCCTCCGTACTCCCCGGACCTTGCTCAAACAGATTACCATTTTTTTCGAAATTTGGACAACTTCTTGCAAGGAAAAAATTTTAACTCTGATGGGGCAGTCCAAATCGCCTTCACAGATTTTATTTATTGCCGTCCGACTGGTTTATTTTAGTAAAGGGATCAAGGACTACCTATGAGATGGCAAAAGTGCATAGAAAACAGTGGTTCATACTTTGATTAATTAAATATATTATATTTAAAAATATTCGACTTTTTGTTCCTCCCATACAAAACGCCAATATCATATGTTCGCCATAACGCCAAGTTCAATAAGGACCTAATATTTGGTTAGTGAATTAAGGTTTTTATTATTATTATAATAATAAATCTTCGGGTATAACATATATAATAACCTCTTACAAGCATACAGGGTAAGGGCCCTCCTTCCTTCCACCAGCCAGTGATGATGATGAAGCCAGTTAGAGGATGCCTAGGATGTACATGCTATGCCTATCTTAAACGCGCTTGGAAAAAATATATAATTCTACAGTACGTGGTATGTCAGTGAACTCCTCTCCTCGTAATTTCAATTCACTTGTTCGATGCGGCGATTATTGTCTCTATACGTGAATTTATCAAACATTCGTTTGCTGCAGTTAAAGTGTTAAAAGAATAAAAAATTCTGGCACTACAACTTTATTGAGGTCTGGGCCTCATATTTTTGTATCCGCTTCATGATCATTTGTAAATCTAATGGGCAAGTAGGTGATAAGCCTCCTGTGCCTGACGCACTCCGTCCACTTTTTAGGCAAGCCGGTCTCCTCACGATGTTTTCTTTCACCGTTCGGAAGAATATTAAATGCGCTCATAGACAGTCTATTGGTACACAGCCGGGGATCTAACCTACGACCTCAGCACTGTGTCGCACGCTGAACCCACTAGGTTAAAGTGTTACGTAATTTATTTCTACAAATACTATTTGGAAATATAGTTCATTCTAACTCTAGAATATAAAAAAATATATATATTTAAACATACAGAACTATGTCTGGTACGTTAAGTTTATGCGGTCATAAGCTAAACATATTGAGCTGGGGGAAAATTAGTTATGATATATATATATATATTAGTAAATAATTGGAATGAAAATGAATGGAAAAAGAAAATGTAAGCAATGATCACACACTTGAAGCCAACTTGCGCCCACTTTTTTACCACACTCATAAATTGTAGTTAATAGCAGTGTTGGCCTAGTGGCTTCAGCGTGCGATGCTCATCCCTGAGGTCGTAGGTTCGATCCCCGGCTGTGCACCAATGGATTTTCTTTCTATGTGCGCATTTAACATTCGCTCGAACGATGAAGGAAAACATCGTGAGGAAACCGACTTGCCTTAGACCCAAAAAGTCGACGGCGTGCATCAGGCACAGAAGGCTGATCACCTATTTGCATATTAGATTGACAAATGATCATGAAAAAGATAAATAAAGCTGATGCCTAGACCTGAAAAGGTTGTAGCGCCATTGATTTATTTTATAAATTGTAATTCAACATTCCCATTTCCGATAATGTCCAATAGCATAAGTGTCTCTTAGATTTACGAACTCTTCAATATGGCCTGAATTCACTTTGATTAGTGATTAGTTGGCTGCGTAGTAACGTGATTAGAACCGTGTTCTATTTTTTGCGAGTGACCATATCCCCCCCCCCCCCATCACTAGCAGCGTGCCTGTCAAAACATGTAATTTTAGTTCTTAGCGCGAAGTGGGCCAAAAACATAACCAATAAATTTGTGCAGGAGTATGTAAAATATGAATGCCTTTACTATCGCACAGACCCCAGCAACAAATTAAGGGAGCCGGAAATGCAGTACTTTTACGGTTAAGTAAAACTATGGATATACCATCGCATACTTCGGATATTATGTTACAAGTTGTCGATCTTGGTACACTGAATAGGTGTTGCAAGACGCGTAAACTAATTCCATTAGCCAATAAGTATAAAATGGCGTGCAATTTTACTGTTGCCTGTAAAGCAGGTCTCATAAATATACCGCTTTTCTGTATGACGGGTGCAACGAGGTTTAGTAGTCACCGGTCAACCTGAGAGCAAATAAATATTCCGTAGTATCTTCAGCTGCCAATTGCGCCATGATTGGGCCTTCTATTAATCCATTTTCGAACCCATACATTTCTTGGTCTTGCAAGTTCAGCTTCCAAAACTTCTTCAGTTTCAGATAGCACCGCGTTTAATACTTTCAGTACTTCTTCCATTCCATCGCTTCCCGATCATCGCTGATTGACAGCTACTAAAGACTGCTGAATTTACTAAACAGAGCCACTAAACAATAATTTGACACTACTTGCACTACACACCTGTAAGCCGAGTTAATTTTTGTTAGTTTCGCGACCACACAACACAGAATTTTATGTTAAAATAAACAATAAGTCAGTAGACACCCAGCTTCAAACAAAGATTTTCATTTAAATTTGAAGAAAAATTAAATCACGTGTTATATAAGCGAGTGTTATCAATTAACTTTAATGTCTGTATTCAACAATAATTAAAAATACAGTTAATATAGTAAATGCGAAAGTGAGATTGTTGTAAGCGTCATGCTCCGGCGCATTGGGCGATTTCTATGAGAACATTCCTCGTGTAACCTTAGTAAAACAAGAATTGGATATTTTCAATAATGCCAGTGTGAAATAGTTCACGTGTCAACGTAGATATTCATGGTTGTCAAAACAAAATTATCCTCTATTATTATCTAGAAAAGGCTATCTTTAAAACCGTAAAATCATTTTTTTTTTACTAATACACCGCCAATGGACAATCACACTGCCATGGCTCGCAAGCGTCTGGCCGGCCTTTTAAGCTCTTTTCATAATGGAACTTAAGTCAAATCGGACTTCCATGTTAGGTATGATCTTCAAATTGAATTATCTTTTAATACATTTACATTTATTTCTCCATCCTATCCATTCTTTCTCAGCTTTGTAAAAAATACATACCGTCACATTTTTCGGTTACGCGCCATCTTTTTCTTGTTTTCTCAGTTTTCTTGAAGCCATTAATAATAAAAATATATAATAACGATAACAATGATAGTAATAAATCTATTACAATTAATGAAATTCTGTAATAATCTTAGTAGTAATAAGGTAAAATGAAATAATTGTGTTATTTGTATTCATGTCTATGATAATAAAGCCTTAGTTAAACTTTATTTGACCAATTTCTGTAAAGTTGCATATTGTAGATTATTTTTCAAAAAATAAGGTCATAAAGAAGTTTAAATTCTTACGTGTGTACACTAGTACACGTATACATTTTTTAGCATTGCTATGGTTACCTGTACGAGAGGATTCAGAGGCGCTCAAGACCTATAGATCCGTTTGTTTATTTCTACTCGAAAGAATCTTGTTCTCCCTTAAGACTTGTTACGTAGTACGTAATAACAAATTGTTCAATGAAACACACCAATTTCCTGACGTGCAGGGAGCAACGTTGACGATCTAAATTGACGTAATTTGAGTTCGTTTGAAAGCTCGTAAATAATTTTAAAACGTCAAGACGTAATGTGGCGGGCCATTGATAGCAATTTTGTGTTTGATGATGTAATTTTGTGTGTCACGGTTCACATTCGTTTATTTCTAGTAATTTTATGAGTTACCAAGTGGAACAGAGTTGTCCCAGTTTAGGTAGTATACCTCTGGGGTGTGTTCAAGTTACTTCACCAGTTGATCTTTCTACGTGCGGAAATAACACTTGTTCCTGCAAACCTTGTGACATAACCTTATGGACATAGAAATGTTAATTATTCAAAACGGAGAAAAGCCGCGCCAAATGCAATTTAACTATGCAACGAATGCGATTTTTAACAATACAAATGTGGTTTGAGAAGTGTTCTAAGTAATCTCTATATACGTGCGTGTACTAGCGTACACACGTATGAAGTGAAACTTCTTAATGACCTTATTTTTTGAAAAATAATCTACAATATGCAACTTTACAGAAATTGGTCAAATAAAGTTTAACTAAGGCTTTATTATCATAGACATGAATACAAATAACACAATTATTTCATTTTACCTTATTACTACTAAGATTATTACAGAATTTCATTAATTGTAATAGATTTATTACTATCATTGTTATCGTTATTATATATTTTTGTTATTAATGGTTTCGAATCAACCGTACTAGGGACAAAAAAAAGATGGCGCGTAACGGAAAAACGTGACGCGTAACCGAAATATGTGTCGATAATTTTTTTTCCCACGCCCATCATAAAGTTTCACTTCAAAAAGAAAGTAATTTTTTTTGAAGATAATGTTATAGTTCTAAACACAATTATATATATATATATATGTGTGTGTGTGTGTGTATAGTAAATATGTTAATGCTGACAGCGTTTCCTCGCTCTATCACTTTACTAATACGAAATATATCCATAGTGTCCTTTTAGGTCTGGGCCTCAGAGTTCGGTATGTACTGTGATCTTTTCTAATAGGCAAATCAACCTTCTGTGCCTCACTACTGTCTACTTTTTGAGGCAGTCATGCTGATCACACGGTGTTTTCTTCTTCTAGTGTTAAATGAGCACATTGACTGCAAATTCATTGGCTGCTAAGGATCGATCCTACGACCAGAGATGAGAGTCGCAGGCTGAAGCCACTAGGCTATGTGATGGCTGTTCGCATTACGACTGCAGACGCCCATAATTATCGCTTTAGATATATAATGATGTCAAATGGGCATACTTATATACCAGTATTTGGACAAGCAAATATACTTTTAACTGTCCGTCTTATGTCTGTTTTTTTATGTTTTAAATGTATAATATTAATGTTTATGCACAATAAGACCTGTATTTAATTAGACAATACCAATTTATATAAATATACCAGTTTTTTCACCCCATTTCACACCTACTTCCGCATTACCAATTCTTTTGTTTCAAGATAACGCCTGTACTGATAACGTGCAATAAACGTTATCAGGAACTGTGTTAAGGTGTTAAGTTCCGCCAATAGTGTTATCTGAGTTCAGATTGTGGACTCATCAGCAGACATACCTACAAAGTTCCTCGCCTAAATATCTATCTAACCATCTATATTTATATAGTTACAGATTATATGGTCATATGTAGTTATAGTCTTCTAGCTTAATCAATACTAAGTACAGCGGTTAAACAGTACATACAATTATTTGTATTCAGAAAAAAGAATTTAATATTGGTTTTAAGAAACTTTTAATATATATATTATGTTGGACCGGTACGAGACGATCGACAAAACTCATGAGATGCAATGACAATATTAACTGACCCTCATCCTTGAAGGAGATCAGCACTTGACAGTCAAAGTAAATGAAGGAAGGCTTATGAGAGGAAGACCTGAACTCCGCGTCATTAAATAAAATCAAAATCAATCTAAGAGCGTACCAATTATAAGCCGGCATCGTACTTACGAGCCCTCTGGCATTGAGTGTCCGGTCCGTTTGCCTCCTATTACATAAAATTAAACAAAAATAAAAATCCAGTTATCATCATCAAATATATCAACTTTGACTGAACACCCAACATATAATTAATAAACACATAATGTAGAGCAAAATTTCGCAACAATTACATAATATACGTAATTGTAAATTAACTTTCGTTGTCCGCTAACGAACGTTGGCGCACGAGTCATTAATATGTATTGGACATAACGCATGTGCATTTGATAATACTTCAATGTGAATACAAAATTTGTAGAATTTTGATTCCATACATTTAGTACGGTAGGACTTACACACCGAACATACAATTCAATGCAAAGTGGCAATTTTATTTATTTAATTTTACTCCATTTACTAAAGCTTGCCAACGCTCGGCATTCTGATACTTAAGAAAAAGCAAAAAAACAAGGTTTAACGTGACTTATAGGCACATAAAACATAAAAAACACGAATAGATAAAAATAAATAAATGTTTTCATAAATTATAATCTGTATATCGGTGGGTTATGGCCAAAACGCGTTTTTCTGAAAGAAGAGAAGAATGGGATGATGGCATCAAAACAGCAAGTCATTGTTCTGAAGCTCAGCAACAACTTTAAAGTAACCCCTGACGATCGCCTTCAAAAGACTCTAACAGAGAAGTATCTTGTTGTAAATACATGTATGTCAAGCGTCGAGAACGCACACGAGCCGTCTGACAGTCTGATGATGATGAATTTGATATTACTAACACCAGATAAGCCTCCAATTTCGGCCCTATTCTATAAAAAAAATTCAAGAGTAGATGTGACATTCACTATGAAAGATAAAGATTGTAATGGAATCTAAAACCTCTGGCTCGAATAAAATTTCGGTCGGACTGTGACAAAGATCTTGTACATTATAAATTTTATAAGCGCGCATTTTGCTTCAACAACCTGGCGCATGGCAGTGGCGACATCAGCGCTGTGATCATTGAAAGAACTACAACGAAATTGCATACAAAAACTTTATATAATTATGAATAGTTTCTATCTTTATCTTCTTTTGGTGAGTCTCCACAACTGGAGGTTGGCCATCAGTCAGGAATTTCCTTCTATCAAGAGGCTGTTCACCCATTTTAATTAGGTGCGGTCGTAGCGACCTCTTCTTTATATTTATTTAATATTTTGAAATCATATCTATTTTATTTTTGTGTATCTAGAAAGAAACCGCAATTTTTCTTCAGATTCCCAGATTCTATGGAGTCCCTTATTGGACATAAGGAGGTCAACTCGTTTACCCCAAGCATCTTATTGTTACTTATTTGCATGATACAAACAAAACACTGTCTTTTTATTTAATAGGAAATTGCAAGGCGAAGGCTTACGGGTGTGTATCAGTTGTCTTTGATTTTAATTGCTTTAAAAATGTCAGTCATATCTTACTGACAAATATAATTTATGCTGTGCTGTAAATAGGAAGAAATTAACTGTAAAATTAACATACTTCTCTTTCACATGCTCCAATAATGAACGTTTTCCTCTACAAATTACATCGGACAAAGGTGCGAGTGACTTCTGTAAAATTGTAATAAGCTGGCTTGACCCCGAGCCAATACAATTGAGACGTTAGGTTGTGGTACAAGTGTAATGAAATCAATATTTAATCAATCATTTCGTAGCTAAGGTCTTCAATTAAAAATCTAATTCATTAACTTACTGATGCTCGAATAACGATTGTTTTTACTAAAAATTTAGGTGACATAATTTTTTAAACATGGCCTTAATAAATAACATTGGTATTTTTTTATAGAACCGGGCGTAAATGGGCAGGCTCACCTGATTTATGATGGTTAAGTGATACATGGACGCTCTCAATGTCTGAGGTTTGCGAGTGCATTGCCGGCCTTTTAAGAATTGGTATGCTCTTTTCTTGAAGAACCCTAAGTGGTGAGCTGGTTACATAGTGGTGGTACGCCAAAAGTACATTAAGAAACGCTTAGTTGTGGAACAACGTCGGGGACGTCTTCTAGGTGATACGGGAAAATGTTATGCTTAGATGAAATGTTGACATTACAAACACACTTAATTTATCACAGAACATTTTATTCTTTACAACTATTTATTAGACAAGAAACATAGCAGAACTTTGCGCCCCGGCCCGCCTATGAGTATTGTAAAATAACATTACAGATGTAGCGTAACACAAAGTGTATACAAAAAAAACATAAGAAATGGAAAGTCCTGAACACTGTCAGGGGAATAGGTCAGAAAAACCAAATTAAAAACGGCGAACTCCATACCACCTAATATGACAGTTATCACAAAGATTTTGAACTGGAATTTCTGTTCGTATTTTCAGATGCCGTTCATATTATTCTGCTGTTAGGGACGGAGACAAATACAACAAATCAAACCCCACAAAAATCGGTCCGAATCCGTCCGAGTAGATCTAAAGTTATAAGTATTCGAATACAACTTCGTTTTTATATATTAATGGAACGTTCAAAATACTCACGGCCATATATATATATATCACTTTAATAAACACAATTATTTTTAACTTATTGTAAATAAATCTAATTGTTATTTTTTATTGTATTGAAAGCCTAACGTTACAGTTAATTTCGTAGTTTAAAATTTTGAACGCTTCAATTTATTTTTTGCACCAAACTTAAATATGGACAATGATAACAACGTGGGCGGCCACTTATCAACGTTTTGAAACCAGTTTTCAACCGATTGATATGGATTTCGCAAAATGTAAATTCTAGGCGTTTCAAGTAAAATAAGATTAAATGTCAAATATGTATGTGTAAGAAATTTTATAATATGTATTATTAACAATTTGTAACCTTATAAATAAAAATTATTATATATAATTAAGAGTACATTATACTGTATGTACCAAGTGAGTTTGCAAAAGGCTTAAGCATCCTGTTATCAGTTATTTACTAAGGCCCTTTAATCTTATCTGTTGACTTTATGCTCTCATTATTACGATGCCAGCCATTATTTAAATTCAAGATGGAGTACGTATAATTAAAATGAAATACATTAATTCAAACAATATTTATATAACAACAATAATAATAATAATTAATTTAACCTAACCTAATTTACTAAAAATAACATAATAAAGTATGCAGTAACAGTACTACAGTCTATTAAGCCAACACGAAAGATGTAAAAAATAAAAAAGTTATGTAATTTCTTGAATGTAACAGTTCTATTGGTACAAGAACGCTGCGCTGATCAGTCACTCCTGCCTGTACTGAATATATCGCGTTTTGTATTCTTGTAGAAAAGCTTGAGAACTTAAAGGCCGACGAGGCGCTTCCGAGCCCTCTGTCGTTGTGTCTATGGGTGGTGGTATCTTCCCAATCTAATTAAGAAAAACACTTTTTGAACGGATTAAAGCTATGTATTAGTATTAAAAACTTATAATTATTTACATAATTCTATTTTTTTTTCTGAATGTGTAAAAGCTATTTTAACAAAAGAATATATTCCCAATCTAATGTTTTATCCTTAATTATATTCAGAAAAAGTTCCTAATTCCTAAAAGGTTACAGGACATGGGTGGAAGGGCAGTAGGCTCAGTGATATTTAATGATGAACACTCAATGCCAGAGGGCTCGCAAGTGCGTTGCCGGTTTTAAAAATTGGTACATTCTTTTATTAAAGGACCTATCTGGTCGCCAAACTCCAAAAAAGTACATGGTTTCTTTCCATTTTTTGTCATCGTTTCTTGAAGTATGGCGAATATAATAAATATATGGTGGAGTCGATTAGTTCATGTATCCATTTTGAAGGATCGACACGATTTAAATAACTTCGCTCGATAGAAAAAAAATCCAAACATAGCCAATTTTTGACACTTTGAATTCATTTTGTGACGAAAATGTATACAGAATATGAATTTGAAATTTACACGATAAATTTTATCGCAAGCCAATTAATCCATTTCAGAAAAAAAATTGATTAAAGTACATTAATTTAATGTTTTACATAACTAATTGTAATTACGGGCCGGCGCGCCTCAGCGCTCCAGCTCTCATTGCGTACCGCAGTCCATCCCGAGATACCGACACAGCAATTAGTGCTGATAGGACCTTAGGTCAACACAGTAGATGGTAAAGATTAAATTTTCAGTAATTACATCTACATAGTATATTTAAAACAAAATAGTACTTATGTAACAAGTTGTTGGCAAATACGAGAGCAAACAGTGTACGTAAAACAAAAAACAAAGTAAACAGATCTCTATGTTTGGGGCAAGGTATAAAACAAAGCGGCTGCGCAAACGCATCAATGTCGGGTAAAAATAATACAAAACTCGTGCTTATAAACACTACAATTGTCAGCAAAATTAGATGCGCAGAATTCGGATTTTAAGAGATTTACATTTTTTAAGTACCTTATGACTGAGCTGCGCTTTAATTTACATAAAAAAGATGGCGCGGCGCTTGCAATATCTGTCACTTTGGAAGATATTTATTTAACACTTCGTTGCAAAAGTCAGTTTATAATAATTAAATAATAACGGCAACAAGTATTTAACAATCTCTTCCATGCAAGATGATTTTATTTAAATAAATGAGCTCTAGAAGTGCAAAACTACATAAACAAAAATTAAAAAAAAACCGAATAGAATTATGATAATTCCAAGATTATGTTAGAGATGTGGAAGTAATGTTACAGTAGATTTAATGTGGTAATGGAAAGACAAAGAAAAAGACAGCAAATATACCATAGTCTCACTGCAAGTACGTAATAATAAAACTTAATAAATAAAAGAGGTAACTCCACACGGGAATATTCCTGTGTTGCGGGTGACCAAACATTCTACAAAAAAATATTGCAAACAAAATACAAATGCCAAACGGCTATGGAGCAATCTACTCTTCGGCTAAATATAAAAATATTAATAACTGTGTAATGCAAAACATAATAGACATCATAACACATACAAAAGTGGAAATGGGCCAGTCATGGACTGAGTTTGTGAAGACAGATGGGTCAGACCGTTACTTGGAATGGCCCAGTGGCAAAAAAATGAGAGGACGCTCACCAGAAACTTGGAAAGATGAAATAAAACAGATAGCGGGGAAAGATTTGAAAATGGTGGCAATCGTATGAATTTAGAGGTGGCCTTCATACCGTCGTAGAATGTATTAATATTAAACATAGACTTAATGTAATCCTGATTTTATAGTAAGGAAGACTGCGTACAGTTGAAACAATTCTACTAAAGTCGTCTGTTGCATTGGAACTATGCGTACAAGCGATGGCAGAAATGTATTAAATTCAGGATAATATATATGTCTATGTTATTTGAGATCATTATATGTTTTGTATGTTATATGTGAAGTCGGATTTAAACAAAATATTAGGGCTATTTTATTTAGAACATTCATCCCGGATATACCAAACCGCTGTGTCCTCTGCCTCGGACCAAGTGGTTGCAAGAACATGGTCGGTGTAGCGTGATGTACACTTTCTCAGCTGAATCGCGTGCACCACTACGTTATCTCATTCTAGCATTACAATATCACAATGAACTTTACGAGTTTTCAGTCACTTTCGCGCATCGCGTTTACAACTTTCATATACATCACATATAGCAATTACAAATAAATTCCTATGAAAAAAGTGATCCAAATTCTTATTCTTCATTCAATTGTTATAATTTATTAATATATATTATTTATTAGTGCACCGCCGAAACAGTTAGACGTATAAAATCATTAGACCTCCCGAAATCCATTCATGTATGTCGTCCTTAAAAAAGCAGTGCAAATATCTACAAGATAATACCTTTAAAAAACTGTGTCCTCTTGTCTTAGGTCCGTGTGTACCAGCATCATGAATAGATCCTGAGTAAACAGTTTCCGAGCATAATAATGACAAATGGATAAATAGAAAACTATGATACTTAACAAGTTTGGTCCATGTATGTGTTCAGTGTGAGCCCCTTTAATGATGGCTATACCACGCCTTTCAACGATACCTCTATTCGGATACTTATTCGTTGAGCAAGGAAAGCATCAGCTCTGGGGTCACCAGTACTAACTAAACAGCTCACGATCCAAGAGTCTCTACTCAAAGGGAACAAAATCAAAGCTGGAGGAAAGCTCTTATGTGCCTTAGTGCTTGAGGGAGGTGAACCGTGCATGATTTTATTAAACGATAATGTATTTATATACCAAGTATTTCAGATCGTATTAGGTTATTAAAAAAAAAACACTTTGAATTGATAATTTTCGGTATGTAAAAATGTATAATTTTTATAAATATATAACTTATTTGAATATGATAAGGCCCACAAGCGTCGGGGAGATTTGGATTTCAGATAGAAAAACGTATTGTTCAACTATCCATGATAAAAATATTTTACAAATGGATTGGTATATCTCTAATTAAAATAGGCGAGTGTTTTGGTTTGGTGTAGTTTGGTTTGAGAATAGTATAATATATACTCATAACTCGATACTCATAACTTGAGTTTCGAACGTCGCCTGCGCCGGACGTGCGCACTGACTGTTATAATGTCGGACGACGGTAGTAACACCAACTTTGCAATTATTAATCGCGTTGAATCTGCGACATATATATACTATTATACTAATATATATATATATTATATAATATATCTAAATATATAGGTATAGTTAGGTATTACTGTCTTTAATTTATTACGCAGGTATGTATTAAAATGAAACTTTTTTAATGATAATATAAAATAATAATAATTTAAATAACTGGACCAAATGTAATTTATATATGTTATATACAAGTGTTTTCAGAAAGCTTCATTAATAAAGCTTTATATATTAAACTGTAAAAACATTTCTTTGAAAAGTTTTGTTATAAGTGCAAAATTGGGAGGTCTGCTTGGGAGCTTTGTAACAAACAAATTCATCCTAAAGGCGATACCGGCCAACAGTCTCTCGTCTGTTATAATAAATGCGATACATCAAATAATGGCATCTGGCCCAACGCCCAATACGTCTCGCGTTGGGGAAGGTCAGTGACCGAATGGGCGCTTTTTGCGCGAGCGCATGTCACGATCGAGGTCATTGACCGATAAGCTCAATCGATATCGGAGATACATAATTTATGTTCTGAGCTTAAGCCGTGGGCGTCAATTGATGTTATCTCGGGCGCGAAATTCAAATTGTCGATCGTTGATCTGTATTAAATACATATGTAGTACATCATTGTAAGTATAATTAGCAGGTCTATATATATACTTCATATTTTTTGTTTCGCAAAACATAAAACTTTGAACTCAAATTGAAGCATAAACATCAAGTATCATTTGTCGATTGTTAAATATAAAATAACGGCCAATTAAAGGCAAGCTCGTAAAATCTACAGTATTTATTTAATAAAATAATCAGAAAACCGGTTAGATAAAGTTCAATTTAAACTGTAACATTTAATTCAACATGAATGAAATGTTCTTACATTTACGAAACCTTGATAGTTAATTTTAATATATATCAGTGATGTTCATTATGAAACGGGTACCCCGGGAACCAATATCTAATGTATTAATAAAAAAGCGTAGTGTTGGTCTAGTGACTTCAGCGTGCGACTCTCTTCCCTGAGGTCGTAGGTTCGATCCCCGACTGTGCACCAATGGATTTTCATAGAATGTGCGCATTTAACATTAGCTCGAACGGTGAAGGAAAACATCGTCTGGAAACCGTCTTGCCTTAGAACCAAAAAGTCGACGGTGTGTGTCAGGCACTGAAGGCTGATCACCCACTTTCCTATTAGATTAACAAATGATAATGAAACAGGTACAGAAATCTGAGGCCCGGATCTAAAAAAAAAAGATTGTAGCGCCATTGATTTTTTTACGATAAAAGATATGTATTCAATAAAGCCATTAATGCGTTACCGTTACCAATAATATCCAACTACATCTCTCCGTAAGTATTATATGGGAACTAAGCATAAATTCCAGTAGTCCAGTATGGTCGTAGAATGTGACTCTCTCGCCATACGAGACAATCCATCGAAGTAATATCAATTAGATCGGAACGCTTACAAATGCTATATTTTTTGTTTTCTCGTTAATTACTCGTCGACGGTGATACACTTTTTATAACGTCTCGATGTCTTGATCAATGCACAAAAAGAATAAAGTAAGACACAAAATGCCTTAAGACCAGTATTTCCATCGGGACCTTGAAGTAGAGGACGTCGCCACAGTCATCAAAAAGATTGCTGGAGCCCGACAAGGGCTGAATGATGTGTATGTGGAGGCAATTCAACTTCTTGACACTACCACGGGCCTAGTGAGATTATTTAGTGTTAGTTCACGTTAGTTTTAAGTGCTAAACAGTAGTAAGTGGAAAAACTAGTACATAAGAACGAAGTGTCTTCTCCCTTAATAGACTGTAAGTAGTGTTATTGGACGATTTCTTATGTTACATATTAGTAAATTAGTTGAGACTTAAATAACATATTTAACACATAAAACTTGCAAAAAGTTGTGAGTTCCATGTAATGTTAGTCGTTCTATTCAGTCCCTACTTAAGGGACATTCTGTCTTAATTTATGTTTTAAATTAATAAATGACATGATAAGTGTTCATCTTTGATTTCAAAGTATACAGGCATCATAAACGGAATAATAAATATGAAATATTTACGCCCTTATATGTATTTACATAAAAGACAAAATAAGAGCGTTTCTGATAGGTCACTACATTGCAGACAGCGCACGGAAAACGTTTCATCATTTTACGGTGTGTCAATTGTCACTGTTCAACATTCCTTTAAGCTAATGCTCTTTAAACCAAAACAAAGGTAACGGTACAAAGCCCTGTTTTAACCTTCAATGGCTCATTGTCAGTCCGCTCAGCACTCGTCTTACCTGCGAACAAAGATAAGTAGAGTAAAAAATTGCTCAAGAACAAATTGTCTATAACCCATTTCTTACCAAAATATATACAAATGGAATACATATCTAGAAAAAAAGGAAATTGAAAAATAAGAACGAGGATTTTACCTTAAAAGAAGCCATACAATACTAGACAATACTACAAGAAATGTTATCTAACCAATTTTTTTGTGGATTAATAAAGCTCTAATAATAATAATAATCTCTTAGTTTATAAACCGATTACTACTACTACGAATAATTAGATAGGTCATCAACAATTAAATCAATGAACATATAATAATTTTCCGCATTTATACAGTAGTTGCCACAGGTGTAATGTGTATTGGATTTATATGTTAATATGTTTAAGGCTTAACTTCTACGGTTCTAGGTCAAATGGAATTAATGAAATGTTGCAGAGCGATTTTCATCTTCAGGTGCCACTTTATTACTATTGTAATTTATTCAAACGTTATACTATTTTCTATCGTATTACTTTTTAGTTCAGGTAATTGTAGATAATAATGTCTATCTAGTAGAGCAAAAACGGGGCCACGGCCGTACCATACATTTCTCGATGCAGTTCAGGCCACTTTATTGTTAAAGGCTGTTAACTCTTGCCGGGTATCTTGCGCTAGTCTAAAAAGCTCTTCGGCAGATAAGATGCCGGTCTGCCGGTGTGACACCCGTACGTTCGCATTTTAACAGTCTTCATAAACTTTCGTGTTGTCCAATCGTCTACTCTCATACAATAATTTTGCATTCACTTATCATCTCAATAAAATTTTGCCAAACGCTTAGAAGGAGGAAGTAGAAAACTATAGAATCACCACCACATACTTGAGTAAAGGGAAAAAGCTTTATGACTTTTCTTTAGACGCCTAATCAATGGCCGGTGACATGTCCGTGACAGCCTACAGTTAGCTAAACCGTGCAGGTGACAAGAATACTAATGATAACTGTTCATTACTGTTACTTGTTATATTTTTTTAAGATTTATCCTGAGTCATACTCAAGGTGCTAAACTGCATAGTGGTATGTATTTTAACTCCATTTTTAAAACTACATTTATATTATTGATGTTTACCACACCATACATAATGCTCTTTTTACAGTAAATGTTATGTTTTGATGGAAATTTTTGTAAACATAAATGTTACAAAAAATCTGATCGTAGTTTTTCGCTTATTATTAAAATATCTAGCTCCATGATATTTTTTTTATATAACAGGAGGCAAACTGGCTGAAGGCTTAAGGCTTAAGTGATACCGCCGCCCATGACACTCGCACTGCCAGAAGGCTCGCAAGCGCTCAGCCAGCCATTTTTAGAATTGGTACGCTCTTTTCTTGAACCCTAAGTCGAATTGGTTCGGAAATACATCAGCGTGAAGCTGGTTCCACATAGTGGTGCTGCGCGGCAGTAATTGCCTTAAGAAACGCTCAGTTGTGGAACAACGGACGTCAAGGTTTTACGGATGGTATTTTGTATTCTGCCTTGACGTCCGACGATAAAACAAACGTACTGTTTTCGTTATAATCGAGAAGAATTTAGAGATCTGCCTGAACTCCTCGTTGGTTTTTGCAGACGGAATTTGGAAAACTCAGCTGATGTTATACCTTATGAATAAATAGGGGACGACAATATTAATCTTCTATATTAGTAAATTATCCTTTAACGATTGTTCTGAAAGGGGTCCTGGTTAGCTCCAGAGGTGACTTGAGACCCTATGTTAAGTGCACATCGTCTCCCAGAAGTGTTAATGCAAGACATAAGTCGCACATGACTGGCCGCAAACAATGTAGCAGGTGTAGCAATCACTTGTTAGATAATGGGTGGTTATTGATGCGGCACCGATTAATGAACTGATAGGAATTTCTTCTAATTGGTATCACTGCCATCTAGATGTTTTAATCACGAATAGCACGCATGATAGCACTTACGCCGATTATATATGTTATAGCTTCTTGTATAGAAATGAAAGGTTATTAACTTCAAAAGACCAAAAGAAGAATGTTCATAATTTGACGAGTATGCTTTTGTTTGTTTCGAGTACGGGGCAAGGATTTGCCAGCCTTTAGGACGTTTCAGAGTGAATTTAGCTTTTTTTTTAATATGTAATGTAATTGATTAAAAAGTTAAGAATTTGTTTATAATTAGAGTTTAATGTAATTTATGAGAGTCTTACATTTAATTTTCTATGTCCAAAAAAAACACAGATTTAGTCTTCTAACTATTATATATCATACTACATACGTATGCTACACAAAACCCATTTGTTAAGGAATAGTATATATATACTAACATCGTTGTATAATAGTGAATAGTTGTCGAAGGTCAGTGTACAATGAGTACAATAAGAGTCGCTTCCACGTGACCACTCCCAACCCTGAGTACCTAAGTAGTAATTGGCATCACCAAACTGCTAATAGATTCAAATTACGACCTCCAAATATTCGAGTCAGAGCCCCCTCAAAGGCCGACAGCGCATCCTGTAAAAATGAGCTGCGATGACTGCCTTTTTTGGGCGTCCCGTAGGTACGTTTTCCTCTGTATTACATTTAAAAAATTACAAGATTAATGGGCGACTAATGTATATATATATATATAGAGTTCATTACTATGTATAAAATTATATTTAACCATTCCTGAGAGGAAGGTCTTCTTCAGTCGCGCTTACATCTAAAGATCGTGTTAGTGGCACTGCATAACTTCCTGTCCTCAAGCTGTATTCGGCAACTCTCTGCGCCTGGGTTCTTTGATGGGTTAGGGATATCCTTTACTTGATCGGTCCAGCGATTAGGGGATGGGCCTCGAGGTCTGGTGCTCTCCACGAGAAAGGTAAAATTGTTCAAAATCTTCCTTCAGATCCCTCACAGCACTGAAAGTTTGAGGCTGTCTACTCAATACAAGATGTGAAAGTATGTTAACTAGAACGGCTCCTATGTAATCAATTCATATCGAAGACCCTTAAGGTCCAAATAGCGCTGGACGCCGTGGAGGTGGGCGCGCGATCGGCAAAGATGGTTCTCTAGTTTCGGTGGCCAAGACTCACTTGGGGACGTTGCGCCTTGCAGATCGACTAAACATATTAAATTAATTCCAATCCCACAATTTAAATAAATAACCAAAGTTTTGTATTTCCGTAAATTAATAGTAAAAACAAACATTAATTAGCAGTTTAACAAGGCTGATGATGTAATATTAACAAGCAACCACTAATTCAATATTAAATATTATTTAATACATGTGAGGTCATTCGACGTAATTTTCATGTATTACGGTCAAGAACAATATTATTTTGACATTTAACTATGGAGTTAATATAAACACCAATGATTTATGTAGTTTTTATATCTGACATTATCTGACTGTATTTAGTATCAGATACTTTACTTTTATATTTCTATCATCTTATTCTTTCGAAATATCTGTGTGTTTAGCAAAGGACTCATCCAAATCTCGCCATTCCTCTCTGCGCTGTTCCCCTCTTTGCCATGTACCTGCTGTTTCTTTGACCCGTTCTTTCCACCGTCTATTGTCTTTTCTTTTTCGTTTAAAGGCATCAGTTTAATACTTTATTGCTCCAATGTTTTGTTCCTCTTGCCACTTCCTTCGCCGATTACAACTACGTTTATTTATTTTAGTGACATCTGCTACCTTAGTTCTTCTTAATGATGTATCTTTTATCTATTCTTCTCTTTTTTTTTTCATATGTCGTTCTATCTCTGATACATCGGTAGTCTTGTATGCTCCATAGAGATATACTCCATATTGTATGTTAGTACAGGTAGCAGGTAGGTATTGATAAGCTTCATTTTGATTACCATGCTCGTTATTTTTTCATGACTTCTCTAAACGCCGCAACGCACTTCTTTAAAATATTGCATCTAAGCGTTTGTTATATCCTACGTTGTAATGAGGTACAGGCATATTAATTCTGCATACTAATATCGGCATATTAATAAATCTGTGGCGCTAGAAACTTTTTAGGTCTGGGACTCAGATTTATCTGTATATATTTTGTGACCATTTCTCAATCATCAATCTAATAGGCAGGCAGGTGATCAGCCAGTTTCCTGTTTGTTTACCTTCACCGTTCGAGCGAATGTTAAATACGCACATAGACAAATTGGTGCAAAGCTAGGAATCGAACTAGGATGAGAGGCGCACGCGCAGCTTTATTATACGCATATTACAACTACAATATCAATGTCAACCTCTTGGCATATATGTGTATGTATGTATATACACCAAAAATCCTAATTTTCATTATTATATATTACACGTGTTTTGTCTGGTAAATTAAAAAAAATCTTAGCATCAACCAGTAGAATTGACTACATGAGAGACTATTTGTGTTACTAAAATAGACAAAGCTCTTACTCTTAAGGTGAGGGCCTTAATTAATCCTACTTAAACTTAATCCTTATTAATTGGTATGATTACTTCCGCATATTACTCAATTAAAAACGTTTAAGTGAAGTGGAAGATTATTTTGTTAAGAGGAAGAATTATTATTTATAGATACGAAATTGTTTTTTAATGGAATTGATTTTATATAATCTTTGAAGACTCCATACACACATAGTCCTTCATTATGTTTCTGTGATGATTTTAGTTTAGGTAATCAACTGTTTCGCCGGATTTCGAATCTAGGATCCTCCTCGACAGTTTCATTTGCCTAATATATAATATACGCTATACATGGTACAGCTTCCGTAGCTTTTTTCCGTACTAATTTGAGTAGAACAGGAGAATGTTGTTTGATACCCACGCCCATGGACATACTATGCCACCAGGCTCGCAAGTGCCGGCCTTTTATTCCTTACATATGTACTAATACATATCCACACACACCCTCCTATCACTCACTCGTATCCTCTTTCTCTCTCACACACACACCCTCACATACACCCATACAACTTTATTTCTATTAACTTCTCACTAGTTGACTGTTTTGTTTTTCTTTCCTTATTTAAAATCTTAAAATTGTTTGTCCCATATTGTTGCTACCCATATGGGTAGACAAACAATTTTAAGATTTTAAATAAGGAACATATATATGTATGGTACATATATATGTATGTACTTTTTGTAGTCACTTACTATGGCTTTGCTGTGGAATGGATGCTATCCTTCCTGGTTTGGAAACGAGCCTCCCAATAGCTTATTGACTGTAATCTTATCGTTTGTTGCAATTGTTATTGTGGGAGAAAATAAAAAAATTACTATTATTATTTTAAGAATTGGTACCTCTTTGCTTAGAACCTTAATTAGAATTGTTTCAGAAATATGTCAGTGGGCAAATGTTTCCTCGTAGTGTTGGTGCGCGGCAAAAATATCGTGTTCTGCTGCGAGATCCGATATTAGACTTGTGACAGCGTTTTCTAGCAATTCCATTTTTCAAATCAATGTCATAGTCGCACATTCCATAGATAACATTTATATGATTAATAAAAGTCTTTATCTGTCGCAAATAAAGATATATTATTTATAACCAACGCACGTGAAATAATTTGAGCCAAGTGGTTCGTTGCCCGTATATATGTCCGGTCAGGAATGACATTGACATTCCAAATTTAAATTTACGTAATTCCTTGACTGACTTCGTATTAAATTATTTATAGAAAAATCATATATGGACTGATATTCTTATAGAACATTCTTATAGAGCTTCTTTAGCTCGTTATTTCAACGTTATATACACAACTCGACGTTTCAAGTGCTTTATAGCAAGCTTGGTAATTGATGGCTTGCCTCGTTTATTAAATAACAATGTGATGTTGGGAATGGTGAGTGAAAAAGTAACTATACGTAAGAAAGATTATATCAATACGTAAGGAACAAACACACATGAATCTATTATTTTACAACCTTATCAGTCTAAAATTGGAATAAAAAAAAGTCTTAATTTATCTCGTAATCCTATAGTTAACAAAAAATTATACTAAAGATTAAGCCAAAGATGGAATACTTAATATATAAACAAAAACTAATTAAATAAATTTAACTAAGTAATACCTAGTTCGGTCGTATTGTGTGATGGTGTGAAAGTGAGGTTTGCTCATGATGCAGTTGATTTAGCGTTACGGATATTCTTTATACTCCTTTTAAGCATATTCCGCGATATCTCAAGTCGAGGCTTAAATAGTGGCATATTGTATACATATAATTCAAATAAATCTAGAAAAATAATATTTTAAAATTACATCTATTTCTCCCGACCGTACCTGCTAATGTTCTAGTACCTTCCTTACAAATCGAAGCAAACTATGCTGTATTACAAAAACGTAACCGCGTACAGTACAGGTTCATATATAAAGCCGAGGTGATTTTCCGTCAAGGGGGAATGACGTCATTTAAAATTCAACGGAAGGAAATGGGTCGTTTAAGGTTCTAACTCAACATTAGGCGTCCTAAAACATTATCCAAATAATTTGACTTGAAATCTATTATAATATTACGTATCTACTCGACTGTCAAATAATGTGTAATGTATATAGTCTGTGCGAAAAGTTTTTCATATTAAATAGGTACTGTCAAACTATAAGATCAAGATAAGTCAATATAACAAAAATGTAATGTAGTTCAAATCTAATCATGACGCTTCTCTGTCTCTAACTCGCCTCAACAACTGTGCTTTTTTCATGCAACAGGGGCCAGCGAGCAGAAACCTCACCTAATGTTAATTGATATGTTATAGACACTCTCAATGTCATAGAGCTTGTGATTGTGCCGAAGAATTGGTGCGCTCTTTCTATGAACATAAGTCGAATTGCTTCGGAAATACTTCAGTGAGCAGCTGGTTACATACAGCAGAAACTGCTCTGTTGTGGAACGACAGACATCGACATCACATCGATCTACAACAGAGCAGAGCATCGATGTGGGTGCCTCGACGTCCGATGATAAAACTCAGCGGCAGGTAATCCAAACCATCCAATACAAATGTTTAATCCAAAACTGCTTCATAAAATTAGTACAGCTTACATCTGATCGTACTTCTGCAGATGTCCTTCAATATTGAACTTATTGATCTTGATTCTAAGAAGGCTTACGTAAGCAATAAGGTTTCCAGTTTTTATAGCAATTTGACATTTGAAGTTGAATCGATAATGACATCATAACGTTAAGTGCGTCATTCACTTGATGCCAAAGCGATTGTCATAGTAAATCTGTGTTTAATACAATAATTTTCTCATCAGAATCTCAATGATACATAATGTATCTTTAAACAATAAAGGTTTACATATGTTTTAATATATTTGCTTTGTTCCATTAGTTTTGTATAATACCTAAATGTCTTATTTATTTTGCCAATCTAATTTCATTTTTAACTTTTTCTCGCAGTGGTTGCCTGGAAGAGATCCCCGAAAGCGATAAGGCCGCTAGTTGCCCTCCTATTTGTTAAATTATGTTGATTGTACTATATTTCTCTATACTGGCAACGAATTGTTAATAAATAAAGATAAATCGACATCTAACAAAGCCAGTAGTTTTGTCTTATGTATAACTTTTGAAACGATTAGAAATTTTTTACATAAAAAGTTTCACAAAGCTTACACATTGTAATGCATTGTTCCAATGAATATTTTTTCAAAGACCGGCAACGCACTCGCGAGCTCTCTGGCGTTAAGTGTCCATGGGCAGCGGTATCACAAAACACCTGGTGAGCCTCCAGCCCGTTTGCCCCTTGTTCTATTAAAAAAATTGTTTACAATTTCATATGCTACTAATCACAGATCACTAAGACAGGTTAAGGCTTTTATTCGGGGAGTGAACCGTCCGACGTTAGCCCTGCAGAAGTGAAAAGCGAGGTATAATGACCTAAGCAAATGTGTTAAAGTCAGACGCCCTGTGATAAAACATAAAAGATTTGTAGTATTGATAAGACCTGTATATGATATTCTGAAGGTCCCTTAAACCTACTAAAGGTACCTTCTGAACATCTTATGAATAGACTTGTTATAACATGGATTTCTCTTTTCACAGTATAAGTACTGCGTTGGGAGACTTTTTTTTACAAGTTAAGTCTTTAATAGCATTTATAACTCTATTAATATTTCAAAAAGTCGCTAATTACCTAGTTTTGATGGAAACTATTCTACATCCTAAATCCACACGAACAATTAAAAAAATTGTCACACGAATAATACATCTTATGCCCTTGAGATAAGACATATAGAAGAATTCACACAGTATTGTTTCGAGTTCATTGTACACCACTTTCACACGAAACATACAGGGAAATCATGTATTTTCTCAAGATTATTAGTTTTAGGATCGTTCAACCGATAAAGTTCCTTATACAAAGTCGTTATACGAAAGATATTGGTAACATTTTACGGTTATATTGATACCTAATTGAAAAAAACGCTAAAAAAAACAATAAAACTGTTTGACGTAATTCGACATAATCGATTTAGAATATTAAAGATATAGGCAATAATAGTTTAGTTTTTCCCTTACTAGTGTTGCCTGGAAGAAATCGCTTGTTAGCGAAAAGGCTGCCATATAATTTTTATGTATTATGTTATTTGTTTTTGGATAAATGAAACGAAGTGTATGTAATATATAATATAAATATTTAAATGTTATATTATGGTTTTTAATGTAATTGTCAAAACCTTTCTTGAAGAGCCTCAAGTCGAATTGGTTCGGAAATACTTCAGCGGGCAGCTAGTTCCACATAATAATGGTGCGCCGCAGTAACTGCATTAAGAAACGCTCAGTTGTGGAACGACGGACGTCGAGGTGATACGGATGGTAATTTGTATTCTAACCCTGACATCCGGAGAGGACACTCAGCTGCGAATCAATCCGAACAACTCCTCCATCCATGGTAGATGCGTTAGAAGATGCATATAAACATCACATCTCAACGCAACGCCAATCGGATCATCATCATCGACCGCTCGGAAAGCGAATGGTCGTCGACGATACAAATCGCTCTTCTTCTGAACAGAAATTCATTTAATAAATTCTAATAGAGCCAATCAAATTGCCCTCTGGAACTGATCTGACCAGTCTGATCTAGTGATATATATTCCAACTTGGTTAGCAAAGCGCCACTCACGCGAGCAATACTTAATATTAATTACTTAATACCTAAGTAATTAACAAAATTTCCACTGAGGTAGACCTATTTGTTTGTACACTGGCTGAGTTCACAAGAGTTGATTGCTATATTGTTAGTTATAAGATTTAGGCATATAAATATAATTTCTTTAATGTTTTTTTTTAAGATAATCGGTGTAGGTATTATTTTGACGTTCTATCGAATTAGTTGTAAGTGTTAAGGTAGAATAATGATGTGGAAATAAATAAATATCAGTGCATAACTAGAAATGTTACCTATTTTTTGATAGAAGCAATTATTGCATATTAAAGTATCTAATTGAGCGAGAGTGTAATTATAACTGATATAAAAATTATGAATGTCTTGTATGCAAATTACTTGTTACGGTGTGGTGCGCAAGCTTTTTCTTCTACGTACATCGTAGGTACTAGTAATTATATATCTATAAAAATGACCTTTATTCTAGTACTATAATTTAAAAATAAAATAAATGTATCGTGTATCGCGACACTTTTAAAGCCATTAAAATGTCCCGCCCGCCTTGGATGGCGGACTGACAGACATTTTAATAATAAAAGAACGATCCCAAAAAGGGCCCTCAAATGTCACTGCTCTTAATATAAAACGTTTCATACTACAAAGAAACTAATCTAAAAAGTAATAACTTAATTAAAATAAGATATTTTGTAAAAGATCAGAGGAATTTCTTTAAAAACAACGACTTTGTAAAGACAAGTCAGGACACACAACAAAGGCGAACAGCATCTGACAAAATACGACTTGGGATGTCAATTGTCATGTAAAATATGGCTCTTGTTAAAAATAGGCTTGAACGTTACGTTCCATTTTAAATGATTTCAACTCTAAGCGTTCAAGTAATACGTAACGATTTTTTTTCCTTTTGTAAAACGTTACGATGCGGGGCGGGGATTGAATTACGCGTTATTGTTAATATTATCTATTTTACACCACATAATGGTAAGTTCTAGGTTTAAAGAGTCACTGGAGTTGGTCACGAAGCGTTTTACTATAACATTTCACGCCCCTGTCCCCCAAGATTCTCCAAAAATTGCGTGACGTAATACTTGAACGCTCCCTTAGAAACATTTTCAAAATGCTGAGCCAATTTAATGATGCTTTTCGTACGAAATGTTGGTTACATGTGGTTCCAAAATACGACAATGGCCTGCCAATTGTCATGTAAATTACGGATTGTGCATGTCTAAAATAAGAATGCATTGAACATTAATTATTTCCAAAAGGCCGTTTGTCAATTCGTTGATTTCATCATCATCATCATGTATTTAAATTGGAATGTTACTGTTGAACTATACCAGCCCCGATACGCTGTAACACATTTGAATTGTACAATAATTAGTTATCGATTTTGGAATTCTTGTATATCTTATTCTTTCATCGTAGTTCATAAATTCGCGAGGTTAGGTTTTCTTAGTTTTTTTTTTGTATTACTTTAAATTAAGGTTGATGACTCTATAATTTTTTGAAGTCAAACTTCTTTAAAAAAATTACAGTCACATTTTTCGGTTACGAGCCTTTTCTTGTTTTGATCTTTTTCTTGCTTTCTCACTTTTTTTGAAGCCATTCATAACAAAAATATATAATAACGATAACAATGCTAGTAATAAATCTATTACAATTAATGAAACTATCTAATAATCTTAGTAGTAATAAGGTAAAATGAAATAATTGTATTATTTGTATTCATGTCTATGATAATAAAGCCTTAGTTAAACTTTATTTGACCAATTTCTGTAAAGTTGCATATTGTAGATCATTTTTCGAAGAATAAGGTCATAAAGAAGTTTCAATTCTTACGTGTGTACACTAGTACACACACACATTTTCTTAAATATTTGGTTAGGGAATTCTTGCAGTTAACTCATGTTATTTAACTTTTTACTGTTTATCTTTACTAGGGTTGACTGGCAGACATCGTTCTTTCATCTATCGCTCTATGTATTATGTTATTTGTTTTTCTAAAATATAAATAAATAAAAACTAATGTTGTGGGTTTTAACCCTTCAAATTAGAAAGCTATACGTAGAAATTGGAATAACATAAAATAATTTAATATCAGCGATTGTTAATAAACCTTACATCAAAAACTAAATCAGTATTTTTATAATCTTCGAAAATCATTTTCTAATGGGACTAATTTTCTATGTCACAGGTTAGTAAATAGCATATGATGCAAGAGTCCCGAATTCCATATTATTAGTTGTTAAAGTTACGTAAAACCACTCGAGCGCACAAAGGCCATTTAGGTACAATCCCCGTCGTAAGACATTGGCGGGCAATTGGCATGTACGGCTTCCTTTGATGACGCTGAAAGGTAATTGTAATATTGAGTTTTGCAATTGTTTGTTGTGTACGAACGTCGATTAGATTAAACAAATAAGCGAAATTTTGCCGTGTCAAAGGCCGGCAATACACTGGTAAGCCCCAGGCCTGCTCGTTTGTGTCCTGTCCCATAGAAGAAACATGTGACCTACAGATGTTTTTTTTAAATGATAGGGGGATAAACGGGCCCATGAACACTCATTTTTAGTAGGTGCGTTGCCGTATAAGGGGCGTAGATAGTTTTAGTGGAGACACGGTAACTGTAACTGGTACCTGTAAACTTCTCACTTTGAAATCAATTTTCCTTTTGTTTTTATAATTCAATTTTTTGGTTTGATTTGTTTTTATTTCTTTCGTGTTTGTATTATTTGCCTATATCTAAGTGCTTGTCACATTAAATATTGATTTTTTTTTTGTACCTATGTATCTGTGTGTGGAGCTAATATTTTCCCTCAGAAGTTTAATCTGCAGGCGCTGCCTGGAAAATTGGCAGAATACATACATCTCCCGTAAACAATGCATTGAACATTTCTGTGATTATTCCAAACAATATATCTGGTAACGCTTATATATGAATACATATTATATGTATGCATCAGTAAGTAGTTCATTCAGTATTTGCGTCAAGTCTAGACTCAGCGAGACGCCCTCCATATTTAGTCGTTATTTATTGATTTTCGCTGTGATGTCGTGGTTACATTCGACAAGTAGTAAAGGTGATGTTTGCATATTTAGTAAATTCTTTAAAAATTGCCTAAAAATATTGGTATTAATGATGACGATGTTTATGATTTTTAATCAACTTTAAAACCCCAAGGAGGATGTTATCAGATGGATGATTTATTAATGATCGAGTCCAGTGTGATGTTATTGTAGCAGAGGTCAGGACTTATAAAAGGGAAATTGATGTAATAAACCAAAAAGAGATACTTTGTATATTGAAAAATCTTCAACTAAAATCAAATTTTGCGTCAACAAAAATCTCACGAAATATAGTTTTAATCCCAAAAATATTTATTTATTTACTTCTTATCAATTATTCTTATTTTTAATTTAATTTAATTTACATTTTCTTTTTTCATTACTTACACTGCTAACTTTTACTACTACTATTAGGTATTATTATTATCTGTTTCTACTGAGTATAAGTATTATTAGATTCTTATTTTTTTGGCAACTGAGGCGCAAACTAGCTGCTGTGGTCTCTGGCAGAATGACCAGCGCTGTGGAACAACTCTGCTCTCCAGCATAATGCTGAGCCAGGGCCAATTACAACCACAGCACACACGCATTACACAATTAAACCTTTTCCTCTTTAAAAGAAATTATTATCTCACATTATTTTTTATTATTATTATTTTATGTGTTTTTGTGTGTGTGTGTTTGTTAGTAATAAATGTTATGTCTATGTCTATATTTCGTAGACAGCTTCGTTGGCAGAAATATCTTATTGATTATTGAATGTATATATAGGTGTGGCACTCTAGTCTTCCTGTATTCCATTGTCAGCGCTCGTTTGTTTTAACTATTGGGTCTAATTGGGTGATCCTTGTCAGAAATATGTTCGTTCCATGCCTCGTTAAATCTAGTCATATACCTTTCTATGTTCATCATCGGACGTCGAGGCTGGTGTTTCCATACCAATTCGACTTAGGGTCATTCAAAAAAAAGGCCGACAACCAACTTGCGATTCATCAATACGAGTGTCTATGAGCGGTATCACTTCACACATCAGATGGGAGACTCCTATCAATTTGCGCTGATTAAAAAACATCTCAACTGTTTTTATTTAAATGGAGGTTCGATAAATACAAATACAAAGAATTTCAAGTCATGTAATCATATATATATAATATATTTTTCAAATGTGTGAAATGGTGTGACCAAAGAATTTCGCTTGAAGGTATGTGATAACTGTTAGTTATAAGGACAATGCGCGTGAATTTTTATAGAACTCATTGTGGTAAAACCGGTACAATTTATTTTTATCCTGAACCCGTTACACCAGCTCTAGTGAGATGTATTGACTTGATTACCGGCAGGGTTATACTGAATTATTTATTGTATGATATGAAAAGTCAGTCAGTTTCATTATGTAAATGCCTGGACATATACGAGGTAAATTAGTGTGACATTAATACTATTATTAAGAAAGATAAAAAATAATTTTAGCACTTCAACCTACTTACAATAAAAAAAATATAAATAATTATTGTTTAATTATTCATCTGCATTATAATCGTAATAGTAATTTATTTGTCTACCTACCGCATTGTTAGTATAGATTTTTTTTGTTGTTCTAGGTAAATGGTCTTCACATATAATCAATGTCAATCAATGAAACTAGTTTTGGAAGAGGTAACCGAGGTGTAATTTTTAAAATATTTTTAACTTGTAATTTTAACAATAAAAAAGGCCTAATTGAAAAAAAATACTTCGACTTTATATCACTACCTCTACTTCGTAACACGCGAAAGTACTAGTAGGCGTCACAGGCCTAAACGCACATACCATCCATTCATAACATTAGAAAAATATTATTGGTACTAAACGACTTTAAAAACAATTAATATATAATGTCGCGTTCATAAAAGTAAGTCTCGTCTATGGTATTTTAAAATAAATAGTTATTTAAACTGTAAGGTACGTTTAAGAGATTAAAATTTGCCTACAGTGGTTTATTCTTTACAAAATTTTATAAGACTACAACAAGGCTTAAACACGGTGTATTTTCCTATGTCAAAGCACACACACCCATGCTCACACTCACACATTCACACATACTTTAATGTTTAAGACTTGTCTTTGATTAGTATATAATAAACTTTTTCTGAAAAAAACTGTTTTAAACATGGACCATGGTTCCACTGACTAATTGTTATCTTGTCACCCACTAGTGGAGTGGGTGGAGTGTCAGGACCAGCGATAGATGAATTTCGCCACAACCTAATTTTTTAAATTTTACATTATTTATTTAGTAAGTGACTATTTTGACTAAAAAACAATTTATAGTGTACATTTTTGTCGGAAGAACTAATGCATTGTCCAATTTCTTGGAGTGTACAATTTCAAATCTAATTGTAGCATGGCTTCCGAGTCCATATTTGGCTTCCACGATAGGCCGATAAAGTCGTCGTTCTTCATTCTTCGGTTCAAGGTCTACTGTGATATGTGAAATATCTATTGTAAAAAATAGGTTTATGAAGAGTCATGTGATGTTCAATGATACCGCCCATAGAGACTCACATTGCCAGAGAGAACGCAAGTGCGTTGCCGGCCTCTTATGAAGTAAGAAGGTTCAGAAATAATTCAGCGGGAAGCTGGTTCCACATGCTGGTGTGCGGCAAAAACGCTCTGTTGTGGAACAACGGACTCTGCTTCGACGATGATGAAACTCAACTACATGTATTTATCTGAACAACTCTTCTGAACACTTGCAGTGGTAAATGTGGTAGAAGATACAGAGAGACCCCGCGTCTCTGGGCAACGCCAAGAGATCAAGACGACCGGAAAGTCACTGGTCGTCAAAGCAATTCGTTGACATCGTTTAACTTGATTAAGTCAAGATATCACTGTTAATCGTTCAAACTATATAAAGACCTGTTAAGTGACAACTTTCTGACAACAGAAACAATAATTCAATCAAAAATCTTCAAGAAAAAAATAGGTCCTGTGGGCAATTTGATAACGCAGAAAAGAACGCGACACGACAGCGCGCTTCGTCAGATTGTCATTGGTGAAAAACATCGTCCTAGTCCAATCATATGTCTATGTGACCTCTCCGTTGACCAATCAAAAGAACTCGTGCCATATGGTTTTAAATCGGTGGTCTAAATCCAAAAACTAGGAATGTCTAGTGATAGAAAAAATAACAAGAAACGATACATTCGGACTAACATAATGATACAAATTTGTACGCACTGCTTTTTCGTGATCGCGTGATTGTAAATCATCAAAAGATGGTTATGGTCGGGTATTAAGAATTAAAAGACAAGTTCAAGGTAACGTAATTTGATGATGTTGTGTAAGATTTGTCAGAACCGATGCGATTGTTATGATGTTATGAAATTCTGATGGAACATGTGTTCATTTATTTGTGTGG
The DNA here is from genome assembly GCF_905147105.1 of Pieris brassicae. Lineage (NCBI taxonomy): Eukaryota > Metazoa > Arthropoda > Insecta > Lepidoptera > Pieridae > Pieris > Pieris brassicae. The sequence goes on along the minus strand of NC_059673.1, from coordinate 818,578 downwards.
TTTTATTAAAGTACCAATTTGAAAGGCTTGAGAACGCGCTCGCCAGCTTTGGAGTCCGGCTTTGTTTGTGAAAGCTTTTTACAAATTTAGGTTTATTGAAACTATGGAAAATTTATTTAATTACCTTTCCATTACGATACCTTGACGTTTAAACAAGTTTCTACATATATCTTCGTTTAGTGTACTCTGCCACTCTTTCCCATACAACATCTGCTGTTTCTTTAATTTGGTTTATCCCCTTCCAAGTTGTCTTCCTCTCTTTCGTTTGCTGTAACCTTGGGCACCAGTCTAGTATATTGTGATCCACTTTTCCGTTCCTATTGCATTGCATTTTTAATTAAGTAGACGGTATAAAAAATACGCAGTCTTTAACCATTCTTATCATGTTTCATGATTATACTTTTAGTATTAACACTTAGATATATTAATTTAAACTTGAACTTTGCTATCAATAAAAATAAAATGGCAATTGCAAATATCTTTTCGTTATAATCACATTCAAAATGTTTCATTTACCTTAAAGTATTTTGTTTTTGTATAATCTCCATATAACAGGAATTTTATCTTATAACGCTTACTTGTAGATGGAAACTTGAGACATTCCTTTATTAGCCACGGTTCTGTTGGACATGGTATAATAACATGAAACTATATTCTGTGTACCTGTTAGTTCCACGAGAAATATCTTTATATGTTCCTACTATACTTGGGTTATGTTTCGTAAGCCTAGATGGTATAATTAATTATTCCATAATAATTAATTACTTCCAAACGCCGTTTAAAAACCGTCTAAATAAGCACTTTCCAACTATCTCCTATACATCATAATAGTTATGTGTTCTGATATATTTTTCTTAGTCTGATTAAGATTGCATAATTCTTAATGTAATAAAGAAAAAAAAATAACTATAAGCGCTCTGTAAATTCTATTATTTTTGAGTTGTGTTTTGGGAATTTATTTTTTCAGTAGAAAGCTACCTGTGCAAAATAGAAGAATTGCCGAAATCGCCTGTAGAGCGTACCAATTCTTGAAAGACGGCAACGCACTTGCGAGCCTTCTGGCAATGTGACTGTCCATTTGCGGCGGTATCACTTAACATCAGGTGAGCCTCCTGCCCGTTTGCCTCCTATTACAAAAAAAGACTTCTATTTTTTCCGAGCATATCAACGTAACAGAATGTACTTATATATATATTCTACAAGGATATAATATAATATATACAGTATAAACCCGATTTAACGACAAACCCCCTAAAGAGTCGAAATCACTTGGCTTTTTTTGGTTTAGCTCGTCTTCTATACAATGATACACTCTACAAAGCATTAAACCCATCCTTGACGACAATTAAATAATAAAAAGTACTTTTTCAGTTGCCGAAATTACTTAAAACTACAGAGCCCATATTAAACGCGACTGTCGGCATCATACGTTGGCGAACTTTTTAAGAAATCTGCTATTTTGTATACAAATTGGGATTGCTTTCACGTGCTTTAACACGTAGATGTAATATCTCAAGATATTGTTACGAAGACGGGTCGACTGCAATGTTTCTAGATTTTTTCCACTAGTTAGAGAACTTTTCAGCAAGCTGTAATATGATTTCTGACCGTTTCAGGAGAGGGTCAATCACATATTAGAAAATTGTAATTTTCATAATGTTACCCTAGTTTTCAGGAAGCTGAAACTTTTTTTCAGTCGGTTTCAGAACATGTGTAGTCGAGTAGTGCAGTTTTCAGGAGACCCGTTTTCAGGCGTTTTCAGGCCTAGTTATACCCCTTTGGTGAAGGAATATTCTAGACCGAACTTTCTAGGTGTGAGACAAGGACGAAATGATACGAGAGAGAGAGAGAGAAGATCAGAACTTTCTCGAAACTAGACGAGCACTCTAGAACGCCGTACGACAAGGACGGAGCAACGTGCGAAAGAGACAAAGAGTGCGAACGTTCTAGAATTGTGCAATCGCTACTCAGTAGCAAGCCCGCCTAGAAAGTTCTCGAATATTGTTTAGAATTATTCCCAGGGATATATAAGCGAGCCGAAACGCGACTAGTCACTTGGACTGTCCGGCTGTCTAGCGTAATACAAGTATCGATTACGCGCACTCGGACCCGAGTTCATTATTTTTATCTAACTATCCCGGCTTTTATTGAAAAGCACGTAATAGTTGCCAAGAGGTGCAGTCGCAAATCAGCTGAAGTTACTACTAGGTGACGCCGTTCACCGCCTATCCTGTAGCCTTCGGGATTCGGGAGAAGCGGTGGAGCGCGCCATGTACCGGTAGTTTCGGGTCGTGCGTGACAGCCTCCCGGCTTCTGTTAAAAGTATTTTTAGTGTTTATAACATTTTTAACATGAAGCGCATTCCGCAGATCGGTGAGGAAAAGCGGACCCCCCGCCCGCAGCGCCCACGCTCCCATTCAGGTCGAGCGAAGCCACCTGCGGGAACTGAGGACACCGCCTCCACCGGACCATCACCCCCAGAGTGCGTCACAGCGCACAGCTCAGCCGCAGCCAAGCAGCAAGCTGCGCCAAGCTGTTACAGCTTTGCGGAGCCAGCTTCGCAGCAGCAGAGCCGCAGCCGCTCTATGGAAGTCCCCAGGGACCGTCACCCGTCCCATCAACGACGTGACCTTACACCAGCAGCTCGAAGCAAGAAAACGGTGCGCATAGCAGCACCCCTCCCGCGCCACCCCGCTCAAGAAGCGTCTGTTACTATGTCGGCCGCGACATCGCGCCCCATCTCCGGCATTCACCTTGGCTTGCCCCCGCTACCCCCGCAACGTGCGTCGTCTATCACTGCACCGGGCGCAACCGCATTCCTGAGCGCCGAGATATCGCGCCGTGGCACCGGCGATCACCCTGAGCCACGTGCCCCTCTCTCCCCCCTACCCCCGCAACGAGCGTCTACTACTACGCCGACCGAGACCCCATTCATTAACGCTGAGTCATCGCGTAGCCGTACTGGCGCCGTCATTCATCTAGAGGCGCCCCCCCCCGCTTCCCCGCAATACGCACCTGTCGTGACCTCATTACTAAATCCCGAGATCCCCCTGCCCCCCCCGCAACGCGCGTCTGAAACTGCACCACCCGCGACTACGCTTCTCAGGCCCGAGACATCGCGACTTGGCACAGACGTGCGGGCCATGTGCACAGGTACACACCTACACTCTACGCTGCCTCCACCCAGTGAGTGCTCCGGTATCGACGACATATTGCGTATGCTCGATCGCGATCCGGGTTTCAGTGCCGCGTCCTCGCCGCGGACGGCATTCGAGTCCGACCTGATCTTTCTCGCTCAGTCGGCCGCATGCTCGTTTGCGTCGCGCGGGATGCTGCGCGCTATGGCCCGGTACGCTAAATCGCGGGAAGAGACACTGCGCAATAGCGGCATGCTGGAGTCGCCGCTCACCGAGGCTGAACAGCGGGAGTTGGCGCTGGTCCGCGACGAGTGTCGCTTCCCAGCGCGCACCCCGGCTACCCCTGTGCGCCGGCCGTTCTCAGCGGTGGACCCCGGCTCGGAGGGTGAGTCTGCAGCAAAGCGCCCATGTGCACCGTCGTACGCACCGGGCTTACCTGGCGAACCCCGACTGGCGCCAGGTCGCCGCCTCGACATGGGGCCCTCAGTCCTGCCGCCGTCGGAAACCGATCCGCCGTCTGACACCTCTCCGCCGTCTGTAACCGCTCCGCCACCCGCCGCCCCCTTGGCTGGCAGGGCAGCGAGCGCCATCGCACCCTCCGGTGCTACCGACGCCACATCTTTTGGACCTGATGACCCCGTTGCTCCGGTTGGTGACGGCGCCGCCCCTAGGATGCCGGTGGCACCATCATACGCAGTGATGGTGGCCGCTCCTACAGTTCACGCGCAGCCCCCCAGAGCCCCTGAGGCCCCGAAGAAACCTGCATACCCACCCATTGTCATTGAATGCCTCCCCAATTATGTGCATCATCTGGGGAGGATTAGGCAAATTTTGGGACGCCCCGCTAATACCAGGGCATACGGTAAGGGTTACCGTATTTCTCCCGAGTCAGCTGACGAGTACCGGGTGATCCAGCGTTACCTCTCGGACCTGGAGAAGGAGGACCGCCGGGTCTCCTGGTTTTCGTACTCCATACCAGCAGAGAAAGACCTGAAGGTGGCGATCCGGGGAATCCCGGTCACCACTGACCCCGAAGAACTGGCCCAGGCACTACGAGCCCTCGGGTATGAGCCCGACTACATACGCCCCATTCGTGCCAGGAAGGGCCGACCCGGGTGCATCTTCCTCGCCGTACTGCGGCGCACACCAGACATCACCCCTGCCATCTACGGCATAACCGAGCTGCTGTACATGACGGGGGTTACGATCGAAGCCTGGCGCGGGAAGCAGGGCCCCGCGCAGTGTCACCGCTGCCAGTCGTTCAGGCACTCGTCTGTTAACTGCCACCGTCGGATGGCGTGCGTTCGCTGCGCGGGAGAGCATCGCGCGGCAGACTGCACGCGGCCTAGGGACGTGCCGGCGACTTGCGCTAACTGCGGGGGCTCCCACCCCGCCTGTCACTCGTCTTGCCCGGTCCGTAGGGAGGAGGAACAAAACAGGCGTGCAGGCACATTTGCCAGAACCGCGCCGTCTCGCCCTTTGCGCGGGCGCATCAAGCAACAAGACTCTGTTCCGCAGGCGACTATGGCCGCGACGCCTGCGGTCGCGCCCCCGACGTCCGGCGTCGCTCCTAAAGGCGACGAGGACGTTTTTACCACTGTGCGACGTCGCACGAGACGTGGTGGCCGCAAACGTCGCGCTCCACCCTCGCTGGCCGCTCAGGAAGCAAGCCGCGCTGCCGCAATTCACGCTGTCACCACCGACGTCGCCACCCGCGCCGCCGGAGCCACTCATCCCAGTCAAGCCGCTCAGGCCACTCATGCTGCACAACCGACTGCACCAGCGCCTGAACGTGCCGCCACCGCACCACCACCACCCCGCACGGCACCGCCTCCGCGCTCACGCACCAGGTCCCGTGCGCGTTGGCCTCAAATGGAGGAGGCGCTGTCTGCGGTCGCCAACATTCTCCAGGCCATGCAAGCCGGGGAAAATCCAGCCCCGCTCTTCAGGAGAGCGGCATCGGCCTTCAAAGGCCCAACCCGAGGTCGCAGTCGCAGATAATGGGGGGCCTACGGCTCCTACATTGGAACGCGCGTGGCCTCGCTGGTAAGGCCAACTACCTAAAACACCTTCTCCACTCCCAGGATATCGACGTCGCCCTCGTGAGCGAGACGTTCCTCGCTGAAACAACAAGATTGCGCCTCCCGGGATACGAAGTATATCGCCAACATCATGTCGACTCCAGCGGCCGAGCCTACCGTGGCCTAGCAGTCATGGTGAGGCGCCGCATCCCGCATCGGCTGTTACCTGAGGTGGCTGTCACCGAATGTGCGGCCCTGGGTGTGGAGCTGCAGCTCGCAGGTCGGCCCACGGGCTTCTTCGCGGTCTACGCCCCGCCAAACAACCGATACAATTCCGCCGATATCCGCGCGCTCCTCACCGCCGCCCATCCCTGCGTCATGGCCGGTGACTGGAATGCGAAGCACCCGGCATGGAATTCGCGCGTAGAAAACCCACGGGGTAGACGCCTGCTACACGATGCCGAGACGCTGGATTTTTCAGTGTCCGGCCCGGACATGCCGACGCACTACCCTGACCAGGCCAACCACCGAGAGGACACCTTGGATATCGTGGTACACCAGGGACTGACGTGCCAGATGACACAGGACGTGATCGTTGACGAGTTCCTGTCCGATCACCTCCCCGTGGTGGTCACCCTACTGGACGCCGCGCCAAAAATGGCGCCACGAACGCCGCCTCGTCGGAGGTGCATCGACTGGAGGGTCTTCGAGCGGGCCCTCGACGAAGCACCACAGCCGCGCCCACCTGACACCCCAGCGTCCATAAACGAATCCGCTACCTCTTTCACTGTATTGTTACAGAGCGCACTCGCAGCTGCTACCACCGAGCGCCCTCTACCGACGACGTACACACAGCTGCCGCCTCGTTTGCTGGCGCTCATCCGCCGCAAACGCGCACTACGAAGACGCTGGCAACTGACCCGCTGTCCGCGCATGCGCGCAGAATTGCGCGCCGTAGCCGAACGGGTCAAAACCGCGCTCAACGATCACGCCACCGAGTCATGGGAGCGTGGCCTAGACGAGGCCTCCACAGATTGGGTACGCCTGCACCGCCTTTGCAGGCGCCTCAATGGTGCAGCCGACCCCATTCGCCCGTTACGACACCCAGACGGCACACTGCGCTACGACGCCGAGGGCCGCGCCGAGCTGTTCGCGGACCACCTACAACGGCAGTTCTCCCCTAATCCTGCGGAGGACCCAGCACGCGCATTAGAGGTCGAGACTGCCGTCGCTGAGCAGCTTGGCGCCCCTCCTCCGGCAGACGAAGAGGTGCTGTTCTTCTCGCCGAGCGCCGTAAAGAAACACGCAGCGAGGCTCAAGCTCAGGAAGGCTCCCGGCCCGGACGGTATCACCAACGCAGCTCTGCGTCACCTGCCCCATCGTGCGGTGGTGACGCTTATGCGTCTTTATAATGCGATCCTCCGGACCGCACACTTTCCCGATCCCTGGAAAGAGGCTCAAGTCATCATGTTGCCCAAGAAGGGCAAGAGCGTCTTCGACCCGGCTAGCTATCGCCCAATTTCGCTACTCGCCACGCAGTCCAAGCTGTTCGAGGCCATGCTGCTGCCGACAATCAGGCGGCACTTTACACCCCGGCCCGAACAGTTTGGATTCCGTAGTGAACACTCCACCACCCTCCAGCTGTCGAGAGTACTACACGATATCACCGCCGCCCTTAACAAAAAAGAGGTGGCGGCTGCGGTATTCCTCGACATGGAGAAAGCCTTTGACCGGGTCTGGCACGCGGGACTAGTGTGCAGGCTCCTCGACTCTGACATACCGCGGCGCGTGGTGGCAATTATTCGCTCCTTCCTCCTCAACCGGCGTTTCCACGTCTCAGTCGAAGGGGCGAAATCGAGTTGTCGTCCGATCGCCGCGGGTGTCCCCCAGGGCAGTTGCTTGTCGCCGAGCTTGTACTCAATTTACACTAATGATGTTCCAGTAGCAGCGGGGTGTGCGGTGTCACTGTTTGCGGACGACACTGCCTACGTCGCAACGTCTCTCAACGCGCGCCACGCAGCCGTCAAACTGCAGAGGTCGCTGGACGCCCTTCCCGCGTGGCTGGCAGAGCGGCGCTTAACCGCCAATGCCGCCAAGACACAGGCCATAGTCTTCGGCTGGCGACAACTCCCGCCGCCACTCCATCTACAAGGGGTCGAGGTCCAGTGGCGCCCCAAAGCGACCTACCTAGGCGTTACACTGGATCGAGGCCTCACAATGCGGCATCATATCGCTGCAGCTACGGGCCGCGCAAAGGCGGCTGCCGCCAGATTGCGCCCCGTACTTCAGTCATCACTACCAATAAAGCGGAAACTGGCGCTGTACAAACTCTATGTTCGTCCTCACCTTACGTACGCGGCGCCCGCGTGGTATGCGCTTGCGGCCGAGACGCATCGACGTCGGTTGCGGGCCGTGCAGAGCACCACACTACGGCGTATCGTCGACGCGCCGCGCTACGTAAGGAACTCCACAATCCATCGAGACCTAAAACAGGAGAGCCTGGACAGCTTCATCAAAGCGCTGGCGAGGCGAGTGTTTGAGCGTGCGGACGCCTCCGGCTTCCAGCACCTCCAGCATCTCGCCCCGCATCACACCAGGCCACCCGACCACCGCCGAGCCTTCCCGCGCGAGTTAGTGCGCGCGGAGGATATTGATACCGCTTGAAGGTCCAGTTTTCGACCCGAGTACATCTAAAAACAAATGGGCTGGGAACCTCCTGCCGGCAAATCGGCGCGCTCAATGGACTTCGTCCGCAGGTCCCTCGCTGGGCTTCCCTCGGGTTTACCGGGGGTCTCACCCGGTGTGGTCTGACCGCGAGTCCGGCGCGCGCCGCACCCCCCATTACCACCGCCGCGGGGGCTTCCCAGCCCCACTGACAAACATCTACACCAGCGAGTGCTGCGTGAGCGAGGACGCTCCGCAGCACCTACGAGACCTAGTGCCGCTCCAGGCCCAACACAAAGACCGCCCCGTCGTTGAGCGGGGCGCGAACAGATACCCCCCGCAAGCTCTTGGGCGTAACGGGGCTCCCGGCGCCACCCGCGGGTGCAAGCGCGGAAGAAAGCAAAGAGACTAGTCACTTAGTTTTGAATGCGATTACAAGAGCGAAACACCGAAGCGATAAAAGTGAATATAAGTGAATATAAGTGATAAAGTACTGTGTGAAGTGTGCATAAGTGAAGTAATAAGTGATTGTTTTTGTGTGCTATAAGTGCATTTCTGCTATTAATTTGTGCCCATAAATTCCTCATTTGATTTACCAATAAATAAACCCTTGAAGAAATCCACGGCATTTTCTATCCGATCCCCTAGCTCGTAACATTTTGGTGTCAGAAGTGGGATAGAAAAATGCCAATTACTCCAAGGGAGAATCAAGAGGAGTCTGTGGCAGAGTCTTCAGCTGCGGAGGGAGTGCAGACAAGGGCACAATCAGCACGCGACGCCGCCCGGCGACAAAGTTTCGATGCGAACCGCGGGATGGGTGAAAGTAACGATGGCAACATCCTCCTTGCTCTGCAGCAAATGATGGAAGCACAGGCACGCCGTCAAGAAGAACAAACACGACAAATGATGGAAGAGCAGGCACGCCGTCAGGAAGAACAGGCACGCCGTCAGGAAGAACAGGCACGCCGTCAGGAAGAACAGACACGCCAAATGATTGAAGAACAGGCACGCCGTCAGGAAGAACAGACACGCCAAATGATTGAAGAACAGACACGCCGGCAAGAAGAACAGGCATGCCGTCAGGAAGAACAGGCACGCCGTCAAGAAGAACAGGCACGCCGTCAGGAAGAACAGACAAAACAAATGATGGAAGAACAGGCACGCCGTCAAGAAGAACAGGCACGCCGTCAAGACGAACATACACGCCAAATGATGGAAGAACAGGCTCAGACACGTCGCATGATAGAGGAGCAGGCACGACGTCAAGAGGAGCAGGCTCGCCGTATAGGAGAAAAACTTTGTGACCTGAAAATACAGGTAGATGAAAAGATCGAGAATTTGGAATCTAATATGGATTGTAAGCTATCCAAGCAGGATAAACGTATCCTTGGAATAGAAAATGAAATCCAATGCCTGAAGACCACTGGTGTTGTCACGACTGTTGCACCACCTGGATATCTGAAAGTGCCTCCCTTTGATGGTACATCTTCTTGGGGCGCGTACAAGCTGCAGTTTGAGACTGTAGCAGAGTCAAACGGGTGGACTGACGATCAAGCTGTTACCGCCCTTATTCTGGGACTGCGAGACGAAGCCCTCTCCATATTAGATACCAAGAAAGGTAAGGTGACGTTGAAGCAACTGCTAGATGCCCTGGAATCACGGTATGGAGACGCACATTTAGAGCACGTTTACAGGGCTCAATTGAAAGATAGAATACAGCAGACAAATGAAAGTTTGCAAAAATGGGGACTTGAAATAGAGAAGCTGGTAAGGAAGGCCTACGCATCCTCACCAGATGTTGCAGACAAGATGCTGGTTCAAGCTTTTGTCGACGGTATTCGAGACCGTGAAATTCGAATGGCTGTGAACCTCGGTCACCATAAGGAACTTAAGGATGCTCTTGCCCATGCGTTGGAGGTGGAAGCATTTTGCAAGGATCATCGACCTAACCGCATTAGGGCTGTCACGGAAAAACCAAGTACCCAACGTGGACCCACCTGTTACCTCTGTGGGGAAATAGGGCATATGAGGTTTTCATGCCCTAAAAAAGATCTCAGAGGCGAAATAAAGACTAGACGTGGGGATCCGGAAGCAGCGGGTGTGACTGCCGCTGAACAGCGGCAGGGAAACGAGTAGAAGCCAGGACCACGGGGCGGGTGCTGGCCGGTTCTGTAAGGAAGGCCCCAAAAGTTATGATCACTCAAACTCAGGATGGGAATACCATTGTTATCGACGGAGAAGTAAACGGATGTAGGTGTGAGTTAACCCTTGATACTGGAGCTTCCCGGACAGTAATTAGATACCAACTTCTGAAGTCATTTTACAAAAGCCTTTCTGGTGGAAATGTAGAGCTCCTTACAGCTACTGGTCAGCACATAACCGTTCGAGGGGAAGGTATCGCTACCTTCAAGATTGGGGGAAGATCATACAGACATAAGGTGGTTATTGCTGACATCGTGGATGACTGTATTATCGGTTTAGACTTCATGAAGCATTACAACTGTAAGATTGACTTGAAGAACGGCACGTTCAAGTGTAGAGATGAGGTAGTTTCTCTAAAAGGTAATACATTGAAGGGTGGGTATGACGTCTATAGATCCATCACTGAAAATAGTACAGTCAGTAAACAACGAGATATAGTTCAAGAAGTATTAAAGGACTGTAAGGTAACCTTGTCAAAAGAAGAAATGTTGAAAGCAAAGGAACTATTGAAGTCATTTTCAGACATGTTTGCTACACACGATGGAGATCTAGGCAGGACAGGTGTAGTTAAACATCGAATTGAGACTGGAACCGAAGCACCGATACGTTTGCGACCGCGACGAGTACCTGTCGCATATGAAAAGAATATAGACAAGATGATTGCGGAAATGTCAAATCATAATGTCATTGAATCATCTTCCAGCCCTTGGTGCTCTCCAGTAGTTTTAGTCAAGAAAAAGGATAACAGTTTAAGGTTCTGCGTCGACTACCGTCGTCTTAACGATATCACAAAGAAGGACAGTTATCCCTTACCTAGAATAGATGACACCTTGGATACCTTAAGTGGGGCAAAATGGTTTACAACTTTAGACTTGAAAAGTGGGTACTGGCAGGTGGAGATAGACCCAAGTCATAAAGAGAAGACAGCGTTCTCAACTGGAAAAGGACTATGGCAGTTTAAAGTTATGCCGTTTGGGCTTTGCAATGCGCCTGCTACCTTTGAAAGACTAATGGAGAAAGTACTGTCAGGACTGATAGGACAAGCCTGCTTAGTGTACTTGGATGATGTAGTCATCATTGGGAGAAATTTTGAAGATCATATACGGAATCTGCAACGGGTGCTCACCAGACTCCATAAAGCCAACCTGAAATTAAGTCCAAAGAAATGTTTATTTTTTAAAAGAGAAGTGAGCTACTTGGGTCACATTATATCGCAGGACGGAGTTCGAACAGATCCCGAGAAGATAGTTGCGGTGAAGGAATGGCCAGTACCTAAAGATAAAACTGAAGTCCGTGCTTTCTTAGGCTTATGTTCTTACTACCGAAGATTCGTGAAAAATTTCGCGGATATTGCAAAACCTCTTCACAGACTCACCGAAGAGAAGAGAAAATTCACATGGGATGGAGAGTGTGAAGTTGCATTTAATGAGCTCAAGAACCGACTATGTGAGACTCCGATACTAGGCTACCCGGACCATGATGGCGAATATGTGGTAGATACAGATGCCAGTGGAATTGGCATCGGAGGTGTACTATCACAGGTAAAAGGTGAGCGCGAGGAAGTAATAGCCTACTTCAGCAAGTCGTTATCGAAACCAGAACGAAACTACTGTGTCACTCGGAGGGAACTACTGGCTGTTGTGAAGACGCTGCAGCATTTCAGTAAATACTTACTAGGTCGCAAGTTCCGTCTTAGAACAGATCATGCTGCATTAAAATGGCTACTTCAGTTCAAGAACCCAGAAGGACAAGTGGCTCGATGGATCGAACAATTGCAAGAGTATGACTTTGCTACTGAACATCGCAAGGGTAGAGCGCACGGGAACGCAGATGCATTGTCTCGTAGGCCATGTGAGGAAGACTGTAAACATTGTACAAGACACGAAGGTAGAGAGGTTGCCAATGTGAGGATACTCAGAACGGATACCATTAGTCCAGATTGGTGTGGTAAATTAATTCAGGAAGAGCAACAACAAGACTCTGACATTAAACCAATTCTGGACTGGATGAAATCTTCAGCTATAAAGCCGCGATGGAATGATGTTGCATCTACTAGCACCACGACCAAGAGTTACTGGGCTCAATGGGATAGCTTAATTCTCCATAATGGGGTGTTATGTCGTAAATGGGAAAACGCTCGTGGGGATGCATCTCATCTACAGTTAGTTGTGCCAAGAGCCAAGATTCGCAACATATTGGAAATGTTTCATGACGGCTCATCAGGCGGACACTTAGGTGTAAAAAGGACTCTTTTGAAAATTAAAGAGAGATTTTATTGGATACATTGCCGCGAAGATGTAGAAGACTGGATTCGGAAATGTAAAGCTTGTGCAGCTGTTAAAGGCCCACAGTCGAGAACTAGAGCGAGTATGAAGAAATACAATGTCGGAGCTCCATGGGAGAGGATAGCAGTTGACATAGCTGGACCATTTCCGTTAACAGAAAAAGGAAATAAGTACATCATGGTTGTTATGGATTATTTTACGAAGTGGCCCGAAGTATTCCCTATTCCCAATCAAGAGGCAGTTACAGTAGCTGAGATACTTGTAAATGACGTATTCTCTAGATTTGGAGTACCTTTGGAAATGCACAGTGATCAGGGAAGAAATTTTGAGTCTCTACTATTTCAAGAATTGTGCCGATTAATGGGAATTCATAAGACGCGGACTACTCCATATCACCCACAGTCAGATGGAATGGTGGAACGCTTCAATCAAACCTTGGAAAGGCACTTGGCAAAACTGGTGGACAACCATCAAAAAGACTGGGACAAGTATATTCCATTATTTCTAATGTCATACCGGTCTGCGGTTCATGAAACCACAAATGTTACTCCTGCTTTAGCCATGTTTGGGAGACAACTTAGATTACCAGCGGATATTGTAACTGGGCGACCACCTGACACACCGGAGAGTGTTACAGAATATGCTGCGGATCTGCGTAATAAACTAGACGAAATCCATGAACACGTACGTGCATCGCAAAGTAAAATAAGTGAGACTACGAAGATTAGGTATGACAGAAAGACGAATCACATAGAATTTAAAGAAGGCTCGCAAGTATGGCTCCATAACCCAACAAAACGAAAAGGCAAATCACCAAAGCTTCAAGCTGACTGGGACGGTCCATACACGATAGTCACGAAGATAAATGACGTTACCTATCGCATAAAGAAAATGGGTGGTTTAAGGAGCAAACCGAAAGTCGTTCACATAAATCGATTGGCTCCCTATAAAGGATGTAATGATGCTCGGGACGAGCATGTCTAAGGAAGGGGTAGTGTTACGAAGACGGGTCGACTGCAATGTTTCTAGATTTTTTCCACTAGTTAGAGAACTTTTCAGCAAGCTGTAATATGATTTCTGACCGTTTCAGGAGAGGGTCAATCACATATTAGAAAATTGTAATTTTCATAATGTTACCCTAGTTTTCAGGAAGCTGAAACTTTTTTTCAGTCGGTTTCAGAACATGTGTAGTCGAGTAGTGCAGTTTTCAGGAGACCCGTTTTCAGGCGTTTTCAGGCCTAGTTATACCCCTTTGGTGAAGGAATATTCTAGACCGAACTTTCTAGGTGTGAGACAAGGACGAAATGATACGAGAGAGAGAGAGAGAAGATCAGAACTTTCTCGAAACTAGACGAGCACTCTAGAACGCCGTACGACAAGGACGGAGCAACGTGCGAAAGAGACAAAGAGTGCGAACGTTCTAGAATTGTGCAATCGCTACTCAGTAGCAAGCCCGCCTAGAAAGTTCTCGAATATTGTTTAGAATTATTCCCAGGGATATATAAGCGAGCCGAAACGCGACTAGTCACTTAGTTTTGAATGCGATTACAAGAGCGAAACACCGAAGCGATAAAAGTGAATATAAGTGAATATAAGTGATAAAGTACTGTGTGAAGTGTGCATAAGTGAAGTAATAAGTGATTGTTTTTGTGTGCTATAAGTGCATTTCTGCTATTAATTTGTGCCCATAAATTCCTCATTTGATTTACCAATAAATAAACCCTTGAAGAAATCCACGGCATTTTCTATCCGATCCCCTAGCTCGTAACAATATAATAAGTAACAAAATACAATAAAATTACTCGTACATCAAAAGACATCAGACGAAAATAACAGGCTTTACGCAATAGCGTTCAAATAAGAATGTTTTGTATGTAATTACTAACACTAGTCTGATATAAACATTTACTTTTTCTAATATAGATTTCTCTTATTTTCATTTGTACTCTTTGTAACATATGAACAATCCCTTGAGTGTCAATATAGAGTTTACATAGTACATATATGTCCTTCGCAAGTATACAATATCTGTATCTAATCACATTTTTCAAAGCAAAAGCTCAAATGTCGTAATAAGAACATTTATTCCTGTACGGTTCCTGGGTCAACGGGATGCTTCAAATAATAGAGATTTATTGATTTACTCTATATTTACCACTCGCGTGTTACAATAGAATATGAGCGAAATAATGACGTGCTAATTGCTATATACCGAATGAATACAATTTAACAGTCAAAGAGAGTGCCTACGTCTGGCTATGCTCTCGGGGTGTAACTCCGACGATTTGGGAAATCGTCACGCTTATAAGTGATCGAAATGTACATCCATGGCACGTACAAACATAGGAATTTGTCAAGCTTGTAAACGAGCAAGAATGTACGAACCTTGGCACGTACATAGGGATCATCACGCTTATAATTCTAAGATAGCCTGAGTGAGCAAAATGTACAGCTTTGGCTCGTACATACTCCCCCAGGCAAAAAGTGCAAGATGAATATGTAGTGCTTTACAAGATGAATCCATTACGTGCTTAATAGTCTCTAGGAGGTACTTAAAGTCTCTAAACTTATGCTAACACTTCCTACACCAATCCACGGCACTATCACTAACACTAAGACCTATCGGAGTCCGGTCCCGGGTGGGTTCTGTAGAGCCCATTGCGAGACTGGCTGCCACTGCTGCTGCCAATGCCGCTATCGACGTCTCCTGCTGCCCATCAATTGTTTTCTGTATTGGAATTGTTGCTTGGCCAGATGGTATCTGCTGGACAGGTGCTACCGTACCTGCTCGACGAAACCTCCGCAACAATAGAATCGCTCCTACCACGACGAAGATGCCCAAAATAGAGTATAAGGCAATATACTGATGTACGTCGTGAAATGTCACACTACTAATTATGGGAGCCTCCTTTCGCATATCTTCCAGATCCGTGCCTATTTTATCAAGACTATTAATTGTGTAGTTGTTTTTTGAATTTTCAATAACATCCGAGGATAAGGACACATTTATCATATTATTAATTGAATCCATATAAGGCGAATAAACCATTGGTCCAGTCTTGAGCACATTCTGATACTCGTTATGAGCATAAATGACACCTTTCTTGTTGCGTAACATGCAACCATGACCTATGCTTATTAATCCAGTCGTATTTAATTGTTCTGCAGAAATTTGATCGCCACACATAATATGTAATGGACACCGATCACAACAAAAGTATAAATATGTATTCTTTTTATTCAGGTCAATCCACTCGTTATCGCATGGCATTTTCTCAAACTGACATTGCTTTTTCATTCCTGTCTTACATAAGCTATCTTCTGGTTTCATATTATAAAACAGTTTAGGTAGGTTACAATAATAAATATCGGAATAATAATCACAACTTGATAGCAATTCATTTTCTGACATCTGTATGTATGAATTTTTTTCTTTGTTTATTGCGACGAGATCTGAAATAGGGACAATTTTGACCATCGTAAGTGCGTCACTCTTATAAGGAACAGAAATCACATTATAGATTTCAAAACCATCTCGGCTGACAAGCGGAACCGAGATTTCCAATATTAATTGCTCATAAAGCATCCTTGCCTTAACTCTTAAAAATTTATATATATTGCCAAATTGTTTTTGACTATTATTAATTGGCAAAGAAAGATCTGTTGAAATATGATTGGATATTATATTTAATTCCCTGCGTAATTGTTCCGACGAAATAAGGTGAAAATTAAATCGACCATGGTAAATATCGGTGATGGTGTCAATCAGATACTCCTGCATATTCCTTAAATTAGCAAGTACGTTTGTTGCTGAAATGCTGTCAAGAGTAAACTGAGTAATGCGCTCTAGTCTATTGATTTCAGTGACTTGAGTAGTAATTGCCTTCTTAACTTCATTTGCGTGTCGATTTATTAATTTTCGTAAATTATAATTTTCTTCCTCTGACCGCTTCATGAGATTGTACTCTGCTTCCAGAACTGATGTCTGATTTTTCCACAGGTTTGCCAAATGCTGCTCATTCTCTTTAACTAAAGAGATATCCTTTTGATATTGTTCAGCGAATGATTCGTCCAATACTCCGAATAAGGAGTGTGCCGCGTATCCGACACCGTTGATAAGGCCGCGCCGACGCCGCTTCGAGCGCGTGCCCGGGTGCTGCGTAAGCAACACCTGATCGTAGTATTTGAGTTCCTCGAAGCTATGACGTAATTGATTCATAGTAATTTCGCAATGTGTTTTTTCATCGAGGGCAGAACACATGCCTTGTAAAGTTTTATAATATTGTTCGAATGCCTTTTCACCTTCCCAATAGGGTTTCATCTCATAGTAGACAACGATTCTCCATTTTTCCTGAATTAATTGCATATTACTTATTTTGTCTAAGTATAACCCCTTATTATTGTTGAATGTACTTATATTATAATTTTCCGGATGCGTAGCTGATACGTATGTTAAAAAAAATATAAACGAAAGCATTATCGCTAAAACGTTACCGAGACCCTTTCGTAGTATGGGCCGTGGTTTTGCAGATATGTTTGATTCGTTTTCGGCTGCTTCTTTACTGCTGTTCTGCACTGGCAAGGGACTTAATTTGACAATTGGCCGTTTGATTACTCCGTTCTTTGTCTTTAGCGAAACTACTCTGACGATATTATCAGTGCCTGGATGTAATTCTACAACTCTGCCCATAGCCCATTTTCCGGGAGGAATATTCGCGTCGTGAATAGCGACCAAGTCTTGTAATTTTAAGTTTTCTCGTGGTTTTTGCCATTTACTTCGAGATGTCAATGTAGGCAAGTATTCCGATTGCCACCTCTTCCATATGTCTTGGAAAGTTTTCTCCACTAAGTACCATCTCGTTCTTAAGTCATTTTCGGTGGGCAATAATGAAAGTGTAGGGCCCCCAGTTAAGAAATGAGCTGGTGTTAGAAAATTAATATCCTCCGGATCTTCTGAAATTGGACATAGAGGCCTAGTATTTAAACAGGTTTCTAACTGCGCTACGAGTGTCGAAAGTTCTTCATATGTGAATTTTTGATCCCCGATTACCTTCTTTGTATGAGCCTTTAAGCTTTTAACAGCTGCTTCCCATAATCCGCCAGCAGAGGGCCATGCAGGTGCATTGAAATGCCAGTTTATTTCCATATCCGTAATTGTGGTGGCAAATTGTTCTTCTGCGAATACTCGTTTTAATTCGTCATACCCGGAGTCAAGTACACGATTGGCACCAATAAAATTTGTGCCATTATCACTATAAATATGTTCCGGAGTCCCTCTTCGGGCCGCCATTCTTTTCAATGCTGCTAAAAAGGCCGAGGTGGTTAAATCAGATACTACTTCTAAATGCACTGCCTTTGTAGCCATGCATATAAATACGGCTATGTAACCTTTTGTGCACTTGATTCCTCGTCCTTTGCTACTTTTTATTAGGATATATCCCGTGAAGTCAACTCCAGTATGCTTAAAGGGTCGCGCCGGATTACACCGAGCTTCGGGCAAGTCGCCCATTATTTGATATTGCATCCGAGGGTTGTTTTTAACACATGTTACACATAATCTCAATTGCCTCTTTACTGCTCTATTACCGCCCACAATCCAGTACTTCTGTCTGATAAGTGATAATGTTAGGCGAGGGCCGCCATGAAAGGTAAGCTTATGCGCTTGGTCTATTATTAAGTCAGTCAGCCTACCAGTATGTGAAATTATAATGGGATGTTGCATGTCTTTACTAATGAAGGCATTTCGCAACCTTCCCCCCACACGAAGAAGGCCATCCTGTCCAAGATATGGATTCAATGCAATTAGTGTACTTTTATTAATGCTCTCCTTTCTTCTCAACTTTTCTATCTCATAGAAGAAGTCGTCTTCTTGTACGTTGCGAATTATCTTCCGTTTCGCTTGCTTGACTTCAGCTAATGTAAGGTATCGTTCCCTTTTATCCTTATTTCTTGGTAAAAGCCGTAATATCCAAGCAACTATCCTGATTGCCCGTGAGAAACTACTGCAGTTTTGTATTATTCCCTTTACTGTGTTATCTGTACCTTGTACTATATTAACTAAATATTGATTTTTTTTCTTCTTCCTTCGTAAAATATGACTGAGTTTCCTTGTCATTCCTATATAAAGGAAGCCATGATGGACCATTCCACCATAAAGAGTGCATTTCAAGTTGTTTGACGGAAATACCACGACTGGCGCAGTCTGCGGGGTTTTCCTCTGATTTAACATAGCGCCACGTGTTTGACGGCATATCTTGAACAATTTGCTTGACTCTGTTGCTTACAAATGGCTTCCATTTCTCAGGCTGTCCCTGTATCCACCCCAAGGTTACCATGGAATCCGTCCAACCGTAACATTTAATTTTATTATACCCTAAACATGCTTTAACTTTATTAAACAGCTTTGTTAATAAAACCGCTCCACATAATTCACCTCTCGGAATAGAGATTTTTCCTTTAACGGGTACCAATTTTGTTTTGGCTGCCACCAATGAAACCTTGTTGTTTATTCGACAGTAAATAACTGCGGCATATGCTTTATTTGATGCATCACAAAATCCATGTAGCTCTAATGTGCTGTCCGGACTAGTTTGCAACCACCTCGGGATCCTTATTTTAGAAATACTTAGTTCTATTTCTTCTTTAAATTGCTTCCATTTTTTCAAAATAGAAGTAGGGATTTGATCATCCCACTTAATGTTTTGCTTCCATACTTCTTGAAAAATTATTTTCATAGCTGTAATTGCAGGAGCTAACCAACCCAGTGGGTCAAACAGCTTCGATATATCTGATAGAAGCGCTCTTTTGGTCGTCTTATTCGAGAAATCAAATGACGATTGAAACATAAAGCAGTCTTCTTTCGGGTTCCAGTATACCCCTAATGTTTTTGAAATAAGATCTCCTTTAAACGTAAATATTTGCTGGTTTTGATCTCGGTTAATTTTTTCCGAAATCTCTTTCAGTATTCTTGGTTCATTGGAAGCCCATTTTCTTAAAGTAAAACCCCCTGACTGCAACAAATCCTGTAACTCCGTTACCATGCTGCATCCTTCTTCTATAGAATGGGCCCCATATATTAAGTCATCTGTATAAAATGCCTGCTCTGTGATTTCCGCTGCCCGTGGAAACCGAGGTCTTTCATCCGTAGCTAGCTGTTTTAAAGTCATCATGGCTAAAAAGGGCGCCGCTTTTGTGCCATACGTTACGGTTGTCAATTCATATTCCTGTAACGGTCGACCTTGTGAATTTCGCCAAATAATTCTTTGCATTTTCCGATCGCACTCAAAAATGTCAATATTTCTAAACATTTTCTCCACGTCTGCGGTGTATACATATCGGAATCTTCTCCACTTTAATATAAGGGATTGTAAGTCTTGTTGTAGGTTGGGACCTGTATACATTACGTCGTTTAAACTAAGTCCCGTTGATGTCTTTGCTGATCCATTGAATACAACACGCAGCTTTGTAGTTTCCGAATGTTCCCGGGTAACACAATGATGAGGTAAGTAATACCCAATCTCCGGACCCTTGTTTTCTATGAAAGACATATGCCCTAAGTCTTTATACTCATTTATAAAATCCTTATATTGCCTTGCAGTTTTTGGCTGTTTCGCTAATTTCCGTTCCAGGCTGTGAAATTGTGCTACCGCCATTGGTTTGGACAGACCTAAACTTTCCTTAAAATTATCTTTTAGCGGAAGTCGAACCTTGTACTTTCCATTTGCTTGGCGCAGTGTTGTTTTCTTATACAACTCAAGACAATATTGGTCTTCAGAGGACACGACGGATGGGGACTCTTCAATGTCTTCTATTTCCCAAAATTTCTGTAAATCTTCAGTGTTATTTAGTATTATGTTGCATTGATATGACTTAAGTTTTCCACATAAGATCCATCCAAATCGTGTCTGTTGTGCTATTGGTTGTGAAAGATTTTCCCCTCTTAATATTCCACTCATCATAATTTGGGCGTAGACATCGGCCCCAAATAATATGTCTACTTGACTACTTCTGTTAAATTCGGGATCTGCCAATTCGATGTCTTTGATATATGGCCATGACGGCATATTAAAGGAGTTATTTGGCAATTTGTGTACTAAATTATTCATGATAAAAACTCTTGTTTTTAATGTATAGTTAGTATGGATAGAAGTACAGGTCAGTGTAACCTGACCCTTGATTCGTTGTGTGTTTTCCCCCACTCCTGAGATAACACCATTGCAGCCTTCCCTCTTTAGTTTCAACAACTGTGCTGCCTTTTCGCTAATTATTGATATTTGAGACCCCTGGTCAATAAGTGCGCGCATGAGGTAAGGCTTTCCATTAACCCCTAACACTTTAATTTTTGCGGTAGCTAAGAGGACTTCTGAAAAATCCTTAGATGCCGTATGTACCCTTTTTGAATGCTCCCTCGTATAATTACTATTTTGATATTGAAGCCTGTTTGTAGACGGGCGATTAGGTGAATTCGAACTATTTAATGCATTATGTAACCTTGTATTATGCTTCTGATAACAAACTCTGCATCTGATTTGTGAAACACAATCCTTGACATCGTGGTCACATAAACAATTAGTACATATCTGTAATGCTAAAACTGTATCAAGCCTTTCTCTATGATTCATAGCTATAAAAGATTTACAATTAAACGTGACATGATTAGCTGTTTTGCATATTTTACAGTACGTGTTTTTAACAATATTGTCATGGCCTCGATTACTCACTTGCGATGACACGAATTTATTGTTGATCGGCTTATTATTAGACCGATATTGATGTTTTGTAACAAGACTCTGCTGAGGTTTGTTGCTTGTTGTTTCCAAGGCAGTAAATGTTTTTTCCAGGAAATCAATTAAATCTTTAAGCACTGGTAACTCTTTTGGATGCTTTAGTGATGCAATATATGCTTGATAGGTGTCGTAATCTAGTTTTTGAGACAGAATATGAACTATAATGGTATCCCAATGCTCTACACAAATCCCCAAATTTTTGAGCCCATTCAAGCATTCCAAAGTGACATCGTGAAGTCTTTTAATTTGCCCCAGGTTGTCCTTTTCAATCTTTGGAAGCTGCATAAAACTATTTAGATACGATGTTAAAATATGTTTTTTGTTGTCATATCTATTTGTGATAATTTTCCAACATGCGTCATAATTCTCGTTGCTAACTTGCAATTGATTTATAAGCCTCTCTGGTTCCTCTCTTAATTTTGATTTTAAATATTGCATTTTTTCTGCGTTAGAGAGGGTTGAATTTTTGTGGATAACTTGTTCAAATAAGTCCCGGAATGATACCCATTTTTCAAAACTGCCGTTAAATATAGGTATTTCTATACGGGGAGTTAATTTTTCATTTGGAGTGATAGAGTGCAATTTGTTATTTATCTCCTTCCTTTTGCGCCTATATATGGCTCCCTGTTCGTAATATTTTTCTTGATATTCGGGGAAAGTTCCCGCGAGCTCGGCGTCTATTTCTATGTGATTATTATAAATCGCGTCCCAACGCGACCTCATTTCCTCTAATTCTGCCACGAGTTCCCATTTTTCCGTAATGGAGTCTATATCACATTCAATTGAACGGTGATCGGAGGACCTAAAAAATGCCTCCTGCTTGCAGAGCAGATCCTTAATCCTTTGGGAATACCCCTTCTGCTTGATAGTATTAATACCAAACCCTTGTTGTTGCTGGGCCGATTCTTGTCTTTCAGACGTTCCTTGCTCCTCGAACTCGCTAACGCTAGTGCTGGCCTTAGGCTTTTCCATTCTTAGTAAAATGTCCTGGTAGGCCTGACTCAATGTTTCCTTTATTGAGTGGTATGATCCCTGGCTTTGTTCATATTCCATTTCCTGAAAGTACTTATGATCCTGGCTATATTCTATAAGCATACGGTCATGGTTGCATTGAAATTTGTTCCATAATTCCTCCAAATGCAACAGTCGACTTTGAAAGTAGTCGGGATTTCTTTTTCTATCTGCTCCGTCCTTTTTGTAGTTATTTGTTAATTTCTGAATATCCCCCCATACTCTTAGTTGGTCTTGGTATAATTTATCCATAATGATTTATTGTATCCAATAAGATGCCCCAGTCAACAATAAATGTTGTTTAAAAGTGCTGTATAACGTGCCCCTATTCGAAAGGGATTGCAGTTATTATGCTATAAATCTAATATTTATCAAATTTTATGCGCTCAAACAATTGGAAAGGACTTACTGTACCGACCGCTGTCGCTTGCCTCTCTATGTTGCGCTTGACGTCCGTCGCCTTGTTCTCGGTTGAAAGGACGCCGATATATATTGATCCGTCTGGATTCTTGAAAAAGTTGGGAGAGGGCTTACTGCAGTTTACCTCTCTCCGTTGAAGATTGACGTCCGTCGCCTTGTTCTAGGTTGAAAGGACGCCGATATATTTGGACTAGTCTGGATCCTTGAAAACGTTGCTCTCCTCTTTTCTATTGATGCGGATGATGGTATTTGATTTGCTTGATGACCCAACGAACCAGCAGTGGGATGTTTTTCCACGGCGCCGATCTTCAGGAAAACGGAGTAAAACGCGAACGCGATCAACTGAACGCGAAAGACCCGCTATTCCCGGATAGCTCGAAGGACCAAAATGTACGGTTCCTGGGTCAACGGGATGCTTCAAATAATAGAGATTTATTGATTTACTCTATATTTACCACTCGCGTGTTACAATAGAATATGAGCGAAATAATGACGTGCTAATTGCTATATACCGAATGAATACAATTTAACAGTCAAAGAGAGTGCCTACGTCTGGCTATGCTCTCGGGGTGTAACTCCGACGATTTGGGAAATCGTCACGCTTATAAGTGATCGAAATGTACATCCATGGCACGTACAAACATAGGAATTTGTCAAGCTTGTAAACGAGCAAGAATGTACGAACCTTGGCACGTACATAGGGATCATCACGCTTATAATTCTAAGATAGCCTGAGTGAGCAAAATGTACAGCTTTGGCTCGTACAATTCCTATGTTCATGGCATTGTATTAACCCTGACCGCGGAATGTCTTACATAATACAACTGCAGTATCCTGTATTCGTCTGGCGCCAGTCGCGTAGTCGCCGTCCAATGTTTATAGGTCAGATTATTTGTTAATAAGTTCCCTAGGGAGACAGATTTTCATAAGAGTAATGTTTCCGGAAGATCTCATATAAAGTTGAAAGTCAGGCTTTTTTAAATTCAACAGAACAGTTTTGTAGATTAACTCCTTTTTTCATGCTAATGGTAACTGAAGTTCTCTTCTGTCTCTTGTTGTGCAATTGTGTTTGCATCGTTTCCCAGTTTTTAAGTCTACACGAAGTCGCAAGTATCTAGCCATATAAAAATGTATTAACAATATAAAACGTACAAGTGTCGTTCCGCACCGTTTACGCCGGAAGTGGTTCCCACAGCGTCACCCACATACCTGTCTTGTGGCTTTTGTTCCAACAGTTTTATGTCTAAGTCGCTACTTATTGATAAGGTCGGCACAATCGCGAGCTCTGTTTGACACTTGATCCGTCTGTTTTTATATAAAACCTGTCAGGTTTATTTAAAAACCTTTTACACAAATTGTATATCAAAAATACCACAAAACTCAATTTATTAAATGTGTGAACTCCATAAAAACCTCGATAAGAAACTTAGTATAGTCTAAATTTATGATAATAATTCCTTAGATTCAGTCACGAACATCCATCTACCAAGACGACATACATTAACCGCACTGCGGCTAAAGGTTAAACTACAAGCACATTCGCCGTTTCACCAAAGAAATAGCGCAACAAATCCAACACTTTTGAATAGGTATTTGTTCCTCAATCACGCCACTGTTATGCCTAAAGAAACGAAGGAAACAGCTATTCAGCAAAAAAAGACTGCTAACTCTCATAAAAAGCTATAAGTTTCTTCTAAGAAACATAAAAGACATATTAAAAGATTATGTAACTAAATAGCTAAATACCTAGGTAACACACAAATTTTTTAGAAAATGAAAAACGGCTCAATCTAGAAGGTTTCCAATACCTTTATTGTTTTTCTAAATAATCTCTGTTCCTCTCTACACATCATTCCTTAGGTGTCTCTTCTATGGCATTTTCCTACGCTTTCACCGCATCTTCAGGGCTCGTAAAACGAATACCTCGAATTTTATCTTTAGTTCTTGGGTATAAATGAAAGTCACAGGGCGCCAGGTTAGAACTGTATGGCGGATGGCTCATTATCTCGACAGCTGCCATAGTAAAATACCAGTCCATGCGAAGGTGGTTCTGGCGTCGGTTAAAGTATGGGGAATCCATCCATGGTATAAATCTTCCTGACGCCTAAATGTTCGTGTAATATTTATTTAACTTGACTCATACCAATGCCTAGGCTTGCCCGTATATAACCGTGATTTATTACACCTAAAACTACTCAAATATCATACTATATATATATTGATAATAAACTGGATGGCTGGAAGTCTACCAGAGTCCGTTTCACAAGGTACTTTCTTTTGCGAACTAGCGAAAGGTGGAATCGACTGCCGGTAGGGGGCTTAACTGAGGAATACAACCTCCAACTATTCAAAGTTAGAGTACTCCTCCCTCAAAGGCAACTAAAATGGGCGTTCATGGACGATGACTGCCCCTTATGGGAGTCCCGTAGGCTAGTTTGCCCCCTGTTATATATATTTTTTTAATATGACACATGACCATACAAAGGTTAGCTTTGCTACCTAAAAGACTGCTTATTGTGATACGATTAAGTAATTTAAGACATTAACAAAAGCGCTGGACAATAACCGGTTTTTTATTTACATGTGTTTTACATATGTAATGATAATTACAAAAATAATATTATTAAAAAAAAGTAGTACAATCTTTATCAAATGAAAACCACACACCATTAGCACTTCCCGCATTGAACAGATTCATAAACATTTTGTATTCTCACGTTCCCACGGAGATAACTTTCCTTACACTGTACTATACGTGAGCCGTTCACGGCTTTTCTTTTGCCTTATTAGAACTGATTTCGTTGTGTTACAATGTTATAACACAACAAAATTAGTTTTACCTCTATTTTTAAGCATATTTCTTTAGTAAAAAGGACTTTCTATGCCTTTTGATCGCTATTAACAGCAGTATGATTGATATACTCGGATTTAACAACATCTACCAACTTATCGTAACTATGTTTAGCAAGCTCTTAATGAGGTTTAGGTTTATATATTGTTTTAGTCATTATTGTTTTTATTTTATTTTGTGGTTGCTTGTTTACTCTTTAATGAAGTAATGTAATAAAACATAACAATATATACGTGTAAATTTGACAAATTAGATTTTATCAATGCTTGCCATATGTTTTCATGGGATCATATATAAAACATATGTAAAATCGGTTACATTAATTAAGCATATAACTTGTTTAGCACACCGTGTATTTATTACACTAATTTACTTTTATGACACCATTTACTTAAATTCTTAACGTAATTTAATTTAGCACAAACAGGTTTTCCATTCTAATTTATATTATTCGTGAATTATATTCTCGTTATCAGTTTACTAACTAAATTTTCTACGAGAAAAATTGGTATTTTTTGTAAAATCTTAATATATAAAAGCATACTATACATACATACATATAATAGTATATATTGCTGTCAAACACAGGTGGATCAGGACTACCTTGTTTTATAATACATATGTCCAGTTTGAACTAAATTTGACCAATATGACACTTTCTCTTCAATATGTCGTCAAAATAATAATTTTATTCGTACAAATGAAATTCGTTAATAAATAAATATTTCGTTTCCAAAACACTATTGAAAGGTTGCGCCGCTAAGTTTACCGTACATTTATTATTACAAGTCTCGGCACGTAACTTGGCCAGATTTTGCGTAGTGGACGAAAACATATATGTTTTTTTAATAGGAAAAAGCCCACGATATCAGTGCATCACTGGAACATCGTAGCTTTGTGTGAAAAATATACTATACTATACTAGCGTCAGAAAGCTCCTATTCCCAAAGCTCTCTAAGCTAAAAGATTTCTCGACTCTTCGCCCGAGAGCTCTATATGTGAAGCGTAAGGAGGTTAACTAAAATTAATTAGGTTTTCTTCTAGTCGTATCAAATTATTTGCAATTGTATAATACATTTCTGTATACTGTAAAAATATAAATGACTGATCTTATTCGGTGAAAATTTGTGTTACAATAAAAATTATTTCAACCGTATTTAATTTCAATCTAGTTTCATCTTGAATGAAGATTGATAACGTCAAAATTGACCTCATATTTTACAAGATACAATCTTAATAACAAACATCAAATAAATTACATACGCCTCAAACCAGTTTTTATACTTTTTTACGGCTCACGGTTGGCATTTGTCTCTTTATTACGTCCACGACTTGTTTTTATTTCAATTTTCGGAGAATATAATCGTAGGAGAAAGATGAAGCGTTAGTATGATAATAATAACCGCCCAATGGTTCACTTATTCAGACAAAATTTCTAAATAAGTGTACCAGTCAAAGTGTCAGTCTAAAGGCAACCTATGACTCCTGTATTAGATTTGATTGTTCTCGCCTTTATGAATTGTTAAGAGATAAATGCCTTGTTGCCACTTCTGTTTAAGGGCATCAACCTTAAACAGAACTGGCAATGGGCTGGGCATAGGGAAAGAAAGATTTAATAGACAACTATATGGAATGGACTAAGGGGAAGAAGAAAAGAGCGCCCCAAAAAAGGGTGGATAGTAGAAAAAGAAGCGGTAGCAGGAAGTGAGGAGAGAATGCCATGGACAAAAGTAGTTGGATAAAGGTGTGAAACTTTAACTGTGAAAGGGTTCCAACGGTACTGAAGGTATAGGATATACAGAACAAAATATCTATTATTATTACATAAGCGTTCATTAGATATAAAACAATAAATCCAGAGATAATACAATGGACGATTCTAAATACGGACATATGATGCTAATCATTTTGTAATAGATTATAACAACAACGCAAAGGCATGCGATAAATCGACAGAAACAACGCAATTTATTTTATTGTTTTTATAAAAAAAAAACTATAATATTTCAACTTTCGATATTATTTAAATATATGTATGTTTAAATCAGCGTAAAGTTGAGTTTTAGGTACATTTGTGAACACGGGTGTATATCGATCCCACGGTAGGAGCGCCAAGGTCATTGACACGACCTTTGCAACAATTGCTTATGCGAAGAATTGGTTTGTTTTATAAAACAAAAATAGTAATAATAGAAGCGAAGTTCATACTTATCTTAAGGAAGTGATATCTTAAACATTATTAATAATAATAAAGCCAATTATATACTTATAATACACATTCTAAACTTTAGTTTTTAACACCCCATGCGGGCATAGGCCTCCTCCAATGTAAATGTTAATATTACGCTTTAATTATCATATAAGATTACCTAAAGTTCGTTGAACTTTAATTGACCTTCAAATTGGGAGACATTTAAGCACCTAGCAAACATTTTTAAGACAAGTTGTTTAGTCATTACCTTACCGACCATCAAATACGAACCAATTCGACTTAGGGTCCTTTAAGAAAAGAGCGTACCGATTCTTAAAAGGCCGGCAACACAAATGGGAGCATTCTTCATTTCATTCATTCACGGTATCACTTTTGTAAATTTCTGCAATTAACTAACTACTAAGACACGCATTCAGAGCAGTTTGACAACAATTATATCAGGTTATTTAAAACCTTTTACTCAACTTAAAAAAAGGAGTAGAACGCAAAAGCTGTTGCCATACCGAGACAGCTGTCTAAAAATAAAACAGCCATATTTTTCACACTGACACAAGACATTAAACTTAAAGTACCAATTTAATAAACAATACGACAAAAACAGTAGATATTTTCGGACATTAATTGCATCTGAACGTCTGAGCACCCCGACGCGGAACTCACAATGCACCATTACCATTAAACCAAGGCTGGTGAAAGTCCGCTTCTTAGCTCAGCACTTTATATTGAATACTGTCTTATTAAATAAATCTTTATGCTATATAAACAATGATAACAAACAATAAATTTTGTATCCAATCTGATGTATGACGATGGAAGCCAAATAAGTTGCCCAAAAACTTTTGACTAAAGGTGTGTTAGTCACCAAGCAAAATTTGGAATAGTGTCGTGGAGACACTTATAATAAGAAGAGTACGATACACTTAGGAAGGTTGCTATTAAACCAAATGCTGATTCAAATTATTTCATTTTTTTTAATAGAACAGCAAACGGCCAAACGGGCAGGAGGCTCACCTGATGTTAAGTGATACATCCCATGAACACTCTAAATGCCAGAGGGCTCGCGAGTGCGTTCCCGGCCTTTTAAGAATTGGTACGCTCTTTTCTTGAAGGACCCAAAGTCGAATTGGTTCGGAAATACTTCAGTGGGCAGCTGGTTCCACATAGCGGCAAAAATTGCCTTGAAAAACGATCAGTCGCGGAACGGCGGACGTCGATGTGATACGGATGGAATTTTGTATTATGCCTCAACGTCCGATGATGAAACTCAGCTCGCAGTGTCTCTTGGACCACGACTTCTGTTGTAAATATTCTTGCTTTGGAGCCTTCTAATGTTAGACCATGCATGGGCCATAGGTTTATTCAATTAACAAAAAAACTGTTAGTCTATCACAGTACATCCTGAAACACAGCTCCTTTACCGATACAAAGGTACAACTCCCGAAAAACCAGTGATAGGATCTATTAGTAAAAATAAAAGTATTTTTTCATACGCAAATTACAAAGAAACCAGAAGCCAGCAGATCTTAAAGACTAATATTTGCACAAATGTTGCACATACAGTCTATTGTATCAAACCTACTTGTAGCAGGTACTTACAGGTATGATAATAATGAAAAATTATCTTGATCTATATACAATATGTATATAGAGACCTATTTTTACTTTCTTTACTTTCATATTAGTCGTCCATCTATTTTCATATGCAAGCGGAAAACGCCATATATATCTCAACTGTATCTTGATTCTAGGCTGTCGCGTGGGAGTTTGGTCGATGTATGACGCATTCGAAAGCTTGTGTATTCCCGAGACGACACCCCATTCCCATTTTCCACTTACCAATAGACGTAGGTAATCAATATACCATACAGTACAGTAGTAGCAACGATTCAAACTCTTTAACTTATAAGTACATTTTGAAAATGGTTATTTTTTTAACTAGCTTGCAGTCGAGTGTATGTATGTAATATGGATTCAGTATAAAGTGATTATAACTTTTGTTTAGTGTAATTGGCTTCCTCTTGACTAGGGAATGAATCCGATGCGGGATCTCGATCTCGCGAGATCCCGTGTTATTTTTCGGGATCAATCCCGAAGCATAATATGACGAGATCCCGTTCGAGATTGACGGGATTGGGCTGCAATGGTCAGCGATTCTACACACATCCGCTCGGGACGCTTCACGCGACATTTCACGTTGCAATGGACATTAGATGCCGGTTAGCAGATAGCACTCTTGAGACACTTTAGAAGATACTCTTTTTTTAGAAGTTACTTTCAAAAACACCAATTTTAATCTCCTTGAGCTATACCTACTTTTGTTTTGATTATGTTCATGTAATTAAAATTGTTACTTGTTTAGTTATTAATATTAAAGGATAAAGATTTGTTTTCTCTCAAATAATATTTTATTTTAATTAACCTCACTATCACAAACATGCAGTTTTCATCGTATTCAGTCATGTGAAATATTTTTTTTAAACTATACGAGATCCCGAAAATTTCGGGATACTAATCTTGACTCACTATCTTCGATGACGCCATTTGAACGATGAACTTTAGACTCTTATATGCTATAATCCAATACATTTTCGACATACTGAGAGCTAAGTCCCGACTACCTACCCAAAGAGTATAGATAGGTCTCAACTTAAAGCTATGTAGACAGACAGGGAATCGCAATATAGCAAGGAAATGTTGCCAGCGTTTAACTGCCACAGGGACCAAACTTTCTAATTATTATTAATATTACTTTGTGTATTGGTAATAAATATAATTACTGTGTATAATCTGCTTAGCTTAAATACACAAACTACATAAGAGATCCCACAAAATTTCTTGATAAATAATTCGAATTACACGTTAACTATCTCTTTCCATAACAATGTAAACACAACTTGACAGAAAGAGACGAAAAATTATAAAGTTCGTTCTACGAGTAACTTCTTTTATAAGTCTTAATTTCCCTATAATAATCTAATTCCAAGGATTGTATCTGCAATTAAAACAATAAGACCGTAACTTGGCAACTTTTAATCGGCTTTTGTGTTGCCATAGCATTTAATACTTCTTATATTTATAAAAAAAAAACAAATATTGTAAAATGATTTCGCAACGTTTTTATACAAAATAAATAATCCTCTCGAGACTGATAATTATCTTTTATCAATTCTAGAACGTTTTGGATTTGTAACAAGTTTTCTAGGTTTATAAAACGATTCAGTTATTATAATTTTTACGTCTACGCTGAGAATCGAACCTTCGCTCTTTGTAACCATTGGCAGAGTGTTGGCAAAGAATTTAGGTTTACTAGCAGTAACTACCAACTACCTACAAAATTAACGTAAATATTATATTAGCTAAATTATATTATTATTAGTTTAGTTTAGTTTTCCAAACCGTATTGAATGGATAGTGGATACACTCCGGTAACTACGTTGTGGTTTAGAAATGCAATTTAATTTTCAACAAAATAAATTAATTACATAAGTTCAAAAATTGTTATTTTAAACTAGAAATTTAAGATAATATATAATAACGTTCACGTTTTCTATTTATATTAACATGATTTCTATGTCATAAGAGCCAAACGTGCAAGAGGCTCACCTAATGTTAACCACCGCCGCTCATGCACATTCCCAGAAGGCTCGCAAATGCGTTGCCGGCCTTTTCAGAATTGGTACGTTCGGAAATACTTCAGTGTGCAGCTGTCTAAACACAGTGGTGGTGCGCGGCAAACACTGCCTTAAGAAACGCTCAGTTGTGGAACATGTAGGTATTTTGTATAACATCAAAAATGTATTTAATCAGGTATATTATGTACGCTTAAAAACGTTAATATTTTAAAAAAGGAGGATCTTTATTTACATTTACATACCAGATCGACAATAAAGGGCGTAGAAGAGAAGAACCGACTATAATTCCGCCAGTCTTTAAAATCGCCAAGTTTTTGTGTACAAAGATGTATAACCCTCACCTACGAATTATTGTAATCAAAAATATTAAAATATTCAAAGATCTATACATCTCTTTAAAAAAATCTGTTGCAGTTCCACAGATAATTTCGTATTAAACAACTTAATAGTGAAATGTAGATTGTCTCTTCAGACTGTCTAAACTCCGTACTTGTCCAAAGTGTTTAGCCAGCTTAGTTTAAATCCCCACATTGGGCACCCTTTATCATAGGGGACACGAATATCACCTGTTGGTTACACAATTCGCACCTGCCCAGCACCCCAGCTTTTAAATAATATTAATCCCTAGCTGTTATTTTTAATGGGATTTATAAAAAAGGTTATATGCTGTTAATGTATATTTTAAATTTAAACGTTTGAATTGACTAAGTGAGAAGATAGTTTCTATACATCGGCGATATTTTAATTGAAGATGCAAGGATACTTTCAAATGTCTCGCTTTAAAAAAGTAATGTAAACGCGCATCTTGTTTAATCTAGTTCGTTGCAAACGAAGCACGGACTATCTATGCCCGGGGAATCCCTGTTTTATTCAGTTTGTTGCCTCTCTCACCCTCTTTGTCCCCGCGTATTCCGTATCGCGCGATTTTCAATAAAAAAAAAAATAAATTACAGAATATACAAATTATATCAATGTCAATTTCAATTATTCACAGTTATTTATTGTATTTTAATGTAATTATTACTCTTATTTCCTCATTTTAATCACTTATTATTAAAGGTTTGTGACTGTTTTTATATTTAATAAAAATTAAAAACTTTAACCAAAATGGATAATTTCACCTTAATTTAATTTTAAGTCACCAAGCATCGGTATCGTATCGGCAAAAAGGCCAGCCCCGTTACTCAGTAAAACGAATACCGATCACAATGATTAGTTAATAATTAGCTGTCATTGTTCTAACAAAGTATAAACGCCACCGACGAAATCCAAACGTATGTTTAATCATTCAATATCTGTAGGTAAGAAAATTTAGTATTGACATAGGGATATTAGATATATTTCAAGGTGCACATCCATTTAATAGACATAAAAAACACGTCCTTGCGACCTCTACATATAGTAGTACTTATCACTTGAAGGTTATATATATAATTAAAACATTAATAGTTGTGTGGCATTGCGATTATTATGCTAAACGGAAAGTCTTATCATTACGTCAAAATTAACATCGCGAACAAAACAATTACATTTAAATTTGTTACTTGCATGTAGCAAGTGCTTAACAACAGTCGTAGTCAAGGAGTGAACACAATGTAATGAATAATAGGTTAAATATTATTATTAATATACAAGCCGTAGCTAAGGTACACATTAAAAAAAACATTCCGTGGTACCCATTTGTATATGTAGGTACCCCAATTGGGATGTGTAATAACAATATCGTACCATACGACTAACGTGAAAGCATTGTAACTATTTTATTTAGACTTATTAATTTTCCAGTGTTCATAAAACTTCCACAACATTGTGCAATTTCACTACATGTACTGATCTTTGTCTATGCCAACCATTATAAACCGCAATTGAAAAGCGCAAGCAATAGCTATACTTCTAACGTCTAGTTATATAATGCTAAATATCTCAAGTAATGTAGATACAGAACACTTTCCCATTGGAAATAATTGTCACAAATGCTTGTTAGATATTATATGAAATTATCGTATTGAGATTGGTCGACACGCATGATTTCAGCTAGTGCTACAATGGGTAGGTATTTTAAAAGATAAGAATTCTCTAATTAATAGCTAGTCAAAAGCCTGGCCTCATTAATCCTAGCCTACCTACCCTACCCCCAATACCAGCCAATAAGTTACTTTAAATTAATAAAATTGCGACGGTAAATGACGACTATACGGTGTTTAGGCATTACATTTAAATTTTCAGCGTTTCATTAACGTTAGGTATTGAAAGCGAAAGAAACGAGGTCAAACCTAATTAATCATAAAAAACTACCTTGTAAACACAAAACACGCTCTCTAATTGTGTGAAAACGTATGACAGAATCATAGAACTTAATCAAAACTATTATCACTGATAACTAGAGTAGATTATGAATTATTATAGGAAGTAGGCATTTATGGCCGGAGCGTTAGGGCGTAAGTAATTATGCTATATTATATTTAACTAACCTGCTATTCTTAAAACTGCACGATCCGCTGGATCCAGCTGCAGAATGGACAAAGGCTTGTCCTTCGCCCATTCCTTCAAGCTAAAGTCGTTTTCGAATTCCATATTTTTGTCATCCAAAACACGCAATCGGGCGCGGACCCGCGAACATACTTGAATCAATCCAATCCAGCCCTAACGTCGACAGACACATAAAAACACTATAACCAATGCTAAAGGCAAATAGGAGGTAAACAAAACATTACTTTCATTGTAAAAATGAAAATCGATACCGAATACAAAATCACTAAAGATACGCCACTGCGTATCTCGAATTTGTACACTGGTGGTCCGCTTAGCACACACTGTAACTGAACACGCTAATTAATTAACGAGTAATATTAAAGAAATATAATAAATCCCACGGGACAGGCAAACGTTTTAGGTTATTTAACCGAGCGTCTTATACCGAACCGGCGGGCAGACATGATGCGACTGTTTAGTTCATATTATAACCGTCGCGTCGCCGCGATCGCTCAGCTGTTTCCGCGCACGCTCACACGGTCTTTATACTACTAGTTTTAAAATACCAATACACAGATGTGAACATTTATGGATTTTAGCTTTAAAATTTAGTAGGATTATACATTATTAATCATAAATGCTGCCATCTTTACATTTATCACAGAAGCAGTCCTAGTATTGAGGATTGCCATTTCTTTTAAAAGAATTCCCATTTTAATTTTTAATAATATTTCGAGGTACTAAACATTTTTATTTTAGCCTATTTTTTTTATTAATAACAGTAATTATGCAACAGTCAATATTTGCTTAGATAACACATTGCATATTTCCTATTGAAATGGTTATAAATGTCAAATATTTAAGAAGTAAAAATAATTAAAAATGTTTAATAAGATTTCTATATACCTTTAACGCTGGCAGCATTTGTTCGCTGTTTGCGACTCATATTCGTTGACAACAGCTCTGTCACCGGTACAATCTACCAGGCGTTAACCTCAATCTTTAAATAGCGCCTGTGCACTTACACCCCACGGCCCAAGAATCTCTTTTCCATAGGGAACAAAATTGAAGTTGGAAGAAAGACTTCTTATATTTAAGCTGTTTATTCCTTTCCATCTGCTCTGTGGCCGCCTTTTTTGCTCGTCCAAAAGAGGTGGGATGGGGCTAACGTATCCACACAAGTAGCATCCCATACCGAAGTCCGTCCCATCTTCAAAAGGATAAATGACATCCTATCCGGCCCCTCGCCGGTTTTCTTAATTTACATAGTAATTATATTGATTTTACTATGTCGGATTATAGAAATGATGAAATTAAAATAAAACAATTCACAAACTTAGTTTCACTTATTGGGCTGAGGTCGTACATAGTGGTCCGCTATTATCAGTCACGAGCTTCGCATTTTAACCGGCTACATAGATTTTAAGGTATATAGTTTAATTTTACTATTCCTAGATGATTTGGCTCCAAGCATATTAACTCCTTAACTTGCATGTGTGCAGACCACAACTTAACTTATCTTCCTTTAACTTCGACATCAGGAAATTTTTAAAGCAAAAAGCAATTGATTCAGTGTTTGAAAGCATTTCAACTTTTCACAAGTATTATGATTGCGTAATCCTTTTGGTTGTTTATCATACACTATTTGGATCTGTTCCAGATAGTGGATAGTGAACAAAAGACCTTTCAACTCGCGTGTGTCCCGGCGCACGATGCAACCCCGACATAAGGATTAAATTGAGAGAGGACAATGTTGGATTTAGTATTTGTAAGCACTCGCATATTTAAAGCGTATTGCCGATATCGACAAATTATTTTGTTAGTTTAGGGAATCTAACCTTTTCCTCTAATCCATAGGTGATGTGGCAGTGTTTAGTGATAGACACCGCCACATTTAACAGACTGTCTATGGTGTTGAATTAATACCCTGTGTATTAATATATTGATGTTTTTCAAGTTATAGAAATAATCATATGTCAACATAACAGAACATTTATATTATTATGAAATTAAGCAATATGTTACTAGACACCAAAATCTTTTTTGATAGATAAAGAAAAAAGTAATTAATTATATTATTTTAAGACTCCTCTATTTATAATATGACAATACTATATAGTCCTAATTGATATCATGAGAGTTACTAATAAAAACGTTATTCTATTATTATCAGTTTCCTTTCACCATGACACATTAAGAATCGTATTTTTTCATATATCATTGAAAAAGTGAAAATTAAATATATATAAATATAACTTGAATAAAATACAGTATTTCCTAATACACAAAATACACCTTTTACCTTCATTTGGAACAATCTTTTTCTTCTGGTAGCCCTGGTTGCCATAGTAACGAATAAACGAAAATGTCATAATAGAAAAGTAGCAGTTGTAAGTTCTATAAGTTTTTATTCAATTTTTTTTTGCGAAACTAGGTTAACATATATACTTTGTAAATTGTTCATTGGATTTTTATATTTAGTAGAGCATCTATGTTTTATTCTGGAATCGGTATTGGCTAATAATTGATTCTTATATGGATATAGGAATCATAACTGTGGGACCATGTTCAAATTAAAGTTTTCAGCAAGTTTTATCAATAAATTTGCACGGAAAAGTTATTGTGACCTAAATATCTGCTAAGTGTTGACTCCGTGACCTACATTTTGATTCTTTGTCTTCGTATTATGGGAAGTTGTATTATCCATATCATGGCTTTGGTGAAGTCAAAATTACATACAACAAGCTGATAATGGCTGAGTGTGAGCGAACCGTACAGGTTGGTTTAAATCAAGAATTGCAACAACGAGGAAGACTATATGAAATACTTTTCTATATTAATTTTATAATAATACTGTCTATACTTAAAATTCCCTATTAGTGTTTATTTAGGACAGAACATATGTGTACAGGTATTTTAAAATTTGTCAACAGGCAGATAAGTTGTTAACTTTGTCTTTTTAGGAATTAGATTGTTTAACATCATCATCTTATAATTGATTTATATAATCAGTAAGGTAAATTAACCAATTATATATTAAGATGTGCTTTTTGTTACTATTTTTACAGCCACATTCAAGAAGGACTAGTAAAAATGATAAAGAAAGGCTTACATTCAGTGGAAATTTTGCAGAAAGTGGTTGTCACTTTGATATAACGGCAGACAGAGAAAGTATGCGGCAAGATATATTAAATGCTGTTATGATGAAAACACAGTCCCACATAGATGTTAATCCACTGTATGAAGACCCTAGAGATGTTATAGGTAAAATAAAATATTCACACCAGTTGTTGATGTATAGATAAGGTAGGAAACCTGTTTAGTTATTTTTTTTAGCAGTTTGTGGTTTTAACTCACTCAATTCAAGACTTTTTTGTTTGTTCCAATTTTCCCTCATCTGTTACATTTACCAATATTTTATGGTATAGTTATCTTAAGTATAAAGTATATAAATAAAATTATTACAATAATGCAAAGATTTTTACATAAAAAATATAACTGTTATATTATGTATGTTCATATTTGTTTCATGAAGTTGAGACCCACGTAATAAGAGTAGTCCCCAGCCCATATCCATTATAGTATTAGTTTGTAGCATATTTTTAAACTTAGTTTTATATAATAAAGCTTAGGAAAGATATCTAATGAACGTCCAGTTGCTTCAATTATGCATGTTTTATAGACTTACAGATTTCCTAGTCTGTCTCATAACCTTATCTCTCCTTTAAATAAGGCTCTCATGTGTTCTTTTTTTTTATCACGTTTTTACCTTTTGTTTGGCCTCAATATAAAAATAAATTTTCAGATAAGCCATTAAAACCACCAAGAAAACGCAACTTTCATGCAGTTGCTGTTTCTTCGCCAAGATCAAAAGATAAATCAAGTAAGGACCACAAAAGAAAACTCACAAAGAAATATGAAGGTCTGGTTACAGCTTTAATGGATAAGTGTGAGGAAAATTTAATTTTGGTGTGTATAATTATAAATGACATCCTCTTTATAATTGAAATTATTTTCTTGTGTTTAAATCACTGACAAATAACTTTTCGATGAAGTTCTTCCGTCTTGCAAATTTTTTCAAAGGATGTTGAATCCTAATCTCCAAATTATTTCACAATTTTGTGCACGACTAAGCAGGAAGCTGTCTTTAATGGTATGATTGGTATTTTCAGATATCAGAAAAAGACACCCAAATATCAAAGCTGAAAGAAAAATTGAAAGCGATATTAAGTTACAACAGACTGTTTGCAGATGAAAATGATAGATTAAAAGGAGAAAATGAAGAATTAGTAAAATATATAGAGGAGTGCAAAAGAGTTATCAAAGAAGAGAAGGATAGGAGTGGCAGGTGTGAAAAGAAATGTAAGGAGTTAGAAGAGAGAGTGAAGCAATATCAGGTGCCAGATAGAGGTATATATTTTGTATATTTTTTTGTACTGTTTTTGTGTGTATTTTGGATATTTTGTATACTTTAATTTATGACAAAAAAAAATGGCGCGGAACCAAAAACACCATTATGATTTTTATAGCTCAGTGGATAATATTTTAAGATAGTTGGTCTAGTGGCTTCAGCGTGCGACTCTCATCTCTGGGGTCGTAAGTTAGATCCCCGGCTGTGCACCAATGGATTTTCTTTCCATGTGCGCATTTAACATTCGCTCGAACTGAGTTATAAAGATCATAGCAGTGTTTTTGGTTCCATTTCCTGAAAAAAAACATACATGTTTTATATTTAGACATTATGTTAGTTTTATTTAACATACTTTTGATTATGAAGAATAGAGAAAGATTTAAAATTATAGTAGGATTCTGTTTTTTCAAGAAATAAAATTATTTTTCGTATATTTATTTATTATATAGAAAGATAACAATAAAGAGAATTTAACTGAATTGTTAAAATCAAATGGTTTAGATACAGAGCCCCAAGCGATACCTTTAGTTGAAGTATGTATGAGCTGCAGTAGTCGACAGATTGTTCTGAACCAAAGTAAAGAACATAATACAAGGCTTCAGAAAGACTTGCAGGCAATGAAGGATGTACTCTATAGGTAAGGTCTTAAACAATTTATTGTATAGTAAAACTACCCAAAGTTTAACAGTTTTAAAGTTCACATCAGCATCACCTCGATGGCTGGAAGACTTCTACGGTCCGCTTCACAAGACATTTTTTTATACGAACTAGCAAATTGGCTAACTGTGGAATGGACACAGTTTGCCCCTTCCTTGCCTGGGACTTCCAATTTTGTTTAAGAAAGAGTACAGCTCCCTCGAAGGTCGGCACAGCACCCACTAAAATGGGTATGCATGAGCTGCGATGAGTGAACTTTTTTAGATACACCTAGTAGGGGATCCAACGATGCTAAATGCGATTTATTCGAACGTCATAGGGACCTATTGTGTGGGTTGCAAGATAATAATAAGAAAAAAAATTATATAATGTATACCTTTTCATGGGTGAGGTGAGGTGGTTATAGATTTGATATCAACTCTGGGGAAATAAATACAGATAACACAACTTTCTCTAGAGCTGTGATACTTTTGACATTCAACACCTTTTGTGTTCAGTCACCGTGACCACGCACGCTGTAAAGCACGCGAAACGTCAAAAAATTTAAAATTATGTAAATAATTATAAGTTTATAATAATAATACATAGCGTCAATCCGTTTAAAAAGTGTTTTTTTAAATGGTTATAGATTTTCAAAAATGTATGTTAATCTAATTATTTACATGATAAAGGTACGTAAGAGTAGAATATTCTGATGAGTTGATTAGAATTTGAAGAAAAAATCTCGATTTTGAAATACTCAAGCGCGTCAGATTAAGATATATATGGTTATTATTTGTGTCTTGGACTTTGTGTATGAGACGAGCTGTCTCATAATTTGACAATTATGTGGTGCGAGTCGCACAATCTGATAATTGAAAGAAAAGACTCACGTGATGTCATTTGTTTTACGATTCTGCAACCCTTTATATTACTTGCCAATTGCCAGATTATTTAATGAGAACTTCTTTAGGTTTAAAAAGCTTAAAGCTTTTTCAAGTTTAATTTGTACATTGTAGATTGAACGTGCAACTGTCGCGGTACCAAGAGAAGTTACGTACAAGTAAGACGGATTGCAAAGACTTCAAGAGTGAGAAATATGAATGCTTTGATTCGCTTCTAACAGTTAATTTTGGTCAGAAACAAGGTATGTTAAATACATAACATGGTCATTTTTTTACTACTAGATTTAGGTTTAGGTAGGCTTTCTATAGTCAAAAGTCGGTTAGAATACATAGTTAAACTAATATTTTTATTATTTAACATATCGTACTAATGTTTTTTATTTGATTGTAGATGGAGAAAATGATATAATCCAAACAAAAGCCGAGGATGGTGCAACGAGTCGTTTTGTCGATATCTCAGGTTTATTAAGTGCACAGGCACTAGGTATGAACTTAAAATTATTGTAGATTATTTAAATGACAGTTGTATTACATTTTTACATACAATTTTATTGTAATCTCAGTATGTTATGAAATTTTTATTTTATATCGCTCTGAATAATGTCCAATGTATTTATAGTCTATGAATAATGGCTAATGTTTTTATAGTCTATGAATAATGTCTAATGTATTTATTGTCTGTGAATAAGGCCTTATGTATTTATAGACTATGAATAGTGTCTAATGTATTTATAGACTATGAATAGTGTCTAATGTATTTATAGTCTGTGAATAAGGTCTAATGTATTTATTGTCTGTGTATAAGGCCTTATATATTTATAGACTATGAATAGTGTCTAATGTATTTATTGTCTGTGAATACGGCATTATGTATTTATAGACTATGAATAGTGTCTAATGTATTTATAGTCTGTGAATAATGTATAATGTATTTATTGTCTGTGAATAAGGTCTAATGTATTTATTGTCTGTGAATAAGGCCTTATGTATTTATAGACTATGAATAGTGTCTAATGTATTTATAGTCTGTGAATAATGTATAATGTATTTATTGTCTGTGAATAAGGTCTAATGTATTTATTGTCTGTGAATAAGGCCTTATGTATTTATAGACTATGAATAGTGTCTAATGTATTTATAGTCTGTGAATAATGTCTAATGTATTTATTGTCTGTGAATAAGGCCTTATGTATTTATAGACTATGAATAGTGTCTAATGTATTTATAGTCTGTGAATAGTGTCTAATGTATTTATAGTCTGTGAATAATGTATAATGTATTTATTGTCTGTGAATAAGGTCTAATGTATTTATTGTCTATTAATAATGTCTAATCGTTAAAGTTGGTTGCTAAGAGGAGATGAAAAATAAAAAATAATGTTGTCTTTTTCAGCGCCGCTGTTCGATGCTTATCAAGAAAACTTGCAAGAAAAGGAAAACTTAATAATGGACTACGAAAAGCAATTTGAAAGTATCAATAAAAAATCAAAAGAAATAGTCACGGAGAACAAATCTCTGTTAGAGAGACTCGTTAATTTAGAAACGGAATTGGTGGGAGTGAGACAGAACTATAAGAAACTCGTTGTCGAGAAAGAGACGGGTGATATTGAGAGAGCTTCTCTTTTGGAGAGGGCTGATAGGGCGGAGTCTAAGTTGAAAGAAGTATACGAGTTGTACGAAGATAAGAGTGAGTATATTTAAGTTTAAATATTTAGAAGAACTTCGTGAGAATTTTCTCACCCAGAAAGTCGACTGAGCTTGTCTGGCACAAAAGGCTGACAATAAGAAACATACAGAAATCTGAGGTCCAGACCTAAAAGGTTATAACGCCATTTTATTTTTAAGAAAGTCAACATGATGTAATGCCAAATGCCTTTAAAAAAATGTATGCGTGTACTAATGTACACACGTAAGAAGTGACCTTCTTCTTTTCTTCTTCTTCTTTTCTTCTTCTTCTTTATGACCTTATTTTTCGAATAATGATCTACAATGCAACTTTACAGAAATTCGTTAAATAAAGTTAAATTAGATAAAGTTTAGCACTTGGTTTTTATTATCAGAATACAAATAATACAATTATTTAATTTTACCTTATTGCTACTAACATTATTACAGAATTTCATTAATTGTAATAGAATTATTACGATCATTGTTATCGTTATTATATATTTTTGTTATTAATGGCTTTGAATCAACCTTGGTAGGGACAAGAAAAAGATGGCGCGTAACGGAAAATGTGACGCGTAACCGAAAAATGTGACGGTATTTTTTCTACAACGCCGATAAAGAAGTTTCACTTCAATAGATAATTCGAAAAAAAAAATTTCAGAATATGCTTGTCAACTGAAAAAGATTTTGATTAAAGCTGTTTCCTAAAAACAACTTCTCCCACTTTTATGAAACCTACGAAATTTTGTACTAATTACATTATACGCAAATATTCTATATTACACACATACAGATCACACCTTTTTTTCAAGTCGGTAAAAAATTATGGACTTTCTTTCTATGTGCTCATTTATCATTCGCTCGAACGGTGAAGGAAAACATCGTGAGGAAACCGGCTCGCCTTAGACCCAAACAGTCGACCTGTGTCAGGCTCGGGAGGCTGATCACCTACTAGCCTATTAGATTGACAAATGATCATGAGACAGAAATCTGAGCCTGAGAATCTTTCAGTGGCGGCCATGATGCGTGACTACGAGATGGTACATCGTGAGTACTTCACAGTGAAAACCGCACTCGAGGCTTCTACGGGGAAAATGGCCCAAATGGACGTCTTGAGAACTAGAACAGTACCTGCTGATGTTCACGAAAGGAGATTGGAGGATTGCAAGAGGTAACCCAATAGGCAAATTTAGTCATAGCTTTCAGCTTAACTCAAATAAATTTGAGAGAAAACAATTTTTTTACCGGATTAAAGCTATTTGTATTATTAGAAACTTATAATTATTTACATAATTTTAAATTTAATTTTTTCCGACGTTTCACGTGCTTTTCAGCGTGCGTCATCGTGACCACGCACTTAACTTTATAACACACAAATAATTATATGTTTATAATAATACAAATAGCTTTAATCCGGTTAAAAAATTGTTTTCGTTCAATGTGTAAAAGCTATGTTAACAAAACCCAATACTAAGCTATACCTAATTCGGCACGCTGTAAAGCACGCGAAACGTCGGAAAAAAATAAATTTAAAATTATGTAAATAATTATAAGTTTCTAATAATACAAATAGGTTTAATCCGGTAAAAAAATTGTTTTCGTTCAATGAGTAAAAGCTATGTTAACAAAACCCAATACTAAGTAAATACCTAATTTGGCACGCTGTAAAGCACGCGTAACGTCGGAAAAAATTAAATTTAAAATTATGTAAATAATTATAAGTTTCTAATAATACAAATAGCTTTAATCCGGTTAAAAAATTGTTTTCGTTCAATGTGTAAAAGCTATGTTAACAAAACCCAATACTAAGTAAATACCTAATTCGGCACGCTGTAAAGCACGCGAAACGTCGGAAAAAATTAAATTTAAAATTATGTAAATAATTATAAGTTTCTAATAATACAAATAGCTTTAATCCGGTTAAAAAAATGTTTTCTTTCAATGTGTAAAAGCTATGTTAACAAAACACAACACTAAGGTATACCTAATCCGGCACGCTGTAAAGCACGCGAAACGTCGGAAAAAATTAAATTTAAAATTATGTAAATAATTATAAGTTTCTAATAATACAAATAGCTTTAATCCGGTTAAAAAATTGTTTTCGTTCAATGAGTAAAAGCTATGTTAACAAAACCCAATACTAAGTTATACCTAATTCGGCACGCTGTAAAGCACGCGAAACGTCGGAAAAAATTAAATTTAAAATTATGTAAATAATTATAAGTTTCTAATAATACAAATAGCTTTAATCCGGTAAAAAAATTGTTTTCGTTCAATGAGTAAAAGCTATGTTAACAAAACCCAATACTAAGTAAATACCTAATTCGGCACGCTGTAAAGCACGCGTAACGTCGGAAAAAATTAAATTTAAAATTATGTAAATAATTATAAGTTTCTAATAATACAAATAGCTTTAATCCGGTAAAAAAATTGTTTTCGTTCAATGAGTAAAAGCTATGTTAACAAAACCCAATACTAAGTAAATACCTAATTCGGCACGCTGTAAAGCACGCGAAACGTCGGAAAAAAATAAATTTTAAATTATAAGTTTATAGTTATACAAATATCTTAAATCCGGAAAAAAATTGTTTTCGTTCAATGTGAAAAAGCTATGTTAACCAAAGACAATATCAAATAAATTTCTATAAAATTCTTGTCTATATTGAGAAAACGTTCAATATTTTTGTTGGCATTTTGAGTGAAATGCATAAATTTTCCGATATTTTAATTATTTGCTATTCGGAGCGAACAAATTAAATGCAATGAAATTGCTATTACTATAGGCTATCTGTAATTACTGGCAAATAACGAACACATATTTTTTACTGATATGACTCGACGATAACAATACAATATAATTATACAACATGATGATCGCAGATAAAATGAAATGCAGAAAAATAG
The DNA here is from genome assembly GCF_905147105.1 of Pieris brassicae. Classification (NCBI taxonomy): domain Eukaryota; kingdom Metazoa; phylum Arthropoda; class Insecta; order Lepidoptera; family Pieridae; genus Pieris; species Pieris brassicae. The sequence continues at coordinate 774,362 of NC_059673.1, read as the reverse complement.
CCTTTTATTGCCATAAAGTAAAAAAAATCTCTTACATATTCTTGCCTGCCAGACTTGTGTCACGTTCCTTACATCAACACCAATTATGTAAAAACTCAGTTTTGTATCAGCCCGGACAATAACCAATATTTAAGGCTCGTTAGCTATCGCGGAATATAGTTATTAGGAGTAACAATATCCATACCGCTAAATTATCTGCATCATGACACACACACACCCAAGTACATACCCTCATTTTCACACCGTCACACAACACAATAAGGTATTACTTAATTAAATTTATTAAATATTTATTGATTTTTCCTTTCGTACTTCACTTGATTTTATTAATGGCGACTTCTGTGTAAATCACAATTCCGCCAATGTCGCGTTCTAAGTCTAACACGGTCTAACAGTTTTGATAAATTTAATTTAATCGAAGCAGAGTTACCTAAAACAAAGATGACACAATAAAGACAAGACACACAGATATATAATACTATATACAAGAGGTTAACATATATACTATAAGGTATGGAGGCTACCGATTCAAATTTAATGACGTGGAATAAGTGTATATTCCATACTAAACATTTATTTTTATTTTTAACGTTTTTGACAATTTTATGAATTCCATTGTTGGTTATATGTTCAATATAATATATTATATAATTTTAATTCCCTTAGAGTATAAAATAAATAGTTTAGACTTTGACGTTGTTAATTTATGAGCTTTGTGACAGACATTGACAGCTGACAGTAGCGCCATTGCTCCGGTATATTATTTTGCGATCATTTTAAGCTTTCTGCGCCAGGCACACTCTATTGAATTTATTTCTAAGACATTCCGGGCTTACTTCAACGTAAGAACGAGTGATGTTAAAAAAAAGTTAAATTTCACTTTAAAGTCTGGGTCACAATATTCACAGGCTTCTAGAAGAGTTAAAGCACCAATACAACATGGACACAGAGAGGAAGAATGAACAGATAAAGAAGATGCAAGAAGATTTGTGCTTTGCGGATGAGAGGTAATTTTTTCGCAATAAAACAACATTTTTCATAGTATTGTCTTTTGTTGACATAAGTGTTACACATTAAGGAAAACACTTTTTGAACGGATTGAAGCTATGTATTATTATTAATTCTCTAAAAATTTTCTGACGTTTCGCGTGCTTTTCAGCGTGCGTGGTCAATCAATCAATCCGTTCAAAAAGTGTTTTTCTTAACATTTTTCATATTTTGTTCACTAGTGTAGATTGGAAGATAAATCAAATAAAATATTATTATTTAACTAATTTGGGCTTTTAGTAAATGAAGGTATATACCTACACTTAAAGAAAACGATTGTATAAAAACACAAATGGCAGTTACAGTATGTTGAAAGGCACCGTTTTAACTAAAGTACTCTTCTTTTATCACAGGGTTAATTCAGTTTAATAGAAAGAGACGAAAAAATTGTCCAAGACTTATTTTTTATGAATGCTGTGTAATAAACATGCATGTTGTAACAAATACAAATATAGTGTAAACTCCGTCGATTTAACGACGAACTCCTAAAGAGTCGGAGTCAATTGGCTTTTGTTGGTTTAGCTCGTCTTCCATACAATGATACACTCTACATAGCATTACAGCCACTCTTAATAACGACAACAATTGAGTAATTACTAAGTACTTTTAAAACTAAAAAAACAGCATTTGTCTCTATATTAACCTAGCCCGGGATAAACTGGGGGATAAACGGGATTGTCGGCATTCATACAAACTTTCCAAGAAATTCGTTCTTGTTGTTGTTTACAAATTGGGGTTAATTGTAATAAGTATGAATCATGGATTATCAATACATTTAGCTTCACTCCATTTAACGACAATTTAGCTTCCCGAAAAAGCATGTCAATGATGTGCAATCAGCTGGTATCAGAACGATTGGGATATTTTTTGCTGCCCATTCGATAGGAAGAGCATTTATGAGCATTATTTTTAGGTTTTTTATTGATGACATGATGTCATTAAACCAACATCTATTTCTATGAATTGCAGACATGACAAGGTCTGTCAGCAACTTGATACTGTGCAAGAAGAGTTAAAGGCTGCGCTGAAGAATGTTAAGTGAGTCTATTGTTATGACTAAATTTGTTTATTCCTGTTGAACTGTAGACAATTCAATTTTGAAGTTATGTATGTGTATACGTGATTTTATTTATTTATTATTATATTTATAGTAACCTTGATTTCCGCATCTTTATTAATTTATTGGTTTTCAAGGATGGAGTTATCTTAGTACAGTTTCTGGGTCATGGGGTACTTTAAATACTCCATCGCGTTCGGTCCTGAGCCTCGTGTTTCACCTCGCTCCAAGTCTTTCCGGCTCTCTTTGCCTCGTCCGCAACTGTTCGGCGCCAGGTTTGTTTGGGACTGCCACGCTTCCGCTTTCCTTTCGGATTCCAATCAAGCGCCTGCTTGGGAATATGATTGAGATCCCTTCGGAGTGTATGGCCTATCCAATTCCATTTGCGTCGCTTGATCTGCTGGCTGATCGGTGTTTCTCGACAGCGCTCCCAAAGTTGCTCGTTAGAGATCTTTTCAGGCCAGTAGATGTTCAGAATACGTCGAAGACAGCGGTTAACGAAGACTTGGAGTCGGTGCGAGATGTGTTTGGTGACCTTCCACGTTTCACACCCATAGAGCAGCACGGATTTGACGTTGGATCCGAATATTTTAACATTGATTCGACGCGTCAACATCCGTGACTGCCATATAGGCCGAAGTTGTGCAAAGGTTGCTCTGGCCTTGGCAATGCGCGAACTGATGTCCTCTTCTGTACCTCCAGTTTCAGACACGACGCTTCCGAGGTAAACAAATTGTTGAACGCTTTCTGTGTCCTCTCCCCCCCCCCCCCGCATTGGGGTGCGATTCTCAACTCCAACACGCATTTTATTCGTTTTCCGTTTTTATATAGCAAGTGATTATTAACATTGATTTAAGATTATACCGTCGTGCGGCGTTAGTGTTTCGCAAACGTGCGCGCTCGGCGTGTGCGCGCGCTGTACGTGCGAAAAGGGTGCGGCGCGACAACGAGCCGCTTAAACAAGCTTTGGCAGCGCTTGACAAGATTAAAACCGAGATTAAGGTAAGATAATGCAGATTTAGTTTTTTTTCCTTTTTATGGCAATATCAATCTTTAAAAAACAATCTATAATATGTCAATAATTAGCGTCGATTTTGATTTGTGCAAATTAGAACTTTAGAGTACGGACTTTATAATGTATAAGTGTCATATATGATGAATGAAAGTCAGATGTGTTTCTGAAATATGTATTCCTATTAGAAACAACATTTACAGTTTGTTATTTTAATGTAATCTAATTCCTTTTACATTCAAAATGTTCCGTCAAAAAACATGCAACAAATATTGAAATGACAAGACAAAACTATCGTCCTTTCCACAGACTAACATAATAAATTAAACGTCAGTTAACACAAATAAATAATAATCTATAAGAAATATAATTACAAAATTACAATGTTTTTTTTATATATTTTAATACTAAAACATAGCTAATAACAACATAATACTTTATGCAAGTCATAAATAATCACTGTCTAATCGTACTCTAAAGCATTATTTTGTCTTTTTCTGTCGAATTGTGATAAGCCTGTGATGAAAAGAGATAGATGTATACTTCAGATAAAATCGTTTTGATAAAAGGGTTTCACTGAACTCCTCTTAAACGGCTGGACCGATTTCAATGTTTTTCTTGTATGCGTTTGGTTGCAGCCCTGGATGGTTTAGATTCACAAATAAGCCCGGCAGTTGGCGTTGTACTTTCATACTTTGTTTAATGTCCTAATCGCTTGAAATATAATATACTCGATGATTTACACATTGCATTTTATGTGTCTGTCCCATACCCCATGGAGGGGCTTACGTATATAAATATACGGCGCGCCTACGGGCGCGTACGGACTTAGAGAAGCACCATTCACGCGTGTCTTGCGCACCCTAAATGTTATTGCTTGTGAGACAGATGTTTTTATTTGCACACTGGCTGAATTCACAAGAATTATTATAATTTGTTATAAAATGGTTTAGATTTTAAGTTTTTACTTGTTTTTTTTTATATTATGTCTTTAGTTTAGTTTTCTATTGTATTAGTATTAAGTTATTGTAAAAATAAGGAAATAAATAAATAAATATTTAATTATAGGTGGTAAAATCTCGTGCTTACACATCGTTAGAAGAGTTGGAACGCCGTATTGTGTACCAAGAACGGCGAGCGACGCACGCGCAGGCCGAATATAAGAGGTCGCTGGAAAGGGCTTCCTTAGCTCTCCAACACAAGGAGGAGATCATACGATCATTGATTGATAAGGTGGCTGATGTGGAGGAAGTAAGGTGAGTCCTTCGAATTCTGACTGTCTATATATATATTTAAGTTCTTATTTTTCAAGCATTTCCTTCGCGCACTTCGTTCCGCCTTAATATGAGCCTACCTTTATAATAGGCATACATACATATGAAAGCTTTTGCTGTGCTTCATACAGAATACAAAATACCATCCCTATCATCTCAACTTCCGTCGTTCCACACCTGAGCGTTGTTTAAGGCAGTTTTATATAGTATTTCCGAACCAATTTTTTTTTATATAGGTGTAATGTAGTCCAATATCTATATCACTTAACATCAGGTATGCCTCCATCCGTTTGTTCCCTGCTCTATAAAACAAAGTATGACCTAGTATTTAATCCAATAAAAGATACTTTTATTCGATTATAAACTAACTTATTTGGGCTTTTAGCTCCTTGTTTTCGTGTACCTATAGTTAATTATACAAAAAAAAACAGCCAACAATAGAATATATATTTTTGAAAAATCAGTAACTCTTCCTGACAAAAAAAGGCCCCGTAAGAGGCCTCAACGTGTACAATAGCTAATGACAAAAATCAGACTAGTATAAACACTGCCTTCATCGGGAAATACAAACCTTTACTTTGCTCACTTCAGTCCTGCTCTTCCAGCGTTTGACCGCCCCGCGAAAGCTCAAGCCGAGGTTCAAGTCTTATTTTTTGGCAGCGTGAACGAAATTTGACAGAAAGAGAAGTTTATTTTAGCAGAACGTTAAAGACTGATTTAACTTTTTTAAATACGTAAACTTTTTTTCGATACTTCGAGTGTTGTATCAATTATTATAACATGTACCAAGTTAGCCCTCTAGTATTCGTGAAAGTTAATACTTTAGTGAAAGCAGATATAGCAAATGCGAAAAAAAATTATTTAATCAAATTTTAAAAATATAATTAAAGTGTACTAATATTAAAAATGAGTAAATATTATGAGAAATTTTAAATTACATATATTTTCTTCATGACCACTTTTATCATATTGTTACATAAGCCAAAAGTACCTAGTACATACAGTCATTACTAGGCCAGCGCTGCAATAAAAATGTATGATAACGTTTAACATAGTTAAAACTCAGTAGCAGGGTCAAGTTATCTAACATAACTGTCAGACGAAAACCCGATCGTGATAGTGGCGCAGTTAATGGCCGCAACTACAAATGTTTGATAAAATGATTTAATATTGATGAAAGATTACTATCTATAATTAAAAATATTAAATAAAATTATAATAAATGTAAACTGTAACTCTAGATGTTTAAATGTAAAGAAAATTTCTATTTTATTGTTGTTTTTGTAATTTTATACGAACGTTTGGTTTGATTTCCTGCTAGTAAAAAAAGCCTTTTAATTCTTACTTATAACGCAAGAAGGTAGATTAAGTTAGTTTACTTACATACAATTATTAGTTTTGTTAGTAATTAAGTTTGTATCCTAAATTTACTTGTGTTAGTTTTTCCTTAACCTTACTATTAAACTATTGTTACGAAGACGGGTCGACTGCATGTTTCTAGATTTTTCCACTAGTTAGAGAACTTTTCAGCAGGCTGTAATATGATTTCTGACCGTTTCAGGAGAGGGTCAATCACATATTAGAAAATTGTAATTTTCATAATGTTACCCTAGTTTTCAGGAAGCTGAAACCTTTTTTCAGTCGGTTTCAGAACATGTGTAGTCGAGTGGTGCAGTTTTCAGGAGACCCGTTTTCAGGCGTTTTCAGGAGACCCGTTTTCAGGCGATTTCAGGCCTAGTTATACCCCTTTGATGAAGGAATATTCTAGACCGAACTTTCTAGGTGTGAGACAAGGACGAAATGATACGAGAGAGAGAGAGAGAGAGAAGATCAGAACTTTCTCGAAACTAGACGAGCACTCTAGAACGCCGTACGACAAGGACGGAGCAACGTGCGAAAGAGACAAAGAGTGCGAACGTTCTAGAATTGTGCAATCGCTACTCAGTAGCAAGCCCGCCTAGAAAGTTCTCGAATATTGTTAAGAATTATTCCCAGGGATATATAAGCGAGCCGAAACGCGACTAGTCACTTAGTTTTGAATGCGATAACAAGAGCGAAACACCGAAGCGATAAAGTGCGAATAAAGTGATAAAGTACTGTGTGAAGTGTGCATAAGTGAAGTAATTAGTGACTGTGTTTTTGCGTGCAATTAGTGCATCTCTGCAATTAATTGATTGATCCTCATTGATTTTTCAAGAAATAAACCCTTGAAGAAATACACGGCATTTTCTATCCGATCCCCTAGCTCGTAACACTATTATTCTTCATTCTGTAAGAACTCTGTAGGCGAAGGCCTCCTCCAAAGATAGCCAGTCCTCTCTAGATTGGGCTACTTGGATCCGGTTGGAACCAGCTGTTTTTATGATGTCGTCTTCACAGCCAGCCACAGGTCTACCTTTACAGGTCTTTCTTTTTCCCTGTGGACCCGCCCATGTGGTCACCATCTCTCGTCATGTAGACGCCGCTACAAGTCCGGCCCACCTCCATTGTGTGCCTTATTTTTTAATTTTCTAATGCGCCACAAATACTAAAATAATAATTGCTATGCTCTGTTCTACCGTAGTTAGTTCGTAGCGTGTTTTGTAGCCGAACACCTTCTAATTTTTAATTAGACATCATATACATAAATCTGTAATACATCTACATTACTATTGTCAATAGTTGCCGCGGCGTACGCGTTTTATTGGTATTTTTTTAATATCCTACTTTCATACAGATTTAACTTTTTAAATTTTTTATATTCATATACATGATATAGCATTCCAATGATGAAAGAATCAAGCCAGCAAGGGCAAACCAAAAAGCAATAAAATATTTCTTCTCTAATAATAGAAGCGTAGATTGTATGTGCCTGTGTTACAGCTCGTGATTGTCTAATGATATACCTTTTGCAGGTTAAGTCAGGCAAACGCCCACCGTCTACAAGGTATCGTTTCATCATCAGACTCGTCCAAAAGTCAAGAACCAAAAACGAAGTTAGTTCCTGGACCGGGAGGGTATTTCAAAGAGGATAAGAAGAAAAAGGAAGAGACTAGATGTAAAAGAGAAGATAGAAGGAAATCTTCGGATAGTGGTAGCTAGATGTAGTTTTTTTAGTTAATCTGTGAAAATCGATTGCAAGCACTTTGCTGGGTACTTTAGATTTATAGTTATGTTTACGTTGATATTTCTATGGTGATGTAATTTGACACTGATGATCACGTGAAGGCGTGTCATCATCGGAGTAATTTTATATAAGTTTTCTATATACTTTTGGGAGCATATATAATAAAAATAAAAATTGCCTTTATTCAAATATTACATAATCAGGATTACATTAAGTCCATATCATTATGTTTAAGATTAGTTCACGAACTCCTACGGAGTGAAGGTCTGCTCCAAACTCTTCCACTTGTCCTTCATCTTCGTCACCATTTTCCAATCCTTCCACGTTATTCCTTTTATTCCATCTTCCCAGGTTTCTGGGGGGGGCTTACTCTTTTCCACTGTCAGTCTATTTTTGAACTGATAGAATCCTCAAGTATTTCCAAACGCAATTTTTGGAGATTTTCGTAACGTTTTTTTGTGCCCTAGTAAAACATTACGTGATCACCACGTGACCATTTTCACCTCAAAGTCGCTTTATTATTGTGTTGTGTTCATCGCGTTAATATTACAAAAAATTTAAAGGCCGGCAACGCCCTTGCGAGCTTTCTGGCAATGTCCATGTGTGGCGGTATTACCCAACATTAGGTTAGCCTCCTATTACATAATAAAACAATGCCACAACTCGCAATTCTATTTGAAAATTCAATTATATAATGTAACAAATTCGCGTTTTACTGGTCAAATCTTAATTACATAATTATAAGAATAGTTGAACTGAAAATTATATAGTATATTGTTTATTGTATAGTATAACTTATTCATAAACGCACTAGCTTCGTTTTGTTATGTACATATGTTTACGAGTGTGATAAAGACAAAATATTCCATAGCAATTTATGGTTAAAGGTGTTTACAGCCTCTCGTACTATGAACGTATAAGACACGGGAGTCGTGTACAGCTTTTTAATATCGAAAGAATATTTACGTGCGTGTGTACGTTTCGTACGTATGTAGTACGTTGCTTTACGGTGTTGATCGGTTTGTCAAAGATTGTCCTAGCAATGTCATGGTATGACATGGTCTGGGCCCTTTATAGTACGTTTATGAATATTTAAATTAGTACTCGAAACTAGTCAAAAGTATTATTGAATGTGAAATTTTGTGGTATTAAAATATGATTTTTTTTTTGCCTTACCTACAATAATATTGTTATTAGAAAATGGTTATTGTATCGGAATTTTAAAAATAATTCACGTTGATAACATCGGAATTTGAAAATAATTCACGTTGATAACATTTATACACTATGTTAAATTTAGAATTACATAAAATAAAACTAAAATATCTTTGGTCTTTTAATTCTCCTCAGAGGTTAGTGATTCGTGCTGGGTACGATTCCAGTCTCTCATTATTTTACTATATGATTGCTTAGACTAACAAAATGCAGAAATGTGTCTGCCGTACTCTGCCCTGCGGAACTGCAGTAGACGCTGTACACGGAATTTCGTACATTAAATAATTTGTGCATTGTACGCTATTTGCAACGGTTTAATTGACTGCCCTGACTTATTATCGCGTTTACTTTTTCACATCCCTTCATCATACAATAAATACAAGGCAAACCCAACTATTCCAGATTCCTCGGTCTAGTAAAAACTATTCACGAAACTCAGCCATGTATCGTATACCTTCAGAGTATAACACAAATTACCAGCAAATATCTATAATTAAAGTGACTAAAGAATGCCTAAAGAAATATTTAAAAAAACTCTCTTAGCTTTTATTAATACTGGCTTTGTCATTCTTCCTTTATATTAAATATTTATTATAATGATCAATGAATCTTAGAACTTATAATCTAGAATTTAGTATGAATTTGTACGTTATATTTTTTGTATAATGTAATTGTTTGAATATTGTTTAATGAGTAGCTGTAGGAATACTTTAATAAAATAAAATAAAAATATAACCGACCTAGCGGTACTGACGCATTTCTCACGAGAATGCAATGTAATTATTTTGTTAATAGTTAAATATACCTACGATATTTTACTTTATAATTAAATAAGTTAGTGTTAGCTATACATAAAAATAATTCAAAGGACAAAAATTCAATCCTCATTGCTTTTTTCGATGGTAGCAATATAGCTGCCAAAATTTTGTTAAATTAATGAAATAAACGGTGGAGCTACCACCTCTAGGTGGCCTTTGATTTCTTATCTATTTCGTGATACGTTTTTTCGTAACAGGCATTTAGGTGATCAGCCATTTGCCGGTTTCCTTACGATGGTTCTTTCACCGTACGAGTAAATGTTAAAATAAAGTTCATTGGTGTACAGCCGCGATTCGAACCTACGACGTCAGGGATGCGAGGCGTGTACCCAAGCCACTGCCAATATTGGAATTAAAATAAAAGAACGCAGTAACTTTATTATACATAATAAAAAGGAAATTTAGTTAAACTTAACAGTACTAAGTGTTAACAGTATTTGACAAAAATTTCTACATAACACATTTTATAATGAAACTATTTTCCGTTTCACTATAAGACTGGTTTGAAGATGTTGTTTAAGTTTGTTAGTGAATTCAAAATACATTCAAAAGAGAAAGATAAAAGCGTTGCGCGAAGAAAGTGTTTATAATTAAATTCTTTTTTAAATAATTTAATTCGAATCAGTGATGTCCTTTTCAGTACTTCTTAAAATTGTTAATTAATTAACTCTTGACTTTGGTTTTACCCACATACAATGATAAGGGAGACAACATTTTTTTGCCGTAACCATTATCTCAGCCCTGACCAATGAAGGCCTCTATGTATGTTAAATAAATACAATTTACGTTTAGAATTTAAAGTATTTCTATAGCGATCAAGGCTGAAACATATTGTTAGTAACAAAAAATACTTTGCCTTTATAATACGTAAAATAAAACAGTATTTATGGGAAGGTTTTGAATTATATAAAGTATTTAAATAAGTTTTTATTATGTGTACATAAATAGTACATTTATAAACGAGTTTCAAGGTTCGAGGTTCAAGAGATACTTTCAGTAGGTCCTGCAAAGATATCTATCGTTTTGTATTGGGTTTCAAAGCGTTAAAAATCGGTACCACAGTATATTCAACCGCCGCAACTATCCATTCATAGCTTATTTGAATTTTCGGAATTCGAACCTGAGATCTCAATCTGACAAGTTAAGTAAGCAATTTCATAGAAAGCTACATAATAATAGCCAAATCAAAATTTTCCTATTATTATGTAGGGCATGTTTGTATGTTTTCTATCACCTTACGAAAATTTAATATTTGTTCGAGTTATATTTATTGTATATAAATATAATATATTCCATGCTTTGAAGTAAGTTCACAATAAACCACTGGGCTTTGAAGACCAAGGTTCCGTTACTGTCGCTGCAAACAGTAACCTCCTGAATGGGGTATGGAACACACTTCTGGTAGGAAGGTTTCTAATATATGTTTTTATGCTTTTCGTGGTTGATCTCAGATTCTGTGAGGTTTTACGTAAGCATTAGTAATCTAAGCATGTAGTTTACTTGTAAAACAACAGAATTAAAAAAGGCTCTTATGGATACTAGGATTCACCCATTCCTGGTCTACGGGAGCCAAACCTGTACGTTCACTGAAAGAGTGAAGTTGAAGGTGACAATTGCACAGATAGCAATGGAGTGGAGGGTCCTAACAATCAAAATGATTCACAAAACATGAAGGGGCCACTTCAAGGCGAAAACTGACACGCTAGCCTACGCCTTACACCTAAAATGGACACGGCATGTTGCAAGTGTACAGTCAAAAGATGGACAGGAAGCCACCCGCTGGAAGGGACTCCAGGAAACGTGTAACGGAGACTAAGAGTATGATAATAAAACTTACACCCATTTGATATATATTTGTATATTAAGCCACTTAAGGCTTTATCATTATTTTAATTTGTTACACACGTGCCAAGCCAAGTGAAGGCAGTTTTTTTTGGTAGAAAATTGCAGGTTATTCTGGCATAATATTACTGTCTTTTGGAGCATTAACAATTTGATTCGTGTAACTGTTTTGAGATTTTTTCGGTTGTGGACAAAAGAATAGGGACTATTGTTATTTTTAAATATTTATTTTAATGTTATTTGAAATCTAATTCGTATAATTGCAAGCTTCCAACTATTCCGTTTAACTAATAAACAGTTAATTTATTTTGGTTATCGTCAAAATCACATGTTTATTCAGTTTATACATATTTATACATGTATCTTGGAAGTATTAACATTATGTAAATAATAGTGATAATTTAAAGGTTAATGGCATGAAATAGGGGCGGATTAGAAGCATCTTTTCAAGGCCCAAACCATAAATAAATCAATGGCGCTACAACCTTTTTAGGTCTATACCTCAGATTTGTTTATCTGTTTTATCATTTCTCAATCTAATAGGCAAGTAGATAATCAGCCTCCTGTGCCTGACACATACCCTCGACTTTTTCCTTCACTGTTCGAGCGAATGTTAATTGTATATATAGAAAGAAAGTCCATTTGTATTGTTGTCACGACAATATGTATGTCGTTATAACAATTGTTTAGTATGTTCGATTTATCTAAACAAACTATGCCATATAGTAAAAGACTCTCGTTATTGTCAGAATTCAGTTGAGTTGCACGAACGGGTGATGTTAAGTGAAACCGCTACCCATGGACTCACTTACATTTACGGAAGGCTCGCGAGTGCCTCTTAAGAACTGGTACGGTTCTTGAAGGACCTAAAGCCGAATTGGCTCATAAATACAACGGTGGGCAGCTGGTTCCACATAGCGGTGGTGCGCGGCTAAAATTGCCTTGAAAAACGCTCAGTCGTGGAACGGCGGACGACGAGGTGATACGGGTGGAATTTCCTATTCTGCCTCGATATCCAATAATGAAACTGCTTAAAGCGAACAACTCCTCTGAACACTCTCCACGGTAGAAGATGCAGAGAGCCACGCAATTACTAGATTGCTTAGAAAATTACTTTCTTGCAAGTTACACTAATTCCTTTTCGTGTAGAAATTCTGACAGTGATAGTGTCAAAAGCGTCTGGCAAACATTTTTAATAAAATGTATATTTAGCCGTGAGCCGTTTAGTCTATATACGCTTTTAGTTTTATAACTTTGGACCAGCGATTTATTTCTGTATAATTTTTTTAGACATAAGAGCACATAAAACCACGTTGAAGATAATGTGCCAATGTATATAAAATATATAATTATTTGTATTGGAATTAAGGAAATATTTAGGCATTGGGCAATATTTCTGTGTCAGTTTTACTAAAAATGCGTCAGTCACGTTTTAAAAGCCAGAGCTCAAACGCTTTAATTATACTTCTTCGTTATTATTTATAGTTTTTATTTTAACATCAGACATAAGAACAATCCGATACTTATGAAAATATGTTACTGAATATATATCCTATATATATATATATATATATATCCTATACGTGTAGAGATGACGTGAGAACTTAAGAATGCGCAGCGCTGAACAAATTCAACATCCTCACAATCACGTAGCCCCCAATATCGCAGCACATAACTCACATGGCGAATCTTTGTATTAAAAAAAGTCATATATGTTGCAAATACATTATTATGTAGATACTAACAATAATAGCAAATTATTTACTAAAAGTTTCTTAATTAATGTTAATTTCACATATAGCCACGGTTTTTACGTATAACCCCAGGGATAAAAGTCGCGTGCTTAAGCCACTAAATATTAAAACAAAATTTAAAATAAAAATAGCCTTTTTTCGTGTCCTACATTAAATTAAGCCCAAGTAACGTTTAACATTAGCACACGCCCTCCGACAGAGTGAAGGCCACCGCCAAATTCTTCCACTAGTCGCTCATCCTCGCCACCATTTTCCCATCCATCCCCGCTATCCCCTTTTGTTGCATTTTTCCAGGTTCCTGGTGGTTCTTTTAAGCCATTATTAATTATGGTGAAGGTTAATTCTATGGAATGGAAAAAGGAAATTTCGTGTATTCAGTAAATTTGAACACAGTTTTATTGGTCATCTATTTGTCCTGTATATCAGATAATTACTTTTATCTGTAGATTTGTATCGATAAGTTTCCGTTTATAGATTATTTCGAAAACAGCGTGAAATAGCTTAAAGTACCTACAGAATGTTCATATCGTTCATCTTCTTAAACTGGCCTCTTCTGAACCTTAAAATCAGATCCTATCCATCGAGACAGTTCATTAACTCGTATAGTTTGTAATTTTCTTGCAGTAATTAGGGCTACCACTGCAGTCTATTACACTCTTAATATTCAGTTCAGTTTTCCAAAATGATGTCTGGTGTCTTTAAATAGTGTCAGTACATTATATCGAATTAGAGGCCCTGACCTCTTATTCCTATTCTATATAACTTAATAAAGCATACAAAACAAATGGGTTACTGGTCTAACGTAGTCCTGGAATGCGTGGCTGTGAATAACAAGTGGTTGGAGCAGGGAGGTCGCACCGTGAACCGTGTGTCGTCACCGTGTGACTTCTGTGCTTCTGGACTTACCTAGGCTGGCTTAGTCAGCAAGGACTTTTCACACAAGGGACATAATGAGAGTCTAAGTATGAAAACTGGGTCCACCAAACATTAACCTTTTAATCTTTAACGGGTAACTGCTGAGATGCAAAATAATTTAAATGTAGATAAGTAGACAGTTGATTTTTCGGATATTGGATATCAGTGTCCTACAACATTTATATTAACTTTTAGAAATATGTTTAGAAAATAGAGTAGTAAGTATATTTGGAAAAAACTAACCTCACTTACACACAGTTATTATAATTATATACAAATAGGTTTTATTTGTTTACGAGAGTACTACACATTTAAAGAGAACTTTTTTTACAGTATTTAACATGAATTAATTTCATTATTAACGTGATACAGTGATTCATTGTTTATTGTTATTTATAAGAGAACAAGTACGATGCTTGGGCAGGCTCTAGTTAATATGCGATAGTAAACTATGTTATCAGTTATACTGAATGTGCAAATGATGGTTATAAAACAATTAAAACCGTGCCCTCGCGCACACGACTTGGCTATTGTGGCGGGAAATGTGATTTTAAAACAAAAGTGAATCTGTAGCTATTTGTCTGTGCTATTCTGTGTCCATTACGAATCTGGAGTTGCCGTGGCTTATAATGCATGTAAGTTACCTCCTTTTATAAGTAGGTATTAAGTTATTCTTGTTAATAAATACTTATAAATAGTTTTTGACCTCTGGAATTGAGAGTCATTGGGCGGCGGTATCACATAACATTAGGTTAGACTCCTGCCCGTTTGAAAAAAAATGTAAAAAACAAATCTCTAAAGAGGAAATTCGGTCCAACATGGAGTACTGTTCTTACTTCTGGCCGGGAGCTCCTTCCACTTGACCGCATTCAACAAAGAGCTACTCAAATCGTCGACTAGTCACTTTCCAAACAGCTTGATTCCTTTGCGTTGTGTGTGCGTGAGAGATGTGGGGTCTCTCTGCATCTTCTACCGCATTTACCAAGGAGAGTGTTCAGAGGATTTGTTGGGACTAGTAGACAGCTGAGTCTTCTTCGGACGTCAAGGCAGAATATAAAATACCATCGATATCACCTCCACGTCCGAGGTTCCACATCTGATCGATTCTCAGAGAAATTTTTACGCCGCACACCATTACTACGTGAAGCCAGCTGCCTACTGAAGTATTTCCGAACCAATTCTACTTAAAGTTCTTTAAGAGTGTACCAATTCTTAAAGAGCCGGCAAAGCACTTGCGAGCCTTCTGGCAATGTGAGTTTACATGGGCATCGCTTTAAAATAGGTGAGCCTCCAGTTACATAAAAAAAATGTAAACAAGACGTAATGTCAATTATTAAAGCTTTAACAAAATTTTATTTCATTTTTCCATCTTAATCACATTAAAAGACTACTAAAAATCAGCCTACTACTCTAGCCATTGAGAGAATTAAAGAAATTCTAAGGAACAGCTTTCAGAGTCTCTGAGCCCTTGTGCATGTAAGTTTTTACAATAATTTCTCTAACTGTTTACACTACCTTCCCCTTACCTACCTTCCTTGTCTTCCCTGTTTGCGTATACTGTACTAAATTAATTCAAAACTATCTTCATCCTGTATCAGTTCGAATATTATTATTAATTCGGCTATTTAGGAAATTGGAAAATTACAACGTAACTTTTTATCTTATACATGTATCTCGTATATATATCAAATTTCTGGTAAACATATCTATATTGATTGTAAATTTCTTAGGTACCAAGATTCTGATGATACTAGTATTATATCCTGAAATTCGGGTGCATGGTTATGTTGGCATTTATAGGTAAAAACCTGGTGAGGGACCATTCTCTGAAATAAAATCTATAACGTCACTGAGTTCTGACTTCTCAAAATAGATTCCACGAGGAAGTTCTGCCGGCATTAAAAGTACATTACTAGTTTCTGATTGCATTTTTGATGTTTATATAACGCTGAACAGTTTTATTGTCTGCTTGCTTTAAACACACTCATTGTGGTAGATTCTGGAGGCTTTAGGCAAGTAATAAAAACACTCAAAATACTTTCCCTGCTACCATATAATCGCCAAGTATTTTGTTTTACAAGATAATGGATATGCAAATAATACACTACTTAAAACATAAAAAACCCTAAATAATCTAGTATCAAATCAATGATAAGATTGAGATAAGATTAATTATATAAAACTGATAAATACTCCCTACAGTTAACGAACATTTAGTTTTCGTTCAAACATGAGGGGTCTGAGTAATTATCGATGGGTAAGATATGATTATTTATATTGAAATGGATTTAATGTAAGAACATAATTCTAAATTATAATTTGAATCATAGCAGTACACGTTTGACTCGAAAAAAATATCCATTTTACAAGTCTGTCTCACGTTTGCGCTCCTCGAATTTACTACAAAACGGTGATAAAACTTGGCGGACCTTTTCAGAAACTCCATACAGACCTTTCACTAAGTCGTCTTAGCAACGTTGCTGTGTTGCTGCTATTTTTATTATTTTCTTTATTCCTTCTTTTTCTTAATTCTGTATTTACATTGTACATTTGTAGCTCGGGGAACCTATGAGATAGTGCGGGCTAATCGATTGTGAGATATTGGATGGATCTGTTTAGCGTCTTTATATTTTATAACATATTTTAATTTCATCTGAATGCCCTTATTTAAGCATGTGTGTTGCATGATTAAGAGCAAAAATAAAATAAATTATATCACTGAAGTTGTAAATCAATAATATTTTGCATTTTAATCTTGATTTAGCCAGAGCAGGTCTGCATATAGGTGCTTTCCCAACACTTTAAAAATCCTTCTTGATATTTGTTCCTGTTTATTCTTCGTGTGTGTCACGAAAGTTGTGTGTGCCTATAAGTGCATGCCACATTATAACTAGCATTTTTTGTGTCGATCAAATGTTTCACTTACTTTGCAAATAAACGTTTTACTTATTTAGTTTAAGTTAATGTTTTACATAGAAATATTAAATAGAAATATTTTTTGATTAGTTGGTGCCCTGCTAAACCAATTTTAGTTGCTGTTTATGCTTTAATCTATTTACAAAATAATACATAATATATTTACATTATGTATTAAATATAACATATTTCTTTCGACATTATCGTACTGTAAGGATAATGTATGTATTTTTATAAATAAATAAACACTGAAAATATGAACGAGAGGAATGCAAAGACTTTGTTTCTGTGTAAAATAAGTTTGCATATAAATGTGTATTTGCCTAAAACAGCGTATCGTGGGCGTTGATTAGATTGCAGGATATTTTGACTCAATATTTTCAATAGTTAGTCATAGGGGATATAGCTCAGTGGCAGAGCAATCGACTGCAGATCGATAGGCCCCCGGTTCAAATCCGGGTGTCCCCTAAATTATCTGTTTTTCTCTTTCAGATATTATGCGTAGTTGCATTTTTGATCACGTATGTGAAGGCCCAGGATGCAAACTGCGACTTTAGCCAAAAGGTATGTTGTTTACATAATCATTCTACATTTATATTTATTACAATACATTTCTTGTGTATAGATGTAGCTTTTAAAATTTTTGTTACATTAATATATTTCTTAATTTCTCATCCTTAGTACAAAATTGTTGGTACAGATCATTCTTGAGAGCCAGAACTCTTTTGATTCTCATTTGGCTCTACTGTCTAAAAATCTTATATTTTGTATTAATAATCTGTTATTTAGTCAATTGAACGCGTTTTGGATTTAAAACTCACCATTTATCATTCTGATAAACGAGCCAGGTCTGGATATCCAAAGCTCCTCCTCTAATTTTAATAATTAATTTTCCTTTAGTTTTTATAATTTAATTTATTGGTTTAATTTCATCGTGTATGACATGTTTGCCTATAAGTGCTTCAACCATTATATATTGTATTTTATTTTTCTGGTACCAATGTATCAGTTGACAAGCTTTTATAAATAAACTAGCGGACCCCACAGACTTCGTTCTGTCAAAAAGATTTGAAATATGGCAGTTTTTTGTTCCTACCAATTTTATAGTCGGCGCAAAAAATTCTCATGGCAGAACCATCACCCTGATGATAGGCCGATGAGGTTCAGCTCGGGTGACCAAAGTATCTTCGCTTCCACGGACTTTGGCCACTCTTCTCTGACCCACTAAAAACCCCAACTGGGATGTTTGCTAGAGGGCTTCAAACTAAGAGGGGCACTTAGGACTCAAACCTGATTGGAAAATAATCTAAAAGGATAGTGTGAACCTAAAAGTGACAAATATTTTCCTATTAGTATCTATTCAAATAATTTTGCTCAGATAGGGATCTTAAATTAATAATTCAAAAATTAAATAATTTTTTAACGCAATTTGTTTGACAGATGTAATGACGTGAAAACATATGCATTTTATGTCGCATGCCGAAACTAAAATAAAAGAATTTTATTTTAGTTTCGGCGTATCGCGAACCCAACCAAATTAAAAATCATGCTCAATGATGTAATAATGCTCTCACATTTTTTGACTATTCAATTTGGTCGGGTTCGTGATATTATCACTTGTGTTTCGGAACGCGACATTGCTTAGACATCAGTGAGTGCTTGTAATTTAATATGAACTTTATTCAATAGCAATAAAGATCAAATTGACTCTACATTTTAATTTACAATACGTTTGTATGGGAAAAAGAAAAGGGCTATTTTAGGGTTTTCCCAGAAATTATTCGAACTTTTCTCGCCCTAAAAACCATCCTTAGGCTTCAACGAACATTAAAAAAAAGGAATTGGTACAATTGGTCCAGGCGTTGTAGAGTTATGCGCTTACCAACACATTTTGCGATTCATTTTTATATTGTAGATTGAAAAAAATGTGTACATATAACTGCGAGAGTTATTATGTCTTCCGTGAGTACTATATCAATTAACATAGGAATCTATAGAAATAACAAATTCTTATTAATAAACTCCAATGTATAGTAATCCGTCCGCAAATATGCAGTGATTTTTTTTTTGCAGGTAGTGCCGGGACGGACTTACTATGTATACAATCCTGGATATCCTAGAAATTACCGACCTGGGGTTCAGTGCAGGACTATAGCTACTTGCCCTACAGGATATAATTGCAGGATAAACTGCCAAGTTAACATACCAGAGGTAAATTTTAACTCTATATTCAGGTTTTAAAGAAACCATAACGGTCTCCAATAGTTAATTAGTGTATTTGTCGCAGCCAACTAGCTAAATTAGCCGTTCAATTAACAGCCTAGCCTCTTAACTAAACGGCGCCGTTTAACTAGCGGCCTGAAAGATGTTCAGCCGTAGCATTTGTTTCAACATTTAATAAACGGGTTCGCTAAATAAACAGGTCAACAACTTTAGCAGTATATAAATTCATACAGGAAGCTCTTAATATAATAAATAATAAAGAATACGCAATCGGTCTGCTCCTAGACATGACTAAAGCCTACGACAAGGTACAATATGAAATATTGTTCAATAAACTCTATGGGAGTCCTATCTTGAAAACAGAAAACAATTAGTAGAAATAGAATTTTATAATAATAAAACAAAAATTCTCCAAAATTACCGCTCTGACAGTAAAACAATAAAAGTCTCAATACCACAAGGAAGCGTTGTTGGGTGCCTTCTTTTTCTCATTTATATAAACGACCTTCCAAAAACCATAGAAGGACCTGGTCCATGTGTTTTATTCGCTGATGATATTTCGATTATAACCCCCTGTCATGATATCACTAACATACACTCTACATTCAATAATATTCTAACAAAAACAATAACCTGGATGAATGCACACAATCTTGAAATCAATTTTGAAAAAACCAAAACAATAGCATTCCACCCCCGTCAAAAAAAGCCACTTTCTCTAAATTTCTCTTTTAACAACCACACAATAGAACAAGTTAACGAATTTTAATTACCAGGTATAGACACAAACATAAACTGGAAATCACACATACAAAAAATAAAATCAAAATTTTTATATGCTTTCCGGGAAATTAAAAAGACTACGGACCTGAAAACCGCTCTAACCACCTACTACGCCTATGCGCATGCACGGCTAAACTACGGTGTAATAATGTGGGGAAATAGCACCGACGCACCAGCACTATTCACAACTCAAAAAAGTTAAATCGGATCATAGTTAACATAGAACAAACAGACAGCTGCAAACCACATTTCATAAAACTAAACATTATCACTCTACCCTCATTATACATATTGGAAATCTGTAAATTTGCCCATACACACAAAGAATTTTACACCACACGCGAAGGCATACAGACAAGATATACACTTCGACACAAAAAACGCCTGAACCTACGATCTTCCCGATTACAAATACATGCATCAAGCCCACTAGTCATGTCAATCAAAATTTATAATAAACTACCTGAGACACTAAGAAATGAAAAAAAGATACATATATTTACAAACAAACTAAAAAAACTTCTTATTATAAATGATATTATAGCGTTAATGAGTACCTAGAAGATAAAAATATAGCTTAATTTCATCCCTAAATATTCAAAAATAAATAAATAAAAAATAAAAAATGCTATTCTATATAATTAATACTAACCGGAAATGTAAAATTGTATGTACTATCTTGTTACTATTAATTATGTAATATAAATTTTGTAATGACTTCTTTTGCTGTGCCCTAACAGGGTCCATAATATTGTACATTATGGAATGCAAATAAATGTATGAATATGAATATGAACAAGCAAACGCGTCAAATTGTAAACTCCTCTATCCGTAATTGTGACGTCAGTTAAAATTTGTATGCCATCAAAAACTTGCAAAAAAATTGTCTCGCAACTCAGTTCATCTCCCGTAAAAATCCATGAGATCCATGTAATAACAAGTCGTTAAGTTATTACGTCATTAGGTAACATAACAACATCTTATAGTGACAATATCAACATCAACACTTATATGTTGTTAATAAATACATTGATTTGGCCAGCGTGTATACAATCCCGGCTTGGTAATTGACAATTCAGGCTTCTAATTTTATCCACTACGAGTGGATAAAATTACTTCACTACTTACACTACTAAGTTATAGGGGGTCGAAAATGGTCTGAACTGCTCCAAGAAAAGGTGGTACGGCCTCCAGATAAGATTATGTACAAGATTTACACAAATTTAGTTTTTATCCCTATATATGAAATGAAGTCATTTCACACAGGCGAATCGCGGAGCTTCTGGGCTTCTGGGTAGCCGCTTCTTAAATTAGCGACTTTGTAACTTCCGGTAGGTACAAATATATCGATCTCGATGTTTTGGTATACAAATACAATGAAACTAGTCTAGCCTTAAATAATCTTTAAAACATTTTTTTTTTTACTTTTTATCATTTAAAATTTGGACCAAGTCTGGTTCCACGTTCCGGGCTTTATAGGAACCGAAGACTAGCCCTCATCTAGCCTCAATTTAGCCTAGACCTCACCCGCTTAGACTTCAAATTCTCTAAACGACACTGCCATTTAAATATATGGTCTTAAATATATAACTTTGTACTAATATATGGTCAAACTAATTAAGTTAAAAAAAAACAAAGATAATTTGCAGATATGTAACACAGGTAATCAATAACCTAATAGAAAATAATATTTGTCCACTAGACTTCTGGGTGTTTCATGGACCGTCTCCTGATCTCCAGAACCGGGGATCCCACTCTTGCATCGGCTGATTCCTACTGCGGTCGTGGACAATTAACTGCGGTCTCTGTCGCTCAGACGCTTGCTATCGGTAATTAATCTTTGAAAAGACTTTTTCTATAGTAACATTTTAACCATGATCTGTGGCTGTAAATACATCCAAGGAACAACTGTACTCACGCTTTGACCTCAATCATTGTTGAAGAACGCCTTTAGCTGGTTCAAATGAGGTACATTTTTATATAAATGAATGCGTGTTTGGGCTATGGCTACAATAGGTAAGCCGAGTTGGTCACCTATGGTATAGCAACAAAGTATGCCATCCGCGCGTCTCCCTCTGTCCGCTCCAGTGACTAGTGAAACAAACGTATGCCTGATGTTCACGTGACATGAGACGGACGACACAGTGTTTCGTGGAACAAATATGAAGTTAACGCAAAATGATTTTTATTTGAATAACTCGTAAAATATACAATATTTTAAATAATCGTTAGTAACAGCACTTGGCCAAACTAATGTGCTGTAATTAAAGTTTGCTCCATAATACTCGCTATGATTAAATAACAACGAAATTATGCAAAAGTTAGGGGTGACTTTGTGTTTTTTTTTTGTATGAAGGAATTTATTTTGTATTGTGTTTTTAATTAGAGTCAACCATTGCATTTTTAGTGAAGCATAAGTACATATGTATTCTTTTTATTTAAGCATTACATACTTAGTTAAAATCAAATCTACGATGAGTGGTTTTGGTTAGTGCCCTTACTGCTCATAAAGCGTATCTCTGTTTCTTCATCTTAAAAAAATTAATAACTTTTTCGCTATTCCCAAAGATTCAGAATCGGTAGTCGCGCTGTGACGGTCGTTTATTAAAAACATATGATTTGATACACTTAGCGCTAAGTCTCGTCTCTGACCCGTAACGTTCCAGCGCTGATTATTATTACTAATATATTACGATTATGTTGCAAATATTATGTTATAAATACTAGTTAACCTTAGAGCAGTGTTGGCCTGGTGGCTCCAGCGTGCGACTCTCAACCCTGAGGTCGTAGGTTCGATCCCCGGCTGTGCACCAATAGACTTTCTTCCTATGTGCGCATTTAACATTCGCTCGAGCGGTGAAGGACAACAACGTGAGGAAACCGGCTAGCTTTAGACCCAAAAAGTCCATGGCGTGCGTCAGGCACAGAAGGCTGCTTGCCTATTAGATTACCAAATGATCATGAAACAGATACAGAAATCTGAGGCCCAGACCTAAAAAGGTTGTAGCCCAATTGATATTTTATATGAAATTGACGTCCTTAAATATGAAATTGACGTTTTGTCGTACTGGCCAATTTGACCTCAAATATCTCCTAAGGGGATTTTAAATCGAATATATGGATGGCAAAACTACATAGATAGCAATGGTACATACTGTGATTAATTATATATTCTATTAAAAACATGTAATTTCAATTCAATATGTAAGAACCTAATATTAAGAAAGTATTGGCTGCGTGAGTTATCCTAAAAATAGGATTTTTTTTGTTTATGTTGTCAAAGCTAAGCTAGAGTATCGAAACCTTTGATGAGAAGTGGATCCTGTACAATAATCCCAAGCATTAGCTGAACTCAGCCGAACCAGCCAAATCGTGCCCCAAGCGGAAATTTACTCCAAAAATGTTACTTGTGAGCTAGAAATGCTAGCTGCTAAACAACCGAGGCTGGTCAATCGCTCTAGGCCACTGCTGCTTCACGACAACGCTAGAACAAACGCTGCACAACTACTACCAAATTAGAGGCGCTTCAATTGGAATGTCTAAAACAACCAGCTTACCCCCCGGCCCTTGCTCCAACAGAAAAAAAAATGCTCGAAATTTGGATTGCTTCTTGTATGGTAAAATTTAAACTCTGATGAGACAGTCGAAACCGCCTTCAAAGATTTTATTGATTCCCGTCTGAATGTTTTTTTTAGTAAGGGATCAATGAATGGCATGAACTTATATGATGGCAAAACTACATAGATAGCAATGGTACATACTGTGATTAATTATATATTCTATTAAAAACATGTAATTCCAATTCAATACGTAAGAATCTTATATTAAGAAATTATTGGCTGCGTGAGTTAGCCTAAAAATAGGATTTTTTTGTTTATGTTGTCAAAGCTAAAGTAAATTTTGCTTTATGTCATTACTGTTTTTAATTGTTAGGTCTTATATCATCAATGAACAGCAGAGGAGGTACCTATTACTGCACGCTGGTTGCTCAAGCAGCTACACCAGGCCCCAGTCCTGTATGTTCTTGTGGTGCAAGGAAATCGGTGAGTACTGTGGAAAATATTAAGCTAGAAATAAGAAAGTGTATGTTTTAATGTTACATGCTACCGCTTGGAGTACTCGCCTCCGTGATCCTGTTGTCAAATGCTAACGGTAGATCTTAAGTTCTACTAAAAGGCTTTTCCGTTTAACAGAGGCTGTTTACTAATTGACACAATCTCGGTATTTCAGTTTGAGTAGCTATACTGTTATGCCATCAGAAATGTAGTGTTGATAAATGATTGTATAACACTGATTACAACACAACGTAAACATGATTTAGTATTATAGTAAAAATTCACTAACAAAGCTTATTTGTATTGTCATTATTAACATAACTTTTACACATGGAGTTGTTTGATAATAATAACAACCAAAAAAGCTTTTAAAGAAAACACTTTTTCAACGTATTGAAGTAATGTATTATTATAAATTTAAAATTATGTATAATAATTATTTTATAATAATACATAGCTACAATCCATTGAAAAAGTGTTTTCTTTAAAAGCTTTTTTGGTTATTATTATTATCAAACAACTCCACCTTGATTTAATTTATTATTTTTGATTGAACTTTTTGAACGTATTGAAGTTATGTATTATTATAAATTTAAAATTATGTACAATAATTATTTTATAATAATACATACATACAATCCATTGAAAAAGTGTTTTCTTTAAAAGCTTTTTTGGTTGTTATTATTATCAAACAACTCCACCTTGGTTTAATTTATTATTTTTGATTGAACTTTCATTATGTCATATATGAACAAATCCTAAAACAACATGTATGCTTGAATATGAATTCAGAAATGTTACGGTATACATTGGAACATAAAAATTTCAAACTAGCAAGGAAATTAAAGACAAGCAAACAGCAAAAAAAAAATAAAACTAAGTAGACACGATAAAATTACGATAAGTAGGAAGATTGTTGAAAAATATATGAATATTTTCATGAATGTTAATAATGAAGTTGTAAGAGCGAGATAGCCTGGACCATTAAAAGTAGCAGATAAGCGAGCCGTAGTACGTATAGAAGACTTTTAGTTCTCGCAACTATAGGATTACAAAGAGAGGAAGATTTAATAAGAAGGTCAGTATGAGTATTAGATAGTAATACTATTATATATAATGAACTTTCAGACACGTATAGTGGGCGGCCAAGACGCCCTTCCCAATGAATTCCCCAGCATGGTAGCGCTCGTTGAGAGAGGCAGCTCCAACGTTATGTGTGGCGGAGTCATTATCTCCAACAGATACGTGCTGTCTGCAGCCCACTGCATCACTAATAAGGATCCCAGAAATCTAGCAGTTGTTGTTGGCGAACATGATATTTCTACTGGCTGTAAGTATTGCTGATAGATTCAGGTCAATTGGTTCATTTGTAATCTTAGCAAGTTAAAAGTCACGTCACAAATATACTATATGTAAATTCCCAGTCTCAATAGACAGCTGGCAGGCAGGCTCGGCCTATAGACGCCCATAGGCTTATACGTTCGACTAAAACATGAGCTTTCTGAGCCGGAAAATATAAAATGCTAGCCGACAAGTTTTAGGTAGCCCTAAATTTGGAAATTTGCCGAAGGTCTTCTGATGGTTACGTAACCTTTATTAAATATAAATATTTATGTTTTGTAAAATACATGTACTATAATGTTCTAATTAAATTGAGCTAAGCTATATACTGTATCTTGTTTTCAGCGGACACGCCAGGAACACAAGCTTATCTGGTGTCTAACATACGAATACATCCTCAATTTAACGAGTAAGTAACTTATAAATGTATTTTCTCATATTTTTTGTACTTTTCTTACGCTACTCAATAGAGAGAGAAGACAGCTATCTCTTTCTTCCTAAATCGTAGATGAAGACATTACTCAAATTTATATAACTAGAAGAAAATGGTGTAATGGTTGCAGCTTCTTACAAACATTATGTAAAACTAAAAACTTGGCGATTAAAGATTGACCGAGAGTTTATTGCCAGTTCTTCTTGTCCGTTCTACGGCAGAAAATATAAAATTAGAAGCATATGTAGACCTTTATTGACTTTTTGAATTTGAAGAGGTCTTTATTGATATATATTAAAATACTATGTAATTATATAAAAAAATCATACAATATAGACAAAAACATCGTGTTTACATATGTAACATGACCTTTATCGTCTCTTGGTATACTCTAAATACTAATTAATTTAAAATCGTTTTTCATATAGAGTTTTTTTAATTACTAATATGTGAAAATGATCTTTCAGCGTAAACTATGACTATGATATTGCGATTATTACGGTAGCACAAAACATCGAGTTCAATAAATATGCCAGTCCTGTCTGTCTGCCGTTTAAATTTGCAAACTACGATTTCGCTGGACAAAAACTTACGATCATTGGTAAGTAAAAAAATCAATTTTCCTCTAAAAATAGAATACACAACCTTCTGTTAATTCGAAGCTATAGTTCCTGAATTAACTAAACAAATAAAAGTTCATAAATGGAGGCTTTTTTTCCTAATATATTGAAATACAGATAATAATTAAATAATAATATTAAGCCTTTTTATTACCGATTTTACAATAGTTGGTGGTTGCAAGTAAACAAAAATATTGATTTTTGTTAGTATTTTAGCTTAGATTATGTTAGTAATATACATATACATTATTTATTTATGTATTAACAGAAACCCCGGTTTGGATAAAGGCCTCATCCAAAGACGCACCGTAAAGCTGAAGGTGTTTCTCTATTTTTTATTGTCTATATTTTGTTATATCTATTAACCAGTTTGTACAGTGCGGAGAGTTAAGATTTTTCTATGAGCGTGTTTTATTTTTTGTTTGTTGTATTTCTTGTCTTCTTGTAATATTTTATGTTTTTATTATCTTCTGAATTAGGTTTCGCAAGGATTAAACTTTGTTGGATGGTCGTTTTTATTTTGACATAGGAGGTCTGTACCGTTTTGTTCTCTAGGCTGATAGGTTGACCTGATGGTTCCAAAAGAGAGCTTGACAGGTTTTCTTTGTATATTGTTATTTCATCCTTGTTTATAAGTTGACTATAATACAAGTCATTACATTTGTGAAATTAGTCCTATTTTTCTTTTGCGTGGTAAACCTTATTTTAGACATAATAGGACGGTGGTCTGATGCGTAGGTTCAGAACTTCTATATTTTGAAACAATTTTGGGTGATTTGGAAGAAAGTTATTACATTTGTGAAGTTAGTCCTATTTTTCTTTTGCGTGGTATATTTTGAAACAATTTTGGGTGATTTGGAAGAATGTAATCAATGTCGTTCTTGTACTGTCCACCTGGTGATCGCCAAGTCCATCTGCGGTTTTGTTTTTTCTTGAAACAGGTATTTATAATTGTTAATTCATGTTCTATCGCGAAGTTAACAAGTCTCTGACCTCTATAGTTTCTTCCGCCGTTTTCTTACTTGTGTATTATGAATCCCACCCCATATTGTCCGGGTGTACATCCAATGCAGCAAAGGTGTTGTGTTCTTCTATTTTGTTGCCCTTTCGTCTGACTTCCGAAAATCCCATAATATCATAGTTAATTTAACTTAAACATTCTTCCAGTTCTAATAGTCGGTCGTATGATGACAGGGTGTTGACGTTATCTTAATTGGCGGTTTAACTTTGTGTGATTTTTTGATTTTTTTTTAACTTTGAGTCAGGGATTTGTATAGTTGGAGGGTTTTGGTCGTAATCTTCCACGGTGACCGGGTCGGAAGATTTCTTATGTTATGAGAGGGGGTTTGTTGCTATGCATTTTTGTTTGTTGTATTTTTACTTGTCAAGAAACTTCTTGAACTCAACATTCTTAGTTTTATGGCACCTTCGGTGACACTATTTGACCTTGTGGCCTTTAATTTTGAGCCAGACTGTTGTTGTTTTTTTTTCTGTGTTTCTGTTTTTGTCTATGATACGTTTATCGTAGCTTATTACAGCAGTATTTCCTTTTTTTCTCTCAATCTCAGTTTGTGGAGAAGATAATTCTCTCTTCGTTTTGTCTATGTTAGATCCGCTTTTCTTGCCTATAAGTTGATCATATTTTAAATATGCAAACTTCTCTTTCTTTTATTAACTAATCTTACCTTTCTTTAGTACTTCTATTAATTTTGGATTCAATCATTTGCTTTTTTCTAACACTTCTTCTGAAATACAGATAGGGAAGAGTTATTTACTTATTTTAACTAAATTCCAATGTTTAATTTCTAACCCAAGTGTCCTCCAAAAACTCGGTTTCTTTGTACCTAGGGGATATGTTGTTTCATTCCACATGGGTCACAACCAGTCACACAGATCCCGGTTATCAAAGATGAGGTGTCGGACACGATCGACATCTTTATATGTTCGCCGAGTGGGTTCACTGTAGCGATATGGTGTATATTATTATGTATTTAATATTATATGTTTTATTTTTATAATGAATTTTCATAATATGTGTATTTTTGTAAATAAATAATTATATATTTCTAGTTTGTCAAATTTTACAGCGATTACATTATTCAATATAAATTCACCTTTCTTATATACTATTTTTTTTACTTATTTACATTATTAGTTAAAAGTTTATTAATAATTATCATAATATAACTCTTAACAATAAAATTAATTTGAGTATTAAGTGAAAATACAGGTCTACAATGAAATTTTGATTTGTGGCTCCATTTTTGCTATCATTTTACTTTTTTAGGTTGGGGTACTATCTTTATCGGCGGTCCAACTCCCAATGTCCTGCAAAAGGTGGATGTGGATGTGATAAATCAAGACGTCTGCAAATGGACGGTACCTAGTCTTACCTCACGACAGATATGCACTTACACACCTGGAAAGGATGCTTGTCAGGTATGTTCTAGACAACATTTTAGCTATTATATGAATATATTTTTGGTTTCGTAAATTATATTATATTGAGTTTGTGGCAGCTGAAACGTATTTTAATTTGTTCGTTTAGTTCCAAAGATGATCTCCCATTTTTGTTATATACAATAATGTATCGTTAGTTTTCTATTAGCAATATTTTGATATGATGATAAAAGTTCGGCAGTTGAGTGGATAATCTCACTCTCACTCTCACACTCACATACTTAACATGAGATGAGCCCCCTGTTCGTTTACAGGGGTTCTATAAAAAAATATACCATTATTACAATTTTTCTACCCTACAATAAATTGAAACCATTTTTAAAATTTGGGCATAATTTAAATATTTGTTTAAGAAAAGAGCGTATCATTCCCTGAAAGGTCGGAAACACATCCGCTAGCCTCCGAAGTTGCAGGGGTGTATATGCTCATGCTCGTATGCCTTTTGTCCCATTTGGTCACAGAACTACCCTAAGCCCTATAGATATTAATTTATACAAAATATTTTTCTACCAGTTTGATTCGGGCGGTCCACTTCTCTACACGGATCCGCAGACCGGTCTGCTCTTCCACGCTGGTATCGTGAGCTCGGGAAAACTCTGCGCGTCAGCCAACGAGCCAGGAGTGAATACGAGAGTCACAGAACTACTTAACTGGATTGTGCAAAACGCACCGGCTGATTACTGTAGAAAATAAATGATATCTTTTGACTGTTTATATTATTTACCTTAAATCATTCAAATATATATAATAATTTTAGTTTCTAGATAGCATACGTATTACCATACTATACAAACCATAACATAAATATACTTTAATATCAATAATCTATCAATCGATGAATGGCAGCGCTGTCTCTTAGTATGAGAATCGTAGTGTAGTACATATTTTCACGATGGACTCTGACGAAGAAACACTGCTCGTAATGTTATTTGGAAAACAATCCTTGTATGCAATATTATGACTCGCAGAGGCTTGGCTTTACATGAAGAATCCAAACTTAAATTAGCACTGACGTAACTGCAGTCTTGCAGAGATTTATGTACCCAATTAAAAAGTGAAAGAGAAGAAACTGAAAAAGAACTCTTAAGTGTGCTGGAAGGCAATAGGAAGCTCAAAAACAAAATGTCCAAGAAAATAATTCAATTAAGGATCAGTGTGATATTCTTCTGTGGTAAAGAGTATGAAGTTGCTTTGCTGAAATTTCTAACATATTTTTTCGTTTGTACCCTATTTATGACGTTTGTTCTAACGTCCGTGGATACCGCACTGTCCACAACAATAAACCTGAGGAGCACGTCGATATTACTTGGGTAGCTTAAATCATCTTAATGTATTTATATTTATAAAAGGCATGAATATGCTTATGAAGGACTCAACATTTATATTAATATTAATAACTATTAATTCACTAAACAGACGTAAACAAAATTCATCAAAATCAGCCTACATCTTCAAAGAAGCCATTTTGCCCACGACAAAAAAATTTAAAGTTGAAATTAAACTCAATTTAGCACTTAAAACTATATAACCTTATCATAATCGTAAATTACAAATATTCAAGTTCATTTTGAGTTATAATTAAATAAATATAATATAAAACTACAGTACTTATGACATAATTGCTGAAACTCCGAAACACTTGTTCACAAAATTCACAAGAACGAGTCAACTGAGTTTGTTTTTTTTTACAAAGATCTAATCATATTTCATTACCATCCGTATTTTATTGGGTGAACTATTTCTTAAGCTATCGTTCTACGTCGATTAAAACGTTTATCTCTAACCTCAGTTTCAACTAGATGTCATTTTCTTAAACTTGTCGTTTTGGATACTGTAGTATCCATGTACGGATGCCGCCATTATTTTTTTGGATACTGAAGTCTTGAAAAACAGCGCTTGGAGGCTCAACAAAATATTAATAACCCGGAGGCAGTCTCACAAAGTGTAAAAGATACGCAAACAAAAGCAAAACAAATAAAACATTTTTTATTATATAATACATTAATTGGTGATTAAGGTTCAACACCAACTCATAATGTTATTAACATTATGAGTATTAGTTTAGGTAAAAACAAATAAAATATAAATTTAATTAATAAATACATTAAAAAGACACATACACTAGTAAAACAATATAGAAATATAAACTGTGTGGATTTAAAACTTCAAAACACACAACTTCAAAATGTACTTGAATTACATTTAATTCAAATCGAAAATGTTAAATTAAAATATGAAACTGACACTTTAGATTTAAAAACAAAAATATTAAAATTAGAAGAACTTACAGTATTACTTCTAAATTTGAAGAATCACAATATATGGTAGAGAAATATTCTTCTGCGATGGAAGATCTGCTTCAAATTTCTAATTACACCGCAGAATGTTATGAGTAGTTGCAGAATAAAACTTGAAGTTGCAGTTATAAAAGCCAACCCAGACTGGGACCAATTGCCACAGACATCACAACATACTCACAGCTTCACTTATACCACAACATACACTCAGTTAAAGGAAAAAATTAAGCCAAAAGAAAGGAATTTAATGTATTCCGATGCAATGGGTCAAGACATGTTTATATTATTCAATTTTACAATTAAATGATGGACAAACATTTATAAACAGCTGCTATCCCAATGCCACTTTCAAAAATATTGTATCATATTTTCAAAAACAATAATAATTGTAATTATGTAATAATTTTTATAGGGAACAGGGGAAATTTGAACAGTACTTTTTTGGATCATTTATTGATGAATTCTAGAAAGTATTTACTCAAAAGACTTTATTGGTCTCTGAGAAAACAAGTTTCTGTGACTGGGCAAATGAGCAGTTACCAGAAGAAGGTTACAATTATACGAAATGTATAATGAAAATCAATACAACACTAGTGCGGAATTTAAGGAATATGTTAGGTTGTATTCAAATAATTTCAAAAAAGATTCCAAAAATGCAAAAGTCACTTTATTTAAGTTGTATGACTCAATAATTGGCGATTAAAAAGAGTGGCTAAGAGTTTCTTGCCAATTCTTCTTACCCGCTCTACGCCCTTGACTTGCGAACTGGTAAATGTAAGTAAGTAAGTAAATGTAAGTTTACAATTAATTTAACTTCTTTTTGACGTTCATAAGTGTATTTGTTTACCTATATGAATAAAGATATTTTGAGTTTGAGTTTACTATTAAAATGAAAAAGGATTTTAGGCAAACTAAAGCACAAAAAGAGAGAATTTTAGAATAGTATTTTCTTTTGTTAACATTGATAGAAAACACTTTTTTACCGTATTGAAGCTATGTATTATTATATAAATAAATATTATTATATATCTAGTTTATAATAATACATAGCTTCAATCCGGTAAAAAAGTGTTGTCTTTTTCAATTTTAGAATTACTTAAGATTGTCAAGAAAACAGTTGTACGAATTAATTCCCCGTTTAGAACATTATATTGGTTTTCTAATTGAAAACAAAATACAACCTTCAAAAATACTATTTTTGCTGAAGAGAGAAGATAACACTCAGGTAAGTAAAAATTGCCATCAAATTCATAATATAATCGGTTAATTCTTGAAGTAAATCACATTTATATACAGTTTTTACATTATTGCTTTTAATTTTCAACAAGTCTTTAGTTCAGTACTACTACTACCTGGAGGTGTACAAAGGACCTTCAACCTTTTAAAGTCTGGGCCGTAGATTTCTGTATTTGCTTCGTTTTGTTTTTCTAAAAGGCGTTAGTAGGCGTAAAATAGTTTATCAGCCATCTGTGCCTGACATCGAATTTTTAAGTCTTTATCATGCCGGAATCCTCACGATTCTTTCTTTCACCGTTCCAGCGAGTCTCAAATGTTCACATTAAAACTCCGTGTAGGTGTACCTAGACGGTAACTGGGGTTCAGACCTACGACCTCGGGGATGAGTGTCGCTGAAGCCACTAGGCCAATATTACTAAGCTGAGCTGAGACTTATATTATTTATTAGTAATACACCTAACATACATATTATAAAACAAAAAATCTCTTAGACAATATACAAAGCCAAAACAAATTACATATTACTTAGAATTGGTCCCGAAGTTCTTTCACTGGCACATTATTTTTAAATTTCGAATGTTTGACTATTATTTTAAAACAAAAAACAATCACTTTCCGTAATTTTTCACGATGGAGTAGACATTGAAAGAAAACCGAATAGCTGTTATTGCGTTGCACCGCTGTGGGCACTCGCTGAGTACCATTTTCAAGTTGCTCAAAAATATCAATATAATACTTAGGTTTGTGTACCGTAGATAGGTACAATGAAGTCTCCAGTATTGAGGACAAGAAAAAATTGGCTGGCCACGCTTCGCAAGAACACCAGCAGTAATTAAAGCTATCAAAGCGCATAGCAAGAAATCCTGTCCGAAAACAGAAGTTGATGGCTTTGCAGATCAAGACTACAAAACAGAGTGGGCACTTTCTTAAAGCTCGTCTAAAAGCAATAAGGCTTAAGGTTCGCGGTTGTTGTGATATCCTCTTTACTGACGAAGAAAAATTCGACATTGAAGAGAAGTACAATAAAGAATGATAGAGTATACTCTAGGAGTTATCTGTATTAAAAATAAGGGATGTTATTTCGAATAATTATATGCTATTTCTACTCCTTAATTAATGTTCTATAAATTCATATATCACTCATTAAAAACAGTGTACTTTTGTTTTTATCATTTCCATTTACGACAGAAATTTGGGACCGATTACGTATATAGTTTATGAAACAGAAAACATAACTTACTTATGTTTAATATAAATAAATAAAAGCAAACTAACATTTAACATTAAACAAACGCCAATAATAATTAATATTTCAAAGAAACAACCAAACTGCTAAACAGAGTCAAAATCTTCCCGCCTATTCAAATATTTCCTCACATCCTTGGTGACGTGGAAAATATCAACATCCTCATAATTAGTGTCATTGATAACAGAAACATTGACAAATTATGCAGGTAAGTATTCGTACGTACGTAAGTAAGGAATTCGTACGAGGAACAATTGTATCTTGTTGCACACGGTGGAGGTATTCTTAAATTAACGACAATTATCTGCCCGTTAAGAATATCGTCCATAAATAATAAGTCTTTCTGACTCCGTCGACATTCTAATAATCCTTTATTTGTATGAATACAAACGTCGAAATAATAACAATGATAAGAACATTCGGATTGATTAATTATAAAAAAAAATAAGTCATATTAATTATCATGGTGTCATAATCTGAATGTTAATTATAACTGTTGTTAAAATTTATGGTCTCAATACTCCCCCACGCTATAAAGGCGCCTTATCTATAAAAAAAATTATCTCCTTTACATCATAGATCTAATATAAATCACAATTACATATCACAGTAGTAGGATCAACGTCGTAGGCAAGTGTCGACATCAACGGAAAATTCCTTAAGTCGTTCGTTGCAAACAATTTCATGTAATCCGAAATACCAATGTTAATTTAAATTTCTCGCCAAACATGCTTAATATTCATGTAGTATAAAGAAAGTGATTAATTTTAATTGTTATTTTATTTTAATGTAGCATTTAATTAGTCTATGTTACGGATATTACATAAATGTAAGTAATATTGTGTATAATTATTTTACAAATATGTTTGTCAGTAAATTTGTAATATTTTCAAAATTAAAAACTATTTTTTCGTTTAGGTGGTACGCTCAACATTAACAATTTATATCATCTACGAAACTGTTTGAAGAATTACTGTGAAATGAAAGATAGCCTGACAGCACGTCGTGTCTACGCGTTAAGATGACTAGAAATGTTGTTAATCCACTCGCAAGTGCGTTGCCGGCCTTTTAAGAATTGGTACGCTCTTCTTTAATTCTTAAACGGCCCTAATTTGTTCGGAAATACTTCACTGGTCAGCTGGTTGCACAGTGGTGGTGGCAAAACTGCCTTAAAAACGCTCAGTTATTGAACAACGGACATACTCACTCCAGAAGAGAAAGCCTTTACGTTCTAGTTCTAAATAAAACTAAGATATTTGTAATATCAAAAAAAAATAAATCGTTATTAAAAAAACAACGACTGGCCGTTTTCTCTTCGAACGTTTATTTAAATTAGGGTAATTAATTAGTAGGCGAGTAATTTTTGATTTTTAAGCATTAATAATAAATAATTTAACGAAAGTCGCGTTGTTTTTAAGTACTTATCATGTTAATTTAGTAATGTTAATATTGTTTTCAAAATGTATAGTATAAAAGATAATGTCCTTCTTTTAAAGTCAAAGGCAACCTTCGGAAATGTGGAGAAGTGATACCTTGGTGAATTTTTGTAATTTTATATCTCTAAACTTATATTTTTTCTATTATAACTATTATTTTTTTTTCAGATATTTACAATACTTTACGTATTGTCTTGTTTTGTCTTCGTCCGGGCACAGAACGGGATATGTGCTTTCAATCTCAATGTAATTATTTATCAATATTATTCTAACATCCTAGATTAACAATGTCACCTGGTGAATGGTTAACTTGAAATTGTGTTTATGACAGTCCCGATCAAAATATAAATAACTCGTAGCATCTGAATAATAGTTCTATATTTAAATGTATTGAAGGTATATATTTTGTAGGTACAACCGGGGCAGATTTACAGTATAGACTGTCCGAGATATAGTTCATGTTATTCTCAGTGCTCGTGGGCGCTTTCTTGCCCCTCGGGATACAACTGTAGGGCGGATTGCCAAATGAACGTGCCTGCGGTAAGAATTATTGAATTATATAATACCTAATCATATCTACTGTTCGCGATTGTCTATCTATTAAATGTTTTTATCTGTTTAATTTTCAAAAATTTTGATCTTTTGGCTGAATCAACTGTGGTTTTACCTAATTGGCTTTTGAGCAAAAGTGTGTATTTTACGCTTTTTTTTATAGAAAATTTAATAAAATTAATAGGTAATATATCGATGACACCTTTATGGTGATGTCCGACATGTCCAGAGAATTATAACGATTTTAATATTTGGACATGACCTAAATTTATTATTTCCCATTATTAAAGACCAAAGGGACCAAACTATTAAATTAATTTATTGATAATATATAAAAACAATTGATATGTTTGTGTACACACCAGACAACTAAAACTAAAATTATAGAATCAGCAATGCTCACGAGCACAATTACAAGTCTCCAAAAGTGGTGACCCAGGTCTTCGTGATGCTGAAGTGTATTGTGGACAAGGAACTCTGACTGCAGTGTCAACTAAACAGAATCTTATTATGAGTATGTAATGATTTATTTAAAAAAAAATCATAAATAATAACTTAAGATTTGGGGTAAAAACTGTTTATTTCTCTTCAACACAGTCTTAATAAGTCTAAAATTGTTTTAGTTTTTGTGAATTAGTATTGACAAAAGTCGTCTACTATTATACAACGTGTATGTGTATGTTTTCAACAAATATAAGAATACTATTTGCTAAAAAACTAAACAGCAAATACAACTGCGTGTTATATAAGATTTCATCTTTTCACGAACATAATTACAAGAAATTACAGCATAGTCTGTGCACATATAACATTTATATTTTGCCTTCCAGATTTACTAACTCCAGAGGGTGTGGGATATTTCTCGTGTAACGTAATAACGCAGCGCGTTCAACCACCATCAAGCTGCACTTGTGGTATCAAGAAAGTTGTGAGTTTTAGCTAAGAATGCCGTGAATTTTGTTTATAATAATAACACTTACGTTTTGTTTCATTGTACAATTTTAAAGCTTTTGGACAAAACTTTTAACGGCTACACAACGTAAACCTACATATAAGCTACCGTATCTAAAAATGCACTTTATTCGCCCAAAGCATTTTAACTTTCAGAGGCCCTTTCATCTATAAACACATTCTTAAAAGTAAATGTTTCAAAACTTTATACATTAACAATATTAAGCAACATTCTCTAAAATCCTAAAACGATAATATTCTATACAATATAATATATATTGTGCAACATGAGTTTAGTTATAAAATGTAAGTGTTATGTAGAAATTATTACGTCAAGAATCGTCAACATGTCAAAAGGGAGAGACTAGCTGCCCACGACACAGGGAATGTGTGTGTGTGTGTGGAGTGTGGGGTCTAGTGCACCTTCCTTTTAACTAAATATGCTTTTTTATTATACAACGTATTTTAGACGTATCACATTTGTTTTTCTATTTAAATGATAATAAAAATAATTTATTGCAAGAATATGATACAATAGTAAGTTCGCATATTCTGCACCCACACAATTATACATTTTAAATAATTAGTCATATGGTCAAATGTTATTAAATCAACTATAGTGTCTCACGCAAATAATAATTTATTGAATAATATTTGGATTTTTTTCCAAAAGTAATCCACCAAGTCGATTTTAAAGACTCTAGTCGGAAGATCTTTTAATTCTTTTGGTAAATTATTGTAAACCTTAATAGAGGATATATATAAACGTAAGAGTACAAGGAAAACGTTAATAATTAAGAAACCTATTTTCCATACAAACAAATTGAGGTATTTTACCTCAATTTGTTTGCGTAATCAATAAATTTAATAGCCTTGCAAATTAATACATACTAGGCATTGGCGTCCTAGTCTAATAGGATCAAAAAAATACCTACAATCGGGACGTAAATATTATAGCTACGTTCACTTGTGTCGAAGGCTTAACAATTAAGATTAATAGGATGCGATTGTTTACTTTTTAGTTGTTCAGAAGTGTCGTATTAATATTTCAATAAATCTCACATATATCTAATCTATACCGTGTAGCATATGATAAAAGTATCACACTACTGTTTCCAAGAAGGTTTTTACCTTATTTGCGGTACTTTAACGGTTAACATTTGGTGATGTCTAAGAAAATTCTATTGTTAGCACATATTCATTTACATTTATTTGTATCTATAGTTAATAGGAGATTCTAATCCTATGTTCTTAAGCTACTACCACTATTATATCAACACTTATTAATTCATGTTTTTACAAATCAAAACTTCTTTATTCGTAAGACTTAATATTAATACGCGCACATAAGGCATAGCGACCTGCGCGTGGACAAACCGACTGAGGGGTCAAAAGGTAAGTAGGGTCGCGCAAGGGATAGATATATATTTCCTTACTCTTCGCACGATAGCGTAACACAAAACGTTAATAATTATCAATGGGAACTATCCATCATATTTTTACTACATACAATTTGATGTTTATTATAAAAAACAAAATAAAAAACGTTCTTGTGACCAAACGGCTTAACAAATTTAATTCAAATTTTAAAATCGTTTAATATCGTTGAGCTCTTGTGATCATTAATGTATATAATAAAGGGTTTTATTTGTTTTCTTTTTAACTTATTTCGTTTAGAACATAGTAATGTTTTGATCTGTTGTTTTTATTTTATTCGCTGTAAAAAAAATTACTCGCTTGCTTAAATTTATTATATTTCACGATTCAGAGACGCATAGTAAACGGTCAAGATACGATTCCGAATGAATATCCTATGATGGCTGGTCTGGTGGAACGTGGGAAAGATACAATTGTGTGTGGATCCACCATCATCTCCAAGAGATATATCGTCACAGCTGCCCATTGCGTCGTAGGAAAGCTACCCTCAAATTTGGGGGTGGTGGTAGGAGAACACGATATTTCAAGAGGAGGTATTTGCTGTCTTTAGTCTATCAGGCAAACGGTACATGCCCTATATGTAGCCTCTTTAAAAATACGAATAGGCAAGTAGGAGATCAGCCTCCAGTGCATGTATCACCACACCGTCCACGGCATGGCTGTTTACTAACAGTGTTTTCCTTCATCGTTCGCGCAAATTCCTTTGGTACACAGTCGGGAATCGAACCTACGAACTCAGGGATGAGAGACTTCTCATTTGACTCTTTTCTCGGCGTATTATGACAGAAAGAGACAAAATAATATTATATGGGGTAGATTAAAAGATTATCTGTGCATCAAATTTTTAAACAATGCTAGAACACTTTTCAAACCGGTGTTAAGTACACATGCAGCTGATAGAATATATATCTTATAATTACGTAAGAATAATATAACACAACGAACTGATATTATAATAATAATATTAAAGCCATTTTAAATTCATACTGTTGAAAAATTTCATATCAAATGTTAGTTTCGTTATTATACACTAGTCTACCATAGTTATAGTTAGTTTTCCATTTCTTTGTGTCTGCCGTATGGACCCCTCTTGGGTGAATGCCTCCTCGTGGACTTTCCTGATGGATCTGTTGTTAGCTTCCTCCATTCCCCAGAAACTTTAACTAAGTCATCAGCCTATAGCTTTTGTGGTCTTCCCACGTTTCTTTTTCCTTCTTTATATACTATTAACTCTTTTACCCATTACACACGCTTTGTTCTAGATGATTCGCCATCGACCAAAGGCTACGCAGTTGAAGGTATCCGAATCCATCCAAATTATAATAAGTCAGTTCTTATATTATTACTATTGATTCAATTTAAATCTCTTCGTCATATATTCTATGTACAGGATCTTTGATTATTGATAGCTGATATACCGTACGGCCTTTTATTACGATAAGCATATATAAACCTACGTATATGACATATGCTGTATTGACTACTAATACTAAGATACAAATCAATCAATTAATAATATCTTTCAATAGATTTAGGTGTTTCTAATTGTATATCAAGCTATTTTGAGCAAATTCCATTCACCACATTAATGCTATATCTATAGTATATGTTACGATTTTATAATACGTGACAGTTATTTTTTTTTATATTAATGTTTCAAAAATATCCAAAAAAATATTACTTTAGTTTTTATTCGTAATGTTTAGCTCACTTAACAATGTTTTTTTTAACTGATCAGCCCACTACCAAATATTATTTTATATTTGCCATGAAATAGAATGTGTGTTGCTAAATAAAATAAATAGTTTAATACTGTCATCATAGAGTGTATATCACAATTATACATAATTTATTTTGAAATTCATTTTACAACCCAGTACTCGCATATTCTGCTACAAATTTCAATCTCCTTAAGAATTTTACCAACATGTCTGTACAATGTTTTTTTTTATAATAATATCATTTGCATAACCCTTAATTTTTCAGTTATACATACGACTATGACGTAGGTCTCCTATCATTAACAGAGGATATACAATTCAGTGAGAACGTAATGCCTGTATGTTTACCGTTCAAGTTTGCAGGCTATAGCTTCACTGGGGATAAGCTAACTGTACTAGGTAAATATTTTCTATCAATGTTAATTCTATATGCATCATTTGAGCAGACTTGGCTTACGAAAGGCCGAATGAAAATGGCGTTGTAAAATGTTATCTCTAGATGCATTCTAAAAAGTTAATTAACATCATATACCGGAGACTAAGGTATGCATCTATTCTAAACACTTTTGCTAAAGTATATAAAAGCCTCGTATACAATAACTGACTTTTGGAATGCGTTTGACTAAGTTAACGATGAGATCCTTTTGTGGAAGCTTTCAGATTGTAGTATACATTAAAGCTTATTGAGATGGGTTTCCTGTCACATTAAATATCGTCAACAAATTGTCTCTAAAGCTCTATAAGCTTTATCAGTGCCCAAAGAGTCTCAAGAGAGGGTCTCATCATTATTTATTAATGATGCTCCATTTTATTTTAATGCTGATGAGTTTCACAGAACAATTGGAGCAACCTTAACGATTGTATTCGTATCCGTAACGATCTGTCTGCATAAGATACCATGTGTCATCATTTAACGAAATTTAATGTCAGTAAATGTCATATAGTCTCATACAAACGAAAACAATAAATCAATTTCAAATGCACATACTACCTATCGTTTCCTTCGAAAGCTTTGCAATCGTCTACACTTGCAAATCTACTGCAAACGTACGATGCTCGTTTGGACTTGAGTTAGACCCTAAAACTTCGTGACTTCATTGACCTTGTTTATTTGTATAACATTTTTCACTTTAAAACTAATATTGATCTTCTTGCTAAAATTTGCTTTCTTTGTAATCCTAGAAATACTGGAATAAAAAGTATTCCACTTACGGCTCGTTTATCTGCTACTTTTAATGCTAATATTGATTTTTCATAACAATCTGTATATGTTTTGTATATGTTTAAACGCTCTGAATGAGGTTTAAGTTAAAAATGTTTTGTGAAATGATCTCTATTGATGACATGAACAAATATTGTTATTAAACATTGAGTACGAATTAAGAAAAGCATTTATTTCTTACAGGTTGGGGTACTATCTTTATTGGGGGTCCGAAATCAGATGTCCTTCAGAAGGTCGACGTAGATGTCATAAGTCAGAATGACTGCAGAAATTATGTATCATATCTGACGTCGCGTCAGCTATGCACCTATACACCTGGTAAAGATGCATGTCAGGTAAGGACTGGTACTCAAAGTCAATAATGTCTATAGCTTTGTCGAGGAAAATTATTGTTATGCCTGCTATATATAGAACATAATATGATTCACTTGTTCTTTGCCTATAACTTATATACTTAGTTAAATGCAAAGACCGCCATGGTAGCTTTGTACTACATTGTTTTGTCTACGTCTGAAATAATAATTATTCCGTTGTAAAAAATATGATATACTCGTAAGATTACCCATTAGTTAAAGTCATTAATAAAAATATGAAGACGACAATTATTAATAAATATAAGTCCAAGTCAAATCATTCATTTCAATTAGGCCTGTTAAAAAGTCAAAATCAAAAGTTGTATATTAAAAATAAATACCAGTTGTTCCTAAATGCAGTTTCATATGGACAAGAAAGGGCAAGAAACTCCAAACTTACTCTTTTAAAATAGTTTTTACAATAGTTTGTATACATTGATTTGATAATTATACGTGAAGACCATGTACCTACCTAAACAAAACAACTAGTATTCTAAAATAAAATAGCTGCATGGTGTTATAAAAAACTATATTATTATGTAAATTTTGCTCCCATATTTACAAGTATTGCAACTATAGTTTATACATTTTTCTTTATTTGATAAAACATATTGGAAAAACTAAGCTCGGCTAAGATTATGCATTAACTTTAACTCATAAAATATTAATAAAAATATATTTCAGTTCGATTCAGGTGGTCCACTGCTATATACTGATAGAGAGACAAGTTTTCTCTTTTTATCTGCAATCGTGAGTATTGGAGAGCTTTGTGCCGCTCGCAACAAGCCAGCAGTTAATACAAGACTCACGGATGTACTTCAATGGATTGTCCAGACAGCTCCAGCTGATTATTGTGTAAAATAAATATTTAAATAACACGTTATGTTTGTTATATTGTGTTTTTAATTAAATTGGTACATTAAACGAGAGTGTCCTAAATCAGTTGGCAAATAATCCTACGTTTGTATGTCGCAGCCAACGAGCCTTTCAATTAACAGCCTAGCCTTTTAACTAAATGGAGCCGTTTAACTAGCGGCCTGAAAGATGGTCAGCCAGTTGATCGAACAAGGCAAGTGACTTCGATCGATGACATTTCATTTCTTGTCTAGCCTGTTGACTGTTAATTTAAATTTAATTCCACCACTCTCAAACTCGAACCGAAACTCTTCTAACTGTCAATATGGCGACGGCAAACCACAACTTTGATGGTGTTTTCCAAAGTTTCATAAAGTACAATTTGAATTGAATGTGAATTGCTTTAGGCATTTTTAACAGGCTTTTTTAATGTCATGTTTCATCTTTTTTATTTATACCAAATTATGAACGTATGAATGGCTTAAGCATTTTATTAAATGTTGTAACAACAAACGCTAAGGCTGAATATCTTTCAGGCCGTTAGTTAAACGGCGCCGTTTAGTTAAATCGGCTAATTAAGCTAGTTGGCTGCGACATGTATATTACATAGTACTAGGTTCGATTCAGGGCTGGTTTTAGAGATCTGGAGGGCTAGGGGCAACAAAGTAGTGGTGGTTTTTTCAAAAATATTTTCCAAGTAATATGAAAAAAAAATCTGTCGAGTTTTTCTATCAGTAATTTATTGCGAAACCAAATAGATTATTTAAGTATATAACTAACATATCAAAATATATGTCCAATGATTTCTCTTTATATATAAGAACAATGTAGAAGAAAATACTGGATTGCGACTGTGGCCTGTCTTACAAAAGGCAAACTAAACGCAATATGTCCAGCAGACTCAAAGAGCACATTGCAGACATAAGATATAGATGACACACAAAATCAGCAGTCTGTGAACACACACTAGATAGGCCTAATTATTACATACGCTTTGACCAACCGAAAGAAAAAAGATTCTTCCCAAGATTGGTACGCGAATAAAAAAAACACCCCAATATCAATAGAGATGACGGCCTAAAATTATCAAACACCTGGTATTCAATAATATCCAAATTAAACCCCGAAGACAAACAATCCGCGAAAACAGAGGACACCGTGAGTCATTTTTGCAAAAACCCGTCATCTTTTAGTCGATACTAACTTCGGGGCAATAAATACAGATAAAATAACTTTCTCTGCAGCTATGATACTTTTGACATTTAACACCTTTCGTCTTCAGTCACCGTGATCACGCACACTGAAAAGTACGCCAAACATCGGAAAAAAAATTAATATTTAGAATTATGTAAATAACTATAAGTTTTAAAAATAATACATAGCTTTAATCCGTTCAAAAAGTGTTTTTCTTAATGTGTAAAAGCTATTTTAACAAAAGACAATA
Source organism: Pieris brassicae (assembly GCF_905147105.1). Classification (NCBI taxonomy): domain Eukaryota; kingdom Metazoa; phylum Arthropoda; class Insecta; order Lepidoptera; family Pieridae; genus Pieris; species Pieris brassicae. The sequence continues at coordinate 730,741 of NC_059673.1, read as the reverse complement.
CTAAGAACAATGTAATCATGTTTCAACAACATTTAAACATTTACAATGCAGCGAAAAAAAAATTAAAAGAGAATTTTGTAACAAGTCGTTTTTTTTTTTCGAAGTCTCAATTGTGGCCCCAGTTGCCCTCCCCTAAATCCGGCCCTGGTTCAATTACCCACGTAAACAAGAACTGTTTCTTGTTGGAAGGCACAAAAAGCTTCTAAACCTGTATGTAATGATAATTTTATAATATTTATTTATTTAAACTTCATTACATTAAATAAATACCATATTATTAGTGAGTGTTACAAGCGATCTAGAAATATTTTATGAAATAATTTTTATAACTGCTACTCGGGCATTTATGATTGATATTACTAATCTTTTGCAAACTATCATTTGTTGAGATTTTCATTTTGGATTGACCAAATACAACATTAAAAACACGGCTTGATAAGAACTCAAGAAGACTTGTAAAATTCTAAATTCAACTGTCAGCAACTTTATTATTCGTAAAACCTCCTCTAGATGGCGTTGTTTTCAACGTCATTGTTAAATAATTTATAACCTCGGTATATATCTATATATCTTCAAAAAAATTCACACTTGTCTCGTTTGACATGGAAATTAAATAATTTTCAATATGTCATTGCAATCGATTAAATTAAACTTTTATATAAGCACGTTTGATACTGTTTGTTACTTGTGTGTTGAGCTTTGGTGATTTTAATTTCAATTAAAGACCTTCAAAGCGCCTGATAGCTTCCGATATTAAATTGAGGAAATTTTTATTTTACTTTGAATCCTACATTTTTTGTGAACGTGAAAAGTTGAGAAACAACGCACTCAGATGTAATCTTTCTTGATTCATCAACCATCTTCGAGATGGCGTTGATAACAATAACATGCCCCTAAGCCGCGTTGTCTCCAGCAGTATTGATCTTACCTCCCAGACAAATTGACTTCGTCCATACAACGTCCTAATTTAGAATCTAAATAGTCTTATCAGTGATGTGTATATATATATGTATTAAATATGAAAAATAATTCTTGACAAAGTGCAATTATAAATATGGGAAAGATTACAACAATGCGAATCGCCAGGTAGAAGAAAATGCCGAAACGTATACCATTTCACGTTGTTTACGCAACAAGTAAGTTTAATATATAAAAATAGGTTGAATTAAATACATATACATATATTAAATGCCAACATTTGTTCACATCTTAGTTTATTAGTCGTTATTATTTACGAGTAGATACTATATAAATAAACTCACTAAATATGGTCATATGCACTATATTTAACTCTCTCTGGTGTTAATATACCTAAATAAATTCTTGCATATAAAGAAAGAAGAACTAATTACATATTCGTAAAGGAATTTTGTATTGACACCTCTGAACCTAAATCCGAGAAGAGCTCACTTCTATTTACACAGATTGAATTTAGTTTTCTATTTAGAAATAGCGTTCTTTCGTTTACAAAACTGGATATATGTTTTTAAATATTTTGCAAATAAGCCTCAACTCAGGGATAATGTAGCTATAAATGGGTTTGAAATCGGTCTTTAAGTTTAGTCGTTACAACATATAATATAGAATATATCTTTATAACATTTAGTGTACATAACAAATAACATCAGATTCTTCTGATTTTGCACAGAAAAGGCTGCTTATGTTATGATTATTAGGGTCAATTGTAAATGCACCTGCAATGCAGTGGATCTCTTCTCATATGTATTCAAAGCTTGATAAGTTTAAGTTCACTACCGGATCGTTAAAATTAAAACTTTTTGGTCTCACAAAATGTATAAAATATTGGGTTTTAAAAACGAGTCGTAATGGTTACGGCAGCGGGCTCGCCAGTTTTAGCTTGTTTGTATTTTAAGATTAATTTTATATTAAGTAAGTACGATTAGATCAGAGTACGTTTGCCTATTAGCTTGACAAACGATCATGAAACATATACTGAGGCCCAGACCTAAAAAGGTTGTAGCGCCACTAATTTATTTATATAAGGCAATAAACCTTATATGTTTACCACCCCCACACAAAAGGCGTATGGAATATTAAAACCACTCATTATAGGATCGATACTACTGCGTTGAAATATTTATCTAGTCTAGACTTAGCCTAGGGGAGGCAATAAATGAAATAGGGCCATTTTTATACAATATTCTAAACCTACGTAGCAATAATAATAATAATAATAATCTTTATTTCTTCTCTCACATATACATACATAGCAGGTTATTATGATTAAACTAAGATGATAACATTTGGAAGTGTATGTGAGAGACTGGTCTCTGTAACAGGAGACCTGAGTGACAGATAGCCAGCCTCTCCACCACCGGACCGGAACACGTACAATCAGGTCATTGTCATAAGATACAATAGAAGAAAATAAGCAAGTGCTAAAGGAAAAAAAAAATGGAAACGGAGTCGTAAAAATAAATTTGGTGTGTTTGATAATAATTAAACATTAATAAATAGAATATTATAACAAATTTAAAAAAAATCATTCCTGCGGCTCTCTCGTCTACCTTTAAGGCTGGCACTGTTTCGATATACTTATTCGTTGAGCGTGAAAAGTACCAGCTCTGGGGTCAATGGTACTATCAACCAGGCGCCAACTTAAATCTTTAATTTGCAAATACTGTATATTTGTGTGTTGGAAATAAGGTATATTTTAAGATGTTACGCAAGTATGCGAATATAATTTTAATTCACTGAAATCCTTGTATGACGGTAATTTATATAAACCAACTATGGTTAATTTTAAACAAAGTATAGATCCAGAATCCAGAGTCGAACGGTGCACTATTCTCGTACGTCAAAAGAAATGCATCTTGCAAGTCATGTCAGTCTTGTTACGGATAAAAATCGATCCCGTCAGGGGTAGCTGGAATCTTCGAAATTTCTTTCTGTTTTAAAATTAAGTAATTTTTATGAAGTTCTGTAATAATATATGTCCTCTCTTGCTATAGTATATCTGTATTAATCTGCTATGAATATGGTAAGGGGGTAGGAAATATTTTTTAGATCTACTCCTTGGAGTACACGTATAAATAGTGAAAGCATCTTCCTTGCGTCTTCCAGTAATAGGCGATAACTTAAATTAATCTCAGTTTCCTGTTTTGCTATCAAGGCTGAGCAAGTTTTATGCATTTTATATATCAGGTATTTTATGTAGGACAGTTTTTAATATGTGAATCCAAAGCTTATTTAGTCAAAAACAAAACACGTCTTTTAATTCGTGTCATGTAACATTTTCAGGCGAGGATAGTTCGTATCCAGCATGCGAGCTGAACGCACAAGGACCAGCTGTGAGAGGTTGGCGCAGCCTCGGCAAGCAGCCACACGAGCTGTTGCTGCGTCTTACCTCTGTTACAAGCATTCACAAGCTGCAGCTCCTGGCACATCATCAGCTTATACGTTGGTAGCTTATTTAGCTTAGCTTAGTTTACACAAATATAATATTTTCCGACAAAAATACTCTAAAATGTTTGTCTTAAAACAGCCTAATGAAACCTGGTTGTCATTTAAATATCTTTAGAAGATGTAGGTAAAACAAATATAGAAAGTATTGTGTATTAAAATACTATACGCTGGAGAGTCAATATTCCAATCTATACTGCTGATCATGAAGCTACTGTCTACAACGTGGAGCAAACTATTCCACATGGTTCTTTCTTGTGTCCTTGACTTTTGCACCTTTTGTATAGTGGATTTACATTTACATTTCAGCGGCGTGTGTAGAGGTGCTAGTATCAGGTGGTCTGGTATCTGAAGGTGCTGCAACGCCATGTGGAGCCACTTACACCAGCGTCGGTAAGGTCACACTTGCAAGACCAGCTCCACAAGCCAGGACTAGAGAACTTAGGTATACCTTGCGAATGTTATTCTCGTTACTCATCTAACAGAACATTGGTAAATAATATGAGCGAAGCTTTGACGAGAAATAGCTGCCACAAGGCTGACACTGCTCATACAATAACAATATGGACTAATGTAATTATTACCTTAAGCAAATGAAAGAAAAGTTATTCATTAAGAATTAACAATTGGAAAATAAATACGATAGAAGATAAAATAAGCTACATACTTATTAATAGAGGTTTTTAATAATGGTTTTGATTGTTTGCTAGTTGTTAATAATAAAGGTTAATTTATGTTTGATGCGTAATCTAATATTAGTGGTAAAGGAATAAAATTTCATAGTAGAACCAGGTTAGAATTTCGTTTATTTTCAGATCTGCTGCTTTGCCAGAACCAACAGTAGCCCGTTTTGTGAAACTTAGATTGTCAGGGCCTCACCCACCCTCTAAAGAAGATGAACAGGTAAAGTTTTCAGAGAATAATGAAATTATTTTGGTTAATTAACAAATATATTTTACAGCAAATACAGTTGTATAATAATTTATGACAGTCTTGTGTGTTGCATTATTAAGAAAGAAGAAGAAAAGAGTGTAAACATTGTTTGATATAAGAAATGATCGGCCCAACGTTGTTTCTCCTATTGACAAGTTTATATTGTTTTGAATGTAATAAAAATAACTTGTACTTTGGTTATTTAGGTAGCATTAATGGCTGTTAACGTACTCGGGGATGAGGTGGAAGATGAAGAAAAGACAGTAGCAGAAAATATAAAAACCGAAATAAGTTTCTCTCCATATGATGATCTGGCGTTTATAATGTATGTGGACAATGAGATTGCTGATCTGGTTAGAAGTTTGGATGAGAAGAAGAGAATCGCCGTTACTGGTAAGAAATATCGTTGAACCTTTTTTATATTTATTTATTATTTTATATTTTAAAACTATGTGTTTAACAGAAGAAAGATTTGAATACGCTCGTCGCCTCAAATCTGCTGGTTCAGCGTTAGCGGCAGCAGGGATCAGAATCGGGAGGTGGAGACTCCGAAAGAGGACGGCTGCAGCGAGAGATGACTTTGAGCTTGCTAGAAGAATGAGGGACAGAATATCAGATGCTCTCATGGGCGTGAAAGAAGACTCTGAGTTACTGCGGCTGTTTGAGGAAGAGGGGGTAATTCTATAATACTTAGTGACTTTTATAACAAGCTTTACACAGTTTCGATGCAGTGTTTTTACTACGAATACTTAAAGAAATCTCTTAAATCTCGATAAAACACTATTTTAGTCTGTGATCATGTGACTTTTATTGTAGCCTGACACCCGCAACGACTCATCAATGCCCCAAGCCTATGACTTCTCTCACCACCTATCTCCATCTGTGGCAGCTGGTGCTATGAGCCTGGATATCCCATCACCAGTACCACCAATAGAGATGGATCACCCTCAGTTGAACGGAATCGGCGACGAGGAACCCAACCATATTTCCGCTGTAAGTTGATCAGTGATTGTTGATGAAAGTTCCTCGGTCATCGTGGTGCTCTAAATAATAAAGGGTTTTAGTTTTTCTCTAGATTAAAAACACGCGTATATAAGCGAAATAACGAAATTATATTTAATGTTGATAAGAAACTATTAATACCTTTATCTGAAAATGAAATACGGTTTAAAAATATTGTTACGAAGACGGATCGACTGCAATGTTTCTAGATTTTTCCACTAGTTAGAGAACTTTTCAGCAGGCTGATAATATGATTTCTGACCGTTTCAGGAGAGGGTCAATCACATATTAGAAAATTATAATTTCCATAATGTTACCCTAGTTTTCAGTTCAAACATTTTTTCAGTCGGTTTCAGAACATGTGTAGACGAGTGGTGCAGTTTTTAGGAGACCCGTTTTCAGGCGTTTTCAGGCCTAGGTATACCCCTTTGATGAAGGAAAATTCTAGACCAAAATTTCTAGGGGTGAGACAATGACGTAATGATACGAGAGAGAGAGAGAAGATCAGAACTTTCTCGAAACTAGACTGAACACTCTAGAACGCCGTACGACAAGGACGGAGTAACGTGCGAAAGAGATAAAGAGTGCGGAGGTTCTAGAATTGTGCAATCGCTACTCAGTAGCAAGCCCGCCTAGAGAGTTCTCGAATATTGTTTAGAATTATTCCCAGGGATATATATTCCCTTTAGTTTTGAATTCGATAACAAGAGAGAAACACCGAAGCGATAAAGTGATTACAAGTGATAAAGTACTGTGTGAAGTGTTCATAAGTTAAGTAATAAGTGATTGTTTTTGTGTGTTATAAGTGCATCTCTGCAATTAATTTGTGCACATAAATTCCTCATTGATTTTTCAAGAAATAAACCCTTGAATAAATCTACGGCATTTTCTATCCGATCCCCTAGCTCGTAACAATATATTTTATGATTCGGGGTATTATCATTTATCTGTCACACAAGTCTTCACTGTACGAACACATTTTAATAGTACACATAGACACCATTATCCGTGCCGGTATATGACCGTTTCACTTGGGGTGCGCTAAAACAAGTAGGCCGGCCCTAGTCAGAATAACAAAATAAAATAATTTTTCAGTCCCCAATCCAAACACTACAAGAAGATGTGCAACCAGAACCAGAAACGCCCCAACCAACGCAAGAACAAGAAGAGAAACTTCACCAGCTAGAAATACAGAAAAAAGAAGAAGAGGAATTGCGAAAGGAGAGTGACAGCCCTCGAAGAAGTATAACGCCAAATGCTGCTAATGGTAAATATAGAAAAAACTTTATTATATAAAGGATGTTTAAGTATGTAGTTAAAAATGAAAGTGCACTAGATTCCCTTGGTCAGCTAGTGTCTTCCACAGATTTATAATTAAAGTACTGTTGTAAGAAGAAGAAGAAAATGTTCCTTTTCAGCATAGATGCATGGTTGAGAAGTTATGGATCCATAACTACTATATTAATAAAATTTGTAATATATAAAATTAAATAAATTTAAAAAGTTTTGTGCTTGTGGTAGTGTACATTTAATGAAGGCATTTGCACGCTGTAATGCGATACTTATTCATTGAGCGAGGAAAGCACCAGCTCTGGAGTCACCGGTACTGTCTTCCAGGCGCTTAAATCTTTAATTAGTGCCTCTGCATTTGAACCCAACATCCAAGAGTCACTCATATTTATATTCATAGAATAATAATTTATGTTTTCTAGGTTCTACAGTACGCAGAAGGAACAAAAGTGCTGGTCCAAGATCAACTTATGAGGCCTATGAGGAACGACTATTGCCAGCATTACGGCAGTCAGTAGAAAAACTAAATCTTAATAGACGTTTAGAATTTTTAAAGATAAATTAACCTATTTTTTTTATTTTTTTTATTACCACTTCGTTGCATTACAATGTAAACATTAAACTTAATAAAATGAAGGAGGGCAACTGGCGGTCTTATCGCTAACGAGCGATCATTTTCAGGCAACCACTATGAGAAAAAAAATTATTAAATTAAATAACCATTAATACATTTTTTAAGGAGGCAAGAAGTGCAAAAATACGTATTTCATATTCTTTGTTCTTATTATTTTATTCATCTTAAATGAAAACTATATTGTTTCATTGTGTTAATCTAAAACCGTGTTATAAGGTTATTTTAATTTGAAATAGAGTAGTTTTTATTTCTTTCCACTTTCTTTAGCTCTCATACCAATGAGTATCTACGTGAGGCCCGTGAAGAGGAATGCAGTGCTGGAGGAAGTGCTTCCTCGCACCCTCGTGCCGTACATAAACTGAATGAGAGGGAAAGAAAACAGGCTGCACTACCTATACTTATATTTGGTTATCCTTTAGTGAGTATTTATTGCATTATTTTTAATAGAAGAAAATTATTACTACACTCAATATGAACTTAGGATTTCGAGCACGAGGGAATGCACAGCATTGTAGTTACGCCATTGTTAAAATCAATCTATCGTATCACTCAGTCAGTCAGATTTATCTTAGCTAATTCTAGTCCGGCCTAAAACTATCTTAAAATTATTTAACACACATGTACCAGAAAGAACGGTTCGGTGGCCGTCGCTACACAATCTTATACTAGGATAATAAGTTCTGAGTACATACCTCGTTACAATATTTTCTTACCAGGAAGAAAGGCACACCATATTGTCAGCCGTAAGGATTTGGAGAAATTCTATTAGTTTGGAAACAAAGAGAGGGTAGACTAATGCCTTGCATCACGATAGTTCTCAAAAACGCACTAAACGCTTACTATAGAATTCTAAATAAATAAATAAATAGTGGACGTAACTATTATCAATTATAATTAACAAAATGTGTATATCAAAATAAAAATGTGTCTAACGTATCCCGAGTAAATCTCAGCAATGACTCAACTAATAAACGTGACGATCGGCCGAGAAAAAATATTTGGGATCACCCTCATTAAAAATTATTAAATTATGTATTTCGAACACATATATTATGAGCAATAGATATATTCCTCTTCTTTTCTCGCTATTAGTTGTAGTGGCGCTACAACCCTTTTAGGTCTGGGCCTCAGATTTCTGTATCTGTTTCATGAACATTTGTCAATCTAATAGGCTTGTAGGCTATCAGCATGCTGTGCCTGTCTTATGTCGGATCTAACGCAAGCCGTTCACCGTTCGAGCAAATGTTAAATTCGCACTTACGACTTCAGGGGTGATAGTCGCATGCTATAGCCACTCGGCTAACACTGCTCTATATATATAAACTTCTATTTTATGTCAATTTCTCGTAAATAGGTTACCGTAAAGGTAATATGATAAAGAATAACGTTCCTTTCTCAGGTAGAAAAGTTCTTCTCTAAGAACTACCTGGACAAAGAAGAAGGTCTCGCTCGGCTGCGCGCTGAACTAACCTCTCCATCAAATGGTAGCACTAAGACATCACCAAACAAAACGGCGAGAGCCGCTGCTATTTTGCTGCAGAGAGCGCTTAGAGACAAGGTCTTTTCTGTATACAGTCAGGCTAATGAGGTGGTCCGTGTGCTGTTCAAGGATTTTGTTCCTGATAGGTGAGACGATCTATACTAATAAAGAAAAAAATCTGGATTGATTCAATATTGTTACGAGCTAGGGGATCTGATAGAAAATGCCGTAGATTTCTTCAAAGGTTTATTTCTTGACAAATCAATGAGGAATTTATTGGCACAAATTAATTGCAGAGATTGCACTTACAACACACACAAAAACAGTCACTAATTACTTATGCACACTTCACACAGTACTTTATCACTTGTATCCACTTTATCGCTTCGGTGTTCCTCTCGTGTAATCGCATTCAAAACTGAAGGGCGACTAGTCCCGTTTCGGCTCGCTTATATATCCCTGGGAATAATTCTAAACAATATTCGAGAACTTTCTAGGCGGGCTTGCTACTGAGTAGCGATTGCACAATTCTAGAACGTCCGCACTCTTTGTCTCTTTCGCACGTTGCTCCGTCCTTGTCGTACGGCGTTCTAGAGTGCTCAATGTAGTTTCGAGAAAGTTCCGATCTTCTCTCTCTCTCTCTCGTATCATTTCGTCCTTGTCTCACACCTAGAAAGTTTGGTCTAGAATATTCTTCCATCAAAGGGGTATACCTAGGCCTGAAAACGCCTGAAAACTGCACCACTCGTCTACACATGTTCTGAAACTGACTGAAAAAATGTTTCAGCTTCCTGAACTAGGGTAACATTATGGAAATTACAATTTTCTAATATGTGATTGACCCTCTCCTGAAACGGTCAGAAATCATATTACAGCCTGCTGAAAAGTTCTCTAACTAGTGGAAAAATCTAGAAACATTGCAGTCGACCCGTCTTCGTAACAATATGAATAATCTTTAAAAGTCGTTATTTCTCAAAGGCCGTTATCAGACAGCCGACCTAATTTTAGTCTTCCAGGCTCATTCTGATGTGTATCTTTAATGCTCTGTTAAATTGGTTAAACACGCTAATACAGTACCCCTCGTAAAACCCGTACCGACCAGAAAATCGCGTTGTAGAAGTATTGTCGTAAAAACGTTTTTTTGAAAAATTCAAACACTACGCAATTGAAACGGGTGCAAAGGTACGAAAAACTAATTATGAACATTTCAAAAAAAATATAATATATAATCTACAGAAAAATAACTTGAGAAATCTCCGCGTTTTATGACAGATGGAAATCGCTTAATACGAAAACGTGTAATAAGGGTACCGCGTTATAAGGCGTATTTTGAATAATAGATAGTAATTTATAAAATAATTGTACACCAAACTTAATAGACCTCATATAATTTGTATGCAGGCAAGATAAGTAAAAACACTCGACGAGTGTTGCGTGTGTTTGATTTGTTAAAATGAAATTATATTTAATTAAGAGCTACTATAAGAATAGAGTTGTTTAATTGTCATAGTTTTTGTTTCTTGGGAGATTGTATTGGTCTGTGTTAAAAAATAATAATAATCGGTCTGCCAGTCCATGATTCGGTCCCCTACTGAATTAAACATGTCATGGGGTTATAAATGAAGTCAAAAGGAAAAGATTAAAATCAGAACTGTTTAAAACTTATATCATAATTTTCATAACACCTTATTAGTCGCCAAAATATTTTCTTACTTGTTACATCACTAATGTAGAACTGACTGTAAAACTAGTGTAAACATGAATAAATGCTATGTGTTACACTATTTTATATTATTTATATTTATTTGATTCCGTTTTTATAAATAAAAATAAGCTTTGAACGGTGTGTTTCAGAGTGTGTGCAGCTGAAGTAGGACGATGTCTGGAGAAAATTTTACCGGAGTTATTAAGAGCGTGTGGAGATCCAGCACCCCGCGTCCACTCGACGGCTCAACATACAGTGCTTACTGTAGCTGATGGTCCCCACGTCAGGTATAAGATTAAAATAAAACCTGTACGGTATTTCTCCTTATAAACAATTGAAAATCCAGAAGGAAAACTATTTAACAGTAAACAGATTTATACTATTATTAACTTTACATATAAACTTTATAAAATTGTGATATAAACTTTATTAAATTATGATTGAGATATAAACTTTATTTAATTGAGATATAACTTTATTTAATTGAGATAAAAACTTTATTTAATTGAGATGTAAACTTTATTAAATTGAGATATAAACTTTATTAAATTGGGATGTAAACTTTATTAAATTGTGATATAAACTTAATTAAATTGAGATGTATACTTTTTTAAATTGAGATAGAAACTTTATTAACCTGAGATATAATCTTTATTAAATTGATATATAAACTTTATTTAAATCAGCTAGATTAATCAATATTATTAACTTACGTTTACAATTCTTGAAAGACGGCATCGCACTTGCGAACCTTCCGGCAATATGAGTGTACATGGGCGTCGGTTCACTCAACATCAGGTGAACCTCCTGCCCGTTTGCCTCCTATTACATAAAAAAAAAACAATTAACAGACGTTTATAATTGTCCGTTGAGTGAACTGACAAAAGGTTTGCTTCGTGTCAGGTCCCTACTGTAAGAAATAGTTAGTCTTTTGTAAATATTTTATTCTATTACTGTTTAAGGTTGTGTTTTTTTTAAGTGTATTTATTGCTTTGTTTGTTATATATATGTCGGAGAAACACCTACCCCAGTGACGTCATCAACAGTGGTTGCAGATTTGGTGGGCGTCATGAGGGTAAAGCGCGAGCACAAAACACGACGATTGTTGTTTTCACAATATTTTATTTACACTGATGATGCACTAATATTTTATGGTAGTTATTTAATAATAAATTATAAGTTTTAAGACCGAGCAGTGAGTTCAATGCACCAATCTAGCGACCAAAACTCAGGGATCCAACTCGATCCGTCTCCACTTCAAAAAAGGCCCCGTAACAACCAACGGACTGGGCTATATATAGATGGCGCTTCGACCCCACTCGAGCAAAGTGCTCTGCTCTCATTGGTCGTTTGTTTAATAACGATTACAATCTTATAAATTAGAAAAACGTAACTAATTTTAACTAAAATCACTAATTTGTTAACAGAAATATGTTTTAGGTTTTATAATATCGTAAAATCGCGTATTAAGTTAAATTAATATTAATGCAACGTGTTTAAATGATAAGGAGAATTTAATGTGTTATTGTACAATCAACAAGCAACTCGTTGAATGGCTTCCTCCGACATATATATATAATAGTCACCGGATTGCAGTAATCTTTAATGGTAGCTTATTTCGTTTAAAGTACTTAAAATATACTAATATTAATATTATTTTATCTACGTTTCATATATATTATTTGATAGATTCCTACTAGAACTAGAAAGTCAGGTTGATTTGCAGAAAAGGGAGATTATCTTTATGAAGTAGGTGATATAGATTTTCCAAAAATCAAACAAAAACATTATTATTGATTACAGAAATTTACACATAATACCACAACAGTTAGTAAGACCTGTTGCCGCTTCCATGCATCCACGGCTGGCTTTATCAAGACTTCAAATGCTAGAACAGCTCATTCTCAGTCATGGGATATCGACTGATAAGAACAGGTACAATTATGAATTTAAAAAAACACATCTACAATAATATCTAGTTAATCAGAGAATCAGGGAAGAAAAGAAGAAAACTGGCTTGCCTTGGTCCCAAAAAAGTAGACATGAGTCAGGCACAAGAGGCTGACCACCTACTTGCCTATTAGATTGGCAAATTTTCATAAAAAAGAGACAGAAATCTGAGGCCCAGACCTAAAAAAGTTACAGCACCATTTTCTTTTATAAATACCGTTAAACGTATATATTGTATATTATTCTATATTCATACTTTACAACAAAATAATACAAATTTTCCTAATCAAAATACTAAACAGTCTGAGCATATTGGAAGAATAATACCTATTCTGCAACTTGCAGTGGTCTAACAGTTCGTCGTTTAGCTGAATGCGGTGCAGCAGGTGCTCAACACGCAGCTGGGTCTGTTAGAGCTGCGGCTGAAAGAATCCTCTTAGCTGCTTATACCAGGTCTCCTCGGGTCGTGCGAGCTCAGCTCCCGCCAGACGATGCTGTCACCAGAAGAAATCTGATTTACCGTCATCTGTTCCAGCAGTTCGATAGGATTGACATGCAGGTAAGATTCAGGTTAGGAATACATTTAATATAAAACTGTAAATTAATCTGACGGACGCCATGCCCGTCTGCTCATTTTGCAAATAAATATAGGCATACTCCGGGATATTATGGCATTCTAAAAATGAATGAATTTTTGACACCGATCCATATTCATAACAAACATACAGATGTATAAATCTTACCTCTTTATTATATTGGTATAAAAATATTTTCATCCTGGAAAAAAAATAGATATCTAGATAGAATAGATTCATCCAATTTTATAAGATAATAGAACTTTTCTCGTGAGTACCACTTACTTTCTGATGCGTACAAAATGACCGAAAAGAATATCAAATCTTGCAGAAAATGCTCAACCAAGCACCCACAGAAGACCAAATCCTAAACGGGATAGAACAAGGAGAATCCTTACACGAAGCTAGCGCCTCCCAATCGACAAGAAGCGGAACAACTGCCAGTAGCATGACCACGTCATTAGGCATGACAACTTCGTCTGGCATGACTTCCATGGACACGTCATATGCCCTCAAATCTAGTGCCAGCAGTGCGACATTAGCGCCGTCGAGTTTAAGCGGCAGCTTGACTACGTCTAGAAGTAAAAGTAGTCTTAAGAAAACTCCGACTAAGAAGTATTCACCAAGGATAGGGACAAAGGATTCTAGTTATCCAGGTTATAACAAACTTAGGTTGGACAGTGCAATTAGCCCGAAACACTCGCCAAGACCATCAACTGCCAATGAAAAGGTAAAAAATTCAAGATATATTTTATATAAGTAGTGTTTAGATTATTTACTGTTGTGTAACTTGCTTTTATTAATTGTGTCTGCACAAAGCCATCTTTTAACATTAAAATTTTACGACAAAATACTAAAAAGCAAGCAAGCGTCTAATAACTTTAACCTACAATCTCTAGTGGAAAGTGAAAGTGACTCTGTTCAAGTATGTATGTATGAAGACTCTCTGTTCTTGTGTATTTTTTTTTTCAATTACGACTAACGTGCACTCAAACTAATCCACTTCGAATGATTTTGTCCTTTTCAATCTTCTCTCTAGGCCCGAGGTGTCATAAAGTTGAATTTCCTCGCCATTTACGTGTTGGTGGTGCAATTGTCTGTGGGCTCCAGAAATCTTTTTGATTATTGTGGTGAAGTCCTCTACATTAAGGTCCCGATGGAGGTCGTCATCTTCTTATGAGATTATTTTCCCATCATTATAAGCTGTAACAAGGCGTATGGATGATGGTGCAAAACGTGTCCAATATGCGACTTTCCGCATTTTAACAGGCTGCATAAACTGTCGTGTTGTCCCGATTATATACTTATACCTATTAATCTATGTATCTTATAGCTTATGTAGGACTTCGTTTTTTCTCTTATGTATATGTTTTTCTATATTACCATTTCTTGAATGTCTAACATGTCAACTTTATATTGTCGGCTTCCAACATATTCCTTTTTAATTAAAGGGATGTAAATTGCAGGTACATTTTCAAGAAAACCAAGATGAAATCATTTTCCGTCGTTCAAAAAGAAATCCCGAAAACCGCCATTCCATGATACACTACGACCATGATCCATCAAAACCTGAGATAAAAGAACGACCAGCTACTGTCTACGACCCGCTGCACATAAACTATGCTGACTCACCAACAATTGGTTCCCCTAAAACCTCCAAAACCGAACTACGAAGTCTAGATTCCCTACCAATGGACTCGCCACAGTTATCGCGTCTAGATTTGCGCGATTCTGACAGAAGTCTTGACTCTCCAAAGCTCAGATTGGATTATTTTAGAGACACGGGTCTGGAGTCTCCTAAATTGGTGGCTGGGGTGCGGAATCTTCACTTGGATGACCACAGTCAAATGGATGAAAGTGGCTATTATAGTCCAGGTATAACTAGCTGGATTATTATCAAAGATTTTAGATTAGCTTCAAATATTGGTTGAACTGTTATTTTCTTGCCTTTGAACAAAATATTTCTTCATCATGAATAGAAATTTAAAACTACAAATTTAACATCTACTTCTACGTAATTTGAAGGGAGGAGACAGCAAGTATTAAATGAGCAGCACATTGATAATTATGAAGCTGTTGGAGCAGAAGCCAGCAGTGAAACTACACCTGAACCTATATGCAAGTAAGTTGTAAAATCTTAACAACTATTTAAATTTTCGGATAATACTTATTTGCTTGACTTAATGACCTCTGGGTGGGGCAGAAGGCGATCACAATGAGCCTCCATCGCGTTTAGTTTTGAACTTCGCAGTTTACCTCGCTCCAAGCCATTCAACTCTCTTCTTCTACTTTGTTTGGTACTGCCACGCTACCGCTTTATTTGTGGGCTCCAATCAAGCGCCTGCTTGGGGATATCTCTCTTCGGAGTATATAGTGATATGATAAACAATAATGAATAACGTTATGATTTAGACCGTACCACATTGAATTGTTTTGTAAAGGGTCTCTCGTGTTTCGCATGCATTGCTGTCATTATTTAGCCTAATGTGGTATTCAAAGATTTTACTTTCTCATATAGAATCAAGCGATATATATAAAATCTATTCTTTATTTTAAGTACATCATGCACCTGGTGCGGTCGTCGAGTACGCGCCGCAGCTCTTGAGACCCACTACTGGCGCCGTTGTGTAGTCCTTGCCCGTTGTCCGCACTGCCATTTAGCGTTGGAGGCACGAGGTCTACAAAGTCATTTATTAGGTAATAAAAGCATGGAAAGAGAAGCTTAATTTCAAACATCAAAGGTTCAGACTAATCACTAAGCACCTTCTGTGTGAGAAACATATTGGACTTACGGAAATAAATGTAATAGTTCGCACTAAGACGACTAGAAGAGCCTTTTAAATAGAATTCCTTCTAAATGACTCTCTCTAAGATGGATTTAAATCGGTCGCAGAACTTGTAATGTCATTAATCTACATGTGATTAACCTTCTTTCATAACGGCACGGTTCAATATTATGGGTTAGTATAATTTTTAATAAACGCCTCACCTCTTCCACCTTTTTCCTGAAAGGAAGGCACAGGCCTCTCCACTTGCTACGGTCCTGACGTACCTCTCTCGCTTCATCCACTTTCATGACTTTCACCATTCATGCTCGTTATGGGTTCTTTTAACTTGTCCCTTCTCTAGTACCTCCTGGATTTGTTCAAGGTATGTATGACAAGGCCTATCCAACCCTATATCACCATTCATGGTTGCCTTGTATATCCTACTTCTGAACTGCTTCTCATTCATTTCCAAACCACCTAAGCATTCCCTTTTGTATCCTTGTCAAAACGTCATCTGTAAACAACTGCAGGGATGTTTAATTTAATGACTACAATGATTTGTAAGTATTAAAAGATGCATTCTTCTTTCAGAGGAATGTTCTCTTAGCGAGGGTCTGTGGAGAGCTTGCACAAAATGTGGCGCTGCATTACGCACCAATGAAAGTGATTACCATGCTAACTGTATTCGTAAGTAACTTATCTTTGAATCTTATTTTATGACAATACTGTCATTGAGCTAAGTTACAATTTCGATGTGTACGTCTTATGTACGGATATGGCAAACCATAGTAGTCCTATATTATATATGTTTCGCCGGGATCAAACTCACTCTCTTTGGACTAACCCGTAATATGTCGCAGATTCAAGGCGATTAAAAATTGCAAAATTTGTGGCACTACCGTCGTCTGACATGTTTACTTAATATTTACTCAGTCAGTTAGTGCGCACGTCCAGCGCACCACCGCTGTTCAGAGCGCAAATCTATTCAAATACTCAACCATCAATTCTACGCACTACTGACAAATTGACTTTGACATATTGACATTTTACAACCTGTAAGATGTCTATCATATTGCGTGGTGTTGCCATTCTAGTAAAACAAACGACATTGTGTTCTTTGATTACATAATCCCTGACATAGACATAACAAAATTACTGCTATCTATCTGCTTATATCAAATTATATTAAGCACATCTGAAGCAAAGAATGGTGATATATGATTACTATTTCAGCCCTGGGTCTCGACGAGTGGAAGTGTCCATACTGTTTCACGAATGTGTTGGCAAGAGACCTCCCTTGGCAGAGACATCTTATGCAATGCCCAAGGAACCCGCGACTTTTGCAGTCTTCATAAAGTATACTACTGAGTTTGATATATATATATATATACTACTGACTTTAAACATCTTTCTATGTTTTAAATTACGATGCTTGTGTAGGTCTTAATTTTTTACAATTACATTCAGTATTAAAAAACTACAATAACATTCGAATGTTCGTTTGTTAGTTTCGGGAAACCTCTGAACCAATTTTTTTTTCTACGCGATCCTAGTAACGTGTCTATCAGCTAAGTTGATAAGACATGCGAACATTGACTAGGCTTAATTTATAATAAAGCAGGGATTAAATCTATGATACAATAATTAGCATACAATAACAACTTTTCCGTCTTGCTCTTTATGTGTCAATATGAGCAAGATAACTTACAAACAGTGTGTGTATAATTTATTTTAAGACAGTATGTAAATACACTTTGCACTTGTTTGGTAGTCTCATGCTATCTCACTCTTGTATAAGGCTTAAAAAGGCTAGAGTAGGATGAATATAGAAGAATCCGTTTCACTTTACATTTCATTTGCGTACGTTTTCTGGAACACATTACTTTGTTTTTTATTTGTATTACAAGTAATTTAAAATGTCTATTTCCTAAAAACCGTCTTTTATCCACTTCGACCGTCCACAGATTATTATCCGTCGCGCACAATTTTTTTATTAAAATTAAGTCATTTATTTTACGACATATCAATAAAATAATGTTTACGTACCTTTGCACTTATAAATAATTATTCTTATTGCCTAATGTGTTAAGTTAAAATATATGATACGAGAAAGGTCCAAAAATGTCCATTTAATCTCGAAAATTATCCGGAGCTTAGCATGTATCGAAATCCAAATAAAACAGCTCTTAAAATTGAGTACGTTGTTTAAAAAAAGATTTACACCGTTTTAACTAAAGCTTTACTCTCACGTATATATATGCTTTTAATAGCCGAAAATTGCGATGTTTTGTGTACTAAGATACTCTAAGAAGTTAACTTTAAGTTCACTTGATAGAACGTCAACCTTTTAATTAAAGAATACCAAGAAGCTAGTTAATTTAAGCTTTGTTCGTCATTACTTGCTCTGAAGTAAATTTGATTAGGTATAAAGTGATACCTTATTGTACACAATATTTCTACAGGAAATGAACATCGTTGACTATTCTGTCAAGATATCCACTGATACTACCATTATACTTCACTTATGCCATTTAGTATATAAAGAAAAACTTACGTCGAAGATATATGAGTAACTTAGTTAATACTGTCATAAATTACTTTCTATTAAGACGGTTAAACATTAAAATTAAGTGTGTACACGTTTGTTGGAAGTTTTATTAAAACACACCGTGTTATTGTTATTATTTAGTGTTAATTACTTGTGATTATCTAGCTATTCGGTCGTCCAAGTTACAATGGTTCCAAAATTCAATTTAGATTAGAATTTAGAGTGGATATATAAGTGTCCGTAGCGTTTCTTATATTAATAATGTTCGTAGCATCGTAGCTGCCTCTACGAGCGCAGCAAAATTCGGTATATGAAGCGCGTAACTACAACATAGCATTCAGCACTTTGTAGACGATAAATAGGATAGTAGGTTGTTAAGTGTAGTGTAGGGCCACATCGCCTGTGATAATGAGTTGGGAAGTGTAAAAACATTATTTAGGAGCTGAAGCTTTGGCTTGCAGGAATTAAATTTAAATATTTATGATTATAAGTCGTTTGACGTGAAGATTGTGAAGACCATGGAAAGTTTAAAAGTTGGTGATTATATTAATTAATTGAACGTATAGTTATTAACTTGACTTTAAATAACAATATTGCCACGTTTATAACATAGAATCGATACATAGCAGGGTAGAAAGTGTAACAATTTTCGGAAATGCCTAAAGTAGAATCAAAAAATGTGTGCGTGTACTAGTGTAAACTAAACACATAAGAAGTGAAACTTCTTTATGACCTTATTCTTCGAAAAATGATGTACTATATGCACCTTTACAGAAATTGGTTAAATAATGTTAAATTAGATAAAGTTTAACAAAAGGCTTTTATTATCATAGACATGAATACAAATAATACAATTATATTACCACTAAGATTATTGCATCATTGTTATCGTTATTATATATTTCGAATCTTTTCAAATCAACAGTGGTAGGGACAAGAAAAAGATGGCGAGCAACCGAAAAAGGTGACGGTAAAAAAAATTCCAACACCGATAAAGAGGTTTCACTTCAAAAAATTACAATCATTATATATTTAAAACCAGTGATTATACTACTAGGAGTTATAATACTAATAGTACTAATACTGAAATAAAATAGAAATCACAGTACTAATTAGTTAAAATAGGTTCTATATGTAGATACATTATTACACTAAATGGTAATTTGATAAAGGGTAGAGTCTCGTCTACCGTAACCTCACCGTATGCAAAGGCCCACAAATAAGTATATTACTATTTTGCAGTAAGCTTTTACGCTTATTTTAAATATTAATGATTTTTGTTCACAAACATCATGAGAAAATACTCGTACACAATTCTAGAATAGTGTACCCCTGCATCAGGTCAAATCGGTTAGTTTAACAAACAGTTAATCAATAAATTCACGCCACAACGGGCTTAGTCTAGGTCTGTGATAATCACAAGTAATGCTAATAACCTAATATTTGTTTTGTTATAACTATACTCTTATAATGTCTAGTTTTACTAGGCACTCGTAGTCGTGTTTCGGTTCTAGTGTAATTAACCAGAAAAAAGTTATGTTAATTAAAAATACTAAAATCACTTCAGTTTTAAACCAGGAAATCCGTGATTGTAAATGTATGTTACACCTTATAAATGTGTGCACTGTGAAATATCTTAACACAAAGTTTTGAAGATGTTATTACAATCACGTATGTAAATTGTCAAGAATTAAATGACATGCAACGCCTTTACTTGTATTATTCATTAATAAATCACTCGAAACAACACGATAATCTTGGGTAAAATATATTTGCGAGGGGTGATGATTTTCAACAAAATAACTTGACACAAAATACCAAAAGATTTAGCTCAGATATAGAGCTTTTGTATAATATGTTATTTAATTCAAACCCTTGAAGTACGAAATGTATATCAGCATCTATTGATTGGCCAAATTTTAAGCTGGAAATCTTTGATCCTATGCATATTAGCTCACGGGCCACAACGGAAAATGTAATGTTTGAGTGAAAAAATATAATTTAGTTTGATTGTAAGTGTTATCTCTTGTGAGATTGAACTTTGAATAAAGGGTTTTTTGATTTAATTTTGTTTTCTTATAATGTAACCACTGCAAATATTCATTGTCAACGTCAGTCATATCAGTTCAAGAGAATTAATGCTTGTAGCTTATTCGATTTGCCTATTATATCTACAAATGACAACAATTTGGTAGTATTATAGTCAATAATAGTAGTCATTATTATTCATTTATTATGTCATATATAATAATAATTATATATACCTATGGCCCATTTGATCCATGTGGGTATAAGGACTACAAGAGTATTAATGTAAACAGTGTAACCTCTATATAATCCAAGACTACTACTTATTAGTCATGGTCAACAACAGTCTACACGTGGAAGCAATCCCAATTTGTAAACAAAAGAACAAATTTCTTAGAAAGTTCGCATGCAGTATGCCGACAGTCGAGTTTATTGCGGGCTAGGATAAAGCGACAAAAGAACGTACACAGCTGCGCAGTTTTTACTCATTTTAGCAACTTAAAATGTACTTTATTAGTCAATTGTTTGAATTATTGAGAGTGAGTGTAATGCTATGTAGAGTGTATATTTGTATGGAAGACGAGCTAAACCAACCAAAGCCAATAGATTTCGACGCTTTAGGGGGTTTGTCGCTAAATCGAGGGACGTTACATGGAGTATACACTATTGATACATTGATACAAATAAAATACAATATTTAATGTGACAAGCACTTATAGCCAATCATATTTGGGCATTCATATAGACGAGCGACTATCATGGTATCCCCATATAGAGTCCATGACTGATAGATTAAGGAAACTAACATATAATTTTAAAATTTTGCGAAACATTACATCGGATATAATACTTAAAAGAATTTACATAGCACTTGTTCAGTCCGTACTGACATATTGCATAAACATATGGGGAACGGCCAATAAAACAATTTTTTTGGAATTGGAACGGGGACATAGGGCTCTATTAAAGGTCATGCTGTTCCGGCCATACAGATTCCCATCGGAAGAGCTTTATCATCTCAGCCAATTACTTTCCGTTAGGAAGCTGTATGTCCTGAGTCTAATTTTAAAATCATACAGAGCGCTACCATTTGATAGTAGGCTGTTATTAAAAAGAAATAGGGATGTTGTCGTCGGTCAGACCGTTTGGACTGACTTTGCGAGACGCAATATGCAAGCAGACTACATCTATAATAAATTAAATAGGCTGCTTAACATCTACCCGCTTACCGTCTACAATCTAAAAATACGACTAAAGGACTGGCTCATGAACATACCCTACGCAGAGTTGGAGCTTCTTCTGAGGCCTGGTATGTAGTACAGACTTTATTCATTCACTCACTGACTCACTCACTCACACATTTGCACTCACACACTCATTTATGCACTCCAGTGTGTTGATAACAGTTAAAAATCAATAACAAAAAAACGAAAAAAAAAAGTTAATAGAAGATGTAACTAAATTATATATAAATTAAATATTTTAAGGAATGTATAACAAAGGGTTCCCAAGTCTTACACATTGTAATGAAATTGAACTTGAAATGAATAAACATATTTTATTATTATTTATTATATCAAACACAAATAAATTAAATCACAAAAACTAAAGGAAAATGGTATTAAAAGTGTGAAAAGGTCAACTATGGATATTCAGACCTAGTTCATACTCAATCTGGATCTAGCCAAAACGCGTTTCTCTGAAAGGAGTCACGAAAATTGATTTTAGTGAAAAAAAGTAAGTGTCATATCACAATTTTATTTTAAATAACCATTAAAACACATTTATATTAACATAAATATATTTAAAATGTCAATACATTATTTATTACACTCTATCTTCCTCTTTCTCGCAATGGGTGTCCATGGCCTGTGGTACTGGCACAACAGCCTCGGGTACATCGGATGCTTTCTTGAATTTGTTTACATCTGAAAAAATTGGCGGCCTTAATACTGTTGCCATGGTTACCATTTTGTAACAAAATACGTTCGCACGAAACGTTTTTAGAAAAAAAAATCCCTTAGATCTGGGACTCGGATTGCTTTATAATTAACTTAACAAGCCACCGAACTTATTTTGATGAATTATCGTTGAATTAGTGTTTCATGGGAATTTTTTACTAAAAGCTTTTCATTCTAATTATAAGAGGTATCAGAGGTAATTATTATATTTTTTGTCATATTTTTTTTCCTTAATATTCAAGTAAGACCAGCCTTTTGTGCCAGCTTATAAATTCGTTCATACAAAAAATAAATGGTCACTGTCGTAGTCATCCCATTTGGTCGAGTCGCACGCTCAAACCAATAGACCAACAATTATCTTTAACACAAAAAAATATTTACTAAAAAGCCATCTTTGAGTCACGTTTAAATACAAAACCAGTGGCGCAACAACCTTTTTAGGTCTAGGCCTCAGATTTCTCTATTTCTATCATGATATTTTGTCAAACTAATAGGCCTAGATCTTCTGTGTCTGACTCATGTTCGCCTTTTTGGGTCTAAGGCAAGCAAAGCTTTCACCGTACAAGCGAATATTAAATGTGTACATAGAAAGTCCATTGGTGCACAGCCGGGGATCGAACCTACTACCTCAGGGATGAGAGTAGCACGCTGAAGCCTAGTGCCAACACTGTTTGAATGGTTTAAATGGTTAATTTAGTTAGCATAATTGTTACCATATTTGCTGTAATCAGCCCCCAATAATCTCAAATAGTGCACCGTATCGGGGGTGGCAGTGTATGCTCTAAGCGAATGAACGCCGCGCCATCCAACTAGTGTTAGATCCAACTCATCATCTTTGTATTCCAGAATACAGCTGCCGGTAGCTATAAATTACAGCATAATTAAATTTTCATTGTTGAAGAGTATTTATGTAGATACTCAAGGAGTGACAAAACGATTATAGGGGTTTTTAAAGTGTTATTTTAATAAAAAAATGTATGCGTGTTTTGATCTGCTATACTATGCAACTTTACAGAAATTGAATAAATAAAGTTAAACTTAGTTTAACAAAAGGCTTTCATTATCATAGACATGAATACAAATAATACAATTATTTCATTTTACCTTATTAATACTAAGATTATTACAGAATTTAATTAATTGTAATAGAATTATTACGATCATTGTTATCGTTATTATATATTTTTGTTATTAATGGCTTTGAATCAACCTTGGTAGGGACAAGAAAAATATGGCGCGTAACGGAAAAACGTGACGCGTAACGGAATAATGTGACGGCAATTTTTTTTCCAACCAATAAAGAAGTTTCACTTCAAAAACTTTGATCGATTTTTTTGTAAATTCATATTTTAATTTTAAATCCCTTATGATGTGCGTAGCGGTCTCTTTTCATCACAGCGTAAACACAATCTGACAGAAAGAGAACTTTTGATGAAAATGTGTAACGTCCGCCGTTTCTGAAGGCAGTTTATGTCACATACTATATGGAACCAGCTGTCCACTGAAGTATTTCCGAACCAATTCGACTCAGGTTCCTTCAGAAAAAGTACCAATTTTTAAAAGGCCGGCAACGCATTCGCGAGTCTTGGCGTGTCCATGGGCGGCGGTATCACTTAACATCAGATGAGCCATGCATTTTAACATTGAATAAATACTTACCAAAATCTTTGACCAATGCCTTCGTATGATCCGAGAATTGTTTGATTTCGGGTGGATTACTGGGATCATCATTCTGCAGCACTAATATCAAATCCTCTTTGAGTATGCGCACACGCCGCTCAGGGCCTATGCAATGCGATATACTTTGTAGGCCTTCTTGGGATAACCTGAAAAAATTTAATTTTATTAAAAATATATCGGATTAAAAATGACTATTTATCATCTACTCCGAATGTCATCACAAATAACTGAAAGCTAAAATTTAAAAAAAAAGGCCTCTGCAAACTCAAAAAGTATAAATCAATATAATTTTTTAAAAACACAATACACATATTTTTATATTAAACCGGTGGCAAACCAGCACGGACACTCATTGCCAGAAGGTTCGCAAGTGCGTTGCCGGCCTTTTATAAATTAATAATAATAAAAAAAACTCCCATGAGTTAAGAGTTAAGGAGGTATCGGGAAACTGGTGTCCAAACTAGGTAAGAACCTGACATGGACAACCAAGCTGTCATTCCACTGCAGTCATATTGCGTGGTAACAAAAAGTACATACATATACATTTAACGTTTTAAGGAAGAAAAAAAAAACAGTCTTTTGAAAAATAGAGCCAGGATTCCCATTGGTCTCTGGTCGCTGGTCTCATCCATTTGACATGAAAAATAACTCACCTAAACGGACACGTCATGTTCTTGTTGTCACAACGCACGAATGTTTTGACACCCGTATTGATGATTTTGATATTTTTCTCATTCCTTTGGACCACATCTTTCACTGTGGGCGTGACCAAGTATATATTCTTCTTCTTTCCTACGTGGCATCTGAGAAGAATTAGATGTTAGATTTAAATAAGACCCGATTTGTTTACAGGTACCGGCAAACTTATTAAGTTAAACAAGGTAGTGGTGGAATGTTTCACAAAGAATTTTACACCGCACGCGAAGGCATACAGACAAGATATACACTTCGACACAAAAAACGCCTAAACCTACCATCTTCATCTGCATCAAGCCCACTAGTCATGTCAATCAAAATTTATAATAAACTACCTGAGACACTAAGAAATGAAAAAAAGGTACATATATTTACAAACAAACTAAAAAAACTTCTTATACGTAAATGTTATTATAGCGTTAATGAGTACCTAGAAGATAAAAATATAGCTTAATTTCATGATTATTAATCCCTAAATATTCACTATTACTAGCCTGGAGTGTGAAGTTTTATGTGCTATTTTGTTGCTATTAGTAATGTTATATAGGTTTTGTAATGCCTTCTTTTGCTGTGCCCTAACAGGGTCCATAATATCGAACCTAGCTGTAAGCCTCATAAACATCTTTTGTAACGTTATGGAATGCAAATAAATACATGAATACATGAATACAATGTTTGCGCGCACACACAGCGCGGGACACAGACGTCAACTGATTTACCAATCACGTTGCCACCCAGCGACACCTAAAAATTGCTTCTGCGCAGGCAAGGACATTTGTTTAAGTTGTTTGCCGGTATCTACATAATTTAATTTTCTTCTGTGGAAATTAAATCGAGAGCAGTAGCCTAGCGGCTTCAGCGTGCGACTCTCATCCCTGAGGTCGTAGGTTCGACACGCAGCTGTGCACCAATGACTTTCTGTCTATGTCCGTATTTAACATTCGCTCGAACGGTGAAAGCTTTAGTTGCCAAAAAAAGAGTCAGTCAGAGGAGGCCGCTAATTACCTATTAGATTGACAAATGAACATGAAATAACTAAAAAATCATTAAAAAAAACGATGTAGCGCTACTGGATTGTTATTAAATATAGAAAAATATAATAAATTAACACCTGGTCAGCAGACAAGTCGGATCAAAATCTTCTTTTAAGTCATAGAACTCTTTTATACACGGAAAGACATCTTCTTGATCTCCCGAAAAGAAGACAAAGGGATCTTCTCTGTAACCCCCCATTCTTCTCCTCTTTTTAGGCGGTTCAGGCTTTGAAGGGGTCTTTTCGTTATCAGTTTGTTCTTTCTGGTCCTTTTCGTCCTTTTCCCAGGGTAGTGGGGCCACCTTTTCAACTACAGCAACGAAAAATCCACCGGTGTCTTGTTGGTGTGGGAGAATTCTAATACTAGTAAATACAAAATTATTAAAATTTAGATTTATTACAAAACATTATATTATTTTAAAAAATAATAATTTGCCTACCGACAGGGATTTGAACCCGATACCACAAGCGTTGCGATATAATAATAAGACCGCAACGCCATGAGGCCCTCACTATTACATTGGTTTTTTCAATAAGGTGTAAATGCGCTTACGCAGCCTCGCACCTTGGATGCCGAGCTTGAGGAGGAGACTGTGGGGCTGGGTCTACATCCATAAGCCCTCTACTTTTTAAAGGGTTAGCGAGACCCTACCCACTAAAAACCTTAATGGGGCTTCGACGATCGCCAAGTCATTCAACCCAACGGAGCCATTACAATGCTACATTATCCCTGAGTAACATAGGCAACATTTAGTTCCAAAATATCAGCTATCTCATACAATGTTTCAGCACAGAGTGAACAACTTTAAGGTTAAAAGTCTAAATTATCTTTTAAATAAAAAACAATATTATTTGGTACGTAATTATTTACACTCACCATCTGTCCAAGTTAAATTTATCAGCAGATTCGGGAGATGGTGGAAACATTTGTGGTCTGACCACAGTCTGCCATTTCTCCGGTACTTCTTCATACCTCTCGTAGAAGACCATGTCTTTGGAAGCCGGTCTCCAATAGGTCATACCTGCCATGGTTATTGCAATAGCTCATTATTGACCCGAAATTAAACATGAATTTAGTTATAGTTGAAGGTATTATTTTCAATAGAAGTGGAACATTTAGATCGATTTAGTTAAAAGAAAGAGAAAGAGAAAGATTTGTTCAGAAGAGTACATTCCTTGCTAACAGAAACTTATAAATAATATTACTTCATAGGTTTCTCGGGATCGCAACACAAAAATAGTCAAAATAAATATCCAATAGAAGTACAGTTAACATATTTTTGGGAGGTTTTTGAAAAAATGCATTTTAATGGTATTAAAAATCAGAGCAAATATGCACTAAACTGGTGCCTAAAGTACAGCAAACGAAAAGAGGAAGACAACTTGGAAGGTGGATAAACCAAATTAAAGAAACAACAGGTGGTCTATGGCAAACAGTGGCACAGTGCAGAGGAATGGCAGGATGTGGACGAGACCTTTGCCAAAAAAGTTCACATATATATACACTAAACGAAGACTGATATAGAAACGTGTTTAAATGTAAAAATATCTGAATTAAACGATACGAACGGTACGAAAAATAATTTGTTTGAACAAAGAAAAAATTTAAGTTATATTTTCACACTTAGGAACTTGGATATATTGATGCAATTATTTCAAAACGGTCTGTGAGTTGGATGTATTAATACAACATACACATACAAAGTGTGCATATATTTTTTACTTTTTTGACTGGCGATAATTTAAAAACACTTGATTACATAAATGCTTTTCGCCTGCCTGATTTTGACTTGACATTTATTATGAAACTCACTGTATATTTTATTTATATAAGCTTTTAATGCATTTGATATAGTGATTTCTGACTTTAAAGACGCATTCTAATGGCTATTAATGTTTAATGTATGTAAAAAACATACCTTTTTTATATTTCAATCCGGGCAATTCCCCAGTAACATCCACCAACTTCACCGAATCACCCGTCTCTTGCAACAACCGGTGCACCACAGCCTCATTCTCAATTGGATTGAACGAACAGGTCGAGTACACCAGGCGACCGCCGATCTCAAGCAGTTCACAACCACGTCGAAGTACTCTATATTGAATGCTGGAAGAGGAAATAGGAATACAGTCCCAACTTCCGCTTTGATATGATATCAAAATCTATGAATTATTTATAATTCAAAACGCATATACATAAATATACTTTGAGTCCACTGAAATGATAGTCATAAAAAAAACAATTTCGCTACAACCTTTTTAGGTCTGGGCCTCAGATCCTGTATCTGTTTCATGATGTTTGTTAATCGAATAGGCAAGTAGGTGATCAGCCTTCTGTGCCTGACGCACGCCGTCGACTTTTTGGGTCTAAGGTAAGCCGGTTTCCTCACGATGTTTTTATTCACCGTTCGAGCGAATGTTAAATGCACACATAGAAAGTCGCTATCGCATCGAATGCTGGGGAACGAAACTGTCGTAGGTTCAATCAGGAATGAAAGTCACACGCTGAAGCCACTTGGCCAATACTGCTCTACTAATTGGAACCACACACAAAGTTTAATAATAATAAATGCTTCTTATTCATAGTCTTTAGCAGGAATTATAGGTTTTGTAATAGCAAATGATGTGGACAATAGAGAGAACATTCAGCAGCTATACTCATCACCAATACTCTCAAGCCAGCACTTACTATCAGTGATCCAAAGGTAAAAATATACAGTCCAGCACCTGTACTCTAGAATTTCTAACAGAAATAATGTTCGCCACTCGAATATGGAGTTTTTGTACCACACTATAATAAACATCTATATCAAGTTATGACCACAATGTCAGTTATGAAGATTATACAAAGTTTTAGAGTTTATTGAGTTTATTTTATACAAAGATACTTTTGAGTCTACAGCACCATTTCATAATAGAGGCCGTTGAGTATAAAGAGACATCGAACAATAAATTATATACTAAATAAAATATGAGTTTATATAGCCCAGTTCTGATTTTTCTATGAGTTTAATTATAAAGGTATGAAAAACTTATTTAATGTATTTCATGTTTATTGTTGAAAATTGCTTATTAGTAAAATTCAAAACATACCCGTGTAAATTATTTCCATTGCCAGTCGACCATTTCAGCCAAATATCGGGATTTTTCCTCAAAGTAGCGTCTCCGGAACAGGGTACGTCACACAATATTCTGTCATATTTTAATGGTTTTGTTAATTCAGGATTCTATAAAAAAAAATGTTTTTATTATGTAACATTTCTGTTATAAGTATTTTGTAGTTAAAAAGTCTACAATATGGACAAATTTAAATCAACACGGTGTAAAAAATTAATATAGAACGGAAAAGTTGGAGGAAGAAAGGGAATAATAAAATTGTAAATACATAATTCCTTTATGTATTATATGTAAATAAGATATGCTACACTCACACTGGGATAATTTTAGTTGGTTTTTATTTTCAATAAATATATATATATATATCTATCTTTTTTTTTAAGCTAATGCAACCTATCATGTTCCTGTTTGAGGGAAACTATTTTTTTTACTATTTTATAAGAATAAAAACCTGCTCAATCATACCGTTATTCCTTTAACATATCAAGATATTACTACTACATAATTTCCTGGAGTAACTTAAAAAAATTATTTGAAATGAGATTATTTCCTTTTTCTCTTATCTGCACGACAAAATGCTAAATAAATAAAATATATAGTATTTAGTACATAATATAAATCTTTAGATAGCTCCATATCAAAGTAGGGATCTTTATTCCTATTGAAAATTTTAGAGTACTCTGCTGGAATATACTATTACCTTTGGATCACTGATAGTAAGTGTTGGCATGACGGCAGAATCGTGATTGGTGATGAGTATAGCTGGTGAATTTAGTCTCTTCGCCTGGTGCACCAACATGTAACATCTACTATTGTCCACGTCATTTGCTATTACAAAACCTGTAATTCACGATATAAATTATGAATAAGAGAGATATTTATAGCATTTATTATTATTAAACTTTATAAGTACCAAATAAGTTATGAAAATACAACAATAAGATTCTTACCAGTGGGAATTTTGTCTTCATCAGCATGGAGAAACTCAATTAATTGTGCTGTTTTTGATCCTGGTGCAGCACACATATCCAATACCTGAAAGTGACGGAAAGTCATAAACAATACTTCAAACAAAATTTACATTTGTTTTACAGATTTTTTAAATGGTAATAGTAGATTAGTCTTACTCTCTAGTTACAAATAAACTATATGAGGAGTCCTGTGTCTACAGGACACGCAGAAATAGAACCAAAATAGATGTCGTTTATTATTGTTTATCAGTAATAAAGGCTTTTGTATTTGTCATAGATTAATCTCACATGCAGATTCCATAATAAAATATATTTTCCATCCTGTTTAAAATTTTAAACTTTTAGAATCAACTTAAATGCCTTGTTACAAAAATCTCACATTTATTAGAGCAAAAAAATATTGATTGTTTCCAAATCTAATTGTGTGTAAATATTAGAATAATCATTAAATTATAATCTCATGACTTACTTTATGATGAGGTTGAACTTGTAACACAACTGGTGGTATCATTGACACAGTTTCTTGTCTTGACACACCACCAGCAGCTGTCTCTGCGACTAAAAAGTTGTGTAACTTGTATAATGCTTCACTCCTACGGATGTCAGTTCGTGATACTCGTAACTGCCATGCAAAACCACCAGGGTACCTACAACACAATAGATAATTACAGAGTATTTGAACTATGGTAATCATAATATTATGCGATTCATTTATAATTCACACACACTCATTTTAATAAAGCAATAGTATATTGCAAAATAACATCATACACTAACTAGAATTTAAAGAATGATAAAACAAAAATGTAATTAAGTCAAACCTAATTTACTAAGAAACTTCTCTTTCTTTACATAAGAAAATGTATTTTAATAAAAATTTAATGTCATGTTTCTTTAGGAAATATAAATAATGTTTGTTATGGATAAAGCTTATTAATATTATTATTTTGGAAATTAAATTTTTCCAGTTATCATTTAGTAATGATTGTTTGTGAAAAATTGAACACATTACAGTATTCCATTCAATCAAACTTCTACATGGTGTTCACATTAATAGTTATTGAAATGTGGAAGGGAATCTGGCTACTCTCAAACTAATTTATTTTTTATTTTTTTTATTTTTTCGTAATGGTAACTACCATTAGATTGTTATTATTATAGGCATCACAACTTACCATGGCAAGTTAACAGGTTTAATTTCCTCTTCCTCGTGACCTTCCACTTTAATTTTCATATTGAGAATATCAGAAAAATATTCACTTTTTACAATCTTCATAAGTGCATTTGCTTCACATTTAGAACCAGTTATTCTAAAAGCTGTTGGTAAATTTTCTTTAAGAGCACTCATAAATTGACTCCACTCTTCATCAGGGCATACCTTTTGTGCCTAGAGTTAAAAGGGGATTCCAATTGTATTAGTATTACAATACTACTTATAAAATAATCTTTAAATTTAAACTATTTTCTAAAAGTAACCTTATAATATTCTTCAAAAGTAGCATTTTCTCTAACAATATCTTCATACGGTTTACGTGTATCTTCTGCGGGCTTAGCTTGTGGATTCTTCTCCTGCAATTTAGTGTATTTAATTTAATATTATTATTTTCATAAAAAAACATTCTGAGGAAATGTTATTAAATGTTTATAGTACCTGCTCTCTTTTTTCTCGCTTTCTTTGTGCAAACTTATTAACGTTTCGGTTCTTGCGGCCCATTCTTCTAATATATTCTCCGAGAGACACTAGTCTTTTTTGATTAAAAGTACACAACAGCATTCAACTATTTAACTTAAAATTAAATAATTTGCTGATCAAGTAGTTCAAAATTCAAATGAAACCATGTTGTCTTTGATTATTGACGAAAACGTTAACCACGATGCCCGATGATTAATATTAATGACACATTTGATAACATTGACTCATTTGTCAATTTTGACACATTACTATACTATAAGAAATAAAATTATACCCAAAAACTTCCATTGGCACTTAAAGAAATTTAACACCACAAAATAACACCTAAGCTCCTGGAGGCAAGCAAGCATTAACAAAGACTGAACGTTTTGAGAACAATAGTCAGTTTCCTTAATAAATCTTAATGAAATTCTCAGGTACCTTGCTCCGGGAACTAATTTGTAATAGGTTGTAATTCTACCAAATAATCATAAAAGTTAATGCGACAGTTTTGTTTCAATTTAGTGACTGATACGGGGAGATAACATTTCACAAGCATAGTTAATTTTACAACAATTTTGATACAAGGTGATAAAAGATAATGCAATACCCAAAAGGACCAAAAATTTACAACTTTCAAGAAGACTGAAGATGTCGTTTTTTGGGATTTAGTTGTAACAATGTAGTGTTGCAATTTCAACAGCGGAGGCTGAATACGGTGCAATTACTAAAGCTGCAAAGAAAGCCATACATTTAAAATCTTTATTAAGTTACAGCATTGAAATTAAGTCAAAACAATAGGTTAACGTCAAAGCAGAAAAAGCTTCAATGATTCGGGATTAAATTTAGCAGGTGTAATAGAAGTACCTATTCAATGACCACCTTGACATCATCACGTCTTAAATAAAAATATTCATTTTTCGAATCCTTAAATTTTTACCTAAATAATTAATTATTTTATTTTTAGTCTGTAATGTCCGAAGATGTTTATTATGATACGACAATTGACATATTAGTTCGCCTAATTCAAAATTTTCCAAATATATTTTATTTATAATAATTATTTAAGTCAGCTAAATTAAATTTTTGTTGTTTTATTTTATTTTATATTTGTTATTGTATTCTGATACTACCCTTGCTATATATCTCAGTTGATCTAAACAGAACTGGGTTCAATCAAAAGAAGTACTATAAGAAATTAAGTTTGTAAACCCATTTACTTACATCATATTATATTGATAGTTTTATCTAAATATAAAAAAAAACAATATTTGCAGCCGTAATGCATCTTGGGATCTATACTACTACAATTTAAATCTTTACAAACATTTTTTTTGTGTTTAGTAGCTAAGATGATTGTTTTTTTTTGTGACTGAACTTTTAAAACTGAATCAAAATGGCATGCAAGTGAAAAATTAATTTTTTTTATCACAAATATGTTGAAGATTCTTTCACCATCATGTATCACAACTGTAACATAGTTTTACTATGTTTGGTGGAATTGTTCCTAATAAAGTTTGTGGCAGTCAAGCATAATGTATCTCGATCTGAATCTTATTCTTAATGTTTACATTGTCAGACACAATTTATTTCTATCCATATTATTAGCAGTTCAGTTTCTTAGCCCTGAAAAAGGGCTAAGAAACTTGAACTGCTAATCAATATTTCATTTCAAGAACTCATTAGCAATCTCTTGCTGATTATATTCTATTCAATCTTTTTTGTGTATAAAAAATGTAGTGTCATGTTATGTAATGATGATTGGAGCTATTTATGCCATATCACTATGAAATACAAAGATCTTTATGTTTATTTCTTATCAAGTTTAACAAATAATTGTGAAATAGTAGATAACACATTAGTTCACATTTCATGTCTTACTTGAAGACAGAAGAGTAAATCTTATTTTAAGAGCATTATTAATGGGTATTACTTTTATTTGTATAGTGATAAACCAGTGAATTGCTGATAAATCAATTAAAAACACATCTTATAAAGTAACTTTTGTTCTTCAGAGATCTTGAGAGAATATATGTTTACAATTATTTAACTGTGTTTTTACAGAAATAATGACTAACAGAGGATTCCAATTTGCAATTGATAGAGGTGGTACATTTACTGATGTATTTGCAATTTGTCCTAATGGCAAAGTGAGGGTTATGAAACTACTGTCTGTAGATCCCCAAAATTACGATGATGCACCACGAGAAGCTATAAGGAGGATATTGCAAGAGGTTTATATTATTATTTCTTAATAATTACTATCATGTTTTATAGAAAAGGAGAAGTCATAAGTTTAGATACAATTACATAAAAGTGATCAAATATTTATATATTCAATTATGTAGTCAAAAATTCTCAAATCGATTAAATTTGTTTTTAGTAGTGATATTGTCAAACTATACTACAATTTTAGTGCTTACATATTATATTTACATTTTTTTTAAATTTATATTATGTATAGGGTAGCTTTCTGAACTTTTTGTTAAGATGTACAGCAAGCTGTTGAATTTCAAGTTACCCATAACAAATCTTAATCATATTACAGGAAACGGGAAATGCCCTAGACAAAGATGGTAAAGTGAATGCCACATTAATTGAATCAATAAGAATGGGTACAACAGTGGCTACAAATGCCCTGTTAGAGAGGAAAGGAGCAAAGATGGCACTTGTTATCAATAAAGGTTTTAAAGATTTGCTACTTATTGGAAATCAGGCTCGTCCAAATATATTTCAATTAGTAAGTATTGTGCTTGACACATACTAAAATAATAGTTATATTTTATGTTTTGGCTGGTAAGCTTATGTTAATTTCTTTTCCTTTTTATAAACAAACAAACATTCATATATATGTCATGGAATTGTTTACTACACTTGGTTCTATTTGTAATAGCGATAGCGATCAACTTGAATATTAAGCTCTTGTACTCTATGTCAATATAGTTCCTTAAATATTTGTAGATGAACCTTATTTAAAGAGTACAGGTACTAGGGAAACAGCCATTTTTTTCAAAGCCTATTAAATTAATATATTAGAATTCATGAAGTTCCAAGGTTTTTAAGGTATGTTCTTTTATGATGATTGTTACATGTAGTATGTATGTTTTTGATTTTTACTGATTTGATTCTTGTGGTAACCAACAATAACATACAACGATAGATGTAAATTATCATATAATCTATGATGATATGAAATACATTTACAAAAATAAACTGCAGTTTATTTTACTAAAAAGAAACACATAGTAGAAGTGAGACCTTGATAATTTTGTCTTCAAGTTAATGAGTTGAATGTAATTTTAATTTTAAAGTTTAATATCATTTATTTGTTTTACTAAAAACTACAATGATTAAGAAAGATTTTATAATTAATAATATGTAAATTTGACTTTTTCCACTATCTAAATGTTCTTAAATTAATTTTTTATTTTAATTTTAAGGTTTGATAAAAACTATAAAATTAATGTTTAAAAGTAGATCAAACGAACTAATTTAAAGCACTGTATAATGCTTCATATCTCATTTCATAACATGAAATCTTATGAATTTATGTGTCTGTCTCTTTTTCATTTCATTGGTTTTTCAAATCACAATGGTACTTAAGTTGCCACTCCAAAAAATTAAGAACTAATTTTATAGTGTTTTTGATAGGGCGATGGGGGATTATACTCATAGTATAATTTGCTGTATTGTAACCGAGTACCTAACGCATACTTTGTGTCCTATCATAGATGAGTATAAGTTATAATGGTTATAATGTGGATTTCGTTGTTATGACAAAAAAAAATATGCAACTACTAAATTAGATTACATTAATGTTTAACAACTTAGGACACGATCTCCGTCGGAGTGAAGACCAAATTAGTCCACTTGTCTCTCATCCTTTGACGCCCATCAGAAACCTGGGAAGCCCTATTATTCCATCATCTGGTGGGCGTCCTGTCTTTTGAGGGTGTTTTTGACCCATCTGTCATTGGATGGTAAAAAAATACTATTGTGACATGTGTCCAGGATAATTAAATTAAAAAAAAATATGTTTTTCAGAATATAAAACGACCCGAAGTTCTTTATAAAGAAGTAGTAGAAGTTGATTGTCGTGTTATACCATCGTTAGAAGAGCGCTGTCAAATTGACAGATCCAAACAAAACTGGAAAGAAGTACACGGTGCCACAGGTCAAAAGATGCTGGTCATAAAAGATATAGACGAGGAAGCGGTAAAGAAAGATCTAGCCGCCTTAAGAGAGAAAGGGATAGATAGTATTGCGGTTGTTCTTGCTCATAGCTATAACTATCGGGACCATGAAGTGAGAATTGGCAAGATTGCAAGCAATTTAGGTTGGTTTTCACAAATTTTATTAATACCACAGGGAATTAGATATTTAATATTATCCATAGCTATCTATCTATATACTTACAATATAGTTTAAGTTCTGTGTCTTGGTTGTTGAATTCATAAACTTGACTTGAAATTTGACTGACTTATTTAAATTAGATTAGATTTTTTACGTTCATTTGAACCTAGGACTTCTGGAATATATATTTGTGATAGCATCATCTCACAAAAACATTTAGTGTTTTAATTTTGTTCAAAGTCGTGTCATCGTTTTGTCTCCTGCTCACAGGTTTCTCTCAGATATCTCTATCTCACTCTGTGACGTCCATGGTGCGTCTAGTGCCTCGGGGATACACGGCCAGTGCTGACGCATATCTGACTCCTCATATAAGAGAATACCTGAGAGGTTTCTCTGAAGGATTCACAGATAATTTAAAAAATTCAAATGTCTTATTCATGCAGTCTGATGGCGGATTGACTCCTATGAATTTGTGAGTGAAAATATATTATTTTTATGGTAAAGTTGATTGGTGGTTGTAACTAAATGCGTGGCTTCCCGGACAGAAATGCTTGCAGCGCGGTCGCTCCGTGAAACCAGCTGCTTCTGAGCTTATGGTAGGAGCTGTGCTGGCTTAGGACTTTACGCATTACAGAATAAGATAGATAAGATATGGGTAGAGGACAAATCATTGCTTTTAATTTATTTTTATTTTGCCGATTTTAAAGAGTGGCAGAGAGTTTATTGCCAGTTCTTCTCTTCTGTTTTACGCCCTCGATATGAGATCTGGCAGTAAATGTATTCTTGACCCCCCCTCCCCCCCATGAAACGCACCGTAACTTTTCTGTATCCAATAGTATAATGTTTCGTGACCAACCAACCCCGGTGACTCTTTAACTAAAACTAGAACTTACTAAAACTAACCTATTTAACTAAATTATTTGGTGTAAAGTACTGGAAAGTGGAAAATAATATTAAGTTTAGAACCCCCCCCCCCCCCCCCCCAATTCGTTATGTAATTTATGTACGTTAATATTTGTACATTTAAAACACTTGCTTCACAAAAAAAACGGTATTAAATTGATTACAATTATTAGTTAGGACGGCAACGCATTTGCGAGCCCTTTGGAAATGTAAGTGGGCATCAGGTAGGCCTCCTGCTCGTTTGTCGATATATAAAAATTAAACTCGAGCAATTTCGTATTTATCGAATGTCTCCTGTAATCTGGTTTTCTTCTTCTGTTCTAGATTTAACGGCTCTCGTGCAATATTATCAGGCCCTGCCGGTGGAGTAGTTGGTTATGCTTTGACTTCATACCAGAGAGATACAAATCTACCTGTCATTGGTAAGTTTATTTTCCATAATCGACTAGCCTTTGGTAGTATAGAAATTCTTTAAGATTAATGATAACTGAGTCAGTCCTGGTTTTATGGCATGCATTATATATATGTCGGAGAAACACCTTCCCCAGTGACGTCATCAACAGTGGTTGCAGATTTGGTGGGCGTCATGAGGGTATAGCGCGAGCACAAAACACGACGATTGTAGTTTTCACAATATTTTATTTACACTGATGATGCACTAATATTTTATGGTAGTTATTAATAATAAATTATAAGTTTTAAGACCGAGCAGTGAGTTCAATGCACCAATCTAGCGACAAAAACTCAGGGATCCAACTCGATCCGTCTCCACTTCAAAAAGGCCCCGTAACAACCAACGGACTGGGCTATATATAGATGGCGCTTCGACCCCACTCGAGCAAAGTGCTCTACTCTCATTGGTCGTTTGTTTAATAACGATTACAATCTTATAAATTAGAAAAACGTAACTAATTTTAACTAAAATCACTAATTTGTTAACAGAAATATGTTTTAGGTTTTATAATATCGTAAAATCGCGTATTAAGTTAAATTAATATTAATGCAACGTGTTTAAATGATAAAGAGAATTTAATGTGTTATTGTACAATCAACAAGCAACTCGTTGAATGGCTTCCTCTGACATATATATATATATATAGCCTATGTTGATCAGGGATAATATGAGATGGTATTGGCGAAATTAAATTTCATCTTTATAACGTTAGTATAAAGTATAGTGATGTCGTAAAACTACACAAGAAGTTTTTAAATTAGTGTTATTTGAAAAACGTTATTTTGCGTTGCAGGTTTCGATATGGGCGGGACGTCTACGGACGTATCTCGTTACGCGGGTACGTTGGAACATGTACACGAAGCAACCACGGCCGGTGTGACCATACAGGCGCCGCAGTTAGGTGATTATTCATTTATTTGTTGATCAGTTGTTTTGGTTTATGGTCGGTTTTAAAGTCTGTGAAGTATGTGTATCTGTCGCAGCTAACTAGCTTAATTAGCCGTTCAGTAAAAATTGTTGAATGTGTCAACGTCATAAGAGAATACTTGAATGGTTGCTTTTCCAAAAGAAAATTTAAATTTTGTTTTGTTTGATAGATATTTTTTATGGATATAGAGAAGTAGGTAAATGGGAATCACGATTGAATTGATTAAGTAACATTTATTTGTACGCATAAATACATTTATGCCAATTTCTTTTCATCGCTCACTCAAGTAGGAGAGAGACAGATGTCGAACGCTGCCGAACGCGGAGGCCGATTGTGCCTCTTTGTCGCTCGTTCCGCGCTCTCGCTTGCACTTCAAGCCTTTAATGGAATGCCTCAGAGCGATGTTGTCATGAGTCATGTTTTTTCGTGCGTGCAGTCGGCTTCATCGAATTATAAGACGTTGTCACGTCAAAACCTAGCCACTACTAAATAAGGTTTAAAAGCGGGCAATCATCGTAGATTTGATTGTATCGCATATACAATCAAATCGCTATATTTGCAATGGTTGACTCTAATTAAAAACACAATACAATACAAATACCTTGGTACAAAGAAATCACAAAACCACCAAATATAACCTATTATGAAGCCAAGAAATATTTTATTTATTTATTTATTTACACTTCGTTACACTACAAAATAAAAATAAAAATTAACATAATTAAATCAAAAGGAGGGCAACTGGCGGCCTTATCGCTTACGAGCGATCTCTTCCAGGCAACCACTGTGAGTAAAGAAAAAAATAAATGTATTAAATAAGATAGGCAAGTAGTGCAAAATACATGTAATACACAGTTATTAAACAAAACTAAACAGGAATAAAATATTAAAGATACATTAAAGAGTAAAAAGACACATAAATCACGATAATTTAAGATAAGTCTCACGTCAGTTAGTAGTTAGTAAGAAAGTTCGGGATACGATGTGGACAGGTAATGTTTGTACAGAAGAAATTTAAAGGAAGATAAAGAAGGAGCTAAGCGAATAGGGACGGGAAGTGAATTCCATAGCCTAACTGCGGAGACCTTAAAGGAATCGCCAAGAAAGGAGGAGTTATGAGATGGGATTTCAAGGGTATAATTTTCGGAAGAGCGTAAGCTATAGTTATGGGCTCCCAAAAAATTGAAATCATATTTGAGATAGGAAGGAGTTTTAGGGTTGAACAGGATGGAATATAGGAGATGAAGAACATGAGCATCGCGTCGCTGACGAATTGGCAACCAGCCTAGCCGCTTACGGAACGCAGAGATATGATCGTACTTTCTTAGACCGAATATAAATCTGATACAGAAATTTTGGAGACGATTCAGTCTATTTAGCAATTCCTTGTTAAGATCGGAGGAGCAGGAATCGGCGTAGTCCAGTAAAGGCAGGAGGCATTTTGATGAGATATTCGATACTTAACGAGTCATTTGGCGTTTACTTCATTTTAGTTCAGCGTAACACTGTATCGTGTCATCTCACGAGATACACTAGAGCGGGCGGAGGGAGATGCGCGGATTAAATCATGATTTTTGTAAGCCCTATGCGAGCTCTTAACTTTACTTTGCTGGCCAACGCTTAGGCCATTCTTACGTTAGGGTGACCATGTGGCATAAAAAAGATGACACAATCTGTTCTTTAAAGGGACACCATATTGACAGTTTGGACTTTCAACGCTAAGTGGCAGAAAGTGGTTCGACTTCCGCTAAATTGAAATGAACTGTCAATAGTAATTTCATATGCACCTAGCTGTTTAATCAAATGCCTGATATCATTCAGGCTAGGTAAACGGTGCTGTTTAGTAAGGAGTCTAGGCTGTTTATTAAACGGCTAATTAAGCTAGTTATCTGCGACATGTTCACGCGTTTCTGGAGTGCGTAGTAGAAGTAACTAGATAAATAGTTTTGACATGTAATTGATGTTAACGTACTAACTAGCGGATGAATATCTTTTTCGGCAAACGAATTATAATTCGGTCCTCTCAGACTAGGAATCGAACCCAGATATTTTGGTTACCCATCAGAAAGCTCTACCAGTTAATCTGATTCACATCAGCGCCATCTGCTGGTCTGATTTGTGAATCTAAACCATCCAGGGCGCCATCCAAACGCATACAAAAAATAAGAGGAGTTCAGAGACATACACATGTACAGCAGAATTATATATATATATATATATATATATATATATATATTGTGATTTCCCCACAGATATAAACACAGTGGCTGCAGGTGGTGGATCAATGCTGTTCTTTAGGTCGGGGTTATTCGCAGCGGGTCCGGAGTCTGCGGGTGCGCATCCCGGACCGGCTTGTTATCGCAAGAATGGACCGCTCACAGTCACGGATGCCAATCTATTACTTGGTAAGGAAATATTATTTAGAGAATTTAAAAAAAAATCATACATTAGTTCCCGTGACAATTGAAATTAACTCAACTCCGGTACATCCGTCTCCATACTGTCAATAAAAATATAAAATTATCAAAAAAAACTTACACTTGTCAGAAGTGAAACTTCTTTGGCAAACTAACTTTTAAGTCTTTATATTTATACAAGTATAAAACTTTCGACTTCTGAGACTTACAGGGGGGGGGGGGAAGCAAGATATGTCAGGAATTCTTTGAATTTTAATACAAATTATACATTTTTGTTAAATTTATTTCTTCGATATTGACATTATTCGACGCGATTTCTAGTAAATATATAATAAATCTATAAGTAAAATATGCAATATAAGATCGCGTTTCAACATTATCTAAATATCTAGTAAAAATATGTCGTAGTATTGTTTTTTTGTTAACATAGCATTTATACATTTAAAGAAAACACTTTTTTACCGGATTGAAGCCATGTATATAATCTAATAAACGTCGGGAAAAATTAAATTTATGTAAAATAATTATAATACATAGCTTCAATCCAGTAAAAAAGTGTTTTCTTTAAATCTATTTTTGTTCTACTCTCGCTCAATGGCTATTTGCTTCATGCTACGTTCGCCCTTTCTCACTCTCTCTCAATCGGTCTCAATCGCTCTGTCTCATTTCTTCGGCATAAACGCTGCACATCTTCGTGACGTATTCGTTAAAAATTTACCCTCATGCGCCTAAAGAAGTTTCACTCCAAAAAAACATTAATCACTCTTCTAGAAGATTTCATAATGCATAGTCACCCTTATGCCCACGGTAATGTTTTTTTTTTATAAAATAGGGGGCAAACGGGCAGGAGGCTCACCTGATGTTATGTGATACCTCCGCCCATGGACACTCTCAATGCCAGAAGGCTCTCGAGTGCGTTGCTGGATTGTTAAGAATTTGTACGCTCTTTTTTTTGCCTAATTATGATTTTAAACTCTGTAGGCCGTCTTCTGCCAGAGTATTTTCCCAAGATCTTTGGAACCAATGAAGACGAGTCGTTGGATAAAGAGGCCACGACGAAAGCTTTTACGAACATGACGCATGACATCAATAACTTCTTAAGACAAGATGGCGGCAAAGAGGTACTTTTTTGCATTTTATTTCAGCAATGTCGGGTACATTCGGTGTCGGTGTAATCTAATTACTATCTAAACATTTCCTGATAATCCTAGCACTCGATGATATATATATATATATATAATAAAGTTGAACTATTATGAAATCATCGCCCTTATTGATTAAATAAAATGAACATACAAACATAATGCGTCCATGCGTCGGGTTGTCTCTCTCCCTAAAATATAGCGATTGGGCCGATGCCTGACCATGCGTCATACTCCTGAACGGGTGCTACTTGTGGTGACTGGTCGAACTTGAATTCGTGTATGCGGTGATGTTAGTTATTTCGACTACGTATTTGCGTGTTGTTCCCACAGCATGTAAGTGCGTGCTCCTATTTCACCATGCCTCCTGCTGATGTCATGTGGAACATGGTGTAATGGTTGCAGCTCCTTACAAACATTGTGCCTTACAAAAAACTTGGCGATCAATAAGAGTGGCGGAGAGTTTATTCTCTTCCGTTCTACGGCCTTGATTTGAGAACTGTCAGTAAATGTAAAATTAGAAGCATTTAATGTATTTTTCGTTTTTATTGACGTTCTAGAAATGATTACTACTATTACTATACGAATAAATTATTTTGAACTTTAATGAACAGATGAATATGGAGGAGGTGGCAATGGGCTTTCTGAATGTGGCTAACGAGGCCATGTGTAGACCAATTAGGTGAGTTAACAGGTTATTGGCGTTACTTATTTAGAAATACTAAATTTGTTTAATTAAAATATGTACTAAAACACTTTTACCACTGCTTAATATAAGTTAGGGTTACATTTATTTTTGTCTATATTTTTGAAGTTATACATCTTTTGGCGCGTTACGGAAAAATGATGAGAGTTAATTTTTAAGGTGTGCAAGCACACCGTCACAAAATACCGACACCCTGAAGTTAGCTATAGTCAACAATTTAGTTTTTTCTACAAAAGTAAAATATAATTGTTGTTATGTCATTTATGAATCCGTGATTTTTAGTTTGTTATTATTTTTTTGTATTACTTTAGATTAAGGTTCTATATTTTTTTATATAACATTTGGTTATGCAAATCTTGAACTATACTCATAATTTTTCTATTATTTAGTTTTTCTCTTACAAAGGTTGCTTGGACGAGATCGCTTGTTAGGAATAAGGCTGCCCGTTGCGTACCTTAGTTTTTTTATGTATTGTGTATTTCCTTTAATGTTAATAAATAAATAAAAATTTTGAAGATCATTGTCTTGTTACGCCTAAGAAGTATAAATTGTAAGGCGTGTACATAAGTAGACACGTTTTTTTTTCAATATTACGTAAAAAGGACTGTCTCTGCCAATATTAATAAACAAATTACAAAGGTGTCCGAAACAATTTTTTCTATTTTGTTTACTGTTTTATTTATTATGCTAAAAGTGATATCAAACAGTATAACTACTGTTTAGAATATTCAGATCAAATGTTAAATTAATGAAAATCATTAAAGTTTTTTTTATTATATCTATAG
The DNA here is from genome assembly GCF_905147105.1 of Pieris brassicae. NCBI lineage: Eukaryota > Metazoa > Arthropoda > Insecta > Lepidoptera > Pieridae > Pieris > Pieris brassicae. Next base: position 687,587 of record NC_059673.1, on the reverse strand, counting down.
ATTACTACACAGACTACTACTAAGTAGTCTGTGTATTAATTTAAATAACAGCCGTAGATTAAAATACTATGTTTTTGTTTTTTTTTTTAATTAAAATTTGCTTCGTCTAATAGAACATCTAACAGGAGTCCGACTACATAGTATCATCCCAACGACCTGTATACTCTATTTTTATATCTTAATGGATGGCACACTATGTTTCATGTCTTCAAGATTTTTTTGAAAACAATTGGGTAACTTCAAAAACTGAATTTTTAAACTTATGTTACACTATATGCCGGATATTTTGTATTACCTAATAAGTTAGAAATGTTTTTAAGTATTTTTTATAAGGTTGTCATGGCCTTTATATTAATAAGTTGACTGATATAAAGATAAAATCTAGGAAATAAGGAGCAAAGGATTTTTCTGCCTTTTTGACGTGAAACGTCTAATAAATCGTTGAACGCTGGCGTGCAGCCAGACAGCATGACTCATTGTCCCGTTACGCTCATTGTACGCATGCGCCGCATGTGTCTTTTCCACTCGAACATTAAATATGCAATTCGTCAATGTTTCGTTATGACATTGTCACGTTAAACTATAGTCCGTAAACCGATTTTACAGACAACCATTTTTTATTATTATTTTGTAGTTTGAATTGTTTATTTATATATGCCTATACAAGTTCTATAAAAACATTTTTTTGTAAAAGTACTACTAAACTCTATAACATGTTCTATTATGTGTTTGCCCCCAATGTTTAAAAATGTCTATTTGAATATAATTATTTTTAATTATATATAAAATATTCAATACATATTTTTATTGATAGAGCGCTAACAACCGCTCGTGGTTATGATGCGCGTTCGCACGCTCTGTCCTGTTTCGGAGGCGCTGGAGGTCAGCACGCATGCGCTGTCGCCAAACAACTCGGCATTACTACTGTGCTTGTCCATAAATACGCAGGTTCGTTTGAGAATAATCTATTTTGATCGCCAAATTGAAGTTTATGTTATAACAAGTGCCGACACAGATGGCGCTTCGCTTTGGCATCTTTAAGAGAAGATTTGTGTCTTTTTGAATAGTGTTACGAAGATGGGTCGACTGCAATGCTTCTAGATTTTTCCACTAGTTAGAAAACTTTTCAGCAGGCTGTAATATGATTTCTGACCATTTCAGGAGAGGGTTAATCACATATTAGAAAATTGTAATTTTCATAATGTTACCCTAGTTTTCGGGAAGCTGAAACCTTTTTTCAGAACATGTGTGGTAGAGTGGTGCAGTTTTCAGGCCTAGGTATAACCCTTTGATGAAGGAATATTCTAGACCAAACTTTCTAGGTGTGAGACAAGGACGAAATGATACGAGAGAGAGAGAGAGAAGATCAGAACTTTCTCGAAACTAGACTGAGCACTCTAGAACGCCGTACGACAAGGACAGAGCAACGTGCGAAAGAGACAAAGAGTGCGGACGTTCTAGAATTGTGCAATCGCTACTCAGTAGCAAGCCCGCCTAGAAAGTTCTCGAATATTGTTTAGAATTATTCCCAGGGATATATAAGCGAGCCGAAACGCGACTAGTCGCCTTTAGTTTTGAATGCGATAACACGAGAGGAACACCGAAGCGATAAAGTGCGAACAAAGTGAATACAAGTGATAAAGTACTGTGTGAAGTGTGCATAAGTGAAGTAATTAGTGACTGTGTTTTTTGTGTGTTATAAGTGCATCTCTGCAATTATTTTGTGCCCATAAATTCCTCATTGATTTTTCAAGAAATAAACCCTTGAATAAATCTACGGCATTTTCTATCCGATCCCCTAGCTCGTAACAATAGCAATAGCAAAGGGGCAGGACGCTCATAGGATGTTAAGTGATACCGCTGACCATGGACACTCAATGCCATAGGGATTGATGCCAGCCTTTTAAGAATTGGTACGTTAGCATTGGATCGGAAATGCTTAAGTGCGCGGCTGGTTCCATATAGTGCCGGCAGAAACTGCCTTAAAAACGTACCGCGTACTTTATGACTGACTATAAATTATAGATTTGTTTGTTATTTGTTAAATTACTTTTATTTATTATACATTGTTGTTTCTTTACATTATTTTTTGTGTTTTTCAACTGTAAATAGCCTGTGTATAGAGATTAGTTATTTTTAATTGTTGATGAATTGTTTTTATCAAAAATTTAAAGTTGTAACAGGAATACAGATCCTATAACAATATATAATGAATTCATTTTCCCCTGTACCTAAAGAAAATTGTCTTTTACATACCTTCTTACCTACTCTCATATACGGCTGCCAAACGTGGCTTACAACACAAAAATACACAAAGTAGTAGCATGCCAGAAAGCAATGAAAAAAGCTTACTAAAAATAAGAAAAATACATAAAATGAAAAGCGAAAAAATTTGACGAAAAACAAAAGTGATATATGCCTTACATTTTTTTCTGAAACAGAAGTCGCAATGGGCGAGGCATATAGCAAGATTCACAGATAAAAGGTGGACCCTAAAGATAACTGTATGGAAAGTACCAAGGGGTAGAAGGAGAAGAGGGCGCCCCAAAAAGAAGGTTTATAGAAGATTTAAAAGCGTTAGCAGGATGCGAATCGAGAAAGAAAGCCAAAGATATAGTTGGAAAAAGCTGGAGCAGGGCTTACCTGGGAATAAGCTCCGATTAATGGTACTGAAGGAAGCTAGGATATTGGGACAAGACATAAATGTATATAACAATAGTAAACTGTATATTCAACATTTGTAAATATGAAAATATAATTATTTTGTTATTGCCAACCATAATTACTATTGTTACGTAGATCTCAGTTCACTCTAGAATATTCCTTCATTAAAGGGGTAAACTGTACCAGTGGACTACACTTGTTCTGAAACTCTGGAAAAATGTTTCAACCTCCTAAAACCTAGAGTAACAATATGCAAATTACAATTTAATATCTGGTTGACCCTTTTCTGAAACGGTCAGAAACCACTTTTCAGCTGAAAAGATCTCAAACTGGTGGAAAACGACAAACACTTCAGTCAACAATCTTTGTAACACTATAAAGTTATGATAATAGAAAACTCATAAAAGCCGTAGATTTTAAATCCCATACACATTACAGGTATCCTATCAGCGTACGGCATGGCTTTAGCCGACGTGGTACAAGAAGCGCAGAACCCGTGTGCCCTGGTGTACGCTCCTAATAATTTCGCCGAGTTGGATAGACAGCTCGAAGTGTTAGCTGGTGTCTGTAAGAGCAAGTTAAAGGAACAGGTTAGTTTTTGGTTCAATTTTAGTTTCGAGTTTAAATTATGTTGTACACTATAAACCACACAACTTACCAGCATTGTTGGCCTAGCTAGAGCGTGCTAATATCATCCCTGAGATTGGCTGTGCAACGGTGAAAGCTTTGCTCTCCTAAGTCACAAAAGTCGACATGAGTCAGTCACAGGAGGCCGATCACCTACTTTCCTATTAGATTGACAAATGATTATGAAACAGATACAGACATTTTAAATTTACTTATTTAATAATGTTTTTATCGAAATATTAATTGGCACTCACTAAGGTAAGAAAAAAAATTCCAGGGTTTCAAGGACTCCCAAATAGTATTGGAGCCCTACTTGCATCTCCGGTACTCTGGTACAGACTGTGCTTTAATGGTATCCCCCAGCACCGGGGACTCCCCGCATACAACTAGACATGGGGACTTCTATACTTCGTTTATAAACAGGTGAGACCTGGAAAATGTCTTTAGCGAATATACATTATTATGATTAACGTAATACTTGCATATAAGTGTTATAGATATATACCTAGTCCAGCCATAAGTTCTGTTACAAATGAAAATACATTTTTTAATGAAGTCATGTACTATTATTAATATTTATATCTACATATTGTTACGAAGACGGGTCGACTGCATGTTTCTAGATTTTTCCACTAGTTAGAAAACTTTTCAGCAGGCTGTAATATGATTTCTGACCGTTTCAGGAGAGGGTCAATCACATATTAGAAAATTGTAATTTCCATAATGTTACCCTAGTTTTCAGGAAGCTGAAACATTTTTTCAGTCAGTTTCAGAACATGTGTAGTCGAGTGATGCTGTTTTCAGGAGACCCGTTTTCAGGCGTTTTCAGGCCTAGGTATACCCCTTTGATGAAGGAATATTCTAGACCAAACTTTCCAGGTGTGAGACAAGGAGGAAATGATACGAGAGAGAGAGAGAGAGAAGATCAGAACTTTCTCGAAACTAGAATGAGCACTCTAGAACGCCGTACGACAAGGACGGAGCAACATGCGAAAGAGACAAAGAGTGCGGACGTTCTAGAATTGCGCAATCGCTACTCAGTAGCAAGCGCCTAGAGTGTTCTCGAATATTGTTTAGAATTATTCCCAGGGATATATAAGCGAGCCGAAACGCGACTAGTTGCCTTTAGTTTGGAATGCGATAACAAGAGAGGAATACCGAAGCGATAAAATGCGAATAAAGCGATTAGAAGTGATAAAGTACTGTGTGAAGTGTGCATAAGTGAAGTAATTAGTGACTGTTTTTGTGCGTGTTATAAGTGCATTTCTGCAATTAATTTGTGCCCATAAATTCCTCATTGATTACCAAGAAATAAACCCTTGAATAAAGATTGGTCCCTGTAGCAGTGTGTTAATGCTGGCAACATTTCCTGGATTGTCCCACTTAAATATTCATGGTTCCCAAAATAGAGATTACATTTCGATAATTTTTAATTATTAGGTACAAGAAAGAATTTGGCTTCACTCTATCAGAGCGGGATGTTTTGGTGGATGATGTAAGAGTCCGTGGGATCGGTAGGAGTCAAGTTTTAGAAGAGAACGCGCCACCTAGCGGAAAAGGGGCACCACCGGTTGAGAAGGTAATAAAAAATTCACTGTCCAAACAAATTTTTTATACAAAATATTTTTTAATTAAATTGTCGTAAGATATGGGAGCAAAGTTCGTTAATATTGACACGAATTAAAAAAAATATTTATGTAACTTAGTTACCCACGTTAGTTATGTTACATATAGAGATATGTTTTAGAAGAAACTAAATGTTAACAGTCATTTTACATTTGAAAATAGCCAATAAATTGTAAAACGTTTTACTTCTCGTTTCCGATAATGTCCAATTACATAAAGATTGATTAATTATAACAAAAACTTACCATCAGCCATACAAAAATAGACAAATGTGATATTGATTATTATTATAATAAGAACTGATAAGATATTTATAATTGTTGGCAAAACTTGTGGTCTGAACACTGTCCCATTAAAGGCACCTTGCCTTTGAAATGTCATCACTCATCACCTTCCCCATGAAAACATTACACGGCAGTGATCTATAACTTCTAGGCGATTAAATAGTTTGATAGCCATGTCGCAACATTTTTTTGAACACTTTGTGATGCAGCCGACATCACTTATATTCTTTAAGTCCAGCGTCGCAACTAACTACCGCTAATTTTATGTTAAAAACCCTTGAAAGAAAACACTTTTTAACCGGATTGAAGTAATATTTTAGTATAAACTTATAATTATTTTACATAATTTTAATTTTCTCCGACGTTTCGCGTGCTTTACAGCGTGCGTGGTCACGGTGACTGATGACAAAAGGTGTTGAATGTCAAAAGTATCACAGCTGTAGAGAAAGTTGTGTTATCTGTATAGAGTTGGTATCGACTAAAAGATGACGGGTTATAAACCCTTGTTTTAAACGATTTAAGATATGAACTGCAAGTCGAGCGCTGTGTCTCCTGTCTGGAATTTTGGTTGCATTATAGAACTGTAAATTTTATGTAAATAATTTTCTCTTTCAGTCTGTGAAAGTTTACTTCGAAGGCGGCTATCAAGAGACTTCTGTGTATTTGTTGGAGAAGCTACAGCCGGGCCAGGAAGTCCTAGGTCCCGCGATCATTATGGACAGTCTGTCTACTATATTAGTCGAGCCCGGTATGTATGTCTTGTATACTGAAAATTAGTATTGTCTTTTGTTAACATAGCTTTTACACATTAAGAAAAACACTTTTTGAACGGATTGAAGCTATGTATTATTATTAAAAACTTATAATTATTTTACATAATTTTTAAATTTTAATTTTTTTCCGACGTTTCGCGTGCTTTTCAGCGTGCGTGATCACGGTGACTGAAACTTCAATCCGTTCAAAAAGTGTTTTTCTTAGTGAAAATTATTTTGTTTGTTTAGTGTACAATCTCTTGTTTAATTTGCGATTGTAATATTTTTGTGCAATTATTATATACAGTTGATTTATTTATTTATGTATTTACAAAAACGAAGGCAACTGGCCTCATTTGGAGCGGTCTCTTCCAGGCAACTACTTTGAAAAAATTAAATAAGGTGATCGTAAAAAATCCAAAGTTAAAAGAATCAAACATATGTCAACAATTAAAAGGACATATATATAGCATATAATATACCTTTTACAAAAAGAAATAAATCTGTGGAGTTACAATAGTTTTAGGTCTGGGCCTCAGATGTCTATGTCTGTTTCATAATAATTTGTCAATCTAATAGGCAAGCAGGTGATCAGCCTTCTGTGCTTAACACAAGCCATCGTGTACGGTCTAAGGTAAACCGGTTTCCTTACGATTTCTTTCACCTTTCGAGCGATTGTTACATGCACATAGAAGGTCCATTGGTGCCGGGGATTGAATGTACCACCTCAGGGTTCAGAGTCGCCCGTTGGCCGTAGGCCAACACTGCACCAAACTTCGTTCAACAATATATTTTTTTCTATTTTATTTAGACTGCCGAGCCATTATAACGAAATACGGGGACATCCGTATAACGATCGGGGAGGGCAAACGCAAGGTGGTGTCCAGGGACTGCGACTCGGTCCAATTGAGTATATTCTCACATAGATTCATGTCCATCGCTGAACAAATGGGGAGGTGAGTCTCCCTCCGCCCGCTCTAGTGATTATGAGACAAACGTATGCCTGAAGTTCTCGTGAGATGAGACGGTACAGTGTTTCGCGGAACTAAAACGAAGTAAACGCCAAATGCTTTTTTTTTAATTTGTATTGTATTGTTGTTTCTAATTAGAGTTATTGCAAATGTAGTCAAGGATCAATACTTATTTATTGTTTTTAATTCAAGCATCACACCCAAATCTACGATGAGTGGTTGTGGTGATCTTTTTTTTATATAAAACGGGCAGGAGGCTCGTCTGATGTTAAGTGATAACGCCGCCCATGGACACTCTCAATGACAGAGAGTTCGCTCGCGTTGCCGGCCTTTTAAAAATTGGTACGCTCTTTTCTTGAATCTCTTACTATCATCAGAAGAAATTGTTTAGGCCAAAACACATCGAAATCCAGATGGAGCGTTCCGATAAAAGACCTAGGTTTGGATAATTGACACTTTGAAATAAATTTTTCATTAGTTTTGATAATTTATGAATGTATTATTAATAAACCCTGCCCTGTGACTTAAAATCTGGTATTTTTTAAATGTATAAATTCATATTCATTGTTTTTTTTTTTCATGAAAATTGAACAAAAAAAAATTACATAATTCGATCTTAATTCCATACAGATTATATTATAACTCAATGGAACTACAACCTTTTTTAGGTCTGGGCCTCAGTTTCTGTTCCATGTAATATGCAAGTAGGTGATCAGCCTCTTGTGCTTGGCACGCCGTCCACTTTTTTCCTTCACCGTTCGAGCGAATGTTAAATGTGCACATAGTAAGAGAGTATTGGTGCACAGCCGGGGATCGAACCTACGACCAAGCCAACACTGCTCTGCTAATGATTTAATATATACTGTATATATTTAATAAAATACTCTTTTACTTAGTGTAATAAGAAAACAACAATAAAGATTGTATAAACTATGACTTGTGAAGGACGGGACTTAAATGTTTTTTATTCACGTTAAAAAGCATAAAAACTGCGCAGGCGCAATAGACGTTGCGAGAGCCAATCATGTGATAGTAGTTGCGCTGTTACGCTACGCCGGGACACAAATTGGCTCGGTTTTGGATGGACTAACTTCTATTTTCAGACTTAGGTCCGGTCATGTGTTTAAGAATTATTTTTTGTTCCTTGCTTATGAGGTTCTGGATTTACAGGGTGTTACAAAGGACCTCAATATCGGTTAATATAAAGGAGCGTTTAGATTTCTCCTGTGCTTTGTTCGGCCCCGACGGAGGCCTTGTGTCGAACGCGCCACATATTCCCGTCCATTTGGGAGCCATGCAGGAAACTGTACAATACCAGGTACCTATACAATTATCATAATGTACGAGATAACTAACTGTAATTAATGGATGAATAGGGTATTTTGTATGTGTATCAATTCTATAAAGATGTTAAACATTATAGTCGACGCATTATGAACTTAGGCTCCGGGTCAGAATTTGTCCTAGGCGCGACAGACAGCCCTCTGTGCAGAGGCTGTTTCAGCGCAGAGGAATCAGTCACCCACGTAGTCCTGGAATGCGAGGCTGTGACTAAACAACGTGTAGAAATCCTCGGAACAGTGAGGTCGCTCCGTGAAGCCTGCGAAGTGCCCGGGAGGCTTCTGTGCTTTTGGAAGGAGTTAGGCTGGCTTAGTTAGCCAGGACTTTACGCACAATGGACCTATTGGGCGTCTAAGTGCGGAAACAGAGTCCACACATACCGAGTCAGAATTGATATTTAGCTGTCTGTCTCGCTCGCACTTGCAGGTCTTATGGCGATGTGTAGTGATGTACTCAAGAATTGTGGAGGTGTATATCGATAACGGGATAGATACGATCGATATGCTAGATTATGATAAGAATTAATATAATTTCTTCATAACCATGATAGAAAATAAATTCTCCATTGTGCGAATTGCGTAACGAAGCGTTAGTAATGTTATGAGTGTCATAAGGAAAGCTAAAACCCTTACTCGTAACGACCAATCAGGAGTCAGAGTTCGTGCGCACGTTGCCTCATTCCTGTATGAGATGTCAATTCAGTATGAGACGGACGAAGAAGAACTGGCTAAAGAAACGGAATGGGTGCGACAAAAAACCAGAAAGAAAAGGAAACTAAACACCTCCCCTTCCCCCATGAAAGAAGTTACTTGTAATAAAGTAACCAAAGAAAAGCCTAAAAAAGAACCCCTTCCACCCCCGATTATTGTCGAAAATGTAATTGAATACCAATCATTCTACGATTCCTTACTGAATAAAGACTCGTTCACAGTAAAAATGCTTAGAAATGGATCGGTGAAGATTAACACCAATAGTGAAGCTACCTACAGAGTGATCACAAAACATTTTAAAGAAGAAGATACCTCGTGGTTCTCTTACGAAAACAAGCAGAGCAGGCCAATAAGAGTAATGGCAAAAAATCTCCATGCTTCTTGCAAGCCTGAAAGGATAGTTGAAGACCTTACTCGCCAAGGATTTAAAATTTTAGACGCAGCCGTCAAATATAGCTGGAAAACCAAAGAACCGCTTAACATGTTTATTCTGTCTTTCCACCATCAGGAAAACATAAAAAATATCTACGAAATAAAATCCATACTTGGCTGCAAAATTGATGTACAGCCACTGAAATCACCGAAATTGATTCCCCAATGCAAGAGGTGTCAGGCTTATGGGCATACACAGAAATACTGCTCCAAGGAGCCGAGGTGTGTGAAATGCACTGCAAAGCATCTCACAGTCGATTGTAACAAGCCACAAGACGCGAAACCGAAGTGTGTTCACTGTGGTGAGTCACATCCAGCTAATTACAGAGGCTGTGTAGTAGCAAAAGAATTACAGAAAATGAGAAATGTCTTAAAATCAAAATCAATGATAGAAACGGACAAATCGGTAAAACCAGCAAAATTAGTTTCCAAAACTGTTTCCTTTGCCCAGGTAACTAAAGGTCCTAAGACTCCATCCCCAACACAACAAAATGAGATAGCTAGCACAGGCATGGATGAAAAGATTAATACCATACTTTCATTATTGACATCCTTTGATGAAAGACTTAAAAAACTAGAAAGCGGCACCAAAATAGCTGCTCCCAAACGTCTTAAGCAATAATGGCTTTAAAAATAATGGCATGGAATGCTAATGGGCTTTTAAAACACCAAAGAGAATTTCAGATAATTCTTAAACATGAAAACATTGACATCTGCTTGGTATCGGAAACACATTTTACCAGGGAGTCATACATTCAATTTAAAGGATATAATGCCTACCATGCCCTTCACCCAAGTAATAAATCCAGTGGGGGAAGTACAGTTATAATAAAGGATAGCTTAAAACACCATGAGGTCTTTAAATATGAAAAAGAGCATATACAGGCTGTGGCTGTGAGCCTATCAATGAAGCGGTATCCATTAACAATATCATCTATTTACTGCCCACCAAGACATGCACTTAAGTACGACCAGTACAAAACCCTGCTAGAAAGTCTTGGAAATAGATTTGTGTTGGGAGGCGACTTCAATGCAAAACATACCTACTGGGGATCAAGATTAATATCGACCAAAGGAAAAGAACTGTTCAATGCTATGAAAAATTTGAGATGTGATGCAATTTCCACAGGAAGGCCCACATACTGGCCAACAGACAAGAATAAAATACCAGATCTTATAGATTTCTTCATATTTAGAGAAGTATCACCAAATGTTCTCCAAATAGAGGAAGCCTATGATATGAACTCAGATCACTCACCAATCTTACTCACAATTGGCGAAGACCCTATAAAGCGAAAACTGAATCCATCTCTCGTGAACACGCATACGGACTGGGACAGCTTCAAAATTTATCTTGTCAATATGGTAGACCTTAGAGTACCTTTAAAGACTGAGGAACAATTAGATTTAGAAGTCAATAGATTTACAAAGAACATCCAACAAGCTGCTTGGAGTAATACTCCAAAATTTAAGAAAAAGGTACAAAACAACTACTTCCCAGAAGAGATTAAAAATTTGATAAAGACAAAACGAACTCAAAGAAAAAGATGGCATTCCACAAGATGTCCAGAAGACAAAAAACATCTGAATAACCTCACTAAACAACTGAGGAGAGAGATTAAAATACATAAAGATACTTCAATAAAGAGATACCTAAACCAATTAACTTCTGATGGTTCCACCGATTACTCCATCTGGAAAGCGATAAGAAATATCAAAAAACCTACAACACATATTCCTCCCTTACGAGAGTCTAATGGGAATTGGGCTGCAAGTAACATACAAAAAGTTAAGAGGTTTGCTGATCATCTAGAAAATATATTTCAAATCGATGAAGAAGATTTACTTAACTTCGAAGAAATAACGTCAGAAGAGCTGAACATCCGTCTAGTCACACCAAAAGAGGTCTTAAGTGAAATTAAATGTCTAACTAAAAAGAAGGCACCAGGTTTTGATCTAAATACGGGTGAAGTCCTTCAGCATCTCCCCCGTAAAGCCGTAGTTAAATTGACAACCTTAATTAATGCCTCATTTCGACTTCAATATGTTCCCAATATGTGGAAAGTTGCGGAAGTTATAATGATTCCCAAGCCAGGAAAACCTCCACACGAAGTCACGTCTTACAGGCCAATCTCACTGTTACCTGTTATAGCAAAGCTATTTGAGAAAATCTTTCTCAAACGTCTTAACCCTATTATTGTCAAAAAGCAGCTCATACCAGATTACCAATTCGGTTTTAGAGAAAAACATTCTACCATAGAGCAAGTTCATAGAATCACAAATAATATTGAAAAAGCACTAGAAGAACAAAAAGTCTGCTCCACTGTTTTCTGGATGTAGCTCAAGCATTTGATAAAGTGTGGCATCGAGGACTTGTTCATAAATTAAGGAAATTACTGCCTCGTCAATTTTCAAATATCCTTGAGTCATATTTAACACAAAGAATGTTTAGAGTACGACAAGATGATGATTATTCAGAACTTAAAGAAATAAATGCTGGGGTGCCGCAAGGGAGTGTATTAGGTCCGGTCCTGTACCTCTTATACACATGCGATATTCCTGATCTAAAAGATAACGTTATCGCGACCTTTGCCGATGATACTGCTATCATGTCTACGGCGACTACTGAAAAGGAAGCGGTAGTAAAATTACAAAAAGCCATAAATATTGTTGGCTTGTGGACCAAAAAATGGCGGATAAAACTAAATCAGTCTAAATCAGTTCACATAAACTTTTCCAACAAAACATCAAATTACCTGCCAGTATATATTGATAACGTCAAAGTGCCGTTCCAAAATTCAGCTAAGTACCTAGGTATGACGCTAGACACCAAACTCCGATGGAAGGTCCATGTTAAAAAGAAACGCGAAGAGTTGGATCTCCGTTACTCTGAATTGTACTGGTTGCTCGGAAGGCATTCCACGTTATCAGTACAAAATAAATTATTGATCTACAAACAAGTCCTGACACCTGTATGGACTTATGGTTGCCAGCTGTGGGGCTGTACCAGTAATAGTAATATCCAAGTAATCCAACGATTCCAAAACAAAGTGCTCAGGGGAATAGTCAATGCTCCCTGGTACATTCGCAATTACGACCTCCATCGGGACCTTAATGTAGAGGACGTCACTACATTAATAAAAAAGGCTGCTGGAGCACACGAACATAGGCTCCACCATCACGTGAATGTCGAGGCTATTCAACTCCTTGATACCACTGACCTAGTGAGAAGATTGAAAAGTATAAAACCATTTGAACTAGTGAATTAGTGTTAGTGTACTTTAATATTAAGTGCTAAACAGTGAATGAAAAAATGAAAACACAAGAACAGAGTGTCTTCCCTTTAATAGAGACTATAAGTAGCGTTATTGGACACTTACTTATTACAATCCTTTTTAGTAAATTAGGTTAGACTTAAATTACTTATTAGTCTTAAATTAGGCTAGATTGTAATGTTCCATGATGTCGTAGTAAAGACACATGTATAAAAAAAAAATCTTGCCTCATTCCTACTGTCAGTGACCTTTATTGCCCGACAACTCATTTAATGCGTCGACTTTAGCTGCTAGCGGAGAAATATAAAAAAAAAACTGTGGGCGTCTCGGGACGTTCGACAGAAGTGATAACTTAAACTAATCTAAGTTGAATTGTTTAAATTTAAATTAACTTAAGAAAAAGGTATGTTTAATAAAAATTATAATCACCTTCAAAAACGGTGATAATTTGAGGGTATGTGCTCACTGTGAGCAATAAATGTCTAATGCACACAAAACACTGAGTAGAGAGAGGTGAAAGCGTTTGTCCGAATACGGCTAGCGCTAGTGAAAGGGAAGCTAGACAGACTGGCGCCGTAACGCGTTACGTAACGCAAACTCAAAAATTCAAGGGCGTAGAGCAGCCAAGAAAAACTAACGAGTAACTCTCCGCCATCTTTTTTTAATCGCTAAGCTTTGAGTCATACAAATTGTTAGAACTGGAGGCAAATCAATCCCGAGGATTAAGGGTTTTAACGCAGCGGTTTCTCCCATAAGAAGTTTTCACTTCATAAAGTTGTTTGCTCGGCTTCACGATATCGTGACTAACTAAACGATACTCCATCATCCATGTTTTACATCAAGATATGCCGCGTTGTGTGGTTTTTTGTATATTTATGTACTATATATATGTCGCAGATTCAACGCGATTAATAATTGAAAAATTGGTGTTACTACCGTCGTCCGACATTATAATACAGTCAGTGCGCACGTCCGGCGCAGGCGACGTTCGAAACTGAAGTGACTAAAGAATTCACTTACTTCCATGAAACAGTCGCGCCACTGACATTTGGTAGATCACACAGACTAGGCATTGTCAATTGTCAACGTTGACAGTCCACCTTACCATACCACACCGCATTCTACGACTAACTTCAGAGTGGCGGGAATTTTAAAATATTCATTCTCCGACATATAGTACCATATTTTAGCATTTTTTTTTGTTTTGGCAATTCATACATCTTTATTCGAATGAAGGAGATTGTATGATAAGGCTAGTATAATTAAATTTATCGTGAGTGTGAAGGAAATGTGTTCTAACGCGAATTTTGATAAATTTTCTATGTTTAGATGAAAGTCCGCGGTGACTCAATGAAGCCTGGCGACGTGTTTCTCGCGAATCACCCGAAGGCTGGGGGTTCACATCTCCCAGACTTGACTGTTATAACGCCTGTTTTCCACAAGTAAGATAACTTTTATATAAAGAATTACATGAAACAAAATATCCAACAAAGAAAATATAAGTATAACTTTTTTTTATTTGAGCAGGGGAGCAGCAGGGGTTTGTCAAATCTCCTCGTTCCTAAAAGTGACTTTTTTGCTTAAAAGGCTTGGCGTCTCTTGGGACCGGGTGACTAACGAACTACTCCGGAAATATCCTCATGATATTTATGAACAAGTTACTTCTTGTGCTGAGCAGTGTTGGCCTAGGGGCTTCAGCGTGCGACTCTCATCCCGGAGGTCGTAGGTTCGAACCCTGGCTGTGCACCAATGGATTTTTTTCTATGTGCGCATTTAACATTAGCTCGAACGGTGAAGGAAAACAGCGTGAGGAAACCGGCTGGCCTTAGACCTAAAAAGTCGACGGCATGCGTCAGGCACAGAAAGCTGATCAACTACTTGCCTATTCAATTTACAAATGATCATGAAACAGATACAGTTATCTGAGGCCAAGACTTAAAATTGTTTTTGTAGCGCCATTGATTTATTTGTTTTTTTCTTCGTGTGCTATTTATCTTTATGACATATTTGACATACCCTCATGCCATTCTCAAGGTCCAGAGCGCACCTGGCTAAAAGCATTACTTTGTGATATCTGAGTGTTAAAGCAAAATCATCTTTTCCGATACAGTTCGAAAAGACCGATATTCTTCGTGGCTTCCCGTGGCCATCACGCAGATATAGGGGGTTTGACTCCCGGTTCAATGCCTCCCCACTCCACCAGTCTCGCTCACGAGGGAGCAGCTTTCAAGTCCATGTTATTGGTCGACGGAGGGAAATTTAATGAAGAAGAGTTGGTCAGAGGTGAGTTGAACATCTATATCGTCAGAATTCATCAACTAAATAAAAAAAAATGTTTTAATAATAATAATAAAGCCACTTTAACATCATACTTTTGAAAAATTTCATATCAAATGGGTGTTAGTTTTGTTGTTGTACTCTTAGTCTACGTTAATTATTGTCATTTACGTTACTCCGTGTTCAGCAGTATGGACTTTTGGGTAAAGGCCACCTACCAAAGTTTTCATTTGGATCTGTTGTAAGCTTCCTCCAGCCAATTCTCCTCAGAAACCTTAACTTAGTCATCAGCCCAATGCCTTGGTGGTCTTCCCACGTTCTTTTTTCCTGGAGTCCCCGCCAGCGAGTGGCTTTGGCGGTCCTTCTTTTGTATGTACACCTTGCAATACGGCTTGCCTATTTCCATTTCACGGTGATCCTACTTCTCACCCTGATGGGGTCAATTTAGGCAATCGTTATTAAATACTACCTCTACGGTTCCTTGGTCATCGGGCCGCTTTAAATAATAGAAGATCTGTAGTTACTCTATATTAACCACTCGCGTACAACAATACAATAGAAACGAAATAATGAAATATTAATTGCTATGTAACGAATGAATGCAAAGTAGCAGTTGAAGAGAGTGCCTGCGTCTGGATATACTCTCGGGGCGTAACTCTGACGATTTAGGAAATCGCCACTCTTATAAAACTAAGAAAGCCAAGTGAAGCAAAATGTACAGCCTTGGCTCGTACATTACCCTCATATGAACTTTTTAGTTCAGAGCTACTAGTTCAAGAACAGATTCAGACTTGAGATACGAATTGCAGAGCAGGTCTTTTTGGATCACCAAAATACATACATATTGAATGAAATGGGAAAAAATGTATGTGATTTTTAATCTTTTTCAGAGCTGATGAAACCTGGGGAAGTACCAGGTTGTTCGGGTTCGAGGAACCTAACTGATAATTTATCTGATTTAAAGGCGCAGGTTGCTGCCAATCAGAGGGTATGTAATATTGATCTTTAGAGAGTTAGTTAGGTATGTAGGAGTATATCAGATTAGAATATAAATGTCATAAGTAATAAAGCAACTCACGATAATAACTTACATAACAATACATATAACCATACACATATCAGACATAACCGTACACATAACACACACAACGATCCACCCGATCGTACACATAACATACACATCGATCCTTATGACCGTACAAATAACGCACACAACAATACATATGACCATACACATAAAACACACAACGATACATATGACCATACACAGAAATCACACAACGATCCATATGGCCGTACACATATCAGCCACAACCGTACATAAAACACACACAACAATCCACACGACCCTACACATAACGATACATATGACCGTACACATAAAACACACAACGATACATATGACCTTACACATATCAGACACAACCCAACCCATAACACACACAACCGTACACATAACGCACACAATGATACATATGACCGTACACATAACGCACACAACCGTACACTTAACACACAAAACGATACACGATATTTTTGTCTGTATTCTTTTTTAAGCTAAATGTAAAACTTTCAGGGTATACAATTAGTCGGTGAGCTTATAGACGAATACACTCTTCCTGTGGTTCAGGCGTACATGGCGCACATACAGAAGAACGCTGAACTGGCAGTTAGGGATATGCTTAAGGTACACAACACTTCATTACACCTATTTAAATAACATTTCTTTGACGAATTTATATCATTATATTAGATAATTGCAGAAGTGAGCCTAGTGGCTTCAGCGTGCGTCTCTTATCATTAAGGTCGTAGAAAACATCGTAAGGAAACCGGCTTGCCCTAAAACCAAAACTTCCACGGAGTGTGTCAGGCACAGGAGGCTGATCACCTACTTGTCTGTTAGATTGACAAATCATGAAACAGATGCAGAAATCTGAGGGCCAGACCTAAAAGAGATTGTAGCTCCAATGATTTCATTTATTTTATATTATGTTTAGAAATTAAGTGCTAAGTTCAATTCCAGGAAATTGCTAGAAAATCTCTAAAAAACACGGGAACAAAAATATTGAAGGCCACCGAACACATGGATAATGGCAGTCCGATAGTACTCACGGTCACCCTTGATGAAGAAGAGGGTTCAGCTATTTGTGATTTTACGTAAGTTATTGTGACAGTATTGGCTATGTGGCTTCAGGACTGGATGGAGTGGACTTTCTATGAGCGCATTTAACATTCGAACTATCGTCAGATAACGGCTTGCCTTAAACCCAAAAGGTCAACGGCGTTTATCAGACACTTTATTGCCTATTATCAAAAAAATGGTTGTCTGTAAAATCAGTTCACGGACGATAATTTAACGTGACAATGTCATCACAAAATATTGATGAAATTATTGCATAATTAAGTCTCTCAATGGTAGAGAGATAGATGCGGCGCATGAGTACAATGAGCGTAATGGGACAATGACTCATGTCCCGTTACGCTCATTGTACGCATTTTTTTTGCGTACAGCCGGTGTTTGTCATTTATTTTTGCTAATCTTATCTAAGCTAATCAATGAATAAATAATGATGACCTGGAAGCTGTTCATTGGCAGTTTTAATTTGATTTATTGAAAATATTTTATGCAAATAGATCAGAATTCTTCTGGCTTTACGTCTAAGACATGGTTTTCTCACGATTCCTAAGATACATTCATAAAATTCCATTGGTTTATTGGGATTTCGTTTTTACAGCGGAACTGGTATAGAGGTTTGGGGTAACCTCAATGCCCCTAGAGCAATAACTCTGTCTGCTATCATCTACTGCTTGAGGTGTATGGTGGGACATGATGTACCTCTTAATCAGGTAATTAATTTTAATATATAAGTGAATTTTGTTAAATGACCGTTAATATATAAAGTCATTAGGAGAAATATCGTCACTCCATATTATTATTTTCTTATGTAGCCAAGTTCACATTTCAAGGATCGTCATGCTTGCTTAAATGTCATTGCTTGTGGCGGCGTCCATGCGTCGGGTTGTCTCTCTCCCTAAAATATAGCGATTGGGCCGATGCCTGACCATGCGTCATACTCCTGAACGGGTGCTACTTGTGGTGACTGGTCGAACTTGAATTCGTGTATGCGGTGATGCTAGTTATTTCGACTATGTATTTGCGTGTTGTTCCCACGAGAATGTAAGTGCGTGCTCCTATTTCACCATGCCTCCTGCTGATGTCATGTGGAACATGGTGTTATGGTTACAACTCCTTACAAACGTTGTGTAATACAAAAAAAAACTTGGCGATTTAAAAGAATGGCGGAGAGTTTATTGCCATTTCTTCTCTTCCGTTCTACGCCCTTCATTTGAGAACTGGCAGTAAATGTAAAATTAGCATTTAATTCAGACGTTCAGAAGTGTACATTGTGTTACCTATATGAATAAAAGATTTTTGACTTGACTTGGACATCGTCTTAGCGGGCTTAGTGGGAGTCATGTGGGTCATGTACGAACACAGAAGACAAGATTGGTTCCTTCTATTAACAGAATAACACTTTTGCTTCAATTATAACGAGCAGAGGGTTCAGGGCACCGATCTCACTTTTAACCACAAATAACAGACCCTACTCGGTCCAACGTCATCACCACAAAGTTCCATTGAATACTTAATCAGAACTACTCTGCGTTCTCTGAACGCACTGTCCAAAGTCAAGATGGCGCGTCGACACCGCTCGATGCATTTGCTCGGCTCTGATTGGTCGTAACCTAAAGAGTACATACATATATTCTTATCATGTAATACCAAATGTCAGTAATAAAGAGAAAAGAGTATGGGAAACACTCAATAAAACAGTTATAAATTTATGATGTAGTAATAATGAATATAATTGACAAAAATGTAAAATTAACCCGAGCGAAACAATGAAGTGTCTAAAGGCAACACCAATTACACAGGGAATCGCTTTATGGTTAGGGCGGCGGGTAAGTTTAACAATTTAACTGTTGATATAGACCTTTTCGGCTCAAATGTGGTGTCGGCAAGGAGAGCTCTGACATCTGAGTGGAATAAATAGTGGATCTTACTCAAAGTCAAAATAACTTTATTCAAATAAGGGTAACAATTACGCTTATGAACGTCAAAACAAAATATATTAAGTTGATTCTGAATTTACATTTACTACCAGTTCGCCAGTCAAGGGCGCAGAGCGGGCGAGAAGAACTGGCAAGAAACTCTTTGCCACTCTTTTTAATCGCCAAGTATTGAGTCAAATTTATAAAAACCTTTATTAAGCATAACTTCAACTAATTTAGTTTATTAATTTCTTTGATAGATATTGATGGTTGAATTAAAATGATTCGATTATTGACAATCCAGTTTATAATTAAGTACTTAATTATGTGTAAAAAAAGTTATGGCGTAAAAAGAACTTTATATTCAGTAAATAAATCTTCCTAAAAAAATCTACTCTCATAATTTTTCCCTAACATGCCAAAAAAAGTATAACTTCAAAACAAAAATGTTAACTATGCTAACTTCAGGGTGTCGGTTATTTGAGACGGTGTGCGCGCGCGTCTTAATTAAAATATCAATATGTGTATAATGATGTATATAATGCATGTTAAAAATAACAGTTGACTGTGATGTATTTATCCTTAAGGGTTGTCTGAATCCTGTGAAAGTGATAATTCCGGCAAACTCAATTCTCGACCCTTCGGAGGAAGCGGCTGTCGTGGGCGGAAACGTGCTGACGTCGCAACGGGTCGTCGATGTTGTGTTGAAGGCTTTTCAGGTTAGTATTTTAATAATTTGAAAAAATTAAGTCGAAGTTAAATACCCGGTAATATCATTGACCCATATTATACATGCAGAGTGTGGACCAATTTCCCAAAAATACGGATGAACTTTCGCGTGTTCTGTAATTTGGATTATACCTAATCTACTGTACATTTAGTTTTCAGAAAGTTGTGGACAGACATACATTTAATTTTAAGAAGTCTAAATATATCTATATATACCTTAATTGTATATAAAAATTGTTTTAAAAAATATATAAATAATTATCAGGTGTGTGCCGCATCTCAAGGCTGTATGAACAATTTAACAATAGGGGAGAGTGATTGGGGCTATTACGAAACAGTGGCGGGGGGAAGTGGGGCGGTAAGTATCTAATCTATAGTACACGATTTTCAAAGCCAAAACACATCGATAAACAAAATATAATAACCATAAGCCAGTTAAAAAAAAGAATCTGAAATTAAACCAAAACGTAAATAATATTTTTAAGAAAATAATAATTTGTTACTACGGCTTAATAAAGTCTATAGTCTTTCTGCTTCCTCAAATATTTCCTCACATCCTCTTTGGTAATCTTCATAAACTGTATTGTAGCTAAAACCCGAAAAATTGTGCAAAAATATAAAACTGTTGCTGACTCTGATGACTTTGGAAGCATGAAAATGTTTATTAAAAAAATATCTACTCCCCCCCCCCCTTTTCTTAATTCAAGAGAAGAAGAACATAGAGGGCCAAGCCTTAGTCAACCAAAGTTATTTTTTGTTAGGCAGAAATATATATTTCAGGGTCCGTCCTGGCACGGGACGGGTGGTGTACATACACACATGACGAACACTCGGATCACGGACGTGGAAATTGTGGAGACGAGATATCCCATCCTGGTCACGGCGTTCTCCTTGAGACCCAATTCTGGGGGTTTAGGTAAGAGTCTGTGATTATTATTACTATTGATTGTGTGACCTATAGAAATACTTGTTTTTAATTCTGTTTAGGTATTGAAAAAATCTTAATTAATCAAACATGTACCAGGGCTATGTCTGCATTTTTGTAATAGTGTTGGTTGTTTATTGATCCCTTTCCTCAAAAAACCAATCTGACGGGAATCACTAAAATCTTTGAGTTGAAGTTATGCAAATTTCGAAAAATAATTATAATCTGTTGGAGCAAGGTCCTGGGAGGACAATGGATGTTTTAGACATTCCAATTGAAGCCACTAAAGTTTGGTTGCGGACTGCAATTATTATATATAATACTACTAGTAGTTGGACGAATTTGGGAGTTCAAGTAGAACAGAGTCACAGTCTTGCTGTTCATGTTCGATGATTAATGTGGAATAAATATAATTTTGTTGCTATTGAAATTCAGAAATATAAGCTTTCATGCATTTTCTTAACCAAAAAAAAAGCGTTTGGTCCCTGTGGCAGTGTACCTTTAACGCTGGCATTCCTCGCTGTATTGACATACTTATGTCGTTGAGCGAGGAAGGCACCAGTTCTGGAGTCACCAGTACTACTAGGTGCCTACTTAAACCTTTAATTAGCGCCTGTGCACTTGAACCCCAAGACCCAACAGTCTCTCTCTCTCTCTCTTCAAATCATAAATGAATACACGAGCTCTACTCCAAAGGCAATCATCAATCACCCACTATCTTATATTGGTGATCACATATTTCAGGTGTGTTCTGTGGAGGCGATGGGGTGGTTAGAGAGCTGGTGTTTAGAAGGACTGTACAACTCTCAGCTCTTACCGAGAGAAGAGTTTTTCAACCATACGGGATTAATGGTAATATTGTTTATTTAATTAATGATATGCAATATTTCACCGGGTATTGAAATTATTATAATCGTTATTTTATTGTCCTGTAGTGCGAAATGAATTGAATAAGATCTAGAACTTGGAGCGATTTATAGCTAACAAAAAGGTCATTTGAGTCCAGCCGAAGAGACACAACACAGAAAATTTCATAAAGGTCTCTTTATTATGCAATTTAAAAATTATCCGCAACCCGATTCCAGTCCTGGACTCCAAGATGAAGGAATATTCTAGCGTGGCGCTAGTTCTACATATTTTCCATCCAAGAACCCTTAGCTGGCAACAGTACGCATGGTAGAAAACCTCTAAAAATATACACTTAATTTAAGGTGGTTCATCTGGAGCCGTGGGTCTGAACCTACTGCAGAGAGCTGGCGGAAGACTCATTAACCTCGGAGGAAAGGCGTCCATAGAGGCTTATCCTGGGGTATGACATTTTAATTACTTACTTAGAAAATAATATTTATAATACAATATGTATCAAAAATATTTAGAATAACTTGAATTTTTGGGAAAACTGGGAGGAAACTGACTTAGAACTGAGCATCGCTGAAGAGCTATTGCGCTGTCGGCCTATTAGTAAAGCCCTTAACATACTTTAGGATAAATACATCATGCACTCTCCCGGTGGAGGTGGATTCGGAAATGGCCTCAAACGGACAAACGAAGAAACTGTCCAGTCCCAACAAATGTTCCAGGAAAGAGGAAGCGTGTTCGAATACCGGAATGCGCAGGAGTCTACGTAGTGAGAACTAATAAATAACAAATTCTCGTTAAAAGAGATGCCTTTGCACAAAAATACCTAACATATACTAACTATATACTTTGTATTGAACATATACAACGACCTCAGCCACTGGGGTCTTCGGGTCAGCTCTTTTGATTTGGAGCTTCACAACTTCATAAGGAGTAGATCTTATAACTATTCAAAATAGTAAAATATCACTTGTCTCGTGAACAAAGTCGTAAAATCCTTTTTTTCTCGGAAAAAATAAAATATTCCTATTATTACTAAGTACACGATATATACAAAAATATATTAAATGAAAGCCATCTTACTTTATTTAAACGTTATTGTTATGTAATAAAAATTACTAAATTTACAATACAGTAATTTACCTAATTAGACTGGAGAGCTTATTACGAATGTTTCACTGTTTAAACATAATTACTGATGATACAGTAACCGCATTACGACGGTAATTTTGGCGAATGTCTAGATCGTAATAATTTATTACCACTCGATTTGCTGAAATATTATGATCGCATTGTCTTTATGAGTATTTGGTAGAATTACAATCTAAAGTAAAACCATCTTTTTGGTTGTTGCTATCTATTTCAGTTAAGGTAAGTAGTAAGTATAACTAACATAGTACAAAATAATTTCCGTTAAATAAATAAATCCTCCTGTTTTGATTATAGTTCTGAAAAACGTTACAGTTATAGAACATTCGTTAAAACAGTCGTTAAAGTGATTATTGTCCCCCGGGACAAGCGATATGTATTTTAGCCAAATTGAATTCTGTCATTTTGGCAAAGTTATATAGTTTTAAGTACATAAATGTCTACATAATTATCTTTTTAATCAGTTGAAATGTGCCGATCATTCCAATAATGTTGAAATTGACATCAACACGATTCTCTAGCATTTCATACAAAGTTACATTTTTTTCTGATTTTAATTACCAAGTGTGTTAGTTTCATTAGAAAATATTCAAAGTTCCTTAAGCTCTATATTAACCACTCGCGTACAACAATACAATATTAGCGAAATAATCAAATGTTAATTGCTATTAACGAATGAATGCAAAGTAGAAGTTGAAGAGAGTGCCTGCGTCTGGATATACTCTCGGGGCGTAACTCTGACGATTTAGTAAATAACCACGCTTATTAAACAAAGGAAGGCTGTGTGAGCAAAATGTACAGCCTGGGCTCGTACATATATGCATTTTATTGTGTCTTAACATTAATGGGCTGGTTATAGCGTATAAAATGGTTTTGCTAGGCATAGCTATCGTAAAATAGAGATTACGTACAGGAAAGAAACATTTGCATTTTCTAATAGGAATAAAGCTTACCAGTTATTTCAAAGTAAAAAAAAGTCTTGCTAAGTTGAAAGAGCGTGATAAAGACAATACATAATAAGCACAATTTTATATATTCTATAGGTTTAGATATTGAGCAGTCAATCTAGCACACGATGTTACCAAACGTACAATATAATTGTTGGTTTTGTTTTGAGAAATAGCCAAAGTTTTAATGTGAATTGTTATTTGATTATTAAAGTTCTATTCGATTTTATCATTGTTTCATTGAATAGCTAAGCAAGCTAGAAAAACAAAATAAAGAAGGAACGACAAAAATTAATAATAACTGAAACTAAATATAAACTTTAACATTATTAAGAGCATGATAAACAAAGTTACGGTAAGTTGGAGTACTGGCCCACTACGCGTTCTCCGTGGCTCTGCAGAAGAGTGGAAACGTTTTCCTTATAACATCGTGGAAAGGATGCCCAGAAAGATTCAAGCTGTGATTATGGCAAAAGGACTATATAGGACATGATAGGCTAATTTTATTGACTTGCCACTTATTATTTGGCCGATTTTTGAGAATTCATCAATAATCAATTAAAAATTGCTAGAATTTACACGATTATAAGTATACAGACAACAAATTTCACAGACAATTAAATTTCATTTAAACAACTTGACAAGATGATATAGCAGTGTTGCCAGATGGTGTCGGTGACTTACCCCTAGAAAAATTTGATTTCCCCCCCAAAAAATCTCTCGGGGTATGGTTGCATGGGCCATGGCGCGACTCTTTAAAGCGGCGGTCATGATGGGATTTTTGGAAAATGAAAGGCATTACGCAAAGTATCCGTAATAGAAAATGGATTGACAGGTTAAAGTTTTCTTCGGTTTTTGGTTCAGCGAATATATTAAGTGTGTGTATATAGTAAGTGTGGTTAACACACGGATCCTATTCACATTATTACGATGTGTTCTTGCTATAATTTAGTTCCAAAATCAGGAACGTGATATACAGTAACAAAACAACTGTATTTCAAACTGTTTTTGAAACTTCCCCTAAAAAAACAAATATTCTTTCCCCCTATTCTGCCCCTTACTCGCTTGTGGAACCCCTAAATCTAGGGGGAAATCCTCTGATCTGGCAACACTGTGATTTAAGCGAATAACAATAAACAATACTTACTACGTGTAGTCAATTGTCATAAGGATAACACTACATGTAGACTTGTTGTCAATTGTCATAATTCACACAGTTTACAACAAAAAGTCATAATATATTTTTGTATTTATTAAAAAAACATAATTTAATACTTAAACTTTATTTTGAGATCTTGGTGAGTAAAATTTGTGTTGTATCACATCCACTGTTAGTCCTTTCGTCTCTGGCATGAAGAAATAGCAAAAGATTGCAGTCAAAATACATACTCCAGCAAACATGCAAAATAATGTGCCCAATCCTAAAAACATATTTCATTTCTTTAAAATATACAATTTTAAAATAATAAATCCCTTAAAATAATCAGTAATTGGACATTAAAACCATCGGTATTCACTAACTGAGAAACAAATATTACTTTAACTAACGAATATAAACGCGAATTAATGAAAAAGTTTAACTAATTAGATTTTTCATTATACTTATAAACACTGTTAACTCCAGAATGATTTTTTGAACCATAACTTACCCAGTGCAGCGACAAGAGGATGAAAAATAAATAAAACGAAGAAACATCCAATGAAAGAATATTCGAAAGAGACTATCGTAGCGAAATTCTTTATCTGAAATTAAAAGGTTAATTAGAACAAAACTAGATTAATTTAAAGCAGACACAATCACAGACAATGAAATAAAGTATTTTATTGATAGAATTTTTGGCATTTGAAATATCCCGTTATGTCTATGTTATAGGCGACATATGTATATGAAGCCGTAATTAAGTAAATTTTAGTAGCTAAGTCAAGCATAACCTTTAATGATTAATTATAATATGTCAAAAAGATGGCAAAGGACCGAAAAAAAAACATTCACTTCCGATCCTTTTTCTACCTATTATTCACCTTATAGATTAATATTTACTATATCACAACGCAAATTGTGAATTATTTTTAAAAATAAATGTTGACAAATTTACGATATCCAGAAACTAGGATGTTAAAGCTTACCTCTGGCAAAAATATCTCCGCACTCATGGTAAAAGGTATAGTCCCAGCACCCAGGGCGTATGCGAAACAGAAGATATATATGAAAACGGCCGTCATCCAATCCGGAGCCCAACTGAATTGGATTTGCGTGCCGAGAGATGCTGCGAATATTGATGCCAATATTGACGAGTAAATCATCAGCGGCTAGAAATTAACGGTCAAAATTATTGTGGTCATCCTTGCTGGCTATTAATTTTTTGTAAAATATTTTATTTGTAATAACTTCCTTCAGAACCTCAAATATTTACATAATGCTGATGACCATCTTTAAGAATATAGATAATAGTAAACAATTATGGAAATCTGTCAAAAATATAACAGTACTCGTAACAGACTTCTTGATGGACAGGAAAGAAAATTCTCCTGAAAAGTCTCGATATTGTAAACGGTTATATCTGTTTGGTGGGTAGTAAATTGGCATTTCCAGTCCTTCCTTGTGATAAGGAAGGAATTATAAAAGTATTAGCTCCTATTTCAGTAAAGAAAATCCGACAGTTTACTGATAAGCACACGGCTAAAATTGTGTTTAAATATGTACTTTCACAGCGTTATGTCGTACGGTATTCTACTGTGGGGTGCTGCTGCAGAGGTTCAATCCATATTTGTACTGCAGAAGCGGGCTGTTCGAGGTATTTGTTATGTTTCCCCCAGGGAGTCGGTACTGAATATGTTAAAGGAATTAAATATTATGACAGTATCTGGTCAATATATTGTTGTTTGTATGTACAAACAATTTTAATACAAATGGTGAATTTCACCAGTATAATACTTGAAACAGAACTAATTTGAGTGTACGACCAACCAGGCTCCAGAAGATAAACCACTCCTTATATGGAAATTGTATTCATTTTTACAACAAACTCCTAAGCGACATTAGAGAATTGTCACTAAATAAATTCAAAGCTCTCGTTAAACGTAAATTAATCAATAAGTAATTTTGAGTCTTACAAATAACAATTTGTATGACTCAAATCTTGGCCATTAAAAAGAGTGGCAAAGCGTTTCTTGCCAATTCTTCTCGCCCGCTCTACGCCCTTGACTGGCGAACTGGTAGTAAATGTAAATTAAGAATTAATTTAACTTCTTTTTTGACGTTCATAAGTGTACTCGTTGACCTATATGAATACCTTTATTTTGACTTTGATTTCAACTAATAATATGAGTTTAAAATTAGATTATGGACATACTGGTTATTTCTTGATCTAGGCAAATCTTTCAACACTGTTTTAGGTCACAACTCGAAAATTCAGAAAAACGGAACATTAGACGGAACGATTTTGTAGATCAGAGCTAACATAGTATAAGATTTTTATTTATTTACACGAAGAGAACTAAATAATAACTAATAACATAATATGGCAAATAAAGTAATTGATCACTCACCCGTCTACCTAATCTATCCACTAGATAGACAACAGTAAGAGCTCCAAGAATTGTAACTGCTGCGAATAACACACTGCAAAGTGTAGCAGACATACTGGGAACCGCTGCACTGAATAAAGGTTCTGCATACACTTGAACCACTACTTGACCCTGGAATACTGTTGCTGTGTAGAGAATTAGGGATACAAAGAGAGCACGACGCGTAGAACGGGACTTTTCTGAAAAAGGGAAAAATAATGTTCGCTATGTTACCTACTTGATGTTATGTGCATTACCTTTAAAGACTTCTAATGAATGAATCTTAATCAAAGATCTTTTTCGTTTTTGATTCAGGTGTTCAACCCGTTCCAGTGTAACTGTTCTTAAACTACCACGACACAAATGCATCTCTTAGTAGAATTTTTCCAAGTTTTACGAAATTTTATAAATTTCCTAGGTTTCTAAACAAGAGATAAATTGTATTATTTTACGACAACATTATTGCAAGTTTATAAACATACCAAATTTAGGCGTGAAATAATAAGTAAACGATAACCAAACGGCATATGCGCTCTGATTGGTTGAATAAGTCGCTAACCTAACCTAAGTTTATAAATTAAACTTGCGGGTTTTGTTATATTCCGGTATCATATACATTATAATCGAGAGCAAATATGTCGAGAGAACGTTGAGGTTTTTGCTACCGTGTCTAATAAATGGACTGCCCAGTCAGTGATTAGGTAGCCTAACGTAAACCAACATAAAAAGTAACTTGGATATGCATTTGTCACGTTCCTATACAAGACTGCTATGATTACATTTATACAAACCAAATTAGTTTCCTAATGTAACATATTATGATTTTATTATATTATTCTGTAAAATAAATCAATTAAAATATGTATATATTATTAATAATAAATTTACATCGTTGTGAATATATAATAAATATAGAGATCGCATTTACTTACTTAAAAATTGCCAGGTGCTAAGTTTTTCTCGCTGCTTGTTGAGATCGGGTTGCAATTTTTCTGTTTCAGGTGTAGAATCTACAAAATTGTTCGTTAGTTATCATATAAATATGCTTATTATATTTTTAATGATGGCTGGGAGATTTCCCTAATTACCGTAAGGTAAGTGCAGGTTTCAATTAATCTATTCGTTCATCGTTAACTGTATTTGTAACCAACATAGTTTTAAACCCTGACATTGTCCAGGAACTTTTTACCATCACTTACTAAAAAGATTTAGATAAAGAAGATAAATTAAAATCATCCTCATTCGGGCTACGCATCTCGCGAGATACATTATTATTTACAATATTCATCTTTCGGGCAAGATCTTTCTTATTAACGAGAAATAAGTTTAAAAGTAGCGCTTACCGTCTAAGTCAGGATTGAGAGCACGTTTGATATTTCCAATTTCTTCTTGAACCTCCTTACTGTCAACTGTTACACTTCTATAATATGCTATTACAACGGCGGCTTCCTGTAAAATATAGTACAGTGAAATAACTAGGTGCAATATTTTTGTTAAATAATTCAATTGTTCGACTAAAGTACTTGAATCTTTAGTTTAATAAGAAAAAGTGTCTATAAATTTTGATTAATATAGCTTTAATATTCTCTATACTATCATACTCTACACATATGTAGTGTAGTAAAAATCCCACCTTTTCCAAACCCTTTTTCATAAGATACAAAGGTGATTCTCGCAAATAAAACATCATCAGAGTCCCCACAGTGCTGATGGTGAGACAGATGTAGTTCATCATGTGATAGTCCAAGGTTCCGAGGAGATAGCTCACCATCGATCCCACAGGAAAGAGAACTAAGGCTCCAGAGGTTAATGAACCTGAATTTTCGAACTAATACAATTATGTTTACGTCATTCTTATTACTTGTTTTTAGTAATCTTATTGAATTAATACAAGAAAATTTTGGCTAATCTTCTCTAAGTCTGAGTGCTTATAGACTATCTTTTAACTTCAGATGAGCCTTTTCTTTGTTTGCTATTTGATTTTATAAAAAAACAATAAATGTGACGAAACATTGTTGATCTATTTTAGAAGCCTACTCTGTGTATTAGGCCGTGATTAGAAAGAACTTCTGATAAAATGAAACGACAGGCCGCGTCACGCTTTGGTCTAAAGACCCTGTTAATTAATCATCATTAATTAGAACCATTTTTTATCGACATTCATAATAATATCGTTGGTATAAATACGGACTTATATACGATAAACGGCGAAAGATTGCCCATTTAAGATTTGCAGACGACCTGATTGTATTTGCCTCAACACGCGATGCATTGGACAGGACGGCACAGACCTTTACTCGGAAAGCAGGATTATAAGTCTTAGAATGAAAACCGAAGAGCCGAGAAAACATAAGTAATTACCAATTTCAGAAATGAAAATATATTAAACAACACTTAAAGAATGTGTAGCAGAATACTAGTAACTCGGTCAGACAATATCTGTGACCGATGCAAAAATAAAATAAATTAACACAAAAATAGAAAAAAATGAGCATGGTAATTCCTACCTTTGTAATGCTAGAGTTACTAGAACTAAAAGTCTTCTATACTTTCTGTTATCAGCTACTTTTAATGGGTCCAGTAATAGGCTATCTCGCTCTTACAATTTATGGTTGGTTGTTTATGTTTTCCCTTTGTAACTTCTTTATGTTCTAATATAATTGATGTGTATGTGTGTATAATTTGTGATTTTACATACACATCATAGTTCACGTATAATTTTATGTATACACGTCGTCTTAGCACTTATAAATAAATAAATAAAAGGTGCTTTTTAATACTTTCTAACATATGGATCTCGGGGCGCTCACTAAAGCGCAACATACATCATATGGACGAGAATAATAAATAAAATAAAGAATGCATACATTATTTAGAAGTATAACTAACCTACCACGTGTCAAAATGAGAATAAATAAATTTAAGTAGAAATGGAAATGGACGGGGCGCATGGCAAGAGGAACAGGCAAGTGGAGCAACAAATTATTAAACTGATGTCCGTGGTACAATAAATGCAAGAAAAGAAGACAATTTAGAACAAGGATAGACCAGATCAAGGAAACAGCAGGCACGGCAGAAAGAGCAGGCAGAAATGGCTGGGTTCCGAGGTGGCTTTGGCCAGCTAGGAATGAATGCGATGAGAGAAATATAAATGTATTTAAATGTAAAGAATCTGAAATAAAAGGCTTTTATGATTACTTAATTAATTGTATTACCTCGAATGCTCTCCTGACTAAACTCTCCAATGTATACTGGTACTGCAAGGTACATGCAGGCAGACAAGCCAGCGATGAAGAAACCAATAAGGACCGTTACTACGTATTTAAATGAACATATTATCGCCCAACCAATCTGAAATGGTTATTGTAAAATTATTATAATATTTAATTAATCATTTCGTGAACAGGCGTAATGGTGAACTTCTTTGAAATAAGTACGTAACTTATTACGTTAGTTAGTTTCAGCCACAATTAATTTAACCGA
Organism: Pieris brassicae; assembly: GCF_905147105.1. NCBI lineage: Eukaryota > Metazoa > Arthropoda > Insecta > Lepidoptera > Pieridae > Pieris > Pieris brassicae. The sequence continues at coordinate 656,917 of NC_059673.1, read as the reverse complement.
AGTTGCCGTGGCTAATTTATTTACAGATTCTATAAATAGCACAAAAAGTAAAGATATTAAGGGATATATACTGACTAGTACTACTTATTTTGTACTTACCACTTGACTCAATGATATAACTATGAGAGTATATTTTCGCCCTAAGGTGTCAAAAACCTTTCCCGTTAAGGGAATTGTACAAAGAGCCCCGATGGGAGGTAAGCTCCCAAGTAGGGATATTTCCGTGTCTGTCATTACTCTGTTTAATGTTGTATTTTCTGAAGAAAATACTTTGATCATAGACGATGGCCAACAGAAGACGATACCGGTGGAAAAACAAAGGAAGCCCACTGGAAATGAATGTAAGTATCAAAATATATTTATAAAGTTGTTTGTATTAACACTGTTTATTGTATCTAGTCTAGTCCAGCAATAAGTTCTGTTTCAAATGGAAATGCATTTTTTTGAATTATGTAATCATACTAAAATTTATACCTACATATTTTAAAGCCTCACAAAATATAAAACAATATTCTAAATGGCCACGTTCGGCTTTTATACAGGCCTTAATCTATTTGGAATCTATCCAGAAATCTATGGATTTACGCACGGTTTCCAAAGGAAATTTCGTCACTGCTTGCCCCAAAGATTTTTTAAGAGACTCAATGTCGCCGTGTCGTTTAGAGCAGGCCATGTCCTCTAAAACTGATCGTAATTTGACTTCTAAAGGGTTCTAAGGTCTAAGGGCTGGATGATGAGGGCCAGTCTTCAGCTCTTACAAAATCCGGAACGTTGGTTTCAAGCCAGGCGTGGGTAGTTCCTGCCCTTGACCAGAAATCCTGCTGGAAAGTCCACGGTATATTTTTAAAAAGTGTATCGCTGACAGATCTCACATCATGATCCAAGACTGTATCTTGATACATCTTTGGCTAAAATTTTCACGAATTCTTCACTATTGTAGTTTTAAGACTCCTTGGTAAGACACGCCCCACTAAACCACTGATGGTGCGATCAGTGATGAACTGACGCACGATGATGACCACGTTGTTCCAACCACTTGAGCAGCTTCTTTAGAACTATGAGCGGACATTATATTATTTTGCTTGTTATAGTGTTCTTCAATCGTGAAAATTTTTCATCTGTAAACAGGATATTTCTGTACTTTTCGCCTGCGTATCGCGACAGAAGTAGGTTTGATCGATTCACTCCCATTAATTGTAAAGATTCATTTAGGGCATGTCCTGTATGTCGATGATAACCATCGAGCTTCAGGCCTTGTTTTATAATACGTGACCTAGCGGGAATCTTCATTTCTCGCGTGAAGATTTTTTGCTTCCTAATGGGGTTTCGACGAATTCTTACGGGCTTTAACAGCATAATCAGTCTTTGTAGTTCTAACAGCACGCGGCCTCGATCTTTTCTGGTCTTCGACGGACAAGTTTTGTTGTATCTACTAGTAGTACAATATAGGACCGAACGTCTGATACCAAGCTTTTGAAATGTCTGTAATATGACCGACGGCTCCATACCCACTTTGTGCAAGGCGATCACTCCAATCGTATTTTCTTCAACACCCCATTCCATATCGTAATTTGATAATGAACACGAATAATAAAATATGTGAAATGGCGCAAAATCGAAAGAAGTTTTTAAAATAATATACGTGGTCCAAATCCGAAATAATTAAAAAGTCGAAAAAAAGTAAAGTTTTTATGTAACAGTACTTATGGCCATACTTATTTACTTAATTCATTTTGTTTGTATCGTGTGTTTGTCCTAATTTTGCGATCAAAATAAAAAAATACTATTAACCAACATATGTGCCAAGCTTTTGCGGAAAAATTATAACACTAGTAGGTAAATCGTACGTGTATCACAAAAAAAGGAAATTACAATTAAGTTTAAAATGTTACCTCAGTGTTTTTACACGTATTGGACACCTTTTGAAAGGGGTTATAACCAGTTACAAAAATACTTCCTGAGTTATTCCTTACCAATAACACACGACGAGACCTGATTTATCACCCCCATTTTTGTTTTTTTTTCTCTACCACTACGACTAACCACTACTCGTTAAAACGACTGAATGAAAAACAAAAGAAATTCGTTTAATTCGGTGTGAGGTAAGCTTAAATTTTATTTTCATTGGGATCATAAGATTATGCTTTGTTTGCTAAGTTTAAAATATAAAACCACGTCACGCTATAATATAAGTGTTAGCTTCCTGTGTCGTATGGAATATAACATACAATAATATAAGATTTATTTATTTATTCACGAACATACATACATAATCATTACAGTACTAAGCCAATATATTGAAAAAATATCTAATATGACATACACTTTACGAACATATATAAATGTCGATAGTGTCGGAGACATCTGTGCAACAAATTGGTTCTGGCCGTTGGTATCCAAATAACCTTGGCCTTCACCGTCGCACATATACCATACAAAGGCCCAAGGCCCTCTGCAAGGCTTTAATAAGGAATAGGTGATCAGTGCGTCCTGAGCCTGACCCATGCTGTTGAGTTCTGTTTGTATTATGATTGTTGATGTTTTCCTTCATGAAGCAAATGTACAATGTGCTCAGAGAAAGTAAAGTCCATTGGACCAAACCGGGGCCGGATCTTCTAGTGACACACTTGTATAAAAAAAGTTTCTATTTTATACTGGCTTGTTAATGATTGATGATTAATTTAAAAGATAATTAAGTGAGGGCCAGCGATAAATCCCAAAAAAAATCAATATATTTAAATTATTTTTATTTATTTTATTTTTTATTTATTTACACTTCGTTACACTACAAATAAAAATTAACATAATTAAATCAAAAGGAGGGCAACTGGCGGCCTTATCGCTTACGAGCGATCTCTTCCAGGCAACCACTGTGAGTAAAGAAAAAAAAATGTATTAAATAAGATAGGCAAGTAGTGCAAAATACATGTAATACACAGTTATTAAAACAAAACTAAACAGGAATAAAATATTAAAGATACATTAAAGAGTAAAAAGACACATAAATCACGATAATTTAAGATTATAATAATAATCTTAAATTATCGTGATTTATATAAATATATAATAAATTACTACAATAATAAAGACTTAACTAAATAAGAAAATTGAATCGCCCCGATTTGAGATGCAAGATCAATGGTCTATATCATAGATAATTGAGAATTGACCGGTCTGATGTGAGGTATCAGATCAAAAGCTTCCGTCTATATCCTTTGTCTATTTCCTTTTATAACGGTGTTGCGTCATAGGGGTAATGGTATTGGTTATGCGGGGCAAAGGGAGTGTAATGGATAGGTAACAAGATACAACATAGCTTGGATTAGGGAGTGTTTACAAAAGTATACACAAACATCAGCATGGGAAAAGGGTGGACGGAGGTTATACGCACAATGGCTAATATAAAAAATTGGTTCACAGACAAAATTTTAACGCTAGACTACCCAAAGTACTCTTTTATACGCTTATATAGTTAATATAAGTGCTGGAAAGAAATCCTGTAGAACGACCTCCACACCTGGCTCCACACGAAATGCGTCGTATTAATGGGTTGGACGGTCAAGCGAGAGCCGCGAGGCACTGGCTTGTAAATTTTCAAAGGATATTGTCGAATAAGTGGCGCTGGTTTCACATGTATCACCACCATCAAATATTGGAGGCTTTAAAATATCCCTAGGCTATGTGACCTCTTGTAACCACAAATATAAAAGAAAAAGTACTTTACTTTACTCAAAACCAAAACAATATTAAGAATAGTTAGAGGCCGTAGATTCTTGACAAATATGACAAAATGTTAGTGTTATTAAAAAATTCTAAAGAATCGGTATTAAATATAATATAGTTTCATTAAAATCAAATTGATATAGATAAACACAATGCACACCTATGAACGGCAAAAAAAGAAATGTATATGAAATGCCTTTCATTTTCCATTTACTGCCAGTGTTTTGAACACTAGGGCGGGCGGAACGGAAGAGAAGCACTGGCAATAAACCACTACACGGATCACGATTTGTTCCAACTTTACAATAAAACATTCGTGGATGTTGACGATGCTCCCGAGTCTGGAAATGCAGCCGAGAGATTCAGTCGCGTTACCTATTTATACTGGAGCAATTCATATCGAAGCACTAAGATCAGTTGTATTATAATTCACTTTAGCAAGCAGCTCTTCTTTAAAGTACCATTTAAATTTATTTATTGACAACAATTTGTGTATCAAACTCAAAATAACTGTATTCATATAGGTAAACAAATACACTTATGAACGTCACAAAAGAAGCTAAATTAATTCTTAATTTACATTTACTACCAGTTCGCAAGTCAAAGGCGTAGAGCGGGCAAGAAGAAATGGCAAGAAACTTTCCGCCACTGTTTTAAATCGCTAAGTTTTGAGTAATACAAATGAACTGGAGCAAATCAATCCCGAGGATTAGGATAATTTAAGTATCATAAAATATCATTTATATCTCAAGTGATGGATTTCGTCGTTTCACTTTAAATAAAAGCGAAGTGTCATCAGCAATCGTGAAGGTCCTTTATAAGAAATGGTTGGTCATTTATATGGACGTTGGGATAAAACAAGGGACCAAGTATGGAGCCTTACGGTACACCCATAGTAATAGACGATCCCTGTGATATCATTCCATTTACCTTTTGAATTCTATCACCCAGATATGATTCCATAAGATTTAGCGCTTTTTCACCAATCCAAAGCTCCAGAGTTGCCCAGTCACCCATCAGTCAGCCCATAGGTAGGTTTCTCAGAGAACAAGTCTTTAGAGTGACACATTTTTGAATTCATCAATAAATGAATAAAAAAATGTGTTATGTAAATTATTAGGACACTGGTTACTACGGCATTTTACAACTAAAAATGGTATTTTAAATATCAATTTTTTTCGGTGCATATTTTCTTTTTTGGATCTTTACATTTAAGTCTTTGGAATTCAAACAATTGAGTGAGTCAGAGTCAGAGCCAGAGTGGTCAGATGTTAGTTAACTGATAACACAGATGTAGAGAGGAGCTATGTTACTATATGAATATACACGTTGCCGTGGTGGCTGTTACCCTAGTAGGTACAATGAAATTATATGATTAAAAGAGATTAAGCATACGTTTTCTTGAACTACAGTTGTCAAGCAGATTTACATTAAAGTCTCCACAAACGGACTTTTTCTTGGACTCTTGCAATTTGTACATTTTTTCTAAGCTATCATATTGAACCGAAGGAGGGCTATACAAACTAACAATGATAAATTGCTCCAGTTCCACACACGATACTTCGATAATAAGGCTTTCCACAGAGGCTCCATGTGATTCCTTTTATTTTATTTTAATTTTGTATTAATCGCACATCTGCAGAACGAACTACCAATCTGATGTTTACAAAAATTTAACAGAAGTTCAATGTTTTTAACCACTGGTTTTGGTTCAATATCTCAACATTTTCACAGCTCAAAAACAACTAAATGTCTAGTAGTTTACCTTTATTTCCTTGTATATTTAGGTGAACCAGATTCATAGACTTAAATCTACTTCTCTTACTTTCAAATTTTAGAATCGGTTTAATTGTATCAATTTAAATTCGAAATACTGTTTCTTGGAATATCGTCCAAGGACTTACTGACTATAACCTGCTCAATAGAAGCAGGTTATCTAGCCAGATTTTTGGCTGGTATAAACAATAAATATGATAGCGAATCAGTTGTCTTTTAAAATATGTAGGTAGATTATAGCTATAAGTAGCATTTCGGTAACAACTGTTTATAAGATTTTGTTCCTTATTTAAAAATTGGCTCATTTGTTGGCCTATTTGATAATTTAATTTTGTTAATTTTGGCATTGAAATATTATTATTATCCCTACATACTGGTGATGACACCTGTACAGACTGGTTTGAGTTTTCTAACTCAAAGCAATGTGCTGCATGTATGGAGAGTGCAAGCCGAGTATTTAGACACGATGCTTTGTGACTCCTGCAATTTTGATATCATGGAATCTGATATATTTTGAAGTTGCAAAATATCTTTTTGCAATTGTTGGGTGTCAAATTCATATTTAATATTACTATTTTCGCGTTCAATTAAGTGTATGTCAATATTAGTTTTAAGTTTTCCTTCATTATTTTTTTATTACCTATACAATGTTTTGTTTTTTGTTATAAATCTATTGATTTTAATGTACTTTTTTATTCTTTTTATACTACATCTGTCAATATTTTTATATGAAAAAGACATGATCGCAATTGTCTTTATATCTACGGTAGATCTACCGTGACTCTTCAGACCGACCATAAGCTTTACGTATTAAAATGGTCCGTTCTAGAGGGCCTAATATATCCCGCTATTAGATAACTACTAGAGTTATTTCAAGCGCGGTATACAAACAAAAATAAAATAAAACTAATTCAAACACTCGTCAATAACTTTATTGTATGAACATAAGGAAGTGTATTGTTTACATATGGTTTAGGACGTTTTGAAATTTTATAATCATATTACGTTTTTATGACAGAAATTTCGTTTCATAAATACGTGTGTACCTTTTTAATACATCAGATAAAAAATGCTAACAATTTACGTCATTTATGCGTAATTCATTGTCGTCTTTTCCAGCTCTGTAACTCACACTAACTTTTGCAATTGTGATTCAATTACATCGATATTGCATTCAAAAGACGATAGCGGTATTGGATGTGCTCCAAGTGGCCGATTTGAAGCGCTAGCGCACGGTCTGCATATGTAACGTTTTCTCGTGACTGAGGCCAAGACTCACGATAGATAAATTAGAAGATAAATTGAACAATTGTTCTAGTAAAATAAGTGTGTTACTTGAACACTCCCTGAAAGATGGTGGAAACCATCAACTGAGACAATACAATGAGATCCAGATAGCTTAGAAAAACTCATCCTGACTGGCAGACTGGCCTCGAGGCAGCTCCCCTACTCGCTGGACCGATCAAGTAAATGGCATTACGGGTCTTACCATCATCCAGGCGCAGAGCCTTGCTGAAGACAGGGGTGAGAGGAGGAAGTTGTGCAGAGCCATTAACATGACCTTCAGAAATGAAGAGTGGGACTGTAGCACTGATTTTAAATTCTGATCAGTTTAATATTCCCTCAGATAGGACATATATGGCGCATTTCACGCCTCTTACACAGTTAAATTTACTAAAATAAATTTATCCATCAAATGCTGCAGTAGACGCTAAATTTCCAGCATTCTTTTTCAAAATCTCCATCATTTTCGGCTCAATAGGACCCTGTCAGGAATGGTCTCCTGCGGCCGCTAAAGCTTCCCGGTTCTCGTAAGCCCAGAAACCGTGAAGTTCCAGCAGTATGGACACGGCCGTGTGCCCTTGACCACTTCTAACTAAATCTTGCAGAGTTATTCTGGATGGATGCTCTGGTCTGATCATGTCAAAGATTTCGTCTTTCACATCATCGAAATTTACAGGTTCCGCGCCATGGGCTATCATTTGCTCTTGAATCGCCTGGATAATCAAAATGATTCAAACTCATTAATATTATTTTAAGAGGAAGACCTTTGGTTACTAAAATATACTGTGTTTTACGGGAATTCAAAGTTAGCTAGACCATAACCCTAACAAGTAATTGATAAATTAAAATAGAAAAAATCAGTGGCGCTACAAAGTTTTAGGTCTGGGCCTCACAATTCTGTATCTGTTTCATTATTATTTGTCAATTGTCAATCGAATATGCAAGTAGGTGATCAGCATCCTGTGCCTGACACACGCCGTCAACTGAGGTCTAAGGCAAGCCGGTTTCTTCACGACGTCAAAAGTCTCTACTCTTATTGATAAAAAAATGATTATAAATAAAATTTAACATAAATTATAAAAAAAACGTACCTTAAAGAAATAATTCAAGGTAAACGCATCGAGATATCCCTGAGAATTGATGTCTAGAACTCTAAACAGGTATGCTAGGGCTGCCGGCTGACGTCTGTTCTCCAGAGCCAGTACTAGATCTAGATAAGTCTTGTAGTCTATCTCCCCATCATAGGTGAGGCACTGCTGGAAAACTCGTTGAAGGAAGGCTCGAGTCAAGGTTCCTGAACCGTAGCTAAAACATTATATTTATTTATTAACACTTCGTTGCATACATAAATACAATTGACACAATTACATGAAAAAGGTTTTCGCTTTCGAGAGACCACTGTGAGAAGGGAAAAATAATTAACCCAAACTCAAAATAACTTTATTCATATAGGTACACATATGAACGTCAATAGATGTTAAATTATTTCTAAATTTACATTTACTACCAGTTCGCAAGTCAAGGGCGTAGAGCGGGCAAGAAACTCTCCGCCATTTTTTTTAAATATAGTTATGGTAAGCAAGAAGTGGAAAAATACATAATCCTTATAGTTATTTAGACGGAACTGATGGAACAAAACACAGCGATTAAAACAATAAAAAAACATGTGTGCATATGTAGTTATGTACACGCGTTACAAGTTATATTTCTTTGACGTAACAAGATAAAATTCGTTTGTTCAAAAAACAACACTAATAATAGAAAAAAGATATTTAATATATTGAAAGTTTTATTAAAATCTTTAAGTGTTGTATGCCAACTTTAGTGTGTCGGTTTTATGGGACGGTGTAAAAATTTACACTCATCAGTTTTACCTAAAGCGCCCAAAGTATAAATTCAAAAAAAAAGTGAATAAGGTTTGTTTATTATATCTAGGGATGCATCGATACGCCTTAATGCCGAATCGATACCGATACTTACATATTACTAAACTTATATTTTACAGTGTAAACTCTATATAACGACACTCAAAGGACTGTGCATATTTGGACTTTACAAAGAGTTGTCGAAAATGAAAATAAGACAAATCTGTATTATAAAAAGAAAATGTTTTCTCTCAAATTATATTTTGCGTAAAACCTGTTATTATCGTCCGACGCCTTTACGCTGTACGAGGAATTTTATTGCATTTTTTTACTTATTATATCTTGAGATATTGAAGCATTTACGTGTTAAAGGACGTGCAAGCAATCCCAATTTGTAACCAAAATAGCTGATTTCTTAAAAAGTTCGTCTACGTATGATGCCGACAGTCGAATTTATTACAGGCTAGGACATTAAAGCGACAAAAGAACGTACAACAGCTCTGCAGTTGTAACTAATTTCAACAACTTAAAAAATGTTTTGTTATTTGTCGTTATTGAGGGTGGGTGTAATGCTATGTAGAGTATATAATTGTATGGAAGACGAGCTAAACCAACCAAAGCCAATTGATTTCGATGCTTTAGGGGGGTTTGTCGTCTAATCAAGGGAGGTTACATCCAGTTTACACTGTATGTTATTATCAAGTACTACTAATTACTTTTTACGTTAAGGAGTACCTAATACCTTGTACCCGGGCATTCAAAGAAGGATAATTTAAACTTACCCTGCCAGTTCATTAATACTCAACATCCCATTATGATCTCTATCCAGATTGAGATATTGTCCATACACACGGAGTGCTGATGCTGCGCTGAACCAGTTTTGTTCCTGGAGCTCCATTGGTAGGTCTTCTTCTCTTAACTAAAATATTATATAAACATAATGGTTTAATCTCCTCGATGCCTTAGTGGTTAAAGCAAATGGTGCTCTCTAAAATCAAGACCAAGGTTCAGGACTTGATTTTAGAGAGGCAATGATTTGTTTGAGAGATTTTATATCCACCTAAAAGACTTTAATATTTTTCCATAAATTTTGTGTTTGATGACACTTTAAATTCCAAGTAACGCCTCGAAATCAATTGGCTTTGGTTGGTTTAGCTTGTCTTCCGAACAATGATACACTCTACATAGCATTACACCCACTCTCAGTAGTGATAGTAATAAGGTTTAAGTTGCTACAATTAGTAAAAACCTCAACCGTGTACATTCTTTTGTCGCTTTATCCTAACCCGCAATAAATTCGACTGACAGCATACAGTCCATGCATACGAACTTTCTAAGAAATTCGTTCTTTTGTTTACAAATTGGGATTGCTTCCATGTGTAGACTGACGATAACTAATAGGAGAACTAGTAGGAGGCATGGAGTATCTATATGTTTCTCTTCTCTCCATTTAACGACAACTCTCTATAACGCCATAAAATGCACAGCACCTTCAGTATTGTTACATAGTGTACAAGCCAAGGCTGTACATTTTGCTCACTCAGGTTAATGTAGAGTAAAACAAAAAACCTCTATTATTTAAAGCACCCCGATGACCCAGTAACCATACACATAGGGTTTACACAGTAGTTATTTTTGGCTAAGTCTAATAATAGTACCACAGGCCCAGCTAAATGTTTAAGATTATTTTTCTATAGTTATTGCAAATGAAACCAAAATTTATATGGAATCACTACCATCTCTAAAAATGTACAAAATGAAATACAAAACACTAATTAATGTAATAACAAAACTAAATTACTTTTACTCACCTCTAGCAAATCATCAAGAAAAGAGCAAGAAAGCACATCTCGTATCCTTACTCTTCCAACTCGTAGTGGGTCCAAAAAGAAGAGAAACTTCCTTGCCGCTGTGCATACATAGAATGATGTGAATGATGAGTCTAGACCATCTAGTGCTGCTAGAGATGGTACTAATTCAGCTATATAACTCTCTAGATCCTGTGAATGTGGAGAAAGTTACAATGTCTTTAAGTAATACTAACAAGAAAATATACTTAAATAAAAGTAGGGCATTCTTCCATTATTTTCGGCAGTAAAATAACACTCCCTTTTTGGGTAGTTCACTAAATCTACAACTTAAATGTTACCAACTAGATTCATACAATATATATATATATATATATAATATAGGAAAACTAACATGTTCAGTGAGATATCCCTGTCCAGTGACATCATACAAAGATAGTCCTATTCGAGTCTGCTGTAACCAAACACGTCTCATGACATAGTTGAACAGGGACACACCTCTAACCCATCCTATACCACCTTCTGCTGCTTGAAGACGGCCAAATACCTCGGCTGTAAAGTAGGGCCTGGGAATGTTTGATGAACATTTTTTTTTATTTCAACTTCAAATTTTACTGCTGACATATGGATATGTCAGCAGTAAAATTTTAATACTTTTAAAATTGTTTTGTTATAAACAGTTCAGTACAGTACAGTTCTAATGAACTATTTATATTCATATGAAGTCACAAACATTAGGTAGTAAACAAACATTCAATTTCTCAATTAAGATGCATAAATTAAATCCTTATATCGCTGGTTAAATACAGTATTTACCTCTAATTTTTGTGAACCTAATTTTGTAATGAGAAAACGTTTACCAATAATTAACAATGCAACCTACCTATATTTAGGCCCTGCCTCATCCCTTATTTTTCTATACTGTACATAATCAATTGTCAGCTCATCACTATTTGACATACTGTAACTACCATTTGATTTCTCGAGCAAACTCCATAAATGTTTCAATTCCCCATTGTCAAGTAACTCTTTACTTTTCTTCTGAAGAAACTGAGCTCGGGTCTCCTCTCTTAACTTCTGTGATAACATATCATCAGATCGAGGAAGTTTAAAGTAAAATTTTGGAACTTTTTTATAAGTTTCTTCAATACCATCAAATTTTGGTTTATATAGTTGTTTGAAGGTTTCAACTTCAATTTTGTCACTCTCTTCCTTGGTTATGCTTGTTCCTGACTCTGTAAGAATATATTTTACAAATGAATTTAAAAGGTACGAAATCTTTCTTGAAATTCAGCGGTATTAAATTTGACTTACTGTCTAACTTCTTAATGTATTTTCTTAATCGATCCTTAAGTTTATTGTTAGTTTTAATTTCGCCCTCGTCAACAACAGGCGGTAAATTCAACGGGCAACTTTTTTGTGTCTCAACACTCTCGTTTGCATTTTTTATTTCTGACATTTTTTTCGAAAGTATTAATAACGAATGTTTTTATAAATTGAACATAAGTATCGAAATTCCAACTTTTGAGCAAAAGCAAAACAAACAACAATGTTATGTTAACATAGGTCTCTAGGTTTTTTTTTATAATAATTTTATGGCCTGGTAACGAGACCTTTAAGCCAAAGGTCTCTAGGTGAATATTGAATCACAGATATCTAATAACCTATCTAGTGTACATCGAAGTATAATTATATTCTCTTTGGTCTCCTCTCATATAGGGTAGTGTTCGCGGGAAATTTGATAAACGTGGATCCAATATTTTCAAAATTATATTTTAATTAAAATAATAATTATTTTTTGTAAACAACAGTATAATTAGACAAATTAAATATAAATATATTGCATATATAATAATAATGGAAGGAAACGAGGGGGGCGGGCCTGACCCGAATATTAAAGGTGTGGTGGCAATAAGCCGTAATGGGTTATTAATATTATATAGACTCTCATTGCCTCATTCTTTGGTCGCGACAGGTGTACTAGAAGATAGGTGACTGGTATGTACCAGTCTGCAGTAACTGTCCACGTATATATCGCTATTTGAGGTTACCCGCGAAGTGGACTGATAACACAAAGTTGTTGTTAAATGATAATTTATTATTAAATATTATTCTTTAGCCTCGTTTTTTCCCGCACAATTGGAAAAGCACACGAAGAAACGGATTTTCAGGTTAAATTCAAATCGTTTAAGATCCCTAATCAAGAAAACGGCATAACTAAAATTATTTTTACTCTCGATCCTGTCACGATTTTTTTATATTCTGCTGCTCAAATTGTCGCACGGTTTCTGAAAACGGGGTTAATTCTGTGTCCCACAGTTCATTTCGGGGACACCGGGACTTGTAATTGGAAAAAGGGTCAGTCCCATTCAAAACGGTCACATTAGGTATGACGTCATCGTACTGGTTGAAGGAGCAGATTGTAAATGTCGCTATATATTATATTATTATTTTTAGTGTTATTAGTCAATGGAGAAAAACATTTCAGGCAAAAAAACCTTCGCTAGTGGGCAGTCTAGCGCTGATGATTATTGAATACTGATTGTAATTATTGTTATAGTACTATCATTTCTCAGTTGTCATTTGTCACGACAACCACGTCACTTCACTTTATTTTATTAATGGCGACTTCTGTGTAAATCACAATTCCGCCAATGTCGCGTTCTAAGTCTAACAGGGTCAGGATAGTTTTGATAAATTGAATTTAATCTAAGCAGAGTTACCTAAAACAAAGATGACGACACAATAAAGACAAGACACACAGACATATAATACTATATACAAGTGGTTAACATATATACTATAAAACAATGTCTAGTACTTGAAACTGGCATAAAGTCAAAACTATTGCCATAATATTAAAAAAATCCATCACAAACAGCCAATGTTTGTGTTCTGTACATGTCATTGTCATTGATTGACAAACCATTGGCTTGCTACCTAACCAATAACCATAACATAAGATCACCATTTTTTATGTTAAGACTAGAGTAATTACGTTTTTTAAAACACTACACTTTGATTGTTTCTTTTCACTATATATAATGTTAATTTTTAATAAATATAAACTTTATATAATCCTTTCTAGCGAAGAAATTTAATGATTACATGACAATTACTGTCGTTAGACTTTAAAGAGTGATAGGTTGTATGTTGAATTGTTGATTAAATTAGTAAACAATAATGTTAGGTGTGGCGTGCTAGCCATGTGACATAGTGTGCGTTATTGCGTTGCTGTAAGCGGCCTTGAGCAGTGTAATCCGGTTAGCGGTTACTGGTTTAGGCTTATTATACATTTTACTGTAGTCAAAGAATATCTGAGCAGTGGTCAGTTTAATAATCATTATAGCGGTGTGGAAGCAGCAAACACTCGCGTGTCTACGCTTTAGCCATCTAACAGTACTTGCCAGTTGCCACTCATCATGGAGATCGGCGACGAGTATAGAAATGGAGACGGTAAGCATATATTACAGTTGCTATTATCATCAGGAGAAATTATACTTATAAAGTTTATAACAACATACATTGATAAAGTAGTATATTGTATCAATAAATAAAAACCCACTGATAAGAGATAATTACTTTCATGTACATATATTCAATTTAAAAGACCTTGAAATAGATTACTAAAATGTTATTTGAGTGTTAGTTAATGTGAATACCTAAAGTGTTGTTTCAATAAAATTTTCCTGTAATATACTTAAATTATTGATTATTAAATACTTGGATCACTATATTTTCATTATGAGCACTCTCCTTGGTAATGTGATAATATGCTTATTATTAGTGAAATGCCAAATATTCAATGAAATTTCTTAAGTTTGAAGTAGAATTCTTCAAACAACATAACTATTCCATCTTAGAATAACTACAATGCTGAGAACTGGTTAAACACATATTGCTTGTCAGTGTAAAACGAAATTAATTTGTATAGGTACATTTTAAAATATGCTATGTATTATCTGAGATAAAGTCTGTTAAAATTTAAAGGATCATACACCGCTCTTCTTCCTCCTTACTTAGAAATGTATACATGATCTGTCACAGGGCGTAGTGCTGCATCGGGAGCGTCCCGGTCTGATGACAGTGCCGATGAAGAGGAGAGTGCGCTCGAGGCCGAACTGTCGTTGGAGGAGCCAGACGCCGCCGCTCGCACTCTGCACGCACTCAACGCGTTACGTAAAGCGCGTCAACACTACGACGTGACGCTTCTGGCACGCGGCGTCGAGCTTCCCGCGCACCGAGCTCTGCTAGCAGCACTTTCGCCCGCATTGCTCGCTACGTTGCCGGCCGCAGCCGCCGCGACGCCGCTGCGCCTCGACGTCGACCCGGACGCGCTGCACGCGTTGCTCGACTACGCCTACACGGGTCGTCTGCGAGTGAGAGACGCGACCGCGGCGCGCCGCCTCTATCGGGCCGCGGCGCTCCTGCGCGTCGAGTCGGCTCGCGCTCATCTGGCCGATCGTCTGCTCCGCCGCATCACGCCTCAGGATTGCTTGTCGCTCCGCTCCCTTCCGGATCTGGCCGCGCCTCATAGGCGACAGCTGGACGCGTACGTCGCGCAGCACTTCGACGAGGTGTGGGGCTCGAGCGCGCTGGCGGCCCTTCCCCTCGTCCGCTTGGAACTCCTGCGCGAGACGAGCGCCGACTCCTGCGGCGAGAGGGCCGCCACGCTGGCGAGCGCCGCGTTGGCGTGGTTGCGCGCGTCTCCATCGGAGCCCACCGAGCTGGCCGCGAGGTCGCACCTTCTATACGTGGACGCGGGTGGCGCGCTGCGGGACTGTGGTGAACTGCCGGCCGCGCACGGGGACGCCCCGGAGCTCGAGGAGTATAAGAGAAGAGCGCGCGAAAGGGACCGCGAGGCGCCGCGGCCGGCGGCAGGAGCGGACGACGAGTGCGCCGTGGTTGCGGCGAAGGCGGGCGAAGAGGGCGCTCGAGCCGTGCTGACTCTACGAGGGGCGCTCGTGGCGGCCCAGGTGGCGTGGCGAGGCGTCAGTGCCTCGGACACGCCCCGCGGGGGCCGCCTCGCCGCGCCCGCCGTCGACGACGACTCCGCCGACCTCCCGACCGAGGTTCGTCTCTATATTATTCATCCTCGCCGGACTCCTCCTCGGCTCGGCCGCAATTAATTTTTTTTTTTATAAAATAGGGGGCAAACGGGCAGGAGGCTCACCTGATGTTAAGTGATACCGCCGCCCATGGACACTCTCAATGCCAGAGGGCTCGCGAGTGCGTTGCCGACCTTTTAAGAATTTGTACGCTGTTGAAGGACCCTAAGTCGATTCCCGCCCGTCCGAGAGGACGCAGGACAGACGTATGAAAATATCTTTTTCGAATCTCAGGAGGGCCCGACGCGCGCCCGCATGTCCGTCGGGCGGTGCGCCGTGGGCGCGGCCGAGCTGGGTGGCAGACTCGTGGTGTGCGGCGGCTACGACAGCGCGCGAGTGTTGCGAAGCGCCGAGGCCTACGACCCCGAGGCCGACACCTGGGCGCCGCTGCCGGACATGCGCCGGGCGAGGGCACGCTTTCCCGCCGCGCGCCTCGGCGATCGCCTCTACGTGCTCGGCGGTTCCGATGGATACTCGGAGCTCGACTCGGTGGACGTGCTGTCGGCCGGAGCGTGGGCCGGCGTCGCCGCGCTGCCGGTGGCCAGACAGTACGCAGCTGCGGCGGCGCACGAAGCCCGCGGCGAGCTATATGTCGTCGGTGGGTCGGCAGAGGGCCGCTCGCTGCGCGCCGTGCACCGGTACGACGCCGCCGCGGACGCCTGGGGAGACGCCCCGCCGCTCGCGACCGGCCGATCGCAGTGCGGAGCCGCCGTTTGGGCCGGGGCGCTCTGGGCGCTCGGCGGGTGCGACGAGTGGCGCTGCCTCGCGTCCACCGAGACCCTCGCGCTCGACGGAGCCGAGGCGGGCGCGTGGATCGCGGGGCCGGCGCTGCCTTCGGCGCGTCGCAGCGTCGGAGCGGGCGTGTGGCGCGGGGCGCTGTGGGCGGCGGGCGGTTCGGCGGGGGCGGCCTCGTTGCGTTGCACGGCCCTGCTGGCGGCGCGGGGTGCCTCGTGGCGTCCGGGCCCGTCGCTGCGGCGGCCTCGGGCGGCGCCCGCCCTGGCGCCAGTGGGCGCGTCGCTGTTCGCGGCGGGCGGATACTCGGGCAAGCGGTTTCTGTCTTGCGTCGAGTGCCTCCACGAGCCGGACGGAGTTTGGACGACGCTCCTCGAGTCCGTCGAGGTGGCGCCGGACGCGGCGCGTCTCTCTCTCACTCCGTCGGGGCGGGAGACCGAAGAGGCCGTTTGACGCCTCCGTCCTCTTTGACGGCGTCTAGTTGACTAAAGTCGTAGCTTTTAAGGTCGATCGGGTTTGGGTGATATATATTTATTAATGAATGAGAGAATGAGAGAACGGAGTGAAACCCGTTGTTTACCCTATTTACGACTCTTCAGTCACCCGATGACCGAGCACCGGACGATCTCCGGAAACTGTACGTTCCATTTTGAAAGGCTTTTCTCTTGTCATAATATTTTAAAATATTGGCAATTATTAATTTTGCATTTAGCATTTACCGCGGAAGTAAGTTAAAGACGTAAAGTCAGGTCTCCTCGGATTTGTTTTAAAAGACATACATAGAATACTTGTATTTTAGGTTAAGTATTATAATTTTTATTCCATTGGTAATGTTTCCTGTTGTTTGTTTTTACTTAGTAGGTAATAAAGTTATTTTATTCTTTATACTAGTTTATTTTGCAATTGTGTCGTAAATAAATCGAATTATAGTGTACCTACTAACCGAAACTCATCAATTCGATTTGAGTCGTCTAATATACACGGGACACAAATCCCCCACTTCACGATCCGGCCGGTCCAACCAAATCCTTCAGGAAACCTTTTATTAATATTCAAATAGCAAAATAAGATAACATTTGAATATATCTAATTTTTTATACACAGCTACGACACGAGACCTTTCTCTAGTTCAGGAAATACACCATCTTTGTACAGTATTCTCTTAGATATTTCAGCTTCACTAAAGCTAAGGTGCACCAGAGCATTAACATTGCCAATAACACCTGGAGCGGAACATGTCATTCATCACATTGAAAGTTGATATGATAAAAAAAATCATATCATTGACATTGTCCATTTTCATAAATGAATGAAGCGGCGAAATTGATTTATAGTAGTTGAGAATTGTGAAGAACTCAGACACGATATTTTTAACATTATCATGAGCAATATGTCTTCGTTCCAATAAATGGTTTTTTAGATCTCTTATACAGGCACATAGCGTTTTAGTTTAATATCACCTTCCTGCAAAATAAAATTCGCGATGATAAACAGATTAGGTCTCTTTTTACCTGCCACTTCGCGTGTATCGAGTTAAGACAGCCTAGAGACATGAAATCCATTACAGTAACACCAAATATATAATTAATAAATGTATTGAAATCATACCTGGCCGCACCTCTTCGCAGCCAGTTGCGCTACGGCAATCGTGATTTTTTAAATCTTTATGTAAATTGATGTTTGAAGATTTATCTTAACCTGTGCAAGTGTTTCGACGAGATGTTTGACGCCATCACTTACGGATATTATATTTCCATTGCTGACCCCTTGTGAATTTGATACCAGAATAAAATTCTCAGACTTATTCTCTGCATTTTATATTGGTAGCAAGCAGCTTCAAGGCTTTTCCTCTCTAGACTTAAATGTTTGGAGACATTTAGGTGCAATCCCAACCACACTGGTATTTAATTTCCCATCAGGATTCTTTTTGTTGAAACTATAAATAGGGGATATTCATTCGATCAGAAGCCGTGGTGAAACAGGAGCATACACTTTATGCGGGAATACTACAAACACGTAGTAACGCGATGAATCAAGATAGAATATAATAAATACAAAGAATTTCAAAATATATTTATTTTGTAAAAATGGAGGCAATATCACAAAGTCAGTCGGCGGATAGCAGCGCCCGTTCGGACAAGAGCAGCTTGGCCAGCGTGTGTCGCGCGCCCAAGTGCAGGCGTCCGAAGCCGCGCGATCGCTCGCGACGCAGACACGTCGCGGAGTCGGCGAGGTCACAGGGCGGGCCCGCGGCGGCGCGCACCAGAGCCGGCTCTGGAGCCCGGATACAGCGCAGCGACGACGCCGCCAGCAGCCGCGCAGGCCCCGCCCGAGGGTCGCCGCCGCGCGCCAGCCAAGCCTCGCGGGCGTCCGAGTAGTCGCCGCGGGACACGGCCAGCGCCAGCGGAGATCGCTCGAACCGGCCCGTGTTGACCGTCGGTCGCGAGCCGTCCGCTTCTCGCCAGCGCGGGTGAGTGTAGTGGGCGAAGCGCGCGAACGCGCTTGGCATGTACCACTGCTCGCCCGCGATCGTGTTCATGCGCGCCCTGTTCAGGAAGTCCTCCGAGAACTCTGCGTCGCCGGGGATCAACAGCAACAGCGCGTCGCGGGCGAAGTGAGGCGCCGCCACCTCGAGGGCGAGCCGCGCCGCGACCTCGCGCCACTCTGGCTCCCCGGCGCCGGCCGACTCTTTGTCGGGCGGCGGACTCTCGAACAGCTGCACGCGCGCGTCCCTACGGCGTTCTACGAGCGCGCGGATAGATTCGCGTAGAGCCGCCAGGTCGTCGGCCGAAGCCCCGACGGCGACGAGCGCGAGCGCCGTGTTCGAGTCGCGATCGAGCGAGGCCTCGTAACGGCGGAGCAGCCCGAGCGCCTCGGCGGCTAGTTTTGGGGGCGCCGCGGCCGGCGCGACGAGGGTGACCCTCGCGGTCTCGGTGACGTAGCGGGCGGGAGCGAGTCGCGCGGCGCCCAGCGGCCGAACTGCCTCGAGCTGGCGGACGGCTCGCCGGTCGTTCGCGGAAAGGCGGACGAGTAGCCGATATCGCAGCGCGTGCGGTGGGTCCCAGCACCAGGCGCCCTCGTCGAGCTCGGCGTCGGCGTCCCAGTGTCGTCGGGCCCAGGCCAAGCCCTCCCGGACCACGAGCCTCACGGCCTCGAGCGTCGCACCGCCGAGGGCCGCCACGGCTCGTTCGTCGTCCGGCATGAACGCGTGCGTCGCGTTGAACCGCGTCCAACGTAAATGGTCGAACCTGTGATGGACGGACAGATTTTAGAAATCCCTAGAATGTAAACGACTCTGGTGAATGTGAGAGCCGTGACCGAACCTGGTGGGCGGCGGCGGCGATGCGAGCCCGGCGTCGGCCCGCAGAGCCGGCGGCCAGGTCGCATTGCGGAAGCCGCGCGGATGACGACGGAAGCTGGCAGCCGCGAGCGTCCTTTCGTCTCCCACGCGGTCGTGAGCCCGTTGCAATCGAACTCGAGACACCAAGGCGTGCAGGCGGTGAAAGTGAGCGGGGTCGGTGACGGGGTGCGCGGTCACGGCGTCGGGCAACGAATCCGAGACGGCGTCGGTGGCAAGGACGGCCGCCGAGTAGTTCGCCGCGTGCAAGGATGCTGAGCAAGGCGTGTGTGCGGCGTGCAGCACGCATCGGCCGATGTTCTCGTGGTGGTGAGGTGAATACGAGTTTCGTACGCACCAGTCCAGCTCGCCGTGCACCGCGCGCAGCACCGAGTTCGACAGCAGGATGCCTCCCTCTGCAACATAAATTGATTGCAGCTTTTTAAATTTTTGGCACAGCTTTTGTAGGTCACTTTAATATTCATCTAAAAACTTTGCTATCAAAGAGTGGTGTTGAAGTTTTTCCTGGCTTTGATTAAAGAACTGGGACTGAAGTGTCCATTTATAGGGGTTATGTTCAATATTTCAATTGCTGGACAGTATAAAATAAAACAGTGTATTGAGCTGTTTATTAACCAACTGGTAAATCAAATTTTTTTAATACAATTGAATGGTGACATTAAATTTATTTTTGGTGTTCGGAACTAATTGGAACCAATCCAGTTGAAAGTAGTGTGTTAGAGGAATCAAGTAGTACATAACTAACCCTACCATGTTCTTTTACTGTACCATCATATTTGAGCATTTTCAGACAATACATACCTAAATCATCTGAGCTACGTTCAAGAGATTATAGACCAAATTAAGCACTCTCTTAAGCGTTGAAATAGACAGTGAAAATTAGATACTCTATAATGATATAAAAGACAAAGTCTTTGTCATCATAGCAAAATATTAGCCTGAGAAAGGTTATTAAGCCATACAATTTTTATTGGATATATTCAATAAAGAATAACTCACCTAGAGTGCAATAATGAGTGTCATCTTCGGCCACAGCTCCCATGTAAACATCTTGACTGACACTTAACTTCGAGACAAGTTCATTTAACTGCCGGGCATTAATGTATGAGGTGTCAGTCACAAGGAAAAAAAAGTTGTAGTCTTCCAAGTAGTTGTCTGCCAGATACTTGAGAGCATGGAAGGGCTTCAACATCTCCCGCGTATCTGTGAAGCCGACAACGTTAGCGCGCCCCGGTTTTAACTGAAGGGAACTGGCTGAGATAAAGAAGCGAAGAGCTGGTAACAGGCCCGCTGCCGTCTCATTGATGGCGGCCGCGCGCGTGTCAAGTGCCTCCTCGGAACTGAGCACGCCCGCCAGCAACGGTGCACGCATACCCAGCTCGGTGGAGTAGTAGCGCGGCCTCTGTAGAACACGCGCAGGAGGCGCACCTGCTCCTAGGGGTCGTTCTTCGCGTTGCGGCTCCCATTCGTCGCCCGCCCCGACCGCGGACTCTGCTGGCGCTGTTCGAACGCATTCAGACTCCTCTTCCAGTGGGACCAACAACAGCGACACCCATAAACCTAACGCTAACCCCACCAGGAAGAATGAGTTGTGTTTCACTTGAGACACCACGTAGCGTGATAACATCGTCGACGATGCAATCTTACTCAAAATGTAAAGCTTATCAACAATTACTTGCAGATAACTTTTGACAATCTAATTTCAAATCTCAATACATTATTGATAATGCTTATTCGACATGATGTAGAACACAAATGTCTGAATTATACCAATTACCACCTAAATAAAATGTACTCTGTCATCTACGCTTATTTCTAAAAATGTACACAATATCTAATTCTAATAGTCTACAAACTTTAAAAGATTATAGATATAGTACAGCCTAGAGTTAATAAAAATGACAGTTCGTGTCGACAAAATTTTATATAAATTTATGTAGTTTTCAACTTTCTAAATACACTACAGCATCTTGACTAAGCCCCCAGTAGTTCATACGCATATATATTCAAAATTATTTATTGATTTAGGTAACACAATGTACGTCAATAAAGAAATATATATTATTTGCTTGCAATTTTACATATACTCAAATCAAAGGCGTAGAACGGACAAGAACTAGAATTAAATTGTATTCGAGTCTATAATAATTGTAGTTAGTCTATAGGCTGTCAATGTCAAGTATGACTTGGCGTTGAAGTAGCGGCGCGATATACTATATATGTATGTATATGTATTCAGTATTGTAAGCTTTAGCTTGTTTATATTACAAATTACAATATTAACAGTTTTGAATATACGCAGATAAATATAAAAGTATTAGGAATACCAGCAATTTAGTATCGGTACATTTTCTTTTTTATCCATTAAGTTATATTTTTCTGAAATTCGATCATAGAGTAGTTGCTCTCTGAGAAATCAAACAGAGTTATTGAAAAACATGATTCTTGTCAGTAAAGTAGCTCTTTAAGAAGTAATATATATAAAAATGCTTGGTTTTTAGTAAAAAAGGGAAAACCTAATAAGATGCTAGAAGTACTTGGTTGCAGTATGCAGATTACGCCTGTCACCATTGCATTGAGGGTGCCCCTCTTATTAATATTTATATGGTATGTTTCTTTGAAATTTGAACAAATAACTTGTAAGTAATAAGATACTTGTTTGTTTGGTTTTTATTTTACTAACTATACAAATTTTATACCTTTTAAGTGTATTACTTGTAATCATTAAGTGAAATGTACTATTATATTTATTAAGTCAAATGTATGGATTGAAGCTTGATGAATTTTGAAAATACTAAATCAAGTTAACAATACTAAGTAATAGTAAGCAGACATTTACTTTAATGATTTATTACTAAGAGAAAAGAGAAGATTATTATAATAGTATTATATAATGACAAGTTTTAATATGAACAAGCCAGAAAGTCTTTTTTTTAGTTTAGAATGAAGAAAAGAAAATCAAACTTTTAATATTAAAATTACATACAGTAGAAACCTTGGCACAATCATCAGTTCATCAGTTATTTTTTATTTAATATAAAATAATATTTTGTTTTTAGAAAAAGAGAAGAAAACGAGACAGTCAAAACAATTATTACAATTGGATTAATGTACCTGAAAATGAATTTGATAATGATTGGTCAAGTCTTTCTGACTTCTGTGTGATTCTATATAATTTGGAGTTAAGTATAAGGGTGATTTGTATTTTATGAATAATTTAATAAAGAGATAAAGCAAGTGAATAAGAAATAGTGGTTGCTTAAATTAAATTTCCTCCAGATCTCAAACCAACCAAGTTCTTCCAAATTTTATCTCCATAAGTTCATCATTTTTAACTTAATTGGGATATTTATTAAGTATAAAATAACACATTTGTAAATTTTGCAAAGAATTATGTATACCTATCAAATCATACTTATACTTTTATTTTTCATTCTGAAGAATTCTGAAAGTTCATAAGTGTTACTACTAAAATTGTTCTCTACCAAAAAAGGGACAAATTAGACCAAAGTTTTTATGTTTTACCTACAAAAAGTATCTTAATATTGACTTACTCAAGTGACCTAATATAAAAATAACAAATATTTCAATATCACAAAAAATGTATTGAATTACTTAATTTTTTGATGACAAATTTAACACATTAAATCCAAGAGATACGACCAAACGACAGGCTGGAGCTGCGGTCGAGTCGTAAAATTTTCCTTTGCTAACAATACAATTTCGCAGAGGCGGTATATTTTTTACATACACTAGTTTCGGCGACAGTACGTCTAGTTCACTCCCCCGTGGTCCTTGATACTTAGGATACTCAAAATTCTATATAATCCAGCAATTGTCAGCTGTCATTAATTGACATCTTCACAGATCATAATTGACACTTTGCTATAAAAAACTGCTTTCTCCGTTTTTGTTGCTTGTATTTTTTTAAATTATTTACAGCAAAGAAATCTTTTTGTTTTTGCTGGTCATTCAAATACAGTGTAAAGTCTATATAACGACAGTCAAGGGTCTCTGCAATGTGCATATTTTGACGTTACAAAGAGTTGTCGAAAATGAAAATAAGAAAAATCTGTATTAGAAAAAGATAAAGTTTATTTCAGAGTTGTGTTAGTAGTTATGTACATAAAAAACAATCTTATTTGAATGCTATTGCGTTTGATCTGTTATTTCGGTCTGACGTATTTTGCTGTACCAGTAATTTTGTTGTATTTTTTACTTATTTTGGCGAATTATTGGGCCGATTCGACAGCGAATTGATGAAATACGGTCCCCATTTGGTGAAGAAAAAGTGCTCGTCCTTCAGGATAAACTACCGGCTCACACCTCCGCCGTGGCCACGGCCCAATTGGTAGAATTAGACTACGAATTGCGGCCCTATCCACCGTATTCTTCGGATTTGGCCTCGTGTGACTTCTTTTTGTTTTCCAATTTGAGATAGGTACTCGCCAGGCAGATATTTGTGTTAAATGCGGCTATCGTCGCCACGGAGGCCTACTGTGCAGATCCCCAGTAGAATTTTTCAGACGGGTTAAAGAAGTTGGAAAATCACTGGCTCAAGTGTGTATAAGAGTATCGGCACTTTCCCATTAAAAAAAATTGTAGGCTAAGTACTTTTAGGTTATTTTGGGTTAGTTTGATTGGTCCTTATTTGGTTAAAATAAAACTTCCTAATTCGTTGAGAAGAGGTGAAGATGGTATGTGGAATGTGTTTAATTTTTAAAAACTGTAGATTTATATACAAAAGTTATCCTACACTGGCCACTAGTGGTAACTGTGGTACCAAGATGCGAAGGGTGCGTAGACGATAAAATCGAGGCGCGGCAAAAAGTTGTCCTTTTCTGCGCGCAACCGTCGAAGCGTACGAACGTGTTCTTCTCAGAACAGTCCGATATCGTGGTCTAACGATAACGCAATTAACTGTTCTTTTCAGAACAAATTATTGTTTCATGACGATAACGTTTACAACTGTCCTTGTCAGGACACATCACTGTTTCATTACGACACCTACTAATCACCTACATACTTATCGGACAACCCTCGTATATGTATACAGGGCAAACGGTTTACCTTATTTTATTAAGTCGAATAAAAATATTAAGTATAAAAGAGGAGGAGGACAAATCCTATGCTCATTCGCTTAGTTGTAAAATTAGCATTGATCATCATTTCGGAGTTCCAAAGAAAGCTTAATTGAATAACTATTCGATTGCGGCGTAAGATGCACATTTTACAACTTCTCTATAATGTTATTTTTAATCCAAAACTCCTAGTTACTTAAGACAAAATTTTATGTTCCTCTCTGGCGGTAATTTTGATTTGCGTTCCTTAGAAAACTTATTCATGAAACTCCTATTCCTGTGCAAAGTATCCTACTTTGGAATACCTTACCAATTGATATCAGACAAGCTCAGTCTCTAAATCTATTTAAAAATCTTCTTTTTGATCATTTTTCTTCTGCCTCGTAATTAGCTACTACTTATATGTATTAATTGTGAGTCAATTAACCTTTGGCAGAGCTTTTACGAGTCTGTTTACACATATTATTATTTATATTTTTTCTTTGGATTTCATTTTAGTTATAGTTGCGTGTTATTTCGAGTTGACTAATAACTTATGTAACCTACTTACTTTTTGTTTGTTTAATTATCTATATTATGGTAACAAAGTATAAATAAATAAAATTTCCAATGTAAGTATAAGTAAAATATAAGTATTGAAGGAGGAACTTCTTCAAGGCCTAAACTAACAATAATAACAACGACATCATTAACGATAGAACTATTTTGGTATGAAGATGACGTACTTAATACTTTATGTCTACTTTGTTATAACACAAAACTTGT
The DNA here is from genome assembly GCF_905147105.1 of Pieris brassicae. Taxonomy (NCBI): domain Eukaryota; kingdom Metazoa; phylum Arthropoda; class Insecta; order Lepidoptera; family Pieridae; genus Pieris; species Pieris brassicae. Next base: position 631,417 of record NC_059673.1, on the reverse strand, counting down.
TCTAAGCCCTTGATTTGAGAACTGGCTGTAGATGTAAAATTTGAAGCATTTAATGTATGTCTTTTTTATTGATGTTCATAAGTGTACATTGTATTACCTATATGAATAAATGTCTTTTGATTTTGAGGTACTTTAGTTTTTAATGAAACCAATTTGTACTCAAGGCGAAGTGGATAGACATAACAATAGATATTCACGTAATGAACTTATATTAATTTCATGTAGAAAGTAAAAGTACAAAAAAAGTCCGATAACCTGATGGAATATTTTAATTTGTATGATTGTTTCGGGTTTGTCTTTATTATATTGAAAGAATACTAAATAAAAATATGAAGGCAAATACAGAAGACGACAAATTGATAAAATGTATTATTTATTTACAGAAATACATGCATTATCCTTACAGACTATGCTAATACGATAATTACAATACAATACAACACATAATATACTCAAAATTGCTGCTGTGAATACCCTCTGCGAACTTCTAATAAGTCGATAGTGTCGGAGACAGCATTCAGAAGCAACGTCTTTCATAACTTGGATCTGTGCAACAAACTGGTTCCTGTCCTTGGTTTCCCAAACAACCTTGGCCTTCCCCGTCGCACGTGATATGTGGTATAAAGAAACCGAGTTCTTGGTGTACACTTGGGTTGCACTCTATCCCCCCAATGTATCCCAAGTTCGATAGTGAGCAAGTCTAAGTCCTGACTTTCAGTACATAGTAGGCCAACTGTAAGTCCAGTTTCCAATTTATTGCACATTATTGTTGATGAAAAATCAATAGAAACACTTGTAAATTAAAGAGAGTTCGAACAAAATGTGGAATTATATATTGTATCGTTTACGCAATATTCATAACAATACTGATACACAAAAAGCTAAGTCTAGGCCAATGAATATATGGGAAACTTGTCTGTATACTTATAATAAGACAAATATTTTGAACCTCCTAGTTTGCATGAATAAGAAAGCGCATATGACAAAAACATATGAATAAATCTTTACAAAAGCCGTGATATAAATGCAAATGGTAAAACTCTATAAATCACTTTAAAGTTATTCGTAATGTTAATGCAACGTGCAAATTATGTCTTGAATCTTCGTCAGTTGTTTTCCTCAAGCGGGGAATTCAGTCAGATGAAATATATCGACGAGGATAATAAGACTAACTGTGACGTGTTGATTTAAAATATGATACGAAGCAGATTGCATAACAATGGAAGTTCTGTTTACACAAAAATACGCACAAAATTATTCAAGCAATTTTTTAGATTATATCCTGTTGTATAATATATAACAGGAATAAATAAATTACCTAGATAATTATATCTTTAATCTTCTAAAAACTACCTTTATATAGAACAATTTAAGACCTGACAATGTGAGTGTTCATGAGCACTTAAAATCAGAGTTGAGTTTTTGTAATAACGTAAAAAAGGGCGGCAAAATGTTTAAGTATAACGCGTGTGCATGGGACAGACTAAACAAAACTAGTAAACTGCCACTGCGCAGAGAACAGCAGAAAGAGACGCGCGTATCTTGCGATCGTTGGCTCTTTATCTAATTCATGTTAATTTTAGATTTGTTATGGTCTTAATATCAGTATTAATAGAAAAAATATATATATCGGTACAGATTCGATTTTTTTAGTTTAATTAAGTAAAAATTATAATCTTCGTACATCGGAGTAAGCAGTGAGTAGAAATGAGAATTTTAAAGGGCTGGGGTGGAGCGGCGGCGCTATCGGCTTTTCATCAGGCCCTCGTCGTGATTCTAAGTGAGTACACATATCATACTTCATAGTAGTATTCCTTAAAGCTCGGTTGTTGCAAAAACAGAGATTCTATTATAACAGTTATTTGATGAAATTTATTCTCGTACATCAAACATTTAATTTGGATATGTAGGATTATTTCTTTATGCTAATACTAGTTTAGGTATATTCAATATGTCATTGTTACACGAATGTCTCATATTTTTAATCTTAACAATTATTTTGTGTGAATGTATAACTATAATGTTTAGATTTTAAAAATAATATAATATAATTAAATATGAAATAAATACTATATTGGGTCGAAATTAATTTTTAATTAAAATAAAATGCAATTAGTAATGTTTTTAATCATTTTTACTTCGTATAAAAGAAAGCAATTAAAAACGAACAATTCTGACAAACGCAGACTTTGGTGAAGTTTATACTAAGGTTAGGCCAATAAACGTAAAACAAAACCGTCCTTTTAATAAATCAGAACCTGAAAACCGAGGTAAAAACAATATGGCAACGTTATTTACACTATAACAAAACGTGCATACGTAGAAAGAGGTTTGTCAACGCGGGAAAAATGCACTGACGGCTGACCCATTACTTCCTGTAATTTCATTCTTAACTTGAATTCAAGCAGTACGCGTGATCTTCATACAAACCGAGCTCAGAGCACGGTCAAGGCGGGAATGTGGAAATTATCCTGCAAACATTACTCCACTCCTGCGAGTTTAGTGTCACCGGTGTCAATATTGAACAACGTGTGGAGGTCAATGTATGATTTCAAGTAGTAGTCTGTCAAATTATCCGTAATTTTCAATTCACTTTTAAAACATTTGTGGCACTAAGAAGTTTTACGCTAAAATCATTATAAATTAACACAATAGAAAAATGTATATATTACATTTATTGTTCAGTTATAAAGAGAACCATATAATTTTCAGTAAACATACCTTCGGTATCGTTTGGCCTGGCACTAGGCTGGGTGTCTCTGCTGAGCGGGGAAGCGGCTGATGAAAGCGACAAGGGCGCTGTCTTCGCGGCCGTCACTACTTTTTTGGCGTGCTTTGTGGCCGTACCGATTAGCGCCAAGATTATCACATACGGAAGAAAGTATGCTGTCATGGCCGCTTCAGCATGTTTCGTGGTCTGTGCAATGTTTAAAAAAAAGAAATGCTTACTTTTATTTTTCTGGTGGCTGTCGACGGAAAACTACTTCCGTCGATTAGGCTTCAATCTGTAAGATTAGACAGTTTCCACAGATTTGAGTTTTAATTTCTCAAATTGCTTAGCGTTAACAGTTAACAATAAATTATTATTTAGTGTTCAGAAGTGCACTGCTACTGACATATCTACCGTTTCATTATTATGTTTTGAATTGGATTACCAAAAACAATAGAAATGATGTTGAGACTCTTCTCTGCCGGTAGTTGTGTTGGTCGCTAAAGCTGGTTTCGGTGTCAGCGAGTGACGGATGGATGATAGGCGGACGGCTTGCGGCAGGGCTCGGCGGCACCGTGGCTTGGACACTGGCCCCGTTGCTGGCTAGAGAGGTGAGCTTCTGTTAATGTTTTAGAGGCGTGCTTGCCATACAGTGTAGTCTATCATAAATAATTAATGGGATATGAATGCAGATGTGCAGCGAGGGTTGGTGTGGAGCAGCAGTGTCGGCACTGCCGCTGGCTCACAACGCAGGTATCCTGCTCATGTATCTCGCCGCCGATGCTAGGATACACCATAGGTATGTCAAAACATCTTCACGACATTCCGCATTCGGTTTGTTATATTTTTATGCTCATTAATACATTTTTCAATGTCATTTACAGTACCGTGATATGGTCGTGCCTCGGGGTATCGGTTTTTCATTTCTTCGTGTTTATGTTTATACCGGAGTCACCCTCGTTTCTTGCCGCTAAAGGAAAGAATGAAGTATGTTTTTAAAAGATGCATTTAATATTTTAATTAGAAACTTATATAATTTTCTTTTTCGTTATATTATGTATAAAAATTTACATCAGATACTTCTAAATTAAAAAATGTGTTAGACTTGACATAATAGTATTTGTCCAGGAAGCCCGAAGCTCTCTGGCGTGGCTACGAGGTCGATCGACTAATTCGCCGAAACTCGATGCTGAGCTTAAGACATTGCCACCCGCCGAGAAAGGAGACGAGTCTTCCCTCTCTCGGACCCTGGATTTGTGTACGTGCTATTGATTCAGAAGATCAATTTATTTCACTTGAATATAATTTACCTCAATATAAAACCGTCGCAGTTCGAGACCGTCAGAGGCGATGGGCGTTCGCTATCGGGTTCGTGGCGGTCATGGGCCAAGAAATGTGCGGAATACTGGCCATCACGCAGTACGCCGAGCGGCTGTTCATATTGACGCGGGACCGAGCCGCCGCGGTCTCGATAGCCTCGGCACCCGAAGGCCCAGTGCTGCTTGCGACGCCCGCCCGGCACGCCCTTATCCTCGGCGCCTTGCAAATCGTAGCGTCCGCCCTATCTCTTTACCTGGTGGAAAGGCTCGGCCGCAGGGTGAGTGTTGTTTGCCATAGACGACATTACTTCGTTGAAGAGACTCACTAATTTGTATTCGATCATTTCGCAGCCGCTTATCGTAGGGTGCGCTTGGGCGGTGGGCCTGTCGCTTGGCGGGGCAGCGGTGGCGGTCTGGGCGGGTAAAGCCGAGGTTGCCGCTCTAGCGGTTGCCTTGGCCGTGGCCATCGACGCCGCAGGCTTGCAGGCCGCACCCTACGCTCTGTTATCCGATATGTTCGCTTACGAGGTACTTGTGTAGTGGTTTAGTAGTCGACGTAGTGAGGACGGTTCTAGTTGGTAATTTTGTAATGTTCTGCGCAGTATCGTGGGTGCGCGACGATGTTGGCGATGGCTGGCGTGTGCCTGGGTAATTCGATCGACGTGATCATGTTTCCGGTGATAGTTGTGCACAGCGGAGTGGCTGCATCACTTCTGACGGCCGCCGCGATGACGCTGGCTTACGCCGTATTTGCCTCGATCGCCGTGCCCGAGACCAGGCTCAAGACGCCCGAGCAGATTTATGACGCGATCTGTCCGGCGGCAAGTCAGTGCCACAGTGTTAGAGTCAGCAATAAGTGGAAAAGTGGGACTAAAGGCGAAAAACATTCTGCTTGTACTAGTTTCTAAGTTATTAAGGGTTAGATTTGAAATATCGCAATTATAAAATAAATATTAATAGGTATGTATTCTATCTTAACAAACATAAGGTAAATTAGATAATGTGGACGCGTGCCAATTGTTTACTATGTAAATATAAATAAAATGTCTATAATGGATGTAAATGCGTATATGTATAACTTAATAAGTATATGTAAGGTGAACTCCGTTGCGAGTTCGTTAATTCGATATCGCTGAAGCAATATTTGCAGCCATCGTTGCCATGACAACGTCCCACTAATGTTCACCATAGTTAGATTGAGGTTGCTTTGTGTTTTCTTGTGCATTGCACTAACACTTGTGGCCGAACACAATTATTATAATCAGTGTAGAATTGTTGTGCGCTAGTGATTTTTGCTTTTTACTCTAGAGATCTACTATTCATTTAAACCTGTAAGACATCTAACATATTTGACGTTTAAAAATATTTTTCATAAGTAAATTTACATGAATTAGTGCTTACTTCAAATTATATATATTTAATGTGCATTCAAACACTTTTAAAGCGTTGTTGTGTTGAATTTCAATAAGCAAAGCTAAGCATTAGATTGGTAAAACGGCTGATAAAGGTGTGTAAGTACTTTTGTCTAGATATTTAGGTAAAACAATTATAACATTTAAACACACATATATTAACCTTTATTAAAACTGTACGGTTCCTGGGTCATCTTTAAATAATAGATAATTTGTGTTTTACTCTATAATAAACACTCGCGTACAACAATACAATATTAGCGAAATAATGAAATGTTAATTGCTATGTAATGAATAATTGTAATGTAGACAGTTGAAGAGAGCCTACAAATGGCTATACTCTCGTGGCGTAACTCTCATGATTTAGTTAATTGCTATGAAACGAATGAATACATAGTAACAGTTGAAGAGAGTGTAACTCCAACGATTTGGCAAATCGCCACATTTATAAAACTAAGAAAGCCTGAGGAAGAAAAATGTACAGCCGTGGCTCGTACATATATTCTTATTTTTCTCATTTAACTTTTTGGTCCCGTGTTAAAGGACGCTAGTTGGCCACTGTTAAAGCATTGGTATTTTAGGCATTTCTCCAAAATTGTACACCATGGGTCTAATGGAAAAACTGTCTTCATGGCTCGGAGGCCCAGCGGCGGGCAGGGAGATCACGATCCTGGTGCTAGGTTTGGACCACAGCGGGAAGACGTCCCTCCTTAACGCCTTGCGTCCACCTGACCGGAAAGTCACCTCGGAGCCAACGCTCGCTACCCGACAAGACAACTTCACGTGTAACAATTATTTTTCGTTTTTTAAGAATGTCACGCTTATCAAGTATAGTAACAAAAACGTTCATATCACTTACCCCGGGGGAACAAAGTCGTAAAGCACTAGTGTGCTACAGTATATACAGTACAGTATATATGTGTGTACAGTACTATACAGGACATTCAATACTTTTTGTCTTTGGTCACCGTGACCATGCACGCTGTAAAGCACGCGAAACGTCGGAAAAAATTAAATATATATCTGTATATACAGATAACACAACTTTCTCTACAGCTGTGATACTTTTGACATTCAACACCTTCTGTCTTCAGTCACTGTGACCACGCACGCTGTAAAGCACTTTAAAATTATGTAAATAATTATAAGTTTATCATAACAATACATAGCTTCAATCCGTTTAAAAAGTGTTTTCTGTTTTAATGTTTTATCATTATTCACTTCCTGCACTGATGTACTATAATTGTATTTTTTTCAGAATTTATGAAATACATTTTATTATATAAAAACACTAGCATTTCTTTATTCTGTAATTGTAATTCTATCAAAATCCGTAAAGTGTGATGTAATTCTACCAAATAATTATAAAAGTTATAGCGACAGTTTAAATATAAATAAAGTATGGTAATAATATATATATCTCTGTTTCATAATGGTCATAATATTTCCGCGTAAAGAGTGGTATATATATATATACGTACAAAAGAAAATATATTTTATTTGATATATTATGATTGTACATGTTATGTACTTAGTATCCTTGTTATGATAGAATTATCTTGTTTTTTTCCTGAAAAAAAAATAGATATTACCACTGTGTTCCCCAGGGCAAGCGATAAGTATGTAATTAAAGAAGAGAGTAAACCATTGTACTGTTTTAGTCTCTCTTCTACGAGCATATGTCTACGATTTTATTATAAGCTTACCTACTTACCATAGAAGCCGATCAAATTACATTTTAAATTATTCACTGAATCAAAAAACAACCAAGACATTATGTATTTATGACATGCCTGTACACTCGAATATGCTGTTTTCATACATCATGCAAAAGACTATATTTATAATTGATTCGTGATTGGACTGTATGTTTTCCAGTTGGCGGAATTTCTGTGGTGGCTGTGGAAGCGGGTGGGGCTCGGCGAGTGCGGGCACTTTGGGAGCGCCAGTACGCAGCGGCGAGCGGAGTTCTGTGGGTGGCGGATGCGGCTGACGCTCTGCGACTTGCGGTCGCCCGCGACGAGATGCAGCTCATGCTGGAGCACCCGGCTATGCGCGCCCGACGACTGCCGCTGCTGGTCTGTGCCAACAAGGCTGACCTGCCGCACGCCTTGCCACCCGCCCAGGTTGCCGCCGGTAAGCCCCGTTAGACATTGCCGTAACTGTAAACTTAACATCATAACGTTGCTTACGTTATCTGTATCCTTTTGCATAGACTCACAATTTATGCGAAACACAATAACAATCCCGTCCAAAATATCCTTCTAGAGGGTTTTGTGTTGGGTCTTGTTAAGATACAAGCCCAAAACAAATCAAAGTTCAAATTGCAAATCGTTGTTTTGCTTCATAATTATTCAAATCTCATATTAAGAAAACACTTTTTAAACTGATTGAAGCTATGTATTATTATTATAAACTTATGATTATTTACATAACGTCACCCGTCACCGTGACCACGCACGCTGTAAAGCACGCGAAACGTCGAGAAAAAAAATAAACTTAAAATGATATAAATAATTATAAGTTTAGAATAATAATAATATCCGTTTAAAAAGTGTTTTCTTAATGTGTAAAAGCTATGTTAACAAAAGACAATACTAAATCTCATCTTATTATGTGATACCGTGTTCGTCTTGCAGCGCTGGGTCTGGAACGCGTGACTGATAAGCCGTGGCACGTGTGCGCCACGAGCGCGGTGTCCGGCGCGGGCCTGACCGACGGCCTCGCCTGGCTGACCCGCCAACTCAGAGACCTCCACACCGACAACTGAAACATGCTGTCTTAGTCATCACTCTGAGAAAAAAGTCTCCTTTAAGCAATACATTGAGAAGTCATAATTTATTTTACTTAAAGTGAAAGGTTTTATATAATAAGGTGTATCTAAATAGTTTAAATAGTTTTCTAGTCTGTTCTATTATATTCGTCATTGTTATTAGATTTTTAGCTTATTCCAAAATGTACCATTAAAATAATGTCTTAATTTAATAAACGAGCAACCTTAAAACGACCTTAATTAGTTTATTTAACCGTATTTTTGTAGTGTTGTTGGTGTACATACAAAAAATTAGTTCTTTTTATCTATACGAAAAATAATCTGGTTATATGGTAGGCAATTATAAAAATATTTTTTTTATCTACATACCTAGGTATATAGTAAACATACATTATATACGCGCAAGGAGGCCTTTTCATCGTATTCCAACCTTTTTTATCTTTTGTATTTTAATATGTTTTTTAAGTTTTTAATTCTTTATTTGTGATACTATCAGGCCAGTAACTTGTTTCACTGAATTTGTTTGGAGCGGAAGGGTTAGAACGGCGATATTTGTTGAAGATGATTTATATGAGATGTTTAATTAAATTATATATGTAATCATTTTTTGGTTGTATTGAATGAAGCAGAATGTCCCATTTGTAGCAATGACAAGGCCCGAGTCAAAATAAAGACAATAGTGTAGATTTTTTTTAACATTAAACATTCAATTTCAACTACCATTAAATTGATAATATATGATATACATATAATTAAAGCCTAATTTAGGTAGCTATATTTATATAAAAACCTAAATTGTTTAATGACTGTACAAATATGAAGAATCTTTACTTCTATACTGACCATCGCATGGTCATGGTGGTAAAGTAAAATTAGATAAAACAAGACCTTTTAAAGCTAATGCAAGAGAATATAAACACCCTAACGGTATACCAGTGAAATAAAGGCACATTTAATCTAACTAAATTCGGAAGAATTGTCAGTACAGAAAAAGTACAGCAGAGCCTTAGTCATAACTTTTAGTTCAAATAAAGTGATTCCAAATAGAACGTTGCATTCGATGTCAAACGGCACATTTTCACTCCTGAGGCAATGACAGAAATTAATAAAATTTGAGGATATAACACAATTGATTAGAGAAGAAATATTATGGCTTAGTGAACATATTAAAATACCTTTAAGGAACAACAGGCCAAAAGTAAGATTAGACACATTCGATACATCGAATGTATCGTACATAACAACAACGGGTTGTATAAAGAAAGCCTTAAAAGTACTAAAAACTAATATTAATTGGCTCGCAAATATAAAATAACCAAACGGCCGGATATTGTCTCGATGGCGACATACTTCTATAAACACCGTACAAAATAGTTTCCGAGAAACGATGCAAGAAGAAGGAAAAGGTACCTGATATATTACCAAGGAAGCAAGAGATGGCTATGGTCACTCTGATGTAGCACAAAGCACCAGGTCCACAGAACGTCACCAGCGAGGTTTTAATAAGCCTAAAGGAAATATTAGTACCTACTCTCGCCTTTATTTTTAATAGACACTGTTTAGTTTTACTCGGGTTATGTTATATTTGAGACGCATTTTTATTTTGATTTATACCTTTATGTTAATAAATTAATTATATTTGTTAATAGTTACGTCCACAATTTATAATTTTATAGTGTGTGTGTGTTTGTGAACTATTGTGTTTTAGTGAGACAAGTTATTGTAATGTAATTTTTTTTTTTTAAATTAGTATCAGTTTAACCTCTCTTATTATTCCTAAACTAATTCAATATCTCTAAATCCTTACGCCTGACAATTGTGTGCCTTTCTTGGTAAGATTACATGGTGACGAGGTATGTACTCAGGACTTATTATTTTAATAAAATATTGTGTACCGACGGCCACCCAACCGTTTTTTTGTGGTACTCTCTATAACAAATATTTAAAAGTATTCGCAAAAATTATCCTACATAGACTTAGTAAAATTTTAGATTGTGACTACCAACCTATAGAACAGTGTTTCCGGAGCGGATATTTGACAAAATTTTTGAAGTTAGTTTCCTAGAAAATCCAAAAAAAAAACAACTAATATAATCTCCCAATTTACTTATGCTTTGTTAATTATTAGGTTAGCCCTGCGAAGGAATAACCAATAAATATATAAAAATAATCAGGATTCAAATTGAAAAAAAGTAGAAGTAAATTTAGGTGGGATTATATATATTGGACGAGGAGTGAGACAGCGAGACGCTGTCTCCAAAGCTATTTTCGGCGGTTCTGAAGGTATTCAGAAAGTTAAGTTGGGATAAATACGGACTAATAATAAACGGCGAAAGATTGACCCATTTAAGTATTGAAGACGACCTGATTTTATTTTCACTATGAATGGAGAGCATGGTTACAGAATTTGACTCATAAAGCAGGATTTTCCGTCGTAGAATGAATGCTGAAAAATCGTTTACGCCGCTGCTGCAGCGATAAAGCAATTAATTGTGTTTAAAAGAACATATTAATAATACGATTATTATATTATTTTTAGATTACATTACTCGATATGTATACATAAACTTAATTTAAGATATAAAACAGGAAATAAAAGTCATGGTTTGGACAACCACCGTATTCAAAATAATTATATTTGTGATCTTAACTAAATATCTTTTTCTTTTCTTGACTTTGCTTGGTAAGCATTGAAACTGGTTATTCTCTAAGTCTACCTCGGAATATGGCTGGTGTCGTCGTGGGGTTTTAGTGGGTTTGCACAGCAGCGAGTCATATACATATGTCCTTTCACCACGAGGCAGCCGTGCTGCGGGTCGTAACGCATTTCTCCAGGAAAAAAAGGCCGTTCTCTTCCTTGTTCTTGACAACTACCGCTGATAGCTTTTTTTATAATAAGCATCTGCAAATAGTGAGTTGTGTGTGAGATTCCATTTGTATTGGCACAATAATATTGTGTAGTAATTTAACTACAGTAAAGTTTAATTTCTAATATGTTTAATTAATTTGATTAGGATAATTGTATATTAGTTTTATTTGTAATAAATCTATACAGTTGTATTTCTATGTAAAAGTCTTTAAGACTTAGATTTCACAATATGAGCTAAATATTATTTAAACTTGATATTCTCGGCTTAAATTGAGTACAGTGAATAAAACATACTGAAGAAACCAATATTTCCTAATACTAAAATGCTGCTGCTGTAGTCAGCAGCTGTAACTATTTAGATATTACTTCGGAATTTATAAAATAAACTAATATGTAATTTTTAAATGAAGCAGAAAAGTGGAGCAAAAATTACTATACTGGTGCCTAAGGTACAGCAATGAAAGAGGGAGACAACTTAGACGGTGGTTAGACCAAATTAAAGGAACAGCATGTACAAACAGCAAGTGCAGACAGGAATGTCGGGATTTGGAAGAGACCTTTGCCAAAATAGGGCACACAGATGCCTAAAAGTAGATTGAAAAAGAAACGTGTTTAAATGTAAAAGTATCTGAACTAAAAGGGATATTATTATTCTTAATGCAAGAAAGAAGATGTTATATTCCATCAATGGAAACTCAATCGATGTTGACTATTTAGAAATGATGTGGATATGTAAAAACTATGTAATCCATATACTTACCGCGTTAGTTAATGCTACACCCTCCCTCGCGAGGGGGGTGTTTTTCCCTGTTCGGGGCGTATGCCCCCTTCAGGTGGTGTGTCGATTCACGCCCTGCTGATACAGGGCGGTACGGGGGCGATCATACAGCCCTTGATGAGGGCTGCGGCACGCGGGGAGACGCGTTCTCTACCCGTTGCGCGCAGCCAATGGGGTCATGTTCGGTCGTGATGAGGGGGCCAAGGAGTAATCTCGACTTGGCCCTGGTGTCGTGATCGGTGATGGTATCGGGCAGCTTGCGCGGCTCGCGATCCAGCTCCGCCGGGTGAGATCCCCGGTAACCCCGGGGGAGGCCCAGCGAGGCGACCAGCGGTCGAAGCCGCGGTAGCTGCCCTGGTGTCGTCGGGACCCGCGGAGAAGAGCTCACGCGGATACTTATATTGGTCGGGCGGCCTGGAGTGCCACGGCGCGATGTTTTGGAGGTGATGATGTTGAGAGGCGTCCACTCGTTCAAACATCCTCATCGCGAGCCGTGCGACGAACTCGTCGATGGACTCCATCCGCAAGTCTCGCGCTATGGTGGCGTTCCTCACGTAGCGTAGTGCCTTTACTGCGCGCCGTAAGACGGTGTTTTGTACGGTGCGCAGTCTTCGGCGGTTGGTCTCCTTGGCGTAGGAGAACCACGCCAGTGCCGCGTACGCGTGAGGTGAGGGCCATATACTTACGTTTCAGCAAGCATTTATTTTTGATCCAACATACCTAGTATGATTATCATTAATATACATTAATACATTTATTAATATTAAGATTAATAGATCTTTTTGTATTTTTTTTACTTTGCAATTAGAAAACCTAAACATAAATACGTCATCGTTCTGAATTTATCTTTTGACAATTTGCCAACTCACAAACATTAATTCTTTTTCAGACACTGCTTATTCCTATATTTTTTACTATGATAGTTTGTAGTACTATTATTATTGTTACGTATGCATACAGTAATTTTTAAGTGAAAAATATTAATAGGATTATTCCGTTTAGTTTAAATCTAGATTTTGAATTAAATTAATAGAATTTGTTTGGATATTTTGATAGTTAGTCCATAGAGTTTGTGATATCTTAAATACGTCGCTAAGATGAATAGCTTTCTTTAAAAAAATATGTTTATTATGGAGTATAAGATAAAGATAGTTATCACTTATTCCACGCCATTAAATTTGTATCGGTAGACATCCCTACACATCGGCAAAGAAGGGTGTAGGCCGAGAGAAAAAGCCGGCGTAAAAAGCTCTCGGTAAACTTCTAAAATACCCAATTAAAATTATATTAGCAGAATCAGAAGTAATGATTTTACGTTGTATATGTGTATATGTATAAATGTAAGTAGTTAGTGCACTAGAATTATCGACAATTTCTTCTGGGCGTTTGTTATTCTGCAACGAGAAATGTTGTAATTTCTACAGACATTTAAAATTAACTGCTGTCTTCATTAAATATAGTTGTTTTCATTTTTTTCCCGCTTTTCCGAGTTTGTTGGTGTCACAGTTGGTTGGCAGCGATTCTTGTGATGATGATTCATACTTAAGAATTACACAAATTTTAGCAAACTACGAATGTGTTGATTCAAATTTTTTTGTCATTTTGATACATACGTATTCGATATTGTTGTTGATATTTAACGAAATCAATAATTTCCACAACAATTTTTTCCATGTTCGCTGAGTCCGCCACTAGCTTCTATTACGAAAACTCGGAACTAGGATCATTGGATCCGCTTAACTTTAATAAGGTATCCAGAGACAACTCCGATTCTAACAAAATTAATTATGAGAGGATGCATTCCTGATTGAAACTAAAATATTGTTGTTTCTTTTTAATGTTAATTTATCAGTAGGTAAATGTGAAATAAAATTTTCAGCTCTATCAGGGACTGACTAACTTAAAAATTAAAGACTTCAATGTGACATAATTCGGTCAATATAATAGTATGTTACGTGTAGGATATTCTAAACCCACATTCCACGATTATTCTTAACGGATGTTATACACTCACTAATTACATATTACCTTTTTATGTAATAAACGGGGAAGTCTAATGTATCAATGGGAAGTCTGATTAATTTCGAACTGTTAGCGAGAATAATATCGTCATAATTTTTTTAAGTCTCTCTCTCTAAATCTATCTAAGTCTAAGAACTCTAAATTAAGTCACTCATATAACATGTTTAAGGTACCTTCGAAAGGATCAAATGTAAATAGGTGTGTCATAGAAACACTTTCTTACTAATTTTGCGCTAATAAAAGATTGATACGGTGGATATATTGGCGGACGAATTTGGATGTAATATAATTGTCGTTGGGGGTGGGAAGTTGGGGTTGGTGTTGCTGGGAATCGCTGATGGAGTGAGGATGCAGGGCAAAAGGCGAATATTCTGCGCCTTAAAACAGAATCCACTCACTAGGGAGGTAACCCGTATAAAACCGAGCTTGTCTGGATGCTCTAAAGTGGCAGCCCCACTATCAGACTAGGGCACAGTGGGTTAATCTCCTGCTTGCCTGAAAAACCAACGATTCAAGAAATCGAAACAGTGAGAAACCGGACCGATCTTTTAAGACCGAACGCGATGGAGACTCACTGTGGACGCCCTCTGCCCCACCTAGGGGTTATAGGACATTAAGTCAAAGTAAGTCATAATTGTCGTTGCGTTTGATTATTAGTTTTTATTTTTGTTTTAGTGAATTCTTTCGGAAAATCCTCGAGTTCATTCATCCATCAACAGGTAATTGTAGGAAGAGTCAGCGTCTTAACTAAAATCATTTGAAGATTCAGAATACTTATTTCTATTTTGTTGTTAGTGTCATAGTAGTCATAATAATATTCGCCAGGTATTTCACATTTATTGACATTAACGCTAAGAGTTTTAAAATTATTTCTTGGATTTGAACCATAACCAGTATTGTCCAGTAGACACTCTAAGTAAATCTTTAATAATGACTGACTCGACTCATTGAAGTAGCGCTGCGCTTTGATTGTAAATATATATAAATAGAAGAAGTTAGAAGTTATACTTTTTTGGCGTAACAAGATAAAAATCTTTTTAAATTTTTTATCTACGACACTAATAATAGAAAAAAGTATTTAATACATTGAAAGTTATATTATAATGCATTATCTAGTTAATATAGGATATACATTTCAGGGTGTCGGTTTTTTGTGATGGTGTGCACGCAAATCCTAAAAATTTACTCTCATCATTTTTCCCTAACGCGCCAAGAGAAGTATAACATCAATAACTATTAGGATTATAATTAAATATAGTTTTCCTTTATTCTGAATTGATTTTGAATATGTTGGTATAAATTAAGTCGGAAATGTTCTTCTAACGTGTATTTTTTTTCTAGTCTTTAATTATGCTTATGTAATATGTAACTAGACGTGTCTGATCATCCACATACCGAACAAATTTTCGGCGGTCATTCAAATTTTGTATGTATTATTGTAGATTTAGGTAGGACATCAAACTCAAACTCAGAATAACTTTATTCATATAGATTCATAGATAACCAAGTTCACTTATGAACGTCAACAGACAAGATGGTAAAGTGATTCTAAATTTACATTTACTACTAGTTCGCAAGTCAATGGCGTAGAGCGGGCAAGGAGAACTGGCAAAACATGGAGAGTGCCACTCCTTTTAATCGCCAAATTTTGAGTCATACAAATTATTTTTAAGGCAAAGCCGGCATAAATATTAGAACTGGAGCAAGATCATCGTTCCCTTGCTGCATATATAACGTATTTAATTCTTTCTGAACAAATTATTTTCATTGTTACCTGCCTCAAGCACCTTATGCAAAATCCGAGTGGCTCTGAACAACGATTGACATTTATCGTGGCATTCCAGCGGGTGTTAAAGAACCTTGTGGCATTAAAGAATGTCATTTATAAACTAAATAAATATTGTAATGATCCAAATCTATTTATTGATTTATTCTTAGGCAATTCGTTTAGGATTTCCGCCATTAAGTTGTGGCAATAGGCTGGCTGACTTCATACGATTTGCTACCTCCTTACGATCTCTTAAAACAATTCTACACAAACATTTCTTAACCATATCAATCCTGCTCAATCAAACTTTTAGTTTATTTTTTATATTATTGTACATTAAAGTTCTATATTTTTGAAGTTTTACTTCTTCTGGCGCGTTGCGGAAAAATTATGAGAGAAAATGTTTACGATGCGCGCGCGCACAAAAAACCGACACCTTGAAGTTAGTCAACATTTTAAAATAACATTCTTCCATTTCTTTAATTATGTAGAAATAATCTTTTTGTGGTTTTCTAATAAACTTTATTAACTAGATAATGCGTTTCAATGTATTAAATACCTTTTTTCAATTGTTAGACGTTTTTTCTACAAAAAGTTTATCTTGTTACGCCAAAGAAGTATAACTTCTAACGCGTGTTAAGTACACATATGGCTAGGGTTGCCTCTATTACAATTATTTATGTTTTATGTCATTTAATTTTCTATAAAGATAAATATATAAATAATCTATCTAAACTCTTAATTTAAATGCATATGTCAGGAGGACTTTTGATATCAAACGCCCTCCGTACAAAAAACAACACAGCAGTTGATTTTGTGTAAATTAGTTGAGCATTTCTACTACAAACACCGATGACTTGTTGTTTTTCGGGGTTTCAGTTCAGATACCCGATTAATTAAGAAAATGGGAAGGCACGCGGTGATATCTGAGTTTTGCAATCCGCTGTGGTCTTGATATAACTTTAGTTTACATATATGTTTGCCTATTTGACTTATTATTAATTATGCCTAGTCTATAATTAACTGTCGAACTTAAGATACAGTGCTTATTGCAGTGCTAACTAATTCCATTTATTTGGATCACACGTTTACATTGTATTACACCAAAACGTACACTAGTGGCAGGAGATCGCAGTGAGTAATATCCATTGCATATACAAATATCGCGCTGGTTCGAAATTTTGTCATTTCATTATTGACCTAGTTTAATAATTGTATTATGTCATATTTGCCTATAAGGCCTGCTAATATAATACTAATTTTTAATTTGCCGTGTCATATTAATAATTGTATATTGTGGATCATTTACCAATTTATCAGTGTGCCGAGCGTTGGCAAGAATGCTATACAGCTTAGTGAGTGTTTTGTGCGTAAACTGTTCATCATTGTGTAATTATAATTTGATTTTAAGGCAAAGTATAGCTTAATCTCTGCCTGGTCCTATGATAATAATAATTTATATTGTTCCTTATCCCTACGACTGACAATTGAGTGCCTGTTTTCATTATTAATACTAGTCGGATGGCTCTTAAATTGAACAAATGTAACTGCAATAAAAAGTATTATAAAATAAAGAACTTTCTAATTGTAAGAGAATTAGATAAAACCTAACCGTTAAAGCTAAATTAGTAAGTCTTGACAAAAATGGTGACATCGCTCTTCTTATTCATATAAATATTCTGTGCAACTCAGAAGAATGAGAAATTATTTAATTTCGATCTGTATTTAACTTTGGCCATGCGCTATAAATCCCTATTGACGCTGGCCATTTACTCAGGATACTAAGAGTGTATAATATACAGTATTTAATTATCATAGGATGGGGGTTGGATGGAAGGATGGATCCGACAAACCTCCAGAGAGCTAGAGTGTCGTTCGCGTCGCTGTCAGTATCCCTAGTATTCATGTGTTTTTATAAGCATTCAAAGGCACTGCTCATCCATACCTAATCATGTCGAATACAATTCTTTATGTCATTGCAATTCACAGCATTTACATTTACAGTACAACTATAATAAGAATCATTCAGGTTCGAAGACACAAATTAGAAAATAAAAACCATTAAGAAAAACACTTTTTGAACGGATTAAAGCTATGTATTATTATTAAAACTTATAGTTATTTACATAATTCTAAATTATATTTTATGTGACCTAGTGTCCCATATGCTTTGCGTGTAATTAAAATATCCATAGATATTTTAATATATATATTAATATTTTAATATCCATAGATATTTTAATTACCCGTTGTACCTCAATGTGTGTGGCCTGTCTTACATAGGGAAAATTAAACGCAATATGTCCAGCATACTCAAAGAGCAAATTGCAGACATAAGACATAGACGACACACAAAATCAGCAGTCTGTGAACACACACTAGATAGGCCTAATTATTACATACGCTTTTACCAACCGAAAGTACTTGCGAAAGAAAAAAGATTCTTGCCAAGATTGGTACGCGAAGCCATTGAAATAAAAAAAAACACCCCAATTTCAATAGAGAAGACGGCCTAAAATTATCAAACACCTGGAGTTCAATAATATCCAAATTAAAACCCGAAGACAAACAATCCGCGAAAACAGAGGACACCGTGAGCCATTTTCGCAAAAACCCGTCATCTTTTAGTCGATACCAACTTTGGGGCCATAAATACAGATAAAAAAAACTTAATAAACCACCTTTCGTCTTCAGTCAAAATTTAGAATTACGTAAATAACTATAAGTTTTAATAATAATACATAGCTTTAATCCGTTCAAAAAGTGTTTTTCTTAATGTGTAAACGCTATTTTAACAAAAGACAAATACTAAATAAAAACCAATAAAATATTAAGGGATGTATTGTCTTCAGGCTATCGGCCGTTGGACCTGTCGGTCTCAATCCTTCGTCCTCCCTATTCAGCGTTCAGTAAGTGATACCGCGTGACGCTGAACGCTCGTCCCGGGAGTGCTGGTGTTGCTGACGAGTTACGGCGCGAAATTTGTATTCAAAGTGTTGAGATTGTGTTGAATTATCTTCAGGTAGACTTTTTTTTATTATTTCAACATTAATTCTTGAAATTCATTTTCTTCAGTCTTATTTTTCAGTGGAGAGGAAACGATCGATTGAACTAACAAGACCAGAATGAAATTTCTGATTCTATACAGAAATAAACGTACGTCCTGGATTTCATGTTGATTCTGATATGCTTGATAGTATTCTAGGGCCAGTTACCCCACTGCTCTATCAATGCTGTGAGAACAGCAGTTTTTACAGAACCGCTTCATCGATGTGCGTTTATATTTAAACCATGAAATCGGTGAAAACGAATCTCGAAATCACATCTTTTATTACAGCTATACCCAAACCAAATCCACTTCCAAATGACCTAGAAACTTTGAAACCTAGACGAATAATACATATAAATTCGGTCTGGCATCAAACATACGATTCTCAACAATAGCTGGTTGTATTTATGTCTATCACTACATCAGTCAAGTAATATTACAATTTAGGACCATCCATACGTTGTAACTTCAACCGTTTAAAATATGTTGTAAATTCGTTTAATTCCGTTTCACAAAGTTATTATACCACTAATAGTACATGTACAATAAGCTTTCCAATTAATCTATTTCATTTTTATTTTCTATTACGGAATTAATTACATATTTAGAAATTTCTGCGAGATAATTATTTTGACGACACATATTCATATATTTTTATGTTTGTTTGTTTTACCTGATATTTATAAGGTTGAAAATATCTCGTCATAATATCGTATAACTAAATCAACTACAATCTAAAAACACTTGGAAATCAATTCAAATTGACGTCAAAGTCGATATAAAATTCATTATAAAATGCAGGAATGTTAGGAGATCGATTTAGGTATTCACGAAAGTTAATGTACGCTATAAAACTGTATAATATCGTGTCGTAAACATCCCGTTTGGACTTTAATGTCCTTGTTTGTCCCAATATGGGGACAAAAGATGCCCCAAAATTGTATGCCCAAGAACAAGTATTAAGTCACCGCGCTGCGTTTCATTCTATCCATCACGGTTCAAAGCCAATGTTATTAAGAGGTTTTTTTAATATCCACCTCGTAAATACAAAAATGATTATAGATATTTTTATATCGGACCCAAACTTGTAACGAGAGTTGTAACGGAGAGAAGTAAACAAATTTGTATCTATTCACTATTCATTACATCTCTAACTCAATTAATGAACAGGAGATTGGTATATAGAATCATAGTCGAAACTTGGGAAAACTTTCATACTCTTGATCAGTTAGTTACGGACTATCAAGTATTTCATTCGTTCATGGTCCCCCTCACCTTGAGGCCTCCTTCTTATTCACGGAATGATACTATTCAACGCATTACTACTACCAAACATTTACATAATGGATTTACTATGGTTATTAATTTAGAGTTTATTGCCAGTTCTTATATTCCGTTCTATACCCTTGATTTGAGAACTGGCAGTAAATGTAAAATTATAATAATTTCATATACATTTCCTTTTTTGTCGTTAATAAGTGTACATTGTGTACCTTGTTTTAGAAAAGATTTGTCTAGAAAATTTAAAATTAATCTGGAGGAACCTGAGAGGAGAGGAACGATTGCGTAAATTTTGAACTAACATTATATTGAATATTATTTTAGCATTGTCCTTTTTAACATTATCATTTTAAGGTACAATTAAATTGCAAGTTCCGTGAGGACCGCATCATATGTTAGGCAACAGGTTACTTCAGTGGGGCATCGACCTCTCGGTACCTAATCGGGGAGTGGATCCGCCCTTCTTCCAATATAAGATAGCGGAACAAGACAGTATGAAATACCTGCACAAATTGTGATAAGTTGAATATCGACTTCTAATCCAACTATATGATAGTTTCCGAAAATGTATTTCATTACATATCTACTTACTGTGTTAGCGATTTTCAAGTAATTTCTTTCTAAGAACTATCATTCTTCATTCAGTTTCTTATGTGAGCAATACAGTACATAAGAAAGGTACCGAAAAACTTTTTTAAATTGTACAAATTAAAAAAAAAAACCCTGATCGCCAGTCAAAAATCAAAGCGTCAATAATAAAAGGTATTAATTTCAAAACTTATCAATGTATGTCGTGATCCTATAAAGCTTATATAATATATTTTGTATTATATGCTGAACTATTTTCATACAGTTTTCATGGCTTTTTAATCTTGATACTTCAATAAAATTCAAGTGATTTATGTAATTGCTGACCTCTAAATATGAAGGTTATTTTAAGTTAAGAATATGTATTACAAAATCGCTCTAAGCTACAAGGCCTAGTTAGCTCGCTATTTAAATTATATGCCTTTATCACGTAACAACGTAACGCAAAGTTAATGTATAAGCGTTATTTGTATATATCGAAAATAAAAATCTGAATTTTAATACGCTTACAACAATAAAACATTATCTTTTTCAAACATTTATAAAGGTTTGTTTGACACAGAAATGTTCAAATAATCATATAATAATTTGTCTTAGCACATTAACATTAATGATGCATAAATCTTCGTTTCGCTGTACTATAAGTTCGTTCTTTGCGAATGCGGAACAAAATCTTCAACAGAATATGAATTTCTTAGTTCATCACATCTATTTGACACGCATCAAGTGAATAAAAATGTACTTAATTTTATCGCTCTCCGCCCACAACCAAGGTTGTGTTGACATTGCTCGATCGAGGTAATATGGTCGGATTATCAAGATCTGCTGCTGACAGCACAACTTTAGGATAAGCGCAGTTTCAACTAGTAGATGTCCTCTTGATAACTGTCCAAAGAGGACGGTAAATAATTATAAGACTGTTGATAATTAAATCATAATTGTGATAACCTTAGGTCCTTACATATGTAATTGGCGTTTTGCATGGACCAAAAAGTAGATTTTTTAAATATAATATATATTTTTTTCGTTTAGACTGGGTTATGAGAGTTGAATTTTTAACCTTTCAAGAAGTTATCCAAATTTCGAAAGAAATGTCAATCTGTTGGAGCAAGGTTCGGGGAGTACGGTGGATGTCTTAGACATTCCAATTGAAGCTCCTCTAATTTGGTAGCAGTCTGTTGTGCGCGAGCGTTGTCCCTAGAGAGATTGGACAGCCTTGGTCTTTTAGCAGCTAGCTTTTCCATCATGGTTTGCAGTTGCTGACAAAAGACATCTGCCGTAATCGTCTGGCCAGATTTTAGATAGTTATAGTGAACGACCCCGGCAATAGTCCACCAAACGCTCACAAGTTAAAATGGGAAAATGAAATAAGTCATGGTTTTCGAAATACAAAGGAGCTAGCATTTGTTTTTCCAAAATTGAATTTGGAATTCCTAACCAAAGAGGAGATATTTGAGGTCAAGGTGGCCAGTACGACAAAATGCCAATTTCATGTGTAAGAACCTAATATAATGATTAATTCAATTAATCTCCAATAAGATACTAAGCAGTACATGATATTAAAATAATTAGGAACACCGGTCCCGTCTACAAGGCGCCTATTTTAGTCTTCGACTAGCGTATGCTCGTAGAAACAAAAGACGTTTCAATAAATATGACCAGAATAACTTCTTAAATATAATGTTTTAAAAGAGCAATCTACGCTTATCCCACAGGATATATAGGATATCACAGTTCGCTCTGAGATCCATACACTTTAATTGAATTTCAAATGTAATTTCTTACGTGGGATGATATTTACGTATTTCGTAATTCTGTCACTGCGTCCTCTGTCCTCACACGCAACTCCAAACTTATTTATACGAGTTATTTATAAACCCTTTGAGATTCTATTTTAAAACATTTTATACGTATTATTATGCCAAATGTAACGGCTATATATATTTATACAATAAACTTAGAGATGTCGTTTTAGGAAAACAGTCTCTGGAATAATAAATAATAAAAAGATTGAGTATTATGCACAATTCCACAGACGTTAAAACAAATACTTTTGTAAACAAAAATAGATTCCCTAATAACAGTCTTAAAATAAAATAAAGCAAAATTGACCACAGACTAGTAAACTGATTTGATAGTTTCATTAATAGTATTGGAAACAATTGTTTTCATTGTTAACCAACTATAGGTAAAAGGAGGTATTGTGATCAGATTTAAATTTCAATTACCTAATATAATTACGTAGAAAATAATAATACATATTTATTATTTACTTTCCAATAAGTTATAAAAGTGGAGTATGCGCCTGTACGAGTTATGTTGGCAACGGCATTGCTCTCTGCTCAGTTGCTCGACGTCTCGAAGAGTAAATACAAATAAATTGAAATCCGATACTCTTTATTGACTGTTCGAGGTGGAGAGCAGCTTGCACTGTCCCTCTACTGCACATCACTATATTAATCAGAAACTATTTCTTATATTTGCAAGTCTGATGTTTCCTTGTTTGATACACATAAGCCTAGAATCGTCCTGATTAAGGTGAAATAGAAATATAAAATCATATCTTACCAATCGCTACACAAACATGTATGGAAACAACATTATTATTATTATTGTTAAAATGATACACACGATACTCGCGGCTGACAGCTGGCCACACCCTGGACTGGTGCAGAAACGGGTGATTTATATAAAATTCGATATTCCTTAATAATGAAAATAGCTTCAGACTGAGCGTCTGAAATAAAGGCATTGAAATTCCACGAACAATGAACATTGCGATTTCATCTCGCAGCGGCTGAACGAACTCACAAGAATTCCCTTTCTTTCGCGTCGCTTCATTAGCAATCTCTTCATGTGCTAAACTGACTATTGACATTTGTCTATGGTGTAGTCTGCAATGCATGTCATGTACGTCTATTAAACATAGTAATTGACCGATACAATTATACGGTTTGTTAAAGTCAAATCATTTAATTCAATTAGGACTATCAAATCCCCTTTAAAAGTCTTAATTAAAAGTTTTAAATATTTAAAAAAATGACTCTAGTTTCCCCTTATAAAACGTAGTTTCATACGGAGAAGACTAGAAAAGAAACTCCAAACTTAATCTGTTAAAATAGTTATTAAAATATTTATATACATTGATTTGATAATTATATATAATAAAGTACTATATTCTATACTAAAATAAAATAGCCACATGGTTAGTAAGGTTCCTGGGGCATCGGGGTGCTTTAAATAATAGAGGTTTCTTGGTTTACACTATATTAACCACTCACGTATAACAATAGAATATGAGCGAAATAATGACGTGCTAATTGCTATTTATCGAATGAATGCAATTTTAACAGTCAAAGATAGTACGTCTGGCTAAGCTCTCGGGGTTTAACTCCGTAGATTACAAAATCGTCACGCCTATAAGTGATCAAAGAGTACAGCCATGGCACGTAGATACATAGGAAATCGTCACGATTGTAAAAGAGCAAAATGTACGAAACTTGGCACGTACATAGCGATCATCACGCTTATAAAACTAAGAAAGCTTGTGTGAGCAAAATGTACACCCTTGGCTCGTACAGTGTTATAAAAAACAATGCAGCAGATAACTATATAATGTAGATAAATGGTAATCATATATTTACAAATATTGCAACTATAGATTTTAATATACATTCCCAATAAGTTGTTTCTAATAAGAAATTGTATGTATCGTAGCAAAAATATTTAGTTATGAATTTGAAGTAACAGTTAGTAACTCCGTCGTCCTTCGCCGTAAATAAATTACATAATATTTCAAAAGCAAAATATATCTAGACACGGATCAGAAGGGTTGAAAACGTTACACAACTTGAAACAATCAGTTCAAACGTTTGTAAGCGCGGTAATGGAAATTTTAACAATTGTAAAGCAACTTCAGTAATAAGTCTCTCTATTCGATAATTATAAAATATTTGTACAATATCAGTAGCGATATACATCTGAAAGTTTATAAAGCGCGTATCGTCGGCTGCAACTGTGAAATCAATTTACTTTCAATCAGAGTAAGCCAACTGATGGTAATAGCCTGTGATGGGGGGTAGGGTGTTGGGGTGTTGCGGGTTTCGAAGGGGGTTTTTGCGTGCGGAAAAGGATTTAGTGTGATGTGATTGTATCCAGCTCGTACTTATTGTTATTATTCACTTACTGAGGTTCGCGATTAACAATATTGTGAATTATCGTTGATATCAGTTTAATAATAAACTTAATAGTTGCTGTAAATTGTTTTTAATTTACTCCTAATAATCCTCAGCCTAATCTAGGTCTTGTTGTCTCGGGTTTGGATATTTTAATAACTGAAATGTGAGCGTATTCTGCATATATTGTCAGCAATGACATAGACGTGAGTCGTGACACACTCGGGAAATCCTGTTCTCATGTCCGTCTCACTTTGCAGGCCAAGCTTTGTGGGACCTATTGTCATTGTAAAAATAATCTGAATTACTTGATAAAGAATTCAATTAGTAATTTTTCAAAATTAAGTTAAATATTTTTTTAAAGATTTGTTGAATTTACTCATTTTTTATTTGTAAATATTTTATTCAACTCGAGTTTAACCTTCTTGTATACAAAACAATTTTTAGTTATTTAATAATGATACATGAAATTGAATTAATAAAGGATGTTAAAATTATATAAGTAGAGTTAGAGGGTATCATTGTGAACTGTAACGCATAGCAGACGTACAAAGTGTTCGTAAACATCGATTAAGTGCAGTTATTATGTAAATTGCTGCTCTTTACTTAGTACACAAATTTTTTCAGCATATCCCACGGAACACAGAGAAACATGGCGGAATTCAACCACAGACTAACCAAAACATTTTTTACTTTTCCACCAACCTAAAGTCCAACATTACTTTCCATAAAAAATACGCAAGGCTATTAAAAACTTAAACTTAATTAAAGATTAAGCTTATAACTCTCCAGCGTCCTGTTACTAATTCATTTAAATAAGACATAATTACTAAAAAACTGGATCCGTCAATTGATGTGCGTTCCTAACACAGGATTGTTCAATAGCACTTAACTAACGAACGAATGATTATCATTAAGTCTTTATATTCAAACCCACATAAACAAAAAACTTTAAATTCATAATATACGTAAATTAGTTCTGTATTATTTATGTGTTTAGCCTCAGGTTCATACTGGAGTATAACTTATAATTTACTAATGTGTTATGAAGAACTGAGAACCATAAGGATTTTACTGGCCCATACAAAAGCAAAGCACCGCAAGGAAACCAGAAAATCTAATACCGATGAATTGCGTAGAGCATATAAAGTTTTTAAATTCAGCGAACAAAGAAATATCCTACAAAACAGACAAATGTTGTTTTTGTCAACAAAGTCGTTTCGTTCCAAAGTATTCATGTTCTGATCTTGCGACATCACAGTAACCTCGATTCCTCTCTCTTCGCTTGTTTGTGTGTGTCTTTGAGGATAATGCGAGAGGACTACTACTGCCAAAGTTTTAAAAAAATCGATGAGATACACAAGTATTTTTTTGACGTGATAACCTCTGTTATATCGACGAACAAAAAAAGTCTGTCGGCCGTTGCGTCTGAGTAAAAGAGAGACAGCGGCAGCTCACAACCTATACGTGAACTGTTTCGTCAACTGTTGATAAAGTGAATTTAAAAGTTCAATTGTTTATTACAACAGAAATAAATGTAAATAATTCTTCCATTTTATGTATTTGATTAGCGATATATATATGTTCTTTGATTATTTAAACAAATATTTGAATTAACAAATATATATTATCGAAAACATATAATTTTTAATTAACCCCTTCGTAATATTATACAAAATAATCATAATAAATCAATTCAATTCATAAAAGTATGCAATTTTTAATCAATTTTTTCTCATGTTTTTGTCACGTAATATTATCGTCCGTAAAACGATTTTACAGACAACCATTTTTTAATACTTTATCTCTGCATAAAGACTCAATTAAACATTACGAGGTAGCTAACTGAAGACTAATAAGTAACTTAAAACTAACCGAATTTATTCAAAAGAATTTTTGTCCGAAGATAGTAGAATGTTTGGACACACTACATACTAAATTTAAGTTATTATATACAATTGCGTATTTATAGAGGACTCGAGCTAATAAACAACTAATTTAAAATATACTTGGTACAAAAGATACTAGCTGGTCTCACAGACGTTATCCTGTAGACACGTCTTACATACAACAAGAAAATCTAATAAAGTAAATCATTTTCGACTCCACTTGAACACACAAAAAATTAAAATCTGTCCAGCCGATTATGAGTTTAATTCGAACACTTGCACAGAAGATGTATATATATACTAGCTTCTAGGCTAAGAGGAGTTCAGTGAAATACCGTGTGTATTTCACTGAACTACAGGTAGAATTTTATAAGGATAAAGATTAGATTTAAGTAAAAAAATCTTATTATAGAGAACAGCTGGTTAACGAATGATGTCCAAATCTTTACTTGTGTTATAAATATACCGGCTCCACGTTGCCGAGTTTTACCCAATTTATCACCGGACAATAAGCAATGACAACATTTTTCTCAAAGATTTTCCCCAATAACAGGAAATATTCGTTTTCATTGTGAAAATTTCGTTTAGTAGTGATGAACAATGTTTTTAATTTTTTAAATAGATACATTGGCAAACGTGATACAGACACATTTTATGTGAATATAATGGAATAAAAAGGCCAAAGAGCAGTGTTGGCCTAGTGGCTTCAGTGTGCGACACTCATACCTGAGTTTGTAGGTTCGATTCCCGGCTGTGCACCAATGGATTTTCTTTATGTGCGCATCTAACATTCGCTCGAACGGTGAATAAAAACATCGTGAGGAAACCGGCTTGCCTTAGACCCAAAAAGTCGACGGCGTGTGTCAGGCATAGAAGGTTGATCACCTACTTGCCTATTACAAACGATCATGATTATGAAACAGATACAGAACTCTGAGGCCCAGGACCTGCGCTATTGATTTTTTTTTAATAGAATTTAAAATATATTTAGCATAAATTTATAAAAAAAAAATATTCCAAATCCTTGCGTAAATTTGTGAAAGTGAATGATACCTCCTTGAAGTGAGATACTTAGTTCAAAGGGAAATATTCATCTGGCAAGCGCTTGCTTGAAATTTTAATTTTTTATGATTTCTATTCATAATATAGTTTTTTATTTATTTCAAATACGGTTTGTTAATATATATTAAATAGTGTCGACTTTCTGGTTTCCGTTTATTATATTTACAATTTACAAGAATTTGGATATATTAGCTTCGTTGTCGGCAAAAGTTTGCCGTATTTTGAAGGTTCAGACCTTCAAAATACGGCTCCTAAAAAAAGTTATGTCGATAATGGGGTTTAACGATTTTTTAGACATTCCAAAGAATCTGATTTTAGAAACGTAAACTTTTACCGGTTTCTATACTGTTATCGTAAAATCAAAACATAAATTACTTCTGGTGTGAAATCATCTACAACCCCATTCCTCCTGTCTTCGTCAGACGCCACCAATTACGGTCCTTTCGCCTCCATCTTTCAACTCCCAGCTCTCCGCATGTTATAGAAAGGATGTCTGTTTTAGATCCTGTAATGGGAAAACTTTTGTGTGTCGACAGTTATGCAATAGACATCGAAAATTATGTAAGTTTAATTTATAATTACAGATGAGAAACTGTTTCTTGTTCGCCTAATTAATATTTTTTAATTCAAAGAAGATTTAGGAAAACATATTGTGTATATATAAATTATATTATGTTGTATGTTGTGTGTTTTCTGTGTTTCGTTAGTGTGCCTTAAGTAAACCAATAAAAAATGTGTATCTGTAGTGTATTTGCATTATAAAGGAGTGCAACAGATTCTTATCCGTTACAAGTCAGTGACGAAGGATCTTTCTTAACGAAAGTATTCTTTCTTGTCTCTTTGTTAAATTGTAAATTTGCTCTCAAAATGGAACGATTTTATTGTATAGAACATGATGCAAACGGGCAGGAGGTTTACCTGACGTTAAGTGAGACCGCTGCCCATGGACACTCACAATGCTAGAGGCCTCGCGAGTTCGTTCCGGCCTTTATTTATCGTGACTTTTATAATTCTTGTATCTCTAGTTCTTTTGTATTGCATCGTAATTCATGAATGAGTTCGAATAACTTTTTAGTTTTTTATTATTATTTTAGATTAAGGCTGTTTCGTTCATTTTCTTTAGAACGTATGGTTATGCACTTCTTGCATCTTCTTTACCCATGATATTTGATAATAAATAATAATCATTGTTTGATATTTCCTATGCTGAGAAGAAAGATAACCAATATTGAAGGAGTAATAAGAGATCAGAGAGAATGTAATCATTTCCAGTTTGTTTCTAATAATTTAATTCTAATGTTGAGGCTTCGTTTTGAATATATATTACTATATAGATCAACATTTACGAGGTGTCAATTCGTCGCTTCACTGAACTGAACAACTACGAATACATGCATAATATATACAGACACAAACTATAGTGCATTTTACTCTAGTAGCAATATACTCTAGGAAATTATTTATATTCGAACCAAATAATTAGGACAAACACATGTTTTTATAACATGTTAATTAACAAAGTGACGAACCTAATATAAATATTTAATTATTGTATAAGTGTTCTAAATATAAAGGAAGTTGGTGTGGTGGAGACACAAACTGTACACAGTTTTTCTATCCACCAGGACGTCGAACATAATTAAATCATTAACACACATATATATATACTAAGGCCAGTGACATATGAACTGTAAATTTAAATTTATAAAAATAAACGATTTAAAATTGCACGTAAAACGTCGTAAACAAATCTAAACACTGACGCGCCATAGATAGCCGATGCAAGAAAACTGTTCTTGTCGAGAATTCTCATTCACATACAGGATCAGTTCCTATATTCGAATATATTTTAATGACGTGTATAGCGTAATTTTTGTTATGCATATTTAATAATTGTTTCTTGTTATATTAGTAAGAAGTGTAGCTGGTATCGAGTTTATTAAATTTGTTAATATATTTTATTGATTTTCCTTTTTTTAGGATTTCAGGTTGCATATTCATGAATTCGACGATAACAAATAAATATATAGTACAATTATCAAAAATATACGGACCGGAAACGTATTAACCATATTTGTCAATCAAATAGGCAAGTACGTAGTAGCACTTGCCGTCGAGTTTTTGAGTCTTAGACAAGCCGGTTTCCTTACGATGTTTTCTTTTACCTTTCGAGCGGATCTGAAATGCACATCGAAATAAAGTCCATTGGTGCACGGTCGGGGATCGAAGCTACGACATCAGGAATGAGGGTCGCACGCTGAAGCCACTAGGCCAACACTCAATCAATCAATTTTTCAACGGTTACTTATTATAATAATTCTAAAGCACCATTAGTCATTTCCATCTCAGTGAGCTCGGCGTTAGAGTGGAAGGCCTCGAAGTGTTGTTGTTTGATTACACATTTAATTGATATTAAACGAACTTGAAGATTTTTAATATAAAGCGTGAACAACAACGTAGTGTGAGTGAACAAGTGGTATGTTTTTTTTAAAATAGATCTAAAAAATAATTATTCTGTACATTAAAATTAATATATTATATAGGCTTAAACGTAAAGCTTATTTTAGGTAACAAGTTTCAGCTCTGTTCTTTGTTTATAAGCCTATGAGCTACATAATAGAGCGTTTATACGACGATAAGCAGCATTGTGCATACCATAACTAATCTCTTATCCACTTATATTGTCGCATTAGACATAGTATTATAAAATGGAAAAAATAAAAAGCCTTTTTTATTTCTTGCAAAAGAACAAAGTTAACTTAATACTATATTACATATATATTTTTAAGAAAATAAATTATACAAATTTAATTTTTTTCATATGTTTATATCTATTTCCCAATTAATTTGCGGAAACCCTTCCACAGCTGCAGACCTCCTCCAAAGATCTCCAGGTATCTCGGTTTTCGGTGAGTTGCATCCAACTCGAGTTAGCCGTTTTAGCAATGGTGTCCGCACATCTCGTGAGCGGTCTTCCTCAGTTTCGTTTTCCAATAGAGCCACCCCACAGGGTCACCCATATGGTCCATTGATCGTCTGATAGTCTTGCTATATGCCCTGCCCATCTCCATTTAGGCTTTAGAGCATGGTTTAGCGCACCAGTAGCTTTAGTAACGTTTCTTATCTTTGAGGATCTAATTTTATATTTTTTTCTAATGTTAAATATGCATGACCTTCTTAATTATGCAGGACATAAAGAAAAATATAACGAATTGTTATGTGAAATATTGTTTGATTAATAAAAATATATTGTGTGAACTTTTAGTTATCGTAAAAAACAGTAGACTAGCTTTTACGACAGCGCTACGATTTATGAGTGCTACGAGCTACGAGGTTACGCCTCTTTATTCTCAGTGCTTTCATGAAACATAAATAATACTATTATGAGATTAAATTTATAAGGCGAAGTGTTAAAAATGTTGTGTTTTTAATTAAGTAATGTTAGTAAAATGACTGTAGGTATGACTAAATTAAATAATTCAATGAGGGGATAAATCTTATACACTATATTATTATGCTGTCTCACACTGTATAACAGGCAGATATTATAGAGAAACAAATATGCCCATGCTATTTTATAGCGTAAATATAACTCGCAAATTTACCTTTTTGATTAAATTTTATTCAAATTATCTATAGTGTCGATGATAACAAAGTTGTACTATGTAAATGAGGGGCTGGCGAGGGCTTAATTCAGACAATATAGTTTCAGGATGGCCAGGAAGAGGATAAGAGTTCTCCGGGGGACAGTTAACATTTCATTTCCCCGCAATCCTAACATGACCGAGATTTACGAGATCTGAAACAACTGATTAAGAAACGTTATCTTTTTTATTATTATGTTCTAGCTTCAATTATTTAATAATTTTTGGTCATTCCATGTCTTAATAAGTTAAGCTCCTCATAGTATTGGGGTCATAGATTTCAATTAAAGTACTTTTATTTTTAAATTCCGTAAAATATTTGAGAAGCGACACCATAACTTTGTTGTCAGGCTGACAACAAACGTAAAATAATTCCTCTAACCAACCTTCTCGGTTCTTACAAACAACCTTCTCGCGTCACAACAATTGAATTATGGTACACGTTGTAAGTGTATCGCGTACAGAGTTAATATTACAATGTTGTGAAGAAAATTTGGTTTTTTAAATGCATGACGGAGTTAGCGGGGATTAAAGATTAAAAGTCAAAGGAACTAGAGCAGCACCTTCATAATGGTACAGGAAGATCAAAAGCAACTCGCAGAGTAAGGAAGGATTCTTACCGCCAAAGGCAAAATTAGAACCGACTACACAAACGGCATTCTTGGGAACAAGTATCAATTTATAACTTTAATATTATAATAGTCGTTAATTTCTAGATCTAGCAATTTCAGCAAATCGAATAAACTTTATTATAAAAAGTACTCTATTTGCAGTTTTTAACACAAGTAAAAGTACTTCTCTTTTTATCAAATCGTAAATGAAGATAATCAAAGGCTCCAGGAGTAGTAATGTTGTTGGAAGTTAGAAACCATAATCATGATCAATCATGATCACAATGAAGGAATGTAATAATTACAAATTTTATTATTCTATTAACAATTTGGTATATAATCAATAGAATATATATCTAGATGTTATTCGACAACAATATTTAATAATATAATATGCATTTGTAGAATTATACACAATTATACAAGCAAGTATTGAGAAAAGATCTAAGCAAAGAACGAACAAAGTAAACAAACTCGTAAATGCCACTCATGTGTGTCTTCATTGCTTCTGTTCACAAAACACATAATGTCATTCCTTTTTTCTTTTTATCAGGAGGATTTTTCAGGCGGCAAACGAGCACGGGGCTCACTTGGTGTTAAATGATATTTTATCAGTTAAAATCAGGAGGATACTCACGTAGCCAGAAGCTCGCAAGTGCGATGCCGGCCTTTAAAAAATTGGTAATCTGTTTTCTTGAAGGGCCCTAAGTCGAATTGGTTTGAATTATTAAGTTCTGTCTCAACTTTCTATGTAAATACATTATATACGAATTTAGGTATTCCACATTAAAAAACCTAATTAGTTTCAAGTAGGCTCAACAGTAAACATTTCTTTCCCTTTCTTTGTATTCAAAATAAAGATACGATTGATTTTCTAAAAATCTAATTTTACAGGATTTTCGTTTATACAAAGTAACTTAATTTAACTATTCATTTAGTTATTACCGTGATAATTTGATTTTACACACAGTTTACCATCTGTAACCTTAAGTATTTTTGATTAAAAAGTTCTCACCGCTCATCAATTCATTCTTAGCTCAAAAACTCAAAATAAGTTTATTAATACGAGTAGAGGTAAAAAAATACACTTATGAACGTCAACAGAAAATATGCGTACATAGCAAAATTGAATTTCGAATCTACAGAGGCTTTACTACAATCAATCTTTACTTGAATTTAAATTCAAAAATGGCCTTAATTTGAGTTTCCAAAAACTAACAAGACAAACTAATAAGACACAGCGCATGATCATGGCACACACACTCACACGTTCACCCTTCCATTATGTATTAACTGTATAAGTCATAGTTGTAACACTAAAATCACTTTTTAAAACTGTTTTAAATATGTACCATGTACCACGGAGTAATTGTTATCTCCCCTACTATATCTCCCACAACATAGGAGTCCCTAATGTGGGGACTACCGATGTACGAATTTTATCGCAACCTTTTTGTCATGAATAAAGTTATAATTATTATTTTTAATTTACGTTTAACGAGAGTTTTTAATTTCCATATAAGGAGTTTAATTTTCTGGAGCCTGGTTGGTCGTACGCTTAGAATAGTTCTCTTTGGTATTATTCTGGTAAAAGTCAGAATTTGTTTTAAAATCACTTATATTTTGTATATTATACAGTTGTAGTTTATACATACATACATATACTGTTAGTTTCGACAGGATTCGACTTATAACATCCTAGTCATCCTACTCGTGCAAATACAAAACATGTACACGAGTAGATACAATATTGATATTGTTACCATAAAATATTGTAATAATTTTAATTAGTTTTCTTATTCAAAGTGTACCATACTTTGATCGAAGGACCCTTAGTAAAAATTCAGCTGATTTTGTAGAGTGGTTGAAGTTCTCAAGTTCTTCATAAGGGTTCGTATCGATCGAGTGATACAATTTAATTTTTTTTACTGGCTTTTTCGCTTTTGCACCGGAAACTGTTTCTTTATTCAAGTTATTGCTTTATAATATATGTTAAAGTATGTGAAAAATAATGTGTCATTATCATACAATCATGAATAAAAATAACCATACTATTTGATATTTAGTGTACGTCTAAAGAAAATTCCAAAAGTACGGGGAAAATTTTATTAGCGTGTTGTCACGTGACTACCGACATTTCCCAATTCGCATTATGTATTCTATATGGGCTATAACCTTTAGGTGATAATTCATTAAATATTTATGTTACGTTCATGTCGGTATTTTTAACACTTAGCTGAAGATCAGGTTATGCCACCACCTGTAGTCCTACTAATAGACTATTCTCAATACGCTGATTGAGAACGTTTTTTTCCTTTGTATTTCTGTTTACGTAATTCTCTTCAAAGGCAAAATATGTTCTGGAGTTTTGAGTAAAAGACAATGTTAATCTTTAACAACACATGCACGGGCTCGTTGCTGAATATATCTGAATGTATTTAAATTGTTGCAGGAAGTATAATAGTGAGATGATAAAGGATGCAGACGAACGTGCAGATCGACACCAAGGCGCTGCGCCATTCGCCTGACCATGCTCAGCAAAAGGGATCCCATCGAGTTACTGCTGAGGTATGCTCGTATTACATCTGTAGAATCCCACTAAACGCGGCCGCTACTGGGAAACACCTCGTCTTACAATTGTCTTCTTGGGTTGATGACATTTTCATAGTAGTTTCACAAGTGTATATTTTTATGTGGTACTCAAGTATTTCCGAACCAATTCGACTTAGGGTCCTTCAAGAAAAGAGCGTACAAATTCTTAAAAGGCCGGCAATGCACTCGCGAGCCCTCTGACATTGAGAGTGTCCATGGGCGGCGGTATCACTTAACATCAGGTGAGCCTCCTGCCCGTTTGCCCCCTATTTTATTAAAAAAAAAAAAAACGGCTACAACTGATGATTGGTTAGGAGTTACGCACTTTACCACATTCGGACGGACACATATTTAGTCAAATTTAACTGGACTGGCGGCGCGGTTAGTTTCTTATAAAGGTTTAACTACAAGAATTTGATAAGACAACATATCGCCTGTCAGCTATTTATGACAATTTATTCGTGCATAAAATACAAATCAACGAATTTATGTACTTTTCGGCAGTTTTATACCGTTTCCGTAGGTTTCCACATTATTATAAGTCCCACAAAACCGTCTTTTTATTTCGCTTGCTCGCTATAAAACCTTCTTTTCCAACCCGAACATATACAGTTATGGGATCTACAACGTTGCAATTGTTTTAAACGTGCCTTATCTAACTTTATGTCTATACGAACTTTATATCCACGAACGAAAGCGTTTTTGTGTTCTTGTCATTTTAAACATATTTAGCCCAAACTCTTTTTTATTACCAAGTCTAAAGTCTAGTCTTTTTCATCAAACAAACCAGTGGTGCTAAAGATTATTAGATTTAGTCGGCTATATTTCCAAATATGTTCATGACCTATAGGTTAGTCCGTCAACTTTGGGGTCTAAGGCAAGCCGGTTTCCTCACGATGTTTGCACAGAACGAACCTACGACCTCAGGTAAGAGATTCACACGATGAAGCCGCTAGTCCAACACTCTAAGGTTAACTAGTATTTTTAACATAATAAAATTGCAACATAATCCTCTAACGCTTTTACAATAAACGTTTTCGATAAAACCCGTAATGTTATTATAGAAAGTTGTTTCCAGCGCCCTCTGTAAATGTATAGCAGTACTACAGGTTAAAGGTTCATAACGACGGGGTTTCAGAATAGTTGACGACATCCACACTTCGTCCAAACCTTGAGCTAGTACAAACTGTTGACACTGCATGGCGCTTTGGCGGAAGAATAATACTACAGAATACATAATAAATATATTAATATTAAGTTTAATTTGACACTTCATTATGTTAAAATCGCTTTTGGATCAGATTAGTTTAAATGTCTACTTTATTAGTCATAAAAAAGGTTTTGTTTTAAGTGATACATAATTTAAATATTTCGAAAAAGGACAATGTGCCCGAATGTTATTCGTAAGATTGTTTTATTGGAAAAACACGTTTACAAATAAAAAAAAATATAACCATGCTAAAATAGGTTAGATTTTATGTACTAGAATATGCGGACTAGAGTATAATAATATACTATCTGAGATATAGCTATTAATACTATAGCTATTGAGATATCATTTCTCAAGAAGTTGGCAAATTCTAGATAGACATAAAAAAAAATGTGTGTGAGTAGTACACAGAAGTGAAACTTCTTTATGACCTTATTTTTCGAAAAATTATCAACTATATGCAACTTTACAGAAATTGGTTAAATAAACCTAAATTAGATAAAGTTTAACTTATAGGCTATATATATAAATAGGCTTTTATTATCATAGACCTGAATACAAATAATACAATTATTTCATTTTACCCTATTATTACTAAGATTATTACAGAATTGCATTAATTGTAATAGAATTATTATTGTCGCGTAACGGAAAGATGTGACGCGTAACTGAAAAATGTGTCGGTAATTTTTTTTCCAACGCCGATATTCTTTATCATCTATTTCACTTCAATAAATGAAATAATTGTTAGGTGGAAAATTCCTGATCACTGAATGAAGAATTCCTTTCTTTTATAAATGATTAATTTAATTGGATTTGGCGCCTTACCTACTTTAAGGATACAATTCGTACATCAGAGCGTATAACACATGAAATATTTATAACTCATAATTGTTATTAATTGTATCAAGGCTTTCAACGTGACCAGCCTGTAACGTAAATGCAATTAAACCGTGACCGTGTTAATATCAAGTTACCGCCAGTTAACCCGCTGAGTGCTGTCGTCGAGTGTCGAGTGAGTGCTATTCAACCCCCTACACGTTTCACCTTCTGAAGACCAAAGTATCTTCCGTCGGTAGTAATTTAATTTTTATTATATTAACTTATTTTCATTAGAAACACAAAAATGTTAAGTTTCCAATAAATTAATAGTAGATAGACGCTCCCGAGAGAGAAGTCATTGATTCTCGTCTCCCGTACTACGTCTGATGGGTTCTGACTTGTCTTGGAGTTCTACACTACATGCGTATCCAAAAGATATATAATTACGTAGCAGCTCACCTGTTGAATATGAAACTAATGATCTTATTGGATGGTTTGGCTGATTTTTGTAATCCTAATGTTTCATGTAGATTCCGTAGCGGCCGCGGCGTCAGTGCGCGGTCGTCCGTGGCGGTGACGACGCGTCAGCTGTCTCTCGCTTCGCTTTCCCGCGCAAAACTAAATATTTTTATACGATTTATTTTAGACGAGTGTTAGGTCTATACAACCCTTAGAATAGTGTGTGTCGTGTCCCGTTTGTGTTCGTGAGTTTCACTCATTACAGCGTAATTACTGATCTTGTTAAAAGCGAGATGAATCAAATCGTATCAGACAGATCCCGAGCAATTAATTATGTTTAAATAGCACTAATTAGTGGTACCTTGCTTTAATAAGTTATAATTCTAAAGGTTAACTAGGTGGAAAGGCTCTTGTGAATTGGTTTTAATAATTAGTTTAGTAGATTTTAGAAAATATGAAAGCCTTACATCTAAATTAACCAACATTAGGAGAATTATAATCCGTTAAATTCACAATAATCGTTAAAGGTATTGCTGCTGTGGTTGTGTTGTGAAAACAATTAGAGAATATTTGCGGCCAGAGCTTTGAGCGCGCTACAAAGATTATTAGATTAAGTCGGCTATACAGTTCTCTCGCGTCGGGACTAGTGAAACTCACCTAAGTATCATTCATTTTAATAAATATCATGCCCTAGTGCTGGATTCGATGTCATGGATAAAACAATTAAATCAAAAACTATTTCAAAAAAATACAGTAACCCCAATTCAAGTCTGACATTAATTTATAAATGTCAGACTTTAATCAAACGCCAAATATCAGTAATTTAAACAAACTTATGAACACCAATAAAAGAAAAGATTCTTTAATTGATATCGTAGAACAACTGCCATGAATCTCTCCAGCATTTTTATCAGCTCAGCTTTTATTTAACAAGTAACTGTTCCTTAGAAGCAGTTACAAGCAGTAATATAAATGCACCTAAGGATGAATATTGAAAGAGACATTGAATTCTTTTAATAAATATTGCAAGGGACAGAATCCACTTTGGTGCGTTGTATATATACGATTGAGTCCGTACGTGACCCCATACTTGTCAATTCTAGACCAGATATTTATTCGACCTCGTATAAGTATATTTAGTGGTCTATGTATATCTTACAAATAATAATCTCAGGGATCATAATGTTCATAAATCTTACCTTACACGACAGTTATAAGTTGGTGTTAGGTGTTTTTGTGTTGAACAGAAAACGATTATACGTATATAATTTATCTATATCAATTAATAAGATTAATTTATTTATAATTGTAATTAAAAATATCTAATATATTTATGAAGGTTCAAATCTGCCTCGTCGGCTGAGTGAACGCCTGATTGCGGTGTCAGCAAGAGATGTTATCTAGATGTAACCTAGATATTAGGAAAAGAAAAGGCATAAGGGAAAACTTAAATGAGAAAAAATAATCCTCGGAAACCACCACTCTTTTTATTAGGAGAGTTTATTCAAAAAATGCAAAAGTTAATAAGATACATTTATTATTAGCTATATATTGCAGTTTGCAAAAAGGAAATTTCTATTTTTGTAGAAATAAAATAGGATATCTACGACCTACATCTGATACAAATATTAAGTTACAAAAGTGAGTTACACACATAGGAGGAGAATGAGTGAGTGATTCAGGACACGTTCAGTCGCATTAAATCATCCCGAGAGGACAACACGTCTATCGCGATATGTCTTCAAAAG
This sequence comes from Pieris brassicae, assembly GCF_905147105.1. Classification (NCBI taxonomy): domain Eukaryota; kingdom Metazoa; phylum Arthropoda; class Insecta; order Lepidoptera; family Pieridae; genus Pieris; species Pieris brassicae. The sequence continues at coordinate 592,636 of NC_059673.1, read as the reverse complement.
AATATGTTGTACTTGAAGCAGTTTTGAAATATATGTATTTAAAATTTTGAGTTCCAAACAACGCATAGAAGTTATGAACGTTATAATCGAGCTCCTGGTATTATGTAATCAACTAATACAAATTATTTCTTGATTGTTTTCCATTTTTTATTTGACTAAACATTTAATCACTTTATGAGAGATACACCAGTATTTTTTGAAATTAATAAATAAATAAATGGCGCTACAACCTTTTTAGGTCTTTGCCTCAGATTTCTGTATCTGTTTCATGATCATTTGTTAACCGAATAGGCAAGTAGGTGATCAGCCTTCTGTGCCTGACGCACGCCGTCGACTTTTTGGCTCTAAGGCAAGACGGTTTTCTTACGATGTTTTCCTTCACCGTTCGAGCTAATGTTAAATGCGCATATACAAAGAAAATCCATCGGTGTACAGCCGGGGATCGAATCTACGACTTCAGGGATGAGAGACGCATGCCGAAGCCACATGGCCAACACTGCTCCTGAGCTATATCAATAATATTGGACAGCGCTCTGGATAAAATACCCACGAGATTACGCTTTTAAACGTGTATTAAGCACGAACCTCGATAAGACGTCGCAAAATGGCTGCGGGACTAATGATTGTATGATTTTTTTTTTAAATTACAGTTTTATATATATGTTATCGTGTAAATAGTATTGTAGCATAAAATATTTAACGTGGAAAGTATTAGTGTAAACAAAAAATAACATACAAATTGATTTCTCCAGTAAAAATCCGTAGCTCACGGAAATAATTAACAAGATCAATAATTATTATAATTAACATTGAAAATTGTTCAGGATTACCATTTTAGACAATTATTATTATAAAACCTTATTATCAGTATGGACCAAAGTAGTTTTTTAGTAAATTCCTTAGCACTTAAATGAGAGTGAAGACTGATAAGGGAACAACGTGAGTTTGACGAACTTGAAGAAATGTGGATCGCTTACAAATCAGTGAAACGACCAATATAAATTAAGTTTAAAATAACAGTAATTTTAAATTAAGTTTCATTATTAAACGATAAAATAGAAATTGAAAATAAAAAAATAACTGTATAGTAACTAACTACTTTACGAAAAAGAAGATAATAGATGATTAAGATCTAGTAGATTATTTGAGACTCAAGACTTGGTGGGAAGTGTTTGCGGTCGTGAAGGAAACTGGTGTTTGGAACAATGAATGTGACGGTGAAGTCAGGTGAGCCGACGGTAGCGGTGGTACCGGTTCCAGAGAGCGAGATGGATGCGCTACTGCTAGGCCGCACCGCGGTGAGGAACTTTGATCAGTACGTGCGACATGTATGTATCTACCTGCTCTACCCTCTATGCCTGACCATCACGCTGACTGAAGACGACGTCGTCGACCAGTAAACTCGAATGGCTCCTGATTTTGTTATGTAAATTAAATATTAACACATTTTCTTCGGTCAGCGTTGTGGAAGCTTTCGACCAGTATTCAAATTCAGTGAAAAAAAAAGATTATATCTAAATGCATTCATTTCTGCCTTCGAGGGCTTTTGAAATCTATTTCAGAAATATTTAAATTATTTTATTTTAGCTCTCAACCTCTTTCACAACGATGTTTTTATGTTGAATGCTAGTTACAAACTTGGGTGTAATTTTTCTTTTGTATTCTTTCGTTTGTGTTGTGTTTAGTGGCTCTTTTGAAATAATTATATGACAAAATATGTTAAATGTTCCATATATTGAGCTAGTATAGTTGGTGTTGCATGTGACTCATATTTGTGAAACAATAATATATGTAGCGCTCTCTTTGTTGGACCCCGTACAATATTTTAGTATTGGCTCCATATTGGGTTGAATTTCTCTTAGAACTTATCAGATAATGTTTATCCGTTAAGTGTATATAGTTGTAGCGGCTAGGTATGAAAGAAATATAGTATTTGTATAGCAATGCACAGGTCCGGATTTATATACCGGGGCTAGAGCCCCGGGGCCTCCACAATAGATTTCTGAACATAAAATGTTTTTAATTCCGACTAGTCAACACTAAACAACTTTTCTTTTGAATTTTTTTTCGTTGTATTACCTCTACCTTTGCCCAAACAAGATTATACTGTTCCTAAATATTAACAGAAATCATTGATCTGTATTTTGTTTTGTTTGTTCCTTTGTTTTAAATACTAAAAGAATAATGGTTTCACAAAAAATATCTCCACAGAAAAATTTGTATCCGAGGCCTCCAGACCCCTAAATCCAGCCTTGACATTGCACACTGTACAATTTAGTACGGCAGCCTTTATCGATACCTATCACGTATCAATTACTGATCCAGTTCATACTAATGACATACAGCCTCACTGGGAGTTCAATACAATCTACCACCTGCGAACAGTACACTGATACTGGTAATCATTTATTCACGAAAATGTATAAGTGAAGGGTGTGGCATCAGCCCGTATTTACGGCTGGACTATGCAATATTTGGCAATATTTTTTGTATGGCCGCTGAATGTTTAGTGTCCCAGCCGTATGGCGGGAACTATTGCTTTGCTATCGAAAATACTCCAATATTTCTCAGCCATATTATTGCTGTCTCGCTTTATGGCCTGATTGCGTCCTTTTTTCATGCTACGTTACAACATATATAGCTTATCTCATGTTAGTGTCTTTTCTTTGTATTATTGGTCAAAATTAATTTGGTCATTGTATGAAATTCGTGTAAAGATTTTAAATAATTGTTCATCGAGTCTTCCAGACTTACAATATCGCATGTATCACGGCTATTGAAATAATAAACCAAAATTTAAATCCTTTTAAAACGCTGCTGCAACGCGTATGAGTTCGTCCGTCATTGCAGCTATAGGTTCAGGTAGCCAAGCCATGTAGCCATGTAGCCTAGACCTTGTAAAGACAAAACAATGAGCCAAATACTGTTACAGAACTATTGCTGAGATAAATGTTTTTTTTTGTATTTTTGGGATATAGTCAGCAATGATGTAGTCATATGTTTCATTAAAAGTGTTGAGGCCGTGTAGAGGCCTCATAACACACTGTACTGTGCGTACTTAATGTACGACTGATGTAGTTTAAAAAATCTCAATAAATGTTATAATTATAAAAGAGTGGTCGCGAATTAAATATTTAAGTTGGCGCCTGGTGATATGGATACACTGCCATAGGGAACAAACTTTAGTAATTTTCTATTTAATTATTATTACTATGCAGGTAAAGAAAATTGTAAATACTGTATATTTGATTATTATAAAAGACTTTGTACAATAGACAATTTAAGTAGTGAGCCCTCTTAGCAATTACGTAGAAATGAAAATTAGAAACGTTTTTACACTTTGAGCTACTCTTATGTAACATCAATCACTGCGGGGTCGACCTTTTAAAATTCATCATTCAACGAGTCCAAATAGAGCCTTAAATATTTCACAAATTTAGCGCCTTACCGATTTCTTAGTTTTATATAGTAAAGAGATTTAAAAGAATACTAGCGGATCCGTCAGGACGTCCTGTACACACGTTTAACGTATACTAGAATGTGTAATGTGTTTAAGAGTTTAATTACAAACACATGCACTGAAGATTTAAATATGTACCAGCTGTTTATTTAAGGTATAGATAAATTACCGACTGCAGCGCCATCTGCTGGGCTGATTTGTGAATCTAAACCACCCAGGGTGCCCAAACGCATACAAAACAATTCATTCAAATCGGTCCAGCCGTTTAAGAGTTTATAAAAAGATATTTATGTAAGTTTTAAAGTCTTTTATTAGCTCTAATCCACAACCTTCTTTTCTTTTTGTTTTTAAAAACCACACCTTATGCAAATACCGAAGGTTTTCCAAATGAACTTTACGATATTCTTAAATATTTCAAATTCAGATTTATTATGTGTAGTATAATGGATATTGCACCAAAATTTACGTAGAAAATGTTTTTCATAAAAGATGCATCCTTTGAGCGAAGAATAAATATTCACGAGCTGAGCAAGGTCCCGTGAGCTAAAGGATAACAATGTCAGACCTTGCTCTACTGCCCTGCCCTAACTTGAATAAATGCGTCAAAAGCACAACATAAACCTGTATTAAGCTTATTAGTCAGGAAGTATATTACAGATACGAAAGAGAGCATTTTACACGTCAACAAACGTAAGCGATGATATAGTTTAACACTTTAAAAAAAATATCGTTAAAAATACATTTTTTTTGGTGACTAGGCAACTTGACTGTAGTATTTGATGGTTTTAAGGAGGCTGTAAGTGCGAACCAGTGTGTCAGTGCGTACGAATTTAGCACACACTCCAAACGAAGTTACCATAGTACTATAGCCACAACTTTGGACGACGATAAAAAAAGCAAAAAAGTTAAACTATTTATCGTATTTCTTGTTTGGAAATTATTTGTAACAATTTAACAGACAACAAGTCACTGTTAGCTTAATTAAGCTTTATCGAATTAAAAATATTATTCAACATATTGTTATCATTTTTTCGTTTTCTTACATATTCCGATTTCCAGTGCGAAGACACATTCCTCCAATACCAGTGTTAACGTTAGCTAGAATTCGTTAGCGTATGTTCAATATTTTAATTGTTACAGGAATTACGTTCCGTGGCGGTTGTTGTGTGGATATGAACATTAGTAGTGAAGTTGCGACGCTGCATTAACAAAAAATCTAACTTAACTTATTGAAGAATTCGTAAAACAAAGTGTCACTTATGTTAGACATTATCGGAAACGAGAATGTTGAATTACAATTTATGAGTGTGGTGAAACTAAAGGGCTCATATTGGCTTCAAGTGTACAAATATTGTTTATGCTTTTAATTATAGACCTCAATATATATATGTCGGAGAATGAATATTTTAAAATTCCCGCTACTCTGAAGTTAGTCGTAGAATGCGGTGTGGTATGGTAAGGTAGACTGTCAACGTTGACAATTGACAATGCCTAGTCTGTGTGATCTACCAAATGTCAGTGGCGCGACTATTTCGTGGCAGTAAGTGAATTCTTTAGTCACTTCACTTTCGAACGTCGCCTGCGCCGGACGTGCGCACTGACTGTGTTTAAATATTAAGTTATAATGTCGGACGACGGTAGTAACACCAATTTTGCAATTATTTATCGCGTTGAATTTGCGACATATATATATATATAACATAACTAATGTTTGGTTACATAGCTCAAGGTAATAAGAACGTTTAGTATAACTTAAATAAGTATCGAAAATCGAAGGCACTCTCTATTATTATCTACATAGTATATCGCAGTATGTTATCTGCACCGGAAACGTTCGCCGGAAGTGACGGGTGAGAGCCACTTTGCTCCCAACTCGGCACAAGACTGAATTTCCGCTCTTATTCTACTGATGATACTCTTCAGTAGAACGTTAAACCCGGAAAATTTATAGCTTTATTACAATTTATGTATATCCTTCATCGTTAACTAAAGGTGTCACCGATAAAAATGCCTAATTTATTTACCTACTTGTAATTTAAATGCGGTAATAAATAGCTCTAAACATCTAAGCAATGTTTAACTTTTCTTACTAACAAAACCGTCAACTTGTCATTCTAAATCATAGAAAAAATGTCTCAGTATTTATTAAAGGCTTCGTTCGAAGAAAATCGCTTAATCTTTGTTATAAAAAACACTAACATGAAAATTTTAAAGGTGTTTATCGGTAACGTGGTAAATATGTCTAAAATGCCTTGACATGGTGCACGAGTTAAAATGACCTCACATTCGGCTCCGTTGAGAAGCAGTACATCCACTAGTGTTGCTATCATTTTTTCGGCATATTTTTGACGTGACAACGTCTTATAATTCGATGGAGCCGGCTGCACGCACGAAAAGACATGACTCATGCGGAGTTACCACGCTCTGCGGCGTTACCGCGCTCTGAGGTGTTCCATTTAAGGCTTGCACTCAAGCGAGAGCGCGGAACGAGCGACAAAGAGGCACAATTGGCCTCCGCGACTGCGGTCGGTAGCGTTCGACATCTGCCTCTCTCCTACTTGAGTGAGCGATGAAAAGAAATTGGCATAAATGTATTTATGCGTACAAATAAATGTAACTTAATCAATTCAATCGTGATTCCGATTTACCTACTTCTCTATATCCATACAAAATATCTATCAAACAAAACAAAATTAATTTTTTCTTTTGAAAAAGCAACCATTCCATCAGTATTTTCTTATGACGTTCAATTATCGTCGGTAAAAAATCAGAAACTTATCAGAAAGAACAACTTTGACACACAATTAGAAGTTTTTATATTCTAAATAAGTTTACTAAACGATACGCAGTGTTCACATAGTGGATCTTACAGAAACAAGATACAAGCGGCAGTGAGCGTTCAAGAGGATTTCTCTCGAACTCGACACTCATCTTTAACGATGCAGTTTATTGCTGCAATCTATAACATTCAATACAACTTTTCAAACATTTCGGATTCTATTTGGAATAAACGATGTGTACTGCGAAAACTAAACTTTCTACATTTAAACAACAAATAAAATTAAACGCAACGCGCGACCGTTGATGTATGAAGAAGTATTGCTGAAGCAAGACTAGCTTAGCTAAATAATAATAATAAAACGTTATTCTAATAATATTGATCTAACACTCCGTCACTAGGGCCCTTGTGTTGTGGGTAACAAGATTAGAATTAATCCTTGGTACACGCTTTACTTAATGTCCTATAAATAAGCCCTATGCCCCATGCATAGGGCTTCCACAGTGTGTCTTCATTGCGTTCGGTCTCGAGCTTCGCATTTCACCTTCTCTCGTCCTTGGTCGCCTCCGAAGACGTGTTGGTGGTAGCGTAACTCTGCACACTCTTGAAACAGGTTCAAATCATTCGGTCTGAAATCGGTTTCCAGTCCAAAACACTTCTGTTGGCGGAGTCAGAGAAGAGGAAAGTGACAACGACTTAAATACGAGTTTAAGGTCGTCATTGTCATCTTCCTTCCCAGAGTATAGAAGAGTTAGGTCTTGGGCCGTTATCAGTTCACCAAAACTATTTCTACGCACTTCGCTTAAACCAGCTTAATTTGCAGATTGTATGTAAGCATTTCTGTTTGTGCTGGTTGAGTTGAGTTGATGATAAAGGTCGTCGATAAATGATCGGTCCGATGAGAATACTGCTTCGGTTTCTTGAATTGTTGTTGATTTTTCAGGCAAGCAGGAGATTAACCCACTGTGCCCTAGTCCGGCAATGGGGCTGCCACTCTAGAGTTTCCAGATAAGTTCCAGTAAGTGTTATGCGGTTTAGCTAAGGAGAGAGTGGATTCTTTGGTTGTTAGGTATGGTTTTAAGGTGCAGAATATTCGTCTTTTGCCCTGCATCCTCAGCTCAACGGCATTTCTAGATAGGCACGAGAAAGCGAGGTGGATGTAGTGGACCCAGAGTGGATGACTAGGACGTGGATGACATGGACTGGCCGGGGTTCTGCTTTCACTAGTGTTCCACTACATAACACAACAGAGGGTTGGTTAGCTTTTGTTGACCTCTTTATATCAGCGATTTTCACCAACACCATCCCCAACACTCCACCCCCACGTATGTATTGTTTAAAAATGTTTTCTGTATTTCAGAGTGTGGCTGAGAGTTGTTATAAGCGTTCATTTTTGGACCCTTTGAGTCATGCTAAAATACGTAGGAAGGCCTCTGCTGAAGCGAAATCAAAATCGGCTAGGATTTTAATGCGTTGTGTGATATCTCGATAGTTCCATTAATGTAGTAAATAAATTATGTATATAAACCGTACCAAACGTAAAAAAGTTTTATTATCTTACTAAATGCAAGAATTGAGTTCGATCATTTAATTAGCGGGAGTACATTTTATGAGGTTGCCATAACTATTTTCGGCTCTAAAAAACTACTGTTTATTACTATTTTAAATTGCTTTTGGCTTGGGAATAGTCCGTACAGAGCGTGTGACTGAGCTCGTGTGGCATTCAGTTTGTTTAGAAGTTATCAAATGCGGCATAAACTTCTTCATGCACGAGGCTAGAAATTATACTTACTTCAATCATAAGCTCTGTTACAAATGAAAATGATTTTTTTAATAATACATCTTTATTTAAGTCTCAGCCTAAAATTAAAAAATATTCTATTCGAAATGGACACCTTTGGCTTTTATACAGGTCTTTAATCTGTTTGGTCACAAATATATGGATTTACGCACTCTTTCCAAGGGAAATTTCGCCACTGCTTGTTCCAAAGATTTTTTAAGAAACTCAATGTCTCCGTGTCGTTTAGTCGTCATGTCGGATTAAAATAATCATAATTTAAAGTCTAAAGGGTTGAGGTCTGGGCTAGATGAAGGCCAGTCTTCAGCTCTTATAAAGCCTGGAACGTTGATTTTAAGCCAGGCTTGGGTAGTTCATGCCTTGTAACCAGGCGCAGAATCCTACTAGAAAGTCCACGGTATATTTTCAGAATGTATTGTGTGTATTGCTGAAAGGTTTCACAACACGATTCAAGACTGTATCTTAATACACTTTCGCTGAAGTTTTCACACCTTTTTCACAAAAATGTAGTTTTATGACTCCTTGATAAGACACGCCCTACTCACACTAAACCATCACTGACGCAAGATGATGACCACGATGTACGTTACAGAGCACTTGAGCAGCTTCACAGCCTAGCAGGAATCTACATTTCTCGCGAAAAGATTGTTTGCTTCCTAATGGGATTTCGATGAATTCTGACTTTAACAGCATTAACAGCCTTTGTAGTTCTAACACGTGGGCGGCCCCAACTTTTTTGGTCTTCGACAGACGAAGTGTTATTGGAACTGTTGATAGATTAGATTAGATTTACGAACATGCGCCTGATGCCAAGCTTTTAAAGTGTCTGGAATATGACTGACGGATCCATACCCACTTTATGCAAGGCGATCACTGCAATCCTATTGTCATTAACACCCCATTCCATAATATAATTTGGTAATGAACACGAAAGAATATGTGAAAAGGCGCAAAATCGAAAGAAGTTTCTAAAGTAATACACGTGTTCCAAATTCAAAATAGTGAAAAAGTTGAAAAGAAGAAAAGTTTTTATGTAACAGTATTTATGGCCAGACTTTTTAGATAGGAAAATACGTTTTTATGTAATAGGAGGCAAACGGTCAGGAGGCTCACCTGATGTTAAGTGACACAGCCGCTCATGGACACTTACATTATCAGAAGGCTCGCAAGTGCTTGACGGCCCTTTAACAATTGGAATTGAAGAATTGGCACTCTTTTCTTAAAGGACCCTAAGTCGATTTGGTTCGGAAATACTTCAGTGGGCAGCTGGTTCTACAGTGCGCGGCAACAAAAAGCTTTAAGAAACGCTCATTTGTGGAACAAGTCAAGGTAATACGGATGGTATTTAGTCGGTATAAACCTGTGCATTATTGTTAGCATTTCAGCATAATTCGTGTACTAAGGTAGAACACTGGGAGAAATGAAATTGTAGGGCTGTAAATATGGAACAATGTAGTCCGCTAACTCGCATTGTGCTCGCGATCACCGCCCATCCCCCTTACATTGTTGCGACGTCAGCTTTCTGATTATTACATTTTACTTACTATTTCTCCGTTTATAAGAAACACTCAGTACATACTTGATTTAACTTGGATTGGTGGTATTTAAAGGTGTGCAATACAGCGTTCAGAATTACACACTAAAACATTAGGCTTTTAATATAATATAACAATAAGTCTTTATTCATCCACATCTTACTATGATACTATGATAACATACTTACTTAAATAAAAACTATACTACTCTAAGATGCGGCCCTGGAGAAGGTCTCCTCTAACTTTTTTTAACTTGGAAATTATAATATATAGAAATGGTTTAGTCAAACGTGACTACTATTACAGTAACTCTCAAGAATGTTTTAGTGCGACGGTAGAGAACAATTCATGATGTTTCTTTACTGATAGGTTTTTTCAGTATTATGGATTAAAGTCGGCCGTGTCGTAAAGTTACCGACCGTTATACGTCGCCCACTCGCGATGGTCAGACAATTTTACGATGCAATTACTTCATAGGGCCGACACCCTAAATTAGATTAGATTTTTAATGTCTTCTTTCATTACTCATACAATACAAAACATATTATAATTCAATAAAGAAATAAATTTAAATTTGCTGGGAACTTTAAAAAAATCCAATTGATACAAAACATGTCAAGTCATAAGTCAAATTAGAAAAAATGACAATAAAGTTTTTTAAAGTTGGAGGCTGCTTCGATCTATTCGATCTAAAATCTAAATATTGTCTTCTTCAGCTGCTTATAAATCGTAGCAAACTGAGGCTATGTTGCCTTACTTCTGCTCTATGGTATTCCTTTATGGGGAAAGTCTGTAGATATAAATAAAGGTTTTATTACTCAGAAAAAAATTAATAGGGCTATTATGGGCGTTGAACCCCTTGTAACCTGTAGATCATTTTTTTACGAACTCGGTATTTTGACAGTACCAAGTTTATATATCCAGTTATGTCTGTAAAAAGCATCCAAAATTGTTCAAAACATGCAAAGAAACTTGCTTTTATACACCGAGGGATCCAACACGGCTGTGGGTGTGTGTGGCATCACGAAGTAATTAAAAAAATTGTTACGCCATGGCTATCAAAATATTTAATCACCTTCCTAGATGTTATAGATCACTGCCGTGTAATGTTTTCATGAGGAAGGTGCCTTTTTAGCCTGGACGAGTATTGAGACCATAACCATAATTCGATAAAAGTTTAAATAACAAATTTATGATAATGACATTTGCATGCCTACTTTTATATGGCTGATTGTGCGTATTTTTCAAATAATCGATATAAATGTACTTTCTTTGTAAATAAATGATTTATTATTATTAAACACTTAAACTAAATAACGAGGTGCTGAGGCTCTCTTTTAACGATACGCCGTTATTTGCCGGTAATCATCGTTATATTACTTTATGGTTAATAGAGCCTTATTGTCCGCGCGCAGACACGTTGACGCTAACCGTAAACGCTAAATACAAGCCTTTATATAGGTTCGCCATTTAAATGTATTTCATATAATATTATTTTATTCATAATTATTTTCCAGATTCGACAGACTCCATTTGAACATTGACCAACTACGGCTCACTTGGTTGTTCTAAATTTTAACAACTTCTCACAAGAATAATGCTATGTATGTGTGAATAGTTGTAAGTAGTATTTAAGATATATTTTTATAAAAATAAATCACCTTTGAATATTGCTCTGCCTGAATCATTTCTCGCTTCCTCTCAAAGTGGCGAAGACTTCTTTAAGTAATTATCGTGATGAGCTTGCCCGATAGTTTTGAGATAATCTCACCACCTTTGATCCTACCCGTATGGCTCCTTTTTTAACTGTAGGTCTCTTGGTGCAGATATCCCGTACATATTTATGTGTTAGGATACGTCTGTAGCGCTTCGGGATCCGTAGGGTTGTTAGGCTCCCACATATCACCCTCTCATATATTTAGTTATCTAGTGCAGCTTGCTTATACATACACTACTCCTTATATTGAACAAATATTAATTTATAATAAATATAATTATAAATGTATAAAAATAAAACGAGTAATTCTTTCAAAGTCAATTGTATACGTTTTTTCAACAAAATCCCTAGTGAGGTACAAGTGTTGTCAATAAATAAAGAGGTAACACGACTGCATCTCTCGGCTACATTTCCAGACTCTGGGGCGATCGTCAACATCCACGACTGTTTTAATCTAATGTGGGAACAAACCGTGATCCATGTGGTATCAAATTATTTCGGTATGATTAGAATAATTATTATTTTCTTATGTAGCCAAGTTCACATTTCAAGGATCGTCATGCTCGCTAAAATGTCATTGCTTGTGGCGGCGTCCATGCCTCGGGTTATTTTTCTCCCTAAAATATGACGAGGGGGCCGATGGCTGGCCATGCGTGATACTCGTGAGCCACCCGCTCTACTTGTGGTGAGAGGTCGTACTTGAATTCGTGTATGCGGTGATGTTAGTTATTTTGACTATGTATTTCCGTGTTGTTCCCACGAGAATGTCAGTTCGTACTCCTATTTCACCATGCCTCCTGCTGATGTCATGTGGAACGTGGTGTTATGGTTGCAGCTCCATACAAACGGTGTGTAATACACAACAAAACTTGGCGATTAAAAATAGTGGCGGACAGTTTCTTGCCAGTTCTTCTCTTCCGTTCTACGCCCTTGATTTGAAAACTGGCAGTAAATGTAAAATTAGAAGCATTTAATGTATTTTTTTTGACGTTCATAAGTGTACATTGTGTTACATATATGAATAAATGATTTTTGACTTTTTCTTTCTTTAAAGCCATATTTTACAGTCCACTACCTGGTAATCTGTGTATGGGTGAACAGCCGTCTCAGCCTGAAAATCGTCGATTTTTACGCTCAAGATGCACCAGTTTTTCTACATATTTTGCATTACCATTTCAGCAACTCATGAGTCAAATCGTTCATCGAAAGGAACACATAGCGATCAATGTGGCTACAATAAAAGTATAGACGTTTAAATTAATTAGCCAAGAGTTTATGGATCTCTTGTTTCGATGTTAATAAGCTTTTCAGTGAAAAAGTGTCAAGTGTTTGTAAAATTATACAAATTGTGACCGAGATACGCGAACGCTGACTATTGTATGGAGAGTGAACGAATGAACGGATGGATTACATTTATTAATTTGGTTCAAGTGGCGCGACCGAGATTGTTTTTTTTTTAAAAAATCCATAAAACTATTTTGAATACTGGGTTTTAGTGAATGTTGGATGGTTGAAACTGAAGTATTGATTATATTATAAAAATAACGGACCCGATAAACGTTGTCCTATCTTAACTATGAATATTGATTTCGAATTGGTATGATTAACTAATAGTTTTGTAGGTGTTCCGACATGGGAACAGGCGACATATAACTGGCCATGTAAAAAACATGCATTTTCAAGATTAATGCCACAAACAATTAGCGACTGCAATTATTTTACATATATATATACTTTTAATGATTACTTAATATGGTGGTTAAGTATTCTTAAATTTTCTAATTTCCGCGCTATTTTCTTAATTTTTTCTTACATAAAAATTCTTCTGACAAAAACAAAAAAGAATTAGCGAAATTGGTCCAGACGTTCACGCGTGATGCCGTGACCAAGGGAAATAGGATTAATTTATACATATATATCTATTGATCTATATATATATATAATATATAGATCAATTTGATTGATATTTATTTAAGACGTGAGTAAAGTTGCGAGGCAATTGTTTTATGTTCAAATAAATGAAACTCTTCGTTTGAAGGTGGGTCACCTTAAGTCACCTTGCCTTAATTGTTTAAAACATGAGCTTATAAATAATATAAAATTAGGGGTAGTGGGGTTGCGATGCTAACAAAATACCAACTTAACTTATTTAAGGGTTTTTTATTTTCAGTTTTCAGTCAGATTTTTAATTTCGGCCATTAAAAAATTTCAAAAAAGACCAAAATGTCAGTAAAATAATAGAACAAGAATTTAACAATGGAGATCTAAAGGGTCCCAAGACTTCTTTTCTCAAATGTACTGGCCCCTGACACCCTGGATACATTTGCAGCCTCAACATCCCAGTGCTCCAGACATACCTTTTTGTAGATCATCCCACATATATCCAGGCCTGCCTTCAAATTTAGTCTGCAGAAGAAATTCTAAACGCTATAAATTCGTAGTATTGTCTTTTGTTAACACATTAAGAAAACACTTTTTAAACGGATCGAAGCTATGTATTATTATTATAAACTTATAATTATTTACATAATTTTTAATTTTTCGACGTTTCGACGCTATAAATTCGTTTACACCAGGTTCAGCTCTATTAAGGTACACTGTCACAGGGACCAAACTTTTTAAATAATTTTTAAAATTAGATAAGGGTAGGCTAAGAAAATTATAAATACAAATTATACGTATGTACCACGATTAAATGATTATTAACTGATATTTTTGTTACCTATATCTCGTTTCATAAGAATATATGAAACGAGAATGTTATATTACAATTTATGAGTGTGGGACAAACTAAAGGGCTCATATTGGCTTCAAGTGTACGATTATTGCAAACATTTGGTAACCGCTCCTAATTAACAAAAATATTTATATGTAACTCAAGTTAGGTTATATAACTTGCGTGAGCACATATTTTCTAAATGTGAGTATTTTACGGTTTCTCGTATACGTATGTTATCAAGCAGGGGTAAGAGGAGGTACTCTGGTATCTCTCAATAATAAAACCAATAATTAATGACGCCGATATACTTAAAGGTACCAAAAGGTTATACGTTAACTAAGAAAGGTTAAACGATATTTGTTTAGGCTAAAATAAAAAAATATATAAAATATGTTTATATTTAAAAAATAATATATTTAAATCAGTAGACATCCTTACTCATCGGCAAAAAAGCAATAAGAGAAAAGCCGGCATAAAATCTCTCGGTACTCTTTTAAAATAGCAAATCATCATACAAAATGTCTATGGCAAACAACACTTTTTTAAAACAAATATCACAAATTAATTAGAAGTAGCCTGTCTAACACTAGTCCCGGGCCCTTTTATCAACTATTAGGGAATGCAATCCCGATCTCGATCAATCCCGAAGCATAATGTGACGAGATCCCGTTTGAGATTGACGGGATTGGGCTGCAATGGTCAGCGATTCTACACACATCCGCTCGGGACGCTTCACGCGACATTTCACGTTGCAATGGACATTAGATGCCGGTTAGCAGATAGCACTCTTGATACACTTTAGAAGATACTCTTTTTTTAGAAGTTACTTTCAAAATCACCAATTTTAATCTCCTTGAGCTATACCTACTTTTGTTTTGATTATGTTCATGTAATTAAAATTGTTAGTTGTTTAGTTAGTAATATTAAAGGATAAAGGCTTTTGTTTATTTCAAATAATATTTCATTTTAATTAACCTCACTATCACAAACATGCAGTTTTCATCGTATTCAGTCATGTGAATTTTTATTTTTAAACTATAGTTTAAGTTTAAGATCTTGGATACGAGATCCCGAAATTTTCGGAATCTCGCCGGATTGATATTTCTAATCCCGCGGGATCTCGAATTCACGATCTCTAGTCGGGATTGCATTCCCTATCAACTATATAATGGTTAACTTTATAGTAAGACATTTTACACAGCTTTTCTTTAATACATTTCTTAAATTTATTTATTAGAGCGTAACGCTAACTCTAAGTGTAGATTTCACAATATACATACATACAGAAATATATGTCTATATTTACAAATGATTAAATAACTCTTAATTACTTTTATTACCATTTTCTAAGGCACTTTTGCTCGGCGAAGTATTTCCGAAACTAAGGGTCCTTCAAGAATAGTCTATCGCGATCCTTCTGGGAGAGTAATGATCACTAAACATCTTTTAAATAAAAAATGACATTTATGCGTAAACTAACTCGACACATATCGGCATATTTTGAATTATTGTATAGATCTAATTATATAATTACGCTATTCTGCAAAATGTTCACTATTGGTTTTATTTGCAGTTTAAAGTTTCATAATATTGATACCTGGTTGTAATGGAATTACATGTCCATGAATAGATGAGTATAAGAAATACTAATTTTGATCGCGTTGTTAAATGTCTATCTTCAGCTCATGTTTGAGTTTCTGTCCAGCGCCTCTCCTATGACACTATATAGTTTTGAGG
Source organism: Pieris brassicae (assembly GCF_905147105.1). Taxonomy (NCBI): domain Eukaryota; kingdom Metazoa; phylum Arthropoda; class Insecta; order Lepidoptera; family Pieridae; genus Pieris; species Pieris brassicae. Next base: position 576,891 of record NC_059673.1, on the reverse strand, counting down.
TCGATGAGTCTTTTACTTGATCTGTCCACCTGGTTGGTGATTTTCTTGAATCACGGCCACGTGATTTTCTTCTGTGTTCAACCACAATCAGTTTCTCCAAGTTATTATCGCCTCTGCGCATCGTATGGCCCAATTTCGATACAGAAGTTTAATATGTGGATTTATTGCTTCGGAATCAAGCCACATAGAAGTTTGCTGGCTACTTCTAATTGTATTGAACGATTCGATAGACTTTTGTGTGTTCTAATCATTTCATTTAACTTTGTCTTTGACTAACAATATCGTCGTAATGAAAATACATTTTCTCAAAACAACAAAACACCGTTTATTACTAATGACGCATCTTAAATACGAGTAATTACAATCAGTCGAATGCCGCTACTCGGGTGTGTCTGGAAACGACAGTTAATTAATTATTTAAATAAAACCGAGTGAAGAGCAATCTACGAGCATCACTACGTAACGAATAAAAGGCGATTTGCGCTTTTATAATCCAATTGCTAAAGACTGGAATCAATCAAGAAAATTTAAATATTCTTCTCAATTGGACTGCAAGTTTACGATTGTTTATTAGTTTTGTTTTTTGTTAAGATACAGTTGGATTAGATTTATTTGGCTAAAGTTCTATAATTACTTTTCAAATTTGATGAAGCATTTTGTATCACTCTTTTTATGCCGAATATTATGTCTATTATGAATATTGTTTATTATGAATATAATAATAAAAGCTCTCATTGCTGTAATTTCTTATACTACTACATAAAAATGTGAATTACTAAAAAATAAACTACTAATAATTAGTCGGCAAGCCGGTTATTTTCTATAATACATTTTGTCCTTGGACATAGGCCTCCTCTAAGACCTTCCACTCTTTTCTGTTTCTAACTTTACGTAGCCATATAGGACCTGCTCTTCAAAGATCACCTTGCCATCTTTTTATTTGTCTTCCTCGTTTTATTTTCTAGCGCGGAAGCCATTCCGTCACTTTCTCCGTCATCTTCTCTTATAATGTGTCCTATCTATTTCCATTCAATCGTTTACAAGAAGAAAAATCATTTCCAAAATTTGTCATTTCTTTTATTTCCTCTAGTCGGTCTTTCAATCCTCTCTTCTTTCAGACCTAGAACCTTCCTTTCGATACTATTCTGCCATAGTCTTCGTTTGTTTTCTTGTTTACCAGTGAGTGACTAGGTTTGACATGCGTATATCAGCTTCTTATGAATATTATGACTTAAATAAGAGGTTTTTCGTTGTTTTGTATTATTTAAGCATATCTGCGGCGTTCGAGGAATTTGATGATGGAGCCGTCAAACGTTTGGCATCAATTGACTGATGGTCCTAGAGGGTTGGATAATATTTGTTAAAATGTATCATAAAAGCAATCGAATGTGTAAATAAAAATGGTATACATTTCATGATTAATTGCAAATTTTATGCACTTGAATTCCTATGGATAAATATCTCAGGACAATTTTTAAAATCATATATGTTATCTAGTTTCAATCTTGATAAAATGTGAGCGTGGACAAATGGCGGACATTTGGGTGATTGGATAAATCCCTAAATCCTGATTGGATGTATGAGATTGATCAGATCCATCTTCAGGCTTCCAATCTTAAAATATTGGAATGTCCATAGACTACTACGATAATTATTAAATGGTGCTACTAATTCGTTTTCTGTAGTTAGAAAATTACTTTCTTAATTCCAAGCTCCCCTGGGAGACCGCAAAAAAGATAAGTAATATACTTTGATAACTGATAATATTTTTGTTGTTACATCCTCCTGAGGGGGTTGTGTTGGCTCGCGCCCTGCTCATACAGAACGGTACGGAGGCGGGCACAACTTATGATTACTTTTTTTTAATGGAATCTAGCTGTTGGCCTTTACACCGAGTGGGCGTTTTCCCGCCACTAGCGCAAGGGTTCCTGCGAGAATCGGACCTCGGCTTGGGCCGTCGCGGTATGATCAATCGCCTTAAGGGCAGGACGGAAGCTGACTAGAGTGAGCGAAGTAAAGGGCGGAGGTCCACGCCTTCCCCGGTGAAGTAGGTCTTTTACTCTAAACTGATTTTGACTATTATTTGTAACGGTTTTAATTTGTCGTCGGTGATTGGATCTTCCGGAACCGATAGGCTGGCTCCGAGCCTTTTTTGTCTGACAGTATAACTGATAAAAACAGTTACTTTCACTATATACATCCGCTAAGTAAATGACGCGTTTTGAATGCAATAACTGCCATCTCGTAATCAGTGATTTAAAAGATGATTATTAATTAATTAAAAAGAACTATTTAGTATAAATAAATAAATATATATATATATATACATTAGTTTTATTATATCACTATATATATATACTATAATCTCCATCTCTATGCTAAGTATAAATGAAATGGCTTAGAGAATTGGAAGAGTTTGGAAGGTTGAGTGACCTCCGTTTTTACCAATTTTACGCTTCACATAAGACCTCTACCAAATCTAAAACGTACGGTTTACGAGGGGTCAATGACCGCTACATGAGGTGACAATACTGTTACAGACTTTCTTATAAGAGTAAATCGTTGTACACTACAACACATATGTGTTTCAATTTACTTTATATAGTTATTACAATTGTCTAAGAACATTTAGTATCAGCGACAAATGGAGCTGGCGCGATTTACGTTTTATAGCGAAAGTTAATTTAAGTTTAGAATAATATTATTATCATGAGCAAAGATGCGATTGTCTGCTTTATTATCATCATCAAAATTTAAAAAAATAATTTAAAATGTTTGCGTCTACTGGTGTAGGTACACACGTGAGAAGTGAAACAAACAAAAAAAGATTTTTCGAAAAATGATCTACTATATACAACTTTACAGAAATTGATTGAATAAGGTTTAATTAGCTAAAGTTTAACAAAAGGCTTTTATTATCATTGACATGCATGCAAATAAATAATAATCACACCTACGTGTTGGTGTATAAAAAAATACTATTAAAAACTGAGCTTAACTTTAAATAACTTAGAAAAATAAATACCACAATCACACCTATGTGTTAGAAAAAGAAATATAATTACTAACTTTTTTTAGAAATATAGTGGAATTACAATTAAAATAAACCCTTTGATTTTGCTGATCACTTTAACATATATATCATTTATAACGTCACTATAGAGTGTTAGAAGTAAGTCTGCTTCAACGACATGCTATCCCTACTCTGTTGGAGAAAGTCTTTGAATCAACTGTGGTATTTATTTATTCATTTGGGAAACAAACAGATACATCTCTAAAAGTAGAAGTCAGAAAAGAAATATAAACATAAGAATTAAAGCATTGGATATATCCAAAAAAAGTTTCACTGATAAAAAAAAGGATATGAAGCAAAACAAAACGTGACATGACAGAGAACAAAATATTTAAGTAGACAATACAAAGTTTATAGATCGGTAGAACGACAGATATACTAGTAGCCAAAATAAGAAGAAAGATACAAGGTTTACTACTCGAATATTCATTTAAGTAACACAATGTAAACTTATGAATTTCAATAAAGAAATAAATATTAAATGCTTCAAATTTAACTAGCCAGTTCTCAGATCAAGGGCGTATAACGGACGAGAAGAACTGGCACAGTAAAACAAGCTAAGCGATATCAGTGAAACATATATTTTTATTTGTTCGTCGTTAATCATCGGTGTGTAAAAACGGCCTGAACCTCTTTGAGGTTTCCATATAAAAAATATTTTTTAAATGGAAAAATAATATCGCATGGAGTATGGATTTACGATGTAAGCGAACCGTTTGACCCAAACACGAGAGTTTAGTCAGTCGGAATATAAATCCAGAATGTACAGTATCTTCATTAATAAGATGAATAATTTTAAGATCACTTTATTTTCTTAAAGCTTTCATATTTTAAGGCATGAAGAGGGTAATAAGAGAGGAAATGGAAACAAACTTATTTTCATATTTTAAAAAGTTATGATATATTGTAAATTCTTATTGTCTATTTTAAACTGAATACATATACTTATTAAATATTAACGGTGTACAATCGTGTAATGTAGTCAGTAGATAACCAGTTCTAATAAAACAATTACCATTAACGAATTCCAATCGCCATTTTGAAGTGGTTAAATTTGATGTATGTTGTATTGTACATTTTTGACAGATTTGTTTTTTTTAAATGCCGACTGAGTGTTTACTGTGGTACTCTGTAAAGGCAGACGCTGAAATAAATAACGTGATACGATTTATTGCGGAGCCCTTCTGTTATCTCGTACAATAGAGCAACCATTTGTTTTGCGGTGTTTTATAGAGTAATATGCGGTCCAATTGTATGTTACACTGAAAATCTATCTTAATATCTAAGGTATTCCTTCCAAATTTTATGTCAGCCTTTTCCATAATTAAACAAATAAAACCCTGGGATTGATACCTAGATGTTGACAATTCACGGTGGATTCTTGTCGTATCTTAACAGCTTCAGGGTTAGACAAAGTGTTGCCTGTCGTTGTAACAATACGGCTCAAGAGACGGTGTTGCATGTTCTGACCGATTGTCCAATGAATACGACAGGAATAACACTGAGCAAGCTATGGGAATAAATGTAACAGAGACAAACTTATCAAGTAATGTTTATCAATAGTTTAAAAAACATCTTTCTGGAATTTGCTGTGAAATAATATATAAAAATTGTTTAAAGAAATAGATAGTGCTTAATCATCCTAGTTTGCAAACGTTACTTACCTAGCCTAAGATATGTATTATATCTGTAGGTTATTTATCACCTCCGAGTATAACATAGTCGGGATTTTACCTAGGAAATATTTTTTTCTTTTAAAGTCTGATGGTCAAACGAAAATAAACCTAAAAGTAAATGTTTTACTCACAAATCACGACACAAAGCTATATAGAATACTGGCCTGTATTCTGTTCCATTGAAGCGAAAACCACATTAAAACTAGCGCATAATGTTTTCAAAACATGTTTATTATTTTAAATGATATTCCTCACTGAAAATTACATCACGCCTCGGCATACGTGATGCCCTCTAGTGGGAGTTCATGCAAACTAGATCATGTTCTTAATAACGGCATGTCGCTGACACGACACTCAATTAGAAATTAATTATGAAGCGTAATAATGATTAGTCTTTTATAATTTGTGATAATGAATATATTCGAATTTTTATAACTCATATTTGGTTTGTTTATGCTTAATAGGATTTCAACCTTACGAACAGCAACATTGTTATTTAATAAATAGAAACAAATCATTATAAATAATGGTCATGTAAGGTGTATAGAGTAAACTACATGTCAGCAATCGACGTACACTTGAAGCTAAAATGAACCTTTTGTTTTATCCACACTCATAAATTGTAATACAACATTCTTGTTTCCGATATTGTCCAAAAAGTTCGACTGCACTTATATTGAAGTGTCACTTAGATTTGTAAATCCTTGTTAAAACCAATTCATAATCGGAAATCAAGGCAACATACAAAATACCATCCGTATGGCGTCCTTCGTTCCACAACTGAGCGTTTTCTAAGGCAGTTTTTGCAGCGCACCACCACTATGTGGAACCAGCTGCCCACTGAAGTATTTCCGAACCAATTCGACTTAATGTCTTTCAAGAAAAGAGCGTACCGATTCTTGAAAGGCCGGCAACGCACTTACAAGCCTTCTGGCATCAGGCCTCCTGCACCTGTACATTAAAAAAAAGCCTTAATTTTACGTTATTTATAAGCTGATATTAAATTCAGTTGCTACCCAGCTTCAAACAAAGTGTTACATATATCTAAACATATCTTCAACAACCGCTACAACTTAACTCGTGTTAGAATTATTATTCATGAGACTCTTACGACATTAGACAATTAGACACTAGATTTTAATAAGATTCTATAAAAATCTTCGCAAAATTTGTTCGGTCTTTAGAATAAACATCCAACTTTACAATTGATTGGCGTAACTAAATAACCTCGCCGCCTAAATGCCCGCAGCGTTGAGTTTAGCTACAACACAATTAGATCTCTCTAACACAATTTGCCTACGCCCCTTACTTACTGGCGTTTGCTAACCCAGTAAACTCACTGATACCTATAAACAAGGATTGTCTAATGATATCTATATACCTAGAAATATACAAAATAATAGAGGCTAAGAGTTTTTCACTATAATGCCTGTACGAGCCAAGGCTGTACATTTTACTTACTTCATAGTTTTATAAGCGTAATTATCCCTATGAACGCATTTTCGAACCAACCAAGGCTCACACATTTTGTTCATTTGTAAGCGTGACGATTTCCTATGTATCTACGTGCCATGGCTGTACGTTTTGATCACTTATAAGCGTGACGATTTCGTAATCGTCGTAGTTACATAGCCAGACGTACTATCTTTGATTGTTAAAATTGCATTCATTCGGTACATAACAATTAGCACGTCATTATTTCGCTCATATTATATTGTTATACGTGACTGGTTAATATAGAGTAAAACAAGAAACCTTTATTATTTAAAGCACCCCGATGACCAAGTAACCTTACATTTTGGTCCTTCGAGCCATCCAGAAATGAACATTTTTGTCTTTATTTTTTAAGTAATAAAAAGCTGCGTAAAAAATCCCTAAAGCCAATACGTATATATTCCTCGTTTAACATCTTTATTGCACGCACTAAGAAATAACATGCGAAGTCCTTCGTAAAAACAAACAGTGTTGTCTGACATTTGAATATTTGATTAAATCTCTAGCTATCTGAGGGCTGCGTCGGGGTGCGAGGAGGGGGCGGGGAAGGGAGAGAATTGGGAACTATGACGAGATATGAAATCAACAAATCTTGGAAAAGTAGAGCGCGAAACTGGGCTTGATCGTGATTTAAAATTCCTACGATTTACCAAACAATGTAAGTCATTGTTTAACATAAAAACATCTCACTTGTACTCATAAATTATTAACAAACATTACAGAGCACTTTCGGTATAAATTGTGTCGCCGATCTAATCTGTGTAGCTCATCCACACCACGTTTATTTTTCGTAGCGGTTCGTAGGCACAGCGTAGAGCCGTTTGATCCAATTGTAATGAAAAATTCCGATTTTATTTCAGTATTTTTATTTCTATTTTATTCGTTATTTTTTAAAATAATTGCTACAGTAATTGATTTGATTGTTGAAAACAAATTAATAATTATATTTACGGGACAATATAAATAATCCTTTAGCTATAAGGAATGCTTTCAATCTATATATTTCATTTGTAAAGCCCTACGGCGCATGAGTTTCATCAGTGCTGATCCGCAATGGTTTTATCATACGAGTTGCGGATGTTGCCTTTTATTCATTATAAGTCTAAATATAGTAACCTAAAAGTAAATATGTTTCGAATGTGACAACCGATCCGTCGGTGAGGTCTCTGAGTGGTCTTACGATACCAAATTTTCTAATAAAATTAAATAATATTTAGGCGGAGACAAGACGCTAATTAAAAAAGTATACCACCTAATCATCATTTCCTTTCTGACTTCGGAGAAATAATTCACAATTGTCAGCGAAGCCCCGTAGGCCGGAGTTGAATTAACTCACGACGAATATCTTCGTAAAAACACATTTTTGAAATCCTTTGTTCTCGTTTACTTGATGCTGAATTATTTGGAAAGATCCTTACAAGTTTGTTATGAGAATTTTATAAAGTTTCTCGTGTGCCTTTATCATGTGTTTGTGTTAAGTTGTTTTTAAAACACATCACATAATCAGATTTATAAATATCTATTAAAATGAAATTTGCAATATCCGCAAAATAGCATACATTTTTTAAAGTGAAATTTCTTTATTGGCGTCGGAGTATATACTGTCATTTTTTCCGTTATATGGCTATCTTTTTTAGTAGTGATAGCATGCCGTTTAACCATGATAGTAATAATTCTATTACAATTAATGAAATTTAAAGTAGTAATAAGGTAATATGAAATAATTGTATTATTTGTATTCATGTCTATAATAGTAAAAGCATTTTGTTAAACTTTATTTAACCAATTTCTGTAAAGTTGCATATTGTAGATCATTTTTCGAAGAATAAGGTCATAAAGAAGTTTCACTTCTTACGCACACATACACATTTTTTTTATTTACCAAAAGGGAAAAGCTCGTAGATGAGTGTGGAGAGTGAGGCGTGTTAGTTACAACCACGCAAATACGAATCTGAATCTAGGTGGTAGGTTTAGGAGGCAGAATGCGTGAAATCACTTCGGCGGTAGAGTGTTTGAGGATATTTTCATTGAGGGACTACGAATGTGTAATGTTAAATTAACAGACATACATACAACACAATCTATGTTTAAATTATAACGATCTAAACGACGAGCCATGATTGCATTTAAAACGATTTTGTCAAATTGCGGTTTACTTACCTAGATATCGGTTTTATGTGTGGAGGGCACGCGACCGGCAGTGATTGATTCCATTACAAAAATTCGTTTTGATATTTAGATAACCTTTTCTATACGAGCGACAAAAATACCAACAACAAAGTACTTTTATTTGAAAAATCAAAACAGTTTTCTATTAAAAGAAAATTTGCAAATACTTTCTTAACTACCTTTTTATTCGTGTATGTATAGCTATTTGAAGATGATTAACGTCTAACATAACTTCTAAACAACTCTGCGAGGTTGATGTAAAGGCGTTCACTTCTAATCGCCAAAAATCACAAGTGGTGATTTTTCTCAAGTATTTGACTAATATTTATAAATATAAACATATATTTTCTATTAATAAACATATATTATATTTTATATATATTATGACTTCATACTAAGTTCGTATCCTTTTCATCAATCCTCATTTGTTCCGACTCTCATTGGAGCTACGCCGCAAAGCTGATTAGATTGGACAGAACAAATTGATACTTTGACAAGCCTTTTGGACACAGGATATACTCCGGTTTCAATAAGTTCTGTTTCAATTTGTATTAACTCAAACTTGACATTCCCAATACAGGAGATAGGACAAAAATAGGTCTGAGCCCTTTGGGCAATCAGTGTTATTTACTTTTGGCAGTGTTCTACGGATGTTCAATAAATATAAATAGCGCGACATGTCTGCCATTGTCAATATAATTACATAAAATCTGTTAGGCGGTTCTGTTTGAAGGGACTGGGCTTGGGAGGTGGGGGTCTATTTTAAAACACTGACTTCATGGTTTATTTTGAAACAATGATAAATTATAAATATTTAATGTTTATATAACCCTAGGATGTTTCACTGTCCGAGTATTGAAGGTACGTCCGTTTTTATAATAGAAGACAAATTTGTTGTATCATTTAAATAAATATCTTAATATTCGAAACTATCTTTGTGTTATAATCCATATAGATAAAGGTTTCTTAAGATAATTCAATTCTAAGGCTGTGTGCTCTGCCCTGTATTCCTCCTGCATATCAATATCAGCGTTGCTATGCCAATCACAGCACTGAAGAAGCCCTTTATCCAGATCGTACAAATATTTCTAAGATATAATTCTTTCTTTTTCCGCTAAAAAGAATCCCTTCCTCGTAACATTCGCACTAATATAATCAACTGGTAAATTACTAAATACGCAACATGTCTTAGAACATTTCGTAGTCATCTGGAAAGGAAGGCTAAATTAGCTTCTAAGACGCTCAGTACTTCACTCTGGGCCGTCGCTTTCAACTCTATGAAGCGCTAATCCGGCAAAGGTGGAGTAACACATGGGTATTCGCATAGGCTCCGCAATACGAATCGATTACCTTGACCTGCGTCCGATATTGGATCCCCATATGCCATGGGGAGCTTCAGTATTCCGTGGAGCTCTTAGGATTTATAAATTCAGCTAAAATTGGACGGGGAAACGTGGACGTCTGTGCTTTATTAACATGTCCTGCAGGCCGCCACGGTCTACAGTCATCTGCATTTGTTGCTCCAGGTCGTTCCTGGACGATGCGAATATAGGGCAGTGTAAAAGCACATGTTCCACTGTTTGCTCTTCATCACTGCAGGCACATGTTGGGCTTGTCCTAATTTTAAACCTATGCAGGTAATATGCAAAGGCTCCGTGCCCTGTAAGAATTTGCGCCACCTGGGGAGTGAAACGCTTCTCTTTTATTAATTTGTACGCTGTTCTTACATTGCCGATAAATAATTTTGTTGTTCCAGCTGTTTCACCCCCCAGGTAGCGCTCGTTCCATACCTCTAGAGTCCTCTGCCTTATTAGATGTGTTATATATGAAAGGGGGCAGGCCACTAAGTGATATTACGACTCAGTACATTATACGACATACGCATATCACGATTATTTTCATTCACGCAAAATAGCATCGGTGTACGGTCTAAATTATTGTTTACGTATATTTCACGAAGAGGCTACAAATATAAATCCGTGGTGAGACAACTAGCAGATCGTTAGTCAAAACGTAAAACATATTTCTTAAAATTGATTGGACAAATGTAGCGTTCCTTTGAAGAAAGATTCAGATCAAAGTTGATGTCTAGAACCTCGGAAGGAAAATGAAAATATTTTAAGTGTCTCAAAGATTTTTCTGGTTTTGAAAATTAAGCGGAGTTATTTTCAATATTGGCAACCGTTAATAGAACTTGTCATTACACGTCCATAAAGTAGAAAAAGTCAATATGAATGAAGTGATAATGATAACAGTGGAATCGCTATTACTATTGACTGTTGAATAGTCGTTCATTTGTAAATGTAATTAATGATTAACATTAATAAGGAAATGGAATGAAAATATAGGTACTTATTTGTAGCTGGATTCTTCAAATAAGTTTAGCGATTGGTTTTAAAACATGTACTGAAATTAAGATAGAGCTAAGCGACAGGTTTTTACCCGTAATACGGCCTGAAAGAAGATCAAACTGGGAACGGTAAAACAAAAAAAATAATATCTAGAACTATAGGCCTGGTATTTTTTTGGTATAACATTCAATAACGATGCGTCATACGGATAATCACTCATTATTGAATATACAGTTGATTAAGGTTATAAATATACATATTTGAGGCAAAACTACATAAATAAACATTCTAGTTGCACCTTGCAAATGGTGGTTTCATAAGGAGAAGATTTGGCAAGAAACTCCATACTAACTCTTTTAAGTATTGTAAGTGCGTGCTCCTATTTCACCCTGCCTACTGCTGATAGAGGACAAATCTTTTATTTTATTATTATTAATTACTTAAGATGTCATGTGGAACAAAGTGTAATGGTTGCAGCTTACAATCATTGTGTAAAACAAAAACTTGGCGATTAAAAAAAGCGGAGCGGAGTGGAGAGTTTATTGCCAGTTCTTCTCTTCTGTTCTACGTCCTTGATTAGAAAACTGGCAGTAAATGTAAAATTAGAAGCATTTCCACACATTTTTACATACATAATTTTTTTTACGATCATAAGTGTCCATTATATGAATAAATGATTGTATATATAACCTATATGAATAAATGATTTTGGACTTTGACTTCACATAGTCACAAATATTGAAACTACAAGTTTGACATTATTCTTTATGACAAAAAAAAACAATTATACAACGTTGTAAAAACATTTATTTGTAGCGGCAGTGCTCGTACGACCGGGACGTAAATGTTATGCTAAGTTCACTTATGTCGAAATAATAACAAATTCAAATTAACAGGATACTCTTGTTTACTTTTTAGATGTTCAGAAGTGTGGTATGAATATATTCATATTTCATAGTAACTGTCATTTAGGTAATTATTAGGATCACAAAACATGTCTTCAGAGCAGCTGCTCGGAGGTGTTTTTGGCGTTTCTAAATAAAGATTAGATACAGATGTATCGCGCAAATATTTCAGAATTAGCTGTCACAATGCCTTATTGATATAAATGTATCTTTGTTATACATTCAATAGGTTCACGTTTGATTCAATTGAGTTAACTCGCGTTATTAAACGTAATGTAATAACTACATGTAGAATCATATGATTTTGTTAGCTTTAATTCCTAGAAATAGAGTGTAAAGCACGAAGCGGTCTAGCTTTGACCTTAAGCTATCGGTGACAACAAGGAACTTTGTGTGTTATTCAAGATTTTTTATATTACGAGCTAGGGGATGGGATAGAAAACGATAGGACATTAATTTACTCTTTTATTTATTATATTAAAGCCAGCGGCGTTCAGTTTCGCGGTCATTTGGAAGGAAAGGCTAAATTTAAAAAATAGCGCGGCAGGCCTCTTTGGCCGTTTCACAAAAGCCTAACACAAAATGGCAACTCTATTGTGAATTTGTCAATGGGAACTATCCATTGTATCTTTACTTCATAAGTAATTGATGTTGTTTGTTGTAAAAACGAATAAAATTGTGACCTAAAACAGATTTAATTCAAATTTTGCAATTCGCTAAGTCCTAAAAAAATATTATGCCTTGCGAGCCTTCTGGCAATGTAAGTGTCCATGGGCGGCGGTAACATAAGTGTTACATCAGGTGAGCGTCCTGCCCGTTTGCCTCCTATTACATAAAAAAACGGAAATAGTTTATGTTTGTTTTTTATATATACTCTGCAATCATTACCAGAATAACTCCCATAACTAAAATGTTAAAACTTTTACACAGAGAGAATAATTATTATTTATATTTAGATATTTTTTTGGCTTAAGACAATTTGTTTTATTGTTGGATATATAATCACATAAGCTGCAATGATAAAATAAAAATAATATTTTATCACCTCAATTTGCGACAAGACAGAATATGACGAAGGTCTTACTTCATTTGCCGTGTCCGTAGGCCGCGCCCGCGATGATATATTATATTTCGCTGACGGCAAGTAATTCAGACAGACCATTTGCCAAATGAGATCGTAATATCAGACTCCTTATCTAGTCATTTTATCATAAATTATTATGATTTTATATTGCAAAGGTTACGCATACTTTAACTTTGCAGAAAACGAAAAGTAATACTTGGTATTATTTGACTATCTTTAAAACAATCAAGATTGTCGGACACTCCGGTGATCTCACCAATAGGTTCTGCTTTAGGAGGTTCAGGAGTAATTTGGATTTTGGTAAAAGATTGGAGGAACGTTTGGATTATACCTGATAGCCATAAGAATTGTAACAATGCGAGTTCCTTATTAACTCTTCCCTTTTATACTTCTCTGCATTATAATATGCTATGCTATTGTAGTCAATTTCTCTTTAAGTCTTTTAATGGACTCTTACACTTATATTTTCTCCATCTGGATATTATATTAGATATAGGTGTATATAGGTGAGTTGGAAAATGGTGATGAAGATAATAAACATTTAAATTAAAGGCCGCTGGTCCGTCATAGTAGTGGTTCACGACATAAAACAAAATTAAAACATGTATACATTATTAAAGAGACCAAATTAGTTAAAATTTTACTTTGCATTGGTATTAGATACCTCACACGTCTCTATACATTACTTCCAGCTATATACACGTTATACTGAGTGAATATTAATTCCGGTACGTTAATAACCGAAGGAGATCCCTGACATCATCGTAGCTAATCAAGGCTATTTCGACGCATCTCTGATTATAATGAACACACGAATTCAACAATTGTTGTTTATATTTGAAACTAAAAGATTTAACTCACTTTAAACGACACTTTGAATTTCCGTACGATTAAAGTGATATTTTTGTGAATAAATAAAATATTACCCTGTATGTAATAGAGACATACATAACATTACTAACGAAACACACAAAATAATAATAACCGACAATTAAAAAAAATACGTAACGAAAAGAAGGAAATAAGGTACAGTTAAGTGTGTGTTGTGGTTGTAACCGGCCGAGGCTCAGCATTATGGAGCAAACGTGTTCCACAGCGCTGGTTCACAACATGAATCTTTGATAACAATAAAATTTTATTACAAGAACGTTTAAATACACACAATACTTTAATCAAGATTCGCCATTTAACGATTGCTCGCTACACCTTGTAAATCAGGCTTCGTGAGAGATTGAGTTATCATTAGTCCCGCAGCCATTTTGCGACGTCTTATCGAGGTTCGTGCTTAATACACGTTTAAACGCGTAATCTCGTGGGTATTTTATCCAGAGCGCTGTCCAATATTGATTTGGGTCAGGAGCAGTGTTGGCTTAGTGGCTTCGGCATGCGACTCTCATCCCTGAGATCGTAGGTTCGAACCTAGCTATGCACCGATGTATTTTCTTCTATGTGCGCATTTAACATCAGCTCGAACGGTGAAGAAAAACATCGTGAGAAAACCGGCTTGCGTTAGAACCAAAAAGTCGACGGCTTGCGTCAGGCACAGAATGCTGATCACCTACTTGCCTATTCAATTTACAAATGATCATGAAACAGATACAAAATCTGAGGCCCAGACCTAAAAAGGTTGTGACGCCACTGATTTTAGCTTAGGTGATAGTAGTAGTAGACATCGACTTCGTTTGAATGTTGATGTGGTGTAGTTTTATTTGTTGTCAATCATGTAGCATAAAATAAGGAACTGGAAGCCAGTAAACACAAATCTTGAGTATGTCATGTAAACACGTAGATGTTTCCTCAATCGATGCGGCCTCTTGATGAATGTGTTTACACTCACTCTAATATAACGTTTCTATATAGAAAGTATGTATATACTTAAAAGGAAGATTTTCTAATTTTAGTTGGGATATATTTTGATAAAAGTTCTGAAATTAAGATTTTACAACTCGATTAGTGTGGAGTCAGTACCGAGATGAATCAAGCTCCCTAAATCTTAATTATTTTTGCCGTGAAAGACACTGTGTTCGCTCTAGTAGTATACCACTTGGCACAAATCAGCTATATTCTACAATTAACTAACTCTTAATTTATATAATTGATAACCATTAATTTGTACTTTATATAACCATGAAACCGCAATAAATACATTAGTACATTAGTAAATAAATTCAGTGAAAATATTTTATATGCTCGCGTACATACAATCGTACAAGCGATGATGGATTGTGCAAACATTATTACCTAAATACTATATATCCAGATATTGTGATGCCAATGTCTGCTCCTGAACAACTGTACCAATATTTGTATAAATGTTTGGCTAAGATATGTCTTAGAATATCACATACCCTTAATACTTTTCTGTTGCTGTATCAGGAAATACCTCTCCAGTATAGAGATGAATAATCATTATTATTAAGTTATCATTCACCCGGACCATTTCTGGGAAAAAGGTATACAAATCTTGATTGGAAAATATACACGGTTTTATATAACTATAAAAAAATATGTGCACAATAGTGTATACAAGTAAGAAGTGAAACTTTACAGAAATTGGTTAAATAAAATACAATTAGATAAATTTTAACAAAAGGCTTTTATTATTATAGACATGAATACAATTATTTCATTTTACCTTATCACTACTAATATTATTAAAGAATTTCATTAATTGTAATAAATTTATTACTATCATTGTTATCGTTACTATATAATTTTCTTATTAATGGCTTGGAATCTCTTCGAATCAACCCTGGTAGGGAGAAGATAAAGATGGCACGTAAGGGTGAAAATGTGACGGTTTTTTTTTCAACGCTGATAAAGAAGTTTCATTTTAAAAAATGTGAGCCGTCATGGGACGCCTGGCAGATGTGAAACATCGACATTATTTTGTAAAAGTAATATGCAAATAAGAACATATTGTGATAGGAACTAAATATATCATAATGATAAGATATCGATGACTATTTATTGAATAAATATTTATTTTTATTAAATACAAAAATTTACGAATTTATTTCAAATCGCGACTACTTAATTCGTTTAATCAGTGACTTCATATAGACTGTATATATATACCATCGTATAGCGGTTTTACGTGCGGCTATAGATGTTTCACATGAAAACTTCTGTAAAACTTGTAAATAATTCATTTGCAAACATTAATTTTAGACAAAAGCTAATTCTAAAACTATGTACTTAGCTACGAACTTTTAAAAACTTATGCTTTTATGTAAAGAGCTTCTTAAACTAATATAAAATTATTTTGTTTCAGGTAAGTTCACATCAACTATGAACCAGCACTCTACTCCGTTTCATAATTGTTATTTACTTCGTCACACGAGTATAATTATATTTTTTTGGTAAGTGAACATCATGGTAGTACATCAAGATGGGGACCCACATTCACCATCAACAAAAAAGTTGTGTTGAGAGTTGCAAATCCCACAACCACTGTTTCTGAAATTCAGCTAAGATACTTTTGGAAACACTAGTAAATCATGTAAACATATCCTTTTATAAAGTGTTAATAACTTGAATAACTAATTTCTATGTCAACAACAAATACGCTTCAAAGTTTTCAATTGAATTTTAATATAATGCATTATTGGAAATCGAATATATTCATCAAGTCAGTGGAAAAGTAACTGTATGTCTTGTCTGTAGGGTGCTTTTTACGTTGAAGACAGCTACCTCGTGGAACAATGACTTGGCAAGTGAGGGTATAAACTTGGAAACTTACTTACATCTTTAATAACTGACTTTGCGAAGTAGACATGAAGACATGGGAAGAAATTGGCTGTGGCAATTAGTCCGGAATTGTATAGGAAAAACACCTTTTGTATGGCAATCATGGTTTATGATAATTTACCAAAAATATTCAAAGATCTTCCTACAAAAGTTTTTAAAATCGAATTAATGAGTACATTTTGGAAAGAATGCATTGTTCTATTCATGATTATTTCCGTCAAACATTATAATTAATATTAATTTGATAACATAATAATATAATTTAATAATGTGATGATATAGTGATCAAATAATGTAAGAATTGACTCATAATGTAACTGTAACTTCTATTTAGACCTTTTAAGACAAATTTCCACGCCATTATATGTGGTTGAATATACGAATTTTAGATTGTACCACCATAACAATTTTGTTCCATGTTCTTGCAATTAAATTATTATTATGCCCCGTTTGTATCGGCCAATACTCAATTTATCTCGGTACTAAAAATGTATATTATGTAGAGTTCAAAGTTCAAATTGATTGTACAAACTAAAACAAAACAATTCACGGGAGTACTAGTTATGTTAGTTAGTTTAAACAAACTGTTTTATAATGAAGGCTTCATTAAATATGGATAAGAGTATAAAAGGCTATTTAATTGTTATTTACATAAAATATAATACTTATTTATCAATACGTATAGTGGTAATAATACCCAGACATCGCTCTTAAGTGATTTTTAGTGTAAATAAATATAAATTAACAGTTATTACACGCTTGGTGGAGAAACGATGTGACATTATCTAAATCTCGTTTTATTTTCCCGACCAGGCTGTTAAAAAACGAATCCTATTGGAACACGTGCAGTTCTAACGAATGGCGTCGTTAGGCCGTTATCCGCTCGTAACGGAACGTAACGGCAGGAACCGGATGTGTCTCGTTTAAAATTGTGATACTCCATTTGCTTCTACGCCTATTTAGGTCATTGCTCAGTTTTATGCTGCGTAAAATGTATTAATCTTGGCAGCTTTGAGTCTTTTTTTCGGAATGGAATCTCGCTGTTAGCCTTAAGGGCCTTTACAGCTCAGCCAGCGAAGTACGCAGTCAGCAAAGGTCCTCGCCTTCCCCGGTGAAGGCGGTTTTTTACCTTAATCTGATTATGGCTATCTTATTATTATTGGCCGCGCGGGCGGCTTTTAATTTGTCATTGGCTATCGTGATTGGATCGTCCGGATCCGTTAGAACCTGTCGGGGCCTCAAATGAGCTCGGTTCAGTCGAGTCGGGAAGGGGTAGTAATTGATACTTTTACGCACCAACGGGTTGGGATGATGTTTAGCCTTGTCGAAGTGGCGTGTGGTCTGTGGACGCCAACTGCATCCAGCTTTGAGTGCAATAAACAGCTCCTTATATTACTCAATGAGGAAGTTAAATTATCCCGTAATATACGACGCTACCTAATTTCAATTTATATACAGAAAAAACTGTTTTCAAATGAAAAATCATATAATCACAATAATCAAGTAATTATAGTATTACGAGACCTAGAGAGGTTCAACAGTTAATGAATACGATATATGGCTGTACAAAATGTTATAGCACTGTTTTTATAATGAACACTTTATATATGTTATATGCGACCACAGCCGCCACACAGCAGGCTCCGCAGCCTGCGGTCTGAAACAATTTTCACGCCGCTTTCATTCACGTCGGCTGTGGTTGGCTTAATTACTTATTCTACTGTGACTGTATTTTTATATATCCTTAATACATTATCATTAAGTATTATGTACTGTTCGTGTACAGCAAAAACAGTTGGTTGGTGGACTCAGGTTCCGAACTTAGACTCCCATTAGATCCGTTGTGCGGAAGTCTACTGGGCACTCCGCACGCTTCGCCCAGCGACCTGCGAGGATTTCTGTGCGTTTGTTATCCACAAACAACAGTTGGTTTTTAAAATCTAAGTTTTATAATTGTAAAATGACACAAATGTAATGATAATAATAAGTTGTGTAATGTAAAATGTAAATTTTCTTTGTCTTAATTGAAATTGCGATTGTCATCATTTAATTCATCTCAATACTCCAGCTATCAGTTTCATAATTATATTTTTTTCCGAATTTAAGCTCTTTGTTTCTTAATTTCGCCGCAGGAGTAGTAGTGGTGGGCACATAGAACGCGGTGGTAGTTGATTCAGGCTTTCGAGTTGTATACTTATTCAGTTCCATTTGACTGAACTTGATATCCTCGAACAATGGAATCGGATCTATTGTTGTGGTCCGCTTCTTACCGCGATAGTATTCTGGCATCTGTTATTGACATGATTTTCTTATTAATTAGATTTAATTAATGTATTATATAATGTTATAAAATAAAACTATATGTTATATCCAAACTTATCTTTATATATATAATACTACTGTACGGGTGTATGTCACTGAAGTCCTCTTAACCAGCTGGACCGACTTGAATAAATATTTTTGTATGAGTTTGGGTGGCGCCCTAGAGGGTTTTGATTTACAAATCAGCACGACAGAAGGTGCTGCAGTTTCATACTTTGTTTAATGTCCTAATCGCTTGAAACATCATGCAGGACAACGTTGCATCAGTTTCTCTAATCTTAGTTCCACAGAATTATATAGCTTTACTCACTGTTTCATTAACATTTTCTATCCAATCGCTGTAAGCTCCCACGAGAGTAAACACTGTGGGAGCGTTGGGAAAGCCGCATACAGATGGCCCAAATGAGATAATTCCCACGAGCTTTCCAGCCAACACTGCTGGACCCCCCGCGTCATGCTAAAATATAAGAATAGAATTTTTATTTTATTTAAAACTCCGCCGCTCGGAAGTGTTTTAACCAATAAGTGAATGTTTATTGTCATTCGTCAACATTCAAATCAACAACTATACTATAAGAACATTTCTACCTAAGTAGTTGGTTGCCGAGCAGTGGGGCGCGACGTTAGTTTTTAATTCCGCTTAACGACAACCAACTGTTGGTTTAACTCTGAAACTTATCTAATTCCCGCCAAGATAGAAGTTTCCTTTGAGCTCTCACTTTAATATTGAGTTTTTGCAAATTAATGTAACTTTTACGAGGAGCATGGAACCATCACGAACTTGGGATTTTCTTTTTGAAATAATGAGTGAAGTATAAAAATGCGTTCCATTTATTAAAAAAAAATGTTTTTAAGAAACTTTTAAAGTAATCAAGTTACCTTTCACCTACTATTGGCCTGATTATATAGTATTAATATAACCTTCTTGTAATCATAATAATTGCAGCCCTCTAAATGAGAATGGGGATTGACCTGATACGGTAATCCACTTAAATTTTTAACACGCACACTACTTAGAGATATATTAGGTCCTTACATATGAAATTGGCGTTTTGAGTGGGAGGAACAAAAAGTTGAATATTTTTAAATATACTTTGATTATTTAATTAATTAACGTATGAACCATTGTTTTTTATGCACTTTTGCCATCTTATAGGTAGTTCATTGATCCCTTTACTAAAAAAACAGTCGCACGGGAATCAATAAAATGTGTGAAGGCGATTTGGACTGCCCCATCAGAGTTAAATTTTTTCCCTTGCAAGAAGTTGTCCAAATTTCGAAAAAAATGACAATCTGTTGGAGCAAGGTCCGGGGAGTACGGAAGATGTCTTAGACATTGCAATTGAAACTCTTCTAATTTGTCTAGCGTTGTCGTGAAGTAGCAGTGGCGTGGAGCGATTGACCAGCCTAGGTTGTTTAGCCACTAGCTTTTCCATCATGGTTTGCAATTGCTGACAATAGACATCAGCCGTAATAGTCTGGCCAGATTTGAGAAAACTGCAATGAACAATACCGGCACTAGTCCACCAAACGCTTACAAGTAACTTTTTTGGGGTTAATTTTCGCTTGGGGCAGGATTTGGCTGGCTGGCCAGGATCCAACCATTGCGCTGAGCGCTTCCGATTATCGTAAAGAATCCATTTTTCATCACAGGTAATGATTCGGTTTAAAATACCTTCATTATTGTGCCGGTTCAGTAATGTAACGCAGCAGTCGACGCACATTTGCCGGTTTGCTTCAGTCAATTCGTGAGGTACCCACCTTTCAAGCTTTTTAATCTTCCCAATTTGCTTCAATTGAATTAAAACAGTTTTATCACTAACACCGCAGCCTGCAGCTAACTCGGACGTGGTGTGCGATGGATCCGCTTCCACAATAGCCTTCAATACTTCATTATCAACTTGGGTCTCAGGCCGTCCACGGGGCTTGTTCTGCAGGTCGAAATTTCCAGAACGAAAACGTTGGAACCAAAAACGAAGTGTGTTTTCTTTTGCAACATGACCGCCATACACATCATTCACTCTTCGAGTCGTTTCCGCAGCACTAGAGTGCCACGGCGGAACTCGTACTCGTAAATAATGCGGTACTTTAAGTTTTCCATTTTGTAAAATGAGTGACGCAAACAGAAAAAAAACAAATGAATGACGGTCACCGAAGCACAATCCGTCAATTCCTGTGATTAAAACTATAGAAAATGATAATGATAACGATTGCCAACATGCCCCTTGCTGATAGAGGACAAATCTTTATTTTTAATTTATTTTATTACTATTAATTACTTAAGATGTCATGTGGATCATGGTGTAATAGTTGCAGCTCCTTACAAACGTAGTGTAAAACAAAATCTTGGCGAATAAAAAGAGTGATGGAGAGTTCATTGCCAGTTCTTTTCTTCCGTTCTACGCTCTATATTTGAGAAAAAATTAGAAGCATTTTATATACATTTCTGTTTTTGACGTTCATAAGTGTACATTGTGTCACCTACATGATTTTGTATTTTTTTTAATTTGAATTGTTACTTACATCACAAGCTCCCTCTCCCGTGGTCATGGTTCCCGCACAGAACATAGAGGAAGCTATGAATTTACTGCAAAAAGTATGTATTAAAGTCATTCCCTTCATATATAACAAATTGTCTGTGTGACAAATGCGTTTCAAACACTTTTCATACACACTGAAAAATGTTTATGTATGTGTAAAGACGAGCTGTACTCACTCTCCGTATATCTCTTTGCAGAATATGTTGGGGTATATTGGGAGGAACTTCCGATTAAGAAAAACTGGTTCATAGGCCATCCTTTGTGACATCTGCAAATTAACATAGAATCATATAAAACTCAAATGTTATTTAATTATTAATAGGGATTAAAGTTAAGCCGATTGGTATATTAATAATAATAATAACAAGCCTTTATTCATCCAAATTTTGTTGACATACATTATACAAAAATAGAGAGATATATATATATATATACATATATACTATTTTACTACTGTAAGATGCGGCCCCTGTCCGGGAGAACTCCCACTTTTTCTCCTCCAACTTTTTCCACCCTATTTTATTTTTTGTCGTCGTCATCCAATTTTTTCCAGTTGCCCTTTCGATCTCAGCCCATCGCTCTATTGGTTTGCCCTCGTTTCGTTTTCTGTATAATCTGTCATCTGTATCCTGTCCATTTAAGTTGTAGGGCATGTTGCTCAGCATCAATGATTATTTTGGTTTTCTGCGAATACGTTTACGGTTCTGTTGTCGCATTTATTTAATTTAATTCCAAGGTTGCTTCTGTATAACGTACGCTGACACCTACGCATATTGGCTTCCGTTTTGTTTTGGAAAATCCAAGTTTGTGCTCCTTATGTAAGGCAGCAAGCACGAACACACCGTGTTCTTTAGTTTAAGTCGGAGCTTACCAATTCTTATATTACGTCAGATAATTATCTTTCGATAATCTATTAGATAACGCTCAAAATAAGGTTATTAGTATATTAACCTAAATACGAAACTCGTATTACCTTAGTAACACCCCATCCTAGCACCAAGACTTCAGCAGTTGGAGCAAGTCCACGGCCATTGGAAGAGATGTCAATGACTTTAGGCACTCGATGGTACCCAAAGAACAGATGACGCCGAAGGCGGATCACAGCAATATTATGACGCAGCGTGCGGGGGTTGTAGCCGGGGTGGAAGTACACCTGACATAATCACAAATATATAACTTAAAATGATCGTATCAAGGGAATCCCATCTTCTACTATAAATTTTTTCGATAACAGCCATTATAAAAACTAAAGATAAGTTCTTGATTTATTTGTGTCCAAGCATAACGAGTAATGTTAGCGAGACGAAATTGACACTTTCGAATTTTGAAGAAGAACGGGACGATCCTTACAAATAATGCAATTATGTCAGAGGCGAAAAATGTAATTTGACCAGAAGCTTACAAATTTATCGTAAATACAATTTAAAAAAAAAACTATTCTATTGAAAAGCTACATAATATACAGTAAGACTACGTTTATTCCCAAATTCTGCATTTATCAGTTTTTATTTAATTTTGAGGACATCTTGTGTTTTTCTTGAATGTTACCACTATAGAGGATTTTTGTCATACTAGTTATTTAAGAGTACATTATTCTGGTTATTAAGGAGTATATTATAAGGTACATACTTCCAATGCATGTATAGATTCTCCCCCAATTCTGCTGTGGTTACTTCCCACACGTACATACAGAGACTTCGGGTTTTCTCGAAAGAAGCGATTGTTGTGCATACTGAAAAAGTAATGAGTACAGCGTGAACCATTACTTAAACGGGATTCCTTTGGTTACGGTTGTTGTCAGCTGCCATTGTCGCTATATGTCACAGAGCTCAATAATGAGCAACGTCAACGTCAAATCAATTTAGAATCGTTAATACTTTTCGTTTATTCAATAACCAATATTACTACATGTACAAATCGACTATGAAATGGTCGATAATAATAGTAAATCGCAGTTTACCATCCGTTCTTCACGTGAAATCCTTGTTCTTCCTGGACCATCATTTAGATGCTGCTCTCGTTCCTCGTTCCTGTGACTCCTCTCTAATCCATTTTCTTATCACACTCCTTAGCAAATTTTAATTTTTTTAACAAAATATGGAACTTACAGCTGTAAGCATGAAGCCGAAGTAAGCACCAGATCATGCCAATATATGACGCCTCCGCACCAAAACCTGCCCATAACATGAATAGACACCATGAAGGGATAGTGCTTGATAGTAGTTCTTTCACCCTTAAATATCCTTCTCCCATCGTGCTTGTGGTACTCTTTCAGGTCTTCCAGCTCACCTTGAGGGTCTGTAATTAAAATTGTATTTATTCTAAATCTAATAAAAACAATTCCGTACCATTCCATTTGTTACTTAACGTATATTAAGACGAACATATACGAAAGCATTTTAGTGTCGCAAAATCCAATTAGTCAAAGTTCGTGTAGGTTGCATAGAATGTTTGTGAACAATAGTGACACGATACTATGAGACCTATTTACTACGAGAATTTTATTTTTCTTTGCATGTCATTAGTATATTTAAAACCAGTTAGTCGTGAGTCAATCAAAGCATAGAAATTGTATTGTTACCCCAGTATTTATTATCTTGTATGTCAAATCGATGATCATCCACAGGTGATTCAGCAATCATTTTATCAACAATACCGTCTATAGCGTCATCATCTATTACCGTATTATGCCCATGATCATTCTCCATCATTCTTCTGGCGGCTTGCATCAAGTTACTGTCCTCAGCTTTTTCTGATAATATCTTCATTATATCATCTCGATTCATTTTTTCTTTCAACTTCAAATATAAATGCTTCGGCTCCCTATCTAACAGTAAATTAAAGTTATCTGATTCATTTAACGCTTTGAAGAAGTTTGTTTCATTTAGATTTGTACTAGACGTTTCGATCAGAATAAGTTCTGTCTGTTTATCTCTATCTACGATATATTTCTCTATGTCTTTTAATTTGTCTTTAAGCTCTTTGATACGGTCGTTGTCTTCATTTTTTAGAATAGAGACGAGAGAGTTAGCGACGTCGTGAACAGACGAGTCGTTCGAATTACCTTCTACGAAACGTAATAGGACAAAATAAAACAAAAACATATTCGTTCGCGCGCGGTATATAAATATTGCTCTTACAATAAATTTTATCGTTTGAAAATTTATTACGCTTTTATTATTTATAGAAATGAGTTCATAGAAAATATTTGATGTTTTTCAATTGAGTTTGCCTTTTCAAAGGTATTCACAACCTTTACGGTTATACAGGCATTAAGAAATAATATTAAAAATATCACAGATGAAGGCCATTTAAATGCCGCACATAAATTCAATTTATTTATTTACACTTCGTTATCTTATACAAAAAAATGTGTGCGTGTACTACTGTACACACGTAAGAAGTGAAACATCATATGACCATATTTAAAAAAAATGATCACCTATATATGCAACCTTACAGAAATTGGTTAAATAAAATAAAATTAGATAAAGTTTAACGAAAGGTTTTATTATCATAGACATGAATACAAATAATACAATTATTTCTGAATTAATGAATTAAATCCTTTGATTTATTACAAAAACGTGGCGGTATTTTTTTTCCAACGCCGATAAAGAAGTTTCACTATAAAACATACATAAAAAAGAAGGCGGTTATATAAGTTAATAGGCAACGGGCGGCCTTATCGTTAACAAGCGTTTTCTTCCAGGCAACCCTAGTATGGAACCATAGAAAAAGAGGGTGAGAAGAAGAAGAAGTACATAAATAATTAACCAAACAAGAACATAAAATAACATGAGGCAAAACGATAAATTAATGACATTTATTACATTATAATCGGAATTTATTAATTATTGTATAATTGGCATATTTTGTAAAATTTCAACGTAATAGAATTAACATAAAAGTAATGGGTTATTGTGGTTGAGTATTACTTTGTATAGCTAATTTTAACAAAACAGTTGACTTTATACAGTTGTATATAATAACTATCAGCTGCGATAATCTGTAACGTAACTAGCTAACTAGGTCGTAGCAAGTGAAGCACTCAACTTTGCCTACATGAAAATTAACAGAAAATTACATTTCTCAACTGAATCCAAGTGAGTGCTATTTAGGATAAATGACGTATTTTAGAAAATTCGTTGTCTATAGTTGTGATAATAAGTATTATTTTAATCATTATGCTAATGACAATTATAGATTTAGAAAGGAACACAACAGGATATAAATATTCTGGAATGCCACACATAAATTGAAGTATAAATATCGTTGATATGCAGTATCTCGTAATGTTATCTTTACTGGGGCTGATGGTGATCGATCGCGTGTTGGCTGTCTCTGGCCTGTGAATACTACATCGCAACGACTTTACACCGATACTTAGATGTAGATAAGTGGGTGAAACTAATCTCTCCAAATAGTAAAAAAAAAAAATATAACTACAGAGTTTAATTGGCGGACAGCAAGGGCTAAACATAATAAATATCAATATGAATCTGTCGTCGTTGGATATACAAACTGTATATTGTTAAAAGTTATGAATAATATTTGATCACAACCAAGTACAGGAGGTACTCTGTTTTCATTTCAATATGGGTAAGGACAGCCTTGAATCCCCGATGGGTCTCTCTGGCTATGGAGCTGTCCATTAATCACGTGAGGTTCGAAAGAGCAGTGAGTGGAAAAAAATCACGTAATATCACAAGGAGGAGGCGGGGTCTAGTAAGATACTACGAATACTTATTTTTTCGTCAAACGCGTGATTTCTAAAATATAGTATTTTTCTTGATTACACCATTCCTTTAATATTACTTTTATGCCAGTCAAAAACAACCTGCAACCTTTCTGTCTACAATTTTTTATCATAGTCCTTAATTTTCTTGAATATGATTAGATACTTTATACCGGTACCTAAAAATTATATTATAAAAAATTTAAGATTCTTTGTAGGTACTAAAAAATACACGTGATTTTTGGTGGGGGGTGGGGGGAAAGTCACGTATCACCATGGGGGAGTTAAAAAATGGTAAAACAACATCACGTGTTTAATGGACAGCCTCATATTCAAGTCTTGGAGGAGTACTATTCTTCATGCTCCCTCGCCTTAGAGAAGACTTGAGGTCACGCTTCTTGAGTTTACACTTATCCTGTGTGAGTGGTCTTCTACCACGAAGACAGGTGCAGAGACTATCGGTGGGTCCTGTTACATATTTCATATTTTACGCCGCATTCCACTTGCCCTACGGTCTATTTGGTCTTTGCCGCTACGATACGTTAAAAGTCCATTCTTTTTTGTAAGCATTTTTAACATAAGAAAGTGTCCAATGAGTTTTGTCCTTTTTAGTCTTCTCACTAGGCCCGTGGTATCAAGGAGTTGAATAGCCTCGACAGTCACGTGATGGTGGAGCCTATGTTCGTGGGCTCCAGCAGTGCTTTTTATTATTCGCAACGTCCTCTACATTAATTTCCCGATGGAGGTCGTAATTGCGAATGTATCAGGGAGCATTGATTATTCCCTGAGCTCTTTATTTTTGAATCGTTGGATTAAATGGATGTGGCTATTACTGGTACAGACCCACGGCTGGGAACCAAAAGTCTATACAGGATTTGTTTATAGACCAATAATTTATTTTGTACTGATAAGGATAAATTTTGTGTGACTTTGCTCCAACTCTTTCTACTTATTTTTAACACGGCCCTTCCATCGGAGTTTGGTATCCAGCGTCATACTTAGGTGCTTAGCTAAATTACGGCAGTAGGTAGGTAGTAGTATTTTTTTTTTGTATATTGTCTGATATTTTGGTACTGTAATGTACTTTTAGGAAATGTGTCATACATTTCCTAAAAGTACATTTAGTACTTTGTAAGCGCAGAGAAATATGATTTATTTAAGTAAACAGTGCTCCAGTAAATCGCAGGAGCTTAGACCAGTACTGATATTAGGTATTCGCGCCTAAACAAACAAAACATTAGTTACAGTTGTTTCCAACACGGAAAGCACAATTCACACCTGCTATTTAACATTTAATATCATATAAATTTCAGTAATTTGCGAAAAGTTACACTATAGCGTTTGATTAGATTTGAATAGATTGATACAAATTTTTAAAAGGTGAATATTTAGAAGAATGCTCGGAATTAAATAAAAACAATTTTTCTTTTCATTTGATGTGTCCAACTCTATACATACATATATATATATAAATTACACTCTTTATAACTCAAGAAATGCTAAACCGGTTTGGCTGAAAATTGGTGGGGAGGCTTAGAACCGGGAGTAGGACATAGAACGAACTTTTTATCCTGCTTCCGTGGGACCTTGAAACGTGGAATAACAAAACGCAATAAATTTAAAAACTAAAAACATCAGTTTAGCCGTTCATTTGTTAAAATGGTATACCAAATCGCAACTGACACGGAATAACACACGAACAAAACTCTAACATCCCTCAAAACTTAACTGCCCAAAAAAAAGTCTAGAGTATATTTAGGCTTCGTAACTTCACGCTCGCATAGACAATAATTGACGAGCCGATTAGGGTGAATCTTTACTTTTATCTCGGAGCTGAAAAACGCGAAATGTGTAAATTCCCAACAGTTCAATGCACTACAAGGGTTTTTACGAGTAGCGACTTTCTTGTCCTGGAAAGGTTATTTACAATATACGTTTAACTTACATAAATGCGTTTTATCTTTAGAAGTGTTTCTCCATACATCCTTTTTTGTGTTTACATGTAGGTAAAATCGTGTAACTACAATTTTTATTGTCATTGTTGCAAATCACACGAAGCAATTTATAATATCTCGTTTTAGGCAGGTTCGCTAATAAATGAGGGGATTCATAAATCACTTGGTAATCCTTTAATCCAATTAGAGTACAACTCCACTGTCTGTGACTTTGTCTTGTTTGGAATAGTAAATTACTTTATAATTAGCGTAATTTATTTAAATTGCTTTATTAAAACATTTCTCGAGGAACACCTCGGTGAGGTAATATTGTTGGATTCAATTAATCGAATTTCGTATGTCGTATATTAGTGTTTGTATTGCAACTATGTAAAAAGATTTTTTAATTTAGCAGTGACGGATTTTTACATCTCTGCAAGTTAAAAAAATATAGATGTAACTGCCATCTAGTTATAAAAGTCTGAACCCGATTGTAACAACTGTGTGGCAGTTGGAACTATAGCGTCGCAGTAATTCTATAGAATGCTACGAGATGGCAGTTTAATAAAAACCTAAAATGCAACTAATATAAGAAGAAAAGTATATGAATACATAATAGTTTTATTGTTTGATAAAATTACACTATCAAATTAATTAGAGGTTGCAATATAAACATAATTCGATAAAAAATACTTATTTGATTGATATTAGTGCAATAAGACAATTTTAGTTTATATGAATCAAGTTATGTCCTTAAAGTACATAACACAACTACAATAAAAATTTAATATTGAGTTATAAAACTACTTGCGAAGGCGTATTATAATATAAATGAATATTTAAACAATCCTTGTGCTTGGATATAAATTGCTCCAGTATAAAGAGGTAACACGACTGCATCTCTCGGCTGCATTTCCAGACTCTGGGGCGATCGTCAACATCAACTACTGTTTTAATGTAAAGTGGGAACAAACCGTGATCCATGAAGTATCAAATTATTTCGGTATGATTAGAATTATTATTATTTTCTTATGTAGCCAAGTTCACATTTCAAGGATCGTCATGCTCGCCTTAATGTCATTGCTTGTGGCGGCGTCCATGCGTCAGGTTGTCTCTCTCCCTAAAACATGATGAGGCCGCTGGCCATGCGTGATTCTCGTAAACTGGTACTACTTGTGGTGACTGGTCTTCGACCTTGTATGTGTTGTTCCAGCGAGAATGTAAGTGCGTGCTCCTATTTAACCATGCCTCCTGCTGACAGAGGATCTTTGACTATGACAAATCTTTGTTTTTAATCAATTGTATTATTATTTAAGATGTCATGTGGATGTGTGCGGTGTAATGGTTTCAGCCCTTAACAAACGTTGTGTAAAACAACAAAAAAACTTGACGGTTAAAAAGAGTGGCGGAGTGCTTATTGCCAGTTCTTCTCTTCTGTTCTACGCTCTTGATTCGAGAACTGGCAGTAAATGTATAATTGGAAGCATTTTATTTACATTTCTGTTTTTGATGTTCATAAGTGTACATTTACATTGTGTTACCTATATGAATAAATGATTTTTGACTTTGAATTGCTGTTTTCGCCTTTGGGCGGGCTAAACTGCTGGGGGCTGACTGTATTCCACAAAGAGCGATTTGAATTAAAAACGAACACGAGTCAATTTCTGTGATCCCTTGATATGTGATCTACGAAATCCTATAAGGCCTTGTGAGGCTTCTGGCAGTGTGAGTGTCCATGTGCAGATGAGCCCCAGTTTGTTTTCTGTTTCATAAAAAAAAATGCTCGGCTTGTAAGTAGCACCGACACGAAGCAGAAATAGGAGCATTTACATAGCTGTGGGAACAACATGCAATATCAAGGTGATGTCCGTATACACGAATCATAATTAATTACGATTAAAACGAATTAATAACATTCAGTTGAAAATGTTTTAATATTCTTAATTATTTCCACCTTGATAAATCGGAATAAATTTAAAGGTATATAGTGTAAACGGTGTGCTAAGCTCTCCCCCCTCTCCATGTCGGCTAACAAAGGCTTTGTTTGAAATGAAATCGCCGCGAAATCCATTTTGTTGAATTAATAGATATTTAGACGCCACTAATTTAGCGATAATTTAAAGTCTTTGAATATTAGAAAATTTCTAGTATATAGGAAAATTTGCTGATGCTAGCACATTGTAGATATTTCGTATGTGATCGGAATAATTTAGACTTTAAGACATAAGCAGCATTCATTACGATGCCTGATTAACAATAATTTATTTGTGTAAACAACGTGTTCCAAATTCAAATGAAAAAAAAAAATTTTTTTATGTAACAGTATTCATGGCCAGACTAGTTATTCGAAGGTAGATTTATATATACATATTTCTGAACGGGACAAGTAGTTTGTCAGGGTACTAATTTTCAGTAGGGTGACATGTTTATAATAATTTGAAAATTAATAAAGATGTAGGGTAGTTTGACAGTAATTTATTTAACTTAAAACCTCGAAACCACAAAGCTACTCGTGGCCAAACAAAATTCGTTCGCTGCAATTAAGCCGAAATTAAACAATTCAGTCGTCACGTCTGACAAGTGGGCTTAGCCAACATCCCCCTTTTAATAAGGTCCGCCCCCCATTGGATTTATTGTTACTTAAGAATTTCATAATTAGGTAGCTCGATAGAACGCAATTAAATAACACACGGTAAAATTATAAACCTTGAACCGGAATGCTTCAAATAATGTTAAAAGTACATACAATTTTTTTTTCACTCGCGTGTAACAACAGATTATATTAAGGCTTATAAAACGCTGAAGGAACAGCCTGCGTCTATACGGTTCGGTGTAACTCTGACTCTTGACTGAGAAAGCCTTAGTAAGGAAAATGTACAAAATTGAAAATCATTTAGTCATATAGGTAACACAATGTACACGTAAACTTAAGAACGTCAAAAACAGAAATGTACATATAATGCTTCTAATTTTACATTTACTGCCAGTTCTCAAATCAGGGGCGAAGAACGGATGAGAAGAACTGGCAATAAACTCTCCGCCACGCTTTTTAATCGACAACTTTTTGTTTTACACGTATGTAAGGAGCTGCAACTATTACACCATGTTCCACATGACATTATTGTAGTTAATAATAATAATAAAACAAAAACAAACATTTGATACAGCCTTGGATCATACAAAACGTATCTGTAAGTAAATGTATCATAAATGAACCATTGAAAATGGAAATGCCGTTAAAACATTTTTGTTACAAAATATTGTGGAAAAACGTACATTTTATGAACTGAACATAGAATCGCCAAACAAATACGTTCCACAATTTAATTACAGAGTTTATTACGTAAAGATGCCTTATAACTCAGTAATTAAAAACATGGCTTCCAAACCGAAAACATTTTCAAACATAGCTTTAATTTAATGTGTTTTCTTTGTGAACTCGAAAATATGAATTATAATAATTACATGAATGTTAAATCTTCTCTCTCCTTTGTTTGCATATAACTTTATAAGAGCTATGTCGTGATTTTATATTGTACATTTAAAATAATATTTATTTTCAGACTAGTTACTAATTACTTAATTATATTATACTTTGATAAATTGTAATTATACATACCTTTTAAACAACTTAAGAGTCTCATTTTCATCAGAGATACGTCTTCTTTGAAATAGGAAATCAATAAGGATTCAAGTAATAGTAATAGTACTCGTTTGCTTAATTTTTCTTACCTGAAATCGATAGCAACAACCATAAAAACAGTTTAAGTATAGATTACAATAATCATAAAAGTTAACGCGACTGGGAAACGGTAACTGTCTATTTCACCAAGGTCATTATATTTCCGCTAAAAGAGTCGTAACAAATTATTTCGTTTTAAATATTCGTCAAAATGTGCCGTCGTAATGTGCGGTTATTGTGTCGTCCGTAATTATGTTTAAACAGTGAAACAATCGTTAAACGCGTTTGTAATGTCTTATTTGACAAATTACTGTAATGTCGATTTAGTTATTTTTTACATTAAATACATAACAACAATGTCTATCAACCGTCAAGTAGGAAATACATGGTTTTCATTTGATATATATTTACATATGTACTTAGCATCTTATAGATAACAGCAATACCTTCCTTTACCCAGGTTAAATATCAGAAGAAATAGATTATGTTTTTACGACTTTGTTCCCCGGCGCTAGCGATATGTTTTGTCTACGATGTCTCACTCAACGTCCAATGGTAAATTGATTAAAATCAACAATTGAAAAACCATATTCTAAACTATCAATATATCTACGATCAAATAATTACTTAAACAAAACACGCCAAAAACGCATTTAGACGCAAAAAATAAATTTCAAACGAAAGACGCATCTACGATCAAATAATTACTTAAACAAAACACGCCAAAAACGCATTTAGACGCAAAAAATAAATTTCAAACGAAAGACGCATCTACGATCAAATAATTACTTAAACAAAACACGCCAAAAACGCATTTAGACGCAAAAAATAAATTTCAAACGAAAGACGCATCTACGATCAAATAATTACTTAAACAAAACACGCCAAAAACGCATTTAGACGCAAAAAATAAATTTCAAACGAAAGACGCATCTACGATCAAATAATTACTTAAACAAAACACGCCAAAAACGCATTTAGACGCAAAAAATAAATTTCAAACGAAAGACGCATCTACGATCAAATAATTACTTAAACAAAACACGCCAAAAACGCATTTAGACGCAAAAAATAAATTTCAAACGAAAGACGCATCTACGATCAAATAATTACTTAAACAAAACACGCCAAAAACGCATTTAGACGCAAAAAATAAATTTCAAACGAAAGACGCATCTACGATCAAATAATTACTTAAACAAAACACGCCAAAAACGCATTTAGACGCAAAAAATAAATTTCAAACGAAAGACGCATCTACGATCAAATAATTACTTAAACAAAACACGCCAAAAACGCATTTAGACGCAAAAAATAAATTTCAAACGAAAGACGCATCTACGATCAAATAATTACTTAAACAAAACACGCCAAAAACGCATTTAGACGCAAAAAATAAATTTCAAACGAAAGACGCATCTACGATCAAATAATTACTTAAACAAAACACGCCAAAAACGCATTTAGACGCAAAAAATAAATTTCAAACGAAAGACGCATCTACGATCAAATAATTACTTAAACAAAACACGCCAAAAACGCATTTAGACGCAAAAAATAAATTTCAAACGAAAGACGCATCTACGATCAAATAATTACTTAAACAAAACACGCCAAAAACGCATTTAGACGCAAAAAATAAATTTCAAACGAAAGACGCATCTACGATCAAATAATTACTTAAACAAAACACGCCAAAAATGCATTTAGACGCAAAAAATAAATTTCAAACGAAAGACGCATCTACGATCAAATAATTACTTAAACAAAACACGCCAAAAACGCATTTAGACGCAAAAAATAAATTTCAAACGAAAGACGCATCTACGATCAAATAATTACTTAAACAAAACACGCCAAAAACGCATTTAGACGCAAAAAATAAATTTCAAACGAAAGACGCAAAGAGCACTTTGAAGCGTAGCGCGACACTTCAATATCAGTTTTAATCAGAATAGGGAAATCATTTTTATTCGAAATTGGTTTTCCAATAGCAGCAATTTTAATCTTTTAAAAGCACTCAAGACTTAATATATTTCAAGTGCCATGATTTGGCATCGAATTTACGTAAATATTACGTAGGATTGCATTTAATGTATTTTAATCACTTTGTCTGCACTTAAAACTATTTATTATAACAATTTCGTCAAATTAGTTGCTAACAATCAATTAATTTCTCTAATTGGTAATCTTTAATACAACAGCTTATAGGAAGAATTTAGGATATATAGGCCCAAGAGAGGATTTTTCGAGATTTATTACAGCGTAGCAGATTAATATACAGGAGGACACCTTGTGCCCTGTGAAATACCTCCACCCAATATGAGCCCCATATATATGGCCGCCCGTCAAGGATAAAGGATCAGAAAAAATCAGCCACACTCTAGAATGTCGAGACAACGATTTTATTACACCTTTTTTCCCCTTTCTTTACGTCACTTGTACATTGTCAGATTAGTGAAAAATACACTTTTTAGCATGTAATAACTCACCCTACTTTAATTTGACGCGCTCGAGAATATCTGAATGAATGTCATTTTAATGTGCAAAACATTACATACGTATAAGTAATTTTTACTTGTACCGTTGATTCTCTTACGACAACTTATTTAAATAGGGGTAGAAATATACATAGACTATTGAATTTGTTGAAAAAAAATTTACAAATTCTTCACTCTCATACAATTGATGAAAGGTTTCCGAGTCATTTATTTTTTATTTATACCCGCACCAACAAGGATAGAAGTAAAAAAAGGTATACAAATTATAATCAATGTCTCTCCTCGTTAATCGACGGACGAATAGCGTGCACAAACATAATACTTATAATTAAGGTTTACAAAGATTATGAAGAAAAAAAAAGATCTTATATTATATATATATCTTATATTATATATCTCTAAAAACTCTAGGAATAGAAATGCTCACTTCAAACAAGATATGAGGTATATCCAGCATATTGGTGCACACTTTTGAGAGAAACATCGCATTCAGCAGATCCCTACGACTCGGAAAAGACTTTAAGTTGTAATGCTTTACGATGTTTTATTTGCATTCATTAAAAAGAAAAACATTTATTTGATTATAATTATATAAAAAACTAAGAATTCACTAAAATACCACAAAGCGTTCACAAAATATTACTACACCCTTTAAGCTCAGACAGATATGGATAGCGGAAGTGCGGCAGCCATTATGGCTCTAATGACGTATGTCCGGTTACGACCGTGTCACGCAAGCATGGATTCCAAAAAAACAGTTTTACTCACCTTTGATTTTCTGGGACTTTTACACGGTGTGTTTAAATAATAATAATATTTATATTATTTCTTTTTTTTGGAAATCATATATTTTTTAAGAAAAACCATAACAAAATGGTCGTAGATTTACCTTTCATTAAATTACTCTTTACAAAAACAAAAAGGGTTTTAGTACAAAATAAAATTTTTCCTTTATTCTCATTCACAAGTCGTTCAATTTTATTCTTCATAGCATTATTTCATGCTTGAAGTTAAGGTGTAATCGAAGAGCAATATAATTGATAAATACTGGAATGTCAGATATACATCGCGGAGATAAAACGAGACAGCAAACTTTGAGGATCTATGGCAGTTCAGATCTTAATACTTCTGCGCTATAAACTGAAATGGTGAATATTTTTGATTTATACTTTCATTTCTTCATTTATATTTTTTTAAAATAATTTTTTAATCTCCATACAATATTTTACTGTCAAAAATTTTAACTCATTTAATTCATCTTTAACTAGACAGCCCTCTTTTATACATTAAATTAGGATTTCTAATTTCATACCGCAAAAAGTTTGAGCAAAGTTTGACTACAAACTGAGGTAGATAAAGTTAAGTGAACACACTGAGTCGAAGTGTGAAGCCGCAGAGCGGAAGCGGAAACCGAAGTTAGAGTTATGACGTCACATCCGGTCTAGTAACAATTCTCTATAGAGATAGTGAAGTTTACCCTTCGCTGCTATTATTTATGGGCTTTGGCTATTAGTATTTGATATCCAGAGATACTTTCTGAGCTTCCGTTACACAAGACCTCGAGGAATTAATTACACTCCTAGTTCACTTGCTTATATTAAAATTTAATATTTATTTTCTTAGATCCAAACATACGAAATAACATTTAATTCTTCTGAAGAGTAAATGATTTATTGTTTAAGGAAACTGCTAGGATGACTACAGACCTAATTAATAGACTAAATAACCTTGAAGAAAATATTTTTTATTGAAATACTTTTCAATTTACTTAGTAGAAAAATTATCAATAATAGAGTAATAATGATAATATTAATGAAATTGGTAGAATAAAGTGTAAGGACCTTAACATCAAAACTGTCTTTAACATCTTTGACGATCCTGAAAAAGTATTATGCGTTTGTAGTCTGGAATTGTTGTTAAATATATTTAGTATACTTAATTACAAAAATGATATGGTGCGTAGTCGCCTACATATATAAAGATATAAAGCCACGCCACGCAAACAGCATATTTTCATGTTTTTCAACCAACCTTTTGACGGAATGACAAAAAGTCGAAAACTTCCAGCAAAGTTATTGTTCGCGGCCAATATTTAAATGAAACCGGCTTTTGTTTTACTTTTAATTTTGCCCCAGATTACAGAATATGAAAATGTTTCTTACATCAGTGGTGTCATCATACTGACAATGCAAATAATTTCAAAGTGGGTCACAAAAATAATACTACAAGACTGCGTCTGAACTTTTAGGACTAATCCTCTCTACGATTTTCGTTGTTTACACGAATGTCTATTACTAGGCACTTAGGCGATATTATAATAGACAATATTTATAAGTGCCAACAGCGTAAAAATACACTCACTAATTAAAACAGGTCTTCAATTGAAATCCAATTAAATTGTTTACGAGAAAACAGGTTTC
Source organism: Pieris brassicae (assembly GCF_905147105.1). Lineage (NCBI taxonomy): Eukaryota > Metazoa > Arthropoda > Insecta > Lepidoptera > Pieridae > Pieris > Pieris brassicae. Next base: position 540,252 of record NC_059673.1, on the reverse strand, counting down.
TCTAAATGGGTCACCTCGAGTAGGTATTTGGCAGCTTACAAACACCAACGTAGGCCAACGCACGCCAATATTCTCAGTTTCCTTACTTCGATTCCCATACTTGTAATATTTATAACTTAAATTATATATTATGCCTATTGTACAAAGAAATAAACTAAACGACACACCGTGCCAATACCTATGCCTGAGTAGTGATAATATTCTAATACCAATCAATCCTCTACGTGTTTTTGTCTCAGATTGCGTTTGTTCCTTGAATTATTTTTATTCTAAAGGTCAGTAGGTAGACTTCTATACCTTACAAACAATTATCGTCGTCGACAATTATCTCCAAATATGAAACACTCACACTCACACTTTAAAACTCTGACACCACTGTACTGTACCTAACATTCAGTGGTCTTTTGTGTTTGTATTAGTAGTGTTTTAGATATGAGAGTCGATTGCTTAACTAAACAAACACTATACATTTTTTGTAAGGTCAAAATTGTAAAGTTTATATGTGTATGACCCTAATAACAAGTGATGTGGCTTGTCATTAGAAGTGCTGCTTAATTTAGTTTTCCTCTCAGCCGCTACTAATTATAAGTAATCTTCAGTTTAATCAATGCGTAATTACCGTGACGCAAAGTGACGACTAGTCGCCCAACTAGTTGCTCGGTGAGTGAATGCTATGAGAGATATTCATTGACGATTCGTACAAATAAAAACTTAAAAACCAAGTACACAATAGTGCTAAATATAGTTGAAAAATTTATATTTTTATAAAATAAGAACAACCTGCGCCTAAATCAGCATTACTCATGACATTTGAAATTAAATAATTACCAGCTAAGGCTTAAAACAAGAGTAGTTCAAAACTTAAGTTGCGATCGACCTGACCCTTGTCCCAAAGTATTCATTCATCATTCATACCGCCTCTACTTAAACAAGTATACTTAATATCAATCAGAATTTTATATAGCTTTTTTATTTAATTTACAAAGAATAGAATTTCATAAGAATTAAATTACTTACTATTTTTGTATTTATTAGCTCTTACTGACGTATTTTCATAGAAGTGTTCCAGAGTCGTAGCACGTAGAACGATTCCGCGTAGCTCGTAGCAATCTTATATTATATATATATCTTATATTATATATCTCTAAAAACTCTAGGAATAGAAATGCTCACTTCAAACAAGATATGAGGTATATCCAGCATATTGGTGCACACTTTTGAGAGAAACATCGCATTCAGCAGATCCCTACGACTCGGAAAAGACTTTAAGTTGTAATGCTTTACGATGTTTTATTTGCATTCATTAAAAAGAAAAACATTTATTTGATTATAATTATATAAAAAACTAAGAATTCACTAAAATACCACAAAGCGTTCACAAAATATTACTACACCCTTTAAGCTCAGACAGATATGGATAGCGGAAGTGCGGCAGCCATTATGGCTCTAATGACGTATGTCCGGTTACGACCGTGTCACGCAAGCATGGATTCCAAAAAAACAGTTTTACTCACCTTTGATTTTCTGGGACTTTTACACGGTGTGTTTAAATAATAATAATATTTATATTATTTCTTTTTTTTGGAAATCATATATTTTTTAAGAAAAACCATAACAAAATGGTCGTAGATTTACCTTTCATTAAATTACTCTTTACAAAAACAAAAAGGGTTTTAGTACAAAATAAAATTTTTCCTTTATTCTCATTCACAAGTCGTTCAATTTTATTCTTCATAGCATTATTTCATGCTTGAAGTTAAGGTGTAATCGAAGAGCAATATAATTGATAAATACTGGAATGTCAGATATACATCGCGGAGATAAAACGAGACAGCAAACTTTGAGGATCTATGGCAGTTCAGATCTTAATACTTCTGCGCTATAAACTGAAATGGTGAATATTTTTGATTTATACTTTCATTTCTTCATTTATATTTTTTTAAAATAATTTTTTAATCTCCATACAATATTTTACTGTCAAAAATTTTAACTCATTTAATTCATCTTTAACTAGACAGCCCTCTTTTATACATTAAATTAGGATTTCTAATTTCATACCGCAAAAAGTTTGAGCAAAGTTTGACTACAAACTGAGGTAGATAAAGTTAAGTGAACACACTGAGTCGAAGTGTGAAGCCGCAGAGCGGAAGCGGAAACCGAAGTTAGAGTTATGACGTCACATCCGGTCTAGTAACAATTCTCTATAGAGATAGTGAAGTTTACCCTTCGCTGCTATTATTTATGGGCTTTGGCTATTAGTATTTGATATCCAGAGATACTTTCTGAGCTTCCGTTACACAAGACCTCGAGGAATTAATTACACTCCTAGTTCACTTGCTTATATTAAAATTTAATATTTATTTTCTTAGATCCAAACATACGAAATAACATTTAATTCTTCTGAAGAGTAAATGATTTATTGTTTAAGGAAACTGCTAGGATGACTACAGACCTAATTAATAGACTAAATAACCTTGAAGAAAATATTTTTTATTGAAATACTTTTCAATTTACTTAGTAGAAAAATTATCAATAATAGAGTAATAATGATAATATTAATGAAATTGGTAGAATAAAGTGTAAGGACCTTAACATCAAAACTGTCTTTAACATCTTTGACGATCCTGAAAAAGTATTATGCGTTTGTAGTCTGGAATTGTTGTTAAATATATTTAGTATACTTAATTACAAAAATGATATGGTGCGTAGTCGCCTACATATATAAAGATATAAAGCCACGCCACGCAAACAGCATATTTTCATGTTTTTCAACCAACCTTTTGACGGAATGACAAAAAGTCGAAAACTTCCAGCAAAGTTATTGTTCGCGGCCAATATTTAAATGAAACCGGCTTTTGTTTTACTTTTAATTTTGCCCCAGATTACAGAATATGAAAATGTTTCTTACATCAGTGGTGTCATCATACTGACAATGCAAATAATTTCAAAGTGGGTCACAAAAATAATACTACAAGACTGCGTCTGAACTTTTAGGACTAATCCTCTCTACGATTTTCGTTGTTTACACGAATGTCTATTACTAGGCACTTAGGCGATATTATAATAGACAATATTTATAAGTGCCAACAGCGTAAAAATACACTCACTAATTAAAACAGGTCTTCAATTGAAATCCAATTAAATTGTTTACGAGAAAACAGGTTTCTCTAAATGGGTCACCTCGAGTAGGTATTTGGCAGCTTACAAACACCAACGTAGGCCAACGCACGCCAATATTCTCAGTTTCCTTACTTCGATTCCCATACTTGTAATATTTATAACTTAAATTATATATTATGCCTATTGTACAAAGAAATAAACTAAACGACACACCGTGCCAATACCTATGCCTGAGTAGTGATAATATTCTAATACCAATCAATCCTCTACGTGTTTTTGTCTCAGATTGCGTTTGTTCCTTGAATTATTTTTATTCTAAAGGTCAGTAGGTAGACTTCTATACCTTACAAACAATTATCGTCGTCGACAATTATCTCCAAATATGAAACACTCACACTCACACTTTAAAACTCTGACACCACTGTACTGTACCTAACATTCAGTGGTCTTTTGTGTTTGTATTAGTAGTGTTTTAGATATGAGAGTCGATTGCTTAACTAAACAAACACTATACATTTTTTGTAAGGTCAAAATTGTAAAGTTTATATGTGTATGACCCTAATAACAAGTGATGTGGCTTGTCATTAGAAGTGCTGCTTAATTTAGTTTTCCTCTCAGCCGCTACTAATTATAAGTAATCTTCAGTTTAATCAATGCGTAATTACCGTGACGCAAAGTGACGACTAGTCGCCCAACTAGTTGCTCGGTGAGTGAATGCTATGAGAGATATTCATTGACGATTCGTACAAATAAAAACTTAAAAACCAAGTACACAATAGTGCTAAATATAGTTGAAAAATTTATATTTTTATAAAATAAGAACAACCTGCGCCTAAATCAGCATTACTCATGACATTTGAAATTAAATAATTACCAGCTAAGGCTTAAAACAAGAGTAGTTCAAAACTTAAGTTGCGATCGACCTGACCCTTGTCCCAAAGTATTCATTCATCATTCATACCGCCTCTACTTAAACAAGTATACTTAATATCAATCAGAATTTTATATAGCTTTTTTATTTAATTTACAAAGAATAGAATTTCATAAGAATTAAATTACTTACTATTTTTGTATTTATTAGCTCTTACTGACGTATTTTCATAGAAGTGTTCCAGAGTCGTAGCACGTAGAACGATTCCGCGTAGCTCGTAGCAATGGTGAACCGTAGCACGTATCACGTAGTAGCTAATTCATTATTGCCAGATTTCTATAAGTTTTTAGGTTTAATATAATTTCTACTATTAAAAGACTCGTATAAGAATTTAACTATTCCTTACTAATAGAACGCTTTGTATTAAAATGTCAATGCGTATAGTCATATATAAATTATAGTTCATAATTTAATAAAATCTTTTTAGTTCAATAAAATATAAAAAAATATAAATGCCTCCTACAAATTCTTCCACTTGTTCTTTGCCACAATTGTCCAATCCTGCCCCGCTATCACTTTTATTTCGTGTTCCCAAGTTTCTGATGGGCGTCCTGTCTTTTCTACCCAATGTGTCATTCCAAGTGTTGCCCATTTCCAATTTAACAGTTTTTTACGTCTCTTATGTTTGATTCATACACCAATTATAACTTTAAGGTTCAATGAAACGCTAAATCGAAATCTAATTACTTACCGCATAGAAATGAAAGAAGATCCACATAATTATGACGTTCAGAGTGACCGCAACATCGCTAAGCTTTTAAGCCTCATGAAAGCTCTAGCTAAGCTCACTAATGCTTTGTTTCTGGGTCGGTGAGACTTCAAAACACGTATACAATTTTAACAGTTTTATAGAACTAAAAGTGTGTTAAAAAATTATGTTGATATTGTATAAATCGTGAGTATAATTTTAAGTTTTAATTTTCAATTTATTATATAATATTTTATTATTTTTAATTTTTGTGTATATAAATTTAAAGTTAAATATGTTGATCCAAATACGACAGGTTGCACAACTGGTGGAGTTATTAATCCAAAAATCCTTTGCAGATTTTCGTGTGCTGAACGCCCGGCGTTCAGTCGCTAACGGTACGCGGCGGAAGTCGCACGCTTTCACGCCCCACTTATGTCCTTTTCCCTAAAATCTTCTCTATTACAACTTAGAACTAATCTTTAATCACTATCTTAATAGTCACTCTCACTCATTATCTAAAAATTAGCTAAAAAAATTTTAAATCTACAGGTGGGCGTTAAGTTGCGCTAAAATTATCCGGATATCCGGTATTAAATTATAAAATAAATGTGGCTTTTTGTCTGTGCTGTGATATATTGTATTTTTCATTCGTTTGGATACTTCAATTTATAAGGTAACTTTAAATATGGCGGTTATAAATAGACCCCTTCCTGCTAAAACGTCTTGTCTAATTTGTTATTTAAATTATGTAGATAAATAATTCATGGTGAAAATAATTCTGTCAACTTTCGTTAGGAAATATGATGATATTCGACCTCTACGGAACAGTAATAAAGTGTTGTATTTTCTATAAAAAATATTATACAATTTAAAATTATCAATTTATTTATGATACTGAACAGTGCAGTGGAAACTCAACTTCTTAATCTGTCTTAAATAAACCTCCAGTTTTGCAGTAATGGGCTGGCATATATATGACTTTTTTTTATTTCGTTTCTCAAGTAAGACAAATATAAGTGTCTACTTGGCAGATATTCAAGAATTTTTGTAGAGAATATAAACCATTCCATAGAATATAGTCCATATAGGACAAATTAATAGGTGTCCTTAATTTACTTAAATCATTATTCAAACTTATCTGGTTAAAACGTATTATAATGTTACACAGCATACAAAATATATTCATATAAATTTCGATTATCGTGTCCTAAGGCTAACAAAAGATTTCAGGATGGCAAAAGAAAAAAAATAGTTAATTTAGTAGAAAACAAAAGAGAGTCCCAGTATTCCTTTGTAACTGTCTTCAATTTGTATCAGGCTCGATATCACTTACCTAAATTGACACAATACTAGAACAACTCCCAAATACTGAAAATTAGACAAAGAGAATGGACGCAGTATAGAGAATATTCATTCACTTCTGTTCTACTTCATATACATTTTATATTATAACTAGAAGCTATGTATTATTATAAACTTATAACCACGCACGCTATAAAGCACGCGAAACCTCGGGAGAAATATTTTTTTTGTAAAATAATTATAAGTTTATAATAATACACAGCTTCTAGTTATAATATAAAATGTATATGAAGTAGAACAGAAGTGAATGAATATTCTCTATACTGCGTCCATTCTCTTTGTCTAATTTTCAGTATTTGCGAGTTGTGTGTTATCTTTAAATGTGTAAAAGCTATGTAAATAAAAGACTTAACTATTTATTAAGTGTTTGATATCAAAAAAATGTTAATATACACGAAATACTAAAGAGATAAATTTAAACTCGATTAATCAAGCTCTCATCGAGATGAAATAATATTGAATTGCTCTCGAAAGTAACTTTGAGATACTCGTGGTTTTAAATGAATAATTAAAATGTACTCAATTAACACTGGCAATTTATTACGTTAATAAAATCGAGCATCTTAACAAAGGGAATCGGGAGAACACGTATAATATTTAAAAGCTTGTAATAATAATTTTAAATAAACCTTAAATTAGGGATAAAGATGCTGGTTACATATTTATTTATATAAAACTTATAGATTGGTACTTGACGAAGACATAATACTACTTGAATTGGATCAGATAAATTTGGTTATAGAGATTCTTTACCCAAACCACACGAAATATCTTCTCAAGTAACATCTCCGTTGAAGGGCTATCGGTAATATAATATTGGTTTTACATATTAAGAACTAGAACCATACAATCTTTTGTCACTAAAATTTATTATTAATTGTTTAATATACTTTTTCCTTTAGATACAAAATGTCCAAAATTCTCGTGATACTAATTATATGACCAGCAATCTCGTCCATCTTGAACCCAAGCTCTTTGCTAAGATCTATTAAAAATAAAAAGTTTAAGTGTGTATTAAATATTCTTTCGCTTGTAAATATTTTCAATCAGGATCGTGTGTTTCAATTAAGTATTAAAAAATATATTACAAATCTGTTGCCATCCTGTCGAATGCAACTATATTATAATGATAAATTTACGTGTTAATCTGGATGAAAATAAAATTAATTATGGAAATAAAATAGGAAATGTACTATGAAGAACGTAACAACAGCTGTATCACGTTACACACAACCTTCAATAGCATATGCGATATTATTTGTTTTAATTGTGTTTTTTTTTGTTTGTTTGGTCAATGTAATTTATATTATATTTTCAGTTTTGTTAATCGTGCATTTCATATTATTATCATGTAACGCAACACGCTCGCATTGGTTGCGTTGTACATTCTATAAGCTTTTAAATGATTAATTGTATTACTACTCTTAAGAAAATTGTATGCATTTTCTTTTTCTCATAAGGAGTTTGGATATTGTAAGGATTTTGGACACACACATTTGGATTTGAGGAGTAACTCGGTGACCGCAACCATGCACACCTAAACATATATGTAAAAAAAATCTTTAGCGAAAATGGATATATAAAGCTACCAATTATGTCGTACAAACTGTTTTAATGGTTTAATCCTCTCGAAAGGAAGCTAGCTGTCCATGTAGACTTTATGTTCCTGGTTTATGTCGATTGCTTCACAAACAACGAATGGCAGTCTCTAATTTACAGCACAACGCATATTTTAGAACTGTGTTTAAATGTTCTTTAGCACTTACGCAATGCTCGAAAAACAAAATACATTTTCTGTAATGCTTGTCTGCTTCTAAAATTGGATTGACGAATCTTAACAATAAATTTGTATCATTTATTGTGTTTCAATCCAAGATATTTGTTGGCACGATTTTACTGTCCAGGCTAAATACTTCGTATCAATCAAACGGTTATTAGAGTTACCTGTTATACGAATCTTTCACAAAGATGGGGATGTTTTTATGGGCTCTGAGTCTGGGAAGGACTTTGTTATGTCAAAATCCAAAAACTTTTTTTAAATATAAACTTGCTTATAGTTTTTTTTTATTCACTTTTCCTCCTTTGAGTTTCTTAGTTTGTTCATGTCCTTTACTTTAATTTTCTATTCATATTTTATTTGGTAAATTTGTGGAATCATGGCCCCACCTTAAAATAGCTCGTAATTGTTTTCTATTGTTCTGTTCGAGTTGTATGTTGTACCCCAAGTAATATTAAGGAGTCGCATGGCTTTGGACCCATTAAAAATATGAGATTATGAGCTACATAATTTTTGATGACATTGTCTCAGTCCATTGATGAAAATATGTAGAAAAATAATTGGAGCTAATCTATCGTGATAGGATAAATAAAATATTAATGAAACGTGACAATTTATAATTGCAAACATACATGATTTATTTTAAACCTACGGACAAGAGGTCAAATTATCAAACCAGCTTTTCTCTATAAAAATTCTTATTTGAAAAGTTTCGAAGATCCAGTTTTATACACCGAGCCTTATTTAGAAGTTTCCACATTTACATAACTATGTCCCAACTTCAGCTTCGAATTATCGAGAATCAATGAATCTTATTATAGCCTTATACTGGTCCCACGGTACCGACAGAAAACATGAATAAAATATTAATTTCTCCTTTCCCGATCTTTATTTATTAGATACTTGAAATTTAAATATTCCTGCCTTCATTAGCCTGAATATATTACAATTATCAATCCAGGACTAAAATTTCTTAAAGATGTCCTATTCATTCAATGACGTTATCGAGCTTTGTTAGTTATTTCGACGTTGTATTTGGGTGTTGTTCCAACGAGAATGTAAGTGCGTGCTCCTATTTGACCATGCCTCTCACTGATAGAGAACATATCTTTGATTTTTAATTGATTTCATTATTATTAATTATTTAAGATAACATGACAGCTTACAAACGTTGTGTAAAACAAAAAACTTGGCGATTAAAAAGAGTGGCGGAAAGTTTATTGCCAGTTCTTCTCTTCCGTTCTACGTCATTGATTTGAGAACTGGCAGTAAATGTAAAATTAGAAGCATTTCGCATATATTTATTTTTTTATGTTCATAAGTGTACATTGTTCTAATTATATAAATAAATGGGTTTGAATTTTGAATTTGAAATTAGAATTGTCAAATTGTCAGAACTCAATCAAATTTGCAGAACAATCTGTTTAACCAACGCCGATTTTAAAATAGTTGACTCAAGAGTTTTATTTAATGAATAATTTCTAACAAAGTGCCGATTCCGAAAACAATAATAACGAAACCGCATTTTGAACTAATTCTTTTTAATATCTCTTGGAGCGTTGAAGTAGAAAACTCAACGTTAAACTTAAAATAGAGTTCGGAATTATTAGATATAGAGGTAGAATTCTCAATTTTATCTTTATAAAACGTTGATAAACCATGTACCACATATGCCAGGTACATAAAACATTTAGAGATATCTTAACAGTTTCTGTATATTTTGCATGGATATTTTCGTCTTTCTTTCATCTATTTCTGAGTACCGATGTTTGGCGTGCAGCGAATAACCAAGTATAATTCTGGTCGGAGTTAGAACCCTGGACATAATAGTTGCTTGGCATAATTTTCCCCTTAGATTTGACAGAGAGCTTCCAGAGTGACTCTCTATCACGTTCAGTCTTGAGCCTTGTATTTCACCTCGCTCTAAGTCGCTCTAAGATCTGTTTAATTTACTTTGAAAAATACTTGGCAAGTTGATGGCACGGGACCGGCGAATGATATCATTTTGTGCGGCAGGTCTCAAGAAATGTTCCTGTATTTGACGAAGGGTAAGCGTGTAGCCAGCAGCCGGCCTCATGCGTACCCACGGTCAAAACTAATAACTTTTTACTTTAAATCCGACTTCTTTGACTACTGAAAACACTTTAGAATTTCATTGATAAAGTTAAAAACTCACATAACACAATTTCCGCGGAAAATCTTTTCTACCATTTCAGAATCTTTATTGAAATATAAACTTTAAGAAGGAACACATCCGCAAATCGCGATGGACAAAAGTTTCCCAGAAATAACGTTATGCTATAAAGGCAAGACGAAACCTTAATGTTAGATAAACTTAATTAAAAAAAGGTAATTAATCTTTACTTCGTAACTTAGTTGGTCAGGAACGTAATCAACGAGTTGAGAGTTAAACTGTTGGGCTCTGTACCAAAGCAAGATAGAATAACTTAAACGTTGAAACCAAAGATGTCACTCTTTGTTGTAACTAGCATCGAGAGTGCTGTAAGCGTAACTTCATTACTCGTAATACAATAATAGGTAAACTGGAGAGCGGTAACGAACAGGTACTTTTAAAATGAATACCGCACACGCAATTTTAGTATCAGGTAGCTAGGGTAAGGTAGTAAAGGCTAATCGACCATTGTCAGAAAAAAAATAGAGTAAGCGCAAGGAGTACAAAATTACATTACATACAGTTGTTTAGACAAAACTAATGAAACAAAGCATCATAACGTCAGCCTCACGCCCTATGTACTTTAAAAAAACAAGCAAAGAAATGAAAAATATGTAAACAGTTTAAGGGACACTAATAAAATAAAGACACATGAATTACGATAATTTTAAATAAGTTAGTACGAAAGTTCGGGTTAGACTTGTACAGTTAAGATTTAAAGTTATATATTTATATTTTAAAAATAGGGCGTACAAATAAGGAGCAAACGACTGAATGAGTATTTTATGAAATTCTTTTGAAAGACGTGTGCTGCACGTGAGAGGTCAACAGCGGCCTAATGGGACCACATCTTGAGTTGACTAATGACTCGTGACGTCAACACTTACATCTCTTGTTCTCTCCTGCTTCTCTTATGTTCACGAACTAGAAGACGCTAAATGTATCATTTCCTATGTAATAAATTAATTTTTTACGTATGATACGTAAATATAATGTTAGATTTTTGCGTCAATTATAACGTGTTTTATTTTCACACGAAATATTTTTATCGGAAACAGTATTTTATTTCATACTGCTTGAAAAATCGTTTTTTAACTGCCAAGAAAAATGATTGATGAAATCTACCTGTCAGTTGGAATTCCTGTTGCAAATACCGAAATAAATATAATTTGCATTGGAAATAATAGTACAGAAAGTGGCAGTTCGACATATCAGCGGTTGATTGGACACATATTGACGGACAGATTCCATTTACATATACTAAACTCCTTCAGCTTCAGAATGCTGTAAACTGCGTTACGCAACGCACACATAGGAGGGTTTGTCTATCAATAGTCTAAGCTAATGAAAAGTATCATTTACAAATATTATACGTATAAAGACTTTTATTCCATACAACACTACGAAATTCGAATAATTTTATAAAATATTATTGACATAAAAGTTATCTTTTGACTGAATTTCAGATTGTCTTATGAAACCATTACTTTCAACAATATTATCTAAAAGGCTTGTCTTCATTCTAAATATGAAAGCATTCTTTTGAAAAACTCACCTCTTAAGCTTTCAAGAACGCAATGCAAATTGAAAACAACTGGAATGCGAGCGAAGCGAATAGCAAATGACGTCGCATATCAACTTTTTGCTGAACAAAATTGGAATGGCATTTAAGAGACAATTTACAGTATTTCTAAACGAAATAACTGGAATCGCAAACTTGCGTCTGTGAGCTTTTTTTATGTCAAAGTTATGACATTGCCAGCCCATTTATGCACTATCTGTCAGGTTCGAAATACTTCAGAATACTCATATTATTGTATAGTATACAAATGGATTGAATAAGTTATTAGTTGTGATTATTTTCAATAAATTAAGTGATAATCAAAGTTTCAGTGCCTCATTAAAGTCCATTTAAGTGTAGATGTATACACACGTTAACTAATTGTAACAATGTGTGAGTAGTGTGTGTGTGTGTTTGCGACATGAACACGGTGCAAAGCTCGGGCGGGGGTCATGGGACCATCAAGAAAGACCATAAGCATGAGGTAAGTGGTCATATACAAGTAAAAGCTGATTTACTTGACTAAATGTCATATAAGTCCTAGATGGGGCAGAGGCATTCCAAAATAAGTCTCCATCGCGTTTGCCCTTAAGCCTCGCATTTCACCTCGATTTAAGTATTTCCGGCTCTCCTTGCCTTATCTGCAACTGTACGACGCCAATGAAGCGCCTGCTTAGGAATATGATTAGGATCCCTTCATATGGCCTATACATTTCTACTGGCTAATCGGGGTTTTCGGCAGCGCTCCCAAATTTTCTCGTTATAGATCTTCTCGGGCCAGTAGATGCCCAGAATATGGCGAAGACAGCACGACAACACTTGGAGTCGGTACGAGATGTTGAGTCTAAAAAAGCTAATTTATGTATATACTATTTATATTCTTGACCTAAGAGTGTAATTTTGAACCAATATGAATCTAGCATTTAAATAAATATTTATTTTTTGTACTGCTATACTGTAGTTATAGTCAGCAAAAGACTGCTTTAGAGAACTCGAACTGACAAGATTTGTAAATAATGTAAGTGTTTATTGTATATATAAGAGTCGCGAGTGGAAACAGACGTTTACGTTTTATACATAAGTTTTTTTGTTAAATCTACAAACAGGACCGAATATATATAGAGAATTAAACGTTTTTTTATATATATATATTTGTAATAATATATAACATGCCGTTATTGCTAGTATATATATATTGTACATTTCACATTACGTAATTTTTTTACGGACTTAATTAAACATTGAGCAGTGTTGGCCTAGTGGCTTCAGCGAGCGACAATCATCCCAGAGGTCGTAGGTACGATCCCCGGCTGTGCACCAATGGATTTTCTATCTATGTGCGCATTTAACATTCGCTCAAATGGTGAAGGAAAATATCGTATAAATACTTGCCTTAGACCAAAAAAAAAAGTTTAATTCTATCCAACACTTGGCTGTAAATCTTAATGAAAAAAATCATGGATCATGCAGCAGTACACGTTTATGATTATGCTAGACCGACGCTTCGGTGGTGGGATGGAGCTTTCAAGGACCTCGAAACAAGGATTCAAAGTTGGAAGCAAGAAGCACGAAATGGCACACTTGAGGAGCTTAAGGGCCACAAGGGGCTGTATATGTTGATGATGATGTGCAGCTGTACAAAGCTGCTACTATATAAATTCTTGATTAAATTATGAGTAATTTGAAAAACAATGCGAATATTAATCTATGGTACCCTATCGAATGAAGGTAATAGGAGTAAATCATATATCATACTCTCAATACGCGTACGGTAGCTGAGCTTCTTGCAATTCTTTATGATTCACTAGTAGTTAAATTAATTTTTATATAAAACTATCGGACTCGACAGACGTTGTCCTATCTTAACTAAGAATATTGATTTCGAATTGATATAATTAACTAAAATTGCTTGCTTTATGAGATACAACATTCTTTGTTTGTTGATATTCTGACATGGGAACAGGCGATATATAACTGGCCATGTGAAATCGTGGATTTTCAAGATGAATACCACAAACAGTTAGCGACTGAATTTTTTTATATGTATTTTATCAATATAAAAAAAAAACAAATTATCGTCTTTAGTGACCTTTTTTAAATCTGTGCACGAAGTGTTATATACATCACCAACCTGTAGTTACGGACAATGCACAATTTAACAGTAGTGTAACAGGTGGAAATGACGGAGTGATACGAAAATAATTGAAATTATTGAATTCAGCTCAATTGAATAAATAATAAATATTTTTATATTTATTATTAATAAATTGTATAATATTTTATTCAAGCACAGATTTCTGTTCCAGACAGATAATTTTATTTTCTACGCCTTTTTAATACCTAAGACATGCAGAGCCACTTATCTAGTAATCTACGTGTGATTGACATGTGAATTCTTAAGGCTTTTAGCTCTCGAACTCGTGTACGGCAGGTACAGGCAACAACAGTTTACAACCCGACCAACAACAACCAGCGCCGGATAATAAAATACATTGTAAACAACAATTTACATGGAGTTCATTCGCTTAAACTTTAGTAATTCATATAGGGTTGGAGGGAATAGGGATTACAATGTATTTGTTAAGAAACCTAATAATAGTTTTGGTGAAAATTTATATGAGAACAAAAAATATCATATTCAAATATATATTGATTATTTGTATTTAATCGAGAGTGTTTATTAAAGAATCGTTTGTTTTCAATTATTGACTAACACGCTCCTTTATGTGACAGCCGCACTCTGGCGCATTGCAACCTGAAATACCAAATTCAGGGTATCAGTATGTTTAATAGGCCCATTTTTTTATAATAATGTTCCCCTTAGAAAATACACGCCGGAATGTCTACTATAATAAATATATAAAAATAATAGTTTTAAGGTGTACCTAACCGAACCCCATAACAGACGCAAGGAACGTAGAAGGTATCAAAAAGACACTTCTTCCTTGTGTCTTTATCCTTCTGTGTTACACAATTGTTTAGCTTATAAGCTCATCCAAAACACAAAAGCCACTTTGAATAAACAAACAAAAAACTAAAAAACCTTAACTTTTATTAAAATAAGTATAATTGAGCAAATAATGTTCCCCTCACCGGCAACTGTTGCTGTATGTCATCCGATTGACCCCACACACGGGGTCGAAAACAGCGGGACAAATGCAGCCTCCGCCGCGAGCTGCGCCAGTCCATGACACAACTGATAAGATCACTGCTAATACTGAATCAAACATATAAATAGACATTATTACATATAATTTAAGCACAAATTACATTTATAAATGCTTATTCCATAGAATATTACCGTATCTCCCTAATAATTATATTAAATTAAGACGTAGTTTAAAGACCCAAAAAGTCGACGGTGTGCGTCAGGCACCGAAGGCTGATCACCTACTTGCCTATTCGATTAACAAATGATCATGAAAGAGATTCAGAAATCTGATTTTTTTGGTAAATTAGTAGACCCCCCCAAAAAAGTAATTATTTGGTAATTATTCATACAATAGTACTAGGATCATTTGTTGCTAAACGTCGAAATTTATGTCGACGATATTAAATATTTTACCTACTCTATTTTAAAAACATCACTGCTACTTACTCCAGAATAATTTCATTGTATACAGATGCACTTCCAACCTTGAAGTTAACTGCATAGCATAAAAATCCTGTCTATTTATAGACACGTTCGGAGTACAAACTGGATTACAGATCTTAATCACCAATATCTCTATATTTAGTCCTGACTTAACGTGTTGTAATATTTTTGTAATTAACTTTGCGTGGAAGTGATCGCCTTTAAACAATTTGGTCGTATTTTATGTTTTTTTGTCTTGTATGCGGAGAAGTGCTGACTTTTTTTTAACGGGATTACGCTTTAATCAACAACAACTTAGTATAAAAGTTATATTTACTTTGGAATTCAATATAATTAGATATTTTTGCTATTTATCTTTAAAAAAAAACTAAGACTACATCAACGAATAAACAAACAATACCAATAACTTTTAACTAGTTGTGGTATATCGTGAATATCTCAACTGGTTAAAAGTAATATTTTCCTTATTCAAAACTGGCTCAACGTATAAACATTGTACGATAAACATGATGGGAATTTCCAGTAATGAGTAAGAGGGAGATTTTGCTTAATATATATTTATACTATTTATACATTTTATAAGGAAGCGAACTGATAAAAGGAACGAGCCAAGAAACTCAATCGGGCTGACTTAATCGACCATGGTTGGGAGAACTTCTTCGAGAGAGAAGTTATTATATAATCTTCTACGTTATAACTAAACTGACTTGCATTGCAGCATTGAGCAGTCTTGGCCTAGCGGTTTTAGCGTGCGACCCTAATCTCAGGCTGTGCACCAATGGATTTTCTTTCTATGTGCGCATTTAACATTCGCTCCAACGGTGAAGGAATACATCGTGAGGAAACCCGTTTGCTTTAGAAACAAAAAGGCTCGGCGTCTGTCAGGCACAGGAAGCCGATACGACAAGCCTACTTGCTTATTAGATTAAAATTTTAAACTTCCCCGCATTAAGGTTAAATAAAGGCAGACCTGTAGTATATTTGACTGATATTCTTTGTCAGGCGTTACCCGTTCCAATAAATTATATTTTCTTGTTTTGAAGGTTGTCTAACTTTGTGCCGTTGCGCAGATGTTTATTTCATTAAATCTAATTGATATTGATACTGTTTATAAGCCTACAACGAGTGTGATTAAAATAAAAATAAAATACCGGTAGGTAATCTTTACGGAATTTGGAACAAATGCGTCGACAAGCGTACGTGTTTATTAATGCTCGGGAATGATGGAATCATGTCTACCGGGCCTGTAACGTTCATAGCATGGGCTGTAAATAAATAAATAGCTGAATTCAGTTTAAATAAAGCTTCTCTTTTCATTCAATATCTCTGACAGATGACTTTAATTTAAGGTCAATCTGCAACCCCGAATCTACCGAAGCAAAGCTAACGAGTCAAACGTATGTCCACTGGGATAAATCATCAATTATTAATTCTAAGATGCCTTCGTATGTCTAGCTGGTGTGACGTTGCTATAAAAATTGTTAAATTGTCAAATACTGAACAATAACATTGTTATCCCTTATTCAGTCCCAAGGTCAAATCAGCAGAATATTACCAATTTCCGTCTGTAAAAAACCAACCTAAGACTTCAGTCACCTCTCATTCGTATTCATTGCGAATATAACGAAATAAATACTGCTTATTCAGAGCTCGACACATTCAGTAGTGGGCTGATCAATATAAAAAGAACAATGTGCTAATCTGATACCTTTTTTGCAAGTAATTTTTACTGTATTTCTATTATATGTATGTCTTGTATCATTTGTTTGTTTACCAATTGTCATAAATTTAAAAATAGATTCCTTGTAATATATACTGTAGATATAGCATTAAGTATGGTTGACTTTAATAAATAAATAGATATAAATTTCGTTAAAATTTCACTTGAAGGTCGCACATTTGAATACGAACCTCGTATTTGCTTAACACAATAGAAATAATTAGTTGATTTTTTTGTAATATCCTTTAGCAAATTATAATATATTAGTTGCGCTGTTCAAAAAATTTAATCTATTATATTAGGTCCTTACATATAAAATTGGCGTATTTCGTACTTTGCCACTTTAATCACGACTCTTTGGTAAGGATTTCAAAATTCAAATTTATACAGCTATTTACTCATGTATTTGTGCTTCGATGACCGTCATTCATTTGTTTTTTTCTGTTTGCGTCACTCATTTTACAAAATGGAGAACTTAAAGTATCGAATTATTTACGAGTACGAGTTCCGCCGTGGCAGTAGTGCTGCGGAAACGACTCGAAGGGTGAATCATGTGTATGGCGGTCATGTTGCAAAAGAAAACACAGTTTGTTTTTGGTTCCAACGTTTTCGTTCTGGAAATTTCGACCTGCAGAACAAGCCCCGTGGACTGCCTGAGACCCAAGTTGATAATGAAGTATTGAAGGCTATTGTGGAAGCGGATCCATCGCAAACCACGTCCGAGTTAGCTGCAGGCTGCGGTGTTAGTGATAAAACTGTTTGAATTCACTTGAAGCAAATTGGGAAGATTAAAAGGCTTGACTGAAGCAAACCGGCAAACGCGCGTCGAATGCTGCGTTACATTACTCAACCGGCACAATAATGAAGGTATTTTAAACCGAACCAATACCTGTGATGAAGAATGGATTCTTTACGATAATCGGACTTCTGCCCCAAGCGAAAATTAACCCCAAAAAAGTTACTTGTAAGCGTTTGGTGGACTAGTGCCGGTATTGTTCATTGCAGTTTTCTCAAATCTGGCTGGAATATTACGGCTGATGTCTATTGTCAGCAATTGCAAACCATGATGTAAAAGCCGCTAAACAACCTAGGCTGATCAATCGCTCCACGCCACTGCTACTTCACGACAACGCTAGACCACACACTGCACAACAGACGGCTACCAAATTAGAAGAGCTTCAATTGGAATGTCTAAGACATCCTCCGTACTCCCCGGACCTTGCTCCAACAGATTACCATTTCGTTCGAAATTTGGACAACTTCTTGCAAGGGAAAAAATTTAACTCTGATGGGGCAGTCCAAATCGCCTTCACAGATTTTATTGATTGCCGTCCGACTGGTTTTTTTAGTAAAGGGATCAAGGACTACCTATGAGATGGCAAAAGTGCATAGAAACAATGGTTAATACTTTGATTAATTAAATATATTATATTTAAAAATATTCGACTTTTTGTTCCTCCCATACAAAACGCCAATTTCATATGTAAGGACCTTATATTATATATCATAGTTCAACTTCTATAACGTAAAAAAAATATCCAATTTAAAAAACGTCAGTTAGAACAAGGTCACCTGAGACGTAGTAGCCTACGAACGTAGTAGTAGTATTTCTTTCCAAAATGTAGGAATTAAAGAATACAGACGCTAGTTTTAAAATACCTTTGATATATTATAAATAAGATTTTGCTTTATTCTGTGGCGCAAATAAGCTGAAACTTATCTTTGTTTCGCGTTTGTATTTTGTTATTGTGATTGTGAATAATAACCATTAATTTATTCATGAACATTTTAATCAGACATTTAGATTAATTAATATTTACTGATAATTATTGACAATGCCTGTTTTTCTAATTTTCCTTATCTGCTTCGTTTGCCTCATCAGCTTATTCAGCTGGTTTCGGTTCGACCTTATCAGCCTCGGCTGGTTTCGGTTCGACCTTATCAGCTTCTGCTGGTTTCGGTTCGACCTTATCAGCTTCTGCTGGTTTCGGTTCAACCTTATCAGCTTCTGCTGGTTTCGGTTCGACCTTATCAGCTTCTGCTGGTTTCGGTTCGACCTTATCAGCTTCTGCTGGTTTCGGTTCGACCTTATCAGCTTCTGCTGGTTTCGGTTCGACCTTATCAGCTTCTGCTGGTTTCGGTTCGACTTTATCTGCTTCTGTTGGTTCTGGTTCAACCTTATCTTCTTCGTATTCATCATCATCAATAGCTTCTGCCATTTCCAGATCATCTTTATCCGCATTTGCGTCTAATGGTTCCCCATCAATGACTTTTGCTTCTTTTGGCTCAGGCGTTTTTGAGTCTTTACCACCAGAGGTCCTGGGTCCTGGTGGTGCAGCGATACACAACGATATTAATGAAAAAATTGTCATACCTGGAATTTAAAAAAAATGGTTCATATTAAAATTTGGCTTTTTTAAGTTACATAATTTAAATTTTTTTTTTCAAATTGAAAATAAACTTTCAGCAGTGTAGTATTTATACTCACATAGAAGAAGCTTCATTTTTAAATTCGCCACAACGGTTATCACAACAAGTATTCAAGTGTGAATTAAACAAATTAATGTTCTTTATATTCGTTTTCTTCAAGGACATAACAGTAATTAAAATTAGCATATATATATATAATAAAAACACTATATTGTTTATTAGTTGTAAATAATTTTTATTCCACTACAAAAACAAACAGTATTTACTAAATAGAAAATTTAAACATTTAAAAAGTTTGCTCCCTGTGTACCCTTAAAACTGGCAGTATTTCCTCGCTGGATTGCGGTACTTATGTGTTCCTAGTGAGGAAAGTACTCTGGGGTTACCGGTTCTATCTACCAGGTGCCGGCTAAACTAAAAATAATTATATTTATGAGATACCATTGTCATAAGTTGTTACATTAAACTTGCGAATTCGTCGTTGCTTATAAATTATTGACTGGACAGAAAAACTTCACAAAGGATGACGATTCAGCATCCTCGTTCCGCTTTTCAGCCTCGTTCAGCTTTTTCAAACTGACTCTGTTTATGGCTTTCTTTCTCCGTTCGCTTCCTGCTACCGCCTCTATTTCTTCTATCCACATTTTTTGGTGCGTCTTCTTCTCCTTCATCTCATTGGTCCTTTCCATACAGTTGCCTTTAAAGTCCACCTTTTATCTGTGTATCTTTCTATAAGCCCCGTCTATCGCCCTTTCTGTTTCAGAGCATAAAAAATAACTAAAGCATCTATAACTTTTGTTTTTCATCTTATTTTTTCGATTTTAATTTTATGTAATTTTCTTATTTTTTAGTACACTTCTTTCCATTGCTTTCTGGTATGCTACTAGTTAGGTATTTATCTTTGTTTTGGTTTAAAGGCCACGTTTGGAAGCCGTATGTGTGAGTACGTAAGATACAAGTGTCTAAGACAATTTTCTTTAGGTGAAAAGGAAATTACCATTTTAAGATTTCTTTCAGGGACCAAAACTTTCTCCACCTCAGATACTTATATATATTTTTTTACATAGTCCAGAGGCTTTCCGTTACTACAACGTTAATTTCGTTCATTTTATGAAGTTTTTCACATTCTTCGTTTAAGGAAATTATCATCTTTTCTAGTAAGATGACAGAGTTAGCAAATAAAAATACTTTTGTTTAATTTTTTTTGTTAAAAATAATGCGATATACATATAATATGGTGTGTTCGTAAATAGGGTCATGCTCATTTAAATTTGCATTCTATTCTTTACAAACCGAAGAAATATTGTTAATTCAAACTCAAAATGACTTAAATCATATAGGTAAACAATTAGGTACATTTATGTACGTCATATACGTATACTGGAGCAAATCAATTCCAAGGATTAGAATCATTTAAATATTCGTCAAATTTATAAAAAAGCTTTCTTGCTTAATTTCCGTTTAACGAGAGGTTTGAATTTATTTAGTGATAATTCTCTTATTTCGTTTTGGAGTTTGTTGTAAAAATGATTACAATTTCCATATAAGGAGTGGTTAATCTTCTGTAGCCTGGTTGGTCATACACTCAAATTAGTACTGTTTCGAGTAATGTACTGGTGAAAGTCAACATTTTTTATAAAATCGTTTATATTTTTTGTACATACAACAAGGCTTCAAGAATATATTGACCAGATAGTGTGGTAATATTTAATTCCTTAAACTTATTCCGTACTGACTCCCTCGGAGAAACACAACAATACCCCGAAGAGCCCGCTTCTGCAGCTCAAATATGGATGGAACCTCAGCAGCAGCACCCAATAGTAGAATACCATACGACATAACGCTGTTAAAGTACATATGATACACAATTTTAGTCGTGTCCTTATCAGTAAACTGTCGAATTTTCTTTACTGCATATGCTGCAGAGCTCAGCCTATTCGAATGAGTCTCTATGTGTTACCCCACTTTGCCATACACCACATGCCCCACTGGAGTTTACTATCTATTGTTATGCCTAGAAAAACAGTGGTCAAAAAAGTTTAGTTCACTGTCCTTAACTTTCAGGTTAACAATATCTCAGTTTTATTTTCATAAATCAGTAAGTTCCACATTCACGCCTTGGATACTTTCTTTTAAATTTGAACTCATCAGGCTGGAAACTTTTGCCATCAACGCCATAGTGTTGAAGCTTTCCAACCAGTATATCAGAATGAAAACAAAGGCCTTCACACACACAGACAGGTCACAAAAGACACCGACTCCATCATACGATTCTACCCAGGCGTTAAATATGTCGCAAATCAACTTCACACCATTATTAATTGTGGAGCGAGCCTTAGTAAATCATACTGTTTAGTATGAAAGTGTTTATTCTTATTAAAATATAAAGAAAGTTGGTCTAGCATTATCTTTTCAAAAACTTTGCTCAACACGGGGAGCACCTAAAACAGGTCTGAAGTTTGACGGATCAGACTCACTACCCCTTTTGAACAATGGTGTGATCTTACTTAATTTAATTTGATCCGGAAAAGCTCCATAATCGATACATCTGTTAAAAATTATACAGAATTCAGAGCTTATTACATAATTAACGGAATTTAAAATGACTGTTGACATACTCCATATATATTTAGTTTTTTTTAATTAATAAGCTTAAACGTCTTAACGATATCATTACACGTTATATTACAATTTAATATTACATTTAAGTATACATTTTTATAGTAATGAGCAGCAGCAGGTGAAGAATCCAGAAACAGAGGGTACATTTGTAAAACTGTACTGGAAACAGTTACTTTATAGGCATTAACTTAAGAACAATATTTTATGTTATTCAATTAAACGAGTACAAACTAGTTAAATTATTATAATTGACCATGAAGGATTCTAGAAGCAAGTTAGCACTGAAAATCATGTTTTTTCTGAAATAAATTGAAGCGTGTGTTTCTTAAGGTCGCATGTATAATTAATTATAAAATAATGTGGCATTTAAAACAAAAAAATCTCGTTTTAATTTATAAAGGACAGTCTTGTTATTTCGTCATGATGAAACAAAAGATAAGTTAAGATAATTAAAATGTTAAAAAGAAAGGGCCTGTTATTTATATTACTCCCCAGTGACACTTTTTATTTTTATACATATATATTAAAGATTTTTTAAAATTAGTCCATTAGTTCCACATATTTTAGATAAGATCCATTCACTTTGAAATTGACGGGTCATCGATTTTATTCATCTCCATCCAGCCAAAGATACGATACGAACAAAGATTCAGATGTTGAAGAATCAGTGACGTCTCCAATTAGCCGATTGTCTGGCGCGAAGCCAACTCGTCCCAACGCCTCCTTTATTTTCACCAAACGATTTTATCTAATCCATATTGTTTCTCGATATTTATGAACTCGAGACGTCTACAGTACCTCTCGAGATATCTCATCTAATTTCTACAAAATATTACGATCATTATATCATTGGTCATTCAGGTTCACTTGTTAATCAGGGAAATAATCATCCCGAAGATCACTGTCGGGTAAGAGTGTGTACGTAGCCGAGTGGCTAGTGTCAGACACAGAAGGACTTGTCTAAAAAACTCTACTGGATTATTATTATTAATAAATATAAAATAAGGTTTTATATTCAGTTGTTCTGTAGGTTTAAACTTGCTTTGCCTTGTGTTGTCTAAAAAATGGTGGGCAGTGACAAGGTATGGAATGCAGTGGTATCCTTCTGTGAGTATGTAACAGAAGGATACAGCAGATGAGACAGCATAACGAAAGAGGGAGCGCTTTCGGACGAATCATAGGATTAATAGACGTAGTGTAAATAGGAGAAGATATGTAGTGTGCACCGCACCGGAGGTTTTTAAGCGTAACGTTTGAGGTAACAGTTGAAGTATCGGTAGAATGCGAATGTAGGAACTACTCGATGTGGTTTTATTGGGTATTGCTCACCCAGTCTCTGAATAGCAGAGATTCTGGTGTGGGTCGAGTTCCACATAACTTTTGGAGACAGGCGATGTGCATTTCCACCTCGGATATAGAAAAAAAGTTTAATATTTAGTTTTTTAGTTGAAAGCATGTTTGTCGAATGTAGGAGCGGAAATTAAAATATAAATTGTTTTAAAGAAAATTGAAGTTTTTAATTAGAATTATGTTTTTCCGTTTTAAAACGATATGAGTAAATGTTATTTTTTTTTAATTTTAAATACCTACTGGGCTGATAGTAAGTACTAGAACAAATATTAATAATAAAATAGTAGATAGTAGACAGCTTTGGTTTGTTTTAAAACGATGTCTGATAGTTTAATGAATTATAAATCGATATAAATATTTATTTATAAGCTGTTAATTAACTAATGCAAATATTATAAAATAAAAATAAAAATAGTGCATAAAAGGTTGAAACGAGGGATCTATTAAGCAATTGTGCTACATCGCAATTTGTGAGCAATCAATGCAGTGATATTTACAGTGATTTGGCCATGATCAAACAAATTGTTAACCGCCATACCGCCTTGGACATTTCTCGTTTGGTTGTGGTTAAATATCAGAATAATCGTTGCCTAAAAGTGAAATGATACAGTGAAGTGACTTGTGGTCATAAGTACTATAAAATAAAACATAATGAATATTTTCGATAAATCGTAATTGTGTTATATGTGTTATATACGATTTATTTGCATTGCAATTAATAAGTTGATTAGCACTTATAGCAAGTTGTTGAGAGCTTCGTGCACCTTATTGCTGTGAATCGAACCTCGACGCAGACATACTTACCGAACGTAAATAATATAATATATTTTTTTTTGTCTATTTTCACTTGAATAATCATAACTATATTTTATAATGCCTAAGTGTATCGCTTGCTCCAGGGATCTGGATATAAGCAAACAAAAATGTACGAAATGCTTTAGAGGGTGTCACAATAAATGTGTGAATATAAAGTCTGATGTAGTAATCGATTCCTGGACGTGTCCACCTTGCTCACGCAGAGAACATCGCGGTCAGAGTACCTCTCCTGATAATGTTCAGGCCACAACGACACGACGCAATAAAAAGGATACAGGGCTTTGTGACCGCTGCGTATCGAAGGACGATTTGCAAAAGTTAATCGCTGAGGGTATTAACCAGGCTATAGATTCCAAACTTGATCACTTCGAATCTTTGAAAATGTCTCTCTTTGTCGAGATAAGGGAAGAGATCAATTCTATCATCAACCCCTTCCAGAAGGAAACTGAGTGTCTAAGAGAGAAAGGAAATAAATTGAAAAATTATATTCAAAATAATAATTCTATTATAGATGAACTACGATGCCAAATAAATAACCAACAACAGTGGAATAGAATGAACAACTTAGAGATTGTTGAGCTGCCACAAACCAAGAATGAATCTACACGCGCCTTATTAAAGACTATAGCAAAACATGCAGACGTAGTATTGCGGGACAATGAGATCGAATTTGCTAACCGCAAACAGCCGAAGCAATCTATGCCTGGCAAAGCAAAAACAGTCGTGGTGCGCTTGAATACACGCGAAATAAAAGGCAAAATATTATCTGGTTTACGAAAAAAACGGGGAATACATCTGATATAGGAATGTCAGGGGATTCAAAAAGATTCTATGTAAATGAGCATTTGACCCCAGATAATAAGCATCTTCTTAAGGAGGCGAAATCGCTGGCAATCGATAAAAATTTTAAATTCGTTCGTAATTGTGGATTTATTTACGCCGAAACGAAGATTTGGCAAAAAAAAATTGTTAAACCTGCTACTATGTATTAATCGTATGTATCATTGGAGAGTAGCTATGTATTTCATGGTAGATTTAAGATATTTTCTTTGTTTTTACCTCTTTAAATTACTTCACGTGATTTTCTGGTTCCATATGGGCCAATATTTTGTGATGATATTAACGATGCATAAATTCACTGTTGTATTGTATTGTACTTAAACTATTCATTTCAAAACCTAAGATTGCATTGTTAATTGAATTATAACTTTAATAACAAAGCCAAATGACAAATTTCTATTAAAAATCTACACTAAAGTTGGTACAATCTCTATGTATTTCAATGTTTGACAAAAGTTTAACTTTTTTTATCAAAACGTTCATAGCTTGCGTACAAAAACCAATGAATTTTATTAAAATCTTCTTGTACTTTTGATGTTGTTTTAATAACCGAGTCATGGCTTAGTATCAGTTTTTATGACAATGAACTGTGCAGTGATAAGTACCAGATGTTTCGACGTGACAGAACGAAAGAAGCATCTAGTAAAAATATAGCCTGAGTGGAACTGTAACAGTGTTGAAACACTCTGGATAACTATATCCCATAATTCATTGGCAGTCAACAACCGGCGCAATCTCCCGAGTATTGGCAGAATTAAATTTCCTATTTGGTACTCAAAGCTCTTTGATACATATAATAAAAAAATAAATTAAAAGCTCACAAGCGTTGGAAAACTTATAGGAATCCAAGAGACTACGATGAATTTTCGCTGTTACGCGCTAGACAAAAACTTGTATACAAAAAGTGCTTTGATATGTATGAGGAGACTATCCAAAATAATTTGAGTCAGAATCCCAAAGCGTTGTGGTCATATCTGAGAAATAAACGCCAATGTAGGCCAGGCTACCCTAACACAATGATTATCGGAGATGATGTCTACTATACAGAAGCAGAAGCTTGGGAAGGTTTCAACAAGTTTTTTAAAAGCGTTTATCAACCCCCAGATGATAATTACAATGTTCAACACCTACCTGAATCCGATGATACATGCAACCAAGTAATACTGACCGAGGATGAAGTCTGTAGACAGTTGAAATCTTTAAATATTAATAAAGGGTCAGGCAGTGATGGAATAGATGAAATTTAATTTTTTTTCAAAAAATGCTTAAAAATTATTTAAAAATCTCTGCTATCTTTTATTAATACTGACTTTGTTATATTTTTTGTATAAATAGGTAAAACTGTGCCTTATGTTTATGTTTTAATGTGTTTTTGGCTTTTGTGTATAATGTAATTGTTTGAACAAATAAATAAATAAATAAAATAATATTTATAGGCCTATCTAATATTATAAATTTCTAGAACATAAATAAATATATGTTTGTAATCATTCATCATTATTTATTGCTTTTTTTAAGTTTAACACATGTTGCACTAGTTGTAATAACCAATACAATTTTTAAACGTGTTTCACTTGAAGTTAATTTTCAATTTAAATGTATATTGTTATGTTAATTTGGTCGGTGATGCCAAATTATAGTTTGGAAATAGCGAAACAAGGTTGTTGATAAAGAAAATTCTCGATGTTTGATACGCAAATGGCTGAAAAATATTTCTATATAGATAGGTGTACTTTTGTATTCTTCCTCGACATCCGATATTACTGCAGGTATTAGAAAACTTCAAGAGAAATAATATTTTACATTATATGCACAATTTATTTTAAACACGAACTGTTACGTAACTATCTTAAATTTTCACAATTTTTTTTTAAGTTTATTAAGAATATAAAACAATAATTACATTATATTGTTAAAGTTCCCAATTGTTTATTAAAACCTAACTATAACAGTATTTCAATTTTCTTAACCTACATAGTAATTATAAAAATTAGTAAAAAGAACCTTCAAACCAATTTAAAAAGTTTGGCAGCATTTTCTCGCTGTATGTGGGTGATACTTATTCGTTAAGCCAGGAAATCACCAGCTTTAGGAGTCACCAATACCATCTACCAGGATATCATAATATCTTTTGTACATTATCATATTTATAATAATATATTTAAATTATTAATATTTTAGGAATAATTCTGTGTAATTATGAATACGTTTTCCATAATCTAAATCCAAGTAAATTACGCTATCAGTGAGGTTACAGATAATATAATATATTCTGAATAAATGAACAACCGTTCCCTGCGGACACCAGTTATGAATACAATATAATATGAGATACACGTTTCTGCTACCTAGGCCATGTTCTGCATAATTAAATTTATTTATTTTCGCCAACTATATCACTTCAGTGGCATGTACATACATAACTTAAACTGGCCTTCTTCATATATATTAATTATTTATTTATTAAAGTTTACCACATCATACATAGTACTAAATCTACGGCATATTTAGCAAAATCTTGCATCTAAAATATACATTTTCATTGTCATAGGACAATTGAAGTAAACAAAAGTGTTTCAAAAAAAAAAATACAATTAAAACATATACAAGTTAAAATAAGCACTCAATAAAATTATCAGAAATTTTTGGTAAAGCAGAAAAAAAAAGAATCATCAGCAAAACAGCAAATTAGTTTCGAGATAGGCACCCAACAATGCTTTTTCTAAAACCGATCACCCCACTGCCGAATATATGGAGTATAAGTACTGTTCAATCCGTAAAAATCGTGAATAATTCGAAAGAGCGGTGGCTGGACTCCTAGGTTGGATTTTGCAGGAGTTTGGAAAGTATTAAAATTGTGAATAAACAAAAATATTATTTGAGTTATGTTTACATATATTATTTGCGTACTTTAATAACGTATTCAGGACATTATCATACTCTCAGCTGCACTGCGGAAGTAATATTATAAAATTCGGTCCAAAAATGTATTAACTGTACAGCTGTAGCGTCAAGAACTTAAAATGGAAATTAGGAACTGAACTCTAGCCTTGCAATTCAATTAAATAAAAAAAATCAATGGCGCTACAATCTTTTTTGGTCTGGACCTCAGATATCCGTATATGTTTCGTGATCATTTGTTACTCTAATAGGCAAGTAGGTTATCAGTGTTCTGTACCTGACGCAGGCCGTCGAGTTTTAGATTCTAAGGCAAGCCAGTTTCCTCACGATGTTTTCCTTTACCGTTCGAGCGAATGTTAAATGCGCACATAGAAAGAAAGTCCATTGGTGCACAGCTGGGGATCGAACCTAAGACGTGAGGGATGAGAGTCGTACGCTGAAGCCACTAGGCCCACACTGCCAAATTCAAATCAATATAATTTTAAAAAATGCTGAGAAAAATAACATTATTTTTTTTGGTTTTGCACGACACAACTAGGGTTTCAATAGCTTAAAATTGTGTAAATATGTATTGATATTTTTTAAAGTTCTATGATTTTCACGTGCACAGGCGGTAATCAAAGATTTAAGTTGGCGCCTGGTAGATAGTGCCGGTGACTCCAGAGCTGGTCATTTCCTTAACGAATAAGTATCACAATACAGCGAGGAAATGCTGCCCGCGTTAAAGTTACAGTGCCACTGGATAAAAGTAGTTACTTAGTTTTACCATATATTATATATATTTGACTTTTATTGGGTATTTATATTTGTTTTTTTTTATATTTGACGACTGGTTTAGGATCTCGGGTTTAAATCGCGGTGGGATATTACGGCAGTCCGATTGTCTAAGATTTTTTGTCGCCCTAAAAGTAAGTGGTTATTGGACAGCTCAACCTTCGGGAAAGGCTAGTAGGTACGTCTGATTTCATGATATTCCGTTGTTATGGACTTCGGAATAAAATAAGCAGTGTAAATATTCTACCCATAAACTATGTAATGACAGTCTCAATAGAGATAGACGCTATGTGCAAAATGCAAAGCCTTTTATGTAATTGTTTTAACCCGTAATAAACAGAATTTGTTAACAAATAATTGGTTTTTGGGGCCATGCAATATACTAAGTTTATAATACCTATACTCAATACAAAATCAATACATATTCGATAAGGTAATTAGTTTTGAAAATGAGAAAATTGACAGTTAAAAATTGAAATTACTTCTAGATGATTAAATATCTTAACAACCAAGGTCATTCGATGGAATTTGGAGACAGCCTTATCTCGCTGAGACACGCGTTCTCGAGACGTCACCCTGACGATACAATATTCGAGAATACTTGCGAATCCTTTTCATCTTTTAGTGAAGGAATATTTTTTACGATTTTAATAAAAACCGAGTATTAATATTATATTTGACTTAATTAAACGGATTCTCTATTTTCAGTTATCGCGGTTTATCCTTTAACTTTCACATACAGTTTCATACATCTCAAAATGTTCTTAAAGAATGCAAAATCATTGTATGTCTGACAATGCATTGTTACATTTAAAAGAAATATCATTTTGAAACTGCTGCATTGTGTTGTTAAAAATAACATGTTAAGAAAGAAAACTTATGCATCCTGCATTGTTTTAGCATAACGTTAAAGCTGTTTTCTTCTATTACACAAAAACTTAATATATATTTTTATGGAACAGGAGGCAAGTGGGCCTCTAATAGGCTCATGTGATGTTTGTTGATCTGCCACAAATAGACACTCTCATTGCAATAAGGCACGCAAGTGCAATTTTGTATCCTCTCTTCTTGCATCCTAAATCGAATTCGAAAATACTTCTAAATTGGTGGTGTGCGGAAGACTGCCTTAAGTAACGCTCGGCTGTGAAACGACGGACGTCGAGGTGATACGGTTGCTATTTCATATTCTGCCTTGTCGGAGATGAAACTCTAGCTGCAAGTATTAGACATTCAAACGACACCTCTATCCTCCTCTCTTTATGGTAAATGCGGGAGAAGATGCAAATAGCCCACATGTCTTGCCCTGCTTTGGTTGCTGCTGTATTGGCCTGGAGTGGAGTACAGTCTTGCCTAGCTGAGCACGCCAAGCTTCTCAGATGCTTACTTAGCCTATGCCTCCAAATGACCGCGAAACTGAACTTCATTGAATATGACAACGCCCAGTATTCAGATGCTAGCTGAGGCTTTAAGGAGAGGGTTTTCGACGAGAGAAGTTGCAACAAAGGGTATTTTTCTTCTTTCTTTAGCGGAAAACGCCCAAACTTGTATCTTCTGAGGTTAAATTAGACTAGATTTAGTCCATGTAGCAGACTTTCGACTTCAGACGTAAGTTTGTTCCGCTACTCATCGACAACTCCCCGAGGAATACCTGTCCGATCAGTGAACAGCATAATGATAATAATCTATTTGCAAGAATATGTTACAAAAATGTTATGGTAAGGAACATTATAACATAGCGTTCATTATGTCATTATATTGCAAATATATTTGTGTTTTAGAGTTATATGTCTGAAAATGAATCATTTTATCCAGTTGATGGCATCGTCTAGAGATTAAGTTATTTTTTAAATTTTGTTCGTTTTAACTTTTTATAATAAGTGTAGTGTTTGCAGCAAACAGTATACAGTCCTGGTGTATGGCATCTGTGATGCCATTTATGTACGTTAGAAAACGTAGTTGGGCCAAAATACTGTCGTGAGCTGTTCCGTACTCATTTTTCTTAAACGTTTAGGTTTTGGTTCTAATTTACAAATCTTTGTTATTTCTACTTATTGCACTTTATTTTCAATGTAACTTTTCACCCAGTTCGCATTAACTCTTATTATGTATTTTTTTTAGGTTTTTCATGACATACAAAGTCTCTCTTATCTAGAAAGGTACAACCTTTGAGCATTAAGTAATTTGTTT
This sequence comes from Pieris brassicae, assembly GCF_905147105.1. Lineage (NCBI taxonomy): Eukaryota > Metazoa > Arthropoda > Insecta > Lepidoptera > Pieridae > Pieris > Pieris brassicae. The sequence goes on along the minus strand of NC_059673.1, from coordinate 509,402 downwards.
GACTTAGGAGAAGCCCGCAAGGGTGGTAGAACTCTTAATATAGCATGATAAAAGTAAATTCTGGTAGAGCAGTGTTGGCCTAGTGGCTTCAGCTTGCGACGAGTCTCATCCCTGAGGTCGTTCGATCCCCGGCTGTCCACCAACGGATTTTCTTTCTATGTGCGCCTTTAACATTTGCTTGAACGGTTAAGGAAAACATCGTGTGTAAACCGTCTTGCCTTAGACCCAAAAAGTCGACGGCGTGCGTCAGGCACAGAAGGCTGATCACCTACTTGCCTATTCAATTTACAAATGATCATGAAACAGATACAGAAATCTGAGGCCCAGACCTAAAAAGGTTGTAGCGCCATTGATTGTTTTTTTAAAGTAAATTCTATATTTGATTATACATTACTTATTCGAAAATTTGAGACAATATGGGAATTAAAGTTATTGGTCTATAATAAGTGAATGGTTTGATGTATGATATTTTTCAGGGAAGATTATGTATTGAATCAAGTAGGTAGGTATCCAAATTATCGTACCCTGTAGAATTTGTATATTTCAACGATGTAACAATTTTTAAAAGGTTAAAAGGGATTTTGTCTTTTTCCAAATTTATTGTTTGTTTTATTCTTACTAGGCACTGAGGTAAGTAAGTCATTAAATAAGTTGCATATTTCATGAGGTGATTCAAATGTCTTATTATCGATATTAATTGCTTTTATTTCTGAATAAAATGTCATTTCACGTGTATTTGTTTTAATTACTTCCCAGGCCGCTCTAGTTTTGTTTTTTGCGCAATTTATTTATTCCGCATTAGTAAGCTGTTGGGTTGGTTGGGAATTTTCTATTAAATAGATGAGTATTTATTATATGCTTTGGTAAATAATGTATTTTTGATAGGTTTAAATGTTATTTTACTTTTTTAGGATCGGATAATATAAATTGTTCCATAATGTTATAGTGTCATGGAAGTTGTCGAATGCTTCATTTGTTGTGGGAGCTGTAAATGTCCGAGAAGGTGAGGTTGATAGTCATCGAATACATTTATTAGTGTTTTCCCTGTTAAGTTCTTCTCTGTATATAACTACTTATATTTTCTTAAAAGTAAGATTAATTAAGACTAAGAGAAAATTAGTTTCTAACAATATGTAGGTACAATTTTTTTTATAAAAGTGCAGGTAGGTCGCATTGATATTACAACAGGCATTATGTCACTAATGCATAGTAATAATTTCTTAGACGGGCATAAATAAATGCTAGAAGTGACGATTTTTATGTTTTAATCTTTAAAATAATAATAAATTATATCTCTAAAATATTGCTTTTTTTAGTATAAAAGACAGCGCCTGTGCGGTCTCATGGAGATTTGATTATGTATCATTTAAGTTACTTTATAATAAGTCTAAGCGGGTATTTTTATGTGTTGGGTGTTTTATATGATTTTGTAAATTATTATTTTGAAGAATACGGGGAACTTTCATTATGTTCTAAAATGTCTATGTTCCAGTCTCCAAATAATATTGAATTTTTGTTGCGTTTCTTGCATAGTTTACTTTGAAGTAGTTCTTGCAAAGTACGAGTCCGGTAAATTGATATTATTATTACTTGTTTTACTTGTTTCAACGCCATAATATTTTAAATGGAGAGGTATTGGTCTAGGTACTTTAAATTGTTTTACATAACTCACGCACCCCTTCGGCATTGTTAAAGCCGAGAATATGAAGACACTGAGCGTTTTTCTAGGCAGTTTTTGCCGCGCACCATGTGGAACCAGCTGCCCACTGAAATATTTCCGAACCAATTCGACTTAGGGTCCTTCAAGAAAAGAGCGTACTAATTCTTAAAAATCCGGCAAAGCATTCGCGAGCCCTCTGGCATTGAGATTGTCCATGGGCGGCGCTATCACTTAACATCAGGGGAGAGTGTCCTGCCCGTAAATAGTTATACTAACATATAACTATTTTTCTTAACGTTGGATACACTTCTTTGTTTAATAAAAGTTTCTGTGAAACATTTGATGTCTACGAATGCAGCAGTATTGTTTATGCAAACATATTTTGATGGACGAGTCAAAATTTATTTTGCTTATTAGTTGCTACGAAAACAAAAATTTTATGTTTAACATTGGTATCAGAAAGATTTTCTGTTAGTATGTTGCACGCTAATTTAACTGGTGAGTATTGTGATGTGTATAATAGCGGACTCAATATGTTTATTTTATCACAATTTGCATAGGTGTTTTGTATGAGAATAGGGTGTGTTTCTGTCGTACTTCAAATGGCGTATTTTTATAGTTAGATATTATAGATGAAAGTTAATTAATTTTGCAGTTAAATGATTAGTATATTCTTTTACACATTACACAATTTTGAGATGTTGTGAAGGACCTTTATCGATTAGGTACAACATTAAAATACTGTCTTTGGGTTTAATAATAGACTTTAGAATTATTTGATTCTATAGATGTTAACGATTGATTTACGAAATCTGTTGTTGAACTGTTATGAAGTCGTTTCTTGCGCGCATGGAACCCCCACTAGAAAGGAGCCATTGATTGGGCTGGTGGAATCACCTGTGTCACGAGTTATTTCACCAGTGGTTGTCACGTTCCGACGCCGAAACTTCCGTTAATTCTAATATTGTTTCATTTACCAACATTGGTTTATGGTAGGTAAGTTTTTGATACACATCTGCACAGGGGCTTACAAAAGTTTTTGTCTTGTTTTTTGCAGTACTATTTAAAATAATTAACTCACTGTAGACTTTAATTTTGTGATAATAGTTTGAAGGATAATGTAGACGTATAAATACAGGTTTCAGCACTATTATAACTCCAAATCAGCTATAACTATTTCAAAATGAAGATGTCATTTGGTAAGTATAACTATCATATATCATACAACGATTGCCAAATACGTTGATATACTAATAATATTTTCTATAGTAATGGTGAATTTATGTTGCAGTATTTTGCATTGTGATGCTCTTGGTGTGGCCGACAGTGACGAGTGGATCATGTAGGAGTTTCTGTATGCAGTTTGACAAGGAGCTGTTATGTGGTAAAAACAGAAATACCTATTACAATTATTGCGAGTAAGTGTTCAAACGCCAGTAAGTACTTTTCGGTCACTTTAGTTCATCAAAGCCTTCTTGCTACTTATATTAGTTTGTACGTTTATAAGAAGACGAGAGAACTGAAAATTAACTTTGAGAGTCAATAATATAGCAATGCCATTGTATGCGATTACATTAAAAAAAATAATGGCGCTACAACCTTTTTAGGTCTGGGCCTCAGATTTCTGTATCTGTTTCATGATCATTTGTTAATCGAATAGGCAAGTAGGTGATCAACCTTCTGTGCCTAACGCACGCCGTCGAATTTTTGGGTCTAAGGCAAGCCGGTTTCCTTACGATGTTTTCCTTCACCGTTCGAGCTAATGTTTAATGCGCACATAGAAAGAAAGTTCATTGGTGCATAGCCGGGGATCGAATCTACGACCTCAGGGATGAGAGTCGCACGCTGAAGCCACTAGGCCAACACAGCTCTTGCGATTGCATTTAGCTGTCGATATTTGAGTCCATATTTTAACACGGTAAACATTTAACGGTCAACAGCATTTTTTTAAATATAGCTTTAACAGCCCACAACTCTATTACAATAGTCCAAAAACACAGTCATTTTATAGTATTACATTATTCATTTCAGAATGAAAGAATGCTACAATGGTGAGTTTGGATATAAAGGACAATGTTAAATTATTGCGATTTTGAGGGCAGAGAGAAATGGTTTATCTCATTGGCACAGTAAAATGTAAAAAATAACATGTGTTTTATTTAATTTAAAAAATAAAATTCCTTTATCTGAAGTTAAAGCCTTTAAGATGACGTTCATTGCAATAATGCACTTTAAGGCGTATACATGAATGCAGGTGTGGAAATTATAAGCCAAGAGACCATCACATTTTTACAAGTGGTACGAAAAATACAAATCAACGACACATAATAGGATGGGGAAAAAGTTTTTTCCCATTTTTTAAGTAAATTCACAACATTTTTTAATATAGTTACATTTAACTAAAGTATGGAGGTACCATTTTGTTCGGTAACTTTTTGCCATCTTGTAGGTGAGGACATGATTCCTTTGCTAAAGAACCTTCGTGGCTTCTGATCTACCGCGACACTTGGTTTTGGCAGTCCATTCGTGATATAACCCTGACAATGCCCAAATAATTCCGATTTCTGAATTCATAATGAATAATGCCATTCCAACCCCGCCACACAAACAGCATCGACCTTTGCAGACGTTGTTGTCGTACCTGATCCACTTTTCATCACCAGTTATCAGCTTCTTCAAAAATGGTTCGGTTTCATTACGTCGTAATAAAGAATCACAAATACACGTAGACATAGAATACACGGTTCATCAGGTTTCTTTCAGTGAGCTCGTGAAGTATCCAAATCGAGCTTTTTTGTGTACCCAGTTAGTTTCAAATCAGCTACGTCGTAACCACTGCACTAGGTCCATAAACATCATAAATTATTTTCACGGTTTGCGTTGCATTTTTACATTTTTAAGTGTAAGTAAGTAAAATTTTAAATTGTATCGAATTTCTTCATTAGATTCACTCATCTCGACAATACGAAAAATAAATAAAAATCACACATTTTCAACTTAAATGATACAAAAACGAGCCAATACAAATAGTATAGCCAAAGAAATTTTAATACGTTTTACTCGGTTCAAACATACAATAATACGAAAAGTTTTTCCCCAACCAAATATGACCCGTTGTATTAATTTATTTAACGAATGACATAGGTTAAGGTACCTTTTTCATTGTCCGTTGACTGAACTGACAAAAGGTCTTGTTTGCCTTTAGTTGTTGTGAATTTTTTGTATCGTTTCTTATGTTGTTTTCCTAATTATTTTCTTGTTTCGTATACATATTATTCACTTGCTGTGAACTCTTGTCGATTTAGGGTCAACTGGTAAGACAGGAATGTTTTAATAAATACATACAAAAAATAATATGCACAACGTAATAGTCCCTAAAGTTTTTATTACCAACGACCGCTCAAATTTTTACGACGCGAAAAAAACAATTACCTACATAACACAAGCCGTAAACAACTTGCTTTCATTTCTTTCTCTTTGAGTCTTCGTCGGTCAAGAGTCGATAAATACTTATCCTTTAATAAAACATTTACAACGATTCTTCAATCGAATTCAAAGATTCCTACTTGGATTCGTTTCAGCTAGAAATGAAAATCAATCATTTGTGAATCTTGAAACGTATCAGTGTTTAACCTTACTTTGGGATTAAAAGTATCTTATTTACTAAACTGAGTTTTATAATTGGTAACTTTAACTGAAAATATCATGAGTACGCTTAAGTCAAACTAACAGTAGTAAAAATGAACTGGCATTGATAAATCTCTTCATGGGTAAACCATCCAGTCTTATATCCTATAACTCTTAGATGGGGCAGAGGCCGATCACAATGAGTCTCCATCGCGTTGGTTCTTAAGCTTCGTACTTCACCTCCCTCTAAGTAATTCCGACTTTCATTGCCTCATCTGCAACTGTACGACACTACATTTGCTTGGCACAGCCACGCTTCCACTTTCCTTGGTTCCAATCGAGCGCCTGCTTAATATTATTCGAAGATCTTTTTGAGTGTATGGCCTGTCCATTTCCACTTGCACCGCGTGAGCAGCTGGCTGAAAATCTATCTTATATTCGCCATATCCCCAATAATCCCCTATACAAACCGCATTTCCCTCTTTTACACTCTAACCTGGAATTCATTTATTATTCAACATGTCATGATAAATATGGCCTTCATTATTCTGGGATTGCAGAATTCCTTAAGTGAAAATATAGATTATACTATAAAAAATCGCAGACTTAACCAATAAGTAAGTACGTTTCTAATCCTAAAGGTTTAGGGTCTACGTGAAGCGATTGTTAAAACACTAATGGATATATAACTTGAATTTTTTCATAAGAATCGGTCACATCAGAACGAACATTCTGACATGAGAATTTCATATATTAGATTTATGCCTCTTATTGGAGATTATATAATCCAGGTCCATATGTATGTTGCACGCGTGATCGGGTAGGCTTTAGAAAAACATAGTTAGCCGTAATGACAAGAAAGGCTATGAGACTTATGAGTTCTTAATGTATAAAAAAAATTATGAGTCATAAAAACAATTATTTTCCAATGTACGAAGACGAGTCGTATGAACATCTTCAGAAAGCTGAAATGTGATTTATGATAGATTCTAGAGGCTCTATCACATACCATATAATTGGAATTTACATTAAGATACCCTTGTTAAGGAAGGTGAAAGATTTGTGCGCGCAGATCAGAACAGCACACAGTTTTTAGAAAACTCTTTTTCAGGCGTTTTTAGATCTAGTTCTACCCTGTTGATCCTTTATCAACACTCTAGGAGTGCCACAAGGACAAAATTAAAGGCTAAATGGGGCGAAAATCGCTCGAAGCAGTATTATTAGTGACAGAATTTTGGGCATTTATTTGTATATGTTTAGTCATAGTTGATTATTTAAAAAGAAACCCTTGAAGGAATTCACGGCCTTTAAATTTAGCACGAAACAGTGTTAAGGGTTTTTATCATCTTTAGTGGGGTAGTACAACCTTGCAGGCACAATTTTTTTCACCGCCTTTTTATAACGACTTAGGAATTAAGCAAATCTTTATCCGGCGTAAATAGCTTTTCTTTATTACATTTAAAGATTCTTTATATCGATATGTACTTGGAGTGCTTTAAACAATAGAGTATTTTATTTTTTTACTGTATATTAACCACTCGCGTACAGAAGATAAACGATATAATGAAATGTTAATTGCTATGTAACGAATGAATGCAATGTAACCGTTGAAGAGAATTCCTACGGCTGTCTATACTATCGGGGCGTAACTCCGACGATTTAGAAAATCGTCACGCTTATAAAACTAAGTATGTCTGAGTGAGCAAAATGACTAGCCTATTACACGATACTTTTAGTTTAAAACGTGTTTTGACACTATTAAAACTACGTTGTGTTAAAAATAAGATACAGGACAGAAAAACGATTCATTGTTGTTGACACAACTACAGGTACCCGTATATATATATAATATACGAATAAATTCTTTGTAAAATTAAAACAATAGTTTTACTTTTATATTACACACTCCACCTCGGCAGCTATGAATACAAATGCAGAAAGTAATCTTTTGCTTATATTTAATATTCGTACGTGTTCCTGTATTATGCAATTGTGAGGTAACGATTAATTTTTTGCGTTCTTTTAAATATTTAATTAAATTTAAAGAGCAGTGTTGGTCTGGTGACTTCAGCGTGCGACTTCATCCCTGATATCGTAGGTTCGGTCCCCGGCTGTGCGTCAATGGGCTTTCATTCTATGTGCGTATTTAACCCAAAAAGTCGACGACGTGCGTCAGGCACAGAAAGCTGATCACCTACTTGCCTATTCGATTAACAGATGATCAGACCCAAAAAGGTTGTAGCACCATTGATTTAGATTTTTGAATATTTAACAAAAAAAAAACCAGTTAATAATCTATAACTATGCGAAGAAACCATAAACTCGTATGCAAACCTGGTTGAATAGGCTCATTTCAACAAATTACCTACAACGAATAGCACACATGTTCCCATTTGTGGTTTGAATCGTTTTATATGAAATGTTTTACGTGTTTAAAATATCGATTCGCTCACTAGAAGACCTCCATTTTAAAATCCTGTAAACTTAATATAGACAATGTGAACGTAATAACATAATTTATAATCTATTAACTTGACTAAATATGAATGTACACCATGACAGATACGTTGCATCGAGAAGGTAAAAGATTAAATGAGAAGGTGATATACAAAGAAAAACGTTATATTACTCTCGTATTATCACTTCGGAAGTGATGTCTGACGAGCGTGATGTATGACCATTCATCAATCTTGGCTATTGATTAATTCCCTTTAGTTGTGCTAAGCGGTTTACTAGTTGAATATGATTGTTTGATTGTTGGAGAATAGCATGATAACAATACAGAAAATAATAATTATACTTATTAACTACGTTTAGTTCACTAGAAGTTTGATTGCTTAATGGTATTTTATAATAATATCCCAATATAATATTGGTAATGATAACCTGCCTCAAAATGTTCATTTAGTCTAATTGTTATTTTGTCATTGAAAATACTTATTAAATCAATTGAAATTGCGTATAAAATATAAGTACGCATTTTTTTAATTATTCTTCTACGCGGCGTATCATATCTGGACGGCGTATATATAGTGCTAATATAACCTGAATATCATGTCTAAACGAATTGATTAAACTCAAAAAGATAAAACAACTTTTATAAAGCATACTCAAGTTAAATTCGTATGTCTGTGCCGCATGAGACTTTGTGTTTCATGTTGGATCGTATTCGGAATAAATTTACACCGACGGCTTTGGTGGGTACCATGTCATATGATATACATTTTCCTGTCTATCCTTTAATGAACCCAACGGTGTTTGTGTTAGGAATTGTTGAATAACAAGCTCGAATCCCGACGGGAGTAACAGTTTGCTTGCTAGCTGCTGTCAGCTTGCGTTGTGTATCGGCGAATCGTTAGTAATTCTAGTGTTCTTCACGAACTAACTTTATTATATTAATATCAAACAGCAGGAAGGGGCAGAAGGCATTTGTTGAACAAGTCCCCCTTAACAAACGCGTTGCCAGTGCTAAATACTGTCTCCGAAGCTATCGATATTTTTATGTTCTCAACATGAATTCCCAATAACGACGCTAATAATAACCAAATGTATAATAAAAAACAAAGATTATATGATGACAGTGATTATATTTTGTTTATAAATTAAGTATGAAATGACAATCTGAAATTTAACTGTTCTTTGTGGAAACGCATTAAATAAATTCCAGCATACTTGTTTCGGGTGTAAAAACATTTTTGTGCAGTTGAATATTGTTCTACAAAATCTGGCTACAATATGGCATCATAAATTACACTGCACGTTTTATGTGATGTTCAAAATTTTGCTGCACAAAGTCTAAAGCTGATTTTGCCTTATTTGACATAATCTTGTTTCACGAATTCTTGTAAACGTGTTTACACAACAACTTCTAAGTTTATTTTTAGTAACAATATCCCATACACTGTATGGTTACGTCCGTCATAAATAACATGATTATATATAGGATAAACTGGATTATATATAGGGTTTATTTTATTTTGTTATTATTTATTACTTTCATAGATTTCATGTGGAATATGGTGTAATGGTTTCAGTTGGATATATAAACGTTGTGTAAAACAATCAAAGTTGGCGATTAAAAAGAGTGGCGGAAAGTTAATTGCCAGTTCTTCTCTTCCGTACTGGACTGGCAGTAAATGTTGAATTAGAAGCATTTCATATATATTTATTTTTTGACGGCCATAAGTGTACATTGAGTTATACCTTTATGAATAAATGATTTTTGACTTTGACTTTATTGGCAATTATTCCCGTAATTCAAAGTATCCCCGTTGGGAGGTGATAGGGGTGACTATTTCCGATAATTTAACCCCCATGCATTATGCAATAGTGTACAAGTTTTATATTATTATAATAACTAATACAATAGAAAACCTATTAATATAAAAATTAAACTAAGGACATATTAATAATAAGTAAAATAAAACATAAACCTTTTTAAAATAAATAATGCAATTCTTGTTAATTCAGCCAGTTTGCTACTAGATATAGCCGTCTCACGTGCCCTATATCTATAACTTTAAAATATTTAACTATAACCTTAAAATATAATGTGATAGGTACCTCCTTACCTCTAACTGTTGTATACTACCATACCCAAGACAAACAAAGTTGGATACATAACTGGATAAATGGGTATACTCCACACAACCTCATGTAATGTATCTCGTAAATTTATTCTGAAGTCGCTCCACCATTAAAGAGTATTTGTTTTCTTCTGGGCACATGTAATCGAGTTTTATTTCAAGGGACTTCTAACATGTGCGTTATACAATGCAACTATCGATTTTAGATTTGAGAATCCCTTAGCCATACGCAAAATAACCCTATAATTCCTATAAGCTTTTTTACAAATTCTTTTTACTTTATCCGAAAATTTAATTTTACATTTAAATTAATCCCTAGGTTTTGACTCGACTGTTCCCTTATGTAAAATTTATAGATCCACGATCAATATATTTCTGTAATCGTAGACAACCTCAACAGTGATAAGATCGTCCAATAGCAATCATTTTGCATCTTCTACTTACTACTCATGGTAGATCATTTACCATTAACAAAAACTCTAAATGTCCTCAATTGCTCCCCTGTGTCACACCAGACCAAGTATAATATTTTTTAGATTTAATGCAAGAATTGCCCCAAAAATATACCGAGATATATCATAAGGCCCAGTGGACTTTCTTGGTTTTAAGCGTTGTAAGGCACTCTGTACCCCCTTTAATCGCAAGGGCCACGAGAACATATTTTGTGCCCTACGAGGAGTCCTGACTAAACCCTATTTGATTTCTATGTCTAGTTTCATATTAAATCTTTAGTTCATCTCAGCTCTCGCCTGTGACATCCGTTGAAGAACTCAAAACAAGAATGATAAGGGCAGCAAATGCTGAACAATTCGACTACTTGGGTAGTTTACTCACAACTGTGAAATAGAATGCGACTTTGCGTATGCATGGGGAGGTTATTTCAAGCAAGAACTTTAGTTCAGCTAAATTACAAAAAGTCTTAATTAAGCTGGTTCTAAATTTTAGTTTAAATTTAAGTTTTTTGGGTTATTAACAGATGTTTTTTTATGGAGTCTTTAAAGTTAAGTTTAGTTCGAATACGAATTTCCGCCTTCCTTTGTGATCAAACTACCCAAGCTGTGCGATCTCTCAAAGCCCTTCAGACCAACAGAGATAAACAAAAATCAAAATACGATTCCCAGTTTGATTGAGTTGTCGAACCTAGCAGAAGCTTTTATGGCCATATATTATTCATATAAATTGGTGTCAATTATTGTCTTTGACCTTCTGCTTTTTCCACTTGTAATGCTTGATCATGCTGCGCCACATATACACAATAAGGTAAGGGGACACAATAGGGTAATTCATTTTTCTTTCCCTTTATGAAAATTACATAATAACATTGGCCATGAAAATATGCCATGTTTCAGAGTCAGCATTAAACCCATATTTGGTGTAACGAATGGGGCAACACATGCTACTAACTTTTGGGAATGCAATTTACTGTTTTACCCGCTTAATCGTTTAACGCCGCTTGTAAATGTTACTTGTGGTATAACTCAACGCAAGCTACAATTTATGGTTTCTATACTCGTATACCCAATTTAAGTAATTTTATTTATATGTGTGGTTGTTGTTCATTTGGCTTTTAATATTAATCTAAATTTTATAAAAAATCATAATCAATGGCGCTACAACCTTTTTAGGTCTAGGCCTCAGATTTATGTATCTGTTTCATGATCATTTGTTAATCGAACCTTTTTTTGCCTGACGCATGCCGTCGACTTTTTGGGTCTAAGAGAAGCCAGTTTTCTCACGATGTTTTCCTTCACCCTTCGAGCTAATGTTAAATGCGCCCATAGAAAAAAAATCCATTGGTGCACAGCCGGGGATCGAACGTACAACCTCAGGGATGAGAGTCGCACGCTGTAGCCACTAGGCCAACACTGCTTTTGTTGTTTGTTTTGTCACTGTTCAATTTTATATAATCTAACTAATCCAAATGAACAGTAGTAAACACTAGATCTCTCAGCAATTTTTGAATACCATTGCTGAACTAATATTTTAGTATTAAACAGTAGCATCCAATATAAAACATTGCTCCATGCCGAGTCTAAGCACATTTGATTCGGTTCATGATACCCTGGAGAGCTTTCACGAAAATGTTATGAGATAAATGTAAATTGTTTTACTCTTACATTATTATTATAATGATAATTTTATACAATTTTATGTCGAATTCTCAATTTTTGTATATGTCACATATACTGACGTAATGAAAATTATTTTACCATCCCAAATGCCTTTTTGAAGTGTATCGGCGTTGGAAAAAAAATACCGTCACAATATTCGGTTATGCGCCATCTTTTCTTGTCAATATCACCGTTGATTCGAAGCCATTAATAACAAGAATAATAACGATAACGACAAAAAATCTATTACAATTTATGAAATTCTGTAATAATCTTAGTAGTAATAAGGTAAAATGAAATAATTGTATTATTTGTATTCATGTCTATGATAATAAAAGCCTTTTGTTAAATTTTATCTAATTTAGGTTTATTTAACCAATTTCTGTAAAGTTGCAAATAGTAGATAATTTTTCGAAAAAATAAGGTCATAAAAAAGTTTCACTTCTTACGTGTGTACACTAGTACACGCACACATTTTTTTTGACTTAAGGCCCTATAAGCCCTAGATCAGGATAAGCCCTAGGGCAGAGGGCGTCCACAGTGAGTCTCCATCGCGTTCGGTCTTGAGCCAAGTTTTCGCCAGGTTTACCTGGGACGGCCACGTTTCCGCTTTCCTCGCGGGTTCCAATCAAGTGCCTGCTTGCGATTATGATTGTGATCCTTTCGGCGTGTATCCATCACGATTCGCGTCGCTTGACTTAATGGCTAATGGGAGTTACTGGCGCTTCCAAAGTTGCTCATTAGAGATCTTCTCGCACCAGTAGATACCCAGAATACGTCAACCGCTTCGCCGAATCCGAATCCCAAACATTAAATGAAAAATACCGTAAGGTGTGTGTGATTAAACATAGTTAAAGTCGTAATGTAGCTTGTTACTCGCCAGCCTGATGTGCATTCGTACCATAGCTAAGATAAATTATTTATAAAATTACAATAACATTATGAAATGCTCTCGACATTTTTGGGATTTGAACGATGAAGTAACAAAAGTGTACGAATAAAAAAAATATTATTTGTGGAAAAAGTGTCACTTATGAAGAGAACGTGCCAGAGTGGCGACACATGAATGGAAAAATGTAAATGATGACCTCAGCCTCACATACAGCTCGATACAACAAACCGCGAGACATAACAAATGATATAGGGGAGGGCTATTTTTGTAGTTTTCTTTCTATATAATTTTAGCTAGCTGATAATTCCTTTTAAAAAATTCGTCGTACGTAATGACGTCATAAGAAAACATTGATAAAAATTTGCATACTTTTATACCTAATACATCAAAAGAAGAAAGTTTATCTTTTTTATAAATTTCTATAATTATTTTTTATATCGCCTCTATTTGTATCCTGAAATCTACCAGTCTGATTACAAACCATACACACACACGATATCTTATAGCCTGTGTCTATTTGTTGCAAATAATATACGTAAAAAATACATATATAATTGATAACCTTCGGATTTTTTATCGTTTTATAATATAACTGTTGATTCATAATAATTAATACAAATTATTAAAATGTTTTGATATTTGGGAGAACCGGAAAATTAAATTATCTTGATGAATCTTAATTAGAAAATGATCATATTACGGATAATGACACCAAAAAATTACAATTGGGTAATTGTTAAACTCGAGAGATCCGCAAATTTTATTTTATGAAACATTTATCCAAAAAAAATATGCTTGAAGACAGTTGCGTACACACATAAAGCGCACTATGCTTTGGCACATCGCCATGTAGTCAAACAAGCAAGTAGCCAACTAACCAAACATCTAGCAACTGCGTAACTGTCTGTCTTCTTTAAACAAAGCATTAGCTTAATAAGCTGATTGAGTATGTATTAAGCGTTGGGAATAATTCTTCATTTTGTACCACGAAGTAAGTGAAACCTCGGAGTAATTATTGTATAATTCACGGAGCTCTCTTGTTAGAGAATTATTGTCCGTTCATTACAGATTAGGATCCACCAATGTCTAACGTTCTATTCCTAGTGAAGGTATAATGTGAACCTAATCTTATGAATGTATAAAAAAATAGGACTATGTTTTAAAACCTAAACATAACAATCAGTATTTACAATTTTCTTAACCTTCATAGTAATAATAAAGATAATTTAAAAGAAAACCAAAACAAATTTAAAAAGTTTGGTCCCTGAGGCAAAATTTCGTCGCTGTATTGTGATACTTATTCGTTGAGCAATGAAAGCACCAGCTCTGGGGTCATCGATACTATCTGCGAGTCGTCAATTTAAATCTTTTATTAGTGCACTAGAATCCCTAAAAGTTACAAAATCAAAGTCTTATTTTTGAGCAGTTTATAATATTCCTATAACTGCTACTTTCAATGGTCCTATGAATAGGCAATCTCGCTCTTACAACTTAATTACAAACATTGATGAAAATATTGATGTGTTTTACAACAGTACTACCTACTACTAACTTACCGTAACTTTGTTTTGCAGGCTCTTAATGTGGTTTAAGTTTTCATTTTGTTTGTTTGTTTATTACTGTTATTGTTATTTTTTATCTCTTAGTTTTCGTTTATTATTAATTTTTATTATTATTTTAATTTTGTGGGCGTTTGTTTAATTTTCTTTTTTCCTTTGATATATTGCTTATGTTCTTAATATATTTGATGTGTATGTGTATGTGTGTTAAATTGGAGAAGTCATATTTTCTTGTATTTTTTAGGCATGCACATAGTAGAATGTATATATAAATAAATAAATTCCAATTGCTCTGCGGCCGCTCCAGCTTTTTTGTTTGTCTGAGGGAAGAATAATGTATAAAAAAATAAGTAGGATTGTTAGTGTTTGTAAACAATGCACGTAATAAAGAATTAATCAGAATAATATGATTTTTTGAATCTCATTATATTTTAGAAAATTTACATCCGACGTTGTCGTATTAAACAGTTCTAGTCGTAATAAATTAACTAGATTTGCGGGTGATTAAAAATGATAAATTCGTAGGAACGCTTCATTTTTATATTGATAATGGAACAAAGAAACTTTGAAGTGCACAAAGTATACTCGGAAAGCAATGCATTTAATAAAGAGGTAGGTTCATAGCTCGATAGCTCTGCAAAGCAAAATATCGAGAAATATTAAACATTTCTGAACGCACATATAAGCCTTCACTCATCGTTAGGGTTGCCGGCTATAAGCAATACTTTTATCACTTTTATATCCATTTGTATATAAATAATGAAAGTTCTTCTATATTGTAGGTCTTTAAGTGACATTTTTAATGTAATAAAAGGCAAACGGGCAGGAGGCTCACCTGATGTTAAGTGATACTACCGCTTATAGACACTCACATAGCCAGAGTTGCTTTTAAGAATTATTGGTACGCTTTTTTTAAGGACTCTAAGTGTCTGTTATTGAATATAAATAATTGATTAATATTAAGTAGACTAAGTGTTAACAAGAATAATCAAAACAAGAGCTTTATACACCCGTGTTCGGTACAATCCTTTAGGGGCTAACTAGAATTAATGATTGTCATTATTTAAGCTACAACTTTAAGCAGCAAGAACTCAACCTCAATAAAACACATTGACAGAAGTTTCATTGACTTTAAGATTTAAAAAAAAACCTTTAACATTAGGTAATTTTTTTCCTGACAGTGGTTGCCTGGAAGAGATCGCTCGATAGCGATAAGGCCGCCAGTTGCCCTCCTTTCATTTAATTATGTTCAATTTTATATTGTAATGCTACGAAGTGGTAATAAATAAATATAAATAAAGTACACTGTAACATTTAGGAACCTTCATATGCTTGTCAGGTGTTGGTTTATCCACGGCTGGACATCGGTTTTCTCCATCCTTTACCACTCGTGTCTGTCACGGGCCAGGCGCAAGTGACCCCGACGACGGCGGTGATGTCATCCGTTCTACCGTGGGTAGAAATGCAGCACTCTATCGCTCCATCGATTGTCGCACTTTCTTACAGTGTGCGTTGCTTGCTGTACATTGATCCTGTTTTTCAGATTCAAACCTAACATTCTCCTTTCGGCTAATCGTTGAAATGATTGTATTTTCTTTATTTTTCAGCTGATAGTAAAAAAGTCAAATAACCAACAAACTAAGTAATTTATCAAATATACTTTAACTAACGTGATTTAAAATAAATTATATATAATAAGCAGCGATGATTAATAACATCATAACTTGTTATTATAGGCCTATTGAAATTAAGTATTGTTCGAAATACTATGAAATAAGTTTAAAAGCTTACCTTAGCTTACTTATACTGTAATTGTATCGGCCCTATAGTGTTTTGTTAGGGTGTGAAGCTTTTGCTTCTCAAAATGACACAAAACGAGATTCCGTTAAAACACCTAGATGCAGTCTCTTTTGACAACCCTACCTAGTACAAGTGGCGGAAAACTCGCATTTTTAGAGTAAAAGGTCGGTTGCCTTTTGGGATCTGGAATGGCGGTTCGTTTAATGGCTGTGCTTTTAAGTTCAACTCTAAACCATGCAAGTGAAACGAGTACAATTTGTGGGCAGATTTCATTTAGTCTTTTAAAAAAATCTAGTTTTTGAATGCGCTTAATTGCTTTTAGTTTGTTATGAGGGTAGTTTAAAAAACATATAGTGTTGAGTTGTTGTGTTGTATTAGATATCTGACTGATATATTTATAAAAATAATAATTTTATTTTAATTTGTTTGTACTTTTGAATGCTACATATATATCTTCTTTAAGAATAACGTATAGATGTCGAGTTTGAAGCTACATTTTGTTCCCATTTCCCCATTCTCAAAGTAATTAATCCAACAACAGCAACTTACAGGAACTTGTAATTATTTTAATATTAATTAAATCTGTTTCTCAAAATATAATATTTAAAGCTCGGTTTTGACCAAGGTTACGAGATGTAATGTAACATTCGCATCGAGCATGTTACGTTGAGGTTGAAAAACTGCGTAACATGCTCGTTTGAATTTCATATTCACCAACTACTCACCGGCAAAATGTCCAACAGCGAGGTTGTGTTAGGATCTTTGATTCTACTAAATTCTTGTTTAAACGAATTTAAGAAGAGAAAACAACATAGATTATTTTTTTCTATAAAATACAGAGCTTTTTCTCACTCCTCATATCGATTTTTACAGCGTACTGACTGAGCGGCTCGTTGCTCGCTGTGTAACATGTTACATTACACCTCATAACGTTGGTCAGTACCCAGCTTTAGGATTAATATACTCACTCGATTTCCGGCCGTTCACAAATCGTCGCTTCCGGCCTTCTCCGCAACACACTTCCGCCCACTTCACTTACCAAACTACCTTTAAAAGGCTTTTCATAGTGCTAGTAATAAATTATATGCCTTGAGCAGCCTTTTTATATGACACTGTTTTTCTACATAAAACAATGTCTGGATTATATCTATTTACAAAGCTCGACTGGAATATACGTAGTCAGGGAGAAACTGTCACTTTAAGTTATATAGATAGATGGCTATAACATTTAATATTATGATTTCAGCATCATATTTGCATAAAACCTTTTGTGTCCCTTTATTTCAGAATTGGTCTAATCTGTGACTTTAATTTATTTATGGTACGACGTGTTCCCAAGTCAGTGTTTCATTCTTCAAAATTAAAAGTAAAAAAAGTCAAATCATTCATTTCAATTAGGCACTTTGGAAAGGCCAAATTACAAGTATAAAAATATTACTAGATCCATAGGCAGGAGAATGGGCTTGAAACTCTTTCAAAATAGGTTTTACAATATATTGTATACATTGATTAGATGTCATATTTGAAGTCCATATACTTAGAACGAAACTAATATGTATTATACTAAAATAAAAAACCCCATGGTGTTATAAAAAACTATATTACTATGTAGATACATGGTGCTCACATATTTACATTATTCTTTATTAAAAAAAAATTAACAAACAGACAAACAGTGTGGGCTACGTCAAAGTTGATGTTTAAAAAAAAAGAAAATATAAACCTGTTTTTCTAGATTAGTAACCAGATGATTTTGTCTAGTTTGTTGATTTTGTCCTATGGATCCGGCCCAGCATGCAAGCCTTTGTATCTTGAATATAATCCTCTAATTTGAAAGATGCTTGTCGACAAAGAGCGTTTTTAATAAAAGTTTTAAATTTTCTTTCGTTTAGTTTTAATATTACAGGGTATTTTTTTGTAACATTTAACACAGTACCTCATAAAAGATTGACTGTAATTGTTGAACTTTGACTTATTTGAAAGACGTTTGAGCAATTTTATCATTATTTGTAGTATTATGTCTAACACTTATTTTACTAAAAAGGAGTGGATTCTTTCTAACGTGCAATATGTTTTTAGATTTAAATATAATAATTTAGATTACTATTAGGATATTAAACCAAAAAAGGCATACATTGGTTATAAACGATGGTGTGATGATGCACGTTTGCTTCATATATTTAGTTGCCTAATGTATATGTAATATTGTATTAATGGTGTTTGTATAAAGAAACAACATAAAAGCATTAAAGTGAATCATATTCGCCAAGGACTTTAGAAGTTCACGTTTGCAGAACAGTTATATGTAAAAAAATATTTCAAACTTTCTTGTTATTTTATTAAAGGCAAACACCAAAGCGACTATGGCTGTGCTACGAGTGTTATAAAGATGAAAGAGTGATAGTTTTTTTTGTAGAAAATAATATTATGCACTATTTAAACCCCATTCACTATTCAGATCAGCAACCCATTAAAAACACCACAGCCCTCGTCGCGCCCTGAAGATTGCTCCTCGGATTTCACCAAGGCATACTTTATCCCTGAGGGTATATTTATGTCCAAAATGTTTAAAATATGAATGTTAAGTTATGCAAAGACGTAACAAAACGGTAGTAAATTATAAAAAGTAATTATTGATTGACAGAGAGAATCATCTCAGTCTCTGGTGATCAATAGTCGCCAAATCAGAACTCTGATTCTTTTGTGTTTATTACTGTATTTCCAGTTTGTTTTCTGGTTTCTCCTGTTATCAACGTTTTTTTATAAACGTTGATAAAAAAACGTTTTATTCTCATCAATAAAATCCTATCTTAACTCTGCCTTATTTTAAAACGTAATTTATACGTACGTACGACGTATTCTTTCTGGTTTCTGCTGTTAATTTTTTATGAATATTACGAGTCTCGACGTGTTTGTTAAATTTTTCGGGTATTTTACAGTACCCAGCTCGAAGAAGTATTTTTACCATTTACAACTTGTAAGTAAAGTAGGTAAGTAGTAAGTGAAAGTTTATTGACGTATTTAATGACTACGATTATTACACGAATCCTTTTGATGGCAAAAGTCATAGAGGACTACACCGACCGACACGCAAGACCCATATACAATAAGTAAACATACTTTTAAAATAGACTGCTGGTTTTACCAGGACGTTATAAAACTATTATTCTAAAGTTCATTTAATCAGATTTGTATCAAATAAAGAAGTGATACCGACATAACAATAACTGTAATAATATGTCAAAGTTTAATCCGTATTACAATAATTACCAAAAAACAAAGCCAGATTACTGAGAGCAAACCTGGGCATTGTTCATTCTTATAATTGATACAATATGCTCAAAGTTTATTCCAATGCTGGCGACGCTTCCAACAAATAATTCCTTTATCCTTCTACAAGACATCCGTGTGTTGTGTGTGCTGGGAATACTAAGTAGCTACTTATCTTCTATCCGATTAGGAAAAATAGCGGCGAGCTTCCGAATCTTATAGGTTACTTACTATATATTAAAATGTTTTTAACTGAAGGTGGTTTTCAAAGGAAGTGAATTCTTTCTTCTACGAGCTGAGAAATTAAGTTTTAGTACAATAAGTTAAAGTGCTAACAAAGTTTGGCGTGAAGTAAATGAAAGCTCATTTTAACTTGTATGATTTCACCGTGTTGTAGTCGCCAACTCTCAACTGCAGTTGTAGTATATTTTGATTGTAACAGACATTTAAAATTTAAATAGCAACCATTAATATTAATTTATATATAACTTTGGTAAAATTAAGATTTCTACGCCACTATATTCATAAAAGTATTTGTAATAACATTATCAAAAACGTGTTATTTTTTAGAAGAAAATCAATCTGTTTAGTTACTTACGTCGATTAGTAATTGAATCATTAACTCCACACTTTAGTTTAAAGGTTTACGATCGTGTTTGTAAATGAGATAGGCAAAATAATCATTTTTGTCTGTATACTCTATATATTTCGGTATAACGTATATGACATACTGAACAGGCATGACCCTAATCTACAAAGTTACAATAATTTATTACGTAAATATAGGGATTGACTCGAGAGGCACAAAACTCTACCCTTATATGAATTCTTCTTATCCGGTACATTCTTCACAAAGCGATAGTGATAGCTATGTAGTAGTAGTTTTAGAAGGGCCAGTTGTGGTGCGCTTTACGATGTTTCGCCATCCTTACCTATTACAGGTCATCCTGCAACACTCATTAAGTGAACCTATTACGGCAGACTTGATCTGGTCAGTCCATCGCGTAGGTGACCAGAAGGTCACTATTGTATAAATTTGGAAGACATGGCTGTATTTCTTGATCTTGTCAAACTTGCGCACCTTCTAAAAGATAGAAAGAAGGCAAGTCTGATGTATACGGCTATTATTTTGGGTTTTGTTTGTAGGAAAACTTGTACAATGCTTAAACAACGCAGAGGCCTAGTTTAACGCGTGTGTGAGACAAAAATGGCGTCATTTAGTCTGACTTCGGGTTTGACAGCTTTTTAACAGTTCAATTCAAAGAAAGGCAAAGGTAGTAGGTAGGTAGGTTGTGTTTGTTTAAAATGAATTTGCCTGCAACAATCCGTGAACATGACGTATCTGCAGGGATCCATAAGTGGATTAGGCACGCGGTATAATGCCTTCCACCGTCCCGATGATAAGGCGTTCTATGGACTGATCACCGCTGAGATACGTATCCTAAGAATGTAGAGATGCTAGATTGTACTGTTGAAAACAGACGCTGCTTAATACAAAGTTCTTGAAGTATCGAGACTTTTGTACGAATCTCGGTCTACGAAACCCCAAGCAATCTCCTCCAGCACCACATTTCCAGAGCGTCTATTTTCTGCCAGTCCACATCTCGCAAGGTCCACGTTTCAGCCGCGTATAGAAATGTGGGGAATATAAGCGTCTTCACGACCTGGTCTTTGTGGCTTGTTATATTCCTGTTTCTCCATATTTTCCGCAATATAAATACAAGTCTTCAAAGTTATTTATTAAATTTTATAAAAATCATTTCTGAAGAGACTTTAAAAATGTAATGTTCGTCAGTACGAGAACTTTATTAAACCGCTTGAGGCTAAATTCATCACCGGTTTAGACAGACCCCGACATGTTCTCGTATTAACGAGGAAAAGTATTGCCATTAAAGTGCGCATTTTATTAACTTTTTTTATTTATCGTAAATTCGTTTCGTTGTAATGATAAATATTTTAGGAAACATAAACTTTGTATTTCTTGGTAATTTAAAAAGAGTTCTAGTAAATACTATAATGGAGTATACTGGTTTGACACAAAATCTTCACAAGCGTTGTTAAAAATTTAAAAACCAAAGCTACTTGCGAGTGTAGTGATTAAGCATAACTTAAACGAACCATTTCTCACTTGCTAATACAAATAAAGCGAAAACATGTAGTTAGACTTCATAAGTATTGTATTTTAACTACGTCGATTACATCGTAGTATTTATATGAAGTTGCGTTCGTTCGTTTTATATCGAATCCTGTCGGGAGTGGTACCCGCAATGCGGACATAACATTAAACATACTTTTGTTTGTCTCTTGAGAAAGGATATCTTAAGATAAAACTTTACGGAGATTTTAACATCTCTCAGATAAATATTTTAACCGCCATTTTGAGTGCCTGCAGCATGGGATGGATTCCATATATATTTTGTTATTATTGCGAAAACTTTAAACATTCTAATTAAAATAATAGGTGCATTAGATGAACAATGATACTATAACAGGTCCTTGTTAGACACAGAACGAACATTTTTATTCTTATATGTATGGAGACATGTACTGTGCACTTCGGACAGAGACCGTTGGAATCAGATACTCCGCTCCAGATGCTTCCTTGCAGACCACGATGCTCAGACATGAGCTGCCGATTAAAGAGAGACACGGAGACTAAAATGTTTGTATTTGTTATTTTATAATGTAAATGTTCTGGAAAACAAAGAAAACACAACAATAACAATTACCATTGAAAGAAAACATTTACCATGTTCAATAAATACTCCCCAATCCGCCTGGTTCCCGAGGAAAAACGACCACTACCCTCCATTACTTAATAACGAAGAACAGGATAATAATGAAAATAAAAAGGCGCTCCATGTTACAACAATTAAATCCTTTCATCCAAAACAAGACACTTAGATCTAAACAATGCATTGAGAAACTTCACAGAAAACAAAAGATAAATGGAAAAACATGGAGGAGGCTTTTACCCTAAAAATACATATGGGACATACCATACTAGACCACTAAAAACACTTAATTTTTTACAACTTGAATTAATTCATATAATTCTTGTTATAAAATTCCCTATTCATATCACAAAAACACTTTTGTTGCAGAGTTGCAGACCACGCCCATATAAAGATCAGACGTGTGAAATATATAAGAAATAAAGGTAGCAACTACACTTAAAAATAAACCAGGTTCATTCCTATCGATAACAAAATAAAATATTTATAAAATACAAGAACGTCCTCCTAATGAATGAAAATATTATTCGTGTTATATTTTTATTAAACTTTGAATGAATTGGCCGAATTACCGACATTGTCCGTGCTCATAATGGCCGATGCGTGGGCTATAAAATATACGCAACACTCAGTTTAAAATTCTTGCCAGTACACGATTTTTCCATTAATATTAATTATTATATTTCATATTAATTGAAAGTAATTAATATATGTAATTATATAATATGTGTATTATATATATATACCCTGTTTGACGTATTCACCTGATGATAGGCATCTTTAGTTGTGATGACTATACAAGATCTTGTGATGATAATATCATCACTACGTCTTCAATATGTATAACAGAAACAGGCTTGATTAGCAGAATAGAGTTATCTATGAAACTGAATGAATTAAAAATAAGTATACGTAACAAAATTGAGCGATTTAATTCAAAATAAAATATAAAATGATGATAATGTACTAAAATTTTAAAAATAAATCGTTAGATTAGTCCAGGTACCAGACATCACACGACTCTCCTCGTCAATCTACGGAATTGAACCATTTTGACTTATAACATAGACTTCAAGAAAAGAGCGTATCAATTCTCAAAAGGCCGGCAAGGCACTAGCGGCCTTCTAGCATTGTGAGTGTTCATGGACGGCGGGGGCAGTATCACATGACATCAGGTGAGCCTCATGCCCGTTTGCTTCTATTCCACAAAAAATAAAATAACAATTGTTATCCAGAGAGTGCCATTTAATAAAGTAGCCTATTTCCTTTGGGAAATCGTTGACTCGTTTCCTAAAACTAGGTAGAAAACTGCGAATTGTATTTACATTAACAAAGTTGAAATGATGTTGATAGAACATTATTTAACTTTTTCTATTAAGTGTAGTCACCCTTTAGACGGTACATTAGACGGTTGGAAACTAAGTTAATGGTTGTGATACAATAAAATATATTAATATATATAGATAAATAAATTTATATGTTTATGGACAAAATAGTTTCTTTTTTACCGAGCATTTTATTTTATTTTATTTAACTCTAATTTGTCTATTGATGTTAAAATGTAACATATATATATTCTACCTATTTATATAAATTTTCGATAAAGTCTACGGTGTTAGTCAGCACTTCTACAGTTGTGAGAAATGCGGTTATTGATAAGCGTAATAAACACCAATTCAGATTTTATTTGTGAAATTTAATCTCAGTACTTGTCTGACAAAGTTTTAATTAATCTCCCTCAACTCTACTAATACTCCATCAAAGGATTCTCGTTAATTTATTAGCAGCCGAGTTGAAAATTATTATACTTGACTCACATAATTATATTTAAATTATGAAAAACCTGCCCCCGCGAACTTCGTTTCTCCTTAATGTGATTTTACTTAGTAGTCTAATCTAAGTAGTCCTTTTTATTACATACCAACGTGGAACATTTTGCTATGCTACCCCAGAGACTGCTCCGTTATTCTTGGATTTTTTCTTTATATAAAAAATTTGGCTTTAATCGTAGAGAGGCAAATAGAAATTAATAAAATTTAGGGGGATGAAAAATAAATGTTGGCCAATTCGCAGACCTAACCGATACGCACACAAAACTTTACGAATCCCGTCGAGCCAATTCGGAGGAGCTTAACAAACACCGTGACACGAGAATATGTTTTATGTATTTTTCAGCGCCATCTGTCATCTCAATGCGGTAACTTAATCTATACGTTTCACAGCGACATCTATAATACTGGATTACACTTACCAACCGCTCTTTTATGGTTCAGTCTCATGTGTTAGATATATGACAATAGAGGGCGCACTGCTCAGAAAATTTATTTGATAGCTTTAAGTAAAATGACAAGAGATAGCGTAATACATCATTTTAATTCAAATAGTATTTTAGGTCCGTAGTCTATGTTGTATTTTAAGCGTTGATTGTAAATTGAATACGCGATCGAACGATCACCTAACTCTGCCTTATTCCAAAACATCATTTAAGTTGAGAACTACGTTCAAGAACAGATTGTCGATCAGAGGATTCTCGTGAATAGTTCGCTTGACAGGAGATTCTTGTGTATATATTATTGTTTTTTGGTTTCTGCTGTTAAGTATATTTAAATCTTGCTTATTTTTGTTGAGTTTCGGTGTGTTAGTTAATTTTTCGGGTATTCTAAATATAACCTTACCCCAACGGGGCAACGTTGAAACAGACGTTCTCAAACTTTTGCCTTCTCAGTTTTAAGCCATCCACAAATCCCACACAAAATTTCCTTTAAATAAAAATAGGGGGATATAATTTTTGTTGGAATTGTACTAACGAGTTTCTAAGATTATTTCTTTGAGATTGGATTTCAAAGAAAGTCCATGTCGTTTACAGAATTAAGTGAACCAATCTGGTCCTGGAACACCGTCTTTAAAACGGCGTAACATAGCGTTCCACAAGAAAATTTTAGCCCAAATCCCCATTTTTCATTTCAAAATCTTTAAGGAAAATGTCCTTCGATGCCAATCTTATTTCGATTTCATAAGCAAACACAGTAGGGCGAATGTAATACTTTTAACACCGATTTTTTTGTTCAAACGGTTGTAAAGCGTAGCAATGGGTATTTTATAAGTTTAAGCTTTTAAGCTTCAAATGTCTAAAACTTTCTTTTTACTTTTTCTAAGGCTTCGGCAACATCGTCTTGAGTATAGGATGTTGCACGTACCAATTTTCGGACGTAGTTACGAGGCATGATGACTGAATAAAACAAACAAAATCAAAATTAACATTTTAGATTTATTCATATAGGTTGTATATGTACACTTATGAATATCAACAAATAAATATATATGAAATGCTTCTAATTTAACATTTACTGCCAGCTCACAAATCAGGGGCGTAGAAGGGAAGAGAAGAACTGGCAATAAACTCTCCGCCACTCTTTTTAATCGCCAAGTTTTTTGTTTTACGCAATGTATATAAGAAGCTGCAACCATTACACCATGTTCCACATGACATCTTACGTAATAATAATAAAATAAATTAAAAACAAAGATTTGTATTTAAGTATTATTACTCTATATACGTTCAACAATAATTAATAAAACGTTACATAGATATTAATAGTGCCAAAACTAAAAAAATTAAACAAAAGTTTAGATAGATAAAATAGTTAAAATCGAAATTTCATTTATCCACTTATCATAGTATGTTCGATAATGTTAAATTATCCCGTGGAAATATTAATAAGGTACGTTGCCAATTTATTTCCTATGTTACCAGTTAAAGTTTGAGAATAGAATTCGGCCTTTTCTCTCAGCCTACACCCTCTGGCTTCTTTGCCGTTGAGTAGGGATGTTTGCGTTACAAATTTAATGACGTGGAATAAGCGATACATGTATCTTATATTCATAATAAACATATTTTTTTTAAATAACTGAATTTTTGTATGACTCTTGGGAACGGAGTCAGATCGAAACTTTTGTATATATATTTCCCCGTAAATTGATTTGGGTAAAGACGGAAAGTTGAGATTTTTCCTAAATGACTATAAATATCCGTATTTTGATGTCATTATGTAACTAAAAAACTATTATTATATATTCCTAAGAAACAGTCGCAACTATCTTGTAATTAAAGTTACAGTACATAGGGTAAGATTAAATCACTTGAAGATTTTGCGAAGATTTTCACAATCTGGCGGTTGCCACCTTGCCATGCAACTTCGAATACGGTTAGAGTAAAGTGTTTGACTGGTCGCTAGGTCGCAGCCAACTAGCTTAATTAGCCGTTCAATCAACAGCCTCTCAACTAAACAGCGCCGTTTAACTAGCGGCCTAAAAATAACCACCCAGTTGATCAGACAGCTAGGCTGACTTGGACCGATGACGTTTCATTACTTGCCTAGCTTGTTGACTGTTAATTTAAATTTATTTTCTCTATCTGCCACTCTCAAACTCGAAACGAAACTCTTCCAACTACAATATTGCGTCGGCAAGCCACAAATTTGATGGTGTTTCCGAAAGTTTAATGAAAAACAACTAGTACAAAGGAGTCTAATGACAATTCATTTTTAATTTCAGCAATTTCATTTTTAAAGAATTATTTTTTATGTCAGATGTTTCATTGTTTTTATTTCTAACGCATGGTCACTCTATCGTACGCATGGCCAATAATCAATAGCCATCCAGTTTATTAAATGTTGTTACAAACGCTTCGGCTATCTTTCAGTTTGCCTTCATAAATCGTTATTGTAATAATGTCATTATATTTTGGTTAAAGTGACCAAATCAGTAACACGACTTAGTTCTTAGTTTATCATTAGTCCCTTTAACTGTCAAACCTTCTTTAACTTGAGGGTTGCAGTAATTAAAACTCGTTAGTTAGGTTTAAAGAGGTTTAATTATTTATTAAAGAGTTATTAAAAACATACATAAGAAAAAATTATATAAAAAACATCAACATTAGAGTCCATCTACCAAATAACTTCGGAGGCGTATTTGGTACGGACGACGTCGACTGCCACTATTTCCCGTACCTCAGGAGCCTGCATGGTCATTGCTATCAGATATATTTTCAATGTTATCTATCAGATGTTATATATCGTATGTGATACGATGTATATGATGTATACGATGCTATAGTATATGATGTATACGATGCTATATTTTTGTAGATATCTTAAGACCAATATTGTCAAATTGTGTTGTTGTAGTTACTTTGGACGTCAAGGTCATCAAATAGAGCATGTCCTACGTTACGTGCGAATGAGTTCGTAATACAAGACACGTGACACACGAGGTGACGTGTGCATGGCTTCAGATTACGTGATTACTAACAATATGATCTTTTGCCATGTGTTGTGTTTTCATATTTATAAAAATAACGACTTGTTTGAAACCTAAATATATAAGTTAGGTTGTATTTTGAAGTTTAAACTTTAGGAAACATCTGAAGATCAACATTAGCCTTTACTGTTCGCAGTTAAGCTTCAAGTTTGCTCTAAAGCCTCTTAGCGAAACCTCAGATTATCGATTGTATAGAACCTTTATTGTACCCGGTATATAAGATTTGTTAATGTTAATAAAGTAATAAGTCCAACTAAATCCTTGAAAGTAAAATAAGGGTGGCATGGAATTTTATGTAAGTTTTTATTTGTTCCCAACAGGATCCTGTTTGGTATAAAAATAATGAATAAGTTTTTGTTAAAACTAAAATAAGAAACGGTATAAAAAGTTAAAATTATACTTAAAATAGAGGTAAAGTTATCTGCCGGGGTGAATCAATGTCCCAATAAGGAGGAAAAAGGCTTCGCAGAGGGCGTCCACAATGAGTCTACATCGCGATCGGTCTTAAGCTTAAGATTATAGTGTGATATTGAATGAATTATGCAAGTAAGCATAAGTATGTCTAATGAAAAAAAACTCGACAGGGAATCTTGTCTTGGACAACAAGGCAAAGCATGTGTATAGATTAATGGTGTATATCTTTTTTCTGTAGTTTTTTTTATTATGTCTAAAGATTTCACTTTAATTTATATAAAGATTTATACTTTTTAAATTAATCGTATTTAAATTTATATCTATGGTCGAGTTATAATAAGCAGTACCACGCAGCACCTAAAACAAAAAATACCGTGTGGTCTACATCTTGCAGTAACACTTTCGTGTTTCGTCTACTACTTTAAACTGTTTAACTTTTATTACTCCATTGTTACTGAAGGTCAAGTCTCAAATCATTTGATATTTGTATGATGAATCAAAACAGAAGAACAAAAGTCAAATAGTTAAAAAAATATTAATATTTTGCATTTCATTTTAGAAATAAATAATACATTATTTTATCATCCACTCCTTTGAGTCAATTTAACTTACAAGTTACTCGTGTGGTTCAATTAGCACATATGATTTAGGGTGGTTTGGTATCAAAAATTATTGCAGCGAGAATTTCAAATTCGATTGAACTAAAGGTCTCGGTCCTTTGGGAAGCTATTGCGTGAAACTATGTCAAAAAACAATCGTGTGTTTCGAAATGTTAAACACAGACTGATTATCTTTTTGACACAAATAACGAACGAAGAATGGTTTATGCTTATCGCTTTCGAGCGATCTCATTCAGGCATCCACAGTGAGAGGTGAAAAAAATGGATTAAATTAGATAAGGTAGCCAAGGAGAGCAACAATACATATTACACATAGTTGTGGAGAAAAAATTAACAGGAACAAAAATAAAAATAAACAAACTAAACTAAAAAAAGCATATATGAAAATAATAAGTAAAAAGTGCACATGAATCACGATAATTTAAGATCAGTCTCATGTCAGTTAGTAGTCAAAGTTAGGCATACGATATGGACATGTAATGTTTGTACATAAGAAATTTAAAGAAAGATAGAGACGGAGCTAAGCGAATAGGGACGGGAAGTGAATTCCATAGCCTAACTGCAGAGACCTTAAAGGATTCGCCAAGAAAGGAGTTATGGGCTCCCAAAAATTTAAAGTCATTTTTGAGATAGGAAGGAGATTGATTGAACAGAATGGAATATAAGAGATGGAGAACGTGAGCATCACGTCGCTGACGAATGGGCAAACCAGCCTAGCCGCTTGCGGAACGCAGAGATATGGTCGTTTTGGACCGAATATAAATCGGATACACAAGTTTTGGAGACGATCCAGTTTATTTAGCAATTCCACGTTTACATCGGAAGAGCAAGAATCTTTTACTTTGATATTTATTGTTAGTGCAAATTTAATTAGTTTAAAAAAGCATAGGCTCACGTAGGCTAGTTAAAAATAAGCATACGTTCACACTGATTACGTAATTGCCCACTCAAATGACCGACACTCATTTTAATAACGATATTATCATATTTACTATTTTACTTGTATGATTATTACGTGATTGCGCAAACAAACCGTAATTCAATAATTATAACAAAAAATGCACCGGTATAAATTATATACATTAGTTGAGTCTGTAAAGTATATGTATCTAAGTTATCTACAGTTAGTGTCACCTACTATGACAGCCCGTTTTTCATCTCTCCAACAGTGGGTCTAGACTCAGCCAACTTCTCCTTTTTGTGAATCATGAATCAATCATGCCGTCTTCATTATCCATTGACTCATTGAATACAAGGCACGCGGGTCTGAGCTGAGCAGGACTGAGCTGTTCCGCCTCGGTTGACAAAGAAAGGTTTATTATATATACGTTAACAAATGTAATAATTATTATAAAGCTAATTGTTCTGCTTTTATCCTCATTTCTAATGACCTAATGTAAAATCAATAAAAAGCGTTGTTGAAAAAAGTTGAACTTCATTCGTTCTCATCGCATAAACACTGTAATCAATTTTCTAATAAGACAAATGATCCCAAATTATTAGAATGTAAAGAAAGTAAAATATTTTATGATTAGGGTGTCAACCCTGCCACCCTGGGCCCTGCGAGCCCGCCAGTCTGTCGCCCGCCTTACACCAGTGGTGACGTCGCGCGCGACCGAAAATAATACGATTATTCCGAACTAAATTGTTAAAAGCATCGTGAGTTCTGTATCAATTAGTGCTTATATATTGCCAATCTATTTATTCTATAAGGTTTCTTTATAAATAGAACGAGGCTACTTACATAATATTTCATAATTTGTAAGAAAGGTTGTGGAAAATGTTCATTTGTAAGAACGAAGATAATTAAGTGAATTAGTTAAAACATAAATTTTAATTGTGAAGCCGTATTGAGGTGTTATCATTATCAATAAAGGATCGTAATTATTTTATATGAATATTGATTTGTTAGGTAACGGTGTAGAAAATTAAAAAAATAATTAAAGTTGTTTATAAATAATTTATAAAATTGAATTTTAAAATAATGTTTTTTTTTTATAATTATCAGGTTTTGATTTCTGATATAACGTAAATAAATCTTAATGTTGCTATGTACTTATTTTGTTTATGTTTTTCATTAATTTCTATGTTTATATATTGATGTGGTACTGTGAAAAAATACTATTATGAAAGTGAAGCGATAGTCATGACAAGTGAATTTAATGTAAATAAAAAAGCTATCGAAGCTCGCTGGTGGTTCATGTAGGGAGGTTCAAATGAAACTCTTTGTTTGAAGCAGGCTGTCAACTGGGTTTAATTTTAAAACATGAGCTTTTAAGTAAGATAACGTTAGAAGAAGTGGGGTTGCGAAACTGGATTAACAAAAAAACTAACTTGACTTATTTAAGGATTCTTAAATCTAAATAAGACTTTTGTTATCTGTAAAGAATATAAGTGTAGTCGATCTATTAAACATTATCAGAAACGAAATTACAATTTATGAGTGTAGGAACTAAAGGGCTTATTTTGCTTCAAGTGTGCCCTTTTAATTATTAACTGAAATATATATGTAATAACTAATGTCAGGTAACATGACTCGAGAGAAAATATTCTTCAACGGGAATAACGGCAAGAAACAAACTAAACTTGTTTTTTAACAAAATAACCATTTTTGGGTCTCAGTATGTAATCTCAAAGCTTATTCATAAAATAATACTAAAATAACTGACATTTCTTCTAAAACAGAGCATGACACTGATATGACAGATAAATATTATTTTGAATAATACAGAAATATTTACAAATTCTGTTTCTTCAAATATTTATGTAAAGTGCTGAACGATACGCGGAAACCTTTAATTCATTATTATAATTTCGTTCACAAACACCGAAAACTGTGTTATATTTTTTATCAATTATTTATATTTCGGCGTAAGATTTTTGACTGGAAAATCTCTGTTGTTTTATCAAAGTCAAATCATTTATTTCAATTAGGCCAATTAAAAGGGCACTTTTGAAAGTCAAAATACAAGTTAAAAATATTAAAAAAAAAAACTCAAGTTGCCCCTTTTAATAGGTACTTTCATATGGAGATGAAACTGGCCAATCTTCTCTCTACAGTCAAACAGTGTGTTAGCTACGTAAAAGTTAAAAAAAAAATATCTCATCTTAATTATTTATTTAATTCCTGTGACTAACAAACTGTACACTTTCATATATCATTTTATGAAAGGGTACAGTTTTCATAATCAAAATAGATTTAAGATAATTTAATCAAGTTTTAAAATTGTACCAGTTAAGCAACACTGCAGCTTAGGACTTCTTTTCGACCGCTAATTAAAAAGTATGTTATTATTTAATATTATTATTGCGTATTGAACATTTCACCATCGGCATGAGAACTTTCCAAAATTACCTTTGAACCCCGTCTAGCCGCTAATACATTGTTTGTATGTGCATTATCATACTAATGTTTGTAAAGTGAGTAAATATTTTTTATGTACCTCTCTGGCGGTAAATTTGCGTTCCTTAGATAATCTAATTCTTGAAACTCCTATTAATAAAACTGATTTCCATCACTCCTCCTTCACTGTGCAAAGTATCCTTCTTTGAAAATTCCTTACCAATTGATATTAGACGAGCTCAGTCTCTAAATTTATTTAAAAATCTTCTTTTTGATCATTTTTCTTCTGTCTCGCCTCGTAATTAGCTACTACTTATATATATTAATTGTGAGCCAATTAACCTTATATATATATTATGCACTTCTTCTACTTTACCCTCTGTAGGTGTGTCTTTTTTTATTCTCCCATTAACCCTAATGGGTTGCCTGGAAGAAATCGCTGTTAGCGGTAAGGCCGCCTGTTGCCTAATAAGTTATGTAACCTATTTACTTTTTGTTTGTATAATTATGTATATTATGGTAACAAAGTATAAATAAAGAAAAATAAATACATATCGTAATTCTTCACGATGCACCAAGTAAAAAAATGGTCCTCACCAATCTATCAATAATTAAACTTTTATTAATACAGATACAAAGTTATATAAAAAATTATGTATTTGGTAACCATACATTGTATATACTAACGCTACATAATTAAAATTACACACATGCATAATATTATGCAGAGTGAATGGCCAGCATCTCTTTGTGCTAAAATAAATACACTTGTTAACAATCTTGATAATACAAACGTTGATGGAATGTTGATAGATTGACGGCGTAAAGTGTAACGGTATCAGCACATTTGATTTATTGAACGACTCGCGTTAATAGCCTTCTCGTGTACAAAAATATTTTCGTGATTTTGATAAAATAATCTATCAAATTTTGCACTCTACCATACGATTACGATGTTGGTCGAAAATTCAAAGAGATATTAATGAAAATAACTATACGCATTTATGTTTGCAATACAATATCGAATTTTAGAGGTTTACACGCTGCAGGTATGTGAGGCCATCTTTGTTAGTGGCTGGTGCCTATAGGGTCATATAGGAGTCCTGATATACCAAACCATGACTACATACTATGGCTAAACTAAAGAAGTAAACAAAATAAAACTAAAGCTTTGGGTGTGTGAAAGATTTCAATCAAGATGAAAGGTTTTAGAAATTTAGAAACAGTTATTTTTTTTCTTCTTATTTTGACTGTAAATACTTAAGATCAAAGCACCCTTCTGCATTAATTAGATTAGGAACACGTGAAAAGTTTATCACTTGTCTGTATAAGTTAAATAGGAACAAACCATTGTTTTCATCCAATATAAATATATTATTAAAACTATCGTATCGGAACGTATTTACTAAAACCGAATATGTATTAGTTAAATTACAATGGCACGTGAATGATTGATTCGGTACCTTAACAAGCTCACACTTTACTTTTTGATTTATGCAGTGATTAACATTATTTGATATAAAAATGCTCGCTACTTGCTGTGTTAGTATAAAATAATGTACCCAATATTTGTCTTGGGGATGGTGGGGTACAAAAAATTGGAAAACAGTCGGGACTTACAGTCTATTGTGACTTACGACTACTGAATGCTGTCTCCGACACTATCGACATAATTATGTGTTAGCAGAATTAATTCTCATTATGTCTTTAATATTATATTTTATTTGTTCTCGATATTATCCTATTGGCATAGTCTGTAAGTAAATAAATAAATAAATGAAAACACCTTTTTCCAAGGCTTTATACTAGTAAAGATAATTTGAGTTACAATTGTGTCACATACATTCCTGAGTGCATATCTCGCTCTGAGCGCACGTTGCTATGCTAATGCTCTTATCAGGTGAGTCAGGAGGGTACCTATTACAGCTATACTCCTCTATTAGCACCCTTTCATCTCAAACGTTGCAATAAACCCGTAAAGCCTTCACAATTACGCTAGACGCTCTTATCGCTCTTTTATTATGCGGTATTCCTATGTTTACTATTTATAATGCGATTATAATATTTACATTTCTCCTAAGTACCATTCCTTAACGTGTCTTAGAAGTCACAACAGTTCAATGACCTTATAAACTCTATACTAAATAGATTGGCAATAATTTCATTAATTTAGGTCCTAAACTTAGTACTTCAATACAGTCTAGACGTAATATTTAATCTTAGATCAATGTAATAATTTTCTGCACAAACGGTTTAAATAAGCAACAACCGTGGAACTAACCAAGCTCTCAGTTATATCAATCAAGATGGCTTCGTCAAATGGTAAGGAAAGTGCAAAAGTGACCGTTTCTATGGATAGTTTGAAAGTGTCTAGTAAGCATACGTCTAAACATGCGTCTTCTGAGTCTGTGCTATCGAAGAAGGACAAAGAATGTCTCCAAATGCAGGAATGTAAGAAGAAGTTGTTGGCTATGGAACCACAGATAATAATAAGGGATGAGAACGTGGTGCTACGATCTCCTCCACAGAAGAAGATTGTGATGCCGACACAGATTAATCCAGAGGTTAGTGGAAGAGGCACTAGTTATTTAACATTTTAAGAAACATATTGTATCAATAATTTAAACTTTTTTTAAAATAAATTAATTGTATATTTGAATCGAGTTCATTTGAAGGGAAAATATACATTGGCTTCGAGGCTCCAAGAAAGTTTGACGGTAGACAGTAAGACAGTACTTTACTCCGGGCATTGGCTCAACTATAGAAAAAATTGGCCCAATATGGAGTACTGTTCTCACCTCTGGGCAGGAGCTATCCAGTACCATCTCCTTCCACTGGGTTGTATTCAACAAGGAGTGGTTCGAATTGCCGACGTACAATCCCTTTCCGAGCGGCTAGATTCACATCTAGAGATCACATCTCTACGCAACGCCAAGGACTCTCTGAATCTTCTAGCGCATTTACCACGGAGACTGCCCAGAGGAGTTGTTTGGTTCAATGCCTGCAGTTGAGTTCCATCATCGGACGTCGAGGAGGACATCGGACGTCGAATACGAAATTCTCCTCGACGTCCGTCGTTCCACAACTGGGCGTTTCTGAAAGCAGTTTTTCCCTCACACCACTACTATGTGAAACCAGCGGTCCACTGAAGTATTTCAGAACTTCATATTTGCGTAATTTCGTAATCGAAATTACGGAATTATTACGCATTCTTAAAATGCCGGCAACGTCCTCACAGCCCTCTGGTATTGAGAGTTTCCATGGGCGGCGGTATCAATTACCGTTATCCGTGTTCTATAAAAAAAATCCTTTCAATACCTGTAAAGAACAGGTTCTATATAAAAAATATATATAAATCTTAATTTAAAAAATAAAACTTAAGTTGAAGTGTTTGTATATGTTATATATTTTCACAGTAAAGTATATTATGATTAACTGGAACTCGCAAACCCGAAAGAGCGCTAATAATTATTTCTCTTTCGCTCTCTTATTTTTATTCATTTCCATACCACTGAAATCGTCTCGATTCTCTTGAGATGGTGACATGCTTGTAGAACGAAGCTTGGTCGGAGCTTCAATAGATTACAGATTACATGAGGTCTTCTAATGAGGAATATTGTAGAAGCCACTAGCGTTCCATTACGAACTAAGCAACTCTAAATCCAACTCTCTTGGGACTATAATAGAAATCAATTAGAGTTACTGTGAATTGCCTTACTGCAGTTTAGTCCCAGCTTAGTACTTTCAAGCACTATCTGCAGTTTTGAATCTAACTTAGAGATTTATTGATTAAAGTTCACCACATCATACATGATATTATATCTGCAATCCTTGCTAAAATACATTACAATTATACATAAAATGTTGTAAATATATACAACATTATATTTTAAGTATATATATTTATAACTGCTGTGGTCTCTGGCAGAATGACCAGCGCTATGGAACAACTCTGCTCCTCAGCATAATTCTGAACCAATGCCAATTACAACCACAGCACACACGCATTACACAATTAAACCTTTTTCTTTAAAAAAAATTGTTATCTCTCCATTATTATTCATTTTCTAATTTTTGATTATTGTTATTTTATGTGTTTCTATGTGTGTGTTTTGTTAGTAATAAATGTTATGTCTATGTCTATTTAATGTATCTTAGATTTAATATAAGAAAACCTTTGAAATTTTCCTTTTATTCGATTTGTCGAGCACCCTACAACGCTACGGCATTAAAGGATATACAGACGTATTTTAACATGCATAACACATATGTTGAAAGACCGTTTAAAATCATAACCGCAAAAATAAATTAATGGAGTAAGAAAAATATTTAAGCATTTGATTTGATTTTACTTTCCATGTGCACAATTAACAAATACGCTACATATGTATTTCATAACCATTTGTCAATCTAATAGCCTAGTAGGTAGTAGCCTGCTGTGTTTAGCACACGCCGTCGACTTATTGGGTCTGGCCGGTTTCCTTGCGATGTTTTCCTTCACCTTTAGAACGACTTAAATGCGCACATAGACAGTAAGTTCATGGGTGCACATTCAGGGGCATGAGAGTTGCACGCCGAAGTCACTAGGCCATGGTCAAACACAGCAGATGTAACCTGAGACCAACACACCCATATTGAAATGCATTGTTGTATAATTCCTACAAGTTTCATAATAGTTTCAATGTAGCTGATTTTTCAAACATTGAAGTATGAAATTAAAAATATATTAAAACTGTAAGCGCCATATTGCCGCTGACCACTCGGCCACATGAAACACAGTCAGAGATTTAATGAAAACCTTCTATGCTCTTTGAAATGCACGACCTAATAAAAAATATCATTTCATAGAAATTTATTCAAGTTTTATAATATTTTGTATGAAAATATTTATATCAAAGGGCAGTCAGCGCATGGACACTTTGGGAGGTGCGTAGTCGGCCTTTAAGGGAGGAGTATCCTCCTTCTTTAAACAATTACAGGTATCTCCCAGGAAAAACTCCCACCCTGTTGATTCCACAGCTCGCTTTTTTTTATAGAACAGAGGGCTAACGTGCAGGAGCCTCATCTGAT
Source organism: Pieris brassicae (assembly GCF_905147105.1). Classification (NCBI taxonomy): domain Eukaryota; kingdom Metazoa; phylum Arthropoda; class Insecta; order Lepidoptera; family Pieridae; genus Pieris; species Pieris brassicae. The sequence continues at coordinate 472,396 of NC_059673.1, read as the reverse complement.
GTTAAGAGATACCACCGCGCATGGACACTCAATGGCAGAGGGCTCGCGAGTGCGCTGCCAGCCTTTTAAGAATTGGTACGCTATTTTCTTGAAGGAACCTAAGTCAAATTGGTTCGAAAATACTTCAGTGGGCCTTATAAAATGAAATCGTTTTTCATTCTATAGATTAAACATTCAAATTTTTACACCATGTTGTCCAAAGTGACTTGGTTTCTGACAGGTAGTGTATAAATTTCGGTTACATTACGCAAGTGAGCTATCTACAGCCTTGCATTTTGCTCGAATTGGGCCAAGGTCCTTCTCTGAACTTTGCACAAACTTTTCTTGTTCCCGCACTGTGACGCAGCAACTTTGCTAGGATAATATATTTTAGCACCTGTGGCCACCTATTTCTTACAAAATACTGATAATTTAACAATTGAACAATACCATATTATCTTGGCATCATCAAAGTAACATTATTTCTGCAGGATCTGTGCCAACTAACTCGACAAATGAAATCTTTGGAAAAGGACCAAAGCCACTTCATACGAGAAACAATAAACCTAATATCCTATGGCCAGTATTCATCGCCAACAATATGTAATGCTATATATATCGATATTTAGGGCTACATAACAGACATACTAGTGTAGAACGTTTTACGCCCTCGTAAAAATCTAACAATGCTGCTATTGTTGCGTTTCGGGTGAATACTAGTGTACAATAAAACATATGCCATTACTATTTGCGTAAATTCTAAAACGAGTTACTTTTCATCGTGTTTATTTTATTTTAATGACAGTGTACTAAGTTAATGATTAATTGCGTAAGCGACAAGGAACCTATATTCATTCCGAAGTTTTAAAATCAGCAGAATTTTCCAAATTCCGTCTGCAAAAACCAACCTAGGAGTTCTGGCAGCTCTCATTCGAATTCTTCGCGATTATAACGGATTAAACAGTACTTATCCGAAGCTGGATATATTCGGTAGTTGGCTGTTCAATTTTAAAGAAAACTTTGATAAGTCTAAAATATCGATACCACTGTTTTGTATTTAATATTTAATATATAATAAACATTTATTCAAAATGTGTTAATGACTCATATTAACTGCGATCTCAATGGTGGTATATATCCTAGGAAGCCTAGAATTTAACGGAGTTTAAATGATTAAGGTTATTAATTTCTACAAAATTAAATGTACGTTACCATGTTTGTCTACTAATTTCTCGAAACCGAGTTATATATAATAATAATAAAAGATAATATACAGCTTAGATATTTTACATTTTCCACATTATTTTAATTATCTAGTTAACCTTTACCTCCTATATCTTAGTTAAATTCAGTACCGTTGATCGGAACCCCTTCGCGGCATGTCTATGGCTTTTTTCTCAATTCGCTTCCTGTTACCGCTTCTATTTCTTCTATTCACCTTTTTTTGGGGCGCCCTCTTCTCCTCCTTCCCCTTGGTCCTTTTCATAAAGTTGTCTTCAAAGTCCACCATCTGTGTATCTTGCTATATGCCCCGTCCATTGCCACTTCTGTTTCAGAGCATAATGTAAGGCATCTATCACTTTTGCTTTTTGTCTTATTTTTTCGCTTTTAATTTTATGTAATTTTCTTATTTTTTAGAACGCAAATGCAAAGAAAGTAAGTAAGTAAGCAAAGCAATGGAAAACATCCATAGCTTTCTGGCATTTTGTTTTTTTTTGTGTTGTAAGGCCACGTTTGGCAGCCGTATGTGTGAGTAGGTAAGATACAAGTGTCCAAGACAATTTTCTTGAGGTTAAGGGGAAATTGCCCTTTTAAGATTTCCTTAATGAACCAAAACCCCTTTTCAGCTCATTTTAATTCGCTCTACTTTAAGTTGTTCATTTTTATTTTCGAATGATAATTATTTATCCAGGTATATGTAGATTTTTACTTATTCCAGAGGTTTTCCGTTAGGATATACTGTATTGTTTGAAGCAGTTTTATTATCGTTCATTTTAGGGCCTACTTTTTCGCTTTCTTCGTTTAAGGTAATTATCATATTTTCTAGTTCCTTACTTGTTTCAGCAAATAAGACAATATCGTCCGCAAATCTTATCCCTCCCGATTGCCAGTTGAGGTTTTCGAAAATTTGTTGAAGTATCATTATGAACAGCTTGGGTCTCCTTGCCTCACGCCTCTTCCAATCGGTATCTCCGGACCTCGTGTTTCTAGTTTGACTTGGTTTGACGAGTTATATATAGATCAATGTTATTATATAATTATGATTTATATTAGTAATATTTCTTGAAGAATTGTTTAAGTTTGATGTAAACCGCATTTTTTAAATATATAAAAATTTACGGTATTATTTATTTATTGTCGGCAAAGATTGAAGCGTCTTGGTCACGGCATTATATGATAATATCGGCACGGCTAAACTGATAAATGTTAAGTTTTTCAGTTTGATCCGTTTTTTTATACCACGTTTTAGTTCACGTTCCACGGAAACAGGATAGAAATCGTGTATATATTTCGGTCACTTGGTTCTAAGCTACCTCCCCACCAATTTTCAGCCAAATCAGTTCACCCGTTCTTGAGTCATAAATAGTATAACGAACACGAATTTCTTTTATATATTTAGATTTGTAATAAAAGCTGTCTTCTTAAACTTTGTCATTATCTTGAAATAAACCTTAGTATTATTATTCTGAAGTACTTACAACTACTATATAGTGTTAATGTACTTTAAATATACATTGATTTAACCAAAAATCTATATTTTATAACAAGAATATTTTAGGTTAATTTAAACAAAAATTCACTTCAATTACAATATATAAAGTTTAATTAATGTTTTCGGTATCTTGTTTTAATGAAAATTTAAAATGAAATGCGTATTCAACCAAGTTTCTTTAATATAATTTCACTTCATATCGAAGAAACGTTCAGGACAGAAAAGTTTACACAAAGCCCCGAATCGCGAACTGGTATCGGGTTTCGCCTAAACAATCGCAAACTTATACGTTTTTGGTTCGATAAATCGTTTGATTGTCTTGTTTTGTTGGTTTTCGAATTGTGTAATGGATAATGTATACACCATCAAAGTAATGCTTACACCGTAATTACATAGTACATATACTAGACCTTAATAGTTCTTGTGTGAATAATTTATTATATTGTTTGTATATAAAACACTAAAGTAATCATCATTGAACATCAAAAACCAACAAATCAGTGGCGCTACAACATTTTTTAGGTCTGGCCCTCAGATTTCTGTATCTGTAATAGGCAGTTGTTCATCCTCCTGTTGACAGGCGTCAACTTTTTTGGGTCTTAGGCATGCCGGTTTCGCACATAGATGCACTGCCGGGGATCGAACCCATAACCTCAAGGATGAGAGTCGCAGGTTTAATGCAAAACTTCTCTTGATGTGCCATGACTGAACATCATTCAACCTTCATAAATATCCTCTAATCATCTCGTTACTATGTTATTGGACTGGAAAAATATATGGTTTTTTTTTATATGTTGTAGCTTTTTTCTTTTTTCTTCTCTCAGTGTAATTTATCTTACCATTCGTCAAATTACTTCAAACTATTATTAAATTTAGAAAAGAGGAAGGTGTAGCTAGTCCACGAATAACCAAGTTTAGACGTTTCGAGAAATACCCAGTTTGAAACTTCGCTTTGACGGGAGTTATTAAATACGAATGCAGCCTCTTTGTGTTTATAGATTTGAAAGATCTGTCATTAATTATGCTTAACACTGTTAACGAGATAATCAAACACATATTTAAAAACAAATACGATTCATTTTTTATTACACGTGAGTTAAAATCTTTGGCGGTTGTAGATGTGTTTTAATATATGTTAAATGGAAGGCTTGACGTGTAGCTGGTTGTCAACTGGCTTGAATAGTATAATGCATGAGCTTGTAACAATTAGGGCTAGTGGGATTGCGACGCTGGATTACCAAAAAACAAAGTTGATATATTTAAAGTCAAAGTCCATATTGGACCACAACATTAACACATTACCTAACTTACTAAAAAGAATATTTAACATTACAAAGTGTCCAACAACACAACCTACTGTCTCTCTAGTGGAAGATCTTCCTTGTGATCATTTTGTTCGCTTAGACTAAGCACTCAAGACTATCTATTATTAAAAAGTTATTAAGAAGAATAGAGCACATTCATAATGAAACAGTTGCACACGTTTAACTATGAATACAAAATAAATCAATGGCGCTACCATCTTTAGGTATGGGCGTTCCGTATTTTTTTCATGATCATTGTTTATTTAATAGGCAAGCCTTCTGTGCCTGACACCCGCCGTTGACTTCTGAGGTCTAAGGCAAGCCGGTTTCCTCACGATGTTTTCCTTCACCGTTCGAGCAAATAAATGTTCGTTAAACGCGCACAAAGAAAGAAAAGCCATTGGTGCACAGCCGGGGATCGAACCTACGACCTCAGAGATGAGAGTCTCACGCTCAAGCCACTAGGCCAACACTGCTTACGTTTAACTACGACATCGTTTTGTTTTGGTAGTAAAACTGTTGCAGTAGAGCGTTATATTTTATTTCAATGGAACCTGGGTCTCATTAAAATTCGCGAACGCATCGCGCCTAAAACGTTTGATCAAAAATTAGCATTTGAAGTGGCCCACTGCCCGGTTCAGCTCGCTGAATATTTCGCTATTGATTGCCGACGATTTGAATACAATTCCAATAGATTCATCATTTGAAATCGTTAACATCATTTAAGTGTTGCTTTTATCGCTATTAATTTTCAGTTAATTCTCTTGAGGGACAAATAATCAATTGTTGGTTAAAAGTACAGATATTAAATGTTTAACAGTCACTAGAAGTACAGATATGGTGTGCCTCCAATTGACGTATTAATACAATTTTCTTTGCGTAAGTTTACGTAAAAACATTTGTTGGATATATATAGTACATAACCAGATCTAGGTCATGCAAAACGATATCTAGTATTAGATTGTTTATCTTTAAGTATAAATCTTCAATGAGGTTACGAAGAATTTTTCCTCTCATCTCAAATAAATATCCTTCAGTATTCTTTCTTAAATTAAATATTGTTTAAACTCGTTGTATCTATAATGGTTAAATATTCAAAAATGTATGGTTCCAAAAAACTATTTACTTAGCTGGCACACAGGTATCTTTGTAAAAAGTTTTTTTACTGATGATGAAGTCAAAAGAGAAAAAGAGTATTGCGCCTGCCCTGGGGAACAAAGTTGTAAAGCATTATTACGACTGTTTTCTCTCTTGACTGCCAAGGTTGATACTGTAATTTTTTTCAGTTCTTGCATAATATTTTATTATAAAAAAACTAGAGTATTTAAGTAAGTAAGTTTATTTTCCTGAAATAGTTCGCAACAACCATAAATATAGTTTTAGTTTAGATTCTAATTCTACCAAGTAATCAAAAAACTCAATGCTGTTGAAATAATGAGTGGTAACATTATATCTAGGTTTCACCAAGGTCATAATATTTCCGCGAAAATAGTAGAAATAAATTATTACAGTCGTCAAAATGTGCCGTCGTAATCCGCGATTACTGTGTCATCCGTGATTATGTTTAAACAGTGAAACAATCGTTAAACGGTTTTGCTCTTCAGTCTAATTAGATAAATTACTATAAGACAGATTTAGTTATTTTTTAACTATTTACACAAAATATATAATAACAACGATCTAAACCGTCAATTAAGAAAAAAATAACATTAATTTGATATATATTTGTATATATAATGTACTCGGTATCCATCTAATAAAAGCATGACTATATTTTTATGTTTGCTGAAAAAAAAATACATTTTGCTATTACGACTTTGTTCCCCAGAGCAAGGAATATATAAATAGTTGTCAAAATCACTCTAATATTTTGGTTGAGGTAAAGAGTTAAAAAATTTGGTTTAACAGATAAACAGAGTCTTTAAAAAGACACATTATTTATTTGTCCGCGGTCGTGGCTTCGATTCCCGGTTGTAAAACATCCATCAACCCGTCACAGAGCACCTGGATTTAGTGTTGTATTTATCACATTCATAAAACGTTTTTTGTTTGAAAGATAAACTTTTTATGTGATTCACTGGTGAATGTGTCGATTTTGTAATGTTCTGAATATATGCTCTGATGTCTATACTCAAAATTGAATGAACGCAAAATTTACTGAGCAGATTACTATATTTAATTATTTTAGTGGCGTGGCTAGACGCACTCAACTCCGAAGTTTTTTTTTCAAGATAGAAATATCTTCTATATAGTATTGTCTTTTGTTGACATAGCAGTTACACATTAAGAAAAACACTTTTTGAACGGATTGAAGCTATGCATTATTATTAAAAACCTTCAGTCACCGTGACCACGCACGCTGAAAAGCACGCGAAACGTCGGAAAAAAATTAAAATTTAAAATTATGTAAATAAATATAAGTTTTTATCAATAAGACATAGCTTCAATCCGTTCAAAAAGTGTTTTTCTTAATATCTTCTATACTCAATTCTTATCAATACCCAAAACTCCCTCCTTTCCCAAATCTGAAAAATTTAATTCTCAGGTCCTTATAACTATATGTTACGCTCCTCGTGTAGATTATTTTTTAGAAATTCCATCTCATAGGCAATTCGTTTAGAATCTCCGCCATTAAGTTGTGGAATAAGAATTGCGGCATAAGCTGCCCGAGTTCATACGACTGGTTACCTCCCTAAGCTCTTTTAAAATTCTTCCACATAAACATTTCTTAACCATATCCCATCTTGCTCCATCGTGACTTTTGCAATTCACGTATTTTCTTATCATCTTTTGTATTATTATATATTGAGTTTGGTAATAGAATAGTTTTTGTGTTATAAGTAATTTTATTTTTCTTGTTGTAGTCTTAATATTTTTTTCTTACAAAATAGCCTGGTTGAGATCGCTCGTTAATTTATTTTATTTGTTTTTCTTATAGTATAATAAATTTTAAATAAATTAATTAATATTATGAGAAAAATCAGCAGTGGGCAAAGTGCATCAGCAACACGAGGCACAAACGGTTGATCACTTATATAGTATATAGTTATAGAAATCTGAGGCCAAGCAAGGGTTGTAGTTCCATTCGTTTCTTTCTAGTTAATAGATACGCTATACGTACATATACAGTATGCTTATTGTAAACATATATTATGCAGCTGTCACTGTAGTGAAATTGGTATAGAGTGGGTGATATGTGGGTGTGTGTGAAAGGGGTCTCCATCAGAGAATGCTAGTAGACGAATAACAGGGCGTACCAGTTTGTAATAACTATTTACTAGACTTACTCTGTCAGCATATTCAAGTTACCGAAATGGACATAACTCGCAAAATGTCGGTGTAAATCAATATCAGGCCATTAGATGTTCCCTCTAGACTCCAGAGTACGAACTGCAGGTTCGACGTACTACACATATGTATCCTGACATAGTGATGATATAGTGTGCCTACTCTCTTTTACACTTTCAATTCTGGATTTCATATTTACTTTTTACATTATCATATATTTTGTACTCAGAATATATCATGTCATGTTGATGATTCATTTCTATCCTTACGCATCCCCCATGCCTTAGACTTCAGTCCTGGATGTTGTAATAGAGAAGTTGGTAATAAAATAAAAGAAACGTGAATATGTGTTTACCTCACTCTGTCAAAACAAGCAATCAAAATCTGTGTATTCACTATTGTTGCGTTTGGCTGGTATTTTTGCAATATTTATATGTACTCTTAAACACAATGTTGCCGACTTACAAACAATGTGACCGTCATATTCTATTCTAGATTGTAAATAATGCTTTGCAAAGATTTACGCGACACAAGTTACTTGCGTGACATCGACGCTCCGTATTCTATTGTCTCGCAAGATGGCCGCCGAACTTTATGGCGGAAACGTGTCGTAGAGACACATATAGTAATATAGACAAACTGTTGTTATTCGAGCTATTTTTTATGTCTACTTAGACTTGTTAACTTCAACAATGGCATCTGTTTTCTGGCAAGAACTGGTTCATTAACTCTTTAGACTGTACGTGGTTTAAATATATCTTTAACGAATATAAACACGCATTTATTACATTATTTACGAGTGCTTTTTGGCGATTATGGTCTGCGAGAGGCTACAAAAGTAAAAAAAAACTACACGGTAATTGTAATAATAATTAAATAAACAATTACATTAACACACTGAGTTTTCCCAAGGCTAGTAGCGATCTATTCTTCGGTTGAAATTTAAAGACAAAGTTAAAAATGGTGTAATACAATATATATATATATACAATACACTTACAAACTTAACAGACGTCGGAAGTGGAAACGGATCAAAAGGACCCTTACTTGACCCAGTGGAAAGGAAAAAGAGAGGACACTTACCAGAAAACTCGGAAGATGGAATAAAAGGGATATCGGAGAAGGATTGGATCGATGATGAGAGACATGTGGAAGAATATGGAGGAGGCCTTCACTCCGTCGGGGCTTGAGTACTAATGTTATTTATTTTAAAAAGGTACACTTGTAGATAACATACGACATGCAAAAAGACAATCGCATAGATTTTGTATTTTGTCGTATGCATCAACGACAAGTGTGCACAACATTTAAAGGAAAACGTTACAATGATAAAAGAGAAAATAAATTATACAATAAACTAGATTAAGAAATACAAATATGCAATTTTGAAATGTAATATATTTACTTTGCAATTATTATTATTGGTGACGGAACAACAATGGCTCCAGCATCTTACGCCTGAAGACATGGAGACTGCCATAAAATACAGCTGCTTCGCACGCACTCTAAGCGTTGTTTACTGTATATAGATCTGTTTAGAGTATTGCCGACTTTGGTTCTCACTGCCCGAACATACTCACTTGACTTACAATATGTTAAACATAATATGGACATAATGTAATTATGTAGTACTCGAATAAAGGCTATTTTAATGTTTTATGTTTTTCTTTATAACATTAACAATATCTTGAAAACTTTACAAACACAAATTTTATTAGCTGTAAAAAAGTCTTTTCAATCGAAAAATAGTTCAAGTCTCAACTTACGCTAGAGCTGGGAAAATAAGTTAATCGTCGTATTTAATTTAAAAGCTAATAAAATACCTGACAAACCAATTTCCCGGCTCGTCGAGTTACCTCAGCCCCAACGAACTAGATACAGTTTGTCTTGTTACGAGTTAAATTTAAATGTATTTATAAAGAGATTGCTAGATGCTTTCCAAAAACATTTTAAATAAAAATACACAATTCTTTAGTAAAATCATATTATGTTTTTAAGCTCAAACTCAAAATATCTTTATTCAGATAGGTAAACAAAGTACACTTATGAACGTCAAAAAGAAGTTAAATTAATTTCAAATTAACATTTACTACCAGTTCGAAGTCAAGGGCGTAGAGCGGGTAAGAAGAACTAGCAAGAAACTTTCCGCTACTCTTTTTAATCGCCATTGAGTCATACAATTTGTTTAACCTGGAGCAATCAATCCCAAGGACTAGGATCATTTAATAAAATTTGATAGAAGTCTCGGGTTTTAACTAGTAAACTTAAACAACTTCAGTTTCTACAAAAGAATGAATAAAAATCCTCTATTTTTATTCCACTCTTACTTCCACTAAGAAACTATACTTTGACTCAAAATTAGGCAGATGTATTAAGGCATAAATATGCATTTTTACTACTAATTAATGATGGAATCCTTCGATTAGAGATTATATATTTTTTTAACAATAAAGCGATTCAACAATTAAGTTTTAAAAGAATAACATTTTTTTCTGTATTTTATTTATTTTAACTAATTAATTTTCATGAAGGAAATAAAATACATGAAATATATCTGCAATACCTGCAGCCGAGTTTCATCGAGGCGGAATTCGAAATTCCACCTCATATCACCTCGACTTCCGTCGTTCCACAACTGAGCGTTTCTTAAGGCAGTTTTTGCCACGCACCACCACTATTTACAACCCACTGAAGTATTTCTGAACTAATTCGACTTAGGGTCCTTCAAGATAAGATCGTACCGATTCTTAAACGAACGGCAACACACACGCGAGCCTTGTGGACACTCACATGGCGACGGTGTTGCTTAACACGTGAGTCTCCTGCCCGTTTGCCTCCTATTACCCATTACCAATCTTTTTTATACTGATGAATTACAAACAGTTCAATGTAAGGAGTTTGAAATGTACTTCTTTGAGACCCATTAACGTCCTTTTATTATAAATAAAACATTTGGATTTTGTAAAAAAAAATGTTTCTAAAAAAAAAAACTTCACATCCCCGGCATTGAGAGATACCATGAGTGTACCATGCTTAATCATATAGCATCAGGTGAGCCTCCTGTCCGTTTGTCCCAGTTCAATAAAAAAATATATCCATGTTGCTCTTCGTGACTCACAACAAACTATGACTTTGTATAATATATCGATCACGATATAAACAGACAGCTTTTATTTTCCGCTTTCATGACATATATTGGTATACTTAACTGTATATCTGTGAGTCATAACTATCAATATCAGCCAGCTTTTAAACTACAATCAGTTTGAACAATACCTAGCGATACGCTGAAAGCTTTTCACTAACTTTGTTGTTATTGTCTTTGAAGTTAAATTTACTACAGTATATGGGTACTATAGGTGGCTGAACCAAAAAACACTAATTTTCTTTAATTGGAAAATGTTCCTGTGTACAGGGCAGACGATTATAAAATATTTATGTACCCTTTCCAGATTTTAAAAGTATTGTACGCACTATTAAAAGTCAAAGTGTAAAACATTTGTAAGGTAGATTTTTTTTTAAATACATTTCCTAGCTAATTCCGACATATGTCATCGGAGGATTGTATTTGGTTATCAGTCTTCCTACAGCTACTAATAACGTTATACAATTTTAACACAATTATATTATACACAAAAGCCAAAAATGGAATACACATTCAAACATAAACATAAAATACAGGTTTAACAATTATTACCTACTTATACAAAAAATATATAATAATACATGTATGTATATATGTGTATAATACATTGTAAGATGCATTTATCATATATTGAATATAAAAGAGCGTTGAATTGTTGTAATGCATGCAACAAAACACACACACAGAAACACATAAAATAACAATAATCAAAGATAATGAAATAAATAAAAAATAATAAGAGATAACAATTTTTTTTAAAGAAAAAGGCGTTTTTAACGTTTTTAGTTACATAAAATGATTTACTGGTAATTTGTGCTATATGTATACGATACATACGTACGACTGAGTAAATAGCTTGTATTAGATCGAGGAATTTGGCATTTTTGGGTTGTAGAAGGAATAACTTAGTTAATTATAACGATTAAAATTAATAAAAATAAGATTCCAATCATAAGGTAAAAACATTATTTGTTACGTCGTCATGCTTTTGTAGACATTGTGGAGAATAGCATTGTAGGCCTAGTCGCTTCAACCCTGAGGTCGTAGGTTCGATCACAGGCTGTGAATAACAACACTCTTTCTGTATATGTGCAACAAGACTCGCTAGTACGTAAAACATGAACGGTAAACCGCCATGTCTCAAATACAAAATTCCACCACATGCGCCATTTCTTTTATAGAAATAAGTAGATTATTATTGTAAATTGTGTAAAATGAATTGTTAAAAAAATAGAACAAGTATGTACTTTGGTATTTCAGAATTAGTTGATTTAATGACGTGTGTTGCAATATATCCTTGCGTGAGTTGTTAGGCATCAGTTCAAATTAGGCTTCGGGGCACTTCAGCTCTCCTGTAAGCCCAAACACATATTCTAAGCTAACAAAACCAAATATAACTTTAAAATAACTTTTACTGTTTATACGTAATACTTGCTTTAATGCATCGCGCTTTGCTGTGTACTTAAACCTATAAAACTACAGTTAAGTTTACAAACTGAAACTACTACAAATTGCTATGAAAATTTAAATCATTTTAATTTAAACATCTCCTTTATAAGCCTGTCCAGTCGATCTCGCGATTTTTTTTTAGAACATGACCGCCTGATAATGAGCAGTCTCAACTGATGTTAAGTGAGCCCATGGACACTCTCAATACCAGAGGGCTGTGAGGACATTGCTGGCCTTTTATTAATTGTTACGCTCTTATCTTGAAGTATTCTAAGTCAAATTGGTTCAGATATACTTCAGTGGACATCTGGTTTCACATAGCGGGCCAGGCAAAAACTGCCTTGAGAAATGCAGTAGTGGAACGACGGAATTCGAGGTGATACGAGTGGAATTTCGTACTCTGCCTCGAGGTCTGATGATGAAACTTAACTGCAGGTATTAATCCAAACAACTCCTCTGATCACTCTCCGTAGTAAATACGGTAGAAGACATTCCCTTGGAATTATCGTAATATGTGCTGTTTCTATAGCTACTTTCATTAAGTTTAAAGTATTATAAACTAAGCTAACTTCAATACTAAAATATTAAATACTTAGTTTAGTTAGCTTTTTTGCGATCAATAAATATATTTTTTCAAAGAAATCCAGATTTAGCTTAGTTCGAGATTGTGTTGAAACATATTTACATACATTGTATTTAAATTCATATTTTCTGTTCTGTGTGTTCAAAAGTTCTGACTTTTAAGTACGTATGAAATTCGGATAACACCTGTATAACGATAAAATCGCGGGCAGTACGGTTCTTAATATAGGATAGGTTCTGAAAAACAACCCTTTCATGCAAAATTTGAATATTTGAGAACCCCCAAGCCAGCTAAAATTTCAAAGCAAGCTCATCTATCATCCGAAAGCACAGATTTACAGCTTACCCAGCTATAGCTGCGGCAGCTTAATGTACCAAAAGCCTCGTCACTCCGTTAAAAGCTGTGTAATATTCAGGGAATGACACCGTACGAAATTGACAATTTTGTATGGAATGTGACCAGAAGATAAATTTTATGTAATTTTGCCTTTAATTTACATTAGATATTTTTTCTTTTACATGATCGATGTGTATTTATACAGCCAGGTATTTACGTCGGAATAAACAAACACTGTTTAAAAATAGTTTGATTATCGATAAAATTCATATTCTCTTTTCTTTAGCGTAGTGAAAGTTTTGTTTGAAATTTTCCGTTATTAAAAGTTGCGAAAAACTCACAGATGTTAGCGCTATACTGTAGACCGAAGGTATCTTGCCACGTCTGTCTCTGGCTGTCTGAAGTGATACGTGAAGGCGACCCAAAAAGACAGTGCAGCTTACAACAATTCAACGTGGCGCAGGATATTTGTTTGACCTTTTTACTGCCAACTAAATGTGTGAAATTATAGTTAACTAAAGCACAGACCTGTTTCCTTCACAACGATGACATAAAATTACGAATTTATTCTTTTCAACCCGTTTTGACTTACTTTTAAATTGTCGTAAATCATTTTTATAATATTGTAAAGTATTTTTACAATCACAGTTTATAATAAACGCAACAGGTAGACGAGGTAATTTACTGTGTTATGTTAAACTTTATTTACACAAAAGTATAGCTTTTATGTTTAATAATAATTTATTGGGAAGAATGTGATACAAAAATGTTATGATGGTAAAAGTGTGAGTATCACAAAAATGTATATGTAGATCTAAAATACTTAATCGTTTTAGGACAAATTTCACACAAAGCACACAGTTATGGAAGAGTATTAATAATTATACGAAAATATTAATTATTTGTAACAAGCGCAATATTTTAATTGAAAATACTAGCTTATAATTGTTCAGCTGCTCGTTGATTTCCCTGCAGACCGTCTTATCTCCGAGCTAATTGATTTTCCAGACTTTTCAACGGAAATTGTCTAACAATGCTTTTATCCGCTTAACAACTCAATTCAATAAATTTCACTTACATTGAGTCGACTTAACATTGGATTGTTATTTTTTAACCGACGAAGAATATATTGCTAGACTTATTTATTACGTCCTTACATATGAAATTGGCGTTCTGTATGGGAGGAACAAAAAGTCAAATATTTTTAAATATAATATATTTAATTAATCAAAGTATGAACCATTGTTTTCTATGCACTTTTGCCATCTCATAGGTAGTTCATTGATCCCTTTACTAAAAAAATCAGTCGGACGGGAATCAATAAAATCTGTGAAGGCGATTTGGACTGCCCCATCAGAGTTAAATTTTTTCCCTTGCAAGAAGTTGTCCAAATTTCGAAAAAAATGGTAATCTGTTGGAGCAAGGTCCGGGGGGTACGGAGGATGTCTTAGACATTCCAATTGAAGCTCTTCTAATTTGGTAGCCGTCTGTTGTGCAGTGTGTGGTCTAGCGTTGTCGTGAAGTAGCAGTGGCGTGGAGCGATTGACCAGCCTAGGTTGTTTAGCCGCTAGCTTTTCCATCATGGTTTGCAATTGCTGACAATAGACATCAGCCGTAATAGCCTGGCCAGATTTGAGAAAACTGCAATGAACAATACCGGCACTAGTCCGCCAAACGCTTACAAGTAACTTTTTTGGGGTTAATTTTCGCTTGGGGCAGGATTTGGCTGGCTGGCCAGGATCCAACCATTGCGCTGAGCGCTTCCGATTATCGTAAAGAATCCATTTTTCATCACAGGTAATGATTCGGTTTAAAATACCTTCCTTATTGTGCCGGTTCAGTAATGAAACGCGCGTTTGCCGGTTTGCTTCAGTCAATTCGTGAGGAACTCGTACTCGTAAATAATGCGATACTTTAAGTATTCCATTTTGTAAAATGAGTGACGCAAACAGAAAAAACAGAGGAAAAAAACAAATGAATGACGGACATCAAAGCACAAATACATGAGTAAATAGCTGTACAAATTTGAATTTGAAATTCCTAACCAAAGAGGAGGTATTTGAGGTCAATGTGGCCAGTACGACAAAACGCCAATTTCATATGTAAGGACCTAATATTACGAGTAAATCGTAATGTCTTTGACCTAATGCCGCAACAGAACGTAGTCAATACAACTAAAAACTTGTTATATTCAAACTTTTTATTTGTCACATACACAAAAGTGAATCAGGACTCAATCAGCAGTTGAGTCAACTGCAACTCAAAGTCAAAGTCAAATCATTTATTCGAATTAGACCACCTAAAATGACTCTTTTGAACGTTAAATATAATATAAAGATAATTCGAGTTGCGCCTTCCAAAAGGTGTGGAAAAAAATTGGCAAGAAGCTCCATACTTACTCTTTTAAAATAGGATTTACAATATCTGTATATATTAGTTAAAGTCAATGTACTCCTAGAATAAAACTACTATACAGGTCAATTATTGAATTGTTAGTATACATGTTTCTTACACATTTACAAATATCGAAACCGTAGAATATTATAAATTAAGTAACAAAAAAAAACTGTCTGTGAGATAAAAATAAAATAACTACAGTTTGTAGTATTATAAAATAAAAAATAAATATAATTAGATCAACAACCAATTTGATTTCGTCAAGGCTCTATGATTGTCCTAAGGAGCTGGACCGGCATGTTTCGAAGCATTCTTATCTTGAGTATAATCCTCTAATTTGTAATATGCTTGTTTACAAAGGGTACTTTTAATAAAATAAGAAAATTCGTTCAATTAGTTTTAATACGTCACAAGGTATACGGATAACGTAATAAATCTTATAACTAAATAAATCGTTCATTTACAAAGAAAGTAGAATAAAGAAAGAAGGTATATTCAGATTATATTAATTAATTACTTATAAAAAAGCCGCACAATTAGCTCTATAAATAGGCATGCAAATGTCATATTAATTATCATAATGTTGACAAACTTATGGTACTAATACTTTTCCATTAAAGGCCATTAAGACCATCATATGCCTTTAAGAATATAATCACCTTCCATGTGAATGACACGGTAGTTATCTATACTACTACTACTAACTTCTATGAAGGTGATTAAATATTTTGATAGCGTTACATTTTTTAAATGTTACGTGGCGTAACTTGCAAGCACCCACAGCCGTGTTGGATCACTCGGTAGCTACAGGTTATATCCAATCACACTGTAGTTGTTATTAGGTCTTATAATTTAACATGATTCCAGAATCAGGCAGACAATATGGCGTATAAGCAATTATCCCTAAGCCACAAATCAAGTTTATTGCGCTGTATGGCGGGTTGATAGTCGCCGTTGCACAAATAAATTGCATATGACAATATTAAAACATTTGGTTAACGTCCAAAAAAGTTCGCTTTAAATCCAAATTGTACACAGAGCAGGTTCAAAAATTAAGACGATTTTTTTTGTTTTTCCTAATAATAATTGTTTTGTTTTTACTTTATACATCACGTATTGACGTAGACAACAATTAGTAATCATAACAAAGAAAATTTTTAGCCGTTCACAATTAAAATAATTTAAAAAATTCTGTGTCAGAATATACTATAATAGGTATAAATTATTCTATAATAGGTATAAATACACGGCAACATAACGACAACTAAGCAGTAAGCAAACTAGCTGCTGTGGTCTCTGGCAGAATGACCAGCGCTGTGGAACAACACGAACTCGAAACAACAAACAGCATACAAATCGTAAAACTACCTTAACTTTTAACATAGAAATTGGTTGTACATTTTGATTATTAAATAAATCAGTGGCGCTACAACCTTTAGGTCTGGACCTCAGATTTCTGTTTCATTTTCTCGTGATGTTTTCATTCACCGTTCGAACAATTGTTAGCGCCTGCGACTTCAGGGATGAGAGTCACAAGCTGCCGCCCAACACTGCTCCGATGTATTATCATTGTACATTATTTTCATGCCTTATTACTGATTCCATACAGAAAACATAACAGTTTTAAAAGATAATTAATTCTTTCAGTTGATGAGTAATTTTTATTCATATCATAGTTAATATTTTGATTTATATATAATCTATAATATGCTTAAGCTTCGATGGCTATTAAAATTTTAACAAGGCATACGTAATACAATTTACGACTTTAATGTTAAAAGCCTTTAAAATATAGTTATATTAATCAATGCGAGTGCATTTTACGGGTAATTAAAAGTTTAACTGTTCATAACCGGTTTTATTTATTACCTTGTAAAATAACCGTACTTAACGCTAACAGATTTTGTCATTAAAATCATACGTTCTTTGTGAAACGTTTAAGTTATCAATTATTGTTGTATTATATTTAATATTGGCAATACTATGCCATGTATAGATTCACTATCTATGGCGCGTCAGTGTTTAGATTTGTTTATGACGTTTTACGTGCAATTTTAAATCGTTTGAATGGTTGATTGTTATAAATTTACAGTTTATATGTCACTGGCCTTAGTATATATATATGTGTGTTAATGATTTAATTATGTTCGACGTCCCGGTGGATAGAAAAACTGTGCACAGTTTGTGTTTCCACCACATCAACTTCCTTTATATTAAGAACACTTATACAATAAATAAATAAAAATATTTTCGTGGTGAATTGCATCTTCTAGAAATAGGTTATTTGAATCAGATTTGACTAATCAAACAAATTATACTTTTGTAGAATGAATACTATTCTTAGTAGTCTTCATTACTGAAGGTCGTGCACATCTTGAGAAGCCCTAAGCATTACATCAACTTGCTGCCTCCACAGCACTCTATCCTCAGCTTGTCTCAGTGCATTAGGGATGTTGAGACCCATATATGTCTTAATTTGGTCAGACCAACGAGTGTCGATTTACTCCGACTTCTTCTGCCATCACTCCTCCCTACATCTTGTCGACCATGATCTATAAAAAATAAAATTACTGTAGATTCTTTCGATATCATGAAACATAACCTCAAAACCTAAATTATTTGAGCGAAATTTTATTTTAAAATATTCCCGTCTCAAAATATCATGCGCCTGCATATCGATCAAAAGCTCCGGAAACCTTTTAGAGTTCATATTTATTTACATTGCATAAACCGAATTCCGTACAGACAAGCATCAAGGAGTAACTTGAGGCATTTCTCTGCATATCTTACCTATCTATCTTAGGAATCTGCCGTCTTCAGAAATAGAATGCCAAATTATCGAGTAGGTATAGTTAATCCACGGGTATATTACTTGTGTGTGTGAGTACTTATACTTTATGTATGTGTGAGTGACCTAAGTCGATACAGCGCTTAGTTTTCCGTATGTCTCTACAAAGTAGTCACGAAACTTTGCGAAAACTTAAACTTACCGGCACAGTTTTGATGATTTTTGTGTTCATCTAACTTTGTTTTATCAACGAGTTACAATCTCTCGAACTTTTTTAAAATTTTAAGACAAGACTTATGACACGTTTTACATTAAACTACAGAATTCCTTTTTGAAAATACATTAGTGACCCTACATGTCGTCATGACGTGCGCCACAATTCATATATGTACAGAATTATATTGAAGTACTAAAATGGGGTTATCCAAGCTAAAAACCCATCAAATTATCCGGATCTGCGCGGGTCGTTGTGCACTTTTATACTACGAAATGTCACTGAAATCCGGGCAATTTGTGCAGTTTATGATATTTTTACGAGCATGCACTTAGATGCAGCAACATCATTTCGCCAAAGAACTTTCTCATAAAGGAAAACATCGGTTTATTTCTCTTTCGAAGTTAAAGTCTGAAAAGAGTTTTTATATTTATTGTGAATTCTTAATAAGGAATACGAGAAAAGTTTTAACATTACGTTTTCTATGGGAGCTTTTATTTACTGTTAGTATACATGACTGCTTTGATTTACAATTTTGAACCTCTATCGACATATATAATAATATAGCCTTTTATTCAGATCGACTTAGGTACATACATAAACATAGATCATTATATTCAACTAAATATTAGAAAGTTGATAAAAAACTGTTCTCGTGCTTGGATCTTGCTTGATTTCTGTAGATTTGTTTGTTTGCAGGTCGGCAAGGGCCGCCTCCAACCTTTTCCGTTCATATATTTCTTGGATCACTCTGTTCCACATCATTCCTGCCACTTGTCTGATGTCGTTTTCCCATCTTTTTTGTGGTCTCTACTCCTTACCGAGGGTACCATCGTGTCACAATTTTACTCCATTTGTCTTTTCCTCTTATCATGTATCCAGCCCATCGCTACTTAAGTCTTCTTATTTTAGAGGTAATGACTATGACGTTTGTCTTATCTCTTATGTACCAGTTTGTTCAATCTGTCTGATTTTTTAACGTTAAAGCTGGCAGGCTGTTTTAAAGCCAATGTTTGTCTACCATACAAAAGGTCAGGTAGAATGCATGTGTTAATGTTAATGTCGATAATACCTGCACCTATATAGCAATAGTATGACCCTCGTGTGCTTCAATAGTTTTTAATTAACCTTAAAATTTACCTGTCACTTCACTATTAATTTAACCAATGTGGGTGCCAGCCCAATACAATTGAATCCATCAAATATTGATCTGAAAATCATTTAACAATGGTTGAATAATAAAGTCATGTTGATATTACTTT
This sequence comes from Pieris brassicae, assembly GCF_905147105.1. Classification (NCBI taxonomy): domain Eukaryota; kingdom Metazoa; phylum Arthropoda; class Insecta; order Lepidoptera; family Pieridae; genus Pieris; species Pieris brassicae. The sequence continues at coordinate 452,938 of NC_059673.1, read as the reverse complement.
ATTCACGGTACAATATCGTTTTGATATGATTTGTTTAATGTAAGCATTGGTTAGGGTTGTAAAATATGCACTGAACTACCTAAGTTAAATGAATTTGTATAATATATATAATAGTCTCGTGCGCAGAATATACATACAGTTGTATGGAGGCAATATGCGACGCATACCACTCGACCGCTTAGAAAAAAGATTGCCAATATGCGAAACCAAGCTAGCGCACTTTAAGATGTTGTCAGATGTATCGTTCGCAATTAACATACTTAACAATCAGGTCGATCGCCCCCAACCCTTCAACAAAATTTAAATTTCTAGCTAACGATTTGTCCCTCCTTTCCGGAGAACATTTTTGGTCAAAACTTACCGATGTCCAGATTGAGCATGGTGATAAGCGAGCTGGGTCTGGATGGATCTATAGATTTTCCTCTCACACTTTGAAAACAATGATTTCGTGTATATGTTTGCCTATAAGTGCTTGACCAATGTGTCAGTGTGCCGTGCGTTGGCAAGCTTTTATAAATAAATGTATATGTATATTTTTTTTCATAAATCTCTATCAAGCACGCGATCAGGCATACCTTCCCTTTCCTAAAAGGGCCTTTATTTACCTAATAGGATTACCGTTTCCCGCCGGGCCTGGGCGACAACTACTCCGGAAATATCCTCATGAGGATATTATAGCCGACTCGAAACCCACGTTACCTCTTGTGATATTTATCTTAGTGTTCTATTCGCTGACGTAGATGCCATATTCATTCTCCAGACAAGGGCAATTCGTGCAATTTATAATCTTGGCCCCCGCGAGTCTCTGAAAGAATTATTTAAAGAAATTAATATACTCACGTTGCCTTCCCTTAATATTCTAGAGAATATCATGTTTGTTCGTAAAAATTTGCATCAATTCACCGTCAAAAGTGTTATTCATTCTATAAATACCAGGAATAAGCATAAAATAGTAGTCCCAAAATACAGATTAACAAAATCGAATAAATCGTTTCTTGGGAATTGTGTCAGATTCTACAACAGGCTACCGAAGTGTGTAACTGATCTTACGACTAAAAAGTTCAAAAACGTCATCAAAGGAATCCTAATTAAAAAAGCGTATTATAAAATCCAAGACTATGTTGACGAGAAAGATGTATGGCGCTAATTCATCTCTGCATGTGCGGCTTCCCTGGCAACTTGCGCTGTGCAAGTGTGTGTATCTCATTTTACACTAATAGTAAAAACTCAATTTTCTTTTGCATTGTATAGAATCTCTGTATACCTTGCATTATATAAACTTCTCAGCCGATTATTACTATTGTAACCGAGTCTTTGTAAGCATTGTTGAAAAGAGTGTCCATGGAGTTTCTTGCCGGTTCTTCTCCATGAGACCCACTTTTTGGCACCGTGCAACTAGACGTTTCATAAGAGCCTGCAAAGGCCTATTTGAAATAAAAAAAAATTGATTTTGATTTTGACAATCTTATGACTTGTATATGAAATTGTCATACAAAAAATTATCTATAATCGTAAGTTGTTATTTCGTTTGGAAGCAGGAAAGCGTTACGAAACCATCAAGATTCCTTTCCCAAAAAATGGTTATTTTACAAATCCATTCATATGAATTAATCAAAGTTGATTTAACATTTTCATATCGTTCCATCCCGAAATGTATTGACGTTGCTCTTGTTCAATTTGGTTTAATATTTGAAATGGTATGCCTTAATTTACTTGTACAATCTTAGGTATACAGCCCTATACGTACAACTGATAATCATAGAATTACATTTTGTTTTAACTTTATATTTATATATATATATATATAAATATAAAGTCATAGTCAAAGTATCATTAGTTATTAGGTAGAAGATAATATTATTAATAAAACAGAATTAAAACTCTGTTTTGGGCTCAGATTACATTTGTTTCATTAATTAATTTTCTTCGTAATTAGGGTCGTAGCTAGACGTCCGATCGCAGGAGGACCAGAAATCATTAAATTTCAGGATTTGAATCTAAGACCACTGATTAATATAGATATGTAAATACGTAAGATCAGTGTTGGCTTTGTGACTTCAGCCTGTGACTCATACCTAAGGTCGTGGTTTCGAAACCCGGCTGTGCATCAATGGACTGTAATGTGCTCATTTAAGAGTGGCTCGTACGGTGAAGGAAAACATCATTAAAAAGGCTCACCTTAGACCCAAAAAGTCACCTATTTGCCTATTAGATTGACAAATGATCATGAAACAGATGCGGAACTTTAAAGCCCATGAAAATTCGCAATTTCTTTGAAAATACATTTTAGCCTGAAGTTTCATCTTTCCGTATATAATAATAATGCAATTTTTTAATACATTCATACACACATAATGTACAATAACTTCTTGTCCAAGAAAATGACTTAAAAATTGTGCTTGTTCCACAGGCTAGTAGAATGGTTACGAGAGAAAAGTTGTAAGTAATTGCCTAATTAAAAAGAATATTAAACTCGTTCTCAAAGCCGGTTTGCAACTAGTTACATAGCAGATAGGACCTTGACTAATAGTGGCTTGTAACAGAGCTTCCAACTTTATCTAGATTATATTATTACTTGCAAATGTTTCAAAGATAACCACCTAGCTTTAGAAAACTATGTGAGAATTAAATGATAAGTTCCTTGTATTCTAGATAAAATATTTACAAAGTTGGATAAAGTTTTCTCGTTTTAGCTAGGGTGCTAGGGAGCATTAAGGTATCCGTATGATTTGCTCGTATTTCGTATTGATAGAAATTAAAGTTCGGATAAATACAAAAAAAAATTCTTAATTAATCATGTTTGTACGTTGCTGCGTTTTTAAGCTACAGGGGTTTAAATCTTAAAAATTCGATACTAAATAATTTGTTCGTGTCTGGCTCAATGATCAATACCATTTAGATAACGTATAAAATCCAGGTCTCTGCATCATCACTGGAGGAAGATGTAAAAATACTAAATCGATCGAAACAACGATCTTGCAATATTGGCAAATGAATAAACCACACGAATTAACGGTTTTAAACTAACTTGACTTTGACTTTGATGAGCAATTGCACCTGACAAAACCTTTTTTTCTCCGGCATATATATTAAAATTTGATTGAGCCTTGATGAGGTTGACCCTTTGATGACCGATTGAAGGAAACAAATCCTCAGGTCAATTTATAAACAGGAATTTTCTAATATTAGAATCACACACATATGTAATTGAAAAAAATGAACTTTAACTTATTCCGTTAACCATCAAGGCACAGGGAAGTTTAATCGTTTGCAAAGCCACTCGGCTCTGCAGTGGATTCTGGTGTCGGTGTGCTAAGCCGTGAAGATTAAATTGGTAACTAGTGACACAACGTTCAAGGCGACAGAAAAAATATTAGTTTTCTTTAAGGATTAACTTTTTAAATTCATTTGAATTATTTGTTTTTGTTACTATTACATGAGATATAGACATATTCGTTGCTATCGCTACGTCTTCTTTTTAAATCGCATAAGTACTTTATTCAAATAATAAATTCTACTAAAACCAACAGAAATTGACTGTCACAAATGTTAACAAACTCTTCTTAGATAATTTCTATTCGCTGTCCTTTATCACGATAACAATGAGATCCTATTATTAGACCTCCCCTCCCCTGCCCCCCTACACCCCAACAGCCGGTTGCGACGATCGATAGCTCCCGGGCTTTTAAAATAAATATGTATAATATCAAACAGCAATATAGGTATTGTTTGGTTTTCTCAGTTTACCTTAAAATTTACAAATTAAATCATTATACTAATAGTTGTCGTTTAATTTTGATTAGTGTTTCATACGAATAGGTATAAGGAATATTGTTGTTTGTTTTTTACAAACAAGGAAAACATAGACAGTCCATAGAATAACTGGCATTTATTCCCCTGTACCAATCACCATAAAGTAACGAAAAAAAAACATACCAATCACCATAAACATAGAAATCGTTTATTATTTGCGATTATGGTCTGTAAAAGAACCGTAATCTTAGCTGTTTCAGTGAACTCAGGTCTTAAAACAACCGCATTGAAAACCAAAAACAGAAAGAGCTTACGATCCCCTTGAAAGCCAGTAACTCACTCATAATACTCTCGGTGATGCTGCCTCTGTGCCTCTGGGTCGTGAATGATCCGCCTCTTGGTTGGCCTCCTGTTCCTTTAATTTTGTTTTACTTTATTCTATATGGCCCTCAATCCATAAAGAATATCTATGTTATCTAAATAATTCAGCTTCTACCTAAGAGAATAAAATCTCATAGTAAAAACTGCAAAATAAAATTAAACTTTTAAATAGTTTTAATTAACTGTAAACGAAATAGAGATGCTGTATTGCATAGTTACATAACATGACGAATAAAGCTTTCGAAAAAACCTATTTAAAACAACAAGGACAAACTTTGCTCCATCCCTCCTTCATTCTAATATTTCAAACACTGTGATGGATGAATAATTTACGACAAAGTTTTCGCGGTACAATAAATATTGTCACGTAATCGCATGCCAAACTTTCTGACAAGACGTATCGAGCAGTTACAACAGCAAAAAAAATTTTTCAAAATTATATTAGGCATAAGATCAATTCTATTAATTTCTATGCATAATTTTCAGTTTTATATAAATGATATAATGATATTAAAATATTATTAAAACGATAGAAATGAGTGACAAAAAATTACCTACGCAGAACATATTTATGCCTTCGTTGGGCTACTACGAAAACATAATAAATAGACAGTATCGACTCATTTGCAACAAAACAATGTGACTGATCTGCAAGAAGAAATGAGTTCACATATCAGCCACACCTTACTTTACGGACTACGGACAATTTTCTACGTAGCAAATGTTTTTCTTTCAAAATGCTTTCACAGAATTGTCGAATCTAGCCATAGTTCCCACAACCCATAGTTCTATCATATATATGTATAGGACCGAGTACCGGGGACAATTTTTTTTATTACATCATTTAAAAACAATTTATTTGTTAAGGAAAAACAATTGTTTGAAACGTCAAGTTCAAATTAGTTTTGTATATGTATTATAATAATCTTTCTCATCTTTAAATATGTATGTTTATTTTTAAATGAGGCACTCAGTAAATGGATTTCAGTGGGTATAATATATATAATAAGCTGATGATTGAGCGTTTACTTTGAATCATTAAAAGCCGTATTCATTTATTAATGAACTCGCCAAACCTATTAATCAAATAAGAGAGGCACTCAACTCGTTTGAGGCTTTCATGGAAGCCTCAACAAAATGGCGTAGATTTATTTAGCATTTAAAGTGAATGTTTTGTTTCCTTATATCTTTATTTCGCAACGTTATTTAGGAACGACATTTTAAAAAAGTACTAATAAGTTCAGTGTTTGTTCTATTGTTCTATCTAAACAATCTCTTTATTTGTCTTTATTTAATTATTTAAGTTTACCACATCATACATAATGCTATATATTGAAGTTTACCACATCATACATAATGCTATATATTGAAGTTTACCACACCATACATAATGCTATATATTGAAGTTTACCACATCATACATAATGCTATATATTGAAGTTTACCACATCATACATAATGCTATATATTGAAGTTTACCACATCATACATAATGCTATATATTGAAGTTTACCACATCATACATAATGCTATATATTGCAGTTTACCACATCATACATAATGCTATATATTGAAGTGCACCACATCATACATAATGCTATATATTGAAGTTTACCACATCATACATAATGCTATATATTGAAGTTTACCACATCATACATAATGCTATATATTGAAGTTTACCACATCATACATAATGCTATATATTGAAGTTTACCACATCATACATAATGCTATATATTGAAGTTTACCACATCATACATAATGCTATATATTGAAGTTTACCACATCATACATAATGCTATATATTGAAGTTTACCACATCATACATAATGCTATATATTGAAGTTTACCACATCATACATAATGCTATATATTGAAGTGCACCACATCATACATAATGCTATATATTGAAGTTTACCACATCATACATAATGCTATATCTATGGTATAGGTTACAAACTCCTTATCTAAAATGTATGACAATTTAGCTTTAAGCTAACCAGAAGTTTTTTTAAGCAGAAAAAAATACCAGCAGATAAGTACTGTTTAATCGCGAAAAATTCGAAAGCGAGTTTTTTCCAAACGGAATTCGGAAAGTTTGCTATTTTAGACCTTGGGACGACAATGTTAATGTCCTGTAAGAGGTCACTGCTCTGTATTTGATGATTTAGCAATTTATACAAGAACGCAACACCGGCTAAAGATCTCCGATTTCTCCGTACAGTGATATTAAATTTCTAAAGTCGAAGTTGTTTTCTCAAAGACAAACCATTGAAAGGAGCAACAGCTGATTATTACAATATAATAAATACGTATTAGTTGTTAGATGTTATTTTTTTCTTAATAGTAATCAATGATTTGGCGTGTTACCCGCTCGATTTATGTGCCGCCTAATTCTTGTTAACAAATTATTAGTGCGATTCATACACACGATTTATATAAATTGGCATCAAGGAACTTCAATCAGATTAATATTATTTAGAAAGAATGATTATTAAAATGACAAAATATTTAACATTAACAAAAACAGGTGAGTGTGTATAACTTTTAAATAATAGCGTTATAAAATTCGTACGAATACTGTATTTAGTCTAGACAGCTATAATAAGTATGGAGATTAAATATGATCGTAATTTAGCACTTAAAAATTGAATAATTTTATTTATACTGATATTTCGTTTGCGTTGACATTTGGCTTGCTATTTGTAATTTGATATAAAGATTAATTCTATGAATAATAATGAAAGCATGAATGGCTAATTGAGGCCGCACATTCGACACATTAGACTAGAATATTATTATGCTGAGTCAAAATAATAACGAATATGTATTGTCACGATATTATATGCAAGAGAAACTGATTTTTTTTAACAAAACCAGGAACAATTTTGTTGCTGTTATTTCGCTGTGTTGCAATTAATTTAAACCCTTTCAATCTAGCTCGGCTATTGTGATTCCGTATACCAAGCAATCTACTGTTGGTTAAAATTAACTAAAATTTCATATGAATAAAATTGTTAACAAGATTTTACTTTAAAATCAATAGGATTTAATAAAAAAGTAAATTTACTTGTTATTATTAATATATATATATATTGTTGTTATTAATAACCATTTTTAAAATGTCAGACAATACGACATTAGAGTTCTTAGTTCTATGAAGTGTACAATTTACTAATTACTTTGGTCTTGCAAAATGTGTCAAGACTCCCTAACGTAAATTACTGTCGCTTCGTGATCGGCACCAATTCAAGACTGTTGCTGGTTTCAGTAGCAGCAGAGCCTTCGCATTTCTTTACGACTCTCCAGTCATTCTTTATCATTACCAACTAAAGAATTTTACTCATAAATTAATTTTAGTAAAATACATTTTCTCAGTTTACTGTATATTAATGTTATATAAAAATTCGCTTGTAGCAGCAAAGTTCAGTTCGCCTTTTTAATTTATTAAAGCAAATCAAAATTATCTTACATTAAGTTTTGACTTTTAAACCACATCATTTATTTCAATTAGACCTATTGAAAAGGTATATTTGAAAGACAAAATTACAAGGTATTAAAAAAATACTAGTAGCCCTAAAAAAGTAGCCTCATCTAGATAAGAATGGACAACAAACTCCAAACTTACTCTTTTAAAATAGTTTTACCAATAGTTTGTAAACATTGATTTGATAATCATGTGAGGAGTCTGTACCGAGAACAAAATAACTACTATACTGAAATAACCGCATGGTGTTATAAAAAACTATATTATTATGTAGATACATGGTGCTCGCATATTTACAAATATTGCAACTAAAGATTTTACATTATTATTTATAAAAAATAACTAACATACAGTCAAACAGTATGTGAGCTACGTCAAAAGCAACTATAAACCTGTATGATAAGCCAGTCCAGTTATCAACCAGTTGATTTCGTCTTGCTTGAGTGTCCTAATTTCTGCATTTGGAACAGTTGTGAATTGACAGGTGGCCTGATGCTTCTAAAGCCTCATAACACTTTGCCGCAGCTCGATATATTAACAATTTTATCTTATTGTTCTAGGAACTAGCAGCCGCTACGCCCACGCAACGCAATTGGCGAGGCATTCTCATAGCGCTGTTGGTGATAGCGGCCGTGCTCGGATTGATAGTGTTTAGCATAGCACTGCTCACCCCCACAGGAGACGATGGAAGGGGCCGCGGAAGACGGCCTACACTTGCCGATGTTCTTACGGAACATTATAAGCAATTTAACGGCACTTGGTTATCAGGTGAGTTACACTCATAAAGTAAAAATATTTATAGGTTTTGTCCTGTGAAAAAATACTTTGAGTTTTGGTGATAAATACATTATAGCGTATCCTCATTTTATAAATAATAGACAACCTTCAAAGGAATGCTACGTGTTGAATCATTGTTGCTAGGATATATTTACATGAGGATGATATTGATCTGTTCGCCTCAAGTGTGGTGTCGGCAAGGGGAGCTCTGAGTTCTTTAGTGGAATAAATAGTGTATCATAAGTTATACGTACGTATTACTCAATGCCTTTTAGTTAGTTTATTGATTTCTTTAATAGATAAAGATGCTTGGATTAAAATGATTTTATTGTTACCAATCCCTTTAATGATTAAGTACTGAATTTATGTAAAGATTTGTTTAATAGCATAAAAAGAAGTTTATGTATAGTAAAAATAAAATATTTTAATACGCCAAGTTCAAAAATGTATAAGTTTAATACTCCAGGCTTATACGTATACGTAGTACGTATATGTTACGCTCCTCTATTAGATACTTTTTGGAAATTCCATCTCACAGCTCATCCTTAGGCAATTCGTTTAGAATCTCCGCCGTTAAGTTGTGGAACACGCTCCCTAAGATTGGCACCTCCCTAACCTTATCCTATCCTGTTTAATCGTGACTTTTTGTATTATTTTAGATTAAGTTTGGTTCTATAATTTTTTAGTGTTATTCGTAACTTTATTTTTGTTTACTTACTAACTTTACTTTACCTGATGTTAAATGATACCGCCCGCCGCCCATGGACACTCTCAATGCCAGAGGGCTCGCAATTGCGTTGCCGGCCTTTTAAGAAATGGTACGCTCTTTTCTTGAGGCAGCTGGTTCCACATAGCGGTGGTGCGCGGCAAAAATTGCCTTGAAAAACGCTCAGTCGTGGAACGGCGGATGTCGAGGTGATACGGGTGGAATTTTGTATTCTGCCTCGACGTCCGATGATGAAACTCAGCTGCAGGTATTAATCCGAACAACTCCTCTGAACACTCTCCATGGTAATGCACTTCTTGTACTTTATACTTAATGAGTTTTTAAGTGTTTTTTTTTTACTAGGGAACCCTATAAAAATCGCTTGTTAGCGAGTTAGACCACCCGTTGCATCCCTAATAATGTATGTTTTATTGGGAGGAAGGGATTATACTCGTCTAACAATCACGCGAAACATTAACCAATAAAGTCAAACACCGTCTAACACGCCACTAAACTCTTTTCATTATTCTTGCAAAATATCATTTCAACACGGAGCCGGGTCGTACGTTCACCCTAGGGCTGTCACGAACAACGTTCATTTTTATTACTCAGCTAGAGGGTAGCACACAATAAACAACAAAATTATTAACACCACTGGCCATTCACAATCAGAAGATGGCCGGAGCAGTTTCTATAAAATCCATGTTATATTAATATTAAAACGTGAAACGGTTCGTTTAATTGTGATAAGTGAATAAAATCTGTAGTCCATCACAGATATGTGACACGATCACAATGTACAGCGGCTTGACGTCTTGGCGTTGCATAGAGATGTAGGGTCTCTCTGCATCTTCTAACGCATTAACCACAGAGAGTGTTCAAAAGATTTGTTTGAGTTACCTGCAGCTTAGTTTCATCAACGTCAAGGCAGACAAAATTAATTCAACTTAGGGTCCATCAAGAAAAGAGCGTACCAATGTTTAAAATTTGGCATTGATGGTGTCCATGAGCGGCATAAATCTCTTTGTTGAATCTATATAATAATAATATTAAAACATAATCGGTGATCACTTAACGTTAGGTGAGCCTCCTGCCCGGTTGCCATTTGCTTTTCGCCCGCACAATCTTTACCTGAAATTTCTGACTATTGATAAGTGTGTAGTTATTACTTTTGTTCATACGCCTGCCACGTTATATCCATGGTGTCAAATTGTGCACACTAGGCTGAATGAAGACCGTAAGTTTTATTATACAATTATGCCATAAAAAGAAAACCCGTGCCTACCCTTTGCTAAACAACGAATAATTTACCTTTGAACAGTTTTTAGTTAGTAACAACTTATTTTAAACCGGACCGTAGCAGGTCAATAAACTTTGATGTACGTTAATATATCAAACGAAATAATAATCTGATGCAGTCTGATGTATATGAAATTAGGTAAAAATAATTGTTTTTTTACTAGTTCAATTGTTTATTAGACTTATGGTATTATATTTATTTATACAAGTTTCCGCATCGTACATTCTATATCTATATACTATAGACCATGTTACAAACTTTTTTATCTAAAATGTATGACAATTTAGGTAATCAGACGTTTTTGTTGAGAAAAGAAAATACCTGCGAAACAAGCTTTCTTAAAATTCATCAGCCTACTACCGACTATATCCAGCTCGCTATAAGTACTGTTAAATCCATTATAATCTTGAAGAATTCGAAAGAGAGATGCCTGAACTCCTAGGTTGGGTTTTCCAGACGAAATTTGGAAAGTTTTGCTGATTTTAGACCTTGGAACGACACTGTTAATGTCCTGTAAGAGGTCACTGCTCTGGATATTATATTAAATTTCTTACGTCGCTGATGGTCGTGGCTAGGTGTCGGGTAAACGATTGTTGAATGCTTTTAATGCGTTACGAATATATATAATGTATCATGTTATGCTCGTCCCCTTTATTGTTGCAAAAGTTGAAGGAGACTTTGAATTTGTACCTCTTGTTTTAATCGCGACACGACGAAATGTTCTATGCCTACCAACTTAACTATTTCAATTTCACCAGGGTATCAAACACAAGACCTTTGGCTTGTACGCCATAGAAGTGGATTTGTTTTAGCTATTAAAGATAAAAACAGTTAAACATAGTACCTAGGACGATATAATATATTCAGTTCATATTTTTACTTTTAAAACATTTTTGTCAACCTTAAACCCTGAAAGATGGAAAGGTCATGGAAAGAAGGCAGAATCATATGATTCTACAATACATATATATGTATTTAAGAAATTAAAGGCATAATTTATTCCGGTACTTTAATTAAATGCAATAATAAACGAGTTCGTATAAAACTCCATTTCGCAGTAAATTAAACTAAATCTCAGGCAGAGCGTTTTCAAAAGTAAATTGAATCATGAGCCGAAGAATGCCTTTTTACTCCTTTTAATAATATAATGAAACTATGCAAATAACTCGAATTTATAGTTTCAACGGATATTTAAATCTTGCCTCGAGTTTTAGAACCTAAAATTAGATAAGTTACATGTCTATATTTTAATGAATAAGCGTAAACCAAATGTTAGCAATGATCGCACACTTGAAGCCAAAATGTAATAGTTTTTCTCACTCATACATTGTAATATAACATTCTTGTTTTCGATTATGTCCAAAAAGTTGCATACCTAGCTTATGTTAACCTTTTTGTTAACGTCGCAACCCCATAATTTTACGTTAGTTATAAGTTTGTTGAAACCCAGTATCAAACAAAGTGTTTCATTTCACATATATTTGAACATAACTACAGCACGGCTGTTATACCGAACTTAATTCTCATATTTATGTAATAAACTGACTCAAAATAGTAGTAGAAATAATATTACAGTATTGTAATATATTTATTAATATATATTATATTTATCAAAAAAATTATCATGTAAAAGAGTAATTAAGGCTTCGTTACCGCCGCAGAAAAGGTTTCTAATTAAAGTTTGCTGAAACGAAATAGATTGTAATAAATTTGTACATTAAAGATGAGTAAGTTGGATTAAATATCATCCTTCAATTATTACGAAGTCGTTAAAATCAACAGTTCCCGATGATTAAATAACGATTATTATGTTTCGAGTTTACAATACAAATTATGATGATGTAGGTTTTTCCTTACGAAAAAGCATGTGAGTAATTATTTTAAGAAGCGTGAAGACCTTCACTTTATTTGGCAACTATTTAGTTTTTTTCAAATATTAAGTTGTCCTTTCTTTAATGTTTAATTTCAGTTTTTATATCTATTAATGTATTTGGTTTTGGCTTGGTACATAAGGTCAAACGGTGAAGTAAAACATCGTGAGGAAACCGGCTTGCCTTAGACCCAAAAAAGTCAACGGCGTGTGTCAGGCACAGAAGGCATGATCATGAAACAGATACAGAAATCTGAGGCCCAGACCTAAAAAGGTTGTAGCGCCATTGATTTATTTTATTTTTTATTTATATTGTCTACGTGGATATGTGTACCTGTAAAATTACATATAAATGAATAAATATTTTTAAAAAATGTATTATTTATATTAGACATTGGAAGGATCTCCACAGTTGTTACATAACTAAAACTTTATTAATGAAACACTTAATTTCAACACTGTTATAATTCTCTTTTGTATGAAAGAGAATTATACCAAGTCAAGCGTAAAGCTTTCAAAAGAGTTGTTAAAAGCCATTAAAACTTACTTCGATCGTTAAAAAAGCGTGTACGGTACAAAATACGTTGAAGAAACAATGCAGGGTGAAAATGGCTATGTTTTTCCACCCCCTTTTTCCCACCCGCTTTTCCCTACGTGGGAACGGGAATATTTGTATAAGGCTTATCGGCTCAAATGGGTAAAAATGGAATCTTGATAAACGACTTACACTGAAAACGAATATTTATTTTGCCGAATGGTCTTAATCTTAAATTTTAGAATTAGCTATCCTTATTTACGGTATTGTTTATATACCAATTGTATGTCTCAATGAATTAAAGTATGTTTTTTACCTTAATTAACATTATATATCTATTGGAGCCCTACCAGCGTTTATATATAGGCATGTAACTGTATGCAAGTTTTGCGGCAGCAGGTTTTGCAGATATTCAATTATTAGGTAACGCTGAAAATGTTAAGAAAATTAAAAACGGCTTAATATAGAAAGTTGCAAATACTTTTATTGTTTTTCAAAGTAATCTCCGTTTCTCTCACATCGTCGCATATTCAACAGTCCGTTTTGTGGGGTCCACTGTAGCATTGTCGTGGTGAAGGAGGATCCTGCCAAATTAGGATAGATAGATTCCGACCAAAGAATTAGGCCATCATTTTTTTTCCTTGACTTCTTCCTTAGTTGGCCGATCCTCGACTGGAAACATCCTCTGAGCTGATTGTGTTTTGGTTTCGAGTTCGTAGCAATATATCCAGTTATCACCTGTGACGATGTCAAATACAGCATTTGAGTCACCACCGTTGAACTTATCTAACATTTGGCGACACGGCGTCCATACGAAGTTCGTCGGTTAAGGTATAGGGAATCGATCTGGTATTTCTCGCGTTTGGTTAATTGTCACGTGTAACAATAGTTTTAGATTTGCCGCCGATTCACAAAAACAAATGACAAATGAATGCAAAATACTATTCATTAGGTTACCAAAGAGTTCAAAAATTCAATGCTTCTAACTGACGAGTTCTAAACATTTTCAATGTTACCCACGTAATCGAATCTATAATTAAGATTGACACTTATCTTAGATTATGTATGTCTAAGATATGTGTCAATCTTAATTATAGAGAAATCATGAACATTAAATCTTTATCAGTTATAAATACTGATATGAATGTAGTTTACAAAAACCAATGGAACAAAGTTACTTATATGAGTGTAGCGTACACTTATATGGCTACGTATCACTTAGTCATACCCTGAAGCGCTAAGTTATGTCGGCTGTTATATAACTTCTCGAACATAGCCTTTGGGGCCTTCAGGCCGGCCAGTCAGTGGTAAGAATAGTCGAGGATTCTCCCTTCAGGTTAGACGAACACTATATCATCATTCCTTCACGTTAGGACCATTAAACTTGTTTAGACTTGTTTTGTCTAATTCATAATGAAAACAATATATTTATATATATATGATACATAACTTGTGTACAATGCAAATTAATTTAAGCAAAACGCAGCCTTGTAACTTAAATAAATAAAAACATACATAACACCGACGTATCTCATACAATATAATCTTAAACATTTAATAAACAAGCTCTTTGGTTATTTTTGAGGCCAATTGCCTCAGTGTACTTGAAATTACATAGAAATATTAAACTCTACAACTTGAAGCTATTAGGTAGGAATCGGTCCCAAAGGTCTGCGCTATTCACGGAAATAACTCGGTGGAAAGTTTGTTATCCTCACAATTACTGCACTCACCTATTGTTGAAGGTATATAAGTTGTTTAAACTCGTTTTGGGATTCTAATATACTTCATTTTACCAAATATTCCACACTTTATCTTCCGTTACGAGTTATTCGAGGTAGCTGCGATGACTCAAATTCAAAAATCATTTATTCATATAGATAACACAATGTATACTCTCAAAAAAAAGAAATATACATTAACTGCTTCTAATTTTACATTTACTGCCAGTTCTCAAATCAAGGGCGTAGAACGGAAGAGAAGAACTGGCAATGAACTCTCTGAACTGAACTTTTTTTTTATTCACTCAACGTTTGTAAGGAGCAACCATTACACCATGTTCCACATGACATCTTAAGTAATAAATAATAATAAAATAAATTAAAAACAAATATTTGTCTCAGATTGTCAAAGATCCTCTAGGTGCAGGAGGCATGGTGAAATAGGAGCACGCACTTACATTCTCGTGGTAACAACATGCAAATGCAAAGTCGAAATAACTAACATCACCGCATACACGAATTCACGACCAATACGACCAGTCACCACAAGTAGCACCCGTTCACGAGTGTGATGCATGACCAGCCATCAGCCCCCTCTCCATATTTTAGGAAGAGAGACAACCCGACTGACTTTTACCATCATGAACTGATGTCTTACTGCTTTGGTGGCTCGCGAATGTGTTGGTAGCTTTTAAAAGTTAGACGTTTGAAGACTCATAAAAGAGCGACCGAATACTATATTTCATTTTAAAACGAATATTTATATTGTGAATTGTGTATTGCTCAGTCTACGAAAATCGCTTAGCACTCGAGTTACTGCTCAGACCTGAGAATACTTTCAAGTCCTAGTCTCAAAGGCATTGGACAAACCATGAACATCGAGCGATGCTAGGCTGTATTACCTGTGTGTTACGATTCATTTTTCAACAACACTTTTTATAACACAAAACTTCTCTATTGTAATGCTATAAGGTACATTTTCAAATTGTGTTTTATTTCTGGTAAAGAAAATTATACTTAATTTGAATGAAATAAGGTTTGTTTTAGGTTTAGAATTGATTTTGTAGTAGTGACAATGTGAAAATTACTCGTGAAAACGGTCTTTGTTAAAAAAACGATTAGGTTCTCTTTCATTAAGGGAATTATTGGCTTTGAAGCAGTTCTGTGAATAGAAATCTTATTTTACGTACGGGATGTTCATGTATTTAAATTTCTACATAAATATATTTCACAATGAGATTCAGTGAGGTTAGGAAAGAAAATTTTAAAAACGTCTGTCTATATGTCGTGGCCCATTCACAACAAA
Source organism: Pieris brassicae (assembly GCF_905147105.1). Taxonomy (NCBI): domain Eukaryota; kingdom Metazoa; phylum Arthropoda; class Insecta; order Lepidoptera; family Pieridae; genus Pieris; species Pieris brassicae. Next base: position 437,099 of record NC_059673.1, on the reverse strand, counting down.
AAGTTCAGCGTATGCCTTAAGCCCGGAATCAAACCCAGGTCGACAATGGAAAGATCAACTCTTCTAACTCTGCTAGGTAAAAGTTATTCACATTTTCACATTTTTTATACAGACTTTACACATAATAAAGACTTAGATTCATTATTATATCGAGTAAAGTAATAAATTCCCAAAACGTGCCGAAAGTTTCTTCATTTCCGATAACTTATTATCTTCAAGTGTTACTTCGTGACTTTTCACAATATTCAGTTTTTACACTAACAGGTGCCGGCGCCTTTGCTTAGAATTAAGAATTATCATTTTTCTTTACCCTTTATATATAGGTTTAAAAGCTCGGTTTCCCTTTCATCCTTACGAGATATGCTTAAACTTTCCTTGGAGAGAAAAAACCATGGGTGCACTGCCAGGGCTCAATGCACCTTATGTTTGAGGTACACGTTGTATTTTTTATTTTATTTCGATGTGCCTGGGGTTGAGATTGAATTGGCTTGGGGTGGAACTTCACCAATTAGCCATAATTGTTTAACAAACACAGAGGTTTTACTTTATAATTAAACCTAAAATATGAAGATTTTCATTGTGTTAATTTTTTTTAATAAAATAATGTAATTTTGTCCCGAACGGCTTCAGTCCACAATTCATTTTTCATTAAGCCATTTTTCATTTTAACTTCAAACAGACTCAACGAGCATTATGAGAGCCTAGTTGTTTGCTCGTGAAAACTAGATGATACTCGCTTTTGTAGCGGATTTAACTAGGAAGATGAAATCCTAAGGAAATATACAATATGAAAATCTAAGAATGGAAAAAGTATTTATTTATTTCGTATTTTTACAGTAACTTAATACTTATACATATATATATATATATCAATGGCGCTACAACCTTTTTAGGTGTGGGCCTCAGATTTCTGTATCTGTTTCATGATCATTTGTAAATTGAATAGGCAAATAGGTGATCAGCCTTCTGTGCCAGATGCACGCCGTCGACTTTTTAGGTCTAAGGCAAGCCGGTTTCCTCACGATGTTTTCCTTCACCGTTCGAGCTAATGTTAAATGCGCACATAGAAAGAAAATCCATTGGTACACAGCCGGGGATTGAACCTACGACCTCAGGGATGAGCGTCGCACGCTAAAGCCAATACTGCTCATTTATATACAATACTAATACAATAGAAAACTTATTATAATAAACTTTTAACTAAGAACATAATGTAAACAAAACAAGAAAAATAACACCTAAACTTTTTATAACTAACTATAATTCTTGTGAATTCAAACGTGACCTGACGACGTCACGACGAACGTGAAGACAGTGTATGTCTCACATGCAATAATAATCACAGTGCGCCAGACACGCATAAGTGGCGTTTCTCTGAGTAAATTTGTACACGCTCGAACTATTGCAAGCAATTCCGACCACACAGAGTGTGATGATTTGGCACTCGCAGCCCCAGTCTTTTCAATATTTCCGCATTATATATTTTACCTCTAAGGACCTTTAAGAAATATAAAGTCCTTACCTACCTGTAACTTGTTGTATCCGATACCCAAGACAAACAAAGTTGAATACATTACTACGTAAATGGGTACAGTCTCTACAACCTCATGTAAATGTAAATCCTTTTAACCATTTTTAATGCTTCTAATCAAGAATAAATGTAGATTCCAAGTAAGATAGACTATTAAACTAAATATATACAAATGTTAACGTAATTTACGGATTTTTATAGTATTATATATACAGCGTTATTTAAATAATTAATATTGTAATTTCTATTAGATCAAAATAATCAACAAAGTGAAAATCTTTTAAAACAAATTGAAGCAATAATTTATCTTAGATATTCAACCCTGTTCGCATTCATCATTTTTGGGATCGCTGAGTCTCAATGGATTTGTGAAATTTATTTTTTCCAGAACATTAATGTATGTTAGACGAATTTTATGAAAAACCTGTATTATTGCAAAATTAAAAGCCTTCATTATATATTTTACATGGAAGGTTTTGACATGATAACGTTTTAAATCGATGAACGCCGGCTGCACGCACGAAAAAGCATGACTCTTGTCATCTCGTCTTTCTAATATACAAAATAAAAATAATTTCGTTTTTATTTAAAAACAATATTCAATTCAATTCATAAAAGTTTGCAATTCTTTCGACAATGTTTTCTTGTGACATTGTCACGTAAAATTATCGTTCATAAACCAACATCCAAAAAAAAGATATTACTTGCCATAGTTTTTAATGCCACTAAAAATAGATAATTAACCCATTAAAGAACCTGTACATGCGCAAGGTTTGACGGTAAAACTCGTCATATAAATAATAACTGGGATTTATAGAAGTATTGTAAAGCTGCCCACTGAAGTATTTCTGAACCAATTCGACTTAGGGTCCTTCAAGAAAAGAGCGTACCAATTCTTGAAAGGCCGGCAACGCACTTGCGAGCCTTCTGGCAATGTGAGCGTCCATGGGCGGCGGTATCGCTTCACATCAGGTGAGCCTCTTGCCCGCTTGCCTGCTATTACATAAAGAAAAAAAAGTTAATATACCACACGTGTGGTCTACTTTGACCTATATTTATGAAGTATAGACACACCACACCCGTATACCAGCTATTTGTATAATTATTTCGGAACCAAGTTAACTTCGGATCTTTAAAGTGAACCAAGAAATTATCCGTTTTTCTTAAAAAAAACGAAAATACATTTGTCATAAGTGCATTGCATTAGCGTTTGTTTTCGTTACTTGACACCAGGTCAACCAGCCCCCTTTTCTAATAGAGCTCTGTGTTAGATGACATAAAAGTTATAAATTAATTAATTTTTGATATTCCCATTGCATGAAGCTAGTTTGTAATGCGACATAAATGCGACTCTATAATGTTCTTTTAACACCCCACACATAAATATTCAAATTCTTTTTTTGCATATAAAATAACATTGAGCGCGGAACTAAATTTATTTGAAAAAAGCGTAGCAATATTCAAAATAGACATACGGACAGACAGATGGACTGACAGAATGAATAATGCGGCCGGGGGGTAGTTTCATCCGAAATTGGTTCAAATATATTTCTAAGCCACAAACACGAAATCGACATCAAAAAACTGGGTTTGCTGTAAAGTGATTGACGTTTTGAGCGAAAAAAGTCTGTTAGAAAAATGATGTAATTTAGCAGTGAAGTATAGTCGAGGGATAAATTTAGCAGCTGTTGTTTTACAAGCCAAGTAGATTTCACTGCTGGAATCTAGCTGATCACGATTGCTGAAACTGGAAACTCAAGTTACATAACAAATGTCGATTCGCGTCTATATCCGGTTCAAGTTTTATTTATTTCTATGATAATCAGGGCTAATCCTTGTTTTTAAAAATACAAAATGTTATATTTACAATAAAAGGATATTAATGGGAGTTAAGGAAGTACATTTCAAACTCCTAACATTGAATCGTTCATAATTCGTCTTTTAAAGAATTGGTGCGTCCTTTTCTTGAAGTGTATTTTAGTACGACACCACTTCCTTGATAGGATTATAGTGACAGACAAATAGACTGTTGGATTAAAGAAACGTGATTTCAAAACAAAAAAAAAGCAATTTTCTTTTCTATAGATAAAGCGAAAGTTTAAAGCTTTTTGTTTAGGAATTCACCAATTTTCCGAGCCAATAGCCCGTCAGGCCTCAATTGTTGAACCTTTGCAAAGTTCGCGATTGTTTTTCAACAAAAGCTTACCCGGGTTCACGTGGGTATATTATTCATTCCGAGTTCAAGACTGTATATAGGAGAGGGTATGTACATTGTACAAGGTATACTTTTTTATTAATTTACGTTTGAAAGTCTGGTTTTCGTTTTAAAACCGTTTTATCCCTAAAAGTTAATATTAATAACACAAGCCTGCAAAAAAATTGATTGTTTAGGTTTTTTGCACAACTGTTAAGATTTTAGGCCTGCTGAATCCGAAAATGACATTCATTTTGTCTTTGAACGTCAAGTTTTCTAGTAATATGGACCTATGTTAAACAATTAATCACCTTAAAATAACAGATAAAAGACTAAATTTATAATTGTGTAACAAAACTTATGGTTTTATCTAAATTACATTCATTTGTAAGCACTTAACACATATCTCCTTTTGGTACATTTTCGCTTCTGGGAAGCATCTGGAATGTCTCTCTTGGACGCTTTGTCCAACAGTAGTCTGCCATCATTGAGACACTCCACCTTTTCTGGTATCTTTTTTCCATCTCCTTAATACCATTAAGGTCTTCGTTATTACTTAATATACATATATCTATCAGCTCTTTAAAGGCAATCCACTCTTCACTTTGAGGATCCTTCATGGTTTTGATGAATTGTGGATCAACCATACGTTGTCTAATATCTATTCCAACAAAAACACCTTCCTTCAACTTTGCCTCCGAGAGGCGTGGAAACTTTGATATTAAGTATTTGAAGCAATTTCCATCTCTTGGGAGTGACTTTACACATTATTCCATCATGCCAACTTTATGTGAAGCGGTGGTAGAAGAACCTATGCGGAGGCCCCAAAAATTTCATGCATGACGTACTTTCCGCCAACATTAAGCTCCCCCGGAGGCCAACACTTCTTGGTCCAGTGATTTGCTCTGTCCACTATACCATAGACGCAAAAAGCAAGGGATTTTGGTAAACCCAGATTGTTGTCCAAGCAACTTTCCCAACTGATTTTGAAATACCGCACACTTGCCAACTATGGTTTTTATATTTTAATTTGCAAAGAACCGACGCCAAGTTCTTGTAGGATTCCTTGAGGTGTACAGAATGACCGACAGGAATGGAAGCAGAGATACCGTCATTGTAAAGCAGCACTACTTAACAGATTAGAAGAATACGCCACTGTGCTGGGTCGTATGAGATCTTTAATATATCCTTGATGGACACCTTCAATATTGGTACAATAAACCAACTATTGGGCAAAGTAGGAAGAGAACTGCTTCTCACGATATGTACACCAGGAAAGCACTCCTGGCAAAAGTATTATTTATGACTTTATGTTTTTTTATAATGAAATTTTTCAGTATTTTTTCAGAACACCTCAATACATAGAAATCAGTTGAAAATATTCAGATAGCGTTTTTGTTGAAGACCTGTGTAATAAATACATTTTTATTTCTATCATCTATCATTCTTACGTATCTATGTCACCACGTCTGTCTGCACTGTGCCACTCTTTGCCATGTTTCCTTAATCTGGTCTACCCAACTTCTAAATCATCTCTTTTTTGTTTATTATAACTTAGACACCAGTTTAATACTTTGTTGCTGCACCTATCTGCTCCTCTTGCCATATGCCCCACCGATTTCCACTTAAGTTCTTTTATTTTCATTGTGTCATCTGTTACCTTAGTTATTCTTCTTAATAATGTATTCCTTATTTAATATATTCTTCTTTCTTTGTCTGATCTTTGACACATATGTAGCGTTGTATGCTGCGTTTAGTTAGTGCCCAAGTTTGATATCCATATGTTAGTGATGGTAGTACAAAAGTATTTAAAAGCTTTCTTTTAATAGCCATGCTCGTTTTCTTATTCTTCATGACTTGTGAAGATAGATCAGTAGGTGTAGTTAAATCGAGTTATTAAACTAAATAAATCTTATCAATCTAATCAATTCTAACAAAAGAAAGTTCAAAATTTAAACCGAAAGCTCTGTTTAATTCTAGTAAAGCGTTGTTCCCCTGGAATATAATACGAAAATATAAATATATATTTGATATCTGGAAGCTGGAAGACAGTTCCGGTGACCCCAGAGCTGGTGCTTTCCACTCTCAACGAGTAAGTATCGGAATACACAGAGGAAATGCTGCCAGCGTACACTGCCACATGGACCAAACTTTTTAAATTTGTTTTTATATTCTTCTTAATAATTTTTATTATTACTATGTAGGTTAAGAAAATTGTAAATACTGTATATTTGATCGTTATTTTTAGGTTTTAATAAACATACGAAAATCCTTGATGTAACTGTCATACCACTGTATAGTTTTATAACCAAGGCTGCATTTATATATTAAGACTTATCCAACAAAGTAAAATTGACTTTGGAAGACTTATAGAATATTTGAATCACAAGTATAACTTAACTTTTAATTATGTTGAAACTGTAGCGTTGAAGGACGGTAACTTGGAACTTAAATGTTGGAAACAACACATTCCGCATAAGTAGGCTTTGAAGGCGTTTTCTTTAATGTAGGAAATCGGAAGCCTGTTTACCGACCACTAACCGGCAGTGGTGTTATACACAATAGTTCGTCACGTGGCTGTTCCCACAGTTAGTTTGCGGTTATTACGCGCAGTACTCGTGTTACCATTTATACATCTGTAGGTTCCCAACACCACTATCAGATACAAAACAAATAGCTTTGAACAAATAACAATTTAGTTATAATTTTTTTCTTTATGAGCCAGGTTTCATTTCGAGTGATAACAGGAGAGAATGATTTCGAAGCAGCTTTGAAACAGAGTACATTCAGCGGCGAGACGCTAAGAGTTACTTCTGAATATCAAAATCAAATTCAATCAAAATCGTTTAAATTCTAACAACTACAAGCAACTTTAGTTTTTTTTTAATTTATAAATTTGTAGTTATTATCAGGATTATAATGCATTTGCTTATTGTTAACTTAAAACAATTTTTAAGTTATTGGAAATATGTATTTCCCGGGTATTGGTCAGCAAAATGGCGGCGGTCTGCCTCACTGAATCTGGTAACAGTTGGCACATATCGGAATTTCGCTATTGTCGATTCCGTTGCTGTATTGGTTCCGAAATATTGCTTATTATACGAATAAAAATTCAACAAAAATACTATATTTTTAGTAGTAGTTTTTAGTGTATGAACGTGTTTGGTATATAAAATAATATGACGTTGCTTTTGTTGTTACTAAAATTAAAAATCTGTAGTATTTTATGATAAGTAAATAGTATCTAAATCTAAGAAAAATATGTAAAACATATATAATGTAATGTACATGTTAACTACATTTACAGGGGTTGGAGGCCTGTCTCCGTACGAAGTCTCAAAACTGTAGTACAGCCAAAAAGCAAAGCAAAACACCATACCATTACGGAGACAAAGATAGTCAAAAACCACCAATTTTAACTCATAACATTCTACTTCACATACTATAATATTTATTGCAATATTATAATTCAATTTTCGTCGTTTAGCAATTGTCTACTTCACTCTGGTCTACTTTAGGGTAACAAATACACATACGATGATCGAGTTGTTATTTTGAATTTATAAATGACACTGACTGATAGAAAGATGACTGGATTAATAAGTCTTATTCCATTTTTTTCTTAGAAATTTTCTAGAAAGGAACAACAATCTATAACCGGAATTACATCATCGCAGGCTTCAGTACCGCAGTCGTATCTGGCCTCACGCCAGCATCCGCTTTTAGGCCATTTATTCATTGACAGTAATCTCACTAATGTACACTTTGACTGTCAGAAAATCACAACTTTTTATCTGCTTTAGATGTTTGAATAAATTGTATGTAAACGCCGATATTAGAAGTAATATGAAATAGTTTTCAATTTTACAAAAGTTTCTAAATCTCCCTTTATTGCAATATAACCGTGTGAGACGTGTCATTGCCCGGATGGGGGTTTTACCCGGGTCAAACGAGCCGCGTAAAATTAATAGCCGGGTAGCCTGCCCGGTTATATACCGCCTAATTGCTTTAAGTAATCGTTCTCTTGAGTTTATACTATCGGATTATATATTATATTAAATATACTATAGTTAAGTGCTAAGTATCATATAATAATATTCGTGTTAGATATTTTTATTTTCATAAATTTTGATGAGTATAACTCGGTAAATCGTCACAGATGGATTGACTTGCTTCTTTGTTTCGCTCGGGTTATGTTTAATTTTGACTCAAAACGGGACATTGGTTTAATTTAGGTAATAAGTAGTCAATAAAAAAAACACTTTTTAAATTTATTTATTTAGAAAAAATTTGTTGGCCTAAAACTTATCACGAATGATATGTATCCAAAATGTTTTATACTATTCATATTTATGGTGACGATATGAATGAAACTCTTGTCACGATTTTTTTATGTTCTGCTGCTCAAATTGTCGCGCGGTCTCTGAAAACGGGACAATTTTGCGTCCCACAGTTCACTTCGGGGACGCAAAATTGACTTGTAATGGGGAAAAGGGACCGTCCCGTTCAACGTTCCCGTTCTGGTCACATTAGATATGCTAGTCGCATTTTTATTTTGTCACGTGATTAAGTTCTGTGGCAGTTGTTATGTGTTAAATGATACACTCTGTTTGAAGTTGGGTAACAACTAAAGGGCTCATTTTTGCTTCAAGTGTGTGATGATTGCATTTTGTTTACGCTTCTAACTATTAACTAAAATATATGGTACAAATAAAAATACCTAAATGACAAATAATGTAAATTTTCAAATATGAATATATTATTTAATTATAATATAAGTCAAGGTTATCTTACCGTTTTTTAAAATGTTTTGTACGGTCAATATTTAAACATGAAGTATAAAATAAAGTCAGAAATACAGCGCTGACTCAAAACTAAAGCAACTAATATTACGAAGTTCCTAGTAGTCTACAGTAAACTGATTGCAATATCCAACTAAACATATTTCTAAGAACCTCGGCTATTTGACTGCGAATGCAAAGTTGAATATTATATAGAGGCCATCGGATGCAAGCAAAGGAAACATTGATCAATACAACTTGAATACTTCAAGTCTAATACGAGTAACAGCCACAAGTTCATGATTTTATTAAGAGTTTATATCTTGAGCTAAATCTTCTTTTGTGATTGTTTCATAGATTTTTTTCAAACTTCAAACATTTTTATGAACGAATTTATTAGGAATTAATTGGGAGAGTCTAAACAAACAGAAGGTAAACTTCTGCAACAAAAGACTAGCTGGAATGTCTTCTTCTGCTGAAAACAGAGTTTTCAACGCGGCACACAGAGAAAACGTTTTTTAGTGTTATCTACGCTTTAAGTTTTTCAGGCTTCTGTTAAGTCTTTTGAAAGAAAGAAAGATTGTTTTGTTACAAATAATTTGTGTTTTTGTTTATTTATAATAATAACTAACTAAAATAATGTGTCTTTGAAGTTATACTTCTTTTGGCGCGTTAGGGAAAAATAATGAGAGTAAATTTTTACGATGCTTGTTTTTACATGTCACAGAATCCGACACCCTGAAGTTGGCATAGTCAACATTTTAAAATAACATATACATACATTTCTTTAATTATGTAGAAATATTTTTTTAATCATTTATTTGCCGAGATAGTGGTACAGTGCTTGAGTCGATCAATTACAAATATCCGCACAATATAGGCATGCAAATGTCATATAAATTTTTACAATGTCTTATTAAGTACATAAAATAATGTCAAGGTTAAATAATTTACAATCGGTGTCAAATCTATGTTCCAAATATTCGCCAACCCTATAAAGTCTTATTATAACTTTGCCTTTAAAAATTTAATCTCCTTACCCTTGAAACAATTACATGGCAGTGATGTACAACTTCTAGGAAGGTGATTAAACAGTTTTATAGCCATGGCGTAACAATTTTTTGTATACATCGTGGTGGAACATGCAGGGACCCACAGCCGTGTTGGATCCCTCGGTATATAAAGGCAAGTTTCTTTGAATGTGTTGAACAATTTTGGATATATTTTTATAGTCATAACTGCTTCAAGAATATATAAACTTGGTACTGTCAAAATACCGAGTTCGTAAAAAAAACGTCTACAGCTTACACGGGGTCCAACACCCATTTCTTTTTTTGAAAGACCCTAAGTTTGGTTCGGAAATTCAGTGAGCAGCTGGTTCCACAAAGTTGTCGTGCGTGGCAAAATCTGCCTTAAAAATGATCGTGTATGGTATATAATATTTACGCCAGATCTATCAAAAATAAATTAATATTGCACATAAATACTGAAATACTTAAACGTAATGAAATTACGTAGCCGCGTTCCTACTCCTGCATGATATTATATGACCGTAGCGTAATCCACACGTATTACTTCGATTTCATTTCAAGATGATTTTAATCTTGGCTTTAAATCTGTGTAATCTCGTAAGCTCGGGGCGGTAATGGGGCAGTCTTACAGTGGGCCGACATTATTGTTAATGTTATCACTAAACGTACGATTGCTGAGATTGCTTGCTAATTTCATACATTATGTGGTCTTATGATATATCATGTATGCTATAAAAATGCTGTAATACCAAGCCTTACAAACATAACACACGTCGTTACACACACAATAAAAGTTAAAGAAGAAATGCGCCTACACATTGTCCGCGTTTGTGATGACAGGTGGGTCAAACCACCCTTACTTGGAATAGCCCAGTGGGATTAAGAAAAAGTGGACGCCTACCAGAAACCTGGAAAGATGGAATAAAAGGGATAGCGGGGAAGGATTGGAAAATGGTGGCGAGATTGAGAGTCAAGTAGAACAACTTGATCGAGGCCTTCACACTGTCGGAGGTCGTGTACTAATTTTAAACATATTGACAATGACTTAAAGGAATCCTGATTATGTAGTACTGTATTAGTATGCGGCCTTTTGATAAATATAAATATGATCAACTCAAGTTTTTAACAGCCGTTTAAGTACCCATAAACAATACCCAAAAAACATGTCAAATCGAATCAAGTTTTTAGACCTGAGATTAAATTTTTGGTATGAGTTTATCAAACAAATTCGAACAACTCTACGTCTAAACGTGATTGAACGTTAATAAACTAATTATAACCGTAAATTTTCAATTTTCTATACTACGTGTTTTATTTCAAAATCTATTCGTTTTAGTCGCCACAAAACGAATGTTTATCTAGATACTACTAAAGTATATGGAAGATTAAGATAAAACGGTTTGCTATTTGACCCCGTTTGATGAAATGAGATTGTGTAGATTTTTTTCAAATAATATAAAGTAAGTTGTTATTTACATAAATCGATATTATTCTATTGTTTTTATTAAGTAACCAACTTTTACTATGTGTAATATAGACAACCTAGTAACCAATATACTTTAGCGGTCCCTTAAATCAATAACCTTGTAATAACAATATGATACACTTCAACTTCAACTTATTTAATTAAGACAATTTAAAATAGTCTTACTATATTTCCAACGATAAAAAATAGATGTTTATAACACAATAAAAAATGATACATTTAACACAATATAAAACACGCTCAGTATTTGGTTGGGTCAGTGGTTCAGGGTTGGGACCAGTTCCTGTGTATAAGCTGCTCTAACTTATGCTATTAAGTTTTCCTTTTAAGACAAATTTGCAAGCAATTATGTGTGGCAGAATATGCTAACTTCAGATTGCACCACCATAACATTTTCGTACCATATTCTGGCAAATAAATTATTATTATAATAATAATAATATTATTGTTTGCTTACCGCTTTTTGGTCTAACGTTAATTATTTTAAACCTCTCAGTTTTCTGAATATCGTGCTAAATGTCCTCCCCAAGACAAACTAAAATCGTAACGTGTTCATCCGATATTTGGTTTAATTTAATTAATAATAAATTTAAAAGTAATAGTGTAGTTAGTTAAGTTCGCGGGTAGTTGTTGGAGGGATGTTCAAATGTATCTTAATTAAACTTTTTGTTTGAAGCTGGATGTCAACGGGCTTTCATCGTTTATAACTTGAGCTTAAACTAACATAAAATTAAGGGATAGTGAGGTTGCAACGCTAGACTAACAACAAACTAACTTGACTTAAGGGGGACTGAAGGGTTAAGGTTGAAGTAGCCTATAAAGAACATAAGTGTAGTCGACCTATTAGACATTAACGCAAACGAGATTGTTATATTACAATTTATGAGTGTGGAAAAAACTAAAGGGCTCGTTTATTACTAAACTCACGTTGTACAATTTATTGGCTACGAGTGTAAGATAATTGCTAACATTTACTAAAATATATAAATGTAACTTAACTAATGTTATGTTACGTAACTAGTGCAAGAAGTTTGTTATAATCTGGAAAATTCTTTGTCCGCTATTTCAAAGTTTCGCTTTTGAGATGCAACTTATAAATCTGACGCAAACCCATTTATCATGAAAGGCAACTTTTTAGAAACCACTTTAAACCGTGTAGCCGTGGGTAATAAATCAATGTTGCCAGTGCACCATTGTAAACGTCGTTGAACCGTTAAATCAAAGCCGCCCTTGATGAATGGCAACATTAACAGACAGGTTCAATCGACAATCATTACATCGAGCTTATGTCATGATTTATGTACCACTCATCAGCGCTATTAACAAATGCAACAGATACTACGATCGCAATTTCTGTGTATAATTATATGTTTATACTAATATATAGAGGAAAGATTTAATTGTTGCTTTCACCATTAGAATCCTACATTATTCTTTATGAAAATAGACTACAGAATATTTTCAAAAGTTACGAATCCATATAAAAACTTCCATGAAATCCATATCCAATCTATAAAAAATCGAGCCATAAAAATATCTGTATCGCGTACGCAATGTATAAATAGAGGAAATGAGTTTTGTAGAAAACATCAATATCCATTGATAATAATAAAATATATATTATATTGTATTTTTTTAATTTCGTAAGAACGATAAGCGTTTAACATCCCCTCTTTATGTTTGCGGCTCAGTGAATTCTTGAAATATCTCAAATATAATAACAATAAGAGAGACCAGATAAACTCTTCTAATCTCGCTGACTTATCGTTTATAATACAAAAAAATCTACGATTCTTTTATAATGTTACGAGCTAGGGGATCGGATAGAAAATGGCGTGGATTTATTCAAGGGTTTATTTCTTGGTAATCAATGAGGAATTTATGGGTACAAATTAATCGCAGAGATGCACTTATAACACGCACAAAAACAGTCACTAATTACTTCACTTATGCACGCTTCACACAGTACTTTTTCACTTATATTCACTTTATTCGCACTTTATCGCTTCGGTGTTTCTCTTTCGTTATCGCATTCAAAAATAGTGACAAAGTGACTAGTCGCGTTTCAGCTCGCTTATATATCCCTGGGAATAATTCTAAACAATATTCGAAAACTTTCTAGGCGGGCTTGCTACTGAGTAGCGATTGCACAATTCTAGCACTCTTTGTCTCTTTCGCACGTTGCTCCGTCCTTGTCGTACGGCGTTCTAGTTTCGAGAAAGTTCTGATCTTCTCTCTCTCTCTCTCGTATCATTTCGTCCTTGACTCACACCTAGAAAGTTTGGTCTAGAATATTCCTTCATCAAAGGGGTATACCTAGGCCTGAAAACGCCTGAAAACGGGTCCCCTGAAAACTGCACCACTCTATTACACATGTTCTGAAACCGACTGAAAAAATATTTCAGCTTCCTGAAAACTAGGGTAACATTATGGAAATTACAATTTTCTAATATGTGATTGACCCTCTCCTGAAACGGTCAGAAATCATATTACAGCCTGCTGAAAAGTTTTCTAAGTAGTGGAAAAATCTAGAAACATTGCAGTCGACCCGTCTTCGTAACAATACGTTCAGCTTAAAATATATCCTTAAAGAAATCTTGTAACACAAATTCCAACAAAAGTTTTCTATTTCCTCTATATGTCTATTGCTTTAGCCATCAAATGAAAATTCGGTAAAATGTATAAATAGATCTCACGGCACACCAACGATGTCTGTTTATCTTGTGATCTTCAAGCGAACACTTTCCTGATTAAACGTGGAAGCTACGCGATAGATGCTATTATAAAAATAAGATTTGTTATTAGTACGTCGTAGCTGCTGCGCTACGATACGACGACATAAGGCAGCTACGCTTCCATGATCGGTGTTAATGACAAATAATACGTTATCGCGTTAATGTTTCAAACATACATAAAAGGTTTGATATAAAATAAGCATTATTCATGTTTCGACATTTGAATGTTTTAACCTTGTAGTGTGGCTACATGCAATCTTTCTCCATTAGGCGATAGAAAAATTCGTTAAATCTCAATTAGCGTGCTGCCACTCCCGCATCGTCGGTTATATACGACGTTTAGGGTGGGTTTAGGCTCCATATACAAAAATATACTAAATATTAGTTTATTAGGTTTTATACATAGAAATGAGATGTATTATCACATTAACACTAAAAGGTATTTTTGTAAACTATAACGAAAATTTTATTTAATTTCATTTGTTATTCAGTTGAAATTTTGCGTTTGTGTTACATGATTCTTTTGACCTTTTTGGTTGCTTTGCTCTAATCTATATTATTTAATGTGGTCTAGGTTTGACGTTGTAATAATATTGGTTTCCAATTCTAACATAATATAGATCTCCACCTTGACTATACAAATAATAAAAAAAATAGACAGACCTTTCTCTTCTTGTTCTATTCATTATTTTCGGGGACTAATTACTTTTCCTTTTGTCAAGTCAAGTCAAAATCATTTAATCCTTTAGGTAACACAATGTACACTTATGTACGTCATTAAATTTGTGACCGAGGCACATCGATATTTAATGAAAACATCATTGGTGTCAGTAAATATCGCGACTGAAAATCACAGGCTTATTTATTACATTCACACTGCTATTGTAAAAAGACTGATATCATAATATATTAAATAAAGGTACGTGAAACCAGCCTAATTCAAAGCGAGTGATTGATTGAATGGGAACACACGACGTTGATATACCAACAGTTTGCGAGCCTTCACAGCCGACTTGACTGGGAAACGTTATTAAACTTTGGAAACAACTAATTGAAAACTTTTAGTTGTTTAAAGTCATTAAATATCTAATAGTTTGGTAGCATTTGGCTGTTATTCTATCAGTAGTTTTAAGATGATTAACTTTTGGTTCCAGAAGTTCTGTTTACATTAAAACATAGTATTGTCTTTTGTGTACATAGCTTTTACCAACCGAAAGTACTTGCGAAAGAAAAAAGATTCTTCCCAAGATTGGTACGCGAACCCATTGAATAAAAAAACACCCCAATTTCAATAGAGAAGACGGCCTAAAATTATCAAACACACTGAAAAATAGAGGACACCGTTTCTGCAACAACTCGTCATCTTTTAGTCGATATCAACTTCGGGGAAATACTTTTTGACTTTTAACTTGGCGGGAAATTGAAAAAGCGCGGTACTATTTTTTTTCTAAAATAATACTTTAATTAAAATAAAGATTATTTCTTTGTAAATAACAGTATTAATAGACAAATTAAATATAAACATAGTGTATAAATAATAAAAATGGAAGGAAACGAGGGGGGCGGGCTTAACCCGCCCAACTCAAAAAAGAGACCACGACGGCGGCTCGAAGATCCCCAAAATGTTTCTGATGCTGGCGGCTGAGGCGGTGAGAAAGACTCGTATATCCTATATCTCAAGCCTAATTATAAAAGACTATATCCTGAAAATTCTATTAATATGGAATTTAAGGTTTTTATTGAAAACAAAAATATTCAGGACAGGCTGGGAAATAAAAGCCCAATATATTTAAACCATATATTCTCCGAAATTAAAGGCGTGGTGGCAATAAGGCGAATTAGCTCAAATAAAATTGTTGTGATATTTAAACAACATAATACAGCTAATAACTTGATACACAATATAAGTTTTCTTGAGAAACATGATATGAAAGCATACATTCCATGGTATTATCAGATTTGTGCCTGCAAGTATATCAAATAAAGAACTATTTACTAAATTAACTTCTACAAATGAAATGATTGCAGTTAGGAGATTTATGAAAAAAATTGGCAATGAATTAGTCGGAACACAAACTGTTAGTATCACATTTTTGGCAAACTCTTTACCTGAGAGTGTCCAATATGATTTATTTTTTTACAGAGTGTTTGAATATATACCTCCTCTCCAACAATGTTTCAAATGTATGAAATTTAATCATTATGCTAAAATTTGTAATGGCAAACAGCGTTGCTCTATTTGTTCAGGTGAACATTCTTATAAAGACTGCAATCAACAAAATGAGATTTGCTGTGTAAATTGCAGTGGACCTCATTTAGCAATATCCAAAATGTGTCCGATAAAAATGAATAAAATCCTAGAAAAGAAAAATAAAATAACATATGCAAGCATTGCCAGCACAAAAGATAACAATGAGTTCCCTCCCCTTCCACCACGCTCCAACCCTTTAAATAAAAAAGTGATTAGTGTAAATAATGCACCCAAACATGTAAATAAATCTGTAAATATTAAGCCTGTCTCACAGGCTGTAAGTATTAATGATATAAAATCACAAATAATTGCAAACAGTGATGTACTTATGGCCCTGGTACAAACACTGGTTCAAATAGGTAATAAGAATGATAATGAGCCTATAACTACAACATTTATTAAAGATATACTTATTAAAAAATTTTCAATATAATGGATACACAACCATATACAACATCGTCTCTACGTATTGCGCAATTTAATGTTCAAGGTGCAAATCATAAAAAAACATCTTCTTACAAATTTCTTAAATGAAAATAATATTGATATTTGTTTACTAAATGAGACATGGTTAAAAGACCATCAATCTTTTTATATTTCCGGTTATAATTTCTATAATAAAAATTCAAAAAAACCTCGTAATGGTGTAGGAATATTAATTAAACCATGTTTGTAACACAATGTTATAAATACTACTTTTTATGAAGATATACAAACTATAGCCATAAGTATATACACAGAAAATACTACACTGTCTATTCTTTGTGTGTACTGTCCTCCGTCACGTAGGAGTATAAGAATGAATAGATTGCACAATATTATAAGAGAATTACCGAAGCCTCTTTTTGTAAGTGGTGATTTCAATGCACATCATATTGCTTTTGGATGTATGTCTACGAAAAGTCGAGGGAATAACTTATATAATATAATTGATGAATGTGATTTATGTATTTTGAATAATGGTAGCTTTACTACAGTAAATTATCCTACACGCAACCCCTCAGCAATAGATGTAAGCTTTGTTAGTCCATGTGTGGCTCCTCTTTGTGAATGGTCAGTACATGATGATGCTATGGGTAGTTATCATTATCCAACCATAACAAACATTACAATGTGCATTGAAAGATACACAATTAATAAACATGTTGACAGATTTTTATATGATAAAACAGATTGGACAAAGTATAGTGAATTGTCTGGTTTGGTCTTCCATGACATGATGGTTAGCGTAGAGAGTCCAATAAAATCTTATGATGAGTTTTGTAACCGGCTCAATAAACTCAAACTCATGGCAGTTCCTAGATTCACTAGGACTAACTTTAGGAGTAGACCACCAGCCCCTTGGTGGAACAGTATATGTGAACAAGCCGTAATACAATCTTACAAAGCCTTGAAATTGTATAGAAATGATTCAACAGAATATAATTACATCAACTATAAAAGATTAGATGCTTTAAAAAAACGCACTATAAAGGAGCAAAAAAGAATCAGTTGGAATGGTTTTTGCAATAGTTTCAATAGAACTACACCCATCAGTAAAATTTGGAATCTCATTAAAAAGTTTAAGGGTATCAGAATTGGTAATAAATCATATAGGGATGAATTTGTAGAGCCACTTTTAGATAAGTTATCAGATAGTAACAATTTACTTGACCCAAATTCATTAGACAATTATTTTAATATTAACAATGAAAATCCTCAATCTAAATTTTTATTGGATTCTTTTTCATGGTCTGAACTCTTAATGAGTATACAATCTAGAAGAAATACTAGTCCTGGTTTAGATGATTTTCCATATTTATTAATAAAACATCTATCTGAATCTGTACAAAAGCTATTTTTGAATGTTCTTAATAATCTATGGCATAAAAAACTCATACCAAGTTCATGGCAAACTCAATGTGTAATACCTATATTAAAACCAGATAAGTCACCTGAACAGATCAGTTCTTATCGTCCAATCTCGTTATCATCCTGTATTGGAAAAATATTTGAAAATATGGTGAAATCTCGACTTGACTGGTATGCAGAATCCAATAATGTCATTCCACACATTCAATATGGATTTCGCAGAGGAAGAAGTTGTGTTGATAGCTTCATTTCTCTCATATCGGATCTGAAAAATGCAAAAAACAATAAATTACACACAGTTTGTGTATTTCTAGATGTGCAAGGTGCATTTGACAGTGTGGATCCTGGCATACTGGTGAAGGTACTCAGTAATTCTGGTATACCTGGACAATTATGTAAATGGATTTATGATTTCCTTAATAACAGAATACTATATGTTAGGCATAACAATATCTTATATGGACTATATGATAGGATATGCATCAAAAGGTACTATACAAGGTGCCACATTATCACCCTTGTTGTATAATTTGTATACTTGTGAGATATGTAAATATGTTAATACTAAAAATGTAAATATACTTCAATTTGCAGATGATTTAGTGTTGTATAGTTCAGATGTAAATTTAACAGTAGCCATTGAAAATGTTAACACTGCCTTAAGACAGTTAAATAATTATTATCAACACACATTAAAATTGAAAATAAATGCTGGCAAAAGTAATTTAATGCTATTTGGAAAGGACACACCAGTAGTGGATGTTGTCTATAATGGTGATGTCATTCAAAGAGTCACCTCACACAAATTTTTAGGTATTATCATTGACCAGAAATTGTCATTTGAAGAACATATTAAATATGTATCTAGAAATGCATTAAATGGTGTTAACATTTTAAGATGTCTAGCAGGTGTTACATGGGGTGCAGATCCCAAAATACTTTCATTATTATATAAATCTATTGTAAGAAGTCATTTTGATTATAGTTCTTTAGCTTATTTAAATAGCACTCATGTACATAAATTGGATATATTGCAGAACAGAGCTTTGAGGATCATATCAGGAGCAATGTGTTCGACTCCCATAAGGGCCATGGAAGTCGAAACAAATATTATGCCATTGATATTGAGACGACTTATGCTTGCAGAAAGATACTGCCTGAAACTATTATCATCAAATAATATCCAAATTATAAATAGGATAATACCTCACCCAATCAATATAGATGGTCCACTCACTTCACCAAATGATCTCCTGAGAGGTACATCTCCAACTCTGTGCCAGATCTTAGAAATACAATCTCATTATTCGAACATCAAAAAACTTTCACACTGGTCGTGTTACACTCATTCATACAGTTGTATCACTAATCCTATTACGATTTTATCAAATTCAATCGAAAATAATTCAGATTTACTGGCTTTTATAGAAGAAAATAACAAGTATTATACAATCTACACTGATGGCAGTAAAGGCAATGATTTTGTGAGAAGTGCGGTATATGATTCCCAAAAAGATGTTGCTCAAAGCTTTGCTCTCGATAAAAAGTGCTCCATATTTACAGCAGAGGCATGTGCAGTTTTTGCCGCTTTAAAATCTATAATTTCTATAAATAATTGTAAATATTTTCTAATTTTGACAGACTCTTTGAGTCTTTTAAATAGCCTTAAGCATTCTAATATTAATAATTTTAAAACTAATTATATTATTTATTTAATTAAAGATACTGTCTTGCGGTTGCATAAAAAAGATATAACTGTTGCCTTTATGTGGGTACCCTCACATAAAGGTATTACTGGTAACGAAAAAGCAGACAAAGCTGCATATGAAGGGATTAACACTCTTAATGTCAGAAATGTGGTACAGGTTCCTATGACTGATTATTATTATTATATCAATAATTCGATAAAAAATTTATGGACAACATTATGGGAAGAAGATCAAAAATTGAAAGGAAAATGGTGTGGTAGTATACAGGAAAATTTACATATAAGACCCTGGTATGATGAGTTGAATACTAGCTGTATCGTGAGTCGTGAGTTCGTTACCACAATCAACAGATTGCGCTTTGGGCATAACACTGCACCCGCGCACCTCGCTAAACTTAATATTATAGCTAACAATATTTGCTCTTTCTGTAATAATAACGAGATCGCAGATATCAACCATATCTTTTTTAAATGCCAAAACCAAATATTCATTTTTAATAGACTAATATTGGCAAGTGAAATAATGGAATTAGTGATCCCTCCCGCCGCCAGTTGTGTGATTTGCTCAAAAACAAAAAGTGTTATAGTGCATTATATAAATACATCAAAAATACCGTGGGGAAGATTTAAGAAAACAAGTGAAACGATAGAATAACATGTGAATTAGTGACCGTAAATAAGACTTGGCTTAAAGGTCTCGTTACCAGGCCATAAAATTATTATAAAAAAAAAATAAACAGCCGTGTTGGCCTAGTGGCTTAAGCATGCCACTCTCATCCCTGAGGTCTTAGGTTCGATCCTCGGCTTTGCACCAACGGATTTTCTATGAGCGCATTAATTTAATTTTGATTTTTTTTTCAGACACAGAATTAGTATTCAGATCGCGATGGGGCGGCCTCACGCTGTTCAACGTGAAAAACTTTACCACGAGACTTCTGATGAACAATTCTACATTCGTAAGTAAATGGGATTGTTTTCGTATTTAAAGACGCTGGCAAATATAACTTTAATTGCATTCTTGACGTAAGCTACATAAGGCGTCAATATCTTACCTATAGTTACATATAATAATAATAATAGCCTTCTATTTCCTTCAGATACTTTTACTCTTAAACACATTTATATTTCTGTCTCATTATCTGTGCCCTTTGTTTGGCAACAGCCTCCAAACCATTCCTGTCTGCACTGTGCCACTCACACCTGCTGTTTCCTTTATTTGATCTATCCACCTTCTAAATTGTCTTCCTCTTTTTCGTTTGCTGTACCTGGGGCTACAGTTTAGTACTTTCTATGTTTTATTTCATATTAAAACCAACATGATTTTATTTAAAAAGGTTGTATCTCTTATCTGATAAAACATTCGATAACTGTAAATAAGCAATATCTTTAAGGCAACCTGCCGCCATTTTTCTTGATCTCAATGTAATAAAGAGGCGGATATTAAACGATGATAGAGATCTTCAATATATCTTACCAAACATTTGTAGTCGTTTGAATTCACCCCGTGAACGCCTTTTACTAACTAAACCCAACTCTTATTCTTCTCAGCAAATGTGAATTGATTGGGTTCAATGTATGCAAACATCAACTTATTAATGTAATAAAAAATACTTACAAACTGAACTCGAAATTAATAGGATGTTTATTTTATTTTTGCTCTCAAACATCACCCATGTTGAAATGATATATATATATCCGCAATATCGCAACACACAACTCACGAGGGGAATCTTTGTTTGAAAGAATTCACATGAGTCCACCATGCATCCGCGAATATACAATGTAAATACAAAATTATGTTGGAATAAAGTAAATAATAGTAATAGCAAATGATTTCTAAAGATTGTTGCATTTATTGATTGTATTATCATATAATTCGCACATTACCCTTTTTTTCCTACAAAAGGCAGTACATGGTAGTTGTCACAAACACCTTGCGCTGGCCACTTATGTTAATGGCATTACAGTTTAATATTATTATGATTCAGCTAATGTCTAGTTAGACGACATTACAGTGCATTAGGCCAATGGGGCGTCACGTGCGGGAAATCGTGATGTCCCTAATGACTGCACGCTTAGGGTGAATTTAGTGTTGCATTCAAAGCTGCAAGTTACTGTATTAGCAATTCATTAAATCATTGCGTTAGGGGGGAGAGTGTTAAGACAAGTTGATCGGATTATATTAATACCTGCAACTGAGATTAATCATCGGACGTCAGCAAATACCATCCATATATATATTTTATAAAATAGGGGGCAAACGGGCAGGAGGCTCCTGATAATTGATACGGCCGCCCATGGACACTACGTTGTCGGCTTTTTAAGAATTTGTACGCTCTTTTCTTGAAGGATCCTAAGCAGCTGGTTCCACATAGCGGTGGTGCGCGGCAAAAATTGCCTTGAAAAACGCTCAGTCGTGGAACGGCGGACGTCGAGGTGATACGGGTGGAATTTTGTATTCTGCCTCGACGACCGATGATGAAACTCAGCTGCAGGTATTAATACGAACAACTCCTCTGAACACTCTCCATGGTAAATGCGGTAGAAGATGCAGAGTGACCACCACATCCCTACGCAACGCCAAAGGATCAAGCCGCTTGGAGAGGGATTGGTCATCGACGATTCGAACCGCTCTTCGTTGGTTACGGTCAAGTGGAAGGAGCTGGTACTGGGGAGCCCCCGCCCAGAGGTGAGAACAGTATTCCATGTGGGGCCGTATTTGCTTTTTATAGAGTTGCAAGCGGTGGCCCGGAGTGAAGTACCGTCTCGCCTTGCTGAGCATACCAAGCTTTTTGGAGGCTAATTTAGCCTTTCCCTCCAAATGACCGCGAAACTGAACGTTTATATGTATAATATAACGTCGTTCCACAACTAAGGCAGTTTTTGCCGTGCACCACCACTATATGGAACCATCATACCACTTATTTCCGAACCAACTCGTCTTAGGGTACTTCATAAAAAGGGCAAACCAATTAAAAACTTAAAAGGCCGACAAGGCACTTGGCAATATGAGGGTCCATAACTTAACATCAGGTGAGCCTCCAGCCCGTGTGCTCCTGTTACATTAAAAAAAAGTTCGTGTTCCCTGGTACATTCGCAATTACTAGAAAGATTAAAAGATTGAAAATGGTAAAACCATTTGAACTAGTGAATTAATGATAGTGCACATTACTGTTAATTGCAAAACAGTGGCAAATGAAAAAATAGAAAACAAGAACAGACTGTCTTCCATTTAATAGATGCTGTAAGTAGTGTTATTGGACACCTTCTGTTAAAAAATCATTTTTAGTAAATTAGGTTACACTTCTATTACGTATTAGTCTTAAGTTAGGCTAGATCGTAATGTTTCATGATAAGAATGACACTTGTATTAAAAAAAATACTTTAGAAAATAGAATTTATATTATTGGAAAATGAATGAACCGTTTTCTTGACATTGGTGAAATAGTTAACCGTAAGATGACCTCCGTTCATTATTAACATTGTTAACCTTAAGAAAAACACTTTTTGAAAAAATTTAAAATTTAGAATTATGTAAATAATTATAAGTTTTTAATAATAATACATAGCTTTAATCCGTTCAAAAAGTGTTTTCTTAATGTGTAAAAGCTATTTTAACAAAAGACAATTGTTAACCTTATCTTTTAAACATTATATTTCACCGAACACTTAGCCAAGACATAGTTCTTTAAAAAAAAACATAAAGATCGCAGAACTATTGAAGGAATACTAAAAAAAGAAAGAGTTCTGAAAAATTCAAAATTATTTAAAATTTCGAACAAACTAAACCGCTTTGAATAGCAGTTAGATTAAAATTCACTCAAGAAAAATCTTTTTGAAAAGTTTTTTGATTTACACAGCTTTAGCGCCAGTTGGAATAATTTGTTCATTCTCCACGAAAAAGTAGAAAAATTAAAACAATCTGTTGGGCGGAAGTTTTTGCTACAGCGCGTTCAATAGGGCTGCCTATTGCCTTTCGTATATAAGTTTAGGAGACAATGCGTAAAGAGGCTAATTTGGATAGTCTATAAAATATAACTATAACTTTACGAAGGATAGCTGTAATCGTTTTATAGATACCACAAACGTACAGATCTGATCAGTACGTAGGAAATATAACTAAAAAATGCTTTAAAATATTATAAAACTCAAGTATCCTTTATCATGGCTTTGTTAATCCTCTTTTGTATTGAATATATTATAATGATGATTTTACAATTCATTATATATATGATATATAAATTATTTCTATTTTTTTTGTATGTTTGAATGTGTATTACGTTTTAAACTTTTGTGTATACCTAATTTAATTGTTTGGATATTGTATATTACGGTGTCTCTGAAGAGTCGCTAGTCCGCTCTGAAGAGCCTATACCTTTATATATATATATAGATAGATAAATTGCATAGTGTGTATAATAGTTTTACTTTATTTGCGAGACAGCGAAAGCCCTGTCTACAGCTGACAGAATATTGGCTATTTATCTGGATGTAGACGGCTCTAGCCTTATTGTTGGACGCTTTCAAATAAAACCATATTAAATCGGATCCGATAAAAATAAAACTTTGTGACAAACTATGGATTAAAAACAAATCTATTAGATTTTCACAGAAAAGTTTGCTTTGATTTCTATCTAAATCAAGCACATCGCTTTATCACGTCGTTTCTTCTATGTTTATGAGAAATTATAGGTACATATATTGAGTAATCGAGAATATTTTTTATCAATTTTAAGATTTAAGAAAAGTTCTAGACCAACTTGATTCGTATTCATAAAAAAATCATTACCAAGAATATATAATTTGTAAAAAATAATGTAAATGTTTCTATCTCGTTACTGTATCACGGTGAGTATTAGGTAGTAGGATTTGTATGCAAAGTGTGCACTCAATAAAACTGATTTCCACATTTTGCTCCTCGATTTATTTCGGTCACACGTACGTCTCTAGGGCTGCCATTTCAAAATGGTTTTACTAAAACTTTTTAATAATTTTTTGTAACCATATTTTCTTAGCTTTTTTATTATTTATCTGTGTCGTCATATTAAGCGTTGTTATTTGTTTTGTTATTTTTTACTACTTCTAGAACTAACTGGTGCCTAAGGTACAGCAACGAAAAAGAGGAAGCCAGAGATGGTGGATAGACCAAGTTAAAGAAACAGCAGGTGTTGTATGGCAAAGAGTTGCACAGTGCAGAGAGGTATAGCGGGATTTGGTGGAGGCCATTGCCAAAACAGGGCGTACCTAAAACAAGATTTTAGAAACTTGTGTAAATGTAAAAGTATCTGAATTAAAAGGCTATTATTATTTTATTATTAAGCGTTGTTTCCGTTGACAGGTTTTAATATTAATTATTTTCCTTGTTGTTGCATGTAGAGAGAATTGAATGCCGTAGATTTCAAAGTGTCGGCGGACCTAAAGTTTGTGCTGCTCATATCTGATGTACGACCGGGATGGAGGCATGCCAGGCTCGCCAGATATCACGTCTACGATGTCATAACAAGGTATATTATCTATGATATCATAGGTAGGCCATAGTATAATTCTATGATAGGAACTATCTGTCCATTTATAAAACAATTTGTCATGCAAGTGGTGATTCAATAGAATAGAAAACCTAAAGAAATGGCAAAATAAGAAATAATTTAAAAATCAGCCAAATCAATATTCTTATATCATTGTTTAGAGATTGTATTTATATTCCTTAGGAACCGAATTCCCGTGTCACCAATAGAGGATGATCGGTCCGCACCACTGCTACAACACGCAGAATGGGCCCCTGTTGGGTCAGGCTTGGTCTTCGTTCATGATAATGACATCTATTACAAGCCCAAAGTACTTAAGGCACTAGTTTGTCGAATCACAAGCAATGGTACGTAACTAATACAGATTTAATATTGTGTTTTATTAAAAATAAATAATTCACAGAACATCATTTGTGGGCTTTGCAGCAAGGGTTACGGCTTCACCGAATAGTTTCTCCTGCTATTATTATGTAAGCAGTGTGAGGTTTCTGAAGACCGAAACAAAAGTAATATTGGTTTCGCATCGTTTATTTTTCGCCAATACCGTAATATACCTTGAACAAAATCATGTTTAGAATACATTTAGGCGATTACAAACATTCCGCCCTCGTCCCAATCCTTACGATAAGAGGCTTTATTCAAATAGGAAAACCTTTTCATTTTAGTATGACCTTGTACGTGTACTGCACGATATCCCGAGGAAGCGAAAGTTATTGCTTCAGCGACGCTATTCTTTTCAAATATATTGGATTTTCATAGGTTCAAACCAAAGGGCGTGTTATGGAGAAATTTTTCGTATTACAATTCTTATTTTAACAATCTTATGTTTCAATAAAACAAATTAGGTTCTCACTCTAATGCTTATTATTTTTACATTGATGTTTTTCCATTAAAGAAGTCCCATCAAAAGTTTGTGTTGCTTGTTACTACTGCAATATTTGATGTCCCTGAACCTCTATCAGAGTATCAGGGACAGACACTCCCGTGGATCTCAATCGTGGATACTTTTACAAAAGCTTTTTCATATATTTGTTAGTGTAATATTACGTCATTAAACTCCTGTCGATTTTCTTTGTTTAAATAATTACCTAATATCGCAGTAATTTTACACTATGTAGTCATGAAAGCTATATTTGATATATTTACACTTTTCAGGTGTCCCAGGTGTACTCTTCAATGGCGTACCTGACTATCTGTATGAGACTGAAGTGCTCCGTCTCGACCGAGCCTTGTGGTTCAGTCCAGATGGTCAGACCCTGATGTACGTCAGTTACAATGACACTCTGGTGCCACAGTATATGTACCCGTGGTACGGCCTGGATCAGCCCGAGCCACCGCCATACCCCACTATAAGGACGCTTAGGTACCCGCAGGTGAGCGTTAAACAACGTTAAACCTTTGAAATATTTTTTTGTAACAATTACAATATAAATAATACATACCGCACCGATACATTTTTAGTCTCTCTCCCTGTTTGATAATCAATATTTTATACATTGAGTTTTCTACGTGACGTGAATTCCAGGTCACCACCAACAATCCAGTGGCGACGATATACGTTGTTAGTCTGAAGACGCCCAAGTTTCTGTTTCCTCACGCCATACAATTTTCTCCGCAAGTCGACAAAAGTACGTATCATTTATATTAAGTTATTACATTTAAAAACTTTATTTTATCACAAACAGTTAATTTATTTCGGTAAATTATTTCTTAACTTTGACATACCTTAATTTTGTAAAATAGTTTTATGCGTGTTATACAACAGACAAGACTTCGGTCAAAAAAGAGAGTTGAGGCTCCAATATCAATATATTATTGTAGATTGGTACATAAGATGGAGCAGTTGGATATCAGAGCGGCAGATCGGCGTCGTACTGCTAAACCGGCCTCAGAACATCTCCATCATCACGATCTGCAGTGCCGTGCACTATAATTGTCAGGATGTAAGTGTCCGCTGTACTCTCATTATCTATAAATTACTCTCCTTCTCTATGAACAAAATCTCTAGTAAAGATTTCTCTCACTGCTTTGTTGGCATTCCTCATACCTAGTACACAACTTTTTCAGATATATCGAGACGAAACAGACGGGACCCGCTGGTCGGGTCTGGGGGCGGATCCAGAGGATGAGGAGTGCGGGTGGTGCGGCGGGGGAGCCTTAGTCGGAGGTCCGGGGGGTGTGTTCACAACAATGCCCATCACTGATCATGGAGGCGTATGGAGACATGCTGTATTGCTGGGAAAGGACTCCAGGACTACATTGACGCAAGGCAGCTTTGAAATCACGCAACTAGTGGGATGGGACGAACAACGGAGATATTTGTGAGTAAAGTTGCCTATCGGAAACCGTTTTAGACATATCACAGTCAAACTTAGGAGTTTAGCCTAGCCTAGAAACAAAAATCTATCCAGTAAGAAAGCTTAGCCACCTGTTTAAGATCAGAAACTTGGGCGAATAAATCCAGACACAGACTGCCTTACCTGTGTTGGTACGGTGAGGTTAGACAAACTAACCTAGACGCAGTGGACGCTTATAACATCTCTCAGTTACGCTCTCAAATGCAAAGTGTATGCACCAACTTACTGATATAAGTTCACCCTTTTTGTTTTGTTTTAACCAAAATTAAATATAACCAATACCAATGTATGACGTTTCACGTTCGGTAATCTTGCACGTTAAAACCTAAGGATAATCTTAATTAACGTCAACAGATACGTGATAGGCACGGCGGTGGAGCGTCCAGGCGAACGTCATGTGTATCGTGTGCGCGTGCCAAGAGACGGGTGGCCCCCCGCACCCCGCTGCCTCACCTGCCCCAACACCCTTCCTGATGAGGACACATCACCCACCACTGATCACACGGTGATAATCAATAACATCCTTACGAGTTCTGACTTTAAGAGAGAGAGACAATAGCTTCCAACGGTGTAGGCATACGAATTGTCCTGACGGAACTTTCTTATTCAGTGTATCTTGTTAAGAGAATGCTTAAACAGTCACATTTTTGTTTAGGTCTGAAATTTTATGTTAAACGATGTTGTATGTTTTTAATCGAAAACGTTGTTGTTCTAGTTCTTTATAAATATTAAAAGAAGGCCTCAAAAGACTTTCAATGTTATTTTGTTTTCTTTTTCAGGAGTACGAAAACGTGACATCGTCACTTCCTTCGTGGCCCACATCCACAGTCTTGCCCCACGTAGCCGACGAAAATGATTCACTGCCAACCGAGTGTCTCTACAACAGAGTTTTCTTTAGCAGGAACTTCTCTTATTACGTACAGGCTAGTCTCCAAAATTTTAATTATTATAAGTCCCCAGAGTCCCTCACAACATCCGATGAAATTTTAGCTTTCACTGAATAAAAATTGAAAATACATTTCATATACAATATGGGTAGTTTTATTGTACTCCAGTTCTGAAGGAGTAATGTAGTTTAATCATGTTTCAGGAATGCCTCGGCCCCGGTCCTCCAGCTATATTTCTGTGTACTATGAGCGGCGCTCGTCTCTCCGTGCTTCACGATGGACAGCCATTACGACAACATGTCGCTGCTCTTGCTTCTCCGCACATCAAGGTGTTCAGAGTGGAGGTAAATATACCTTTGATATCAACCAGGGAATAGTGTTTGATATATTTGCTTCATAAGACTCACAATTATATCAATATATTGCTTGCCTCGGTGAACAAAGTCGTTGCATTATAAATACTGTTTTCTCATTTTTAACACCCTTGTGTGATGTACTATAATTTTTATATTTAAAAAAACACAAGGATGTCTTTATTCTACAGAAATTGTTTTGTGCATGTTGTAATAATCGTTTAACTAATTTTATTTTCCTGAAATCATTAGCAACAACATATAAAGATGAATGAAGAGTTTAAGTATAGATTACAATAATGATAAAAGTTAATGCGACAGAGAAAAACTAATAAAAAGTGATAATAATAATTGTGTATTTCACCAAGGTCATTATATTTCCGCGAAAAGAGTCCTAATAAATTATTACGTTTTAAATATTCGTCAAAATGTGCCATCGTAATGTGCGGTTATTGTGTCGTCTGTAATTATGTTAAAACAGTGAAACAATGGTAATCGCGTTAGCTTTTCACTCTAATTAGATAAATTACTGTAATATACGGTTAGTTTTTTTATAACTATTTACACTAAATACATAACAATAATGTTTAAACCGTCGAATAGGAAACAATAGCTTTCATTTGATATATACATTTGTAGTTTTCATAGTTTTCTTAGTATCCTAGTAGTAATATCGTTATTTATTCTTTATTTTTCCTAAAAATAAATAGATTTAGCTATTACGACTTTGTTCCCCGGGGCAAGCGACACATCACGTACAAAATTCGTGACAATACACCGATGACAAAATATATTGTTGTAACCTTGATTTTAAATTAAGCTTTTCATTATATGTACTTTATTAATATTTTAGGTGCAAGCTCACAGGGAGGCTCGAGTGCGCCTGTTGCTACCGCCGGGACTCAGAGAAACCGACGACTTACCTCTTCCTCTTGTTTTACACGTGTATGTACTTTATATTTTTATCCGTTGTGATTGATTTATGCGTCAATATAATACGCATTAGAATACTCAATAATAAATACAATTATGTAGTCTTTCAAGCGGCATGTATATAGCTTTGCTACCAATCCCGCTGCTCAGACAAATACCCTGCATCAATGGCGTTTCATTTTGAAGGTTGAGCATACATAAAATAATGAGCTATGATCGTAAAGGCACATACCCAGAATTACATGATTGAAATATATCACCAGGTCTGCATCACCTGGTGGTCAGCTAGTATCGTCTCGGTGGGGCATGGGATGGGGGTGGTACCTCGCCTCAGCACGGAACTTTATAGTTGCACAAATTGACGCAAGGGGCTCTGCCGGACAGGTAATAGCTACGTGGATTAGATTTTATTTTGAGTTTTCTTATTTTTGATAAGATATTTGTTAAATCACAATTTACATAATCACATATGACAATATTAAACAAACATTGTCATATGACAACTAAGTCAAAAGGCGTTTAACAAAACAAAACAGTCTTAGTATTAGATGTTACTAATTAATAGGGATTTGTTAAGTAATGTGAAATGAAAATATTTCGAAACACGATCAAAACGGTGCAATAAGATGAAAAAGGATTAAACGGTTTTCTCCGTTTAGAAATAAAAGTAAGATGTAAAACAAGAATTTGATTGGCTATTTTACCGGTATCTATAGTTTGATAACAGTAACTAAATTACTTATTAATAGATTTCGCACAAAGAATTTTCTACCAAACACAGATTCAGCTCAGAAACGAGATAAAAAAAAACAAAAATATTAAGATACTTAATATCGCCACTCTGACTTGTCTATCATTGAAAACACTGGAAAAAGTAAAAGAGGAAGACAGAGCAAGAGCAAGGCGGACGATATAAGAGCACAACTTGGACAAGAAGAGCTAACATTACAAAAGAATGTAAGCAGCTGTAAGAGGCCTATGTGTCACAAGACACGATGATCACCAAAACACGCACATCTGATGTATTAGGTTATATTAGAACTAAAGCAAATGTTTATATATATATATTACACTGGGTATCAGTAAAAATAATAATAATAATGGATTTCAGGGTGAAGAATTACGAACAGAGATATATCAAAAATTACTTTCAGTCGACGTTGAAGATCAAATCGCGGTTTTGTCGTAAGTATTATATAATTTCATTTACATTTCTTATTATTAAGACATAAAAAGAATTAAATCGAATTATTCACAGCAGTTAAATCAATTAATAACCCGATAACACGAACACTGATTGTGATTACACAGATACCTTCGCGATAACCTCAAGATGGTGGATGGCAGCCGAGTAGGGGTGTGGGGCGCGGGGTACGGGGCGGCCGCTGCACACGCTCTTGCCGCCGGAGACGCCAGAAACCTCACTCGTTGTCTTGCTCTTATAGCACCACTGGCTGACCTAACACACCACAGTAAGCTTCGCTATTACTGATTTGTAATATATAATATATCTATTAATAGCATTGTAATCAACGTGTGTTTTCAGCGTCATTCTGGACAGAGCGGTATGGAGGTGCAGGAGCTGGTGGTGGTGGGGGGGCAGTTTGGCGTCGTGCAGGGAACTTGCCCCCTCGAAGGGTATTACTGGCCCACGCTACGGCTGACACGCGAGCCCCGCCGCACCACGCCTTGGCGCTGGCACACGCTCTGATTCGAGCAGGAGCGCTCTACACTCATCATGTGGGTGCCTACAGTATTTCGAGTCTATTATTTTCATACCTTCATAATACCTCTCCAGATTAACTCATAAGCCTGCTATAATACAAAATTTAGGGTCCAGATGTTTCCTTGTTAAAGATTTTTCATCATCAAATCACTTCGACGTATATCGAAACCCGATCGTAGGTTACGTGACCATTCTGTTGAGAAATGAAACAACTGACACTTTGAATTACAATAGTTTGAAAAGAAAAGTTACTTTTACGACAAAATGTTTATATTCCAGGTTTACCCAGATGAGGGTCACAATTTCGAGAAATCCCAGATCCACCTATATAAGACCCTGGAGCAGTTCTTCGACGAATGCTTTGGTCCCGTTGAAGTCGCAGATTGGGATACAGGGGTTGAGGGACTATTCCCATTCCGGGACTAAAGCCTATTACTATTTTAAAAAGACATCTAAATGACAGTTCTGATTACGTATAAACATACTAGGGTCATTTATGGATAAAAATGAAATTTCCAGAATATTTAAAAGATTAACCAACTTAATACAAAAAAATATATTAACATAAGGTTTACTAAGTGTTATTTTAATTTATATGGTATCTCTTGTCACACATTGAAGGTAAAGCGTGTAACAAGAAAAAAATATATGAAATGTCGGGTTCCTCGTTACACGTTTAGATAATATATGTATATATTACACTAGTTAGAAATGAACTTATCGTTTTATAATTAGGCAATAATTTTCGGTTGGATCCATAATCATTTTTGAAACTTTTGTTAATATACCATATAATGGCAAAATAAAAATAAAAACGCCGTCCTTAACCTAAAACGTAAAAGGACAAAAATAATTACTTTTACTTACTTTCACTTTAAAAGAATTTTAATTTTAAACAAGCAAAACCTTCTTTTGGTCGTCTGGTTAAAGGAAGTTGGAGGTTACTTAGTCGGAATCGTTTGTCAAATGGAATATGTAAAATTACAATTCCAATTAGTTAGTAAACAAATTGTTTTAACCATTGCACCGTTATTTTACACGAATAGATTATCGAAATGGTGCATATTTACAATATTAATACTTATTTTACTAGATTGATAGTTTTGAAACAAATGAGAAGTGGATTTGAGTGTTTTACCTTGATGTATTATTATTGTTAGATAAATGAATTGTAAAAAAAAAATAGTTTGTGAAAAAAACAATTGACCAGATTTGTTCAAATATTGTGTTATTTAAAATAAATAATTGCAAATCATTTTAGATTATAGATCGAGTATAGAAAGCGGTCGTTAGTCTCTCTGACTTATATTTTTTTATTATCCTTTACTCTGACATCTTACAAGTTTACGACATATTTGTATTTCGTGTTGGATTATTTTTTCACAAACTATGTTTGAGCTAGACGCTCTCTGAAAATTTTCTTATGATTATAATAAGGTATAAATGTTGTATATTTTAGCGTAAGTGTACGTCGTACCTACTTACCTGTGTCTATGTACCTACTTCTTCAATGTCGCTTTGAATGTCATCGTAACTTAGCTTTAATATTTTTAGATTATTCCAAAATAAATTCTATTTCTACTACGCGTCACAGTCACGATGATAAAAGATATTGCTTGTGACTATCTTCGTGACTGATACAATTTTGCCCAACAATGTATGTTTAGTGATGAAGTACCAAAGATAGATTGCTAGTTAATAAACATTTTATTGAAATATTCAAACAAATAGATTTTATAAAAATAATAAAAAGTATATTATAAAAATATCATGTTATAGATGTCGTATTTATGTAATACAGAGAGATATCGTTGTCATAGATAATACTGTGTATATTTTGTGTAACAAACGTTTTCTAGTCGATAACTAGTCATTATTTATTTTTACACTTTATTCCTTAATTAACAATACAAGTATCCGAATGATTCTTCACTGCCACTTTGTTTTATCACAAAATCATTATTCTACAATTAAACGTACACAATTAATTTAATTTGAATATTCGGTTTAATAAACGTAAAGGAATTTCATGATATAACAGTTCATGGTATATTTGGATATTCGACGTCTCTTGAATAATTTGTTTCTTCTTAAAACTTAGTAGTCGTTTCATACTCTATTTCTATCTCATGTTATTGACTACAATTTATTTAAAATAGAATTCGATAAAAATAAATGTTTGGAACATTTATTAATTAACTGAAATATGTTATAAAAGTTAAATTTTAAACAGTTGTCATCTTTACGATCTATGAAGATGACATTACATCTAAGTTTCCTATGGAACCACGTTATATGGCACACTTATTAGGAGGAAGCGATGCTTTGCGAATTTCTAATACTAGTTAAGTAAGACTTAACTTTTACTGCTGTATCTTGATCATCAGAACAAGCAGATCATATTTTCCATATCAATGGTCTGTCTTTATCTTAGAAATTATATTCATTTTTAGTGCTGCGACATGGCATTGTAGGTGTATTTCAATTCTGATAATAATGTGTTTCCTCTATCTCCTATACGTGTGTAAAATTTGTATGCCATGTATGCGACATTGTTTGCCTATTTTCCTTGTATACAGACTGATACAGTTTGAATAATGAATGTGATTTAATTAATCTAGGTTGGTATGTGTAATATTATGTTTTTATGCTCAGTTGTTATGTTGAGACGTTATTTACAATAAAATATAAACGTTGTTTTAACTGAAGTTTGTATAAGATTATAACCCCAATTTATGAAGCTCGCATTCATGTTTCTCGCTCATGAAATGGCCGTTTCGTCTGTATCGTACTCTTGTTAAACAAATTTAACAATAATTTATATTTATTTATTCATAAATACGTCGTAAGTAATTTTGACTGTCACACACTTGTCAGCCGTAAGGATTTGGAGAAATTGAATTAGTTTGGTTATAAGAAGAGAGTTTAGACTGATACTCATAACTTGCCTCACTAAAACTCAATAATTCAGAAAACGCAGAATACACTCACTATAAAGTTATAAATTGAGGACGTAACTATTAACAAATACAATACCAAAAAAGTATAAACTAAAATAATAATGGGCTTCACATAACCCTAAATGGATGAAAACTAATCAAGAAATGTGACGATCGGCCGAGTAAATATTTTGGATCATCACCCACCCAATATTTTGGGTTTAGCCACGAATCTATGGATTTACGCACTGTTTCCAAGGGAGTTTCCACGGGGTTTCCGTGTCATTAAGAGCCTGTCCTCTAAAACTGACCATAATTTGTAGTTTAAAGTATTGAGGTCTGGGCTAGCTGATGCGGGCCAGTGTTCAGCTCTTATAAGGTCCGAAACGTTGGTGGAAACGTGGTTACAAGCCAGGCTTGGGTAGTTCATGTCTTGTGAACAGGTGCAGAATCCTGCTGGAAAGTCCACGGTATTTTTTTTAAAGTGTAAAGCTGAGAGGTTTCACATCATGATCCAAGACTATATCTTGATACACTTTGGCTGAAGTTTTCACGAGAATTTAGTTTTGTGACCCCTTGATAAGATACGCCACACCAAACAATCACTGACGCAGGAGGGTCATCATACTGCATCACGTTGTACCTTTATACTGTTTTATTTAACACCCCATTCCATATTGTAAGGAACACGAACAAATATGTAAAATGGCGCAAATTCGAAAGAAGTATTAAAAATATACTATTTTATACCTACGTGTTCCAAATTCAAAATAAAGTTTAAAAAAAGTTTCTAATATTTCTTATATATATATATATATATATATGTGTGTGTGTGTGTAAGTATATAAGTAACTATATATATATAAGCTCCTTGTGGCCCACAAGGGGCTGTGTGTTAGCCTCCTCAAGTACACTTCGCCATCACAATGGGGTTTCCAATTGCGAACTCCTATTGTTTCGAGGTACTTCACAACTCCATCCCACCCGCAGCCTCGGTCTACCGGGTTTTCTCTCGCCACCGAATTGTGAGTTCAGTAAGGACCTTGGGGTTGTGTCGTTCACCATTTGGTGCACAATTCCCAGCCACTTGAGCCTGTTGCATTTTATGAATTGGACGATGTTGGCGTCGTCCAGGATGTTATAAAGTTCGTTCAAATTTTTTGAATAAATATAATATATTTTATGGGTCACACATATTGCAGACAGTCAATTGCTGATTTCTGATGTTATGTAATAGTACTTAAGAAAAGAAACCTCGATGGAATCACAATTTTATTTGCATATCTTACAGAACAATATAATTATTTACGATAACGTTGTCTACACTACACCAGCCTCCGCGAAACGCTTTCAGACAACCTGAAACAAGAGGTTCACTATTTATTGCTGCATAAAATAATATAATAACATTTTATATTTCTTGTTTTTTCATTGTATACTAATAGTAATAACAACTGCTTGGAATCGTAAACATATTTTTTCCGGATTTCTGAAGTCGATTGAAATCTTCCATATAAAGCGACATTTAATAACAAAAACAGATATTTTAAAACAAAGGACCTTTAATTAACAGGAAGCAATAACCATACCATTTACTTCCAGCGGTTGTTCTCGTAGTCCCACTTGGAGGACATTCCATCGATGGGGTTGACCTTGAGATCCAGCATACGGCGGAGCTGAGCCTTCTGAGACTCTTCGCTAAAGGACTCGGGAAGCGGGCTGTATACTGGAAATTAAATTTTAAACATTCGTAATCAACGGTCTTTAAGTGCACACGTTCTAAATTACGTATTTACATTCCATTTAAATTAGATTTTGATGCACGGATAGAGATCCTGGAGGAGTCTTAGCGTTTTTAAGACACCATACCTATGACAATAGACAAATTTGATCAACTAAAAGTATAAAATAATATGAAGTATCAATGCAACTTCAACATTTGGCAAAGATACTTCTGCATTTCTCTAAAAAACTAAACAGGCCATTTAAATCAGAACTAATTGGTTAATTTTGTATGTTTTAATTTTTAGAATTATGCAATAAGAATTAAATTTAATCTAATATTTTTGAACATAAGTGGTTTTTTAACTACACTTACTTGCACAAAAGAAAACAGTTAACACAAAACAGTATTAATCTTAAAGGCCACTCAGTTTTAGCCATTTTACATATGAGGGTTCACTTCCAGGGTACCGGTGATCAAAAATTGCTTAGAAACAAATAAGCAAAACATGTAACTTGTATGTCCTTATGAGTTATTTTCGTTTAAAGATATGACTTTACGATATGATACAATCAATCTTACCAAACATTTTAACTCCCATGTACACCCAAAGGGACAATGAGGCTAAACAGAGAGCCCATCCCACAGCTCCCTTCCACTGCCCAGTTGGAGCTTGGAACTCGGCAAAGGTCTGGCAGAAGGATGCTCTGTAAAGTGCTTTCTTTTCTTCAACAGTCAACTTGCGCCAGTCTCCCTTTTCCTTTTCACGGAGGACCTGTTTTAAAAATGTTTATACATAACATTATATCTATAATTCTTATTATATATAATTGAGAGGAAGTACATATATATATAAAAATTAAAGATCATTTAAATAGACAATGAAAACGTAACTTAAGGCTTCTCAAAAAAAACTACAATACTCACTTTGACATCGGGTGTCTCTACACCGAATCGGACAGCAGGCAAAGGGTAGTCAGGCCTGTCGACGTAGTTGGGCTGTCCATTGAAACCATATCCTACCCATTCACGGTTTCCAATCTGGAAATATATTAAATATAATCTGTATTTAATTTATGCTTATAATACATTTTACTCTACTTTATGTTAAATTAATATGTATACATATAATATTTATACATACATATTGTAAACGTTTTCGAAATATAATAACTATACATTTTAGAGCAAACCCATGTTTTTAAAAATTAATTTGACTTACCTTAGCTAGTTCACTAACAGATCGGGTACCAACCGGAACACGGATTGCATTTATAAGTGCCTGGCGCATAAGGAGGTTGGCCATTTTGCTATAAAAACAATGCAAATTCAAATAGGTAACAAGTACTTAACTAACTAAAAGTATAAAGTATAGCGCAAATATGTTTTCATGACACAAATTTCTAATAAGGTATGAGGAAAATCAATGTCTGTATAACATTTAATAGTTAACACAAAGTAGGTATATAATGTATGGTTTGGAATACATAGATATATTTTCATTAGCCATGTATAGACAATTCAATAGTCTAGTTGTAGCGCAAGTGAAATGTTGCTATGGTTTCATTATTTGACTCTTACATAGCATTAACTAAATAATGAGTCAAGAAAATGATTATAGTTTTTTTCTATCTTTTGATTTTGATTCATAAATATTTATAGAAGATTAATTTGAAATATGTTTTCACTAATTTATTCAAGACCAAAAAATTTGCAAGGCTTTGGGATCCTCATAGCGATTTTGTTATATACTAGTCATCAAAACAATTTTCTGATGGTGATATGATGGTATACAAGACTTATGATGTAATACACATACAAGATGCAAGTAGTAACGACACATAGATTGAGGTGTTCTAAATTCAAAGGTGTTGTTGATAAGAATTGATAGGTTATGGCAATCGATCGTCAGTTACATAACATTGAAAAAGGAATATTGTTGGATATGACATAAATAGAAATTGTTTAATAATCCACTGAAAAATATTACGAAAAATTCGAAAAATATAACAGAAAAGATTCCTTCAATGCATTTATTCCAATTTCAAAATCATTTAGAAAAATAAAAACTTTGACACTTTCCTGCGGTACCTTAGACATTATTTAAAAATTATTATAACAAATAAGCACAATACACTAAAAGCGCTTTTAATAAAGACTAATGTTTAATGTATTATTACCTTTTTGCTTATTTCCTTTATACAATTTTTAGCTGGTACTGTATTCCGAGAATCCAAATGGACATTCGATTCTTCACACTTCACAGTGAAAACTTAAACGTCAAACACAATTTCGAATTATCAAGTTGACATATAAATCAATACTTTGTAGACAGATACTATTTAGAAGTATAATTTCTAAATTATTCTACTTTATTATATAAAAATGGGTGTATATTTTAAATTTCATTATGATATAACTATTTAACTCAAACTCAAAATATCTCGAAGTTAAATTAACATTTGCTACCAGTTCGCAACTCAAGGGCGTAGAGCGGGCAAGAAGAACTGTCAAGAAACTTACCGCCACTCGTTTTAATCGCCAAGTATTGAGTCATACAAATTGTTTAAACTGGAGCAAATCAATCCCAAGGATTAGGATCATTTAAGTATTCGTCAAATTTATAAAAAGCTTTATATATTAATTTACGTTTAACGAGGGCTTTGAACTTATTTAGTGATAATTTTCTAATTTTCCTTGGGAGTTTGTTGTAAAAACGAATACAATTTCCATATAAGGACTGGTTTATTGTCTGGAGCCTGGTTGGTCGTACACTAAAATTAGTTCTATTTCGCGTATTATACTGGTGAAAGTCACCATTTGTTTTAACATCGTTTATATTTTGAAGTGAAACTTCTTTAGAATCGTTGTGATTTCAAACCGGATGCAACGAAAAAACGACAGGTAAGAGACACAAATACAAAAATGTGTAGGATGAAGCCAGGGGAAAGAATGAGACAGAAATATACATACAATTTGTATATTTACAGTTAGGCGCCATTTTTTTCTTACCCTTACCACGGTTGATTGGAAGAGATTCGAAGCCATTAATAACAAAAATATATAATAACGATAACAATGATATTAATAATTCTATTACAATCAATAAAATCCTGTAATAATCTTTGTAGTAATAAGGTAAAATGAAATAATTGCATTATTTGTATTCATGTCTATGATAATAAAAGCATTTTATAAACTTTATCTAATTTAATATTATTTAACCAATAATTTTTCGAAAATCAAGGTCATAAAGAAGTTTCACTTCTTACGTGTGTACACTAGTATACGCACACATTTGTTTTTTTTTGTACATATAACAAGGCTTCAAGAGTATATTGACCAGATACTGATATTTAATTCCTTAAACTTATTCCGTACCGACTCCCTCGGAGAAACACAACAAATATCCCGAACAGCCCGCCCCTGCAGCTCAAATATGGATTGAACCTCTGCAGCAGCACCCCACAGTAGAATACTGTACAACATAACGCTGTGAAAGTAGCTATGATACACAATTTTAGCCGTGTCCTTATAAATTAACTGTCGGATTTTCTTTACTGCATTTGCTGCAGAGCTTAGTCTATTCGAAAGAATATCTATGTGTTGGCCCTACTACTACTTATATCTATTGTTATGCTAAGTAAAACAGTTTTGTCAACAAAGTTAAGTTCACTGTCCTTAATTTTCAGGTTACCAATATGTCGATTTACACTATTGTTGTAAATCTAATACATTTTGTTTCATTCTCATTAAGCAGTAAGTTATTTACATTAAACCAGTTAACTATACGAGAGATATAATTTAGTATTCGAAATTAAAAGCCAAAGTATTTAAAACCTTTTACTAATTTATTTTGTACTTCCTCTTCAATAACATCGGACAGTAAACCATAAACCTCATTTTCAGGTAAATTCCTATTAGTGCTCTTGAGTTTTGACCTCGTCATATCTTCGAACCTATTATCTCCTACTAAGCTTAATCCATCATTCTCGCCCAGGTTATCACCTTGTCCTGTTTTATCAGTGTCATTAAGGTAGGCTAATTTTAAAAAGGATCCATTATTTCCCGCTTTTGACGTATCCATTACTTCTTCTTGAATAATTTTTTTCAAATCTATGTTTTTCATGAATTGAATTATATCACCTTCTACTTTAGAATCGTCTGCTATTGCTTGATTTTCTTTGCTCCTGTAAGATTCTTGTGATTGTACTTGAGAATTTCGTTCATCGCCATTGTCAGATTCTGAGTCCTGTGTCTCAATATCTTCTGCTTTAGCTACAGCTTCGCCAAAATCGGGGGCTTTGGTAACAAATACTACATCACTTTTATCAATAGAAGTATCACTATTGACGTTATCTATCGCTGTTTTGTTTTCAACATTACCTTTTGTTTTCTGTTGTTGTCTAATAATTCGTAGGTACTTATCGATTTCACTACTGGTGAACATAGTAGATACAAATTCCTTAAAAAGATTTTCGTCTATATTTCTTAATGATTTGTCGATGTTGTGAATTGATATAGGTTCTAACTTGTTTCCTGTGAGAGGTGGTATTTTGAATGTGGTCGTCGTGGATCTTTCCGTAGGTATTATATTAAAAATATTGAATAATTCTTTCTTTGTTGTACGCTTCAAGGAAACAGGTACGGGCTGAAACATATGATGTGTGATTATGTAGTATGATTGATATAAGTGCCATTGATTAAAATTGGAATTTTAAACACACCTAAATCATGTTTGCTACGTATGAATTTAATGAACTAATTTTTACCTTCTCCATTACGTCTTCTATCCAGTCAGTGTAGTATCCTAATTTGGTGAAGACAGTGGGGGCGTCAGGAGTTCCACAAGTGGGGGAACCGAAGCTTACCACTCCCATCAGCTTACCATCCACCACGCCCGGGGCTCCTACGTCACGCTTCACACAACATAACGTAAAATGCACGGTTATTTTTTAATATAGTGATACATAACTTACACTACAACACACTTACAATAAAACCATAGAGTTTAATTCTTCTATTAATTCCATTTGCCTTATAAAAATGGTCACTACTAAAATAGCAGCTACAACCGTCACGTGGAATAATATAAACAATACTTACATTACAAGCACCGCCGCCTTTGGACAAGAAACCAGCACAAAAATGCTTGCGTGTCACATACCGTCTGATGACAATGTAATATTAAATGAAAAAATAATACCATCCAGGTATACTTGGAAGTATTGAACTACTGATTTATTATTGAACACTAATTATACAAACCTAGAGTACACGTCGCGACAGTCTGCCAAGGGATAAATATCCAAAATAGAATATGATAATATATTTTTCCATGGATCGTAAATTATGCCGCTACTCTGAAATTAAAGGCATTTACGTGTTAAAAGTAATAAATGCATCATGACCAATTTTTTATATTATTCTTGATCATAAAAGAAGAACTGAACTTACTCCCTTCGCACCCCAACCAAGAATCGTGACACCAGGAGTATTCATTGGTAGATTCCATGGGTTTGTATCTATGTTTATCCTTTTCACTCTCTTATTTCGTTTTTGGAAATTCAAACGGCGAACGAGACGTAGGATACAGATATTGTTTCTGAGACTTTTAGGGTCGTATCCAGGATGAAAGTAAATTTCCAATACCGGTATGACCTCACCACCGCCACTATAGAAGGAACTACCGACCCGAACAGAAAGGAATGCTGGGTTTTCTCGGAATAGACGGTTATTCCAGGCTCTGTATAAATAAGTTTTCACTTGTTAATTCTAACAAATGTATAAATCGAATCGATCGAATAAATCTCTTTTTGATATCTTATCAGTGACTTACAGTTGTAAACACGACGAAGCTGTGATAATCAGGTCAGATTTTATAATAGAACCAGCGCAATGGAAGTTGTTGAAGATGTGCACACTAGCCATGAATGGGAAATATTTGATCTTAGTTCTTTGACCTCTGTAAATACGTCGACCACTTGGCTCTGAAAATTAGCAATTACGTTGATAGAAAAGCGATAAATAATATTAATGTACTAGTCAGTTGAATTCTTAAAAACGCCGTCTAACAGGTTGTGAAAAATATTGGTGCAGCCTAAGGTAGATTTAAAGCATGTACACTGCATTCAGGATTACTGTTAACTTTAAAAAGTCAATGTTACAAACCCCAAAATTCATTGTCGCTCGTAATGAGGTTATTTTTACTTTTAAAATCAAAACTTTTATTAACTGTATTCCGCAAATGTTCCAGGACTTTGAAATTAATATTGACATAAATAGTTTTTGGCGCATACATTTCTCTCAATTTCTTTAACCTAGAAATAAATCTCTCAATATACGATATCACACTCATGTCATCTACGTTTATTCTGTTTACTATATCTTCATTTATTATTTCGTTTATAACGGCTATAAAGTCAGTTCCATTATAAAATTTATGTTCCTTATTGATTTTTGTTAGTTGTAGAATTTTCTGCAAGTTGTAATCGTCTTGCATTGATAGTGACGCGAAATATTTATGCAAAGTGGTGTATTCCAGTATATTTGGTCTTTGCTGAATTCTTTTCAATTTCAATGTCGAGAAAAGACCGTTAATCGTTTTTTGAACGATGACTTCCGTTTTAAGTATGTCGTCCCTGCTTGGGATTTCTTCTAAGCAATCTCCCGTTAACAAGATCGCTACAAAAATGATTATCATTTTGTTCTGGTACATTTTCTAGTATGTTAAAAATATTTATTGACTTATTTATTTCATCTGTATTCAACACTTAAAATATTGTGAAATGGCAATGGCATAAAATAATCTAAAACTTTATGACTGATTTTTATTTCAATAGCAATTGTTTCGAAATATTTATAGTAAATTTGTGTTGCACAATTAAAATGTATATGGAAAACCACATTAGGAAATAGTTTATTACATGTAGAGGCGTTCGTCTTCTACTAGGTTCTTAAATTCAGGGGCTGGAGATAATGATCACGTGACATAGCTCACGTGAAGGTGAACATGCCTTTTGAATAGGGATTTTGTCTTTAGTCTGACAGTTCTTTATGTCAAACAAATAGATCGTTTGGACATAACGGATCTGTCACTGTGTTTCGAAATACTTAATAGTGTTATTTAACTTAAGATGTATGTATGTATGTAAAACCGTAATATATTATGGTTCTGCAGTCGAATGGCAAAAAACATAACCTGATTATCGACTCGTCATATAAGTCTGTCCGTCCATCAATATATCTATCAAATACACGTTCCAAAACAATTCCTTTTTTCTATTAAACCAAAACGTGTCTTTTAGTTTAAAAAATGGTTAAGACTTTCGAAACTATCTTTTCACAACTAATTGTTTATAATAACCGATGTGACAAATTATATGTCCACTTTTAAAATAAGAGAGAGCAGTAATCCTATTCAACATCTTCAACGAGAATAGATTTGAACATAATAAAGTCAGCCGTTTCTCATACAATAGCAAAAACCGCTTTATGACATGACATGACATTTACATAGGAACTCTTTAATTTTTACACAAAATCGAATAAAAAACTAAAAGACATTATATCAATATCAGTGACGCAACGTCACCGGTTGCGACAGCGAAACCCTTGGAATGTTGTCGAACTTCTCCTCTTTGCCAATAAAATGTTCAACATTCGGCCTCTCTGTGAGAACGACGTACAATTGTACTCGTATCGGTAACCGCGACTGGGTGGGTCACGGCGTCAATGGTATGGCTAACTACAAGGATGATGCCCATTTCCCGTTCCCTGCTGTGCGGTTCAAAGAGAACACCAGAGACATCTGTGTGAGTATAACAGACATTGCCACTGTGTGTCGGCTTAACGGAGTGAAGAGATTAAGGTTTTGATAATAAATTGAGTAATATTATTGACGGAATCGTGACCTACTTAAATTTTTGAAAACTATCACAGCTATTAAATATAATATATATTACGTAAATAGTTTTTACAAACAAACAACAGCTAACAGATTCCGCTTCCACTAAGCCCTTATCGTATCTAGGCTCTTCGTGAGAAGGAGAAGGGGGACTGGCGGCTACTTTGCTGCGAAGAAAAGAAGGCTTTATACCGGGCGTCATTCTGCCAAACATTCTCGGAGTTCCAGCACCCGACGGGCCAGTGGAAGTTCTGTGTGGGCTGGGCGCTGTTCCTCACTTCCTTCACCTTCTGGATGGTCATGTTCAACCACTACTATGGTACTAATTGCTCCCTTTTCATACCACCCTTGTCCTCTAGGCCCTTCGCGACAGAGAGAGGTGTGACTGGCGCACTCTGTGCATCGAAGAGAAGAAGGCGCTGTATCGTGCCTCCTTCTGCCAGACGTTTGCAGAGTTTCAAGCGCCCACCGGTCAGTGGAAGTTCTGTCTGGGATGGGCGCTCTTTGCTACGTCTTTTTGCTTTTGGATGATCATGTTCTCCCGCCGTTATGGTGAGTCCAAACTGGCGAAACGACGAAGCTACGCCACACAGTTTTCCCTTGAGTCTTACGTTCTAATCTATCTTCATTTATTCCAATATGCTATTAGAAGATATGTAAGTTGTCGT
This sequence comes from Pieris brassicae, assembly GCF_905147105.1. Lineage (NCBI taxonomy): Eukaryota > Metazoa > Arthropoda > Insecta > Lepidoptera > Pieridae > Pieris > Pieris brassicae. The sequence continues at coordinate 392,514 of NC_059673.1, read as the reverse complement.
TTAACATCTTACAGTATGGGAACCTCTACCGAGCTCGTTCTCGAAGGAATCGCAGAAGGCTCAACTTCGAAGAATGCTCGAGCTACGCGTTGCACCGATTGATGGGCTTTCCTCGCGTTGGGACTACGACAACGATCGATGGAAGGTAAGCCGTTCAAAAAACATATACTTCCTTAGGATGCTTAACGATTTTCCTTTTAATGCCTTGACTTTTTCTAAGTAATCAAGTGTTCATAAGTCCTATCTTTTTCAGAAATAATTCTTGCAGTGATTAAGCCAGAAGTGACGTTATTTAATTATTATTTTAATTATCATTTAATTTAAACTTGTTTGAAAAGCTTATTTAGTTTATTGGTCATATTAAAATAAATGCTATTCTTTTTATAGTCTTTTATTTCTAATATGCAAATATATCTAGTCAATACAGCAAGACACGCCTTATGTCAAATAAGGATTAATTATGTCTATATATCACAGCTGAATCAGCAATTCAATTTGTACCAACATTGAAAAAACTGGCTGACTAATGCTTATGTCATTCGTACGATAGGTGACCACAGTGGCGTAGTTAGGTAAACAAGGGCCCTGGGGCTAATTAAAAAATGGGATGCCACTGCTATGTAAACTGATTAGGTTTTATTGAATAAAAATATGAAATATACAAATAATTTAAAAATACTCTATATTAGCCACTCGCGTATAACAATAGAACATGAGCAAAATAATTAAATACTAATTGCTATGTATGCAATTTAACAGTCAAAGAGAATGCCTACGTCTTGCCATGCTCTCGGGGTGTAACTCCGACGATTTAGGAAATCGTCACGCTTATAAGCGATGTACAGCCATAGCACGTACATGCTGGGCAGGTAAAAAAAATATTAGATTGTGCTCGAATAGGTAGCGAAAGTTCCAAAACTTCAGTTCGATCGAGATTTCCCTTTCTTCGAGGGCCCCCTGAGCTTGAGGGCCCCGCCAAGCCCCTAGGTAGCTACGCCACTGGGTGAAACAATTTTTATTTAATATATTTAAAATGTAACATTACTTCTTTGGAAATAATGAGTGCCATATTGACAGTTAGTAAAGTTACCCCGGTAGGTGGCAGAAATTGGAACTAAATTGGAATGAAACGTCATCGGTTCCAGTTATTTAATATTTGCCTAGCTGTTTGAGCAAATGGCTGAATATCATTCAGGCCGCTAAACGGCACTGTTTAGTAATGAGGCTAGGCTATTGATTTACCGGCTAATTAAGCTAGCTAGCGACTATTATGTTTATGGGATTCGATTATACATATAAATACGTTGTTTTACTGAGAATCAAACATAAGTAAGTAGGTAAGGTATTTATAGCCAAGTATTGTTTGAACATATCCAGACCTTGAGGTCATATCCAGTGATTTATTATTATTATATATATTCTGGGTTTTAAATGTCATTTAGTTGACCTTTTTTGTGTATCAAGGTTTATTGCAAACAATTATTCCACATGACATTAATATTCTTGTTTGTTGATTCGTGTTGTTCACACAAAAAATATTGTGTTGTAATTACTTTTGAAACTATTTCAATTACTAACATCGATCATTCACCCTTATACCTATATGTGGGATTTCTAATAATTATTACATTAATTAGTAAATTATAACTGATACCTTACAAACAACAAAGGAAGCGCGGGCGGCGAACCGTGTCTCTCGTCTATAAAGGACGATGCATTTTCCTGAAAATCAGTGTTTAACGGTTTCAGTAGCGTAATACATAAAAATGAAGTGCGCGGTAAGTTTTTTTTTTCATATTAATTTGGTGCACCATTTGAATGCAGAAAGGAACGTGTATATTGTTTTAAAATGTACCTACAAATATATTTAAATGAAGAGGCTTGAAAACCCTCTAAACGGCATTAAATCCATTAAAGTATTTATATTTAAATATAATTCTTTAAATATCCGAGAGTTTATTGGCGTTAAATATTTTTAATTTTAACTACGTTTTTTCAGGTGGCAATAGTTTTGGCCCTCGTAGGCTTATCCGTAGCTAACCCGACCCCCCTTGGGCTGGGATTGACTACCTTAGGTGAGTGTTAATATTATTTATCATAGCTTTAATAGTTTAAGAGCTGGGCAAAGTTATTTTGAAACTTCAAATCGAAACCCATACATGAAATGTAATTTGTTAGGGAGTTATCAGGATAACAATTGTAAGCGCAGGCCCGATGAGCTTAAAAATGTCAAGAATAAATATATGTAATCTGTTATTTAATTATAATATTTATCTTTCTCGGTAGACTAATTAGCTAAAGCGGTCTAAAAACTGACTGTAGCTTCCCTTTACAGTGAAGGGAAACATGAAGAGAACAACGCGTTATGGAAGGTTGCGCCACCGCGCGTAACCGCACCACTTAACGGTTGTACAAGTTTGTTTCTTCCACAGCGCACGCGCCGGGCGTCTACACGTCTAGCGTCATCAACCACGGCTATTCGGTCCCTCGCCTGGTCGTAGCCCCCGTCGCACCAATTATCCGAACCGTTTACACCGCACCGATTGTCTCCACTGTATATGCTCATGGGCACGGCTGGCATTGACTTTAATAAACCAATTGTATGTTGTTGAGTTGTTTGATTTGTTCAGAAAATATCGAATCGAGAGGTATACTAAAATTTTAAGTAGCTCATGGACTACTAAGCGTTTTATCGATATTGAATCGATAAACACAGAAAGGTTCAATAAAATACTAACGCTTAAAATGTCTCTGTGGGCGATTCTTTTCGTATCAATTTTATGTCGCAAAAGTATTTGCCAAACAGATTCAGACGAAAGTAAGTAACTAGAAAAGTAACCTATTAGATAAAGAAAATTTGCAAAAAGGAGACGTAGATAAGCACATAAAGAAACACATAAACATAACAAAGTGGCGTTGGAGAGTGTGTCGCTATGAAGTTACGCGAGTTACACATATTTGATAAAAATGAGAAGCTTGTTACAGACTAACTTTTTTACGAATACAAGCGTGATTTGTGCCTTCCGCAATTAAATTGTTAGCACAGTTATTCAAATGTAAAATATAGTGTTGTTTTAGTGGAATCAGAGAATATATTTCGGAAGAGTATGACGCAGCAGGAGTATGATGGTCTTCCTATAGAGTACCCAGTAAAGTCGTCACGGACAGATAAACTTACTACGAAGTTAGATCAAGGTAGGTATTTAGTAGAAGGAATAATCTTACCGCCCGACCAAAGATAGCTCCCAAATTTTGTATGAATTTAATATTTACGCATAGGATTTTTGGAATCTACACGAGTGAAAAATCTTTAGGGTTAATATCATCTTCAATAAAGTTTCAGAAACTCCAGATAGGCGCTTTAGACGGATTTACAACGCAGATGAAGTAGCCTCTATTGAGGAGTTTCCCTTTTTGGCCGCTTTACTTGTTAACAAGCAACTTTGGTGCGGCGCTGCCATCATCGCTAGTGACCGAGTCCTGACTGCTGCACATTGTCTTCAGTTGTAAGTTTTCACACTGCACACATTGTAGGAAAAAGCCTTACAACGACTTCTGCGCATTCAATGATTCCGATCAACACCTTTACAACTACAAAGAAGATTTCTTATATATCTATTACGTACATTTTCATATTTAGGGAAGCTTATATTATATATTACTTTTAAAATTTATATTTTCAGGCAATATAACAATCGTTTTTTCCGTGAATACGTAAAGATGCTAACAATCCGATTGGGATCCTCGAATGCCACATCCGGTGGTGAGATATACCAGGTGTCGGAGATATTCTTTCATCCCAATTACAAGCCAGATACACTTGAGTTCAATTTCGCAGTGGTCCGATTACATAGGAATATATCCAATGATAGAATGAAAAGTAAAGTTGCTAAAATCGACTTTGCCACAGAAAGGATTGTACCTACGGACAGTGTGATTACTTTTCTGGGATGGGGTTCGGTTTTGGTTAGTTACTTATATGGTTTTGGTTAGTTACTTATGTTTTAAAATTCTTAATTAGCTAGCGGATTCACGCTTTGTTTTTCAATATTAAAAATATGTTTTAAGGGAATTGGTGGCCTCGGTGGAAAAGTGTTACTGCAAAAGTTAGAGTTACCTATATACGACTTAGCTGATTGTCAAGAAATATATGGGCGGTAACATCTCAGAAATATACTATCTTTTCTTATTCATCTATTAACTAAAGTATCTCAGTCGTCACTTCCTAATAATTAACGCCGAATATATTTTGATAGTATACACACTTTTACAGAGAATTGGTGACTCGTACAAACTTCTGTGCTGGATATATCACAAAAGCTAAAAATGTTTGCAATGTAAGTATTCTGTTAAATTAAGATAAGGTATTTAATATAACGTTTTGCAGCTCCAAGATTAAAAAATTTTAAGAGAAAAAAATTTTGTCAAGCCAAAGTAACAATGTGTCACGCACAAGAAAATAGTGTAACGAATTCAGGCCCTTCAAACATGCCTGGCTTTAGAAATTACAGCCAAGTGGTTTTTTCTATGTCCACTATAGCATGATGCAGGTGGACCAGCTATACTGAATGGGGTATTGGTAGGAATTCTCTCTTTTTCCTCCAAACGCTGCGACATCTTGGACCAGCCAGCAGTTTTCTCTGCAGTAGGAGCCGTCACAACATGGATAGACACGATCGGTGAAAGCTCATTTAAACTTACGTAAGTTATGCTTGATAACTTTTGCTTATCACATATTCATATTTTGACATCATACAATAATATCTATATTCATTTCCTTTATTGCCACCCTTGTTGCGCTACCAATAGGTAGACTAACATGTGTTAATAAAACAGTTTATATTGGCAGTGTAGGAAAGTGATAATTAAAATAATAATTAATTTACAGGAATTCAGAGTTGAAATATCCTGACTGGATCAACAAACAAGAATAAATAAAACAATAAATTGTTACATCAATATCCAATATATTTTCTCTAATACTGTACACTTGTAATCATTAGGACTACATTGTAACAAGACAAATAAAAACATTCCAAATTATTATTTTAAATATATATTTCTATTCAACATACAACATTGAATAACATACAATTTTTTATGTTTCTCGTCGGTCTTCCAATATTGTATTATGGAATGATATCGAGCTGATTTATAAATAACTTTATCCAGTGATTAACATTAACTGGCAACACCAAGCTAGGTATGTACAGCGATAGGCGTCGACGGTTTAGCTGTCAGATTTTGACATTGACGCGAGTATTAATGACGCCAAATAGCTACGGAATATAAACAACAATAAAGACTATATGTGCTTGTTATAAGCGATTATTTGAGGCAAAACATTAGGGCTTAGACTATGCGGTAGTTGACGTGTAACTCAGGTTTGATGTCATACACCAGCTGAAGAATGTCTTGAATGACCTGAAAGTTTTAAATTTAATTTTATTGAGAGAGTCAGTAAATTCATTCAGCAGAGAAAAAATAAAAAGTTGATTAATTAGTACCTAGGAAAAAAATATCAGATACTTACAGCTTCCTGTTGGGTCTGGACCATTTTGACCATCTCCTCAATCTTGACCTTGGTCTCTACTTCGATCTTAGCTGCAACACCTTCCCTTGAGCCCATATGCTGAAAAGTAATAGGATAAATTTAAATACTTCTTTAAATATTATTGCAACATTATGCAACAGTAATCAATTATATTAATCAGTACACATACAGCATTCGAATAAGAATGGTTGTCATAAAAAAGTTTCTTATATTTGCTACATATGGAGCATCAATGTTTGAGTGGCTTTATGCCATTTTATACATATATATATATATATATATATATATATATATATTTAGGATTTTTGTATTACAGAAATGGTTCAATGGTGTTGTTGAAAATTAATTGTTACTAACATCTTAAGAATTCTACATATATTTTCTATAAATATTTATTAGCTTAATACTTATTTAAATCTCCTTAAATTCCAAATAAGGTTGTTTAAGTGTAATTTAATCTCAGCAAGTCAAACTTATTGATATTTATTATATATGTAGTTAACTATGTCAATTGATCAGAATATTGAGACATAGTAAATGGTGTAGCACTGCCCATGGTTATCATATCATTTAGTATGAACCATCAAAACACTAAATTTTTTTCTAACATAATCTTAGATGTTTTTTAAACTAAATTTATATTTAAAGCCAGTACCAATACCATCCATTAGAATATAATAAATTTTACATTTGTTTTAAGAAGTACATTTAAATGAAGACAGATATTAACAAACTAATAGAAAAACTAGGCATAAATCAAATAAAAAGAAAAACTAAACCTTAGCTTCAAATTCCTTGAACTGCCTTTCACGCTCCTGTCTGTACTTTTCAACTTCATCCTGGGCCTCTTCTTTGGCTTGCTTTAGGCGTTTCGCTTTTCCTGTAATATTAGTTACATGACATACCTATGACATGAGTTGACATACTAATTGATCAAGAGTTGATGAGATCTCATTTTTGCAAGTCCTTCCAAGTTTCTTAATTAAACCATAGATTAAAGATGTAGGTTTACATAGAATACGAAGAATGAAGCTATAAATAGGAAGGTAATACTGGGTACAAACTGCCATGAAAGTTTGAATACCAAAGCTACGATAAAGGTTGCTATCTAACCCAGTTACGCCCAATCATGTGATTACAATACCCAAATTCATATTTTATACATTGTTAATACTACAAACTTACGAAAAAGCGAACTAGTTGTTAAAACTACTAATATGTACTGTTCACTGCAGTTACCTACCAAAACGAAAAACGTTCATGGAAATCTTGTCAAGAAGTAATTGTTAGAATTTAAATACTTACGCTTTCTTGCCTCTGACACTTTCTCTGCAGCACGCTTTTCAGCTGCCAGCAATTGCTGGATCCCTTGTGTTTGACTTGCCATTCCAGATGATTACACAAAAACTATGCGATGGCAAACGAGAACAAGGCGCAAATCAATATCTGAAGGAAAAGTGACGAGTGCGAGTCATATGATTATTTTAGTTCCACAATGTTTCCACGGCTGGCGCTGTCAACGGCTCGTGCGTTCTCGTTGGGGCGTGTAAAGGAATGTAGTTTTGATTTAATAAAATTATTTAAAGCCATAACCCACATCTAAAAGACATATTTGTTTCATAAGTATATAAATAATTTGTTTTTTTACAGTTAAACAGTTTATTACTTTCAATTTTACAATTTTATTAAAATAGTGAATTTTACATTATGCGTAAATATAAACGGTGGAACTCATCCTTGGTAAAATTCGTATTGCTTAGGTGTTGTCAGTAGACAATTAATTTTATAAACAATTAATTTATGTCTGGTAATGCAGATGTCACTGTAACAAAAAGTCTTAAATTTTACAATTATTAATGTTAATTACTGTTAGAAAAAATTAAAAAAAAACTTTAGTGTAAATACAAATTATATTAAATATTTTTATAACGATAAAAACAGAATAGGTTTTGACATTGTGACATTAATATTAGTTTCCGTAACCGTTAGGTGGCTATTTTAAATAAGGTGACAAAATTCAATAAACAATGTGTTAGAATTTATTTATTACATCTTTAGTTAAAAATTAATTGACTTGAAAAGTGAAACTTTTTATTTCCAATGTGATAATGTCAAAAATATTTACTTTTTAAATATACAACGACAATATAGAATATAGCTAAAATGTCGAAAGTATGGTGCCAGCATTTATCAACTACCAACACTCCTCTTCACGAAGCTAGCGCCGCTTAGCGTTTGCATGCTTGTCCTTCGTTCCTGCAACCGCGGCCCAGGCAGCTGCTTTGTCTGGATATCTAGTTCAATATTCTCTATGCATAAGTACTTTACTTGATGGATGGATAAAGTGAGCACAGTTACATTTAAATCGCTGAACAAGGATTTTAAAGAAGGCCTTTGCAGCTTCGGTAAACGTAATGTATTTAGCCTCCGCTATTGAAAGGGCTTTTGAAATACCGTTCTCCAGAACAGTCACTAAATTGAGACAAATAACTTACGGTAAACATTATATCTGCAAGCTACACCAGAGTTCCTATTAGATTTTTGTATGTAAGAGGACTGCTGTTCTCACAATTTTCAGTTTTTGTTAATAAAGGATATCTCAGCACCAATTTTATACTTTAAATATTTGTAAAGAAATATAATTATTTATTTCATTATAAAAAAACCAAACCGTCAAGATGTCTTCCATAACGGTGAATGCGTGACGAACGTGAAGCGGAGTAACGAATTTGCAGACACGCCGCAGGACTTCAACTGATATGGCTCTCACTTCTGTCGTTCTTTTTTTAGTATTCAACTGCACAAAATCCGTAAGATTCGTATGATAAAGGCTTTGGAAAGGAGATCTGGGTGGCCACAATTAATCTCCAAAGCGGCTTATGGTTTTTCTCGGATTCAACGCTTTTAGTGTATCCATGAAGACCTTAGCTGTTTTAGCAGTGGCCCCATCTTGCTGAAACCATACACCTGACTTGTCAATATCCTCTTCTTGGAGCTGCAGTACAAGAAAATATCAATAATGTCAATAAACCGCTCGCTTGTCAATATAACCGTTGCACCTCAGTCATTGTCGAAGAAAAATGGCCCAATGATTTTCTTCTCCGATATTGCACACCATACAGTAACTATGGGGCTGTATAATGCTTTGTGATATTTTGTTTTGTATTGCTTGTATTGATGACCAGTAACGGTAATTTGACGATCGAGGTACCCTTCGAAGTGAAAGTGTGACTCATTACTAAAATAAACATTGCCTCCAGGGGTGTAGGCGATATTTAGTTAAATTTCTTTAAACTGTCTTCTATGAAAGTCTCTTTGTTTAATCTGGTTTTTTTTAATTGGCAAATTTAGTTTTAAGTAGATCTTTTATATTTCCCAGCGCTTTTGAACTGAGGAATCCATTAACATATTGTTACGAAGACGGGTCGACTACAATGTTTCTAGATTTTTCCACTAGTTAGAGAACTTTTCAGCAGGCTGAAATATGATTTCTGACCGTTTCAGGAGAGGCTCAATCACATATTAGTTAATTGTAATTTCTATAATGTTACCCTAGTTTTCAGGAAGCTGAAACATTTTTTCAGTCAGTTTCAGAACATGTGTAGTCGAGTGGTGCAGTTTTCAGGAGACCCGTTTTCAGGCGTTTTCAGGCCTAGTTATACCCCTTTGATGAAGGAATATTCTAGACCGAACTTTCTAGGTGTGAGACAAGGACGAAATGATACGAGAGAGAGAGAGAGAAGATCAGAACTTTCTCGAAACTAGACGAGCACTCTAGAACGCCGTACGACAAGGACGGAGCAACGTGCGAAAGAGACAAAGAGTGCGAACGTTCTAGAATTGTGCAATCGCTACTCAGTAGCAAGCGCGCCTAGAAAGTTCTCGAATATTGTTTAGAATTATTCCCAGGGATATATAAGCGAGCCGAAACGCGACTAGTGACTTAGTTTGGAATGCGATAACAAGAGCAAAACACCGAAGCGATAAAGTGCGAACAAAGTGAATACAAGTGATAAATTACAGTGTAAAGTGTGCATAAGTGAAGTAATTAGTGATTGTTTTGTGTGTGTAATTAGTGCATCTCTGCGGTTAATTTGTGCCCATAAATTCCTCATTGATTTACCAAGAAATAAACCCTTGAATAAATCTACGGCATTTTCTATCCGATCCCCTAGCTCGTAACATTTTGGTGTCAGAAGTGGGATAGAAACATGTCAATTAGTCCAAGGGAGTATCGTGAGGAGTTTGTGGCAGGGTCTGCAGCAGATGTGGAGATGCAGACTATGAAAACTGAGGCATTGAAAGATAAGTTTAAAAACCTGGACAGTAGGTTATCTAAACAGGAGAAACGCTTACTTGAGTTGGAAAAGGAGGTTCAGTGCCTTAAGATGTCAGGTTTTGTGGAATCATCTGGAACGCTGGAAACACCTACCTTTAATGGTTCTTCTTCTTGGGGGGCCTATAAGGTACAGTTTGACGCTCTGTGCAAGATGAACGGTTGGAAAAATGATCAGGCTGTAGCTGCTCTTATGTTGGGACTGCGAGGCGAAGCCTTGACCGTTTTAGAAGCCATGAAAGGTGATGTGACACTAACGCGACTGCTGGATGCCCTTGAGTCACGTTATGGGGACTCACATTTGGAGCCAGTCTATAGGGCTCAATTACGGGAGAGAGTGCAGCAACCAAATGAGAGCTTACAAGAATGGGGCCTGGAAATAGAGAAGCTGGTAAGGAAAGCCTTCGCATCCTTACCAGATGTAGCAGACAAGATATTAGTACAAACCTTCATTGATGGAATAAGAGATCGTGAAGTCAGGATAAGTGTAAATCTTGGTCACCCCAAGAACCTGAAGGATGCTCTAGCCCATGCGTTGGAGGTGGAGGCGATTCGGAAAGATCCTCAACCTTACCGCATTAGGGCTGTCACGGAAAAAGCTAAGTGTCAACGAGGGCCAACCTGTTACACCTGTGGGGAAGTAGGGCACATGAGGTTTTCATGCCCTAAGAAAGACTTCCGAGGTGATGTGAAGGTTAGACGTGGGAATACCTTAGTTATCGAAGGAGAAGTCAATGGCACTAAGTGTGATCTGACACTTGATACTGGAGCTTCACGAACAGTGATCAGATACCAGCTTTTGAAGACATTTTATAAAAGCCCTTCTAGAGGAATTGTACAGCTGGCAACAGGTCAGCGCATAACCGATCGGGGAGAAGGTATCGCAACCTACAAGATTGGTGGAAGTTTATTCAGACACAAGGTTGTTCTTGCCGACATAGTAGATGACTGCATAATCGGATTAGACTTCATGAAGTATTATAAGTGTAAGATAGATCTGGAAAAGGGAATGTTCAAGTGTGGAGAGCAGGAAGTTTGTTTTAAAGGCAACTCTTCAAAAAGTGGTTATGACGCCTGTAGAGTAATCAATGTGGACGGACAGGCTAGTAATCAACAAGAGTGGAACGCAGTTCGAACAGTTCTGGATAACTATAAGGAAGCCCTGTCAATACTTCTATCAAACGCAGAGGTACAATTAAAGAAATTTTCTGACATGTTATCTACTCATGAAAGAGAGCTAAGGAGTTCAGATGATGTGTCTCAAGGACCGTGCGATAAAGTTAACGAAGAGGATGGAAGGGATAATGAACCAGTGAGGATACTAAGAACGGATACGATTAGTCCAGATTGGTGTGGTAAATTAATTCAGGAAGAGCAACATCAAGATTCTGACATTAAACCAATTCTGGACTGGATGAAATCTTCAGCTGTCAAGCCACAATGGTGTAAAGTTGCATCAACAAGTACCACTACTAAGAGTTACTGGGCTCAATGGGATAGTTTAGTTCTACATAATGGAGTGTTATGTCGCAAATTGAAAAATGCTCAAGGCGATCATTTGCAGTTTGTTGTGCCAAGATTCAAGGTTCGCGACATATTAGAAATGTGTCATAGTGACTTGTCTAGTGGACATTTAGGAGTAAAACGGACTCTTATGAAGGTTAAGGAAATGTTTTATTGGATACATTATCGTGAAGATGTAGAAGACTGGATCAAGAAATGTAGAGCTTGTGCAGCTGTTAAGGATCCGCAGACTCGATGGGAAAAGATAATGGCCACCTATAAAGGGAGTAATGATGCTCGGGACGAGCATGTCTAAGGAGGGGGTAGTGTTACGAAGACGGGTCGACTACAATGTTTCTAGATTTTTCCACTAGTTAGAGAACTTTTCAGCAGGCTGAAATATGATTTCTGACCGTTTCAGGAGAGGCTCAATCACATATTAGTTAATTGTAATTTCTATAATGTTACCCTAGTTTTCAGGAAGCTGAAACATTTTTTCAGTCAGTTTCAGAACATGTGTAGTCGAGTGGTGCAGTTTTCAGGAGACCCGTTTTCAGGCGTTTTCAGGCCTAGTTATACCCCTTTGATGAAGGAATATTCTAGACCGAACTTTCTAGGTGTGAGACAAGGACGAAATGATACGAGAGAGAGAGAGAGAAGATCAGAACTTTCTCGAAACTAGACGAGCACTCTAGAACGCCGTACGACAAGGACGGAGCAACGTGCGAAAGAGACAAAGAGTGCGAACGTTCTAGAATTGTGCAATCGCTACTCAGTAGCAAGCGCGCCTAGAAAGTTCTCGAATATTGTTTAGAATTATTCCCAGGGATATATAAGCGAGCCGAAACGCGACTAGTGACTTAGTTTGGAATGCGATAACAAGAGCAAAACACCGAAGCGATAAAGTGCGAACAAAGTGAATACAAGTGATAAATTACAGTGTAAAGTGTGCATAAGTGAAGTAATTAGTGATTGTTTTGTATGTGTAATTAGTGCATCTCTGCGGTTAATTTGTGCCCATAAATTCCTCATTGATTTACCAAGAAATAAACCCTTGAATAAATCTACGGCATTTTCTATCCGATCCCCTAGCTCGTAACAATATCATCTACTTACACGGCATATACAAATTGGATATTTTATCTAATTTTCCGTGAAGATATGTTGTCACATTCGTTTGGTTCAAATTTAAATCTCTTTCCATAGCTAATCCAAATATAGACCTTATTGTACTTTGTTTAGCAACGGGAGCATACGTTTCATTAAAATCAATTCCTGGACGCTGAGTAAATCCTTCAGCAACTAATCCAGCGTTTCGTGCCATTCGATTATTACGACCTCTTTAAACCTCTTAGGACTTTGTGCTTTAAACTAATTTTATAATCTACTTATTTTATGTTATTGTTTTTATTTTCTCCTTTTCATGTAACATTTTTAACATGTATTTCAGCCTTAATTGCATCATGTCTATATTGAAGGTCTTCATTTTCATCAGATAAATTAGTAACTTCCTATGATATTATTTTTCATCCACGTTATTTTCCATAGTCATGAGTCCAAGCTTGTGGACATCTTTATAGCATTTATTCTGCCTGTCTCTATGACATCAGATATTTCTTTGATTCATATTCCGACTTGTCTGTGTGTGCTTGATGATCTGATTTACCTCGATAATAATTTTCTTCATTTGATTACTATCAGTAGTCCATGATTTTTCTTTTTACAAATCTTTTCTTTTCAGTGTCGTGTATTTCCGATATCTTACTCTTCTGGGTTTTCATTTACAAGGTTCTCATAAGTTTAATATTGTTTTTTAAGATCTCTACTTATCACAACTTTTTTGTATTCTGGTATATAAACCCTATATGCCTAAGAAATTAGAGAGTATCCAAGAAAGATGCCAATTTTCATTCCAGTTGCAATCGCTTTAGCCCATAAAACCCGCTTTGTCTAATAGAGTTCTGTTTATTTCTATCGCAATGCTGTTTTATTATTGTGTATAAGTAGCAGTGAGTCCTTTAATTATTCCATTTTCAGATAAGGAATTATTGAATTCTTAATTATGTTTATGGTATCGTTATCAGATTGTAGGGATTTTATTTTTTTATTATGTTGCGTCTAATCCTCCTTTTTGTAGTTCTTGAATACGCTTAATACTTCGCTCTTTCTTTCAATGAAATATTCGTAATATCTAGAAAAATCTTCAATACGATTACGGTACGGTATATCATCAATTGCACCATAAAGAATGACGTCAGTAATTGTGTCTATGCTAATACATAGTTATTTTAAGAATTTTGTTTTAACGAAGGACAATGACAAATAAATTAAAAACAAATAATACAAAATTTGACTTGTACTTCATAAATAATATAAAAATAATGCCAGTATATGTTTGTACATATAAACGGTAATATACATAAAGATATTTTATATTATGTGTACTAACTAGTCAGTATAAATGAATAAAGTCGCTAATATTATTCTCGGACCGTAATTGGAGCAAATTATTTTTCTCGTAAGGTATTTAAAACTCAGAATTCAGACTCTGAATCTTACCCTCACTTGCTTTTCAGTAAATATTATAAAACGATAAATACTAAATATTAATAATGACATAGAAGGGTTCGTCATAGATTCTACCTCTCATTCTAACCGTACTACATTTACGAAAGAGTAGATGCAATATAAATTGAATAAAATAAATTAAAACATGAAATGTTGTGCAGTTTTACATACATTGCTTTCTGTCGCTGACGTACATATCCGACTTATGCCTAAAGCGGCGATGTATGTAACGAAATAAGATGTTATCACATATAATTGTTTGTACATTCTATTCACGATCGGCGAGCGTCACGTCACAATTTCTTTATCATTTCGGTGGCAAACTTAACATAGTATGGCCGTCGTCGGGAGGTATTCACAGTTTTACTTCCATAAAGAATACGCGATAAACATATCACAGAGCGAATTAAGAAAAACTTTTTTAAATAAATTCTTCACGCGTGTGAGATAAACTATAAATCTGGTGTTTACTTAGTTGATTTTGAATAACGCTTCGAGACCTAATTTACGTTTTCGGTTTTCGCCAAGATTTTTAGCAAAATGTGGTTAGTTAGCCAGCCTAATTCTGTGATTTTGGAAGTTAAGGTGGACAACAACGCCATTGGACAGCAATTATTGGAAAGGGTAAGTTTTATTTATATTTTAGTATAAGTCCTAAGAAATAATTTATGTGTGAGAGGAAAATATAACCAGCAATAAACCTCGTTATACCTCGAATGCATCTCGTGTCTTTAAATTCATTTGAGATAAATCGCAACACTATGAATAAATATTAAGGGCTTTTGTTTATCGTTAACTGAAAGTGCACTTGTATGTATTATATATGCACATCTCAGATCACAACAGCTGGCGTTTAGCGCGAATTTCAAAACGGTGATCCCAAAAATGTTAAACAATTGTATTACACGATTGTTTCTCTAATAATATTAGTGCTTTTAAATAGCCGAGTATTGATAAAAATTATAACGTGTTATGTAGCGGCTAGCTAATAGTGGTTGCAACGTCACTCCGTTTACCTTGCGGACTTTGGACTCGGCATTGTTCACCTATACGTGTTACGAGACTTGTTTCTTGATTTTAGCATTTACTGATTTATTAAATTTTGTCTTTTTCTGAATTCGATTAAAGGCAAAATAATTATAAACCAACTTTCGTTTCGTTTCTTTAGCTATGTATATATACTTAGTTGTAATTCCTAGGTATAATGTATTGTTACTATTCACAAAATACGTAACCTAGGTAACAATAAATTTTATGGCGCTAACAAAATTAAAATTTGATTACACATTTATATTATCTGCTCAACATCAAGTACACATGCTTTTGGCAATAATCCAATGCCTACGAATGCATTATAAAACGAATCTGGGGCGTTTTAATCTAGAATTATTTCCAATCACAGTTGGTATTTTTATCAAGCACACATTCCATTGTATAATGTTTAATATAACAGTCCAAACATGTTACCATTGTCTTTTGGACAACTTTAAATATATTGTACTAACGATAAACTCATCAAGGAGAATATAATATATTCACCTCTTACAATTAATAAATTTAATACAATTTTATACATAACAAAGAATTTACCGTATTTATTATTAAATAAATTTAAAATGTTAATGACAGTGTAACACGTTAACGGCTTAACTGTAAATTATTTTAATGAGAAACAAAATCCTTTGTTGTGCTGATCTTAAAAAGAGACCAAGATAGCCACCTCAGAAACGCATTGAGATGGTCATGAACAAATTCTGATATATATTTTATGTGCCGTTTCAAGATAACAAACGCGTTAGTTTTCCTTAGCTATGATATATATATATATATACACACATGATATTAAAGCCGCTAGTCTAGACACTCTAAGGCAATTACTTATTTACTACAACTATCACTAAAATGATTAGCTGCTAATGTGCATTCTAGACAGATCAATTTTTTTAAATTCTTTATTAGAGATTTATGCGTAAAGTATATATTTTTTCAAACCCCTCCGCGTTACTTTCTCTCTCAAAACACATTTTGTCGGAAGTTCATAATTGTTACTCTCGATAAGGGCTCTTAAGTGCATGGCATAGCATGTATTTTCCAATAATGCTACATACGATCACGCAGTGCACACGTGGGGACCGCATGGTACAGGCAAACGGACTTTGGACCCTCTCACCGGTGACGCACCGTGTTAGTTTATAGCTAGGACATCGCCTTGCAACAAAGAACCTTGGTTACTATAAGCGTAGTGTATAGAAAAGAGATCGAAGAATAAACAGAGCATCTTATCAACGGGCTAGTCTGGTACATGTTATATTTGGTTACAATTTAGAAATTATAAGTAGACAAAGCAAACAAGAATATTTGTTAGCAGGAAATGCTAACATACAATGAGTTCGATCACACAAATAATTGCAAGAAATGTTGTTTCAGGTGAATTGTTAAATTGCAGCGTAGATGGGTAGAATTGCGACATTTAAATTTGCTTAATTGACTCAATATTGTTTTTATATTAATATTTTGCTGAAAATTAAATAGGTTACTGCTTTGTCAGTGTTTTGAAACTTTCGCAAGACAATGGCGTAAATATAATATAAAATTGTGAATAACACTTTTCTAGACATTTAAGTACCTTGTAAATGAGTTTGAAAGCGAAAAATAACCTTTGGTCGCCTCAATTACTGCTGACATCACAGTACAAAGTCCAAAACAATTTGAAAGTTCCAAATAGGGTTACCAGTCTGAATTAAAATATCTAATTCTATAAACTTAGTAAAGTGTATCGTCTCTAGGGGTATTAAAATTAGGTTGTATTAAAAATGTAATTAACGAACAAACTATTGAACTACTTTAAATATTAACATTATTTGTTAAGGTATGGTTTGACATTACCTTTTTTTTATTAAGTAAATAAGAATAACATTAAATATTAAATACAATTTTTACGCTTTACCCGAAATCTACATAAAAAGTGTTAACTACGTTTAAAGTTCCTTTACTATTGCACAAATAATTAATTGATGAAAGAAATTTGATAACCCTAGGAAAAGCAGTAAGCCGTTATTGAGACTGTTCTAATTGGAATAGCCTAGAGAATCTGCAACCGCGAAAATGTACTAAAAATCACTTTCAAATAATTTAAAAATAAATTTATTTATTTTGTAATGAATTTCTTTTATAGAGACGTCATAATTAAATTATATAGCTTCGTAAGAACCTAATCTGAGTTATTCACAATTGGTTTATGGTAAAAAAGTTAATATTGTTGTAAATGTATTGCACAACAATTATATAAACCTAGTTTGTCATCGCTGCACAAGGTGCTCCAGTTTCTGACACACCCAGAACACAATGTACCTGGAGGATCCATAAGAAAGTCTTTTTTGGGTTGAGGAAGTACTATTGTACCTAGATTAGTTTATATTCCACAATTTTCCCCGAGTTATTTATAAACGTTGATGTAATAATTGTTATAAGTTTCACGCATTCGGAACACTGATGGACTTTGGACTCTGAGTATGCCGTGAATAAACCGTCCAATTCGTGTTCCCAATAACATTTTTACAATTGTGTTTGTACTGACTGATGTTTGGTACGTTAAAAATTCAACTGAAATTCCATGTTTTTTAAACAATATTAGTTCATTCATTGCTCCAAATAACCATGCCTATTTAATTAATTTCTTATATTAAACAATATCTATAAAATTTATAAATAACAAAATTGTTGAAAAAATATTATTGCTAAAAATCCGGTTAACTAGTATTCGTACCTGCATAATCTGTATAAAAACATAATTTTTTAGTTTTTACCTTTGTACTTTGCTTGGAATTACATTGAATCGGTTACAGAACTAGGACTTTCCATAGTTACGTCAGGATATAATCGTTATCATAATGTTTAAATTATTAATATATTTAAGTCGTGACTATTTTTCACTTTGCTCTTGATAAGTTGGTACATATAGAGTTATGTAATGATTACTGTATATTTCAGAATTATTAACATTAATCATAATTTGTTCCGCCATAACCAGCACGCCGCTGGTTATACATTCTTAAATCTACTTACTGCAAAAATTGTTAGAATAAATAAATAGGTTCTCCAAATGCCGACATGGTTGTTGAATTGATTACGAGAACACTTCCGGCAGTCCATAGGATGAAGCACCTGCACCTCCTATTCTCCCAGATACTAAAAAGTAAAACTGCGTTGTTTTACAGTTTTCAAGGACCATTTCTTAGTCCTAATCAAATGTAATAACTCAAATAAATACAGCTAAAACTATCAAGAGTGAAGTTATACGTGACGGAGAGCACGGTTCAGTCAGCTAAATGGACCTTGGCTTACATTATAACCATTTTCCAAGCGCCGACCTTTGCGTTGTGCACTCTGCACATCTTCGGTAACTCGTTTTCTTTACAGTTATGTTTTATCGTTGAAGTATTAAATAATAATAAAAGTGTTTAAAATGTTTTAAAAAATTTTCTTAAATTATTTTAACAAATACTACAACTTATGACTATCTCCTGCGTATTTTGTCAACACCTACGACCATTTTAGCGTCCAAAACAGTAAAAATACACTTTATTAAAAGTTCGACTGCAAAGCTTATAACCTCTCAGGTTTTTAGACTACAAAGATGTTTAGTAGTAGGGTATAACAATGTTGCCATGACATCCAGTATGAACGATAAGTGATAAAGCTCTCATGACCGAGTAGTGTCCGCAATCACTGCGGTCGTGACCCCTTATCGCTGGAAAAATGTTGATAATGTTCTACTAAACACTTTTACTGTCGGTGGCTGAACACTTCAAAATGGTTGATCTTCTCAATGATTCCCAAACTGAACGAAATTACTATTTTTTTTTTATATTTCCATAATGAGCGATAAGCAAGCAGACCTTTGATCTGTCGCTATTGATAAAGAGATTAAAAATAAGCAAGTATTATTTATTATTTTTGCAAATCAACGCTGAAAATTCTGCTTTAAACAATTGCCCAAACGTAATTAGCAGAGGAATTATTTAGATTCTGACCTAATGAAAGAAAAGTATACCCATTCAAATAAAAAATAAACTAGAATAATGGGAAAACACAGATTTTTACACTAGAGAATCTCATTTCAAAGCTATATTCAATTGTTTTAAGTGTAATTGGTATACAATTAAACAATTTGTATCCGAAATATAAACGTTACGATTTAAACCCGAAAGCTAAATCTAAGTTATTACGTGTTTGATTGATAATGTGTCGTTACGTGGATATCGATATCAACCCGGATTTGGACTTTAAACAGTCCTTATACACTCATTGTATGATTGTTTTAACGTCCCCTCTGAACAATTGAATAATTGTTTAGAATTTGGTCCTCGACTGCAGTCTGTATCGCGAGGCTTATTTAATTTTCTACATTCAGAATACACAACAGATGACATCACCATTCAATAGTTTAATATGGGTTTAATTTACTTAAGATATTTAACAATCGTGTTAATTCTCTCAACCTTTTAACTAAATGTAAATTTCGTGTACCCTCCAGATACCACAGGCATCCTATCATCCCATTTGTCTCTTTTAGAAGAACGCGTCTCGGTATACACTATCCGGTATTAAGACTGAATATTGTTTTTTATTTATCTTGTACCAATGTATCAGTGTCCAGCGTTGGCAAGCTTTTGAAAATTCCCGTACTATTATACCAATTGAAACGTCATTTTATCAATATTTATTATTTTAATGATAGTTTCGGTAAGATTTTTTCTTACCCGTTTGTATATACATATGTGAATGACCCCAGAGCCCAGAATGATATCGTACTGAATACAAATTGGTTTGGAAAGCTGTTTAAAGTTGATGCTGTTGCCATTTCTGATGCACACTGGACATCATGCATATAAATATTGATATTGACATCGTCTATACTCTATAGTTAAATTATTCGTATACTAATTTAATCACATGAAGGGCTCGGCCTTCTATCTAATGTCATTCAACTCTATTTTAAGTTCAATTACCATCCTATTTATAATTGTGCTTGACAACATAATTATGGGGCAAAAAGCACACTAGTTATCTGGCGGTAGAGCGGTTCCTATTACGTTACGTATGTTCTACATGCCGTGTACGGTGTTCAAACCACAAATCTAGTTATTCTAGAACCTGATAATTCACCATGACCGATTAAAAATAGCCTTAACGACCAACTTTATCATATTTAGATTAGAATGTGATCCAAGGCAAAAGCCCTTTGAACAGCTTTGAGCTTGAAATCTGGGTCAACATATGTACTTCTGTATTGGTCGTTTATATGTATTTATAAACTTCTGTACTACGAATTCTTCGAATCTAAATCCGACAAAATATAAAAACAATTTCTCATTGCGGTTCGGTAAGTTACCTTCGGAAATTCTTTATAGAAATTGTTAAACGTTGCACCGGTCACGTACACGCTCCCCACTCACTCATCTACGTTCTCCATTCTCCACTATTCCAGTATTAATACCCCTTGTTATGTTTAGGAATCTAAACAATTACAGGCTAATTTATGAATAAACACAAGGCCGGGATTTGAACACGCAAATTTCATTAAATTCGTATTCAGAATCTTAACAAGTCTTTTCTAATATTCCTGTATTCATTCTTATTTTTTCCTCGAATTGGATTGATTTCGATAAACTTAGCTGAAGCACGATTTCCTTCCTGTCTCCGTTTGTCTATATATGCCATAGAACATTTATACATCATAAATCTATTTTGGACAAAAAGTACATCTTTTTAATTTTAGATGTTGGCTAGAATCCAGATTGAAGTCGTTGCCCAAATCCAGAAATAACTCGCAAATCGACAAAATTTCTCGTTTTGCTCAAAATATTGCTTACACTCACTTTTAACTTGGCTTCAAGAACATGATCGCTCAACATTAAGAGTGAATATTCGGCCTTAAAAAGCCTTAATAACAAAAAGATTTGATGATGAATTGAAATATGTCGAGGAAGTCAGTTGATGTAGGTGCTTACAAAAATTATAATAGCGAGAGAGACACCGTACGGAAGTTCGAGGCTACGAACACGTTTTAAAACTAGATATATGTATTGCGTCATTTTGCTAGTATTAAAAAAAATGGCGACATCTATTTGAACGTTTGGTTGTACATGATTTTATTAACAAATTATCGAAAACTTACTTGACTTAAAAAACGTATTTGATTTTAAACGTAACATTATTACAAATTTATAAATTTACTACGAGTTTGAATTATCAGGCTTGTGTTAGATTTATCTACAAACCTTTGTGGTATGTTGAAGTGTTCGTTTTTGCATCTAAATATTTACCTACAGCTAAAAATTGACCCTGGACCTGAACTGTCTATGTAATTAATTATGTACACTTCAATAATACTACAATATTACCATTAGCTTTTCTTTTTAATAACAGATTTTCATGAAAAGTTGCGTCAAACTAAGATTACTACTGCTTGCTAAACTTAAAATATTACTTCAGTCAAGTATTCAGTAAGTAGCCAAGCCATAGCCTCCTCCAAAAGAGTCACATCATACACCGCTCTTTTAACTTAGTCACTATTCCACCCATTTCGGAGCCAACAGGCATCGGCAAACGGCCGGGGATCTCTGATTCCTCGAAAGGTGGGAATGGCTTTGGTATGGGATCCTATGTGGGAACATCTCATCCCCGTCTCTCCTCCTTGGAATATAATAAACGGCGAAAATATAAGAGTTTGCTTTTGTTCTCTTTTTACATTCATTTTACATTATGAGTAAACAAAAATATAAAAATTTAGGTCGTTGGTTGATTGCTTTAGCGTTGTATTAACGAGGCTAGTTAGCGTTAATATGCGAACGTATATTGATAAGTTTATTACAATTGTGCTTGATTCCTGCATAGTTACTTCAAACCGACTTTATAGCTATCATTTGCATACTTGCAACTATGCAGCTTGCATACGAAAATTATGAACACTCACGACAAATAGATGGCTTTTAATCCTACTCTGAAGAGACATTGAATAGATAGAAATCTTTTAGTAGTTAAGTTCTTTAAAGTTTAAATTTTTGTTAAATTTCGTGTATAATTCGTTGTTTGTAATCTATAAATATTACTTTTGAAATAAGGTTCGCTTGTCATTTGTCAAAACAAGTGACGTCATAGATAATATTTTAATCCTGAATAATTAGTTGTTTTTACTTTTTTATCATCATATTGAAGAGATATATGTTATCAGTCACCATTTTTTGAGATTTCTAATAATTAATAATTTTCTTATTAACAAAAACGTGTTTCCAAATTATTCAAAACTTTAAGTTGTTTGATTAATAATTCAGTGTTTATTCAATTAAATAAATACCTACTTATTAAATTATATTCGGTATTTATGCAAAACTAACGTTTACTTTAACCAGCTTGGTAAATAGTGAGGCGGATGCCGATACTAACTAATTCTTAATACATATTTGTCGTTAATATTATTAACTCGAAAATTCTTCAGTTTTGCAATCCAGCTTTGTAACAGACTATTTTTATTCTTAACACATAGAATGTGATAAAAGTAATTAAATGCTATACGGAAAGCGAAATTGCAGACAGGAATGTTCAATGACACCTTAGCTTCCGGTATCAATTTTCTTGGCCCAAAGTTATTTGTTCAACTTCAGAACATGTGGAACATATGTTCAGTGTGTGACTTCGATAATAGGTTCAAATCAGGTTATATTATTATCTGAGGCACTTCGTTTTTTTGACCGCAGAATGACCTTACTAGCTTACCTTAGGTCGAGCCTTTGTTTGTTAAGTTTCAAGGCATTTCTTTGTTATTAAATACTCCAATTTTGCAAGGTTTGCGTGTATTAAAATGTCTTATTATTGACAGGTCGCAATTATCACACCGGTGTCCCAAGTTTTGTTTTATTATCATATTTTTGTCTGCGTAGTCTAATTGAAACGCCAATTAACAATAATTAGTACAACATAACACTGATAAGTTTCGTTCAAATATAAGCCTCGTTAATCGTGATACCTTACCAAACACGAAGATGTATTTGGCATCTACATTAAACCCTCGAGAGACTCGTCGTCAGACCGGTCATCGCTTTTGTATAAATAGCAGGCCGTTGAGCGACCAGTCGTCCAACTGGTTGAATGTTACATAGCACGAATCTAACGCGTGGAACCCGCGTGCTCTGGTGGGACCGCGAGGCACTCATAGGTTAGAAAGAGATGTAAAGAAAACATGGACGCTTGTTCACCGTTTCATGTTTTGTGATGTTATGTTGGTCTATTTTTGCTAGCGAGGAAATCGCTTGCAGATTTAATATTACTACCCACTTTCACTGTTTCGTCAAGACTGTTCTTTGGTTAATGTTTCCGACTTTTGATGTCTCGTTAGTCTTCAATACATCTTGTATCAAGTTAATGAGCAAAACATGGCTCCATTAAGCATCATCAAATCACAATAAGAAATGCATTAACTGACTGTTTTCTATAACCACTGCTGCGATACTATACAGACAAGACAAAGAGTCGTCAGAAGCCTGAATGATATCGTGAATTAATACGATATTAAAAAAAATCTGTTCACTTAGTATAAACGGATATTTCCCCTTTGCTTTTCCTATGCAGCAAATAAACACCTTTTCCGCGTGCGAAGTTCATGTGTTAAAATGAGTGACATGTCCGGTATATAGTGATTTTCTATGCAATTTTTGTGACAAACAAGACATTGCACAAGTCCTACATATGAACCAGACCGCGTCATCTAACTGTTATATCGTTTAGTAGTAATGGAGATGCTGGCTGGGCAATATTTTATAAATAACAGGGCAAACTAGCAAGAGGCTTACCTATTAAGTAATACACACACAGCCCTCTACACCTATCCGTGTGTCCATGGCCACGCAATGTTGCCGACAAATATTACTATCAGTCTACATTTGTTCTGCAATGAAATGTTAATAATTGCAATACCCAATAAACATTGGTTATAAATAAAAACCGTGTTTTAACATTTATAATTACCATCGCAAAGAAAGCGTCTTCTTAAAATCGCGTTTCTCGTGAAAAAGAAGTAAAGTTGGTCACAACTGGTCCTGTTTCTTGGGAAACAATTTTGTACATCAACGTAATTATAATTACGGACAATTGTGTTTTTCTGCCGCAATTTCGTGTATAGCTATCCAGATTTTTTACTTGGAACTTTCCTGAGGATTTTATTTTAATCAATAGATGAGTTTTGCAGGAATATTAAAAAAGGTCATTGACCCCTTTATTGTATGTATTGTATGTATTGGATCACGTCGTGTCGCTACTTGCTTCATGAGCATAACCTCATTTTGTAATACAAAAATATTCAGAAAGCGTTTGCGTCGGAGAATCATATATCAAGGGTCTCCAGACATTAGCTCCCAGAAATAATATTCATCATTCCCTATTTTTAGAGTCAAACCCAAATAACTAATTAAATTAAAAGGTGTCAATTAATTAAAAAATATTTCTGTACTTTAGGTATTATTCTTCTTTCATAATACCTTAACGATCACGAGATAAAAGCATGTCACAGTTGCGTCACTTACCTATTTAAGAGACACTGTAATCACAGTTTCACTTACAATGTAATTCTAGGATATCTAAATGTATAAATGCCAATATCAATTGTAGCAATAAAGACTTATGGAAATACGTTCGGCCATTTCAATGTAAGTGTAATAAAAATTTTAATGAAATTCACGATCCTTAACCCTATTTTTATATAATCAGCATTTTGTGTCGGAAAGTAGGTTTCACCGAGAATACCTTTTTTATATATCCGAAGTGGAAATGCATTTTTGCATGCAACAATTGCAGGGGTTTGTTGGGACACGACCCACACCAGAATCCCTGCTATACCGAGTTTGAACGAGCAGTACCCATTAAAACCACCTCGAGTAGTTCCTACAAACCCGCATTCCAGAGGCTCCAGGGTCGCCCTCGCATTCTATAGGGACCTCAACGGCATGTTACGCTCAAAAACCTCCGATGCAGTACACACTACATAGGAGATGGGCTTCTTCTATTTACTCCGCGTCTTCTAACTGAGCATGTAATGCTACAGCAATGTATACCTTGTCTCTGCTGAAAATTTTTCGGACAACACAAGGCCAGAGCAAGGTTACTACCCAACACAGAACAAAGATAATGACGTAGATACCACTGCGGACAACCCTCCAACATATGCTGTGCCGTATCATTACGTATATGCGCCACACTCAAGCAGCTCAACCACCGAGAATGAAAATACTTGGTAGTTAGTTGCCTTTTGAATAAAATCGCTTATTAATAACAAAGAACAATTAAAAATATTCTTCGCAGTATTTTCCAACAAGAAATAGGTCGCACGTTGTTAATTGTATGTAAATCATTTAATTTTTATGTTACGACGCACAAACAAAACACTATTATTTGATATCTTCATTGTCATAGTTATCGCTGGCTTCAAGTAACCGATATATAGTAAACATTGAAAAAAACTCCATTACATTTACAGTTTTGAATCGTGCGATTCTTGACGCAGAAATTTGACCAATGCCAAGCTTTAATCAGGGAACAAATCTCAAATGATTAATGATTAATATTATACATGAGAACAGACTGTAAATGTATGCTGTATGTGCATATATTTGCCTCGCAAACATTCAGCCTGCCGTATACATAATATAACGATTTAAATGTTCTTCAATGTGGTAATGTATGGGCCGTAAACAATTCCAAATTGATTATGTATATTGCGCGTTTACTCAGCTATCGACAACGACGCATTATTGTGTGAAAAACACTTTTATTGTTTAGTTATTATTACTTTAATAAAAGTAATTTATTTCCAATACACAAATATACAGTATTTACAACATTCTTAACCTACGTAATAAAAATAATAATATTTTTAATAATTAAAAATCCATAAATAGACATTAAAACCGCGTTCACAAAGTTTGGTCTCTGTGGCAGTGTACCTTTAAGGCATACGTATTCGACATTATATACTTTTATTATTTTCTTGCGACTTCTTCTTCAGTTGTGCTCTTCATTTCTAAAGGTCGTATTAGTGGCGACGCAAAATTTCCCTGTCATCGGCAAGGCTCTACGCCTGGGTGATTTTAAGACCCGTATTGGCCTTTACTCGATCGTTCCGACGTATTGGGGATCCGCCTTAAGGTCTGGTGCCCTCCACTCTGCCAGTCACGATAAATTTTCTGGATCCCTGCGTGTTACATGTCAAAAAACAACTCAGGATGCATCGGTAACAAAGTGCCGAAAGACGATTTTTTACTTGTAACCTAATACCTAGTATTGTTTACATTTGTTTCTTTCGTTGTCCAGGGAATCCTTAGCATCCGCCTCCAACACTAATTTTCAGAGCATCGAAAGGCATTTCTTGTATAGTTATCCTTTCATTAATTTAACAATTGACCTTTTCAAATCGCCTCACAGGTGAAACTAAGATGTGTCTTGGGACGACTTTCTCAAAATTACATATTTCATAACACAAACCAGTTAGTTGTCTACTATTATTAACATCTATAAATCAAACAGAGCCTTTCCACAAAACTCGTCCTAATTAAACTTGCGTGCGTTGTCGAAATACGACATTCAACACCCTCTAATAGAAATAAGTGCTATTTTTTAGTTGTAATGCATGCAATTGCATTAGTTTAATTCTTATTTAAGTCAAACTTACCCTACATTTCATTATTTCAGGTATGCGAGAAACTGGAGATTGGCGCAGAAGCTGATTACTTCGGCCTAAGCGTCTGCTCAGGATCAGGGCCCGGAAGATGGTTAAATCTTCGGAATCCTCTCGATCCACACCGCATCCCTGGGGGACGACTTGACTTGCGTGTCAAGTTCTGGGTGCCGCCACACCTTTTGATAAACGAACAGACACGACACATCTTCTATCTTCATGCAAAGTTAGATCTCATAGAGGGCAGATTGGTCGTGGCCGACCAGGAAGTTGCCAGGCGGCTGATCGCTTACATTGCTCAAGCTGAGACAGGAGACTGTGACCCTGATATGCCTCCGCATGTTTACGAGAAGTGCGACAAAATTGGACCGCAGGGTGAGAAGGCCGAAGATCACGTGGAAAAGATTATAGATTATCATTGTGAGATAGCTGGAATGAGAGCGTCCCAAGCCGAATACCGACTTCTCAAAGAAATATCGAAATTGGAATCCTTCGGAGAGGAGTTGTTCTTCTGCAAACCAGTCACGCAGAGTAACAATGCGCATAACCTTTACTGTCATCTACTTTACCATAAGCAACAGACAGAGGAGCCGAGGGCGAGGGATGAGCAAGAGATAGATGGTGGAGCGACTGTGGGGTGTTTGACGTCTGGGCAGAGCGGTGGCGGATGCGGCTGCCGGCTGAGCACGTGCGTAGGGGTCGGACCCCATGGCATCGTCGTCTACAGGCCGGCTTGTAACGGAGATCAAGATATTGGAGTCGAAAAGCAGAGGTGAGCATACACAAACTATATGTTCATAATGCATTATTTACGCTTCGATGAACTATCTACTATCAGCATTAAAAATCACGTAGATAACTTTAAATACCATTGGTACAGTTTATTATCGTTTAAATCTCTCGTTATTTACAACTCAGCCAGATAAACAATATCGTGATCATATAATGTATCGTTTATTCATCTCGTCGCGTTCTAGACTGTTTTGTTGGCGCTAATGTCACCTTGTCAAGTTCGAACAAAATTTGAAACCGGTCTGTGCATAATGTTTTTGCCAAAAATAAATTATTACACTTCAAAAAACTTAGCGATGTTAGAAAATATCTGTTATGAACAATCAATCATTTTTTTTTATCTCGGAACAGTTTGATAGTCTCCAACATTTTGATAGTGTATACATTGTGTTAAATGAAGTTTCCTCGAACTTATTTTAGTTCTGTTTGGAATGGACACAAGCGCTAATTAAAGATTTATTAAGTTGGTGCCTAGTAGATAGTACTGGTGACCCCAGAGCTGGTCTTTTCCTTATCGAATAAGTATCGCAGTACAGCGAGAAAATGCCAGCATTAAAGGTAGACGCAACACGGACAAAACTTTTTAAATTTGTTTTAATTTCCTATTTTTTGTAAACACTGTACATTTGTTTGTTGGAAATATAAAAGATTTTCCTTATCACGTTATAGATAGAAAGTCGGTTACCTTGTTTCCATTGTCTTATCATATTGTTTTGCAATAGACTCTAGAATATTGCGTTTTACATTGTACTTTTAATACTTCATAAATAATAGTTGAAAGAAAAATTAACGATACGATATTAATAAACATTAAAGTAGTTAGTGCTAATAATGTTTGTTAGTTTAAACCGAAGATAAAACAGTTCTGCTGACAATGACGGTGCAATTTTATATCACTTAAATTGCTCTTACACATACTTCTAATATATTACTGAAAGCAACAACGTCCAGATAAATATAAAATTAAAAAAATATTACGTAGGACATTACACATATTAGGTATTTCCCATTGTGACCTCAAATATCTCCTCTGGTTAGGAATTCCAATTTCAACTGCTATTTACTCTTCCAAGGTAACAAATTCAACTCTGATGGGGCAGTCGAAACCGCCTTCAAAGATTTTATTGATTCCCGTCAGATTGGCTTTTTTGAGTACCTATACGACGGCCAAAGTGCATACTTTAATTAATAAAATATATGCTATTTATACACAACGCCAATTTCCCAAGGACCCAATGTTATGTAACTAAATGTATACCCAATTCAGTCTAGATACTTGAAAAACATTATGATTCGCGGTATTAACTTCTATATTCATCCAAAAAATTATATTATATTAACCCAAGATAACAGTTACTCTTAGAAAAACCGTATATTCATTAAGTGGTGAAATAAGTGTAAATATTGATCCAGTCACGCTTCAAATATCTGTAATATACAGCTATAACAAAATGTTATGTTATTATTGTCTACTATTCCAGCATCCCATACACGGCGATTCACCGCGCTCAGCCACTCAGGCGCATCTTCCAGCTATCATACGTGACGGACGAGGGCAACGAAGCTACGTTTCACGTGAAAATGACAACGTCGGGACAGGCCGCTGCGCTGTACCGCGCTGTTACCGAGAAACACGCCTTCTTCTGCTGCGAAACGGTCCGGAGCGACGTCACTGAGCAGTTCATAAGAGATTTAAAGGTAAATTTTAAGTTTTGTTCACTAAGTTGCTTATATCAGAAACGACAACTGTCGAATACCTGTATTGTATTGTATGTGTGGACTCTGTTTCCGCACTTAGACGCTTAATAGGTCCATTGTGCGTAAAGTCCTGGCTAACTAAGCCAGCCTAACTCCTTCCAAAAGCACAAAAGCCTCCCGGGCACTTCGCAGGCTTCACGGAGCGACCTCACTGTTCCGAGGATTTCTACACGTTGTTTAGTCACAGCCTCGCATTCCAGGACTACGTGGGTGACTGATTCCTCTGCGCTGAAACAGCCTCTGCACAGGGGGCTGTCTGTCGCGCCTAGGACATAAAGATGTTTATTAAGGAGACAATGGCCCGTAATTGTCCCTATCATTGTTTTTAGATTTGTTGTCGAATACGACAAATGTTCGAGCAAATGTTAAATCCGCACATAGAAATATTTTTTTGTTTTTTTTTATATGTATAATTTAGTATATTATGGTAACGAAGTGTAAATAAATAAAAATCCATTGATGCACAGCCGGGGATCGAACCTACAACCTCAGAGATGAGAGTCGCACGCTGAAGCCAATAGGCCAAAACTGCTCTTTTTGTGAATAATTGAATTGTCTCAGATAATTTTATATTCATTTTCCATTTTGTCTTGAATATTCAAAACAGTAATTACTTTATTATTCTGAATTATGATGAATAAGCGAACATGAGTTCACGTACGATTTGGGTAATTAATATTATTCAAGTTTTATTGCCCTCTGTGAGGGCGTGGCTCAATAAAAATAAACATTATAATAACGACTTCAGCCATTAACTTATATATTGTCGGAAACTAAAAACTGTACAGTAGCAGGAGGTACCGCTGTAATGTGTTTACTTTCATGAATTAATTATGAAACAATTGTGAATTAAGACTGCGACTAATTGGCAGAGAATAATAATTGTAATTGAATTTCAGGGCACAATAGCGTCCATATTCAATGACTCGACCACCCTCGGCCGGCGGTACGTTTTCGACATCCGACGCACGTGTCGCGAAGTCCACGACAGGGCCAGACGAGAGGCTCACTCCAGGGTCGAGCACGAGCCACGCACCAGAAGACGCTCAGCCGGCGGGGCTGAAGACACGGTGAGATCTTGACCTGCGATCATTGCAGTACTCAGTCCTATGCCTTTCCTCCTTCGGTCTTTTAGATTCTCTAAATTCAATTTGATTGTCGATATCTCTATATATATAAAATTCTCGTGTCACAATGTTCGTTTCTATACTCCTCCGAAACGGCTCGACCGATGCTTATGAATTTTTTATGCATATACCACAAAAAAAATTATGATACAGCATACATAAATTCACACAACCCTTAATTGTAACCCCTATATTATTTTATTTTTACTAAAGTAGATAAGTCGTTTTTATTGAACTAAAAAAAATAATAAATAATATACATGGGAAAACGACGTTTGCCGGGTCGGCTAGTCTTTATATATAATTATGTAATTTCTGATGCAGGAGTCCCGCTCGCGTTCGCGAAGCGGTTCTGGGCTGGCCTGTCGCGTCTGTATGGACTCGGCTATCGACACGCTCTTTCTACCTTGCAGACATGTCGTTTGCTGCGAACGTTGCGCTCCCAGGTACCACTTTCACATTTTTTTTTATTTTCATGAGTTGTCAAAAGTTATGTTGAACTTAAAACCGAAACATAAATAAGATAATGGTATATCTTAATTAATTTGATAATGCTTGTTTGCAGATGTAATCGTTGTCCACTCTGCCGCGGCGACATAGAGAAGCTGATGCACATCTTTCTGCCAGTGGAATATCAAAAGAGTACTGGGGTGATCATTAAATGAACTGAAAGCGCCTTCGACGACGATCCCCGTACGAAACGTTCATTTCCCTCGACTCGTTGGACGCGCGCCATTTTGGACGCGTCAACTTGCGACCGGCCGCAGACTAGATCAGAGATGGAGTCGATGACACATCAGTGACGCTAAGTGGACGACTAGTGTGCGACTCTCTAGTCATGAATGACTATATTTTGCATTTTTATTTCGGAATGATCATTGCCAATTCCAGTCAATTTATTAGGTAAATAAAAATGACAAAAACTACTGCCACATTTATTGGCCCTTTCATAATAAGGTACTTATCGAGTTATTAATAATTAAATTATAGCGTGTACCTAGTTATATTGTTAATAATATATCCGATAAAGATTTCCTTCGTTTTAGAAGGTATTTTGTATAATTTTGTGATACAAATTAAATGTAGTTTAACCAAAAATGTATGTTAAATCTTGAACATTTTGCATTTCTTTATATTAACATTATTTTTCTGTTGATCTAATCATATCAATAATTTATTTATAAGCGTAAGACCTATGGTCTGTAAGATTTTTTTTGTGTAATGTGTAAAAATTATTAAAAAAATCTATCAACAAAAACGTTGTATTTTTCATGTCCTCACATTTAACTACGGTCGATCGAAACGAACCCTATACAGATTTTAGACTAAGGAAATAAATGACTAGGGGCTAAAAGACAACTTTTCGTACCTACGATGGACTCATTACACTTGATTTTAATAGCAAACAACTACTGCTCAAAATAAATAAAATCTATTTGTATACATTGGTTTAACTTCATTAGAAAATAACATCCAAAAATACAACATAACAACAACTTACAAAGTATTTTTTTTAACAAAATTAGTATTAAAGAAAATCCAATTTTAGACTAATTTGTGATGAATTCCAATGAAAATGGTGTAAACTGTTAGGAAAAAAGAAATTAAAACACGCAAAACACGGCTGCGGATAAATTTTTAGACGTTTTAAACTACGTTATTATTTTTGGTAAAGCTACATCTAGCGGAATTTTTGTATAACGTGTCAGAATTTATTACTTGAATAATTTATATAAGTGAAATTTTTATTACTTATCTTTCTAATTTCTGAAGCTATGCAATATTAGTAACATTTTTAAAACTAATTTTATGCATGAAATAGAAAAGTAAGTAACAGATTGTAAAATCTTGTATGTCGATTCTCATATCCAAGAAGAATAAATTGTATTGTCGATGGTTTTCTTCTTATTATAAAAGTTACCAGATCAGAAAATTTACACTTGTATTGACTTTATTGGAACATCAATTTATTTATAAAATGATAATTATTTTATTAGCTGTTATAATTTTATGAAGAATAAAAAGCAGTATTTTAGGGAAAAGGGAAATGCAGCCTCTAAAGGAATACATGCATGGTTATAAAGTACATATGGTTATAGTTTATAATATTACAATTTAAAGAATTACAATTCTCAATCAAATTATATTATTTTTGTTGAATAATGACTACGGGATAGAAATGTTGTAAGGAGTTCTATATTCGGAAAATGGCAACTCAGTGTTTTTTTCGTACGAACTCAAGATGGCGGCCAATTTATGTGAACGCAAGGACGAGTAGAAAACTATTTCGCGTTCTCATGTTGAAAATATTGTTTTTATAGTTATATTATCATATATATCATTCTTTTAACTAAGCGTATGTGTTTATGTGCTATATGTTATGAGTTATCGATGTTTTTGAAGTCATATGTGCAATATTGCTATACAAGGCATAAAAAATGTTCAGTGTTCAATTGTGATTATTATTTATATAGTGATAGTTCTCCTTTGGGCGTAACGATGCGTGTTATTGGATGATATTGGTGATTTCTCGTAAGTACAAAGGCTATTTTCATATTTAAAATTTAAGTCCGATGTCCTCTGCGCTTAACCTATTTGTCTAAATAGGGTAGTTTTATTAGCGTGGCTGACGCTGTGTTATCGCCGGTTGTCCGCAGCTGTTTTTTAGTATCTTCTAAAAGGGTCTCTGTTCTTCTTGTTACATAAAAGAGAAACCTTTAAAGTTGTGTGATTGAATATTTATTCACAACTTTAAATTGATTTTTCATATTCAAGTTATAAATTAACAGTAGAAAATAAATCTATACAAATGTGTCACTGTAGAAATAAAGTGACCTAAATAAAATCCATCTAAATTTACCATCTAAATTTTCTGCACCTTTAACTATTTCTTTTAAACTCATCAGGGTGTGATATTAACTTATTTCGAATTTGTTAATTTTTATCAATAAAATTTCAATGAATTGGTAAAGTAGTAGTTTGTTTGTAATTTAACTTTTATACTTATTTTACAAGTAGTATATATTCTATCTATCTATTATTTATCTAATATCAAAAATATTTAGGTGAACTTTTAACTGTTGTAACTTTGAACTTTTAAAACTTTTTAACCCTATAAAAAATAACTGATCATGTATAAAGTAACAGCAAATGGTTGACCTCATTTAAAAAAATCACATACAAATTTTAATATGCTCTGAAACATGCAATATTTGATTATTTAAATTGATTTATTAAGCCATAAACATGCAGTTGTGGCAGATATAAATTTTAACGCTCCACTTTCCACCCATTGCTGTAATTATTATACCTACTGCAGATATGCAGCTTGTAATTTAAACTCTGTAAAATAATGTTGTTTGGTTAACTGTAAGTACTTTAAAAACAATAATGTTAAAAAAAGTCAAGATTCATGTTTTTATGTTTTCTCACGAATAAGAAAAAAAACATACAGTCTAAGTATAAATTATTAATAAATCAAAGTGAAAATGTCCATAGGCATATTCAAAGTTAGTAAAAAAACTTAACACAATGTAAAATCTATAATAATAAAAATGTATATCTACTTTAATAAATTACAATCAGATCTACATATTACATGTTTACAAAATGCTATAAATTAATGTTTGCAATATTTAATATCTACCTGTTGGCTTTGGTAATTTGATATCAGTTGTTTTTATGTTGATGAAATGTTTGATTTTGTGATATTAAGACTTAGATCAAATTATTTCATTTTGAGAATTTTTACATTCAAGAGTTTTGTGAAAAAATAAAAATACAATTCTTTCTTAGTTACTATTTCTGCATACATATTTTTTAAATTACTGAGTACATCAGTCTAATATAATAAAAAAACTCAGGTACTCAGTAAAAAAAGATTATGGAACTGTTTTGTGTATATTACAATTTTGAGTACTTTTATGTGGATTGAATATACAACTCACTACTGCCTATATAACACATATTTTATTTATTACTACATTGTTGATGATTTTATTGGTAATGTTGGGATTATTAGCATTAGCTTTCAGAAAAACTTCAGTGAGTGTTATCCTTAATAGCATAATTATTGTACACTACTCCTGTGGGCTACTGCAACAATAACTTTGACCAGGGCACTGTTATCACCCGTAAGGCCTTGATGTAATATGTATGTATTATGTTTAACAGACCTAATAAGTGTGGACACTGTGTCCACAATACAATAATATGTATGTAGTACTAGAAGAAATAAATCATCTTGATAAATATACCATCAGACCTGCTTTCAATTAGACACCTTCATGAATTTCTCATAGGTTATAGTTTTTAAAGCATTGATTCATTTTCAATTAATATTATTTATCTTTATTGGCATTTAAAGTCAGCAAAGATTTACCTGATTTACTAGGATGCCAATCATTTCACATTTCGTCATATCAATTGTCTAGCTAGAGTTTCTGTCTCATTTTCTAAGTAACCATTTATTTACAGTTGACACTATTAGGTTTTGCTCATATTGTTTTGCAATATTCCCATATTTTAATATGCTATGTGAGATACAGAGAACAATAACTGTAAAGTTAATTAAACAATGGTTATAATTGGTTAACCATTATTGTCAAGTGATTGATGTGTTGTTGTTTGCATTGTGTTGTCATTTGATCCATATAACTAAATCTTTGAGATTAGGTTAATATAACAAACAATAATAATATTATTAACATCTTGGTTCAACTTAAACTTATTGCAAATGTTTTAAATCTTTTATTACAAAAATGTATGGAGCTGAGTATGTAGTATTGAATTATATGGTAAAATGCATTCTTTTAAATATTTCTTGGTACAGTGGAATCTCTATAACTCGAAATGCAAAAAAATGTGTTAACGACATATAAGAACTTCGAGATTAATCTGATTTTACTGCTGAAATTTCCACTTACAGAGGCGCGATTTCTAAGTGTATTTTTCGATTTGTAGAGTCGACTTTGAGTAACAATTCAACTTAAGTTTTGTAGTATATATTTTTTACATATTAATATGTAATTAATTAAGTAAACTGTACACTTAAAAAAACGTTATCTTCTTTTGATTTAAACTATTTACAGATTTTTTATAAACATAACGTTTATAAATATTTAAGAGGCGTCATTATATTTTACTACCTACGACTTACGAAGTGCCCGTTTTGAAATTCGAGTTATAGAGTATAAATCCGTATTATCAATACTTTTTAGGGAAATAACATTTTATTCGAGTAAAAAAGTCTAAAGAATTCGTGATACTGCGTAATTACGGGTTCAGGGAATGGCATTTTTTTACTTGCTGAGGATTTCGAGTAGAGATTCCACTCTATAAGGTAATTTATAATACCAATTTAATGTATGTAATACTTTTAATACAAATTGTGTTATATTAAATTTTGAATTTGAAATCAAATCATCAAATCGCTTCAAATAAAATAGGATGGGGCATAAATTTTGAATACTATAAAAATAACATTTCTACTTGTCATAGAAAAGGATTATGGCGCAGAGAAATATTGCGTTGCAGAATTAAAATTGTACTTTCATTTTATATTTTAAAATTTCATAAAGTTGATGAGGTTGAACACGGTATAATTTTTAATACGTGAAAGAGTACGCGACAATTGGCGCACGTAGGCTTTATGTACGTGCTACGGGCGTGTTCGGTGACTAACATGAAAAAACTCACACGACTTTCGACTCTCACTTCATTTAATTTGAAATATTTTTGCTCATCTGTGACTGTTGCTGTAAATGCTGTAGATAGCAAAAGTTATGATCTCGTTATGAGTTAATGAATTAATTTTCACTTAGAAGTACACCATATATGCTTCTGCTTATGCGTGAATTGTCAGAAATACATACACGATTTGTTGAAAGATTACACACCACAGTTTTGTAATAGTATTACGTCCTATTATTAGGTATCTGTTAATGTTTTAAATGTCGGATTAGGAGACCTCCCACTAAATATTTTATTAATACACGTTAAGAAAAATCGGTATCAGTAGTAGCGATTAAAAATATAAAACAGTCGGGGGTCGTGAGTCGTGACTTGTGACTTTACACTCGTTAACCTTTATATTATGACATTAAAACATTATGACTCCTTTGTATTTTTACTTGAGTCTTGTAAATACATTAGAAGCATAGGAATTACAAACATCTGGTATGCCACCCTCCCATTTTATGAAATATCATTCTTTTCGTATTGTCTATCATCTATCTATCTATCTATCAAGACTTCCATCCTGTTGCGACACGAATCAAAATTTAAAAAACAAAACGCGCTAACCCTCGGTACTACTAAAATATAAGATAGAACATGTAGCGTACAGTTCGGCAACAGTGGACTGATCCCCGCTGAAATCATTGCTAGTTTGTTAAATATAACTAATTATATTATAGATGAACAACCGTTTGTTCAGTAGACGCTCTGTCATCTTTATTATTACTACTATCGATCGGTATTGGTTCTACGACTAGTTTAGTCGAAGCTTCGTCAAAGTTTTACTAACGACTGAAGATAGTTGTCAAGATTAATGCCAATATTTCATCAGCTGAGCCGGATCTTTATATCCAGAGAGCGAATGATGTAATAGGATGACAATTTTTGAAAAATATAGACATATTCTTTGTAAATTTTGTCGTAACATTTCAAATAGATGCTTGTATGGGAATCGTCTACACAAACACACACACACACATATATATATATATATTCAATTTAGTGCAAAAACATTCGCTATGATAGGTTTAGGTTAGGTTTAGGTAGGTGGACTCAGTTTCCGCACTTAGACACGTAGTCGGTCCGTTGTGCGTAGAAGCCCTGGCTAATTTAGCCAGCCCAACTCCTTCCAGAAGCACAGAAGTCTCCCGGGCACTTCACAGGCTTCGCGGAGCGACCTCACTGTTCCGAGGATTTTTGTACGTTGATTAGCCACAGCCTCGCATTCCAGGACTACGTGGGTCACTGATTCCTCTGCGCTGAAACAGCCTCTGCACAAGGGGCTGTCTGTTGCGCCTAGGACGAAAAGATGTTTGTTAAGGAGACAATGGCCCGTGATTGTCCCTATGATTGTTTTGAGATTGGTTCTGTTCAGGTTTAGAAGTCGCTTAGTAAGTTGCGGGTTCACAGCCGGCAGAGCTATTTTGGACTGTTTGCAATCTACACTTCGCGACCATCGTTGATTCTGGAGTACAGTGGATCTCTGGCGAATCCAGGTTCGAACTAGCGAGAAGGGCAAGGGGAGAAGCGGATGCGGGCCAGCAGGTATCATACCAGAGCCTCTTCTCGCAAGCTCGTCGGCTGCGTCGTTGCCGAGAGAGCCACTGTGTCCCTTAATCCACTGTAAGGTAACTCTATTTGTTAGAGCTATTGCCTCCAGTGCTTCGTGACACTCCAGTATTAGTTTGCTGTTTGTGTTTTCGTTACCGAGCGCCATCAGCACGGATGCACTGTCCGATATGAGCTTAATGTGAAAGTCGTTGACTCCCATCCGCTGTACGGCTCTGGCTGCTTCGGTTAGAGCGACACATTCACATTGGAAGATTGTGCTTTGTGTGCCCAGAGGTAGGTGTATGTTGATGTTGAGATCAAAGGAGAAAATACCAGCGCCTGAGCCACACCCTGTTTTTGAGCCATCAGTGTATATACGTAGCTCATTCAGGGGCGACTGATCTTGCTCCTCTTCTCTCAGTTGTATAAGATATTTCTTGTTGAATATTAATTGATTTGTGATTCTGTCACATGGCGCAGCTATAAGAGGTTGGTACTCTATTGCCCTGTTGAGAATCACTGTGTGTGAACTATAGTGGTTTTTTCCCCATAGGTCCAATACCATAAGCCTGATGGCCGCAAGTGCCGCCTCCTGCTGTATGTGTAGGTCTAGAGGTAAGATTTGCAGGGCTATCTCCATTGCTGCGGTCGGAGTTGTTCTCATACAACCGCTAGCAGCGGACAAGGCAAGCCTTTGGAAGCGTCCCAGTTTCGTGATCGCCATTTGAAGTTCAGATCTTGGCCACCAAACCAGGGCTCCATAGGCCAGCATTGGCCTGATTATGGCAGTGTATAGCCATAATGTTATTTTAGGCGATAAGCCCCATTTCACGCCTAGCATCTTTTTGCATTGATAGAAGGCGATCGTTGCTTTGCTCAGTTTGTGTTCTAGGTGTTTGTTCCAGAGCAGTTTACTGTCCAGAATCACACCCAGGTACTTTATTTCATTTTTGAGTTTGAGTTGTGTGTTGAAGAGTTTTGGAAGCCTGTGTGGTCCCAGAACCCTCCGGTTTGTAAAGAGTAT
This sequence comes from Pieris brassicae, assembly GCF_905147105.1. Classification (NCBI taxonomy): domain Eukaryota; kingdom Metazoa; phylum Arthropoda; class Insecta; order Lepidoptera; family Pieridae; genus Pieris; species Pieris brassicae. The sequence goes on along the minus strand of NC_059673.1, from coordinate 353,838 downwards.
TAGCTCTGTTTTTGATGGGTTGACAGATAGCTCGTGCTTGATGCACCATCTCTCAATTACTTTGAAAGCCCTTCCCATGAGATCGCATAGGGTACTTTCAAAGCTTCCCGATATCAAGATAGCTATGTCGTCCGCATAACCCACTGTGTAGAGGTTGCCAGCGTTGAGTTCTGTGATGAGCTCGTTAACTACAAGGTTCCACAGTAGCGGCGATAAGACACCACCTTGCGGGCAGCCTCTGCTGACAATGCCCCGTGTCGTGGAATTAACAGTGAACTGTATAGCTCGTTGTTTTAGCATGTTGTTTATCCACCCTATCAGGGTTGATGATACTCCACATGTAACGAGTGCTCTGGTAATGCTCGTGAAGTTTGTTTTGTCAAAAGCGCCTTCGATGTCAATAAATGCACCAAGGGTTGACTGTTTTAACTTCAGGGAGTCGCCAATGCGAGACACAACGTTGTGGAGTGATGAATCCGTTGACTTGCCTGGGCTGTAGGCATGCTGATTTGGGTGCAGGAATTTGGATAGCGATACCTGGCTACGTATTTCCAGATCTCCAAGCCTCTCCATTGTTTTTAACAGGAAAGATGTGAGGCTTATGGGTCTGAAGGATTTTGCCTGGGTATAGTCCTCTCTGCCTGGTTTTGGGATGAATATTATTTTCACTTCCCTCCATTTCAAGGGTATGTAGCGGTGGGCTATACATGCTCGGAAGATTGAGACAAGATAGTCCACCAAAAGGTTTCTACTCCATCTTAGTAGGCCTGGGAAGATGCCATCCAGGCCAGCCGCTTTGAATGGTAGGAAGGAGTTGATTGCCCATGTTACTTTTTCATTTGTGATTATTTTGTGAGCTACATTCCAGTCTGAGTCGGTGGTGGCACTTTCTGAGTAGGGTTGCCATGCTTGGTCGTTGGCAATTATGCAGCCTGGAAAGTGTGTTTCCATCAGTAGTTCACATGTTTCTGCATCGGTTTTTGTAAATGATTTATCAGGTTTTTTAAGACAACCAATTGAGTGATAAGGCTCACTAGAGAGGCATGATTTCACTCTGGTTGCCTGGTTGTTGCTTTCAATGCTGGTGCAGAAGTGTCTCCAGCACTCTTGCTTCCTAGAGCGTAAAAGTTTTTTGAATCGTCTTCTCGCGATTGTGTACTTGTCCCAGTCGGCAGGTAAACGGGTATTTCCTGCTCTATTGAACAGCTTTCTGACCTTCTTTCGGTGTCTCTCCAGTTCGGGGCACCACCAGTTATGTCTACTCCCCCACCTAGGCATGGTAAGGGGACACGACCGTTCAAAGCTGGTCTGGAGTAGGGACGTTAGGTTATTTACATGTTTGTCTATGTCTTGTACATCAATGGTGGTTGGTATTGTTAGTTTGCTTACCTCTGAGTCGATTATATTGTAAAATTTTACTGAATCAGTTCTCCGAGGTATGCGTCGTGGTTGTGGTTTAGGTAGCTCCCCTTTGATTGTAAAGCGGATCCACCTGTGATCTGAGCATGATAGCTCTCTGGAGACATGCCAATCCTGTATGTGATCTGACAGACCAGAGGTCACCATTGTTAGATCGATTATGGTTTGCGAGCGTGCGTTGATAAAGGTTGGTTCAGAGCCGCTGTTTGCTAAGATAAGATTATTGCTAAGAATGAAGTTAAGCATATTCTCACCTCGAGCGTTGGTATTTGCATTACCCCATAGCGTGTGGTGCGCGTTGGAGTCTGCTGCGATTATAAGCTCCAGTTTCTCCCTCTCACAGTAGTCAGCCAGAAGGCCGAGTTCTGGAGTGGGCACGTCCTCGTCACCCGGTAGGTAGGCGGACGCCAGGACGATGTCTGGATGTGCGTCCCTAGGTAACCTAATGGTTGTAAGGTCCCTTGAACACAGTTCGTTAATTAGGTATGCTGGTACATGTTTAGGTATGATAATGCAGGTTCTTGGGTTACTTACTGAGGTATCCAGCAAAAGTTTACCACCGGTGTTACCCAGGCCGCATACCTTGCCATTCCTGATCCACGGCTCCTGGATCGCGGCAATGGTCTTCGGGTTGGTCTCCAGCAGTCTGCGTAGTGAAGCCGACGCTGTTTGGCTGTGCTGGAGGTTGGTCTGGATAAGGTCAGTCCGGTTAGGGGGAGGAGCGCAAACAGCTGTCGCTGAATTCACTCCCCCCTGTCTCCTGAAAGAACTCGTCATCCGAGGTTAGTTGCACCGGTGAGGGTGGTTGTTGAGCTGTCTCCATGGGGACGTTTACCTCGGCAACCGCGGCTATCTCCGTCGTTGACGAGGGCGGCTTTGGCCCCGAGGATCCCGTCCCCGATGTACTGGCAGTAGTTACTGTGGCGGCAGCTACCACTGAGGGTTCATCCTTTTCCAGAATTCGGATATAGATGTTCCCCATCAGATAGTAGATGCGACGTTCGTGAGCCTTGATCTTTGAGATCTCATATTCCGGAACACGAAGGAACAAAGATACGCCTGTCGGGTCCTGTGTTCTACGTTCGTGAGTCAGGGTCCAAGATCTGATGTTTAGGTGGCGGTTTTGCCTGGTGATCAGTTTCCGTAAAGTTTCCGTGCTACCAGTGAACCCTGGAACATGCAGTAAGCACGGCACCTTCTTCGGAATGTCTGACTGAGGCCGTACCACCAGTTTGGTGTCCGGTATCGGATTATTGATGACATCGCATGCTCCGGTAAGCCATCCCAGCGTGTAGGTATCCTCGCACCAAGTTTTGAGGACACCATCTGAGAAGTGGGCTCTTCCCCGGAATCTGATGTCGTTGGGTTCAGTTGCTAGGGTAGCTTCAAGATCCGCCATGAGCTCATCTTGGATTTTACCCTCGATTTGTAGGCGGATGTTATCTGCCTGTTCTTGTGTCATGTCTATAAAGGGCTCAGTCATCACGGCAACACAAAGCTCGTTGGCTTTGTAGGATGCTGCCGCTTCCGCGTAACTGGCCGAGGTCCCTGACTCCAGCCGGAGTTTGTTAGGTTTAACCCTTTTACTCTCCCCAGTCGGTGTCACGGTTTCCTCTGGCCGATCGCGTTTCTGGCCCTTTGTTTGTTGTTTGGTTTGGTTTGGGTTTTTGGTTTGGTACCCCCCTCTAGGTCCTTTACCGCACCTAGAGCCAATAGGCTTGAGCGCGGCAGAGGACCCAGTCGGCTTCGGTGCCCTTTTCCCGCGTCCTGCAGTTGTGGTAACCGCGGGTGCAGTTCCAGGGTTCTCAGGTATCCTCTGAGAGCCGGTAATCAGCTGTTGCTGTTCCGTCGCTCTTTTGGCCTTCCTGAGCCGTCGCCTTTTTGAGGAGCTTAGGACCATCCTGGGAGTCGATTCCTGAATCGCTGATTTCAGGGCCGACATGTCCATGGTCGAGGTTTGTGCACTGGACGTGCTCATCGTCGCAGCCTCGGTCTTCCGCATCGATCTTGCTTCGGATGCCCCCCCTATGGACGCAGACATTGCTGTATCATCCTTCGGAGTTGCTATCTTCTGCTCGACCGACGCAGTCAGCCTGGCCGCAACAGTGGACGCATCCTTGTGTGGTGGTGTATGAGATACCATTGGAGTGGGCACGGTTAAGGGTGCATCCCGGTTTGGCGCTTCCTCAGCCGCTGCCCTCTCCTTTGGTGCCTCGGACGCTGCCCTATTGGGTGCATCCGTTTGCGAGATAGGGGCATCAGAGTATCGTGTCACTGGTGACTTGCACCTCAACACGTCCTGCGACGCAACCCTGTTTATGTTAGTTTTAGGCGCATCTGTGGATGCAGCCTTTTGTTGGTTTGTGTGTTTTGTCTCTCTATCCATGTGGTGGTATGAAAAAGATTCACCGTCGGAGCTCTCCACCCGCCACGGAGCCCTCAAGTCGGGGACGTCCCTTGCTCAGCAAGCGACGTCAGAGCTACTCCTTCGGTATAGAGTCAGCGTGTAGAGGGGCAGGCGCGCCCGCACGCCGCAAGAGAGTACGGAGCTGTTCGCATCCCGAGACGATGACGCAAACTCACCCCGAGTCCCGTGCCACGCCGACGCCCCCCCCACCCACACCCCGACTCTCGCTTGGTAGCCCTCTTACGGGATACCACAGCCGGTTGACCGTGGTCAGCTAATCCACGGCCTCCCGTGTGAGGGGAAATCCAGACCAAAGAGGTGTGTTGTGTGCAGCGCACAACTGTACCGGCGCACTACTCCACTCAACCTCCAGGACTCCTTCATCCCCCCGTACGGGTCCCCGCGCACGGCACAAACACGCGGGAGGTCATTTACTGTCCACCGTCCTTTTATTTTGGACGATGAACTCGCAAGGACATGACCTCTACATCCCTGCAAAAGTTCGCTTGGTGGTTTTAGTTACGTCTAATACATAGGGTATTAGACCAAAAACAGGGTTGGCAACCTCGGGAAGGTTAGTCCACCAAACTTGCCTTGGGGATCACAGCGACCTGCGCTACCCCCAAGACCACGCCTCCCTACCCATCAGAAGGATGTGGTAGGGTGGGTTTGCACCTATGCTACCATGCTAAAGCGAGCATGTCGTGCTGGAAACCGTAAAAGCATAGATCCAAACCCAACCCCATTCGCTATGATATCGAGAGCTGTATTTTCATACCGTTAAATTTAATTGCAGAACACATAACAGTATTAATTACTGACGTTAAGTTTTATAACTAAAAGCATTAAAATACCTTTCAGTTAGTGCTGTTTTATACTTGTGGCTGAAATAAACTTTAATTAGTCGTAAAGCTTGTTTCCATGCTTAAATTGTTCATCTTTGCCGAAATACTCCAAAGGGTTTAGTATAAATATGCGAATCTTCAAATACCTTAAAGGCTACTTTGGCTTTGAATTAAATTTCTTCCTGCCAAAACAAATTGAAATCGTATAAATATTGTTAATTACTTAGTTGTTCTCTGAACAGGTATAGGCCAAAATTACACAGCTAAATAAATATATGTGATTAGTTCATTCGTCTATCTTGTAAATCTATGCAGTAGTTTGGTTTATTTCAATACTAAAACTTAAAATAATAAAAATCTAGACCTAGCGACCACAAAAAAGTTTACGGCCGTTAACGTCCTTAACAAGGTCATCCTCTTGAGCGTTCCTTCTGCCAAACGTATCGAATTTGTCTCTGAAGTTGGAGATGGAGCACATAATGCTGTTTGTTAGCAAATATTAGCGAACCAGTCTCGGGGAGAGCAAGCGCTGAGCAAACAGGATACGTCTACGTTGTGTGTGCAGCTAACTGCTGTGTGCGACAAGTTTTGCCATTTACACAGAACACTAGAACAATCTATCACGATTGTTTCACTGTCAGCTTGTTAGTTCATTACATAGCGCTGCCTGTCCTGATAACCGCGACGAGTCTAAACTTGACATGTCTGTTAAATTTGACTACAGGAAAGGACAAGAATTATACTGTAGAAATATATATGTACAGTGTAAAATCTATATAACGACACTAAAGGGACTGTGGGTCTTTATGGACGGATTTTATGGAGAGAAGAAAAACGTATAGACAATCCATGACTCCTACTTATTACAAGCAATGCATAAGTTCGTATGCATGATCCCGACAGTCGAGTATATTGCGTTAGGATAATAAAGCGACAAAAGAACGAACACAGCTGCACAGTTTTTACTTATTCTAGCCACTTAAAAAATACTTATTACTCAATTGTTGTCGTTATTGATAGTAATGTGTAATGTAGAGTGTATCATTGTATGGAAAATAAGCTCTACCAACCAAAGCCAATTGATTGCGACGCTTTAGGGAGTTGGTCATTAAATCGAGGGATGTTACATGGAGTTAACACTGTTTATTAAAAAGTGAGGCATGTGAAGCTGTTAGTCAAGGAAATTTGTTGATACCGTAATAGTGGGCTCCTAATAGTTGGACATTATCGTTTTTATAAACATTGCGTAGGTACATCGCTTTCTCGATGTAAAGGTTTATGTAGTCTGAACTTCAATAGATATTTTGTATATAGAACTCATGTTCACATGCTTCGTAAAGTATTTTTTTTTTTTATAAATTAGGGGGCAAACGGGCAGGAGGCTCACCTGATGTTAAGTGATACCGCCGCCCATGGACACTCTCAATGCCAGAGGGCTCGCGAGTGCGTTGCCGGCCTTTTAAGAATTTGTACGCTCTTTTCTTGAAGGACCCTAAGTCGAATTGGTTCGGAAATACTTCAGTGGGCAGCTGGTTCCACATAGGTGGTGGACGTCGAGGTGATACGGGTGGAATTTTGTATTCTGCCTCGACGTCCGATGATGAAACTCAGCTGCAGGTATTAGTCCGAACAACTCCTCTGAACACTCTCCATGGTAAATGCGGTAGAAGATGCAGAGTGACCCCACATCTCTACGCAACGCCAAAGGATCGAGCCGCCCGGAGAGGGATTGGTCATCGACGCTTCGAACCGCTCTTCGTTGGATACGGTCAAGTGGAAGGAGCTGGTACTGGGGAGCCCCCGCCCAGAGGTGAGAACAGTATTCCATGTGGGGCCGTATTTGCGCTTTATAGAGATGCAAGCGGTGGCCCGGAGTGAAGTACCGTCTCGCCTTACTGAGCTCACCAAGCTTTTTGGAGGCTAATTTAGCCTTTCCCTCCAAATGACCGCGAAACTGAACGTCGTTCGATATGTCAACGCCAAGTATTCCGATGCTGGCTGTGGCTTCAAGAAGAGTGTTTTCGAAAAGAGGAGTAGCGACAAAGGGTATTTTTTTCGCGGAAAACGCGCAAACTTGTGTCTTCTTGGGGTTAAATTGGACTAGGTTGACAATGTAATAGAACTTCTTTGAATGTGTAGTTCAAGTGCACAGTTGAAATTTGACCTTTGACCCGTAGAGTCGTTTTAGCTCGTTAGCTGTCCTATGTGCGCACAAAATTACACTAGTTTAGCGCCGTTCGACATTACGTTAACCTAATTCTTGTAATTGAAAGTATTGATAAGATACAGTTATCTCCATAAAACCCTTCAGAATAATTACAAACATTGTAAATATTGAGACTTCAGATGAGAGCTCTTGTAAAATACAAGTGTTTTGTGTCGATATTACAGACGGACAAGATATACTGTAACTATCATGTACTTTTTATTATTTAGAACACGAATAAGATGAATAGGATATATACAAATAAACAGGTAATTAAAAAGCAAAAGACAAACATTTTCTATTGAAATGTTTTTCCAACCAAAGGCGATATTGATCGAAACTTACTCCAGTACTTACAAAGAAAATGAACTATCATGTTCCGAAGTGTTGAAACGCAGCTGCCTCTAATATATTTGTACACCTGGTTATGGCCGGCCTGGTTACACCTTGTTGCTAACGTACGATTACTTGAAATAAAAAAATTAAGGCATAAAAGATGCCGTACCACGAGTACATAATAATATATATCAACTGTTTGTAAATCTCGTAACAATATTTGCATTTAATTAATGTGTAATTAAAGTATCAAAGCTATCTTTGGTAATTAATTTTTCAATGTCCAATTAAATCCTATTTAAATTGTTTCTGCTTTATACATGAAATGTAAATAACAGTAACAATGATAGCATAACTAATTCGATTATTTGCTGAAACACTAAATTATTCAAAGTTAATCGACGGTTATACCTATTTGTATACACAGTGCTAGCGTTTGGTAAATGAAACTTCATCACTAACGAAAAGCCGAATATGAAGCAGTATCCCGGTAATATTTTATTTATTAATGCAATATGTATGTTTGTATGTTGAGCTCGGTTCGTGGTTGCGGTTGATATTACGAGAAGAGCGATACATCAAACGCGGACACTGACGGATTAACGGCCAGAGTTCCGCCCGAGGCCATTGGATTGCGATATATAGTACATTTTGCCATGTTCATGGTGATTCGCATAGTCGAGAGGCCACGGGTTAGATTCCTGTTGGAATAAGCTATTATTATTTATGGTCTGACAATCATGATTTTAAGAAAAGGTCAGTCTTTAAGACATTCAAGAAGCAGTCGATATTTTGCATATAATCTAGAAAATAATACTCCTTCACTTAATTACCTATACACAACCCCCTCTCGTTTTGTTTCAAATAAGATAATTGAAATGTAAAAGATACATGTATTCCAAGATACAAGGAATAAATAAAATACTAATTACAGCTATTGATGTAAAATTATACTGTAAACTAGGCTAGGTTAAATATAAATGACCCGCGGCTTGGTATAGCACTTTACAGTGCATATGGACACGAGCTGATTCATTTTTGATACACATCAGGTAGACTGCATAGTTGAGGTACTATTTAAATTTTATTCCTTTCTTATTACCTGGTGAACTTCATATCACCATACATATATTTGGGTCTGTCTGCCCGCGAAAAAGACAATAATTACCTAATCTATCTATAATCAATAGATATCTAAATTTCTTGTACGAAGCCGAAGCGGGTCGATAGTCCATTATAAATCTCGTATATAGAATTTAGCTCGCTCACAAATAAAATTAAATCACTATCGATAAAATTAAATTATAATTTTGGACGGCAATATCATTAATAACGCTTTATCGGCGGCAAATTTTGTCGGAATTGCATTAACATATTAAATAGTTATTTATTCAGGAGACACTGTTTTTGAATTATTATGCTAATCTCATTTGCAATGATTAAAAATTGTTTGAGACAACACACTCGAAACAACTAATAAAACATTCTGTTACAGTAGTAATTTCTGAAATTTTATAAAGTAATTAAATGTAGAACAGTGATAAAGTTATTTTTATATTATTGTAATAATAAATATAATCAATTAGGTATGCAACTTTAGCATACGAAGTTCCGTGTTTTATAAATAATGCGAACCGGGATCCTAATACAGTACTTGCAACTACAAAACATTACACTAAGACTTCCTCCTCAGATGTTACGCCAGGTATATATATAATAAACATCTTAACAAATTGATATTTCCTGCAAGAGTTTCCGAGAGATGATAAATGTTTTACCACTGCAACAAGCAATAAAACTCTTTTAAAAACAGAAATGGTCGAGGCGGAGCGACGTTACCACACTTTTTGCAGTGACGGTTGTGTAACTAGCGGTCTGTCTGTCCCGCCTGCAAAAGATTCGGGATCATAACTTAAAATTGTATTTCTACGTAGTCGGTCATAAATGGAAATAATGATAAAAACAAAGGTACGGACGTAAAGCATGTTCGAAATTTAAGAATAATGCGCCAGTGACAGAACTTAGGGACCAACCAAACAACAACAAGGGGGTACAACCAAAGGGGGTAAAAATAACGTTTACACAAAATTTGAATCAAAAGTTCTTTCGTTTCTCGTTCGTTGCATTTCTTTATCAGTATTTTGCCTGACTCATAATTTTTTTTTAAACTGTACTAAAATCGCAGAATAAAAGATTTAACTTATTTTTCATTTGTTAGCATCTCGCTAACGCTTTTCGATGACTGTTCATTTAACTTCAAGTTTTACCTTAGTATATGTGTTCTAGCAGTGCTGGCATATTCGAAGGTTCGATCCCCGGCTGTGCACTAATGGACTTTCTTTCTATTTGCGCATTTAACATTCGCTCGAGGAAAACATTATAAGGGCTTGCCTTAGACTCAAAAAGTCGACCGCGTGTGTCAGGAGTCTGATCACCTACTTGCCTATTAGATTGATAAATAATCATGAACCATACAGAAATCTGAGCTCCAGATTTAAAAAGCCTATAGTGTAGTTGTGTTACGTTTAAACTTTTACTACTAAATTTGATTAGGTAATTTTTGTGTGTTTTACATAATCGGTCTGCGTGACCAAAATCTGTAACTTGTGTATGAATTAAATAACAATAACACTATTTGCAGATAATTATCAAGTCATCACAAAAATCACCTCGTACAATTTGCGTCATCAAAGGTTGAGTTGGTCGTGACGACTCTCTTTGCAGACCTTGATAGTCTTTATTTGCCATTCATTCGTCAACGCTGAAGGTGTGTTCAGTCACGAGTTTTCGCGAGGGATGTAGTGTGTATTTCTCATGATTTACAAAAAATAATTTCACTTTAAAACCAACGTAATAGAACTTGTATTTTATTTTAATTATAACAACAAATATTAAATATAGTTGCTCCCATGACATCAATTTCCCTTTTAATTTTCATTTATCTCTTTGTGTTTGGTATTTCTGCCTAAAGGTGCTCGTCACAACTTGTATTTTATGTTTCTTGTACCAATGTATCAGTGTACCTAGCGTTCGCAAGCAATTAATTAATAATCTGAATTTAATAATACAGTATACAAATTTTAGAATGGTAGATAAAAAATAACAATTACAACATTTTGTCTTTCACTAATTGGGTATAATATTATTTCATTAATTATTAAACATAATAATAACCACCGCTACGTGGAAGCAGCTGCCCACTGAAGTATTTCCGAATTAATTCGACTTTCAAGAAAAGAGAGGCCAATTCTCGAAAGACAGGCAACGCACTTGCGAGCTTTCTGGCAATGTGAGAGTCCATGGACGGATATCACATCATGTGAGCCTGCTCGTTTGCCCCCTATTACGTAAAAAAATCTCTCAAGAAATATTCCGGAACCTTTAAGTACTTACGTCTAGGACACGGTATTATGATTATACTGTATGGTTCAGACACGAGCACGAGAAGGAACGTTAGTTTCCTTAAACATTTTAGGTACGAGAGAGTTACTTAGCGCTATGGGATTCTCGACCTAAATACCGTACTAGATGCTGCCCTCAGCAGACATCAATAGTTACGTCACTTAAAATATTAGGAAGCTCTAATATACTCTTACAAAGGCATTCACTAAACACTTAATTAATCACGAGGTTTTTGACTTGGAAATAAATAAGTTGTACATTTTGCTTTAATTGGTAAATATACTTATGTAACGTTAAATATTACCTACATAACGCATTTTAGTTGTGATAAATGTCATCGCAATTGATCGACATTACATCACACCTTAAAAGCTTCCAAGAAAATATTAACCGAGGTTAAAGTAAAACCGCGGATCCATGAACGTAAAGTTTTAGTAAGCTATTAATATAAGATTACAACTCGAATTTTTCTTTTTACATTTGGGTGTTATGGTTCATTTATATCCCAGTCACTCAGTATCAAAATAGTTATTTCTTCCGTTTCACGGAATTCGTTATCGTAAAATAATAACCATAGTCCTCGGTTGGAGAAGTTGGGCAAAAATACGGCCAATTAGCGACTTTCGCAACATTCAGATTTCGAGGTTAAGTGGGGGAGTGCATGTGGGAACTCTCGCTCGCCGCTTTGTATCATGTAAATGGGAAATTATGGCAACAATTACACATTTTTCGTTATAGCAAGTTTGTAATATGAATTACAATATTTAAGTTTATTAATTGATATTTTATTTAATAATTTCACCCGCGAGCCTCCTTCCGCCCGCTCCAGTGACTATCGAAACAAACGTACGCCTGTAGTTTCCGAGAGATGAGACGGACGATACAGTGTTTTGCGAACAAAAATGTTAACGCAAAATGCTTTTCATTTGAATAACTCGTATAATATACAATATTTAATATAATCGCTATTAACAGCACTCGGCCAAACTAATGTGCTGTCATTCAATTATTTTTTGGCTCCATAATACTCGCCATGATTAAATAAAAATTAGCAAAAGTATATAAAATTAGAGGTGTTATATTGTGTTTTCAATTCAAGAATCACATACTTGGATAAAATCCATGATTTTGGTTAGTTGCCGCTCTAAAAATGAGGTTTGGTCCCTCTAGTAATTGCGAAAACTTAAGTTAATTACTAATATACCATCTCATTGTCCAGATATTATGGTGCATAAAATTAGGTTAAGGGGTTGGCATAGCAACTATTGCATGTTTCAGTTAAAGGTATATGTTTTGAAGCGAAACCTGCGGTTTATAAAAATATGAATACAATAAAATCAATAAACAATCAGAGCGGACTTGCGTAGTTTCGGCCGCGGTCCGAACCGGGTCATCGCATAAATTGAATCAATGTTATTGTTGCAATCGCATTTCGACACCACTCCTCCTCTACTCCTACTCACCCTCTTTCCCCCAACTCCCCTCATAGCACTCGGCGATGCCTATGGCGAATAATGTCGCAAAAAGTGTACTCAATCGAGGGCGTCTAGCATCTATCGTTTTAAAAGCGTGACAATCTCAAATAAAATATAATGCGGTCACCACACGATTTCTCTTAGCACGGCCTTGGTGGATGACGAACAATAATGGCACCGGGCAGAAAAAACACCTAGCCATGCCTCTCTGGACAAAAAGTGCGAAAACCCGACCATTGTGTTAGGAATTCTTACGAATGACATTTGTTTTGCAAAATAAAGAGGAAATTTCGCAGTTTTTGTGATTTGTTCGGAACTTTTAACCAATTTGATTTCTTGATATTTTCAATACAGTTGCAAAAGTTAGGCTATTTTAGGCAATTTTAGATGTTAAGGTATTTTTTATTTCTTCTGTATTCGTTGCCGTTTCAATATTTATTTCATTTAAGATTCATTGCCATTGAATAAAATGGCCTCGTAAACAAAGATGGATAGAAAACGTTATCTTATTTATCATTCGAATGGATAGCGGACGTCCAGTAAAAATACACAATGTTGGAATGAAACGACCATAAATTATATATTGTTATCACGCATAGCGTATTCTGTACAGTATCTATTTTATTGAAAATAAAACCATTTTACGATATCCCGTTTATGGCGAGCTTTATGGACACCGTGCACTGTTTGATGTCTTCGACGTGTTTAGGAATATGTTTTATGAGTTTTCTGGAACTAAATATTGTCTATAATATACTACCTATAATATCATATGAGCGGACATAGTAGCCTTTACACTTGCTTACACAGACACGGTGTATGTATTATTATTTGATTGCTTAACGATCATTTGCATGGTTAGATAAACACAATATGTTACCTGCATTTTGTTCAACTAAATAAAAATCTATATATTTTTTAAATATTTAGTTTAATTTGATCCAACAATTCAATGCACATAGCTATTCTGCACTACAAGACGACCCGTATTGGATCCAGACATCCAATCTCCCGGCCATCAAACGGGAGCTTACGACTGTAAACAAAGAGCGCATTTATCTTAAGAGCTGTGTCGCGAACGGACAGCATCCGTCGAGTCCCCGCTCGGCTCTCTACTCGCTCAGCGGAATTGTTCTTGGGATATCTAAAAGGCTTGCTATTCATTTAGTATATGGATTGTACAACGTATAACATGTTATATACACCTATATATTTGATTATCTCTTAAAAAGTATATAGTTTTTGCGTCCGTAGCAGATTTGATTGTGATCTCCACATTTCATTTACACTTTATATCATCCACAGTACATTCCAGTTACTGCGTAAAGATAAGACAGTAACCGTCTTACCGTTAAAAACACTAAACACTTTGTAACTAAACTATTAATGTGCCAAATTCATTATGCATGTTATAATTATGTGACTAAGGTATATACATATAAATGTATCGTGGTTATCTCAACAAACTTATTTAACACTGACTGGCCACATTATATACTATAAACTAAATAGTTGCCTCGGACTTGGCAAATGTAATTTAAAATATGAGGTTGTTTAATAAAAAATAATATAGTATTTAAAGAAAAGACAGCAAAAAGATTGTCAGAGCATTAAGATTTAGCTTTATATTTTTATCATATGAGAGGGTTGTTAGTAGTCATTCCAAAAAACATCATGAGACAAGGTTTTTTTGCCGCAAGGCGAATAATTATTATGATAATCAAGATAATTAGAATTTCAAATCAGCTTTGAAGCATTTTTTAAACTTATTAAGCTTATGTTTTCCTGAACTGAATTAGTGTGGAAGGTAGACTAATTGCTTTGACTGGACAGCGACCTGACCTACTTAAATTTACGATACGTTCTTTCTGAGACTTGATTTCTTAAAATTGGCCGAACCACATAACAAATACACACTTTTGGGTTCTAGCAGGGACTCGGGATGATGACCACGTTGTACCTTTCCGACCACTCGAGCAGCTTCTTTAGAACTGTGAGCGTACACTTTATCATTTTGCTTACTGTGTGTGAAATCGTGAAAAAATTTTCATCGGTAAAGAGTAACTTTCTGTGCTTTTCATCTGCGTATCGCGACAGAAAGTGTTTTGATCAATCCACTCTCTTTAATTGTAAAGATTGATTTAGGGCATGTCCTGTATATCGATTATTAGCACCGAGCCTCTGTCCTAGCGGGAATCTTCATTTCTCGCGATAAGATTTTTGCTTCCTTATGGGGTTTCGACGAATTCTGGTTTAAACAACACTAACAGCCTTTGTAGTTCCAACAGAATGCGGCCGCCCCGATTATTTCTGGTCTCTGACAGACGAAGTGTTTTTGTAACTGTTGATAATACGATATACGAACATACATTTGATACCAAGCTTTTGAAATGTCTGGAATATGACCGACAGCTCTATACCCACTTTGTGCAAGGCCGTCGGCATATATCTTTAACACCCCATTCCATATTGTAATTTGATAATTAACACGAAAGTAACAGTATTTATGGCTAGACATATAAACATTATCTTGCATCTTGAACTTGTCCAGCAGAGGATTAAGTGTATTAATCATATGAAACCTTTTTCTTATGTAATTTCTTTAAATTATTACAACAAAACCACCTACTAATATGTCACAGTTCTTAACATCCGCAATTTTGTTGTTTAAATGCTAGCGAAAAATGTATTCGCTTTCCTCATATCGCTTAATACCGGCACAGTGTTAACTTAATCCCCTTATATAAATGTACCTACTATATACGTATAAAGGAGTTGAAATAGGCATGCTGACCAGGACTAGTAACATAATTATCGTGTAGGACATGTATATCTGTTGATTTGAATTTATTATATTAAGTCGTTGCTAAAACACGGTTCATTTTTGAGTTAACGTAAAGTACTGTATTTAATCAATAATCATCATCGTTATCATCAGCCTCTTTATTTGAAATTCGTTTCACTGGGAGCATACCTCCTTGACGATGTCGTCAGGCCACCTAGTTGGTGGGCGGCCGCGCCGTCTTTTGTTCTGACGAGGTCTCTATTCAAGGTGCCCGCAGGTCCATAGGTAATTGCGCGCTATGTGTCCTGCCCACCGCCACTTAGATGTTGCGACAGCCCTTACTATGTCGCTTACCCCAGTCTTTGCACGAATGGCTTTAATTTGTACGCGATCGAAGGGAGATGTCATGCACTGCACACTGCGCGACACAGGCTTTCCGCCGTGCGTTGTATGAGCGTTATGGTTTCAGCTACATAAGTAAAGACAGGATGCACTTATTGAAGAATTTATTTTCAGTGCTATGGAGAAGGGTCCTCGCATTAACTCTCCATTCGCTCTAAGAGCTGCTCTTAGTAATGCCTTCGAAATACGTCTCCCGTATTCAGCTCGACTTGCGCCATTATGTAGCACGAAAAACAGAATAGAGTTTCTATTTTGTGTTTTGTGGTATATAAATAAAAAACTGTTTGTGTGTGTCGTCATATCGATGACCCGCGATAACCGACGACGTTTGACCCCAGGGAAGTTCAACAACTATCAAGCCCGATACACGCATTCACATGTACCTACTACGCAATATGGTTAGTAGAACTTCAAATGAAATGCCACACTGTCCAGAAACAGCCACATGCGTGAGAGTAGCGCTTTTGTCTACCACGTCGTTGATAAAATACATTTCACGAAATGTTTTTCGATAATAGGATACATTGTATCCTATTTTAGTATCTCCGCAAGGTTTTCAATCCAACACAAATTAGGGAAATATTCATATTTCTGTCGGTGGAAGTTTGAAGAGCAATAAAAACACACTCGAAGGGGCACAAACTGTATTGGTTGGGGTGAGTGCTCGGCTATGATGTAGCAAACACGGTGAGGTAGCCCGAAGGGGGCTTATTCATTTCATTGCTATTTACTTAATTGTTAGAAATTTGATAAATATCAAAAATGTTTTTTTTTATACGAGGTACATGTACCCCGTGCTGACTTTAGTAGATACGAAATGATATAATATAATCTTCTGAAACAGACTATTCAGAACCAACACACTTTTAAAATTCGAACCAGTGAAATGCCTACGATTAGCTTCCAACAACACAATACAGCTTGTATTCCACCTTATAATACAAATTTCTTAAGATTTGGTTTTCATATCGTGGTGTAGAGACTATTAAAAAATCTTTGGAGCTATTGCAAAACAACTGTTGTCTCGTATTGTCGGACTTTTAACTTTACGAAATTTATCAACTGTCACAATCCTGTGACTATGGCTCACTACAAATTTTCTGTGGTGGAATTGAGGATTTAGATAGCACGTATTGAGCCTCAATATTCGCACTACGCAAACAGTAAACAGACAAACGTAAATAGACGCTGTCCTCACGTCTACCTCGCACTAGAAATTCGTTTCACTCTTTATCTTTAATGTTTTTTCTTTATAGCTCTTGATTTGAGAGGTTGTAGTGAATTTAAATTAAAAATATTTTCATTTGATTGATACACATAGTATTTAGTAAAAGTTAAATTTAGTTTATAATTATGGCCTGTCCTCCTCTGCTCTTCCTAGATATGTATGAATATCTAGTTTGACAAACTACTTAATTAAATCATGATTAGCGAGCGGCCTTAGCTAGTTGCTGTTTACAGCTTTGTAAATTTTGAACTAAGATCTTTAATGGCTTCTGCGGTGGATGTATATAGTTTTATAATATCTGAATACTAAATAAAACGACTTGTAAGTATATTTTGTGATTTTCCCATTCAAATAAATATTAATACAAATAGTTCGTGAATTTTATTGCATCGTTAACAAGTAGGTTACATGAATATCTTAAAAGGCCTGAATAGACGAGATTAAAGCTCGGTGTGTCTAGGCAAACGACGCGAGGAGTAGGTTTTCCATAGAAGTATATCAAATGTAGAGCGCTACACGCCACAAGTCACACTGAAGGAAGGACATTCCTCTTAATTGTGCGGCATATATCACACCAATGTCTTAAGGGCGCGCACGAGCGAGTTACAAAGTGGGCAAGTTACATAAGCGAACCGGCCAGTACTGGCTTGGATCGTGCCGACAGTGCAACCGCGTCCTGCATACCGAACGCTAATCGAATTCTCTTGGCACCATTGCATATGCAAGCACGACATAGAGGCGTAATGAGTTCATGAATGCGATTTTATTGGGTGGATTATGTTGCCCTTGCCAACGATAGTTAAGTCTTGTCGATCATCAACATCGATATAATAGCTGGAATAAATTATGTTCACGCCGAAATAACTCGCGTACGTAAAATGTGAGATTGCGTTCATTATGTCTGCATCGTCTCGGTGTAACAGGCGCTTGGCGGATGCACTGCAACACTGGCGAACGTTCAACAATTCTTCAAATGTACCTAATGACTTAGTAATATGCCCTCTTTTGGCTCATCATGATTTTAGTATATGCTTTAATATGTTACAATATATGAAATTTAAGATTGTACTGCCATTTGCTATTGTTAATATAATATGAAGCTTATACATTTACTTTAATTAAACAAACCACTAGGGTTTATTTGATTTGTCAATATTTCTAGATTTATAAATTAAACACTAATTACTGGTCGATAGCAATAGTGATTGCTTATTGTTAATCGACATCTAGCAATATTAGCAAATCAAATAAACAACTAGTATCAACGGTTTAAAACTTATTTGACTTTGACTTTGTTGATTCACAAGTTCTGTGACACACATCGTTAATGGCATCTGACAGTGACGCCATTGCTTTGACATACCTACCTATATGAAAATAAACACTTGTTTGATTATACATAATGCTTATTTATTATAGATATATGTGTATTTCTTTATAACAATGTTACAAGTATTTATATCTTTCTAATATATTATTATTATAAAAATATCACGACTCACGACAGAGCACTATAACTACAGTATAAATTTATGCCTACATATATAAAATTGTAAATAATACTATATTAAATTACGATTAGCTCAAAAATAGACAGGCACATATATCTAGTTGCAATTTTAATGCTTACATTTGTTTCTCGATGCTTCATATTTCGTTTATTTCATTAAAAACCACGGAATGAAATAGTAAACCTTGGTTTTTACAACTATGTACGTAGAAAATGGAATCGATTGTCTAGTACATTTACGTTACATCAGTGCGTTACACGATGGTCCCCAGTAAAAATAACTATGAGCAAAAAATGTGGTGTGTCCGTAACCATGAGAGTAGACTCCGAAGGGCAACGACACCGCGTATGATCGATGTCGCGATAATCCATATCGATTGGCTGATAAAGGCTTGTTTGACAACGTCCCTGGCCCCGGCTGCCTGCTCCCGGGACTTAAACCCCGTCTCTAAATTGTGACACGTTTCATAGTTTATCATGATTTTAATAATTAATAATAAGATTAGATTTGAGCAGATGTTTTTCAAATTTAATCACTTATGAGATGTAGATTATTGTAATTACCACATAATAAATTATTTAAAAACGTGGAAAAATAAAGGAATTTTGGTGTGCTTTACTTTTCGATACGTTAGATAGGTAACACAGGCGTGATACCTAGGTGGTCACTAGCTAGTGAGAATACGAAATGGTTAAAGAAAACAATGTTTTAACCGGATTAAAGTTTTGCGTGCTTTACAGCGTGCGTGGTCACGGTGACTGAACCGTCGGAAAAATTTAAATTTAAAATTATGTAAAATAATTACAAGTTTATAATAATACAAATAGCTTTAATCCGGTTGATTAAATTAAATGGTTTTCTTTCAATGTGTAAAAGCGATGTTAACCAAAGACAATACTATACGAAATGGTATCAATATTTAGAGAATCTCCTATGCTATAAAAAATTATGCCTAAATATATTTTTCTATAATGAAATTGCTATCCCCAGTAGACGCGGATTTGATTAAATCAAATCGGAAAGCAGTGATCAGCACATCCACGTCCTCGCAAAATATATGTACTCGGGAGATTGATCTGTACCCAATTACATAGGGACAGGGTTCGGTCAGACCATGTTAACTGTTAGGTACTGATAAGGCTTTCACGTATCCTCCCCCCGTCGTTGACAACCCTACGCAAATTACATTTCGAAATACAGATGTACGATCAACGTATGTATCGTTTATTATTTTGCAGGTTGTCATAGGGTTGAACCGAGTTAAATTAGTTAAAATTGTGTTGTTGTCATTTAGAATCGATTATATCTGATACTGATTTATTTTAATCGCTATATATATATAACAAATATGTTTTTGAAATGTTCTTAATCAAAAAGACACTACTTCGTCTGACCATAGAGTACAATCAATATTAACTTAACACATTTCGTGCCACGCAACGCTATTAAAGGGCGATTAAAAAATAATAACGCCCGAACAACGATTAGCAACAAAAGTTTGAAACACCTGCCAACCCTATTCTGGATAGACATGCGTCACTAATTGACGGGTTTAGGGGAGTTGTGTATGGAGGTGGAGTAAAAGTACTGTATAATGTTGTAGCGGTTATGAACTATAGGATTTACGAAATATATAAGTATATGTCCGAACCAATGCGAGTTAGATACTTCGAGAAAGAAGCGAACCAAGCGCGAGCCCTCTGGCATTGGGTTTGCATGTCACTTAA
Organism: Pieris brassicae; assembly: GCF_905147105.1. Classification (NCBI taxonomy): domain Eukaryota; kingdom Metazoa; phylum Arthropoda; class Insecta; order Lepidoptera; family Pieridae; genus Pieris; species Pieris brassicae. The sequence continues at coordinate 334,095 of NC_059673.1, read as the reverse complement.
CACGGTTAGCCTTCTTTTTGTCCTGTACTATAAAAAGAAGACAGTTCCTTAGTTATAACATTAATTTTATTAACAATTATTGACTAATTAAAAAAATATTTTACGTTGTACCAAGTAATACCAACTAAATGTCATGTTTTCCGTCGTGGCAAGCCCTAAAATAGCTCACAACGACAAAATAATCTTTATAGCTGATAAGATAAGGTTCGATATTGCCTATCGAGACAGATATTGATAATGGGCTTAGGGCGAATGTGTATGGAGGAGCTTAGGGATTTGTATCGTGTAGGTAGGGCTTAAGGTCTTTGATACATTGCTTTTTGATACATACATTATTTATCAATATAATAGACATTTTTTTAGTATTTCCTTAGACCTTAGCACATCACACGTTTTTTAGGATTCATACGAAATCACTTTGGGTCACAGTAACTTGTGAATGTAGGCAATATCTAGATGGCAACATATGATCTTCCTTTAATGTTTAAGCAACTGGGGGATCCTATCCTTTCAACTAACGAGCAAATTAACATTATTGTTTTTTTTTCCTCTATGAATCCCGAATGATAAATTAATAATGGCCATCTCGTGTTACAGTTTCGCTAGTATGGAAAAAGCGAAAGCCTACATAAAAAGCTCGTTGAATACGAGCGGCGGGCCTAACCTTAGCCCGCCGGCGACCAACGGGAACGGAAATAATACTCCCGGGGCTGGGAAGTCACCAGTCTCACCTGCCCCTGCCGTCGCCTCCGCTATGCCCGCCGTGCCCGCTGCACGCGACGCTGCCGACGAGCGCGTGTGCTTCGTGTGCGGTGGGAATGGCTTCAGCGATTACTTCACTATACGGGTGAAGCCTGATCCGCAGGTATATATTGTTGAGTATGGTATGGTGGTGGGTATAACATTAAAATAAATATGTATCGTTTGCCTGTATTACATTTAGATTTGAACATAGAAAACACCCACTAATACATTCTCAACCACTCTGCGTTTCTTAATAATAATTAAATGTTAAGTTAGAGTTTAAATGATCAATATTACCACGTCAATAATTTGCAAAGACATGCCAGCCAAATATAACCGCTTTGGACTAGTTCTCAATCGTCGGGACGCATGAAACAGTTGACTTGTGACCCGCACAATTTGGTGTGGTTGACATCGCGCGACCCTCGAATTCATTTGTTTTGCTGATCAATTTATTTTGCGACATCTTATTATGCTCTGATTGTTTCGTTTAAAATAATAACTTCAATTATTATTATAGTCGTAGTCAAAACATACTTTGCGACAGTCGGGGAACGCTATTTTGCAATAGACTCATTCTGTGATTAGCTGACTGTAGGAAATAGTCTAAAATAATTTATGAAAATTTCTTAGTTACTATACACGTAGGTTTGTTCGCACTATGTTCTAATAAGCTTAGATATGTTTATTTGTGGTGATAAAAAGAGTGTAATGAAGTAATGAAAATTTAATTTTAACCTTAAATCGACACACATCCACAGAGCAGCGAGCCTTACTTTCCGTTCCTGGGTGCGCACGCGGCGCCGGCCGGCTACCGCGCCGACGGCGACGAGGAGGGCACCGTTAAGTGCTGTTGCGTGTGTTATACCTTCTTGAGATCGCAATGGGAGCAGTACGACAGAGAGAACAAACCTCACACGCAACGATTCTACTGGATGAAGAGGCTGGACGGGAAGCCCTTTATTGGTAAGTCTTAAGGAGACATCATTCATTCGAAATTACCTAGGTGATTCAACCAGTTTTATTAAAACATTGATAAGATAAGATAGGCCTGTTTCTAATAACCTTAAAATAAAACATGAATCGTCACTACATTAATATTGCATTAAATCGATAATATAATAGAGTATTTCCGAACCAACCTTGGGACTCTCAAGAAAAGACGGTACAAATCCTTAAAAGGCCTCTGGCATTGAGTGTCCATGGACGGCGGTTAACATCAGAAGCCCGTTTGTCCCTGTTTTATATAAAAAAACCTAGTAGTTTCATAGCAGAATCTTAGTTCGTGCAATGGAATCTTACGTAGTTGTGGATAGGATCTCCACGTTGGTATTTGATTTAATATGTTGAAGTCGAGACCACATATACAACATATCATATTAATGTTCCGATTTCATTAACACGTTGCTAAAAAAAATATGTAATAACTATGATTATTTTAAAAATTCCTAACATTTTCCTAGAGAAAATTTCATTTATTCTCTTTGAGCGAAATATTCCGTACATTTTTCCAAAGGAAAATCTCCTTTTCCCAAGTGCGGGTTGAGAAATTTTCCGATGCATGTGAACTCGGCTATGGCAAATTGTATATATCCCTTATCACCGCGTGTAGAACAAATCGAATATAGACAATATTAAAGGTTATCATCATTACATTGATATTACCGTTCCGGCTTAGACGAAGATGTACTTATACAATAAAGGATCCATAAAAATGCCGCTCAAAAAGAAAATACTTTGTATATTTATGTTACTAATATAATACATGAAGTAGATATTTTTTATAATCTCTTGCCAACAAGAAGCAATAATGATAATATTCACATTTTGGTTTGAATAGACGCGTGCATAATTTGATTTGTTGAATAATTTAATGATAAACGGGTCAGGCTCCACAGCTGTGTCCTACGTACGTATATATTTATAACATACAATATTTTATATTGTCATTAAATATAGAGTTTAGTGAGAACCGTAGCAATTACTAAAATAAAAGTCTCAATATAATTAATTGTCGTTCGCTATGATAAGGTATCTGATAACGTAGATAAAGTATTTCGGGACGTAACGAGACGCTGCTACCTAGAAGACGTAAAATCATATTTTTGACGGCTGAGAAACTCGAAAATCATGCTTTTTAGACACGAGTAGCGAGGGTGCACGACATTTCCTAATTAAAAGGGCATGTCATAATGTAGCACCTTCATTTTTAAAAACTCTCCACGGAATTATTCGCAAATTCGCCCGGAATTTTATTTGAAAGCCCGGACTCCAGCAAGAGTGAAAAACTAAGGAAAGTCGCCGAATTAGGTCACGGGATCTGGTTGGAAAATGTTTCAGACAATTTTTCCTTAGCGAATTTTTTTCAAATAAAACTATTTTTCACGGAATTTTAAGGTTTTCGGTCATTGAGACTAGAGTTTGCTTCTTTCGAGCGAATCTGATGTTCGTTTCATAATTTAAGTGCACTCAGTATGGCGTGAGTGTAGTAGCAGTTTTATTTTTAGTCGCACTTAGCTGCGGGCATAAGAAATTTCTTACGGGTGCCACATCGGCATATTTATGTATCGACGACCACTTTTTTTTCGTCTTTCACACAAAAACGTACAGCTTTTTATCGAACATGAATTATGTATCCTATTTGATCAATCGGCTATATTTACATTGCTGCTTATAAGGCACATACATACTCATGTACCGAAGTATACTCGCATTTAACAGCAATGAACAAACAAAAATCAGATTACAATGGTCTTGCAAAAATTGATGATCAGCCCAGCGATATGAAGGACTTACTCTCTTATCTCTCAAACCTTAGATTAGATTGGGGTGTTGCTTTTTTGCACGTTATTATATTTGGTCAAACCTTATGTAAATAACTTTTTTTTGGTAAACATTATGTAATCCATTAAATAAATTATGATAATCCTATAATCGGCTTTGGAAAAATGATAATTATAAAATAAAGAGAGCGATTATACGGTGTATAACATACATATAGCGGAAAATATACATCTGTGTTTGTGATATCACAATATTGATCGTTTTAGACGAATTTCAATATCTAAACGAGTGCTCGTATCGCACCGTCCCTAGGGACCCACTAGGGATGGACCGCTCCTGTACAATACGGTACCAAACCGAGCATATATGTTAAGAGACCCCGGACGAAATATTATTCATTTATAAATAAATCGCGATGTTTAATGCAATAGGCAGCTTTGTTACAATTCTTGTGTCGGCAACGAAAGAATGTTCAAAAGATGTTTTGACTTTATCAGTTAGAGGCATTGTTGTCCATGTTATCACATTACCCGCTTGTCATACTATTTTTGCTATATTTACTAATATATATAAGACATTTCTACGTTTATTTTCGAATCCATTCAAATTATAAAACTATTCATGCAGGCCCTCAGGTGTTTGTTATAAAAGTTCATGCTATTTTTTTAGGATGGCGCTAAATTTTTCGACGCCATCGCCCTGGCCTAGCCCTAGCTCCGTCAAATTGATATTTTTATCTCTTATTCTGCCTCGCTATTTCACACGTTTTCACATATCGTAACAACATTACGTTTTATCTTTTTTAAGAATGTTTTTCTCTTTTCTGTCTGCAACCGTTAGTCTTTTTGGAAATGTGACAATCAATAAGGGGCTTACAATGGTCGTAGGCAGTGGCAGGGCAGTGTTTTAGCAATAATTTCTACACTTAATTGTTCATTGCCGTGTGATAATTTGAAGCTATCAAGCGGATCGTCTGCTGTGTGGTGACAGTGGTTAATCAACATTCCGGTTCGCTACTGTTACGTGCCCGGGATAACGACCCACCATGAATAATGTATCGAAGAAAAAACTGCGCGCTGATAATTACGACTACAATGCCGATCATTTGTTTTATCGAGTCGTGTGTTGCTCTGATGCTTTTTTTAATCCATAATTTGTCTAAATACTCAATCCATAATCTCTAAATGTTCAACGTATCACTGTAATAAACTCAAATATATCTTTAACTCTATAGTTAAAATACTTATAATAATGGTAGGCTTTTATTTCAGATACCTTTACACTAAAACACATTTATATTTCTAAGTATCTGTGTGGCATTTTTTGGCAAACGTCTTCTACAAATCTCGCCTTTGCTGTCTGCACTGTGCCACTCTGCCATGTACCACCACGAGTTGTTTCCTTAATTTGGTCTATCCACTTATTCGTTCATAGTACCTTGGTTTGAAAAATGAATAAATATCAATATTTCGATAGGGAATAGCTTTACGGCTCATTGTCCGGTTTCTAATTTCGTATTCTATTGAAATATTCCATGTAACGTGTCGTGTTTATCGTGTACAGTAGAATCTGTAAACAGGATTCAATCAATGCGAAACGGTTGAAAGGGATCGCCGCGCACTGTATTACTTGTTATTTCATATTTAGAGTTGCGCAATTCCAACTGAAACGTGTGTTTTGCTAATTGGTTCGTGTTAAATATGGAGAGAGGTTTATCAGAATGTCAAAGAAGAGCAACGCTTAGATATAACTATGATATTCATAAAGTTGACATTGAATAATCTTAAAGGACACCACGATAGCCATCTGTAAGTACAAAGATGTTGCCCGAATATATTACGACGTAACACCATTGACCACAACATGTAACAACCTTGGGAGGTGCCCAGACCTCATTATCATTTGTTAATCTAATAGGCAAGTAGGTTATCAACCTCCTGACACACGTCGTCCACATTTTGAGTCTAAGGCAAGTCGGTATGCTTAGTAGGCAGAACGTCCATTGGTGCATTCCGGGGACCTAACCTACGAGCTGAAGCGTGAAATTCCCACGCTGAAGCCACCAGGCTAACACTGCTTTCTCGGCATTCTGTACTCTCAGTTTATATATTAAGTTAAGACGTAATTGTCGATCAAAAGAATGATAAAATTCATCACACAGTCGGAGACAGAATTGTGTATGTTATAATAGGGCAATATGAAATGTTCTCCATTTCAAGCGCATTACAGACACGATACGGAACTCGTTGTATCGTGTTGGTTTTCTTTCTTGTCCAGATTTGTTTGGATAAACAAGGTGGGTTGCGAGCTGACGATCGATGCGGGCTTTTGTTCATATAACAGTAGAGTTACATCCCGCCTATGCCGTAAATAACGATTATGAAACTAGAAAATAACTACTGAAGTAGTCAATGAAAATTTGTCTGTTAATTCGAGTACTATATAGGACCCACGACATATACATTTCATAATAGTGATTTAGATATTTGATATGATAAGTAATATAAGAATTTTGTAACATTTATGTTTATCACAATAGTCATGTATTTTAGAAAATATAACTTGTAACAAATATTGTCATATACCATAATATATGAAGTGGTGAAGTTTATAAAATAAATATATGAAATTAATTCCGTCCTTTGTAACTGTTTTGCTATATAAATAAAAGTGAATCGGACAATACGTTGTTCAGCACAGAACTCGGAGATGGCTGGACCAATTCGAGGTGTTTTCTACTGAGAAGAAATGAAAAATTTAATAAAAAAATATTTTATTATACTTAGGCTTTTATTCCGTAAACGTGAACGGAGTCTAGGGTAGCCCATATGTAGCTACTTAATTGGTATTACTTAAATGGTAAGCTACGTAAAAAAATTACATTAAGGCGAAACGAAGTTAGTTATAAATATGATCTGCATTTATGCTCAGGGAAGTTATTGAATATTTAAAAAATCCCTTGTGCCTTCCTGGTAATCATGTTATTTGTTTCTTATAATAATAATGAACTTATTAATCAGTACAGTTTTGTGCTCGCAAAAAAGACTTTAGAGGATACCATCCAATTCTGTTTACCATAATCATATTGTAATTTGCTACTAATCGAGACGCAAAAGTTCTAGTGTAGGTGAGCAGGCACAGGTGTACTGGTTGAAGTCAGTTCGTCGTCTAGTCTCGCCGTGAGTAATGCTCATTACGATACCATCCAAAGTGTTTGTTTTCACAACTGTTCTATGAAATGGCATCAAGCGAAACGCTTCAGCACAATTGTGTTAAGGGGTAAATTAGTTTATAAAAGATTTTTTTTTCTTCGATTATTTTAAATTTTACCAAACATTTATTTGTACCCTTAAGTGAAGAAATAAAATGTAGCCAAGTTAGGTGCTGGCTACAAAGTGACTGTCGAGGCTCGACTTACGTTTTCTCGAGGTCACGCATGATCAATGAGATCCCAGTCTGTCACGCCGGTGACGACGCGGTATCACTATCAGCTGTTCACTTTCACCGATCCGTCGAGTGACCGTGACCCGTTGCGATTTACCTGCGTTATCGCTATCAAAAACCCTCGCTGTACTTTTGAAACATCTAGACTTAGCTTTGAGTACGACTCAAAATAAAATCATATTTATATCCTAAAAAATAAGTTCGTTTCAGGTATTTTAACAGATTGTTAAAAAATTCAATGTATTAATTTGACCACAACAATCTTTCAGGGGCCGACATGTCCTTCCAAGGCGAGTACGCGGCCCAGGTGCTGGGTCTGGGTGCGGACGGGACCAACGCGCGGGACGGGGGAGACGCCCTTCCCAGCGCGCCGACCGCGCCGCCCACGCCCCGCCCCCTCCACGAACAGACCCCGAGGGCCATCTCGCCCAAGAAAGAGCACGGCAAGTTCAACAATGTCGGACGGGTGGGTTTTCTCAATATAATAACCGTATGACGATACGGCCTAGGGTTAAACGAGTAGTGTTTGTATTTGTTTCAATCCAAAAATAGACGTCGCAGACGCGCTTCGGCGCAGCCGGCGTGGAAGAGGAAGGCGTGCTGGACCTGCGGGCGAGGGACCCCTCCGTCATCTCCGTGGGATCTCAGCACTCTGGCACCTCGGAGCCGGCGGGCTATCTCGACGCGGTCAGGTGCGACTCTTTGTTCTCTCTTTGCATGACTACACAGACACCCAACACCTCCACTGCATGGAGGCTGTACAGAGGCGTCGTTCGGATTAATACTTGCAGCTGAGTTTGCTGGTCGTCGAGGCAGAATACGAGTGGTTCCAGAAGTGAGCGTTATTTAAGGAAGCTTTTGCCGGTAGTGAGAATGTTCATCGTGAACAACCGTTGGGCCCGCCCGTTTAAAGTTGTGATGACGTCACGTCTTTCAATGCTAACCCTTTATTGACCGTTGCAGGTCGACCGTGTCCGTGTACTCGGGCAACTCGAACTCGAGCTCGGACAGAGACATCTTGGACCTGTCGATGCCGGACAAGAACTGCATGACGGAGGTCTGCTACGTCTGCGGAGACGAGTACCGCCGAGGGGCTCTCGTCAATCTGCACACCACTTCGCCCAAGGACAAGTGTGTGAGTCGCGCGCCGCACGCACTTCACTACACTACACTACACTTTATTGCACTTTGCTACCTTGACACCTTGAGTAGTAAAAATAAAATATCAACACAAGATAAGATTGTCGTGTTCTGTAAATGTTTAGCGTGTTAATACTCTTGGGTTATGAAGTTGGTCGCGGTTCTCACGCGGATACGCTGACGGCTTTTTTATGTCCCATGCCTTTAATTGTTTAAATTATTTAAGAAATGCGTAGTCTTTCAGCGACATAGGGAGATGCCGGATTCGAAACGATAATTGTTTTGGCTCATCAAAAAGGTTGTTCACACTAATGAACATTTAGGTTTGAGGGCGCTCTAGATCTCTCGTTGTAATGGATGTCACGGTCGTAATAAAGGAGTGCGATGTGATCCGCAGAGCAAGCAGGCGTACTTCCCCATCTTTGGCGAGCAGCACCCGCGGCCTCCTCGCTCCAGGCCCAAGGACGCCGCGGGGACCGTCCGCGCCTGCGCCGCCTGCCACACGCACCTCGTGCACCAGTGGAACTCCTACCAGGTGGGTCCGGTCGCCGAGTCGGGGGCGTGGCCGTTTAGCGGCCGGTCGCTAAGCGAACGCACACGACGAGGACTTTCCTACCGTTTTGGCAAATGTCACGAGACGTGAATTCGTTATGAAGTTACGTTTGCACGAGGCTTTAGACCAAACAGGCGTGTGTATTTTTCAATTAACAAATATTGTGAAACTCAATTTACACATACTCGCATCTCCACGTCTACGGAAACCTGCAGCGCTTGCCCTGACACGACATCGACTTCTCAGAATTAGGTTCCATCTAGATCTAGCTAAACCGAACTCTTCACTGAAATATTAATTCTTTATGGAAATTGACGAAAAAGAAGATTCGACCAGACTAAATGTAGCAGAGCATTGTTGAAAATACCGATACTTATAATAATAATAATAATTTATTTGCAAGTATATGTTATAGTGGTACAATCTATATTTTGCATAATATACAATATATATAATATATAAAATTACATTATTCAATCATTACATTATTAAAATATATTATTATGTAAATAAATGATACCATGGGTACACTTGTGAGTGGACTCCAAATCATGGAAAAGAAAATATTTGCCGCACAGTACAGGAACGTACAGCCAGTTCACCAAACAGCTAGGCAAGACTCGGATCGATGTCGTTACATTACTTCCTAGCCTCTTGATTGTTAATTTAATTTAGTTCCACTTTGTTTTTTAAAGAATTATTTTTATGTCAGATGTTTCATCTCTTTTTCTCCGCCACGTGGTCACTATCGTACGAATGGCCTCATCAATAGCCAGTCAGTTCATTAAATGCTGTTACAAACGCACGGCTAGGCCGCAGTTCATTAAATGCTGTTACAAACGCACGGCTAGGCCGCAGTTCATTAAATGCTGTTACAAACGCACGGCTAGGCCGCAGTTCATTAAATGCTGTTACAAACGCGCCGCAGTTCATTAAATGCTGTTACAAACGCACGGCTAGGCCGCAGTTCATTAAATGCTGTTACAAACGCACGGCTAGGCCGCAGTTCATTAAATGCTGTTACAAACGCACGGCTAGGCCGCAGTTCATTAAATGCTGTTACAAACGCACGGCTAGGCCGCAGTTCATTAAATGCTGTTACAAACGCACGGCTAGGCCGCAGTTCATTAAATGCTGTTACAAACGCACGGCTAGGCCGCAGTTCATTAAATGCTGTTACAAACGCACGGCTATTCCGCAGTTCATTAAATGCTGTTACAAACGCACGGCTAGGCCGCAGTTCATTAAATGCTGTTACAAACGCACGGCTAGGCCGCAGTTCATTAAATGCTGTTACAAACGCGCCGCAGTTCATTAAATGCTGTTACAAACGCACGGCTAGGCCGCAGTTCATTAAATGCTGTTACAAACGCACGGCTAGGCCGCAGTTCATTAAATGCTGTTACAAACGCACGGCTAGGCCGCAGTTCATTAAATGCTGTTACAAACGCGCCGCAGTTCATTAAATGCTGTTACAAACGCACGGCTAGGCCGCAGTTCATTAAATGCTGTTACAAACGCACGGCTAGGCCGCAGTTCATTAAATGCTGTTACAAACGCACGGCTAGGCCGCAGTTCATTAAATGCTGTTACAAACGCACGGCTAGGCCGCAGTTCATTAAATGCTGTTACAAACGCACGGCTAGGCCGCAGTTCATTAAATGCTGTTACAAACGCACGGCTAGGCCGCAGTTCATTAAATGCTGTTACAAACGCACGGCTAGGCCGCAGTTCATTAAATGCTGTTACAAACGCACGGCTAGGCCGCAGTTCATTAAATGCTGTTACAAACGCGCCGCAGTTCATTAAATGTCGTTACAAACGCACGGCTAGGCCGTTCGTTGAACGGCTTATTAAGCTAGTTGGCTGCGACGTATACGCAATTATTAGATGCAAGTTCGTGTTTCCGTTTTATTTGAAGGGCTTCTTAACTTTTGCATACAAGTTGTCCTAAGTCCTGTAAAATAAATAAAACTAGTTACAACGCCTCCAGGAACCATATACCAACTTTTTTTAGTATTGTATTTTGTTAACATAGCTCTTACACATTCAAAGAAAACACTTTTTTACCGGATTAAAGCTATGTATTATTATAAACTTATATTTTACGTCCGCCATAGTTCAGCTGTTTCATTTCTACGAACGTGCTTTCGTGAGAACCTGAACTAAAATTTGTGTTTATTGCTTAAAATAAAAATATATTTTCGATTAGTTTGCTTATCTTTTTTATAGGTTTTTGAAAGCTCAATTTTAAAGAAAGCAAAAACCTAATCCGCTATTTTGCTTGTAATTTTTTTCTGCTTCAACTTCCAACATGTACCGTAGATATACTATTATGTGTGAAGTTGTAAACTTCAACACATTATTTTTGAATTAGTACATTATTTAAATTGAATTTGAGGATCTGACATCAAAACGTGAATATATATTTAGTTCACATGAGCTAGTAAATAATTCATTGTGGTGAATGGCAAATAACAAATGCGAAGACTGTTTGTGTGAAATAACTTGTTCCAATATTTTCCTCCACGTCACAGACGGATTAGAGCACTGCGTAGTTCGGTGTCGAGAGGCTTTAATAAAGCCTGCTCTCTCAGAAGTCATTTCTCTCCAATTTAAATTGTGATGTATTTTTGATATCAGAGAAGAAATTCAATAATTAATCATAATAATTAGTATTCGTAATTAAGCCCGTTTATTTAGAATCTTTACAAATGTTGAATATACTTTATTTTCGTGTTATCCTAATATCCTTGCTTCCTCAGGCTCATTGTAAAGGCCAGCTTTTTTCTAATAACTCTATCCGTTGCTCTCCGCCTATTTTTAGGGCGCCATCTTCTCCTTTTTACCCCTTGGTCATTTCCATATACACTGGAATGAGTAAATCGAAAAAAAATGTCATTTCATTCCACTGAACCTCAACTATTCGCGGTATCTCGAATTATTGAGACTTTATAACTCGAACAATACATTATTTCCCTAAGAACTATTGATAATACGTATACTCTTTCAAAATTTGAATATCAAAAAGGATACTCTGTAAGTCGTTATGAAATTAATGACGTCTTACTTGGAATTCCCCGAAATAAAAGCAATAACATCCAAAATGAATGTTTGTTTCTCTTATATTGAGTTTGTCTTGTACGCGTGCAATGAATAAGTACATTCATAAAAAATATATATACTACAAAACGTAAATTTAATTGTTATTCAAATTCTACTATACAAATAAAAAAATTGAAACTTAGAACTGGCGCCTCTGTAAGTCGAAATTTCAGGAGTGAAAATCATATGAATCTCAAAGTTTTAGTGTTAAAGAAAACTCAATTTTTTTGCATTTCCCTTGACATCCGAGTTATAGAGATTCTACTTTGTATCGTGCTTTCTGCCCCGCCCTTTGCCACTTCTGTTTTTGGGCTACGGCAGCTATTTAAGGTTTCAGATAACATTCGGTAGCAAAAATATATTCATTGTTAAATGTTTTATTTTTATACTCTTGAGTTAATCAGTTATAATGTATTTAGAACATTATTTCTTATCACATTTTCTTTTCACATGAGAAACCTAATATATACTAAAGAGATACACGTCATCAGACAGCCGTCAAAATTTTAGTCTACTAGACTCATTCTGATATGTATCTTTATTGCTCGTTTGAGTCGGTTGAACACGTTTACGAATTTTAAACGATAAGTTATTAAATAATTGCACACCCTCATGCTTAATAGACTTCTTTCGACTATAGGTAACTTGGTATGTGATCTATAAACGTTAAATTCACATTTATTGTAAATATTTCTTCGACTAAGCAAATACTCAGCAACAGACATACAAATTAAATTCCTTATCTGGCTGTACACGGCGCTTATGTGGGTTATATTTTAATAATTCTTTTGATGCGAATAAAATTACGTACTCGTGATATTGACGATCGGTTCAAATCCCCATTTCAATGCACGATTAAAGCAAGTACATAATATAAGTAATAAAAGTGACGGAGCCGATAGCCCGACCTCAAGGGCGGGATCGGCGACGATAACCTGCCGTAAGTAATGCGTCAGAGATAGCCCCTTATTTGCTCACCACTTTTATTGATCTATTTTTATACGGGAACTTTCAACAAAATATTAAAACAGCCAACAACGTATTGATTACCGGAAATAGTGTGAAATCAATAAATAAAATCAATCCTAATTGTAAGATAAAAGATGTGGCGTCTCGGGACGCTATTTAATTCTGTAAAATTCCGAGGCGATTCTTTTTATGATCACTTACTGGTTATATGCTTACTGTAAATAGTGGAAGCGAGCGTTTGTTCGAATTACGGTTACGAGCAAGAGAGGAGCCTGCCTACCGCCGCCGTATGCGTGAAAGAAAGGGAAGTTAGACAGGCTGGCGCCGTAACGCGTTACGTAACGAAGCGGTCTACCCTCCCTTACGACGTTTATCACTTCAAAAACAAGTTTCGTGTCACCTCGTCGAATTAGTAAAAAAAACTATAAATATAATTCTAACACAATTTTAAAAAAACTATTATAGCTATCTAGTTTCGAAATGTTGAATAAAGAGAAACATCTGATAAATTCCCACAAACCGTTGCACATCCGTGCTTCCATGAATATGCGTAAAGTGGTTGGGTAAATATTGCAACTGGCGGAGTGCTAATACTTATGAGTTTCCCGTACCAACACCTAACTCGTCAACTTTGTTTAGATTAGCAAAACTGGTTATTTTTTAGCTTGCCTCTCCAAAGACCAATTCTGACCTAAATTAATACGTGTAGTACACGATAATAGCCTTTTTTTTTTGTGTTGTTACTATTTTGCTATATAAAAATGGCGCAATAGAAGAGTAACAAATAAATATATTGAATGAGAGGTATATTTGGCACAGACATTATAAATTTCTGAATAGCTTACGTCCAACCGTTCCAAACGCTATTATCAGTAGTAGCACGGCGAGTGACACTTTCCCAGCGCCGCGATCGAGCGTGCACGCATACGTGCGCCGCGAGTACGTAGTTACGTACGTGTTCGTTGTACGTGCAGTGTTTGTGGTGTGTGTGTTGTGTGTTTAAATGGATATTGATGGGGATCGAAGTGGATTTTGACATTATGCCCATGTACGGCAAGGAGGGGAAAATAGGAGAGGTAAGGCATTACTGCGTATACCGTGTCTGTGTTTTGCTAAAAATCGAATAGAATTTATTGAAATATTTTGTTTTTTCAAGGATTAGGGATTTTTTTTAAAATATTGGTGGTGAGATTCTTATTCAATTTCTATGATCCAGATCATAAAGGAATCGTAATAATTGAAAGACTGATGTTAGAGTTGAGCCGATAAACGAAAGAATATTCCACTATTTATCAAAGTATTTGTTTGTTGCGTACATTGTTATCGCAGCAATTAAGTGGGTTAAGATGACAGTGATCTGTAACTATTTACGCCGTATCTGTGGTGCCTTAAACAACGAGAACAAACATGGAAAAATAAGACCTCAAGAGATATTCGTATTGGTTTTTATTACATCATGTTAGGAACTGTAGAGCTTACGATGATATTTATACAAGTGGCAAGGGCAGGATGTTAAGTGATACCGCCGGCCATGCCCAAAGGCTCGCGAATGCGTTGCCGGCCTCGGCGTATGAATTGATACGCGCTTTTCTTGAGTCCGTCAAGTCCTAAGTCGAATTTGTTCGTAAATACAAATAAAATAATTACACTCTTAGATAGGTTAGGTTATCTGGATTATATCGCGTTCAAGACAAACAATGAAGAAAAAACGCAGTAATAAATTCAAATGAAAATTGCTATTGAAATGACATGAAACGGCTTGATTGTAGAAATGTGTGGTGTTTGATAAATGTACGAATCTTGTGCATTCTTGAAAGGCTACGCTAGTAAAAATCTTGGTCTTTAAACATTCATTAGTATTTATCTTCATTATTAAACCTCTTATTAAATATATTACACTTGATACCTTGGTCATGAAATCGTCACTATACTAATATTATATTTCTAATCATAATTTCTCTATATTCAGGGTTTGTCTTTTCTACTTCTTTTCTATTTAGGTTATGAACGTTAGTAATGTCAAGAGGTCTCTACACCTTGATGTGTTTGTTTAGGTGAATGTAATGTTCATTCAATGACTAGTCTACGCTATCCAGTAGCTATTCAGCACATTGTGAGTTGTCCTACTGCCATAACTAAGAAAGTTTTTTAACGCGTCAATCGCGCAAACGACCGCGGTTAACGTACACAGTACTAATAACAATTATTTGACTTTCATAAGTTAATATTGTTACTATTGTGTTGTCCTAAATATTAATATTAAAAAGTTCGCTTTCAAGTATATTAATTAAATCATAAAATTAAAAGGACATGTACGGTTCCTGGGTCAACGGAATGCTTCAAATAATAGTGATTTATTGATTTACTCTATATTTGATATATATATATATATACTCTATATTTACCACTCGCGTGTTACAATAGAATATGAGCGAAATAATGACGTGCTAATTGCTATATACCGAACGAATACAATTTAACAGTCGAAGAGAGTGCCTACGTCTGGCTATGCTCTCGGGGTGTAACTCCCATGATTTAGTTCGCTATGAACGAATGTAGAAGAGAGTGCCTGCGTCGGGCTATACTCTCGGGACGTAACTCCGACGATTTGGGAAATCGTCACGCTTATAAGTGATCGATATGTACATCCATAGCACGTACAAACGTAGGAATTTGTCAAGCTTGTAACTGAGCAAGAATGTACGAACCTTGGCACGTACATGGGGATCATCACGCTTATAAACTAAGAAAGCCTGGGTGAGCAAAATGTACAGCCTTGGCTCGTACGGGACACATGCAATGATCCATGTAAGACCAATCCAGCCTTTACGCTATTGCCCCACTGGGCTTTGTATTAAAATTTCTCTTCAGTTCGCGAACATGGCAAGAAATCTTTCATCATATCGATCCCATATTTTAACTGTGTAAAGGTGTCAATAAGATTCTAGGGATTTGAAACTGCTAAACACTGGATTTTGTTATCAGCGCGTGTCAACTTATCCGTGACCTTTGCTCGAGTAAAATGATTTTGTAAAAATAAATGGGCATTTTCTGGTCGGGTCATGTAAATTATCATTCGATAATAAATTAATTTGAGTGATAATCATGAATTACGCGTATCAGCAGCCGGCGAAGGCATGCCACGAGCGATTGGTGAATCTACTAGCCATTATTTGAATTTTTCTATTTGCTCGAAACACGACCGCGTGACAAAGAAACACTCTGCCACGTAAGTTGTTTGCTTAATAGTTCCAAGAATATATATATATATATATTTGTAAATGTTTAATATTTACACAAATGTTATTCGTGCTACATCGAGAAATGTCAATAATACGCAATAATTGTGGATTAATGAGGTGGAGCGTTAAAATTTAATTCAAATAATATTATTGACACTAATGCTTTAAGTACATGTGGCACCTATACATCGAGGGATTTTTGTGGACATAAAGCGCAGTCCATGTGATTCCTTCAAGAAGGTTTTGCGCGGTGATGGCGATTAAAATTTTAATATTGATTTAGTCCTTTTCAACGTAGACCAGTAATTTACCAAATTACTATGTCAATTATATTGAAATCGGAGTTTCGGAGGAGAAGTAGGCTCAGGACGTAAGTGCTCTTCTCAACTAAAGCCAGCTTAGCCGTTTTATAAAATATTTACAATGTGTTATCAATAGATTTCGTTACTGATACCATCAAACGAAAACTTAACGGAAAACAGTCAAATATATAGAAATCTGTCTACCTTATCTGACTGATTGGTTAAATTATTATTATATGATGACATTGACATGTCCACCGACTGAAACTCCATTTTGACATTTATAGTTTTAACTTAATTTTTAGACGGAATGTTTAAATTGAAAAACTTTAGATACAGTGGATAATAATCATTCAAATTGTTTTCTTAATCACTTTCATTGATAACATATCACTAAAACCTAGTTTTTTTTTTATCACGATACTATAATGATGCACACACATTTATTTTTTTAATTCTTAGTTATGCGTATCGTAAGGTATCCGGTTCGAGGCGGTTCCATCGTTATTTACACAAGCGATACCAAATGTGCTAATAATGACTGATCGTTAAATGAATTTGATTCTCGCTGACGACTAAGTTCTTGCAACTTTAATAAATTTTTCATTTTGATATCAAATAATTTACATATAGAGAACGTTATTTCTTCAACCCAATCAGTTTCATTATCGTCGTTGTGTATTCAATACTTTGACGTCAAGTCGTTTTCAGCAGTCACTGATGGCTACATGAAATTGACTAATAATTAAGGAAGGGTTTAGATTTATTGCGTTTAAAATTAAATTAATTAATTAGGTCTGTCCAAAAGTGTCCCTGTGGTTTTTAAGTAAAAGGAGTCAGGTCATTTTTCTCGCCAAACCATTTTGGAGACACACAGCTATGGCAAGCAGCCGGTTAGGATGGCGCTAACTATAAAAGCTAGCGCGACCGCAGACCAGTCGGAAAATAGTAAACGGCTTTTATCTAACTTGGACTTTGTTCCATTTGGAGTAGATACTCTTGGGAAGAGGAGTTCAAGTGCTCAGACGCTAATTAAGGATTTACAACAGCTGATGGCGACGTGTATCTCTTTCTTTTATATTAAGTTTCTCATGTAAATAAAAATATATTTTTTTGTAATGAAAAATGTTGTATTATTAGGAATTATATTGCCCCAATAATAGAAAATAAATATCCAGATACATAATAAAGTATGTTTACTTGCAATGACAGAAGATGTCTGTCCTCAGCGACTTGACCCGCGATAGCCCACCGCTGGGGTCGCCCGCGCACATGGTTGAAGATCATTACGTGCGCTGATAAGTTTAAGAAATACTAATCAATTAATCATACAGCATACTAATGTTACATAAATAGTACATAATAAATATAATATATTAGATTTTGAAGTTAGAACTACTCATAGCCTTAATAACGAATGGTAACCAATTAATATTATTTGTCAGTTGTTTAGCGTCAATAAATTTTGATTACATTATTAAAATCGTATGTCCTAGACTAATGTACACCGATAAGATTATGAGATTCGTACAAGGCACCGTATTCGAGCCACAATTCTTCTTCGTATATAGACGTGATCATATCGACAGGGTCGGCCGTGTCAATAATTGAACTTATTTTTATCATAGCGTATATAGCGGTTATCGCAGAGCTTGACATGGTGCGATAACCCGCGAACAACGGTGTCACGTCCACTACATCCATCAGAGTTAACTCTTGATATTAACATTATTAGAGCAATTACGAATATTGGCAATAACTTCTCTCGTTACAATGTATCTGCTGTCTTAAATGGAATGTACTGGTATAATAGGAATTTCGATAAAGATTCTATTAAGTTCGGCGACCCCAAAAGATGTTGCTCATAATTTTTATACCATATCAGTATTGAAGAAATAATTGAAGATTAACATTGAACATTTAGGCATTTGATTAGCAACGATTATCGCAAGTCTGGAAGATTAAACGATATCTACTGATAATTTACATGTTTGGACGGCCGTTATGATAATATGAACGCATGATTTACAATTGTTGATAAGATTCACAAAACTACTAACTAACACACCTTTCAATGGACAACGTCACAAATGTAAATTATATAATAGCGCGATTGAGATTCAATTTTGATGACGTTTTCTATTAAGTCCCATGTTACCAAAGGAGGAATCCGAAGAAGAAGTTGTGGATCTCCGCGTGTGTCGGTAAAGTAAAATATTCCTTTGTGTTTTCAGATGCGAGGCGTACCTCCCCACGAACGCGTCTACACTCTGCGGACGCGGCCGCCTTCCTTACTCCCACCTTCGCCCCTGAGTCTCGCCTCGAGCGGGGACAAGTCGGCCGCTCACGCGCATTCCCCTTCCTTGGAGCGGCCGCCCAGTCAGACCACGGCCACGTTCGTGTGCTACGTGTGCGGTGTGTCGGCGCCCAGTTCCCAGCTCCGGCTGGTGTACTGCTGTCCCAACCCGGAGAGAGAACCCTACTACCCTTTTATATATAACCTCAAACCTCACCCCGACGCGAGCCCTATTAGTCCACAGGGTGAGCATAGATTTACAGAGATAGATCGTTACGTGAATGTAATATGAAAAATCATACCACACGACTGCTTCTCCAGGAATGGTGCAGATCTGCGCGTCGTGCAACAAGAGCATCCCGCACAAGCATCCCGCCTTCAGCGAAAACGGAGATGTCAACCTCAACAATGCGCACACGAACAATAATATTAGGTATTTACTTCTCTTTTTTTACTTCTCGAAAAGACCTCTCTGAGGTCGAATAGGAGTAATTTGGCTTATGCCAATGGCGATTGCAGGTTTAAGCCGTACGAGATGAAGAGCACGGGCGTGGCGACGAAGCGGCCGTCCAGTGCGCTAGCGGCCAGCCCTCACTCGCACTCGGTCAGCGGAGAGAACGGGTTGGGCCTGTACAGGTGCTACGTGTGCGCGGGACTGTTCCCGCAGCAGTCCATGGAGTGGCTGTCGACGAGCGCCGAGTACATGAACTCGCACGCCATGCACTTTCCGTGCCTGGCCGTGTGCGGGGCGGGGGCGGGGCCGGGCGCCGGGGGGGCCGCGCCGCGGGGCGGGAGGGTGCTCTCCTGCTCGCGCTGCGTGCGCCACCTGGCCCGCCAATGGGAGCTCATGGACGCCGAGCGGGTGCCGCTGGAGCATCGGCGCTACAACATCCCGTCCCCCCTGCCGTCCAACTCCTCGGTGGGCGGCGAGAGGGTCATCCCCACGCCGCCCTCCACCGCCTCGGACCGGACCGTGGCCAGCAATAGCGGTAGGTTGACGCGACTCGATCTCTTCCCCTGATCGTTGCCGCCCTCCTCGCAATTTGCAGTATTGTGTTAGCGTGCTACGTCCCGTAATGATCTCCGTTTTGTAATGCTCCAGCGTGCACGTCCATCTACTGCTTCCTGTGCGGGCTGCATTCGGACTTCACGTTGGCGCGGATCCTGTACGGCCAGCCGCAGGGCAACGCGCCGTACTTTCCTTGCCTGCTCACGCATCAGGTTTTATTTTCGTTTCCATCTCCGTTAACGCGGTTCGCCCATTTTGAGAGGCGACGGAAGTGTTTTATTCTATCGTTTCCCTTGCAGAGTCATCCGAACGCGGAACAGCTGCGCGAGAACGGTTCCGCCCTAGTCTGCACCTTCTGTTACCATTCCTTGCTCAGTCAGTGGAGGAGGTGAGATTCATATACATCGCTAGAATTTTACTAAATTCTCAAAAATAAATTAAAAATAAGTCACCGGCGCAACAACCTTTTTAGCTCTGGGCCTCAGAGATCTGTACCTGGTTCGTGATCGTTTGTCAATAACATAGGCGAGTAGGCGATCGGCCTCCCGTGTCTGACACGCACGAGTCGGTTTCCTCACGATGTTTTCCTTCACCGGTCGAGCTAAAGTTAAATGCGCACATGGAAAGAAAGTCCATCGGCGTACAGCCGGGGGTCGAACCTACGACTCCAGACACCGCTCTCTACCTGACCGACATTGCGTCTCCAAACATAATTGAAGTTGCGCCAGGTAGAGTTTTCTAAACCTGTTCTCATCGTACTGCAGATACGAAGAGAGCGGCAACTTCCCGGCAGAGAGACGCGCCTACAACACGCACGACTACCACTGCCACCTCTGCGCGGTCAAGACCTACAGGAAACGGGTGCGCGCCTTGCCCATCAAGGTGAGGCCCCTCTCCAATGTCATTCCGGACGACGCGGAGACGGCCGGCGGAGCTCATCCCTGGTGTGTGTTGTTCCAGGAATTTCCATTCCTGAGCCAGAGGAGAACTGAAAATTCGTTGTTGCTGGAGAACGGCGACTACGCCGTCGTGTGCTTGGACTGTTACGAGAGCTTGAGGTGAGTCGTTTCGACGCTCTATTTGGCTTCTGAGGGAAGAAAAGAGTCGGTGAGAGGATGTACTGTAGACTGAGCATGATATATGATTTGGTGAAGTTTAATAAATAAATAAATAACCGAAGTATCGCTTAACTTCGACTAAAGCCCGTACGAACGCAGGACGCAGGCGCAGGACTACGAGCGCCGAGGCGTGCCCGTGGAGAAACGCGAGTACAACTGGCTGCAGCAGCCCCCGCCGCCCGAGGACAGCGCCGACGTCACCATCGCCCGACTGCCCTCGGGAGACCGCTCCGACAAGCTGGTGGGTGGGCGACCTCGACTCCTTCCCTTCGCGAGAAGGCAGTCTAATGTACTCTATCGCCTTGCGGCAGATTCCGCAGTCCCTGGTGGTCGGTCGCGGCAAGCGCCACAGTCCCAGCGGGAAGCCTCCGCCCGAGCGCAGACCCACTCCCGCGCACCACAAGATCGACAAGCACGACGCAGGTACGTGGACACACTTAGCCTTCTTCGAGTTCGATATTATTGAGGGTGATCCGTATAAAACTGACTTTTGAAAGCGTTTTGGAGTAGTTTGGAGAACTTTTAAATGATCATTAATTTATGTAAAAATCAGAATTTAAAATTTGTGCCAAACACGTGACACAGAACAGGTTAGTTCGATCGGCGATGACGTAGCATCGATAATAACCGGTAAAATAATAGGTTAAGATTTATCGACTTAAATTTCGTCGCGAGACTGTTTTTGATGGAAATACTGTGAGTGAGTAATTTAAGAATGCTAATTAACGCGTAAATGCTATTTGTTTACGTGTTTACAAGCATGTTACGTCACAGACACTGGGGTGACGCCATCTTATTTTCTCGACATGTCATGAAGTGTTATGGCGATTTTTAATATTTTGTATAACAATGATGAAGTTTTCATTTCCTTTACACCATTACTAATAAAATAAAATTTAATACTATTGTGTTGATAATAAATAACAACTTTAACAAATAAAAAAAATTGAGGTAAATTTTTAAATCTTATTGAAAACAGTTTCGTGTAAGAATGTCAAATAGTAAAATACTATTTATCAAATAAACTATAATAAAATACTATTTATCAAATAAATAAATTTAAATCGCTAGCAATAATCCTAAAGTCGTTTCACTTTAAATAGCTGTAATTTATTTATAAAACAACAGATGGCGCTGTGCATGTGTAAAACG
This sequence comes from Pieris brassicae, assembly GCF_905147105.1. Taxonomy (NCBI): domain Eukaryota; kingdom Metazoa; phylum Arthropoda; class Insecta; order Lepidoptera; family Pieridae; genus Pieris; species Pieris brassicae. Next base: position 312,237 of record NC_059673.1, on the reverse strand, counting down.
CGATTACAAAACGACTTCATAGAAATATATAGTTTTTGTGTCTATGCGAGCGTGCATGTTTTACGCTAGCGTGCGACTAGTTACCCTACCAAAGCCCAATGGATGAAGTTGGCGTCCACATGCCACTTCGACAAGACTAATCATCATCACAACCCGTTGGTGGGTAAAAGCATCAACTACCCCTTGCCGAACATAAAAATCCCATAGGAGGCCCCGACATGTCCGAACGGCGGTTGAGAAACCCGCGACGGCTCCAGCCGAGGTCCGAGTCTCGTTCAGCATAATTAAATAGTTTTCATAGTGTTTGGTGGACTATACGTACGTTAGGTTTTTTTTTGTTCATGGTGCCGAAACACGGAAACGAATTTCATATATCCCTGTGTTTTCTCGTTTCTTAAAATCTCCTTAAGTATCAATTTGTAAAGCAAACATGATGTTGTAATAAGAGGGGGGAGCGTATCGAGACATTGTAAACAGAAAATTAATGTAAACTTCAATCAATTGTGATAAAGTTTAAATTAGTTCGTTGTTCGCTGACGCAGTTTGCAAAGCCCGTATCGATGTTTTGGCGGAACGATAATCCTGACACTAGCGGGGCAGCTATACAGCGCGCTACACCTTGACTCGTTTAGCTTTCATTAGTAAACTATTTTGTTATGGAATTAATGATGTAGGAACAGCTGGTTATGATTATTCATATTACTGTATGTATTGTGTGTAAAACATAGAATAACTAAAACTATGCTGATATATTAGGCATTAAAACCAACATCGCCCTATCGTCATCCAACATTGTGTAATCGTAAAATCGAGTGTTGGCATCGGATAGACATGATGGATACCTGGATAAGAGCAGATGAATGAATGAAAAAGAATTTCTCTTACGGACGTTTCTCACTGACCTGTTTCTCACTAGCTCACAGAGTTCCATACGGGATTTGTCTCACATATGGTGGCGTTGTATGACGGGTCGTTTAATTCCCTCAAACATGGTCGAGTCAAACGATGGCTGGCTCACACGTCATGCCTGTGAACAAATGCCTCTCCAGGAAACTGAACTGCGACGTTTCCATTCAGTTTTGTATTTTAATACAAAGAGCGGACCGTATCGCCCTCCTTCTGAGAGCTTTTACTACACCTAGGCCTACATCCTCTGACTGCTTTGCCGATGAGTAGGATTGACTGCGATACAAATTTAATGACGTGGAATAAGTAATGCCTGTATCTCATATTTCATAATAAATAAATTCATAAGAAATTTAAAAATAAATAGCAATAGCTAAATGCGTTTAACTGGCGCTTATTGAGGCAAGGATCAATCTCACTTATGGTGCGAGCCAAGGCTGTACATTTGTCTCACTCAGTGTGGCGATTTCCTAAATTGTCGGAGTTTCGTCCCGAGGGTATAGCCAGATGCAGGCACTCTTCAACTGTTTACTTTGCATTCATTATTTTCATAGCATTCATTTTTTCGCTTTTATTCTATTGTTGTACGCAAGTTATTATAGAATAAAACTCAAATCTTCTAGAGAAAAATGACTGTCACTTATATAGGTTTCATTTTACTCACCCTGGAGGTTTTGGGAATGCGTAATGACGGGGCCTGGTAACTACTCTCATTAATAGAGTTTTCTCGCTTACCCAGTTGTCACTTACTACTCACGTTTGAGTGTATATATTTACTTCGAAACAATTACTTATTTGTCAATATTCTTAATTAACGCATACTTTAACCACTAACGCTCGGTTTCAATATTTACTGAAGAGTCGGTTTCCCATAGAATACGCAATGTAAACTCACTTTGACTTTGATGCAATACAAAATTACGAGTGACTTTGTAACTGTACGTGTTTGCCTGAATGCAATGTTTGTGACATTCCAGTTCTCCAATTTGCGTTTCATCGTCACAGGTGCGACTCAATCCCACCCCTTCACCTCTCTCATCTACTCGCCTCCCTCACAACAATAGCTTTCCGATAAGCCGCTTTATTGCATTCCATACTGTGTTATTGGTTTTATCAGTTATCAATGTTGACATTTCTGATTAAAACATATAACACGGTCTTTATTACGTTTAAGTTTAAGCTTGATAAACGTGGGCAATTTAGTGCTCTAATATTGTAATTGCAATCAAATGATAATCAACTTGCCAGCCAACAAAACTAAAAAGAGTTATTTGTGCTGGCTACGAGATAACTGAGCATGGGACACATTACCGATCCGTTTCCTTAATGCATAGGCAGAGATGGCTGAGCTGAGCGTCTACTCTACTGCTTATAAATTTTTCTACCATTCTTAATACTCTTGGATATAGTAATATATGTATTTTTCTTTTATAGAAGTATCTTTGATATCGCAATCGCTGAAGTGTTTTTATAAAAACCATTTAAACTTGAAATGGGTGGAGCTTTGCGCTAAAAGCTGCCAATATATGTGCAGAGTGTCGATACTCGATGGTGGGGCTTGTCGTATCGCGTTGTCAGCGTAGTCCCGTTTGATCAGCTTTGCACTTTGCTCTAGTGTTGTCGAAGTGATGGGTTTATTTTCGGTGTTATATTCGATGTGATGCCGCTGGTTAAATATATTTTGCCGCTAGTCACGTGATTAGTTTCATCTTTGAAGACTTAATGTCATGGAACAATGAGTGACAAGAATATAAATTCTTGTCATTCATTGTTATCTATTGTCAAATATGTCTATTTTTAATGGAAATTTTGTAACAATGGCAAAAGGTCTGTATGAATATATGTTATTCCTAAAACATATACATATTTTTCTGATAAATAAATGAAAACGGTGCATCCCTACAGTGCATTGTTCTTAAGACTCTCGACTGTTGTCGATACCGGCTGCCTTTGTTTAGCTGCTGCAGCGATTTTATCCACATGAAATAGTATGCGGTTTTTGTCTTAACCTGTAACCGCGCTTTGATACACTATTGATATGTTTAAAGGTGTTTCCAACTGACCATTTTTTAAATGTACCGTACCAAACCATTCGCGAGCCCTCTGGCATTTAGTGTCCATGGGCAGCGGTACCACTAAACATCAGGTAAGCCTCCTGCCCTGTTTGCCCCTCGTTCTATTAAAATAAAGCGGAATTTTCTCCCTCGATACTTCGTCCATTAACGAACTGTCTAATGAGAAATTTGAAACTAAAATATTGTTCACATTCTACATTTTACGAAATACAGCGCAATAAAATTTATCGGGCTCTACTTCCGAGGCGGGGAGATCTGCGTGTAATGAGATAGTGTTGGCAGAACGCCAGCTCTCTTGATACTTTACCTCGCGGGAATCCAATTGAAACTCTCTCTAATTAATTGTTATTAGCTTCACGATAACGCTTTTGCTGCATTGCCTCGTTGATGAGTGGATTCGTGTGTCAATATTTAACTTCCATGTGGCTAGTTTACCACTACTGTAGCTAACTGTATTTTAAGGGAATTCGTTTTCATGCGTTGGTTTATAGCTCATGATGGTCATGGGGTCTTCATCTATCAGAAAATCTATCATCGATCTCGTCAATGCAATAGGCTATTTGAAAGAATGACAAATAATTTTGTTGAGAGCATTCGGAATAAAACATGTATTTAAAATCTTGTTTTTAATCAAAATTAAATTAAATTTTGTGCGTTTCGGGGCACCCGACAGTAGAGATAACTTAAACTAATTTAAGTTGAACTATTTAATTCTGTAATGTTCCGAGGATTATCTTCTGCTTCATTATATATATTTTTTATATGAATATAAACTCATTCAACGGTGATAGTTTGAGGGTATATGTTCACTGTCAACAGTAAATGTCTAACGGACACTAAACACTGAGTAGAGACAGGGCAAAGCATCTGTTCGAAATACGGCTCGGCTGCGGGTTAGAATAAGAGAGGAGGAACTATCCTACCCCTACTGTAAACGTGAGAGAAAGGGAAGCTAGACAGACTGGTGCCGTAACGCGTTACGTAACGAAGCGGTTTACCCTCACATCACTTTAAAAATAAGATTAATTAAATTTTTTATCCGTCATTCACTTGACACAGAACATTACAGATTAGTAAAACAACGATGACATTGCACGTACGTGCAAAGTACGTCACAGGGGTTATCGTAAACGTCCTAAAGAAGCGTTTTGGCGGGTTGTTGAATTATGAATGTATACTTGTCATATTTAAACCAATGATTTGACAGAATTTAATTGCTAACTTGTTGTTTCATTAATCGTTCTCTACCAAAGTCGTTCTCTCGTGCACGAGACGATTTGTTAGCGACTCCAGTTCTCTGTGGATTGGTATTAGCCGTCTCGTGTTTACGACTCAACGCGCTTTGATGTGCAAGTAGGGTGCAAGTCGTCTGCGGGAGCGTGTTTCAATAACTGATAAGTATGTTGGCCTGCCATCTATTTATATATGCTGATGGGATATGGGGGACGATGCCAGGGCCAGAAGCGGTCTGTTGCACAGATCCCCGTTACCGGAGACGTTGCGCTTACTGAATGCTGTCCCACATCTTTATATGTTCGCAGAGTGAGTTCACACACCTCACAGTAGCGATATTGGGTATCTTATGTATTTCATATTATATTTTTATTTTCGATATTATCGTATTGGTTTAGTAGTGTATGTATTTTTGTGAATAAATTAATATCGTGTTTCTATCTTCTAGACACATTTTAATGTTGATATATGATCTAACTGCATAACTCTGCATAGGACGCACACACTTTGTGTTCATTTCGTTGTGTGTATTTTGTCTGTTCAAGTCATATCCACTTATCCCTCGAGGGCGGATGTTTGGTCTTGCGTTCTGCTTTATTGGCCAACTTGAATTATTCACCCGGGAGAGGGGCTAATGGTGGGGGTATTGGGGGACGCGCTTTTTACCGTCTCCACCAGCCAGACGCTTACGAGGGGGACGGCTTGTGACAGGGTTGTCAAAACATCGTGTTGTGATTTGCTACAGAGACTACATTTCTTAAATGCAGGCTTTAAGCAACATGATTTGTGCGTATGTAATTATAGTGAACAGATTTATCCATTTTTAGAAGGGTAATGCAGAGCTCCATAAAATAAAGCCTTTCATATTACATTAGTATTTGTAATTTTCAATGTTTTTTACCAATATTTTAAAATTAATTGAAATATGCATGCCATAATGGGACAGACGGAATGGGACAGCCCTAGAGGTGAGGGGTTTGATTGACATCGCGTCGGGATATCGTATCCCTGCGCCCGTGTGCTCGCGCGATTATGTGTTTTTCCTTTTAAACGAACCAGTACTTTATATGGGGATTAGAATATCCTCCACATCACTTCGCACACCGCTTTCCACTGTTACGACTTCATATTGAATGACCCTAAATTTCCGGCATCATAAGTATTGCCTAGCTGATAAACTGTAATAATTCGATCGACCCCAACGCAAAGAAACGCCTCCCTAATTCTATTTTTACAATCTCACTCTTGTAAGTCATACTTAATAACCGAAAGCCGTAAGTAAACTTCAACACGAGCGTTCTGAAACGACCTGTATTACGGTAGAAATAAGTTGTAAACTCCGCTGCGATTTCTATAAATCGACCGCAAACATTCGAAACTCCTGAAAAGTACTAAAACGGACATGTGTCGTACATTACAGCGAATGGATGAAGCGATCGTGGCCCTTATTCACGGGGAGTAAGGCTTTGAATGTGGATCATTATGTTCTCGAGTGTATTAAACTTGTGTTTGCTGAATTATTTTAGGCCGTAACATGAGCGTTGTAAGGCGTATGTTTGAGTGTGTGGCCTTGTTTCAAAACGGTAGTACCTCGGTTTATCAATGCTCTTGGGTCGCTAAGGAACGCGGTTTCGTTGTTTCCTCCGATATCGTTAAATGTTGACTTGTATTATCCATGGCTTCTTATTAAATTTGTACGCTTTGTTTGACATATAACTTGTGACCTGAATTTGGTCCCCAACAGCATGCTGGCGGTAATGGCGGCAATTAATTTCATGAATATATTATTTGCTTAAATAAATAATTTATTATTAAAATTATGTTTGATAAGTTTTTTATCAATCTTGTTGTATTTCATCCCGTGTCAGTATGGAAACGGGAAGTGTAATGCGCAGGCGCGACAGCAGTGCGGCCGATGGGGCACCAGTCGAGAATGTCTATACATAGATCACCACACTTTGTAGATGAGATATTAATATTAGACAGATACAGGATTGAGAGTGTAAATATTAAATAAAATAACTGTGAAGGCAATTTATTGCTCGTCTCAAATTAAAATCGCGACCTTCCATGAAGGCGCATTATTACACCAATCAAACCAACTGAGACCCCTCGTGGGTTGTAACGCTATGTACACAAAGCTGTCTCGAAACTTTTCCGTATTGCGAATCGAATTGTCGTTTGCTCATTAAGGCGCATTCGTGGAGCTTAGAAGCTTATTTCACTAAGGGATGGAAACGAACTAGGAGAACTTCAATTTCATCAAAATAACTGGAAAGAGTGGGTCAACTCCAAGTTGTCCCAATTCTATATATGACCCTCCACCGCTTCTAGGAAGCCGAGAGAGGCTTCCTCCTTCCTTCCTTCCTCACCTTCACAAACGCATATTGTTGAAGTAATCAAGTGTGAACTTTGCCTAATACTCCAATCAACTTTGTCCCCTAGCATTATAAGGGTAGCTTTATTAGCGACTAATTGAATCGATTTGCGATAAATTGGCGGGAAAAAAGATGTTTCGTTTTATTTAATTTTATCCATTTTAAAACTAAATGTTATTCTGAAACATCAGAGGAGCATCACAGTCATGGCCAAAATCTTTCGGAAATTCCTTTAAAACAATATAAATAACTGGTCATGATAGTTCTAGTCATACGTCGATGCAATTGAGATCAGTGATGCGAATAATCGGCCACAGTAAGACAAGCAGAGCGTTAATACAGCAATTAATGGACACGATAGCAGGGGGGCAGGATGACGCCGAGTGACCAAATGACCTCGCGTGGGGTGAGAATAACTAATAGACCGAGTTTGAAAAGGAGGAATTCATTTGACAGGAGCGAAACCCATTTTAAGATTACTTTTGTATCCTACGCAATTGTCTACGACTGTCATCACTGAGGTTGTAGGCTCGTCCCCGGCTGTACACCAATGGACTTTCTATGTGCGCATTTAACATTCGCTCGAAAGGTGAAGGAACATATTGTGAATGAACCGGGTGAACCTTAAACAGTCTACATGAGTCAGGCACTGAAGGCTAATCACCTACTTGCCTATAAAATTGACAAATTATCATGAAACAGTTATCAAGTCGGGTAGATCAGAAATCTGAGGCTCAAATCTAAAAAGGTTTTAGTTTTTATTATTTTTCGCAATTCTTAGGAAATGATAAGAAAAGCTCCGTTTTCCAAATGAGCTGCTACTTTTCTTACCTTTGGTAAATTTGACATTAATTTATAAGCGTTAAAAGTACATATAGTAGTCCAACCCTTCCATTACAGTTGGACGAGTGCGGAACACGCTGTATAGCGTGTAGTGTGATTAGTGCGGGGGCGAACGGTTAATGCAATCACACCCCGTCTATACTCCGACTCCCCGAGTGTAGAGCTTTGAACCAATAGACTAACATTAAACAAACTCGGTTTAATGCTCATGTGTAGTAATTACGTGATTATTTAGTTGTATGTTTCCACGACGTGTGCAACTTCGTTTGTTAGTCGTAGAACTGGGGACAAAGGGCCAGGAAACTCACTTGATTTTAAAGGATACCGCCCATGGACACTCAAAGCCAGAGGGCTCACGAGTGCCTTTAAGAATTGCTTTGGAATAACTTGGTGAGCTGGTTACCACTTAGTGGTGTGCGGCAATAACTGCCTTAACAAAACGCTCAGTTGTGGAACGACGGACGTCGAGGTGATACGGTTATTCTTTTCCAATTATGAAATTCTTTGTTTCACAGAGACATAGGACTTCCGTATGTCAAAAGTCCTAAAACGTTATATGATATTGCGTATGTATGATGAACAAACAACTGTTTGGCTTTCATTAAAATGTTGTATGCAATATTGCATAATAATTCGTGTTTTAATATTTGTTACAAGTCTATTCGCTCGTAGTTCTACAGCGAGAACAGGGCGCGTGCGCCGAACGAAGTGGTTAGTAGGGATCTGTAGCTTACACGGCTCAAGTACTTGTGTTTGTCTACACTACAGTACTGTGTAGCCATGCCGAGATAGGGCTACCCCTTCATCGCTACAAGGCCATTCAAATATCGGCATTGCCTTTGTTCTGCTCTATTCAATTGCAGACCATTTACTATATAATATATATAATATTAAACCGCATATACAACAACATGCAAATGCAAGTAGTTAATGCCATTTTTGCTCGCATAGCGTTGTGTATTGATTTCAGCAATTTGTAAGTGAAAACAGCGCGCAATAGTATAAATAAATTGTGTCTATGATGCATGCCGTGTCGGCTGTCTCGCTGGGGGAGTTCAGAGTTACTAGTGATGTATTAGCTGTTGCATTTGTCGACGGTTTTGATATCACTTAACTTTTAATCTAGATTATATTTTATTGGAATAGTCTGTAAGGATAATGTATGTATTTCTGTAATAATAAATAAATTTCAAATATGTAACAGTTTGTTAAAAATGACTCGTTGTTAACTTGAAATTGGTGATTTTGGATTGATTTAATATGAGCAACGGTTGTTAAATTACCGATGTATAAGCGCATCACTATCCTGCACATACGCAACAGTGTCGGTGGGTTGGTGTGACTTATTTACACCGCTCATTCAATTCCGGTATTTGACTTTCGCTGTCACTTTTAAAATGGCCAACAGGTTTTTTCCTTATTGCTTTTACTATATATCTATGGTAATAGCATTTTTATTCCACTTAAATGTGTACCCGATAACGTCCCGTTAATCCAGACATCCGTAAACGATGTATCGACGGGGCGTTATTTATTCCCCGCGTAATCATTTCGCCGGTTCGGGGCAAATCGCAATTTTATAAGGGAAGCAATGTGGAAGAGTGGAAATGACAGTGCATCGTGGACTTCCGGCCGTGCACACTGGTACAGGTGGCTGTTATTTGTTTCAAGTGAAACGTTGCCTTATTTGCGGGGCGTTGGGGCTATATTTGCCTGTGAGTCGTGGCGAATGCCGCGCAAGCGCCCCGAAGTGGGACGGTTTACATAGTTGTCAGTTGAAAGCGTCGTGACGTTGCGTGCGGTCGTATATCGCTTGTCGCATTTTGTAGTGATGTGATTTTGTTATCGATACATACGATTTTATGTGACTGACAAATTATTGCGTCGTTAAAGTTAAAGTTGGACGAATAGGTAACTAAATGAAAATAAGTTCAGTTCAAAATAAATTTGATTTTTACGATATAAACTTTTTAATACTTTTCGTAGCACAGTAGCATCTTACGTAGTTTGCTAACTACTGTTATTTACTTTCCATATAATTTTCTTAAAATTGCTGTAGCGAAGTCGAGGATTGTCGAATTAATTATTTAACGGAATAGATCGATAGCTGTATGCATTTTATAATAGACTTTACCATTTAGGCGCGAATCGTAAACTTGAAGCGAGCTTGAAAACTTTTTTCAATATGACTGAAATTTATACATGATTTCGTAAAATATTTAGCTTAAAACGACGTGCATTCACTTACTGTACTCGAACAAACCAATATTTGTTTTTATAATTATTGCCCATAAAAGGAATTATAGTAGGTTTCAATATCTGAATTATTAGATAAGCTGTGTAGTTTACGAGCGCTGAGTACGTAATTATAACTGCCTGATCCCGTATACGCTTCCATTAGCGAGTCTCATCCCACTATCCCCGAGGATTTGTCACTTAACGCCGCTTAAAGCGAGCGCAAATACACCGCCGCACTCACACTCTTTCTTGTTTGAATAACCACTGAAGCGCTTTAAGTGCTCACTTAATCGCATTTAAGCCTATATTTTTCAGTTGGCTTTCTTTCACATTCAAACGTGTTTCTTGGCGTTTTCAAAATTCAGGATGGTAATTAGTCTAGTATGTAAAATAAAAAGCATCAAAATGGCTTAGAAATCTTTCGTGCAGACTCGATTTATCGCATTATGTCTAAAAGCCGGGCAGTCCAGTTTTTTTTTGGTTGTTTTGTTAATTTGCGAAAGCCTTTTTTCCGTGTACGCTGGCTGGCGCTATTCGCCCCCGAAAATTGCTTTATTTTATTCGTACGGTCGGTTTTTGGCAAAGATTTATAAAGGCTGTTCATAGCTTAAAAGGCTGTTCATTTACAATGTAATGTTTATGGAAGGAACATTTAAATTAATGTTGTTTAAATTATACAAATACATGATGTAATTATAATAATATTCGTGTTCCACTTTGCTTTGTGAGTCAATTTAGAATCGCGATGTTGACATGAACAACACGTTTCTAGGAGAAAATGGAGTAAGGCGATAAACTATATTGAAATTGTTTGAAATGTTTTAGAAAACATTACTGATACTTTGAATTTCATAAATTTGAACTATCAATTTTCAACGAATAAATACAATTGCCTCGCAGATGCGGCTCACGTTATTATTTATAAGCCCTTTGTAACGTAATATTGTCAGGGCAAACGTCGAGTAGGGGCCGACGACAGAAAGGTATTAAATCACCGGCGACAGGACAAAGAACTGAGGATGTCGTGAAAACCGTATTATCGATAACGTGGTTTGTATCGTTACATCACTTAACCTTCATCGTGTAAATAGAATATTATCGACACACGTTGTCATTGATTTATTTCTACATTTCCGATATATATCGTACAAAACAAAGAATTAAAACTATTACTGTGTACGTGAAAATAACGGCTTTTCGTGAAGTTATAAAAACTCTTGGGGAGAATGATACCGCTGAATTGCTCATATCAGACTCTAGTGTGGTGTTTGATTAATCGAAAGATGACACTTGATATCGATGAGGTGATGTGTGCGTGAATTGTGAGTGATGGAGTACCGGGCGCCACATCCGATGAGCGCTGGGGCGCCTTACTACCCCCACCCAGGTATGTGTACCACCACCTATTAAATTTCCTACCGAAATATGAATTTTGGCCACTGGTATTTCTTCTACTCGATATGATTAAATGTTATGCAAAAAAATAGTATTTTATCGATAACGTCGCTCAGGTGATCGCTCATCCTGTTAAGCCCCTAAGTGACAAGTTAATGGAGGGCGGACGGGAGCCGTCAGGTCGGTATGTGACCTTACAAATGATTCGGAAAGCTGTGCACACCTAGCCATGCTGGGACAATTATTTACACACTCGTATATCACTAGAAATGCCTTTGTCTTGCCGCCATGCTTGGCATGTATTTGAAGTTTCTGCTAGTTCTCTCTATTTGTTTGATCACATTAAGTCCATGTCAATATGTTTAACTCCGGAAGGAGTGAAGGAGTGAAGTGTCTCATCCTCGCAACCATTTTCCAATCCTTCCCCGCAATCCATTTTATTCCATCGTCCCAGGTTTCAGGTCGGCATCCTCTCTTTTTTCTTCCCACTGGGCCATTCCGAGTAAGGGTCTTTTTAACCCATAATCTGTTATCAGGGACGCGGGGAATGTTACCGACCCATCTCTTAACATAAACACATTGAATCTTCTTAAGGTTCCAAAAGAAGAATAGAACGGTACATAGCCTTTTGACTTCTCCAATCTTCTTTATTAGCACATTATTAAAACTGAGTAAATAAGAAACTTAAATCCGAGATCGTTGTTTAAAAAAATTATAACATTTAATCTAGCTGATTAATTTGTTTGGTTTAGTGATCCCAGTTTCTGATTGTCACGTCATGAGAGCCGTCCCCCTACATAATCTTTCTCCGCACTTTGCGGTGGGCTAAATACTCAATTAGGCTTCTGTGAGGTTGCTGCTGACAACGCGTGATGAATGAATGTGAACTACGAACCCTCGCCAAAGACGTCCCGCACTACGTTTGTATTTACGACTCGGGTTGTCTAGAGGCTTGACTTGGATGTTATCTGTAGGAGCTTTAATCAGTGAATTTGATTAAAATAAGTATACGTGGCTATTTTGTGTCATATAGTCAAAGTCAAGTCATTTATTTTAATTAGGTCAATAGGCCTTTGGAAAGTCAAAATTACTAGTTGCCTCTTCCAAAAGGTAGTTTAATATACAGAAGAATGGGCAAGAAACTCCATACTTACTCTTTTGAAATAGTTTTTACAATATTTTGTATACATAGATTTGATAATTATGTAAAATTAACAAAAAAAATATTGTACTATAAAAACAATGCAGCACAAATATTGCAACTATACATTTATATTTATACATACTTTACATTATTTTTTATAAAAAAATAAATATTTAACATACAGTCAAACAGTGTGTGACCTACGTCAAAGTTGATGTCTTAAATATGTATATATATATATATGTAAACCTGTATGGCTAGATTAGCAAACAGTTTGTCTATTTTGATGGTCCTACGGAGCAGGCTCAGCATGTTTCCAAGAATTTTTATCTTAAATATAATCCTCTTACTTGTAATATGCTTGTCTACAAAAAGTATCTTTATAAAAAATATTAAATTTTCTTTCGTTTAGTTCCAATGTTACAAGGTATTTGGTTGTAAAATTTAACACAGTGCCTCATAAAAGATGTTTTGACTTTGGCTGATTCGAGAGACGGTTGAGCAATGTTTATCACTATTCTTTATAAAGATAAGTCAACGAACTTAACGTAAAACAATCAACTGATTTTAACAGTCTTCGTATAGCGAGGAAAGAATACAAACTTCTGGTTCTTTATCCGAGATAAAAACAGATTATTAACTACACACACGTATGTACACGCATAGTAAAACTCTCCCTTTGAAGTCTAAATGAGTCTACACAACCAATATAGAATAGTGATTGATGCACGACACATGATACGATATCTATCACGGCTGTAATTCTTTTGGCATATTTTCTGACAGTTCAATTAGAGGGACGCGCGTTTTGTGTTTTCTATTTTTTAATTTGACACTTGACAATTGATTAAAGTCTGTCTTTTATCTCATATTGTGTTAGCGTTTATTATTAATCTACTACTCTTGCTTTACTATTTCATATCACATCTGTACGAGCCAAGGCTCATTTTGCTCATGTAGGCTTTGTTAGTTTTATAAGCGTGCCTATTTTCTAAACCGTCCGAGTTCTAAGAATAGTCTCAGCAGACGTAGGTAGATACTCTTTTTAACATATTATATTACATTTATTTAGCATTCGTTTCATAGCGAAATAACATTTAATTATTTCGCATATATGCCATCGTTGTACAGGAATAAAAACTACTAGAACTCACTAACTAGGTAGATATCCTTTTCTATATTTATTTTTCATCGTCCGTGAGTATTTCGTGAGGGATAAAAGCTCATGGATTCGATATTTAAATAAGAAATGATTTCACATGATCGCCCTAATCTCAGGGTCTCATTTAAATAAAAATCACGTTGTTACCCTAGCTCCGTTGAAGTGCGCGCGCATCTCGACTTACCCGCAAAATACGATGCATAACATAAGCGATGGCGTTTTGAAAGCTACTTAAAACCATATTTTGCAATTTAATCCATAATTGCGTGAAAGTACAAGTAAATGTCTAAAAAAAATCGTTATTTTCTAGACATTGAGATACTCCCGACATTGGAAGCAATCTCTGTTCATATTTATAGGTAAAAGTAATTTCTACTTAATACACAGTCTAGCGTTTTTAAAATTAGATGTGCACCAGCATTTCGTAAAATGTGTTGACAACAATTCTCCTTGATACGGTGAGGATCGCAAGTCTTGACTCCTGACACGGACACCGTTTGCAGTAATAATTCTCTCACCATCTGACATCCGGATGAGCGTATAAAACGTCCTTATTCCGCGGATCGTTGGAGGTGATAAACTCCCCCAGCCTCACCCCGCAGCCCCGCCCCCCGGCTTAACTCCCGGTATATCGCTCGCCCCCGCGCCGGTGTCACGCGGTGCGTTGAACCGCTAAACGAACCCGCGCTAAATCGCGATGCTGTAAGTGGATCTTATGTTTTGTTCGAGTGTTTACTCTTTGTATTGATATTGAAGCTAGTGCAGCGTAACCTCTTGAAACGAGAAATGGAAGCATGTTTTTGAGTTGTTTATATATTCGCGAAACAAAGCTTAGCCGTATCATTAATCATCACAATTATTACGTTACCAACGAGGCGTGGTTCGAGGGAAGTGTAATTATAAAAATTTCAATTAGCGTTGTTGCGGTTTGGAAACAGTTGTCGCCCAACTCGGAAACTTCAATTAAAAGTTGACACCGGGTGTCGAGATAATGTACACAAATGCGACGGAGCCGCTAGTTTAGCGACTCGGCCTTAACCGCCTACGAATAAGAGCTTCAATAAATAAATGTCGACTAAAGTGGCAGGAAAATAAAGCCGATGTTCCGAAGCCCCTTTTGCCCTAACAAGTTGGGGTAATCTCGGTGTGGTCCAATCGAAATTAGATTGTATTGCCCCGTGATAAAGTTTCGCCGCGCGAGGAGCCGGCTAAAATTGAATTGCCCGAAACGTAATAATAATATGCGCCGCTGCCAGATTTTGTTCAGCTTTCGTAGACTTAATCTTGATTAAAAGTTTCCCATTTTATATAGCCTTTTTGTATTGAGTCTGCGATTCTGATAATCGTAAAATATATATTTTCAGATTAAAGCTTTTAAAATTTATTAAACGTCGAGTATACATTCCATCTCAGGTTTGAGTTACACGTGGGAGGGAGAGTGTGAGGGTGCCGGATTATTTATAGTCAAGTTAAAACATTGTTATTAATACGATAAAGATTGCGGAAAATTTATATCAGACTACAGGAAATAAATATAAATATATTCAACAATTTATAAATCAGACCTCATATGTATGTAGTTGCTTTATGATCGTTTGTCAATAGGCAAGTTGGTGATCAGCCTCCTGTGCTTGACACACGCCGTCGACATTTTGGGTCTAAGGCGAGCCGGTTTCCTTCACTGTTTGAGCCAATGTTAAATGCGCTTAGACATAAAGTCCACTGGTGCACAGCCGGGGATCGAACCTACGACGTCAGGGATAATAGTCGTACGCTGAAGCCCCAAGGCCATCACTGCACTACAATGACCTGCAATAAAAAATAACACTGGTATAAAAATATATATTCGCTGGTGCTTAGTAAATACAGATGGGAATTTGAAAGTGTACTTGAGTATGATAAAATCATAAAAGCGTAACTAGTCGCGAGTAGTGGTAGCGTTCGGTGGACGATGCTCGGTAATAAATCGCGTAGGCAGCAAAGTGGCCCATTTGCGGTGTTAGTGTTTGCCGACCGGGGGAGGGGCCAAGGGGTGGGGGTTGTAATGGAAATCCGCACACGACGCCGACAACGGTTTGAGTTGGGAACTCGAGCGTTCTGGTTTGTATTGACTCAGGCTCTCGATGCTTATGAGCTCTATGGACTTTGTTTATATTTGTTTATTATTATTATTGTTTTGGTGTGGTTCCTGTAGAGTTGAAGAATATCAAAAAAATCATTTTATCATAGTGTACAGTAGAAGTTTGTATGCTATTCTGTCCCAAAAGGAGTGCTTGGAGCTTAATCTCTCGGAGTTGGTAGGAGTATAGCTATAGATCTATAAAAAGCCTTCGTGAGCAATTATGTATTACCATTTTGCTGGAAACGTATTAAACACAATGTTCTACCGCTATCGCCGACCTCCTATCCCACGTCCCACAGACTGAGGAACGGCGTAATGCGCAGACTCCAAACTCGGCACTGAATATACAGCACACTTGTTGTACTTGTAGTGTACTGCGAGTGCCGATGCGAACTTACTCTACTTCAGAATAGGGCTGCCGAGCGCTAACTGGCTAATATTTAGTTAGTATAATATATAGTTGTAATAAATGCAAACCGATTGAATTTCACTTTGGCATTGAGGTTGTAAATACGAATGTAAGTTGTAATATATAAATATGTTTGCGAATAAGAAATAATACGACACAGTTCGTGTACGTTTGTAGACAAATCGACAACCCTACAATGACTGCAGTGGTTTGGGGTGAGAGGTTTCGCTACTCGGCACCGGCAACTATCCGCCGCAGCTATTTGACTCTCAAATATATAATTTCCGCTCACATTACACTGCAACAATGCATTTAATAATATCGTTGAAAAGCTTCAAGTGAAACAAATGGAAATTCTTTTTGCATTTGTACGAATGTCTCTGTAACGAAAAACGGAAAGTATAATTTGATGTGATTGTTTATGTTACTGTTGATAATTAAAGCAAGGTTCAATATATTAATTCTACTATTAAAATAGAACAGTGTTTGCCTATTGGCATCAGCGCGACTCTAATCCCTGAGGTCGTAGGTTTGATCCCCGGCTGTGCACCAATGGACTGTCTGTCTATGTGCGCATTTCACATTGGCTTAAACGGTGACGAAAAACATCGTGAGGAAACCGGCGTGTCAGGCTCAGGCGGCTGATCACCTACTTGCCTATATGATTGACAAATAAATGATTATGAAACAAACATAGAAATTCTATTACAGCTACACCAACGTAGCGATACGCGTAGAGGCTCTACGGATGTTTTAACGATATTTCAATAATACTACGTTTAAAGAAATTTCTAGCATAATGATTTACAAGGATAATTTGTTTTTTCACTACCCTTTTAATACGAAACCATCAAACCAATCTCACTGTATAACCAATACTAATTATTGTAATGGAAACACTCCCCAATATCGGTTCAACATTGCCGGCACTAAACTAAACAAACCCGACCTCATTATGTGTGTTTATCAATAATGCCGGTCGTTAAGGACGGGAATAGCCCCCAATGGGGGTAAGGGCCAAACACTGAACGTCCATTATAGCTGAGTAACATCTATTGTTATCTCGAAGTGTTTTGTAAAACATGTATTTTTTTAAAATAGGACTTGTGGTCACAGCTTTAAAACAAGAACATGTTATAAGATATATCAGATACTCTCTTGTATAGAGAATATTCTTATTTTAACACTGAAGTTGTCGACGTGTTATACAAAGGAAGTATTTTTGTTGATAATAAAGGACTAGGTAGTAACGGAGGTTCAATGCAGTAACGTTAATTACGAAATATTGTTTTCAGTGTAGTGTGTTGATAAAACTATCCACGTTGATAAAGTAAATATGAAGCATCTCAGTCAGACGAGCTCGGCGAGAAATAGATTTTATACCCCGAGTTATATTTGCCCATCTAGCGCTACCCACGCTATCGGCCTTTTTCATTGAGGATTATGTTATGAATATATGAAATTACCGCGTAATTTTATTCATTCCAAGTTACATATTTATAGAAATAACGGCTGTGTTTGACCTGCGTGACACGTAAGCCTTAACGCCTTTCTTAAAGGCCCGGACACGCTTTCCTTTCTTCTTCTTCTTTCATTCTTTAAATTCTTATCTACTTATACATTACAAGCTTCTGGTTATATAAAAAGATTGATGGTCTTTTTACCATGTCTCATTTAGTAAACAAATATCAATATTATTTTTATTTAAGAATTATGTAAGATATTTTTTATGATTTGCACCTTGAACATTGAATTGCGAAATACGTAGAAATGGTAGTGTATTCTTCGTATTATGTTGATAAGTTTATGTTTAAAAATAAACTCTTATGAATTTACGGTCTCGTCGCCAATGACATGGTCGCAGAGTCCCGTATCAGTTGAGCAATGAAGAAGGTCAGGAGGCGAGGGCGCAATTGACTCGCCGCATCGGTACCTCGCTAATGTATTAGTCAACGCTGTCTTGTCATGGACTTTATTAATGCTTCACATATCTGCACTTAACTAGAGATATATGGTTTTATCTCCAGATTAACAGGTAGTCTTACTGATCCCAGTGTCGTTGTTACTATGTTTATCAGCCACGCTAGAAGCATATTGGAGTTCAATAGTTGTATCTGGTATTTAAGGTTTTTAACCCATTCAGCGAGGCTGTACCCTGCAGAGTTTTGATACCATTTATCCTTTAAAAATAATAAATGTGCAATTTTAAGTAAATATGAGGATAGGCTAAAGTATTATAACATGGAATCTCAGAGCGTTCGTAGAGCAAACATCGACTTGCCATAACTATTTAAAGTAATTAACGGAATTGTGGATCGCACGGAAATTTTGGAACGTTTATCCATACAAGTTCCTCGGGTCGGGAGTCGTTTATACAATCGAAGATGTTTTCACATCCCACATTACAAACGTTGGCAGAAACTCTCCAATAGTTTATGTCGCTACCATGATGACATTGCACAGTGTTTTGACATAATTCATGGTTCTCTGGCCTCAGCTATGAGTAGATATAGGACACACACTTCAATTTGTATCATGCGTTTGTCCTAATTTTGTGGTCCAAAAAATGTCTACAGCTCTTACCCTCTCGGGTATTCTAATACCTATACCTAATTAAAATTGATTTTTTTAATGAAATTAATAATATAATTGATTTTATCTATTCATTCCAAAAGAAATGAAAATGTACGGTAGGACTTTTTTAAAATTAAAAGACTCAACATTATCTATCTATTAACGTAACGAAAACCTTGTAGTTTTTTTTCTAACCCCTAAAATAAAAACACAAAAGATTTAATTTACCTACCAGTATAATATACATATAAACTCATGTATTTAACTATGTACAAGACCTCACCTGATCCCGGCAATGCCGCAATGAGATCACATGCTCCCATCAGGCCGGGCCACTTTAATTCATGGGTCAATTAACGGGTTGCCCGAACGAACCGTCTGACTTTATTTAATGTCGCTTATGCCCTCCACTATATCAGCCACTTAACATGTGACCCATTGTATTGTTTTGTTCTTTACATTGTCTTTGAAGAATATTGCCACAATATGCATAAACTTACACTGTTGTGGATGCCTTGCGGGGACTGTATAGGTACACAAGATCGTACTTTGAAGAATATGTAACATTCGGAAACAAGTAAAAATTACTGATCAGAGAACCACCTTAAAGACTGCGCGTACACATATTATTATAGAAAATATTCAATGTTTCTCTATATCTAATGTATCAGGCAACAATAAATAACTTTTTTTTTAAATGCCATGTCATTTTTACGCTTGTGATCTCATATATTACATAATAATTGTACGTTTCACCCTCGGTTCCGCGCCATTGCTTAGGGCTAGCAGCCGACATATGCCACCTTCCAACGTGGGTTGACACGGCGGCAACAATGCTATGTTTAAATAGAAATTGACTTATTTGGTATCTATTAGTATGATGTTAAGCCAGGTGTTTCTCCTCTTTCCAGGTGTGAGCGCGAACAAAATTGCCAAGCGGACGGAATTGGCCGCAAATAAGGGCGGTCCGTTTGCGGCGGCGTTACGCACGCTCGCCAAAAACGCCGGCCCAGATTCTAAAGACGGTGAGTCGCACGCTTGCCATCCCCCAACCGACCCCCACGAGCAATACTGTACTCTTTCAATCGTTCATTCGTGTTGTGTCTGACGATGTTAAGCTAATTAAGCTTTCAAACTTTACTCCCCGAGGCGTACAGACTGCGTATGAGATTTCTTAAATGTACCACGGATTGCAGTATTGCTCGGAGTTTTTACTTTTATTTTGAATACGGTCAAAGACACTGGTTCGGTTCGTTCGTTAACGTAGTTGTAATGTCGTAACACCGTAAAGACGGTCTTGTATCGAGCGACCTTTACGTCGCCGGCTAAAGTGCTCCATACGAGAGTCGGGCCTCTGGCTGACCGCGCGAGTGTACAGGAGCGGGCGGCGGACCGACGGGAGGGGAGCGGGACGCGGGCAAGGACAAGCCACCTCCGGCTCCGGCGAAGCGCGCCTCGCCACACCATCTGCCGGCCTCCGGCTTCCAGCCCTATCGCCCCGACGACAGGTGAGACTCAAATTTCATTTTCATTTTTTTTATAACAGTGGGCAGACCTGATGTTAAATCATTAAGCATGGTAACCTCCATGGACACTCTCAATTCGCGAGTCCGTTTCCGGCCTTTTAAGAATTGGTACGCTCTTTTCTTGAAGAACCCTAAGTCGAATTTCCTGCCTCGACGTCCGCTGATGAAAATAATAATAATCTCACTGTTATATTGTTATCTATTGACATAATATATATCTGATAACGTGAATTGAATAAATCTCCGACCAGACTGTCGCATCCCGCGGCGTCGTTCCCTTTGCTGGAGCCGGCCACTTATTCGCCCTACGCGCACCCGGGACTCTACTCCAGCGCCGCTTTGCAGTACAGGTATAATTTTAAATTCTGAAAGTCAGCAAATACTAGTAAAATCAAAAGTTACTCATCCTAATTATTTAACTATATGTGATACTTAAACCTTTGTTTAACCACGAATTTGTTATGCTATTTTGGGTGTTTTTAAGTCATCTTCGTCCGGTACAGGCTCGCGGCAGAGGAGCAAATCTACCTGGAACGCATGTTCAGGGGCGGAATGGGCGTCGGTTGGCTCCCGCCCTATCCCGCCTATCCTCTCCTCGCCCCGCCTCTATCCTTGGTGCATCCGGGACACCCGGGTCACCCCGGACACCCCGGTCATCCGGGACATCCGGGCCACCCGGCGCATCCGGGTCATCCGGCGCACCATCAGCACGCGGCACACGCGCACGCTCTGCACGACGAGAGGGAAAAGGAAATAGCGCTGCAGAGGGAGAGGGAGCGGGAACGCGAACGGGAGAGGGAAAGGGAGAGGTGAGGTCACTTCAAATAAAGACCACTTTTTTAATATTTCAACGCTTTCGTCTTAACTCGCTCCGACGTTTCCAGAGAGCGAGAGCTGCGAGAAAAAGAAGCCCGGGAGCGAGAGAGAGCGGCGAGGGAGAAAGAGTCGCGCCGCGCCGCGGCCCCGCCTCCGCTGCTCTACCGGCCCTTCCGGCCTTACGAGCCCGACCCCGGTGAGCAGCCCACTTCCGCTCCGCAGTCGACGCAGCCCGCGCCGCAGCCCACCGCCGCATCCGCCACGCAGCCCGCCGCGCTCTGACACACCGCCCGGGGCCCGGAGGGGGGCCGATAGCGTCTCCTTCGCGTCCGCCGAAGCTTCAATCCCTCCTCGTCTCGCTCACGCTCGGTTTCAAATCGAAATACGTCCCCGTGTAGGGAGCGCGAGGGAAGGGCGAGCGATCGAACTCTCGTCGAGCGTCCGCACCCGATCGGGTCCGCGTCCGAGACCTCGAGGGCGTTCGGTTCGTCTCGTCAGTTGTGATAAAAGAGGAGAGCGGAGGTACAGAGGTATCGTCCGAACTCGCCGAAAACGTGATAGACTCACTCGACGTGGCCGGAGCCCACGTTCGACTTCATCGCCCGGAGAGGGCGTTATCAAACCGTTTAGGTGATAACCATAAAGGTACAAAATTTAGTTAGAGATTAAAAAAATCTGTTCTTTTCGTGAAGTTTTCTTTCGATGAAAAGAAAAGCTTGAATTTCAAAAGACTTACACGTTATAAACGTTCAAACGATGAAAAATGTTTATAAAATTACCGAAGACTTTTACTCTCGCGATAAACTTCACACTTTACTATAGATTTAAACCGATTCGATGGAACGGTAAGGTCGTATTAAAGAAATATTAATTCCGCTACTCCTATCCTAATCTTTATAATTGTCTCTCGTCTCTCTCTGTCGAATCGTGTTTGCGCTTCGACAGAAAGAGACAACCGATAAACACCAACTCCCCGAACTCTTCTCGCGAGACGCCTCCATTTAATATTGCCTTATCGTTTTACGAGTCGACGAAGTGAAGAGAGCGAACGAAGCGAACTGCCAGGAGCAGCGCGCGTTTAGCGTGGCGCGTGCGCGTGCGCGGGCGGCGGCCGCGTCCTGTACTATATTGTATCCCCGTTTACTATGTTTTATGTGTAATCATCGCTGTATTTAAACACGTGTGTCGAGAGCCGTCGACCCGCCGTCTCGCCTGTGAATGTTTGAATCGAGACAAACTTTTGTACGTCGTACGAGTGATTGAAAATATGTACTTACTGTGGACGAACGGAGTGATCTCTGCTCCGCGGAGGCGGCGAGGGAAGAGAAAACGTCTTTTATGTGTTCGGCTCGCGTTTTCCACCTCGGCGTGTCGCGACGTGTGAAGGCCTACGCTCGAAGTTCTCTCGGGACCCGGCGAACGTCCGCTCGTAATTCGTTTGGCACGTTTGCGGAAACCCTTGTAATATTTATTCACTGGACGCCGCCCCCGCACTTGTGATACGCCGTGGGCGGCGCGACCGCGACTCCACCGGTGGTCGCCGAGGGACGATCCTCTTTCTGTATCGATAGATAGACTTTATTATTAATTATAGCTCGTAATAGGTGTTCAATACTTTTGTTTTCTTTTTGTAAGCGAAGCATTTACCCTTGTAAATATAAAATAGTTAGATACGATATGGACAATACCTAACAAGTGGAAAAGTATGATTTTATTGAAATACATTCGGTGAAATTGACGTGTGCGCCGGCGCCGCGGGGTCTCCGCCCTCGCGGAGCTCCCGCGGACCGGCCTGCTTTTATTTTTTGTTTGAACCCTCCTCCCTCCCCACCCGCTGAGCTTCTAGTAGTGTAGTGGACGTTGTGTGCTATTTCTCATTGTGTATTCGAGTGTTTTGACTTTAGATTTACTACTAAAACTATCATTTTTTCTATGACAGAAATGTAGAATGCGAAAACTACACACCGATCAAATGACATATACAGACAGACATACGCACATTAAAATTCATTTTTATTGACATAAGGAACCGTACTTGGTATTCACTTAGCCGTCGCCTCGAATCCGTACATACATTCTGTCAAGTATACAAGAAAAAATACAAATGTCTATACTGCAAAGTTAAATAGTAAGAAACACAACCTTTTATAAACGGTTAAAACATAAGTATTAAGAAAGTTTTGCAAATATAATTAGAAGGTACAGCGCTGGAACTCCAATTTATCTTTGAGATATCTTCTTGAAGTTCCATCTTTACAACAATAAGAAAAGTACCACCTGGTGTTGAATAGCTAAAATAAACTTGGAACCCCGTTTGAAAGCAATTGGATTAATGTGTTTTTAACTTTGTAGTTCTCAATAAATTTTACTAAAAAAAACTTTAATTGAATAATTTTAGCGAGTTATTTGGCAACGACATTGGTGTCGTAACAGCGAAATACTTAATATCGATAAGAGATAATAATTGTAATTTTGTTTAGCCATAATTTTTCAAATAGCTTATGTACATTTAAAAGAACAAAAGCCGAATCATATTGACAAGCAGTGATGTATGGCCAAGTATTTCTGATTTCCCTAAACTAAATAGCCTTGGGTTAGTGACCAAATTCTAACGGAAGCAGTATAATGTTCACGCCTCAGGGGCGTAGTACAATAGTATACGATATGTTCATATTAAAAATATTGTGAATTGCTCACTTACCATCCACGAAAAGACAATTTTACTTTCGCTATAAATCCTATAATCAATGATAAGGGAAACTGCATAACTTCTTAGATAGTGACACCTGCTTTTAACTGTAAGATGAAGTGTTAGTGTGGTAGCGCTATCTAGTGGCGAGTGACGATAACTTCGTTTTGCGTCATCTAGCATTCTCGAATGCAGAGCTTATTGATTAAACCCTAATAAACTACTCACATAATCATCGACAATTTTTATTATTCTTTTTACTGATTAGATACCAGTTAATAGGAACATTTCACAAAAAAATTGATAATATTACTTTTTATTTGCCTTATCAAATCAATAAATACTCTTTAAAGATTCTGTCAATTACGTGACTTTCAAACGTTGATCAAAATAATAACAAAATCAATTAAAAATTGAAACATACCATATACTTTATATTGTTTTGCGTTCTAATATAGAAAAATGCATCCACATGGCAAAGCCAATACCAGCTGATTTCGATCTTCGGCATTTATCTAGAGACGTAAAACCAGAAGACAACTTCTTGGACAAAACACTTAATAATTTTAGTAAAGGCAATGGTAAGGACTTGGTTTTAGGAACCATAGGTGGGTGGATAACGGGAGTTGGAATCATAAAAGTTGGCAAAACAGCTGCCGTAGGCCTCGGTGGAAGTATATTGCTACTCCATTTTGCTACGGAATTAGGATATTTGTGTGTAAACTGGGACAAAGTAAGGGAAGCTATGAGTTATAGTCAAGAGTTGATGGATGCTGTTCTGCGGTTCGTGAGGAAAAATAGCTGTTTCTCTGTCGGATTCGTTGGCGGTTTCTTCTTTGGCGTAGGATCAACGTGAGGTGGTATCAATAAATTATGAATTGATGGACTTTTTAATTGTATTGCTACATACTTGATTATCTATATGTCGCTGTAATGTTCAACCTTGACGTTAAGTACTTATAACAAATACTATTTATTGGAAGTGCGCGATCTTAACAAGATGCACGTATCTACAAGCCTTCAGTACCTAACTTTACATTTTTCATATAACGCAAAAACTACTACCGCCTTAAACTAGTATATATGTCTCAATGAACCATATTCTACCGTCGTCGAAGTCACGAGCAGCACCTGCTACATGATACTTTATTAAAATAACATATACTAAAAGTCTGGTAAAGCTAGGCAAATGATATAGTCAAGTCAATAATGGGGCAAAACGACGCTGCAAGGCAAATGACCATCATCCTGTAATAGAAAGCTATTTCTAATAAAACAAAACCGATTTCTAGTATGATCCCTACCTTCGTTTGTTCTATGAAACGGGAATGTAATAAGCGAGGTCTGGTACCCTCTACCACAAAGAAGTCATGTTAAATTGGTAACTGATTCCACAACTTCATACAGCCTGGTGCATAAACGAAGTATCTACTGTAGATAGTATAAAGTTAAAAGACATTTTGTTTTACTACTTAAAATGACGATAAAAAATTTGACCATGCACATAGTAGTAGCTATTTATAATGTGCTAATTGATTAATCAATGTTATCCTATCTATAATCATATTGACTATCTACGAAGATCCTCGACAAATTAAAAAATACTTTTAGAAACTTGATAACATCAAATAATTAAGATTATATCTAAGTTATTTGATATACCTAAAGCATATATGATCATTATCTGTTGCAATAACGATCCGACTTAAGTGTCGAGTTGTGCCGAATGATCCCAAGGTTGCGACATCAGCTCTACAGATATTAAGAGACCTACATAGAAATTGCATACAAAAACGTTTTGCCGCAATTGCCTTTGGAAGTTACAGAGCACGGCGCAAAACTTGTTTGTTGTCGTGGTTTACTTACACCAGTATATACTAGACCAAATATATTACACTACTACTATATAATAAGATCAAACTTCATTAAAGTTCCTTAATTTAGCCAACTATGCTGCGCTATATGAAAATAAAGATAACACACCGTCATTATCTGTTCATCCGGACATAAAACCACTTCTGAAGGCAAGAAAATGTAGTAGTAGGTAGGAATCAAAGGATATTTATTTAAGGTAGATTTGACAATTGGCTTCTATAATAACAATTTTAATTAGTATATCTATAATTCAAAATAGAATGTATTTGCCAACGTTTTCTACTAGACAAACGGTTAGAAACGTTCGTTGATTAGTCTCTTAAAAACATAACATTTTTGTAGCGAACCAGTCCCGTAGACGATTTAAAGAGAAAATACTGTCACAGAGTAGACAAAATGATAGTTTTCTTTTAAAGCAGATACGCTTGTATGTTTAGTTTGCTTCAGTAACTTATCGTTTATTGAGTTGCAATCCTATTCCTTTTATTATTGATGAAACGAAAATTATTAGTGTAGGTTTAAGAACAAACTTAGCTTGTATATTACAAATGCATATAATTAGGACTAAAGTAGCTTAGTCCTTCCCCCATTGTGCAGGAAGATTACCTACTGGCATTTCGTGTCTTCAACTAAAGTAAATGTGGATATATATGGTTTTAACTGTAAGCTAAAGGGATAATAGTTTTGTATTTTAATGTCAGCGTTCATACACAAAGCAAAAGAATTAAATTATGGGAATAAAACCAAAACCCCAATAAATAAAGCAGTAAATGAACCAAGACAAATGAAATAAAAATCTGCCTTAATTTCCGGTTACAGCTAGACCCAGTAAACCCGTCCAGCCTGTGATGCCCACAACAGACGACAGAGCGCAACAGACAGCAGACTCCATGCCAAATGTATCTGCGCCATCTCTACCACCAATGTTATCAACAGTACAATCTGTACCATCCACTATTCCCATAGCTACTATCCAGCCAATGCCTAAATCTTCAGAACCACTGAAACCACCGGATGACACAACATCATTTCCTGAAAAACCAACCTTTGTACCACCCAAATCAATATCCCAGTCACCGAAGATATCACCATCATCAATTCCTAACCCGAGTCCAAGTGCGACCACAACCAAACCAGTACAATTAGGCTATGCCAACTATGGTTGCTACATGTATTCAGTGCCGGTGTATTCGGCATTTCAACCCGTTTCATATCCAGTTCTTGTTCAGCCAAACAATAATAATAAACCAGTAACTGATCAACCAACAGCGACAGAAGTTGTTTATCCCCAAACGAGAGACGGTACACTTTCAGCGGAAGGGAAAGTGGAAGAAAAGTTTCCAGAAACAATTCCTGGCGAAACAAAATCTCAAACTGACTTTGAAGAAAATTTTACTCCAAAAGTAATACCTGCAAAGATAGAAACAAAGATTCCTGAAGGTATTAAAAGTAAAATAGATAGTGTTAATGACAATTTAAATAGTCCTGGTCCAATTTCATCTCCGATGTTTAAAGATCCAAATAAAAAGCCCACATCAGAAAGGTTTAGTCTAAAAACCAGCATCCCAATCAGTAAGATAGATATGAAGTGTGTAACCAATACTTCTGACAGTTTGCAATCTTCTCAACTAAAGAAACCTTTCAACCCAGCTTTCCATAACTCAAAAGTAGAGGCACCAAAAATCGAAATACAAAGTAACGTGCTAATAAACGAAAAAAAGTTAAAAGATGTTCCAGGTTCGACTAATAGTATAAGTACCCTGATAACAGCCGCTGAAGTAATAAATCAGGCTGAAACTCAGTTTCGCAAGCCTGATGTGAAAACAGACGAGGAACAAAATAAAGATGTATGCAAAACAAGTATGCTACCTCCCAATATAATACCATCACGCACAATATTTAATCCGATAAATTTAGACTCAATAACTCCTAAATTTACATCACCATCGCAAGAGAGAACAAACGATCAAAAATCAAACCAACTTTTACTGATACAAAATAAAAATTCTTCAAATCAGAAAATGCTACTTGCCATTCAACAACAATCCCCTCAGTTGCCACTTCAAAGATCTGGAGTCGACCAAAAAAACTTACAAACTCCTTCACGACAATCTAGCCAAGCAAAAAAATGTAAAGAAGAATTGGATAATGAAAATGAAACATCGTCCAAAGTAGTTTCCTTGAAAAGGATGCACCAAGACGACTGTGATGAGAATGATTTTGAAAATCTAATAACGGAAAATCAAATTTATGGGAATAAGATAGTCGTGAAGGAGAAGTCGCAAGGAACCTTACAGGAGCAAGAAATTAAAAACAAAAACAAAGTAGACAAAGCGGTTCTACCAACTTCGAAAAACATAGTATTACAATCTAATTTTGTATATTTAAGCAATGTTCAGTTTCCGGCAAATGTTATGATGATTAAAAATAACAAAGTAAATAATGAGACCATAAAACCCTCAGTTAACGAAATTAAACCTAATGCAGATATAAGTAAAATTAATAACAATATCGAATCTGTGGATAATACTTCAATTACTAAGACGACGCAGGAAAATAAAGAGATTCCAATTCTTAGAAATAACAACTTAAATCAAAAATTACCAAGTAAAAACAGTAACACTGATATAGTCATACCAAATTCAAAAGTTATAATGAATCCACAAATAGTTTATCAAGTCCCAATGATAATAGAAAGAGATAATCAATTAAATCAAAACATAATCGGGCGAGATGGAACCAAATTTGTAGAAAGCAAAAACGAGGCCCAAAAAATTGAAAAGAACAGACCCAATGATAAAGTTTTCATAGCTTGTCAAATGGATTCTAAATTACAACCAAAACTATTAATAACGAATATAAGAGCTAAGTTAAATGCAACAGAAGAAGTAAGCTCACTCGATCTCTATGAAAAAAGAAAAAGATTGAGGAGATTAAAGCATTTAACTAACCGCGATAGTAAAGAACCTAAAAAAAATCTTATACCA
The DNA here is from genome assembly GCF_905147105.1 of Pieris brassicae. Lineage (NCBI taxonomy): Eukaryota > Metazoa > Arthropoda > Insecta > Lepidoptera > Pieridae > Pieris > Pieris brassicae. The sequence goes on along the minus strand of NC_059673.1, from coordinate 283,865 downwards.
TCAGAAGAAGTTGAAAACCACATTATAACACCTGAAAAAATTATAGATGAAATCTCTAACGAATTTTATAACAAGAAATCAGATAGAGATGATATAGAAAGTGGGAGTGAGTATGAAGATGACAATATTATCAATTATGAAAACATTATTAAGGATTTCAGTTCAATAACCAAGAACAATTGTCACGATAAAAAACTATTTCTCGAAAATTTCCGATTAACAACGTTTCAAGATTACAAAGGTGAGGTAATTTTTAATAGTTTTGAAAAATACTTCTTTTTCTTGATAAGTTTAAATTTAGTTAAAATATCAATCAGCCTTTTGTGCCTGACACATGTTGTCAATTTTTGAGTAAGGTATAGCAGTTTTCTCACGTTCTATTCCTTCGAGGCCAACACCTCTTATCAAATCAGATATTTGTCACATTAAAAACTTAGGTATACTAATTAACATTTTAATGATTTCTGTCTTGTAATTTTAGAACGAGAAATGGATCGACAGGAGAGGTCTATTAAAAAAGATGCGATTGCGTCGGCATATATAACTGCCGGTCGAATAGACTGCCTTACGGCAGAAAATAATTGTTACGAGCGCAAAAGGGAGGAATCAAATGACCATACAGTCCCTAAATTTTTAGAAGAATCCGGTGTGATTCAACAAAGAAAACAAACTTTTCTATCGCGACTGAAGCTTACTCCAGTTACTAAAAAAACGAGAGACGGTACGACGCAAACATTACATCAGTATAAAAGGCTAGATTTGAGACTCTAATATTTATTTGATTTCAGGTTATGAGAAAATATGGCAAGAAGTTTTAAAAGAAAGAAAACGTCGGGAAAAGCCATCAGAAAATTCCCAAACGAAACAACGAAGACTTGAAGGTGATAATCTTAATTTAGGCACAAGCGACCAATTAAAACTTCTCCATGAAATAAAAAATCAAGTCAACGAAAACAATAATTTAATTAAAAAAAGGCTAGACTTTCACACCGAAACCGGCGACAGCATCAAAATATTGGCTGAGAAGAATTTCTCTGAACTGAATCGACTGTCCAAAATGGCCGATATAAGTGTGAAGATTTTTAGTCGACAAGATACAAGGAAACGTGATTTAACACCAGGCTTTGACAGTGAAAATATCCAAGTAACTAAACCGGTAGCCAATTATACACCAATCAAGGTACCAAATATATATAAAACTCGTGTCTCTGAAACCATAACTAACACGGAGGAAACAAAACCGCAAGAGATGATGGACGATGGAGAAAAATTCAGGGACGCCAGTTGTCAAGTCTCAAACAACTACTGGCCCGGCGTGGAAACTTTTATTAAAAGCTATAAAGAGTATGACGCAGGTAAATAAAAACATTTCGCATTACTTTCCTATTCTCTCTATTGCAAGCTTCATCAAAATAGGTTTAGAACTTTAACGTAGAGATGATGCGCAGTTAATTAAGAATAAACCGATTTTTATCATTTTCCCATTTTACATTACATTTATTCGGACATATCGTAAATCCTAAATGTCTGAAAATACTCATCTAAGCCAAAATGTTACTGATCATAAAATTACCATCGAGCATGACATTGTAACCCTTCCGCTAAAACTTAATTGAATATTGCAAATCCTAATAATAGCTCGCAAGAAAGAAATATTGGATCTCAATCGTAACAACACAACACTTCGTGTCGGGAGTGCGTACGTGACTAGGAACGCGTCCCGAGACTCCGACAGAGCCAAGGCTCTAGTCGCTGAAAGGAAACATTTGGCAAAAGAGGAGACCGCTGTAAGGAAGTCCATAAAGAAATTGTACAGCGCTTTAGAAACTATAAGAAGTCACATTAAATCTTAATCGCAGTAAGAATTGTAATTGCGTTGATTCATAATTTAGGCTTTTACCAAAGAGTTGAGACAGTTATACTTAAAATACCTATTACCAATATAGATTGTTAATATACACTAGCAAGTGGAAAAAAAAATCATATCAACTCATGGGCATCAGCTAAATATTGAGTATATTAAACTGATACCTTTTTAAGTTTACAATACTGTTATGATAACAAGTGTAATAAGAGGAAAAAAGGAATGCTATCCATATTTCAATACAAATTGTCATAAATAATATAAGAAATATAGAACTTATTAAAGTATATTTTTGCAAAGTAGAACTAACGCGATGTAAGAATAATTTTATTTATTATTTTTAAATATTTCGTACTTTATAAAAATATATATAAATCTAAGTTTTTATGTTGACTTTCTTATATTTTGCGATCTAGCAATTGTTTTATTTTTTATTAATTCTTGTTATTGAAACAAATGTCAGTGTTTATGTTAATTTTACATTTAAATATTGATTATGAAAAATTGTATTATCCTATAAAAGTAAAGATGTAAACAGTTTAGATAAAAGTAGTTAAACTACTCAAAGTAAGGATATATAATTGATCAAGGAACAGCAATATTAGAAGAAAAGGAATTATCTTTTTAAGATTGTATGGTATTATCATGATTGTTATATTTGCGATTTGATCATTTCAATATAATTATGGAAAATATCAAAACTGCTGATAGTTTTTTTTTTATTTCCATTGTGATTTCCTCGTGTTATTTATTCACCTTTAACAAACATTTATTATTTGTATAAAATACTTTTCATGTAAATTACTACTATAGAAATTAAAAACTTTGTCATACAAATTGTGTATTACTTATATCTTAATTAGTCACCAAACCCCGAGTTTCATTATCCTAGTAAAAACTACGAATCGTATTTTTTTCTATGGGCAGCTGATTAAAGATATTGTATCATTAAAACAAAACTTCTACAGCGTCGTATACTTTGGTTACTTTCAATATCGGAAACAAGATATACTTTCACCTTAATATAGTACAGAATTAACAGTAGTAGGGATTCCCGGCGACTGCCTCACATCAAAGTTCCCCAAAAACGTAAAAATCATGGTTGGCCAAACCTAAAAAAAAAAAAAATTGTACTCTACCCCCACTAAACAGGCCGTGTGGAGTCGAATGCACTCACTCCTCACTCTAACCGTTCCAGAGATAGCTTTCCCAAAACCCTTGCTAATTACTTACTAATCACCACCTTATCAGCTACGAATGCATCGTTATCTACTTTCCTACATTCACTAACCCGATCTATGGCTCTAAAAGAAAAATAGAATAAACTATGTCTAACCTAACCTAACCTACGGGTCTAAGCAAACAACAATAAATATACCTAACCTACATTAACACCATTATCTATAATAAAATTAGATGTAAGGGTTACATATTTAAATAAAACATTTTTATTCCAGGTCTTATTCTTTTATTTATATGTCCATTATATTTCTATACAAATTTACTAGCACCGTATCATTGTTCTCTGAGTCACACGTAAAATTTCTAAGGAAGTCTTCTAATCTCATCCCCCTGAACTTGTAATATATGTATACCAAACAGTACTCTCCGCACACCGCCGATAGGTAATCCTGAACCGTAAGGCTATTGTATCTCCACATGCAACAATTCCTCCCTAAAAATCCTTCTATTGCTTCAATAGGTTTACGTCCAAACGAATCAAAGTATTCCCCAACTCTTTCAACGTTTATATGAATAGCCACCCAATGAGACCCCGGCTGTGAATCAGGGTCAAGATTGCATATGATAAGTGCTGGCACCTGAGCATACATCGGCAATCGATTTGAAGGATATATGTTGCTCTGGAGGCTGGGATGTATTCTACGAAGACTCCTTTGCACTTCTAGTGTGTTCATACTTTAATATGCGTTTACTCCCCTACTCTTTCACTCTTTTACTGACTACATTTATTACTATCAATTCATATTTGTACCAATGTATTTAAACACACATAATATGATCTCAACATAAGTAATGAGTCTCTTTGTAAAAAAAAAGTAATGAAGGTAAATAAAAACCATGTCATATTCGATTACATTATATTTTATTATTCTTAATATCATAATAATTACATAAGTGATTGCTTAACTACTATAATCCACACATACATTTCTGTTCTTATCTATTTCTATAATATTTGAAAACTCTGCGTAAACTACACAGTTAATTGTTTCAGTCAATGCGCTCTCGAATCTTACTTCCATTCTTACACTACCATGGCGTACAAGATTCCACTGCACATTAGAGTTAGCCGACAAGTCAGGTGTTAAATCAAAAGCTAGTAAACAGTACCCATTTGAATATTGCTCCTTCGATATTCCATTACCTTCGTTAAGAAAATGTATACCGGTGCCTGAGTACAGGGTGTGGTATGCGCTAGTAAATACATCGTTTAGAAATGATGGTTGTAACGCTTTTGAAGGTATCTGTTGACCATCTATATATAGGCTAAATGAGCAAATACCAAAATTTTCAGAGGATTTTTACCATAACTACCGTTGAATGCTGTATTATTCACAAAACCTATAATACATCTCTTAGGAACCTGTCCTAAAAATATATTGTCCAGTGTTTTACCCTGCACACCAGATGGCATGGTCAGGACTTTCACTTCACCTCTTGTTATAGGATATTTAGCCGTAGTAGTGGCAAGAACCTTTTGATGAGCTATTAGTATTGATGGATTAATTTTTGCTCTGCGTATTATTAAAGTTGCATCTGTTATACAGACTTTGTACTTATTATCTGCATTCTGTGACATGAGGTTAAATGTTTCTCTCGATCTAACTAATTTTATAGATAATTCGATCCCGTTAATGAGGAATTTATTTTGATTGAATATATCCCCATGTAAATGCCCAACCATTTCAACATCCTTACCATCCTTTGAAAGTTGTTGTCTTTTGTAAAAGCCCTTGTTTGCCTCATTAGTTTCATTAATTTTACCAGCTGTATCCTCGTACCACAAACCACATGTCAAATGTGATTGTTTGGCGGATGATGAATAATTTAATAGAGTTTCTATGAAAGCACGATATGCATAAGTATTATTTGGGGGTGACACAAGTTTTTGGTTTAGGTAAACATCCAATTGGTTAAATAAAGAATGTAACCAATTATTGACTGGTGCCACTACATTAGCTGCATGCTGCTGCAACTGCAGAACCGTCTTGATTTTTAATTTGAGCCTTGAGATGGAGTAGTGTATGCGAAAGGTCTTTGTAATCATCTCCTGTACCAGGTACTTGGAATTCGATGGGTCCATCATCACTTAATGAAGAAATTGGTTTGTAATGTATCCAGTGTCCATATTCGATACTTTTTTGTGTGGAAGGAAGAGCAAACAGATCCAATTCAGATTTAACGCACTCACATGAATGATTATGATTAAATGACATTATGATTAGTTTGAAAATATATCCTTGGAAATATTAATATTTTTGTTCCTTGTTTTCTTTGAAGCGCCTTTCACTTTGAGGGGTGAAACTCGAATGAGCTCATTACAATATTTTCGTCTCTGTGTTAATAACACCCGATCCAGTCATAAGTTTATCAATTTTGGTATCAACTTTGCGTTTAAGGTTAGAACTAGCCTCTTTCAATCGATTTTTAATTGATTTGTAGGTGATTAGTACGTGTCGTAATGAAACAGTGATGTGTCCTGACAAGGACAGTTGTAAACGTTATCGTCATGAAACAATAATTTGTTCTGAAAAGAACAGTTGATTGCGTCATCGTTAGACCACGATATCGAACTGTTCTGAGAAGAACACGTTCGTACGCTTCGACGGTTGCGCGCAGAAAAGGACAACTTTTTGCCGCGCCTCGATTTTATCGTCTACGCACCCTTCGCATCTTGGTACCACATGTTACCACTAGTGGCCAGTGTAGGATAACTTTTGTATATAAATCTACAGTTTTTAAAAATTAAACACATTCCACATTCCATCTTCACCTCTTCTCAACGAATTATTAGGAAGTTTTATTTTAACCAAATAAGGACCAATCAACCTAAACCAAAACTCCCTAAAGTGGTGACCCCGAGAAGAACACCAAAAAATTGAAGTTGTCGAACACAGAAAATTCCGGTGCAGAGCGTCAAGTTTCATCACAACCGTCGAGCCAAGAAGTCTCCGGTAATTCACTGTCGCTCTGTGTGCCACCATTCTGGCGCGACCAGCCGCTCCTCTGGTTCTGCAGTTTTGAAGCAGCAACCGCCGATCTAAAACGAAGCCAGGCCCAACTCGCCCAGATGGTCATCGCACAGCTTGGAAAGCAAGATATCCAAAACATCGCTGATCTCATTTGCTCGCCGCCGGAAGCAGATTACTACAACGCCATTAAAGACCGTTTAATATCATCATTATACAAAGAATCTAACAGCGCACAAACGAAGAAGCTACTGTCGCAAGTTGAGCTTGGAGACCAGAAACCCAGCCAGCTGATGAGGCAAATGAAGCAGCTTAACAAGGACAAATTTCCCGAGAGCACCATCAAAATGATGTGGCTCGAGCATCTGCCGCCACACATTCGTTCCGTGCTAGCCGTCAGCGAAGCGTTTAAAATCAAAACGACGCTTGACGACCTGACCTTGCTCGCGGACAAAATGATGGAAGTCCACACGCCGTCGCAACACATCGCTGCCGTCGCAACGCCTTACGTACCTGTAGCATTGCCACCACCTCCAGAACAACCAACCATCGACACCCTCATCGGTGAAATAAGAAGGTTGTGTTTGGAAGTTGCCGAGCTACGAGCACAACCGCGCGACAACTACCGCAACAGTCGTTCTCGCCACCATTTACAATGACGCTCCCGGAACGCATCAACAAAGCGCAACGAAAACCGACGAGAGTCACAGATGGAAGATCGAAGCCGGAAAAAATCTCCAATGCCGTACTGCTATTACCATCATCGCTATGGTATGGACGCGAAGAAATGCGCACCACCATGCAGTTTCAAGCCCATAAACCAGTTAGTTTTCCAAAAGTAACGCTGGCCGCGGCGGGAACCGGCGTTACCGAATCATCACACCGCCTTTTCGTTACCGACAGGGTAACGAAACTTACCTTTTTGGTCGACACAGGAGCCAATATCTCCGTGCTACCAAAGACAAAAGGCTCACGTGAAAAACCACTGCCATTTCAACTCTACGCCGCCAACAACACGGTCATTCCAACATACGGAGAGAAGTCACTCCAACTTGATCTTAACCTACGAAGACCATGTACATGGAAATTCGTCGTAGCAGATGTGTCTAAGGCAATCCTGGGAGCAGATTTCTTGCAGTACCACCACCTCATTGTCGACGTAAAAAACCGAAGATTGATCGACGGGAAAACAAAGCTGGTAACAAACGCTCAACTCAGTACTGCAGACATACCTACAATTCGTAGTATAGACATTGAGCAAAATTACCACAGCATTCTAGCAGATTTCCCAGGCACAACCAGAATCACTTCAATGAAGCTTAGTCCCAAACATTCCGTTGAACACTTCATTGAAACAAATGGACCGCCCCTTCACTGCAAGCCACGCCCCATTGCACCGCATCGTTACCAAATGGTCAGGAAGGAATTTTAAAACATGATCGATCAAGGGTTATGTAGACCAAGCAAAAGCCCTTGGGCATCACCTCTTCACGTCGTGCCAAAGAACAATGGAGACCTACGCGTGTGTGGCGATTACCGAAGACTCAACGCCATAACCAAACCCGATCGGTATCCCATACCACGCATACGTGATTTCACATACCAACTCGCAGGGAAGAAAATTTTCTCCACACTCGACCTCAATCGATCAACTCCTCTATGCATCTTATATTGCTGACATACCCTATGCTATATCCTCGTCATCATTTCTTCCCATGCATCAACAACCTTACATTCCCATCAAATCAGTCTTTCTCCTAACTCTAATACGAGCGGACGTGCTAATATTCTATTTTCTATTTTCTTTGTAAATTGTAATCTGTGTTAATATACTTATGTGGAAATTATTATAATCTTTTTTTAAAAAGATCCCAAGAGATTTCCGCGTAACAAATTGGTGGCAGCGAAAAGGGATTTTTATAAATCTCGCTACCCTCCGAGTGGAAGTATCCGCGAAAAGCCAAATTTCTGAGATTTGAGTTCGAAAGTGTAGGGTTCACTGTGACGGGTCTTGTAGTGCTGTACCCAAAAGTGTGAAAGTGTTTTCAAGTGCAGTGCTTTGTGAAAAACGGCTAATTGCCAAAATATGTTTAGAATTGTAACATACTATACCACTGTGTTCCTGAGCCTGTAAGTGATTTAATTGTAATAAAATAAACTATATTACTGCTATCTGTCTCGAGTCGCGTCGAAAGGAAGTTCCAGTCTCGCCGTTGTTTATAATAAGATAAAACTGTATTAGTTACATCAAAACAACGGACTCTAATTGAGAATTTAATTTTTTTTTTAAAAACACTGCTACTTATCTTATTGTATACTATTTAAATTTCGTTAAAATGTCCACAAAAAAAGATGTCGAATTAAGGTCTGAAAGTAGTATGTCTGAAAAACTAGAGACAAGTGTGTTATTGAAGTTTATAAAACCTTTTGATGGATCCCGTGACAAGTTATGTTCATTTATAAACAACTGCGATAATGCTTTTAAGTTAGCTTCGCAAAGTCAAAAGCCTCTTTTATTAAATTATATACTATGCCAACTCGAAAACAAAGCCGAAACCGCCGCATCCATTAAAGACTTTGAAAGCTGGGAACAATTGAGTCAATTCCTACAATCCCAGTTTGGAGAGCGCAAACATTACGCACATTTATTGTTAGATCTACAAGATAGCCAACAACTTCCTAATGAATCTGTTAGCCAGTACCTTGAGAGTAGAATCTAGCCTCTATAAATTATTAACTGAAATCACACTAGCTAATAAGAAAAAAGTGGAGCTGTCTGGCAAAATATCCGCTATGGAAGAATTGGCGTTACACTGTTTCATAATGGGCCTTACCCCTAGAATCTCTAACTTTGTTAGGATGAAAAACCCACAAAGCCTTAATGAGGCCATTAACCAGGCAATTTCAGAGGAAAAAATGCAAATGTTACTAGAAACCAAAGCCTCTCAGACCAATAAACAAAATCCTAAACCCTATCCTGTGCGGGAAGGACGCCCTATACATAATTTGAACAAACAGCCGGCTCCCATATGTCGGTACTGTAAGTTTCCGGGACACGTAATCGAAAATTGCAAAAACGCGAATATAATAATAATCGCAGTCGTAATAACATCAACCGTGCTAGCGCCAGTAGTAGCAACAACAACTTCCAACGCCCCGCAACAAGTCGTACAACTCAATATCCTCACCAGAATAGGGTTCATCACCTGGCAGATGATGAAGGGCAAGACGAGACAGACGGTCATTTAAACGAATAAGGGACTCACAGCGGTGCCCTGTGAAACCCAAAGTCTTAAAACAAAATCGGTCTTGGCATAATCACGGCACCCACCATTCCTCTGTATCCACTGCATCTAGAGCCAAGCCTTATGCACTTGTTGTATCCTCCGTATCCCTTCGCGGAACGGGAACCACTGAATCGTTTCTAAATAAGAAATCCGCCGTATCCACTGTATCCTCTGTATCCACTGTATCCTCTGTATCCCCTCACGGAAAGGGAACCACCGAATCGTTTCTAAGTAAGAAACCCGCTGTATCCTCTGTATCCTCTGCAACGAATTCTTCCACTGTGTCTAATGAATCTCGAACTAGTAAAGTTCCAAAGCCAAAAGGGAAAAATCCTTCTGTGTCCTCCGCGTCCAACATGTCTGCTAAACATGTTACATTTAATACTAATATTCTGAAACCTACTAAATCCTCATGTGCAAAATCTGTTGACCAAATCCAAAATAAGAAACATACTCCGAGTCCTTGTCCTACTCCAATAATACCTTCAAAAGTAGGGTCACCTATAACGGAAAGAGATTATCCAGTCTATGACGTAACCACAAATTCACAGAAAAGATACTTACCTCATGTTAGTCTCAATACCCAAGTCAATCCACAACCGCTTATATTTCTCGTCGATACAGGTTCTTGCGTAAGTTTGATAAAAAAAAACTCGATCACGTCCATGCCAATTCTTGTAGGTGATATAATCCAACTCAAGGGAATAAATTCTAACAACGAAACCGTACCTACTTTAGGCCACTTTCAACTTCAATTATTTGTAGGCATTGACACAAACATCGCTTATCGATTTCATGTTGTAGAAGAAATAGATTTAGGTTATGACGGGATAATAGGTACCGATTTTCTCAATGACTTAGACGGCATTATAGATTACAATTCCGATATCCTAAAAGTCCGGAACTTCACTATCAAAATTGATTACAGTCGTCCAGTGTATAAGATATTTCCCCGTAGTGAGACAATAATCGAATGCACTGTCTCTAACCCGGAACAGAAAGTTGGAATAATCCTAGATCAACACCTTTCAGATTCTCTTTTAATAGCATTGTTTCTGTAAAGAATAATAATCGAGTTAATATATCTGTGGTAAATACATCAGAAGAGCTAATAACGTTAGATTCTGACATCAAAGTTAAAATTCAACCCCTCCATGCCAGTTCCTTCCGGGTAGATCCTAATATTACCTCTGCTAAATCATCAATTTCCCGTAGGAAAGAAGTACTGAACCGATTAAGAACTGACCATTTAAATGATGAAGAGAAAAACTACTTAACCGATATTTGTTCACAATACTTCGACATCTTTCATTTACCAGGTGACAAATTGACAACCACTGACCTCCTTAAGCACGAAATCAATACACACCCCGCTGAGCCAATAAATGTGAAATCTTACCGCTTCCCGGAGATCCATAAAAAAGAAGTGGACAAACAGATTTCTAAGATGCTCTCTCAAGACATCATCAAACCGTCAACTTCACCCTGGTTTTTCCCAATTCCCAATTTGGATCGTACCCAAGAAATTAGACTCTTCAGGGGAGACAAAATGGCGCATTGTAATAGACTATCGCAAACTCAATGACATAACGGTAGGTGAAAGTTACCCAATCCCACAAATAAATGAGATATTAGATCAGCTAGGACGGAGTAAATACTTCACTACCCTTGACCTTTGTTCTGGTTTTCACCAAATATCCATTACAGAAAAAGATACTCCTAAAACAGCTTTCACTGTCCCTCAAGGCCACTTTGAATTCAAACGTATGCCATTCGGGCTAAAGAATGCCTCTGCAACTTTCCAACGGCTTATGAATACTGCGTTAGCAGGATTACAGGGTATTCATTGTTATGTCTATTTAGACGATATCGTTATTTATTCCCACGACCTCAATTCCCACTGTGACAAACTGTCTAAGATCTTTCATAAATTACGTGAACATAATTTGAAACTACAACCGGATAAGTGCGAATTTCTACGTAGGGAGGTCGGATATTTGGGCCATGTAATCAGTGAAAACGGGGTTAGTCCTAACCCTGAAAAGGTAAAAGCTGTTTCCAAATTCCCGATACCGAAGTGTCCTAAGGATGTGAAATCATTTCTAGGACTTGTCTCATATTATCGCCGATTCATTCCAAATTTCTCAAAAATTGCTAAACCATTAACTACTCTGCTGAAGAAAGATGTTTTATTCTATTGGTCAATAGAACAACAAACAGCCTTTGATGATTTAAAAAACAAATTAATTTCCGCTCCTATCCTGATTTACCCAGACTTCACGAACCCATTTGTGCTAAAATGTGACGCGACGAATTATGCTATATCAGCAATACTATCCCAAGGCGAAATAGGTAAAGATCAACCTATTGCCTTTTTCTCTAGAACATTGAATAAAGCAGAGGTAAATTATTCAACAACGGAAAAGGAATGCCTTGCCGGAAGGAATGGTATTCGGAACAAAAACTTTTAGACCATATTTATACGGACACAGATTTACTATCGTCACCGACCATAGACCTCTGAAATGGCTTTTTAATTGCAAAGACCCTGGCTCCCGGTTAGTCAGATGGCGACTGAAGTTAGAAGAATTTGATTATAAAATCGAGTACAAGAAGGGTAAAATAAATAGCAACGCTGACGCACTCTCTCGATTCCCAGTAAACCCGATACAAAGTCCTAATCATGACCACATTCCTTCCACTACAGGACAAAGTCAGCCTTCCAGTCCAATTACCCTTGAGGATCTTGGCGAAATACCTCTAATACCCATTGACTCTGACAGCTTACCATCCGTAGACCTTCTTGATAATGAAGACCCATTAACTGACCTCTTGAACCCTGAAGATTCACCTCAAAATGACGATCCTCTAAATCCACAAACTACTCAGAATCCCGAAGAAATCCCATCTTCACCCATTCCTGCGTCATTCGCTCTCAATAACGAAAGTTATTCCAACTTTTTGAAAACAATATCTAATAAATCGTTTAGTAGTAATGCTAAAATACAAGAATATAATGACAACATTCTCAAAACTAGTTGTAAACATATTATTATACCCACCTCAATAGACCTCGATGAATCGAATCCATATATTGAACAAATTTTGAGTGAAATCCAAGATCCCTCTGAAATTCTACAAAGGGAGAGAACACTATATACTTGTCTTTCTTTTGAACTTAACGGAAAATATATCTACTTTCTTTTTACTAAAGTCTACCATTTTGATAGCTGTACTTACGAGGAAATCTTTAAAAGCCTTCTATATACTAGGTCTATACTATCCCTTTCAACTACATCTTCCATAGATCACGACATTCAAGTAGCCTATACCGACTTTCGTAATAGCTTTGATAAACACACCTGGTCCAGAATTTACAATATGTTCTCCTATATTTTTACAAATACCAACATAGAAATTAAGATATACCACGACCGCCTCATATACCCGTAGCGGGTCATCTTGGTACTGCACGCATGTTGAATAGAATAAAAGAAAAATATTATTGGAAAAACATGCGTTCAGATGTGGAAACCTATATAAAGAATTGTTCACTGTGTCAAAGTAATAAAGCCCTTAGACAGACGAATCGTGCACCCATGCAAATAACGACTACTTCTACAAGACCTTCTGAGCGTATTGGTATGGATCTAGTTGGCCCTCTGCCCGAGGCCGGTCTTCAATCTCTCAAATACATCCTTACCATGCAAGACGACCTTACCAAATTCTCTTTCGCGTATCCCATTGCTAACGCCACTTCTGAAGACACATTCGAATGCCTTGTCCATTTTATATCACTATTCGGTATACCTAGGATGATTTTGACGGATCAAGGCACCAACTTCACTGCAGAATTATTTAAGAAAACATGCGAATTCCTTAAAATAAAACAAATTTGGTCTTCACCTTATCACCCACAAACTCAAGGTGCTCTAGAAAGGAGTCATTCAACACTCAAAGAATATTTAAAATCCTATGTTAATGATAATCACACAACTTGGCATAAATATGTTTTTACTGCCATGCTATCATATAACACGTCTGTCCACGCATCTACTAACTTTACTCCCTATGAACTCCTCTTCGGCCATAAGGCTTATATCCCTGACTCCGTCTATGAACAACCACCCGATGTAACTTACCCTGAATATATAAGATTCCTTCATCATAGACTTAAATTATCTAGGAAAAGGGCAACCGAAAACATCATTAGATCTAAGGAAAGGTCTAAAGGTTATTACGATAACCATTCACGGCCAGTTAAATATCAAGTAGGCGACTACGTTTACCTTAAGAACCACGTGCGCCTACGAAAGGCTCTGTCACCCTTATGGAAGGGACCATACAAAGTAGTAAAGATTAATGGACGAAATAGTCTCACCTTGCTTATAAACCGACGCCATGATACTCATCATTACGACGAGGTTAAGCTCGCATCTAGGTCTAGTTCACCAGATCAGTAAACACTAAATCTAATTATTAACTCCTTAAATTATTATAAGCCCTTAACTCAATAAGCCTCTGATAAGTTAGTCTAATATCTTCTATTCCTCTTTCAGCAATTCCTCCATGACTCAACAATTCATCGAACAGATGGTTAATAGCCCCGGAATTTACTTCGATCCTATAGTCTCCCTGAATCAAATTGATAGTTATTTAAGTGTCGTAGTCCCTATAGATGTCTCATATATAAAACCTCACTTAATAAATTTACAACGTAGTATAAGTTATTCTAAATGAATTTGTGAAGAAAGTTTAGTGTTTAATCCTTTAGAATGTAAAAATCTATTTCAGCCTGTAATAATTCAATATGAGGATATGACTCGCTATAGCGAAGCTATACCAAATCTTGCCTCACATCACTCAACGAAAAGGAGTGCCTTAGTAGGTGTCATAGGTACTATCTCTAAGAAGTTATTCGGCACTATGGACGAAGAAGATGCCATACGCTATGATGGCGCAGTTAGAGAAATTCAATCAGATGAAAAGAAAATAGCTTCGTTTGTAAAGGAAAATATTATAGTTAAGACATCAGCCTTAAAGACATTCAATAAATCGATTAATATCGTAGAATCAAATCAACGCGAAATTTCAGATGCACTAAGTGCTCTCCGTACGGCCGTCGAAAATATTACGATTGAATCTCGTGAATTAAAAATTCACTCTCGTGTCCTAGAACTGGTATCAATGATAGGAAATAATCTCTTGACTATATCTTTCAAAATACAAGATCTGGTGGAATCAATTATGTTTAGTAAATCCAACGCACTACATCCCGGAATATTAACTCCTAAAGAACTCTATACAGAGTTGATCAATAATTATTGTTTTATTCCACCAACTAAAAAACTTCCAACCCTACTCAGTCTTGAAAATATTCATACTATCTTAAATATCTCTACAATATCGGGATACATGACAAAGAACGAGTTAGTTTTTGTCCTTCATATTCCATTACTGAATCCCATCGATTTCCTACTATATCATAACTTACCATATCCAACACCGCATAATGTGGAAAACCCTACCTCTTATTCTACTATTATACCATCCTCTAAGTACATTGGCCTGAGTAATGATAAATCTCTTTATTGTAGAGTAGATGAACTCCAAAAGTGTAAAATAATCAATAGAAATACTTATATCTGCGATGACGTCATATCACGCTCTTCTTCCATAACTCCTATCTGCGAAACAGATATAATTACTAAAGCACTTACCTCTATTCCCGAAACGTGTAAAACGAAATTCTTCCATGGTCATTTTGAAATTTGGCAACCCTTACAACAGAATAGATGGTTATTTGTATTGTCTGAAAAAGCTAAATTAAGCGTAATATACAATTTCACACAAACTGTAGAATTAGAAATAAGTGGAAGTAGAATTTTACACTTAACTGCTGGTAGTGTTGCATACTGTAAAGACTCCAAACTCATAGCAAAGGATTATCCAGTTATTATACTTAAGCCCTTAGAAATAAGACTAGCCATACTAAATGACTCTTGTTGTAATATAGATAGTTATTCAAATATAAGTACTCAATTACCCACTGTTCATCTGAAGAATGTCTTCAAAGATTTAGATAAGTTAGTAAATAAGCCAAATATTGTCCTATATGAAAACTCTTATAATATAATTTTAATTGTTGTGGTAATCTTAATTTTAAGTTACATTATATTTAAAATATGCAAATGTACTAGTGTTTACAGGAGATTCCCATTTAAGCAAAAGAATGCATCCGCTCTAGATCCTGTCTCTAATTCCGTTCCAGATGATGTTGAAAGACGAAGTCCTGCTCCCCCATCACTTCGCATAAGCAAAAATTAAATACCTTTTTCTAACTCTCGTAAACTATCCCCTTCAGGGTATAAGTTTACTCTTAGTCGGGGGGTTGTTACAACTCCTCTATGCATCTTATATTGCTGACATACCCTGTGCTATATCCTCGTCATCATTTCTTCCCATGCATCAACAACCTTACATTCCCATCAAATCAGTCTTTCTCCTAACTCTAATACGAGCGGACGTGCTAATATTCTATTTTCTATTTTCTTTGTAAATTGTAATCTGTGTTAATATACTTATGTGGAAATTATTATAATCTTTTTTAAAAAAGATCCCAAGAGATTTCCGCGTAACAGTACCAACAACTGCCAGTCAGCGAGCAAGATGTGGAGAAAACCGCCATCATCACACCTTTTGGTCTTTTCGAGTTTCCGCGCATGTGTCCTGGTCTAAAGAACGCCGGACAGACTTTCCAACGCTTTATTCACGAAGTACTGCGCGAACTCAACTTCGTATTCCCTTTCGTTGATGATCTACTCATAGCATCAATCGACGAGGAAGAGCACCGAAAACATCTACGCATCGTATTACAGCGACTAGAAGAATACGGCATCACCATCAACCCATCAAAATGTGTTTTCGGCCAGCCAACTGTGAAATTCCTCGGTCACCAAGTCACAGCGGAAGGAATACAGCCACCCCAAGAGAAGGTACAAGCTATTACAGATTTTCCAAAACCACAAACCGTAGAAGAACTACGACGTTTTCTCGGTATGATAAACTTTTACCGTGAAAATATCAAAGATGCCGCCACCATACAAGCGCCGTTAAATACCTACCTGCACAACGTCAAGAAGCGTGACAAAACTAAGATCGATTAGACCACTGAATCAACGCAAGCTTATGAAGCATGTAAAGAGAGCATAAAAAACGCCGCTTTACTTGCTCATCCGTCTCACCAGGCGACACTTGCTATATTCAGCGACGCTAGCGACAAAACAGCTGGTGCCGCACTCAATCAATTTATCAACAACTCATGGCAACCACTCGGCTATTTCTCGAAGAAATTCACCGACGCACAGACTCGCTACAGTACCTACGATCGAGAGCTACTCGCCATCTACATGGCTGTCAAACATTTCCGCAAAATGTTCGAGGGACGAGAAATAATAATATTCACCGACCACAAGCCGCTAACTTTCGCTTACACAAAAACAAATACAAACAGCGAATCACCGAGACGCACCCGACAGCTACTTTATATCAGCGAATTTACCACTGATATACGACACGTCAGTGGATCTCAAAATACAGCCGCACATGCATTATCACGTGTCGAAGCAATCACCTGTCCATCGCCAATCGACTACAATTTACTTGAAGAAGCTCAAGAACGCGATAGCGATACCATTAAAGCACTCACTCTACAGAGCAACTTATGTTTCAAGAAAGTCAACTTGCCCGTCTCAAACATCAAATTACACTGCGAAACTTCAACCTCACAGTTACGTCGGTATTCTTCTGGTAGGTACGGATACCTACCAGAAGAATACCCACGTACCGCATTCAACGCAGTACATAACGTTAGCCACCCTGGAATCAAGACTACGAGAAAATTAATTACGCAACGTTACTTTTGGCCCTCAATGAACGCAGACGTCGGCAAGTGGGCAAAAGTATGCCTACAGTGTCAGCGCGCCAAAATACAACGCCACACATCAAGTCGATTATCAATTTTTTCACCAACCGAACGATTCGAACACGTTCACATCGATATCGTTGGTCCGCTACCTACCGCGGCCAGCGGTCATCGATACCTCGTGACAATGATCGACAGAGCAACAAGATGGCCCGAAGCATACCCACTATGCGAAATAGCAGCTGAAGACGTCGCCAAAGCGGTATACGAAGGTTGGATTTCCCGTTTCGGTTGTCCTGTAACAATAACAACGGACCAAGGACGCCAATTTGAAAGCAGAGTATTTGCATCTCTTTCTCGCTTACTCGGGATCGAAAAAACGCGTACAACTTCATACCACGCACAGTGTAACGGTATCATCGAACGATGGCACCGTGTCCTTAAAGCCGCATTAAAAGCAAGACTACAGACCGCAAGAAGCTGGATCAACGAGCTACCAACCGTCCTACTCGCATTACGCGCCGCTATGCGAAGTGACACAGGCGTAAGCGCCGCCCAACTTACCTACGGATGCAACATACGCTTACCCGGTGATTTCTTATCAACGACCCACAATGACGTCATCATGGACTCTGGCTACATCGATCAGCTGCGCGACGCAATACGTAACTTGCAACCAATGCCGAGTCAACCACACAGCAACACAAAACCCATATTCGTACACCGCGACCTGCAATCATGTGAATACGTATTCGTACGCATAGACGCCGTAAAGAAGCCATTACAAGCACCTTACGACGGACCCTATCGCGTGCTGAAACGAGACAGCAAGATATTCACGCTGCAGTTACCTAACCGTGAAATGAATATCTCTATCGACAGACTCAAACCTACCTACACTATCGCCGAGCAAGATGTGCCTACTGATACAACTGGTACTCGTGACCTGCAACAAGCAAATCACATTAAGTGCGAGCGAACTACATGAACCATCAAATAGCCTGAAACATCAAAATGACAACACCCTGAAACATCAAGATGACAACAACCTGAAACAACAAGACACTGGGAACACCTCAATACCTACAAGAACAACTCGCCGAGGCCGCGTTATACGCCTGCCGGTACGCTTCGCTAGAGGGGGAATCCTGTAGGTGATTAGTACGTGTCGTCATGAAACAATAATTTGTTCTGAAAAGAACAGTTAATTGCGTTACCGTTAGGACAACTTTTTGCCGCGCCTCGATTTTATTGTCTACGCACCCTTCGCATCTTGGTACCACATGTTTACCACTAGTGGCCAGGTAGGATAATTTTTGTATATAAATCTACAGTTTTTAAAAATTAAACACATTCCACATTCCATCTTCACCTCTTCTCAACGAATTATTAGGAAGTTTTATTTTAACCAAACTAAACCAAACAATCTAAACCCAAAACTACCTAAAAAACCTCAGTTGGTGATTCTTGAATCAATGTTTTATCTTTACTATTAAGGTCAGATATATATTTGATTCTTTTCAGATTACCAATGTATGTTAGCGGTGTATTTATATCATTTAAAAACTTGGCGAATATTTCCCAACCGATTGGATCGGATCTCTTCGAGGGTCGTAAGATGTCATTCACTAAATCTATAATATTACTCCCTGGTATCTCTTGTCCACTAATGAAAACTGTTCCAATTTTATTCCATTGCAATTGATCTGTTTTATTTACTATTGTATCCATCAATAATTCACCCCTCCTCATATAAGTTTTAGGAATTAATTTTAATATTTCTTTTGGTTGTAACCCATATGCGATGTCTTCACCCGTTGGGGGTTGTTAAACATTTAGCATATTTTCATTTTCACTAGTAGTTATATTATTGATGTTACGGTTTTCGTTAGTATTATCATTTATTACCTTTTAGGGAGTTTTTACTTTAGGTTGTTTGGTTTAGTTTGGTTAAAATAAAACTTCCTAATAATTCGTTGAGAAGAGGTGAAGATGGAATGTGGAATGTGTTTAATTTTTAAAAACTGTAGATTTATATACAAAAATTATCCTACCTGGCCACTAGTGGTAAACATGTGGTACCAAGATGCGAAGGGTGCGTAGACAATAAAATCGAGGCGCGGCAAAAAGTTGTCCTAACGGTAACGCAATTAACTGTTCTTTTCAGAACAAATTATTGTTTCATGACGACACGTACTAATCACCTACAGGATTCCCCCTCTAGCGAAGCGTACCGGCAGGCGTATAACGCGGCCTCGGCGAGTTGTTCTTGTAGGTATTGAGGTGTTCCCAGTGTCTTGTTGTTTCAGGTTGTTGTCATCTTGATGTTTCAGGGTGTTGTCATTTTGATGTTTCAGGCTATTTGATGGTTCATGTAGTTCGCTCGCACTTAATGTGATTTGCTTGTTGCAGGTCACGAGTACCAGTTGTATCAGTAGGCACATCTTGCTCGGCGATAGTGTAGGTAGGTTTGAGTCTGTCGATAGAGATATTTATTTCACGGTTAGGTAACTGCAGCGTGAATATCTTGCTGTCTCGTTTCAGCACGCGATAGGGTCCGTCGTAAGGTGCTTGTAATGGCTTCTTTACGGCGTCTATGCGTACGAATACGTATTCACATGATTGCAGGTCGCGGTGTACGAATATGGGTTTTGTGTTGCTGTGTGGTTGACTCGGCATTGGTTGCAAGTTACGTATTGCGTCGCGCAGCTGATCGATGTAGCCAGAGTGCATGATGACGTCATTGTGGGTCGTTGATAAGAAATCACCGGGTAAGCGTATGTTGCATCCGTAGGTAAGTTGGGCGGCGCTTACGCCTGTGTCACTTCGCATAGCGGCGCGTAATGCGAGTAGGACGGTTGGTAGCTCGTTGATCCTGCTTCTTGCGGTCTGTAGTCTTGCTTTTAATGCGGCTTTAAGGACACGGTGCCATCGTTCGATGATACCGTTACACTGTGCGTGGTATGAAGTTGTACGCGTTTTTTCGATCCCGAGTAAGCGAGAAAGAGATGCAAATACTCTGCTTTCAAATTGGCGTCCTTGGTCCGTTGTTATTGTTACAGGACAACCGAAACGGGAAATCCAACCTTCGTATACCGCTTTCGCGACGTCTTCAGCTGCTATTTCGCATAGTGGGTATGCTTCGGGCCATCTTGTTGCTCTGTCGATCATTGTCACGAGGTATCGATGACCGCTGGCCGCGGTAGGTAGCGGACCAACGATATCGATGTGAACGTGTTCGAATCGTTCGGTTGGTGAAAAAATTGATAATCGACTTGATGTGTGGCGTTGTATTTTGGCGCGCTGACACTGTAGGCATACTTTTGCCCACTTGCCGACGTCTGCGTTCATTGAGGGCCAAAAGTAACGTTGCGTAATTAATTTTCTCGTAGTCTTGATTCCAGGGTGGCTAACGTTATGTACTGCGTTGAATGCGGTACGTGGGTATTCTTCTGGTAGGTATCCGTACCTACCAGAAGAATACCGACGTAACTGTGAGGTTGAAGTTTCGCAGTGTAATTTGATGTTTGAGACGGGCAAGTTGACTTTCTTGAAACATAAGTTGCTCTGTAGAGTGAGTGCTTTAATGGTATCGCTATCGCGTTCTTGAGCTTCTTCAAGTAAATTGTAGTCGATTGGCGATGGACAGGTGATTGCTTCGACACGTGATAATGCATGTGCGGCTGTATTTTGAGATCCACTGACGTGTCGTATATCAGTGGTAAATTCGCTGATATAAAGTAGCTGTCGGGTGCGTCTCGGTGATTCGCTGTTTGTATTTGTTTTTGTGTAAGCGAAAGTTAGCGGCTTGTGGTCGGTGAATATTATTATTTCTCGTCCCTCGAACATTTTGCGGAAATGTTTGACAGCCATGTAGATGGCGAGTAGCTCTCGATCGTAGGTACTGTAGCGAGTCTGTGCGTCGGTGAATTTCTTCGAGAAATAGCCGAGTGGTTGCCATGAGTTGTTGATAAATTGATTGAGTGCGGCACCAGCTGTTTTGTCGCTAGCGTCGCTGAATATAGCAAGTGTCGCCTGGTGAGACGGATGAGCAAGTAAAGCGGCGTTTTTTATGCTCTCTTTACATGCTTCATAAGCTTGCGTTGATTCAGTGGTCTAATCGATCTTAGTTTTGTCACGCTTCTTGACGTTGTGCAGGTAGGTATTTAACGGCGCTTGTATGGTGGCGGCATCTTTGATATTTTCACGGTAAAAGTTTATCATACCGAGAAAACGTCGTAGTTCTTCTACGGTTTGTGGTTTTGGAAAATCTGTAATAGCTTGTACCTTCTCTTGGGGTGGCTGTATTCCTTCCGCTGTGACTTGGTGACCGAGGAATTTCACAGTTGGCTGGCCGAAAACACATTTTGATGGGTTGATGGTGATGCCGTATTCTTCTAGTCGCTGTAATACGATGCGTAGATGTTTTCGGTGCTCTTCCTCGTCGATTGATGCTATGAGTAGATCATCAACGAAAGGGAATACGAAGTTGAGTTCGCGCAGTACTTCGTGAATAAAGCGTTGGAAAGTCTGTCCGGCGTTCTTTAGACCAGGACACATGCGCGGAAACTCGAAAAGACCAAAAGGTGTGATGATAGCGGTTTTCTCCACATCTTGCTCGCTGACTGGCAGTTGTTGGTACGCGCGATTGAGGTCGAGTGTGGAGAAAATTTTCTTCCCTGCGAGTTGGTATGTGAAATCACGTATGCGTGGTATGGGATACTGATCGGGCTTGGTTATGGCGTTGAGTCTTCGGTAATCGCCACACACGCGTAGGTCTCCATTCTTCTTTGGCACGACGTGAAGAGGTGATGCCCAAGGGCTTTTGCTTGGTCTGCATAACCCTTGATCGATCATGTTTTGGAATTCTTTCCTGACCATTTCATAACGATGCGGTGCAATGGGGCGTGGCTTGCAGTGAAGGGGCGGTCCATTTGTTTCAATGAAGTGTTCAACGGAATGTTTGGGACTAAGCTTCATTGAAGTGAGTCTGGTTGTGCCCGGGAAATCTGCTAGAATGCTGTGGTAATTTTGCTCAATGTCAATACTACGAACTGTAGGTATGTCTGCAGTACTGAGTTGAGCGTTTGTTACCAGTTTTGTTTTCCCGTCGATCAGTCTTCTGTTTTTTACGTCGACAATGAGGTGGTGGTACTGCAAGAAATCTGCTCCCAGGATTGCCTTAGACACATCTGCTACGACGAATTTCCATGTGTATGGTCTTCGGAG
This sequence comes from Pieris brassicae, assembly GCF_905147105.1. Classification (NCBI taxonomy): domain Eukaryota; kingdom Metazoa; phylum Arthropoda; class Insecta; order Lepidoptera; family Pieridae; genus Pieris; species Pieris brassicae. Next base: position 261,350 of record NC_059673.1, on the reverse strand, counting down.
GTTAAGATCGAGTTGGAGTGACTTCTCTCCGTATGTTGGAATGACCGTGTTGTTGGCGGCGTAGAGTTGAAATGGCAGTGGTTTTTCGCGTGAGCCTTTTGCCTTTGGTAGCACGGAGATATTGGCTCCTGTGTCGACCAAAAAGGTAAGTTTCGTTACCCTGTCGGTAACGAAAAGGCGGTGTGATGATTCGGTAACGCCGGTTCCCGCCGCGGCCAGCGTTACTTTTAGTTTTCCGACTGATTTATGGGCTTGAAACTGCATGGTCGTGTGCATTTCTTCGCGTCCATACCGTAGCAATGATGGTAATAGCAGTACGGCATTGGAGATTTTTTCCGGCTTCGATCTTCCATCTGCGACTCTCGTCGGTTTTCGTTGCGCTTTGTTGATGCGTTCCGCGAGCGTGATTGTGAATGGTAGCGAGAACGACTGTTGCGGTAGTTGTCGCGCGGTTGTACTCGTAGCTCGGCAACTTCCAAAGACAATCTTCTTATTTCACCGATGAGGGTGTCGATGGTTGGTTGTTGTTCTGGAGTTGGTGGCGATGCTACAGGTGTGAAAGGCGTCGCGACGGCAGCGATGTATTGCGACGGCGTGTGGACTTCCATCATTTTGTCCGCGAGCAAGGTCAGGTCGTCAAGCGTCGTTTTGATTTTAAACGCTTCGCTGACGGCTAGCACGGAACGAATGTGTGGCGGCAGATGCTCGAGCCACATCATTTTGATGGTGCTCTCGGGAAATTTGTCCTTGTTAAGCTGCTTCATTTGCCTCATCAGCTGGCTGGGTTTCTGGTCTCCAAGCTCAACTTGCGACAGTAGCTTCTTCGTTTGTGCGCTGTTAGATTCTTCGTATAGCGATATTAAACGGTCTTTAATGGTGTTGTAGTAATCTGCTTCCGGCGGCGAGCAAATGAGATCAGCGATGTTTTGGATATCTTGCTTTTCAAGCTGTGCGATGACCATCTGGGCGAGCTGGGCCTGGCTTCGTTTTAGATCGGTTGCTGCTTCGAAACTGCAGAACCAGAGGAGCGGCTGGTCGCGCCAGAATGGTGGGATACGGAGCGACAGTGAGATACCGGAGACTTCTTGGCTCGACGGATGTGATGAAACTTGACGCTCTGCACCGGAATTTTCTGTGTTCGTCATCTTCAATTTTCTTGGTGTTCTTCTCGGGGTCACCACTTTAGGGTGTTTTTACTTTAGGTTGTTTGGTTTAGTTTGGTTAAAATAAAACTTCCTAATAATTCGTTGAGAAGAGGTGAAGATGGAATGTGGAATGTGTTTAATTTTTAAAAACTGTAGATTTATATACAAAAATTATCCTACCTGGCCACTAGTGGTAAACATGTGGTACCAAGATGCGAAGGGTGCGTAGACAATAAAATCGAGGCGCGGCAAAAAGTTGTCCTAACGGTAACGCAATTAACTGTTCAGAACAAATTATTGTTTCATGACGACACGTACTAATCACCTACAACCTTTTCAGTTATTGTTATTTCTTGAGGTTGACGTTCTTCCATGGAGTAATGTAAGTATCTTTGTAAAATTTGTAGATAAAGCGCCCATTTTTCGCGATCATTCAATTCAATTTACTTGATATAATTTTTTCCATTTCTAAATCCAATCTACTTTGCGGTGTTGCTTTATTTTCATTGTGATGTTTCAGTTTATCAATAAAGTCTTGCTCAACAAGAAGCATTTTTTTGTGTTCATTATGATTTATTAAAACAACTTACAAGGGTGCTTAGAATTGTACCCAAAATTATTGGAAGAAAGGACCCTCCTTTTTGTATTAATATATTTTTCCTGTATTCAAAACGTTTTCCTTTACTGATCAGATTACGTAAGAGATTTTTAACTTTTTTTAATTTTGTTTTTGTATTCTCTTTTAAAGGTTCTTTTCCTTGTCAAACATTGTGAATACATTCACATAGACAGTTAATTTCTTGATTATTACAAGACTTCAATAATATCCTACGATGTTTGGGTTTTAATTTATGTAAAGCTGATAACAATTCCTTATGCGTTGTTATTCGTTGATACATGGCTCATTACTGACTTAGAGTGGCTGTTTACAAAGATACTTATACCTTTTCATAGGAACATATATTGTACAAAAATTACTAGATTCAAATATTTTAGATTTTATGCGGCGAGCATCATCAGTATTTTGTTTCAAATCAATCATTAAATAACCATAAGCTTCTTTAGTAGCATCGGTATATGAATCTTCAATAAACTTGGTATCTTCCGGTGAAACTTGTCTAGCTCGAAATCGTATTTGTGTTTTGTCACGGGGATTTTTAAAATAAATAATATAACTTGAATTAAGTGAAATGTCGCGCTGCCCTCTTTTTGATGAAATAAGTTTTGGCTTATGTAAAAAACACTCAAATTTCTATGGTGACTACCTTTTGTAAATATATCTACAACTCGACCATCAGATTCCCTCATTAAGTCATCTATTATAATCAAATGTGGATTTTTACCATCAAACATATGCAATTCCGGTAGTCCTTGGTGGTAATTTACTCCGGGTATATTATATAGCGGCTGCATTTCATCATAATACCATGTTATTTCTAAAAAAATCTCATTACATATACTACTTTTATGCTTAATGAAATTTACAACAAAGTTAGATTTTCCACACCCACTAGGTCCTGCTACGATGGCAGCAAAGGGATGAATAAAATGAATCATTATTTTGACTTATGTCTTCTTCAGGGAAAGGAATAAAACTAAGTTGATATTTTAAAAACAATTTATTTATATGAAATATACAAAAAATGTAAGTGTTATATGACAATATTAATGTACACGTTTATAGATTATACATGTACAAAACAAATGTATTTTACATAAAAATTTACAATTTGTTATATTTACAATAATGATTAACTTAATTACATACTATTGATTTGGTAATGACCTATAGGTAACGTATCGATTTTGTTTCGTAAAATGTACCGCTTAGTGTCATTAAGATATAAACACACCTTATTTATTTCCTGTGTAAAAATTGTATGTTTTAATGATCTAAACCTATACATTTTACAATGCTGTACGTTTTTATTAAACAAACACGACTTATAATTATCCAACGTTAATTTTTTAGTGACACATTTGTTAACACCCTTCGCCTTAGTAATAATTTTATCATCTACCTGTAATGCATACATTTTTGATCGCAAACCCACAAATTCTGTAAAGATTTTACCACAATTTTCATCTTTAAAATAACCTAATTTTTTCTTAATTACTTGAGGAAAATTAAAAACATTGTTTGGATCATCATCTGATGTATCGAAATGTGTACAAATGTCTGGCTTTATATCATTATAAAAGTTACTAGTAAATATTTGATAAATGAGACTGTCAGTATCTGTATACAGTAGTTTCAGATTTGAAGTAAATTTCTCTTTCATGTAATTATAGTGGAAATCATACATCAGCGTTTTAGATATATCTAATATACAAAATCCGAGATAAATATGTTTATTATAAATTAATTTCATTTTGTTTAATTGAATTGCAACAAGACTATCAGAAAATATTGAAACACTGTGAAAATGTGGTTGAGCAATTAGATCCCCAGCTCCCAATACTCTGCCCCTATTTTCCCAGTGGGTTAACAGTTTAACGTTAACTCGTTTCTCAATATTTTCCATAGTCTTACCAAAAACAGCGTTGTTCATGAGTTTATAGAAATCTTTATCAAAATCGGAATTAGCTCGAGTTCTTAATTGTGTATTAAGGTCTATATATTTCTTTAACCATGGACTCTGCTTAAATTTTAATATTCTATAAACTTTTAATAATATTAAACCCATTTTCAAACATTGAATTAAATTTCGATAGTGAATAATATACTGGATTTATTTTTTAAGTTTGGAATCAATCTAATTTCCTTAGCGTCCCCAACTGGTATATTTTCTGGACAAAGAGGTAAATCTGAATGTTTATCATGTAAATCCACCGGATACTCCAGATCTACTTCTAAGATAAAACCTATATCCGATGAAAAACTAACATTAAACTCTGTATCAACACTAACCCACTCAAAACCACCTGTAGGTAGATATTGTGACATTGCCCAACCATATAGATTATTGGCATCGAAATACATTAAGAATGACTCTTTATCTTTCGCATTATAGTCAGATATGTAAACATTATTTGCTTTTGCATAGCGAGTGCTACATTGCGAAACACAATCACGAATTCCTGATTTAATAAAAGCAATCATATCTATATCAGAAAGTAATTCAATTTCTGTTTTAGTATGTTTTAACATAGCATCCCAACTTAATCCAGGTGCTGTATAGTAATGAGCCGGGTCTAAATCGTACGTTTTAATGCAAACACACCTAAAATTTTCAAAAATATATGCTAACAATAAAACATCAGTTTTTAAATAAAGATTTGAATAATCCAACATATTTTTACAATTGAAATGATTCCAAACATCTTTGGCATGGTTGTAATCTTCATTAGAAATAATGGAATCTGTAAGAGTACTGTAAAAGTGTGGAAGATCTGGAAGTTGATTGTAGTTTAAAGTATCAAAATCTTTAATGAATTCATATGGAAATACACCTTTTTTAGTCAGCCGTTTAAAGTCTTATGAATTGGGAAAGCATTTTGATAATTCATTAAAATTATTCTTTGTTAAATTTTTTGCTAAAGTATCTAAGCTGCTGGGTAAAAATTTTAGGGAATCCACAAAACGTAAAGTTACAGTTGTTAAGTTAAAGTTGATTTTAAGAACCTTTCAAAATGATATGTATTTTTCTTTATTTTGTGGGAGAACTTCTACCTGACCTTCATCCAAGTTTAAGGCATGTACGATAAAATGTGCATCATAATGACTTAAATCGGTAAGGTACTCTAAATTTTTCTGAACAAACTTTATGTATGACCCCAACAAATTCCCCAGTAAACCAATCGTAGTAAATCATTGAATTCCCACACAAAATTTTATCACAAATATAACAATGATTAGATTTGCTAACTATGTCTTGCTGTATTGGTGATATTTCATTAGCAACTTTTTGGAAACCAATTTTTTTAACAATTGTTGTCAAATTATCTTTCAGTGTTTCCATAAATTTTAAAGTACAGTGTTCACCAGTATATGGTACATATTTAGACAATTTATCATCGTATGAGAATTTAATGTAGTATCCAAAACTATACACATTATGTTTTTGTACATTTATTGTATGTGATTTTGAAGGATCGTTTGAACATGATGCTAAGGGACTTAAAAAAGCCTCAAAATCCGCATATATAACAAAAGGTAACATCAATTTACGTTGAAATTTATCAAAACTTAATTTACATTCAGAAACAATATCACCCCACCAATTTCTTTTATTTTTATCTATGCTTGGTATTTGTGTACAAATATGTCTGCAATCATTTATTTGATGGTTATTTAAACGTTCAGATGTTGAAAAATATTGTAAACAAAAGTCACATAGATATATAGCTTCCTTGGATTTCGAAACTTGACTACTTATTAATCGTGACATATTTTTTATATAACAATAATGACCGATTTTACCCTGTGTCAATATAGTAAATTTATATGAGTCTGCATTTTATTCTTTGTAAAATACAATGGCCCAACAATACAATGTTTTTTTCTTTGTTCATTATATTCTAACCCAAAAACATTAATGCTTATATTATTAAGACTTTCAATTTTGTGTATATCGTTTAATTTAACTAGAAATTTAATATTACCGAACTTTAATTTATGACTGAATTTGGTGTATGATGATACTCTATCCGAATTCTTATGAATTGGAAATAAAGCAGATAACAGTTCCCACTTAAAACATGCGTCATCAGTGTTTTTAACATTGATCACAGCTTTTTTTATTTTTATATCATGTGGTAACTCAATAAAGGATTTTCCTCTTAAAGGGTTAAATTGATTTAAGTTCATATCCAAATGTAAAAATTTTTTCAGACTCCACCCACTATCCTTTCTCTCGAATGAATTTATATAGTTTATTAGAGATTTCGTGAGAGTTGTATAAAATATATTTAAATCATCACCAATACAAACAATAAAATTCATTGATTGGAAATCAAAAGTGTTGTTAATGTTTTTTGTCTCCTGAACAAAGTCACCATATAAAATGAAATTTATTTTTAAAATTGTATGATCTTCTATAGATTTATTTATTATTGTAAATATTGTATCTTTGACTGATGCAAGAAATAACTCTGGTGTCTCAAACTGTAAACAATTTTGATTTTCTGAAGTTACTCTATAGGTTATTATTCTATTACAGAACACAGTCTCAATTATCTTAACATTTGGTTTTATTGAATGTTGTATTTTATTTACATTATTTGTGCATTGCTCCTTAGATGATTAGCGAAATATTTTTTGGAACCATTTCTATTACAAATACAGCAAAATTTCATGTTAAAATTATTACCTTCATTCGATGTTGATTGCTCTTGTGAAGACCATGAAAGATGCATGTTCGATCCAGATTTTATTCTTTTGATGTCAGCAGAGTTAATATCAACAGCTGCTTTCCTTTTGGTTCCACGACCCATTTGATCAACCCTATCGAATACAAATTTTATTATATTTAACTGTTAGAAATGCGAAATAAAAAAATCAAAAAAATAATCATATTATATATATAATATGATTATTAAATATACTCACAGTTTCCCATCGAATTCATCACATAGCACCATCATTCTTTGATCATAAAATGGGTGATTTAAATCATTTCTTTCTATTTCATCACAAACGTTGAAAAGTTCAATTGTATCAATGGATAAGCTTTCAAATTCATGATCCATTTCATCAAAAAAAACACTAACACATTCTTGAGACATTGTATATATGTATTCGTTTCACAACTGTTTTTTGCCTCACACTTTTAACCTTAATGCGCAACGGTCTTCAACAAAAAGCACAATGATTGACTTTGTACAATGTAACATAGTATTTATACTAGTGTAAAACTGAAACATTGCTTAATTATATAAACATATGGTATTAAAATCTGAAGCATGAAGAAACTAAATGAAACTAATTTTTAAAACTGTAACGTTTTACACTATCTTCCTCGGATATCCCCTTTGTTATGTTGTATACAATATCCTTTATCTGAACATCAATGTTGGAATCGTTTTTCATGTAATATTTAACACGAATATCTGCATTTTTCCAATGTGCCACTGGGATTTCTTTCAACTTTTTTAAACTATATAATTCCATTTTCACAAGTATGTCAGCGTCCATTCCATCATCTTTATCAGTCGATATATATGATATGCTTCCCTCCTTCCCTGCACGGCCAACACTTGAAGAAAGTTTAGTTTTTTTCTTCTTCCGGTCAGGTTCTTGAAGAAAAAAGTCATCTAAACGATTGGTCTTCTTATTTTTATTTTCTGTTATGTTTAAAACCTCTTCTTCATCATCAGATAAATTATAATAATTATATGGTCTGAAACATTTTTCCACATCCATCAGGTTGTATGAAGACTGAAATATAACATAAACAAATCAAAATGCGTTTCAAAAAATAAATAGGAATTATTAAAGAATTTACTGAAACCAAATTTAAAAAATATAAATAACTTACCTCCATTGTTGTTTATTACTTCAAACTTTCAACCACTTCACTTTTGTCGAACTTAGAGCACAATACTAAATCTTTCTACAAGTATCGGGTTATGTAGACTGGTAATGGATATCATTATCTAGTTACGATATTCAACTCGACTGCATGTTTGAACAAGTATCCATACCTATCAGTAAAATGTGGATAATAAATACAAAGGGCACTCTAAATACCCTTTGCAATCTTAATAGTCATTGCATTTTTAAAATATTTTTGAAATAGATAAGAACAGAAATGTGTGTATCTAAGAGTTTAGCAACCACACATACGTATAATTACTATAATATTAAGAACAATAAAATATATTTACGAATATGAAAATACAAACGAATAACCTTATCAGGTTTTTATTAACCTTCATTACTTTTGAAGTATATTTTAGGACAGGTTCCTATGAGATGTATTATAGGTTTTGTGAATAATACAGCATTCAACGGTAGTTATGGTAAAAATCCTTTCAACTTTGAAAATTTTGGTATTTGCTCATTTAGCCTATATATAGATGGTCAACAGATACCTTCAAAAGCGTTACAACCATCATTTCTAAACGATGTATTTACTAGCGCATACCACACCCTATACTCAGGCACCGGTATACATTTTTTTAACGAAGGTAATGGAATATCGAGGGAGCAATATTCAAATGGGTACTGTTTACTAGCTTTTGATTTAACACCTGACTTGTCGGCTAACTCTAATGTGCATTGGAATCTTGTACGCCATGGTAGTGTAAGAATGGAAGTTAGATTAGAGAACAATTAACTGTGTAGTTTACGCAGAGTTTTCAAATATTATAGAAATAGATAAGAACAGAAATGTATGTGTGGATTATAGTAGTTAAGCAATCACTTATGTAATTATTATGATATTAAGAATAATAAAATATAATGTAATCGAATATGACATGGTTTTTATTTACCTTCATTACTTTTTTTTACAAAGAGACTCATTACTTATGTTGAGATCATATTATGTGTGTTTAAATACATATACATATAAGTACAAATATGAATTGATAGTAATAAATGTAGTCAGTAAAAGAGTGAAAGAGTAGGGGAGTAAACGCATATTAAAGTATGAACACACTAGAAGTGCAAAGGAGTCTTCGTAGAATACATCCCAGCCTCCAGAGCAACATATATCCTTCAAATCGATTGCCGATGTATGCTCAGGTGCCAGCACTTATCATATGCAATCTTGACCCTGATTCACAGCCGGGGTCTCATTGGGTGGCTATTCATATAAACGTTGAAAGAGTTGGGGAATACTTTGATTCGTTTGGACGTAAACCTATTGAAGCAATAGAAGGATTTTTAGGGAGGAATTGTTGCATGTGGAGATACAATAGCCTTACGGTTCAGGATTACCTATCGGCGGTGTGCGGAGAGTACTGTTTGGTATACATATATTACAAGTTCAGGGGGATGAGATTAGAAGACTTCCTTAGAAATTTTACGTGTGACTCAGAGAACAATGATACGGTGCTAGTAAATTTGTATAGAAATATAATGGACATATAAATAAAAGAATAATACCTGGAATAAAAATGTTTTATTTAAATATGTAACCCTTACATCTAATTTTATTATAGATAATGGTGTTAATGTAGGTTAGGTATATTTATTGTTGTTTGCTTAGACCCGTAGGTTAGGTTAGGTTAGACATAGTTTATTCTATTTTTCTTTTAGAGCCATAGATCGGGTTAGTGAATGTAGGAAAGTAGATAACGATGCATTCGTAGCTGATAAGGTGGTGATTAGTAAGTAATTAGCAAGGGTTTTGGGAAAGCTATCTCTGGAACGGTTAGAGCTATCACTTCAGGAGTGAGTGCATTCGACTCCACACGGCCTGTTTAGTGGGGGTAGAGTACAATTTATTTTTTTTTTTTTAGGTTTGGCCAACCATGACTTTTACGTTTTTGGGGAACTTTTTTGGCAGTCGCCGGGAATCCCTACTACTATTAACTAACTAAACATTGTCCATGCAACAGAGGAATGTTCCACCAACGACCAGCACCACGCCGAGAATGGCTCCTGGAAACAAAGATATATATTCATTCACAGACAGACATCTGGACCTTATCATCTTTACATTCACAGAACCATCTAGAGACCAGGTTTAATATAGGAAACGGGTTATCCTAAGGCTACATTCAGTCGACTTTGATATCATGTGCAGAATCTGCTGAAATCTAAAGAAACTCTTGCAAAAATCGGACCTAATGACATTTACGTTATAAGGACGACCTCTGTTGCACAGCGTACGGCACAGATGTTTGTTTTGATCGACTCACCAAGCGAACAAATTGTGCGCGAATATTTCAGTTCACAGTTCGCACACAACTGTGCACTCGCATGTACTGTCACGAAAATATTACTTAAAATATGGATCGGAGGAATGAAAAAAAATATCAAGAGCAGTCAATGCCGGCTTTGCATGTGGAATTAGGTCGTCCGTTTTGTACCGGTGTGCATTTAATGTTCCAATTTCTACAAAAACTATCTGTGTACGATCCGTCGAAATGATTGCCGCCCAAAACATAATGGAGCCTCCGCTATGAGGTGTAATTTCTTAGTACACTTCCGCATAGCGTTCCCATGTCATCAGCACAGTACTCGCCGGCCAGTGTTTTCTTTCCGAAACGGGTCTTTTTTTACCGAACCGGGCCTCTGGACAGTTGAACAAGTCACAATGAAGGCCATAATTTTACCGGCCTTTATCGCTTTATCAGAAAGTGGTTTAATGTAAAATTTGAAAGACCCAAAGAGTTTTTAAATTTATTAGTAATGAGTTACGGCAATTCGCGACATTAGTTAAGCAATTTTACAAACGAACAATAATCATTATTTTTCTTTTATTGATTTCAAGAAATGCCCAATTTGAAATGGTTCAAGTTTTAAAATCTATTTCCTGTATTCATTGAAGTAGAGAAAAAAATTTACAGTGCCAGTTTTTATATGCAAAAGAGTTATCTATAATAAACATAATCAAGGTCGTTGTGATCAGCTATATTGATGTATAAGAGTTCAACCTAGCAGAAGAAAATTAAGTAACGGACAGCCGTTCCGAAGTTAAATACGTTATCTGCAAAAATATATTTTACAGATGAATTAAAAAATATCTGAGATCCTATTATTAATTTTTAAAAAAAAAACATGAAATTTCGACATTGTCTATGTTATTTATTTAATAGACCACTAATAACACTCCCCGCAAATACAAAGTTTAATTATCTTACGAGAATCAAGCGGTTCTTCAGACCCAATAGCAGCGGCAGTAATAGCAGTGAAGGCGAAGGCGAGGCTGTTCGCTGTTGGAACCGCTGTTGAGAGGGGCAATCGCTGTACAGCCATTAAGTAGACCAGGGAGCCCGCTTGGTTTATCAGCCATGGTAGTACATACTAACAAAATTGGAAGTATTACCTTAAGAGAGCGACAAACTTAAGTACCTCATGGAATCTTAACACCTAGACGCTTAAGCATCTTAGTTTGAGATTATTTTACTTTAAATAAGTTTCTGAATTCAGGATATAAATAAATAAATAAATTTTGAATTTGGTTTAGTTGCTTTCATATTACCCAAAAATAAAACAAAAAAGTAAATGTTACAGTCGAAAAGTGTGTGCGCAAGGACACAATCAACTATTCTGTAACTATTATACTATTATGATCCTAGGTTGGTCAAATTGGCAATTCTAATGCATAGAATTAAATGAAATTATCTATTTTACATTTGGCCCATGATATATACACTAAGAAAATAAGCACTAGAATAATAAATATATAGGTGGTAGGTAAAGTTTTAAAAATTAATTTACCTTCCAGTTACTTAGCAGGAATACCACTTCAGCATACAGCTGGCCCACCTTACTCTTAGCCTGCACCAAGCAAAGACCTTTGGTTCCCTGACGAATGAAAGGATTTGTGCAACCCCATAGCACTCCCGTCAGAAATAAAAGACCTGAAAACCACAATCGACTGCTTCTATATTATTATTAACTTTACAAATTACATAATAAGTTCCAAAACATAAAATTTCCATTTTCTTTTATACTTGAGCAATTTTTGTGTGATATTCAATAATCAAGTCAATAATATGACTCAATCTATATGTGAGTATGTAATAAAGAACACACAATAAAAATATGTATATGTTTATTGACTTTTTTACAATAAGTTAATATTTAATTAAATACTTATCATTTGTCTTGGAGTCCTTCCTTAATCAAGACTACATAGTACATATATATGTTTTTATAACATTCCTTTATAAAGTAAAATATAAAAATCAAATAAAAAATGCATTGAATAAATTATTTTTACATTATCACATATTTTCATTAACAAATTAAAGTAAGGACATAAGCTTCACTAAAAAGAATGTAGTATATAGATTTAAAAATCAGTTTATAAGGCTAAATCTAAAATATAAGAATTCAAATTACAAATTGTAAAAAACTTTGGTTTTAGTATGAAATTCTTATTACATATATATAAAATTCTTATAATTTATTGAAAATTGATAATTATTAGTATCCTAACGGAACACCAGGTGTCATAGGTTTTATTATTGAGAAGGGCACACAGTTATTATCTACCCACTCACTAAAATGTTTGCCCAACACTACAGCACATTCCAAAGCCATTATGCAGTCATTCTCAGCATGATGGGCTACCACATGTTGACGATTTAAGAGTCTTTCATGTATATTTTTTAACTTATACTTTTCTCTTGGCTGATTTCCTCGACTCCATGGAAGTCTGCGTTTGGCCTTAAGTATGTTACTTCTTGAAATTTCTTTATTAAAATTTTGTTGAACTGGAGTTGATTCATTTATGGTTTTCATCCACAAAGTGTTTTCTGAACATAATACAGTTTCACCTAATGTATCGGTTGATAAGCTGTCTAGTTTGGTAACTTCACTTATGGACGAGAGACCCACAACAGGCATTTTGTAACTATTATTCTCTTTCTGAAGAATATCATAAAATCCATGGTAACAGTCAGCACATAGTAAATCTTCAGCAAACATCTTGCCAAGTCTATCTATGTGGCGCTTGAGAATTGGAAAATCAAAACCAAGTCCATTTTGAGCAATAAGACACACTGGTTTTGTAAGCATATTAAGAAAGGTGTTTAATACGGTGAATACATTATGTTCAAATGCCGGCTCGTGTTCCAGTAACTCATTGCTCAGGCCTGTGATTTCTGTTGCGTTAGGCTGAATCATCCGCAGTGGATTGAGACAAAGTGTAACCTTATGTTGAACGCGAGGCACATTTCCTTGTTTAGTATCAAGGAAATGGTTACGTTTCACGGCAATTAAACTAATTTCGGTAATACGAGTTTTTCCAATTTCTTCTGTAGGTAGCCCAGTGGTCTCAAGATCTAGAAACACGTACGTCGCAACACGAGACATGGTAGGAAGTAACTAGAATGCCCGATTTGTGAAGACTAAATATAAGAATGCAACAAAACTGATAAGCTTACCCAAGCCATTCAACATCGCTTATCGCGCTTCAAAATAATCGGAATACTTCGGTGATCACAATATTATTATTCATATTTTGTATATTTACTATTAATTACTAACTATTAATTTTAAAAATAAAAAATTTTAGGGATATAAAGCAAACTAATTGAGATTTAAGACTTTCTTGTAAAATGTAATTACTAATTGGTTGTTTTGATTTTTAGTTGCAACCGCAACATGATTAATCGTATTTTTTTTTTTATAATAATTTTATGGCCTGGTAACGAGACCTTTAAGCCAAGTCTTATTTACGGTCACTAATTCACATGTTATTCTATCGTTTCACTTGTTTTCTTAAATCTTCCCCACGGTATTTTTGATGTATTTATATAATGCACTATAACACTTTTTGTTTTTGAGCAAATCACACAACTGGCGGCGGGAGGGATCACTAATTCCATTATTTCACTTGCCAATATTAGTCTATTAAAAATGAATATTTGGTTTTGGCATTTAAAAAAGATATGGTTGATATCTGCGATCTCGTTATTATTACAGAAAGAGCAAATATTGTTAGCTATAATATTAAGTTTAGCGAGGTGCGCGGGTGCAGTGTTATGCCCAAAGCGCAATCTGTTGATTGTGGTAACGAACTCACGACTCACGATACAGCTAGTATTCAACTCATCATACCAGGGTCTTATATGTAAATTTTCCTGTATACTACCATACCATTTTCCTTTCAATTTTTGATCTTCTTCCCATAATGTTGTCCATAAATTTTTTATCGAATTATTGATATAATAATAATAATCAGTCATAGGAACCTGTACCACATTTCTGACATTAAGAGTGTTAATCCCTTCATATGCAGCTTTGTCTGCTTTTTCGTTACCAGTAATACCTTTATGAGTAATACCTAATGAGGGTACCCACATAAAGGCAACAGTTATATCTTTTTTATGCAACCGCAAGACAGTATCTTTAATTAAATAAATAATATAATTAGTTTTAAAATTATTAATATTAGAATGCTTAAGGCTATTTAAAAGACTCAAAGAGTCTGTCAAAATTAGAAAATATTTACAATTATTTATAGAAATTATAGATTTTAAAGCGGCAAAAACTGCACATGCCTCTGCTGTAAATATGGAGCACTTTTTATCGAGAGCAAAGCTTTGAGCAACATCTTTTTGGGAATCATATACCGCACTTCTCACAAAATCATTGCCTTTACTGCCATCAGTGTAGATTGTATAATACTTGTTATTTTCTTCTATAAAAGCCAGTAAATCTGAATTATTTTCGATTGAATTTGATAAAATCGTAATAGGATGAGTGATACAACTGTATGAATGAGTGTAACACGACCAGTGTGAAAGTTTTTTGATGTTCGAATAATGAGATTGTATTTCTAAGAAGATCTGGCACAGAGTTGGAGATGTACCTCTCAGGAGATCATTTGGTGAAGTGAGTGGACCATCTATATTGATTGGGTGAGGTATTATCCTATTTATAATTTGGATATTATTTGATGATAATAGTTTCAGGCAGTATCTTTCTGCAAGCATAAGTCGTCTCAATATCAATGGCATAATATTTGTTTCGACTTCCATGGCCCTTATGGGAGTCGAACACATTGCTCCTGATATGATCCTCAAAGCTCTGTTCTGCAATATATCCAATTTATGTACATGAGTGCTATTTAAATAAGCTAAAGAACTATAATCAAAATGACTTCTTACAATAGATTTATATAATAATGAAAGTATTTTGGGATCTGCACCCCATGTAACACCTGCTAGACATCTTAAAATGTTAACACCATTTAATGCATTTCTAGATACATATTTAATATGTTCTTCAAATGACAATTTCTGGTCAATGATAATACCTAAAAATTTGTGTGAGGTGACTCTTTGAATGACATCACCATTATAGACAACATCCACTACTGGTGTGTCCTTTCCAAATAGCATTAAATTACTTTTGCCAGCATTTATTTTCAATTTTAATGTGTGTTGATAATAATTATTTAACTGTCTTAAGGCAGTGTTAACATTTTCAATGGCTACTGTTAAATTTACATCTGAACTATACAACACTAAATCATCTGCAAATTGAAGTATATTTACATTTTTAGTATTAACATATTTACATATCTCACAAGTATACAAATTATACAACAAGGGTAATAATGTGGCACCTTGTATAGTACCTTTTGATGCATATCCTATCATATAGTCCATATAAGATATTGTTATGCCTAACATATAGTATTCTGTTATTAAGGAAATCATAAATCCATTTACATAATTGTCCAGGTATACCAGAATTACTGAGTACCTTCACCAGTATGCCAGGATCCACACTGTCAAATGCACCTTGCACATCTAGAAATACACAAACTGTGTGTAATTTATTGTTTTTTGCATTTTTCAGATCCGATATGAGAGAAATGAAGCTATCAACACAACTTCTTCCTCTGCGAAATCCATATTGAATGTGTGGAATGACATTATTGGATTCTGCATACCAGTCAAGTCGAGATTTCACCATATTTTCAAATATTTTTCCAATACAGGATGATAACGAGATTGGACGATAAGAACTGATCTGTTCAGGTGACTTATCTGGTTTTAATATAGGTATTACACATTGAGTTTGCCATGAACTTGGTATGAGTTTTTTATGCCATAGATTATTAAGAACATTCAAAAATAGCTTTTGTACAGATTCAGATAGATGTTTTATTAATAAATATGGAAAATCATCTAAACCAGGACTAGTATTTCTTCTAGATTGTATACTCATTAAGAGTTCAGACCATGAAAAAGAATCCAATAAAAATTTAGATTGAGGATTTTCATTGTTAATATTAAAATAATTGTCTAATGAATTTGGGTCAAGTAAATTGTTACTATCTGATAACTTATCTAAAAGTGGCTCTACAAATTCATCCCTATATGATTTATTACCAATTCTGATACCCTTAAACTTTTTAATGAGATTCCAAATTTTACTGATGGGTGTAGTTCTGACGTTTCGTAGACATACATCCAAAAGCAATATGATGTGCATTGAAATCACCACTTACAAAAAGAGGCTTCGGTAATTCTCTTATAATATTGTGCAATCTATTCATTCTCATACTCCTACATGACGGAGGACAGTACACACAAAGAATAGACAGTGTAGTATTTTCTGTGTATATACTTATGGCTATAGTTTGAATATCTTCATAAAAAGTAGTATTTATAACATTGTGTTTCAAATATGGTTTAATTAATATTCCTACACCATTACGAGGATTTTTTGAATTTTTATTGTAGAAATTATAACCGGAAATATAAAAAGATTGATGGTCTTTTAACCATGTCTCATTTAAAACAAATATCAATATTATTTTCATTTAAGAATTTTGTAAGAAGATGTTTTTTATGATTTGCACCTTGAACATTAAATTGCGCAATACGTAGAGATGATGTTGTATATGGTTGTGTATCCATTATATTGACAAATTTTTAATAAGTATATCTTTAATAAATGTTGTAGTTATAGGCTCATTATCATTCTTATTACCTATTTGAACCAGTGTTTGTACCAGGGCCATAAGTACATCACTGTTTGCAATTATTTGTGATTTTATATCATTAATGCTTACAGCCTGTGAGACAGGCTTAATATTTACAGATTTATTTACATGTTGGGGTGCATTATTTACACTAATCACTTTTTTATTTACAGGGTTGGAGCATGGTGGAAGGGGAGGGAACTCATTGTTATCTTTTGTGCTGGCAATGCTTGCATATGTTATTTTATTTTTCTTTTCTAGGATTTTATTCATTTTTATTGGACACATTTTGGATATTGCTAAATGAGGTCCACTGCAATTTACACAGCAAATCTCATTTTGTTTATTGCAGTCTTTATAAGAATGTTCACCTGAACAAATAGAGCAACGCTGTTTGCCATTACAAATTTTAGCATAATGATTAAATTTCATACATTTGAAACATTGTTGGAGAGGAGGTATATATTCAAACACTCTGTAAAAAAATAAATCATATTGGACACTCTCAGGTAAAGTTTGCCAAAAATGTGATACTAACAGTTTGTGTTCCGACTAATTCATTGCCAATTTTTTTTCATAAATCTCCTAACTGCAATTATTTCATTTGTAGAAGTTAATTTCGTAAATAGTTCTTTATTTGATATACTTGCAGGCACAAATCTGATAATACCAGTTTTTTCAATTAGAGCTGCTGGAATGTATGCTTTCATATCATGTTTCTCAAGAAAATGTATATTGTGTATCAAGTTATTAGCTGTATTATGTTGTTTAAATATGACAACAATTTTATTTGCGCTAATTCGCCTTATTGCCACCACGCCTTTAATTTCGGAGAATATGTGGTTTAAATATATTGGGCTTTTATTTCCCAGCCTGTCCTGAATATTTTTGTTTTCAATAAAAACCTTAAATTCCATATTAATAGAATTTTCAGGATATAGTCTTTTATAATTAGGCTTGAGATATGGGATATACGAGTCTTTCTCACCGCCTCCGCCGCCAGCATCAGAAACATTTTGGGGATCTTCGAGCCGCCGTCGTGGTCTCTTTTTTGAGTTGGGCGGGTCAAGCCCGCCCCCCTCGTTTCCTTCCATTTTTATTATTTATACACTATGTTTATATTTAATTTGTCTATTAATACTGTTATTTACAAAGAAATAATCTTTATTTTAATTAAAGTATTATTTTAGAAAAAAAATAGTACCGCGCTTTTTCAATTTCCCGCCAAGAACCCTGATTAATCGTACATACGTCAATAATACGAGATACGTCTGTCATATGCACAGATCAAATATACACATAGGGTATGGGGCTGGCGATTGAGCCCAGCGATCAAGTATTGACGTTTAACTATAGCTATAATATTAAATAAAAAAGAAGCAGAAATTCACAGCAGAGATTGTGAATCCAATTTTTGCAACCGGATGTGAATTGAGTTTGGTGGGGGTTTTTTGTATGGATGTTCAAACAAAACACTGTTTGAAGCTGGGTAACAACGGACTTTGGTTAAAATTTAGAAATACGTCGCCCGTATTAGGAGTTTTAAGTGGGGGTGAAGAACCACTTCCACCCGCCAGAAACAGTTATTGAAAAAGTAAATAAAGAAAAACAAAATATATTTAATAAATAATAATCAAAATAACAATAGATATTAGTAGGTTTTTTGGACAGCTCCGGCGTTACAGGAAATGCTACCCTTGCATACCAAATCACAGGCATTTTATTCAAGCCTCCGCAGCTCCGGCTTTTTCTGGTCGCTGAGACCAGCCTTAGCCGCTACGGTTTGCATCTTACAGCAGGTGGGGGCTGCTCTCGCTCTGCGCCTACGTATTTAAAATAACACTTGGGGTAGAACAGAACTAGTAACACATCAGTTGAGGTTGACCGAATCGATGTTGTCATAAATGATGACCTAACTTAACCAAGATCTAGTTTAGATGTAGTATTAATGAATAAAAATGCTTTAAAACAATTACCTCGATTGTTAAATATAGCAAAAGCAGAAGCACATTCATGTAAACTTGAATGTTATGAGTTGAATATGTCAGTGTAATTTCTGTCAAAATATACATTCGAAATAGGGGTTTTCGTTGAAATACACGCTGTATTTCAGAACATGTGAAACGTATTGATAGCGCTTGAACTATTATAATAATTCATAGAAAAGAATAAAATGTACGTTTCGTTTAACGAACTTCAATACAATACACAAAATTATATTGATTTTTTTACACTTAGACGCAACTCCGACAGTCTAAATTACTTGGAATGGTTGCAAATGCATAAGTATTCTTCATTATGGGGAGCTTAAGTATGAGGAACTACTTAAGCTCCCCATAACAAATATATATTTTTAACAACCAATTAGTTAAGTTGGATATTTAGTCCTATAAATATAATAAGTTGGGCCCAACATTTCAGCGGCTTTTAAGTCTAGTGACCTAGATGCAATCTAATAGGTTGGGGGAAATGTTTCTTCGCATTTTTTAAGAAAATTCACAATATTTATAGTTTATTTACATTTAACTAAAGTATGTATCTAGATACCATTTTGTTCGATAACTTTTTGCCATCGATCGTAGGGACGTGATCCCATTGCTATAGAAATTCTAATCAAAATACCGCGACAATTGGTTTTGGCATTCCTCTCGTGATGTTAACCTGACACTACATAAAGAATTCTGAAGAGACCGAAACAGGTGGAAATCTGAAGGTGCAAGGTCAGGACTATATGATGGATGCATTAACACCTCCCAGCCAAGCTCTCTTAATTTTCGCTAAGATGTGTGAGGTCTAGCGTTATCATGATGAAAAACCATACCCCTTCTGTTGATTAATTCCGCCCGCTTAATCTCAACTTCTTGCTTTAATCTTATCAGTTGTTCGCAGTAGAGTTCAGAATCGATCGGTCCTACCTGCCTACCTCATAATGAATAATAATCCCACCACACACACACAACATCACCTTGTTGCGAGTTAACACGGGTTCCGCCACAGCCTGACCGGCTTTTGACCACGACCTTTTTCGCACGTTCTTGTCGTACGTGATCGACTTTTCATCACCAGATTCTTCAAAAATGGTTTGGTTTTATTACGTCGTAATAAAAAATCACAAATGAGTTCAGTGAGCTCGTGATGTACCCAAATATCGAGCTTTTTTGTGTACCCAGTTTTTTCAAATGCGCCAAAACTGTTTTGTGGTCAATTCCCAGGATTTCAGCTACGTTGTAACTACCGATATGCCGATGTTGCTCCACTTTATCAAAAATGGCATCCATTTAATCCGTAAAAGGGCGACCAGAGCAACGTGCAGATTTGACATAAAAAATGTCTGGATGGAAAACGCTTAAACCAAATTTGTGCTACTCTCACAGATACGAAGTCCATAAACATCGCAAGTTTTTTCGCAACTTGCGTTGCATTTTTAACCTTTTTTGTAGTGAAAATTTTAAAATGTCTCGAATTTCTTCATTAGATTCATCACACGAAAAATAAATAAAAATCACACATTTTCGTAAATTGAATTATCTTCTTTAAAATTTAAACTTTTAAATATACCAAAACCGATTAACCGATTAACCGATACGAAGTCTAAAAAAAGTATAGCCAAAGGGATTTTATTTCAAGTTCATACATACTATAACGCGAAAAGAATTTTTCTGCAACCTAATATTACTTTTGAACACAATCTAAATTTTCGTACGTCTATAATAACGAAATCATCCCGTCTCATTCTAATCATATAATTAATGTCTAAAATAAAATCTCATTAAACCACGGTTGGAGATTTGTATGCTTAGTGGTGAGTTCGTATCACGAATATCGTCAGGAACCTACGCGTAGTTCCATCGTAAATAGGGCGGGGATTTTAACGGGTTGTTGTTGGAATATACCAAAAAGCACACTACTTTCAAATGTCACAGATGTGAGCTGACGAATATATATTTTAATATAGCGCTATACACACCAACACGATTCCGCCCTGCTATAAAATAGTTATCTTTGTTTGCCGTAAATAAAAAGGAGTATTTTGCAGATATAATCAAACTATTTCACTTTCTTTCTAGATTAGTAGTAATCACACGGATTTAGCAAAGAACTGTTTGGCCATAGACATTACAGACGAGACTATATTAGTAGTTTGTAAAAAAAAAACCTACCTACTTATTGTGGTACTTTATACCTAAATTAAATGTATATTTTTCATGTAGGTAACTAACTTACAACCATTAATAAAACACCTCTAAAATGTCCATTTATTGTATTTTAGAGTACGCAAAACAAAGATGTTCTCTCTTAATACTACCAAATATAAAAATACCGTATTTTGATATCTATACCGTTACAAGCGCCAATTTACAGTCATTGGATTTCTTTGTAAAAATAGATTACACCTCTGAAAAATTTATAGTATATAGAACTCCTGACAAAATTACAATTACAATAGTTACAATAGGAACCCAGTATTTTTGTAAAAAATTTCGATTGTCTTCATTGATAATCATTTTCTTTTCTCTGTGTTTTTTCTTGTTTCTGCTCAGTTTCCATTCATATTCTGCAAGTTCTTTGCGATTTCTTTCCTCTTCTAACTCTTTCAATCGCTTTTCTTCTTTTTCTTTCTCACATTTAACTGCCAACCTCTTAGCTTCACAAGTACTGTCACAGTCAACTTTAATTTCAGATGATCGAACCAAATTACAAGATGCTTCTTTCTTCAAATTACCACAAGAACAGTATATTTTCGTTTTTTTCACACAGATTTGATTCTCTCCACAGCTATCTTTGTGACAGTATTTTTTACACCTATGTCCACATGGTAAATTTTTAGGACATTGTTGCTTGCAGCTTAATGTGTCTTCATTTGCCGTACATAGCTCTTGACAACGTAAATATATATCTGTAACAGCACAAAAGCATTTAATTCGTTCTAATACCTCACATGATGGACAAGGTCCAGGATGACAAGCACGGTTAGGACATTTATGAGTACATTCTTCTGGTCTAGGCACAGAACACTCCCTATCACATTGTCTACATGAGGAAGGCACATTTGGGTAATTAGAATCAGGGCTATATAAGTGACATAGTAGTAAACACTTATGATTGGTACAATCCAGGTCTTTGTTGCAGTACCGCCCACAGCAGCGGCGTGATGCTAAGTGGCAGGGCTGCAGTTCAGAATCATGTTCTCCAAAACATATAACTGTTACAGGAGCTTCACAAGGTGGGCAATCCAAAGCTACAACTTTTGTCTTCGGAGGCTGAACTTCCCAAGGTGTTGCTGGCTTTTCAACTTGTTTAAATACAACATTAACATATTCATGACATAGGGCCTTGCATTTATGATCACATTTCTCGTAAGATTTGTTACACACCGCTTTACAAGGAGGACAGTCACCGAAATGGCAGAAATGTTTGTTTTCTTCAATATGTCCACACTTATATTTAATTTTACATTTTCTATTACATTTAGGGGGCTTTACATATTTTTCTCTGCCACATGGAACAGTGATAAAAGTTTCTTTACAACGGCACATAATTTTTGATTCCCTTGGACAAGGATAACAAGGACCATGATGACAAATTGTTGTGCATTTGTGACGGCCGCATTGCAATGGTTTATCACAAAGTTTTTCACAAGGAGGACAGTTACCACTACAACATTTACGAGCACAAACATGCTTTCCACAAGGTCTAATACCTCTACATTTGGTATCACATCTAAAGTCTTTACTACATGGTAATGATCGTTCATGTGTAGAGCAATGGCATTTCTTTTCAACCATCACTTGACATGGTGGACATGGTCCCTTGTGACATTTTTCGGGACAAGTATGTTCACAACATTCTTGCCTTTTTCCACAGGTACTAAGACATGTTTCTATAGAATCAGGACATTGTACATGCTGTTGAATGGCTCCACAAGGGCAAGTCCTGAGGCCAGAATTTGGGCAAGGGCCACAGGACCCAGAGTGACATGTATCCAAACAATTATGAAATCCACATGAATATTTTTTATTGCAAACTTTCGAACACTGCCAAATTAGATCAGTACATGGTCGTTTTGCTGTTTCTGAGCCACAGAGACAAAGCTGTAGACTTGTGTAATGACAAGGCAAGCAATCACCTTCATGACAAATGTTTTCACACTTATGAGACCTACAAGGAAGTAATTTACTACATATTTCACCACAAGACCATTTAGGTGCACTACATCTAACTCTTTTCTGTTCATTTCCACAGTAACATATTCCATTTACTGTTTGAGGGCACGGAGGGCATGGACCAGGATGACACAGTAATAGGCATTTATGTTTACAATTGTCACCAAATGAAATTTTTCGCCCACATATTTCTCCACAAGTATGAGGCACTAACCAAGGGTGGTATGGTGGATCATCAGTTTTTCCACAAAAACAACGATACTTGTGTGGAATTTCCTCTTTACTGTATGTTGTCCTACATTTGGGACAACACCACTCAATATTTTTTCGCTTGACAATGACAATTGGAGCTTGGATTTCTTCGGAACGTAAGTTTATGCTATCATTAGCCCATTTTTGAATACAAGATAGATGAAAGTAAGAATGGCAGTGGTCACATGTCCAGATAGCGTCGGCTCTTTTAATAGATCCAATGCAAATTAAACAAGTAACAGACCGACCGCTTAGAGCTTCTTCTAGAAGATTTCTTGTCCTGTTAGTCATGTGCGTATCACCACCGCCTCGCCAGTAACTCTGGAAAACACCCTCCAGAACACTAGGTTCATATGGCTCTTCATCTTCAGATGATGAAAGATCTTTTATTTCCTTTAAGTGCTTGTGTATATTTTGCTGCAGCTTTGCAGCAGCATCCCGGTATCTCCGTGCCATGATTTTATATGAAGTATCGGAAATTAAAACGAATAGAAGTTATTCGTTCTTTGATTGCGGAAGATTGCTTTTTCATTGGATTGCGGTTTAATCAGCACTGAGTTTACACAGATTCACGTAAATTGACACACGTCGCGGAATTAGAACTTTAATAAGGTGACGTTTTGATTAATCATCAAATTTATTACCATATTTAATAATCCAATTTATTAAATTATTTACGATTATAGATTGGGATTAAGCAGAGTATATATAAATTATGAATGGTCATCATTATCATAGATATAGATCCCCTTGAGTTAAACTTTATCCCGTACGTAGTCTGTGGTTACCATAGAGTACATTATATATAGAATGTAGAGTCAACACCTAACATTGTAGAGCTCACAACTGGTTGTTATTCTATACAAATTATATTCTATATGATATATTTTATTAATTACTGTTCCTTTCCATAAATTCGTATTTTGTATTACAGATAGATGGATAGATGGTGTAAATTAAACGCCCAGATACTTAATAAATTAATATAATTCAAAAAAGGATGTGAATTGTACAATGATCCTAGGTCAATGTGGCGAGACTTTAATGACAGTCTGGTCTTTAGGGACTCAGATAAAAATGATGATTGGCTTCCGCAATCTAAAAGAGCACGAACTTTGACCTTTTGATGATCAACTGGATTCGATACTTCAATGATAGCAGTAGATAATAACACCTGATATGTATTGTGATTAGAATAGTTAACGATAATTTCACTTTCATCTTGTTCATCAATGAGAGCGAGGTGGCTTGAGGAGGATGATGGGCGACGGAGCAGACTATGTGACACTTGCTTTCGGGGTGACCTTGTCTCAAACAATTAACACACAATTTATGCTTCGTCACGTCCATCATTCGCTCGTCAACCCCCTTCGCTTTAAATGTTGGACAATCATATATCCTATGACGCTCATTGCAAATAATACACATAAATGTAATATTTGGTTTCTTGCTATAATTATTGCTGGTACTCGCAAACGATTTTACGACATTATTTTGATTTTGACCTTGCCTTTGAATATTATTATTAGTAGCTATAGAACGCACAGGGGCACTGGTTACCTTTGATACGCTAGTAACGTCAGACCGATTATTACGATTCAATGACTCGAGCACATTAGCACGGTCTATACATTTATAAAATTGTTCGAGGGTAGGTACGTCGCCTTCCAAATTGTTGCGATATTCCTTCCATTTTAACAACGTATTGATATCTAACTTAGATGATAATATAAATATTATTAGTACATCCCATTTGTCAGTGGGTTGTCCTAGGCTTGTTAAGGCGCGCAAATTTTTGGTCAAGTGGTCAACCAAAAATCGTAGAGATCGCTCTGATTCCCGTGGAAGCTGTATAATATTAAATAATGATGTTAAATGATGATTAATCAATATTCTTTTGTTGTCGTATCTTTTGGAAGTCATCTTCCACGCTTCAGCATAATTGTTGGTTGACACCTTCAAATTTGAAATAATCCTAGCCGCGTTGCCTTACAAATAAGATACGAGGTAATAGAATTTATGGATGTCTGATCTTTTTTTTTTTTTTTTTTTTTTATAAAATAGGGGGCAAACGGGCAGGAGGCTCACCTGATGTTAAGTGATACCGCCGCCCATGGACACTCTCAATGCCAGAGGGCTCGCGAGTGCGTTGCCGGCCTTTTAAGAATTTGTACGCTCTTTTCTTCTGCGATCATTCTTATGTATCAGATTTTCAAAAGTAACCCGAAACTCCAACCAACGGAAATATGCACCATCAAATTTATTATATATATAATATAGCTATTTGAATTTGAGGGAGTTTCAAGCCTAATTCGTGGGGGTGATTAGGATCATCTATGCAACATGACGCGTTGTGACCCGAATTGTGCCTTTTTTCGCATTCAAATTTTTTGGACTTCGACTAAAGTTGGCCTTTGCTATATTCATAATTATATCATGCTCAATTTTATCGCGTTCCTCAATTTTAGCCGAAATATTTTTATAATTTAAAACCTCTATTTCACTCTGCAAATCATCAACCTTCATAGACAAAGCTTCAAATTTAGTGTTTTAAAACTCCGATAATTGAACGTTGTTTAGTTCTATTAAACAGGCAATGCTATTTAAATAATTATGAAATTTTGTAATTTGTCCCTTGGCGGACGTTCTTCTAGTGATTAAATCACGTAAACTTTGTTTATTCATTTCTTCTGTCATAAAATATAACACTCACTCACAAACAACAACAAAACAATATAATTTAAACTTCTTTTTTGGTACTCAGTTAACTATATGATTGATTATTTTTATCTAATTAGATTGATTCTCTTTATTTAAATAGCAATGCAATTCCTGCGTAATTAAATTGAAATTGCTCATGTTCCTCGTTCTGGTGGTACTTGGCGCTCAGGGAACTCGGCTGCGCACGTTCAACGGTTCGCTCCCGGCCGGTGCAGGAGCCGCGGCCGGCCAATGTAATCCAACGGGATAAGGATGTACTTGCAAACGGCAAACGGCGAACGGCGATGATAAATATTAGCCTGGAATATTCGGCAAATACGCTAAATATTGTATGTATAAACGAATACGAAACCAACGTTACTTCGTATAATAATTTAACTTTATATCAATTGAGTGACCTTTTATTGCTTAATATACTTCTGTACCACAAATAATGGTTCGGTGGCCGTCGATACACAATCTTATACTAGAATAATAAGTCTTGAGTACATACCTCGTTACAATATCTTCTTACCAGGAAGAAAGGCACAATATTATCAGCCGTAAGGATTTGGAAAAATTCTATTAGTTTGGGAACAAAGAGAGGTTAGACTGATGCTAATACCTTGCATCACGATAGTTCTCAAAAACGCACTAAACACACTATAGAATTCTAAATAAATAAATAAATAAATAGTGGACGTAACTATTATCTCTATCGTATCTATTATAATTATAATTAACAAAAAGTATATATATAAATAAAAAGGTGTCTAACGTAACCCGAGTAAATCTTAGCAATGTCTCAACTAATAAATGTGACGATCGGCCGAGAAAAAATATTTGGGATCACCCTCATCAAAAATTATTAAATTGAAATTATGTATTTCGAATAACTTCCATTGACCTATTTTACGGAATAGTGAACATACAATTGAATTCCTTTGTTCACTTTTTTATACTATATACGGGTAGGTAAAAAAGATGATGCAATTTTGCACTAAATAACAAATTTACGTGCGTGCACTGTAAAGCTTGTCTAAAAACACCTCATTTACACAAATGACGAACGATTTTGAATATTATTGTGTGAGTTATTAGGTTTTTTAGGAATTAGTTAAGGAAGGACACTCATCTTAGCGGACGAACTCGTAACTGCTCGATGTGAAACTTAAGCTGATTCACTGCTCGAACTTTCTTTGTTTTTCTGCTTTCCAATACAACCCGTGATTTTAAAAATATCCACTGCAAGGCTCCATCCACAGGAATGATTCCTTCCTTCCTCATCAAATACGCTCAAAAAGTATCATCAATAATATTGTTTCAACACGCCGGTATACACTGCTAACGGCGTAATATTATGGTATACTATTGATTCATACATTAATTCATTTCACCATTGTTTTGACATATAGTATGATGTTATAGAACTGCTGGACAAAGTCCTCCCCATTGATTCCAAAAAGAACGGCAATTAGGAATCATTTTACCCAATATGGGAATAATTTTTCCAACGTAGCAACACTATAAAGTTAATACTGTTTTTATGCGTCCTCGCTTTGGAGATGAAAATAAATGACACCTGACAATCAAAGATCCTAACATACCGCCACATTCAAAAGTTTAAAACTTGTGTACCTACTTACTTTTATTATCTTTTCGTTGGCTCTGCAACTTACACGCATATGTAAATTTTGTCCAACATTGAGTTTTTCATTAATTCAATCGGTGAACTGGTTTGTGTTTTCAATTTTTATAGTTATATTTATTTATAGCATGACAAGCTTCGTATATTCACTTATACTATATTATTATTCATTATTTATATAGTAATTCTTCATTTGAAGACTGATTTAAAAATATGCCATCTTAGATGTGTGTATAGGATATAATAAAACGGTCATAATTAAGTACTTACTTTATATTTTTTTACAAACATATACTTAATACAAAAATTCGCCCAGGATTAAGTCAGTACATATTTAAAATAATAAAAATATATGTTATATATATATAAAAGTATATATAATTATTAAATATTGTAAATATAAACTTAATACTTAACTTTAAATGAACCTTAACTACGTATTAGAGGCTTAACTTCACTAATTAATTTACAATTTTTATCAGCCCACGGTAAAAAGCTCTGTTTGGTTGTAGTAACACATTCTAATAACATAATACAGTCTGCTTCTGCTCTGTGTGAAGTTAGTGGCTCTTTTTTTAATAATCTCTTGTATAAAGCAGTTAATTGACAAGACACTTTCTCTGTTGTTCTTGGTTTATTCGCAGGACATTCATTAATAGATAATTTATCAATTTTTTCCCATATTTCAGTGCTTGTGTTAAGCTGTGGCCAATCATCATCATCATCATCAGTTAGTAAATCATCAACTTTTAAGGAAGTTGTAATATTTGTTTCTCGATTATGAATTGTTTTTATCGTAATATTTTTACTGGCGCTTGAAGGAACTCTACTACAAATATACATACTATCTTTTGCAATCTTTCTAAAACCTGTCAGTGAATCTAAGCAAAGTAGATGAGATGGCAAATCCTGGCCTGCCTCACAAAATTCAGCTCTAAGTACTTTAAAATCAAACCTGTTGCCATTATGAGCAACCAAACACACAGGCTGGTTGAGTTCTAACAGAAAAGTATTTATTGTTTGAATTTTATCTTTAAAAATAGGTTGATTTTTTAAATTGTTATTTGTTAAACCTGTGATCCTCGAAGCTTCTTTTTGAATTTTCCTTTCTGGGTTAAAAAGTAAAGACAATTTATTCATTAGAGGTAAACATTCACTTGTCTCAATGTCCTTTCGAGCTACCGCAATAAAGGTCAATTCTGTAATTTTAGTTCTATTCTTTTCAAATTGGGGAAGTCCTGTAGTTTCTATATCAAAAAACACAAATGTTTCTATCATCATTGTATCTTATTTTATCTGAAAGAGAATCCAAAATATTTCTAATAATTACTGAAATACAGTATGTATTTTTTATTTAAAATAACTTAAAAAGTTGTACATATATGTCACTTGGGTAAAATTATGTACTATTAATCTAATGATCTTAAGTAATTATCTAGGTTTCATGGGGTCCACTTATTATTATTCCCATTATATTGTTAGTTTTTAAAGAACACTAAACTTAAAAACATACCTACCTCAAGTGAAAAGCGCCCTGTCTTATTGAACAATATTATTAAATTTGTGTAATTATATAGTTATATTATTAAATGCACTCACATATAAATCCTGCAATCACGACTGTTTTAGCAATAATAATAATAATAATGTTTTATAATTGAATTTTTATTATTAGTGATGAGCTCAGAAACAGATAGAAGTCGAACTCTAATAGGTAGGTATCGTAAATCGTTATCACTATAGCGGTAGGGATATATGTACGTGTCAGAATTCAGAAAAGTCAAATTTCAGGAGACTATGATTTTTGTGCGAACTACTATTACCACTGTAAAAATCTGTATATGACCTTCGAATTAGATTCATGGTAAGATTGAATGCTGCCACTTACAACTAATTACGACATCTTTTCGTTAAGTATAATGACTTTTTGACAGTTTGAACTTTGAAGTATCTATCTCAGAACCATGCGCTGACTCATTGACTGACGTATGTGATTATTCATGTTTGGTTAATGGTTGGTGCTACCACCATCAATACGCTACAGCGAGCGTCGGCGTCATATTCTCGTCATTCTCGGATTGGGACGAGCTAATAACATTAGCTAATGACAAATTAAAAGCTGCAGAGCGGCAGAAAATAGTTACATTAGTGTAGAATCACCTACACCAGGGAAGGTGGAGTATTTTTCTTCGCACTTCGCTCAGTCCGAGCTAAGGTTCCAAGGGCCTTCAGACAAACATTCCATTAAAAAAAAAAGTATTCGTCTTTGTTTCAAAGTAAACAACATATCAACAACAACCAACTACTCTTGGTCCATGCAATTGTTTTGCAAAATCTAATAGTTATCGTTATAACGTGACGTAACTTTTTCTTTATATTATACAAGTAATTATACATATTTTACAAACGACGTGAGCTTTAACGAACTAAAATTATACCAGAATTTTAAAACTATCGTAAAGTTATATAAGAATACTGTGATCTGCAGTTAAATTTAAGTATCACGTTATACAATTGTTTCAATTTTATATTAATATTTTTTAACATTATCACATTTTATTTAGATTTGCAATTGATTTTCTAATTGTTACGAATTTTGGTTTAATTCTAATCAAATATTAGTTTGCGGGACATCGAAGCGGAAATGAAAAACTGTGATTAGATCATTACTTATAGTTTCTTTATTTTACAGTTTAAATCGTAACCTTCCTATAAACTTAATCACCCTTTACACTGTTTTGACTATAACACTGATCTTTCTGTCAGATTGTGTTTACGAATTTTAGCTCTATCCACCTCTACCATGAGCTTGACACAATATTAAATCGTAAAATTTGCCTTCGCCAAATATGTATTAAAAATGCACTGTTAAACAAAATTCTCTTGTGAGTAGTAGAGGGCTCCAGCTGGGTTACCCTATGACCGATATGCGACCTTATTACATCTGAAGCTGCACGCCACTGTCGTGAGTGCGGGTGAATTATCGGTAGACCAGGTGCGCAGTAATATTTTTCATACATATATTTGAAAAAGATATATTTTACGTTAGCGATTAAAATGATGTTTGACCTAGTTTTAGTATGAGCAGTGAAATATGACTGATCAAGTCTTTAAAAGAGGCTAAATCTTCAAATGCTTATACTAAAAAGTATTCTTTGAAGCAATAACTATCAGAGATCTAAAGCAAATGTATGCACGTTATATTAGTTTCAAGCTGTTTGTTATTTATAATTAAATGGTAACACTTTTCTTAATAATATAAACCACCTGACAAAAATATTTGTATAAAACCTCGTTTAACATTTTTGTCAGGCAGTATTAGACAAGAGCGCAAATGAAAATAAAATGTAAGTTTCAATAATTCAAGGTTTTTTATTTTAATTTGCGCTTACATTCACGAATGGCACTTTAGTAATCTGTATTATTAATAAATAATTTTATAACTTCAATTTGAAAAAGGCACGGCCATTCTTCATATGTATAAACGCTTGGTGTAAATAATAATAAGCCTTCTTAAATTCAGTTATATTGATATTATTGTTTATTACTTAACTTACAGATCCTAAGATTAATAAAATTTACCTTCCAAAATACAAATATATTCTGTAGTTGTATTCTGAGTTTTATGCGTTGTCGAAAATGTACTTATACAAGAATTGTAAAAGCATTTTATTAGATTGAAATTTTGTTTAAAATGTACTCAAGATTAATGCCTTAAACTTATATATATATTTATGGTATAACAACCTAATAAACAACAAGAGAATGACACAAGTTATCGTACACGGGTATTCTCTTGCTTTTTAGTTTTGGACAGTTTAAACCAGCCGGCTTTCTTATCTTTCGGTATGGAAGTCGATCGGGCGACTCGATTTCGATCGTTTAGACTCAAAATTTCACTCGATTGACTTCTTCCATTACTCTTACGGGGTATCGTACTTTGGGACGTTTGTGATTCGTTTCCACGCTTCGGCCTATAAAGTGTTGTACTCGAACTCGTCAGCCGATTATTCTGATTCGGACGACGGTTTAATGTCGTTTGACTGTAAGACTTTTTTTGTAAAGTTGCCGGCCTGTCCTCCGATAAATTTTTCGTTGACGCGTACTTTTTTGGTGTGGTTTCCTTTTTTTTCCTCGGCTTTTGGGCGTAATGTACGTCATATTGGTCGTTGTAGTGTTTCGGTGTCCATGGCGCAAATATGGAGAATGTTTTAGTAGAGTTTCGCACTTGAATGTTGGATGACATGACGGATGATACGTCATCACGGGATCGGTTGCGTGTGACTCTGCCAGGGTCGGGTATGTCACCAACTGGAATTTAAAAAGATCATTGTATAAGCTTTTTGGTACTTTCGGTAAAACTACTCTTTAAGGGGCTTTTAAGTCGCGGGTTCGACCTGCGGTCGTGCACTTTCTGTCTATATTCGCATTTAATCGCTCAAACATTAAAGGAAATTTCGAATTATTCTCGATTTTAACGGATTGAACAGTGCTTATTTGAAGCTGTAGTGTGCTGATCGGTATTTGAGAAGCATTGTTCTTCTCGAACCTAATTCGCTGATTGAAATAACATTTATTGTTTTTTATGTTATTTTGTATTGTATGCTTATTTTAGTTTGTAACACTTATGTTTTTTTTAATAATAACCCTCTACTCCCCTGCCATCGTGTCCAGGGACTTTTTCGCTCTCACAATTTTTTTCCAAAAAAACAAGATACATTTAATTAATTCCAAAACACTAGTTCGCGAATGGCGGATAAGCGTCGCGAAATACGCCTCGGCTACATCGGTAATAGCGATTAATATTTTTTTCGCAGAACCGTTCCAGGCACGGTCTGTGCGTTATTAACATGTCCTGCAGGCCGTCACGGTCTAAAGTCATCTGCATTTGTTGCTCCAGCTGAGATGAGATGCCGTAGATTTAGTACTATGTATATGTAGTAAACTTTAATAAATAAGTAGGGAAAAATTTTGAGGAAACCGGCTTGGCTTAGACCCAAAACAATGACGGCATATCTCATGCACAG
Source organism: Pieris brassicae (assembly GCF_905147105.1). NCBI lineage: Eukaryota > Metazoa > Arthropoda > Insecta > Lepidoptera > Pieridae > Pieris > Pieris brassicae. The sequence continues at coordinate 228,848 of NC_059673.1, read as the reverse complement.
GAGGCTGATCGCCTACATGCCTATTAGATGACAAATGATTATGAAACAGAACCACTGCTTTTGTTTAGTTGTTGATTACAGTATAAGTTTATACAAGTTATATTGTATTTCTTCTGGTTTCCCAAATGCCATTATTATTGACAGTTAAAAACATGAAACAAAACAGATAATAATCTTTTAAATTAGGAATGTTACCAGTAGTCGCGTGTAAGTAGACAACGCTACGCTGAGACTGATGACTGGAGTCTCCTTCAGTGCTGCTCTCGCCAGAGTTTGCTACTGGTGTTCGACGACGGTGCCTGAAAAAATATATTATGTTTAATAGCTATCTATAGAAGGATACAGTATATCGCTTGCCTCGGGGAACAAAGTCGTAAAGCACTATTAGGGCTGTTTTAATGTTTTCTCATTTTTTACTTCCTTGGGTTATGTACTAGAACTGTATTTTTTCAGAAAAGAATAATACAATGATGTCTTCATTCTACGGAAATTATTTTGTGCACAATATTAGTAATACTTGTTTAACTAATTTTACTTTCCTGAAATAGATAGCAGCAACCATAAAGATAGTTTTAGTTTAAATTCTACCAAATAATCGTAAAAGTTAATGCGACTGTTTAAAAACAAATAACGAGCGGATATACTATATCTCTTTTCACCAAGGTCATAATATTTCCGCGAAAATGTGTTAAAAATTATTATGTTCTAAACATTTGTCAAAGTGTAAAATAAAAATTATTGTAATGTACATATGGTTTTTTTAAATTGTTTATACTAAATGCCTTTTCTAAAGAAAAATATATATAATATATGATAGATATATATTATAAATAGTACGAGAATGCATGATTGAAGTTGATGCAGTAATAAAAAGGATACGTAGGTTAAGCTGGATTTATAAAACATTAGTTCAATCTGTTATCACCTACTGTATCACAGTGTGGGGTGGTTGTGCGAAAACCAAAGTTCTAGCACTTGAAAGAGCTCAGAGAGCAATTATAAAAATAATGTTACTAAAAAATAAAAGATTTCCAACTGAAGAGTTGTACAAGTCTTGTAAACTACTGACCATACGCCAGCTCTATATTCTCCGTTGTGTCCTTAGGAGACACGCAACCTCTCCACATAAAACAGACACACCTCAAAAAAGGACCCAACATAATATAATAAGCTACACAATTTGCAAGACAACCTTTGCACGTAAGCAATACAACAATCGCTCAACTTATCTCTATAATGGTTTAAATAAAACCCTTAGCTTTCATAATCTTACATACCATAAATGTAAAATAACTTTAAACCATTGGCTCGGTACACTTAACTACAACAAAACAGAAGCATTGTTAAATCATCTAATATATTTTTTCCTATCCATCTTTTCTTCCTTGTCACAGGTCTCTGACTTACTAGGGAGGCCTCTATCTGAATTGTATTGTACATATATCTGAACAAATAAAGAATTTTGAATTTTTTGAAGTTGGTTAAATGTTAGCTACTCCTAATATAGTATATATTCTATTTCTCTTATTTACAATACTTACTTAAGGTCTCTGTTTATATCGGGTTTCCCAGTCCTCAGCTCTGAAGAACTACCCCTTTCTTCCCTTCCTTGCCTCAGTAAATCTCCTTTACTTCCTTTCAGGGTCTTATTACTGCTGTGGCTCCGTGATCTATCATAAGGGCTGATAGGTGGCTTAGATGCCATTTTCCTACTAAACTGACTGTCCACTTCAGAGTTACTCATTTCTGAAATATTTTGTAGATTCCTCTTATAGTAATCCTTCGTTCTGGGTGACACGCTATCTCTAAGCTTTTCATCTCTTTGTAAATTAGAAAGAGAGTAGCTTTTGCTTGGAATTTCATGGTCCACTTCATCTTGGCCAGTGCTTGAATTTGAAATAGTCTTCCGTAGAGTTCCATGAGACTTGATCGGATGGCTCTTAGTTTTAGTAACAGTTTGTTTGACGTTTGCATCAGATTCTGGGTCAGTGTCACCAAAGAAACGTAGATTCTTCGCTGGAGAGTTTAGCGGTTTGCTTGATTTGGGATAGGAACGTCGTGGTAACTCATCCTCTGTTGTTATGATGCTCTCTTTCTCTACCTGAAATTATTACAAAAGTATGATGGCAAAGTTTAATGATCAAACTCAATTTACTGCTTGGATTTAATTATCTTTATTATGTATCTATTTCTAAGTAGCAGAATAGTAGACGTAATTCCTTATTTCATGGGAGGTTTTAAGAAAAAAGGTGTGTCTGGAGCACTGGGATATATTGTCGAAAGGGCTGCTAGTGTATCTGGGGTGTCAGGGACCACAACATCACTTGAGAAAAGAAGTCTTGCTGCCCTCTTTATATCGACATTGTTAATTTTTTGTTAAGCATTTTGATTGGTTTTAATTTTTTAGTTAGCGATTTATTATCATTGCAGTACGCTTGCAAGAAACAATCACGAAAAGTCAACTACTGTTTTCTGTGATGTAAAGTGATATATGATTGCAATAACGAAGCTATGTACATCCGGGCATCTGGTATTAGAAAAAAAGATCCTTTGTACCGGATAAATCTTCTTACGTGCGGCTTCTTTGTTCTTCTTTTGCTATAAATATAATTTTAATAAATTTTAAAGTACCTTAATATGTTTATCCCTTTTCTTGCCGAGGCGGTCGATTGACTTGAACCAGCTGGAGGACTGTGTTGGTTGTCGACGAGGAGGTGACGGTGTAGGACTGGGAGTGGCTAGACGTCTTCTCTCACGGTAACGCTCCGCCTGGAACCACGATAAAATCTTATGAATTGTCGTTCTACGGCTAAGTAATGCAACAAAACTATTATCACTGTTAATAAGGTAATAAGTATGTTTTTCCAAATTTATTGTGATATTCAAAATTATTCGTATCTATTTGATTATTCAACTAAAAAAACATCGCACAGAGTAAGTATAGCACTGCTTTTTTAACCAATACAGGTTTCGTCAAAAAAGCTATCAATCATCACATTTGATTTAACATCTCTTGATAAAAAGCATCATGTTACATAGACCTGAGTTCATTGCCTTCAAATTTCGTAAATTGATGTTTATTTTGAACCCAAGCAGAAATCTTTCATTACACTGTTTAAGTGATAAAATTGTCTAAAATCATATTTTAGACAATATAATAATAAATATGATTCTAGATTAATTTATCGGACCTATACGAAACATATGAATACTAGCCTTTATTCGAGTACTATGAGTTACATTAAGTTTATGTTTATATTATAACTAAGGCCTCCTCCAAATTCTTCTACTTGTCTCTAATTTTCGCCACTTTTTACCAATCTTTCCCCGCTATCCTTCACCCAGGTTACTCCTGGATCTACCCACTAGGCCATTCCAAGTAAGGCCTATCGGAACATAATCAATTTATTGATAGTTATATATGTGGATTTGAATCTATGGCATCCAAAGGTAATCACTGCATCGGCTAATAAATGTATACAAGCTAGGTGTACAATGGCTTTTTCGTAGAAGAGTATTTTTTATTACCCTATATGACAAAACAAACGGAGAATACTTTCAAAAATAATAGTTGAGAGGTCAATGGACTATAGACAGTGACCATCAATCACGTCTTTCACACGATGTTTCATTAAAATAGTTTTTTTCCTCTAAATGGAATTCGTCTGCAAAAAACGGTTCTCTTCAACAGCTACTGCGCGTAATCTCTACAGAGGAAGTAATTTTGAATTACATTTAAATCTGTGTTAGCCTAGCTTGTTGTTATTGCGCCAATTTTTTTTATGTATAATAAATATTTTGACACTTTTAAAAACATTTAAAAAGTCCGTATTGCTATCTCAAAAATCGTCCTATGTCAGGTAAAAAAAGTTAATAGATTAATCAATAGTAATCAATAAAAAGATGCATCTCTATACCATTAGGGTTTATGGGAAATCTAGTTGAAAAAATGACAAAAATATGCTACTAATCTATATAAGATCATGAACTCCATAATAGACAACACAATGAAAGGGACCACCCGGGGAAATAAGAGCGGGCAGGCCAAAAAGAAGATGGGCTGATGATTTGATAGAAATAGCAGGAAAAGACTGGCAGACTATTAGTTAGAGATACCTGGAAAGGGTTGGAGGAGACCTTTACCCAAGAAGGGTCCATACTGACAACAGTTGATAATAATATCAAAATCGTTTTGACTAAGTCATGTATACTTTAAAGATTCGCTAAATTCTTGAAGAGCGCGATTTTGACGAAAAATATATTCTGGAAGATGCTTAGCGAATAGAAATGACCAACCAGAATTGGATGAAGGAAGACGAAATATGGCGTGCTCCGCTTCAGCGTGAATAAACATTGGTCAGATACAATTTTATTATATGTACAGCTTTGAGCCGGAACGAGTTGACGTTCACGACACAAGGCCGCGAGCCATATGGTGCGTGAATCGGCGTAAATAGATTTTACTTGGGTCTTTAGCTCTTTTGCTTTTATCATAAATAAAAGAACTCATTCATAAACAACATTGTTAAATAATTTGATTCCTTAGACGGCACAAACATGTAAGTAACTATTTAATAGTATATAACAACATAATAATAATTAATCAAGAATTGCTTTTTAATTTGGTTTATGAAGGTTAAAAGAGTATTAAGACTTGAATCCTTATTGAGTAGGAACAACGCTTTAAACCAATTTATGAAATATGTTATGTTGAATAAGTTACTAAATGCCCCGTATATTGTCAATTTCGCTTATCTTATTCTTACTGAATCAAAACGAATATCAATTCGATTAAAACATGGAATATATCTTTCGATGTCATCGGATATTTCTTTTTGTCGATTATATTTTCGACAACACTTTACGATCTTAATCCTGACCATATTGAGTTATGGCGTAGCGGGATAAGACGCAGTTTATGACGCAAATGAAATAAAACATTTTTATCAGTGCCTAATAATATTACCCTTTCGAGTCTTAGTTTGTAGTTTTCCTTGATTATTTGTATGTTAACAAGAAGGTAAGCTGTGTCTGGTACATGGGTTTGTTTATTGCGCGCATAGACAGCCAATAGAGCACATCCCAGCTTAAGTGCTACGGATATTGAGAGAACTACATCGATATTGCATACAAAAACGTCGGATATCGGTATTTCATGAAAATTTTCGAAAAAAAAAACAACGAAACGATCATATTGGTCAACAAAAGTCCCATGGGCCATGTGTTGGGGCTAGTGCTAGATTTTTCTTGTTCTTTCTTTCTTATTGTAAGTTTGAGATTACGGGCAAGGGAGATCAATTGCTCTAACACTAGACTAACTATGTTGTTGGATACAAGTTTATAAATTTACAATAATACTGTTTCCATTGCGGTTTTGATGCGCCAGTTTTAAGTATAATTGTAAATGGAATCATTATTCAGTGAAAATATTGTATAAATACGCTGTGGTGATCCTGGTGTTGAACTGGTTTAGGTTTTGTGTAATAGTTTGGGCGTATGGTTTTTGTTTGCCTTTAATATTTAGTCGAAATTAAGACAATCGTTGACCCCAGAACTGGTGCTTTCTTCGCTCAAATAATAAGGTCCGCAATACAACTGGGAAAGGCATGCATAAATGCTACACTGCCATAGGGACCACAAATAATTAATCATATCATTCAATTATGGAGCAATTTTTGAGCATATAGAAGTCTACCCTACCTAAAAGAAAAATACAGAATTAAGAAAAAAATTACGTCGCAGTCACGTTACGTGATTAAAAAGGAATAAGTACAATATTTTATTAAATTTAATTGAAAAATAAATAGACGAACAATGATCACCGCAAAACCTATCGTGTTATGTTTAAGATAAGAAAATAAAGCAATTAGGTTCAGAATGAATGTGTTTAACAAAGGATTATGGATCAAGAAATCTGACCTGCTATATTTAGTTCGCTAGGTGCAGTCTGAGTCATGCGTTTGCGCAATGTTTATTTCCAGCCTAGATGTTTGTTAGATCTAAATTTTACTGTTAAGTGAAAATATCTTGACAGGTGCACGAATTTGAATTTGAATTAATTTCAGATTTACAATGTATTAAAGGTATTTCTTAACTTTGCTGCTTGCTAATTTGATTTATCCTTTACCATATCCTTAGAATAATATATGCATAGATAGTAGAATAACAAAGGTTCCGAAAAGTATGTTAACTAAAGATTAGTTCTAGTCAAAAAATATGGAATGTTTCCAGGTAAGGTGTTATGATAATCAGTGTAGTCACTTTTAAAATTTAGAGCTAAGATATTTTCGTTTGTACGAAAATAGGAACTACAGTTCTTCGAATTACGGTTAAAGCAAAACAAATATTAGTAGGAAAATTGTGACAAATAATAACCGGTTCAAATCCTGATGAAGGATATGCAAATTCGGCCCAGGACCAGTTATATCCATTAAGTATTCTTTACTTTGTACGCTTCATTTTATTTATATGACCCGTTCCGACCGACAGTCAACCGACAGTCATCCGCCAGTTTGGCTGATGACGATAGCGATGGTACACCTAGCCTACTGTTGTCCGTGTGGAAAAAAGAACCGTAGTTGGGATTGTTTCTTGATTCGCCATAGATCCACAGAACTCCAAAATCATCGTTGCTCTGAAAACGCATCCAAAATGGCACTGCCAGCAAGTGGCAAAGCGACTCTCAGCCTCAACAGAATTAAACTCAAAATAATAATAGGAACGATGACTAAACATCTCTTTGTCCTTGGCTCGACAGACAGTCCCTAGCGCAGAGGAATCAGTCACCCACGTAGTCCTATAAAGCGTGGATGTGGCCTTCCATCGAGCAGAAACCCTCGGAATAGTGAGGTCGTTCAGTGTAGCCTGCGAAGTGCCGACAAAGCTTCTGGGATGAGATAGGCTGGCTTATTTAGTCAGGATTTACCGCACCAAATGTGCGTCAGAGTGCGGATTCTGAGTCCACACTACAGTAACCTTCTTGTTATGTTGGCAACCGGTCGGTTTCCTCACGATGTTTTCTGTTCGAGCGGATGTTAACTGCGCACATAGACAGAAAGTCGATTGGTGCGCAGCCGGGATCGAAGCCACTAGACCAATACTGCTCTATAGATGGTCTTGATACCCAATAAGAAACTATTAAATTAATTTTAGTGAATCAATAAAATGACGCGTATAATCAATACGATATATGAATTATACTTGTTCGCAAAACTCCTACTGCAATCTCTTTCTGCAGACAATAAACTATCTTAATAACTAGGAATACATATGTTGAAGGGGCCCGAAGAGTTCCCAAAATATAAGAGATGCACGCGAGCGATGCTCCCGCCTATAATATTATGTGTACAATTCCTTTGCTAATGCGATACAATAGACACTATTATTGTTTAGGGAATTGCTTCATGGTTTTAACTAATATCACTGTGGTTTTTATACATTTCAATCGGATTAATTTATCTTATGACATACATAAAACCAGTTAATTCGTTAAAATTCATACGTAAACGGAGATAACAGTATTCGTCAATTATCACATATTGTCAAGAACGTGATAATTATAGGTGTCCAAATTGTGATTGATTTCACAGTTATACAAATAGTATTTACCCAAATACTAAACATTTGTGCATAATCTTTTGCTTTCACGGAGTTAAACAGTCGTCAGTTAGTTAGTCAGTCTTTGTAGACCCGTAGAATATATCAACTGCAATCTAGTTTTAAGAGTTGTCAAACCATTTTTTCTGTATGACATTTGATATATGGACAGCGCTTAAAACGAGATTTTACACCATAGTATACGAAGTCACTTTCTACCGTCAGTGCGTTAAATTTTTCACGCAAAAGGATTTTTTTTATATAACAGGGGGCGACTGGGCCGGCTCACCTGATTTTAAGTGATACCGCCGCCAGCAGACTCACATAGCCAGAGGGCTCGCAAGTGCGTTGCCGACCTTGTTCTTGCAGGACCTCAAGTCGAATTGGTTCAGAAATACATCGTTGGACAGCTGGTTCCACATAGTGGTGGTGCGCGGCAAAAACTGCCTTAAGAAACGCTCACTTGTGGAATGACAGACGTCGAGGTGAAAGGGGTGGAATATCGTATCGTAGACACCACAATATTGATATAAGACCAGTAGCACCAGCAATTAATGCGTCATCAATGAGAGTAACAAGATGAACAAAAACTAACGGAATAATCACATCCTCCATCCTCTTATTAAAATGTTTCGACTAATTGTTTTTAAACTGTCGGTGTTGAGTCGGAAATAGACAACATAAAATTATATAAGTTGTTATAAATAATGCTATATTTAAACTTTTCCCACGAGTATATTTATATTTTGATGATTGACAACGAATTATGTCATACTGATGCCATACAATGCGCAGAGATGATGAGAACTTAAAGAAACTGATCGTGGTTGACAGGTAACACAGAAGGAAATCACGTGGCCTTTCACCAACCAGATAGGATAGGATCGTCCTTAATACAGTAAGCTGTAATAAGAGAGGCGCTGCACAGAAACCGGTGGTGACAGATGGTCCGTTCCAGATGTTTCCTTGCTGACCACGACGCTCAGACATGAGCTACTAAATGAAGAGAGTATTTCGAAAAAACTATATTCGGAAAATAATCTCGGAACACTTGCTCTTCCTAACCATTTTGTTCCTATAAAGAGAAGAACAGTGAATACATTTTCACTTCATGTAGTTTAAAGTTGCTTGAGAGAAGATTAGCTCTACATGAGGTCTGGATAACTTTTTGACAGTGCAAACAATAATATAGAATATATACGGACGACTTCGAAAAATAAAACTAATAGGATTCTATCTTTTATATTATACCAATATACCAAGTAACAATACATATATATATATATATATATAAGTAGGAATTATGTTTATAATATATTTTAGTGCATTTTGGTCTCAATTTTAAACAAGCAGCAAGATTTTGACGGAATTCTCTCCAATCAAGTCGATCTGGGGCTTCATTTACGAATCGAGATGTTTATTTTTAATAGATGTACTATATACCTAATACTCTATGTAAAAATGCGTTGTTAATGGCGCCTGAAAGACCTGATTAAATAAATTATGTACGTACATTAGCTACAGAATAAAATCACGGTTCAACACCCTAAGGTCAATGTCGGTTTGACAGTGATGTCATCGGTGTTTATATATAATCTGCGGTCCTGTATTATGGCTCATTAATTTTATCTGGCAATTTGTTATGGTCGTTTTTTGGCATGGTAATGAGGAATCGAAAATTTTAATATTGAGGAGATGCTTTGCATTTCTTTATTGTTAGCAAAATTATATATTTTTTAATATATTGTTAGTAAATTAATCCTTAATGGTATTTAATTTGAATTACTACCACAAGACGTAAAGTTAATTTACAACATTTTAAACTTTTGTTGAATAGTTTTTTTGTCAAAGGAGCCTATGGCCATCAAAGTCAGCTATAGCATTATGGTCTATGGGTAACCGTTTTCTTAGTCGATGCGTTGAAGGTCTTTGAAGGAGTACGCTTTTTAAATAGCTGAAGGTCATTTTAATTTTATCTATCTATCTGATTTCTATTCTATTTTTTTCTATTATTATAATATATAGTGTTAAGGAAATTTGTTATGTTTTAGAGATATTTGTCGAAATTTATTAAGGTAAAACCTTTTTCATTCTTCAAAGCGATTCATCATATTTTTTTAATTTCCAATATAAATTACGAGCGTCCGAAGTATTTATATGTTAACACGCGTGTAATGAGTTCCAAGTATCGATAAACCGTGATGTATCAGTCATCGACATACACGCACTGAATTATCGATGGATTGTCCGTACATCACTAGAATTTTAATTAGTACAGTCGTGAGCAAAAAAAAATGATTCAATTGTATTTAGAGTTAAATAGAAATATATTTGAAATATATGATTTGTATAATACTTTTACATTTATACCGTTTACGCATTGATTTAAATTGTCTCAGACCAAGAGATCATATTACATTACGACCTAGCTTTGGACTAACAAGTAATTTAAAACTAACCTAATTAGAATTGATCAATCCTCACTAGGCCCGTGGTGTCAAGAAGTTGAATAACCTTGACATTCACGCGATGGAGCCTTTATTCGTGGGCCGCAAAAATCTCTTTGATTATTGTGATGACGTCCTCAACATTAAAGTCGCAATGGAGGTCGTCATTGCGAATTGGCGAGGAAGTGGTACATCAGATTAAAAAGCGTTATTCACTACAATTAGGATTCTAAAGCCAGTTACACTAAAGTAGTTGTAATTGTATACAGGGTTGTTGTTAATATTATTTTTGAAAACTTCGATTTACTTGTATTGTGAAAAGTACCGGGGTCAATGGGATACTTTAAATAATAGAGGACAGGGCCGGGTTTAGAGGTCGAGAGGCCTCGGGGCCACATAGAAGCGGAGGCCCCAAATTATTTTCCAAATAAAATAAACAATTTTTTTCCGTCAAACCAAGTAGTCTTTTAGTATTTAACAAACATATAAAAATAAAAATACAGATCAATGAATTCTGTTAATATTTAAGAAAAATATAATCATGCTAGTCAAAATTTAAAACATTTTTTTTCGGTAGTCTCTATTGTGGGGGCCCCGTTTTTATGGAGGCCCCGGGGCTGTATCGTCATACTTATAAAACTCAGAAATCTTCAGTGAGCCAAACTTAAAGTATTGTCTCGTAGATAACTAATATTGTTCGCGACAGTACAATCAAGTTAAAACTTCACGTCCATTCTGTAAAATTGAAAATACTTAATGGTTTGTTTTGTTAATAAAACTATATATCTGAAACAATTTAACATATTACTTTAATTTATCATAGGGTATGGAAAATACTTTTTTATGAATATGAACTGAAGCATAATACTGTCCTTATGGAAGAATGTTTTAATTTTACGACAAAATAGGTTCGATGTGTTAGCAATTGAACGTTGAAAAGTTATTTGGTAATTTAACATTGTTTTTTTCTCTCGAAACACCCACTTATTAGGATTTAAAGCATTATAATAATTCTTTTATTGAATTGACTGGCTGGTCCGAAGATCCCAGTAGCTGTTTTTTCTTGTATGGAATCTCTCAGTTGACCTGAATGGCCTTCAGAGAGCTCAGCCCTCTGTTCGTGCTGTTTTCGAGCATTGCTCGGCTGGAATGGGATCCCCAGTCCCGATATCCTTAGGGGCCGGAATAATTTCATTAGCGCGTTTCAGAGAGGCGAAGTAAATATTCATTCGTCTATCGTATTAATTTATAAAGATCGGGATTTTTTGGAAAAATCATTTGCTATATTAATCGTAATGAGGGTTGCAGAAATGTGTGCTAAGAACCTTAAATTATAGGTTAAATATTTTCATTTCCTATCGTTAGATGAAACGCACGTTATCTCAGAATACCTTAGTTTGTGGCGTGTAATTATTGCTATGATGGGAGTGGTGCAGGGCAGATCTGAACTGCGACATTTAATGATTGCATAGGTCAGCACAGTCATTGTTCAGATAACGTGTGCTTTTATGTTTATAACGACTGTATTGAACCTTAAATCTTAGTACCTTTGAGGTTTTTAATCTTCACTCATACCTCACTCTAAGTTAATTTCAATTCGTAAAGTACGTACATACTACATACAGTGACAGTACGCGCTTATTAAAGGTAATACAGATGATATTAACATGTATTCTATTATAGATAAATATTCAAAATGGCATAATGGTAACTCACTTATATTACTCAGATCATACGTTATACAAAAATATTGTGCATTCTCTGTGTGTTCACATTTTTCGTGGTAACTTTTAGTTTTGTTTAAAATAACGTCGGTTGCGCTACCATTTTAAGTCTCGGCCTCAGATTACTGTAACTGTTTCATGATTATTTGTTAGTCTAATAGGCAAGTGGGTCATCAGCCTCCTATAACTGACGTACGCCGTCGTTTTGGGTCTAAGGCAAGCCGGTTTCCTCACGATGTTTTGCTTCACCGTTCGAATGTTAAATGCGCATATAGAAAGAAAGTGCATTGGTTCACAGCCGGAAATCGAATCTACGGTCTCAGTGATGAGAGTCGCATGTTGAAGCCACTAGGGCAACACTGCTGTTTTCGTTTTTTTAGTCTAAAATAAGTCCATACCAGTGCCGGAGAGTCCAAAGGCCCCGCAGTTCTGGATCGTGTTGTTCTTCTTTCACTCTCTCTATCCGTCCTTTGATGGTCACTCTCTCGTTCTGAAGACGTGTGCCGTCTTCTTTCTTCTTTGTATCTCCTTTCTTCTTTAAGTGTTCTGCCAAACCTAACGCAATATATAAGTTAAAGTAATGTTTGAATATTAGTAAAAGGTTTAAACATAAATTGTGTTTATACCTTTCTTCAACATCTGTGTTTTTAGAACTCTCCTCTCTTCTCTTCTCGTCACGCGGGTACCTATCTAGATCTTCCCGGGAATGCCTATATTTGCTATCTTCTCTATAGTCTTTTTTTCTTACTTCAGTGTCACTGGGTTCCGGATCTGTGTACCTAAAAGTTGTAATTATTATTTTTTTGTCATAAACATAGCTTTTTTTCTGTGGTATAAAATCTTTAATTTTTAAAACATTTATTTATGTAGTTTACTATAATAACTTTAACACATTTAAAGAAAACACTTTTTTAACGGATTGAAGTTATGTATTGTGTATTGTGTATTATAAACTTATAATTATTTTACATAATAAATTTTTTCCGACGTTTCGCGTGCTTTACAGGTCACTTTACTTTAAATTTAATTATGTCTTCAATTGCTCGATTCAATTTTAATAGTTAAAAGATCCTTTCGTTACTTTTCGTCACGATAGAAAAGTGGTAAAAAAGAGAAAAGTACTAAATTACTAATTTAAACTGTGCTAACAAACATAAGGCGGTACCTTCTATAGTCTGAATCATGTCTGGCAAGATGTTCAGGGCTCTTGAGCACCCGCGTGCGAGGTTTCTGGACTAATTCCTTTTCTTTCTCTTTCTTGCTCTTCTTTGAAGAGTCGCGAGAGAATAGCTGTTTTACCTATAATGCAATTAATATTGAGTTAAAGTATTATATTCAATTTAAGCTTAACAAAATTGTATCTAAAAATCTTAACCTTCTCAAGTCCCGAAAGTTTTTTCACCTTTGGCGGTTTCGCACTAGTTTTGTCATCGTGTTTAGGACTTTTATCGTATCTCGCTGGTTTTGGATCAAATTGCGAATCGTCATATTTTCCTTCCACCGCATACATTCTATCATTTTTATATTCTTTACGTTTTGCCAAATACTCGCTGTTCGCATATATCTGTTCTCCTGGGTAATTGTCTTCAGCAAATTGTCTCTCACTAGCTAAAAATAGCGATGTATTACGGACATCATCATCGCTCTCATTTCTCCTACGTCTGGATTTATGGATTTCACCACTAGAGTTTAGCCTAAAATCATTCTCAATACCAGAATCAACCAATCTGCTGTCGAAATCATATCGCCGCGGTGATAATTGTTCACGATAGTAATCTCTACTGTCGCCAGAATCGTGTCGTCTGACACTATTATAATTCGTAATATCCTTGTTTTTTACTCGACGCAATGAGTTATGAAAGCTTTCTTGTTTTGGATTATATCTTAGATTTGCATATTCATCTTCACGCTCTTGAGCTATTTCAGGATTAGATGAATAATGACCTTTTCTTTTTCCAAACCAATCGTCTTTAACTTTATATTTTTGACCAGAATGTAGATGTTCATGACTAGAATTGAATGGTTTTTTAACTTTGTATTTTTTTTCTTTATATTCATCTGGTGATACAAGTTTTCCAGGATTAGACTCTAAGCTTGGAGGCTCGTATTCAGGTTCTGGTGGAAAAACTTTCTTCTCGTCATTGAACCTTTTTGGCTTCTCCAAGCTGTCTATAAATTCACGTCTATCTAATTCTTGTTTAGTAGTTTTATGATAAGATCTTGATTCTGTATTGTACTTTACTTGACTGTCGGGGTCAAATTTATAATCGGTCACATTATTCTCAAACCCCTCTCTCTCTAAAGTATGACGATAGTACTTTACGGTGTCATTTACATACTTTTCCGTTTGTTTCATACGTTTCTCGGCTTCATAGATAGGATCTGGTTCGGTCAAGTAACGCAACACAGGTTCATCTGCGGGAAGTAATCGTCCTCGTTCTTGTTTACGGGCATTTAAACGAGACTCTAGTAACTGTCGCCTGTGACTTAACTCGTTGAAATCTAAATCTATTTTTGTATCCGTTTCGAAGGGTTTTTTTGGTTTGGTATCCATACCATCTGCTCTTCCTCTAAAAGTATTTATAGGGTCGCGTAATGGTCCTTTTTTGAAATCCTCGTTAGCGTAGGTAGGCTCATCGTCAAAACTCGTTAATTTATATTCACTGAATCGAGATATTATGGGTGACTTTTTAATATTAAATCCATCGATACTGTCAAAATTATTTTCTCTTTTATAATCATAATCAAGAATAGTATCTCCAAACTTATTATTGTACTTGTATCTATCTTCATATCCTAAGCCTTCATCCTCATCTGAAAAATTACCTAATTTTTCTCGTGGGGGAGAGTACGTCTTATACATCGTTTGTTTAGGAAAATTTAAACGTAAATCATCGTGGTCTTTGATGACCTTTGCATAAACGACACCTTTGTCGACCATTTTATTAACTGGGGTTGAAGCCCTCTCTGGACTTGCTGTTCTAACGAAAAGATTGGGATCTGGACTTGTGCTAGGTTTTGTATAAGAAAATGGCTGATTGATGTTACTTCCGTGAGTAGATGAAATTAAATGTGACTTTGGTGGAGGTGACTGTTGATCTTCTTTGAGAATTCTAACCATATGATCTACAGTATGCCCTCTAGTTAATGGGGGTTTTTTAGGTGGCTGTTGACTACTATGTATCATATCCTTAGTTCCATAAACGTTTTTCTCAATCTTTGTAATGCTGTCTTTTATGTTATCTTGAACATTAAGATTGTTTTTCTCTTTCCACAATTCTATATTGTTAGCAAGATTATTTTTTTTTACTTCTACTGAACGTTTCGGAGTTTCACTGATTGGGGGTGATGATTCTTTTTCTATTTCACCAGACTTTTCACGCTTTGTCCTTGACGGAGGTTTAGGTTCTTGATAGTCTTGAGCCTTATGCCTGGGTGGCTTCTCAATAGGATTTACTTTTGTAATATCTGTTATAGAGTGTTCCGATTCAGAGTTACAAGTTTCTGTTTCAGTGAGCTGTTTTTTCTGGAATACATCTAAAGGTGATACCTTTTTAAAGTAATCTTCTCTAGGAGAACTTTCAATTATTGGAGATAATTGAGTCTTTTTATTTCTTAGTGATTTAAGGAACTCTTCGGTTTCACTACCAGATCTTTTTCGTTGGGGTTTATTTTTTGTTAACGTTGTATTAGACTTTAAATCAGACACATCACTTTTACTTCTTTTCACAACAACTATTGGTTTTGTTTTGACAACAACAGGTGTATCCGGGCTTTTTGTTCTTTGACCTCGCCTGAATAGCGTAGAGAGTGAAGTACGTTCTTTTCTCTTTTTTGAAGTCACATCACTTGAGGATCGTCCTAGTAGTGTTTTGGCGATACCATCTGTAGATGTTGCGTCGTCACTATTTCTTCTTCCAGACCTGTCTTCTTTGTATTTCCTTCTGTGTGGTAATGAAAAGAACTTTTCTGGAGGATTATCTGCTGTACAAGTTACACTTTGAGCTTGCGCTATAACTTTATTGGCCTCTTCTATCAATTCCTTTTCAGATAAGTGGGTAAATGGCTCTTTTCGTATACTTGGAGATGCTTCTATAGAACTCCGCTCACGTGGTGTACCTGCAAGGAAATAAGATGGTAGTGTTACTACATTTATCACGAAATAGTTAAGTAGTAGTAATATACCAAGGTATCAAGAACGTTATGGCGTTATAACCATTGAAAAGATATGTTAAATTAGATGTTCAAAATATACGTTGGACAAGGTGCTGTTAAACACAAGACATTAAAAGCATTTGAAATTCATTAGATTGTTAATAACTAAACGGGTTAAAATTTTATTAAGTGAGATATTATTGAACAGGTTTTTTAGATTAGTCTGACGTTTACGGAATAAATGTTATTAGAGCTTCGAGCTCACAAATAGGAAACACGTCTTGATATTACGTAAAATCATTTACGTATACCTATGGTTATTAAAAAAAGCCTATATGGAATAAATAAATCTGAGTGAGAGATTTTATTAATTACAATATTTTAGAATACATAATGTATTATTTTTGGGATTAAGATCATGTCGGCAGAATATACAACAATGAACTAGGTAATTTATTTTGGGCCAGAACTGCAATATAAAAAATAGAGTCCAAGACATAGTTGATAGGATTTAGATATCAAATTAAACTGATTGTATGTACATGATGTTATTATGCTTAGGTCACTCCACGCATTAATCAAGACGTCAAAACAAGTGTTTTTGCGTTACTTCGAACGATGATACTTGGATTTAGCTTGAATTATACTTTTTGCGACATTATGCCTTTTTGATTGACTTTATCAAGGTCATTTAAGTCCTATGTCTAACGTCGATATTCGTAGCAAAAATATTTTACTAAGAGGTTCAGACATAAGACAAATTTGGAAACTGTTTCCTTGTTTGCACTTCACGGGTGTGAACGTAAATTTAAGAAATTTGCGTAAATTAGTAAAAAGAAATTCCGTGTCCGGTTGGGGACCAAATCAAATGGCATTTGTAAAACACATTTCACGGTAATGGAATCAATATTTGAGGTATAATGTCTGTTTACGAAACTGATTAGCTATAAGGTCCTCAAAATTGTTTAAATCAACAATTGCAAATCAAAAATTGATTTCTAACTTAGTTAAATATTAAGTTTTGTTTTAAATCGATTCTAATAATAACCTAGAATACCTAGAACTATCACATTTAGGTCAGCATCTTGCCATTTTTGAAATTTTGTAATAACTGTGCATAAGTAAACAATACAGATTTTTTACTTCAAATTACTAATATTATGATGTTTTAAAATAATTTTGCGTGGGAACAATAGTTAAATGGTAATAGTTATGTGTATCATTGAACTTTTGAAACTCCTGCGACTTACAAATATTATAATAAGTAGCAAACTCACGACTGTAACTTTAAGCCTGTATGCGTAACATAAAAAATGTCTCTTTCAGAATGTTTCAAATCCCGTGATGTGCCATTGGTATCACAATACATCGCAAAATGACAGTTTTAGAATAGTGTGCGCACAGCGTATATCTCCTGCGTAAATGGCCAGTCTCAATAGATATAACTTGTGTTGGAGTTTAAGAACATTCTTATTATATTGACTTGACTTGACCATCGGCCTGTCTATGCACGGCTTTTTTTATATTTGACATTAAATACTGCTTTTATAACCCGGGCTTATTAGTAAAATCATTCCTCTTCCAATTAAAAGACAGTTTCAATATCCTTAAAGGTAAATGAACTTTACAGATAAATGATTTCATATTTATTTTGGCGTTGTTCAACGATTGACTTAGTGAGTAATATGTGTAGGTGTTTTTAAAATATCATTTGAGTTAGTATCGAGACGCAGAAAACAAAAAATAAAAACTATAACCAGTCCAGTGGTTTTTCCTATAATTTAGTAGTAGGTCTTGGTATTTGTTCCTGGAGAAATAATTGCGATTGACTTGCCTACTAAAAACACAAACAGACTCTTTTGGTGTCTCTAATGTCGCCGTTAGTCTCGCGTATCGTGTCTTGTCCTGAGCCAGATGCAGCAACTCTTCCGGAGTAGCAATACCCGTCCTAACATTATGAACCCATAATATTTTTCTTTTACCAACACGCCGATAAAATAGTCAATATTAATGCATAATTTTTATCTCTGGTCGTTTTAATTTATATATCCCCATTAAGTGCTAATTCAAAATAAATTAGGTTTCGAAGGTATCAAATAAATTCACTTCGGCGAAGCTTCAAAGCGCCAAAAATGCTTAACGAAATCGCAATTTTATTATTCAAGATGGTCTAAACACTAAATTGAATATCATGACGTGAATTATTTTGCCGAAAATATCGACAGTTCTCCTCGTGTGTGTTGGAGACGAGAAGACAATTTGAATTGACACGGTGAATATGACAAACATAACAGTCTGCGGAAAAAAGGAAGTTAGTTTCTGTTCTTTTGAGGAAACTACTAAATGTATTTCAATTGCAAAAATTTCCGCATTTGTAGCATTAATAGCTAGATAAGCTTCGTTTTTTGTACCATTCACGGGATAGAGAATGAACTACATTCTGTTCATTCTTCATTCTTCATTCTCAACATTCTTAAAAACAAAAAAAATAGGAATAGGGTTGATATTTATTAACAACTGCGAACCGCAGACATACATTATTATGTGTCAATTAACCCTTTTCTAACATTCGGTCATCATAAATATTTTAGAGAGGTTTCTGAATGTCACCTTAAAATTATATAATATCATCACACCATAGACACACCATAGTCTGTGGTTCGCGTACATACTACAACAAACGGAAACAAAAGACGACATTTTTACAATTTAAATACATTTTAGTATAAAAAGTTGAGACCCTGATCTTAGGCTATCGCATCAATTAATAACAAAATTTAACAAGGCTATTTGACTAAAGATATTATTTTATTTAAAATATTGTAATCTTGACTCTATAAGTGACAAAATTGATTTTAAAGCAAAGTATCGTTACATGAAGATTGGTTAAGCCAAGTAAGTAAATACCTACGATCTATTTAACATATAACGTTATGAACGAATAAGCGATGTCCTTGCGAGAAATACACATCACTTGAACAAACATAGACGCGAGAAGTGATGACGTCAGAGCTACTGTTTTCTTTGTGGTCAATTCAAGATATGTTGCTTTAGTTCGAGCGATGAGCGAGCTGTTTATTGAGCGAATGAACTAACGAATGTTTTTATAACCAAAACTGGTTTTTATTCGTGTGTATAATCTGCGTAATTTTTGATTGGTCCAAAGAGTTTAATGCTTTACCTAATTCCACAAATTGTCCTAAATCGAAAGTATATGCCCGTCTGCAAATAAAAACGTAGTACTAAAGACCGCATATTTTCATAGGAATGTATTTCCAATAGGCATCCACCGCATAAGCAATTACTCGCCGTCACACGTGCTTCCTACATCTTCCTCATACAACGAGTACGCTGTTGTAGGTGCTAATTAGACTTCTGCTTAGTGGGCTGGGCCTTGACAGCTTCCGTTAACATCTCAAGTGACTCAAGCCTGTAAATTGTATAAGCTTTGTCAAAAGCGATAGCTAATATTTCGTTAACTCGTTTTCAATCATATAGTTTTTAAATATGAATTAATTTAATATGTATTGATATATAAACATGACATATTATTTAATAATATTTAAAAAGATTCTGATAAAATGATGTAATCAATTCGTGCCAGAGACAAGAAAAAATGTTGACTGATACACACACACATATATATATATATTGATCTGTTTTAAATCATTGTCTCAATTGTCAAACTTCTAAGACAAGGCATATCGAAATAATTTTGTAAATTTCAAATTGGTTAAAACTCGTGATGAAAAAGGTAATATATGTTGAGGACCTCATTTTAAAATCGTCTATAAATACATTTTAGTAATGAACAATGTCCACGATATAGCTTTTTTTATCTTAAAGTTAAAAATAGTAAATTCTCTTGAATCTTAAAGAGAATATTTCAATTAAGATGCTAGCAAGTTGATTGAAATGTATGCGCGTGCCCTTCAGCGGCGCTACTTATAGTCTAAGAGCCTGCATGACGAAGTAATTTTTCGTTATTTTCCTACATGTTCCCGAACAGTCAATATTTATCCAAACAAGCTTTCGAAACGCCCGAAAAGGGCAGTTTTCGTAACCTATGGACACCCATTTCAGTAGGAGCGTTGCCAGCCATCGAAGGAGGATCTATTAATTTTTTATTTCAGATTTAACTTTAATTATCGACTTGCAAAACTCTATATTTTATAGTTTAATTAACTCAGCAATATCTATAATATAATTATTCCGGAACTACTTGATTATAAACAAAAAACAAGAGAAACAGATCCAGGAATGTCTTCTACATGGTCCATTAAGATAAGCCCAGCTGTTTATAAAATCTCTTAGACTAAAGACGCCTACGCAGTTTTTGTACATCATTCTTATCTTTATGAGTGTAACGGTATGCAAAATAAGGACCTTCGATTTGATTGAATTGTGGTTAGCATTGGTAAGCTGTATTTAGTGAGATTAAGAGTTTGCCAAGTATAGATAATTCTTTAATTCATAATGCCTCTTAATAAGTTTACGCGAGGTTACATTTAGCACGACGCAGGAAAGAACTGGGTGGCGCAAAAATGGACCTTACCTCTCATGTTTTTTACTATTTTGTTGAATATTTGCCTGCAGTTATAATAATACGGTAATAGTTTTGGATTAGTCCAGCGAAGCCTCAGGTACGCCTTACTTCTAATTCGTTAGTAGCTAACGCACATAGTGTGGTATGTATCCGGAGATCATGTGTTCGTTTTCTAGGTAAACAATAATTGTCTTAGAAGTGTAGTGTCTACACAGTGTGTAGCTAGTGCAGGCTCATGAAAACGACAAATGGAAACAAGGTTCACATCAGCATAGTGTCTAAAAATAATCAATTCAAGAGTCTCAGAAATTTGTCGGATTAACCCATGTTGTTGTTACACGTAAGTACACTCGTGATTAAATTGCGTTTTAATATATACTATAAAATCAGTTACTTAAACAGCATGATTAAATCTTCTAGCCGCACAAATTCCAGTGATCTACTTAGATCCAAAATTATTCTGTGAGCTTATGTCATCGATACATTAGACTGAGCTACAGCCTACAAATGTAAAATTAATGATAAATAGATGGAGGCCAGAGCAAATGTTTAGCTAACGGAGAACATCTAGTTCAATTATTTGGAGATTACATTAGATTTTCATGATTTTGTTTGCACACGTTCTTTATATATTTGATTTAATTTAACATTATTTAGTTCCGGTTCCATTTTTAAGTAAATAAACTACAGCAATCAGACATGTAGATAGAATTAGAGGTAACATATTAATTTGTTTACATAAACTAAATATTTAGAATGAACTGTTTTGTTTTCACAAAGAGAAATAAAAATAGTTGTAACAGTTGTGGTGGAAAATAATTGGTTAGTAGAAAAAAGAAAATTGTGGATGAGCTCGTCAAATTTTCAATAAAATGTGCTACAAATTGAATGCACCCGAGCTTTCATCAGAGCTGACCATAAATGAATGACTCGAACAGGTCAATGCCAATCCTTTATTGGTGTGTTCGGCTTGTATCGTCATCGAAAACCTTTTTAGGTATGTCTGAGAAGCGTCAGATTGAAATCATCCGCCCCCACGCGTAAAAACGAATGGACCGCCGCAGGGTAACGCTCTTGGACCAATTTTATTAAACCACGATTCGAGCTCCGATAGCCGGATTTTATTGTTGTATTAAAAGTACATTAACGCGTATCGTTGTAAAATGATTCATGTCAAATTTATGCAAACATGCAAATATGTCCTGTTTTCGTTATAAATGTTTTTGAGTTATGATGATTGAAAACAGCACGTAACTAACCTAACTTATTCAAGATAAAATCGATACGATGTTTAAGACCAACAATCAACACACCATTTTTTGAATTAACCTAAACACTGTTTAAAAGTTTCAAAACAATTATGGCATTGAAACTTAGCAAAGCCTTATTATTTTATACCAGAGTCACGAATCTTCAGATGTAATAATATTCCCGTGTCGAAAGCAAAACAAATCACAATCGCACTCTCAACTAGCGTAATTTGATTTCTTTAATCTTTCTCTTCTATTATAGAAGTACCTACTTAACACACATTTCTCAACTACCGGTATCAGTCTGCCTGGAGCTATTGCTAAACGTATTTACTAAGATGTTGTAAATTGTGAGTTCCAATATTATGTAACATTCGTGCTGGACACTTTCGACTGCTTTTTGGTAGTAAATAACTTTTACTACCGCTTACAACTTGCCTGCTTGCGAAGACAATGACAGCATCTAGATGTGTGTTTCTGTGTTATTAATAGTAAGTAGCCATTTTCTTCACTATCGCTGTCGCATTAGTTATAATTATACCTTTCTGGGGTTTGCATCATTTCTGATGTATGCTTATATAAATATATCCGTATAGATGATATGTATTATTACATATTTTCAATTAAAAACTTACGTTTAGGTAATTTAGACTAGGTTTACTTCTGTGTGTCTCGTTTGTATTCTGATAAATAAACAACTGATTAAAGGAAGTATGTAAGTAAGTGAAAGATACACTTTATTTTCGATTGGACCGAATTAATTCTAAATAAAGTATATTATCTAAATAGGAATTGCGCCCCGGCTCGCCCATGAATATTGTAAATAAAAATATTACCGATGCAGCCGGGGCGTATTTCGCGAAGCGTAGCCTGCCATTCGCGAACTAGTAGAATTAATTAAATGTACATTGTTTTTATTTTTGGAATTTTTTGAGCAGCCTTTTTGCAAGCATTCTAATATTACAAATAATTTATATAAAACAAATGTTATGTTAATGCCTTACATTATGCTCTAAAACAAGGCAAGGCAATAGGCAAGCAAGCAAGAATGTAGCAAGATGCACAGATAAAAGGTGGAGTTTAAAGACAACTAATATTGAGGAGCCCGTGATGGGGTACTGAAGGAAGCTAGAATATCGAGTAACAAGAAAAAAGTATATAACAAATCTAAACTGTATATTCAACGTTTGTAAAGATTTGGAAATAAACGGGCTATCATTTATTTATTTATGTTACCTTAGTATCGCTCATAACATCGCGTAGCAAAGCTAGTGAACGCGAAAGCGCCATGTTTAAAAAACATACCATATTTGGCGATAACCTCATCTAATTCAATCTCAACGAAATAAACATTCGCAACACAGATCCGGTTCTGCTCAGCCTTTTAGGGGTCTCATGTCACATTGCCTAACTCATAAGTAACTTTTATATATAAATATTATATAAAATAGCTTAATTTAGATACTACTACTAATTTATCTACTTAACTCTATGCGACAGATTAAAACGTATATACAAACATACATATAGACTAAAACATCTTAATTTATACATTACATATAGTTTTAAATTATGCCCAAATGGTTCCAGATATTCATTGCCTCAGATGAGATAGTTATAGTAAAACGAAAATTCTCTTAAACGATGTATTCCAAACACACCCTTGACTCTTTCCCTTCATCCGCTACTGTCGAGATTTTGCATTGCAACACGTATATCGATAAACCGTGAAAAAATCTCATTTGGCAATGGCAGGCGCAGACTACAACATTCACTCAAGCGGAATTTTTATTACTCATTTTACCTCATGAAACTATAAACAAAATTAGTCAAGACAAAGGAAAAAAAGTATAAACACAAATCGTGCAATAAATTGGAACCGAATTTTTTTATGACCGCTGTAATCGTTGTATTGAACGTATCGAATAATCAAATCTAATTCTATAAAAAAAGGTGTTTTCTATGTTAGCCAATGAACTTTACACACATATGTGTGTTCATCATCCGAATTATGGCGGTAATATCATGGTCCCGTGCTTGTCTCCTTAATTTATATTACACAGTAGCCATTACGATCAACTATTGCACCTCTGTTTGATATTTAACAAACCAATTATTATTATAAAAGTAATCACAAAGAACGTTCAGTTTAGTTTGCGAAATTTATTGCCATGAAACATGCGTTAAATCACGGCTGTTCTAACATTAGTATCGTTTAGTGGATAAACGGAAACCAGCAGGTCTTAGACCCAAAAACATAGATTTATATGTCGCAGTCTGCTATAATATTTACCCTAAGCATAATCAACGGGTGTATTATTAAACAGTGGTCACTTATGGTTCTGAAAACTGGGCTCTTAGCACGAAGGACGAGCTTGCTCTCCATATTGTCGAGCGGAAGATATTTCGAAGAATTTTTATTTGCTTCAATGAAGACGACGTTAACATCGTCCAATTCATTAAATGCAACGGGCTCAAGTCGTTGGTATATGTGCATCAAATGGCTGACGACAGAACCTCAAGGCCCTTACTGAACACAACCTGATGGCAAAAGAACAAAACCCGGTAGAGCGAAGCTGCCTAGTGGGGGAGAGTTGTTAAGGATCTCGGCACAATAGGTGTTAGAAGTTGGACGCAAGAAGCACGATTTTTTTTATTTACCACCATCATCAATTATGATGATGATTCATACCTAAGCTTAATTGCTTTCTCTTAACTGAAATACTCTTTCGTCCCTTTCTGTCAAATCTGTTTTCGCCGTGTTTGAAAGTGACTACTGAATTGTTTATCTGAATAATCACACTGAGGATGTGCTAAGAATGTTTGCAGAGCTTCAACTCAGATTTTTCTTACGTCTTGGTGCTTAGTTTAATTGGCTATTATTAGGTATATACTTAACCGTAAATCGTATTTTACCTACACGCTTCTATACCGTGATACAGTTTTTCAAACTAGTTCGGAGGGAATACTGTCACCTTAGAACTATTTGCAATTTTTTATGGTATATACAATGTATTTGTATTGAAACAATAAAGATCCTCTCAGTTTTACTTAGCTCTTTGTTAGAATACCCGTTTTTCCTTTTAAAGCTGTAATTAATTTTTGATCAGAATTGCGGAAATTAACAATGAATAAATGAAGCTCTAATAATGGTTTTATGACAATCAGGATTTAACGAACTAGAAACTGAACGCTCGTGTCATAAATAAAGGTATAGATAGAGTGAAACAAATTGATATTATTGCATGACGACCTTGACTTGTTAAGTATTTTAGTATTTCTCCTTTATAACTTATTTAGGTAAGAGAAAACAGAACATATGAAAATAATACAATTTCTGTGGGTTATTATGAGATAATAATAATAACTCAATAGAAATATTTAAATATGATTCAATCTACCAATAACCGTAACAGGACTTCCTCCATTTAGCAATCGATGTTTTTGCCTGCTGATCGTGATTAATCTGACCCCGATAAATTCCCACGGTAGCCTCGTATATTGTAACTCTTCAATGAGATCGATCTGTATATAGAGCAGTCATAACAGACCCATTTGCCTAAATAATACGTAAGATTGAATATAATATAAAATAGCTACAATTAATTTTTGCACAGATAGTAAAAACCAGTATTTTATAAACTAAACGGAAGCACGAACTTTGCACAGTTAAATCAAATCAAGTTTATCTTATCCACAAATACATCGTTTTTTAAATTTTTTAATTAAAAATGAACTGTGTTACACGTAATACACATAACTGTCGATTTATAATCGCACTAGTGATTTGTAAAAAGCAACGATAATAGGAGGTACTATGTATTCATTTGTGTGGTATTTTTTATACTGTATTAGCAGAATGTCCAAAGATCTTCATTCATCTTCAATATCGGTAGATATCTCCGATCTACTTTTAAAATATTAGAGCTGAGCTACAGATACAAAGAGACAGTAAGAGTCATGCATAAACGATCTACAGTTGAGGGTAGACTTGGTTTAACTTGTAAGTAGTCAATGAACAGTGATGGTTTAGTCCTTTTAGTAGAGACCGGGTCTTGCCAGAAACACGTGATTTTTGATTTAATACCGTTATAAATTTTAAAACTACTTTGTACTAAGAAATCGTTAAAAAGAAATATTTATGTGACTGTGTTCCAAGAGTTGTTTTGAGAGATAAGCAACATGTTCTCCTAATTGTGGTTTGGAAATTAATATTTAATTTATATGTACAAACATTTGGTTGAAGCGCTCTTTATTATCAGATTAAATAGCTTCTCAAACAAGAATTAATACAGATAATATATCATTAACATCTTTCTGACAAGAGCATATTAGTCTGGTGATTTAGTCAGTCCCAACATCTCAACACTCACCAAATCTCTTAACGTGAACGTCTCTGTTAAAGGATACTGTTCGTTTATTAGGCTCCTTCGTTTCGGTATTACCGGTTTTTGGGTCGGAATTACCGGCTTTCGTTTCGGTTTCGGTAGCTAACTCATCGCCTTGCTGGGCGTCTGCCTTATGACTAATTTCATTGGACATTGAGTACAGAGGTACCTAGTTTATGGTACCTCGTTGTCTATTGTTCTCGTTGCATCAGTTTGTTATCTGTGAAAATAACTAGAGGATATCTTCTGTTTGTAATTACAGTCTAGGACCTGGCTAATAATTTTATGAACCAACCAGCAATACGCCGTTCAGTTAAAATAAATTATTTAGCTTCTCATTAAGAGGACGTTAAATATTTTAATTAATAAAATATAATGCGATAGTAAAACTAATACACATAGACCACATCATTATTATCACAACATGATATCAGTACAAACAAATGATTAGCCAGCTCGTAGCTTATATTTTTAATTCCCCTTACCTTACAGTATTGCGAAATATCGACATGACGCAGGCCGGCTTCGTCATTGCCTATGAAGGTTGCATTTTGACCTGTAACAATAAAGTTATTTTTAATATAAATTTTATACATTCCTGCAATATTTAGTTAATTGCATTAGAGGTATATTGTTGGTTTTGCAAAACAATGAAAATACTGTATGTTTTATTATTATTATGTAGATAAACACGGGAGCAGCTTAATAAGCTGATTCAATTGAATTGATGATTTCAAAGAGGATGCACTAGTATACTTTCCGAAAGCCTATTCCAGTCAGCCACTACTCGATTTGGGAGCAAGTTTTTTAGGGAATTGGGAAATAATACCCCTCAAATGTGTGTTTTCAGTTAAAATAAGGAGCTTATCAATTCCTGGAACATTATAGAGGCAACGAGATTACCGCTTAATCGCCTACTTACGAAAAAAAATACTATATAGAAAATAAATTCAAATGACATAGCCCTTATTATATGTTAAATTTTAAACTGTATCTAATGTTTTGTCATTTTTATTGTGGGATATATAATCATGTTGAATTCATCTTTGTTATATAAATCAAATATTTTTAATAACATGGTTGATTTTGGAGGGAACTAGTTTCGCAACTCAGGAGTTATGATGACACTCAGCATTCTTCGTTAAAATGTCATTAAACCAATTTAGACTTGGTAACGATCAAAAGTTAATAGGCTTTAATTTATTTGTGTAAAAGCTTGATTTAGTAAGCGTTGGCCAAATTGCCATCTCACGGAATAATAAATATCTGGACAAGTTTTTTGCGCAAGATTTCCTTAATATGAAGGCTTGTTTTACCATGCTTGGTATCTAAATTTTTTTTATTACTAGGAATTTAGGGTATAATTAACTGGGGTTAAGATTGCGAATTTGATCATTAATATCATTACCAGTTTATGACTACTTAATTTTTTTGTGTTTCTACTTTTCTGCTTTATATTCATACGCATTTATATTTTAATTAATATTATACATAGCAGAGATGGTTTCCAGGTCACGATTTTTTTAGAAAAATAGGGTTTGGGTTTCGAAACGCATCTGACTTTTTAATCCATCTGTACCTCTTTTTTTTCATATAGTACAGTGGGCTAAAGTGATGTTAAGTGATAAGCCCATGGTGAGTCTCAATTCCAGAGGGCCCGCGAGTGCATTGGCGGCCTTTTAAGAAGGAAGCAAGGTCCTGGGAAAGGCAGGATCCTCAACCTGTCTAACCACTGTGTCGCTACAATATGCAAATAGTATCAATACACGTATCTTGGTTTATTTCGGTGTTGGCGTAATGCTTATGTAATACAATAATATTGTATCATCGCGAAGGTCACGCTGACACTTTGAAAATTCACACATTACACAAGTATTTAAAATAGTTGTTTCCTTAAGCGATGTGTCGTAGGCAGCTGTGGGTTGAAGCAAGGCGCTGACCTTACTCATTTCTGCTTTCCTGGTACTTCGTTGCATTTTAATTCATAAAAGCCTTGTGGTATTGAAAATAATTAACATTTTGTTAAAATATGTCATAAGTATGTTCGAATTCTATCAGAACATTTTCAGTATGCGCCATTTGCCATTTAATTACGGTGATGGTAAAGATGTTGTGTTAGGGAAATCGGGTACAGAAGGTAGATCTTGACTTGCCTAAACATACATCTGTAAAGGAGACTTGGGAACTAAGGTTTTTTATTCAAATACAATGATGGATAATTACAATATTTTATCAGTGCACATGCTTCATACTGGATTTATCCAATTCTATTCTGGTAATTTATTACAGAAAACCAGATTCTTCACTACTGAAGATGATGATTCTTCACTTCTGGTTTTCTTCTTATAAAATATATACACAAAAAATTGGATGTAGAAAATGTGTAAAATAAGTAAATCTTGTATTCTCGGACAGTTATTGAGAAACAAAAAATATATGAGTGGTAAGAGAAACAGTTTTATGGTCAGGTTGTCTTCTGACATAAGCCTCCGATATCTTAGCCCATTCTTCCCTATTCTAGCCAACCTGCTCCACCTCTTCGGGAGACCACTTGACGTCCCCTCTTCCTTTTGCCTTTTCATGCATCCTAATATATCTTTTTTCTATTTCTTTCCATTTTGTTTTCTTAATGTTTTGTAGAACGTTGTTTACTTTTGTCTCCTACATATATAAAAGTATATAATTTAAAATCTTGGCTTAGTTTTAATTCCCTTTTTATAAGAAAAATATTTTATTTTGATGTCTTGCCATTTTTGCGTTCAGTTAAATTTCTCAATGGCCGCGTCATTTCATGAGGTTGTTATTGCTCGGCCCACGGAAACGACAACGGCGGATGACTCAAAATGGACTTACAAGGTAAGATGACCGAACACCTTGAGCCAAAGGTCAGTAAGAGCCCTTTCTGTAAATATGGTTTTGCTGTGGCCCCATCACCTGCGTTGATACGACATCCACCAAGCCAAAAGAAAAAGTTACTTTAAAATAAAAATAACTCCTACAATGTTATTAAAATCATATGCAGTCAAGGAGAGTTTCCACAAAACAACACACACACAATATTGTTCGTATAGGAAGCTCCTCAGTACCAGCACCTTCCACACCACGACGACCAGTCACTTTTCGAGCGGTTTGATCCCCTGGGTCTCTCTGCGTCTTCATCTACTTTTACTATGGCGTGAGATTCATCATCGGATTTCGCAGCAGAATACAGAATACGAAATCCTATCCGTTTTTCATGAAAAGAACGCATCAATTCTGCAAAATCTGGTAACGTACCTACTTGCGAGCCTTTTAGAAATGTGAGTGTTCATGGGCAATCAGTGAAAATCTGGCAAGCCGTTTGTTATATATAAGAGAAAAATTGTACGTAATACAAGTGAGAAACTAATGACAAATATAAGATTTGTTATAAAACAAGCCGTGGTCAAGGCGATCCTGTCACTTCTAACGAACTAATTAAATATCATTTACAATAACGAATGGCGAATTCACGGTGATTATGGGTTTTTGAATATATTATCCTTGAATTTGTTTCGACTAATTCGCACTAATATGACATCCCAATAACGTATATTCATAGAGAAACTATCATACTTAAAGTAAGCGTTAAATGGTGAGTTGACTACATAGCGGTTCTAATATAAATTTTGACAAGTTACAATAAATAATTCACCCCAAACAAACACCAAGCCATTTAGAATAGAGAAATAGAATACTCACTCGAAATACGTAAAGTTGATCACGATTTTGCAACTTTTGTCAAAAGTATTTTAAACAATCACAAAAAAATCAAATCTTATGGATAAAAGATAGTCGACAAAAGCTAAGCCCGACGTAATATGTTAAATAACAAAATATATATAATAATTAAGTTTGTGGCGATGTAATAAGAATAGGAATAATATGGTAAGGAATTGGCCAATCAGAGCGTGGGTTTATGTAACGCGGCGACCGGTTCGCAGTGTCCTTTGCAACGCTTCCTGGCTGATAAGGCAGAGGTGGCCAACTTATATGGTGAAGTATTTATTATAAAAAACTCTCAACTAGTTTTTACTAACATTGGGATACTAATATATCATAGTTAATTGAACCAGAAAGCTTCTTTTAGCAATGTGAGTGTAGCAATACGAGGAGTACAATTTCATTTGTTTATTACAAATTTCAACATAGAAAATGTCAATGCTAATTTTCAGTTTATCGTCTTGAAATCAAATATAGTCGACTATATATATATATAGTCTATATATATATATAGTTTATATATATAATTATTATATATATTTTGCTATTTAACATATTACGTCGGGCTTAGCTTTTGTCGACTATCTTTTCATACCATCTTTTTCTTTTTGAAAAGTGTTCAAAAATTATTCAAACAAAATTTCATTATAAAATATGAAAATAAAAACTAATCAAACTTAAATTGAATTCCTTTATACACACATGTGAATTTTGTAATATTTTAACCGACTTCAAAAAGACATATTTCCTTGAAAATTTGTCAATATTTTGGACCACGATTGACGAAACCTGATTTAGCACAATATAAGCGGTTTTAAAGGTTGAGATATCTTAAATGACAATTTTTTTCATTATTGAATACCAAATATCTTATTTTTAAAATACTTGTAACACTGACATTAATCTTAATACAACATACCAATTTATTTTATATTATTTACCTACTTTAAGTAATTTAGGGTGAGCAGTGACTCTCATTCCTTAGGTTGTAGTTTTGAACCCCGGCGGTGCACCAACTTTTCTGTCTATGTACCACACTCGCTCGTATGGTGAAAGAAACCCGCATGTCTAAGATGGCGAAGGCGTATGTCAGCCACAGAAGGCTGATCTTTAATGACCAAGTGGAGTGTTATGAAAAATAATTCCTTTTTATTTTATTGTTAATTATTTTATTGTTATTGTATTTGTGAAGTATGGTTTAGCCTATTACTACAAATTTATTATATATGTATTAAAAATTAACCTTTACCTAAGAAATCGGAAATAGGAATAAAATATAAAAGTTAACTGGGTAACCCTGAGTAACAATACGGTGACAATTTTTATCATAAAAGATAATATCTTTATAATACCTAATAATTGTAATTATTAATTCGTATTGTTTTTGCTTCTGTAACAATTTATACTCGATACTGAAGTTATAGAATTTTAATTCGAATTTAATTCTTTATAAAAAAAGGGAAATTCCGCATTTTTTAATAAGCATCCCACCTGACTCCCAACAAAAAGTAAAAGGCGCGACCTTGCTTCGCTCACTTGCTCTAAATAGCAACCAGTTTGTCACTTAAACTGTGTGATTACTGCGCTAATAATTCAATTATTAACTAAGATCAGTCGCCAAAAATATTCTTAAATTTATTTAGGTCTCAGGCTCAGTTTTGTAATCACGCACGTGATGATTATACTAAAACAAGTGTTTTTATGCGGAGTGTAACCTAGATTAGGATAAGTTAGGTCCTCCAGATTAAACCCATTGACTGAGTCACCGACATAATGTTTATGTTTCCCAATAAATACAAGTCAATCATTATTTTTTTATTACATTGACTAAATAAATAAACATAATCTAATTAAAACAAATTTAAAAGGTTTGGTCCCTGTGACAGTTTACTTTTAAGGCAACCGTCGCAGTATTGGGATTTATTCGACAGAGCGAGGAAAGCACTAGCTCTGGGGTCACCGAGTGTACCAGGTGCCAACTTAAATATTTTATTAGCGCCTGTGCGCTTGAATCCCAGGGTTTAGAGTCTATACTTATTATAGAAATTACAGGGAACAAACAGTAGTTTTTAATGAGTGTCATGTTAGACAGACATTTTTCAGCACTATTTATATCCTTAACCTTCTGTAGACAAAACGAGTTTAAGGATATTAAGCCCCGCCTGACTTGGCGCTAAGCATATTTCGTATACGTCGAAAACATTTTCTGAATGTTGCTTTGTTGAAATGTAATAAAATTTTGTCAAAAATGGTATAAGACATGTTTCCCCTCATTTTACTGGTAATATTTTTCTTTCTGAAGCTTTTGGAATCGAATTGAGACCACATTGCTTATCGGCAATGAAAAAGTGTGATACAGAATACAAAGGCTTTGTTATATACATTTAACAATAGTCACTCAAGATATCTATTAAAGGAAACCACGACGCGCGACCATTTAAAGATAAATATGCTAGAGCAAGGCTACTGTATATACAATTACCAACGTATGTGGAATATTCATACTCTGTGCTTGTAAGTACCTACTAGCTGCAATTAAGCTGTAATTCAATTGTTTAACGGCTCAATCTATAATGATATAAGTTATCCTGTAAAGCTAGCAAATCTTGAAAGTACTAGTCTAAATTTATGAATCGTTAAATAAAAATAAACCTTTGGCTTTAGTTGGTCTAATTGTAAACAGTATAACGCCCACGTCGCTTTGACCTTGGTGTCAGTTCTTCGTGACCGTTGGTTCAAGGTCATTGCACGCACGGTCTCATGTCATGTCACCTGCGAATTTTTAGACCTCTAGGACCTTTGCGGTTGACCTAAAATGTTAAGGCGAAAGCTTACTCATATAAAGTGTTTGTATATTTGGTTAAAATGAACAACTTTTCAAGAGTAGACAGGACTAAAACTCGAAGTAGTGACAAATATTAGTATGAAAAGTCTTATTTTTGATGCCTACATAGAGGAAGATAATTTAGAAGTTGGATAGACCAAATTAAAAGAACAGCATGGTAGAGTGGCACGGTGCATTCAGAAATAGTGAGATTTGGAGGAGGCTTTTGATAAAAATGTCGCACTCAGATACTTCAAAGAATGAGATAGAATATAAATGTGTTAAAATGTTAAAGTATTTAAAATAAAAGGAATCATTACTACACGTTTAAATTTATTCCGGCGTAAATCGAATCTAGGACATCCAAATGAATTGAATGCCTGAAATTAGTATTGTCTTTTGTTAACATGGCTTTTACACATTAATAAAACACTTTAAAACATAGCTTCAATCCGTTTAAAAAGTGTTTTCTAAATGAATTGTTTTTTGTCTATTTTCTTAAACATTTGGGCGATTATACAAAAATTAAACATTCAATTGGCCTTCATAAAGTTTAATAAAACCTAACATATGAATCCGTACCCGTATCTTTGAATCTATACATTTACATACAAAGCTAATTATCAAAAGACAATTACTAATTATTCATTGATGCAATCAGAATATGATCCTTATTGGCGTCACTCCAACGTAAATTATTGTTAGAAAGCTTCCCAATGTAATAACACTTTCTGAACCATTTTAGGCAATCGGATTGGGCGTGATGTTTGGAATAGTTTATTTATTCAACTATAAAACCAAGCGACTATGCGCGACTATGCTATACAATGCGCAGATGCTATAAGAAAATTCTTATTAGTTAATCCAAATGGATTTACTGATTATAGTTCCACAGAACGCAATCACGTGCTCGTTCACCAACCAGATGGACCGATCAAGACCTCGTCGAAACTATACACTGTTATAAGAGAGGCTGGACTGAATCCGATGGCAACAGATTGCCCACTCTAAAGGTTTCCTTGCTGACCACGACACTCAGATATGAGCTACCGACTGAAGAGAGAGACTAAGTTGTTATGGTTAATTTCGAGAGCTTTGTGGACAACCTGAAAAGAAAGTTCAAGATATGCTTTTACGCTGTTCGGAGTACAATTCCAGTATCCTAAAACTCCCAACATCACTTGCAATCCCAACTGCAATATTGAGATATCAGAGCAACAGAAAAAAAACCAAAATATAATGTTGTTTAAGAACTAGGACTAAAACGGTTTAATAATCTAATCTAGTAAACAATCTTAACATAAGAGAGTAGGGAGTGATTTCAGTTTGTGACAATGGATATTGACAATAATTATTTCAACGAAAATAATAAATTAAAATGCTTAAAATTGTAATGCAATGCATACATATTATTTTAATGAAAAAGGAATTATTTATTTAATCTGTTTATTCACACAGCGTGTACTGAATTTGAAACTTGTCTTTGTATTAAAAACGCAATGGAATACTTATTTACGCCACAGAATAAAGCAAAATCTTATTGATCAAATGTCACTGAGAGCTAATTTCAGCGGATCGACGCTTTTAAACACATTCAGGAAAAAAAGTAGTTACTTGAGTAGCAATCCGTGTTCAAATGTAGTCCAGGTTATATTTAAAATTGTTTTGGATGTCTGGAATTGCATGGAAGTATTGACTTATAAATAAGCTTAAACCAACGAAATCGTTTTGAGAATCAATTGTAATTTTAGCTGGCTTATTATTTTTTAATACTACTGTCACTTACAAATAAATTCAACAGATAATAGTTAAACTAAGCTATACATAGACCTTAGCTTTTATACCTGTCATGAAATGTTATCGAACATTTACTACGCGGATATAGATTAACCTTACAACCAAAAATAACCAACTTTGGTATGAATCACAAAATGTATGCAACACCTTACCACACACAGTACCTTTAAGGTATATGATGATATACATATAATAATATTTATTCTCAGCTTGTCTCCAGTTTCGACATAACTTGGAAACCAAATAAAATATTTTATTAGCAATAATTTACGCACAAATCGTGTGATAACAGTATTTATGTTTTCCATTATTGTTATAACGGCACACATTGATAAAGGACGCGATTTGCATTTCGTGCTGCAGTGGGCAGGAGTGACGTCATAGCCGGGGCATATTTGCACCTGTGAGAACACTGCACTTATACGGGTTGCATTCTAAAATTTCAATTACATTATAACTTCAAGACTTGTCTTGATCATTCATGATAATATTGAATATAACATCTCTAGTAACATCTCATACATCAAGGGCCAACTGGCAGGAAACTCACCTGTTGTACCGCCCATTCACACTCACATTGCCATAGGCTTCGCAAGTGGCTTTTAAGCATTGGTACGCTCTTTTCTTGAAAGACCCGAAGTCGAATTAGTTAGTTAGTTAGTCGAGTTAGTAATTACTTCTTCTAGATCCACATAGTCATAAAAACACTCAGTTGTGAAACGATGGACGTCGAGGTGATACGGGTGGGATTTCGTATTCTGCGCCAACATCCGAGGATGAAACTCAGCTGCAGGTATTAAACCGAACAACTCTTGATCACTCGGTAGAAGAAGCAGAATATGTCTTGGAATAGAGAATAAACTCGGAAAATAAAACCTTTAGCCTTTAAAAGCGAAACCATTAAACCTTCTAAATCTTAGATCCCCTAATCTTAGTGTTATGGGGTTCGGGTCATCGAAATTACCCTACGGAGACCATCAATTTCTCTTAGAGATTAAAGTGTTTGACTTCATTGTTCAAGCTAGATTAGATTGTATCATTACGTCGACGTTGTTAACGAACAAATGCGCCACACGACAAATACGGTGTGAAAAGTGTATTAAATTATTTGAGTCTCTGTGTGTCGGACCTGTCCCACGTAAGCCTGCTAAAGGACCGGGCCTTTTAGGAGTGACTCATGAATTTCCATTAAAGTACAAATAATAAATAATGTTAAGACCAAAGTTTAAAGTTTAGGAACAAGTACTTGTTTTTGATAGCGATGGATTAAATATTAATACACTTTGTTCTGTATAAAAAGAGGTAACACACATAATCTATGTATAATTTATGACTAACTGCGTAGTTTTCCTTATTACGTATATATGTAAAATCGATGTATATTTTGTATTGGGAAAATATATCGTGTGCAAGCGAAACAACAAATAAAAACTAAAGTTAAATGGCCTTTACGTCTCCATTATCTCACGACATGCCGTCATGTGGTTCTTGGTTCGAAACCCCATGTCCCACGGGATTTTAAACCACATTCATACAGCGTGTACCAATGATCAGTGATGTTAAGCAATACTTGCCGTAGCAAGAATCTTGATCTAGTCTTGCAATCTACGGCCATATTCAGATTCTTATATGTACCAATAACTATATAATTAATATTGAGAAATGCTCTACCTACACCTAAGTATATCACATATATACTGTGTAATAATACATTAGATTAATTAGATATTATGGTTGAAAGTCATCAGTAGGACACTTGGACTTGGACAATTTCCAGAAAAAAGGCTCTCCCGTCCGAACATATACATATTTATAATGATAGTCTATGTATTGGTCGTGTCCTGTGTTATAGTCGTTGGATATATCCAATACTGTATTATATAAATTATTATACGATATTATATTAATATTATTTAAGACGAAATAATATATTAAATATTATATTAATATTTTTTTATTATTTATTTATTTATTATTTATTTATTTATTATTTAATGCGTATTTTATATATACGCACTCGCGAGCCCTCTGGCATTGAGAGTGTCCATGGGCGGCGGTATCACTTAACATCAGGTGAGCCTCCTGCCCGTTTGGCCCCTATTTTATAAAAAAAAAAAAAACGTAAAGTTGTTTCACTTTAGAAGCACAAGTTTCCATTGTTTAAATATAATTAATAGTCGAAGCTAATTTAAATGAGTGAGATCGTGTTGACATTTCGGCCAAGGAGAGGTTTTACAAAAGAAACTGTACTGGCACGTAGTTGACATCAAGATGTACTGTTTAAGAGTTGCAAAATCGAAGCATTACACGCATATTGGTTTTGTTCTTTTGTTACCAAAATTCTTTGGAGCCGATGAATATTATTATGATTAATTGCTTCAAGATAGCATGGTGTACTGGTTACAAACAATATGGCAACAAAAGAGTGGCGAAGTGTTGATCTTGCTAAATTTTCCTCTCTTTGTATTCCTATTGAACTTTTTTGATACTCCTGTGACTAGGCTAATCTCTCTCCTACAACTTAATTACTAAAACAAACAATCACAACTTACGGTAATTTTGTGTATTACTGTATGGTTCAAGTTTCTAATTATATCTTAGGTTATTTGTAACGTCATATTTTCTTGCATTTGTTAAGGATATTGTTTTAGAAGTTATAAATAAATACAAATTGAATTATGGTACCACACCTTTATAAATAAATAATAATCTAATTATATTTTTGACATATTAAACGCTTTTACAATTTAAGTAATTATAAATCAATGATTTATACACAAGCTATTTTAGCTATATTTCAATTTAGTTACTAGGTTGATAAACTATGTTATCAGAATTTTGATTTTAATAAGAGCAATGCAATTTAAATAAGCCATTTTTTATTTATTTTTATTTAATTATTCAAACGAAACATAATTAATATAATAATATCTACAAAATTGTAAGTTGGATCCCAATACTTTAAATATTAACTTTTTAGTAAGAATGTAAACAAAATTATGGTAAATTCAAAAAGTTTGGTCCCTGTAGCGATTACCGATATGATGACAGTATTTCTTCTGAATTGCGATGCTTAATTTTTTCACCCTTGCCCTGTAAAACTCAATCAATATAGATGTTGACTAGTTCTTCACTACCACTACGCCTACAGTATTTTCGAAACAGATTTATAATTGCACATATTGACATATCTGAGATAAGCTAAGCACCTGTAACAAGGTACCGAAGGCCGTATTTCGAAAGATAAACTACATACCACCTGCCTGATTTGGCTCGGCATACTTCGGAGATCAAAATAATTGTCACTAACAAATTAAGATATCTATTTTGATTATTATAAGTTTCAAGTGTGTAAATTCATGTTACATTCCCATGGTAAAACGATTTTTTATAGCATAGGGGGACGAGACTACGGGACGCCCAAAAAGGACAGTCTTCGCAGGCCCTGGACACCCATTTTAGTGTATGAGGTTGATGGCATTTGAGAGAGGAGTATTCTTTTTTCAAATCGGTCTATTAGATTGACATGGACTAAATGCTGTTGTTAATACCCTTCAAAACTAGGATAAATATAGGTTATTTGGTAATGACGTTAGCTCAGTACACTGAATTTGACTTTAATTAAATTCGTAAAATTACGAAAGGAGAGATTTGACACTGAACTGTTGCCTAACTTCTCGGCCACACATCTGCCTCATCGAAGCGCTGATCTTTTGCATTAAAATTAAATATATATTATAACTATTTCTGACTATAAAAAATAATAGAGAAACAAGGCCAAGCTCTTTTACTGACACATGAAGTTTTTAAGTTCTTTGTCCTATTGCAGTTTAAGTGTTCAATTTCTGTCACGGCTTGTTCTCGTATGTAGGTGACATGTTCAGCTCGGTGTGCCAAATATTGCGTTCTGCGCTCGTTAACTAATAAGTTGTTGTGTTGTTTGGTTTGGCCTACACTACACATGTACAAGGATTCTATAACATATTTTTATAATTATCTATTGGTGCTCATTTTAACGAGTGTGATGTTTGAGAGTAAAAATAAAAGAACCTGGCAACAACATAATATTAAAAGGTGACTCGTAGAAGCCTTCGAGTAATGGTGGTCAGCGAGAATCTCCATTTATAATTTAATAACTATATCGTTTTATTTAAATAATGAGAAGCTTAGTTCTTTTTGAGTACTTTATATTTCTATTTACGCCTTAGAATAAAAACAAAATTGCTCGAATATAAAAACATAAGAATTATGTTTTATGTGGCAAGGTGTCAGCGAAGGCGTTGCGTGGGCCACGACCGCCTCATCAGCTCCTTATGACGTCATGAATGATTTATTTTATCATTAATATCCACCTACGAAGTTTTTTTCGGCCGGTGCTTATTGTAAATTTCGGAAATTGAAAAATCTGTTTTTTTTTTAATCTTCTATCATAAGATCTATTCATCGGCTATCTTCTTGCATATAGTTTTATTTATATAAACTGCTATTTATTTCATAACTTACATATGATAATATTTGTAGTTTGCATAGCAGAGTTATATATATTAAAGCAACAATGATTCAACTTAATATATATATGTATATACATATTAAATACACGCACGAACTGCGAAGAGGTCCTTTAAAAAATTATAATATATATTGCAGTACGAAATGTTAAGTGTGAGGCTACAGGTTATACAGATGCTGTGTACATACAGATGTGTACAGGACACCAGACTTTTGATACAAAAAAAGAGAATTTATTATAAAATCTTAATATTTGAAGTATTTTCTTTTCCAAAACGTTAAAAAAACTTAAGAAAAATAATGCCTAGAATTAGCGTAATCAAATTGACTCATTACGTAGGTTCAAGGTAATTATTATTTAAATGTTACATAATACATAACTTGATTCAAGTTTTACGTTTCCTTTTGATAAAAATCCCACAGACTCAAGGTTACATTTTGGACAGATATACGATAAATCATTTAATACGTAATGGCATAAGAAAAACAACAAAGGGAGGAAATGACTTTTTGCTACTGATATTTAAGAATATAATTTAGTCTTTAATAAATAGGAAATAGATGGTTTTGATTATATTACCTGTGTGTTAAAAGTGGTTTTATCGCGTAATTCATCGTATTCTGAACCTGCACAGGTACTATTAAGGCAGGAAGCCGTAGCATAGCTGATGCCAAAGGGTCTAGTTGGAAACAGCTCTAGGTTTCCCCGATTAGTTAAGCCTACAAGGCAAAGGGTAAATCCTTGCCCCACTATTTTATTATTATTTTTATACAATTAATTATATTATAATAATTATAATACTATGGTATCTGTTTTATTTAGTTAGTGTTTATGTGTCAAACACTCATAATCATAGTTATACGTCAGGATATAAAAAAACATTATTAGTTTTCGCTA
The DNA here is from genome assembly GCF_905147105.1 of Pieris brassicae. Taxonomy (NCBI): domain Eukaryota; kingdom Metazoa; phylum Arthropoda; class Insecta; order Lepidoptera; family Pieridae; genus Pieris; species Pieris brassicae. The sequence goes on along the minus strand of NC_059673.1, from coordinate 188,973 downwards.
TTATTAAAAAGAATAGATTTCAACGCGCTTAAAGCTTCGAACACTTAACTGTCGTATAAAAATTGGACAGTTTATTAGCTTTAAATCTATTGAATTGATGTATGAACTTTGTTTAAAAGCCTTTAATAGACACTGCAAAGTTATTGGTACCACAATAGAAATACAATGTGAACAGACAATCGATAATAATTTATATATAAAAATATAATTTTTATCCTTTAGTAGTCCTATCCTATCTAGTATCTAAGTAATTCTTAATTATGATACTAGTATCCATATAACCATAAATTTAAATGCCATCTTTATTACAGACGTCATAATATTATTACTGACGTTCTAAAGAACGCAGTTACAAAACTAAACCACTAATATCTTTTACCGAGCAATCTAATGCAACATTGATTTATGTCCCTTTTACTTTTACTATTTAGCTAGCTAAATAGGTTGTATATATCTCTTAATCTATATACAGATAATAATTAAATTTAATCAGTTAAACAAAGACTAGAGCTACTTACAAAAATCGTATCCGCAGTGACAGCTCAAAGTCGAAATAAAAAAAACACTCACTTATCACAGACTAATCCAAACCAATCACAGGTAATAAAACCTGGCCACTAATGAGCCGGCGATTCGCGCTTTTTTATCACTATCACTGTTTGACATCTAAAGCGGGGCGACCATTCTCTTCGGTACGCCGAGGTCGACTGAAGTTTAAAATGGTAGTGAGTGTATTACGTGTAAAGGCTCCACTACGAATCATTTAAAGGAGGCCGCGTTCGCAAGGAAAACTGCTCGATGTTGACTTTTTTAAGAAACACAGCTTTTGTCGTGCAGCCAAATTATAACAGTGCTATTATCTGTCATCAAGTCTGGCTATGAAGGACGGAATTCAAATATTGTCACGAAATAAGTTAAATTATTTCCACGTTTACTTTGAAACTTAGATCTTAGATCAGTGAAATATTTGGTTTATAGTAGTAACTAAATATAAGTAAAACGAGGTTGTATACAATTTTTCAAAGTCAAATAAATTCTTTCAACTTTTTGGATCCATACAATTAACTGTGAAACAAGAAAAGAGATGGTTTGAGTAGTTATTTTTAGATTCCAATTAATATTCCCCTAATTGAAAAAGTCTAAATGAGTCTAATTGCACTCTTTACACTAAAGCAGTGTGATACAGCTTTATTATCTTATTTGTATATCAGCTCGAAAGAAACGGTTCTTAAAACTACATATACAACAAATGTATACCTATTACAACATATTTTTAGGGCTCTCTCAAGTTTCAGGCAGCTACGAGGCTCGCGTCAAGAGTATGAATGAAGTTATCCACCTGCAAGATAGCTGAGATTATGTGATACAAACCCTTTGAACCAGTTCCTTGAATACGTTATTTGAATAGATAAAGTAATAGAAGTGCTTCTGTTGGTAGCTGATAACGGCTGGTACGACGCTTTCGTCCTTTTCAGTCCTTTTTTCCAATGATTCTATATCGTCTCTGCATATATAAAAAGTAAAATTTTCTTGTCACCTTCGAAATTAAAAGAATCACATATTTTATCTAAAGATGTAATAAATTAATTCTAACAGCTTTGCAGGCCGTTATTGGAAATAAAAGGAAGCACGAACATTGTTTCTATAACTTTGGTTTAGTAAACTTCCCAATCCATGAAAACGGACGGCCGAACTCTCAAAAACTTAATAATTTTACCATAAAACTGTCACGCAATAGTGTAGCTTAGTTGATATTGGAATAAGCGTATAACTTCAAAAGTCCTAAGTTCCATCTAGGCCGGCGAAATTATAGGCCTTGATAAACCAAACAGCTGACCAATTTCAAAACATAAAAGTTTTCGCATAAATGCCCAAATCAAACTAGCACAATAGACTACTAAGCAAGCAGCATTCTAGAAGCTATGTTATACATAGCATAGCAAAAACATGAGAGATTTTTATACATTTTAAGTAATGCCATCTCGTAGATAATACACTAACTATTGTTATCAATTCTTCTCGTAATTTATAATAGCGGCATCTGCTTTCGCGATTTGTAGGTGCCTATTTTTAAATGTAAAGTAAAAAAAATATCAATAGACGACTTCCTGTAGCAAAATCAAAGTACTAATAGCTAATAATTGAGAATCGAAAATTAAACAATAATTATTTGATTAAACTTATTGTGAACACACGAGCCATTCGTTGTGAACGCTTTTACGTGCAAGATTGCGCATAAATTATCTTTGCGCATTATACTAAAAAATTAAAAAGAACACAACGAATCGAAATAGTAAACTTCCAAGTGAAACAAGCTATTTTATTTAGTCGGATTATAGTCAGTTGCTCGTCGACTATGATACATTCCGCTACTTCTTTTGCCTATTTTTGAAATGACGTGACATGTTTGACCTAATTCAAGATCTAAGTGCTTTATTTATAGCAGTTTTCAATTAAACGAGCTAAACAAGTACATCTATTGGCAATAATGTGGTTGATTGCGTTCAATTTTCGTCTCTAGTTCAATTTCACTGTGATATCTTGAATAAAATTTTATTTACACATTTTATCGAGGATAAAAAAAGCAATAATTATTTTTCTAATAAATAAAGAAGTGTTATCTATCCTTAATAAGAGTATATCCTAAATTACTTTATGAATCGGGACTGTTTTAATAATTTACGTAAAAACCTCAAAATTATTTCATTGAAATAAAAAATAAGAGCCAAAAAATGTCGTTCGTAAAATGTTGTTTTGATGCTGGCGAAGGTCATGACATTCTGGAATCATTTGTGCAAAAATGTACCGATCCTGGCTGTAAGTATGTTTTTTAACGTTAATTCCATAACTTAACATAATTTCCATATTAGATTTTTGTTTAATACAAAACATGATTGTAAACATGAAATGAGTGAGGTGGAGAAGAAATTGCATCCTACTTTAAATAAATTCAGAGAGAATTAGGCAAAATATTTTTCTAAACATATATTAATTGAAAATTTAAAAAAGCGAACAAATCCTTCATTTTATCATAATCAGTTCACCATAATCCATATCTAATAACATTAACTGGGTACATGTATTGATTATTAATTGTCGCTTGGCGCCAATAATTTAATATCCGTTTCCGTCAACAGTTCAAAAACTAAAAAATATCTTAATATAACATACATTTCGGGTTACCTTTATCTAGTGTTTAAATACAACTGTTTTTAATGGTACTTTACAATGGTACTTACCATAATAATGGTATTTATAATAATACATATGTTTTATTTATGTAATAAAAATAAAGGTTTTATTTTAGCAATTACGGAAACCAACGGTAACGTTGGAATTTATTTTATATTTATTTGTCAATTTTAGTAATGTCTTGAATTTTTTTTAAATATATTATGGCAATAGTTTTAACTTTATGCCAGTTTCAAGTTAAATGCCTTAAACTTCATAGTAAAATATAACTTAAATGATAATAGGTTAACCATCTTAAGTGTGACGCCGTTAGCGTTTTACCTAATCTATGGCAACTGTTTGTGTAGGTACTACATAGACAACTAATTGACTATGGAAAAATGCCTATCAGAAATTAGAATTGATTGTTGACTTCTGAATCATTAAAACTACGCCCTTATTTCTATAAAAAGCGTTAATGGCTAAATATATAATAACAAGACCAGGAGTTATTTAATATGGCTCAAGGTAAGTGATAACTTTATATAAAAAATCCCTTCCTTCGAAATGAAGTGAAAATACAGTTGACATATTATGTTCTTGTGGCGCCATCTTGCTCATTATAGAACGGGTCGTTCTGCGAGTCTCTTGTCAAACCGCGATTTTGCAACAAATATTAATTTTGGTTTTTACTCAATAGATTCATTCATTTTAAATTGTAAAGTAAAATTATTCAATGAAACGATAACTGTTTAGCGTTCAGTTAAAGTGTTGGTTACTGTAAGTTGTGGCTATTAACCAAAATGACCACTTCTACAACAGTGACTACTCAAAACCAAGCGAAGAATAATGGAACAGCCACAAAGCTTCCAAAGAACTATGGTAAAATAGTCTTAACGCTTCATAACTGTTTACTACCGGAAACTACGTTCAAGGAGACGCCATCACAAGCAGATGGGTTAGACATAGAAACTGAGATTGATCTCCGAGTCCTCGGTTGTGAAATGATTCAAACCGCTGGAATTTTGCTCAAACTGCCTCAAGTTGCCATGGCTACAGGCCAAATGTATCTTCAAAGATTCTATTATTCAAAATCTTTTGTAAGATATCCTATGGAAACAACTGCAATGGGAAGCATCTATTTAGCATCTAAGGTTGAGGAAAAGCCGTGTCGTATCCGTGACGTCATCAATGTATTTCATCACATCAAACAAGTAAGAGCTCAGAAAACAATCTCCCCGCTAATAGTAGACCTTAACTACATAGAACTCAAAAATCAAGTAATTAAAGCTGAACGACGCATTCTTAAGGAACTTGGTTTCTGTGTTCATGTAAAACATCCACACAAACTCATTGTAGTCTATCTGCAATTATTACAATATGAAAAGAATAAAGCACTTATGCAAATGGCTTGGAACTACATGAATGATGCTCTAAGAACTGATGTTTTTATGAGATTTCCCCCAGAAACTATAGCATGTGCTTGCATCTTTTTGACTGCACGCAAAATTGGATTACCACTCCCAAATAATCCTCATTGGTTCTTGTTATTCAAAGTAACTGAAGAAGAAATTCGAGAAATTTGTGTAAGAATCCTACAACTATACAAAAGGACTAAAGTTAATCCTGAAGAGTTGGAGAGCAAAGTAGATTCTCTTAGACGGGTATATCAAGCTAATAGGCAAATGCAAGTACAGAAGGAACGAGAAGCAAAGTTAGAGGAGAAGAAAAGTGAGCCTTCAACATCAACATCAACATCAAAGGAAACAAAGAGGGAAACTAAGAATGAAAAGTCTCCAAAGACACCACCATTATCCTCAAAATATCATACAAGTCATAAGAAGAGGGAAAGGAGGTCTCGCTCACCATACGAACGAAAACGGGAATACTCCAGTAAAAGGCACAAGTCTCGATCTCGTGAAAGAGAAATAGACAGGTCAAGGGAAAGAAGGTCTGATGATAAAAGGAGTCGGACTTCCTCAAGAAAGTATGATGACTATGAGCGGTCAAAATCAAGTAGGGATAGTAGGGAGGATAAGAGAAAGCATTGACTCAATATAATCAATAATTACAAAGTATATTAAATGTATAAATAAAGTAAGGTGGCATAAAATCATGGCTTTTTATTTATCTATATTCTATTCCATAAGAATTACATTTCCAACTGAATAACTTTAACTGAATAAATTTTTTTTACAAGATTTTGAACTAAATGTTAAGTTAAAAAAAGTCAAATCTATATGTAAATTGTTCCAAATCTAAATATTTTGAATAATTTTTTTATACCTATACAAGCCCATTTTAGCCTACATGTATGTACCTAAATGCCTAATGTCTACTATAGCATAATATCAATTGTATTTTATTGTGATAGGAACATTAGCATAATGAACCTGTGTGTATACAATGCAAGAGTGAACTTAGCCATATGGAAAACATCAGCAACACAATTCTCCTATTTAAAAAACCAGTAAAGGATTTTTTGTTTTATTGCAAAATATTTAATGTTATTAAGTCAAAATGCACATACACTCACCTATTTAAGAATAGCACAATACAAGGTAAATACTTAGTATAGGGTTTTAAAATAGGTCCCAAATATATTTAATGTAAAATTACAATTTTTATTAATTAAAATGCTAAGTTTCAATGTAAATAACTTTAAACTATTTTCTATTTTATCTACTCCTGCAACATTTTGTTTTAGCCCTATCTATTAGGCAAACTTAGCCTACTCATGCTGTCAAATATAAATGTCACGAGCAGCTTCTATTTTTAACTGATGTATTAAAGAGTTAAAAATAACTTTCACGTTTCTAGTTGTATTGCTATAGTGAGTTTAGAAGTTCTTGTGTGTTTTTATGAAAATTACTTCAATCAAAAACACCATATTCACTAGTCATTCTTGTACTATTATTCTCTTGGGTTACATATGGCATTATAGCAGGAATCCACTACTTTATTGTATTTAGATTACATTTTTTTTAAAAGCAATGAAAGAAGTTCAATAAATTTATGTAAAATTTTGTTATTTATTATACTTGCGATATACATGTCATTTTATCTTTTTGAGATGTTTTATAGCGCTCAATATAAATAAAATATTCTCAGGTGGTTCAGGAATAATAACAGAACTCAAAAGTGTGTATATGTAAGGTATAAGAAAATAGAGATTCAAGTTTTAAGTCATTGTCTATTAATAGTGTATTGATTGAATAATGAAAGGTTAAATCTAGCAGCAGTAAATATTGATAAAAATATGGTAATAATCCGTACAGACCCGCGGAAATATTTAACTATCATACTTAACTAAATAAACGTTATCTTAACCTTATCTTTTACGACACAATTCTGACATAGTATAGCAAGTCATACACATAGATTGTTATTTTAATCGTGTTTACAATGTAGATATAATATGTAATACCACATAGAAAAATAATTAATATTAATTTCAATTGTATATAGAAGTTAAATAGTGTTTTGTAAATTAAAATAGCATTTGTGTGACATAAGTGATTAAATAGGAAGTGATTATGCTGCCGATAAACAAAATTACGCATCGTCTTTGCTTTATGATGAGTAAGACTTTGTATATAACGTGTAAGTCTATCTAATGAATGAATTTTGAATGCTCCTTTCCGATCCTAACCATCATTTTTCCATCAACCTGATTCTCTTCTCACTCCCTTTATGAGGACTGTGGTCGCCTGCTACTGTTTTAAAAGAAAAATCTATATTTTCTTACTGCATAATATGGGTTCGGAATGGTATATTTATAATTAATATTTAGATTTTAATTATGATTCGTTTTCAGTTGATGAGTTTTAATTTTATTTCCAACGGGTTTGGTTCAAGGATTGGTTAATAAAATAAAAATAATGTCGAAGATGATGTATGAAGTAGTGGAATTTTTAACAATATTGTATGAAAATAAATTGTTTTGATATATTTGATCTCTTTCAGGTTGCTGTGGCTGTTGCTCCGCACTTCGGCCAAGATACAAACGTCTAGTTGACAATATATTTCCTGCGTTACCACAGGATGGCCTCGTCAAGTCAAATATGGAGAAGCTTACGTTTTATTCACTCTCCAGTCCGGAGAAACTGGATAGGATCGGGGACTACCTCTTTCAAAAGGCTTCGAGGGATATTTATCGGCGAAGACATGGGTATGGCTTATTTGTAAAACAAATAAAATCTTCAGAGAATCTTTAACTCGAGAAAAGTTTAGGTTATTACTTCCATTTTATGAATATTTATATGATAATATAAGGAAATGTTATTTATTAATCAAATCTCTCACTTTCCTTTTATAATCACTTTCAAAAACGATGATAGTTTGAGGGTATGTGCTCACTGTCAACCATAAATGTCTAACGCACACTAAACATTAAGTAGGGAGAGGGGAAAGCGTTTGTCCGAATACGGCTAGCGCCGCGGGTTAGAGTGAAAGAAAAAATCAAAATTAAATGTTTGATTCTAAATAGTTGAATCTTAAAGTTCTTTGAGTTGAGGAATTTGTTTAATGTCAACATAAGTTAAAACCCAAGTAAGATTTATACTTTTAAATTTATACCAATATGTAGAGATCCATCTGAATATCTCTATTATCTATATATCACTCGTGGGTATTTTTCCAGGTTCGTAATAATAGCCATGGAGGCAATGGACCAGCTCCTCTTAGCGTGCCATTCGCAGACGCTCAACCTTTTCGTAGAGAGCTTCCTCAAAATGGTGCAGAAGTTACTGGAGTCCACAGACCCCCAACTGCAGATTCTTGCGACGCAGAGTGTGAGTGAAATTAGTTTTTTTTATAACGTACATTATATTACGATCAATAGTCATCTACGCTATTGTGTCTTTGCCTTGGGACTTGATTCTACTGCCAATTATACAATCATTTAACAAAGTTAAACTGATATTGGAATCGTTCAGCGCTCAGACACTAAAACATTACATATAGTAATACTACGTATCGTTATATATTTACCGAAGAGCTTGGTGATTAAAAATAAAAGGCTAGCCCTCTAGAAGTGTGTTTCCGTGTCTCCTGCCCGTTCTATAAAGTATATGTTTATATCGTTTCCAGTTCGTCCGATTCGCGAATATAGAGGAGGATACGCCATCATACCACCGTCGGTATGACTTCTTCGTGTCCAAATTCTCGGCCATGTGCCACAGCAATCACACGGACAAACCCACGCGAGATAGTATTCGACTCGCCGGGATAAGGGGATTGCAGGTAAATGAACGAAGAACGAATGAAAGATTGATTGATTGTTAGCGAGATTTAAGGCTTTTCTAAATGTGCTATAAAAATTTATTCCTTAAGAAAATAATATCCTATTTTTACCCTGAACAACACTGTCTTAATAAATCTTCTTGTAACTGGCCCCTATTATAATTTAATTTGTTAAATATTTATCTAATTGGCGTTAGGTTATATGTATTTATTTATGTCAGTCATTCCTTTTACGCAAACGCTCTGCTTGCTACGGTGATACGGTCCCTGCATAAGTATCTCGTACCATTCACTAAACACGCTTGGTTAGGAATGAGACCTTTTGACCTGCCCTTTTACTGCTACCTCTATACGTTAAAAGCGTAAACCCGCTGAGTAGGAAGTCTATAAAAGAACATTTATCTTATAAAATAATTACTGACGTTATCTTAATAATTACGTATGAATAAATTGAGCGTGAAACCTTGTAAACTTAGTTTTACAGCCTTGAGATTATTTCGCCCGGCTTCTTATATTACGTGAATACTTTCGTTATGTAATCTTTGATATTATTTTATTAGATGTGACTTTGCTTAGAAGAACTGTATATATTTCTGCATATCAATGATTCAATGATATGTGGTAACTCGGCAACATGCTATGAGTACGACAGCACTTGGGAGACTCTTTACACTGGCCGTGCAGGTTTACTGAGCTAACTGAGCGCTTTTTAGGGCAGTTTTTGTCGCGCCCCAAAATGTACCAGCTCACCAAAGTAATTCCGAATCAATTCCACTTAGGGTCTTTCAAGTAGCGTACCAATTTTGAAAGGCACTCACGAGCCCTTTGGCGTCAGGAGTTTACATAGGCGGTATCACTTAACATCTGGTGAGCCTCGTGCGCGCTTGCGCCTTCACCTTGATGTACATTTTTATTATTATGACAATTAAAATGATTTCTTTTATTAGACGACAACAACATTATATTAAGAATATATTCAAGTGTCTGTTTCATACCTAATCCGATGTTTTGCTGGTAATTTTTTTGTAACATTTATGTTTACCTAAATTGTCATATATTTTATAGCATAGATATAGTATTATGTACGATGGGGTAACTTTGAATAAATATATAAATAAATAAAAAAAATAATTGAGCCGTGTCGGCTTAGATTAAGCGTGAGAAGCTCATAGCTTTGCCAATGGTTTTTCTATGTACGCTATTAGTACTCGCTCGTACGGTGAAGGGAAGCATCCCGGCATGTCACTCCAGAAATGAAATAATTATGTCCGACAGAGGACGGACTCGGTCTATAACATAAAAATTATGCTACACGGCTAAAGTTGTAGCGCCATTGGATAGTTAATAACAAATACAACTTTTCCATAGCCATACATTTTGTTACAGTACTAAGTCAATACGATAATGGCGAAAAAGGAGTATAATAACATTTTATTTATTAGTAATAACGTAATGCTAATAAAAGTCTTTTTCTTGAAGGAAATTTGTGGCGTATATAGTCCTCATAGGAAATAGGCTTAGTTACGATTGTATACATCACAGCAATAATATTTCAGGGGGTGATAAGGAAGACTGTGTCCGACGATCTGGTGGAGAATATTTGGGAGGCTCAACACATGGATAAGATCGTGCCATCGTTGTTGTATAACATGCAGGTAAACTGTGTAAGAGAGCTCGTTTTGTCAGTGAATTTATTAAGGATACCTACGGGTCGGGATCCTAATCTGCATATCATGGAGAGACTGCGTCTCCGGGTACCAAATAAAAACCTTAGCAAGTCTCAGCTTTTGGATGTACCGCGCACACTTCAACTTAGAGAAACGCCACTCACGCGAGCAATACATAATATAATAAATAGAATTTCTCTTGAGGTAGACTTATGTGTTTGTTCACAAGAGTTGCTTGCCATATTATAAGATCTAGGTATATGTTTTTTAAATGTAAGATAATCGTTTTAGTTAATATTGTGTCGGCCTATCGCAGAGGTTTTTGTGTCGTAGACCCTTTGCCATGTTTTTGCGTACCTGATATTGATTTCCTGTAAATTTCTAACTGTAGTGAAGTCGAGTGCTAAAAACAACACATGTTAATTTATACATTTATTAATTGCATTTAAATTACAACTCAAAATAAAATTTTGTATCTGTTATGTAAAATATAGGTAACATTAAATAAACATAAAATAAACTATAAATATAATAACATAAGCAATAAATCAATATTTTTAAAGGGAAGGATGAACCTGATGATATTATAAGATAGTATGATGTATGTAAATACAGCTACTATCAGTGTATGTGTTGAGATCGCTGACGTAGACCCCTTGCAGGTCGTCATAGACCCCTAGGGATAGATATAGACCACTTTGGGAATCGCTGGTCTATCGCATTAGTAGCTGTTAAGAAAAAATAATGATGAGGCGAAATAAATATAATATCTTTTTGTGAACTACAAATATTTCTCGATAAAAATGAACTTTAAAGGTATTTAAACAACTTATAAAAATAAAATATTGAACGCGAATTTATAATTTTGACACAAATTTCTGAATTGTAATCAATCAGGGCGCAGAGAAATACGAGACGGTGTCGTGTCTCGAGCCGGAGACGGACACGAGGGAAGGCATAGAGGAACCGCCCAAGCTGGCCGAGGCCTGTCTCCGGGAATTGGTTGGGCGAGCCTCCTACGGACACATCCGATCAGTCCTCCGACCCGTACTTACGTAAGTCCCATTAGTGGTGTCCGCGTGCTTTTGTTAAACAAATTAAGTTAGAATATATTTCAATGTATATTGTTAGCGGTAGTTGATTTAGTTCTTAGGGTAGGAAATTAAACACTTCAATGATGACTTAATTCACTATAATTTACTTTACTGATTTTACGTGAACTGTATAACCTCAAACTTGTGCAAAGAAAAAGGCCCGTGCGCATGTGTCACAACCTCTTTTATAATCACAACTCCCTTCTCCGACTCGACCATTCCACTTCGGGAAGATGGGTCGAGTCAATTCGTAACAACGTAAACAACCGAACGAATCAAATGAGTAACTATTGCACATGCGCACTTGTAGCAAGATTCTTAAGAATATGTTTTATAAAAATGTTTTGAAATTAATTAAATAAATATTAGAAGCTAACAGTATGTATTATTCGTTAATTTACGTATTTCCAGGCATTTCGATCGCCATGAGCTGTGGCTGCCGTGCGATTTCGCCGTTCACATATTCAAGATTATCATGTTCTCTATTCAGGTAATGAGATATCTCCATCTTCTAAATAACGCTTATTCGAGCAGTAAATTTAATAAGGAGACGTAGATATTTAAAAAAAAGTCGTCCAACAATGAGAGAGACAGGGAATAACATGAGGCCGGGATAACTTAAAATATTTTTGAAATTAATTTTCGATTAACATCTTAACGATTATATTGGACCAGTCATAGACCGTCGTGCGACACCTTACAGGCGCAGTACTCGTACAGCGTGGTGGAGGCCTTAATGCAGCACTTGGACGCCAGCGGAGGGGGGTCAGGCACACGCGTCCGCGCCGCTCGAGCCACAGTTCTTAGTAATATCGTTGCCATCGCCGCTGGTGATAGTGTTGGTGAGTTTGTTCATTAAAACTAGCGAGCCGGGCGATCTGCTCGATCTGTGAAGGTCTACCGAATGTGGACATACGAATTTGGCCGTCTCATACGAGGCGTTTGACTCGGAATCATATGATAAAAGTCTTTTCCTCCCTTTGATGGCTTTAAGTATCGATTCGGAAACATTCCAGGTCCTTCGGTGTTGGAAATAATCAACAATCTCCTGACAAATCTCCGTGCATCGGTAGCTCGAGATTCCGAAGTGAGTGTTTGTTGTTTTCATTCATACTATTTTTCTTGGCAATATGTCAAAAACTAGATTTTTAATTAATTAAAAAACAATTCAAAGCCTGGGGTAACGTATATGCGAACGTTATTTAGGTATATTTTTTTTTACTATTGGCTCTCAAATGGGGACAATGTTTTTCTTAATTGACCAGTGGATTACCAACTAACCCGATGATAACTAAAAGTCCTCCATGCAATAGTTGTCATTCCAGAAAGAGTCAGACGAGCGTCTCTACCAAGAGGCGTTGATCAACGCGTTGGGCGAGTTCGCGGACCACTTGCCCGACTTCCAGAAGATAGATATTATGATGTTCATCGTCAGCAAAATACCGAGCGGTCGCGGGAAGCCCACCAAGGCCGACTGTATGCTGCAAAGCATTCTGCTCAAGTCCCTGCTCAAGGTATTTATTCAAAGACTGCGAAACGGTACTTTCAATTGTCAAATAACCGACATTTTGAAACTATTTATTTTATATGTCAACAAGGTGGGAACGACGTACAAGACCACGGAGCTGAGTAAAGCCTTCCCCGCGGCGTTCCTCGAGGCCCTGCTGCGAGTGTCGAGCACCAGCGAGGCGCGCACCAGGGCGCTGCTGCAGAGGATCCTTCACACGCTGCTCGACAGACGGGCGAACGCCCCGCTGCTCATCGTGCCCACGTGAGTGTAATTATATGACGATGATTTTGTCAGAACTTTCCAGTGTTTTTAAATTAATTAAGTGATTTAACGTGTAAACGATAACAAAAATAATATTAAAAAAAACAACGCGCACGGGGTCACGCCCTATTCCCAGGTTACATGCGTGCACGCACACGTATACGCTAAACAAGCGAGACCAGGTTTTGTGGTTACGGGCGAGTGTCGTTCTCGATCCAATCCAATCCAATTTAAAAGTATATAATTATGAATTTCAGAGTGAATTATGAACAACTAGGCCTGACCGTGGAAAAATGCTCCCGTCCCGACTTGATCTTCATCAGCAAACACGGCTACGCTATCTTCAGCTCGCTGTATGAAGGTATAATAAATCTTCGAATATCTAATATTATAATTAATCTATTAAATGTAATGTGTTCGATAGTTATCGTAAATCTATATATTTTTATTATATTCGAAGAAAAATATCATCACTCCATCGATATGGACATCGTCATTAGCCGGCTTAGCCCAAAGGAGTGACGAGGGTGAAGAGCGAGCCCGGAAGACCCACGTACAGTATTTGCTTTAGAAGGATTGGCACAAATCAAATAGCGTCATTGTCACATGCTTCCCTGAACGCACTGTGCAAAGTCAAGATGGCCCTCGAGGGCCGAGGATTCGCTCGGTTCCGATTGGCATTCGTACTTTTCGGGAAATTCACTCGATCAGAACTTTTCGGGAAATTCACTCGATCAGAACTTTTCGGGAAATTCACTCGATCAGAACTTTTCGGGAAATTCACTCCATCAGAACTTTTCCTCGCATATGTTATTTTTTCTACATGTTATTCAAATAAATTTCCAGGCCTCCAGCTCGAATCGAACACGGCCGAGAACATATCGGCCATATACACCACTCTATCTCTGCTCGCCATCGAGCTGGCCTCCGAGGAAACCGTCTGCGACATGCTTCAACTCATTCTGGCGTGAGTTCAGTTGAATTATCAGTTAGTGTTGAAGAGTCGAGTGAGCGAAGAGTATAAATGTTTCCAGTATCCAGCAGTCGGCGATTTCGAACCCGGTGCTGTCTGCGGCTCAGCAGTGTCAGCTCCACGCCGTAGCCGTCGCGCTGGCGGCTTTGGTTCCGCACGTGCTGGTGCTGCCGCCGCTCGGCGATTACGTTAAGCAGGTATTCACTTTTCAGAACTCCATGTTACAAAGTAAGTGGCTCCACAATCTTGTTTAGGTCTGGGCCTCAGATTTCTGTATTTTTTGTCAATCTAATAGGCAAGTAGGTGAGCAGACTTTTGTGCCTGACGCACGCCGTCGACTTTTTGGGTCTAAGTCGAGTCTATCGGTTCATGACTCTTACATTGAATTTAGTTAGCGAAGCGCGAATAGAATTAATCTGAAACGTCTCCATACACCATTTCAGATAATAGAGGCTCGTCGCGAAGAAGCCGAGCACATGCTGCCGCCTCTCTCGGACGAGTACGACGTGCCGCCCAACAAATTGCCCAACAAGTTGCCCTACTTGATGATCGACCAGGTATTTCAGTCTGCGTGGATTTAGTATGCTTTAATCGTGAACAGATTTATTTAAGTATAGTATATATCCTCAGAACTCCTAAAGTTTTCTTATACAATCGGTTTGGGAGGTAATTTCGAGCATCAACTAGTATAAAAATTAAATCCTGGAGTAATATATCTTTATGTTTATATTTGGCTCTCGGCTCAACGTAAACTTCGCTGAACACCCGACAGATGGCGCTGGGCGAATGCCTGAAGGCGAGCGGCATCGAGCCCAGCCGCCTGCAGACCGCGTCCCCCTACACCGGCGGCGCCACCGTCGGCCTCGCGCACCGCCACAGCTGGGTGGAGGCCGGTGCGTACGATGACAGTTTAACCCGTAATGAATATAAACATTAGTATTTGAGAGGAAGCCGGAAACTGACCGGACGGAGCAATATTGAAATCTCATTACGTTTGCCCTCGTTCAAATAATGGAGTGGAAGAGAGAGAAATGCGTCACGCCCGCTCGTCATCATCCGTCCTAAACCCTTTCAGGAGCGACGCAGGGCCGGGACAGCCTGGCCGACATATCCGCGGGACCCGTCACCGAACTCGACAGCGCCAACAGCTCCCCCGGAGTGCAGAGGGTGAGTTGGAAAAGTTTTGGATTAAATGTTATTTAGCAGACTGGCAGGAGGCTCATCTCATATTAAGTGATATTGCTCACGGACACCGACACTGCCGGAAGGCTGGCGAGGGCGTCGCCGGCCTTTTAAGAGTTGATTCGGAAATATTTCAGTGGATAGCCGGCTTCACAAAACGCTCAGTCGAGGATCAAAATGGATTGATGGAATTCAATATTAAACTGTCGGTCAATCTGTTAAGTGTATACGTGTATTATATGCTTTAACGCAATATATATTACGGCAGCAAACCCAGTACGACGCGTTGGACGAGGAGTACAGGATGTTCATTGAGAAGTACAACTACAACCACCGGCCCTCCATGCCCCACTTCGGGACTTATGTAATCCATTGATCTGTTTGAGTAGAAACGTTGAAAACTGTAAAATTACACGTCCGTGTCTCTCTCGTATTGCTGAATATAAATTTGAAATTTCTTTCGTATCGAAATGTGCACATGGTAATACCCTCTTCCTTCAGCGGACGGACAATGAGTTCTGGCGCTGGGGCCACGAAGACGCCCACGCCGCCGGCGTCCGCGACACGCGGCCCAGCGCGGTACCCGAACGTATTTCCACTTTAGACTCGCTCTCGTTGACCGCGCATCCGTAGACGATTTCCCTCATTTAGTCATCATCTTAGAAACACTGTAGTAGTTTGGTTGGTCGCGACTTGTCCACTTTGTGTACATGAGACCCGTGAACTGCCGCAGCATCCCGCGCAGAGCGAGAGCGTGAGCCTGGAGGCGCTGCGTCGGGCGGCGAGCGGGCCGAGCGAGGCGGAGCGACGGGACGCGGAGAGGAGGAAGGTGTCCCTCAACAACACCTTCCGGACTGCGCCCTTCGACCATCTGCTGCACATCACGCAGCCCAAGGTCTGATCTCTTTCACTTCTTCGTTTTTGGGCCGAAACTAACTTGACGATAGATCTATTATTTAGTTTAAGTTTTGGAATTTGCATAACTCAAGCGGCTTCAGACTTAAAATGTTATTTTATTGAGATCAACTAAGAAATATCCATTTTAAAGTTATTTATATTTAATGTAATAAATTTTCGTAAGACAAAAAAACGTTAAGAATATACTGTTTTCCTTCAGTACGAGATCCAAGACAAGCTGGAAGAGATCTTCAACTCCATCTCCGAGGAGCCCCTCCTGCCCGTCGGAGCCGGCTCGCCCGCGGGCAAGACTCAGAACCAAGTACAGCCCTACACCAAGTATTTGACGGAGCTGTTTCTCTACTGAGGTCCGCGGAGTTAGCTATCGCTATATCTTCCCACTGGAGAATTTGGTTAATCAGTATTCATGTTTTTAGGTGGACGGTGTGATCGGCCTTTTCGTACGTTAAAAGGCCGCAGTGGACTTTTCTCGCAGTATCCAGAAGTTAATAATAAATGCAATGCAATATCTTAAAGCCGATTTAGTGAAATTGAGAGATTAAAACATACACACACACACACACGTACATTGTTTGAAAGGTTTCGTTTGTGAGAGCATCGTCACATATTCTTCCTCGAGGCCAGTCTTTCGGGGTCACTGGTCGGCATGCTTTTTAACTTAACCCGGCTCGAGGCGGGCGAGGTGGTCGACTAGGAATTTGGTAAATTATCTGAACCAGTGGGAGAATGGTTCCACGAAAACGATCAAAACACAGAACACTTGCACTTGAACATAAGAGTAGCGGCGCTCGAGAAGCGTCTTAGGACTTAACGGAAACGGTGAGATCTGGGGCGAAAGATCCTCCTTCTACACCGGTCTATAGTTTTGGGGACGATATTTTGCCTTCTCGGCCGTCTATCAAGATGCATCGTGATACTGAAATACGAAATGTAATAATTACAACATATGTAAACTTTAAATGCGTATACGATACGTTACGTATACGTTCATTCGATTGAGACGTTTATGAATCGGTATGAGGGTAGTCGCTAAATATGGGGTTTGAATTTGAGGAAACGCTTATATCATAATGCTATTATACTAATACTACTATAGGTATTGTAGTTGGTAATTAAAATTCATTCGTCGGTTAAAATATATAGACACAAATAATAAGTATATACATAATCAAAATTGAATGACGGAATACCTGGAGTGTCCCTCTGACGCCAATCGAGTTTCTTTGGAGCGGCTCACGCCCGATGCAAACCGGTATTCGATCCGTCCGAATTTCACGAAGACAAACTGTATCGGTACGGTTTTTTTTTTTTTTTTTTTTAATAATTTTATGGCCTGGTAACGAGACCTTTAAGCCAATCGGTACGGTATTATACATTCCATAGACAATTATCTGGTTTTTTGTCAAAGAACCTCGATACGCGTCTGCTTAACATATTTGTCTAAGTTCGAATGAATTCGTCAGATGTTAGTAGACAGTTTTTGCGAGTGGTTCATGATTACTCACGACTAGCCTTTTTACCTTTACCGTAAAAGGTAAGCTTTCGATATTATTTTTTATTGTTATTCGTACTTACACGTGTTATAAGGTTAATAAAGTATTGCGTAGAACGGATTTGTGTTATTTCTAACATTCCTTTAGAACGTGTTCGCTGATCGACGGCATGAGTGAAACGACGGAATAATGAGATATTTTATTTGTAACTAGTATATACAAAAATATATTAAAAATAAATAAATTTTCATTTAAAATTGTGACATTTGAAATAAATTTTTACAACTCTTATTTCTACGTAAGCATTTTACCGTTGCGCAGTCTTATTTTTTAAACCTTTTACAAAAATATATTCAGGAACCGGAAATGGACATTTATTCAGCTATGGAGGCGATTGCGATTCCTATAATACTTGCATTTTATTGTTTGTTGTAGGAATATCGACCGAGTTAATAAATGTTTAGAAAATCAAACCTTGTCTCTTTAACATAAGGTCTAATTATAAATAATACAATATTATGAACCCATACGTTAACTATTGAGTTAAAAGTAAACGTTTGCGTTTTTCTTTAAAAGTTTCACTTTAAATCGAATAAATGGCACTGTTATGGTTTATTATAAATTCGTTACCTAAGAACAATATATAAAAAATCTGTAAAATATTTAAATTAAAAGTAATTTAAAAAAAATATGTAGACCTAAATGTAATTTATAAACAATTAATAAGAATAAAAGCACAGATTGTGCAATCCTTTGTGCCTCGTTCTAAAGTATATAATTTTAAATAAATATCAATTTCTTTAACAATACATTTGTGTATATCACATGAGGTCTCAGGGAAATCGTATAACAGTGGTGCCGACCGCCTCGTCGCTACAGGCGTGCGCAAGCGCAGCTTCAAAATCTTGAGGGAAATAAACCTGTAAATATTATTTTAATATTTAGAATTAATCTCTTTTCACTTATAAACGTCACTCATTAAAAAAAAACAGTAAACAATATTTCGCTCACCTTATCGAGAACGGGAGACAGTTGGCCCCCCTCCACCAGATGGCGCAGGGTGTCGAGTCCGTCGCTCAACCGATGCCGGGACTCGAGCCAGTCACAATGCCAGCCGTGACCCGTGAACCACTGCACATTCAAAGTGTTATAGAGATTAACTTAATTCAACCTTATGTACTGAAAAATTTAGTGTTTATTTAGTTAGTTTATTTAGTCTGGTTTATAAATACAATTTTATCTAAACAGATAAAATTGTATTTATAATCCAGACACGAATCAATTTCTTACCCTGAGCACGCGAAGAGAATAGAAGGAGACCGTGAAGACCGCCCAGAGGGGAGACGGCAGCCGATCCGTCACCAGAGCCCGAGGGCGAAGCTCCAACGCCGCTCTCCGGGGTGCCGTAGCTCTATAATGTATATTTGATACTTTCAGAACCAAATATTAATCGAGACTTTTCTAGACATGGCTTCGATTATTAAGTTTTATTTTTAATAAATAAATATTAATTAATAAGCAAATAGGTAAATCGGGTACGTCTCAACCCGTTAACCGAGCGAGACGTATACGTCGACGTTAACGATAGCGTGCTCGGCTAGGACGTATGAATACGTCCTAAAAATATGTATTTTGCTGTGTTATATATATATATATATATATATATATATATATATATGTTATATATATATATATATAACACAGATTGAACCCGATTAATAATTGCAAAATTGGTGTTACTACCGTCGTCCAACATTATAACACAGTCAGTGCGCACGTCCGGCGCAGGCGACGTTCTGTTATACGACGTCCCGGATTTAGAGTTTAAAAAAAAGGATTTATTTAGAAATGTAGATTTCGAAAGACAATTGCTCGGTTTGAATCGTAAAGTGGGACTGACTTTAGCTGAAAGATAATGCTCATGGCAGTTGAATAGGAGAATGCCAGCTTGCTAAAATAGAAGTTGACATAGGGTGGTCTCTAAGGTTTTTTAATATATAACAAGCCCCTCGTTATGATATAAAGATCATTTTCATAAAGGGTTTTAATAGCGTCTTCATAGGTCTTCGCATCATCTTCGGTCAAGGTACCGAATATGTGTTTAAATACAGTGCCTATTCCGGAAAACCATGCGGTTCTTTTCGAAACGTAATTATCGGATACTAGATGTGTAACGGCATTAAAGTCACGTTGGAGATCTTTAAAGATTGCTTCTAAAGGTTGCAATAAGTTATGACATTGCGAAACACCAATTAATTCGCTTCTCTGACAATAAGACTGAATGTTATTGAACACTTTATTTATGTCCATTATATGATTTTTTATGGGAATGATCTCTACGGGAATTACAATATGAAATTGGTCGTTTATTATCTTTAGTGTGCCAACAGGGTCGAAGAAGATCCCAGGACCTTTCACTATATTTTTGACATACTGATTTTCAGTTTCAGCTAGGGTGACATTGCAGAGAATTGCGATGACCCCGGAAAATATGTGAGCGTGTTATAATACTATTAAAGGGATTAAAATAATGTTACTTATAAAAAGTAAAATACAACAATAAAATTTGATATAAACTTATCTTATAAAACTGGCAACTTAACTTTTTATCATTTTCATAAAGGGTTTTAATAGCGTCTTGTTTAACATGACGTCGATTTATTAAAAGGTGTAAAGTATTATTATCGTGGACTTTAACGATTTTATAGGGACCTTTCCAGATTGGCGAAAGGGCCTTGCGCAGCCTGACGTGATTTTTTAAATAAACATAGTCACCTACTTTATACTGTATAGACCGCGTGTGTTTATCATAGTAGGTTTTTGATCTTTCTTTGGAAGTTTTGATATTTTCCAAAGCTTTTTCTCGAGAAATTTTTAATCGGTGATGGAGCATTTTAATATACTCTGGATATGTAACGTCAGGGCGTGATTCAAATATTGAGTCAGGGATATATGGCTTGTGGCCGAAAACAAGTTCGTATGGAGTGAATTAAGTCGTTGTGTGGACACTACTATTATAGGTTAACATGGCGGTATATACGAACTTATGCCAGTTTGTCTGATTTTCGTTTACGTAAGATTTTAAATATTCCTTTAAAGTTGAATGGCTTCTTTCTAAAGCGCCTTGCGTTTGAGGGTGGTAGAGTGATGACCAAATTTGTTTTATCTTTAAAAATTCGCATGTGCGTTTAAATAATTCGGCAGTGAAATTAGTTCCTTGGTCTGTTAATATGGTTTTAGGGATACCAAATAGGGAAATAAAGTGAACTAAACCTTCGCAGGTTTCTTCTGCTGTAGCGTTTGATATTGGGTATGAAATGGAAAACTTAGTTAAATCATCTTGAAGAGTAAGTATGAATTTAAGTTTTTGAAATCCAGCTTCAGGCAAAGGGCCAACTATGTCAAGACTAATTCTTTCAAATGGGCGTGTAGCGGTAGTCGTGATTTGCATGGGTGATTGGTTGATCTTCCTCAGTGCTTTGTTTGATTGACATAATTTACAGTTTTGTATATAATTTTCTATATCTGTACGCATATTCTTCCAGTAATATCGTTCTTTGATTCTATTATACATCCTATTTGAGCCTAGATGTCCTGCAATCGGGATATCATGGTTTTTCTTAAGGATTTTAGTGATCTCGGAAGGAACAGGATATAGGATGGTATTATGGTGTATATTTACTGTTATGTTAGTATTATTAAATAAGTACATAAGCATGCCATATATTTTAACAAAGGAATGTTGTTCGAAGAGACTTTTAAAGTCAGATATGGCTATTTCTCCAATGTTCACGGAAAACAAGATATCGTCTCGGGCTGTTTTGAGAGTTTTGAATATAACTGGATATGTACAGTCGTCGAAATAGTAGACTTTGGTAAATAAAAGATACTATATCTTGTTTTTAATTTCGATTTTTTGAAACGAATGTAGTTCTCTTTCTGAATTTAGGATATTGGTAGAGTCGTGTAGTGTGGACAGAATGTCTTGGAGATATGGATTTGATTCATCGAAGTCGATTGATACAGGTATTAAGATGGCTTTAGAATTACTCTTAAGGAGACTTTCATTGTGTTCCTTTATATGGGTGTTGAAGTTTTCATTTTTGTTTGAGAAAGTTTTCAGGAAGTCATAGTTGTAGACAGTGTTAGAATTTGAAGCGCCTTGAAGAGGTGAAAAGCGTGAAGGGTTTTGCGTTGGTGAGTTGGTCTCATTCTCAGGGCTAGTAGCAGGAATCAACATTTCATCGTTTTCTAAAAGATCGATATTGGATAGGCTGTCACTATGAGCATTGGATGTCGAAGGGAGTTGGATACCTAGATCATCTATTGTTAGAGGACTAAAGGGAAGTGGATCATTCTCACTTGAAGACGGTATTACTCGTTGAGAATCAGTCTGATCTTTGATAATTGGATTGACGGGAAATCGAGACAGAGCGGCGGCGATTTTTCCCTTTTTATATTCAATGTTGTAGTCGAACTCCTCGAGTTTTAAACGCCATCTTACAAGCTTGGATCCAGGATCCTTACAATTAAATAACCATTTCATTGGTTTATGGTCTGTCAAAATTGTAAATTTGTATACATTGCCATACAGGTATGGTCTAAAGGTTTTAGTTCCCCATATGATAGCCAAGCATTCCTTTTCGGTAACGCTGTAGTTACTTTCGGCTTTAGATAGTGTTCTAGACGCAAAAGCGATGGGGCGGTCTTTTCCTATAGACCCTTGTGACAAGATAGCGGAGATTGCATAGTTAGATGCGTCGCATGTGAGATTGAATGGTTGGTTAAAATAAGGGTAAGCAAGTATAGGTGCGGAGATCAAGCTATTTTTAAGAGTTTCAAAGGCTAACTGTTGTTCATGTTGCCAAATGAACGGAACATCCTTCTTTAAGAGGTTTGTAAGGGGTTTAGCAATTTCAGACAGGTTAGGTATAAAACGACGATAGTAGGACACTAACCCCATGAAGGATTTAATGTCTTTAGGACATTTGGGTTGGGGAAAATCTTGGACGGCTCTGGTTTTTTCGGGATTCGGCTTGACACCTTCGTCAGTTATTATGTGACCGAGATAAGAAACTTCTTTGCGCAGAAATTCGCTTTTATCTGGCTGAAGTTTGAGGTTAAACTGTTTGAGTCTGTCAAAGACATTTGAGAGGTTTTTCATATGTTTTTGGAGATCAAATGAGTAGATTACGATATCATCTAAATAGACAAAGCATTGCAGCCCTTGCAGGCCTGATAGAGCGGAATTGATCAACCTCTGAAACGTGGAAGGGGCATTTTTGAGCCCAAACGGCATCCGCGCAAATTCGAAGTGTCCTTGTGGAATGGAAAAAGCAGTTTTGGGAGCGTCAGCTTCAGACATTTTAATTTGATGAAAGCCGGAAGCTAAGTCGAGTGTACTAAAATATTTACATTTACCCAATTGATCTAAAATTTCTGAAATATTAGGAATAGGGTAAGAATCTCCAATAGTGATATCATTTAATCGGCGATAGTCGATAACAATGCGCCATTTACGCTGACCAGAAGCATCGAGCTTTTTTGGAACTATCCAGATCGGAGATGACCATGGAGAAGTTGACGGTTTGATAATTCCTTCATTAAGCATTTTATTAATCTGATTGTTTACCTCGTGTTTATGCACTTCAGGAAATCGATATGATTTTGTATTAATGGGTACAGAGGAAGAAGTTGGTATCTGGTGCTCGAGCGCATTAGTACAAGTCAGATAATCTTCAGGGAGGTGGAATATATCCGAAAATTCAGCGCAAAGATTAAATAATGATTCTCGTTCTTCGTTATTAAGGTGAGTGACTCTTAAAAGGTCTAACACCGGCTCAGTTCTGTTAACGGTATTGTTGGGGATTGTATGAGATATATTGAATATTTGGTGATTTTCTTTGTTTTCCAAGGGCGTAAGTTTTAATTTTAAGTTTGAGTTTAACGTAATTGGAGATTCAGAGATATTTACAACAGAAATGTTTATTCTAGAATTAGGTTTCACCTTGACAAAGCAGTTAGCAATTAGAATTGAGTCGACGGGATTTTGATCTACCATCAAGCCTTCACCTATTTCTGGATTAAGTACCGAGCATTCTATGATGGTTTCAGTTCGGGGAGCAATAGTATATATTGGTTCATTAAAGTTTAAAGCAAGTTCAACTTGACTAATCGTAAGCGATTCATTCTTAAAATCAATGTTTGAGTAGTTGTCTGATAGGAAATCGTTTCCAATTATACCATCGTAAGGAAAATTTATGTTATCAATAATGTGAAATCGATACCTCAGAGAGTTGAATTCGATAGGTATACGTCCAAATGACCTCATTGGTTTATCTGCAGTTCCAATTCCTGAAAATGTTATAGTATGTTCGTCTATTTCAGGCATGTTTTGAATAGATGATTTCTTTATAAGGCTAATAGATGCACCACTGTCAACAAGGAGCTTAAGTAGTTTGGTAGATACAGAGGTTTGAACTTCCACAAAGGGTAAGTATTTTTCGGATGGATTTGAAGTAACGTACATAACGTCATTTTGTTATATATATTGTTTTTTATCTCAGGCGTGGTGTTTGGGGTATCGACCATGGATGTTGTAAGAGGAGATATGGCAGGCATGTATTTTAGAGTGCCGGATACTGTAGATGCATATGTCCTTTGTTGGGAATTTATTGCACCATTGTTAGAATTAGGGTTATGTGGTACAGAGGATTTTGAAATTGATTTATTAACGTTGCTACCACTATGAGTTTGACTACCCTGCTGTGTGACCTTGGATTTAGAAATAGGAGCATGGTCTTCGTTTTGGGGCTGGTTACCCTGCTGTGTGACGTTGGATTTAGAAATATGAATATGGTCTTTATTTTGGGGCTGGTTACCCTATTGTGTGACCTTGGAATTGTAATAGGATATAGAATTTGCGGTGTCATTTGGATATAGCAATAGAGGACGTTGAAATTTCGGACTCGGGAGACACCGTCGGGAGTCCTTTATTCGTTTAAAGGATTATCTGTCTCATCGACACCATAATCTTCATAAGAAGCTATTGCATGAATCGGTTGGTTCCGATTTTGAAAGGAAGTAGTAGGGTTTGTGCGGTTTGTTTGTAGCTTGAATTTTGATTGTTTCCAAATTTCCTATTATTGTATTCTCGTTTGCGACAACCTTCAATAGTATGCCCTGGAGCCTTGCAATATCGGCACACTATAGGATTAGAGGGCCTAAACGCGGCAGATGTTGTATTATTATTAGTGCCATGTTGTAAAGCTGATCTATTTGGTGGATATGATGAGTGAGATGGGCGGAATCGCGCCTGATTCTGAGTATTTGGAGTTTGGGCGTAATTAGTGTTTCGTCGTGTCAAAGCATTGATAATCTTTTCTGCCGAAGTAGCGAAATTAATGGCGTCATTCAAAGATTCAGGGTCACGGCATCGAACTACAGTAGACAATCTTGGATTTAGGCCGACTACAAACGTGTGTAACGCTAAGTCTTTCATAGCTGCGACGCGGCCTGCCAGTTCGTCCTTTTTCTTAGTAGGGATAGTTATATTAATTTCGGATAATAATGTTGATAAGAAAGACCCTATTCGTAATGCAAACTGGTTGACCGTTTCGTTGCCTAATTGACGACATTCTTGTAAATCAGAAAGCAGCGCAGCATAGTGCTTTTTATCACCAAATTGAGATTTTAAGAACTCTTTAAGCTAGTGCCAATTCTCAAATTCTTTTACACAACAAGCCGTTTCTGCGCGTCCTTCTAATTGACTTACAATATATTTTAGTAAAATGTCCTGTTGGTTTCGAGTAGCAAGTTCTACCGCATTTCTACAATTATTTAAAAATGCACTTAATTTTTCGCGGTTACCATCGAATTTATTTATGAATTTAATTAGTATATTTAAATCAACGTCTGTGGCTGACCTATTCTTAGACTCGCGTACAATAACATCTTCCTTAGGCATTGTCACGTAGGATATGGCTTAGACAAAACAATACTGATAACGACGCGACGACGGCTAGCGTTACTGAGAACTGATTAGGCGATGCACTGATTTCTAATTGGTATTGTAACCAATTATGAGATTGTAATTTTATAAAACAACCTTTCTATTTTTAGCACTTTAAACTTCACTAATTGTTTTCACACAACACACTGAAATACGAATATATAGCATTTTTGAAGACTTACCGGGATGCTGCAGTTTTATCGATGAACATCTTTGATGTATAGGGCGGAGACGGCGGATGTTTCTTTACAAAACAATTTCAGAATTCACAGCGAATAGGAAAATCTAGTTATTCACAGAAATATTCACTTTTGTAATCACTCGTTAGTCGCGACTGCCAAACTGAGGCGTACCGAGGATTTTTTAAAAATCCCTCTAGCTGCCACCAATGTTATACGACGTCCCGGATTTAGAGTTTAAAAAAAAAGGATTTATTTAGGAATGTAGATTTAGAAAGACAACTGCTCGGTTTGAATCGTAAAGTGGGACTGACTTTAGCTGAAAGATAATGCTCATGGCAGTTGAATAGGAGAACGCCAGCTTGCTAAAATAGAAGTTGACATAGGGTGGTCTCTAAGGTTTTAAATATACAACAGTTCGAAACTCAAGTGACTAAACAATTCACTTACTGCCACGAAACAGTCGCGCCACTGACATTTGGTAGATCACACAGACTAGGCATTGTCAATTGTCAACGTTGACAGTCTACCTTACCATAGCACACCGCAATCTACGACTAACTTCAGAGTGGCGGGAATTTTAAAATATTCATTCTCCGACATATAATATATTTTACGTTTTATTATAGAATTAGAACCGATCAGTATCTCTTAAATTCATTTAATTGTAGTGGTGTAGTATCTATTATTTTTTTTACCTATGAGTTTATGTATGCTGGTAGCATGTATGTGATACAAAAGTCATGTAGCATAAATGTATAAGGTATGCCATTTATGGTCATGGATTCGCTTACAACACAACAGGGCATTTTGGTTATCCAAACTTATTACGAAAACGGTCGAAATATAAAAAAAAAACCACTTTTCGCTAACATTGCCCTGGTTTTGGCCGACGTAGACGCTCTACAGAGCATGCGATTCGTTGAATTGTTAAACGGTTTGAAGAAACTGGTCAAAACATAGCCGCAGTAAGTGGAAGTGTGAGAGAAGATACCACCTTGACTACGCGACGTTCGGTTCGGTTCGGGCATCGCTGAGACCGCTTTACGCCGGATTTTACACATTGATTTACCTCCACCCATACAAAATTCAAGTAGCACGAGAACAGATGTAGGCAGACCACCGACGGCGGCGGCGGCGTGTTTTCGTTAATCGGATGCTTAAAAGAGAAGACGGGTTTTTGGCCAAAGTGCTCTTTTCTGATGAAGCTCATTTTCCTCCGTACCTCAATAGGTACGTCGAGAAGCAGAATTGCAGATTCTGTTTGGCTGCGAATAGGCCTCCGAGATTAATCAGTATTCATGTTTTTAGGTGGACGGTGTGATCGGCCTTTTCGTACGTTAAAAGGCCGCAGTGGACTTTTCTCGCAGTATCCAGAAGTTAATAATAAATGCAATGCAATATCTTAAAGCCGATTTAGTGAAATTGAGAGATTAAAACATACACACACACACACACGTACATTGTTTGAAAGGTTTCGTTTGTGAGAGCATCGTCACATATTCTTCCTCGAGGCCAGTCTTTCGGGGTCACTGGTCGGCATGCTTTTTAACTTAACCCGGCTCGAGGCGGGCGAGGTGGTCGACTAGGAATTTGGTAAATTATCTGAACCAGTGGGAGAATGGTTCCACGAAAACGATCAAAACACAGAACACTTGCACTTGAACATAAGAGTAGCGGCGCTCGAGAAGCGTCTTAGGACTTAACGGAAACGGTGAGATCTGGGGCGAAAGATCCTCCTTCTACACCGGTCTATAGTTTTGGGGACGATATTTTGCCTTCTCGGCCGTCTATCAAGATGCATCGTGATACTGAAATACGAAATGTAATAATTACAACATATGTAAACTTTAAATGCGTATACGATACGTTACGTATACGTTCATTCGATTGAGACGTTTATGAATCGGTATGAGGGTAGTCGCTAAATATGGGGTTTGAATTTGAGGAAACGCTTATATCATAATGCTATTATACTAATACTACTATAGGTATTGTAGTTGGTAATTAAAATTCATTCGTCGGTTAAAATATATAGACACAAATAATAAGTATATACATAATCAAAATTGAATGACGGAATACCTGGAGTGTCCCTCTGACGCCAATCGAGTTTCTTTGGAGCGGCTCACGCCCGATGCAAACCGGTATTCGATCCGTCCGAATTTCACGAAGACAAACTGTATCGGTACGGTATTTTTTTTTTTTTTTTTTAATAATTTTATGGCCTGGTAACGAGACCTTTAAGCCAATCGGTACGGTATTATACATTCCATAGACAATTATCTGGTTTTTTGTCAAAGAACCTCGATACGCGTCTGCTTAACATATTTGTCTAAGTTCGAATGAATTCGTCAGATGTTAGTAGACAGTTTTTGCGAGTGGTTCATGATTACTCACGACTAGCCTTTTTACCTTTACCGTAAAAGGTAAGCTTTCGATATTATTTTTTATTGTTATTCGTACTTACACGTGTTATAAGGTTAATAAAGTATTGCGTAGAACGGATTTGTGTTATTTCTAACATTCCTTTAGAACGTGTTCGCTGATCGACGGCATGAGTGAAACGACGGAATAATGAGATATTTTATTTGTAACTAGTATATACAAAAATATATTAAAAATAAATAAATTTTCATTTAAAATTGTGACATTTGAAATAAATTTTTACAACTCTTATTTCTACGTAAGCATTTTACCGTTGCGCAGTCTTATTTTTTAAACCTTTTACAAAAATATATTCAGGAACCGGAAATGGACATTTATTCAGCTATGGAGGCGATTGCGATTCCTATAATACTTGCATTTTATTGTTTGTTGTAGGAATATCGACCGAGTTAATAAATGTTTAGAAAATCAAACCTTGTCTCTTTAACATAAGGTCTAATTATAAATAATACAATATTATGAACCCATACGTTAACTATTGAGTTAAAAGTAAACGTTTGCGTTTTTCTTTAAAAGTTTCACTTTAAATCGAATAAATGGCACTGTTATGGTTTATTATAAATTCGTTACCTAAGAACAATATATAAAAAATCTGTAAAATATTTAAATTAAAAGTAATTTAAAAAAAATATGTAGACCTAAATGTAATTTATAAACAATTAATAAGAATAAAAGCACAGATTGTGCAATCCTTTGTGCCTCGTTCTAAAGTATATAATTTTAAATAAATATCAATTTCTTTAACAATACATTTGTGTATATCACATGAGGTCTCAGGGAAATCGTATAACAGTGGTGCCGACCGCCTCGTCGCTACAGGCGTGCGCAAGCGCAGCTTCAAAATCTTGAGGGAAATAAACCTGTAAATATTATTTTAATATTTAGAATTAATCTCTTTTCACTTATAAACGGTATTAAAAATTAAAATTAAAAAAAACAGTAAACAATATTTCGCTCACCTTATCGAGAACGGGAGACAGTTGGCCCCCCTCCACCAGGTGGCGCAGGGTGTCGAGTCCGTCGCTCAACCGATGCCGGGACTCGAGCCAGTCACAATGCCAGCCGTGACCCGTGAACCACTGCACATTCAAAGTGTTATAACAACGGTTCCATTTGTTATATCTAAAATACGATAATATGTAGTTTGCCCCGAGATTAACTTAATTCAACCTTATGTACTGAAAAATTTAGTGAGTTTAGATAAAATTGTATTTATAAACCAGACACGAATCAATTTCTTACCCTGAGCACGCGAAGAGAATAGAAGGAGACCGTGAAGACCGCCCAGAGGGGAGACGGCAGCCGATCCGTCACCAGAGCCCGAGGGCGAAGCTCCAACGCCGCTCTCCGGGGTGCCGTAGCTCTATAATGTATATTTGATACTTTCAGAACCAAATATTAATCGAGACTTTTCTAGACATTCCTTCGATTATTAAGTTTTATTTTTAATAAATAAATATTAATTAATAAGCAAATAGGTAAATCGGGTACGTCTCAACCCGTTAACCGAGCGAGACGTATACGTCGACGTTAACGATAGCGTGCTCGGCTAGGACGTATGAATACGTTCTAAAAATATGTATTTTGCTGTGTTATATATATATATATATATATATGTCGCAGATTCAACCCGATTAATAATTGCAAAATTGGTGTTACTACCGTCGTCCGACATTATAACACAGTCAGTGCGCACGTCCGGCGTAGGCGACGTTCTGTTATACGACGTCCCGGATTTAGAGTTTAAAAAAAAGGATTTATTTTACACAAAGGATTTATTTAGAAATGTAGATTTAGAAAGACAATTGCTCGGTTTGAATCGTAAAGTGGGACTGACTTTAGCTGAAAGATAATGCTCATGGCAGTTGAATAGGAGAATGCCAGCTTGCTAAAATAGAAGTTGACATAGGGTGGTCTCTAAGGTTTTTTAATATATAACAACCCCCTCGTTATGAGGAAACTTACGGTTTATTTGTAAGTTTCCTTAATATTTAACAAACTCGCAAGCGGGCTACTGAAGGATTACTCTGGTTTTCCAGATTATTATCTTGCTCAACCGGGATATTATTGGAAACTTGGAGTTTTCTCGAACATTTGCCTTTCTTATAAAAATATACAAAAACAAAACTAAAAACTAGGATTACAGAGAAAATACTTAAAATAGGAAAGCTAACATGATTATTAAAATTATAAGGATTCTTGATCTCATTTAGATCCTTCATTGACATGTCTGAAATAGCTTTAATTGATTTTAAATTATCAAGGTTAATAATCTTGATTTTTGGAATAGAAAAGTTATTACTTAATTTGTTTACACTTTTACAACAATCATCGTCAATTATATCAAAATTCGAGGATACAGCGGGGACATATGTTTTAGGATACACTTTAGTCACCAACTTAAGGTTTTTATGAAAACCTACACAATCTATTGGTAAATTTAGTACACCTGTACCGGATATAATTAACTCAGATACATTTTGATTACATTCAATAGACAAGTTAGTGGACTTTGATTGTACAAATATCCATTTGTTATTATTTAGCTTATGCCAAATATCTAAATCACCAAACATGACTTTAACAGGACAATTTTCTGGAAGGGTAGTTAAGGCTTTAGTAATTATTTCGATTTCACATGAAGGGTTATTAAGTACTGCGTAGACATCGGTTATTTCACAAAGGTAAGTATAGGTAAGTATGCTTCTACAATCATTTAAATCTTTGAGATAGATATAATTTAGTTTATCTGTGCTCAAGGCTAAAAATTGTTCCGAAGGGAGGATCATAGCGAAAGAATTTAAATTACCCTCCGTATGTGGAATAGGCAATGGCACAGTTTTATAGATATTAAAATGTTCTAAGGTTACAAGTGGAATCTTTACAATAAACATTAATTTTTTGTTAAAATAGTAACAAGTTAAATCGGCTATATTGATTAGAATATGAATATTGCTTATTTCTATGTTTACAGGAAAGTCTCTATACTTAGGGAGTAACTTAAAATTATTTACAATATCATTGTACATTTGGTTTGGGGTTAGAACTGAAGGATGCAAGGTGTTACTTTTAATGAGTAAAATGGAATTAAGTAAGTCTTCCACCTTAAATGATAAAGTCAGTAAATTTGATTGCAAAATATTTAAAATGTTATAGAAATTATTCCTAAAATTAACCTCATTAAAAGCATTTGTTATATTGGATACCGTAGACGCTAATTCTTTGACGACACCATTCAATTTTGCTTGATTAAGATTCATTTCATGTAAGGATTGATTTATATTGGAAATGGCAGATTGGGAAGCAATTACGGTTTTCTTCAATGTTCCTGAAATCTTTTTATCATTTTCATAAAGGGTTTTAATAGCGTCTTCATAGGTCTTCGCATCATCTTCGGTCAAGGTACCGAATATGTGTTTAAATACAGTGCCTATTCCGGAAAACCATGCGGTTCTTTTCGAAACGTAATTATCGGATACTAGATGTGAAACGGCATTAAAGTCACGTTGGAGATCTTTAAAGATTGCTTCTAAAGGTTGCAATAAGTTATGACATTGCGAAACACCAATTAATTCGCTTCTCTGACAATAAGACTGAATGTTATTGAACACTTTATTTATGTCCATTATATGATTTTTTTATGGGAATGATCTCTACGGGAATTACAATATGAAATTGGTCGTTTATTATCTTTAGTGTGCCAACAGGGTCGAAGAAGATCCCAGGACCTTTCACTATATTTTTGACATACTGATTTTCAGTTTCAGCTAGGGTGACATTGCAGAGAATTGCGATGACCCCGGAAAATATGTGAGCGTGTTATAATACTATTAAAGGGATTAAAATAATGTTACTTATAAAAAGTAAAATACAACAATAAAATTTGATATAAACTTATCTTATAAAACTGGCAACTTAACTTTTTATCATTTTCATAAAGGGTTTTAATAGCGTCTTGTTTAACATGACGTCGATTTATTAAAAGGTGTAAAGTATTATTATCGTGGACTTTAACGATTTTATAGGGACCTTTCCAGATTGGCGAAAGGGCCTTGCGCAGCCTGACGTGATTTTTTAAATAAACATAGTCACCTACTTTATACTGTATAGACCGCGTGTGTTTATCATAGTAGGTTTTTGATCTTTCTTTGGAAGTTTTGATATTTTCCAAAGCTTTTTCTCGAGAAATTTTTAATCGGTGATGGAGCATTTTAATATACTCTGGATATGTAACGTCAGGGCGTGATTCAAATATTGAGTCAGGGATATATGGCTTGTGGCCGAAAACAAGTTCGTATGGAGTGA
This sequence comes from Pieris brassicae, assembly GCF_905147105.1. NCBI lineage: Eukaryota > Metazoa > Arthropoda > Insecta > Lepidoptera > Pieridae > Pieris > Pieris brassicae. The sequence goes on along the minus strand of NC_059673.1, from coordinate 156,517 downwards.
ATTAAGTCGTTGTGTGGACACTACTATTATAGGTTAACATGGCGGTATATACGAACTTATGCCAGTTTGTCTGATTTTCGTTTACGTAAGATTTTAAATATTCCTTTAAAGTTGAATGGCTTCTTTCTAAAGCGCCTTGCGTTTGAGGGTGGTAGAGTGATGACCAAATTTGTTTTATCTTTAAAAATTCGCATGTGCGTTTAAATAATTCGGCAGTGAAATTAGTTCCTTGGTCTGTTAATATGGTTTTAGGGATACCAAATAGGGAAATAAAGTGAACTAAACCTTCGCAGGTTTCTTCTGCTGTAGCGTTTGATATTGGGTATGAAATGGAAAACTTAGTTAAATCATCTTGAAGAGTAAGTATGAATTTAAGTTTTTGAAATCCAGCTTCAGGCAAAGGGCCAACTATGTCAAGACTAATTCTTTCAAATGGGCGTGTAGCGGTAGTCGTGATTTGCATGGGTGATTGGTTGATCTTCCTCAGTGCTTTGTTTGATTGACATAATTTACAGTTTTGTATATAATTTTCTATATCTGTACGCATATTCTTCCAGTAATATCGTTCTTTGATTCTATTATACATCCTATTTGAGCCTAGATGTCCTGCAATCGGGATATCATGGTTTTTCTTAAGGATTTTAGTGATCTCGGAAGGAACAGGATATAGGATGGTATTATGGTGTATATTTACTGTTATGTTAGTATTATTAAATAAGTACATAAGCATGCCATATATTTTAACAAAGGAATGTTGTTCGAAGAGACTTTTAAAGTCAGATATGGCTATTTCTCCAATGTTCACGGAAAACAAGATATCGTCTCGGGCTGTTTTGAGAGTTTTGAATATAACTGGATATGTACAGTCGTCGAAATAGTAGACTTTGGTAAATAAAAGATACTATATCTTGTTTTTAATTTCGATTTTTTGAAACGAATGTAGTTCTCTTTCTGAATTTAGGATATTGGTAGAGTCGTGTAGTGTGGACAGAATGTCTTGGAGATATGGATTTGATTCATCGAAGTCGATTGATACAGGTATTAAGATGGCTTTAGAATTACTCTTAAGGAGACTTTCATTGTGTTCCTTTATATGGGTGTTGAAGTTTTCATTTTTGTTTGAGAAAGTTTTCAGGAAGTCATAGTTGTAGACAGTGTTAGACAGTTTTGCGTTGGTGAGTTGGTCTCATTCTCAGGGCTAGAAGCAGGAATCAACATTTCATCGTTTTCTAAAAGATCGATATTGGGTAGGCTGTCACTATCAGCATTGGATGTCGAAGGGAGTTGGATACCTAGATCATCTATTGTTAGAGGACTAAAGGGAAGTGGATCATTCTCACTTGAAGACGGTATTACTCGTTGAGAATCAGTCTGATCTTTGATAATTGGATTGACGGGAAATCGAGACAGAGCGGCGGCGATTTTTCCCTTTTTATATTCAATGTTGTAGTCGAACTCCTCGAGTTTTAAACGCCATCTTACAAGCTTGGATCCAGGATCCTTACAATTAAATAACCATTTCAGTGGTTTATGGTCTGTCAAAATTGTAAATTTGTATACATTGCCATACAGGTATGGTCTAAAGGTTTTAGTTCCCCTTATGATAGCCAAGCATTCCTTTTCGGTAACGCTGTAGTTACTTTCGGCTTTAGATAGTGTTCTAGACGCAAAAGCGATGGGGCGGTCTTTTCCTATAGACCCTTGTGACAAGATAGCGGAGATTGCATAGTTAGATGCGTCGCATGTGAGATTGAATGGTTGGTTAAAATCAGGGTAAGCAAGTATAGGTGCGGAGATCAAGCTATTTTTAAGAGTTTCAAAGGCTAACTGTTGTTCATGTTGCCAAATGAACGGAACATCCTTCTTTAAGAGGTTTGTAAGGGGTTTAGCAAATTTTAGACAGGTTAGGTATAAAACGACGATAGTAGGACACTAACCCCATGAAGGATTTAATGTCTTTAGGACATTTGGGTTGGGGAAAATCTTGGACGGCTCTGGTTTTTTCGGGATTCGGCTTGACACCTTCGTCAGTTATTATGTGACCGAGATAAGAAACTTCTTTGCGCAGAAATTCGCTTTTATCTGGCTGAAGTTTGTGGTTAAACTGTCGGAGTCTGTCAAACACATTTGAGAGGTTTTTCATATGTTTTTGGAGATCAAATGAGTAGATTACGATATCATCTAAATAGACAAAGCATTGCAGCCCTTGCAGGCCTGATAGAGCGGAATGATCAACCTCTGAAACGTGGAAGGGGCATTCGCGGCCTGCCAGTTCGTCCTTTTTCTTAGTAGGGATAGTTATATTAATTTCGGATAATAATGTTGATAAGAAAGACCCTATTCGTAATGCAAACTGGTTGACCGTTTCGTTGCCTAATTGACGACATTCTTGTAAATCAGAAAGCAGCGCAGCATAGTGCTTTTTATCACCAAATTGAGATTTTAAGAACTCTTTAAGCTAGTGCCAATTCTCAAATTCTTTTACACAACAAGCCGTTTCTGCGCGTCCTTCTAATTGACTTACAATATATTTTAGTAAAATGTCCTGTTGGTTTCGAGTAGCAAGTTCTACCGCATTTCTACAATTATTTAAAAATGCACTTAATTTTTCGCGGTTACCATCGAATTTATTTATGAATTTAATTAGTATATTTAAATCAACGTCTGTGGCTGACCTATTCTTAGACTCGCGTACAATAACATCTTCCTTAGGCATTGTCACGTAGGATATGGCTTAGACAAAACAATACTGATAACGACGCGACGACGGCTAGCGTTACTGAGAACTGATTAGGCGATGCACTGATTTCTAATTGGTATTGTAACCAATTATGAGATTGTAATTTTATAAAACAACCTTTCTATTTTTAGCACTTTAAACTTCACTAATTGTTTTCACACAACACACTGAAATACGAATATATAGCATTTTTGAAGACTTACAGGGATGCTGCAGTTTTATCGATGAACATCTTTGATGTATAGGGCGGAGACGGCGGATGTTTCTTTACAAAACAATTTCAGAATTCACAGCGAATAGGAAAATCTAGTTATTCACAGAAATATTCACTTTTGTAATCACTCGTTAGTCGCGACTGCCAAACTGAGGCGTACCGAGGATTTTTTAAAAATCCCTCTAGCTGCCACCAATGTTATACGACGTCCCGGATTTAGAGTTTAAAAAAAAAGGATTTATTTAGGAATGTAGATTTAGAAAGACAACTGCTCGGTTTGAATCGTAAAGTGGGACTGACTTTAGCTGAAAGATAATGCTCATGGCAGTTGAATAGGAGAACGCCAGCTTGCTAAAATAGAAGTTGACATAGGGTGGTCTCTAAGGTTTTAAATATACAACAGTTCGAAACTCAAGTGACTAAACAATTCACTTACTGCCACGAAACAGTCGCGCCACTGACATTTGGTAGATCACACAGACTAGGCATTGTCAATTGTCAACGTTGACAGTCTACCTTACCATAGCACACCGCAATCTACGACTAACTTCAGAGTGGCGGGAATTTTAAAATATTCATTCTCCGACATATAATATATTTTACGTTTTATTATAGAATTAGAACCGATCAGTATCTCTTAAATTCATTTAATTGTAGTGGTGTAGTATCTATTATTTTTTTTACCTATGAGTTTATGTATGCTGGTAGCATGTATGTGATACAAAAGTCATGTAGCATAAATGTATAAGGTATGCCATTTATGGTCATGGATTCGCTTACAACACAACAGGGCATTTTGGTTATCCAAACTTATTACGAAAACGGTCGAAATATAAAAAAAAAACCACTTTTCGCTAACATTGCCCTGGTTTTGGCCGACGTAGACGCTCTACAGAGCATGCGATTCGTTGAATTGTTAAACGGTTTGAAGAAACTGGTCAAAACATAGCCGCAGTAAGTGGAAGTGTGAGAGAAGATACCACCTTGACTACGCGACGTTCGGTTCGGTTCGGGCATCGCTGAGACCGCTTTACGCCGGATTTTACACATTGATTTACCTCCACCCATACAAAATTCAAGTAGCACGAGAACAGATGTAGGCAGACCACCGACGGCGGCGGCGGCGTGTTTTCGTTAATCGGATGCTTAAAAGAGAAGACGGGTTTTTGGCCAAAGTGCTCTTTTCTGATGAAGCTCATTTTCCTCCGTACCTCAATAGGTACGTCGAGAAGCAGAATTGCAGATTCTGTTTGGTTGCGAATAGGCCTCCGAGACCGTACGATTTAACACCTCTTGACTCTCTCTTCTTTGGGGATGTTTGAAAGGAAAAGTGTATGGAAAATTCAAGACCTTAAGCGCAATATTTGGACTGAAATTGCGGCTGACTGCGGAATAGACTCGATGATTCCGGAAAAGTCAAATGATTCTGAAAATTTTGATTTTTGTACTCACTTGAGCAAAGTGTTGTAGGGCGGGCTATTGGGCGGCGCCCCGGCGCATGCGACGCAAGCGTCCCACGGCCCAGTGCGACTCGCGTGCTGTTCCACCACCAGCCAACAAGCGGCGAGGTGCTCGTTCTGGCTCTCCAGCTCTATGAAGTCTTGGGCGCCTGGATACATGTTTTTAAAGGAGGATGATTGCAATATCGCTACCAAATACTTTTTTATGATAAAATCAAATGTTATTTTAACTAATGAACAAATATTCAATAAATATATTTTTCAACAGTATATACCTATATTTTAAATCCCAAAAGTAAGTTTACTCTTCATATCTTAAAAACGACTTAACCAATTCTGATGAAAGTTTCACTGTTCCCTAAGTTAACAATAAATTGAAGACGTAATTAAATCATCTAAATTCGGTTCCAACTCCATTCCGACACCCGTGCAGACGAAACGAGACACGCGAGTTCTAACATGAAGCATTACCTAAATCCCTCAGAGTGTTCCTGGAGTGCCTGGGGGCAGCGGCAGAGGTCCGAGCTCCCCAACCCCCCAGCAGCTGGATCAGGGCACAGCCTTCGCCGCTCGCCGCGCCCGCTACTAGCACGCTGTGAACACATTTCTATAGCACAACACAAAAGCTGGCTTTGCTCATTCGCTAAAATTTAGCTTGTCTCATGATGGACGGGAAACGGGAGCGGTGGACCCGTTTCGAATCCATCTCCGAAGTTATGTTAGATGGACTTTTTACGTTTTTAATATTACGAGTATTATTTTTTTCCTTATGCAAGTGACAAATGTGGTTTAGTCTCTTATGAGGATAAACTTATTTAAGCCTGAGTGAACTTGACTGTCTCTCCTGGCTCCACGCGGTTGAATATTTTTACATGCATATATCTATGCGAACCCTCCGGCATTCAGAGTGTCCATGGGCGGCGGTATCTCATCATCGGGTGAGCCCGCTGCCCCTTTGCCCCCCGTTATATGTTTAAGAAATATTATCGATTGTTTGAGGCCGCGTCCCGATGAGACGAACGAGAGTTTTCTATCGGAGTCACTTACCGCTTGCCCTTGCAAGTGTCGGGAGCGATCCGCAAAGCGTCGAGAGCGATGAGAGCGAGGGTCCCCGCCCAGGGGAGGGACGCCGCCGAGTCCGCGCCCAACGTACGCGGACGCTTGCTTATACGCGAACTGGAATTATTCAAGAAAAAAACGCGTAGCAAAGTCGTCTGGAGAAATTTCGACTTGTAGATTCCGGTTTCCTCGCGATGTTTTCCTTCATCGTTCGAGGGGATGTTAAATTGACACATAAATAAAGTCCATTTATATATATTATCAAACAAAGGCGCACGCCGAAGCCACTAGGCCGAAACTGCTCCGAGGCTAATCAGTAATTTACAGAATAAAAGATACCTTCTCACAACCAGCAGTTCGCTGGCAGCCCCCCCACTCCACTCGCTGAGGCATCCCCACACTTCGTCTCCCATTTCGAAGTCTGTTACGCCTTGGCCGACGTCTAACACTACGCCTGAAGTAGAATTACCACAAAATTTATTTATATGTCATATATATATATATATATTATATATCCCCTATTTTGTCCTATCCCCGACCCTGTTACTTGTACATATCCATGATATGTTGCAACGTACATTGCTCTGCCGAAGACGGCACTGGGGACACTCATCACACTCACTGAGCCTTCCGGCAGCGTGAGTGCCAATGGGCGGTGATACCGCTCAACATCAGCCTAATATTTCTAGTACTCAATGAGTTAAAATGAAATCATCAATCAAACCTTATTGTAAATATAGATATTTTTTTTATTTTTCAAATTATTTCAATAGAATTCCAATTACTTTAATTAAAATATTTACCAGCGAAGCCCCTCCCGACGGTGACATGTGAGCGAGTAACGAGAGACCGTAGCGCCGAAGCCCTACCCCTCAGCACGCTGCGGTCTGTCGCCGATACCGAAAAGGCCTGTACTCTAACTAGGACTTCGCCCGAACCCGCACCTAAAGAAATTATTATAGGTTTTGAATAAGTATTTAGGGTTATAAAACCGTTTAGTGAAGGTGAATAGGATTTAATTCTACCTTACTTTACTGTCTATTATAAACTGACACAGATCATTAAAAGATGCCATAGACTACAAATTGTGCGCCAAAATAAAAACGCTTGCTATAAACTTCCCAAGATTGATTTAAACATAAAAATGTTTCAATTGTTATATTTTTAATGAGCTATTCAATGGTAATAGTACAAAGTACGTCGTTATAAAACTCTTGAGTAAAAAAGTATTCGTCCATACTTCACGCCTGACCGTTCGATATCTTCTTTACGTCGATGTAGTACCTGAGGCTACCTTTTCACTCATTTTATTTATCTAAAACTTAGATAACGAACTTAATCATTATGCCTAAAGTATCGTTAATGTATTAGTAGTAGTTGGTATTTAGAATTATTATTATTATTATTATTATAACATATTATTTTATCTTCATTGCGGTTTTTCGTTTCGTTAACAAATAAGTTAAATCGCATAAGAGAATAAAATATATTAATGCTTTTTGTAGTCTGTACTAAGTCATTACACTGAAACGACATTTTGAATAAACCCTTAATTGAATAAGGTTATTTTTTTTTGTTTGAATTCTATAAAACTGCACCAGATTCTGTTAGAACATTTTATGGTGTTGACTTTCATTTTTAGTAAATATACCATGTGAAACAGAATCTTCGACGAGTATAACACTCTGGTCCGCTTGAGTCTGTAGGGCTCTCGCGTGGGGCCCACTAGGGCCTCGGGTTGCAGTGCGAAGCCCTATGACCAGTCCTGTACTGCCACCGAGCACTGCTCCACATGCAAATATTATCATGCTGCGACGCCATACTGGAATATTATGAGTTTTAAGATTTATAAGTTATCCTGGCATATATACTGTTTTTTTTTAATTAATGGTGGTGATTTGAAGAGTCACCCCACTGTTAAAAATGAATTGTCCTTCATTAAATGTGATTTAACATAGGTAATTCTTTAAAATATTTTAATTTAAATAGGGGTTAATTAAGCTCAAAGACAATCGAAAGTTATAGTATAAATAGTAAATAAAAAAATAATGTTTCTACCTCTATCTTTTAATAAAGTAACCAGCTCCTGATATAGTACAACCGGCGATAAGGGTGGAGCTCCTTCTCGTATGCGTTTGGCTGCTTCACGACCCCACTCCACAGCCCTTGCCCGACCCTCTGTTACTAACTCATGATGCCAGATGTCATTAAAGAGTTCACGAATCTACAATTTATATTACTCTTGTTTAAACTGCATGATTCCGTCAGTATATTATAAAACCCCTAACCTCTGTACCAGCTTGGCACTCTTCACATTTGTTTTGCAAATAATATGTCCCTTAATTTAAAAAAAAATAGATTTCTTATTTCAAATATACACAATTATCTAAATATCTTTTGTATTTATTATATTTGAAACATGTACTGCTAGTATTCTTACAAGTGCTTTGCCTTATGTAGTAAGAATGAGCCAAAATAATTGTGAAGTACTTGCTTTTCTTAAAATTCAAAGAATAGGTATTTGTGGTGGGCTTAGAGTTGTGATGTAAAGCACCACCTTTATATGGAGGGCCAGGTGAGATGTTATGTTGATTGTTGAAGAAATCAAATACATATACCTTCAGTATGGCATCTGTTGTTTGCTGATAAACACTTTCCAAACGAACTTTACTGTTTGAAGCGGCAACTACTGCAGCATCCTGAAAATTGACAAAAAAATTATTAGTAGAAATATTAAGTATTTTTCACTATATTATTTTTAGTACACAAATTACCATCCCAATTAAAAATAATATGCTAGCATGTGATTTAATACTGACTAACTAAAATAAAAATAAAAGCTACTTTAAAGTAGATAGATAGAAGAGAAAAAAATATTATACATTATTTCATTGATGAGTTACGTAAGTTTCAGGGTCAAATTATGCCAATAATAATAAGTAAAATTAACGCTTTTTTTTACCTAATAGCTAGTTTTTAGTTCTTTCGTCCGTGACGACATTTAAAAATGTAAAAATCTTAACAATTTCCCCGCCAAAAAAGTTGTTTACATACAGAAAATATATAGGTAAGATTAATACTTACGTGAAGAGCATCAATTTTTTCTCCAGCTCTATGCTTAAATCCATCCATATCAAATACTTATCACTACAGAGGGTCACCCTTTACGAAATAGACTAATAAGTCATACCAAATTCATTCAGAATTTAACCTTTGGCCGCAATCCATTTGATATTTTATTCTCAAAATAGATCGTGATTGCCTGCATAGTTATGCATGCGACTTTGCTAACAAAAGCTGCACTCTAACTTTAAAATAGTTTTGGTTTTTCCGACTAGTTGAGAATCATGGCTAAATAATTTTTGGGAAATTTTATAAAATTTTATCCAAAGTAAACATAACCTAATTTAGAATTTGAGGAACTTTAACTTGTTGACAACTTAGTACAGCTGATCAGCAATTGTCACTTTGGTCGACTATCATCATAATGACAGCAAGTATTCCAAACTAAAAACTTTCAAATATCTGTCATGTGTTTGTACATATTACTTTATACTTTATACTTTATACTTTACGATATTTGGAAGTTTGGCACTTAGCAATCTGTGTGAAAAAAATCAATAATAGAACCTGGATGATAAAAATTCTATAACAAAATAGATATTAGAAATAGATTGTATTTTGATATCGCCAGGCTTTATATAACTTTTATTATAAATTAACGCTAGGTCAAACAATATATAATTTGACAACAAATACTTCCTTAAATTTTCAGGTTTACTTTGGATCATTTAATAAATTATACAACTGCAATCATTTCAGTAAGTTTATTAAAAGTAATTATATGTCTATTGATATCGCATTATCTCCGCTGTCCACGCTTTCGTTAACATCTCGGTTGTTCAATACGTTGGTAATCCATCCTTTGCTATAAGAGACCTAGAACAAAAATGACGACCTATTAATTTCATAAGACTCTTATAAATATAGTTATCTAAAAGTACAGTATAGATATGCGATGTATCTGCAGTATTTTGGTTCTTATCAATAGCGAAATACGTTTCAAAGCATTATCATTAAGATGTGCGCTTAATAATGGCTGTCAATTGTCATAAACTACCAAAAAGTAAGTATTATACAGTAGAACCTGTTTAAGACGATCGTAAGGGTAGAGTTTTCCTGGATGTTCTTCCATTGATGACAATGTAGCACCGTACGAAATTCAATCAATTGAAGATCTTATTAAGAATATGAATAATACACAAAACGAGGCCCTAAGTGATAATGATGAAGACTAAGATGAGTCAACTAAGGTTTTGTCAAACGCCCAGACATTATCAGCTGTTAATGATTTAAGACGCTATGTAGCTAGCTACTTTGGATCAAAGTAAAGATGCACTGCAAAAGTTGAATTATGTTGAAAATCTTTTAATTGCTAATGCATCAAAATCTTTCTGACAAACCAAAATAAGTGATTATTTTAAACAATGTAATTATAATTACAATACGTATTGTAATTATAATTCATAAATGTATAATTTAATACCTATATATACCAAAATTAGAACATAATAGTATGTAGTACGTTTTATTTTTCCTACCCGTATAATACGCTTTCTCTCTTAAGACGCGTTTTTGGTAGGGTCCCTGAGAATTCGTCTTAAGCGGGTTTTACTGTATTTATTTATTCATATAGTAATTTAACTATTATGATATATGTATTATAATTACCTTAGCATAAACACCAGGTTTCTGCTTATGGGCACATTCTTCTGTACCCGAGAAGAGAGCAATTCCATACAATGTCCCCGCTCGGTTCACGCCACTGAAGTGGACTGCTGGGTCCCCAGTATCACCCTACACGAAGAAATATATTTTCTCAAGAAAATTAAGTTATGCTAAATTTATCATAGGCATGGTTGGCGTTTTCCTTTAAGTAATAACGGCATCAATAAAGAACAATATTACTTATCTCTTATACGTTTGAATTTATTTGTTCTTATTGATTAGGGGTCAAAGCCATTTGCTGGTCACATAGGATGAAGTATTAACCAAGGCTTAAGGACAAATGTAGCGCCGGGAGAATTACGAGTGGTTTGACGATTATAATACCTACTAGTTGTTTATGTCAGGTCATTGATCTATCGTAATATTATAATATAGCATGCTTACCATTATGAAAATGGTATTTGGTAGAAAATGCTTTGACTAATAATAAAATTGACATTCCAAGGTGTAACTAATAGCTAAGATATGGCGATGATGAGACGGTTAAGCTAATAATAAATAAACCGGTGGGGCTTTAACCTTTCTAGGTCTGGGCCTCAGGTTTCAGCATCTCTTTCATAATCATTTATCAATCTAATTGGTAAGTAGTTGATCAGCCTCCTGTCGACTCTTTGGGTCTAAGGCGAGGCGGTTTCCTCACGAAACTTTCCTTCGCCGTTCGAGCGAATGTTAGAAATAAATAATGTTCATTGGCGCACAGCCTAGGATCGAATCTACGACCAGAGGGATGAGAATCGCATGCTGAAGCCAACACTAATATTTGTACTATAACACTCACCGCACACAACGCGACACCCCTCATGACGCTCTGAAGGCACATGTGATCATGCTGAAGTCGATATTCGTTTCCGTAAATACGCCTGAAATTTAATATCAAGATTTACAGTTAGGTTTTTATTTCAACCATTATTTATATGCTTATGTTGGGTATATCCCATTAGACGAAAATATTAAAAAAAGCATCGTTAGTGTGTAATAAGTATGTTATGACTTCGCTTTTTTAAAAAAAAAGTTCAATTTACTTAAGCATCCCTAAACTCTTCTAGAACTTGTTTGTGTTGACTGGACCGTATAACGCATTGTAATATATAAATCAGATTGATTATTATTTGAGAGAGTTTAGTAATTTCACTAGAATTGTGTTGACCATCATACTGTCTTAAGCAAAGTCATTTCAACTTTTAGCAGGCGCAATTTTCTAAAAATATGAAGCCAGTATTACTAGGCTTAGTGGAAGGAAAGGTTACTGTTTGAACCTGAGTTTAAAAAAAATGACATTTCAAACTGACTTTCTTATTATCGGTCCAGGGTTACCTGCAATCTGTTCGCGGCATCTCTTTTACTATCATACGACGAAGTTCCTGATTCTGCCCTTCTCGGATTTGACCTGTCACCTGAAGAACTAATACATTAATCCACTAATAACTAAAAAAAGAAAAAGATAATATAGTAAATCTTTGTAAAGGATTAGAGATTGAATTATTAATTTCATTTAATTAATTAAAATTAATTCGTTAAAGGCCGGCAACGCACTTGCAAGCATTCTGGCAATTAGTGTTCATGGGCAGCGATATCACTTAACATCAGCTGAGCCTCCTGCTCGTTTGCTCTCTAAAAAAATAATCTATTTTGTTATACGAACAACAAAACACTTACCACGCTTCCATATCCAGTGATTATGGTTTCCCCGAATACAGAAGGTAGTTCAGCTCCAGGAGTGGCAACTGACACAATCTGAACTCGGTTACCGACCGTGACAGGTATGTTAAGCTAAGGAAATTGATTATCGTTAAAATACTTCGCAATCAACGGTAGATATTTTTCTTCTATTGCCCACGGATAGCTGAAAGACCTTTGCAGCAGTTCTTTATTTATATTGAATTAATTGTACTGGAATGAACACTTATTCAAACGCTTTCGCAATGGACCAAAGGGAAGAAGGAGAAGCCCAAAAAAAGAAGAAATAGCCCTATTTCTTAGCAGGAAGCTAATAAAGATAGAAGGCCCTGGAGAGGGTAAGTTGGAAAAAGCTGAAGGAGGCCCTTACCCGCGAAGGGGTTCCGTTCCACGCTACTGAAGGCAACTAGGATATAGGATAACTAAAAAAAATGCAAAATCTAACCTGTACCTGTTTTTGGAATGATTGGAAATTAAACGGGCTTTATTATTATAGTTTTGAGTTTCCGACGGGAACTAGTTCATTTTAAACAACGATAAGATTCAGAGTCACTGAATTCTAACTGGTACAAAACTAAATAAAGCCATTTGAATCTCTATTAAAGTCTAGATTATGGGTAGTCTTACGTCGAACTAAGTATATGTTATTCACTCGTTTGTGGTGCCTCTTCAATTACTAAAAGTCAACAGTCATTCAACATCTTACTAAATAATAATGTTGCCTTAGTTATTAAATAAAGAACGATGAATCAATGTATTAAAAGAACGACATTTAAGACTTGTGTGAGACTTCTTGGGACTCGTTGCATTTGCGCAGTCGCCAATTATTACCCTGTACCATTTATTTGAAGATGAAAAGTGCACTTTTTAAATATATGAAGTATAATATTTACCTTAATCATAGCTAAGTTGTGTTCAGGATAATATTGATCCGTCCTGTATTCGGGGTGTCGTCTAATGTCAATAACGGAAAGAATTTTACCGCCGAAGTCACGAAATACTGAACCCATACGTACAGTCACTTCCTCTTTAGACACGCTAGAAAATACTTCACTCTAAAAATACATTCTAGGAATTCTAATTACTTCGGAACCACAAAGGTTTAAATAGGTGGTTAACACCTTATTGGTGATCGATGCTGATGGCCATGCGCATACTCCTAGTCCTACTACTACCACTGTTGTTACCACGAGAATGTAAGTGCGTGCTCCTATTTCACCATGCCTCCTGCACCTAGAGGATCTTTGACCATTTGAGACAAATATTTGTTTTTAATTGATTTTATTATTATTTATTACTTAAGATGTCATGTGGAACATGGTGTAACGGTTGCAAACGTTGTGTAAAACAAAACTTGGCGATTAAAAAGGTGGCGGAGAGTTTATTGCCAGTTCTTCTCTTCCATTCTATGCCCTTGATTTGAGAAGTGGCAGTAAATGTAAAATTAGAAACAATATTTATTTATTTTATTGACGTTCATGAATAAATGATTTTTGACTTTGACTTATTGTTAGTCATTTAATATTTAGTTTACAAGTGTAAATATTCAAGTAAGGGTTAATGAGAGAAGTATAAAATAAAGCTTACTAGTCAAAGCACTGCGCTGCCGTAAGTACCCATTGATTACCGACAATCGCTCCTCCGCACCAATGCTTTCCATGTAATCTGAAGTACAATTCATAGTTGTAAAGCCATATTTACAGGCATAGTTTGGTCCGTTCACTAGTAGTGATCGTGTGCTATTATAAAGGACACAATATTATACTTGAGACTACCTAGATGGGTTCACTCTGTTGAATTGGAAATCTCCCCAATATAATAGGTAGGTGATGAACTCTCCTAACTATGCATTGCCTAAAATAAAACGTTCTTTTGTGGACGGTAGTTGTTACAATTTTTTATTAAATTACACATACACATTCACGTATAATCACATTATACATAACTCCGTACAGATTTTTTTAAAAACGTGGAATAAATATTGCATCGTAATTACATTGGGATGTTGATGTCGCAGTCAACTAGTTTTATTAACAGCCTAGGCAAATAAACAGTTCCGTTTAACTAGCAGACTGAAAGCGTTTGAAACAACATTAAATAAACTGGCTGGTTTAGACCATTCTAAATTCTCATTATTTTTATCACTACACTCTTTCATTGTACTTGTGGTTTTTCATTAAACTTTGGAAAACACCATCAAAAGTTGTGGTTTGTCGAGGCCATATTTACAATTTGAAGAGTTTCGTTTCGAGTTTGAGAGTGGCAGAAAGTGGAACTAAATTTAAACTAACAGTCAACAGGCTAGGCAAGTAATCAAACGTCATCTGTGATCGGTCCAAACTCCAGCCTAGCTGATCCAGTTGATCCGCCGAATTTCTTTTAGGCCGCTGGTTAAACGGCGCTGTGTAGTTAAGAGGCCAGGCTGTTAATTGACCTGCTAAGTAAGTTAGTTGGCTGCGACATTTATACCATCAAACCTTATACTTTCTTTGGACCGTGTTTTATAATTATGATGTCGACTTAGACACAGCCGCTGTATTATTTTAGCACCATTATTATGACAACAATATGGCACTCGACCCGCGTTGTTGCACCACGGCATACAGAATGTTGATCATAAATTTATAAAAACTTAATTGTTATGGGTTTTGAATGATATAACCTAGATCGGTGGGACTTTATAAGTCTTAAATTTTTTGTAAACTGTTAAAAACAATTCTCTATATATTGTTCACCATTCCACCACTCTCTAAAATCACTCCATACAGTTATATTCTTCACTTTTTTATCATTGTTCAACTGTTCACACAATCTACAAGCATTCACATGATCTGCACTTTTGTATTTGTAATGATTTTGCCATTTAAAAAAATTGTAGTATAAAGTTTTGTTTAAAATAATTTCATCCATTGATTGTGCGAGTCTTTTTGGACCAAGCTCTATTGCATTGAGATAACTTCCCTCAGGTAGAAATCTGAAATACAGATATATAAAATAAACATACTGCACATATAGTATATAAATATAACTAATATTCACTTTTATCTCCTGAAACATTCATGGAATTTCAATGATTAACTTTACTATGCACTTATACTAAACATTTTATGTGTAATATTAGGTGCGGGTTAAATAGTAGTTAATAATTTTTAATTACAGGACAATCAAGGAGTTTGATTTATTTCATAGGTCTGTTTATTTTTAGAAAGTATATGGATTTTAACTTTTTAAGAATCATAAGTGAAGGATAAGATAAGATATTTCCTTGGTAAATAAAAGTATAATTAAAGATTCTGATTTGTTTTGCAAAAAATTTGATAGCAAAATACATTTCCTAAACAATGTGACCACTATGTTGTTTATTTGAAATAACTTATTGAGAGTAGTAATAATTATTAACTAAAACAAAAACTATAGAACAAAATAATTCAAATATTTTTTTTTTTACTGTATAGTATTTATTTTGAACTCACCTTGAATAATCAGCACCACCATAGACAACTGGCACAGCATAATTATTGAGAGCAGTCAATAGTTTTTCAGTCACATAATCCTCAGCAAATGAATTCTCAAATGATAAATAAAAGTAATAATCATTTTCTAACATCTTGTAACAAGACTTCCCTTCACTTAAGGGACATGACAGAGTCCCACATTTACCATACACATCAATAGTCCATCCAAATTTATCTAACTCCTTTCTCAAATCTTCTACATAGTCTTCTCTGCCACGCTTTGTGTGACAATGTGATACAAACCATGCTACTGCTTTACTCTTACTATCTAGTTTAGTTTTTAGAGCACTATCTACTGGTTTCATATCCTCAATCCATTTCATACCAATTGCTGGTCCAATTAGATTGTCTTCCAAATCATAAATAGTTATGTACCCCCATTGAAAGTCGGAATCAAGTTTATACGACCACGTCCAATTGAAGAAGCCATCTAAATATTCATTGCACGCTGGAAAGAAATCAGGTGACTCCATTGCTCCGAAGACGTACTTCTGTTCCGGCGTTCGCTCTTGTGGTAATTGAAAACTCCACATGTCTAAATCTCTTCCATTAAAAGCAATCGCTTGAAAGTCTTTCAAGTCTAGGAAATAATTTCTATCGTCTGTTACGAAGCAGTTAGTGAACTTGCACTTGTGTTTTATAAAAACACTGTTCCCTTCTTCGAGGTAGTCGAATGGCGCGCTGAACTTTCTTGTCCATTGAAGGATATACTTTAACTCCGTATGATTTAAATAAGAAATAATATTTTTTCGATTTGCTCTTATTTCGTAAAGTCGTGTTTGGTAAATATAGTAGAGTGGTGAAGTGATTGAAATAATTAATAATATTATAACGAGCCGAAAGGTTATGTTCAACATGTCTGGCCGCTGATAGATATTAGATACTGTTTGATAAGATAAGATAGAATTGGCTGTTAGAATTAGCTAATCGCTGACAATCTCTTTTGTATGACTTGGTTGTTCCAGGCAACAATATAAGTCGGTTTCCTTTTTTCTTAAAAATTTCGACATGCGCCAGTATAGCATGCATGCATGGTTCTGAATTCTCAATTCACATAAAATAAAATTAACGAACTAATTTAGAATGGTCAATACTTCGAGGTACAATAGGTATACAATTTAAAAGAATTTAAATTAAGCCACTTGATACCGTACTGTAAACTGTTATTGTAGTTATTGACAGATGGCGCTAAAAGCTAAATATTACAATCGTTAGACATTAATTTGTTATTGTTTTAAATTTAACATTATTATAACAAAGTTATTTCATGCTGACGTGTTCTTATCTTATATACATAAAATGTTAATATTGCTTAATATTTACCATTTCTAAAGCGGTTGTCTATATTTACAATTTTGTAAATGGCATAATAACATTTAAGATAATTCGAATTTACTTGTAATCCGAAGTTGTTGAAAATTGTTGGTTATGTACATAGGATAGTTTTAAGAACAACTACAGCACTTTTATATTATCTGTAATAATAAATTTCAGGTACATTTAAGTAACCTAATTTTCGATTAATTTATTTAGTGGGTGAAAATGCCTTAGTGTTCGACACGGCATTTTTATACTTAAAATATAAAATGTTAAAACGTAATTTCAAATTGTTGAAACATTCAGGCATAATTCTAACTTATTTCATCACTGATTTAGTCAAAAGTGACAATTTTTTTTAGGTATAGAATTTAATATTAATTATAGTCGAGCTTTGTCCTCAAGATTAGCATAGTTACACATCAACATTCCGCACTGTGGTTGAGGGTAGATAATTGTTTACATACCTTTTTTAACATATTACCTCATTAAAAAAAGCAAAGGTAATGTTGAATTGTTCCTGCTGTTTTCCTGCCCTACGATGATCATCTTTTAGTTCATAGCGTAGAAAACATTGTTTTACATATAGGTCAAACAATATAGTGAGCAGGATGTACTTATTTGTAAATCTTTGGTAGGGAAAGGGTCCGTCTGATAAAAATCTCTTCGGACAAAGCTCATCGTATAATTATGATAGAACTTCACTTACAGGTAAGTTCGTTTAATCTTCAATTAAAAGGTTTTGTCAGCCTATTTTTGTTTATAATTTACTCTGTAATAAAACTATAATGTCCTTGATAAGTAGTTTATTTAAATGAGATTTATTTAAAATTATATTATTATATAAAATAACTCTTGAATAAATATATACTTACCGTCAAAGTAAACCTAATGTACACAAATATACATGGTTTACAAACTTAACAAGAGCTGTTACGTCAATATAAATACAGATAATGTTTGTAAAATTCTCTTTAACAGGTTAATTGAACTACAAATTATATATATATATATATATATATATATATATATATTTACTAATTCCTGTATCTGTATCATGATCATTTACGAATAGACAAGCAGGTGATCAGCCTCATGTGTCTAAGGTATAACCTAAGTCCAGGAAGCACAAACAGAAATCTGAGGCCCAGACCTAAAAAGTTTGTGTGCCACTGATTTTTTTTTTTATTAGATAATGTTATTATAATTACTAACCTTATTGATACAGTGTAAGGATAGTCCTCGAGACAAACGAGCCCCATCTCCGTTGTAAGTCGCTTGCGCCGAACGTGGGTCAAATCCTCTTCCATTTTGGGCGGAAATTCGCATTCTAACTCTGATTTCGCTGTTGTAGATGCTTTAAAAATTGTGCAATTTTTTTAGTATTATTTTTAGAGAATCATACAATCCATATTTATAAATCACGAGATAATGATGAATTAAGAGTTGTAACTGAATTTTACTTTTAACATCTTATAATGAAAAAGTTATTTACATATTATATATATATATATATATATATATATATAGAGATGGAGACTAATATGCTGTCCTAAAACACACCGCCATTTAAATTAAATTTGGCGTGGGGTAATTACGTGTAATTTTTATTCCAGGAAACATCTTATATTTTTTACTTTGTCGATTGATGAAAACCACATTATAATATGTTTCATTAAAAAATGTGCAAGTAAACGGTGACTTTTTTTTAAACTAGTTAAAATTATAAAATTTGTATTATTTACCACATATAGTCCAATCTTTAAGAAAAATTAGAGAAAAAGCTAAAAATACACTCTGTACAGCCATTTCTCAACTTCATTTCAAAATACACTAATTTCTAGAGGTTTCTTGCATAACATGGCTGATAAGCAATGTTTTAAACCATTGTTATTTTATGTTTGTTTTCCTTCACTAAGTAGGTACCTCACACAGGTAAAGTGTGGAGTTCATAAATTATAGTCGATGTTGATTATAGCTTTTTTTTATATTACAGAAGGAAACGGACAGGAGCCACCCATGGACACTGCCAGAGGGCTCACAAGCGCGCTGCCGGCCTTTAAAGAATTGATACGCTTTTTTCTTGAAGGACCCTAAGTCTAATTGGTTCGGAAATACATCAGTTCCATATCGTGGTGGTGCGCTGTAAAAATTGCCTTAACAAACGATACCTTCTACTTGTGGCGGTTAAATCGCGGAGGTGGTAAAAATATTGGAAATTAAAAGTTTAACTAATATATTCCAATACCTATCCAAGTTTCCTTATTATTGAGAAACCCCTAAAACCATCATTTTAAATAAAGCACATATCTGTCCTTTTCGTTTGAGCGTAAAGAGATAGAGATAGAAGGAAGAAGAAGAAGAGATAATAGAGACGAATCTGAATTATAAAGTAGTTTAATTAGAAGAATTTACTTATACGTATTCATGTGAAAGCTTTAAATTTGTAGTGTATTAGACTGTTTTGTCAATTGTATTAATTTGCTAGTTTTCATTTTAAAACACATTTATATTTCATAAATAAGATTTTTCATGAAAACCGGTTTGGGTATTATAAAAACCAATACAAGTTTTCACATAGGTATAATTAATAGTAAATTGTTTTAACAATCTAAAATAACAACTCGTAGCAATTTAATTACATTTAATTATACAAAACGAACATTGTACACCGTCTATAAGAGATTCTGTTGGACTAACTAGGGCATTTTCTTTTCTTATCAAGTTTCCCCATGACTTCTTCTTCCGTTTTCCCCCTTGTTTCCGGTATAAACATAGCAATACAGGCACCAAGAAGGTTGATAGCTCCGAAAAGGATAAACGTGTAATGTAGTCCGAATGAGTCCACAAGTGGACCGAACGCGAAGAGCTGTGTTGACACTGACGACCAGCCAAAGGTATGTAGCAGGCCCAAGAGTTTTGCTCGTACCTATAAAGATATATAGATATATACCTATAAGCAGCTTGATTTTGTAAGACGTGTCATTTTCATGATGTCGACTATATGCAAGTGCTATACTATATGTATGTAAGAAGTTTCTGATTTTTCCACTACTTAGAGAACTTTTCAGCATGCTGAAATATGATTTCTAACCGTTTCAGGAGAGGATCAATCACAGATTAGAAAATTGTAATTTGCATAATGTTACCCTAGTTTTCAGGAAGCTGAATCATTTTTTCAGGCAGTTTCAGAACATGTCTAGTCGAGTGGTGAAATATTTAGGAGACCCGTTTGAAGGCGTCTTTACGCCCTATACCCCTTATGTATACCCCTTTGATGAAGGAATATTCTAGACCGAATTTTCTTCTGTGTGGGACAAGGACGAAAGCATACGCGAGAGAGAGGGAAGATCGGAACTTTCTCAAACTAGGCTGAGCGCTTTAGATCGCCGTACGATAAGGACGGAGCAATGTGCGAAAGAGACAAAGAGTACGGACGTTCTAGAATTGTGCAATCGCTACTCAGTAGCAATCCCGCCTAGAGAGTTCGCGAATATTGTACAATATTATTCCGTGGGATATTGTATAAGCGAGCCGAAACGCGACCAGTTTAGTTTCGATGCTATATCAAGAGATAAACACCGAAGCGATAAAGCGCGAATAAAGTGAAGACGATTGTTAAAGTACTGTGTGAAGTATGCATAATTAAGTAATTAGTGACTGTTTTTGTGTGTTACAAGTGCATTTATGCGAGTAATTTGTGCTGATAAATTCCTACGGCATTTTCTATCCGATCCTCTAGCTTGTAGCAATATTAATGTTTTCACACACTGTTTTATAATTATTGTTTAGTTATAACTGAAACACTAATCTCGCTTGAATAATCGTCATCAAATTTATTGAATATATTACCTGAAAGTTGAACAGCTCAACGCTGATGATATAGGGCATCGACCGGACTCCGCCCGCATATGTGGCCACAGCTAGAATCATACACAGTATAGGAAGCCAGGAGGGTATGGAATATCCGGTCTGCTGAATCAATAAAGATACTCCAAGACCAGTGTGAGCGATTGACGATAGAAGATATGCACCAGCGTGGAGAGGCTGAAAGAGATGGAGAAATATAAAATTATATAGTATTGTCTTTGGTTAACATAGCTTTTACACATTGAAAGAAAATAATTTTTTAACCGGATTAAAGCTATTTGTATTATTATAAGAGAGGATACCGTGAGTCATTTTTGCAAAAACCCGCCATCTTTTAGTCGATACCAATTCGGGGAAATAAATACAGATAACCAAACTTTCTCTACAGCTGTGATACTTTTTGAAATTCAACACCTTTTGTCTTCAGTCACCGTGACCACGGCGTACGCTGTAAAGCACGCGAAACGTCGAAAAAATTTAAGTTTATAATAATACAAATAGCTTTAATCCGGTTAAAAAATTGTTTTGTTACATAATAATATATCAATGAAGTAATACCAATAACTTGACGAAGGCCGACCGTGGGCGCCTACGTCTTCACAAAAATCCTGAACTGTATATTAAAAAATTAAATAAAGATTATATTAAGATAAGTTATCTTTTCATCCTCCTCTATCATCCTATTAATTTACCATAATATGCGGGATGTGAGATAATAAGTGGGCTCGCTAAATCCCCCGGGATTCCCGTTCGGGCTTAAATAAAGTCATACGATTGATCCTCACAATGGGTTCAACAACAACATTTTCGATAAATGGTATTTAGGTGCTTGGTAAATCCCCTTTCCGTAGGAATGTTTCACAAGTGATCTCAGATCTTATGTTGGTTGATTTGATTCCTTATATCTCTGTCCTAAACACTTGCTTGCACTTTTGGAAACTGCCATTGCAGGTCCGTTTTCATTGACTACGTGTAGTGTATCTTACTGGCATGAGATGTAAGTTCAACAACTCTGAAATTTTCACATAGGTGCTGGTGCTGCGACCATATAAAGTTGAAGATGTTTATGGCCAATAGAGTAGCATTAATTGTTATTTTAAGTTTACTTTGATTATCTGTGAATGAACGCGACTTCAATTATTACATAGAATTTTCCTACTTAAAAGTGTTAGTTAATAGAGAGGCCGAGAGAGGATCGCCGGTAAGAAAATTTTAAGCATTGTTTTAGTAAAGACGGTTAAGTTTCGAGTGGTTCAATAAATAATTACTATTGATCGGTTACCAGGTAAACTTAGATAACTGTCAGGTAAAACCTTGGTTGTTCTTCCGAAATCCTTAAAGAGTTCTTGGTTTATTTCTTAGTTAAACCTCGGAAAATCTCACCTTTCTACCACACCTTTCGGCAATTGCAGTCAACGTGAAGGATGCAATAATCATAATAATTGGAAAACTGACGGACTGTATTTCAGGGCTGATGCTCAGGTTAGAGCCTGTGGCCTGCAGGACTATTGAAGCGTAGGTCACGATCGCAAAGGAACCATTCCATGTCTGTGTTACCCAAGACGCCATTAAGAGAATGAAACCACGACGCCATGCTTTATTTTTGACTGAAATTAAAATTGCGTTGATTTTATGACATTGGGATCACAATATTTAGAGTGTGAGATAATAATAATTTATATACTTTACTAGCTGACCCGATGAACCTTGTTCCGTCTAAAAGTTAATTAATTTATGATTTTAAAATTGCCTCAAAATTTGTCAATTTTAACAAATACATCGACCGGGAAACATTAATCTCAACGTTTTACTATTAGTTATACATTTCTTTCAAAAACCATAGACAATATTTCGTGACAGCTCATGTACCCTTTTGTTACGCCATTAATAACAAATTTATTCAGATCGTCCTATTCCTTTTTTGTGTATTTAGATTAAAATACTTGTCGTATTGGGATCTTCCTGTGCGACATTATTCAATAAATAAAAAATACCTCATATATAGATCGCTATATAAAGTAAAAAAATACATGTAGCATTGGTACCTAAATAAAGCAAACCAATCAAATTGTGTATTGAGCTGTTATTGTAGATGAAGATTAAAAGAAAGAGTTCTCAGTCTCTTTCGAGTTTCATAAACACTCTTCTTACATATTTCTTTCAATCTAAGTTTGGGTTGGTTTTTAAACTGCTCTTCTTGCTGTTGCATGGATTCAATTTCTGCCTTTATTTCCTTGTCATCTTTCGTGCGACCTCTCAAGAAGGCAACTGTCGCATATGCTTCCTGATAAAAAAACATAAATTTTCATAAAACAATTATAAATTCAAATCTCGTGTACTAAAAAAAGTTACGCCCATATTGTTAGGTAGCTGTTGACTGCGGTCACTTGTTTTTAATAACGGGTTAAAGTAACTGATGCGTAATATTATGAGATGATAGAACGAACCAAATCAGTTTTGAAATCCCTTAACATACAAAAAGTGGTTCAATGATTTGATCGTAAGAAAGTGACAAAGTATCTGATCCTCTTAAGCATTTTAGTAAGGTAACATGCACTTACATGTAACCTTCCTCGTTTCACGAGATAAGCTGGTGAATCCGGAGCAAGCGTTATTAACCCCGCCATCAGCATTGTGATAACCAAGTATATCCATAGCACAGTGTAATAATCTAAGTATGCTCCAATCAGATACATTATGAGGAAGCCAGTATTTTGGAGCAATATATTCAACGATCCTGTGGCACCTAAGGTTATCAATAAGTTGATTATAATCGAACGCCACGTCTATTATATAATTAGAAGATGCGGTCACACAGTCTCACACGGTCTCACAGTCATGAAGTACGGTTTTCCGTACCGTCATAAAACACACTCTCTTATTCTTTCTTCTTAGAAACTACTTAATACCGTCCCGTACCCTTAATAAAGAATGGGACACATTTTTGAGATCTTTTTATAAACAGGTTGAAGATCAGCACTGTTTGAAACATGTCGATTCCTAAGACATTTCCTCATGTGATGTCTATAACCATTGTACAACATAGATTATCACACAACAGTGGTGTTTTACAAGTTTAAGGTCATTATTGTCGTACTTTTTAATGTGTGTAATCATTTGTTTACAGAACACATACCACAAATACATGCTACTATAATGATATAGACAGTGAGACCATCGTACAAGGCAATAAAGGAACCATTTCACATAATATGTATGATATTATTTTGCTTACCTACTATGTTAGTCTGACACAACTCCCGTATATACATAGGGATAACTACGAAGACACCACTGGCTGCACTGCCTGCGAGGGTGCGAGCGATCAACAAAGCTATTATGTTTGGAACAAACAGTCTTAAAAGTATGGAGATCTGAAAAAGAATTCAAGAATGATGTAAGTCTTAAGTTTCTTTTGAGTTTTTTGTAGTTCATAGCTACTGCGTTAGTTAGAAAAAAAAACGTTAAATATCATAACTTAGCAGTCCAGAATGAAAGTATAATAATTTTACTTAACTTGTGTTGGCAATCACGGACAGATTTGTCTACAGCGATATTTATTGTCGGATCACTGACGCCGCCGTATTGGAAACAAAACGGAGGACGAGCGATTGATAGAATTGTTTGGTGATAATAGGGTTTAGAATTAAATTACTGTCGCAATACTGTATCACCGATACTGAACTGAACAGACACGTTGACGGGACTGTGGTTTCACTGATATATGTGAATCGGCCTTAAGATACATAAATTATCGTATATTATTAATTATGTGTTTAAGGAAGAAATCCACAGGAATATGTTAACGAAATAAAGTAAGTACATTTTCAAAAGATATAATCAAAAAGGTCGAGTCTGGGCCCCACGTTGGGAAACACTGATTTAGATAGTATCTGCAAACATCAACTAAAAAGTGCTATAAATGTTTTTCTAATGCAGCGTTTGTCTGGCATTGTCTATGATTCTCTATTGGCTAAATATAGAATAATTTCTTACCATTACTGGTATAGTGATAGCAAACACAACCCATTTCCTTCCAAATCTATCAGCCGAGTTAGAGAAGGCGATTACGAAGAACGCTGACGAGAAGCAGTTTATACTCCCAATCCAGGATATGGTACTGCTAGAAAGGGGGTACCCCAGGGGAGAGTCGGATGATTGAAGGTGCTTTGTCGTGGGAGATAACCAGGCTGCCTCCAGGCCGTACACCAAGAAGCCCAAACTGGCTGTCAACAAAGTATAAGATAGATAAGTACACTCCACCGGCCGATGCATCCGAGTAAAAGAGAGACAGCGGCAGAGCACAAACTATACTTGAACCGTTTTATCAAATGTTAATGTGAATTACAATGTTTATTACAACAATAATTGCGTCAGAAATTCTTGCATTTTAAGACTCGCTAATCAAACGATATAATTACTATTTACGTATTTATTCTTCCATTATTAAAATATATATATATTTATATACCAATGCAAATATATGTTTATTTATAAAAAAAATGCAATTTTCTATTAAATCCTTGCTTGTAAATAAAATAATAATCTATTCAATTCACCAAAGTAAGCAAAAAAATCATCATCAAATCATGGTTTCTTTAACGTTATAAATCTACTTATGATTTATCGCCCGTAAACCGATTTTACAGACGAAATACAAAAAAAATATTATTAGGGTTCTTTAGTTTTTTTATGTGTGTTCAGTTAATTTTTAAATGTTTTATTAATATTCTTGAGCCTAAGTCGGCTACGAAATCTATCAGTTTAGACACCATCAATCTTTGAAATATTGTTAGAAATTTCCCAAGAAACGATACCACAAAACCAATAGTGCAAAGCAATAGAAGCAAAGGCCTAGTGGCTTCAGCGTGTGACGACATGCCTGATTGCGTAGGTTCGAGCCCCGCCTGTGCACACGCACGCACGAAAGGCAATGGAATAGATCGTGTGGAAACCGGCTCACCTTTGACGGCGTATGTTATACACTTACTTGCCTAGTAGAATGACAAACGATACAGAAATCTAAAACGGTTGTTTTAGAAGAGCGTGGCTTCAAGCGAGAGTAGTAAAATTAAATAAAAAGTTACCTATTATTCCAAAAAGCCATTGCCAATATGTATGCCCCTTTAAGTTTTGTGGTTGCGTCTTCAATTCCACCACCATTTTTAAATTAATTCACAACGTACGGGCAATGAGACGCATTGAAATTAAGAAACTGACAGATAAATACAGTGTGTTATAATAAGTATTGTTTACTATTTGATTAGAATATGAAATAATAGTAAATAGTATAAACTAAACTTCAATTTTACGCTTAATAAGGATTGCTTATCTATTAATGGAAAC
Organism: Pieris brassicae; assembly: GCF_905147105.1. Taxonomy (NCBI): domain Eukaryota; kingdom Metazoa; phylum Arthropoda; class Insecta; order Lepidoptera; family Pieridae; genus Pieris; species Pieris brassicae. The sequence continues at coordinate 130,531 of NC_059673.1, read as the reverse complement.
TACAAATGAAATAAAACCAATTCTTTATTTATTTGATTTCTATTATTTTGCATGCTAAAGCTGATATATTTTAAAGGCCGCAAGCAAGTTACTACGTGTTATTTTCTACGTGCAGTGTTATGAAAGTATTATATGCAACACAAAAAAAGTTTCGCGAGTTTTTACATTTACAGAATATTTTAAGCCGTAATGTTTTAAGCCGGCTGTCGACAGACAGTAATGTTTTCTTATGTTCGTGATTGATGTTTGGGAATGGAAACATAGTCAATGTGCACATTCTAAAATTAAATCATTTAATTTAACATAGAACCTCTTTTTGAAATAACTATACTCGTTGACGGTCAAGGATAGTTCTTAACCTTTTTTTGTGTATTTAAATTAATTTAATCATGCACATTTTTTAAATAGTTATGTAGCACTGTTTATTCCTTCTATTTACTTACTACTATAGATCTTATCGTTCCTACTACCAATTTATTAAATCAACATTCAACGATATATAAATACTATTTATGTAATAATTGTCTCTAAAAGATAATTTAATATTTATGATGGAATTTCTAAATTATAAGCATGAAATAATTTTCCTTTTTACACCATAATATATTATTTAATAGGCCCTCGCCGTAGCGGGTTCGCGTAGACCTACTCTACACACTGCGTAGACCTGTACAACACCCACGCTACGTTTATTGTCATCTCGTATATGCAGTATTTAAAAGAAATAAAAGTGGGAATTCATTTTATTTTATTTGTGCACTCAAACATCACACACATATATATATATGTAAAAATGACATTGAGAAATTACGAATGAGACAAAAAACAAAAATACATAAACAGCAATTATGTAGGAATATAACAATGCAAAAGAAAATTTTAATGAAAGCAAATAATTAACACAGACAGGTTGCTTCGGCGAAAGGTCTCCATGGAGTTGCTGAAAATGTCCACCGCGTCATTTTTCGTCACACTTTTATTATAAATCCGACTCAACCTGAACCATTAAATGAGCACATAGCTCATAGCACATAACATTTGGTCCAATCATAATTCAGTCGTTAGACCATTTATTTGTTTAATTTTCTCAAAATTTCCGCTTCAGGTATGCCTCTAGTTTCTGGTATGAAAAGAGCAATCACCATCCCAATAAAATTAATTGCACCGAAGATGATGAAACTTATATGAAGACCAAATGTTTCAATAAGTGTGGGAAAAGCCAGAAGTTGCGTCGATGCCAACCCCCATCCATACGTTTGTATGATTCCTGTGATTTGTGCTCGAACCTATAATTGATTTACAAATCACGCTCGTTTTGTTTCTTCTAAAGAAAGTCCATAATAATTCTGAACATTATAACTTCACAAGTGAAAGATTTAACAATCAAATATACAGTATTTACAGTTTTCTTAACCTGCATAGTAATAATGTATTCAGAATAATATAATGTTATATGAGAAACGAAAAAATCAGTAAGCTTTCTGTTTAATTAATAAATTTACCCCACGTTAGCTCCGTCTCACTCCGGACAAGCACAAAAGCTGGCGCCGCTGCACAGCCGGCAGGCAGGAACATATAAGTAGCGAATAATAAACGGCTTAAATATAACAGTCTTTTCTCCAACATTGATTTTGTTCCCTTTCGAGTAAAGACTCTTGGGCAGTGGGGTAAATTTGTAAATTTGTTTAATTTTCTATTTATCAATTTTTAATTATTAATATTACTATGTAGCTTAAGAATAATGTGAATATTGTAAATTTGTGAGTAAGAAGTAAAAAAAGAAGCATATTACTATATCCTATAACTACGGGTAATAATATAACAAGCAGCCCTTGTGGAAAAAGCAAGAGTACAAACAAATAGGTCCAACTCAATAGTAAGTATGACTTCTGTCTAAAACTAATTACTTTGAGAATTTAATTGCCATACCTACAAAAACTGCAATAAACGCAGTTACCTGAAAATTAAACATCTCGAGGCATATAATGAATGGAAGAGACCTGACTCCACTAGAAAACATGCCAACTGCAATAATCATGCACGTGATTGGGAGCCAGTCAGGGATCATGTAGCCTAGTTTTTGACACAGCATTGCTCCTCCAAGTAGACTAAATGAAAACCCAGATAGAGCATACGATCCCGCATGAAGAGCCTGAAACAGGTATTCATAGTTATAGGAGCCAGTTTTCACTACGCTTCACCCTGGTGAATCTTAATATATAAGATAAGAGCGAACTAATTAAATGGTCGACTGGGTTTGGCGGATGTATCACTTAAAATATTGTAATGTACTGTTCACACTGACAATCACTCTATTTAGCAGTAACGCTCACACTTCACTTTATCTTCACAGACAAATTAAGCACATCAGTGGTGCTACAACCTGTAGTACCGCTCTGCAGTAGGTCTGGACCTCAGGTTTATGAAACTGTTTCATGAGCATTTGTCAATTTAATAGGCAAGTAGGTGATCGTCGACTTTTTGGGTCTAAGGCAAGCCGGTTTTGTTACCATGATTTCCTTCACCGTTCGAGCGAATTTTAAATGCGCACATAGAAAGAAAGTCCATTGGTGCACAGCCGGGGATCGAACCTACGACCTTAGGAATGAGCGTCGCACGTTGAAGCCATTAGGCCAATACTGTACATTATCATTCTTAACTGATAGACTTTGTTATTATTCTCAGTGATCCAATAACGAGGCAGCTGGTTAGTATTAAGTTCATGATTTCCTCGTATTTCGTATTAATATGAATTAAAGTTCGGATCAATTAGGGTCGTCTGTTGATGCGTTTTTAAACTCGCATTAATTAGTAATTATACTTTATCTCAGATTCGCACACTTCAACGAACTGTATTGGTTCAAGTAAGTAAAATGTCAATTAACGCCATTTTTTTACTTTTTTAGATCTACCTCCTGATAATGCAAATACCTCGACGGCTGCCTCATTTATTTTCTGCGTTATCTAAATGCTATTGACCATTAACCTCAGAGGCAGACTCGAATGATAAAGTATCGATTTTTACAGATGTAAACCCCCGCAGAAAAGTACTACCCGAATTTATTGAAAAAAAATTTATCGATGATAATAAAAATACAAGCAAACCATATAGTTAAATGCTTGCGGGCGCCTTAGCTACTAGCCACAACTAAAGATGTGTTGTTGTTAATTAGAATGGTCTATTAATTGTTTATACGCATTTTATAAAGACTAAAAATCTATTAATTTTCAAGAAATAACATTGAGGCCGATCGTGGTTGCCACAATTTCTACTCGCTTAATTATTCACAAGGGCACGAGGTTCACCTGATATTATTTGATTCCGCCGCCCATAGACACTCATATTGTAACTTCTTGAAAGAGCTGATGAGCTACTGGGGATCTCCCGCCCAGAGGTGCGAGTAGTACGCCATGTGAGGTCGACTTCCTGCGCTGCGCTACACAACATACAAATTAATTAATACTTTTATTAATACAGCTAACCTTTCTTCCACACCTCTCAGCAACAATGGTCAAAGTAAAGGCAGCAATAATCGATACAACGGGAAAGCTGATGGATTGTATTTCCGGGCTGATATTAATGTTAGAACCAGTAGACTCAAGTACAACTGAAGCGTAAGTAATGATCGTGAGGGCACCATTCCATCCATATGTGGTCCAGACCAGCATCATTATTATAAAGCCGTTGCGCCATGACTTGTTCTTAACTTAAAAAGAATAAGTTACATTATTGTACAAGGCAGAATACGAAATACCACCCGTAGTCTAAAACATACCTACAACTGAGCGTTTTTTAAATCAGTTTTTGCACGCACCTCTATCTGGAACTCTTTATTTTTCTTACGTAACAGGAGGTAAAAGGGCAGGAAGCTCATCTGATGTTAAAAGGAGAAAAGAGCATAACATTTCTAATGCAGGCAACGCACCCCCGAGGCCTTTGGCATTGAGAGTGTCCTTGGGCGGCGGTATCTCTTAACCTCAGGTGAGCCTCTAGCCCGTTGCATAAAAAAAAGTATGTGCTTTAGAAGTACAATAAGTAGAATCTTTGGTATTCATTCCATATATTATTTTATAGTATTTTCTTGTTTTAAGTATTTAATATATTTTGAATATAAGTCAGCAAATTGTTACCTGTATTTCAAAATTTGTGACTCTTATCGCTAGTGAGATAAGAATACTGATATTTCCACGGCGACACAAACTAAATTATATATTTACAATCGGCTTATGTGTACGTAAATAGATAGCAATATGATGTATACAAATTTCACTACAAATAATTGCTTATTTCATTAAATATTTAAAGAACAAGTCTTACACAGTTTTGCTTAGAAGACAGAAGAGTGTTAGATGACTGGCTGTCTCTTTCTATATCTTCTAGCGTAAGTACAATTCAAGAAAGTGACGTAAATAGGCATCCGAACAGTGGATATTTGGAGTAAATTTGTTACATCATACAAATCTTTCCTTATTATAATATAAGGATCGATGTAAGTCCAAATATACATTATAAGCTGAGAAATATCAAGCGATATGTATTAGTGAGGGATTGTTTTTTTTTTTTTTATAAAATAGGGGGCAAACGGGCAGGAGGCTCACCTGATGTTAAGTGATACCGCCGCCCATGGACACTCTCAATGCCAGAGGGCTCGCGAGTGCGTTGCCGGCCTTTTAAGAATTTGTACGCTCTTTTCTTGAAGGACCCTAAGTCGAATTGGTTCGGAAATACTTCAATGGGCAGCTGGTTCCACATAGCGGTGGTGCGCGGCAAAAATTGCCTTGAAAAACGCTCAGTCTTGGAACGGCGGACGTCGAGGTGATACGGGTGGAATTTTGTATTCTGCCTCGACGTCCGATGATGAAACTCAGCTGCAGGTATTAATCCGAACAACTCCTCTGAACACTCTCCATGGTAAATGCGGTAGAAGATGCAGAGTGACCCCACATCTCTACGCAACGCCAAAGGATCGAGCCGCTCGGAGAGGGATTGGTCATCGACGATTCGAACCGCTCTTCGTTGGATACGGTCAAGTGGAAGGAGCTGGTACTGGGGAGCCCCCGCCCAGAGGTGAGAATAGTATTCCATGTGGGGCCGTATTTGCGCTTTATAGAGTTGCAAGCGGTGGCCCGGAGTGAAGTACCGTCTCGCCTTACTGAGCACACCAAGCTTTTTGGAGGCTAATTTAGCCTTTCCCTCCAAATGACCGCGAAACTGAACGTCGTTCGATATGTCAACGCCAAGTATTCCGATGCTGGCTGTGGCTTCAAGAAGAGTGTTTTTGAAAAGAGGAGTAGCGACAAAGGGTATTTTTTTCGCGGAAAACGAATTTTTGTTTGATTAGTGGTAATCTGTTGTTTATAAATTTATACAAAGTGTGGCTCATTATTTACTTATTTGTAATTTTATTTGTTAATTGCTTACTTTGGTTTGTTTTTGATCATTTTATCATACTAAGAAAAACGTTTCGTAAATTGATGGTTTTCTGTACGATATTCACTAAAAAGTAATCAATCATTTTTGTCATGCTATATGTATCATTACAATGCTTAGTAAATTATACTTACATATTTCCCTATAACCCAGCTTAGGTATGTTTTTATATTCCTCCTCCTTTAGTTGGATGTGTTCTATTTCGTTTTTTACGACGGCATTGTTTTCATTCAAACCTCTGAGAAACGCTACAGTAGAATATGCTTTCTAAAACAATAATAAATGTTAATTCTGGATTTGAAAGGATACTGCAAGGTGCCCATGGGTGACGGTTTTAAGTTCTTGCTTTATTTATATCTAAAAGTGCAAGCCAGTGTAGTCAATTGTCAGGAACTTTATGTAAAATTGGGTTACTGAATTCTATTACTTATTATTATTACTTAACTTTCTGTAAGATATTAATTTGTACTATAATATTAATCTCAAAAGTCAAAAGTGTCGCGTCTTACAATTAATTCATCAATTAATCAAGTAAGTAAACATGGCTAGCCTAAGTATAATTAAAGTTCAAAGCAAATAATAATACTCACATCAATATGGCCACGTTTGACGAGATACGCTGGTGATTCAGGAGCAAATATCATCATTGTCGCCATCAGAACGTTAAAAGCTAAACAGATCCACAGCATTGTATAATAATCGAAGTATGCTCCGAGGAGATACATTAGAACAATTCCAATATTTTGTAATAGCGCTCCCAAAGATCCTATTGTACCTGGAAAAGGTTTTTCGGGTTGCTAAAAATCATCACATCACTACCACTGTGTTTATATAACTATAATTAATTAATCTTATTGTGTTTTAACTACCACGTTTAGTGAACGTTTCACTAAACGTGGTAGATAAAACACCATAGAGATAGCTAGCTGAATAAGATGACGAAAAATTAGTTGAGTGGTTAAGCAATTTACCCTCGAATATTGTCTCGTATGTCACTAGAGCAGTATTGACCTAGTGGCTTCAGCGTGCGACTCTCATCCCGGAGGTCGTAGGTTCGATCCCCGGCTGTGCACCAATGGATTTTCTTGCAATGTGCGCATTTAGCATTAGCTCGAACGGTGAAGGAAAACATCGTGAGGAAACCGCTCTGCCTTAGACCCAAAAAGTCGACGGTGTCGGTCAGGCACAGAAGGCTGATCACCTACTTGCCTATTCAATTCACAAACGATCATGAAACAGATACAGAAATCTGAGGCCCAGACCTAAAAAGGTTGTACCGCCATTGATTATTATTATTATGTCACTGAAGAATGATCTAAATCCTATAAAGAAAATTTAATAAAATCGGTACGTCCCACTCCCCATTGGGGGTTTTGGCACTTTAATTGTGGTGAATGTAAGTGCTAGTGCGGTATCTCGGACACACGAACATAGTGTCAAAACATTAAAGAACACTAGACTTATGAACATTACCTTAGTTTAAGCTATTCATTAGTATTGTAGAAAATTAAGTCAACATAATGTTACTTATTAACAATAATTATTGTGAAGCGCACTCTGTTGTGATTTTTTGTAAGAAAAAAAAAATACCTATTAAATTAGTCTGGCACAGTTCACGCACATATATCGGTATCACAACAAAGATGCCGGCACCCGCTATGCCGACGAGGGCCCGTGTTACGAGCAACACTATTAGGTTTGGCACAAAAAGCCTTAGAAGTATGGAAATCTGAAATATTAACGGTTAGACAAACATTCAGTAATGCACTGCTGCCAACATACATACAATATACATATATAATAATCTGATTATTCTAAACAGAAAATACATTATTAGTGGGGTCAATAGGTGAGCAGGCGTCATTGCCTTGACAAGAATTCGTGGAAACTATTGAATAGCCGCCTGCGTCAATTACAGTTGGCGCTTTTAAGAGACGCTTGTGTTGTGTTAGTCGTTATTAGTGGGTACAATAAGATTAATTTATTATAGGTATATAAATGTTTCGGCTTCAGCGACTTTCATCCCTGAGGTCGTAGGTTCGATACCCGATTGTTCTTTCTATGTGCGCATTAACATTCGCTCGAACGGTGAAGGAAAGAGCGTGAGGAAACCGGCTTTGCTCAAACCCGAAAAGTCGACGTGTGTCAGGCACAGGAGATCACCTAATCGCCTATTAGAATGACAAATGACCATGAAACAGATACAGGAATCTGAGGCCCAGACTTAAAAAGTTTGTAGCGCCACTGATTCAGTATAAAAAATAAAAGTTGTAACAGAACAGTGTAACTCTTACTATACTGGGAGTAACCGTAGCAATCACAATCCATTTTCTGCCAAATTTGTCAGCAGAGTAGGAGAACGGTATGACGAAGAACGCTGATGCGAAGCAGTTAATACTACCGATCCAGGATATGGCATTCTTGGAAAGGGGATATCCCAAGGGGGATTCCGTGGATTGAAGGTACTTTGTCGTTGGAGACAGCCAGGCTGCCTCCAGGCCGTAGAGAAGGAATCCCAACGAAGCTGAAAAATAGTGCAAATAGTGTTACTAATTACAGAAAATAAACTCTTAATGAGCTTGATAGTTTTATGTACATATATTTAATATTTTATGAGAGTCAACCAATTCGGCGATGAATCTTTATTTTGTTTGTAAGATACGTATTTATTTACAAAGTAAAATTTGTAAACACTTTGGAGTTCGGACTGGATGCGCCGGATTTTTTAGGCTACGTAACAACAGTTTCATTTTACTTCGTATACCTATTTTAAAATTCTATTATATAATTAAACACAAATTAAGTAAAACACTTGACTGTGATGGAAAGTCAACAGTTACCCAGGATGCTATAGTTCAATTACATATTTAATTATTCCGCCATTATCTTTTATTTAAATAAAAAAACTTATTAAAAATATCAATTTGTCTGTTTATCTATGCGCTGCTGGAGAAGGTTACAAACAATTCACATATTTACCTATAATACCAAACAGCCATTGCCATAGGGTATGTCCACTTCCATTAAATTTGAAAAACATATTCACAAAACACCCGTGTATGCTTAAAACTAAATGCTTACTGTTTATAATTCTCAAAAGCAGAAACAATACAATTTCTTGATGATATTTATTCAAATGTTCTCAGGCTATTAATTATACTGCTTTTATAAATTATTTGACTTGTGTTTTCAGGTATTTTATTCTCCATTTATTATTAATTATTTTATCGAGTAATAAAACGACATATTATACAAAACATGTTTTGTAATAGTCCCATAACGATAACACTACCCACACATTCACTTTTATTCAGCATACTCGTAACTTCTCTGCGCTTTGTAGATTATAAAACGTTAATTAATTATAAGCATTGTGTGTATGATGTCCGTACTTACGAGTATTATCGAGGCCACACATTTATAAATGTATAGCTTGTTTCTTGCCCCTCTCCGTTTTTGTTAGGTATTGTGTTGTTGGCGCTAAAATGAATAAATACAATGCATAATTTGAAGTACAGTGCTTACCATCAACACCATCCATAACATCTATTCTACATGTTAATCTCATATGATTAGATATAGTTAAACAAACAAGGCGAATTCTATAACTGAAAATGTAATACAATTATCTGCTCCTTACTAGGCCTTCTCACAACAGACACATTACAGGGTCTTACAGGTGCCTCAACGCAAGAGCGTCCCAATCCTTAAAAAGCCGGCAACGCACTTAGCATCAAGTGGGCGCCTTTGCCAGTATAAAAGTAATAAAAGTGTACATGGACTCCACTTCCACAACGATTTTCTCGGGAGATTAGCTGCAGTGGTTTCCCGTTGCCTTCTGCGCCAGTTCTTTTAGGGGCTATTTGAACCCTAAGGCCGCTGTAGCCTCTTCTGACCTCTGGTCAGGAATGTGGTTATACCGCCACTGCTCGGTCGCCATTGCCTCGTCTGTTATCTAGCAGGGGGACCACGGTATAGGAATACCGCCGCGGATGATGTGTTGTCCGCGCGTGCAGGTGAGGTTGACAGTTGGGGCCGGAAAGGTGTTAACTCCGTTCTCCCCCATTACCCCCCAAAAACGAAACGTCGTGAAGCGTATCACATCTGCCCCATTTAATACCACTAATACATAGCGATCACGACCGCTCTGTAAGAGTGTACCGGATTAAAAGAAGTACTTACATGGAGTATGGTATGGAATATAACAAAAATGCAAAACATCGCTAAAAATTCTTATCTAATGAAGTAGTGGCGAAAATGTAAAAACAATTTAATTTATTATATATATTTACTTATTCGTCTAGTTTGCTATGTTTGGGAGACTTATATTCAGACCATACTCCATATATGAAGAAGCACGTATTGCCTTTTACGCTTGTTATTCGTAATTATTTATTTACACTTAACTAGCCGCGTCATGGCTAGTTTAAAGATAAATGATTTCAATGCATAAATTCTACAAAATCAAGTTGTCAAACAGCTAATTCTTAAAAAAATAATATTTCAATTATGCATAGTGTTTTTAAAATAGTTCACTAAGTTAACATCTTTAACATTTTAACAGCTGGTTTCTTCCCGACTAAAACTGCTAAATTTAAAACGTCAATAATCTAAATTTGTATGGTTAAGTTAGTACTTGCTGACCAGAGGCTATGTCAGCATTCACCAATGCAATTTTCTATATGTGTACGCAATTAATTTTCATGGGCCGAGAAGACTGAAATGCGTTGAAATAATTTGTATTATTATTGTATAGAAAAGTTACTAAAGATACACAGGAAAAATGCCTTAATCAAAAAAATTACTAAGAGTTATACGATTTTATCATATACTTATGAATAATATTTAATATTTCTACATAGGACCTAAATATAAATTATCAAACTTATACCTAGTTCATTCCTTACTAATATTAGGTCATTTGAAGTATATTTTATGGGATTTGTATATTTATGAATCTATTAAAGTAGGACAAAGCTCGAGTATAATTACGATATAACTTCATTAACAGGTAAGTTCGTTTAATCATCAATTTCATTTTATTCTAAAGACGATTACGTTATCTTTAACAATTACTCCGTACTTTATAAAAGTAGATCTACTCATTAGTTCTGATAGGTTAGGTTATATATAATTTGAACAATGCACAAAATTCTTTGATGTCGCCGATAGCTGTAGTTCATAGCTTGCCGATATTTCACATAGTCTATATATATGATACAATATCCCAATTTAATTAAAGGTAAACCTATTGAATGTATTACAAATATACATTCATTAAAGGCTACATTACATCTAGTTGAGATTTATTAAAATATTCATGTGACACTACTGAACATCAAAGAAGTAAACAATCGCCTCCTATTAATCCTTAGCGTTATCCTTATAATATTTACGTACCGATTGTAGGTATTCTTTTATCCTACCGAATAAGCACGCCAATGCGCGGCTCTCTCTCTAATACGAATGCATTTGCAAGGTGTTACATTTATTGTCTCATTTTACCTCAATTCGTTTCATTTATTAATTATTAAGGTTTTCCTTGTACTTTTATGTTTATATGCATATTGGCACTGATATAATTTTAATGGAAACACACATTGATAGCGCGTTTCAGGTCATCGCAATGATTGTAAGCGCAGATTGTAGATGTCGCTATATGACGACGACGTAGGTCGGTGACCATGTACAAAAGGTACACGTACATGCCTTTAACTATATATGAATGAAAAACTATGATGGTTGAAACATATACAACTGAGGCCAAGTGCAAGGAAGTATTGATTTTATTTGATATAATAAATAATAGTACCTTCTATAGCCTACACGGTCAGCTTCAAGTGGGATTGTCGCAAATTGAATATAATCGAATCTTGCCGAAGCCGCGCACAAATTATTTGAAGAGGTCAATTAGGTATGAGGGTATGCAACTATTTAATCAATTACCATCTAAATTTCGCAAAATTAGGCGTTTAACAAATAAAAAATACATGTCGGAGTGAATCTACTAGACTGAAATTTGTAGATTCATGTATCTCGGTCGTATATTCATAATGTTTCTTATGTAAATAAAATATAATTTTTTTATGAGAAATAATGTTTTTTAAACATTAACTTTAGTTAAGTTACAGCGTAACAAAATGTAAACAAGCATCGGCCAATAGCCAATATTTAATTTATTTTAACCACACTTATAAATTGTATTTTAACATTCTCGTTTCCGATAATGTCCCATAACGATTTATGAACAATTTAAAATGATTATTAGTGATAAGCTTATATTTTAAAGTCTTACCCAGCTTCAAACAAAGTGTTTTGTTGGGACATCCCCATACAAATACCGCCACCGAGCTTAAATTAAATTATTGTGTTTTAACGTTTCATGGTTAATTGTGGGTCCCTTAATTTCTAGTCGGTATTTAATTTAATTTCTACAGTCTTTTTTAAGTAAAGCTATTACAAATATAGGTTATTTTTAAATAATTTATAATAGCCATTTGAGGTAGAAACTAAATAAAATTATTCACACACCTCCCACACGAATATTATTTTAGTCGTTGTATAAAGACATTTATTTACTTTTAACCGCGATGAAAGGCTGGTGACCTGTTACCACAGCTCTTCCATAGTCCTAGGCACGAGTCTCCCACAAAGACTGGTCAATACATACACAATGTTTACTCGAAAAAGTAAAATTTTAATATTCTCGTGTACGCACATCGATCCTGATGAGACTCGCCTGGCTATCATAAGCCTACGGCTAATTATATCTTATTTCGGCCATGCAACGTGCAGAGGCGATAAGAATTTGGAGAAACTGATCGTGGTTGGAAACAAAGAAAACAAAAGATCACCAACCGGATGGACCGCACTCGCGATCTTCTAGCATTGAGTCTGTTTGGTGAACCTCCTGCCCGTTCGCCCGCTGTTGTATAAAATAATTGCAAGGTCATATCTTCTTGTACTATATAATATTGTTTTAGAAATAAATAAATAAAAACTATCAGTGTAATAGTTATGTTAGGAAAGTAAATTCTATACAATATTTAATTAATTCTACATATCGGTCTAAAGGATAGCCGGAGCACGGATGACCTTGTATTCAATTTGACTATCTTTTAAATAAAGCGTTTACGAAAACTAAATGTATCCAGCCCTTGACAGGTCAAAAAGAGATTTGAAATGGACACATCAATCTCAATAGGATAACGTGAAAACTTAGGGCAATAATAAATAATACTTTTCCGCTATACGACAATTTTTCTAATATAAAGACATGTCGAAATTCTCATTTTTTTTCTCATTGTCTTTACGCGTATCTTAGATTTTTTTTAATATTTTGTGGTTTACTAGATAAACTTATTGTATAAGAGAACAAATCGATTTGTTTCAAAGAATTGATGTCTTAAATACGAACGGCTATACAGATACCTTTGTAATACGATTTTAAAAGCGCGCCAATCGATGCGGACTTAACGTCACTTACGAGAGTTTCCCTTGTAAAGCCTACGCATTAAAATAATATTAAATATTAAATACAGTTAGGTGGTGTGATGTCTAGTTATTTTGCATTAATACTCTCACAATATAACTGTGAGACAAGAGTTATTGTTACTTAAAATTGTTAGTGGACATTGCTAACTCTACAAATACAATTTTATTCGTTTCAGAATCGTTTCAGTATGCTAGCACGTCATATCTTACTTAGATGCGATGATAAATGAAACCTAACGTATTGTATTTAGTTAAAAAATGTTATTTTCTTCATAAAAATCATGCTGATTATTATTTTAATTCAGTACACGTCGTTATTTACATTTCCCTAAAGCAGTCGTACACTGATAAAAAATGCGTTTTAAGATATATATAGATTTTTTACATTTAAGGGTAAAAAACCTTAGAATATTCAACTCGTACGTTTTATTATACTAATATAAGTGCACATTTTACAATAAATTTGAATAATACATTCACAAACAACAATAACAAACATGAATGATGTCATTGATTTGAAATCTCCTACGTATAGACGGTTAACTTAGACTTGACCGACACGGTTATATTACATTTATAATGTAGCAACGTTATTTATCGAGTTATTCATGAAAAGATGTATAAATACACAAAAGATTAATATAACCATAAACTCCAAATATCTTATAAATAAATTCAGAAAGAATAATGTTAAAAAGTGAAAAGTTTAATTTCTAGATAGGTATATTCGAACAGTCATTACGCTCTCCAGAAAACCGCTATTTTTGACATGTCGCTTTGTACGTAGGGACCGTCGAATTTATTGTCTAAAAAGAAACGATTTTTTTTTACAAAAGTAGAAACTTTATTTACATAAGTATTCTTAATATAAAAGAAATATTTAAAAATACACGAAAATTTGTTTTATTAAAACAATGTGATGTTACAAGTCGTGTATGACGTTATTAATTTGAACACGTTTTAGCCTTGATCGAGTTTAGGTCTTGATCTCACTAAAACGTAAACGCGTGCTCCTATTTTGCCTGCTGATGCTACGTCATTGTGATTTTACTATACTACTTATATGAATGTTCGGATTGTGATTGAATATAAAAATACAAAATAAGTTTAACATACAAGTAGAAAACATTATCATTCCTTAACCCTAGATAATACTGTAATAGGTGGGCTGAAAAGTTCGTAGGCGGACACATAGATGGCGCTACTAGTATTAAAATAATATGAATTCAGGTGTATACATTTGACAACTCTCCTATTATTGTTATGTTACATAGTATTTTGAGAAAACAAATCATGTTTGTTTAAAAAAATTGATAAAACGGAATTTCGTGTGTCTTGTGCATTGCTTTTAGTGAATAAAATACAATTGATGCCAAGGCTTAGCTTAAAACATTATACGGAATCTGCACCGGGAAAATCATCCGTTAAGAAATGGTTTGCTTAAAAACAAAAAGTTCCGTTCATTAAGATATCTGACATATACATCTACAATGACATTAGTTAAATTGATATCCGTTAAAAAGGTTTTTATTAAAAATCTCCTTGTTAAATGTAATGAGATACAGTGACGTTTATTACCTAGTATTGCTACTAAAAGTGCATAATTGTTAGCCATTTTGTAATACTTAAAGCATTTTGTGTGATAATTATGACACATTCAATTTATATTCGTGGTAGCTTCGAAATTGTTATCCTAAAGTAAACGATCGTAATACTAAATAGCTATATCTCGTATTGAGTTGAGCCAGAACTTCACATTTTCATCGGAAAGCCTCGTGAAGAGTGTAGGACTGGATTCACTAGCGCATGAGTCAGAAAGCCAACCCGAAGTTATTCCCCAGAGAAGGTTGTCGGCTATTATTGGTGCGCCTACATCCGGCTGTGAAAGAAACCTTGATTGTTTGAGGGGGTCGAAGTAGCGTAGAGGTGAGTCTCGATTGTGTCAATGCTGAAATCCTATTCTATGAGAGCCAAAAACACAAAAGCTCCACCCACATTCCTATATCAATTCAATGAAACAGAATTTTTCGCTCTGTGCAAGACACATTTGGACATTACAATTTGATTTATTTATACTAATTCCTATGTATTCTTATCAAACTATACTATTATTATAATCCCGATCCTGGCTAAGACGAGTACTACACACGTAAATAAGCTGATAAACTTGTTAAATTCGCTAATGAAGTTTTGTATCGTACAGCCCGCACGTACAATGACTATTTAGGCCCCGACTCGTTTAAGCCATCACTGAATATGCTTAAAAGAGGTATTAAGAATACCCATAGCGCTAGTAACTTGCATCATAAGTACACCCTACATACACACCCTCACACACCAAATTATTTATTACGTATTTCATAATTTTTATTAATTTTTCCTTGCGTAGATGTTGAAACTTTTCGTATATATTATGTATTCCATCTTTGTTTATATCTTGAGTATAATTGTTTTTTTGTTAGCTGTAATATAACGACATAAATAAATTCTATAAACTTACCATGCAAGGACTATGAAGGCTGACAATTGGGTTTAAACACAACGTAGATTGGTCCAGTGTTTTATTCAAATGCTTCATTTGTTTGAGACATTTGGCCCAGGGGATCAACTTTTGTGTGGACACACGCATGCTATTATATTTCACCCTCTCTTTAGCTGATGCTGATAAAACTTGACCATTTACCTGTAATTATGGGCCTGGCTTAAGTAGAAGTAAAATAAGCTCTATAAATCCAGTCTGATTGTCGGCCTGGTCATAGATGACCAGTGATAGGTGCCTAGGGTCACTCAATAACATTATACATTTCGCATCCTCTCTTAAGAATCTTGATCAGACTTTATCTTGGACTACAAATATGGGAGTTACATAGAAGAATATGAGCTCCTTTGAGATGGTAAGCAATTTTAACTCCCTCGTAAAAATTTGCTGGTACAGACTCTTACTTCCTATCTTAGACTACGCTGATATATGCTAAAGTGATGTTAATGAAAATCAAATTTAAATTATCGGTGTAGGTATTATTGTGTCGTTCTGTCGCATTCGTAATAACTGTTAAGATAGAGTAATTATGTGGCAAATAAATCAATCAATATTCTGTATTAGTAATTTTATAACTAAATTTCTGTCTGTCGAAATGTCTACACAGTCGGCAATCACATTGAATGTTTTTTTCTGTTAGTTATACCTTACTACATTTCTAACATTCTTTTTCTCATAGAAAAACGCTTGAGGAAAAGAAGAATTAAGTTCAGAACTTACAATAAGCCTCGGCCAATAAGTCGCGATGAATTTTCCACTAACAACTTCTCCTGCCTCCGCCGATATAGGTATTGGCTTGATTTGAGCAGTATAAGTCACTGGCTGAGCTAGTCTTAGTAAGGCTATGTCATAGTTTGGTTGCTGAGAGGAGTAAAGGGGATGGATTTCGATGCCCTTCAAAGCCATCAGAACACCACCCTTCTTGAAGTTAAAGGTGCCGAGACGGACCCTGAGTTGTTTAATTGCTTCTCTGATACTAAAACATAATTGTTTACTATGACGAGGATTGTTGTCAAACAGTAGAAATGTGTTTTTTAAACAATATAAAAATTCGTATTTAAATATTTTTCGGATATATAGAAATCGGTTTCAACGGTCATATGTAGATTAAAAGTAATACATGTTTTATAAAATTAGATTGGTAATGCGATTGGCAAGTCAATCTAAATATTAAAAATATTTGTAATAATGAAATGGTCAGTAGTGATAGAGGCAGTCAGTCAGTGAGTGAATGACAAAACTCAATTTAAGTCTTAACTGAATACTCGCTCAAATCATAATATTAAATCCCTGTATCCACAACGAGGTTATAAGGTTTCGTAAATGGCCCAAACAGCTTCGAGCAAAGCAACCGTTGTTCTACATATCACAATGCCTAAGTATTGTGGGACATTCTTTTACTAATGATTTCTTGGTGAATTATATAAAGGAATACTACAGGTAATATACATATCTTTCTGTATAATCAGCAGGTTAGGTTTAATTCTATTGAATTTATAAATAATTGTGTTCGAACACAAAATACAAGTTTCTCTATCTTACTTATAAAACTCTCCAGCTGCAGATAAAATCCATTTGGAGTCAATAAGAGCTCCAGACGCAAAATGCGAGTTCCTCCTTTGTATCGACACAGCATACGGATAGCTTGACTTTTTCATATTGTTTTTATTATCTAGTTTAATAGGCTTTTCATCTAGAAAGTAAAGTAGTTACTAATAGGTTTTAATTTATGTATATTAATATAAATTCCGGTTGTTTAAGAGTCACTTATTTCTTTTTGTTCGCGATTAACACTTACTCGTATGGCTATATCATCGACTAAGTTGGGCAAACACAGGCAAAAATGCTACAAAAACCCATAATAATACTGTCTAGAATTGACTATTTTAACAGTTAAAGCACTTCAAGAAGTTTAGTATTTGCCAATATTGTTTAGCCGTAATTACAGTCGCCATAAAAACTACTTCTCATGGGATATTAACTGTATATATACTCGGTTCCGACAGATGTAAGGGTGGTGAAAGACCTCGCCTTTAATGATTGACTTAAGTGCACAAATTTATAAATATATACTTACTTAGTTTTGTTACATTTATTTCTTTAAAATCCCGTTTTGGTTTTTGTGATAAACTCTTGTTAAAAACTTCATTACTCTCAGAATCAACTGACGAACTTGTATCACCATCGTCCTCGACTTCTTCATAATCTTCTGCGTTTATTGTGTAGAATAGAAGAAGAATAACATATATATGGTATTTCATTTCTAAGTAACAATTCTCGTTACTATTTTGATAATCGTAGATCGACTTAAAGAATAGAATATGATTTAAGCTCTGTATTGACACGCGCGTGACTGGTTCGATATAATTGGATTCAAAATTTGAATCCAAACTAAGATACTCTTATAATGTAAAAACGTTTTATAACAAGTGATCACAGGTTTAAAAAAGAAAAATTAAAAAACGAAGTGCATTGTTCGTAGTCGCACCTGCTTTCTTTGTTGGCTAAGTATTTTATAACTAACGCATTAGTGTTTTGTTCTTAATATTGTTTTACTGCACGGGTTCAATTCCCGATTGGGCAAAATATTTTTCATTTTTCCTAGAAAAATGTTATTGGTACTTTAAGTTTGGAAATGGTCTCCACTTGATTCTGTTCGGTTCTTTGCCTAGATAACATCATTACTTCCGTTTTATTGCAAATCTTCGAGAAACGCATTTTCTTGAATATGCAAAGACACTGCTTCCTTCGAATGAGGTAAATACAATCAAATTTAAAGTTATAATTTAAATTTAAAAACGTAAAATTTAAATAGATGTACGCTATTAATATTTGCTGGAAGGAAAACGTCGGCAGTTGCAGCACCACATTTGTAGGATTATAATAATGAAACACAAAAAAATAACATATATTTTTATATGTTATTTTAGTTTTTTTTATATGTTATTCTAGTTTAAAAAAATTCTCTGTTAAAATTAAAGATGAATTACTGATGTAAGATTATTAAAATATGTATTTCTATGAACAAATTTTGAAGTCTCACAATAGTTCAAAGCTAATAAATCAATAACAGATTAATGTCATACCACGAATAGCACAGACAAGTTCGGTACGCACACAGTATTTAAAATAAGTTTTTATATTTAAAAACATATCTGACTTATACCATGGCATATAAATAATGACTGGCTTTACTTAACAATTACGCGATATAACAGTACTCGTCTCCCACAAAGTCTCAAACAATTTGGCCATTTCGCTAATTCAAATTTCCAATATATAATTCTGACGATTAAGACCTATACCGTGCTAGTCGTTATAGGGCTTTTTATCAACTGTTGTTGAATCTCTTCATCAGTCTTTCCCCTGGTCTCGGGTAAGAAGAAGGTTACAATTGCTCCTAAAAGATTGAAAATCCCAAAAATAATAAACGTAGCTGGTAGACCGAAGGCATCAGCTAAAGGTGCATATGCAAAAAGCTGAATAGCACCGGTTATCCACGCATGGGTTACGACACAACCCATGACTCTCGTTCGGACCTGGAATTAAGTTTGAGGCGATAAATTCATAACCAAGATGGTTATTAGTCGTAGAAGTCACTACGTAGTTATAGTCTCAATTGCATAAATTTATGGAATTATTGAAATCGGTATTGGCTTTAAGGAGTAGCTGGACAGAAATTCTCAATTTTCAAAAGTACTCGTATATAGATTATATGGATTATGGGCCTTAATGGGTGTATATTCTTTAGTGCGTGCTTACCTGAAAACTAAACATTTCCGTCAATATTATATAAGGTAAGGGGCGTACCCCACCCGCATAGCTGGCCACAGATATTATCATGCACACAACTGGCAGCCAGCTTGGTATGACATACCCATACTTCTGCATCAACATTGCGATACCAAGGATTGATTGAGAAAACACCGCCATGAAGAAGGTTCCCGCTAGTAAGGGCTGGAAAGTATCTAATAATGTAAAATTTATATAAACATATAAGTGGGTAACACTGAAAATGTTTATAACGGGCCAGTTAGAAACATTGCTAATGAAAACTTTTTGAATTTCAATTTTAGAACACTTTGGTAACCTAATGTAGTATATTGGCGGCAAATCTAAAACTCTTGAACTTAAATCTAAAAATGACAATTGAAAATTTTCTGTCAATGATTTATTTCGTTTCGTTGTGGGCTTACTTAACAACAAAGCTATGATAGGTTGCGAATAGCATAGCTTAATAAAGCCCCATCTCGTGCAACTATTTACAATTGGTTTGACGAGTTTAAGCGTGGACGCAGCAATCTCAATGATGATCCGCGTGAGGGATGTCCTTTAACAGCGACTAGTGAAGATAACATCACTGTTGTGCGACGCATGATAGAGGAAGATAAGAGAGTGGCCTATCAGCAGATACGGACTAGGCATTGGTATGAGTCAAGTTCAAAAAATATTACATAAACATTTAGGTGTCAGGAAGCTTTGCACCAGATAAATTTCCCATACTTTAACTGACGACCAGAAACACCTTTCGCATGGACTGGTGGATATTTGACTCTGGCAGGTGTCGAGATAATGAGTCATCCGCCATACAGTCCTGACCTGGCTGCGACTTCCTTTTATTCCCAAGAACTGAAGATAAAATTCGAGATATTCGCTTTACGAGCCCCGAAGATGCGGTGAAAGCATAGGAAAATGCCTTAGGAGAGCCCATAAGGAAGCATGGGCCCACTGCTTTTCTCAGTGGTTCCACCGAATGCGACGATGTGTAAAGAGGAACGGAGATTACTTCGAAAAATAATAAAAGTATTGGAAACTTTCTTCTTTAAGTCCTTTATCATTTTCCAAACATTTTCAGTGTTACCTAGGTATGACAGCAATGTTGGCCTAGTGATTCCATTGTCATGCCCGTCAAATCTTCTTTAAATAGATAAAGATTGTGTATATATAATAAATTTTGTTTTAGTTTTTAAGGCACTTCCGTTTATCATCTTTCAATAATATATAATATGAGCGTGATAGTGAGTGACCAGTCACGCCCCTGACGGAAATGCTACCCATTTCCTTTAAGTATACCTTGTTATTAAACATATTTATAATATCTAGCAAAAACCTTAACGAACAAGAAAAATAGAGAATTTACCTTTCTTCCAAACTTTTCAGCAATCGCAGTCAAAGTAAATGATGCCATAATACTAACTATGGGAAAACTTAGCGTTTGCAATTCTGGACTTATGCCAAAATCTACTCCCGTCGAAGACAAGATGGCAGAGGCGTAAGCAATGATCGCGAAAGCACCGTTCCAAGCGTGAAACGTGAAGACGATGAGGATAATTATCAGACCACGTCTCCAAGCTTTATCTTGAACTGAAAAAGATTTCAATAATTGTAAGCGTTATATGAAATAATATGCATGGTATATTTTGCCAAGTTTCAAACAAACGTTTAACGCTGCGGTCCTGTGTGTGAATACACACAGTGTATTCACGTACCGTTTATATATAATATTAATTATCTATATCATAAGAAAATATATTTATGAGAATATAGTATTTATAATATTCTTGACTTACATAGTTAATAATAATAATGAACAATTGATGAATAGAAAATTAAAAGAAAGTTAAACAGTTTGTTCCTTGTGTCATACACTTCCTTTAATCTGTAAAATTACTTACGAATACTAATAAAATTGAGCTTAGGCATTTCCTGAAACTCTTTTTCCTGACGCTGCATAGCTTCCACTTCTGTTATCACAATTTTATCATCCGTATCCAAACCTCGAAGATACGCAACAGCTTTATGTGCTTCCTGAAACGAATCAAGCAATACTTTATCAATGTCGTCGTCAAATTTGATAAGCGATCCAAATTAAAGTAGTCTTATATAAAACCAACCTCAATCTTCCCCAATTTGACCAAAAACGCTGGAGATTCCGGCGCTCTTAACATCAGCAAAGCCATCAATACTGGAAACGCAGCCATTACGTACAAAACATGAAAATACTCCATGTACGCGCCAAGTAAGTATATTATCAAGAAGCCCATATTCTGCAGTACCACCTGGATGGATCCTAAGGATCCTATCATGTCTGACTGGCTGATTTCTCTTACATACATTGGCCCAACTACGAATACGCCGCCAGTAAAAACACCGGACAAAGTTCGGGCTATGCATAGCGCTGTGATGTTTGGAAATAATATTTTTATACTGCTTGATATCTATAATTAAAAAAGTTATATTGTATTAGAATGTCAAATATTTCAAATAATATCTCATAGAACAATATTTAATAAATTAGTCGAGAGCTGCCGGGTCATGTGTTAACATTTTAGCTTAACTCCTCAATACCCTTAGCTTATTAAGTCTATAAGGTAACTAATGTAATTTTATCTATGGGCTGTCCTAGTTATAACAAAATTTAGGTTTTTCTTTAAAGATTTTAAATTTGAAGACCTACTAATGTTTTTATTCTTGGCACAGAAGTTACGACGTAAACTTGTGTCTCTGCTACACAATTCTTTCACGATTCAAAGAGGAATCTTGGAATAACGGGATTACTGCTTCCACTAATGGAAGTGTACCGGCTCAGATTTGTGTTTTTCCTATATAATAATTAAAATAAAATTAAAAGTAAACCTACATAGACATATCAAAACGATAACATTGTCATAATTAATTTCAAATAAAACAGCTATTAAAGGTTATTTACTTAAATTGATAAAGTTTCACGATTCAAGGTGCGATAAAAAGTTGGTTAATGAAACTCAGCTGCTGGTATAATCCAAACAACTCCTCCGAATACTCTCCGCGAACACTACCAAAATATAATACAATGAAAATAGGTTTGTCCATCCCTCAAATATTCGGATCTTAGTTATAGTGTAGTACAGAGAGTAATACGACCTCTCATTGTTTAAAAAGAGAGCTTACTTCTCTCTCAAAGGCCGGCTGCGTAACTTCGGACGCCTTTTATGGCTGTCTCCTAGGCTCGTTTGCTGCAATATCTTATAAAAAAAACTGTCATGTTCCAGTACAGTGTCAGTACCAGTTGTTATTATTTTCCACGTTCGTGTTCGCGCAATCTCTAGCCTTCTTTTATAGTATGAAAAAGTTCGCTTTTTTCATACATTAACGCTAACGAAATTATTCGGTTAATCAATTACTTTATCAAAATACATTTCTATGGTCTTCGGGGCTCAGTCTCAAAGTAAAGTTTAACACTTTCGAAATAAAAAGATTCACTTTTCGAGTCGGTTACTGTTTACTTAAAGATTTATTAAATTAATTCTAACAATTTCTTCCGGGTTTATTCAAAGTGACATCGTCATCAGTGACCTTGAGTCATTCATTCAAAGTACTGAGATGTGAATACATTCAACGGTTTGGCAGGTACTCACCATCTGAGGTATCGTGGTTGCAACAACCATCCATTTCCTCCCGTAAACATTTGCCAAGTATGAGTAGATTGGTACAGCACCAGCAGAACTAAATACAACGATACTGGCAATCCAGGATATCATGGTCGTCGAGATGGGATGCCCCAGAGGAGAGGTGTCAGCTTGTAAAACTTTCTGCATTGGTGACGTCCATCCAATCTCCATTCCATATATGAGGAAACCGATGCTCACTATGGAAATTATTTATATGATTAAATTGTTTTGGTATTTTTGTCTTTAGGTAACGCTAGAAGACATGTTACGTAACTATTTATTAAAACTGTTTTTTCGTTAAGTCATTATCTCAAATAAACGGTGAACAATCGGTAATTAGAATAACCAGGCCAAATTTGCAAAATTAAAATACGTGAAATTATTAAAATTGATTCGAATATCGCAAGATGATAATATAACAAAGTTACCCTTTCATAAAAATACGTTTTTACGGCGAAATAAATTCATTTAATAAATCAGTGGCACTACAAAATTTGAAGAGGCCAAAGATTTCTGTACCATGATCATTTCTTATTCTAGGCAATTAAATGGTCAGCCTCCTATGCCTGACACACACCGTCGACTTTTTTTGGGTCTGAGACAAGCCGGTTTCCTCAAGATGATTTTCTTCACCGTTACAGCGAATATTAAATGCACACATAGAAAGAAAATCCATTAGTTCACCGCCGAGCTAGGCTAACGCTGCTCAAATTTATTAAATAATTATTATAATTCTATTTACTATAATCATGCAGAGGGGAATTAAATTTTTCATCCGCAAAATGATCTTCATGAACGAATAATCCGTACTATGTATCATGAAGTATAATAACATGACTCGAACTTACCTATAATCGAATACATCCATTGTATGTAAGTATGGCCCATTTTTGCTGCTGCCATTCTAGACCTCTTTCACCTAAATGCTGAAACAAATGGTACAATTGTTAATAGTTTCAGATTCGTTATCTTATATACAAGTTGATAAAACAGTTATATTTATTATAATTACGTACAGTATGTTTTAAATTTTGACGGATGTTACGCAAATTTAATGAATAGGCGCGAATGCAGTGTCTGGCCGATTTCAAGTGTGAACATGAGCTTAAATGGTAGTTGTAAGTGGTTTTTTGGACCAAGGAAATTTCCGTGACCAATTCTGGGCCTTTTGTATAAATTTGAAAAGCCATTGAGTAATTTACGATTTCTAAAAAACCTTGAACTGGACCTGGAACTTCACGGATCTCCCAGGAAGACAATGCTTTGCAGATACTACGGGGCCGGAATATAATTTCAGGCAACGTATTATCACACTGCCATAATGTCGGTGGTGCCTTTCCTTGGACATCCAAAGTGAAGTTCGACGCAGAGACAGACTAGAAGATCGGCCTTCTCCATCGTGATAAGGTCAGCGAGTCTTCCTTCAAATGGAGGGCTGACTGAAATTCCCTCTGACAGCTTTGGCAAGAGACCAGGAAGGAGAGTTCCCGATGGGAGGTGGGCCAATTTCGCCAAATCTGGCAATGTGTTGAAAGACCTGGAGGCTGAGTTTTATGCTTTTCTCGCCGATTGACGCATCACAGTGCATGTTGTTCCCACGAGAATGTAAGTGCGTGCTCCTATTTTATCATGCCTCCTGCTGATGTCATGTGGAACATGATGTGATGGTTGCATCTCCTTACAAACGTTGTGTAATACAAAAAAAACTTAGCGATAAAAAAGAGTGGCGGAGAGTTTATTGCCAGTTCTTCCCATCCGTTCTACGCCCTAGATTTGAGAACTGGTACTAAATGTAAAATTAGAAGCATTTAATACATATTTCTTTTTTTATTGACGTTCATAAGTATACATTGTGTTACATATATGAATAAATGTTTTTTTTTACTTTGACAGGATGTTGCCGTTTCTGCCCAAGCATTCTCGCTTACGACGCATGGCCACCTTGCGGGAACATTTTAACCAAGGCTAGGACTTGACTTTAAGACTGTATTTCATCAATTAGCTGACTTGTAGCGATAGCGACACGGCGACAGCACGCGGAGCGAGGCCGTAGATGGCGCGTGAATGGCACTATTCTCTGATAGGTCAACAGAGGCTTGGTGACTCCGGATGCAAAGTCAGCAGAAGATCCAACAAAGATGGTTAGTGACAATCCATATGTGGTATTCGCGTAATCGCAGGACTGTCTTCTTGTTTTGTTTTTAAATCAAAGGTCAATCAAATTGGGCAACTGGTACTGGTAGCTCGTAAGTGACACATTTGGTGGCACATTTTGGTCCTTCGACCCGGATTGTTCGAAATGTACGGTCAGGGTCATCGAGGTGCTTTTAATAATAGAGGATTTTTCTTTTACTCTATATTAACCACTTGCGTACAACAATAGAATATAAGCGACATTATGAAATGTTAATTGCTATATCACGAATGAATGAAATATAACAGTCAAAGAGAGTGCCTTCGTCTGGTTATACTCTCGGGGCGTAACTCCCATGATTTATTTAATCACCACGCTTATGCTTAAGGCTAGTCTAAAGCCGCTGGAAAAATAGTACTATAAATACATAACAATTTATTATTGTAAATATACATATCACTAGATTAAACGACTACAATTAAACAATATTACAGACATAACAAACATTGAAAGATGTATTAATATGCTACTGTTTTACGTTTAATGGAAACTTTTTAGTTCTCTGAAAAATAATTAAGTTTATTAATTAGATGCACTTTCTTTGTTTGTTTCCAACTATCCAACCTTGTAAAAAAATGTGCGCAGGTGGCAAGTGAAGAAAAAGATGGCGCATTTAGTCCGAAATTCAAAGTATTTACATTTACCATCGCTATCTATACACTTTTGTCATCTTATAGGTAGTTCATTGATTCCTTTACTACAAAAAACCATCCGGACGGGAATCTATAAAAAAATTGGCAGTCGGTTGTGACTGCGCCATCAGAGTTGAGATTTACCTTAAAAGAAGTTATCCCAATTAAAAAAGGGTAATCTATTGGAGCAAGGTCAAATGTCTTAGACATTCCAATTGAAGCTCCTCTGATTTGGTAGCAGTGTTGTGCAGTGTGTGGTCTAGCGTTTTCGTGTAGCAGCAGTGGCCTAGAGTGATTGACCAGCTTTGGTTGCTTAGCTAGCTTTTCCCCTTGCCCAATTTGCTTCAAGTGGATTAATACAGTTTTATCAGTAACAGCGCAGCCTGCTGCTTACTCAGATGTAGTTTGCGATGGATCCGCTTCCACAATAGTCTTCAATTCTTCGTTATCTTCTTTCGTCTCCAGCCGTCCTCGGGGCTTGTTCTGCAGGATGAAATTTCTAGAACGAAAACGTTGGAACAAAAATGCAATATGTTTTCTTTGAGCCGTCTCTGCAATACTGGGACCACGGTGGAACTTGTAGTCGTAAATGCATGTTTCATGTTTTGCATTTTATAAATGAAGTGATAAGAGCAAAGAAGAAAAATTAAAACGGGAAAATGAAATGAAAAACAAATGCACGCATGTAAGCTGTAAAAAAATGAATTTGGAATTCCAAATTACCTCAAGAGCTATCTGCTCTAAATGTGGCCAAAATGACAAAACGCTATTTCATAAGGACCTAATATTTAGGCCTACCGTTAAAGTGGAGGCCTGGTTTTACTTTTTCAACATAAAGATCAAAAATAAAGTTAATTAGTTTCTAAGTTATCTAATTGTGTGATACAAGATAAAGCCAAAAATGAAATTTAAAAAATGAGCCTTTTCGTAGTATATACGCAGACGCTCACACACACACACGCAAACACACGACATATATAATACTGACACAAAGCTAGCGGACCATCCTGCAATCGTGCTCGCTTACACTATAACACATCAATAGAATCTATGTCCAATTAGGGAATGCATCTCGTTCCCCTGAGATCTCGTGCCATTTTTTGAGATCAATCCCGAAGATCATGCACACACACCCATACACGTTACAATACACACACAGACGGCGTAGACACACGAATATTTAGATCATATTTTACTAGGTTAAGGTAAGAGAAAGGCTTTTTTTCTTATGGGCTGTTTGTACCAACCATGATAGCCTTGTTAATCGCCCGCGCTTTGGCTGGTATTGCAGCTGGAGGCATCTTCGTGGTCATTCCTATGTATGTACGAGAGTTTAGTCAAACGAATATAATCGGTGAGAGAAATGTTATGTCTGATTGCTTAACGTAAATATTGTTATAATCAACTCGTGTAGTAATAATATTAATAATAATTAATACTTAAGCCCGTTTATTTACAATATTTGTAAATGTTGAATATACAGTTAAGATTTGTTATACTAATTTATTTTCTTGTTACGCGTAACGTAACGAACGGTTTACGCTCTCATATGAGTTATGATAAAATTATGGAAATCATGAAACTGCGATCTTCGAACGTCTTATTAATAATAACTACGCACAAACTGTGAAGTCACGCTCCAGAAATAAAGTATTTACTTCAACCTGATTATTCTGATGCAATCTGATGGTAACTATTGTTAATTCCAGTCAAAAATAAGGACTGGCGTCGGGGCTTCATACTCTTACTCATGGCACGACTGACCCTGACGTGGAATGGTTCCTTCGCGTGGGTTAAGGCGGTGCCAGCACTACGTCAAACCGTCTTGACAAAACGTACGAAGTCAATCCCCCACCGGTATACAAAACCGCGCCGAGGAACTTTGGTTACTGCACGGGCGTATTCAAACAATTCGCTTCCGACCGCCGACCCGTGCGGACGTCTGTTCAGTGCTCTCTCCGTGTGAGTCATCAGTGCTCTAGTGCTCTCTCGCTCGCTCGCGTGTGAGTCATCGCCGCTTGCCGCTGTACAGTGCGCACGCGCTGTCCGACCGCTGCCTTGCTGCCTGCTGCCCTCTCATTGGTCAATCCGATCCCTGCCTTGCTGCCTGCCGCCCTCTCATTGGTCGCTTCGCGTCTTCGGTGTTTGGACATCGGGTTGAAGGCTGCAATTTATGAACGCGGGTTTACCTGCGGCCCTCAGATAGCCACCTAACGGTGCCAAACGGTTATCTGTCGGTTAACGCCTTGTGCGGGAGTGTTTTTGTCCGGGGTGCATACACCGTGCCTTTTTCAAGGCGCGTAACAGCCCCTCCGCTTCCTCCAAGTCCTGTGCACGGCCGGGCCTCCTAGTAGGCACGTATTGGGGAGTAGGTACGCCAACTACTCTCTAGCAACCGGCTAAACCCAGGACCAGGACCCGTCCAACAGTGGACCTGTGGACGGGTCCTGTCACATCCGTAGGGGCTCTTATACCCAATCTCCTACGGGCTGGTTAGGTCGGTGACAAACCACACCTCCGCTATCACCAGCGGAGACACACCACATTGTAGGGCAAAATCACTAGCTTAGGTACTCACCTCACTTAGGCAAACTAGGTACACACACCCGTCGTCAACCTGTTGGCTTCCCGCCTTCAGAATGGCGTCCGGGGATCCACCCCCTGACATAAGAAGAATTCTGCTCTTTCTCCAAGAGCGCTTCCCCGACGCATTGCGGGCTTTTAACGAGTCCGTAACCGCGGATTCACCGCGTTCGCCGTCGCCATCGTCGCGTAAGGCGAAGAAAAATCCGGGAAGGCATCTCGACCCGTTACCCGCTCTCGCTCGCGCTCGCGCTCACCACTCCCTGAAGTGGGAAGCGCCAGCGATGAGGAGACGGGTCAAAATTCACGCCCCTCTTCGGTCATGTCGGCCCAAGCCGAGGTTCGAGTCTCACAGGAGACGCCCTTGCGCTAGCCGCGGGATAAAACGCCATTCTGGCCGAGCTACGCTCGCCAAAACAGCCCGAGCTGAGCTGTAAAGGCCCTTAAGGCCAACAGCGAGATTCCTTCTTTAAAAAAAAAAAAAAAAAAGCGTATTCAAACGACATAAACGTAACGACGACTTAAACGTAATATCCCGTGCAGGCCCGAGTACCTGAGGTGTCGTAGGGATTGGCAACAATAGCGGTACGTACGAAGTATTACCGGTATTCAAAGCCGCGCCGAGGAACTTTGGTTACTGCACGAGTGTTTTCAAACGAACACATAAACGTATTATCCCGTGCAGGCTTGAGTCTCTCAGGTGTCGTGGAGGTTGGTATTCAACAGTAAAATACAAAGAACTTAATAGAAAATTAAAAAAATTCGATAAATTTACATTATTATTGCCCTCGTTAATTCAAATAATGGAGTGTAAGAGAGAGAAATGCGTCACAAGCCTCTCTATCACTTGTTGGCGCTTGCACGCTCGGCTCAGGAGGAACGTGACAATGAGTCATGTAATTACGTGCGTACAGTCGGCGTTCATCGTAAATAGATAACATATTAAAAATGTATTTGGCATATATATCATTCAACTATGTTTTGTTTTCCAACTATATATGGAACAGCTGGAAAACGGGTAGATGTTTAATATTATGAATGTTGCCTCATTTTACTTAGTTATAAGTTGTAATTTGTTTTATTTCAGCCCCTCCACGTTGGTGCATATCTTCTGACGTTTATCGGTCACACAGGTATTGGAGTATCACTTTTACTTCACCAGGTCGGATATTCCACATCTTCTTGGATTCCCATACTGTTTATGATATCAGCTGTTTCCACGTATGTGGGTGGAGTCAGGCCGCTGCCCTATATCATCAGTGTTGAGATGTTCAACTTTCAGGTAACATATATATATATATATAGTGATATACCTTGATTTTTTCTTTGAATCTTATGATTTTAAATAATTTATGAAATAGTAGGTTTTTGATTACAGAAAATCCGCTGACTTTTACAATACACCAACTAAATAAAGCGTCTTTATATGGTGCTATTTTTTTTTGAATGAACGAAAGACGTATTTTTAAAACCCCTTGATGGAGCAGATTTTGCGTTGGTCTTCTTGAAGCCCACTGTTATTTTGCTGAGATTAGAACCTAGCCTATCTGTGTTATACATCTTATTTGTATACCACTGAATTCGACCCAAAACTCGTTGACTACACCCCTAACTCATTATTCTTCCATTCGTTATATATGCCCCACTGATTAAATTATTTCAAACGTGATTTTTATAGGTACGAGCAAATTTTAGGCCTGCTACACACCTTCGGCTGGTGTTTAATGTCATCTCAGCTCTTTGCCCTAGTTCGGCCCACTCGTGGACTCAATTGGACTTCATTACACGTTCATTCTTTTTGGAGTTATCAACCTTCTTGGTGCCTGTATTTCCATGTTTATACCGGAAACGAGGGGGAAAACGGAGGAAGAAGTTATGGGAAAATGGGCAAGAAAAGAATATGCCCTAGTTAAACAAAATCCCATATTATTGTATTTTAATAATTTATTTATATTTGAAGATATAAAAAAATTAAGATCTATATATATATCCACTCCACTTTAACGGTAGTACCAGTGACTCCAGAGTTGGTGGTGTTCTCGCTCAACGAATAAGTATTGCAATACAGCGAGGAAATGCTGCCAGCATTAAAGCATTTTCATAAGGAACTAACTTTTTAAATTTGTTTTAATTTTCTAATCATCAATTTTTTATTATTATGTAGGTTAAGAAAATTGTAAACACTGTATATTTGTATGTTATTATGTTATTTTATTCATAAAAATCAAAATACGTTTTAAGAGTAGACTTTTTTCATTTATGTAACCCACATTTAATTTTTGATCGTATTTTTGATAACAATAAAATATGTACACGTTTTAAAATAAATTTAGTAAAAACCAGTTGATGTCATTGATTTGAAATCTCCTACGTATAAACGGTTAATTTAGACTTAGACTTGACCTACACGGTTAAAATAAATTTATAATGTAGCAACAGCCATCTATCGAAATTTTCATAAAAACATGTATAAATATACAAAAGATTAATAAAATATTAAACTTTAAATTTTTTATGAAACTCATATTTCAGAAAAAATAACGTCAAAAAGTGAAAATATTAATTTCTAGATACATTCGAACATTCATGACGCTCTCCAGAAAACCTCTATTTTTGACACTGTTTTTCTGTCCCTTTGTACGAAAGGACCGTCGATGTGGTCTTTGCAAGAATTTCTAACGACCCATTTGTATAGTTCCGCCCTAGTGTATGTTATTATCCCACAGACAAGGCCTAAACTGTGTAATGAGTATGTTTTAAAGGTCTACCTTCAGATTTATATTAGCGTCCCCTAATAGATGCAAGTCATATTTCTTTGGCAGCTGTTCTTAATAATATTGTTACGAGCTAGGGGATCGGATAGAAAATGCCGTGGATTTATTCAAGGGTTTATTTCTTGAAAAATCAATGAGGAATTTATGAGCACAAATTACTTGCAGAAATGCACTTATAGCACACAAAAACAATCACTTACTACTCCACTTATGCACACTTTACACAGTACTTTGTCACTTGTATTCACTTTATCGCTTCGGTGTTTCTCTTTTGTTATCGCATTCAAAACTAAATCGCGTTTCAGCTCGCTTATATATCCCTGGGAATCATTCTAAACAATATTCGAGAACTCTCTAGGCGGGCTTGCTACTGCTACTACTTTTTTTTTAATAAAATAGGCAAAAAGGCAAACGGGCAGGAGGCTCACCTGGTTAAGTGATACCGCCGCCCATGGACACTCTCAATGCCAGAGGGCTCGCGAGTGCGTTGCTGGCCTTTTAAGAATTTGTACGCTCTTTTCTTGAAGGACCCTAAGTCGAATTGGTTCGGAAATACTTCAGTGGGCAGCTGGTTCCACATAGCGGTGGTGCGCTGCAAAAATTGCCTTGAAAAACGCTCAGTCGTGGAACGGCGGACGTCGAGGTGATACGGGTGGAATTTTGTATTCTGCCTCGACGTCCGATGATGAAACTCAGCTGCAGGTATTAATCCGAACAACTCCTCTGAACACTCTCCATGGTAAATGCGGTAGAAGATGCAGAGTGACCCCACATCTCTACGCAACGCCAAAGGATCGAGCCGCTCGGAGAGGGATTGGTCATCGACGATTCGAACCGCTCTTCGTTGGATACGGTCAAGTGAAAGGAGCTGGTACTGGGGAGCCCCCGCCCAGAGGTGAGAACAGTATTCCATGTGGGGCCGTATTTGCGCTTTATAGAGTTGCAAGCGGTGGCCCGGAGTGAAGTACCGTCTCGCCTTGCTGAGCACACCAAGCTTTTTGGAGGCTAATTTAGCCTTTCCCTCCAAATGACCGCGAAACTGAACGTCGTTCGATATGTCAACGCCAAGTATTCCGATGCTGGCTGTGGCTTCAAGAAGAGTGTTTTCGAAAAGAGGAGTAGCGACAAAGGGTATTTTTTTCGCGGAAAACGCGCAAACTTGTGTCTTCTTGGGGTTAAATTGGACTAGGTTTAGTCTACTCCAGTCCGAGACTCCCCGTAGTAGAGTTTCGACTTCAGACACAAGTTTGTTCCGGTTCTCATCGACAACTGCCCGAGAAATACCTGCCCGGCCAGTGTAAAGAGTATCCCCAGTGCTGTCGTCCGCATAGCAATGAATGTTGTTAAGTTGCAACATGTCATTGATATGCAGAAGAAACAGGGTCGGGGATAGAACACAGCCTTGTGGGACCCCAGCATTCACGGGTTTAAGATCGGAACATGCTCCGTCGACGACGACCTTGATGCTCCGATCGGCCAGAAAGCTGGAGATCCAGTCGCATAATTTCTCGGGAAGCCCGTAGGCTGGAAGCTTCGAGAGCAGTGCTACCACACCCGATCGAAGGCTTTCGCTATGTCCAAACTAACCGCTAGCGCCTCCCCCTTGGACTCAATTGCCTCTGCCCATCTATGTGTAAGGTATACTAGAAGGTCACGAAGGCCGAACGACCACGACGAAAGCCGTACTGATAATCGCTAATCAGCTGGTGGCCCTCTAGATACCTCAAGAGCTGGCTATTAATAATAGATTCCATTATTTTGGAGAACAAGGAGGTTATAGCTATTGGACGATAGTTGGAGTCTCAGCATGCTGATTATTATCTACATTTCGATAATTATATTTCTTAAATGTACTTTCATGACGCCAGCTTGCTCTCGCAAGAATTTCATTGTAGGGATATCTTTCTAAAAAAATTAGCAAAGCAATAACTGGTATACAACTACCCGATGCTTCGAAACATCACTACAATAGGGTTTCCTTAACCCAGCCCCCAAAGAACGTGGGCGTAGCTGGTCCTACAGGATCTGTCGTTGTAATAAACAAATTTGTCAAGGAGCCTTGTCTGCTATTATATACATTTATTAGTATCCTAAGCCAAAATAAGGGATTTAGATGCTTATTCAAGCAAGATAAAATATACAACTTGATTGTCTATACGTTCCTGTATCTGTTTTCGAACCGAAAATCGACGCAAGTGTTATAATCACCGTTAGTAAGAAAATGCTGAGATATGCGTTTCGAGAAATAAAATAAATTTTGTTCATCTAGTTTTAGGCTTTTCAAATAATGTAACGATCCTCGCGTCCCATACTGGGAACGTCTGAGCTATTGGTTTACTAATTTATTAATCACGTCAATTTGTTTATTGCTACGCACGTGGTGTTTATTTCTTTGTTTTCTTTGATCGCGGGGCCGACTGTTTACTTACCACATGTGCACTGTGCACTATCAGCTATTTTGTATACGTGTAAGCACTGTAAAGCCTTGTGACTTGAAAACCGAGTTCAATTTACGTAATTATTATTTCCACCTGTAATTGATCTTAGGTTAGTTACTTTATTATTTAGTTAGATCTTAGGTTACTTTAAATATAATGTTCGTGTTAAAGTTTTGCACTAGCCACTGTGCCTATCAATAAACGTTACAAAAATGAACAAGAATTGCGGCGGCTTGCTTTGGCGTGGTAAAAATTAAGTTCCAGTTTCAACCGCTAGGCGCTGAAGGCGGTGTCACGTAAAGGAAAAGGTACTGTGCTATCCCCATGGAATATAAATCACACGAAACAGATATTACAGACATTAAAACCTATGTCTTTATATATTGATACTTACTCCAAACGTGTCAATTGCTACTCTATTTGTTAATTCTCTAAAGTTCTTTAAGAATTATGTGGAAGGGATAAACATAAATGTCGATAAAAAATCATTGTTTACTAAACTTTTTAGTATGTGGCGCATGGAAAATCGTGGTTTCGTACACGAAACCATTCACAGTTCTTGATTAAAATAAAAGAAAAAAGTAATTAGAGTTACCATCGTAGTCTCTTTTTCACAACGTCAATAACAATGTTTACGGCGTAGCCGCTCTACTGATTACGTAGACAACACCAACGAGAATGCTATCATTACAGTAGGTGCAGAATTAAGTTCTTTATTTTTTTTAATATTTATTTCCCTGGTATGAAAAGAGCAATCACAATCTGAAATGAGAAAAAGCGGTTAGGACGAAAAATCACAGTTATAACAGCTATTTATATGTAAAAAAAGAACTTTAAATAAAAAAAATAACTCCACTCTGTAAGAAAAAATAATGATTAATATGTTTATTGATTGCTGTTGTTATTTGTTGTTGTAGTTATCTAGGACCAGGCGACTTTTAATTCATTGTCAGCCGTGATCGAATCATCAAGATCCGTTAAAATGTGTCGGGGACTTTGTAGTCAGAAAGACGTAGCTAAAGACGCTCACACGTATTGACGGGTTGAGACGCTTTTAAGCCTTGTCGAATTGTTTGGTTAGAATTAAGCCAAAACTTAACATTTGCTTCTGAAAGTCTTGCGAAGAGAAATACTAGAATGTGTCGGGATAAACAGAAATTATTTCCCAAAGGACGTCGTCTACTATTATAGATGCTCCTACATCCAGCTGTTTTGGTTTTGGTAGTAAATTTAACTAAGTTTTTTTAACGCATAAAAATGTGATTTTTTTTATTGACATAAGTCTAATCGTCGGTCAGCAAAAGACAAAACAAAAGATCCCACCTAAATACCCTAGTGGGAGTGCCATGCTGTTGCTTTCGGGCTTCAGCCAATCGGGCAGGCACGACCGGGGCAGTACCACTGTCTCACAGAAAACCGGCGTGAAGTGATGCAATAGGTTCATCTTATTGTACTCGCGTTTCGTGCGGTGAGTGAGACTCCCGGAGCCCATCAATTCTCCCCTCCCCCAGAATATGAAGATGCAGTTTAAACAGAGATTACCCCAGGGGGGTACCACACGTTTCCGCTGTGGAGAATCCCCCTCTGAGCGTCCATCATCGGAACAATCAGTATTCGGTGGTGGATGCACAGGCTGCCCTTCGTATTCTGGGGTGGGCAAAAACTGCTCAAAAAACTATAAGTTTCGATCTCGGGGCAAACGGAAGAATTTACCGAAGGCATCCCCTTCCACGCTCTCAGTGGACTTTACCAATGTTAGGGGGCTCAACTCTAATCTTAACGCGGTTCACTTTCACCTCGAAACTGCGAAGCCGGCCTTATTCTTCCTTACTGAGACTCAGATATCCTTCCCGGCTGATACTTCCTACCTCTCCTACCCGGGGTACAAATTGGAACATTCATTTGTGCCGCGGGCGGGAGTTTGCGTGTACGTCAGAGAGGATATCTGTTCTCGTCGCCTCGGGTCGCTTGAAGGAAGGGACCTATCTAGCCTCTGGCTGCGCGTAGACTGCGATGACCATCCGCGATTCTACGCATGCCTGTATAGGTCCCATAGCGGAAATACCGAAACTGAGCGACTCATTGAGCACATCCAAATGGCTACAGATTCCCTGCTCGAAGGGGTTCCTACCGCTGAAATCGTGATACTTGGCGATTTTAACGCTCACCATGCCGATTGGCTCGGTTCGGAAACCACCGATCACGCGGGAAGATCCTTTCACGACTTTGCTTTAGCTTACGACCTGTCACAAATGGTCCCTGCGATTACGCGAATACCAGATGTGGATGGTCATAAACCCTCTTTGTTGGACCTTCTGCTGACCTCACATCCGGAGACCTATCAAGTCTCTGTTGACCCGCCATTGGGTTCATCGGATCATTGTGTGGTCCGGAGTACTGTGCCTACTACGCGCCCTCCTCGGCCCCGTTTTTCGGGTTGTCGTCGTATTTGGCACTATCGGTCAGCAGATTGGGATGGGATGCGGTCTTTCTTTGCGTCCTACCCTTGGGGGCCTATGTGCTTTTCGTCGGAAGCTCCAGATTCCGTCGCTGCCTCTGTCGCCGAAGTGGTTCTGCAGGGCATGGAACTTTTTATTCCATTCTCTGCGGTGCCGATCGGTGGCAGGTCACAGCCCTGGTTTAAGCGTTCTTGCAAGGCGGCATCGCGTCGAAAGCGAGAATGCTTTAATGCATGGGCGGAGGCGGCGATATCTCGTGATGCCAATACCAGCGAACATAAAAAAGCATATAACTCAGCCTCCAGGTCCTTCAAACGGGAAATCGCTAAGGCAAAGTCAGAGCACATCGCCAGATTTGGCGAGAGATTGGCCCAACTCCCTTCTGGGACCCGAGCCTTCTGGTCTCTCGCCAAAGCTGTACAAGGGAATTTTTGTCAGCCATCGATACCACCGCTGCACAGAGAGGATGACTCGCTCGCCCACACTGCGAAGGAGAAGGCCGACCTCTTGGGCTGTCTCTTTGCGTCCAACTCGACTTTGGATGACCGGGGGAGATCACCACCGGCGATTTCGCGGTGTGATAACTCAATGCCGGAAATCACATTCCAGCAACGTGCTGTTCGCAGAGCACTATCTTCCTTGGACATTCATAAGTCGAGCGGGCCGGATGGTATCCCTCCAATTGTGCTGCGTACATGTGCTCCTGAGTTGGCTCCGGTCCTGACGCGCCTTTTCCGGTACCTGTACTCGCTCGGCACTGTCCCGAAGTGCTGGAAGACCGCTTCGATACATCCGATCCCTAAAAAAGGCGATCGCACTGATCCATCCAACTATCGCCCAATCGCAATAACCTCCTTGTTCTCCAAAATAATGGAATCCATTATTAATGGCCAGCTCTTGAGTTATCTAGAGGGCCACCAGCTGATTAGCGATTATCAGTACGGCTTTCGTCGTGGTCGTTCAGCTGGTGACCTTCTAGTATACCTTACTCATAGATGGGCAGAGGCAATTGAGTCCAAGGGGGAGGCACTAGCGGTTAGTTTGGACATAGCGAAAGCCTTCGATCGGGTGTGGCACAAAGCACTGCTCTCGAAGCTACCAGCCTACGGGCTTCCTGAGAAATTATGCGACTGGATCTCCAGCTTTCTAGCCGATCGGAGCATCAAGGTCGTCGTCGACGGAGCATGTTCCGACCTTAAACCCGTGAATGCTGGGGTCCCACAAGGCTGTGTTCTGTCCCCGACCCTGTTTCTTCTGCATATCAATGACATGTTGCAACTTAGCAACATTCATTGCTATGCGGACGACAGCACTGGGGATACTCTTTACACTGTCCGGGCAGGTATTTCTCGGGCAGTTGTCGATGAGAACCGGAACAAACTTGTGTCTGAAGTCGAAACTCTTTTACGTGGAGTCTCGGACTGGGGTAGACTAAACCTAGTCCAATTTAACCCCAAGAAGACACAAGTTTGCGCGTTTTCCGCGAAAAAAATACCCTTTGTCGCTACTCCTCTTTTCGAAAACACTCTTCTTGAAGCCACAGCCAGCATCGGAATACTTGGCGTTGACATATCGAACGACGTTCAGTTTCGCGGTCATTTGGAGGGAAAGGCTAAATTAGCCTCCAAAAAGCTTGGTGTGCTCAGCAAGGCGAGACGGTACTTCACTCCGGGCCACCGCTTGCAACTCTATAAAGCGCAAATACGGCCCCACATGGAATACTGTTCTCACCTCTGGGCGGGGGCTCCCCAGTACCAGCTCCTTCCACTTGACCGTATCCAACGAAGAGCGGTTCGAATCGTCGATGACCAATCCCTCTCCGAGCGGCTCGATCCTTTGGCGTTGCGTAGAGATGTGGGGTCACTCTGCATCTTCTACCGCATTTACCATGGAGAGTGTTCAGAGGAGTTGTTCGGATTAATACCTGCAGCTGAGTTTCAGCATCGGACGTCGAGGCAAAATACAAAATTCCACCCGTATCACCTCGACGTCCGACGTTCCACGACTGAGCGTTTCTCAAGGCAATTTTTGCCGCGCACCACCGCTATGTGGAACCAGCTGCCCACTGAAGTATTTCCGAACCAATTCGACTTAGGGTCCTTCAAGAAAAGAGCGTACAAATTCTTAAAAGGCCGGCAACGCACTCGCGAGCCCTCTGGCATTGAGAGTGTCCATGGGCGGCGGTATCACTTAACATCAGGTGAGCCTCCTGCCCGTTTGCCCCCTATTTTATAAAAAAAAAAATAAAAAATACTCAACTGAAATAATTTATTATAATAAATTGTACAGATTGGTTTATAACTAAGTCAAAATCGCCTTAAACATCTAGCCAAGATTTCATCATACATGTTTAGACCTTGCTATTTGCTTTTCATATCACAAAACTGTGTAAAAATAATTAAAATTAAACCAAAATAAACATATTGGACGATAACATTCTTATATTTAATTTTCAGTTTAACACGATATAAAAATTGTTGACTTATGTTACTTACTTAAAGCGATAATATTCTCGTTTTATTTTTAATTTCAATAACCTTACAATTCAGGGTGTGCCGGAATGTGACTTAATGTCCTATATGGGGCAGAGGGCGTCCACGGTGAGTTCAGATCGGTGCCTCATATACGAAGCTCAAGTCATTTTACACCACGCTCAAAGTGTTTCCGGCTCTCATTGCCTCATCTGCAACTGTATGGCGCCTAATTTGGTTGGGACGGCCACGCTTCTACTTTCCTGTCAATCAAGCGACGCAAGTGGAAATGGACATTCACTCCGAAGGAATTCCAATTATATCAGTTAAACAAAAATAATGCACCTTAAGACATCATCATATATATTATTTGTTCAGTAGTAAACATACATACAACGAATCCACAAGATTTTTAAGAAAAATACATTTGTTTAGGCGTGCATAATGTTACAAAAGTGTTCATGATGCAAAAATTATAAAAATCAGTTTCTAAGGGTGGCTGATAAAATTGGATATACCAACGTAACCTGAAGTTATTTTTTCAAAGACTCGATCTTCGGCCATTTTATGTTATTGGTTCTTACGAGTAGTCGTTTACTTTATTTCCATTCTTTTCAACGGTCACAGTATAAAAAGTACGGTTTGTTTAAGCAGATGAAGATAAACCTTATGTAGTCATACCAGCTGAGAACGATTGAAGGCCGTACTATAAATGTAGAATGAGGCAAAAAATATTAAATTTGATTCGAATTTTTATTAAGCCCAATTGCAGGATTTCTATAATAGTGGATTGTGGAGTTATGGAGTAGTCTTTAGATACTAAATGCTACTTTGACTTCGGAAACAATATAAGACCTTCTGTGTTGATAGCCAGTATCTAACCAAATACTCATGCACTTTAATTATAAGACTTAACAAAGCCAAAGTATATTAAATGTGCCTTGGTTTAATCAAGCTCAGCTTTGCGCGAGTCTGGACGTCTAATCAATAAATTAAATAAGTTATTAAACTCTCTCATACTAGTTTACATTTAGATTGGCATTATCAAGATACAAAATAATGAAAGAAAATATTCCAGGTGGTTATTACGGTTTTAATTAAAAAATCACAACTATTTCTTAAAAAGCCGCTTTGAATTGATTGCATTCTGGACCTCCTGCTCGGTTTTCCCCATTGTTTCCGCAATAAATATTAAAGTGAAAACTCCACTGACGAGATTGATTGTGGCATATAAATAGAAAAGTATGTCGTAACCAAACAGTTTTATTATTGGTGCATACAGAAGCAGTTGGAGAAACTCTATAAACCATATATATGTTACGAAAACACCCATTATTTTCCCGCAAATCTGAAAACGAATTATATTAGTACTTAGCTTCACAGCACACATCTACACAAGGGTATGTGGAAACAATGGAACACTGCAGAGTGAGACACCTAGAGAGACTTATAACAGGCTAGGTTGTTATGTCCTATGTGAGTAGACTAACAAAACTCGAGAAAAAAGAAAAAAGGGCAATGCAGCTTTATTTTAGTATAGCTGGGGATAGTTAGTACCCCAAGTACTTAGGATAACATATCATGTCGATCTTTGTTTAAAAAACATATATTTTAGAAAAGATAGCTAACATATACTGCAGATTATGTATTATGTGATAAAACCTCTGCGCGTCACTCAAAAATATTTTATTGTTTTGTAAAAAAGTCCACATATCGTGG
The DNA here is from genome assembly GCF_905147105.1 of Pieris brassicae. NCBI lineage: Eukaryota > Metazoa > Arthropoda > Insecta > Lepidoptera > Pieridae > Pieris > Pieris brassicae. The sequence goes on along the minus strand of NC_059673.1, from coordinate 90,367 downwards.
TCCGATCATGGTATCGATTTTTTAATGACATTCATGAGTTTTGACCAGCATTTGCTACATTCAATACTAAAGAAAGCTTAAAGCTATATATAACTCACTTGAAAGGAAAACATTTCGGGAATCAATATGAATATTATAGACGCAATCCCTCCAGCGAAGTAGAAAACACATGAAATCATCATCGAAAGTGGTAACCACCCGGGCACTGAACCACCATTCTTTTTAATGAGGAAACATGTAGCTATAACTGAAAACGATATGGCAGATGCTATATACGCTCCGACCAGTATGGGCTGAAAGAATTATTAACGACTGATGAACAAAGATTCCGTTTTATTAGACATTTTTTTAGGCAAGTAGGTGATCAGCCGGACACAAAAGAATAAATAAAATCATCGGCGCTACAATTTTTTGGGTCTGCGCCTCACATTTCTATATCTGTTTCATGGTAATTTGTCAAATAGTAGGCAAGTAGGTGATCAGCCTCCTGTGCCTGACACATGCCGTCGACGTATTGAGTCTATGCCATGCTATCGCTTGTTTCCTTACGATGTTTTTCTTCACCGTTTGAGCGAATATTAAATGCTCGCATAGAAAGTCCATTGGGCCCAGCCGGGGATCGAACTTACGACGTCAGGGATGACAGTCGCACGATGAAGCTACTACATTAACACTGCCTGACATAAGCCGTGGATTTATTAAGTATAAGATGGTTCTTTCACTATGTTTTCCTTATTAAACTGCTGGGGTCCACATCTATGACGTGAGAGACAGGTGAAGACTGACTGTTATATAATGATGACTTTAAATTATCAACCATTTTCAATATTAAAAAGTTTTGAATGTTCCATGTTAAAAAGCAGATGTTTCCTTAAAAGTCCTAAAGTCCATCCATGAATGTATTACACTAACCCAAAACCCCACTTGAAGAACCTTATTAAATATCAATATAATTGAGCCGTTTTAACTGAAGGACTTCTTCCTTTTCGTCACAGCATACGCTCAATAAGACATAAAGAGACGTAAGAGATCCTTAAATCTGCAATTAGACTTATTTAGTTTGAATGAATACTGGATAAACTGAAGATATATTTACTGTAAATAAACTAAAAATAATGTTAGTTTTGATATTGTGATAGAAATTACCTTTCTACCGGCCCTCTCTATAATAACAGCGAGAATAAACGAAGCAGTGATCATAACTATTGGAAAACTAAACGACTGTACTTCCGGACTTATTTCAAAGTCAGTCCCTGCGTATGATAAAAGTGTGAAAGCATAGACTGTTATTGAATAGGCGCCACTAAAACCATACAACGTTGTTACTATGAAGATTATTATGATACTGCGTCGCCATTTCTTGTCAATCACTGAAAAAATAATAAAATATGTAATTCAACCACCTTTTTTATATAACGGGGGGCAAATGTGCATGAGGCTCACCTATTCAAGTGATACCGCCGCCACACTTACATTGCCAGAACGCTCGAGAATACGAAGCCGGCCTTTTAAGAATTGGTACGTTCTTTTCTTGAAGGACCATAAGTAGAATTGGTTTGATAATACTTCAGTGGACAGCTGGTTCCACATAGTGTTGGTGCTCGGCAGAAACTGTCTATAAAAACGCTCAGTTGTGGAACGACAGACGTCGAGGTGATACAGATGGTATCACGTACTTCTAGTAGTGCCTATCCATTACTGGAGGTCGGCCGTCAGTCTCTTGTATCGTGTCTAGTCCTGTACCAGCAGCAACTCTTAGAAGCAGTAGGACACAATATATATTTGAACAATATACTTACAGATACTTGTTATTGAGATATCTGGCGTGTTATTGGATTTCTCCTCTTCCTCTTTCATACAATCAACTACATCTTGCACTGTCTTGTCGCTTTTGTCCAGGCCTCTGAGTGAAGCCACTGTTTCAATTGCTTCCTAAAAATAACGCCTGATTGTCGAATTTTAAAGTACTTTATTCCTTTCATCAATTATTTTTTGTTACTTTTAGCTATTTGCTCATCATTTTAAAACTAAGTTTAAACTTCGTCGTAGAAAATCAGTTGAAAAATTACTGACTTACTTTCTTTCCTTAATCAGGATAAATAAAACAAGATAAATTGATGGAATTAAAAAGCTTTCCATGAACTTCGTTACTTACATCAATTTTACCTTGCTTGACCAGATACGCAGGCGCTTCTGGGGCTTTAAACATCAGCACCGATGCTACAATTGGTAACCCCAGCACTGCCCATTGTACTGTATAGTAATCTAAGTAAGCTCCAATAATATACATGAACAAAACTCCTAGATTCTGTGACAGAATAAGGAGTGAACCTAAAACACCACGTATACTGTCCTGGCTAATTTCTTTCACATACATTGGGACAACATTAAAACAACCTCCTGCGGGTATCCCGCCGAATATTCTTGATAAGGTTAGAGTTACTGGTGTCGGGTATAGTTTTAGTGCCCATGACATCTGAAACAATACCATAATGATAATTTATTTATTATAATAAGTCCATATTATGGTTATTATTGTGTTAGTTACAAAATTGTTCTAAATATATGAATAGGTAAGCTTTAAAGTATATTCAATAATACAATTACAAGAGGGCACATGCATTCCACTGCATGTCTCATGTAAGCATGCTGTTTGTGCTCCCACGCACGCGCAGAGATACAGCTCGCTTGCACATCGTGGCGTAAAAACAGTCCACACCTGCACAACTATATTATAAATTATGCCGATTATTCACCATCATCAATAATTAAAAAGGGACAGCATATGGTTGTTTGTACTAAATAAATACAACACGATGTCTTGTTTCTAGAAATTTCTAGTCTAATGGCGAGTTATGTAACCTAACATTAGTAAACCAAATGTTAGCAATTATCGCACCCTGGAAGCCATTATGGGCCCTTAGTTCTCTCTTTTCCCTTCCACACTCACAAATTGTATTACAACATTCTAGTTTCCAATAATGTCGAATACACTTGTATTGAATTGTCACTTAGATTTATGAACACTTAGACAAGCCAAGTCAGTTTTAGCTAGCGCTGCAACCCCACTACCCTTAAGTGTATGTTAGATATAAGCTCATGTTTTAAACGATTAATGACAGTTGTTACCCAGCTTCAAACAACCTGTTTCATGTAATATATTTCTGAACAAATCCATACAACAACTGCAACTTAACTGGCGATTCGACAGAATTTACCAATGACCCTAGCATTATTTTAAAGACAACTGGACATAGCAATTCCTTTTACAGCTATTAGATGTATAGTGAATAGTAGAATCCGTAGTACCTACCGCCTGTGGATAAAGAAGAGACATTACGGCAACCTTTCTTCCATAGTTATCTGCGATGTAAGCGTAAATAGGTGTTCCCAACATAGCAGCGAAACACATAAGGCTGGCTATCCATGATATCGCGTAGTCAGATAGAGGCTCGCCTGCTGGTGAATCAGGTGCTTGGAGGATTTTTGTCATGGGTGAAATCCAGCTGGTCTCCGCTCCGGAAACGAATAGAGCAAAGTTGGCTGGAAAATCACACGAAATATATTTGCAATAAAATTATTTCTATAATGCTATAAGGATATCGTAAACAACGTAGTGTTATAAGACAGAATATTTTAGATGGTTTGATAACAAATACGTTTTTAATATACTGAAGTGACAATTAGGGCTAAGTAGTCTCCACTCTGAATAGGACGGAGAATACAACTGTTTATTAGCTTCTGTATTAATTGAAAAGAAGATGTCAAATTTTATTTCTCAATATTTTGTAAATAAATAATTTTTAATGATTATTATGATTAAAAATTGACAAATAGCAAATTAACACAAATTTAAAAAGTTCGGTCCCTGTGGCTGTGGACCGTGGCTTTGCTGCGACACTTATTCACCGGTACTTCTCACCAGGCGTAACTTAAACCGTTAATTACTGCTTACGCGCTTGGGGGTTCAAGTCAAGGTCTCTACTCAAGAGTCCTTAAAGCCAAAGTTGGAGGAAAGACTCTTATATTTAAACTGTTAATTTTTTCCACATGTTCAGCGGCTGAGCCAGCTTTGGTGCTTGTCTTTATTGTAAATTCTTGATGTCTGAGTCTGATGAGCCTGTAACGTCTTTGCCGCACCAGGTATATGATAAAGGAGGTAAGACAAGGCCAACGTGTCAACACATATCGACGGAAATTCTCATTTTCGGCTTTATCTTGTATACCTTTATGTGTATTTTATAGTTATTTTGCATTTATATTATCACAACATTATTATCAAACATGAGTTTTTGTTACTCAAAATTATTAGTGGATATTGCTAAGTTTAAAATACTATTTTATTCGTTTCTGAATCGTTTGAGTATGCTAGCACGTCAAAACTTATTCCTTATATATCCAACTATTATAAATGCCTTATAACTATTATTACTGTATTTATGTACTTGTTTGTAAGCATAAATTTAAGATAGACTTGTGCCATCGTTTTTTTGTAAAAAGACATACTCAAAACGAGGCAGGTAGCGTTCATGAGCTTATAGATAGATTAGTTAGAACGAAAATAATTTATTGATAAATGGTTGACGCTGGTTTGTTGGGCTAAAAAGAATGTCGCACCTTATATATGTGGTGTATTATATATGTGCAACATACTAAAAATTATATTAAGAGATAATTATTTGGGATGGAAATAAGAGAAGTTAAAGCTCCAGGGAGCTGTCCAGACGTTTTAGAATTTAAATACATATTTTTTGAAGATAGCTATAGAAAACTGATCTGTGACTACAGTGACAATTCCACAAACGTATCGTGAATTGTATAAAAACCTTAATAATACTAAGGAAGTCCAAGGTGATGATGATTATACGTTGAAAAAATAATAATAAATAGTTTATAAATAAAATAATAATACTAATCAGTCTCACTGAAACTGTAATGATAATAAAAATATTTATGTCTTCAGACAATTAAAATAATATAATAGTTAATCTCTTTTTAGGAAAGTTGAACCATTTTAAATTCCTCTTTAATTGTGTATGTGTAAAGAAGTCAAAATCAAAATCAATATGATAAGATGATAATTGAAAACTAAACGTATTCTATTTAGTTTAAAATGTTATTTTATTCATAAAAAAACTCTCTCCAGAAAACTTCTATTTTTGACACTTTTTTCTGTCGCTTTGTACGTCGGGACGTCGATATATATATAAAAGACCATGATCAATTGAGTAAATAGTAGAGTAGCGTATAGTTATATCGCCCTTTGAGTTTTGTAAAATATTAATAAAATACACACATACCCAAAATTACAACTAGCCATTGTTTATATGTGTGTCCTGTAGAAGGGTTTTGATTCATCATACAGCCTGCTATGTTCACTACTATCGCATTTTAATTGAAGTTTAACAGTCAATTGTTGTTCGTTTATATATTGATACTATGCACTGCGCGTAGAATTAGCAACTGAACAAATAATGTTAACAGCGTGTGGCCACTCGGGCCTTCAAGAACATAAGAACATCAAGTAGGTAATACTTGTTACTATACCTAAGTGATTTACTAATTAATATCTGTAAGTAAGTTCGAAGCAAAGTAAGGTGTGGTCAAAGACATTGTTTTTTGATGAAATGAAATGAATAAATTTAATGAAATAAATCAAATTGAATCGCAAAATATGTTGCTAAGCTCAAATCTCGGGCTGGACCAATTGAGTATTTTTTAAGTAATTCTTTGATTTCTGCAGAAGGTTTTTATGGATATAAAAAAATTTAAATACATATTTAAGACTTAGGTTTTTGTTCAGGAAAAGCGCACAATCTCTATAGGATAGTATAAAAAAATGGATATCGTTTTACTGACAAAATCTTAGCAAATATATGTCCCTAGTTTGCATATTTTTATTTATTTAATATAATGGTGTATAAGGATGCGTCCTGTATAATAATAACGTTATACCTCTCTCCGTACAATCTGTAATCATTAGTATTTGTTCTCAAAATAGGTTTATTATATTTTAACATGTGTTTCAAGGATTTTATTAATTGATAGAAATTAGTACAATTTTGTAGGCAATTTACAATTATTTTATTCAATCTAGCTAACAATTTCTGTTATGAAAACGATGATTAGATAGATAAGTGTTACAGACCTGGCACAACCGCAGAAACTGTTAAACCTATAAACCTCAGAATTAGAACTTTTTAATTAACAAATAAAAGAGGGGCCGATCGCAGAGCCGTGAAAATTAATAGTTGTGTGAATTTTTGTATGCTAAAACAATACAGATACAAATTTAGGGGTGGACTACCACACAAAATTTCACGAAAATAGGTCGAGCTATTTCGGAAGAGTTTATTTACGAACACCGTGACGCGAGATTTTTATAATAGCAGAGAAAGATTCGATAAAATTAGCGGAAAAGTTGTAAAACATCGCGATGAAACTGCCTTAGAGCCAAAAAGTCGACGGCGTGTCAGGCACAGGCACATGAAGCAGATACAAATATTGAGACTTTTGTTTTATTACCTATCGCCACTAAAGACTATCTTCCTTATTCATACTTTAAACTAAATTGCTGACCTGTCTCTTTTCATGACTGCGTAAACATAATCTGTCAGAAAGAGACCAAACAATACATATTTTAAGTGGTTTAGTTTTTGGGTATTTCTCCAAGATCCAAAAGGTATACAAAAATAATTCTACAAAGTATTATAAGCAAAAATGCAAACAACGCTTGTACATAGGATTGTATTTAATGTTTAAATTCACGAAGGTATGACCTACAACTGAACACGATAAGCACATTAATGTGGAAATGTAAATATTTTCTTTGATTTGTAAACGAACATTAGGGTTTCAGTTAATATTTATATATAATTTTAATTTTATTAAATTAATATAATTGCATATTTACTCTTATATACTCTTCTTCCATACATGGATAATGTGCTAATTGCCCTCTGACATATTTAATGTTTTTTATAGTTTAATCAATGTTTAACTAGTTGTAACCAAAAATAGTATTTACGGAAAATAAATAAAAAATTTCAACGCGTTTAACTCGAAGATAATTTTCAATTTAAAAGTATATTGTTATGTTAATTTGGTCGGTGATGCCAAATTATAGTTTGGAAATAGTGAACCAAGGTTGTTGACAAAGAACATTCTAGATTCGATATCTAAATGGCTGAAAAATATTTCTATATAGATAGGTGTACTTTTGTTTTCTTCCTCGACATCCGATAATGAAACTTAGCTATAGGTAATAGAAAACTTCAAATTAATTAATATTTTACATTATATGCACAATTTATTTTGAACACGAACTGTTACGTAATTTCCCCCTTTTATAAACAATGTAATGTGCACGATCGGATTTTCACAACTTTGTTTTTTAAGTTTATCTATTAAGAATATTAAACAATAATTACGTATACATTATATTGATAAAGCGCGCAATCGTTTATTAAAACCTAAATATAACTATCAAATATACAGTTTTTACAATTTTCTAAACGTACATAGTAATAATAAGAAAGAAAATTTAAAACAAATTGAAAAAGTTTGGCAGCATTTCCTCGCTGTATTGATATAGTTATTTGTTGAGTAAGGAAAACACCAGCATATACATAGATATTATAATATCTTCAATAGATTATCATATATTTAAATAATAATATATAATAATATTTTAAGAATAATTCGGTGTAATTTTTGTATTGGTATATTTATATATAGCGCATTCGTCTAGAGAATTGGTAATAAAAACGTACAAACGATCTCGGGTTTAAATCGCGGAGGGGTACTACGGCAGTCCGATTGTCTAAGATTTTTTTAGCCCTAAAAGTAAGTGGTTATTGGACTGCTCCATGCCTCCGGGAAAGGCTAGTACGTCTGATTTCATGATATTCCGTTATTATGGACCTCCGAGTAAAATACGCAGTGTGTATCATGATTCTACCCAAAACCTGTAATTACTGTCTCAATAGAGATCACCATCATGACCGAATCGTTCTGTTGATATTTATAAATCCAGTTATATTTCTGATGATGGACGCTATGTGAAAAAAGCAAAGCCTTTTATGTAATTTTTTTTTAACCCGTAATAAACAGAATTTGTTAGCAAATAATTGGTTTTTGAGGCCATGCAATATACTAAGTTTATAATACCTATACTCAATACAAAACAATAAATATTCAGTAAGATAATTACTTTCGGAAACGAGCACATTAACAATTAAATAGTGAAATTACTTTTAGATAACATAAATTAATATAAGAAAAAACAATAACCTTAAAACCTTAAAAATAATACCTAAAATATATTATTAAAAAGCAAGGTTCGTCCGTTAAATATCTAGACTAATTCATTGTTCGAGGTAGCTACCAGCTCTTCGGTCTCCTTGATGTCCTGGATGTCAACTGACCTTTTCGGTATTTGAAAATGCATTTTGAAACTGCTGCATTGTGTTGTTAAAAATAACATATGTAGTTTATAAGCAAACTTATGCATTCTGCATTGTTTTAGTATGACGTTAAAGCAGCTGCGGGACTAAGATAATCATAATCTAATACATCGTGAATTTTTGCCAACCTGTTTTCTTCTATTACACAAAAACTATGTATATTTAATATTCATCTTTAAGAAGCCAATGCTTTATGAGAATAGTCAAAAGACACAATGCTACAATGGTGATTTTCAATATAAAGGACAATGCCACTCATAAACTATTTCGCTTATGAGAGAAGAAAAAACAGTATATTATTATTTGCCACAGTAAAATGTAAAAAAAAAACAGTGTTTTATTTAATTTAAGATTCCTTTATCTCAAGTTAAAACCATTAACGTGACGTTCATTGCAATAATGCGCTTTTAGGCGTATATATGAATGCAGGTGTGGGAATAATAAGCCAAGAGACCATCACAATTTTACAAGTGGTACTAAAAATACAAACCACACATATGATCCGGTGTATTAATTCAGTTAATGAGTTACATAGGTTAACGGACGCTTTTTCTTTGTCCGTTGAGTGAATTGACAAAAGTTGTGATATTTGTTAGTTATTTTTTTGTATTGTTTCTTATGTAATGTTGTTTTACCTAATTAATTTCTTATGTTTGTTTTTTTTGTTCCATGTTCCTCGTGTGAACTAACTATGCAAAAATCTCGGTTTTGTATCCCGGACATCTATTTAGACTACGACCAATATTTAAGCCTTGAATTGTTTAAGCTCTCGCAGAACATGCTTAAAAGGAGTATTAAGAATATCCATAGTGAATATTTAAGTCACCTGCATCATGAGCATACCCAACATACACATTCACGGACTCACCCTCACCTTTACACCATTACACAACGCCAAATTAAGTATATCTGCGTTAATTGCATTAAATATTTTTTTTTGTTCTCCTTTTCTAAATTTTTGAACCTTTTCGTAGGTAAATATTATGTATTCTATCTCTGGCTATGTTTTAGTGTAATTGTTTGTTATTATACTCGTATATATTTTTTATCAGTTGTAGGATTACAAAATAAATAAATAAAAGATTGATAACTATTTGGATTCAAAGTATGATCTCTAGAAATGAAGATTAAATCATTTGTGAATATTCGCATTTCTTCTTTTACCAAAATATTTTGTGAACTTTGAATCGTATCAGTGTATAACCTTACTTTTGGATTAATGAGTGGACCTTTAAAGATTGGAGTTAAAGTTATTTTAACATAGTTTATGTATTTTATAATCCGTAACTTTAACTAATACTTGCTTATAGGACAAAGGAAAATACCATAATTACGTTTAAGTCAAACTAACAGTAACTGCTTCACAATAAACTTAACGCGCATTGGTTAGTCTATTCATGGTTGACTAGTCTTTATTTTATATTTGACTTAATGTCCTAAAATCCCTAAATGGCGCAGATGGCGTCCACAGTGAGTCTCCATCGCATTCGGTCATGAGCTTCGTATTTCACCTCACTCCAAATCACTGACTCTCATTGCATCATCTGCAACCAACTCCACTGGGATTTGTGAACTTGTCCTAAATTTCTAAGGTATACAAATAACTTGTATTGATTTAGACAGATATACACTTCTTTACTCTGGGATATTGCTGAATTCCGTAAGTGAAAATATAGATTGTACTATAAAAAATGCATGGGATGCAGTCCATATAACTATATTTTGTAAATACTGCAAAATATTTTAAATATATTAAAAAAAGGTGCATTAGGTGAACCATGCTATAACAGGTCCTTGTAGTAGTTAGCCACAGAACGATTATTTTTATTATTATTTGAATGGAGACTATAATGTTTATTTTTGTTATTTTAGAGTTATTTCACCATTCCGGAAAACAAAGAAAATACAATAATAAAAATTATCACGTTAAAAAAATACTCCCCAATCTTCCTGGTTCCCGAGGGAGAGCAACTACCACCCTCCATTACATATTATGGAAAAACGAAGAATAGGACAATAATGAAAATAAAACACGTTCCAGGAATTAAGTTTGGCGGCGGTTTTTGTATGGAGATGTTGAAATAAAACTCTTTGTTTGAAGCTGGGTAACAACTGGCTTTAATGGTTACAACATAAGTTTATATCTAACATAACATTAAGAGGAGTGGGGTTGCGACGCTATCAAAAACTAATTTGGCTAAAAAATCTTCAATACAAGTGAATTCGACCTTTTGGACATAATCGGAAACAAAAATATTCAAGTTTAGGAAAAATATTAGGCTCCATGTGCCATGTGTGCGACGCTGGCTAACATTTGATTGCGCTTCTAGTTATCTACCAAAATTATATACATATATGAAACTTAACTAATGTAAGGTACATAACTCACGTCACAACAATTAAAATTATGATAACAAGATGGAATGGCCATTCAAAGAGAGAAGAATGTTAAAAAATTCAAATGCATAATCAGCACTCACGGTATCACCTGTTACAGCATCAGCTCTCGAGGTATCTAGCTATTATAGCTTCAAAAAGTCTTTAACACCTGCTCAGGGTAATGAAAGTGATTTTATAGATGATTCGGATCAATTTTTTTCTGTCCGTGTTGTAGCAGTGTACGACCTTCAAGCACTTATTCCTAAAGGGCAAGTTTCGCTGTTTTATTAAAGTTTGTACATCGTTTTATTACTACTTTTGAATTTTTGTTCATTTTTTTGTTTTAGATTGTGTTGTTTTTGTTTTGATCTATGGGTCTCCAACGACCACAAACATGTAAGACTAATTTTATTCATAACATAGCTAATGACACTGTAGCAGCGTATAATAAAAGTTCATACTGATTTTCGTACACTTTTTTGTTTTATTTACCATTTTCCAACGTTAAACGTGTAACTTAAGGTGTAAAAGTGGGTTCCTACTTGAGCTTTTTTTTTTCAAAACTTCAAGGGGCTGGGGCGCGAGCTGTTCCACTTAAAATAATTCAATAATATTTCAAGGAGTTTATAACGATACCTATTAGAAATCGATTACTTAAAAAAATACCAACCCAGCAGTGCTCAAATGATCCTGGACGATGTGTAACGAGACCACGATTTTACTTGCCTATGTCGCATAGCTAAAGATTGCATCTTGGGGTTTAGTAGGGATATTTGTAAACCTCACATACCTCCTGGTACCAAAATCTACCAAAATATGGTACCTCGGTAAATGATGAAGTTCATAATGCAGGTATAGTCGTTGCAAAATCGCAGACTTTCATCCGTAGTACTAGAGAAGTACTTACACATCTCTAGTATTGAGTCGTTCACAGCATGTAACTTATAAATACTTTTAAGGTCAAACTATCGACAGATAAAAAAGTTTTTAGTATGCGGGGGTTTGATTGTAAAACATTTAAAACTAATATTTCAAAGCAATGTCGTCACTCGTCTAATGAGTTATATTCTGTGGTGTTATATATCCGCTATTGTTCATGCTTGACAGTGACACTAAACTTTGAAATAATCAGTGAGTTTCGAATTTCTATATAGAATTCCGTTTTCGTCAACATTTTCATTTAAAAACTACAATCAATAAATGATTACAAATTGTAACCATATACTATTAAAAATAAGTTAAACTAAGATGGGCCTTCTATCAGACCCAGAATATGGGTCGATGCGATTCATAAAAGTTCTAAAAAGGATCCATTCGCCTCTGTGTTTTCTATTTTACATTGGTGCTATTGTATGGTTCTTTTTATTAGGGCACCGGGAGTTTAATAATGATACCTACTTCTCGGAAAATGCATTACTCCCAGGCCTGGTAACCAATGAATTCAATGGAGAACAAGCTGCGAAACAATTTCATAATGAACTTCTTCAAGAGCTTGAGGTAATTGCGATACTTTTTCTCGTCTATTGAAACTGTGCATAGAAATTGTTTTTACGACAAACAAAATCTGCGAATAATTTAAGTTTCGTGGTGATAATATACTACTGATAATACGAAACTGTTACAAATTGACAAGTCTTACAGGATAAATATGAAGATACAGATGAGATGCCAGTGCCATGGTTGGTTGCTAAGATGTCACAGATTCATTTAGAAGTGTACACACACAACTTCACACTTAATTACCCTCTTGGACAAGGACAGGTATAAAAGATCAGATATGTATATCAACAATATAGTGCAACATGATTGACCCACTGTAGTAGTGAAAATGTATCTCCATTACATTGGAAATACTACTTTATAAACAAGTTGAAAGAATTTAGAAAGTACAGTGTGAACTTGTTAGTATTGCTTTTGTATGTGAGAACTACACATTTAATTAAGACTATTAACAGTATTGACATAGCTTGATTTTGTCTGCCAGAGATTCTCAATTAGATCAAATAGTCATCTATCAACTTGATAAGATCCTAACTGACTGTAATAATTAATCCGTTATAAAAGTTATTATTTATATAATATTTTCTTTGAATAACTATAATGTTTCCAGGTATTCAAAGGAACAAATGTATATGGCATCCTCAGAGCACCTCGAACATCGTCATTGGAAGCACTGGTGCTCACAGTTCCATATAGACCTTTATCCTCTCATCAGAAGGGAACTACAGCTGGTATTGCACTTATGCTGGCCTTTGCACAATTTGCTAGACGTGAGTAGCGATTTAAGCTTTGAAAATTATTAAATATTTCAGCTTAAAATAAACATGGGAAGTAAATTGTACAAAAAAATAAACCCTATCATTCATCACTTACCTTCATATTCATTAGTACTTTAATTAGCTATTAATAAGTGATAATCCTTCACCTTGATTTCAAAATATAAATGTTGTATTACAATTTCAGCAAAAAAGTATTGGGCTAAGGACATAATATTTCTAGTAACGGAACATGAGCAACTGGGTATGCAAGCATGGCTCGAAGCCTACCACGGTCTTCAAAGTGATTCTGGCACATTTTATACCAACCTTGGTAGTTTTTGGAAGTCAAAGAAAAAAGGATGGGAATGGACGGATCATAGTCGGTGTTTAGATCCCGGTACTTTAAAAGGAAGGTCAGGATCAATACAGGCAGCTATTAATTTGGAGTTTCATACGCCCAAGATAAGTAAGTATTTTTATTTAAAAATAAGACCTTATGCGAATTCAAACTGGCTAGAATTTTATAATATGTAAAATTAAAATTTAATTTAACCCTGCCCGCCAGCTCAAAGTCTAAATTTAAGCCTAAAGATTTTGTGTCTGAGGGTGATTAAAATTTTTCATTTTCATTTCCTGGGTTGTTAATCTCACAGCTCACAATTTCTTGTAGAAAATGCTGTATTCTGATCGTTCTATATAATCAAATGGTTTTATGAACTATATTTCAGAGTACATAGAAGTGAAAGTGGAGGGTCTGAATGGTCAGTTGCCGAACTTAGATTTAGTTAATTTGGTGCACAAACTATGTGTCAAGTCTGGAATACATCACTCATACAAAAACAGGTTTTAACAGCTTTTACTTAGTACTACTGAATACTATTCTCGTTATTGAATCAACGAAGTTTCTAATTAATTTGATTAGCTTTTATAATATATACAGATAGTTGTTATCATAAGCTTTCTATAAATTTTTGAGAAATACCTGAAATTTTATTTGTACGGCAGATTTAAGATGAACTTTTTTCAATGGAATGAAACTGTATTCTAGTTATGCGTGGGTGAGAAATCGTAACAGCATGGACGGATGGGTGGACGGAGTGTGGACCATGTTGGGCATGATGTCGGCACAAATAGCGGGGGTAAGTTTGTCTGAACTTAAAACAAAATTTCAAAGAAACGATTCATAAGCATGGACTAAAAGTAAATTTCTCTTTAATTTATAAAACACACAATTCATGGTCTATTTAATTTTTAAAGTCAAGTTGATAGCTCTTGAATTATAAGTTTTGCAATTTAAATTCGAGGGTCACGATATCATAATGTTATCTTTCATTTTTCCGTACCCGTATTTGTTTTCCATTTCCAATAAAGCCGGAATGGATTATTTTACGCATTATCATTTTATAGGTACCGAACGGCAACCACGGCCTTTTCCATCGATTCGGAATCGAAGCCGTGACCCTCGAAGGTCGAGATGCCGACGACCCGGCAGGCGCTCCGCCGAGAGTCCATCAATTGACGGCCACGAATTTCTACAGACTAGGGACGGCATTGGAGAGCATATTCAGGTCTTTGAATAACTTGCTGGAGAGATTCCATCAAAGCTATTTCTTCTATTTGCTGGCAGCGACCGATCGCTTCATTTCTATCGGTAACCGTTTTTATTTATTTCGATTCAGTTAACTATTTATTTAGTCAAACTATTGGTTTCCTCAAAACCTAGTAAACAATTATGAAAAAGTTATATTTTTATTTTGTTCGTCTCGTTTACTTTGTTTTTGTAATGAATGAATAAATGTAATAATTGAAGGTCAGTACATGCCGTCCCTGTGCCTCCTGTGCGGGGCGATGCTAATACGCGCTCTATCTCTGTGGGTGACTATACAAAAGGAAGAGGATAAAAAAGAAGAAAAGAAAGATAACGACGGAGTCGAAGAGGAAAAGGTTAACGAAGAGAGTGAAGTTATCGAAAATCGTGAAGGTTTAAGAAAGAGAGTTAAAGGAGACTTAAAAGATAAAAAGAGAGTTAAAGAAGACGGCGATATGAAAGAAACAGAAAGTATTAGTGTTGTCAGCATTGGGGCAAATTATTTTCTGGCGCATTTGATCGGGTCGGGTGTGATGAATTCGCCTTTCGTCTTCAGTCACATCGGTAAGCCGAACCACTCTCTGCTCTCGAATAACCCTTTAGTTTAAACTAAACTTTAAAACTCATTTTCCCATTATTGTTGTATCGTTGTACATCGCTGACCGAAATTAATAAATATTTTTTACTCCCGCTTAAAGAAATTGGCGATACAATTTACGTTTACAATTAAAATACATATTTGAAAATGATAATTTCAGGAGCCAAATACCTCGATAGGCCATCGGAAGTCTCCGTCTATTACGGACTGTTTTGTGTGTCCGCCCTCATAGTGGTAATAACGCCATTCCTCTTGAAGCTGTTTCGGCAACGCCCGGCGAACAGAGAGGAATTGACTATCGTAAGTTAAAAGTTCTCGCACCTAATAATGAATAATGAATACTATGGATCGACCTCACTTGATACTATTTCCTTCAATGCTTCAATATTTTGATAACAACACTAAGTACCGTTTTATATTGTGACATTATGTGACGAATACCGTTTTCAGATCAACATTCTGCTCCTAATAGAGATGTCCACGTTGGGTCTCTGTGTGGGCATGCACAACATATCATTGGGACTGTGTGTGTGTGCGTTGTATACTCCGTTGGCCCTGCTCGTCGGAGTCCGAGAGAAACGGTAAATATCGTGGATGCTGCATATGTTTTTTTTTTAAAGAAAAAGCGTGTAATGCGTGTGTGCTGTGGTTGTAATTGGCCCTGGCTGTTATAGTTTGGAACGACCAGGTTATCTGATTAATGACGGTCAATTTACAGGTCACTTTCAGTATACCTGAAACAGGGCATATGCCTCCTGCTGCATCCATTGGTCATTTTAACGGTGTGCATGATGGTGTATTCCCGGATTCTGTTCCCGGAAGAATCACTTCCGAGTGCGTTGGGTCGAGGGAGGGATGCGGCGATGCAGGCGATCATGTTCTCTATTGTGGATTCCTTGGTAAGAATTGGTGCAAGTCGCCTTCGGCAGAGGTGTGTATGTCCCTATAGGCGAGTAGGTGATCGGCCTCCCGTGCCTGACCCGAATAGGAATGGAAACGACACTTATAACACTTATTTTGTAGTAATAATGAAAATCTTTCAGATATATGGAAACTGGTTGTTCAACGTGGCGACGACGGTGTTGTTGCCCGTTTGGATTATATCTTGGCAACTATTGTGCGTCACTGTCGCTTAGAACCAAAGAAAATATTTATTTACAACGTTCGTTTTATTTACCCAAAATAAAAAAATAATACTAAAAATATCTTTAATTAATGATTAATTTTCTATTTTTGGTAAACGATTCCTATGTATTATATTTATCAGGACCACAAACTAGTAGAAACGGAATAAAAGTCAAATAAAATTGGATGTAACCTTTCTGATGAAATTCAGGAACAAAAATAATAATTATATAAAATACGAGAGTCTTGAGACTCGGTTTCGCCTTAATATGATTTTCTTACTTAGCCTACTCTTTTAGTAAAATTTTATGAATCATACCAACATTGAAAAAGTTGCTTTGCTTCATGGAGACCGTTCGCTTTACCGAAACAATGACAAGTTCTAAATAAAACTAAATTTATCCATAAATAACTGAGAAACAGTTTCAGAGTTCTAGAGATAAACATTAAAAAATACTTTCGTTTTGAGCTTAGCAACATTTTGCGATTCATTTTATGTATAACTTGAATTATAAATTAAATGAATCGCATATTATTTATAAAGCAGATTACGCACTAAGGTTAGGGTTTAAGTCTAAAACCATTTACTTTATGGGCTTATAATGAAACAGGCGAGCGTATTTACAATACAAATAGGCATTTTTTTCGCCTCTCATTTCTTATTATCTATGGATAGGTATACTATAACTGCGATGTATACATAAATAAGTCTTTTACCAAAACGAATAATTGTTATCAAAGTTTTTAGGCGGCGTATCGAGATGAGAACAGTCACATGCGTTTGTTTATATTACATGGCTCTCTTAGTTTGGTTAATAAAACATTATTAGACTTTATTACGGGCTCTAGGAGTAGCGAATTTTAGTTGTATCGCGTCCACGGCTAGACCCTTTGTTTCCGGCATGAAAAATACACAAAATATTGATGTCAGGCCACACACTACTGCAAATATGTAGAAGACTCCGCCGAGACCTGAAAATTTAACGAATGTCAAGTTTAAGGGAAAAATTATACTAAGACAAAGAGTTGTACAAAGTATTAAACGATAGGATCTCATGATTGTGATGAGTGTATTGTGATTATAGTTTTTTTATGTATTAAATGTATGGTTTCTTTTCTATCTCTCAACAACTCTACTAAACCTTCACCATATAGAGTTCCATGATTTACATGAATACTGTACGAGCCAAGGCTGTACATTTTGCTCACTCAGGCTTTCTTAGTTTATAAGCGTGATGATCCCTATGTACGTGCCAAGGTTCGTACATTCTTGCTCTTTTGCAATCGTGACGATTTCCTATGTATCTACGTGCCATTGCTGTACACTTTGATCACTTATAAGCGTGACGATTTCGTAATCTACGGAGTTAAACCCCGAGAGCTTAGCCAGACGTAGGCACTCTCTTTGACTGTTAAATTGTATTCGTTCGGTACATAGCAATTAGCACGTCATTATTTCGCTCATATTCTATTGTAACACGCGAGTGGTAAATATAGAGTAAATCAATAAATCACTATTATTTGAAGCATCCCATTTCTATTCTTATTTTTTGATACAATTACTCTCGGCCTACGTCTAAGACGTGAAACAGAGCAGGCGGCTCTTGTACACCTTTTCTGGTTTTTATTATGTTCACCACTTACCTATACAGTTAACAAGAGGATTGAATATAAAAAGAACGACAAAGAAACACATGAATGTCCATTCCATTATCAACATAGATGCAAATGTTTTGATCTGTAAAAAAATTTACTTTATTAAAATTGTTATCTTACTATTATTACCTATGAATTGAGGCAACTAAGGTTTGTATAGTTTACAGCTTCAGATTGCATCCACTTTTTGTGTCATTAAATAGGCAAGTAGGTGATCAGCCTTCCAATAAACGAAGAAGTTGTAATCGAGATAAAACTCGAAACAAAAAGGTTGAAAGACAAGACAGTAGGCGGCTCAGTAGTGTTAGCTTATTGAAAAAATAAGTCAGTAAAGTCCATAATACTTAATCGTTGTCTTGATTATTGTATCATATTAAGACAGTGATTTAATAACCGATTCAGTCATATAGACTTTTGCTGTTCACAAGTAATAATATTTGCAATTTTTGACGTATTTAAAAATATCTTCGTTTGTAGTAGAAAATATTTATAGTTAGGGAGCTGATGAGCATTTGGGTATATGATTTGCACAAATTTCACATCGAGGTAGATTGCAGTTTACGTCAGTACGAATTGATTTGGTCCAGTCAATTAAGGTTCTACGTCGCTGCGTTTTCGCGTTACCGCCGATTGAAGTTGCTTAAAAAAAGGGGGATATTAAATCATTTGCACGTGTATGCCTCTGGGGTTCATGGTCACAAACATTTTGGAAATGAAAAAAATCGAAGAAGCAGAAAAATTCAGGGCTCTGCATTACCATGGGACGGACTAATAAAAATGTTAAAAACAAAGCTTTACTAAGTAATTTGCTCACGGTTCTCAGTGCGCCCATTCGATTCATTATCAATCCGTGGATACGAAAAAACATTTGGCAGACATTTTGCTCACTGATATTTAGGTGTATAACTGTTTGAAATTCACGGAATCTAGGGAACTTTAAATTTTGCTCAAATATAGCACATTTTGTGTATAAGCGCTTACACACACTAAAATCATTCGAAATCTGCGGAGAATTGAAATACTCCAAAACTAGTGATGAGCGTTTTGGAGAACCCGCTCTGAAATCTCTGTCATCTACAAAGCCTTACGCTTTCGAGACGTCCTTGTGGAAGTGCCTGAGAGCGAGAGAGAGAGGAAACCCGAGCAAAATAAAAGGGAGGACCTTCTTCTGTTTCTTTCTATTTCGAACATTACGGAACTGTTTTAGGTATACTGTTCTCACTCATATCCCCAAATACAAGCAAGACACTGAAAGGAAATGTGGAGAAATTTCATACATGCGGAGACGCAGTTAACAGGTAGAAGCCGAATATTTCTGACGCGTGTTTAAAATTGGATTTGTTAAGCTAAAGCTTCAGCCGAGCGTCAGGTTAAAAAAAATTCAAATCCTTCTCATTGGTTTTAATCGAACAATTTCAATCTACCAATAATTATCACTATTAATAACGTCTGCCCTGTGTGCTGATCATATACAATTTTTTCTCGCCAGCTCCCTAACTATTATATATTTCATAAAAAGTACTAAGCTGAAAAGTTGAAAACTAACATTAATTTAAAAAGTGTGGTCCGGGTGCATAACATTTGTTTTATCAAATTTCAGGAAGCTGCAAAGTCATTAGCTCATTACAGCTTAGATGCCCCGCGAAAGCAAAACCCTTTTATATTATTATAGTATATCAACATACCATTTTTTTATGAATAGGAGGCAAACGGGAAGGCTCACCTGATGTTAAGTAATACAGACTGTATCACTTGGCCCCTGTTTTGTAAAAAATATCACGTTACCAGAAGGCTGGCAAGTGCGTTGCCGGCCTTTCAAGAATTGGTACGCTCTTTTCTTGAAGAACCGTAAGTCGAATGGGCTCCGGGATACGGGAATAAATCATTTTGCCCTTAGCACATAATATTTTGCGCTTCATTTTTATTTACATATAGTTATATATAGACAATAATAAATATTGCGATTAATTCTTGTATTTTTAAGAACTAATTCTTTAAAATGCCTGGCGTGGTTGAGTCGATTTATTGGTTCTATTCATACTTAAGACTTGTCAGTTGTCATAAATATTATAAACGAACCTCAGGCAAAAACACCTCTGCGCTGTAAATATATGGTATGGTTCCGGCTCCGATTGTATACGCCACACAATACAAATATATAAAGAGAGCGGCCACCCAGTGAGGACCCCATGTGAACTGGATCTGGGTGCCCAGAATGACGCAGCATACTGCAGCCAATATTGAGGAGTAGATCATCAGGCCCTAGAAGATATTAAATAAATATTTTAACCTTTTTAGTATTTAAAAAACATATCCACATGGATATATATATATTTTACACCTATTATCTAATTGTATTCAATTTTGACATAATATAGATTAATTTTTAATTTTACGCCTGACTATTAACATAAACTATACACTGCTCACAGATTTTACTGTGTATACTCTGAGTACGAACGAAATCGTACTCGAATAAAGGCATCTTTTTTACCTTTCGCCCCAAAGCTTCCACCAAATACGCGGCTAAGAAGCCGGCAAGGACAGTGACGACGGCAAATATAACGCTGGACACAGTAGCAGACATGCTGGGGATGGCCTGCTCGAATAATGGTTGCGCATATACTTGAACCACCACGAGGCCTTGGAAGACCACAGCTGAGTTGAGGATCAAAGATACGAATAGGGCGCGACGCGATGAACGGGATTTTCCTGTTAAAAATAGTTAAAACGTCTTTAAATTAGACTTAAAGATCTTTTAAAAATAATGACAATAATTCTTGATCGGAATACAATAGAGACGCGAACGCGCGCTATAAAAAAACATATTATAAATTTGAAATAAGGAAATACGCAGGACAAATGTTTCAAATGCTACCAGTCTTCAATAACTGTACAACTCACTACAGTAGTTTGCAAATCAATATTACCAAAATAAAACCAAGTAACAAACAAACAAGGTTGCATTTATAAAACACTAGAAACTTGCAATTAAATATAAACTTAACAACTCTGAACCCGTACAATATTATAAATATATCCCAGAAATGATTCTAGAAAGTCACCTTCATAAATTGTACTTTGATAGAGCCATGTAACAGACAAAAAATAATACTACAAGTGTTAACGGATACAAATATTTTGTTAGATAGTTAAAATCAGTGTTACTTACTAAAAAATTGCCATATTGATAATTTTTGAGCTGAATTGAAGTTCGGTCTCATTTTTTCTTCTTCAGCAGTGCTTTCTGAAAAAAATCAATAAGAACTTTACCATTAATATGTTGCACTGATGTAATGATGATGTACTTGAATATAATGTGTATTTATAAGTCTGGTATGATGCAAAAGAAAATCTTAAAACAAATAATTACCATCTAATTGAGGATTCAGTATCCTTCTTATATTGTTCATCTCTTCTTGAACTTCTTTTGATGACACTGGAACACTTCTGTAATGAGCTAATGACTTTGCAGCTTCCTGAAATTTGATAAAACAAAAGTTATGCACCCGGACCACACTTTTTAAATTAATGTTAGTTTTCAATTTTTCAGCTTAGTACTTTTTATGTATATTAATGTTTTAGTTAACTGCAATCTGTTGTATTTACAATTTATTATATATTCATCTGGAATATAAATAAATCTCAGCAGTTTTCATTGGTAACCATGATAAGATATTTCATTTAATTGAAGCAGTCTGACATGTTGGCCTGTTCAGCTGCCTGAAATGTCCATTCAGAACTTGGCTCTATTCTCTCTATCTCGCCCCTCTCTGACTAATATCTTTTTTTTGGTCTATAATTTTTGTTATGATTTATTGCTCCGCTCAACTGCTACTGCTAATTATATTTCCTTTTCCACATACTTTTTCGAATCCTTTCTTCATCAGCATTAAAGGCGACTCCCTAACATAGCAAAGAAGAAGTACTCCAATGACAGTAAGAGTGAGACATGTGTAGTTCATGATCTCGTACTGCACCAGACCACCGAGAAGGTAGGATATTAGCATCCCAATACCGAAGAACATCATCACACCAGATGCCATAGAACCACGAATGGATTCCTGGCAGAACTCTCCTACGTACCTGAAAATATATTTTCAATTCTAAACAAAATCATTGTCTCCACGCTTCACGTTCGTTTTACATAAAACGAGTCAGATTGTTAAACTTCTCTATCGGGTAATTTGATGCTTTTTATAATTAAATCAATCTTCTACACTTGTTTAGATAATAAAAACTTACAATGGAATAACGATGAATGTACAACTGGTAACACCAGAGATGAAAATTGAAGTCAACACGGCCTCCACTGTCTTGAAGGCTATAACAATAGCCCAGCTGGACTGAAAAAAATATATTTAATTTTAAGATTCATTAAATTCCTATATGAGGCATTCAATCTTGGTTTAGTGTTTGTTATATATCAAAATTTTAATCCTAAATATTAATTTTGATGTTTTCTTTCGCCTTAAGTAGTATTTCCTGAGCAATGTTTGTCTAGTGACTTCAACATGCTAAATCCCTTGCGTACAATGCACCAATGGACTTTCTTAATATGTGCGCATTTAACATTTGCTCGAACGGTGACGGAAAATGTCTTGAGGAAATCGGCTTGCCTTAGTCCCACAAACTCGACGGCGTGTGTGAAGCACAGGAGGCTGATCACCTACTTGCCCATTGACAAACGATCATAAAGCAGATAAAGAAATCTGAGGCCCAGCCTGTCGTTATTTATTTATTATTGATTTTTTCGCCTCGCGCGAATTAGTCCTGTCCAGTTAATCATTTTATGAGTTTAGGTACTTATGTGATAATAAACTACAACTCAAGTTAAATCTTCAAAATGTCGACTTACCACTTGCAATAATGAGAATGTGATACATGTATACTTCCTTCCCAATCTATCTAAAATATATCCCGAGAAGGGGAGTGTGACTACCGCGCTGATAGAAGATAGGCTCCCGAGGAGAGACAGCTCAGTCTCTGACATAACTCTATTCAGTGTTGTGTTAGCGGAGCTGAAGAGACCCAGCACTGACGACGGCCAAGTGTACATAATACCCATCGTCATGCATAGGTAGCTGACTAAAATATAAGTCTTTATAAGTTGTATTGCTAACTAAAACTCCATTATAAAATATTCTGAGTGTTCAACTGAATTTGAATCATAAAGGTTTCAAAGTTTGCTTAGATAAGACATGCGCCATTGACTACTTGTCAGTGAATTACGACGTACAGTAAAGTAATTTAAAAAAAATAAGAATTTTGAAAATTATATCATTATAATTTCTTTTCGTTAAGTAAAATTAATATATAAGTAGGTTTAAATAAGTTTATTCTCATAAAAAACAAAAACATACTTGTCACTTAAATAAGGTAAAAAATAATACACTTAATATTAAAAACACAAAAATTCCATCTAACATAACTTCGGAGATGGATTCGAAACGGGTCCACCGCTCCCATTTCCCATCCATCAGGAGACAAACGGTTGTAAAGACTCTCCCCGGAATAGGTTAAACTTTTGTGGCCATTTTCGTTTCTGATTTTAGGTATATGTACGAGTATATGATTAGTGTTAAACCGGATACGTGTGGTTGATGTTAAAGTGAATGCTTGTATGTTTAATTATTTTAATCAAAATGGATATTGTTTTAATTAATTTATATACAAGAGAAGAATTCCCAAATTATTTATATTTCTATAGAATATTTAAAGAGCAACATTTTGTAACAAAGCTGTCTTTTTTTGGGCTTTAGTTGTGCTAGTTTTAGTCAAATTTCCTTTACTGTGTTACGAGTATTAAGTATTATTTATTGCACTCTTTTTTGTGAATATGTGTACAGTTTCCATTAACCAAAGGATAATCTGTCCCGTTGCCTACTTATATTTATAAAATCACTTAGAAAAGCCAAGATTATCTTCAGACGTGAATTAGCGCGTCAATCGAAGCTGTTTCCCTTAGCTCGCGTGAAAACGCATTTTATGAGGGGTCGTTTAATAAGTACTTTATGCAAAATGGCGTCCATCAAAGAATGCAGCATCCGTTATAAATTTTGCGATTCCCGCTAACGCACGTAATAAAATGCGATTTAATCTTATCAAATAAGGCGGAATTATGAGATAACACGTTATCTATTTTACTCTTTGTTTGTTATAGTTGTTATTTTTGACTTCGGTCATAAACCTCTGAATACTGAGAAGTTTTACAAACAAACAATATTTTTAATTATTTATGTAAATTGTTTTATTAAGGTTTTATCTGGTTAAAATTTGATAAATGTATTATTAAACGTATTTTTTGCACTAAATCTTTTTTACTTTGATACAAATCAAACAATGTTTTGTTTAAATTGTAGAAGATTCTAGTTTTTGTTTAAATAAATTTATAGCGAATACATTAATCACGTATGTACTCGTAGCAGTCCTTACGTAGTAGACTTCGAGCGGTGCTACGCCGTAGCTAGACGTTTTATACATGACGCCAAAGAAAGCATACATTATGATGTAGGCTGTATTCTAAAAATGTTAAAAACATGTTTGATTCTTGAATGCTAAAAGCAACAAAGCCTTACCATATTCAAATATGTCGAAGATTAGTCACTATATAAAATATAATTTTAAATTATTCTTGTTTTCTTATATTACAATATCTCGTGATCCCCACATCTCAGTATGTCTTTGTAATAATCTTAATAAAGGTATTGGTATGTTTTTATCTATTTTTACTATACAAATAATACGAATTTTTGAGAACATCACAGCAGTAGACATGATACATAATAAATGTCATTTAAAGATTTATGTATGTACAGCGTATTTTTTTATCAAGTAATCGTCCTCTGCATACGTTACTTCGATATGTTTATACTATAGGCTATTGAAAAATTATGAAAGCCTTAAAACGCTTCACAAACAAATATTAATTTAATAAAATGTCACAGCCACAATTAAGACTCAACGTTTGCCGGAAATTTGGATTTACATTATTATTAATTTTACTAGTGTTATTTGTCTTATTACTTATGTAACATATACGTTATAATCAAAGCACAGTCCAATGTTTGTAAAATGAAATGGACTTACCGACTCCAGTCGCTAAAACTTGGTTTATAATAGCCATTTATTTAAGATAAAAATAAACTTGTCAGAACACAATGTCAGGTAATGCTTGCTAACATAATAACTAAATAAGATCAACGTGGAATGTTATAGTTCTAATATAAGGAATGGTTATATAAAAAGCGGTAAAATTTAAGCTTTTTATTGCTTTATTGGAATGAAATATGCCTAATAATCTACAATTATACACTGAGTTGAAATAAAAAGTAAGACATTTCAAATATTCTACTAGCACGGAAGTATATCAGAATAAAATAATGCGGGACATATGTGACTACACTTTAGAATTTTTATAACTTGAGATCGTCCAAATATGACGTGATGTTTAATTGGCTTCAGATGCGAGACTTTGCTAGAAGTATGACTTCCGTAGGCCAACTTTAAATACGTTTCTTGATACACTGTACGATATTGGCTACAAATATCCTCGTAATTTCATTGTAATTATTATTACTTATACTAATAGTGGCATAAAAATGTATGTCTGTTGAAAAAGCTAGTACTGCCCCCTGATATCAGAAGTACTGTCAATTAGTTAAGTTGAGAATCAAATAAATAATTATTATAACAGTTTTTTGTTCAAATCTTACTTATTTCTTGAATAATTTTATAGATGAATGACTATTATACCTATTGCGAGTATACATTTCAATAAAATATTATGATAATATCATATTATGTTCCAACATAAGTAATGCCTCAAGTACTTCTTAAAAGATGAAATGCCTCTAAACATACATACCGATGGCGCTACAACCTTTTAGGTCTGTTCCGTGATCATTTCTTATAGGCATGTAGGCGGTCAACCTTCTGTGCCCGACACACACACTTTCGACTGTTTTGTTTTGACTTAGGTATGCCGGTTTCACCACAATGTTTTCCTTTACCTTAAATTGATGCAGGAGCCGGGGATCGAATCGTTGTCGTTGCCGTAGAAACCACTAGGCCTTTAAATAAAAAAAATAATAGAATAAAATTTAACATCATCATCCGATCCTTCTTCAAAAGGTAATTCTTTGTTAAATTCTAGTTGAAATAAAAACTCAAACTTATTTAATTTATTAATAAAGACATGTCATGTCATTAGATCACTATTTATCCCGTACGTTTCACTATTTTCCATTTAAAAAGTACAGCTTTAAGTATAGGACATTCATAATTTTATAGCTTTATTAGGTTTGTACAGAGATTTCTCACTTAAACTATACAGATAAAGGAGGATTTTTACGTAATAATTATTTAGATTATAATGGTTCATTTTATACTCAAATGAATAGAACGCCATATGCGTTGCGTGCGTCATAAATGACAAATTTCCTCATTTGAACGCGCTCCTCTCAAGACCTAAGATTTGCGTGCGTTTAAATCACGGCTGTGCACAATTTAGGTACGCATTTAACACTTAGGAAAACTGAGATTGGAAAAACGACGTGTGTTAGGCGCAGGAGGCAGTTCGCCTACTTTCCTATTAAAACATTAATTGATCACGAGACACAAACAGAAATCTAAAAGCGAGGTGACTGTTTTTTTATAGAACGGGGTAAACTGGCAGAAGGGTGTCCTGATGATAAGTGAAACTGCCGCCCATGGGCACTTAATACCAGAGAGCTCGCGAGAGCATTTCCAGCCATTTGAGAATTGGTACGCTCTTGTCTTGAATGATGCTAAGTGAAATGGTTTATAAATACTTCAGTGGGTGGACTGGTCGTCGAAGATTCGAATTTATAAGATTACACTTGGCAGAAATTTTATAAAAAAACTTTAAAAACGCATTGGAATTGACATACAAAGCTGACAATGCATATATAGTCTAATTTTAAAATCACACAGAGCGCTACCATTTGATAGTAGGCTGTTCTTAAAAAGAGATAGGGATGTTGTCGTCGGTCAGACCGTTAGGACTGACTTTGCGAGACGCAATATGCAAGCAGACTACATCTATAATCAATTAAATAGGCTGCTTAACATCTACCCGCTTACCGTCTACAATCTAAAAATACGACTAAAGGACTGGCTCATGAACATACCCTACGCAGAGTTGGAGCTTCTTCTGAGGCCTAGTATGTAGTACAGACTTTATTCATTCACTCACTGACTGACTCACTCACTCACTCACACATTTGCACTCACACACTCACTTATGCACTCCAGTGTGTTGATAACAGTTAAAAATCAATAACAAAAAAAAGAAAAAAAAGTTAATAGAAGATGTAACTAAATTATACATAAATTAAATATTTTAAGGAATGTATAACTAAGTTTGTTATGAAAGAGCTGGAAACCCTGACACAGGTATATTTTTTACTTAAAAGGGTTTCCAAATCTTACACATTGTAATGAAATTGAATTTAAAATGAATAAACATATTTTATTATTATTATTATACGGTATACATATTATATGGTTCTGTTGGTATGTTGTGGGAACTAAAAGTTGATAGTAAAGTTCTCTACTAGCATCGCAACGAAGCGTTTGACCGTTTTATTCTATATTCTTCTTCGATATGTTTCACATAAAATGAAACGCAACATACTATCTGATGCATTACA
Source organism: Pieris brassicae (assembly GCF_905147105.1). NCBI lineage: Eukaryota > Metazoa > Arthropoda > Insecta > Lepidoptera > Pieridae > Pieris > Pieris brassicae. Next base: position 62,624 of record NC_059673.1, on the reverse strand, counting down.
TCATTTTGTTTTCTCCGAGAAATAATTAATTAATTAATTCTATAAAATATTTTTCTTTATTCAAATTCAAAATCATTTATTCATTTAGTTCACATAATGTACACTTATAAACGTCCAAAAAGAAATACATATTAAATTAAATTATATATTCTCAATAAATTCTCATCCACTCTTTTTAATCGCCCGGTTTTTTGTTTTACAAAATGTTTGTCTACTTACAAATGCAGCCATTACACCACGTACCACATGACTTTTTGAGTAATTAATTATTAAAAAAAACAAAGATGTGTCCTCTATCAGCAGTAGACATGGTGAAATAGGAGCACGCACTTACATTCTCGTGGAAACAACACGCAAATATGTAGTCGAAATAACTAACATCAACGCATGCACGAATTCAAGTCCGCCCAGTCAACACAAGTAGCATCCGTTCAGTTTTCTAATCAAACTGAAAATCAGAACCATTTCTAAGAAAACTATTTTTTTTACAGCCGATTGAGCGTGGTTGCAATACAGGAGCATCGACCTACCTTATTTCTGCCTAATAAGCTAAACGATTAGCTTACATTAACTACTGAGCTACGAAGGTGATTACAAATTTGTGTAAGGTATCCAAAATCGCTAACGTAATCGCTAGCTCCCGTATGTATGAAATGTATTGAATCAATACGAGGTTACGATACCCTAATATGATTGGGTAATTTAAGTGGATTAGGATGTAGCCATCTTGATGACGATTTAAAGAGATAAAAGCGAGAAGCTACAGACATTCTCGTCCGAAACGTCAATAAATTCGCTTTTATAATCGTGAAGATGTTTTATTTAAGTACATTCGTAAACACATTTAAACTAATTTATATAATTTTTAACCTCAATCTACATTCTATTTAATAAACCTAATCTTCCGGTAAGCGCTTCGGTATAAACTGAGTTTATTTGACGTCGTATTTGTAAAACTTATCTAAGACGTTTACAAACAAACCGCAATGATGTACAGCATTATTAGATTTTGCCGTTATTTAAATGTATTATATCATGTTTAGTGGTTGGCCGTGTCAAAATGGGTATTCGAAATCAAGTATTCGCCTGTTGCGTCGGTAAGTGTTTGGGATATTTCATTTTTAATAAGCAAAAATGAATGTGTTTTTGTCATTCAAAGATCATTTATAAAAATGTTGTTACATAACATATTTATTATAGTTTGTGTTCGTCATTGTTCGGTTAAGTTTTGTAATATAATGTAATTTGAAAATTTGTTTTTTTTTAATGTAATGATTTGAAAAGTTATATTTCTTTAATTTAAAGATATAAGTAAATTGATTTAGATTACTATTTTATGGGTTATTTATGTCATATACGTGGATACAAATGACTAAATGATATTTATAAGTCACTGTTTTTTTTTTCAAAAGAACACATTGTATTAATAAACAAAATCCCGTTGAACTTTACAAGAACGCAGTAAAGAGATCTGAAAATACTTCAATATCCGCTATGAAGCTAAATGCTTTTACTAATAGGTGTGTAATGAGTGAACTGTCTTTTGGTTAGGGGCGTGATATACTTATGGTATTCCGGTTAATTTAAAATCATTTCATTCATTCATTTAGGTAACACAATGTACACTTATGAACGTCAATAAAGAAATACTTATTAAATGCTAAATGCTTCTAATTTTACATTTACTGCCAGTTCTCAAATCAAGGGCGTAAAATTGACGAGAACAAATGGCAATAAACTCTCCGCCACTCCGCCAAGTTTTTTGTTTTATAATATTGTTACGAGCTAGGGGATCGGATAGAAAATGCCGTAGATTTCTTCAAGGGTTTATTTCTTGAAAAATCAATTAGGAATTTATGAGCACAAATTGATTGCAGAAATGCACTTATAACACACAAAAACACAGTCACTAAATACTTCACTTATGCACACTTCACACAGTACTTTATCACTTATATTCACTTTATTCGCACTTTATCGCTTCGGTGTTTCGCTCTTGTTATCGCATTCCAAACTAAAGGCGACTAGTCGCGTTTCGGCTCGCTTATATATCCCTGGGAATAATTCTAAACAATATTCGAGAACTTTCTAGGCGGGCTTGCTACTGAGTAGCGATTGCACAATTCTAGAACGTCCGCACTCTTTGTCTCTTTCGCACGTTGCTCCGTCCTTGTCGTACGGCGTTCTAGAGTGCTCGTCTAGTTTCGAGAAAGTTCTGATCTTCTCTCTCTCTCTCTCGTATCATTTCGTCCTTGTCTCACACCTAGAAAGTTCTGTCTAGAATATTCCTTCATCAAAGGGGTATAACTAGGCCTGAAAACGCCTGAAAACGGGTCTCCTGAAAACTGCACCACTCGACTACACATGTTCTGAAACTGACTGAAAAAATGTTTCAGCTTCTTGAAAACTAGGGTAACATTATGGAAATTACAAATAACTAATATGTGATTGAGCCTCTCCTGAAACGGTCAGAAATCATATTTCAGCCTGCTGAAAAGTTCTCTAACTAGTGGAAAAATCTAGAAACATTGTAGTCGACCCGTCTTCGTAACAATATGTTTGTAAGGAGCTGCAATAATTACACCATCATCCACCGCTGCCACAAGCGAAGACCATTAAGCGAGCATGACGATCCTTGAAATGCGAACTTGGCTACATAAGAAAATATTTTGATACCACATGGATCACGGTTTGCTCCCGTTTACATTAAAGCAGTCTTGTTGACGATCGGCCCCCTGTCTGGAAATGCATTCAGTCAGCCCTCTATACTGGAGGAAATCAACGTTCAACGCCGCAGCAATGTACAAACGAACATCTATCTATCTGCAACTAAAACTTGCTCATAAAATATCCTGCGGTGCACGTCTGCTTTTCGTTGTTTGCTGCTGGTGGTTTAGAATTCTGTTCACCCTTGCCCTTATAACAAATATAATGTTAAAATATGACCAAATATGAATACAAGCAACTCACTATTTATCAACTAGTCATAAGAGTAATCTTTTTCAGTGAGCTACCTTTGTTTTTCCACCGGGATCATCTCCTGCTGGCCATCATCAGTGATCAAAGTATTCAGCTCCGAGAATACAACATTAAATAGAGTAATGACGAAGACTGAAATATCTCTTCTTGGAGGTTTACCGTCCTTCGGGGCACTTTGTACCATTCCGTTAACGGGGAAGGTTTTTGATACATTGGGACGCAAATATACGATTCTAATGATTTCTCTGCTTCAAGTGGTAAGTGTCTTATCGAGTGTGGATTACAATCATAAATATTAAAGAATAAGAAATTAGGATATCAGGGCCACCAAAAGAAAACGAAATAAAAGCCAGTGGTTAAAAGCTTGTCCCGCACAAATCACCCTGAAGCCGATTTCTACTGTAAGTAGAATAAGGATGTTAAAGGTGCTACGAGAAGGTTCAGGAATATAATATGTCTATTTATTATGTCTGTATATGTCTGCGGCAGATTTTCTCACGCACATATTCGGAACTGAGCTACAGTGCCCTACCCACAGAAATTAAAATAAAATTTAATATTTTCATATTTCATTAATAATATGCTTTTAAATCTACATCATATTCAGGTTAAAATTCAGCTTTATGTAAGTATGACTCCCATATGTTCTGGTCAAAAACGCAGCTTATCATAATGAACTCGCCCTCTAGTTGCATAAGTGGAAGCAGTATTTTTATTCTTTCAGATCGGGTGGTCAATCGTTTGTACGTTTGATTACGTGTTATCAACCCTTATTGGATTCTTCATCACCGGCCTATCGTCTTGCATTTACCTTTCTGTGCCGGTATATGTTGGGGAGTTTTGTCAAGAGAGCATTCGAGGTAAAATATCAAAAAATTATTACTGCGTGGTAAAGAATTGAACTTTTCTTATTTCTATTTTATGAAACTAATAAAAGGTATTCAATGAGTTCTAGAAAATTTAGGTCGCTGTCCATCGACAATGCCCTCAGAGACGTCCTGTTCTCAGACCTCAAGAAAATGTTCGCTGGATAGAAATTTCGATCTACGAACTATTCTGCTCTACACCGTAAACTCAATTTGTCAAAAAAAAAATCGTTACTCGTTGTATATTGTTATAAATTTTGATTTTACTTACGGGTATAATAAATGCAAATTAAATTTATTTGATCGTCTACTTTTCATGTTTCAGGTACAATGACATCAGGCGTATTAGTCCTATTTCCTGTGGGTTGGATGTTCAGCTACCTGTTGGGAATGTTGGAGTACCATACTATGAACTACGTCTGTCTCACTATAAGTATTGTAGGGACTCTGCTGATGTTCTACTTGCGAGAATCACCTTTATATCTAATGAAAAAGGGTTTGGAAAAGGTCTGGTATAATATGTATATTCAGAACTACATATTTCTTATGTGGACCTCACAATGACCCATTTTGAAGGCTGTATTGTCTCCAACATACACTTTATGTTTACAGGAAGCGGCGCAAGTGATAGCTTACTATAGGGGAATAAAGGTGACTAATGAAAAGGTTCATCGTGAAATTGAAAATATCCAACGTGCTCTCAACCCTATGTTTGATGGTAAGAAGTTTAGGGATTACCTATTTTTGGAACAGTCAGCACGAGGCTCACCTGATGTTAAGTGATACAATCCCATGGACACTCTCGAGCCCCAAATGCTCGCGATTGCGTTGCTGGCCTTTTAAGAATGGTACGGACTATTCTTGAAGAGCGAAGTCCCTCAGTCAAATTGGTTTAGAAATACTTGGTTCCTGGTTTCACATACTGGTGGTGCGCGCCAAAGACTGACTAAAGAAACGCTCAGTTGTGGAACGACGGACGTCGAGATGAGACGGGTAGGATTTCGCATTCATCCTAGACTTCCGGTGTGAAACTCAGCTACAGATATTAATCTGCATTGCATTGCAAGCATTGCTGACCAAGTAGCTTTAGCGTGCGACTCTCATCCCTGAGGTCGTAGGTTAGATACCCGGCTGTACACCGATGGATTTTCTTTCTAGGTGCGCATTTAACATTAGCACGAACGGTGAAGGAAAACACCGTGAGAAAACCGGCTTGCTTTAGACCCAAAAGAAGGCTGATCATCTACTTGTATATTCGATTTACTAATGATAATGAAACATATACACAAATCTGTGGCCCAGACCTAAAAAGGTTGTAGCCCCATTGATTGTTATTATTAACTTCTCCGATCACTCTCCACGGTAAATGCTGTATGTAGAAGGTGCCGAGACTCACATCTCTTTTTAGAGACATTTAAATTATTAAGAAAAAGAGAAGATAATTATTTGTCTTTCGGTAACTTCCTTTAGTTTTGTCTTTGTTTTAAAGAAACATCTCGAGTGCAGAAAAAGTTGTCTACTTAAGCACTACCCCTACACCTACACCTTGTCTTTTTTGTATGTAAGCAATAGTTCGCTTGCCCCGGGGATAAAAATATACTAAGTACTAACATATATAATGTATATTTATATCAAATGAAAGCATTTTAATTTAGTGTAAATAATTAAAAAAACAACTAAATGTATATTAGATTAATTTATCTGAAGAGCCCAAGGATTTTACAATTCTTTCACTGTTTAAACATATTTACGGACGACACAGTAACCGTACATTACGACGGCACATTTGACGAATGTCCAAAACGTAATAATTTATAAAAACTCTTTATTTGTTTTTATACTGTCGCATTAAATTTTATGATTATTCAGAAGAATTTCAACCTAAACTAAAACTATCTTTATGGTTGTTGCTGTCTATTTAAGGAAAGTAAAATTTGGTAACCGAGTTTTACTAACATTGTGTATAATATAATTTCTAAAGAAAATAGAGTATCATATGATCTCATATCCTTGAGTTGTTTTTATAATAAAATGTATTGTAAAAATTCTGAAAAATATGACTGTTATGGTGCATCGCAAGAAGGCAAATATGAGAAAACATTAAATAAACTACAACATCTGTTCGTCATCAACAATTGCGACTGTGATCCCCGGGGCAAGTGAGTTGTTCGGTTATAATAACGTTTTCTATTAAAAGTTCGCTGACCCACTCTTGATAATATATGTTTGCAATTATACGTTAATAGCATTTGGCCAAATTAAGTTGTAGAAAAAAATGTAAAGTTTATTCTTAAGTGTGTGTGTGTTGTCTATATGTTTTAGATGTTACGAGTGAAACAGAAAAACTGCAGCCGAATAACAAGGAGAATAAAAGCCTTAGCACATGGCAATTTCTTAGTAAGTTTAAGTAATTCACATGTCTTGTAAACCCACTTGCCTAAATATAATTAAGTCGGGTTATTGACACTATTTGTAACTTAAGAACTACTGAAAAGGTTTTGAAGAAATATTTTATTGTTCTTGCGAGAATATCTATATATCTTAAAATTAGAAAATAAAAGTTGTAAAAAGCTATTTTACTATTTTTTTAATATTTTTTTCGTAAAATTTGCCTTTCCTCCAAGATTTTTTTCTTTTGAGACTTTTGGAGCTTGCGGCACTAACTAAAGATTTAAGTTGGCGCCTGGTAGATGGTACCATGACTAGTGCTCTCCTCGCTCAACGATTATAATTTTACTGTTTTTAAGCGTATTTTTTTTTCTTACAGAAAAGTCCCGATCAACGCGTCGCGCTCTTCTATTATCGTTGGTCCTCTACACAGCTGCAATATTTCAGGGTCAAATAGTAGTTCAAGTTTATGCTGAACCGCTATTCAGCTTAGCGGTTCCCAGTATGTCTACCACTCTCTCTAGCGTTTTATTCGCTGTTGTTAACATATTTGCAGCACTTTTCGTGGTCTATTTGGTGGACAGTTCAGGAAGAAGGGTGAGTTCACTCAGGATAATGTATCAACACACTAGTCTGGCGATTTTATTGAGACGGCCAATTTACCGAGGAAGTATTATTGCACAACTGTACGTGTGTGTAGGGTTTCTATAACTCATCGATGGATGTCCGATCGGCGCCGGCTCAAGACCGAGCTGTATGCCCATAGGTAAAGCTGGCCAATTAATATTCTCACTGGTCTCCGCATAACCACTGCGCTAAGGGAAGCTATAGACCAAACAAAGTGATGAGATGTCACTAGCAGGGCAGCAGGCACCCTACAACCACGCAACCTTTGGCAATGAAGAATACGACTGAGGCGAGAAGAGAGTGCCCATAACCCTTTACTAACACAATCTTTCTAGTTCTATGCATTGGTCATACCATTTGTACCTATTGTTGTCATAAGTGCCCAAACCTAGGGGATTGTTTTCCAAAATCTTATAAGCCCAGGGGTCAATCCGGTTCTAGGGACCAATGTTCGGAGTTTAGATAAATGATAAAGATATTTTAAGGGATAATTGTTTATTTAAAGAGCAATGGAGTTTCTATTACTAGGTTCTTAAGCTACTTACTACCAATATTGTCACATCACTTATTAATTCATATTGGGTTTTTACAAACCACAACTTCTTTATTCGCAAGACGTAATATTAATACGCACGCATTAGGGATAGGGCGCGATGCGCGTGGGCAAATTACATAACCATTTTTGGTCAAAGCGACAAATTGACTGAGGGGTCAAAAGGTAAGTAGGGGATAGATAAATATTTCCTTACTCTTCGCACAATAGCGTAACACAAAACGGTAACGTCTCTTGTAAAAATATCAATGGGAACTATCCATTGTATATTTACTACATACAATATGATGTTTTTTGTTAAAAATATTAACAGATTTAATTCAAATTTTGAAAATTGTTGTTAGCTCTTGTGAAACTCATTGTATTCTACTAACCTTGTTCCAGCCATTGATGATATACTCGTCAATTTGTACGGCGGTATTTGCGGTCGCTCTTGGTTCGCAAATCCAGTTCAGCTGGGCTCCTAACTGGGTTACGGCCGTCTTTATTTATTTTTTCTGCTTCACCTATACTACGGGGGCTGGGACAATACCCTTCACTATGAGCGCGGAGATGTTCCTGCCGGATGTGAGTTAATTTAAACGATCGTTTTATGTTTAAACATATTCTTAGACATCCACCTGCTATGCTTGCCTCAATGGCTGAATACGAAAGTGCGCATGTGGAACCAGCTGCACTCCGATGTATTTTTTGAACCAATTCGACTTAGAACTTGAAGGACTCAAGAGAAGAGCGTCGCGATTCTTAAGAGATCGGCAGCGCATTTGTGAGCCTTCTGGCAATGTGAGTGTCTAGGGACAGGAGTATTACTTATCATCAGGTGAGCCTCCAGCCTCTAGTAGGGCTGCCCAAACTTATTGTTAATTGAGGTTTCATTCTCTTGAATTTAGTATATTTATATTAGAGATTTATCAACAAAAAATTCACTGGTGACTTACTCGAAACTTTTTGTTTCTATATATATAAGCGGTTTATTATTGTACCACAAAGAACGGTTCGGTGGCAGAAAATGGGTGGTGTTTGCCATCACAATACCAGTTATAGTAAGTTTTATAATGTTATTTATTATCATTTTGTACTTGTAAAAACTTAATATTTTCATAATATTCCATTGATGTTATGTAAACATATAATTTTATAATGAATGACAATACTTTACAGCTAAATAGTTAGGTATTGTGTCAATGATTGCTACAAATGTGCAAATACATTTTAACCCTTTTATCTAACTTTAATTCCTTAACTCGAAGCGACACTAAGGTCGTTAATAGAAAAATATCAAGAGCAATATAGACGCCACACGCTTGCACTTTTCTACATCGCATTTATTGACTACCAAAAAGCCTTTGATACTGTATATGGCGAAAGTATATGGGAAACACTAAAAGCACAAAATATAGACTTAAAAACATATGGAGAAAAACAGCACTAGTAGAGTGAAGCTAGAAACCATAGAACCAAGTTTTCCAGTACATAGAGGTGTCAGGCAAGGTGACCCACTCTCCCCTAAACAAACTTATTGCAATATTTTAATTGATCATAAGTAAACTAGACTGGAACAAACAAGGCTTGTACATCCAAGGCAAATATTTGAACCATCTAAGATTGCAGATGACTTAGTATTGCTATCAGAAACAAGCAACCAATTACAAAATACGATAGAAACCTTACACGAGGCTAGCTTATAAGTAGGTTTGCAAATGAATAGAACAAAAACAAAAGATCTACAATAAAAATTGGGAATGAAATGCCTGTAATTGGCATAGTCTGTGTACCACAAAGAGCGGTTCGGTGGCTGTCGATACACAATCTTATACTAGAATAATAAGTCCTGAGTACATACCTCGTCGCAATATCTTCTTACCAAGAAAAAAGGCACACAATATTATTAGCCGTAAGGATTTCGAGAAATTCTATTAGTTTGGGAACAAAGAGAGGTTAGACTTAGCTAATACTTTGCCTCACGATAGTTCTCAAAATCGCTTATTATTATTATTATGTATTTCGAACAATTATTGTCAGAAGACAACGATTTGTTCTTAAGCAACAATTAATTAATAAAAAAAGTATTTGATAAATCAATACCTTTAATATGCCATTTTTTTCTTTCAGATAAAGAATTTTGCAACTATAGTCTCTTTCGAGTACCTGTTTCTTGGATTTTTCTTCGTTTTATTTGTTTATAATCCTATTGTCGCTGCAGTTGGTGAGTATTATTAGCGAGTTGTTTGAAATGATAAAATTTTAGAAAAGAGAAGAGGGAGTAAGAATGTGATTTAATTTAAACTTACACACATTTGTCTTGATATTTTTTATATATCCTTTATCTTTTATATATACCTTGCATGTAATTTCAAAATCAACTAAGAATATAAAATTTGTATTAATTTTCAATATCTTTTTTTTAATTAGACTCGAGCTGAAGTATTTTCGTTACAAATGAGACAAAATATTTTTATTCGTTTTAGTTTTTGTCTAATTTACTAACATGTTTTTTTTTTAAATGAAAATATCGAAAAAATATATATAGACAATAAAAGACAACAGCCGTATATTTTTATTTATATTCAAAACAATTTGGTAACACTAAAACAACTAAATTAAAGAATGTCTTAATATTGATAATTTATCTACAGGATTGGGTCCCATTTTCTACGTCTTTGCCGGAGTTTGTGTCTTGACTACAATCTTCTGCTTCTTCCTCATGCCTGAAACAAAGGGATTGACTGTTGATGTCATACAACATCAATTTTGTTCACCGAAAGCGCAAAATAGACCATAAACTGTATATTTTACCTGGCAAAAAAGATTTTACCAATAAAGTCTCTAGATTCACAGGCCACATATAGTTACAAATCTTCTTAATTAAAAGTATAGTCTTACGTTTTTATTATTATAATATGTTTTACTGTATTGAAAGATAAAAAAAATATTAAAATACAACAAGGAATAGCTGTCTATTTTATTAAATTCCTAAATAACAATCACAGTGTTATATATAACATAATAGTTATGCAGTGGAGCTGTATCTTGCTGCTGTCTTATCTTTTATGCAGGGTGATCAGCCTTCCGAACCATATTGGGTTAAAGTCACGATGCTTTCCATCATCAATAAAGAGAATCAATAGGATGGATCTATTAGGGCGACGACTCCGAAAAGACCTATTGCCTCTGTAATAATGGTTTTTAGATCGCCTTTGAGGTTCCGTGAGGCGGCTAGGGAGTTCAGACCTTTCTTCCTGAAATCTCTAGCCATCTCCATATTTATTGAATCTTTGCTTCGGGTAAAGGATGGGCTCAGAGAGTCTACTAAGGCTCGCCTGGCTGTCATTGTAGACGAGGAGAGACTAGTTTTTGTGACGTTGGATGTTTTAGGTGGGGTTCGGGGTAACATATTGGTGGTGGTGGGCGGTGGAGTGCTGGAATGCAAACCCGTGTGGTGTGATTGTGTTCGCCTGTTGATTTTGCGTTGAATGATACCAAACTCGAGGGGGAGGGGTTGAGGGGGGAGGTATTTAGCGCGGGGGGGGGGGGGGGTGTAAAATGGGTATTTTGCGGGGTTCTTGATATGGGCTTAGTTGGATTCAACTCGACGAGCTGGTCTAGATGAGCCTAATCTCGCTGTGTTTCGGGCTAAAATATTAATAACAAGAAAAAATTGTAAATTGGGGCTGGTAATCCACCCTACCGTATATTTGAGGGCTGGATCGCTTGCTTTCGATCGAGGCCGTTGCTCGTGGATAATGGGTGATTAGTGTTCCTGTGCTGCCCGCGACGAGAACTTCCTGGTGGTGATGGTTGCGGAGCTGTTCCAGCTGGTCAGCAGGTTTCCTGGTGTCCAGTGGAACAGGTGATGCTGGTTGTGTCCAGTTTTATATGTGTTCTAGTGGTCTTCTATGTGGGCTACTTGCTGTTTGTAGTCTCTGATTTTTGTGGTCTGCGGATCCTCTGGAAACCCTGGTTTCCAAGTTTCGCGTGGTGGTAACTCGCTGGGTGATGGTCTGATCTTATCGTTATTAATGTTGTTGGAAGCGTAATTTTATACTTGTTTTACTTGAATGTTGTAATTTGAAATTTTGGTTGATATGGGGGTGGTTCACCACCAAAAACAGGTTTTTCCAAGGTTTCAGGGGAAATTCAAGGTCCAAATTTGATGTTCGATATGTGAATCGATAGGTGGCCGTCTGGGCTATTTTATAATGTAGATAACTTTTTGATATCTAGTGGGGCCTAAGGCTGGGGGGTGAAACCCCGGTTTTTGCTCCCTAAAAAAGCTGGTGTCTGTCAGAAATTTATAATATGGGTATCGGGTGATAGCCCTTGAAGAGGACTAAAAACACTATAAAATACTATGGTTGCAGATCTATTTCAAAAGTTATTCACCTTTAGGCGGTTTGTCTCTACCACCCAGGCCAATCGGGCTGCTTGAGCCCTTTTGTTTGATGTATATCTTTTGTAAATCGGATTAGTAGTTTTTGAGATATAACGCTTTTAAAATATTCAAGATGGCGTACAAAATGGCCGCCAATCTGAATTTCTGTAATAACTTTGCCAATTTTTATCGGAGGAGGTCGCAGTTTTCACTGTTGTGATGAGCGCCCCTCACCCGACCCGATTGGCGAAAAAACCGGGTTGGTAGAGTCGACTCTACTTTTTTCCAATTTTTAGATATTTATTTAGCGGAGCGAAGTCAGGCCTTCCGCTATACGTATTATGTTGCTAGCTTAGCTAAGCTAGCCTATTAATATTATAAAGCTAAGCCCCGCAACCAAGACCGGTATATGGATATATATCCATATACCGGGGTAACGTTAAAAAACCCCTATCTCCTACCGTTTCCGAGTTATTCCCTGTTTTTTGTACAGAGTCTTCCCGTCGCCTTTTCTCCGGAACCGCTGAGTCGATTTTGGTTTTCGAAGCGTTGTTCTCGTCGTTGAACTCGACGAGAGCTTCTTTGTGTGTAGCTTCTAGGTGTGTCGCACGTTGATGATTTCCCTCGGGAACACCGACCACGTGCCACGTGGTTTTTAGGTTTTTCCCTTTTTTCTTGTTTGTTTCTGGTCGGAAAATTCCCCTCGACCCCTCGTTAAACCCGGCTTTTTAAGTTCTATCTATTAGTGATTTTTAATGTTGGAGTCACTGCTTTAGTTTTTAAGTTAAAGTATAAAACAATTGGTTTTTGTTAGGTTATATTGGTTTTTAACCTTTAGAATTTTTTTCCCAAGTCCGATTTTTTTGTGATATATGTCAATCTTCTCGGCTTTTTAAAACACGTCGTTTGACATATAGCACCAGTGGGGGACGGCTCTATTTCACCGTCTGGTGGTCACGCCCCTTTTTTGTTTTTTAGAAATTTTTTCCAAACCTTTAGGCCAAAAAATCCAAGTGAGGCATCAATCGAAGCGGCTTGCAGAGACACATATAACGGTGCACAAAAATTTTTGAGTCACCGATCAGGTTTGCGCGTCGCACTCACTTTTGTCACCGATTTCTCTCAATTTTTAGGTTTTTTGCACTTTTATGTCACTTTTTTAAATTTTTTGTTACACAAACTTTATATATTTAGATTCGTCGTCACAAGGCGCACAAAATGATGTATAACACTGTGTAATTCAAAACAAAAAACCTATTTTTAGGATTTTTAGATCCGGAGCACTACTGATTTCTGACTAACTCGGACGGCGGTTCAACTGCGACTGGTTAGGTTAGGTTAGGTTAGGTTAGGTTAGGTTAGGTTAGGTAGGTTAAAACACGTAGTAATTTATTTTTATTTCCAAAAACTATTTTAGTTACATTTTTGTTCCTTATCTATTTTGTACATTGCATACTTATATTCATCAATTATTTATATCTTTACATTTTTACTTTTTTATATAGGTGACGTGTGACAACCGTACGCTGTATCTGGACGCGACGCCGAGTGGTGCGGGCATTTCCTTTGATAATCGGTTATTATCCATGGGAAAGCCCCGTCCCCAAGACGTCGCCTTCCGTCACATGTGCTGGCGTGTTACAGTCCCTGTTCCGTCTGCGGACACTTTTTATAATTCTATCACAAAGCTCGTCAAGGTGTGTCCGTAAGTCGTCGCGGGACACGAGCTGTGGGAGCTGGTTTTCTACTAATGAGATTCCAGTCTTCTCCCCCACCTCGTGCCTCGCGACCCCAAACATTGGGCAGCTAAGCAGACAGTGCAAGGACGTTTCCGGCGTGGTGTTGTCACATGGACATGACGGGTCTCGCTTTAAATTAAATCTGTTTAGATAACTAGCAAAGGGGCCGTGGCCCGTCATGATATGCACTAAGTTTCTGTTTGGTCTTCTTTGTCTAACGAATTTGTATGCTAATTTTATGTCCGGTAGAAATACTCTGGTCACCAACCCCTGCTCACTATCCGCGTACCTTTGCTGCCATTTTTTAATTGTGTCTGCGCGAATGATCCTTTTAATATAGGATGTCGGACATCTTGCATGCTCTGGTTTGGCCTTCAGATGGTTTGCTGCGTTCCTGGCTAGGTCGTCCGCTCTTTCATTCCCAGCGAGACCACAGTGAGCTTTTATCCAGTAAAGTTTTACTTTCTTGTTGCTTTCGTTTGCTCTTCTGAGGTTGCGCCTTATCTCCACGATAAGAGGGTGACCATATCCTAGGCAGTTTGTGCATTGTATTAATGGTGACTGGTCGTGGACCACCACTCTCTGGAGTTCAACATGCACTCTTCCGGCCTCCACCATTCTTTTCCATATCATAGGGGACACTTGTAGTATAACGTTCTGCAGGTGAGGGTTTCTTGCTGTTCTACGTCTTTTGACGGTTATTCTTTGTTCCTCCTCTTTGATCCCTGAGAACATTTGCTTGTTCTGCGCCCCTATAAGTTGGATTAAATCCTCGTCAGTGTGGATTTGCAGTACGCCCCTCAACATAACCAGCGGGTCCTTATATTTTAGGGTTTCCACTGTTAGTGTTTTGTCCCTTAGCAATCTCTCGGTGAGCTCTTTTATTTGTTCTTCTTCTCGGCACCCCACTATCACTTTCTGATCTTTGGTTTTCCGGATAGTATCCAACCGAAGTCCAGTTTTCGGGTCTACTGTCGAGCGTATCCTTTCGTAGATCTCCGAGTTCGTTTCTTGGCTGTTGGACTTTACTACTAGCTTGTGTGTTTTTGGCTTGTATGTGAGGGGGTGATTTGTGCGGTTCTGGTTGTTAATGGTGGTGAATGGTTGTTGCCTCTGCACTGTGTTGCTGTTTGATGCCACGACGTTAGCATACGTCCGCTCGATTCTTTCCTCGATATTTCGGTCTCTTTCGTCAGTTTTCTCAATTTGGGTTTCTAGGAGCATTTTAATTTCTTTTAGCTCTTGTTCTCCCATCTTTTCTTTAATTTCTTCGAGCTTCCTTGCGTTTTCCTCGACGTGACAAAGAATCTTCTGCCCTCTTTGATCTTCTAGGATGGCGTCTGGTTTTCTTTTATTTTGTTTTATATTATCCTGGAGTAGTTTGCTTATGTCTTCCAGCTTTTTAGTTTCTTTTTCCAGCCGCTTAAGGTGTTCGTCCATTTGATACATTTTGGCTTGCGGTGTGGTGTCTATGTTGTATGTTTTGTTTTTGTCTTTCTCCTTTTCTAGCACCTCCTCGCTCCACCTTTCCTTTTCGGGCGGCGTCAAGCTGAAGGAGAGCGCTCTGCTGCACTGCTGCGGCTTCAGTAAGTCTGTTTTTATATTGCTTTTGCTTTTTCAGCCTTTCTGCGCTCTGAGCTATAGCCGCTTCCAGCTCTCCGATGCTTTTTCTCACCGCTGGTGTTAAGGTCGGAGTTTGTGGCTGTACAGGGGCCAGTCCTTCTCTTTCCTCTCTTTCAATCGCTTGGGGTGTCGGGGTGGTGACCTTTGTTGGAGTACGTATACCGAACATTTTCGTTATGTTTTATTTTACGAGTTAGTAGGCTGTAGTGTGTCAGTGTTATAGTACAATTAATATAATATGTCTTGTATATTACATATTACAAAAGCATATAGTTATAAGTTTGTCGATTTTGATTATATTTATAATTTCAGTATATAGGTCTTAAAGCTATAGTCTACTCCCAAAAGGGTTTGCAGACTGTCACAAATGGCACAAGTTATATTAAGGGTCTATCCCCAATAGGGTGATAGCCGAGTCAGTTAATAAAGAAGAAGAATAGTTTTTAAAACAGTTTTTAAATTACTATATAAAACTTATCCTAAGGTCTACTCCCAAAAGGGGTAGTAGCCGAGTCAGTAAATTATTTTAAAATTTTCAATCCAGTAATTTCAATTTAATAAATAGCATTAGTCAAAAACAGGATTACAATTCTTTAAAACAATTATTATATACTTAATATTAAGGTCTGTCCCCAAAAGGGTGGCAGCCGTCGGTTTGTCAACTCTTTAAGCTTAAACTAAGGTCTGTCCCCAATAGGGTGGCAGCCGTCAACTTATCCTAGTTTCGTCGGTTTATCACAGATTTAAAAAAATCTCCGACTCTATGTAGAGCCGTCTCTACCACCCAGGCCAATCGGGCTGCTTGAGCCCTTTTGTTTGATGTATATCTTTTGTAAATCGGATTAGTAGTTTTTGAGATATAACGCTTTTAAAATATTCAAGATGGCGTACAAAATGGCCGCCAATCCGAATTTCTGTAATAACTTTGGTAATTTTTATCGGAGGAGGTCGCGGTTTTCACTGTTGTGATGAGCGCCCCTCACCCGACCTGATTGGCGAAAAAACCGGGTTGGTAGAGTCGACTCTACTTTTTTCCTATTTTTAGATATTTATTTAGCGGAGCGAAGTCAGGCCTTCCGAGGATCGAGAGTCCCGTGAAGATCGGGCAACCCGTTCCGGAGATATGCTATTTTTGGTTTTTCAAGATGGCGGACAAAATGGCCGCCGAAAAGAAGAATTTATCATAGTGTGTCCTTGCTCCGATCTCGACGCGGTTTTCTCCCTCGCATTGCCCTAAGAATTTTCTATTTAGAGCAATTAATACGATTTTATAAAAAAGGGTGGGGATGGGTAATTCTATAAAACTTTTTAATAAAAGTGGGATTTCTTAAAAACTGCTGAAATGTTTGAGCCGACAATGCCCCGCAGTGATGTCTTATCCTATTATCTTATACTAATTACAACTATTTTTGAGGACAACTCGAAAACGGCGAGAGGGGGGGGGCTGGGGGGTAACTCCCACCAGGGGGGGGAGTTTTTTATGTATTTATATAGGATTTAATAATAGAAGCAATACCGATTTTGAAAATTTTTTTAAATTTTCGGTATTTTTGCTAATTTTTGATTTTTGAAATTTTAAAACTTTTATAATATAAAGCTAAGACCCGCAACCAAGACCAGTATATGGATATGTATAACGTTAAAAAACCCCTATCTCCTACCGTTCCCGAGTTATTCCCTGTTTTTTGTACAGAGTCTTCCCGTCGCCTTTTCTCCGGAACCGCTGAGTCGATTTTTGTTTTCTAAGCGTTGTTCGGTAGAGCTTCTTTTTGGTGTGTCGCACGTATATGATTTCCCTCGGGAACAACGACCACGTGCCACGTGGTTTTTAGGTTTTTCCCTTTTTTCTTGTTTGTTTCTGGTCGGAAAATTCTCCTCGACCCCTCATTAAACGCGGCTTTTTGAGCTCTATCTATCTTTTAATGTTGGGGTCACCGCTTTAGTTTTTAAGTTAAAGTATAAAACAATTGGTTTTTGTTAGGTTAGGTTAGGTTAGGTTAGGTTAGGTTAGGTTAGGTTAGGTTAGGTTAGGTTAGGTTAGGTTAGGTTAGGTTAGGTTAGGTTAGGTTAGGTTTTTTTTTTTTTTTTTTTTTTTAAACACCTAATAGGCCTACCTTCCCCGGCTACTTTATCGCCGGGGGCGTTGTCTAAGCTAAACTTCCCTCTTTTCTGTCATTCATCCTCACAATAATTTACACACAACTCAATTTTTATTAGGATTTAAATACAGATTTTCACAGACTTTGCTTAACCTACTTATATCTAATTTCTTACTCTAATGTCTTGCAGTCCTTTCTATGGCGAGACGTGGCCCGCGAGGCGGGCGGATTTCACTTGTCCGTGAGTATTCTCATAATACCCATTAGCAAGTGGGCGCCGGCCGCCTCGCGGTCCCCGCCCTGGCTTTACTTTTATTGAACCTGACTGTTCGTCTAGTAATTTTTTGGCAAAAAGCCTCCAGGTGCGTTCTGTGACAAGCTAGCATGTCGGGCAGTCCCTGGAGACTAAGCGACATGCCAGTCATTTGTTCCAGGTCGCACCTGGAGGAGGCAAAAATCGGGCACTCCGTTAGTAGGTGAGGGATGGTTTGTTCCACCCCTCTGTCGCATTCGCATTCTGGCGATTCTTTCAGTTTGAAACGACACAGGTACCCAGCAAAGGGCCCATGGCCTGTGAGTACCTGTGTCATCTCAGGACTGAATCTTCTTTCTCTTATATTTTTGTGTGCCTCAGTGATGTTGCTGAAGAACAGTTTCGTTGTTCCTCCATTTACTCCCTCTCTGTACCGCCGGTCCCACTCTTCTAGCGTCTTCCTTCTCACTTCCTTCTTGATATGCGATAGGGGGTACTCCACGTGGACTGCTTTGACCTTTGAGGTATCCGCCGCGGCCCTCGCGAGTTCGTCCGCCCTCTCATTCCCCTCTGTGCCGACGTGCGCCTTCACCCAGTGGAGTTTTATATTTTGGCCGTTTCTTCGGCTCTCCACTAGGTGTCGGCGGATCTCGACGACTCGGGGATTTCGAGAGCGTCCGCCCGCGATGGCCTCGAGCGAGGATCTCGAGTCGCTGCAGATGTTCACGTTAGCACCCCCCATCGCCGCCTCCCCTATTGCACCAACGAGAGCTGCCAGCTCTGCTTGATAGACGGTGCAGTAGGGGGCCATCTTGATCTTCTTCCACTTTGTCTCTTTGCCGTTCTCCCATTTTGTCCAGGCGGCTCCCACTCCTCGCTCCGTCTTGCTTCCGTCCGTATATATAGATATGGTTGTGTCGTCGTTTTGTAATTGGCCGGGGTCATTGGTGATGGCGAAGCTTATCTCCGGTTTTTCCGCGGGATGGGGTTCTTCTATTGCAGGTACGGCTCGCTCAATCCGGTCTCCTTCGCGTAAGAACGGAGACGACCCCCTCCTGGCCTCAAACATTGCGGCGGCTTCTTCCACCCTGAGGTCGAGGGGCAGTATCCCCGCCAATAGCGTCGCGGAATTTAGCGATGCCGTCCTATATGTCTTTGCAATTTTTTGTGCAAATGCCCTCTGCACCGTCTCCAGCTTTTTCCTTGTGCACAGTTTCTTAACTGTCGGTGCCCAGGCTGCCGACGCGTATGTAATTATCGGCTCTATGACGGCTTGGTATACCTGGTGTACCATGTCTCCCGTCATTCCCCATTCCAGCTTCGCCATTCTTGCTACTTTTTTATGTATATCTGCCGCTTTCCTCGTGACATTTTGCACGTGCTTGTTAAACGTTAGCCCTTCGTCTATAGTCAATCCCAATAGTTTTATTTCCTTCTCTATGACAATATCTTGTCCATTCATTCTAATTTTTGGGGTATCGAACTTCAACCTTCGCGTCAGGACCATTGCTTTGGTTTTTTGTGGCGCGAAGTTGAGCTTATTCTCGATACCCCACTTCCTCACATACTCGAGGGCAACGTTTGCTCGGTTCTCGATGGAGTGCGTGTCCGTTCCGCTGAACATCAGCACCACATCGTCTGCGAAAGCCTGTGCATATGTCCCATCTTCTTCTAATTCGACCAGTAGTGGGTCGAGCAAGATGTTCCAGAAAGTGGGGCCGCTAATCGAGCCTTGGATGCATCCCTTTTCCGGTTGCCTCACATGCTCTCTGTTTGCGTAGCGGACCACCACTCTCCTGCCTTTGAAGTAGTCTTCCACTACCAGCCTTAGTTGCTTGGGACAGTCTTTCTTCGCCAGTTGGTACTTGATCGCTGGCCACCAAGCGTTGTCGAAAGCCCCCTCGATATCCAGCGACACCATCAACACTATTTCTTTGTTTTTTATGTGGCTCCTCGCTTTGGTCAAGATATCGAAGAGGGCATCTTCCGTGCTTTTTCCCGGCATAAAGCCATACTGCCTCCTGCTCATCCTGGGGAGTAGGCTGTGTCTAATTCTGTTTATCATCACCTTTTCTAGTATCTTCCCCATGACTGGCAGGAGGCCTATTGGACGGTATGACTTGGCGGCCGCGTAGTCCTCCTTTCCTGGCTTCCTCAGTACCACTATCGTGCATTCCTTCCATAGATCAGGGAAGCATCCCACTTCGAGGCATTTGTTGAAGATGGCCAGGGGGACCTCCGGGTTCGCCGTGATAGCTGCGCAGCAGATATCGGCGGTGAGTCCGTCAGCCCCCGGGGCCTTCCTCGGGTTGAAGCTTCGAGCAGTGCCGATGAGCTCCGCCATTGTAATTGGCACTTCATCAGCACTACTTTCCCGCAGGCTGCTTGTCATTTCCTCGACTGCTTTTCTTGTTAATCGATGGATATCATTATCCATCTCATAATTGTCTGGCGGGAAGAATTTCTGGGCCAGCAGCTGCACGGATTGTTCTGAATTCAACGAAATGCCCTTCTCTATCAGCGTGGTGTCCTCCCTGATCCCTTCCGCCTTCCTTATTATTTTATATATCCTGTCCCATAAGCTTTCCCCTTCTCGCTTCGTGCAAAGTTTTTTCCACCCTTCCTTCTGGGCCCTCTCGATCTCCTCTTCATATGTCTTTTTCGCCTCCAGGTAGGCGGTTATTACGCACTCTCTCCTCCTGGGAGCTGCGTATGAGATCCTTTTCTTTTTCCTTGTCATATCTTTCTTAAGGGCCTCTATTTCCTTGTTCCACCAGGGTGGTTCGAAGCGTTTCCTTTTTTGTTTATATTTGGGGATATGTTTTTCAGCGGCTTTTATAATTGATTTCATGTAGCTCATTACTAAGTTGTTGACCCCGGCTTTTGTGTTCTGTCCTTGAATGGTTTCTGTGCTTATGCCATGTCCCCTTACATTATTCTTGAATTCCTCCCAGTCTGCTTTTTTCGTATTGTATTTGCGGGTCGTTTTTGGTAGTGTGTGCGTTTGGGGTTTTTGAAGGGCTGTAGTCACAAAAATTGTGTTGTGGTCTGAACTGGTAATCGAAGTATCAACCCACCATCTTGTTACCTTGCTGAGGAGAGCCGTTGTGCATACGGTGATATCGACTGCACTCGTGTATCTATGGCCCCCTCGTACGGTGTCGAAGGTGGGTGTGTTGCCACAATTTAGGATGCTCAGCCCTTCCTCATCAAGGAACCCTCGTAATTCCTTTCCTCGTGCGTCTTCGTTTCGGCTCCCCCACCACTCACTCCATGCGTTCACGTCCCCTCCAATTAGCACCATCTTGGTTTTTAGCTTTTTCGTGACGCTTCCTAGTTGTTCGAGGTATGGTTCGATGGGTTCATCGCCTTCAAAGTACACAGAAATTACCCCTATTTCCCACTGGTCCGTTCTCAGGACGGCAGCCACTATGTTTTCCGTGATTAGTGTCTTGTCTTGTATGACTTCGATGTGTTCGTCGAAAACAAGTATCGCCGCCTTCAACGGTTTCTTTTCTGTGGGTACGCACTGCACTACTCTGTACACAGGGCTTTCTGCCATCTGTTTACTGGCCCCTGTGTACGGTTCTTGGAGTAGTGCTATCTTTACGTTTCTACCGCCCGCTTCTTTTACAAACTCCTGGATTGCGATTCTCTTTTTTCTTAGGTTCGCTTGTGCCAGGAGAAAGCCGGTATTTTCATTTGTGCCCTCGGCTTTTTAGCAATACGCGTAGCTTTGCCTTGCCGCTTTGTCCCATCCCTGCCTGGTTGGACAGCTCTGGCTGAAGGCTCCGTGCTCCGCGTTTTTGCCTTTTGACATTTTGCAATTTACGCAGCTGGGAGGCTTCCCCTCCTTGTGCATCTGGCAATCAGCCCTCATGTGGGCTCCTCCGCAGTGACTGCACACCTCCGTCTCATTCTTACAGTGTCGACGGGTGTGTCCATATCCCAGACACATTGTACACTGGACCAGAGGGGATTGATCCTCTACCCAGACCCTCTGCAGGTCCACGTGTATCCTGCCAGCTGTTGTCAGTGATTGCCATAATTTAGGCGTGACCTGCAGGACCACGTGGCTCTCCAGAGGGTTTCTAGCTTTCTTTCGATATTTTTCCGTGATTTCTAAGTCCCGTTCCTCCAGGTGCGCAGTCACGTTTTTATTCTGGTTTTTTATAGCCCGGGAGATATCCTCTATCGAGTTGCAGGACAGGAGATTTTTCACTCTTACTAAGGGTTTTTTGTTTTGTGTGTCCTTCACTGTCATTTGTTCCCCTAGTTTTTCTTTTAGTTTGTTCCTTTCTTCCTCCGTCCTGCAGCCCATTATCACCTTCCCATCTCTGGCTCTCCTTATGTTTTCCACCTGCCAGCCTTCGTCCTTTGCATTCAGCAGGTGCCGGATGTTTTGCATTGTTTCCTCTGCCGTGTCGGTCGCACTCTTTGGCGCCACAACGACAGAGTGCAGCGTTCGTCTTGGTTTTTGTCGTCCCGGGCCGTCTTTTCCGTGTTGATCCTGACCGAGATTTTCTTTGGTCGCTTCTGCATACGACTTCATTTTGCTTTCCAGTTTGTTTTGCCTTTCTATTTCCTTCTTTTCTTTTTGTTCGAACTCTTTTCTAATCTCGGACAGGATGCTTTCGTTGTTTTTCATTGCCAGATGCTCCATATCTATTCTCAGCTTTTCCAATTTTCTGTTTTCTGTTTCCATTTTCTCTATCTGTTTTTCTAGCCTGTCGTTTGCTTCTGATTTTGTGTCATTTTTATTTTTTGGTGTTCCTTTATTTGGGTTCCTCATTAGTTCCTCTTCGGCCTCCTTAACTATCTGGTACAGCCGCTTTACTGCTGACTGTACCCCTGTTTTTATATCAGTCTTTATATTCCTGGACTCCGCCAGGTGCGCCATTGCCTTAAGGTAACAGTTTTTGGCTTCTTTTTCCCTGGTTTGTGCGGGAGTAGGAGACTTTCCCCCTCCACTCGCACCCACCAGGGGAGCCTCTTTTACTACCTTTGGGACTTGGCTGGAGGCCTCCTCCCATTTATCAATGCTGCGCCTAATGCCAGGCGCCGATGTCTGGCTTTTGGGTGGTGTGCGGAGACCCAGCATTTTGCCTATTAGGTGTAGTCGGTTTTTTTTAAATTTAATTAAGTTCAATAGCTGTTTAGCCTAAGGTCTACTCCCAATAGGGTAGTAGCCGCGTCGATAATATAATAAAATATTTATATACAATTATTGATTATTCTATAACTTAACCTAAGGTCTATCCCCAATAGGGTGATAGCCGAGTCAATAAATAAATAAAAGAATAATTTTTTAAAAAACAGTTTTTTAAATTTCTATAAAACTTATCCTAAGGTCTACTCCCAAAAGGGGTAGTAGCCGAGTCAGTAATTTATTTTAAAATTTTCAATCCAGTAATTTCAATTTAATAAATAACCAGAGAACTTTGCCAATTTTTATCGGAGGAGGCCGCGGTTTTCACTGCTGTGATGAGCGCCCCTCACCCGACCTGATTGGCGAAAAAACCGGGTTGGTAGAGTCGACTCTACTTTTTTACAATTTTTGGATATTTATTTAGCGGAGCGAAGTCAGGCCTTCCGAGGGTCGAGAGTCCCGTGAAGATCGGGCAACCCGTTCCGAAGATATGCGATTTTTGGTTTTTCAAGATGGCGGACAAAATGGCCGCCGAAATGAAGAATTTATCGTAGTTTCGGTGTCCTTGCTCCGATCTCGACGCGGTTTTCTCCCTCGTATTGCCCTAAGAATTTTCTATTTAGAGCAATTTATACGATTTTATAAAAAAGGGTGGGGATGGGTAATTCTATAAATCTTTTTAATACAAGTGGGATTTCTTAAAAACTGCTGAAATGTTTGAGCCGACAATGCCCCGCAGTGATGTCTTATCCTAATATCTTATACTAATTACAACTATTTTTGAGGACAACTCGAAAACGGCGAGAGGGGGGGGGGGGGGGTTGGGGGGTAACTCCCACCAGGGGGGGAGTTTTTTATGTATTTATATAGAATTTAATAATAGGAGCAAGGCTTGTATACGTATACACGTATACAAGTCTGCTATCAAAAATCCCGAAAAATGCACCGATTTTGAGTTACGGGCTGTTAAAGTTTTACCGATTTTGAAAAATTTTGTAAATTTTCGGTATTTTTGCAAATTTTTGATTTTTGAATTTTAAAAACTTTTATAATATAAAACTAAGCCCCGCAACCAAGACCAGTATATGGATATGTATCCATATACTGGGGTGACGTTAAAAAACCCCTATCTCCTACCGTTCCCGAGTTATTCCCTGTTTTTTGTACTGAGTCTTCCCGTCGCCTTTTCTCCGGAACCGCTGAGTCGATTTTTGTTTTCGAAGCGTTGTTCGGTAGAACTCGACGAGAGCTTCTTTTTAAGTGTGTCGCACGTTGATGATTTAGCTCGGGAACACCGACCACGTGCCACGTGGTTTTTAGGTTTTTCCCCTTTTTCTTTTTTGTTCCTGGTCGGAAAATTCCCCTCGACCCCTCGTTAAACGCGGCTTTTTGAGCTCTATCTATTAGTGATTTTTAATATTGGGGTCACCGCTTTAGTTTTAAAGTTATGGTATAAAACACTTTGTTTCTGTTAGGTTATGTTGGTTATTTCCCTTTAAAAAATTTTCCCCAAGTCCGATTTTTTCGTGCTATACGTCAATCTTCAAGACTTTTTAAAACACGTCGTTTGACATATAGCACCAGTGGGGGACGGCTCTATTTCACCGTCTGGTGGTCACGCCCCTTTTTTGTTTTTTAGAAATTTTTTCCAAACCTTTAGGCCAAAAAATCCAAGTGAGGCATCAATCGAAGCGGCTTGCAGAAACACATATAACGGTGCACAAAAATTTATGGGTCACCGATCTGGTTTGCGAGTCGCACTCACTTTTGTCACCAATTTCTTTAAATTTTTAGGTTTTTTGCACTTTTTTGTCACTTTTTTAAATTTTTTGTTACACAATCTTTATATATTTAGATTCGTCGTCACAAGACGCACAAAATGATGTATAACACTGTTTAATTCGAAACAAAAAACCTATTTTTAGGATTTTTAGACCCGGAGCACTACTGATTTCTGACTAACTCGGACGGCGGTTCAACTGCGACTGTGGTTAGGTTAGGTTAGGTTAGGTTAGGTTTTTTTTTTTTTTTTTTTTTTTTTTTATTGAAGGCCTACCTTCCCCGGCTACTTTATCGCCGGGGGCGTTGTCTAAGCTAAACTTCCCTCTTTTCTGTCATTCATCCTCACAATAATTTACACACAACTCAATTTTTATTAGGATTTAAATACAGATTTTCACAGACTTTGCTTAACCTACTTATATCTAATTTCTTACTCTAATGTCTTGCAGTCCTTTCTATGGCGAGACGTGGCCCGCGAGGCGGGCGGATTTCACTTGTCCGTGAGTATTCTCATAATACCCATTAGCAAGTGGGCGCCGGCCGCCTCGCGGTCCCCGCCCTGGCTTTACTTTTATTGAACCTGACTGTTCGTCTAGTAATTTTTTGGCAAAAAGCCTCCAGGTGCGTCCTGTGACAAGCTAGCATGTCGGGCAGTCCCTGGAGACTAAGCGACATGCCAGTCATTTGTTCCAGGTCGCACCTGGAGGAGGCAAAAATCGGGCACTCCGTTAGTAGGTGAGGGATGGTTTGTTCCACCCCTCTGTCGCATTCGCATTCTGGCGATTCTTTCAGTTTGAAACGACACAGGTACCCAGCAAAGGGCCCATGGCCTGTGAGTACCTGTGTCATCTCAGGACTGAATCTTCTTTCTCTTATATTTTTGTGTGCCTCAGTGATGTTGCTGAAGAACAGTTTCGTTGTTCCTCCATTTACTCCCTCTCTGTACCGCCGGTCCCACTCTTCTAGCGTCTTCCTTCTCACTTCCTTCTTGATATGCGATAGGGGGTACTCCACGTGGACTGCTTTGACCTTTGAGGTATCCGCCGCGGCCCTCGCGAGTTCGTCCGCCCTCTCATTCCCCTCTGTGCCGACGTGCGCCTTCACCCAGTGGAGTTTTATATTTTGGCCGTTTCTTCGGCTCTCCACTAGGTGTCGGCGGATCTCGACGACTCGGGGATTTCGAGAGCGTCCGCCCGCGATGGCCTCGAGCGAGGATCTCGAGTCGCTGCAGATGTTCACGTTAGCACCCCCCATCGCCGCCTCCCCTATTGCACCAACGAGAGCTGCCAGCTCTGCTTGATAGACGGTGCAGTAGGGGGCCATCTTGATCTTCTTCCACTTTGTCTCTTTGCCGTTCTCCCATTTTGTCCAGGCGGCTCCCACTCCTCGCTCCGTCTTGCTTCCGTCCGTATATATAGATATGGTTGTGTCGTCGTTTTGTAATTGGCCGGGGTCATTGGTGATGGCGAAGCTTATCTCCGGTTTTTCCGCGGGATGGGGTTCTTCTATTGCAGGTACGGCTCGCTCAATCCGGTCTCCTTCGCGTAAGAACGGAGACGACCCCCTCCTGGCCTCAAACATTGCGGCGGCTTCTTCCACCCTGAGGTCGAGGGGCAGTATCCCCGCCAATAGCGTCGCGGAATTTAGCGATGCCGTCCTATATGTCTTTGCAATTTTTTGTGCAAATGCCCTCTGCACCGTCTCCAGCTTTTTCCTTGTGCACAGTTTCTTAACTGTCGGTGCCCAGGCTGCCGACGCGTATGTAATTATCGGCTCTATGACGGCTTGGTATACCTGGTGTACCATGTCTCCCGTCATTCCCCATTCCAGCTTCGCCATTCTTGCTACTTTTTTATGTATATCTGCCGCTTTCCTCGTGACATTTTGCACGTGCTTGTTAAACGTTAGCCCTTCGTCTATAGTCAATCCCAATAGTTTTATTTCCTTCTCTATGACAATATCTTGTCCATTCATTCTAATTTTTGGGGTATCGAACTTCAACCTTCGCGTCAGGACCATTGCTTTGGTTTTTTGTGGCGCGAAGTTGAGCTTATTCTCGATACCCCACTTCCTCACATACTCGAGGGCAACGTTTGCTCGGTTCTCGATGGAGTGCGTGTCCGTTCCGCTGAACATCAGCACCACATCGTCTGCGAAAGCCTGTGCATATGTCCCATCTTCTTCTAATTCGACCAGTAGTGGGTCGAGCAAGATGTTCCAGAAAGTGGGGCCGCTAATCGAGCCTTGGATGCATCCCTTTTCCGGTTGCCTCACATGCTCTCTGTTTGCGTAGCGGACCACCACTCTCCTGCCTTTGAAGTAGTCTTCCACTACCAGCCTTAGTTGCTTGGGACAGTCTTTCTTCGCCAGTTGGTACTTGATCGCTGGCCACCAAGCGTTGTCGAAAGCCCCCTCGATATCCAGCGACACCATCAACACTATTTCTTTGTTTTTATGTGGCTCCTCGCTTTGGTCAAGATATCGAAGAGGGCATCTTCCGTGCTTTTTCCCGGCATAAAGCCATACTGCCTCCTGCTCATCCTGGGGAGTAGGCTGTGTCTAATTCTGTTTATCATCACCTTTTCTAGTATCTTCCCCATGACTGGCAGGAGGCCTATTGGACGGTATGACTTGGCGGCCGCGTAGTCCTCCTTTCCTGGCTTCCTCAGTACCACTATCGTGCATTCCTTCCATAGATCAGGGAAGCATCCCACTTCGAGGCATTTGTTGAAGATGGCCAGGGGGACCTCCGGGTTCGCCGTGATAGCTGCGCAGCAGATATCGGCGGTGAGTCCGTCAGCCCCCGGGGCCTTCCTCGGGTTGAAGCTTCGAGCAGTGCCGATGAGCTCCGCCATTGTAATTGGCACTTCATCAGCACTACTTTCCCGCAGGCTGCTTGTCATTTCCTCGACTGCTTTTCTTGTTAATCGATGGATATCATTATCCATCTCATAATTGTCTGGCGGGAAGAATTTCTGGGCCAGCAGCTGCACGGATTGTTCTGAATTCAACGAAATGCCCTTCTCTATCAGCGTGGTGTCCTCCCTGATCCCTTCCGCCTTCCTTATTATTTTATATATCCTGTCCCATAAGCTTTCCCCTTCTCGCTTCGTGCAAAGTTTTTTCCACCCTTCCTTCTGGGCCCTCTCGATCTCCTCTTCATATGTCTTTTTCGCCTCCAGGTAGGCGGTTATTACGCACTCTCTCCTCCTGGGAGCTGCGTATGAGATCCTTTTCTTTTTCCTTGTCATATCTTTCTTAAGGGCCTCTATTTCCTTGTTCCACCAGGGTGGTTCGAAGCGTTTCCTTTTTTGTTTATATTTGGGGATATGTTTTTCAGCGGCTTTTATAATTGATTTCATGTAGCTCATTACTAAGTTGTTGACCCCGGCTTTTGTGTTCTGTCCTTGAATGGTTTCTGTGCTTATGCCATGTCCCCTTACATTATTCTTGAATTCCTCCCAGTCTGCTTTTTTCGTATTGTATTTGCGGGTCGTTTTTGGTAGTGTGTGCGTTTGGGGTTTTTGAAGGGCTGTAGTCACAAAAATTGTGTTGTGGTCTGAACTGGTAATCGAAGTATCAACCCACCATCTTGTTACCTTGCTGAGGAGAGCCGTTGTGCATACGGTGATATCGACTGCACTCGTGTATCTATGGCCCCCTCGTACGGTGTCGAAGGTGGGTGTGTTGCCACAATTTAGGATGCTCAGCCCTTCCTCATCAAGGAACCCTCGTAATTCCTTTCCTCGTGCGTCTTCGTTTCGGCTCCCCCACCACTCACTCCATGCGTTCACGTCCCCTCCAATTAGCACCATCTTGGTTTTTAGCTTTTTCGTGACGCTTCCTAGTTGTTCGAGGTATGGTTCGATGGGTTCATCGCCTTCAAAGTACACAGAAATTACCCCTATTTCCCACTGGTCCGTTCTCAGGACGGCAGCCACTATGTTTTCCGTGATTAGTGTCTTGTCTTGTATGACTTCGATGTGTTCGTCGAAAACAAGTATCGCCGCCTTCAACGGTTTCTTTTCTGTGGGTACGCACTGCACTACTCTGTACACAGGGCTTTCTGCCATCTGTTTACTGGCCCCTGTGTACGGTTCTTGGAGTAGTGCTATCTTTACGTTTCTACCGCCCGCTTCTTTTACAAACTCCTGGATTGCGATTCTCTTTTTTCTTAGGTTCGCTTGTGCCAGGAGAAAGCCGGTATTTTCATTTGTGCCCTCGGCTTTTTAGCAATACGCGTAGCTTTGCCTTGCCGCTTTGTCCCATCCCTGCCTGGTTGGACAGCTCTGGCTGAAGGCTCCGTGCTCCGCGTTTTTGCCTTTTGACATTTTGCAATTTACGCAGCTGGGAGGCTTCCCCTCCTTGTGCATCTGGCAATCAGCCCTCATGTGGGCTCCTCCGCAGTGACTGCACACCTCCGTCTCATTCTTACAGTGTCGACGGGTGTGTCCATATCCCAGACACATTGTACACTGGACCAGAGGGGATTGGTCCTCTACCCAGACCCTCTGCAGGTCCACGTGTATCCTGCCAGCTGTTGTCAGTGATTGCCATAATTTAGGCGTGACCTGCAGGACCACGTGGCTCTCCAGAGGGTTTCTAGCTTTCTTTCGATATTTTTCCGTGATTTCTAAGTCCCGTTCCTCCAGGTGCGCAGTCACGTTTTTATTCTGGTTTTTTATGGCCCGGGAGATATCCTCTATCGAGTTGCAGGACAGGAGATTTTTCACTCTTACTAAGGGTTTTTTGTTTTGTGTGTCCTTCACTGTCATTTGTTCCCCTAGTTTTTCTTTTAGTTTGTTCCTTTCTTCCTCCGTCCTGCAGCCCATTATCACCTTCCCATCTCTGGCTCTCCTTATGTTTTCCACCTGCCAGCCTTCGTCCTTTGCATTCAGCAGGTGCCGGATGTTTTGCATTGTTTCCTCTGCCGTGTCGGTCGCACTCTTTGGCGCCACAACGACAGAGTGCAGCGTTCGTCTTGGTTTTTGTCGTCCCGGGCCGTCTTTTCCGTGTTGATCCTGACCGAGATTTTCTTTGGTCGCTTCTGCATACGACTTCATTTTGCTTTCCAGTTTGTTTTGCCTTTCTATTTCCTTCTTTTCTTTTTGTTCGAACTCTTTTCTAATCTCGGACAGGATGCTTTCGTTGTTTTTCATTGCCAGATGCTCCATATCTATTCTCAGCTTTTCCAATTTTCTGTTTTCTGTTTCCATTTTCTCTATCTGTTTTTCTAGCCTGTCGTTTGCTTCTGATTTTGTGTCATTTTTATTTTTTGGTGTTCCTTTATTTGGGTTCCTCATTAGTTCCTCTTCGGCCTCCTTAACTATCTGGTACAGCCGCTTTACTGCTGACTGTACCCCTGTTTTTATATCAGTCTTTATATTCCTGGACTCCGCCAGGTGCGCCATTGCCTTAAGGTAACAGTTTTTGGCTTCTTTTTCCCTGGTTTGTGCGGGAGTAGGAGACTTTCCCCCTCCACTCGCACCCACCAGGGGAGCCTCTTTTACTACCTTTGGGACTTGGCTGGAGGCCTCCTCCCATTTATCAATGCTGCGCCTAATGCCAGGCGCCGATGTCTGGCTTTTGGGTGGTGTGCGGAGACCCAGCATTTTGCCTATTAGGTGTAGTCGGTTTTTTTTAAATTTAATTAAGTTCAATAGCTGTTTAGCCTAAGGTCTACTCCCAATAGGGTAGTAGCCGCGTCGATAATATAATAAAATATTTATATACAATTATTGATTATTCTATAACTTAACCTAAGGTCTATCCCCAATAGGGTGATAGCCGAGTCAATAAATAAATAAAAGAATAATTTTTTAAAAAACAGTTTTTTAAATTTCTATAAAACTTATCCTAAGGTCTACTCCCAAAAGGGGTAGTAGCCGAGTCAGTAATTTATTTTAAAATTTTCAATCCAGTAATTTCAATTTAATAAATAACCAGAGAACTTTGCCAATTTTTATCGGAGGAGGCCGCGGTTTTCACTGCTGTGATGAGC
Source organism: Pieris brassicae (assembly GCF_905147105.1). Lineage (NCBI taxonomy): Eukaryota > Metazoa > Arthropoda > Insecta > Lepidoptera > Pieridae > Pieris > Pieris brassicae. The sequence continues at coordinate 32,193 of NC_059673.1, read as the reverse complement.
GCCCCTCACCCGACCTGATTGGCGAAAAAACCGGGTTGGTAGAGTCGACTCTACTTTTTTACAATTTTTGGATATTTATTTAGCGGAGCGAAGTCAGGCCTTCCGAGGGTCGAGAGTCCCGTGAAGATCGGGCAACCCGTTCCGAAGATATGCGATTTTTGGTTTTTCAAGATGGCGGACAAAATGGCCGCCGAAATGAAGAATTTATCGTAGTTTCGGTGTCCTTGCTCCGATCTCGACGCGGTTTTCTCCCTCGTATTGCCCTAAGAATTTTCTATTTAGAGCAATTAATACGATTTTATAAAAAAGGGTGGGGATGGGTAATTCTATAAATCTTTTTAATACAAGTGGGATTTCTTAAAAACTGCTGAAATGTTTGAGCCGACAATGCCCCGCAGTGATGTCTTATCCTAATATCTTATACTAATTACAACTATTTTTGAGGACAACTCGAAAACGGCGAGAGGGGGGGGGGGGGGGGGTTGGGGGGTAACTCCCACCAGGGGGGGAGTTTTTTATGTATTTATATAGAATTTAATAATAGGAGCAAGGCTTGTATACGTATATACGTATACAAGTCTGCTATCAAAAATCCCGAAAAATGCACCGTTTTTGAGTTACGGGCTGTTAAAGTTTTACCGATTTTGAAAAATTTTGTAAATTTTCGGTATTTTTGCAAATTTTTGATTTTTGAATTTTAAAAACTTTTATAATATAAAACTAAGCCCCGCAACCAAGACCAGTATATGGATATATATCCATATACTGGGGTGACGTTAAAAAACCCCTATCTCCTACCGTTCCCGAGTTATTCCCTGTTTTTTGTACTGAGTCTTCCCGTCGCCTTTTCTCCGGAACCGCTGAGTCGATTTTTGTTTTCGAAGCGTTGTTCGGTAGAACTCGACGAGAGCTTCTTTTTAAGTGTGTCGCACGTTGATGATTTAGCTCGGGAACACCGACCACGTGCCACGTGGTTTTTAGGTTTTTCCCCTTTTTCTTTTTTGTTCCTGGTCGGAAAATTCCCCTCGACCCCTCGTTAAACGCGGCTTTTTGAGCTCTATCTATTAGTGATTTTTAATATTGGGGTCACCGCTTTAGTTTTAAAGTTATGGTATAAAACACTTTGTTTCTGTTAGGTTATGTTGGTTATTTCCCTTTAAAAATTTTTCCCCAAGTCCGATTTTTTCGTGCTATACGTCAATCTTCAAGACTTTTTAAAACACGTCGTTTGACATATAGCACCAGTGGGGGACGGCTCTATTTCACCGTCTGGTGGTCACGCCCCTTTTTTGTTTTTTAGAAATTTTTTCCAAACCTTTAGGCCAAAAAATCCAAGTGAGGCATCAATCGAAGCGGCTTGCAGAAACACATATAACGGTGCACAAAACTTTATGGGTCACCGATCTGGTTTGCGAGTCGCACTCACTTTTGTCACCAATTTCTTTAAATTTTTAGGTTTTTTGCACTTTTTTGTCACTTTTTTAAATTTTTTGGTATACAAACTTTATATATTTAGATTCGTCGTCACAAGACGCACAAAATGATGTATAACACTGTTTAATTCGAAACAAAAAACCTATTTTTAGGATTTTTAGACCCGGAGCACTACTGATTTCTGACTAACTCGGACGGCGGTTCAACTGCGACTGTGGTTAGGTTAGGTTAGGTTAGGTTAGGTTTTTTTTTTTTTTTTTTTTTTTTTTTATTGAAGGCCTACCTTCCCCGGCTACTTTATCGCCGGGGGCGTTGTCTAAGCTAAACTTCCCTCTTTTCTGTCATTCATCCTCACAATAATTTACACACAACTCAATTTTTATTAGGATTTAAATACAGATTTTCACAGACTTTGCTTAACCTACTTATATCTAATTTCTTACTCTAATGTCTTGCAGTCCTTTCTATGGCGAGACGTGGCCCGCGAGGCGGGCGGATTTCACTTGTCCGTGAGTATTCTCATAATACCCATTAGCAAGTGGGCGCCGGCCGCCTCGCGGTCCCCGCCCTGGCTTTACTTTTATTGAACCTGACTGTTCGTCTAGTAATTTTTTGGCAAAAAGCCTCCAGGTGCGTTCTGTGACAAGCTAGCATGTCGGGCAGTCCCTGGAGACTAAGCGACATGCCAGTCATTTGTTCCAGGTCGCACCTGGAGGAGGCAAAAATCGGGCACTCCGTTAGTAGGTGAGGGATGGTTTGTTCCACCCCTCTGTCGCATTCGCATTCTGGCGATTCTTTCAGTTTGAAACGACACAGGTACCCAGCAAAGGGCCCATGGCCTGTGAGTACCTGTGTCATCTCAGGACTGAATCTTCTTTCTCTTATATTTTTGTGTGCCTCAGTGATGTTGCTGAAGAACAGTTTCGTTGTTCCTCCATTTACTCCCTCTCTGTACCGCCGGTCCCACTCTTCTAGCGTCTTCCTTCTCACTTCCTTCTTGATATGCGATAGGGGGTACTCCACGTGGACTGCTTTGACCTTTGAGGTATCCGCCGCGGCCCTCGCGAGTTCGTCCGCCCTCTCATTCCCCTCTGTGCCGACGTGCGCCTTCACCCAGTGGAGTTTTATATTTTGGCCGTTTCTTCGGCTCTCCACTAGGTGTCGGCGGATCTCGACGACTCGGGGATTTCGAGAGCGTCCGCCCGCGATGGCCTCGAGCGAGGATCTCGAGTCGCTGCAGATGTTCACGTTAGCACCCCCCATCGCCGCCTCCCCTATTGCACCAACGAGAGCTGCCAGCTCTGCTTGATAGACGGTGCAGTAGGGGGCCATCTTGATCTTCTTCCACTTTGTCTCTTTGCCGTTCTCCCATTTTGTCCAGGCGGCTCCCACTCCTCGCTCCGTCTTGCTTCCGTCCGTATATATAGATATGGTTGTGTCGTCGTTTTGTAATTGGCCGGGGTCATTGGTGATGGCGAAGCTTATCTCCGGTTTTTCCGCGGGATGGGGTTCTTCTATTGCAGGTACGGCTCGCTCAATCCGGTCTCCTTCGCGTAAGAACGGAGACGACCCCCTCCTGGCCTCAAACATTGCGGCGGCTTCTTCCACCCTGAGGTCGAGGGGCAGTATCCCCGCCAATAGCGTCGCGGAATTTAGCGATGCCGTCCTATATGTCTTTGCAATTTTTTGTGCAAATGCCCTCTGCACCGTCTCCAGCTTTTTCCTTGTGCACAGTTTCTTAACTGTCGGTGCCCAGGCTGCCGACGCGTATGTAATTATCGGCTCTATGACGGCTTGGTATACCTGGTGTACCATGTCTCCCGTCATTCCCCATTCCAGCTTCGCCATTCTTGCTACTTTTTTATGTATATCTGCCGCTTTCCTCGTGACATTTTGCACGTGCTTGTTAAACGTTAGCCCTTCGTCTATAGTCAATCCCAATAGTTTTATTTCCTTCTCTATGACAATATCTTGTCCATTCATTCTAATTTTTGGGGTATCGAACTTCAACCTTCGCGTCAGGACCATTGCTTTGGTTTTTTGTGGCGCGAAGTTGAGCTTATTCTCGATACCCCACTTCCTCACATACTCGAGGGCAACGTTTGCTCGGTTCTCGATGGAGTGCGTGTCCGTTCCGCTGAACATCAGCACCACATCGTCTGCGAAAGCCTGTGCATATGTCCCATCTTCTTCTAATTCGACCAGTAGTGGGTCGAGCAAGATGTTCCAGAAAGTGGGGCCGCTAATCGAGCCTTGGATGCATCCCTTTTCCGGTTGCCTCACATGCTCTCTGTTTGCGTAGCGGACCACCACTCTCCTGCCTTTGAAGTAGTCTTCCACTACCAGCCTTAGTTGCTTGGGACAGTCTTTCTTCGCCAGTTGGTACTTGATCGCTGGCCACCAAGCGTTGTCGAAAGCCCCCTCGATATCCAGCGACACCATCAACACTATTTCTTTGTTTTTTATGTGGCTCCTCGCTTTGGTCAAGATATCGAAGAGGGCATCTTCCGTGCTTTTTCCCGGCATAAAGCCATACTGCCTCCTGCTCATCCTGGGGAGTAGGCTGTGTCTAATTCTGTTTATCATCACCTTTTCTAGTATCTTCCCCATGACTGGCAGGAGGCCTATTGGACGGTATGACTTGGCGGCCGCGTAGTCCTCCTTTCCTGGCTTCCTCAGTACCACTATCGTGCATTCCTTCCATAGATCAGGGAAGCATCCCACTTCGAGGCATTTGTTGAAGATGGCCAGGGGGACCTCCGGGTTCGCCGTGATAGCTGCGCAGCAGATATCGGCGGTGAGTCCGTCAGCCCCCGGGGCCTTCCTCGGGTTGAAGCTTCGAGCAGTGCCGATGAGCTCCGCCATTGTAATTGGCACTTCATCAGCACTACTTTCCCGCAGGCTGCTTGTCATTTCCTCGACTGCTTTTCTTGTTAATCGATGGATATCATTATCCATCTCATAATTGTCTGGCGGGAAGAATTTCTGGGCCAGCAGCTGCACGGATTGTTCTGAATTCAACGAAATGCCCTTCTCTATCAGCGTGGTGTCCTCCCTGATCCCTTCCGCCTTCCTTATTATTTTATATATCCTGTCCCATAAGCTTTCCCCTTCTCGCTTCGTGCAAAGTTTTTTCCACCCTTCCTTCTGGGCCCTCTCGATCTCCTCTTCATATGTCTTTTTCGCCTCCAGGTAGGCGGTTATTACGCACTCTCTCCTCCTGGGAGCTGCGTATGAGATCCTTTTCTTTTTCCTTGTCATATCTTTCTTAAGGGCCTCTATTTCCTTGTTCCACCAGGGTGGTTCGAAGCGTTTCCTTTTTTGTTTATATTTGGGGATATGTTTTTCAGCGGCTTTTATAATTGATTTCATGTAGCTCATTACTAAGTTGTTGACCCCGGCTTTTGTGTTCTGTCCTTGAATGGTTTCTGTGCTTATGCCATGTCCCCTTACATTATTCTTGAATTCCTCCCAGTCTGCTTTTTTCGTATTGTATTTGCGGGTCGTTTTTGGTAGTGTGTGCGTTTGGGGTTTTTGAAGGGCTGTAGTCACAAAAATTGTGTTGTGGTCTGAACTGGTAATCGAAGTATCAACCCACCATCTTGTTACCTTGCTGAGGAGAGCCGTTGTGCATACGGTGATATCGACTGCACTCGTGTATCTATGGCCCCCTCGTACGGTGTCGAAGGTGGGTGTGTTGCCACAATTTAGGATGCTCAGCCCTTCCTCATCAAGGAACCCTCGTAATTCCTTTCCTCGTGCGTCTTCGTTTCGGCTCCCCCACCACTCACTCCATGCGTTCACGTCCCCTCCAATTAGCACCATCTTGGTTTTTAGCTTTTTCGTGACGCTTCCTAGTTGTTCGAGGTATGGTTCGATGGGTTCATCGCCTTCAAAGTACACAGAAATTACCCCTATTTCCCACTGGTCCGTTCTCAGGACGGCAGCCACTATGTTTTCCGTGATTAGTGTCTTGTCTTGTATGACTTCGATGTGTTCGTCGAAAACAAGTATCGCCGCCTTCAACGGTTTCTTTTCTGTGGGTACGCACTGCACTACTCTGTACACAGGGCTTTCTGCCATCTGTTTACTGGCCCCTGTGTACGGTTCTTGGAGTAGTGCTATCTTTACGTTTCTACCGCCCGCTTCTTTTACAAACTCCTGGATTGCGATTCTCTTTTTTCTTAGGTTCGCTTGTGCCAGGAGAAAGCCGGTATTTTCATTTGTGCCCTCGGCTTTTTAGCAATACGCGTAGCTTTGCCTTGCCGCTTTGTCCCATCCCTGCCTGGTTGGACAGCTCTGGCTGAAGGCTCCGTGCTCCGCGTTTTTGCCTTTTGACATTTTGCAATTTACGCAGCTGGGAGGCTTCCCCTCCTTGTGCATCTGGCAATCAGCCCTCATGTGGGCTCCTCCGCAGTGACTGCACACCTCCGTCTCATTCTTACAGTGTCGACGGGTGTGTCCATATCCCAGACACATTGTACACTGGACCAGAGGGGATTGGTCCTCTACCCAGACCCTCTGCAGGTCCACGTGTATCCTGCCAGCTGTTGTCAGTGATTGCCATAATTTAGGCGTGACCTGCAGGACCACGTGGCTCTCCAGAGGGTTTCTAGCTTTCTTTCGATATTTTTCCGTGATTTCTAAGTCCCGTTCCTCCAGGTGCGCAGTCACGTTTTTATTCTGGTTTTTTATGGCCCGGGAGATATCCTCTATCGAGTTGCAGGACAGGAGATTTTTCACTCTTACTAAGGGTTTTTTGTTTTGTGTGTCCTTCACTGTCATTTGTTCCCCTAGTTTTTCTTTTAGTTTGTTCCTTTCTTCCTCCGTCCTGCAGCCCATTATCACCTTCCCATCTCTGGCTCTCCTTATGTTTTCCACCTGCCAGCCTTCGTCCTTTGCATTCAGCAGGTGCCGGATGTTTTGCATTGTTTCCTCTGCCGTGTCGGTCGCACTCTTTGGCGCCACAACGACAGAGTGCAGCGTTCGTCTTGGTTTTTGTCGTCCCGGGCCGTCTTTTCCGTGTTGATCCTGACCGAGATTTTCTTTGGTCGCTTCTGCATACGACTTCATTTTGCTTTCCAGTTTGTTTTGCCTTTCTATTTCCTTCTTTTCTTTTTGTTCGAACTCTTTTCTAATCTCGGACAGGATGCTTTCGTTGTTTTTCATTGCCAGATGCTCCATATCTATTCTCAGCTTTTCCAATTTTCTGTTTTCTGTTTCCATTTTCTCTATCTGTTTTTCTAGCCTGTCGTTTGCTTCTGATTTTGTGTCATTTTTATTTTTTGGTGTTCCTTTATTTGGGTTCCTCATTAGTTCCTCTTCGGCCTCCTTAACTATCTGGTACAGCCGCTTTACTGCTGACTGTACCCCTGTTTTTATATCAGTCTTTATATTCCTGGACTCCGCCAGGTGCGCCATTGCCTTAAGGTAACAGTTTTTGGCTTCTTTTTCCCTGGTTTGTGCGGGAGTAGGAGACTTTCCCCCTCCACTCGCACCCACCAGGGGAGCCTCTTTTACTACCTTTGGGACTTGGCTGGAGGCCTCCTCCCATTTATCAATGCTGCGCCTAATGCCAGGCGCCGATGTCTGGCTTTTGGGTGGTGTGCGGAGACCCAGCATTTTGCCTATTAGGTGTAGTCGGTTTTTTTTAAATTTAATTAAGTTCAATAGCTGTTTAGCCTAAGGTCTACTCCCAATAGGGTAGTAGCCGCGTCGATAATATAATAAAATATTTATATACAATTATTGATTATTCTATAACTTAACCTAAGGTCTATCCCCAATAGGGTGATAGCCGAGTCAATAAATAAATAAAAGAATAATTTTTTAAAAAACAGTTTTTTAAATTTCTATAAAACTTATCCTAAGGTCTACTCCCAAAAGGGGTAGTAGCCGAGTCAGTAATTTATTTTAAAATTTTCAATCCAGTAATTTCAATTTAATAAATAACCAGAGAACTTTGCCAATTTTTATCGGAGGAGGCCGCGGTTTTCACTGCTGTGATGAGCGCCCCTCACCCGACCTGATTGGCGAAAAAACCGGGTTGGTAGAGTCGACTCTACTTTTTTACAATTTTTAGATATTTATTTAGCGGAGCGAAGTCAGGCCTTCCGAGGGTCGAGAGTCCCGTGAAGATCGGGCAACCCGTTCCGAAGATATGCGATTTTTGGTTTTTCAAGATGGCGGACAAAATGGCCGCCGAAATGAAGAATTTATCGTAGTTTCGGTGTCCTTGCTCCGATCTCGACGCGGTTTTCTCCCTCGTATTGCCCTAAGAATTTTCTATTTAGAGCAATTAATACGATTTTATAAAAAAGGGTGGGGATGGGTAATTCTATAAATCTTTTTAATAAAAGTGGGATTTCTTAAAAACTGCTGAAATGTTTGAGCCGACAATGCCCCGCAGTGATGTCTTATCCTAATATCTTATACTAATTACAACTATTTTTGAGGACAACTCGAAAACGGCGAGAGGGGGGGGGGGGGGGGGGTGGGGGGTAACTCCCACCAGGGGGGGAGTTTTTTATGTATTTATATAGAATTTAATAATAGGAGCAAGGCTTGTATACGTATATACGTATACAAGTCTGCTATCAAAAATCCCAAAAAATGCACCGATTTTGAGTTACGGGCTGTTAAAGTTTTACCGATTTTGAAAAATTTTGTAAATTTTCGGTATTTTTGCAAATTTTTGATTTTTGAATTTTAAAAACTTTTATAATATAAAACTAAGCCCCGCAACCAAGACCAGTATATGGATATGTATCCATATACTGGGGTGACGTTAAAAAACCCCTATCTCCTACCGTTCCCGAGTTATTCCCTGTTTTTTGTACTGAGTCTTCCCGTCGCCTTTTCTCCGGAACCGCTGAGTCGATTTTTGTTTTCGAAGCGTTGTTCGGTAGAACTCGACGAGAGCTTCTTTTTAAGTGTGTCGCACGTTGATGATTTAGCTCGGGAACACCGACCACGTGCCACGTGGTTTTTAGGTTTTTCCCCTTTTTCTTTTTTGTTCCTGGTCGGAAAATTCCCCTCGACCCCTTGTTAAACGCGGCTTTTTGAGCTCTATCTATTAGTGATTTTTAATATTGGGGTCACCGCTTTAGTTTTAAAGTTATGGTATAAAACACTTTGTTTTTGTTAGGTTATGTTGGTTATTTCCCTTTAAAAAATTTTCCCCAAGTCCGATTTTTTCGTGCTATACGTCAATCTTCAAGACTTTTTAAAACACGTCGTTTGACATATAGCACCAGTGGGGGACGGCTCTATTTCACCGTCTGGTGGTCACGCCCCTTTTTTGTTTTTTAGAAATTTTTTCCAAACCTTTAGGCCAAAAAATCCAAGTGAGGCATCAATCGAAGCGGCTTGCAGAAACACATATAACGGTGCACAAAACTTTATGGGTCACCGATCTGGTTTGCGAGTCGCACTCACTTTTGTCACCAATTTCTTTAAATTTTTAGGTTTTTTGCACTTTTTTGTCACTTTTTTAAATTTTTTGTTTTACAATCTTTATATATTTAGATTCGTCGTCACAAGACGCACAAAATGATGTATAACACTGTTTAATTCGAAACAAAAAACCTATTTTTAGGATTTTTAGACCCGGAGCACTACTGATTTCTGACTAACTCGGACGGCGGTTCAACTGCGACTGTGGTTAGGTTAGGTTAGGTTAGGTTAGGTTTTTTTTTTTTTTTTTTTTTTTTTTTTATTGAAGGCCTACCTTCCCCGGCTACTTTATCGCCGGGGGCGTTGTCTAAGCTAAACTTCCCTCTTTTCTGTCATTCATCCTCACAATAATTTACACACAACTCAATTTTTATTAGGATTTAAATACAGATTTTCACAGACTTTGCTTAACCTACTTATATCTAATTTTTTACTCTAATGTTTTGCAGTCCTTTCTATGGCGAGACGTGGCCCGCGAGGCGGGCGGATTTCACTTGTCCGTGAGTATTCTCATAATACCCATTAGCAAGTGGGCGCCGGCCGCCTCGCGGTCCCCGCCCTGGCTTTACTTTTATTGAACCTGACTGTTCGTCTAGTAATTTTTTGGCAAAAAGCCTCCAGGTGCGTCCTGTGACAAGCTAGCATGTCGGGCAGTCCCTGGAGACTAAGCGACATGCCAGTCATTTGTTCCAGGTCGCACCTGGAGGAGGCAAAAATCGGGCACTCCGTTAGTAAGTGAGGGATGGATTGTTCCACCCCACTGTCGCATTCGCATTCTGGCGATTCTTTCAGTTTGAAACGACACAGGTACCCTGCAAAGGGCCCATGGCCTGTGAGTACCTGTGTCATCTCAGGACTGAATCTTCTTTCTCTTATATTTTTGTGTGCCTCAGTGATGTTGCTGAAGAACAGTTTCGTTGTTCCTCCATTTACTCCCTCTCTGTACCGCCGGTCCCACTCTTCTAGCGTCTTCCTTCTCACTTCCTTCTTGATGTGCGATAGGGGGTACTCCACGTGGACTGCTTTGACCTTTGAGGTATCCGCCGCGGCCCTCGCGAGTTCGTCCGCCCTCTCATTCCCCTCTGTGCCGACGTGCGCCTTCACCCAGTGGAGTTTTATATTTTGGCCGTTTCTTCGGCTCTCCACTAGGTGTCGGCGGATCTCGACGACTCGGGGATTTCGAGAGCGTCCGCCCGCGATGGCCTCGAGCGAGGACCTCGAGTCGCTGCAGATGTTCACGTTAGTACCCCCCATCGCCGCCTCCCCTATTGCACCAACGAGAGCTGCCAGCTCTGCTTGATAGACGGTGCAGTAGGGGGCCATCTTTATCTTTTTCCATTTAATCTCTTTGCCATTTTCCCATTTTGACCAGGCGGCTCCCACTCCTCGCTCCGTCTTGCTTCCGTCCGTATATATAGATATGGTTGTGTCGTCGTTTTGTAATTGGCCGGGGTCATTGGTGATGGCGAAGCTTATCTCCGGTTTTTCCGCGGGATGGGGTTCTTCTATTGCAGGTACGGCTCTCTCAATCCGGTCTCCTTCGCGTAAGAACGGAGACGACCCCCTCCTGGCCTCAAACATTGCGGCGGCTTCTTCCACCCTGAGGTCGAGGGGCAGTATCCCCGCCAATAGCGTCGCGGAATTTAGCGATGCCGTCCTATATGTCTTTGCAATTTTTTGTGCAAATGCCCTCTGCACCGTCTCCAGCTTTTTCCTTGTGCACAGTTTCTTAACTGTCGGTGCCCAGGCTGCCGACGCGTATGTAATTATCGGCTCTATGACGGCTTGGTATACCTGGTGTACCATGTCTCCCGTCATTCCCCATTCCAGCTTCGCCATTCTTGCTACTTTTTTATGTATATCTGCCGCTTTCCTCGTGACATTTTGCACGTGCTTGTTAAACGTTAGCCCTTCGTCTATAGTCAATCCCAATAGTTTTATTTCCTTCTCTATGACAATATCTTGTCCATTCATTCTAATTTTTGGGGTATCGAACTTCAACCTTCGCGTCAGGACCATTGCTTTGGTTTTTTGTGGCGCGAAGTTGAGCTTATTCTCGATACCCCACTTCCTCACATACTCGAGGGCAACGTTTGCTCGGTTCTCGATGGAGTGCGTGTCCGTTCCGCTGAACATCAGCACCACATCGTCTGCGAAAGCCTGTGCATATGTCCCATCTTCTTCTAATTCGACCAGTAGTGGGTCGAGCAAGATGTTCCAGAAAGTGGGGCCGCTAATCGAGCCTTGGATGCATCCCTTTTCCGGTTGCCTCACATGCTCTCTGTTTGCGTAGCGGACCACCACTCTCCTGCCTTTGAAGTAGTCTTCCACTACCAGCCTTAGTTGCTTGGGACAGTCTTTCTTCGCCAGTTGGTACTTGATCGCTGGCCACCAAGCGTTGTCGAAAGCCCCCTCGATATCCAGCGACACCATCAACACTATTTCTTTGTTTTTATGTGGCTCCTCGCTTTGGTCAAGATATCGAAGAGGGCATCTTCCGTGCTTTTTCCCGGCATAAAGCCATACTGCCTCCTGCTCATCCTGGGGAGTAGGCTGTGTCTAATTCTGTTTATCATCACCTTTTCTAGTATCTTCCCCATGACTGGCAGGAGGCCTATTGGACGGTATGACTTGGCGGCCGCGTAGTCCTCCTTTCCTGGCTTCCTCAGTACCACTATCGTGCATTCCTTCCATAGATCAGGGAAGCATCCCACTTCGAGGCATTTGTTGAAGATGGCCAGGGGGACCTCCGGGTTCGCCGTGATAGCTGCGCAGCAGATATCGGCGGTGAGTCCGTCAGCCCCCGGGGCCTTCCTCGGGTTGAAGCTTCGAGCAGTGCCGATGAGCTCCGCCATTGTAATTGGCACTTCATCAGCACTACTTTCCCGCAGGCTGCTTGTCATTTCCTCGACTGCTTTTCTTGTTAATCGATGGATATCATTATCCATCTCATAATTGTCTGGCGGGAAGAATTTCTGGGCCAGCAGCTGCACGGATTGTTCTGAATTCAACGAAATGCCCTTCTCTATCAGCGTGGTGTCCTCCCTGATCCCTTCCGCCTTCCTTATTATTTTATATATCCTGTCCCATAAGCTTTCCCCTTCTCGCTTCGTGCAAAGTTTTTTCCACCCTTCCTTCTGGGCCCTCTCGATCTCCTCTTCATATGTCTTTTTCGCCTCCAGGTAGGCGGTTATTACGCACTCTCTCCTCCTGGGAGCTGCGTATGAGATCCTTTTCTTTTTCCTTGTCATATCTTTCTTAAGGGCCTCTATTTCCTTGTTCCACCAGGGTGGTTCGAAGCGTTTCCTTTTTTGTTTATATTTGGGGATATGTTTTTCAGCGGCTTTTATAATTGATTTCATGTAGCTCATTACTAAGTTGTTGACCCCGGCTTTTGTGTTCTGTCCTTGAATGGTTTCTGTGCTTATGCCATGTCCCCTTACATTATTCTTGAATTCCTCCCAGTCTGCTTTTTTCGTATTGTATTTGCGGGTCGTTTTTGGTAGTGTGTGCGTTTGGGGTTTTTGAAGGGCTGTAGTCACAAAAATTGTGTTGTGGTCTGAACTGGTAATCGAAGTATCAACCCACCATCTTGTTACCTTGCTGAGGAGAGCCGTTGTGCATACGGTGATATCGACTGCACTCGTGTATCTATGGCCCCCTCGTACGGTGTCGAAGGTGGGTGTGTTGCCACAATTTAGGATGCTCAGCCCTTCCTCATCAAGGAACCCTCGTAATTCCTTTCCTCGTGCGTCTTCGTTTCGGCTCCCCCACCACTCACTCCATGCGTTCACGTCCCCTCCAATTAGCACCATCTTGGTTTTTAGCTTTTTCGTGACGCTTCCTAGTTGTTCGAGGTATGGTTCGATGGGTTCATCGCCTTCAAAGTACACAGAAATTACCCCTATTTCCCACTGGTCCGTTCTCAGGACGGCAGCCACTATGTTTTCCGTGATTAGTGTCTTGTCTTGTATGACTTCGATGTGTTCGTCGAAAACAAGTATCGCCGCCTTCAACGGTTTCTTTTCTGTGGGTACGCACTGCACTACTCTGTACACAGGGCTTTCTGCCATCTGTTTACTGGCCCCTGTGTACGGTTCTTGGAGTAGTGCTATCTTTACGTTTCTACCGCCCGCTTCTTTTACAAACTCCTGGATTGCGATTCTCTTTTTTCTTAGGTTCGCTTGTGCCAGGAGAAAGCCGGTATTTTCATTTGTGCCCTCGGCTTTTTAGCAATACGCGTAGCTTTGCCTTGCCGCTTTGTCCCATCCCTGCCTGGTTGGACAGCTCTGGCTGAAGGCTCCGTGCTCCGCGTTTTTGCCTTTTGACATTTTGCAATTTACGCAGCTGGGAGGCTTCCCCTCCTTGTGCATCTGGCAATCAGCCCTCATGTGGGCTCCTCCGCAGTGACTGCACACCTCCGTCTCATTCTTACAGTGTCGACGGGTGTGTCCATATCCCAGACACATTGTACACTGGACCAGAGGGGATTGGTCCTCTACCCAGACCCTCTGCAGGTCCACGTGTATCCTGCCAGCTGTTGTCAGTGATTGCCATAATTTAGGCGTGACCTGCAGGACCACGTGGCTCTCCAGAGGGTTTCTAGCTTTCTTTCGATATTTTTCCGTGATTTCTAAGTCCCGTTCCTCCAGGTGCGCAGTCACGTTTTTATTCTGGTTTTTTATGGCCCGGGAGATATCCTCTATCGAGTTGCAGGACAGGAGATTTTTCACTCTTACTAAGGGTTTTTTGTTTTGTGTGTCCTTCACTGTCATTTGTTCCCCTAGTTTTTCTTTTAGTTTGTTCCTTTCTTCCTCCGTCCTGCAGCCCATTATCACCTTCCCATCTCTGGCTCTCCTTATGTTTTCCACCTGCCAGCCTTCGTCCTTTGCATTCAGCAGGTGCCGGATGTTTTGCATTGTTTCCTCTGCCGTGTCGGTCGCACTCTTTGGCGCCACAACGACAGAGTGCAGCGTTCGTCTTGGTTTTTGTCGTCCCGGGCCGTCTTTTCCGTGTTGATCCTGACCGAGATTTTCTTTGGTCGCTTCTGCATACGACTTCATTTTGCTTTCCAGTTTGTTTTGCCTTTCTATTTCCTTCTTTTCTTTTTGTTCGAACTCTTTTCTAATCTCGGACAGGATGCTTTCGTTGTTTTTCATTGCCAGATGCTCCATATCTATTCTCAGCTTTTCCAATTTTCTGTTTTCTGTTTCCATTTTCTCTATCTGTTTTTCTAGCCTGTCGTTTGCTTCTGATTTTGTGTCATTTTTATTTTTTGGTGTTCCTTTATTTGGGTTCCTCATTAGTTCCTCTTCGGCCTCCTTAACTATCTGGTACAGCCGCTTTACTGCTGACTGTACCCCTGTTTTTATATCAGTCTTTATATTCCTGGACTCCGCCAGGTGCGCCATTGCCTTAAGGTAACAGTTTTTGGCTTCTTTTTCCCTGGTTTGTGCGGGAGTAGGAGACTTTCCCCCTCCACTCGCACCCACCAGGGGAGCCTCTTTTACTACCTTTGGGACTTGGCTGGAGGCCTCCTCCCATTTATCAATGCTGCGCCTAATGCCAGGCGCCGATGTCTGGCTTTTGGGTGGTGTGCGGAGACCCAGCATTTTGCCTATTAGGTGTAGTCGGTTTTTTTAAAATTTAATTAAGTTCAATAGCTGTTTAGCCTAAGGTCTACTCCCAATAGGGTAGTAGCCGCGTCGATAATATAATAAAATATTTATATACAATTATTGATTATTCTATAACTTAACCTAAGGTCTATCCCCAATAGGGTGATAGCCGAGTCAATAAATAAATAAAAGAATAATTTTTTAAAAAACAGTTTTTTAAATTTCTATAAAACTTATCCTAAGGTCTACTCCCAAAAGGGGTAGTAGCCGAGTCAGTAATTTATTTTAAAATTTTCAATCCAGTAATTTCAATTTAATAAATAACCAGAGAACTTTGCCAATTTTTATCGGAGGAGGCCGCGGTTTTCACTGCTGTGATGAGCGCCCCTCACCCGACCTGATTGGCGAAAAAACCGGGTTGGTAGAGTCGACTCTACTTTTTTACAATTTTTGGATATTTATTTAGCGGAGCGAAGTCAGGCCTTCCGAGGGTCGAGAGTCCCGTGAAGATCGGGCAACCCGTTCCGAAGATATGCGATTTTTGGTTTTTCAAGATGGCGGACAAAATGGCCGCCGAAATGAAGAATTTATCGTAGTTTCGGTGTCCTTGCTCCGATCTCGACGCGGTTTTCTCCCTCGTATTGCCCTAAGAATTTTCTATTTAGAGCAATTTATACGATTTTATAAAAAAGGGTGGGGATGGGTAATTCTATAAATCTTTTTAATACAAGTGGGATTTCTTAAAAACTGCTGAAATGTTTGAGCCGACAATGCCCCGCAGTGATGTCTTATCCTAATATCTTATACTAATTACAACTATTTTTGAGGACAACTCGAAAACGGCGAGAGGGGGGGGGGGGGGGTTGGGGGGTAACTCCCACCAGGGGGGGAGTTTTTTATGTATTTATATAGAATTTAATAATAGGAGCAAGGCTTGTATACGTATATACGTATACAAGTCTGCTGTCAAAAATCCCGAAAAATGCACCGATTTTGAGTTACGGGCTGTTAAAGTTTTACCGATTTTGAAAAATTTTGTAAATTTTCGGTATTTTTGCAAATTTTTGATTTTTGAATTTTAAAAACTTTTATAATATAAAACTAAGCCCCGCAACCAAGACCAGTATATGGAAATATATCCATATACTGGGGTGACGTTAAAAAACCCCTACCGTTCCCGAGTTATTCCCTGTTTTTTGTACTGAGTCTTCCCGTCGCCTTTTCTCCGGAACCGCTGAGTCGATTTTTGTTTTCGAAGCGTTGTTCGGTAGAACTCGACGAGAGCTTCTTTTTAAGTGTGTCGCACGTTGATGATTTAGCTCGGGAACACCGACCACGTGCCACGTGGTTTTTAGGTTTTTCCCCTTTTTCTTTTTTGTTCCTGGTCGGAAAATTCCCCTCGACCCCTCGTTAAACGCGGCTTTTTGAGCTCTATCTATTAGTGATTTTTAATATTGGGGTCACCGCTTTAGTTTTAAAGTTATGGTATAAAACACTTTGTTTTTGTTAGGTTATGTTGGTTATTTCCCTTTAAAAAATTTTCCCCAAGTCCGATTTTTTCGTGCTATACGTCAATCTTCAAGACTTTTTAAAACACGTCGTTTGACATATAGCACCAGTGGGGGACGGCTCTATTTCACCGTCTGGTGGTCACGCCCCTTTTTTGTTTTTTAGAAATTTTTTCCAAACCTTTAGGCCAAAAAATCCAAGTGAGGCATCAATCGAAGCGGCTTGCAGAAACACATATAACGGTGCACAAAACTTTATGGGTCACCGATCTGGTTTGCGAGTCGCACTCACTTTTGTCACCAATTTCTTTAAATTTTTAGGTTTTTTGCACTTTTTTGTCACTTTTTTAAATTTTTTGGTATACAAACTTTATATATTTAGATTCGTCGTCACAAGACGCACAAAATGATGTATAACACTGTTTAATTCGAAACAAAAAACCTATTTTTAGGATTTTTAGACCCGGAGCACTACTGATTTCTGACTAACTCGGACGGCGGTTCAACTGCGACTGTGGTTAGGTTAGGTTAGGTTAGGTTTTTTTTTTTTTTTTTTTTTTTTTTTATTGAAGGCCTACCTTCCCCGGCTACTTTATCGCCGGGGGCGTTGTCTAAGCTAAACTTCCCTCTTTTCTGTCATTCATCCTCACAATAATTTACACACAACTCAATTTTTATTAGGATTTAAATACAGATTTTCACAGACTTTGCTTAACCTACTTATATCTAATTTTTTACTCTAATGTTTTGCAGTCCTTTCTATGGCGAGACGTGGCCCGCGAGGCGGGCGGATTTCACTTGTCCGTGAGTATTCTCATAATACCCATTAGCAAGTGGGCGCCGGCCGCCTCGCGGTCCCCGCCCTGGCTTTACTTTTATTGAACCTGACTGTTCGTCTAGTAATTTTTTGGCAAAAAGCCTCCAGGTGCGTCCTGTGACAAGCTAGCATGTCGGGCAGTCCCTGGAGACTAAGCGACATGCCAGTCATTTGTTCCAGGTCGCACCTGGAGGAGGCAAAAATCGGGCACTCCGTTAGTAAGTGAGGGATGGATTGTTCCACCCCACTGTCGCATTCGCATTCTGGCGATTCTTTCAGTTTGAAACGACACAGGTACCCTGCAAAGGGCCCATGGCCTGTGAGTACCTGTGTCATCTCAGGACTGAATCTTCTTTCTCTTATATTTTTGTGTGCCTCAGTGATGTTGCTGAAGAACAGTTTCGTTGTTCCTCCATTTACTCCCTCTCTGTACCGCCGGTCCCACTCTTCTAGCGTCTTCCTTCTCACTTCCTTCTTGATGTGCGATAGGGGGTACTCCACGTGGACTGCTTTGACCTTTGAGGTATCCGCCGCGGCCCTCGCGAGTTCGTCCGCCCTCTCATTCCCCTCTGTGCCGACGTGCGCCTTCACCCAGTGGAGTTTTATATTTTGGCCGTTTCTTCGGCTCTCCACTAGGTGTCGGCGGATCTCGACGACTCGGGGATTTCGAGAGCGTCCGCCCGCGATGGCCTCGAGCGAGGACCTCGAGTCGCTGCAGATGTTCACGTTAGTACCCCCCATCGCCGCCTCCCCTATTGCACCAACGAGAGCTGCCAGCTCTGCTTGATAGACGGTGCAGTAGGGGGCCATCTTTATCTTTTTCCATTTAATCTCTTTGCCATTTTCCCATTTTGACCAGGCGGCTCCCACTCCTCGCTCCGTCTTGCTTCCGTCCGTATATATAGATATGGTTGTGTCGTCGTTTTGTAATTGGCCGGGGTCATTGGTGATGGCGAAGCTTATCTCCGGTTTTTCCGCGGGATGGGGTTCTTCTATTGCAGGTACGGCTCTCTCAATCCGGTCTCCTTCGCGTAAGAACGGAGACGACCCCCTCCTGGCCTCAAACATTGCGGCGGCTTCTTCCACCCTGAGGTCGAGGGGCAGTATCCCCGCCAATAGCGTCGCGGAATTTAGCGATGCCGTCCTATATGTCTTTGCAATTTTTTGTGCAAATGCCCTCTGCACCGTCTCCAGCTTTTTCCTTGTGCACAGTTTCTTAACTGTCGGTGCCCAGGCTGCCGACGCGTATGTAATTATCGGCTCTATGACGGCTTGGTATACCTGGTGTACCATGTCTCCCGTCATTCCCCATTCCAGCTTCGCCATTCTTGCTACTTTTTTATGTATATCTGCCGCTTTCCTCGTGACATTTTGCACGTGCTTGTTAAACGTTAGCCCTTCGTCTATAGTCAATCCCAATAGTTTAATTTCCTTCTCTATGACAATATCCTGTCCATTCATTCTAATTTTTGGGGTATCGAACTTCAACCTTCGCGTCAGGACCATTGCTTTGGTTTTTTGTGGCGCGAAGTTGAGCTTATTCTCGATACCCCACTTCCTCACATACTCGAGGGCAACGTTTGCTCGGTTCTCGATGGAGTGCGTGTCCGTTCCGCTGAACATCAGCACCACATCGTCTGCGAAAGCCTGTGCATATGTCCCATCTTCTTCTAATTCGACCAGTAGTGGGTCGAGCAAGATGTTCCAGAAAGTGGGGCCGCTAATCGAGCCTTGGATGCATCCCTTTTCCGGTTGCCTCACATGCTCTCTGTTTGCGTAGCGGACCACCACTCTCCTGCCTTTGAAGTAGTCTTCCACTACCAGCCTTAGTTGCTTGGGACAGTCTTTCTTCGCCAGTTGGTACTTGATCGCTGGCCACCAAGCGTTGTCGAAAGCCCCCTCGATATCCAGCGACACCATCAACACTATTTCTTTGTTTTTTATGTGGCTCCTCGCTTTGGTCAAGATATCGAAGAGGGCATCTTCCGTGCTTTTTCCCGGCATAAAGCCATACTGCCTCCTGCTCATCCTGGGGAGTAGGCTGTGTCTAATTCTGTTTATCATCACCTTTTCTAGTATCTTCCCCATGACTGGCAGGAGGCCTATTGGACGGTATGACTTGGCGGCCGCGTAGTCCTCCTTTCCTGGCTTCCTCAGTACCACTATCGTGCATTCCTTCCATAGATCAGGGAAGCATCCCACTTCGAGGCATTTGTTGAAGATGGCCAGGGGGACCTCCGGGTTCGCCGTGATAGCTGCGCAGCAGATATCGGCGGTGAGTCCGTCAGCCCCCGGGGCCTTCCTCGGGTTGAAGCTTCGAGCAGTGCCGATGAGCTCCGCCATTGTAATTGGCACTTCATCAGCACTACTTTCCCGCAGGCTGCTTGTCATTTCCTCGACTGCTTTTCTTGTTAATCGATGGATATCATTATCCATCTCATAATTGTCTGGCGGGAAGAATTTCTGGGCCAGCAGCTGCACGGATTGTTCTGAATTCAACGAAATGCCCTTCTCTATCAGCGTGGTGTCCTCCCTGATCCCTTCCGCCTTCCTTATTATTTTATATATCCTGTCCCATAAGCTTTCCCCTTCTCGCTTCGTGCAAAGTTTTTTCCACCCTTCCTTCTGGGCCCTCTCGATCTCCTCTTCATATGTCTTTTTCGCCTCCAGGTAGGCGGTTATTACGCACTCTCTCCTCCTGGGAGCTGCGTATGAGATCCTTTTCTTTTTCCTTGTCATATCTTTCTTAAGGGCCTCTATTTCCTTGTTCCACCAGGGTGGTTCGAAGCGTTTCCTTTTTTGTTTATATTTGGGGATATGTTTTTCAGCGGCTTTTATAATTGATTTCATGTAGCTCATTACTAAGTTGTTGACCCCGGCTTTTGTGTTCTGTCCTTGAATGGTTTCTGTGCTTATGCCATGTCCCCTTACATTATTCTTGAATTCCTCCCAGTCTGCTTTTTTCGTATTGTATTTGCGGGTCGTTTTTGGTAGTGTGTGCGTTTGGGGTTTTTGAAGGGCTGTAGTCACAAAAATTGTGTTGTGGTCTGAACTGGTAATCGAAGTATCAACCCACCATCTTGTTACCTTGCTGAGGAGAGCCGTTGTGCATACGGTGATATCGACTGCACTCGTGTATCTATGGCCCCCTCGTACGGTGTCGAAGGTGGGTGTGTTGCCACAATTTAGGATGCTCAGCCCTTCCTCATCAAGGAACCCTCGTAATTCCTTTCCTCGTGCGTCTTCGTTTCGGCTCCCCCACCACTCACTCCATGCGTTCACGTCCCCTCCAATTAGCACCATCTTGGTTTTTAGCTTTTTCGTGACGCTTCCTAGTTGTTCGAGGTATGGTTCGATGGGTTCATCGCCTTCAAAGTACACAGAAATTACCCCTATTTCCCACTGGTCCGTTCTCAGGACGGCAGCCACTATGTTTTCCGTGATTAGTGTCTTGTCTTGTATGACTTCGATGTGTTCGTCGAAAACAAGTATCGCCGCCTTCAACGGTTTCTTTTCTGTGGGTACGCACTGCACTACTCTGTACACAGGGCTTTCTGCCATCTGTTTACTGGCCCCTGTGTACGGTTCTTGGAGTAGTGCTATCTTTACGTTTCTACCGCCCGCTTCTTTTACAAACTCCTGGATTGCGATTCTCTTTTTTCTTAGGTTCGCTTGTGCCAGGAGAAAGCCGGTATTTTCATTTGTGCCCTCGGCTTTTTAGCAATACGCGTAGCTTTGCCTTGCCGCTTTGTCCCATCCCTGCCTGGTTGGACAGCTCTGGCTGAAGGCTCCGTGCTCCGCGTTTTTGCCTTTTGACATTTTGCAATTTACGCAGCTGGGAGGCTTCCCCTCCTTGTGCATCTGGCAATCAGCCCTCATGTGGGCTCCTCCGCAGTGACTGCACACCTCCGTCTCATTCTTACAGTGTCGACGGGTGTGTCCATATCCCAGACACATTGTACACTGGACCAGAGGGGATTGGTCCTCTACCCAGACCCTCTGCAGGTCCACGTGTATCCTGCCAGCTGTTGTCAGTGATTGCCATAATTTAGGCGTGACCTGCAGGACCACGTGGCTCTCCAGAGGGTTTCTAGCTTTCTTTCGATATTTTTCCGTGATTTCTAAGTCCCGTTCCTCCAGGTGCGCAGTCACGTTTTTATTCTGGTTTTTTATGGCCCGGGAGATATCCTCTATCGAGTTGCAGGACAGGAGATTTTTCACTCTTACTAAGGGTTTTTTGTTTTGTGTGTCCTTCACTGTCATTTGTTCCCCTAGTTTTTCTTTTAGTTTGTTCCTTTCTTCCTCCGTCCTGCAGCCCATTATCACCTTCCCATCTCTGGCTCTCCTTATGTTTTCCACCTGCCAGCCTTCGTCCTTTGCATTCAGCAGGTGCCGGATGTTTTGCATTGTTTCCTCTGCCGTGTCGGTCGCACTCTTTGGCGCCACAACGACAGAGTGCAGCGTTCGTCTTGGTTTTTGTCGTCCCGGGCCGTCTTTTCCGTGTTGATCCTGACCGAGATTTTCTTTGGTCGCTTCTGCATACGACTTCATTTTGCTTTCCAGTTTGTTTTGCCTTTCTATTTCCTTCTTTTCTTTTTGTTCGAACTCTTTTCTAATCTCGGACAGGATGCTTTCGTTGTTTTTCATTGCCAGATGCTCCATATCTATTCTCAGCTTTTCCAATTTTCTGTTTTCTGTTTCCATTTTCTCTATCTGTTTTTCTAGCCTGTCGTTTGCTTCTGATTTTGTGTCATTTTTATTTTTTGGTGTTCCTTTATTTGGGTTCCTCATTAGTTCCTCTTCGGCCTCCTTAACTATCTGGTACAGCCGCTTTACTGCTGACTGTACCCCTGTTTTTATATCAGTCTTTATATTCCTGGACTCCGCCAGGTGCGCCATTGCCTTAAGGTAACAGTTTTTGGCTTCTTTTTCCCTGGTTTGTGCGGGAGTAGGAGACTTTCCCCCTCCACTCGCACCCACCAGGGGAGCCTCTTTTACTACCTTTGGGACTTGGCTGGAGGCCTCCTCCCATTTATCAATGCTGCGCCTAATGCCAGGCGCCGATGTCTGGCTTTTGGGTGGTGTGCGGAGACCCAGCATTTTGCCTATTAGGTGTAGTCGGTTTTTTTTAAATTTAATTAAGTTCAATAGCTGTTTAGCCTAAGGTCTACTCCCAATAGGGTAGTAGCCGCGTCGATAATATAATAAAATATTTATATACAATTATTGATTATTCTATAACTTAACCTAAGGTCTATCCCCAATAGGGTGATAGCCGAGTCAATAAATAAATAAAAGAATAATTTTTTAAAAAACAGTTTTTTAAATTTCTATAAAACTTATCCTAAGGTCTACTCCCAAAAGGGGTAGTAGCCGAGTCAGTAATTTATTCTAAAATTTTCAATCCAGTAATTTCAATTTAATAAATAACCAGAGAACTTTGCCAATTTTTATCGGAGGAGGCCGCGGTTTTCACTGCTGTGATGAGCGCCCCTCACCCGACCTGATTGGCGAAAAAACCGGGTTGGTAGAGTCGACTCTACTTTTTTACAATTTTTGGATATTTATTTAGCGGAGCGAAGTCAGGCCTTCCGAGGGTCGAGAGTCCCGTGAAGATCGGGCAACCCGTTCCGAAGATATGCGATTTTTGGTTTTTCAAGATGGCGGACAAAATGGCCGCCGAAATGAAGAATTTATCGTAGTTTCGGTGTCCTTGCTCCGATCTCGACGCGGTTTTCTCCCTCGTATTGCCCTAAGAATTTTCTATTTAGAGCAATTTATACGATTTTATAAAAAAGGGTGGGGATGGGTAATTCTATAAATCTTTTTAATACAAGTGGGATTTCTTAAAAACTGCTGAAATGTTTGAGCCGACAATGCCCCGCAGTGATGTCTTATCCTAATATCTTATACTAATTACAACTATTTTTGAGGACAACTCGAAAACGGCGAGAGGGGGGGGGGGGGTTGGGGGGTAACTCCCACCAGGGGGGGAGTTTTTTATGTATTTATATAGAATTTAATAATAGGAGCAAGGCTTGTATACGTATACACGTATACAAGTCTGCTATCAAAAATCCCGAAAAATGCACCGTTTTTGAGTTACGGGCTGTTAAAGTTTTACCGATTTTGAAAAATTTTGTAAATTTTCGGTATTTTTGCAAATTTTTGATTTTTGAATTTTAAAAACTTTTATAATATAAAACTAAGCCCCGCAACCAAGACCAGTATATGGATATGTATCCATATACTGGGGTGACGTTAAAAAACCCCTACCGTTCCCGAGTTATTCCCTGTTTTTTGTACTGAGTCTTCCCGTCGCCTTTTCTCCGGAACCGCTGAGTCGATTTTTGTTTTCGAAGCGTTGTTCGGTAGAACTCGACGAGAGCTTCTTTTTAAGTGTGTCGCACGTTGATGATTTAGCTCGGGAACACCGACCACGTGCCACGTGGTTTTTAGGTTTTTCCCCTTTTTCTTTTTTGTTCCTGGTCGGAAAATTCCCCTCGACCCCTCGTTAAACGCGGCTTTTTGAGCTCTATCTATTAGTGATTTTTAATATTGGGGTCACCGCTTTAGTTTTAAAGTTATGGTATAAAACACTTTGTTTCTGTTAGGTTATGTTGGTTATTTCCCTTTAAAAAATTTTCCCCAAGTCCGATTTTTTCGTGCTATACGTCAATCTTCAAGACTTTTTAAAACACGTCGTTTGACATATAGCACCAGTGGGGGACGGCTCTATTTCACCGTCTGGTGGTCACGCCCCTTTTTTGTTTTTTAGAAATTTTTTCCAAACCTTTAGGCCAAAAAATCCAAGTGAGGCATCAATCGAAGCGGCTTGCAGAAACACATATAACGGTGCACAAAACTTTATGGGTCACCGATCTGGTTTGCGAGTCGCACTCACTTTTGTCACCAATTTCTTTAAATTTTTAGGTTTTTTGCACTTTTTTGTCACTTTTTTAAATTTTTTGGTATACAAACTTTATATATTTAGATTCGTCGTCACAAGACGCACAAAATGATGTATAACACTGTTTAATTCGAAACAAAAAACCTATTTTTAGGATTTTTAGACCCGGAGCACTACTGATTTCTGACTAACTCGGACGGCGGTTCAACTGCGACTGTGGTTAGGTTAGGTTAGGTTAGGTTAGGTTTTTTTTTTTTTTTTTTTTTTTTTTTTATTGAAGGCCTACCTTCCCCGGCTACTTTATCGCCGGGGGCGTTGTCTAAGCTAAACTTCCCTCTTTTCTGTCATTCATCCTCACAATAATTTACACACAACTCAATTTTTATTAGGATTTAAATACAGATTTTCACAGACTTTGCTTAACCTACTTATATCTAATTTTTTACTCTAATGTTTTGCAGTCCTTTCTATGGCGAGACGTGGCCCGCGAGGCGGGCGGATTTCACTTGTCCGTGAGTATTCTCATAATACCCATTAGCAAGTGGGCGCCGGCCGCCTCGCGGTCCCCGCCCTGGCTTTACTTTTATTGAACCTGACTGTTCGTCTAGTAATTTTTTGGCAAAAAGCCTCCAGGTGCGTCCTGTGACAAGCTAGCATGTCGGGCAGTCCCTGGAGACTAAGCGACATGCCAGTCATTTGTTCCAGGTCGCACCTGGAGGAGGCAAAAATCGGGCACTCCGTTAGTAAGTGAGGGATGGATTGTTCCACCCCACTGTCGCATTCGCATTCTGGCGATTCTTTCAGTTTGAAACGACACAGGTACCCTGCAAAGGGCCCATGGCCTGTGAGTACCTGTGTCATCTCAGGACTGAATCTTCTTTCTCTTATATTTTTGTGTGCCTCAGTGATGTTGCTGAAGAACAGTTTCGTTGTTCCTCCATTTACTCCCTCTCTGTACCGCCGGTCCCACTCTTCTAGCGTCTTCCTTCTCACTTCCTTCTTGATGTGCGATAGGGGGTACTCCACGTGGACTGCTTTGACCTTTGAGGTATCCGCCGCGGCCCTCGCGAGTTCGTCCGCCCTCTCATTCCCCTCTGTGCCGACGTGCGCCTTCACCCAGTGGAGTTTTATATTTTGGCCGTTTCTTCGGCTCTCCACTAGGTGTCGGCGGATCTCGACGACTCGGGGATTTCGAGAGCGTCCGCCCGCGATGGCCTCGAGCGAGGACCTCGAGTCGCTGCAGATGTTCACGTTAGTACCCCCCATCGCCGCCTCCCCTATTGCACCAACGAGAGCTGCCAGCTCTGCTTGATAGACGGTGCAGTAGGGGGCCATCTTTATCTTTTTCCATTTAATCTCTTTGCCATTTTCCCATTTTGACCAGGCGGCTCCCACTCCTCGCTCCGTCTTGCTTCCGTCCGTATATATAGATATGGTTGTGTCGTCGTTTTGTAATTGGCCGGGGTCATTGGTGATGGCGAAGCTTATCTCCGGTTTTTCCGCGGGATGGGGTTCTTCTATTGCAGGTACGGCTCTCTCAATCCGGTCTCCTTCGCGTAAGAACGGAGACGACCCCCTCCTGGCCTCAAACATTGCGGCGGCTTCTTCCACCCTGAGGTCGAGGGGCAGTATCCCCGCCAATAGCGTCGCGGAATTTAGCGATGCCGTCCTATATGTCTTTGCAATTTTTTGTGCAAATGCCCTCTGCACCGTCTCCAGCTTTTTCCTTGTGCACAGTTTCTTAACTGTCGGTGCCCAGGCTGCCGACGCGTATGTAATTATCGGCTCTATGACGGCTTGGTATACCTGGTGTACCATGTCTCCCGTCATTCCCCATTCCAGCTTCGCCATTCTTGCTACTTTTTTATGTATATCTGCCGCTTTCCTCGTGACATTTTGCACGTGCTTGTTAAACGTTAGCCCTTCGTCTATAGTCAATCCCAATAGTTTAATTTCCTTCTCTATGACAATATCCTGTCCATTCATTCTAATTTTTGGGGTATCGAACTTCAACCTTCGCGTCAGGACCATTGCTTTGGTTTTTTGTGGCGCGAAGTTGAGCTTATTCTCGATACCCCACTTCCTCACATACTCGAGGGCAACGTTTGCTCGGTTCTCGATGGAGTGCGTGTCCGTTCCGCTGAACATCAGCACCACATCGTCTGCGAAAGCCTGTGCGTATGTCCCATCTTCTTCTAATTCGACCAGTAGTGGGTCGAGCAAGATGTTCCAGAAAGTGGGGCCGCTAATCGAGCCTTGGATGCATCCCTTTTCCGGTTGCCTCACATGCTCTCTGTTTGCGTAGCGGACCACCACTCTCCTGCCTTTGAAGTAGTCTTCCACTACCAGCCTTAGTTGCTTGGGACAGTCTTTCTTCGCCAGTTGGTACTTGATCGCTGGCCACCAAGCGTTGTCGAAAGCCCCCTCGATATCCAGCGACACCATCAACACTATTTCTTTGTTTTTTATGTGGCTCCTCGCTTTGGTCAAGATATCGAAGAGGGCATCTTCCGTGCTTTTTCCCGGCATAAAGCCATACTGCCTCCTGCTCATCCTGGGGAGTAGGCTGTGTCTAATTCTGTTTATCATCACCTTTTCTAGTATCTTCCCCATGACTGGCAGGAGGCCTATTGGACGGTATGACTTGGCGGCCGCGTAGTCCTCCTTTCCTGGCTTCCTCAGTACCACTATCGTGCATTCCTTCCATAGATCAGGGAAGCATCCCACTTCGAGGCATTTGTTGAAGATGGCCAGGGGGACCTCCGGGTTCGCCGTGATAGCTGCGCAGCAGATATCGGCGGTGAGTCCGTCAGCCCCCGGGGCCTTCCTCGGGTTGAAGCTTCGAGCAGTGCCGATGAGCTCCGCCATTGTAATTGGCACTTCATCAGCACTACTTTCCCGCAGGCTGCTTGTCATTTCCTCGACTGCTTTTCTTGTTAATCGATGGATATCATTATCCATCTCATAATTGTCTGGCGGGAAGAATTTCTGGGCCAGCAGCTGCACGGATTGTTCTGAATTCAACGAAATGCCCTTCTCTATCAGCGTGGTGTCCTCCCTGATCCCTTCCGCCTTCCTTATTATTTTATATATCCTGTCCCATAAGCTTTCCCCTTCTCGCTTCGTGCAAAGTTTTTTCCACCCTTCCTTCTGGGCCCTCTCGATCTCCTCTTCATATGTCTTTTTCGCCTCCAGGTAGGCGGTTATTACGCACTCTCTCCTCCTGGGAGCTGCGTATGAGATCCTTTTCTTTTTCCTTGTCATATCTTTCTTAAGGGCCTCTATTTCCTTGTTCCACCAGGGTGGTTCGAAGCGTTTCCTTTTTTGTTTATATTTGGGGATATATTTTTCAGCGGCATTTATAATTGATTTCATGTAGCTCATTACTAAGTTGTTGACCCCGGCTTTTGTGTTCTGTCCTTGAATGGTTTCTGTGCTTATGCCATGTCCCCTTACATTGTTCTTGAATTCCTCCCAGTCTGCTTTTTTCGTATTGTATTTGCGGGTCGTTTTTGGTAGTGTGTGCGTTTGGGGTTTTTGAAGGGCTGTAGTCACAAAAATTGTGTTGTGGTCTGAACTGGTAATCGAAGTATCAACCCACCATCTTGTTACCTTGCTGAGGAGAGCCGTTGTGCATACGGTGATATCGACTGCACTCGTGTATCTACGGCCCCCTCGTACGGTGTCGAAGGTGGGTGTGTTGCCACAATTTAGGATGCTCAGCCCTTCCTCATCAAGGAACCCTCGTAATTCCTTTCCTCGTGCGTCTTCGTTTCGGCTCCCCCACCACTCACTCCATGCGTTCACGTCCCCTCCAATTAGCACCATCTTGGTTTTTAGCTTTTTCGTGACGCTTCCTAGTTGTTCGAGGTATGGTTCGATGGGTTCATCGCCTTCAAAGTACACAGAAATTACCCCTATTTCCCACTGGTCCGTTCTCAGGACGGCAGCCACTATGTTTTCCGTGATTAGTGTCTTGTCTTGTATGACTTCGATGTGTTCGTCGAAAACAAGTATCGCCGCCTTCACCGGTTTCTTTTCTGTGGGTACGCACTGCACTACTCTGTACACAGGGCTTTCTGCCATCTGTTTACTGGCCCCTGTGTACGGTTCTTGGAGTAGTGCTATCTGGTTAGGTTAGGTTAGGTTAGGTTAGGTTAGGTTAGGTTAGGTTAGGTTAGGTTAGGTTAGGTTAGGTTAGGTTAGGTTAGGTTAGGTTAGGTTAGGTTAGGTTAGGTTAGGTTAGGTTAGGTTAGGTTAGGTTTTTTTTTTTTTTTTTTTTTTTTTTATTTTTTTTTTTTTTTTTATTGAAGGCCTACCTTCCCCGGCTACTTTATCGCCGGGGGCGTTGTCTAAGCTAAACTTCCCTCTTTTCTGTCATTCATCCTCACAATAATTTACACACAACTCAATTTTTATTAGGATTTAAATACAGATTTTCACAGACTTTGCTTAACCTACTTATATCTAATTTCTTACTCTAATGTCTTGCAGTCCTTTCTATGGCGAGACGTGGCCCGCGAGGCGGGCGGATTTCACTTGTCCGTGAGTATTCTCATAATACCCATTAGCAAGTGGGCGCCGGCCGCCTCGCGGTCCCCGCCCTGGCTTTACTTTTATTGAACCTGACTGTTCGTCTAGTAATTTTTTGGCAAAAAGCCTCCAGGTGCGTTCTGTGACAAGCTAGCATGTCGGGCAGTCCCTGGAGACTAAGCGACATGCCAGTCATTTGTTCCAGGTCGCACCTGGAGGAGGCAAAAATCGGGCACTCCGTTAGTAGGTGAGGGATGGTTTGTTCCACCCCTCTGTCGCATTCGCATTCTGGCGATTCTTTCAGTTTGAAACGACACAGGTACCCAGCAAAGGGCCCATGGCCTGTGAGTACCTGTGTCATCTCAGGACTGAATCTTCTTTCTCTTATATTTTTGTGTGCCTCAGTGATGTTGCTGAAGAACAGTTTCGTTGTTCCTCCATTTACTCCCTCTCTGTACCGCCGGTCCCACTCTTCTAGCGTCTTCCTTCTCACTTCCTTCTTGATGTGCGATAGGGGGTACTCCACGTGGACTGCTTTGACCTTTGAGGTATCCGCCGCGGCCCTCGCGAGTTCGTCCGCCCTCTCATTCCCCTCTGTGCCGACGTGCGCCTTCACCCAGTGGAGTTTTATCTTTTGGCCGTTTCTTCGGCTCTCCACTAGGTGTCGGCGGATCTCGACGACTCGGGGATTTCGAGAGCGTCCGCCCGCGATGGCCTCGAGCGAGGACCTCGAGTCGCTGCAGATGTTCACGTTAGTACCCCCCATCGCCGCCTCCCCTATTGCACCAACGAGAGCTGCCAGCTCTGCTTGATAGACGGTGCAGTAGGGGGCCATCTTTATCTTTTTCCATTTAATCTCTTTGCCATTTTCCCATTTTGACCAGGCGGCTCCCACTCCTCGCTCCGTCTTGCTTCCGTCCGTATATATAGATATGGTTGTGTCGTCGTTTTGTAATTGGCCGGGGTCATTGGTGATGGCGAAGCTTATCTCCGGTTTTTCCGCGGGATGGGGTTCTTCTATTGCAGGTACGGCTCGCTCAATCCGGTCTCCTTCGCGTAAGAACGGAGACGACCCCCTCCTGGCCTCAAACATTGCGGCGGCTTCTTCCACCCTGAGGTCGAGGGGCAGTATCCCCGCCAATAGCGTCGCGGAATTTAGCGATGCCGTCCTATATGTCTTTGCAATTTTTTGTGCAAATGCCCTCTGCACCGTCTCCAGCTTTTTCCTTGTGCACAGTTTCTTAACTGTCGGTGCCCAGGCTGCCGACGCGTATGTAATTATCGGCTCTATGACGGCTTGGTATACCTGGTGTACCATGTCTCCCGTCATTCCCCATTCCAGCTTCGCCATTCTTGCTACTTTTTTATGTATATCTGCCGCTTTCCTCGTGACATTTTGCACGTGCTTGTTAAACGTTAGCCCTTCGTCTATAGTCAATCCCAATAGTTTTATTTCCTTCTCTATGACAATATCTTGTCCATTCATTCTAATTTTTGGGGTATCGAACTTCAACCTTCGCGTCAGGACCATTGCTTTGGTTTTTTGTGGCGCGAAGTTGAGCTTATTCTCGATACCCCACTTCCTCACATACTCGAGGGCAACGTTTGCTCGGTTCTCGATGGAGTGCGTGTCCGTTCCGCTGAACATCAGCACCACATCGTCTGCGAAAGCCTGTGCGTATGTCCCATCTTCTTCTAATTCGACCAGTAGTGGGTCGAGCAAGATGTTCCAGAAAGTGGGGCCGCTAATCGAGCCTTGGATGCATCCATTTTCCGGTTGCCTCACATGCTCTCTGTTTGCGTAGCGGACCACCACTCTCCTGCCTTTGAAGTAGTCTTCCACTACCAGCCTTAGTTGCTTGGGACAGTCTTTCTTCGCCAGTTGGTACTTGATCGCTGGCCACCAAGCGTTGTCGAAAGCCCCCTCGATATCCAGCGACACCATCAACACTATTTCTTTGTTTTTTATGTGGCTCCTCGCTTTGGTCAAGATATCGAAGAGGGCATCTTCCGTGCTTTTTCCCGGCATAAAGCCATACTGCCTCCTGCTCATCCTGGGGAGTAGGCTGTGGTTAGGTTAGGTTAGGTTAGGTTAGGTTAGGTTAGGTTAGGTTAGGTTAGGTTAGGTTAGGTTAGGTTAGGTTAGGTTAGGTTAGGTTAGGTTAGGTTAGGTTAGGTTAGGTTAGGTTAGGTTAGGTTAGGTTTTTTTTTTTTTTTTTTTTTTATTTTTTTTTTTTTTTTTTTATTTTTTTTATTTTTTTTTTTTTCCTACTCAGCCTACTCCCCGGGCGAAGTTTATCCCCGGGCCGTGGAATGTCTAGCTAGATTAAAACACGTAGTAATTTATTTTTATTTCCAAAAACTATTTTAGTTACATTTTTGTTCCTTATCTATTTTGTACATTGCATACTTATATTCATCAATTATTTATATCTTTACATTTTTACTTTTTTATATAGGTGACGTGTGACAACCGCACGCTGTATCTGGACACGACGCCGAGTGGTGCGGGCATTTCCTTTGATAATCGGTTATTATCCATGGGAAAGCCCCGTCCCCCGGACGTCGCCTTCCATCACATGTGCTGGCGTGTTACAGTCCCTGTTCCGTCCGCGGACACTTTGTATAATTCTATCACAAAGCTCCTCAAGGTGTGTCCGTAAGTCGTCGCGGGACACGAACTGTGGGAGCTGGTTTTCTACTAATGAGATTCCAGTCTTCTCCCCCACCTCGTGCCTCGCGACCCCAAACATTGGGCAGCTAAGCAGACAGTGCAAGGACGTTTCCGGCGTGGTGTTGTCACACGGACATGACGGGTCTCGCTTTAAATTAAATCTGTTTAGATAACTAGCAAAGGGGCCGTGGCCCGTCATGATGTGCACTAGGTTTCTGTTTGGTCTTCTTTGTCTAACGAATTTGTATGCTAATTTTATGTCCGGTAGAAATATCCTGGTCACCAACCCCTGCTCACTTTCCGCGTACCTTTGCTGCCACTTTTTGATTGTGTCTGCGCGAATGATCCTTTTAATATAGGATGTCGGACATCTTGCATACTCTGGTTTGGCCTTCAGATGGTTTGCTGCGTTTCTGGCTAGGTCGTCCGCTCTTTCATTCCCGGCGAGACCACAGTGAGCTTTTATCCAGTAAAGTTTTACTTTCTTGTTGCTTTCGTTTGCTCTTCTGAGGTTGCGCCTTATCTCCACGATAAGAGGGTGCCATGAATTTCCGCTGACTACCGCCTGTAGCACCGATCTGGAATCCGAGTAGATTGCACAAGTTTTGTCGTTTCCTATTTGCACGTCCTTTGTAGCCACTACCAAAGCAAGCGCCTCCGCTTGGAAGACGGTGCAGTAGGACGATAGCTTTAGTTTTTTCGACTTTATTTCGGCCCCATTTTTCCAACAGGAAAAAGCGGCGCCGACATCTTTGTCACTCTTGCTGCCGTCCGTGAATATTTGCAGTTGTCCCTCAAAGCTCTTGGCCAGTTCGTCTTCATTTATGATTGATTCGAAGTTTAGTAGTGGCTCTTCGGCGGGGTGTTCCATCTTGCAGTATTCCTCTTTTCTTTCGACCTCTACGTCGTCCGGGAGGCCCTCCCAGTGGCCCCTTTTCGCCATGTATAGGGTGGCTACTTCTATTATCCGGAGGTCCAGTGGGAGGGTTCCGGAAAGCGCCAAAGCTGCATTAAGGGGGTTAGGTTAGGTTAGGTTAGGTTAGGTTAGGTTAGGTTAGGTTAGGTTAGGTTAGGTTAGGTTAGGTTAGGTTAGGTTAGGTTAGGTTAGGTTAGGTTAGGTTAGGTTAGGTTAGGTTAGGTTAGGTTAGGTTAGGTTAGGTTAGGTTAGGTTAGGTTAGGTTAGGTTAGGTTAGGTTAGGTTAGGTTAGGTTAGGTTAGGTTAGGTTAGGTTAGGTTAGGTTAAA